>NC_136253.1:14017500-16417500 GCF_053564925.1 Oryzias latipes | reverse complement strand
CTTAGTGTTGCTGGGCTTTTCCAGGTGAGCTGAAGCACGATGAAGAAGTGATGATTTTCTGCGTCAAAGTTGGTTTGATAAGCAAACTGCAGCAAATCCATTGCTAAACTCACCACAAGACACAGAGAATCCAAGACATATTTCTCCAGAGTCTCCATGAGGCAAAACACAAGAACCCCCAATCTAAACCTTTTCAGATCGGTGTACTGATACCATGCAGGAAGTCCTCCAGAGCTGTGGTACCACTCCTGTGGCATCAGGCCCAGCTGGCGTCCTTGCTTTAGATCTCAGCTGAATTGCAGATAGGACCACGGGTTGGCAAGGGGGTCTGTAGGCTGGAGAATAGTGTGGCTTCAAGTGTTTGAACAACAGTTGGGTGGAAGAATGGGCCAGAGATGTGAAGAGCTGAAAGAGAGGGATAGTGTTGGAGAGATTCATTATTTCATCTTCTTCTTCTCTTTTGACCCTCCTGGGACTGCCAGAGCCTGCAGACAAAGGCAGGTGGGACACCCTGGACAGGTCGCCATTCTGTCACGGGGTCACATATCACACACCCATGCACTCTCACACTCACACCTATGGACAATTTAGAGTTGCCAATTGACCATTCTGGATAGTGGGAGGAAGCCGGAGACCCTGGAGAAAACCCTCACATGCAAAATGAGAACATGCAAACTCACAGAAAGGTCCCCCATTGATGTTCTGTTGGGATTTGAACCGGGGGCCTTCTTGCTGTGAGGCAATAGCGCTAACCACTACACCACTGTGCAGCCTTCTGGAGGCCTTTTTCTTTCCATTCGAGAGATATGGAAAAAAAATGCAGGTGTGTTGGGGGTGGTGGTGGATGGTCAATCAATTTATATCGTTAACCCACTTCTGATCCCCTTCAGCCAAAATGTGTGGTTCTTTGATACGTGAAATGTTTCGAGGCTCCCCCACTCCCCGTTGTCTTAATGCTGCAGTTGTTCCTCCATCTTTTTTCTATAGCTAGCCATTCCCCTCTCAGATCTTTCTCCTTACCTCCTTCAGCTCCCTGATCTGAAAGCTGTCTTCTTCTCTTTTACTAGAACTGTGGGTTTTAGAGCTCTGACCATAAAGCAGTCCATCAGAGCCTCCTCTTTCTCAGTAGTCCACCTTTTCAATTTTGGTGCACCACAGGATGACTGGTCAAAACACAGGCTGTAGAAAGATAAAACTATGGTCAACTGTGCCCAGACGAGTGGGAGACAGGAAAAATGTGCCCCCTTGGTATGAGCATAAAACATGTCCAGTATTGTATTGTCTCTGGTGGGACAAGTAACATATTGTAAGAATGTGGGCAGAACAGCTGTGGAAAACAGATGGGTTGCCTCTCCAGAGATGATGAAGAGGACCTGTGACTGCCGTGTCTGCACCTTGCTGGTGGAGGAGAGCAACATCTGCAAGGCTGCATCAGGGCTAGCAGAGGGGGGTACATACACTGCAATAGAGACATGTGTGAACTCCTGTGGTAGGTAGTATGGCCTCATGTCAACCGCAAAACGTTAATTGCTCTGCTCCATAGTTGCTCCTTCAACTGTGCAGCTTCTCAGGTTAGAAAAGGAAGCTTCTGCTCACCAATTTCAGCTGTTCAGACCACAAAAACGATCCAAGGAAACTGTCAGGGATGTGGGGGGTCAGCTGTGTGTGTGTCAACACACTCTCTTAACTGCAGCGAAGGTATCCATTTAGTTGGAGATGGTTATCACGTTCCTCATGATGATGGAGGGAAGGACTGGCCTAAAACGTCTAATCTTTTCTGGATTTTTTTCTTAGCACAGAGGTCTTTGTGTGGCTTCAAAACTGGAAAACTTTTCTATCAGATGAAATGACCTCAAGCTTAAAGCATTTCCTGTGACTTGTATGATTTGTTGCAATATATGTTCCAAAATGTTGTGGTCATTCGTGTCAAATGCAGCACTGAGGTCTAAAAAACCAGTACAGACATAAGACACAAATCTGCAGGCTTCATTTTCACAGTTTCAGCTGTCAGACTGATGAAGGAGCAGAT
The DNA here is from genome assembly GCF_053564925.1 of Oryzias latipes. Classification (NCBI taxonomy): domain Eukaryota; kingdom Metazoa; phylum Chordata; class Actinopteri; order Beloniformes; family Adrianichthyidae; genus Oryzias; species Oryzias latipes. The sequence continues at coordinate 16,415,471 of NC_136253.1, read as the reverse complement.
TGACTCTTTAGGCACAAAAAGTACTTTAAATAAAAGAAATGATACTTTATCATCCTTCTTCTACTCCAGTTCTGCCCTGTGCGGGGTCCCAGGGTTTTTGAAGCCTATTCTAGTGACTTCAGCGTGAAAGTAGGGGTTAACCCTGAGCTGGGTGCCATCATAAATCAGTTTGAGTTAGCATTATTGATATCTTTATCTTACAGAAAATCAACATCAAAGAAAAAGAATTTAAATCCTACTTTTGCAAAATCAAAAATAAAACTGTGAAAAAAAAGAGAGACACGTTGCCTCACCCCCATGAAGGCAAATATGCCTTATTATACCAACATTTTAGTTTTTGACTCTTTCTTCCCAGCAATTCAGTTGAGAAAATACATATGGTGGTGCAGTGGTTAGCACTCTTGCCTCACTGCAAGAAGGCCTCCGGTTCGAGTACCAGCTGGGGGACCTGAAACAGGTCAGAACATCAATGGGGGACCTTTCTGTGTGGAGTTTCAAGTTCAAATTAATTTTATTTATATAGCACCTTTCATGACGAGAAGACAGCTCAAGGTGCTGTACATAAAAACAGCATCTGTTCTCCCTGTGCATGCTCTCTCCATGGTCTCCGGCTTCCTCCCACCGTCGAAAAACAGGCTTCATAGGTCAATTGGCAACTCTAAATTTTCCCTAGGTGTGAATGGGTGTGTGATTGTGGCCCCTGCGACAGACTGGCGAACTGTCCAGAGTGTCCCCTGCCTTTGCCCACAAGTGGCCAGGATAGGCTCCAGCAGCCTTCTGACCCTGAAAGAGATAAAACGGTAGCAGATGAATGAATGAAGAAAAAAAAAGGATGAATAACAATAGATATACTAAATAAAATATATTGTTTGGATAGTTTTTTCTTTGCTATAAAAAGTTACTTTTTCTTCACTTGACATATAGTAAGACCATAACTACTGTAACACATATTAATTACATAGTAAATTTCCTTAACTGACAATGATTAAGATGTGTGTGTGTGTGTGTGTGTGTGTGTGTGTGTGTGGGTGGGTGGGGGTGGGGGGTGGTGCAGGAGTGCTGTTTATCGTGTCAGGAGGTTTAAGGCAGAATGTTACAGTCACTGCACATACTGCAGCTGATCGGCCTGGATCTGTGCTGCTGATAGATAATATGCTGTGGTGCAGAGGTAGAGCGTTCAAACTCTGATACGAGGATTGTAGGTTCGGTTCCTTGGGCAAGACTTTGCTCTTGATGTTTTTAGAAATGTACATATCATATTTTCATTAATAGCAAAAGCCAACAATTGCATGCTCTGTTTTCAGATGCACTTATTGGTGAATCCTGTGCCACGTGTTTTTGTGTGGGCGGTCAGGTTTGTGTTTATGCACACAGATTTTACTAAATTGGGCTGTTTGGCTTTACAAATAAAACAAAAAAAAAAACGACGCTATTAAATAGTTTGGATGTTTGTTTGGATATTTGAATAAATGCATTTGTAAAAGTAGGCTTTAGAAGCATTTCACAAGAATATGTTTGATCATTTCTGAGACCATCAGGTGTGTGGTTCCATAATTGAATTTTGAAAACAACTGAAATGAATTTTCTATACAGCATAAGGAAACATAAAAGCTCTAATTTGACTTTTTTGACACTCTGGTGACCTAAATTAGCCTGGATCCCAAATAAAGAGTACAAACGTTTGTGCTCATACAAAGAAATTGCCCATGATGTTTAATTAGGTACTGTCAAATTGTGTGTGATAGTGTGACCGTGCGACAAGCTGGCGACGCGTTTAGGATGTGTCCCACCACCTCTACTGGGACAGGCACCAGCAGCCTAATGACCCCGAACCGGATCCAGCAGGTTAGTAAAATGGAAGGATGGCAGTTTTATTAGAATTTACTAAAAACAAATGCTCAAGGAATAAACGGTGCAAAATGCAACAAATCCATTAGTATTTTGTGGATGAGTGTAACAAACGGGGGAGTTCATAATGGATTCAAGTTTTCCAATCATCCAAAGCTGTTTCAGACCAGTTCATCGCTTCCCTCTCAGAATCTAGAAGTTCCTTCTTTTTAATAGATCAGTTCCCCTTTTTTTTTTCAAAGTTATATTTCAGTTTTTTTTTTACAGATGTTTTATTTTTGTCACTGAGAACAAGTCTTGGTTTCCTTTTCTTTTTGATGTGATCTTCCATTGTGATAATATTTTCAAAAGAAAAATGTAACTGCAGGAAAACTGAAAAAATTGGGTTAAGGTTAGGACTCAGAATCTGTAAAGATTGGGGTTACTCACACTAAAAAAGAGGAGGCCTAAAGATAGAAAACAAACACTAATCTTAAAAAGAAATACATTAGATAGTAGTAAAAAGATCTGTTCATGCAGCAAAAAGTGTTTTTCTTACTTAATGAGAAATCTTACAGCAAGATATCAAAATCTAGGAGTTCTACACAAGCATTCAAAAAGGGAAAAATAAGCTCAAAAAAGGTAACTGATTAATAGAAATACTTCAAATTGAATATTCCAAAGCTCCAAAAATAAGTATTTTTTGCTAGTTCTAAGTAAATGGATTGGATTTTTTAGTTTATGTAGACCTAATTGTAGTTTATTTTGATTACATTAACAAAAAAACTAGTCTAATAAGTGGAACTGAGTATCCATTGTGCTATAGGCACCTTAACATTGGGAGTTGGGTCATCTAGACCCACTAGAGAGTGCGCTGAACCTTTTTTCTTCAATGATTTGTGATCTTCACTGGTGTCCATGGATGACATTAAATCTTTCCACCTTTATCCACCTTTGTCATGGTAGGGAGAACACGTCAATGTAAGGACGGGGTCATCTAAGATAGCACAAGGGTTAATTATATAATAAAATGTGAACACAATGAAAATACGATCTTAGTGGAGGTTGGTCCATCTGGAAATTTAAAACTGGCACTTATTTATAGAATAGAAATCTAAATTTTCGTTTCCAAAATAATAACAGTAAGTGCCAGTCTAATTTGTCAATGTTTATTCTTTCAATCAAAAAATAATTTGCAGAATTCTCAATCTTAAATCAAGTTTTTGGATTTAGAAGACTCTGGAGCAAAAACATTTTAAATCACTTTAAAAACAATTTCCTTATTTCTAGATTGAGGAGCAAAGAGAAGTTGAAACAACTTTAAACCTGGTAAAATATCTAGGATGTCTAAAAACAAGGTTTCAGTTCTTTGCAAGTATTAAATAGTTTGCAGTGCAGCTATTAAAGTTTCATTTAGTTAGTGCCACTGACTAGTTAGATGGGTAGTTTCAGCTCTCATTTGGTCTTCTGCGTGTCACTTCCTGCTTTCTCAGAGATCTAGTTCAGTTTACTTCCTGTTTGTGGTTAAGTCCAGAGACACTGGAAATGGAAGAGATGGTCTAAAGAAGGACCTCCGTAAGAAGGAAAATGTTAAAAGTTTCTGCTCTAAACCTGCTTCCTTGCTGCAGATTTTTACCTGCAGGTTTCATTTTTCTTTTCATCTTCCTTTCACATGCCTTACTTGCTCTCTATCATTTCCATAAACTTTAGTCATACACACTCGGCTGTGATTTCAGACCTTTTCTGAGCTTCAGTCTCTGTCCGTGTGTCATTAGCAGATAGAGTGACCTCCACATCCTCTGCAGTTTCATTCAGATTGTTTCAGAAAACAGAAGTTTGGAGGTCGGGTTTTGTCGAGGCCCAGCTTCTACACCCTGATGTGATGTTTTAGGAGGACACTGGTCTGCTTCAGAGGTTGCAGCAATTTTCGCGTGTCTGCTGCTTCAATGCAGGGAAAGTATCCTGATCCAGGCAAATATGAAGCCTCCTGGATCTGGAAGCTATCCTCTGTTTGCTTTTCTGTAGGCGGAGGTCAGACGTGTGGAGGATCTGATCACTGCATGTGTGCCGTCACTCCCAGGTGACATCACTGGGTGGATGGAAACCATGAAAACCATGGAAACAGCTGTGTGAGTCTGTGATCTCCACCCACTTCCACTGCAGCTGTTTTCCATCTGACTCTTGTTTCCAATATTAAAAGCTTGTAACCGCAAAAGCAGATGCTCCAAAACATTTTCTAACAGAGAAAAACACTTTTTATATACAGATTAAAAAAAGTAGGTCATTTCAGGCTTTGTGGTGCTTCCTGCAGAATGATGTTAATGGCCCCAAACAGTAGAGAGACTCCTGACTCCTGAAATGCACCACGAAGATGCTGTGCTCTCAGCTGTGCTCTCAGACCCAGCTATAGTCCTGAATCTGTGTGATGTGACACTTAGGCCAAGTTTAAGGTTCCAAAACTGTCGCTGGAATTTAAAAAAATGGGAAATAAAGTTGAAGTAACTTTAAAAAAATACGTATAAGGATTCTGCTGCAGTTTTGTCCAGACAAAGCAGGTTTCAGGTCCTTCCTCTAGAACCAGTTCTAGCTGGAACTGTTCTGATGCCATTGTTAGTTTCTGAGCCCCTCAGTAGTCAGGATCCAAAGCCATGGTGAGTTTGACAGTCAGCTGTAGATCCTTGGGTTGGAACCAAACAGGTGAAGCTGTTTTGGTAGCTCACAGCTATTGGTAGCTGTTCACTTGAGTTTGAACCCAAACTTTGGTTTTGGCCAGAACATCTGCTGGACCAGCTGTTCCTTCACACCTATGTATTGAATTTCTGTTCATCCTCATTAGCCTTCATCAACCCTTCATTAGAACTTTAAAGGACAGAGCTGCTGCATCAGAGATGCACGCTGAGGAGATCAGTCCTCCACAGCAACCAGCAACAGATCTGATGTTCACGTATCCTCAACAAATATTGATGTTTATGAATGAAATATAACAGAAAAAAATCCAAAATAAAGCCCCCGCCTCCCCGCAGTCCTTTGCATGTACACAGTCTACATGCTGGAATACAGTGCACAATAATCTAATACTAGTTCAAACAGGATTTAAACTATTATAAACTGAAAAAAATCTGAATTTCTGCAGGTTTTTTTCATTCTCATCATTAAATATTTAAAACGTAAAGCTTAAAGAGCTCTGAAGCTTCGATATTGACAGGAGTCTGCTTCTTTAGTAGTTTTTAAACTGGACACACCTATTTTACTAATAGGATTAGTAAAATGTGAGGGTTTTAAACCGATGACAGTTTCTAACTTAGGCTATTTATAAAACTGAATAATAGAATAAAACTTAGGTGATCTCACATAGGAGAAATAATTGATGTTGAAAATGACATAGACAACCTTTCAACAGACTGGGAACCTACCCAGGCTGTACCCAGCCCTTGCCCAACAGTGGTTGTGATAAGCTTCAGCAACCCATTTGGAAAATCCATTTGGAAAATGGATGGATTGATTATATATACAGAGGTTTTTTATTTTCTTGAGATATAGTTTTTGCAGTGAACATGTGTGTTTCATAGTTTCCTAAGAGCGTTTGTGACAATCTGAGCTTGTTTAAAGTCTAGTAAACACTTTGAAGAGTAACTTCAACTCAAAAAAAGAACAAAGACAAAGATGATAATCCTAAATAATTTAAATATGCTTGTAATTTTAATGACCAATGAAATTCTGTATATCAGTGTTCATGAACACAACCTGAGTTCATGACACCCGAGTGGAGATGTTGCTGCTCAGAAACCACAGCCGACAGCTGCTCTGACTCTGCTAATAACAACATGACCTGCTAGCGTTTTTTTGTTCTGTCTGGTAAACATATACAAAATAAGACTTAATGTTAAGTCATTTTTAGACACACAAACTGTGCGCTTTTACAAAAACGTTATGAATTTTAAGCTAAATATTACTAAAATACATAAAAAGAAAATATAAATGTTCTGGATTAAAAAAACTGAATGTTTATTAAAAGTCACTGAAGGCTTATCATGATCATTTATGCATGTAAATATAAATAACTACATCCGGATAACTTGATAAAATAGACTATGACATATAAATCTGCAGATATACAGATTGAAATAAAAAATGTAAATTGAAATGTTTATGGGGATAATCTGATGTGTTTGACTGAATCAGAGGGGTCTTCATCGACCTCACAGATGAAGAAGACTCAGAAGTGAGCTGACTCTGCAGTGTGTGCCTGAGGGGGTCAGAGGTCACACACTTAATAATAATAATGGATTGGATTTATCTGCGCTTTTCAAGACACCCAAAGCACTTACATTATGTCCATTATTCATTCACTCCTCATTCATACTTGGTGATGGTAAGCTACGGTTGCAGCCACAGCTGCCCTGGGGCAGACTGACAGAGGCGTGGCTGCCATTTTGCGCCTACGGCCCCTCTGACCATCACCGGGATCATTCATACACATTCACACACCAGTGGAGCAACACTGGAGGCAAGGAGGGTGAAGTGTCTTGCCCAAGGACACAACGATATTTTGGCTGGTGGGAGCGGGGATTGAACCGCCAACCCTTCGATCATTGGACGACCTGCTCAACCACCTGAGCCACTGTCGCCCCACTTGTGTAACATTGCGGAGGACTTCCTGCGTGAACATCTGTGCCCCTCATCGTCTTGTCTCTGGTTTGATCACCCCTCGATTTGCTGGGGGGGGGCTGCATCTGTGATCCGATTGGCTGCTGGAAGATCGTTTGCTTTGCACTTTCCACAGGATGTGGTGGAGCTGTAGTCGAGCGGCTGCGTCACAGGCGTGAGCTGCTGCGGTTCTCTCCCCGAAACTCGGTGGGACAGGATGTGTGTGGGGGGAGTTAGCGGGGTGGGGCGGGGCTGAGGTCATGTAGGGGGAGACAAGTCATCAGGTGTGGCCTCAGAATCAGAAATGTGGAGGCGAATCTTTGCTGGCTTTGAGCAGGTGGACGCTTCCCCACATTCTGGGGATCAAACCTGCACAGCATGCACGGCAAAAACTGGCACTCTGATGTCACTTCCTGTTTGTGCAGATTACAGTGTTCCAATTTGTCTTGTTGATTCATCATTCTTATTAAATCTTATTCGTCTTTTTCAGAAAATGAAGTGCAAAAATAAACATCTTTTAGTTCTGTTGGTTTTTTTTCCATGCAGATGGATGATCCTCAACCTGCATCTCATAATTCAGACAGTAATCCATGAATGCGTTTGCAGATTATTTTATTCTTAGACAAAAAGAAATCTGTAAAAACCAAAAGCTAAAAAAGAACTGAAAAAATGTCAGACTGAAAAAATGGCTCTAATTCAAAACCACATTCAGGTTTTTAGTATCATAAAATCTTCATCTGTGGTCAAAAACTCTGACATGTCATTTTTCAAGTCTTTAATGTTTGATTTCTGCGAAAACCAAGAATGTTTGTCATCTTTTGCTCTACAAGACGGATCGAGTACCAAAGCATGAAATGTTCATGGTCTATGAGCCCCATTACCAAGAGGTCCAGAACCAGAACCAGCTTAACTTCACACAATATTTATTTGTTTAGTTTTAAATCGTAATGAAGCTCAAAGTGCTTTACATAAAGTCAAATAAAATACTTAAAAACAGACACATTCAAATAAATACAGAATTAGCATGTCGAGCCAGATTGTTCTTGTCTTTTCTGACAGTTTTGTGTCTTTCCATCAGATTAACTTTTTTATCCAGTATTCTGGAGTCTCTGTATCTGACTTTATGTGGTCTTCATTTACAGAAAGACTTAACACACAGAATATTTTTAAGCAGAAATTCTATTTGTGAACTGTGATCTAATTTCCAAAAACAGACATGATGGACTAAAGAAACTGAAAGGATTAATTGACTCATAACACAACACTAACACATTTACAAGCAGTACAACAAAAGTTTGATGGTAAACATAGATCTACCCAAAATTCTTATGACTAATTTGTCATAAATAACCTAGAAATTAGTGTTTATGGCTAATTTTGATAATTTATTTTATCTTAAAAGAGCCGGACAGCACAACTTATTTAAAGAAATCTTACGAAAGCAAATTCTACTAGTAGCGTATTTGTCACAATAAGCAAACATTTTATTTTCTATATTTTTAACTTGTTTTGAGAAAGACCCCCCCCAAAACTTCACCTTAACCTTTTTTCTTAGTTTACTAATAATGTTGATTTTCTATCTCTCTCTCTCTCTCTATATATATATATATATATATAAATATATATAAAATCAACATTATTAGTAAACAAAAACTGAGATAAAACTGATGTTAACATTTATGTTTTTCTCCTCCTTTTTTCAGACTTACTGAAGGTTTTTGTTTCAGGATATGTGATGCATTTTCACAGACAACCGCATAAAGTCCAGGACTGTCAGGGTGTGGGGGCGGTCCTCATCATCATCTCTGTATTCTGTTTATGACCCTCATGTATGAAAATGGGGGCTGGACAGTGGTGTGGCGGTTAGCGCTCTCGCCTCACAGTGAGACTGAAGCAAATCACGGCTTGGTCCCTTCTGATGTTCTCCTCGTGCAGGGGTGGGTTTTTTCTCCAGACACTCCGGCTTTATCCCACAATCCAAAACCAGGCTTCATAGGGTAAATTTGTGTGTCTACATTGTGTGTGTGAGAGTGTGGCCCTGCAACAGACTGGTGACCTGTTCAGGGTGAACAGCGCCTTCACTGGCCCCAGCAACCCCGTGACACCGAAAGAGATTCAGTGGGTTCAGGAGATGGTTGAATAGATGCAACTTAGGGACACACAGGAATTCTGCTGAAGGTGATGCTAAAACTAATTAAAAGTGTCCTGACATTTGCTAGGGGTGCAGTGAAAACAGCCTCTCTTTGTTGATGGCACTCGGTGGAATGTAAAAGACCAATTGAAATGTGATGCTTCATGATGGAGGGACTCTGAACTTTATAACAGCAGCCATGTAGGCAGGACACGGGGGTGGGGGGTGGACAACAATCGGTGTGGAGACGTGTCACAGTCTCTGTGAGAATGCTGGTTTCTAATTTGCTTTTGGCCCAGCAGGCTGAGCTGCTCCTTTCCTGCAGGGATGCTGTTTGAGATCCTTTTACCCGAAGCATCACTGACAGAAACGGCTGGTTAAATTACATTTCCATCTCTCATGGAGTGATAGTGTTTCTGCTTTTGATGAGACAAACTAAGAGAACAAAAATAAATAAAAAAGGGCATATCTTCTCCTGATGTTGTGCCTTTTTCCATAAACAACATTCACATATGATTCCAACTGTGAGAAACATTCTGAACCACTGTGCTGTTTTTTTCTTAGCTGGTTTTGCTATTGCTCTTAGCAGCTCCCCCGCTGACAGGAAGTCAGCAGCTGCGGTTGGAGAGATGCTGCCGCACAGCGAAGCTTTGAGGTTGATGAATCTGACAAACATCCGGCAGCAGGCGCAGAAAAAGTCGACCTCAGAAAGTTTCCATCTTGAGGTTGGAAAAAAACTGCAGCTGAAGGCCTGCAGACTTCCAGGAAACAAGAACTTCTGCAGGAGGAAATTTAAAACGTCACAAATCTAAAATGAGGAGTCAAATGAAGGAAAACTAGATCTACAGGAAGAATTTAGGATCTCAGAAACAAACAGATGCAAACTTTCAACGTGTTTGACTAAAGAAAAGACACACAAACGCAGACAAAGATATGCTGTACAACACACAAACACCCACATAGACACACATACAGAGACACAAATACACACTTGGAGAGACACACAAACAGAAAAACACACATACATTCTTACATATACACAAATACGCACTCACACATACATACAAATACACATGGACAGAGACACACAAACCCACATATTTACCCTTAAACACACGTGGACACACATTCACAGACACATACACACAGCTACATACACACACACACACACACGCATACACACAACTACAGACACACAAATGGACATACACACAAACAGGCAAACACTTAGACACACACATTTGCGCATGCACAGGTGCACACTCACACATATGCACAAATAAACATGGACAGACAAACACACATTTATGTATACACACAGACACACACACACATCCATGGACATCGACACACACAGACAAATATGTGCTTGTGCAACACACACAGATACATACAAATGAATAATAAACACAAACACACTCAAACAGGCACATGGACAAACACCCAAACCCACATTTTGCCTTTAAACACAGAGACACACGCACACGTGAACACACATGGACAGACACATACACATTTACAGACACACAAGGACATGCACACAGACAGACCAATAAACATTCACACACTGATGCACACACAAACAGATACACACATAGACACCCGCAAAGACACTCAAACACACACTGATAGGCACTTGCACACACACAGGCAGGCATACACATGGACATGGACACTAAAAGGCGAATCCACGCTTACACACAGATGCATACACACTAATTCACAGATAAATACCCACAGCCCCCCTCCCCCTTGCACCACCCACACGTTCTATCCTTCTCAGATATAAGTTCCAAAATTAGTCCGGACACACAGCCAGTCTCACATGACTCAGATAAGTTCTGCGATCATGATGCAATAATCAGAAAGAGACACCTGAGAAAAAATAACATCAGTTTGGAGAGTTTATAGAGAAAGACACATCTGAGACTGAGAAACATCAAGGTCATCCCCAGAACTGTTGAACAAACGATCTGATGGAACAAAACAACTCAAAACTCACCTTTTTCGTCGTACATTCAGTGCACAGTATTTAAACTGCTATTTTAACTGTTAACTTATTTTTGGTTTTGGAGTTTATTTTTATGCTTTTACATATTTTTGTACTGTGAGGCGACCTTGAGTGTCCAGAAAGGCACCATATATATAAAATGTATTATTATTATTATTATAATTAAAAGAGGAGTTATTTGGAAAGAGTTCGTCAACAAGCATCTGATCTCAAAGGGTTATTTGCACAGTCAGACAAAAAGGTGGGTGTGTGATGGTGTGGGACTGAATGACCTACACATCTCATGATGGCACTGGATTCCTGATAGTAAGTGTTGAGAGGCCTGAGGCCTGATTCACATCCAAGTTTGCTCCAGTTCAGATAATTTAGGATGGTGAACTTTAAACCTTTGAATCTTCAGTTTCAGGACCAACAGAAACTCAGTGAACTTCACGAAACAATAAAGGTCACATCTCAGTCAGCTGCTTGGAGTTGTTTGTCCTGCAGGGGGAGCCCTTAAGGCTCCATGATTTTTTTTTTTTTGCGAGCATCAGCACCATCATGTGGCTCCTTAATGAACTGCTGCTGAACTGTTGAGAGAACGGAAGTCTGCGGGTTCCAGCACAGTTCTACTGCAGATTTGCACCAGTTTCTTCATGCAAATTTGCTAAAAGAGCAGCAACCGGCACTTTTGTTTACATATGACCTAGTTTGTTATACAATGATTACAATTATAAAAAGTATAAAAGGGGAGTAAATTAGTAAAGTTAACAAATAACAAATAAAAACTGTAATGTCAAAGTCAAAGTCAGCTTTATTGTCAAATATGCTGCATACACAAGACATACAGCACGGATGAAATTGTTTTCCTCTTGCCCCACAGTGCAAGCATCTTATAAAATAATAAAAAAATTATTATTATTAAAAAGAAAAAATGATTATTAGAAATCTATCATTCTGTAAATTTGAAATGTTTTCCAAATATTGGAGAATCACACTGACGATCCGAGATTAGGATGCTCTGATGTGGAGCAGCACCGCCATCTTGTGGTCTTTTCAGGAACACCACAAGAATCAGTACAAAGAAATCAGCTTGTAAGTTTGTTTGATCTTGACAAAAGTTTGGTTTGGAACGTTCATCAGAAAAAATTAAATTAGTTTTTGTGAGACAAAAAAATTAAATTGTTTTCTATTTGTATTGTTAACTGATAGCAAGAAGGTTCTGGTTCAAATCCTGTCTGGATCTTCTCTGAGTCAAGTTTGCGTGTTCTCCCAGTGGATCCATGGGATTTCTGAAGCATTTCCACTTCCTTCCACAGTCCAAAAGCACGTTTCATAGGTTGATTGGAGACTTCAATAAAGTTTCATTAGGAGCGAGTATGTCTCATTGTGATGGACTAGTGAACTGCTCAGGATGCACCCTTGTGTATTCAGTGTTTGTGATAGGCTCCAGCAACCTCTCATGGCCCCACATATGTGCAACATATTGTATGCACATTTGATTTCAACAGAAATTAGAAATAATGTTTTTTTTCATCACCGTAGTTGTACTTTAAAATTTTAAGTTACGAACAATATCCTTATCAGCATCGTTTGTTTCCATGAAGCCAGCCTGTGGGATGAAGTGTTTCTCCGTAAATGCTCCAGCTGCCTTGAAAATGTTTTGTTTAGGATTATTTCGGTCAGTCATCCGCCTCCATCCAAACCTCTCCTCTGCATCCTCCTCACTTATGTCTTAGACACAGGCATGGAGGTTGACCCGTATGTGTGCTGCAGGTTTTTTAGTTCTCTGGGCCTGTAGAGGGTTCTTGAGAGGGAGGGTTGCATCTAACAGGGTTCATACACTTTTTTTAGTAATAGTTTTCCATGATTTTTCCATGCTTTTCCATAACCTTTTACTGAATTTCCAGAACTAAAAATGAACACACTTCATTTAGACTATTGTTGTCTGTGTCGCTAAATCAAACCAAGACACATACAGATACTAGTGCTGTCATGTGATTATTATTTTGTGCGATTAAAGTGGAGTTTATTTGAAGTTTTTTTATTGAAACTTGTGATATTGTGGCGCAGTAAAAGTGTACGGGGGATGCTGCTGTACGCGGCATTCCATTCATTAGTAAGGTGTGCTCCTTACTGACCCCACACAGATGCTGCACGGGATGTGCAGTGATGTGTAAATGCCCAAGGGACACCCACACAAATGATCTAATTTCCTTATATCTGACACCCAGGCTGAACACATGGAGCTCACACCTTTCACTTTAAGAGCATTGACAGCCTTCACCCTTTCGTGTTGCTCAAGTGTACACTACATCCTGTCACTTGTAGCATGCCTGTAGCAAAAATACATATGATCATTTGTCTTCAATTTAAAAGTTTCTTGCGGGTCGTCTGCATTTCCTGAAAGACTGTCCCATTTTTTCTCCTGCAGACAGCTTGTATCCACCCTTATGGGCAATTGAGACCAAGGTAGACTCCAAACTTTCGTCCATAATGTCATTTCTGAACCTCCTCTTTGGTCTTCTGGGCCTCTTCCCTGGTTACTTTAGGCTCAGGATCCTTTTACCAGTATAATCACTGATCCTCTTCCCAACATCTCATTCTGATTTCCTGCATTTATTTCCAGAATATCTACCATGAGCTGATCCTCTGAGTCAGTCCTGATTTTATCACCCATTCCAACCAGCTCCAGTAGGTGGCAGTGTTGTATCATGAATGAACCCACTCACACCTACTCATTCAGAGACACGCATTATTCTTTCACTTTTGTGTACGGCTGTCAGAGGGAGCCTTCATCTGACTTACTGTCCCGCCCAGCAAAGGTAAGTGTTTATCAGATATTTTCTCCCCACCCCACCCCCCACCCCCGCTCTTCTCTTTGGCTTCATCTCTTGTTCTCGCTTTCTTTCTTTCGCTGCATGACTCTGAGTCTTGATTTCAGTTCCTGTAAGCAACTAGGGTCAATTTGGGATGAATTGTGTGTGTGTTTGTGTGTGTGTGTGTGTGTGTATGTACTGTTTTTCTTAAACACTAATGAAGTCAATTAGCAGTCACTACTCTATGTATCTTTTCAGATATTCCAGTATTCTGGAATCTCCACAGTCATCATATACTGTATCTCAGAGTCTTCCTGCAAATCGGAGTGCCTCAGGGTTAAACTCTTGAACTTCTGCCGTTTAGCCTTTACATTAGGGGTGTTCAAAGTTTTTTTGGTGAGGGCCAAATACAGAAAAATGAGGAAAGGTCCGGGCCGCACACAAGAGGTGATATATTGACACATGATTACTCTGTACCGGTATTTCTAACTCACCTATAATGTGAAGAACTTCTCTCAGTGGGAGCAGTGATGCTGATCTGTGCCACATAGAACAAGCGCACGTCAAAATGAAACATTCACTCAGACAATGAAACCTCATTCCAACCAGGCAGTTCAGAACGGGTTTATTGAGTAGCTGAAGCCAGCAGATCTTTACATACGCAGCCGTTAGTGTGGTTGACTGGCAGAGTGCACAATTTTGTAGTTTATAAAGAGTCGACTGTTTTCTCAGAAAAGTAGACCAAAAAAAGGGCTTATGGCTTATGACCAACGAGGACAATTTTAACATTAAATGCACACAAATTAAAAAGCTTCATTTTACAATTACACTCTGTGACAAAATATGCAGCTATGAACAAAAAAAAAATTCCAAAAACAAAACAACAAGCTATTTTTTACATAAAGGGAATACTTTTTCACAGTTCAGAATGTATTTTCTTCACTTAGTAGTTTCACTCTATCTCTGTGAAGCGTGCAAACACGGCTTTGCGAACACCATCCTTGTAGGTGTCAGACGGAGACAGCTCATAGGAGCTTCCTTTACTTCCTAAGCCTGTGCCCTTTGCTCTTATGAAGCCTGTGGGGAGACGTGAAGGCCATCATTAGGAGAGACAGGCAGGCGGCAACCCCTCGTGTAACGCTGCTAATTACACGAAGAAAATAGTGAAGGAGGCCTGGATGGACGGCGTGTGTTGACTCACCGCGATGGGAAAAAACCTGTTGATCTTGCAGGCTAGCTGGCATTTCCTTGAATTTCTGTGCTCTTTCGGCACCTGTGTACAAAGCGTAGCTGCTCTGATGCTTGGTCTCATAGTGCCGATGGACATTTTACTCTTTCATCACGGCAACATCTTCAGTGCAAATCAAACAGACACACTTTCCGTTGATTTCCTTAAAGAAATATTCATTTTCCCACCGTGTTTGAAATCTTCTACACTCACTTGCTATCTTGAGTTTCTTCGGTGCTCCCATTTCTGGTGACTCGTAGTACACATTCTTCTTTGCTTAATTTTGTTTAGTGGAAAAACACCTTTCTGTGACCGACTCCATCTAGTGTTGAAACTGAGAAGTGCAACAGAGTTGAGCTCAAGCGCCATGTGCGGGCCATATTCAATTATATTTTCAAAATTTGCTGCGGGCCAATAAAAACAGACCCGGGCCACAGTTTGCCCGCGGGCCGTAGTTTGGACACCCCTGCTTTACATGTTTGGTTTGGACCAGTTCATGCAGACTAAACAATGTTTGTTACCATATAGATAAAACTGGCTTAATGTAGTTCTGTCACAAAACTACCATGGTCCAGTGGATTCTGCTGCTGCTTGGAGTAGCAAAACTCCTGGAGGGAAAAAAAAGACCAAAAGCAAGATATCTTGGAGTAAACATAACCTCTTTGAGGATAGAAGCAGCCAATCTTCTCTGAGTTCCGCCTGAATGTTTGACCTTCACCTTCAATCAAAATTCAATTTTTCTTTTTAAAAAGCACCTTTCATCTACAAAACAGCTCAAGGTGCATAACATCATAAAATCAAAACAAAATTGCAGAAAACACCAATCCCTATTCATGCAATAAAATAAATAAATAAGCCCCAGACAATAAAATACACAAAAACAAACACAAGTAAAAGAGAAATGACTAAAGCAAAAAAAAAGAGTTGAAGCAGAGAGAATCCAGTAGGCGCCGTCTGCCCTGTCCTCCTATTGGCCGGGGTGTCAGGATAGACACAAACACCCTAGCCAAGGGTGAGAAAACACTTGTAAACATTCTAATTTGGCTAAAAGACATGAAACATGTAAATCTGTGTAAAATGATCAAAATATGGGAGCAAAAATTTCTAGATGAAACAAATATTTATCACATCTATGTGATAAAATATCATAAAATATTAGAGTAGAAATTCTAGATAAAAAAAATAAAGTAATAAAATGATGTGATAAAACATCATTGTAGGTGCCATGAATTAAGTGTGGTCTTTCTTATGTTAAATGAATATAGATTTGTTTTTGATTATAGGTTATTGTGTAGGTAATCAGCTGGTGGGTCACATGGTTGTGGGTGGTGACATTAATTGACTATAACTCACCTGTGGTTTTTTTCCCCTGTGTAAGATGGAAGGGGGGGTGAGCTGGGTTGCCGTATTTTTTGTTGACCGCTTCATACGCTTCATATGCTTCATACGCTTCATATGCTTTATGCGCCACATACGCTTTAGTTTATACGCTTTTGTGCTTTTCCCTTGATTCCTTGTTTTTTCTATTTTTGATCATAATATTACAAGTGGATTTACTTACCTTCATTTTTCCATTATTAAAAGCTACAAAAATACAAACTTCGTTGTGCTCTGTCTATGGTTTTTGAGCGCGTCATTCAAAAGCCGGACCCACCCAGCGTCAGCCTCTCAGCGACTGTTTGGTTAAGTCTCTACATTTTGTCAACAAAAAAACTGGCCAAAATAAACATGGATATTTTGTGATTGAGCAACGGAGCTGAGATTCAGTTCCACGGACGGACATTGGGGAAAGTGGAGGTAGGCGCTGGCTGTCAAGTTAAGGAGGAGCTGCTATCAAAGCGAACTACAGCCAGGTAAGACCACCCGTGGATGCGCATGGAAGCTGTGCCTGTGGAAGGAAGGATGGCGGTTCAAAAGTTTGAAGACTTGGAGCAATCGTCTGGCTCGTAGCTGAAGAAGCTTTAGTTTCTGCGCAAAACATTCCGGTGCTGAGTGACTTTGCTGAGTGACGCAATGCTGTGACGTGTGAATGCGCTCTATTGGTGAAGTTGCCGCCCCGCTGTTTTTGTTCCATATATGGAGATTATTTGGATAAAGTTTATTTCGCTTCCATGAAGACAATATCCAAGGGTGGCTAAAGAATGAAATGTTTCTAGAAATCACGCTGATGCTGCATGTTTTGAAATGAACAAACACTGAATGAAATGAATGACTGAAGGTCTGATTAAAATGGAGCGTGATAAAAGACTGATTAAACCAACGGCCAAGGCGTTGGCAAATAAAATCGAAAAGCTTCAACATGAACGAAAAATAGCAGTGAATAAAATGAAATCACTTATACCAGAAATGAAATCACTTATGAAGACAAAAGAAAATGTTTCACACGTCCAGTCATGTTTTAAGAAATTAAATCAATTTTGTGTAACTGTTATTGCCTCACATGATGTTTTGATGCCTTTACTCATGGAGGATGAGCAAAATGGACAAAATGAGTGGTTTGACAGCATCATGACATACACTAATGCATTTAAAGAAGATGTTGAAAGATGGCTGAGTGGGTCTGAAGACTTGCAACAAAATGGAAGCCCCCATTTGCTTCAATCAGTTCCAGCTGTAAAAGATGAAGAAATGCTTCAATATCTAAGAGAGGATGGTCCACAAATAAATATTCCTGCATCACTGCTCAGTACAGAAGACATGCAAGATGACATTAAACCATATGACAGTGTGTCAAATGCTGAAGATAAAACTTCAGTTTCTGGGAGAAGGTCTGTTGCTTCTTCTACTTCATCTGCACGTCTGAAAGCAGAGGCTGACCTGGCAGTGTTAATGGCAAGACAGAAACTACTAAAGGAAAAACATGAACTGGAGGAACAAGAGGAACATCTGAAGAGGAAGAAGGAGCAACTTAAAATGGATGAAGACATTGCAGCACATGTGGCTAAATTGAATGTGTTACGATCTCAAAGTGTCACAAGTTCGAGGAAGTCAACTAAATACTCTGATGGAATGGATTCTTACTTGGAAAAGGAAACATCAAAACGAATGGTTCTTAATATTGATGCAAATTCCTTTATTCCACAACCATCAATAAAACAAAGAGATACTAAACAAGAACCCTTGGATCAAGGAACAAGGCATAGAAGGAAATCTCTACCTCTATATGTTGACTATGAACCTAAATATGAACCCAGACAATATTCAGAGAATCACAACAATAATGAACAGACTCAGTACAGAAGCCCTTTGAATGCAGAATCAGAGTCAAGAGATGAACATAACAACAATGTGCTGGGACTTATGAGAAAGCAGAATGAAATAACAACGCTCTTGATTCGACAGCAATTACTCTCATCATTACCAAAGAAAGAAATACCAGTTTTTGATGGAGACCCATAGAACTATCATGCATTCATTAAAGCTTTTGAGAATGGTGTGGAGAAAAATACGGACGATTACAGTGATCGACTGTATTTTCTGGAGCAGTACACCAGGGATCACGCAAAAGAACTGGTGAAAAGCTGTCAACATATTGCTCCAGACAGGGGCTATGTTAAAGCCAAAGCTCTACTAAGGGAGCATTTTGGAAACGAACATCAAGTTGCATCTGCATATATGGAAAAGGCTCTTACATGGTTGCCAATTAAGACAGAAGACCTCAAGTCACTCCAAGACTACAGTCTTTTCCTTAGAAGCTGTTCTACTGCTATGGAAGGAGTGGACTATTTGCGTGAGCTAAACATGCCTGCCAATATGCTAACCATTGTAAAGAAGATGCCTTACAAGTTCAGAGATAAATGGAGAACTGTAGCCTGTAAATTACAAGAAAAGTACAAACGAAGAGCAACATTCAGTGACATCACAGACTTTATTGAGAAACAAGTTAAAATCTTATCTGACCCAGTATTTGGAAATATACAAGATTCTAACTCAATGACAAACAAAGTCATTAACAAACCTAAACTGCAGCCTCACTTTGGCATAAAAAGAACGAGTTTTGCCACTGCTGTGGCTCCTTTGGAAAGTAAAACATCACCTGCAACTACATTTAAGAAACAAACTTTGAGGACATGTCTTTGTTGTGGAGGAGGACATAAATTGGATGTGTGTCCACAGATGGAGAAGAAAACCCATAAAGAGAAGATAGGTGTCACGGGTCCGCCTTCAGCTGCCTCCCTCCTCCCTACTCTTCATTGGAACCAGCTGCACCTCATCACCTCATCACCAGCAGACCTTCTTAAAGAGATCCATCCCAGCATACTACGCCAGTCCGTTACACTCTCTCCGGTGCCTACGCCTGGTCTCTAGTTTAGTCTAGTTTTTGCCAAGTTAAGCCACGTACTTACCTTGCCTTGTTCTACGCCTTCAGATCCGTTCCTCCATGGGTGCCGCTGGTTGCTCCTCGTCACAGGCTGTCTACGCCGTCCTCGGCTCCACCACTCGCTCCAAGCTGTGCTCGCCGTCCTCGGCGCTCCTCCTCGTCACAGGCTGTCTACGCCGTCCTCGGCGCTTCTCTTCGTCCAAGACTCTCATCTCCTCTCAGATTAAAACTTCTGACTCTGCCTCGTCTCCTGAGTTTCTTCCGGGTTCCAGCATCTGGGTCTCCATAGTGTTCAACCATGACAGAACGGACTGGACAATGCCCAGACCCAGCTGACCCGGAAGGATTCCGCCTGGCAGTCACGCAGCAGGGGATTGCCCTGGGACGCCAAGCTGAATCACTGAATCAGATGGCCACCGTCCAGCAGGATCTTTTCCGTCGGCTGGATGGAATATCTCATGCCCTAATGGAACTTACCAGTCAACAATCTTCCATCGCCGCAGCCAGCACCTCCTTCTCTGCCACCGGAAGTCCGGGCTCCGCTATCGCTAACGCAGCTAACGAAAACATCCGCCTTCAACCCGAGATCTTCCAGGGAGACGTCGAAGCATGCGGGGGTTTCCTCCTACAATGTCGGCTAATTTTCCAGCAGGCTCCGCGACATTATCATGCCGATCACAGCAAAATAACCCTCATCGTGAACTCTCTTAGGGGTAAGGCGCTCCAATGGGCGCAGGCTTTTCTTACTGCTAATCCCAGACACCAGGTCCCATTCGAACGTTTCATAGAGGAGTTTCGTCTGATGTTCAACCAGCCCCGCAAGGAGGAAGAAGCTACTCGCCGACTACTAGCTCTCAGGCAACGCAGCAGATCAGTGAGTGACCATTTAATTGACTTTCGTATCCTGGCGGTGGAGGCAGGTTTGCCGGACATCGCTCTTAAGGGGGTGTTTTACCAATCTCTCAATGACTCCATCAAGGATCATTTATGTTCTCAGCCCGAAGCCAGTACTTTTGAGGAGCTAGTCACCGTGGCCTTGCGGTCTGACGTTCGCCTCCGAGAACGCCAGGCTGAGCGTCCCCACTATCAAAAGAAAACTGTGGTCAAACTCCTGCCTCCGACATCAATCACTGAATCTCTCCATCCCGTTTCTCATGAACAGGCCAGAGGACCCCCGGAGGAACCTATGCAAATAGGACACTCCAAACTTACACCTGAGGAGCGGCAGAGACGTAGAGACGACCTGTTTCTACTGTGGACAGTCGGGTCATCTCGTTCATCAATGTACCTTACGTTTAAACGCCAGGACCCCCCGCTAGACGACAGGCCGCGGGCGGGTCACCCTCCTCTCACCACTGAGAATACCTTTTTGTACATCCCTGTCAAGCTATGTAACCTTTCAAGAACCCATGTTTGCAAGGCTCTCATTGATTCTGGTTCCGAACAGAGTTTTATTGATAACCATCTGGTGTCTGAGCTCAACCTTCCTACAGAACCATTGGAACATCCTGTCAAGGCGGCTGGACTAGGAGGCCAACTCCTTACTCACATCACCCACCGCACCAAGCCCGTACAACTCATCTCTTCTGGTAACCATCATGAATTCATGCAGTTTTATGTCACTCAATCCCCCCAATCTCCGGTCATCTTAGGTTTTCCCTGGCTGTGCGCTCATAACCCGCAGTTTGACTGGGTCAACCGGCACATCACCAACTGGAGTACTGCTTGTATGGCTAATTGCCTTCGCTCCGCCATTCCTTCAGTTCCCACTAGTCACTGTCCTACTCCGGAGGTCATCGACCTTTCCAAGGTACCATCCTGCTATCACGACCTTAAGACTGTTTTTAGTAAGGCCAGGGCTGGCGCTTTACCACCTCACAGACCTTACGACTGCTCCATAGAACTTTTAAAGGGGGCTACTATTCCCAAGGGTCGTCTGTTTAATTTATCCGGCCCTGAGAAGCAGGCAATGGAAAAATACATCCACGAAGCTCTCTCTTTTGGACACATACGTCCCTCCTCCTCTCCTGTCGGGGCTGGGTTCTTTTTTGTCCAAAAGAAAGACAAAACCTTACGCTCCTGCATCGATTTTCGAGAGCTTAATCAGATCACTGTTAAAAATAAGTATCCCCTCCCGCTAATCAGTTCCGCCCTTGACTCCGTCCAAGAGGCTCGGGTCTTTCCTAAACTAGACCTTCGTAATGCCTATCATCTTGTCCGTTTGAGGGAGGGGGATGAATGGAAAACGGCATTTAACACACTTTGAATACTTGGTAATGCCTTTCGGGCTCACTAACGCCCCCGCCATTTTTCAACATCTTGTAAATGATGTGCTTCATGATTTTCTTAACCGTTTTGTTTTTGTATACTTAGACGACATTCTCATATACTCCCCTGACCAGGCCCAACACACCCACCATGTCCGGCAGGTACTCGAGCGTTTACTCGAGAACCAGCTTTT
This sequence comes from Oryzias latipes, assembly GCF_053564925.1. Classification (NCBI taxonomy): domain Eukaryota; kingdom Metazoa; phylum Chordata; class Actinopteri; order Beloniformes; family Adrianichthyidae; genus Oryzias; species Oryzias latipes. The sequence goes on along the minus strand of NC_136253.1, from coordinate 16,394,047 downwards.
TGTTAAAGCTGAGAAATGTGAATTCCATGTTTCCACCATCTCTTTCCTCGGGTTTATAATAGAGGCAGGTAACATCTGCCCTGATCCTGCTAAAGTCTCTGCCGTAACTAATTGGGAACCACCTGAGTCCAGGAAACAGCTCCAACGTTTCCTCGGTTTCGCCAATTTTTACCGCCGGTTCGTCAGGAATTACAGCAGCATCGCTGCCCCTCTCACTAAGCTCACTTCGGTCAATTCCCCCTTTATTTGGACTCAGGAGGCTCAGGCTGCTTTTGACAAGCTCAAAGCCTTATTCACCTCTGCTCCCATCCTCATTCAGCCCGACCCTCTTCGCCAGTTCATTGTCGAGGTTGACGCCTCCGACTCTGGGGTCGGGGCGGTTCTCTCCCAGCGTGAGAGCGAGACCGGCAAATTAAAACCTTGTGCCTTCTTCTCTCGCAAACTCTCCGCTGCGGAGCGTAATTACGACGTGGGTAATCGAGAGCTCCTTGCCATAAAACTCGAGGAGTGGCTAGAGGAGTGGCGCCACTGGCTCGAGGGTGCGGATCAACCATTTATTGTTTGGACGGATCATAAAAACTTAGCTTACCTCCGCTCCGCCAAACGTTTAAATTCACGTCAAGCCCGATGGTGCCTCTTTTTCGACCGTTTTTCTTTCGTTATTACTTACAGGCCTGGCAGCAGAAATATAAAACCAGATGCTCTTTCACGTCTTTCCAGCATCAGTGACAGTCAGGAACCCTCTCCCATTATTTCCCCCACATGCATTATTGGTCAACTCACGTGGGACATTGAGACCCGGGTCTTACAGGCCCAAAACGAAGAACCCGATCACCCTCCAGCTCCTGCCAACACCCTTTATGTCCCCTCCTCGCTTCGATCTGCAGTTTTGGTCTGGGGGCATACCTCTCGCATTTCCTGCCATGGGGGCATTCAAAGGACTCTAAAACTCCTCCGAAGGAGGTTTTTCTGGCCCACCATGGAGCGCGATGTCAGGGAGTTCGTCGCCGCCTGCGAAGTCTGTGCACGCTCCAAATCCACTCACTCTCCTCCAGCCGGTCTGCTCCATCCTCTGCCTGTTCCTCAACGTCCTTGGTCCCATCTCGCCATGGACTTTGTCACTGGTCTGCCCCCCTCACAAGCTAACACAGTAATACTCACCGTCATCGACCGTTTTTCTAAATCTGCCCAGTTTATTCCTCTTCCCAAGCTACCCACAGCCACAGAGATGGCCGATATTATGGTCCAGAACATATTCCGCCACCACGGCATTCCCAGTGACATTGTCTCAGACCGTGGCCCTCAATTTGTGTCGCAGGTCTGGAGGGGCTTTTGTTCTGCTCTAGGGGCCACGGTCAGTTTAACTTCTGGACATCATCCCCAATCTAACGGACAGGCAGAGCGCGCCAACCAGGAACTCGAGGCTGCGCTGCGCTGTTTGGCCGCTCAAAAGCCGGCCAACTGGTCCTCGTTCCTGGTCTGGATAGAGTATGCCCACAACAATAATCCCTCATCAGCCACTGGCATGTCCCCTTTTGAGTTTTCCTTGGGTTACTCTCCCCCTCTTTTCCCCTCACAGGAGTTAGATCTGGCCGTGCCCTCCGTTCAGCACCACCTCCAGAAGGTTCAGCGCGTCTGGCAGCAGGCCAGGGCCACTCTCCTGCGCACTAGGGGGAGCAACTGCCGGATTGCTAACCGCCGCAGGGTGAGGGGTCCGACCTACCAGCCGGGACAGAAAGTATGGCTTTCCTCCCGTGACATACCTCTTCAAGCCACCTCCCGCAAGCTGGCCCCCCGGTTCATCGGTCCATACACGGTCGAGAAGCTTATTAACCCCTCCTGCGTGCGCCTTAAGCTTCCGGCAGCCCTCAAGGTACACCCCGCTTTCCATGTCTCTCAACTCAAGCCCTTTCAGGAAAGCCCGTTGTGCCCGCCGTCCACTTCCCCACCACCCGCACGGGTCATCGACGGTGCTCCTGCTTTCACGGCCAGTCGGGTGCTGGATGTTCACCGCCGGGGCCGTGGGTATCAGTTCCTGGTGGACTGGGAGGGTTACGGTCCGGAGGAGCGCTCATGGATCTCCCGCTCCCTTATTCTGGACCGTACCCTCGTCGATGACTTTTATCGGGCTCATCCGGATCACCGCCCTGGACCGCCTGGAGGCGGTCATTGAGGAGGGGGGTCACTGTCACGGGTCCGCCTTCAGCTGCCTCCCTTCTCCCTACTCCTCATTGGAACCAGCTGCACTTCATCACCTCATCACCAGCAGACCTTCTTAAAGAGATCCATCCCAGCATACTACGCCAGTCCGTTACACTCTCTCCCGTGCCTACGCCTGGTCTCTAGTTTAGTCTAGTTTTTGCCAAGTTAAGCCACGTACTTACCTTGCCTTGTTCTACGCCTTCAGGTCCGTTCCTCCACGGGTGCCGCTGGTTCCTCCTCGTCACAGGCTGTCTACGCCGTCCTCGGCTCCACCACTCGCTCCAAGCTGTGCTCGCCGTCCTCGGCGCTCCTCCCCGTCACAGGCTGTCTACGCCGTCCTCGGCGCTTCTCTTCGTCCACGACTCTCATCCCCTCTCAGATTAAAACTTCTGACTCTGCCTCGTTTCCTGAGTTTCTTCCGGGTTCCAGCATCTGGGTCTCCATAGTGTTCAACCATGACAATAGGCTTCTTAAGGGAAAAAGGTGTCTGTTTTGGCTGTTTGTGTATTGGACACTTCAGCAAAGACTGCAGAAAACGGATCTCTTGTGAAAAGTGTGGTCTTCAACATCCCAATATACTTCACATTCCTCAAAGAAGAAATAACCCTGGTCAAACTGAAAAGACAGATGTGTCAGTGGACAGCAACATGGTGTCAAGTGGGCTCACTGGGGCTGGTAATGATAATATTAAACTCCCTATTGTTCCTGTACAAGGGAAGTCCAAGAAGGGTGACAAAATCATTTCCACTTATGCTTTCTTGGATCCAGGGAGTACAGCGGTTTTTTGCACAGAAGCCCTAAGTAACAAGCTAGGTCTCACAGGAAAGAAATCACGCATTCTCTTGAGGACTATGGGCCAAGAGAAAGTTGTGAGCAGTTATGTTGTTTTAGGATTGGAGGTTGCTGGTTTACAAGGTGACAACTTCTGTGAACTACCAAAAACTTATACACAGCAGCATATGCCTGTCCACAAAGGGAACATCCCAAAAGAAATGGATCTTCAAAGATGGACATATTTAGAACCTGTTAAGTTGCCTGAGATAGATTCAGATATTGAGCTGCTAATTGGAGCAAATGTTCCCCAGGCTTTGGAGCCATTGGAAGTCATTAACAGTGAAGATGGAGGACCCTATGCTATCAGGACAAAGCTGGGATGGACAGTGAATGGACCTCTGAGAAGAGAAACTGATGGAGCAACCAACTGTGAGCACTCAGAGATATCAGTCAACAGAGTGTCGGTGGTGGAGTTGGAGGAACTTTGGCAGCAGTAGGAGGACTGGACACAGAAACTGAGCCAAGAAAAGGAAACCTCCAGCAAACAACTGAATGATTTTAAAGAAATGCTAAAGGTGAAGGACAGGCAGATGGAGGAGAAGCTGGCTGAACTGAAGACTGCATCCAAGGACAGAGAGACTGAGCTTCTGGAAAAAGTGCAGGCAGCGCAGGAAAAGGAGTGTCAGACAGTGCGGGAGGCCAGACGCAAGGAGGTGGAGAGGTGCGAGGAGCTGCTGGCTATTGCACACAAGGCCATCGCTCAAAAGGATACAGAAATGGAGAGGAGAGCCGAGGAGATCAGCAATCTGAAGAAAATAACCAAACAGGACTCAGAGAAAATTAAGAATCTCAGTCTTGATCATCAGAGGAAAGAGGAGGACTCTTCAGATCTCCAGGAAAAATTGACCAAATACAAGAAGCAAATGCATCAGGTCCAGAAGAGGATTTCTGCAATGAGAAAAGAGAAGCTCCTGAGACGGAAGCTGGCTGACATGGAGAGAACTAAGAAGCAGCTTCAGTGTGACCTCCGTACCAGGGACAGAACCATCCAACAGCTCAGACTGGACAATCTAACACAGGATGTGATAAAACACACAAGCTCTACAGTAAGGCCTGTAAAGACGGCAAAGGACCGCATGTTGGAGGAAATGCGATTGGCTCTAGTGAAGCAGGACAACATGCAGGAGAAGATGGAAACAGTCTTGGAGGAGAAGCTTACCCACATCCAGGAACTCTGCAACAAGGTGGACAGGATGAAGAGCATGCTGCTGCAGCATGACTTGACTGATGGACATGAGTGTGACATAAGGATTAATAAGATCATCCTTATGAGAAGAAAAGAAGATGGGACATCAATTATGGACTTTATATGCTAGGTTTTTCAACGATTCATGTCCCCTACTAATATAAATGTGTGTAATTATTATGTGTATTAACTTAATAATTAGGGGCTGGTGTGTAGGTGCCATGAATTAAGTGTGGTCTTTCTTATGTTAAATGAATATAGATTTGTGTTTGATTATAGGTTATTGTGTAGGTAATCAGCTGGTGGGTCACATGGTTGTGGGCGGTGACATTAATTGACTATAACTCACCTGTGGTTTTTTCCCCTGTGTAAGATGGAAGGGGGGGTGAGCTGGGTTGCCGTATTTTTTGTTGACCGCTTCATATGCTTCATACGCTTCATACGCTTCATACGCTTCATATGCTTCATACGCTTCATATGCTTTATGCGCCACATACGCTTTAGTTTATACGCTTTTGTGCTTTTCCCTTGATTCCTTGTTTTTTCTATTTTTGATCATAATATTACAAGTGGATTTACTTACCTTCATTTTTCCATTATTAAAAGCTACAAAAATACAAACTTCGTTATGCTCTATCTATGGTTTTTGAGCGCGTCATTCAAAACCCGGACCCACCCAGCGTCAGCCTCTCAGCGACTGTTTGGTTAAGTCGCTACAATCATAAAACATAAAAAGAATGAAGAATAAGAAAAAAAAGATATGACATGAAATCTTATTAAAAGCTGATTTAAAATGGTGTGTCTTTAATCTATTTTTAAAAACCTCGACTGTAGATGAGGCCCTCACATCCTCAGGTACTGTTCCACATACGAGGCCCATAGTATCTAAACGAGGCCTCGCCGTGGCTTTTTGCCCACACTTGTCCTGACCCTGGGGACCCTCAGCAGGCCATCACAAAGAAGAAGACCCCAATTCTCCCTGATGAACCAGATGAACTTTTTAACCCTGTCCATTTAAAGGAAATGCACAATACAATTGAAATCAGTCCATTTGATATTTCTGCATGATATCTTGCAGATACAGGCACAAGAATTTGGCTAAACTGACTGGTTAACTGGCAATCCTGAACGGCTTGCATTTTATTTTTCTTCCATAAAAACATTTTTTTAAAAGAAATCATAGCATCTTTTACTTGAAGTCTTTTGATTTTTTTAAACTCTAAATGATTCTCTTTTAGGTTGGTGTGTTTTTCTGTGTTGTGGTTCAGGAGTTCAGCTGTGACCACAAAAGATCTAGAAAGAACTGTGGGTAGATGAATCCCTTTGATATGAAAATGTGCTTTGAACACCACTTCCCTCCTTTTTGAAGAGTTGTCCTATATTTGGTTTTCAGGTTTTTGTACAGCCTCTTCTACACTTTGGATCACTGTGTGTCTATAGCACAGTAGTAGAGAGCTGTGTCAGCCAGGGTTAACTCTCTGATGATCAGTTCAGTTGATGTGTCTGTTGTTCTGGATTCATATCGTTAATCTGGGATTTTTCCAAAATTTTTACTTTTCGCTCTTTTCCAGGGAATAAACTGAGGAACCTGAAGGTCAGAATCATGTTTGTATACTAAGTTCAGTAAAGTTTCTATCTGCCTGTTATTTGCATTTCATGGTAAAATAACTTCTTTCGGTTCCTGTAAGTTGATCTTGATCAGGAGAGATTGAGTCTCCAGCTGTGAGTCCTGGAAAAAGTGGAGAAAATGAAGTCATTAGATGAATGAGATGATGAGTTGATGCAGCAGCTTCAAGCAAACTTGAATCTCTGTTCTTAAACTCACCTAGAATGTGAGATAGAAGCAAAAAGAGGCAAAGCAACATGTTTTTGGAGTTCTTGAAGCCACACAGACAGCAGATGAACTCTGTTCTTCCACTGCAGCACAATGAGGAAGAAATAATGTGACTGGAGGATGTGAAGTTCAGTGGGCGGGGCCAATGAGCTCTTTTTCAGTTCATCTCAATCAATTAAAGAGTTTAGTTCTTCCACAGCAGCTCTGTCTCTGATCTTTAGTGCCTTCATTAATATATGTGACAAAGGTGGAGTCTTGGGGATCCGTAAATGCACAGTGAAGACACCTACAGGAAAGAGAGTAATACAGCCAGGAGAGTTAACACTTTATAATAAGATTCCTTTATAACTCCAGTTATGAGACATTAACAAGTAACGGTATTGTGTTTATAGGCCTTTAGAGGACATTTATATTACAATTGTTAACATTTGCAGATCTCTTTAAAATGTCTTATAGGTCTAAATCATGTCTTTATATAGGCAATAATGAGCATCTGAAGGTTTGTATGTATATTCATAAGCTGATTATAAGTGATTAATGCAATAATTGTGTCTTTCCTAGTTTAAATGTTTTGCAGCGCCACAAAAACCCAATACTTTGAACACATGTATTGATACAACTACTCGCCAGCCACTTTATGAGGTACACCTTGCTAGTACTGGATTGGACCCCCTTTTTCTTTAACTGCCTTATTAACTCTTGGTGGCATAGATTCAAAAAGGTACTGGAAACAATCCTCAGAGAGTTTGGTCCTTATTGACATGATAGTATCACACAGTTGTTGCAGATCTATCTGCTGCACATCCATGATGTCAATCTCCACATCCCATAGCTGCTCTATTGGGTTGAGATCTGGTGACTCTAGAGGCCATTTGAGTTCAGTGAAGTCATTGCCATGTTCAAGAAACCAGTGTGAGATGATTCCAGTTTTATGACATGGCAGCTTATCCTGCTGGAAGTAGCCATCAGAAGATGGTACACTGTTGTCATAAAGGGATAGACATGGTTATAGCAACAATGCTCAGGTAGGCTGTGGTGTTGGAACCATGCTCAGTTAGTACAAGGGGCCCAAGGGGCCCAAAGTGTTGCCAAGAAAATGCCCCCCACACCATATGCCTGAATCATTGATAAAAGGCATGGATCCATGCTTATGTCAGCAGGTCGAATGTGACTGCTTTCACAACTTGCTGATGGTGAATGAGGGACACCTGTGTGGGAGGGTGTGGTTACACACAGAGCAGGGAGGCTGTTCTTTTCTTATAGGAAACCAGTGCGCGGCCTGCGAGGGCAGAGAGAGGACTATGGGAGTAGCGTGTGGAGTTCCTGATGCTGGGGAGTCTGTGACACTCGGGCGTGGCCTACTGTTGGAGCCAGAGGCGCATGGTCAGTGACGCTTGGGCATGATTTGCAAGGTACAGGCAGGAGCAGAGCTTGGAGCCGGAGGTGCGCAATCCACGACGCGGAGGCGGCAAAGCCCTGGCCAATGCCATCACGGGTGTTCCTCGGGCCGAAGACCAGCAAAACACTCATCTGGAGGAGGAGGGAGACAGCATACCCCAGGGAGGTCGTACACTGCCATCTGGAGATGCAGAGGGGTGAACGGGCTTGACCCTTCCTAAAGTTAAGTGTGCAAGCTATACCCCAGCATTTGATGAACAGCCTGTAGCTCAGCCGCCAGTGGATTTTATTTTGGTTTAATAGGAATTGACTTTTATTATTTTGCATGATTGTTTTAGTGCTCTTAAAACTATTTGTGGGTTTGTCTTGTCTTTATTGCATGTGTACTGGTGGCTTGGAGTGCAGGCCGGCTCGGGTGAAGAACTTAGGGGTGGGACGAACGTCAAGGTGGACACTTGGACTATAGCGTCACATGGTCAACTCACCACCGTTCTCCTAAAGACTCTTAATGCGACGGCTTTAAATGTGTTTCGTGTCATCCTGTTTTTTTTTTTTGGTTTTTATCTTTCCCGATATTAGAGTATTTTATTAAAACATTTTACTTACAAAGGCTTTGGCTGTCTCTCGAGCGACTGGCAAACTCCCCAGCGGATCCTGAAAATTTTGGTAGCTCTGGGGCTTCACCCTCACCCCTCTGACACTTGCATGTTCTTGACCCTACCCTCCAAATGTTGCAGTGGAAATGGAGACTCATCATCAAAGTTTTCCATTCTTCCATTGTCTAAATTTGGTGTGTTAGCACCAGCTAAGCAGACAGAGTGAATCCAGGAGCAGGAAGGACATGACACAGATCTTAAAAATAGCTCAGGTTTGAACAGAATGAACTGAGCTCAAAGCTAGAAGAGTACAAGGATGCTCAGACACAGAGCTAAAGAAAGCCAAACCTAATATAGGAGTCTAATGAGATATTTATGGCAGGTGTAACCTCTCTCGGGAGACCTCAGAGGAGGGGAGGGCATACAGGAGAAGTCACAGCCTGCAAGGCAAAACAAAAACATAAAAAAATAAAAGGCTTCTCACAACATGGCAAGTCTGTGTGACTTATAACTTCAGCTTCCTGTTCTTAGCTGACAGGAGTAACACCCGGAGTCAATACTGTTTATACAAAATTGACACTAAGTGATTAAACATTATGGAAAATGTCTGGTTGCTCCAGATTTTGAAAGAGCTAGATTTGTAATGATGAATATTTGATCGTTCCCTGGGTTACTTGTGATCTCACAAGATATAGGTCTCATTTTTCTTCTATAAAATCAAAGATTCCAATAAAGAGATTTGAATTGTTCCACATGAAGTCTTTAAAGTGAGTCTCCAATTAACATTGTTCTGTTTCAGGTTATGATTTTGTGTTGTGGTTCAGTGGATCGGCTGTTACCACAAAGAACCACAAAGAACTGTGGGTAGATTAATCCATCTGATATGAAACTGTGCTTTGAAAACCACTTCCCTCCTCTTAGAAGAGTAGTCCCATATCTGTCTTCAGGTTTTTGTACAGCCTCTCCTACACTTTGGATCACTGTGGTACTAGCACAGTAGTAGAGAGCTGTGTCTGCCAGAGTTGGCTCTCTGATGATCAGTTCAGTTGATGTGTCTGTTGTCATGGATTCATATCGTTTGTTTTGAATAAATTCTTGGCTTTTGTAGTGTTTTGCTCCTCTCCAGAGAATAAACTGAGGAGCCTGAAGGTCAGAAACATGTTTGTACCAATAAAGTTGGGGAAAGTTATCATCTGTCTCATAGTTACATTTGATTGAAACAAACTTTCCTTCTGTCCCTAAATGTTGATCTTGATCAGGAGAGATTGAGTCTCCATCTGTGAGTCCTGGAAAAAGTGGAGAAAATGAAGCCATTAGATGAATGAGATGATGAGTTGATGCAGCAGCTTCAAACAAACTTGAATCTCTGTTCTTAAACTCACCTAGAATGTGAGATAGAAGCAAAAAGAGGTAAAGCAACATGTCTTTGGAGTTCTTGAAGCCATACAGACAGCAGATGAACTCTGTTCTTCCACTGCAGCTTAATGAGGAAGAAATACTGTGACTGGATGATGTGAAGTTCAGTGGGCGGGGCCAATGAGCTCTTTTTCAGTTCATCTCAACTCAATCAATTGATCAAAGACTTTAGCGCTTCCACAGCAGCTCTGTGTCCGATCTTTACTGCTTCATTTTTCTTTTGATATCCTCTACAGAGCCCTCAACTAAAAATAAATAAAGAAGTTGTTCCTTCAAATTATTCACAAATTAGTAGGTATTGTAGAAAAAATGAAACAGTGGATGGTGCTGCTGTCAAGGCTGTAGCATGAAGATTCTTTCTCAGGAGAGTTCTTGGACAAGGTTTCAATTTTTATTGCAGTTTGAGACGCTCACAGTGATTACAGTGTCCATTATTCATTAAGTCCTCGTTGGTGATGGCAAGCTACTTATGTATAGCGACAGCTGCCCTGGGGCAGACTTATAGCCATAACACACAGACGTTACCTCTGACAATTACCAGAATCTTTATACACATTCACACATCAGTAGAGCCACACTGGAGGCAAAGTGGGGAAAGTGTTTTGCCCAAAAACACAACAGCAGTTGATTGGAAGGGGTAGGATTTGAAATGCTGATCCTTTAATGATTGGATGACCTGCTCTCCAAAAATATCTGCAATGTATGACTGTTTTTGTTTTTGTCTCTTAAGTCTGTGTTTTAGTAACAGCGGAAATGCAAGTTTTAGTTAAAAATATTACATTCCAATATACGATTTCCCAAAGAAATAAAAAATAGGAGCACATTTATAATACTAAAACACTATAGAATTATAAAAGTTAGTGTGTCAAATTGTTTATTATATTTCTATACCATGACTATAGACTATACCATGGTCCGGGTGAATACTCGATTCTGATTGGCTGCTGGGTGTGCGTTAAAAAGTGATGACCACATTCCCCAAAAAGAAGTTCCAATCACCTATTTAAAATCTTCTGTATCACTGCGCCGGCTTCTTTAACCCTTGTGCTATCTTAGATGACCCCACCCTTGCATTTACATCTTTTTACCTGCACTGTTCTGTAAATAGCTTTTTAAATTATAATACCTTGATGTTTGTATTTATGCTACATTTTCTTGTTTCTTGTTCCTGATTCTGATTTACACGTTGTCCCTACCATGACAAAGGTGGATAAAGGTGGAAAGATTTCATGTAATCCATGGACAACAGTGAAGATCACAAATCATTGAAGAAAAAAGGTTCAGAGCACTGTCTAGTGGGTCTAGATGACCCAACTCCCAACGTTAAAGTGTCTAAGATAGCACAAGGGTTAAAAAGTGACAATGCGTACTACGTCAGCCATTAACCCTTCCTTCTTTAACATGTTTTTAGAAACGATAGTATTTCCTGAAATAATAATCTTTGTTATCTTAATTTCATTCAGATTTTAAAGTTGAAATGAGAATCAAAACTGTGATGCGGTAATTAATAACAACTATCTTTTGGTTTTATGTGTTTGTGAAACAGCCAGTGGACTCCCAAGAATAAAGTCACAGACCTGTCATACAGATAGGTGGACAGATATATTTACAGAGCTATTAGCTTTTATTTAGGATTTTATTTTATCTGAATGAGTGGCATGGGGCAGAACTGTGACAAAGTCTTGTCCAAGAAGTTTCAAGTTCTTCTTTTTTTTTATTTCAAACACAAATGAAAAGTGGTTTAAAAAAGACATAAAAGAATACAGTAGGCTTAAAAATGAGTGGGTTGAAGAGAAATATTGTCTGATCCCACCCCTTTATACAACATTCTCCAGAGAAAGAATCCTCATCCTTCAACTCCAACAGCAGTGCCATCGATTGCTTTTTTTCATTTTTTCATTTCATTTATTTATTTGTTCCTTTCATGAAAATTGATGTTCAAATGTTTACATGTTTCTCTTACATATTGAACATTTTCATGATTAGAAGGGAGCAGAATTGAAGAATACAATTCTTATAATTATCTGCTCCCTTTTAAACATTGCATTTACATTTCTCACACCATCACCTGTGCTCAGATTTCACAATATACAGTTCCATTACACAGTAAATACATTCCATTCATTTAATACATACATTCCAAAAATTCCATTCAACAGTCAAGTTTGTACAAACTAATTTGTTTAGCTTTATACATCCGTTTAAACAACTTTTTAACTGATTCTCCTGGGAATTCCACATTTTTCCCCCTGCTATAGACAAACACTTTTGCTTTAATGTTGTTCGAGCAATCTGTTGTTTGAAATCAAATTTTCTCCTATGATTTTCATCTCCTGTGGTAAAAATAAAAAGCTTTTGTAGGTCTTCTGGTAAATCTCTGTTTCTGGCTTTAAGCATAACTAATAAGCTCTGCAATTCAATTCAATTTTTAAGTTTTAATAAGCCTGACTTAATAAAAATTTCATTTGTGTGATTTCTAAAATTAGCTTTATGAATGATTCGAATAGCTCTCTTCTGTAATAGAATTAAGGGCATTATATTAGTTTCATATGTATTTCCCCACACTTCAATACAATATGTAAAATAAGGTAAAACCAAAGAGCAATATAACATGTGCATAAAATGACATGGTAAAACATATTTAGATTTGATCAGAACAAAAAGGCTCTTGGCTACTTTATTTTTTACATAAAATATATGAGATTTCCATGTTAATTTGTCATCCAACATAACCCCTAAAAATTTAAATTCAGACACCTGTTTTATGTTTGTGTTGTCAATGAACAAAATCACTTCTGTTTGTTTTTATTACCAAACACCATAAACTTTGTTTTTGTTAGATTCAAAGATAGTTCATTGTAATCAAACCACATTTTGAGTTTATCATTTCCATTTCAATACTTTTAGCTAAGGTTTTCAGATTGTCCCCAGAACAGAAAAAGTTAGTATCATCAGCAAATAAAACAAACTGTAACAACTTAGAAATATCACAAATATCATTTATATATAAAATAAAAAGTTTAGGTCCTACAATTGAGCCTTGTGGGAGTCCAGAAATAATATTCATGAGATCAGACTTATTACCTCCAAAATGCACATATTGTTGTCTGTTTTGTAAATAACTGGTGATCCAGTTCAGGGCGATTTCTCTAACCCCATATGCATATAATTTAGAAATCAAGATAGAATGATCTATGGTGTCAAAAGCCTTCTTTAAATCCATGAAAACTCCTATTGTGTATTTCTTTTTGTCAATTGCTGTTGAAATTGCTTCAACTATTTTCATTATAGCCAAATCTGTAGACCTATTAGAACGAAACCCAAACTGATTCTCACTTAACAATGTATTTTTTTCTATAAAGCTGTCTAGTTTGTTAACAAACAACTTTTCTAACACTTTAGAAAATTGAGAAAGTAATGATACTGGTCTGTAATTATTAAAAGTATGTCTGTCTCCATTTTTAAAAAAAGGAATAACTTTAGCTATTTTCATCTTCTCAGGAAAAATTCCTAATTAAAGTGAAATATTAAAGATACGATGAAGTGGTGTGGCAATACAATCTATGGTCATTTTGATTATTTTTATGTCAATCCCATCACTGTCCTTTGAGGTCTTGTTTTTTAGTTTGTATACTGTAGTCAAAATGTCATTTTCAGTCACATCAGATAAATACATAGATTGGGAAATCCAATTTTTATTTTTAATAATATCTTTTGATTGTATATTGCATGTAATATTTTCTGCTAAATTGGGTTTTATATTTACAAAAAATGAATTGAATTCATTTGCCATGTCCTCCTGCTTTTTAATGACCACATTGTCTTTAAGGAAGAAGTGAGGTAGTTCTATTGATCCTGACTTATTTACTATGACCTTATTCAGAATATTCCACGTAGCCTTTAAGTTATGTTTATTTTCATACAGAATCCTATGATAATATTTCTTTTCAGCTTGTCTCAATAAATTTGTTAACTTGTTTTTGTAAACCTTATATCGTTTTTCAGCTGCTGCTGTTCTTAAGTTTAAAAAGTCCTTATAGAGTTTGTTTTTCTTTTTACAAGCATTCTGTAAGCCCTTTGTTATCCAGGGTTTTCTTTTATTTTTAGATTTAGGTCTACTTAGAACTTCTGGACAGTGTCTATTGTAAAGATCTAAATAACATTTCAGAAAAGCCTCATATGCACCATTTACATCATCTGTATAAATTTCATTCCAGTCTTGATTTATGAGATCATTTCTGAAAGCGTTCACAGTTTCATCATTCCTTATTCTTTTGTATATTTGGTGGATTTCTGCTGACTTTTTTTGCAACCTGAAGTCAAATATAGCAAATACAGGCAAGTGATCGCTTATGTCATTAATTACTAACCCACAATTTCTTTTGGTTTCCAAAATATTGGTAAAAATGTTGTCTATCAAAGTTGCACTAGTTGTTGTTATTCTGCTAGGCTTTGTAATCAAAGGATACAGTCCTTTACTACATAATGAATCGAAAAAATCAGATGTTTGTAAATGTGAATCTAGCTTTATGAGATCTATATTGAAGTCTCCACAAATTATTAATTGTTTATGATGGTTTATATTACTTAACATATCTTCTAAATTTTCCTTAAAAGTTTCAACTTTTGATCCTGGTTTCCTATATACACATCCAACAGTCATATTTTTGTTTTTTTGTAACTCTATTTCCACAGCAACACTTTCCAAATAAATCATCAATAGTAGATGTCATGCATTTTACCGGTTTCCATTTTAAACTGTTGTCAATATAAAGGGCAACTCCCCCTCCAATCCTATTTGTTCTGCTATTAAAATACAAATCATAACCTTCAACTTTCAAATTATTTTCCTTCCCTTTAATTATCCATGTCTCTGACAGAGCAATTACTTTAAATTTTCCTTTAAATGTGTCCAAAAAAGATTTAATTTGATCAAAATTTCTTGGTAGACTTCTACAATTGAAATGAATAACAGAAAATGTTGCCTCAGTTTTAACTTCACTTAGTTGTTCCTCGCAGTAATATCTGCAGGTATCCTTGAACTTATTAAACACATGAGTCTCTGGATCCACATCATTATCAAAATCATAAAGTCCAGGCTCTGTATATTCAAACTTAGAAGTGTTTTCACTCACCACTGAGTCAGTCATTTGTGCTGAAAATAAAGTCCTTCTCTCTACAGAATAGTCCACAGTCTGATTCTGTCAGTAGAGTCTAAACAAAATAGAACTTTAGAGTTTTTCATTTATACTGATCCAGGTCTTTCACTTGTCTCACTGCTACCAGTTTAGCTTGCTCTGGTGATCCATTCAGTTTTATGAACACTTTTCCATTCCTGGTCCAGGTGGCTTGTATTTTATGTTGCTTTTTCAGGATAAGACATGTCCAAGCAATTTCAGAGTTTTTCTTGGTCAAGTGCTGATTTAAATGAACTCCAGTGCCTTTCAGTTTCTTTGCCTCCTTTAGGATTTCCACCTTGTGCTTTCTGCTCACAAATCTTATAATGATCGCAGGCTTCTTTTTTTTAATCCTTACTTGGCAGAGTGTGGCATGCTGAGATGTGTCGACTATCCAGATGAATGTCTTTACTTCTCATATAGTGGATCACTTGTTGCTCCAGGGTGTGCTGCTCCTCAGATGGTGCATTTTCACCTTCTTGATCACTTTTTGGGCTAGCAGCCCGGGCATAACTTTGATGTCTGGTCTCTAGCCCTGTGAGCAGAAGGTCATCTGCTCTGGAATTCTGCTCCAAGTCATCCACCTTTTGCTCCAGGATTTCAATCCTTAGATCCTTTTGTTTGATGATAGCCTTCAGCTCCTGGATCTCTTTTTCCATGAGACCTTTCAGTGTTTTCTGATTTTTTACCACTTCACTGATGTCCCTTGACAAGAAGTTCAGAGATTCCTTAATTTCTGCAATTTCAGCTTAATTCCTTTTCTTTTCTCATCAATCCCCAGCAGCTCTAAATCTTCTGATTGGTGTTACTTGCTCCTGCAATGTGACTTCTCTCTGCTGCTCTGTCATCCTCATATTGCTGAATGTCTCTCACCGTTACATTCACTGTTCCCGTGTCTGTTCATGTGATCCTGGGCAGCCCACACAGTGCTCCACTGCCTCCATGATGTGTCCCCCAATTACTTTAGGGTGACTGTTGGTGAAGGCAGACAAACACGTGAGACACGGGCAGCCTTTAATGCGTATTCTACATGGCTTTAATTTGTCACACAAAGCTTGGACCCTGAGCAAAGTGGTGCCTTTTTCTTTTTCTTCCAGAGAAGCGTCTTCTCTGGCAAACGTGAGAGCCAACAGGGTCGAGTAGGGAAGGTATAATCCTCACTCTTTTTGTTTTTTACACAAATATCATGTTATTTACAGTTTGTGTATATCCATCAGTCGCCATTATCACATCCATCCCATCAAAGCTGGTCAACAGTGAAATCAATCTCCTCATCTAAGTTGTAGCTCCACCTGTGCAGCATCATAACTCTCAATTATCTGTTCAAATGTATCTCTGAAATAATGAACCCTTGCAGTACCAGGCTATGTAACATATCCATAAAAGTCATTCTCATCCTAAAAATCAAGTTCTAAGAAATTATCCCTTTGTATTGTGCAAGTTAAAAATTGTAATAAACAATATCTATTTTCTGGGAATTAAATTGTGTCTCGTGATCATTAAGTTGGTATGTGGCACCCCCAAAATACTAATTTAAATAATGATTAATTTGAGTAAATTGCATTTTATTATTCTTTTAATGACGTGTCAAGGGCGCCAAACTGTCTACTGTCTGATCATTTAGTGGTTTTACTGTGTGACGCCCTCTAGTGGATGTTTTGGAGTAATATGTTTTCTTTGCTCGACAGGTTTAAGTACAGAACTTTGCTGTTTCCTGTCACTGTGGGCCGCAGAGCACATTAGTACACAGCAGAGTCAGATAAATGAAGCTTCTGGATCTTCAAAGGAACTGATTTGTCTTTGAGTTCAGCATCAAATCTGTCGTCCTCAAACTCTGGAGCATTTTCTTCTGTTCCATGCGTGTCACGTTTCAACATGTACTTCGGGTAACTGTTCACTTCTTGTTTGTACCAGAACAAATATGATTGTGAAAAACTGGTCTCAAAGGTACAGTTGAGTGTGAGAGAGTCTCCTTCAGCAGCAATGACTTCTCCTCCTGGTTGGATCACTTTGTCTTCTCCTTTACACTCTGAGGAAGAACAGAACATGCAGAGGAAGATATGAATCAATAAAGATGATTGATTAAAGAACAACAATCAGCAGCTTTAACAGCTCTTAATGTACAGCTCAGTAATGTGTTGAAGTGTTTGAAGAGGAAACATGTTGATCTTTGTGTCTTACCAAAGAAAAGAGCAGCAAGAAGAATCCACAGCCAATGTTCCATCTGTACAACAAGGTTTCAACCAACAGTGCCAGAATACAGACTCACTCAAAAGCTGACAGAGATGAGGTGCAGAGATGAGGAAACCCAGAGAGAAAGGGTAAGGGGTGGAGTCAAACAGCAAGGAGGCAGAGGGATTGGATCAAGAACTATTCCCAAGTAAAGGGGGCCTTCTTTATAAATCTGGGGAAAGAGGATTTGAATGAATGATACATTGATTGCTGCAAAATACTTAACCTTTTTAACTCCTTTCTGTATTTTAATTAATTTATCTTTTATCCAAAATCTAGGAAAACTCACCAGAAGGAACAAGTAGAGCTGATAAAGGAAGTGTTATATTTGGAAAATATGGAACTATGAGCTATTTTCTCTTTTTTTGGTTTAAAGCTTTTTATGTTAGTAGTTTGACATAAATAGGAGGAATGAGAAAAGCTAAAATTAGATTAACAACAATCTAATTATGAAATTAATCCATGAACTCATCTTTTTGCCTCATTCTGAGACCGGATGTTTGTGGTTTTAGAAACATTCTGGGAGGGTATTTGAACCTTGATCTGTGTAAGAGTCGAGTCTTCTCAAAAAAGTGTCACCTTATAGCTTCTGTCAGACCGGAGACCATACAAATGTCATCTATCGTCATTCTACTGGTTAGGGGTCACTTACTAGTGGACCACGGTCCGGACCGAGACGCTGGGTCATGCGGACCAAGACCCAGACCCGGACCCAGATCTGAACTTAACGCAAAACAAATACAATGGGGACCCCTATTTTAAACAGTTCAACCAACTGATTCTCACTCGCAGCTCGTTTTATAGACATTTTTTTAAAGTTAACAAAAGCCAAATAAAAAGACGCGTTTGGAAAGTTTCTTTGGGGATAAAAGAGCCATTGAGGAAACTGAAGAAGAGCCTTCAGCTTCAAAGAAACATAAAGCTGCTATTAACAGACAGAACCAGGATTTTTCCTTGACGTATGCATTTATGGAGACAGTTGTTTCCACGTAAGAAGTCTCTCTGCATAATATGCTGCGACAGACTTGAATGTTTCATATAATTCACAAATAATAAAATGAAGACATGATGGAATCACCATTATATTAAAATTAGAAAATAAAAGTTTTCTGATGGTTGCGTTGCTTTATTTTGCTTTATTTTTCTGTCAGACCTTAAAACAGGGCTGCCAACTTTTCATAAAAGCTTGGAGCTTGTAGTTTTTGAGAGTCTAATTGTGAAGTAAAGCACCACGAGGTAAAAAAAAGATGAATTGATTAATTGAAAAGTAATAAGAAAAGAAAGAACTTTTAAAGAGCAAGATAGATATGTTATTCACCCTAATAACATAAGAAGAAAACAAACTACACTACATACTAAGACAAGATATTTTGGCATTTTTTAAGGTTTGAGAATTTCAGTGGATGGCTCCCACTTGAATAATGGCTCAAGGCCTTTTGTTTTAATTGTCATTATTGATAATAAAGTTCCATTCAAACTGTTTCTGGTCTTGGATTTGTTTAGACCCAGTTTTTAAATTTCAATGGAACAGTAGCAGGACCAGCTTTGCGATGGTGACAAGCCTGTGGACCAAACTTGGTCCTGTAACCCGTGAAAAATAAATCCCTTGTAGTTGAACTAGCTCTTAACAATTTTATTTACTTATCTGGGAGAGAACACGTTCCCAAAATGTCTGAGGTTGTTAGTCAGCTCAACCAATCAAAGAGTTTAGTGCTTCCACAGCCGCTCTGTCTCTGATCTTAACTGCTTCATTTCTCTCGTGTCAATGTCATTAGTCCAATGTCTGAACACTTAATGTTTTCACAGTGTGTGATGCCCTCTAGTGGATGTTGTGGAGTATTGTGTTGTTTTTGCTCCACAGGTTTAAGTACAGAGTTTTGCTGTTTCCTTTCACTGTGGGCTGCAAAGCACAGTAGTACAGAGCAGAGTCTGACACATGAAGCTTCTGGATCTTCAAAGGAACTGATTTGTCTTTGAGTTCAGCATCAAATCTGTCTTCCTCGAACTCTGGAGAATTTTCTCCTGTTCCATAGGTGCCACGTTTCAACATGTACTTTGGGTAACTGTTCACTTCTTGTTTGTACCAGAACAAATAGGCATGTGTGGTAGTTTTTTCAAAGGTACAGTTGAGTGTGAGAGAGTCTCCTACAGCAGCAATGACTTCTCCTCCTGGTTGGATCACTTTGTCTTCTCCTTTACACTCTGAGGAAGAACAGAACATGCAGAGGAAGAGATGAATCAATAAAGATGATTGATTAAAGGACAACAATCAGCAGCTTTAACAGCTCTTAATGTACAGCTCAGTAATGTGTTGAAGTGTTTGAAGAGGAAACATGTTGATGTTTGTGTCTTACCAAAGAAAAGAGCAGCAAGAAGAATCCACAGCCAATGTTCCATCTGTACAACAAGGTTTCAATCAACAGGAGAAACTAGCTGATGTTCAACATTCACTCTGACAATTGTTCTCTTCACAGCACCACTTCTTATTGACTGAACGTTGAACACAGAGCCGAAGGACAGCCCCGCCCACTTCACTCTGTCAACCTCTAGCGGAGCTACAGTCAGCAGTGGGGAAAATCGTGCCGCAGTTTGTCAGTGTTTGTTCTGTTTCATCTGCCACAAAGAGGGGTGAAACTTTAACTCAGGATGTGCTAATCCAGCTGGATGAATCAATGCATAAAGCATTATATTAGGCTTAGCTCTGGACTAATCCACAGATAAAAGTAATAATGATCAACTGTTGGTTTTGTCAGGTTTTACAACACAGACCAGAAAACATTTTGTGAAGACCTGTTAAGTATTATACCCCTTGAGACCAGTACAAGGGGAGAAGACTGGCTATTAAGGAAATGTTAAAACAAGTAGTTTCAATTACAAGAGATCATCACAGATGTCAGGCTGTTCTCAAAGGAAGTCACACAGCATTTTAATAAATGGGAAAATGCTGGGCTGCTCCAAATGCAACTGGTAGATCTCCAAGTAGATGTGGCCTCGAAGGAGCAGATTTTAACCACTGACGCTTCCACTTTTTGGATCCAAATGGTCCCTGAGACAGTTTTTCCAGATCATGACCATGTTTGGCTCCACTTACAACTGTGGGGCAGCTTTCTCAACAATGAACATAATCAAAACAGAATCGTATTCCAGGATCACCAAGGAAAACATCCACATGTGCATGAGAATGACCCTGACACCATTCGAGCCCAGATTTAATGTCCTGGCAGGACAAGCCACAGCTCAATTCTCTCACTAAGGCTGCATTTACACTGCAGGTCTTGATGCCCATATCCGATTTTCTGACTATATCCGATTTTTTTGAGGACCCGCTTACATCATCTTTTAAAGTGACCCGTATCCGATTTTTGCATTAACACTATACAATGCTGAAACTATCAAACGTAGACATTCTGAGGACTACGTAGCAGCATTTCTGCCTTCCGCGGACCTCCTTCAGACTTTTGTGACTGCGGTTGTCATGGAGGCAACGCAGCGATGGAAGAAGGCGCCCAAGGCAACGCGCCTCCAGAGGGGAGAGGAAAAAGGGGGCTGCTTGGCTCTCTCTGAGTTTTGAATGAGGAAGTGTTTGCAGACGTTCTGTAATAACAGTTTGATCCAAGTGTTGAACCTTTCCTGCGCGATGACTTCTCTTTTCCGACCGTGGTCAGAAACGCACGGGAGATTTTCTCCAGGGCCGAAGGCGGATTCTCCTTCGGGGTTCACTTTCCCGTTCTGAACCCTCAGCCTCTCAGCCAGTGGGTTAAGAAAGACTCCAAAACTTTTGGGGGACACACCTTATTTTTAAATTTATGATTCTCCGACACTCCCCAGCTCCACGCTCACACCTCCTCTCCTTACACCCAGCCACCCACACACACCCACCCCCCCACCCACACACACACACACACACACACAGTCCCCATCATACACGCCCCCACTCCGCAACACAAGCAAATAAATAAACGGCTTCTAGCTTGTTCCAGAGCAACGGTGTTCAGCTTGATTAGTTACCGTTTGCGTCCCGACCGGGACCAGACCGGAAATAACAGCGGTTTCCCACTACGGTCTGAACCTGAGGCTGAAAGGTAAATCGCTGACAGCAAAATCAGCGCACAAAAGCACCTTGATAAGTCATGTGATCTCAGTTGGTGGTCTCCTAAGTTGATGTCACTGACTTACAACTCGCATTTAACTGGGGAATATCCAATTTGTCTGCTTACATGGCACACGCAAATACACGTATCCGATTCGTATCCGATTTATTTCCACATATGAATGAAGCCTGTATCCGATCTGAGAAAATCGTAATCCATGCGCTTTTTTCCTGCTTACACGTTCACTGGTCATATCCTATCTGTACCAAATGTGAGGAACAAAATCGGAATTGGGTCACTTGAACCATTCAGTGTAAATGCGGCCTAAGTGAAAAAGTGAGAGATCAGTCTGTTTTTACTTTAAATAAAGTTTCCAGTTTTGAAATGCAACCCTAATAGACTGAAGAACTTCAAAAAACTGTACATTCTTTCGGGGAGGTGTTTGATTTGTGGAAGAAGCTAATGAGGGCTAGTGGATCTTCCTTTCCTCTAGTTTTCTTGGTGATGTCGGTTCCTGTAAGCTGATCTTGATCAGGAGAGATTGAGTCTCCATCTGTGAGTTCTGAAAAAAAGTGGAGAAAATGAAGCCATTAACCCTCAAATGATAACCGTAATTTCCGGATTACAAGCCGCTACTTTTTTCCTGCGCTTACAGCCCTGCGGCTTTTTCAGTGACGCGGCTAATTTATGGATTTCATTGACAGCCGCCATTTATGTACTTTTGAACTCAGTGAATAGTTTAAACTCTCTATCCAACTCCAAGCACAAGGCATTTCTTTTCAACACACCTCTTGGCAGCCAAACAGCATGCACTTGACTTTAGGTCTTAGACACTTCAGTCATGGTTCAACAAAACGAAACACGCATGCCCGGCCGCATCCCAGAATCCTTTGGGGCCATTAGACCCAACGTGCACGTGATCGCCGCTACAATATGATGAAGCTTTCAAGTTAAAAGCAATCGTTAAAAGCAGCGTAAAAAAGTCCACCATCACCAACGGGTTTGGAAAAGCCGGTTTGCTGCGTGACGGAGAGAACAGCGCATGGAGTGAATGTACACTCCATTTACGGTTTCTAAGGAAACCGTAAAAGCGGAATTTTGCTTTGAAAAGCTCACAGCCTCCGTGTGAGCTGGAGACATCTTCTCCTGCTGCTCTTATAGAGCTGCGGGGCCGATGGCAGTCTGATGGCTCCCACACGTAATAACGCATCCGCCCCTCATATACAAAACGTACAGTTTTAAGTCCGATTGCTCTGCACAGACACGATTTGCTCCATCCACCGGCGCAATGGGGACGAAGTGCTCCTCCTTGAAGCTGCCCTGGCCAGAGGTGTCGGAGTAGATAGGAAGGGGAGACAAGGAGCACGCGGGGCGGGAGCGGAGCGCAGAGGCGTCCGCGGAGTGCAGAGGCTTCTGAATTCTGACGCACGTGTTACGGGTCCCGAGTGCGGCGACCACAATAACAAAAAGAATTGTGTCTCTGTGAAAATATAAAACGAGTCTCAGAGCAGAAACGACACGAGCACTCTTTGATTCTCCAAATCACTTCTGTTTAAATGTTTCAACACATTTACAATTTCAATTCAGTGCATGTAATTGTCCAATGTACAATCTGACCTCCTAATCAAGTCTAAATTAAATATCTGACGAATATCTCACATCAGTAATTACTCTCTGTTTTCAAATACATTACATTTCAAATTTCAAAACTAAACAAAAGAATCACATAAGTTTAATTGACTTTAACTTCTGTAGTCTGCACAAACAAAGGAAATACTTCTTTGTCTTTGTTACTTTAGCATATTGTTTTAGCTTATAAATGCTGGACATTGCACTGTTAGAAATATAAACTTATAATAATAATAAAAGAACAATAAATCTGTAAACTTTCATCCCTTTACAACTGTTACAAAAATAATTGTTTCTGTTGCTTTTAAACATGTTTAAAGTCACGTCAGGAATCTTACAAAATTAATAAAACAAACACAGTAATGGATCCAACTAGTTAGCATAGTTGCTATGGCAATACAAGCTCATTTAGCGCGAGCTAACAACATCCTGTCTTGTGAAAACAAGCTAGCGCGATAACACCCGCTACTTCCGGCCTGGCTTTTCCCGCCGAAACTGATTTAAACTTCTCCAGTTTACATCAAAATTACAAATTGAACAACACTGAAAATCATCTGGGAAGTAGACCAAAGCTTAGGGCTTACATCTGCTGGGTTTAAACCACATACTAACCTGTGAAAATATAAAACGAGTCTCAGAGCAGAAACGACACGAGCACTCTTTCATTCTCCAAATCACTTCTGACGGAAACAGGAAGTTGATCCGTCTTCGGCCACTTGGAGGCGCTGCGAGTGTCAAAGGTTCCGCCTACCAGACTCATAATATAGTTCCTTTTTATCTTCTTTTTTTTCACAGACTATTTTTAATAAATGCATTCAAAAATAATTATTTTAATTACTACAAAATAATAATAATAATGGTTTTTAATTTTTAAATAAATACCAAATGTGGATGCACATATTTGGGTGCACCACACGCTCCCCAACAACAAAAGTGGCTCCTGACACTTGACTTAAAACTGTTAAACTTTAAACACATATAACACTAAAGTCTCTTGTCAACTGGCTTGTCCATGTCTCTTTCAGTGTTCTCTGAAGTTCAAAAGCATGTAACTGGATATGGAAAAGGTAAGTATGGGTTAAAGGGTTGAGAGTAAAGATGAGGGTACACCATAAAAGGATATGATATTGGCTGGGTTCTCTCAGCATGCTCTGTAGGACGAGGCAAGTATGCTGGCTGGACATTCATGGAGTTCACCGTGGGATGAGGTAAGTATGCTGGCTGTCCCAGGGATGGGTAAGTGAAGATAGTGTTTGGTCGTCTCTCCCTAGTGGATCTTCGGTAACGGACTGGTGACTCAGCTGACGAATTTAGCTCCAGCTCTGCACATGTATTGGGTGCTGGTTCAGATCTTGCCTTTGCTGGATCCTCTTCGTGATGGAGTCGCTGTTCTTCCTGACTACCATCAGGTCCAAGATCTGTATCTTGCCTTCCATCAGTGTGTTCCTCTTCAGTGACGGCTGTGTCTTCTCTTTGTTCAGGCTGGATGTTAACCTTTTCTCTCAAAGTTGTCCCGATCGGTCTTAAGTGTTGTGACACATCGTGAAATTGTCTGGATGAGTGCTGGTTTTCATGTTGTGGTTGACAGTTAGGTACTCGGAACCAGTAGGTAGGTATATCATCCTCTGATTCACTTGCTTCAGGGCTCTGAGGTTGATCAGATGTTTTTGATCTGTCTGGTGTCTTTCTGTTTTTCTTTTGTGGCTTGGTTGTTGAGTCTTGGACTATGTCTACTGGCAGGTCATTTACTTGTAACAACAAGTTTCTGTGGAGGGTGCGGATGGGACGACCTCCTGCTTCTGGACTCACTTTATAGACTGGGTTATCTCCAATCTGCTCCCGCACGATGTAAATTGCACTCTCCCAGTAGGGTCTCAGTTTGCCAGGTCCACCCCTTTCACTCAGATTACGTACAAGTACTCTGTCTCCAGCTTGTAGTGTCACTCCCTTGCATCGTTTATCATAGTTCGCTTTACCTTTGGAACTTTTTTTTTTTTTTTTTTTTTTTTTTTTTTTTTTAACTTGTCCTGTCCAACAGCTAGGCAAACAGATGAGAGCTGAGGGCCTCTTGTGTTGGACATATTTTATTCTAACAAGAGGGGTTATTCATCTTCAGACAAACCAAAGGTATGTCTGAATAAACCCCTTTTGTAATTGAGGCCAAACTTTATTAATTTCAATCATGTTTGAAAATCTTTGGTGTTGGACCGGACGGAAAAGGAAAGAGGGGAACAAGAGAGAGGGACGTTAGAGAGAGGGGGGGTAGGAGGGTGATAATAGGAGGGGAAGGGGGGTAAGACCATGAAGCAGCATAGAGCAGGCAGGTTTACTGGTTGTTTATCGTTACGGTACGGTTCAAATGTAGTACAAAAAGGGCGGGGCCTGTTCACACACACTCAAATATTATCAACACACCTGCTAGCCGCAGAAATGTCCACATGTCAACATGCACACAAAACAGATAGTGTTCACGAACGCATACTTATGCCTTTAAACCAACTAGTGTGAAATCTTTCATTCATTCAATCATGCAAACTATTAGTGCAAAGGTGAGCTAACACCTGTGCTCAGGTGAGTGTTTATGTTCTTCTAAAATGGATGGTGGAATGTGAAAAGAAGGAGGAGGAGCGCCCAGCCACCCCCACACCCATACCCCCGCCGCAGCAGCAGCGGCAGCCGGAATTCCCCCAGCGCCACACGGGAACAGGCAGGGAACAACCGCCCCCCGGGCGACCAAGACCGCCACCCAGGCCAGGGCCAGCAGGACCGCCGCGAGGCCCCCAGAGCCAGAGAGCAGGGAGGCGCAGAGGGAAAGAGAGCGCCGCCCCAGCCCAGCCAGGAAAGCAGCCCCCCGCCGCGCCGGAAGAGCCCAACGCAGGGCCCCACCGGAGAGGGACGCCCACAGCCCCAGACGAGCACCCCACCACCACCCAGGAGTTCCGGGCATCCCCCCGCCCCGACCCCAGGTACGAGCCAGGACCCCCCAAGGGAGACCCGCTCCGCACTCCAGGCAGCCACCCACCCGGCCCACGGTTGGTCCAGGTAGGAGCAAGGCAGGGGCCCGCCGCCCCCGCCCAGGAGGGGGGAACCCCGGGGAAAAAAGGGCGGCCCATAAGGGATGTTATAAATATGGCCCGACCAGGCTCGGCCATGTTGGAAGTTTGGCGGGGCCCAGCGCCCAGGGGCAAGGACCAGGACCCACCCCCCAGGGACACGAACACCCCCGGCTCAGGTGTAATATGAACCCCCCCACCGTGCGGAGAGAGCACCGCCGGGCCCAGGGAGCCGGCACCCAAGGGACACGGCCGCCATCGCCAAGGGGCCCACACCCCCCACCAGGGACGGGGTAGGGGACAGATGGACCCAGGTCCCACCTTCCTTGTAAAATGTGTGTGCGTGTATGGGTGTTTGAGAGGGTGTTTGTGTGCATGTGTGTGTGTTTATGTTTGAATGTATATATTGAAGGGGGAGGGGTGTGTGTACTAAGGGGGGTGCAGTTAAAATTGGCGAGTAGGGCACTAAGGGGACATCTCCTGATTACTCACAGTGATGTCCCCTCACCCTCCACACCAAGGGGCCCTAAATGTCTAAGGTGCGGTTAAAATTGGCGGGTAGGGTGCCAGGAGGACATCTGCTGCTTGCTGGCAGTGATGTCCAAGCACCCCCCCTACCAAGGACCCTACGTGTCTAAGGTGCAAATAAAACCGAAAGAGGGGGGGCCCACTCCATACGGCAACCATAGGAGGGGGGCCACTCCCAAGTAGCCCCCCCCCAAGGCGCATCGCAGGCTAAACCCCCCACCCCCTCACCCTAATATGAGGTTATATAAGGAAGGGGGTAAGTTGGGGACAGCTGGTAGACTGTCCCCCGGTGGTCAAACAGCCGTCCCCCAGCCCACCCCCAGCAAAGGGGCCAGGGCCACCCAGCCCAGGGGCCCACCCCCGGAGGCGCCGACACCCCAGGCCCGGCACCACCCACCCCACACAGAGAGAGAGGAGCCAGAAAGCGTCGCCCCCCCCCGGAGCAAGCCCAGGCCCCCACCCCCAGACGCCGGCCCTAGAAGAGCTCTGGTCAGGCCTCGACGGGACCGAGGAGGCCAACCGGCCGAGGCAACCACTGATTGCCTCAGCGGAGACCCCGACCCGCTAGCCCCCCCGACCCGTACTAATAATGGGCCCCCCCTCCCCCCCAGAACGCCCCCCCACAGGACAGGGCCGACAAGCCCCCCACCCCACCCCACCCCAGACCCCGCAGCCGAAGCGGGTGACACCCAGAGCGACCGGGGGCCCCGAGAGGGTTGTCCCGTCCCGTCCCAGAGCCAGGGAAGGGCCGATCCCAGCCCCAGGTGCAGATGGGCAGCCCATCCGGCGCCGCTGGGCCCCCCCCACCCGAGCAGGGCCCCCCGCCAACCCCCCCCAGCACAGGCAAAGGGACCACCCCCCCAAGCCAAGCCAGACCACCACCCCACCCCCCCACCACGCACCCCCACACCCAAGCCCAGAGGACCACGCAGCGCCCCAGCCCGCCCCACCCAGGCACCGGACCCGACCCCCCGACCAACGGAGCCCCCCACCGCCCCCGCCAGGCACCGGAAGCCCCGACCCCCACCCCAAACCACGGCAGAAGGGCAAGGAGCAGCGACGACCAGGCCCTCCACCCCCTAAGTCATGGAGTCAACCACAGGAGACCAGAGAGACTGAATTCTTTCAAAGTTACTTGAGCTTTGGGCTGACATTTTTTCCAAGCTGATATGATCAAACAGCAGATTTCTGTGTTGACTTATGTTTATATTTTTCTTGTTTTTCCAATTTATTAAAATAGTTTTTTTGGCAATACAAAGAGTTATGAAAATGATAGATGCTAATCCTTCTTCTATATCGATGGCACTCATGTCACCAAGCACACAAAGTGACGGTGAGGCAGTGATTGAAACCTTAAGCCAGACTGATAAATCGGCACATACCTGCTGCCAGAGAGCCCTGACAGGAGTGCAGAACCACAGTGCGTGCATGTAGCTGTCGGGTAGATTATTATCACAGTGCTCGCAAATGTCTGAGTTACTGAGACCCATCTTGAACATCCTCTGTCCAGTGTAGTAAATTCTGTGAAGAGTTTTGAGATGGATTAGCTGCAGATTTGGACTTTTTGTCAGTTTAAAGGTGTTTAGACAAAGTTCTGACCAGAAGCTTTCATCTGTGCTGATGCTCAAATCTGCATCCCATTTTTTTGTTGGAAGGGCAATATTGTTATCTAAATTACATAAAAGTTTGTATATTTTGGAGAGAGTTCTATTCATTGAAAAATTAATCAGAGTGGTAACTACATCTGGTAGCTTTAAATCGTCGTCTTTAATTTTATACTTTTTAGTAATACTTGATTTAAGTTGCTGATATTCCAAGAAGTTATTTATTCCATGTTTGTCTTGAAGTTCCTGGGGGGTTATGAATCTTCTATCAATGATTACGTGCTCTAGTTGTTTTATGCCCCCTGCTTGCCAAGCTGGGAAGTGAATCATTTTTTTGTTAATAAGGATGTCCGGGTTGTTCCAGATGGGTGTCATTTTGCACGGTTGAATTGATGATTTTGATATTTTGAGAAATTCCCACCAGGCTGTTAAGGTGGCATTTATATTAATGCTTTTGAAACAATCCTGTTTTTTAACTGTTTGGCTAATAAATGGTAGCTGTGACAGGTTGATCTTTCCACATAACACCTGTTCCAAGTCTAACCATGAGTTGGTTTCTGGATTATTTTTTAACCATTTTAAGATATATTGTAATCTATTTGCAAGAAAGTATTTGTGGAAATTAGGTAGTTCTAATCCTCCACAGCTTTTTGCAGATTTTAAAGTTTTTAGACTAATTCTTGCAGGTTTGTTGTTCCATAGAAAGCTTGATATGGATGAGTCTAATGTTTTGAACCATTTTAATGGCGGTTGTGTGGGAATCATTGAGAAGAGATAATTAACCTTGGGTAAGATTTTCATTTTAACCGTGGCTACCTTGCCCATAAGGGACAGAGGCAGGTTGGTCCAGCGTGTTAGATCGTCCTGTATGCTTTTCAGTAATGGGGTGTGGTTTAGCTGCACCAGTTCTGATAGTTTGGGGGAAAAGTAGATACCCAGATATTTGATATTTCCTGTTTTAACTGGAATTGTGAGTCTTTGTTCCATATTCCTGTTGAGTGGTAATAAAACAGACTTATTCCAATTAATGGAATAGTCTGATATGGAGGAGAATTCATTTATGATCATTGCTGTTTCATTTACAGAATGTAAATTCCTTAAAAACAGTAATATGTCATCCGCATAAAGACTAATTTTATGATGGCTGTGTTTGGTTTTTATTCCTATAATGCTCTCATTCTGTCTTATTGCTGCAGCTAAAGGCTCAATGAATATAGCAAAAAGAGAAGGAGAGAGTGGGCAGCCCTGTCTGGTTCCTCTTCCAAGAAAAAACCTGTTTGAAGTCTGTTTATTAGTTCTAACTGATGCATTGGGGTTGTGATATAATATTTTGATCCAATTGATGAATGCTTCTCCAAAACCAAACTTATGGAGGGCAGCAATAAGGAACTTCCAATTAACTCTGTCAAAGGCTTTTTCAGCATCCAGCGATAGTACCGTCATTTCCTGTTTTTTAATGGTGGCAAAGTCTATTATATTAACTAGTCTACGGACATTATCATCCGAGTGTCTGCCTTTGATGAATCCAGTCTGGTCGAAGTGAATTATGTGAGGAGTGATTTTTTCTATTCTCTGTGCTAGTGCTTTGCAGATAATTTTTACATCTGCATTGATTAAAGAAATGGGGCGATAGCTTGAAGGACTAGTGGGATCTTTGTCTGGTTTTAGAAGAAGAATTATGTTGGCTGAGTTCATGTTAGGTGGCATTGATTGGCTCTCATTAATAGATGTGACAGTTTTATAAAATGTTGGTGCCAGTTGTTCCCAGAATTCTTTATAAAACTCAGCAGGAAAGCCATCAGGCCCTGGTGCTTTACCATTGGGCATAAGTAACAGAGCTTCATGAAGTTCAGACGGCAAGAGCGGAGAATCTAAGTTTGTGATTTGATCCTCATTTAGCCTGGGTAGGTTTACATTATTAAGAAATGAGTCAATACTTTGCTCTGACGGATTGATCTGCGGTGTGTACAGGTTTTTATAAAAGTTTTCAAATTCGTTATTAATTTTGACCGGGTCATGGGTGACATTTCCTGTTTGGTCCATAATAGAGGTGATTGATGATTTTTCTCTGTTAATTTTAAGCTGATTAGCCAGAAATTTGCCAGATTTATTAGAGTTTTCAAATCTTTCAAGTCGTAGCCTTTGTATTTGAAATTGTGTTTGTTTATTAATGATGTCATTTAACTGCAGCTTTAAATTTTTCAGATCTCCCAGAATGTGTTCCTGTGCAGAAGCAGCATAAGCAGTCTCCAGGGTTTTGATTTTATTTTCTAATTCTAATAAATCTGCTTTCTCTTTGCGTTTTTTGTGCGTTGAATAAGAAATGATTTTCCCTCTCATGACTGCCTTTGCTGCTTCCCAAAGAACGCACGGTGGGATGTCTGGAGTATTGTTGAAGTCTAAGAAGGTTGCCCACTCTTTTTTAAAGAATTCAAGAAATTCCTGGTCCTTTAACAGAGACGTATTAAACCTCCAGGTTGTACCAGAGGGTGTGGATTTTTCCCTAGAAATGTTTACAGAGACTGGTGCATGATCACTGATAATAATTGGATGGATATTGGAGCTTTGAATATTTTTTAAAAGAGAGTTACTGATTAATAAATAGTCTAAACGGGAGTGTGAATAGTGAACTGGAGAAAAAAAGGTGAACCCTTTAGTGCTTGGGTGACATGAGCGCCACGCG
The DNA here is from genome assembly GCF_053564925.1 of Oryzias latipes. Taxonomy (NCBI): domain Eukaryota; kingdom Metazoa; phylum Chordata; class Actinopteri; order Beloniformes; family Adrianichthyidae; genus Oryzias; species Oryzias latipes. Next base: position 16,363,584 of record NC_136253.1, on the reverse strand, counting down.
TCGCAGAGACCCAGATCATTCATGTACTGCTTTAGAATACTTGCAGACCGCCATGTACGCTGGTTTGCTGCTGTGCTGAGTCTGTCAAGTTCAGGGTCCAAAACAAGGTTGAAGTCTCCTCCTATAATGATTGTGGAGTCAGAGTGAACTGAGAGTGAGGTGAAGAATCTGTGAAAGAAGGAAGAGTCGTCAACATTGGGACCATAAATACTCACTATACAATAGTCCTTATTCTGAATGGATATATTAATGATTACAAATCTGCCTTCTGGGTCAGTAACTGTATCCTTATGAGTAAAATTAAGATTTTTATTAATTAAAACAGCAACTCCTCTTTGTTTGGAGTTGTAACTGGCAGAGTATATAACTGGAAATTGTAAGCAGCACATAAGGTGATTCAAAGAATCTGATAAATGGGTCTCCTGCAGTAGAGCTATATCTGCTTTTAGACCATCCAGGTGATTTAACACTTTCAATCTCTTTGGCTCAGAGCCAAGTCCACGCACATTCCAGCTAACGATGTTAAGACTGTTCATAACTGCTCTGACTGAAAAGGTGTAAAGCTAAGTAGTGCTTGTGTGCCAGTCCGTGTGCGCGTGCCCGCATTTGAGAAGCGCTGTGCGCGTGAACGTTTTCTGGTTATGTGAGCTGTGTGTCGCGTGCGTCCTATGAGAGCCTGTGTGAGGTGATTGCAGTATGTCAGCGTGTGTGTGCGGGATCGCATGTGCACGCCCCTGTGTGCGCTTGTGTGAGCGCGCGCCCGTTCCGTGCATAAATAAATACTTACAGAGGATGAGTTGCTTCCAGGTGATTTACGTATAATGAGGGGGGAGAGGGGGGGGGGAGAGTAAAGGAAAGAAAAAAAGAGATAGAAGGGAAAACGAAAACAACAACAAAACAACAATAGAAACATCAGTGGGACTGAAGTGACGAAGAAAAAAAAAAAGACTGTTTTCCTGCGATCGAGGTGTGGATTATTGATGATCCGGTTTTCCATTCATTGAAGTAAGTTTAGCGGGTTTCTTCTGGGCAGCGCAGATGTTCTCAGCGCGGATCTGAAAGCCTTCAGCACAGCCAGGGGGTGATCTCCGGGTCCCGGAACAGCCGTCCGTCCACGTACAGTTTGTCAACGGCCACAATCGCTCTCGAACCAGCAGCAAGATGCTTCCTCCTCAGCGGGAACAGGATCTTCCTTCTACGGAGGATTTCTGCCGGGAACTGGTCATTAACGCTGTAATGCGTGCCTCTCAGTTCCCGTCCGCGGCCCTTCACCAACTCCTTCTGTTTGAAATGTTCGAATTTAGCCACAATAGGACGCGGGCGCTGGTGGTCGGACCTTCTTCCTCCGAGGCGGTGAACCCTGTGGAAGGAGATCTTCTGCACCTCCTCCTTGGGGAGCTTCAGGTGGACCTGTAAAAAGGATCTCACGGTGGCTTCGGGGTCTTCTCCTACCTCCTCTGGAACCCCCGCGACCACTAGATTGTCCCTCATGCTCCTCGACTGAAGATCCAGGAGGGTTTCCTTGATGGATCGGTTCTCCTCGGAGAGACGGGCGGTGTCACTGCTCAGGGTCTTCACGGTCTCTCTGAGGGCCTGGTTCTCCGCTGCGAGCTCCCGCACCTGCTGCTGGCTGAATTCCAGAGACTCCCGCAGACCTTGAAATTCTCTATGGAGGATCTCCAGCAGATTGAGGCGGCCATCAAAGCTGGAGAGCTTTTTGTCAATCGAATCCAGGATATCGCTCATTCCGCTGCCTGGAGAGGACACAGCCCCGGGAGAGTCCTCAGGCCGTTCACGCTTGGCGGAGGGGGTGGTGGTGGCGGTTCTGGGCTTCACCATGTTGCAGGTATTAAAACACTCGTCAATGAAATTCTCCAGGTCCTCCAGGCTGACAGAAGCTTAATACTCTTAACAGGTTATGTTAGTTAGCAGGAAATGTTTTAATATGGCGGAAAAATGAAACAAGATCGAAAATGTTTGTTCAAATGCTTACGCGCCGCCAAGTCGACTCACCACACTCGTCTCGCTGGGTCTCGCGATACTACAGCATCACGCGATCCTCTTTTTTTTTTCTAACTTGTCCTGTCCAACAGCTCAACCTTTGGAACTTGAGTGTTGGCTGTTTGCACTTGCGATTCGATAAGCCTCAGTCATCTTTACTTTCCATTTCTGGGCATATCCTTGTGGCGTTTCTTCTGCTTCTTCGGTCCTGAGGCCAAAGAGGATGTCAATTGGTAGACGAGGATGTCTGCCATATAACAGGTAATACGGGGAGAAACCTGTCGCTTCATGTTTTGTGCAATTATAAGCATGTAGAACATGTGGCAGATGATCTTTCCAGCACTGTTTCTCTTTTTCACCCAATGTCCGAAGCATCTGTAGCAAAGTGCGGTTTAATCTTTCGGCTGGGTTGCCCTGTGGGTGGTAAGGTGATGTTCTCGAATGACCCACACCAGCGAGCTGTCGGAGGGATTTGAACAGTTCGTTTTCAAATTCCCGACCTTGATCGTGATGGAGTTTGGATGGATATCCAAATCTGGGGATGAAATCATTAAAGAGTCGATCTGCTGCAGTCTTGGCTGCCTTGTTCTTGGTGGCATACGCTTGTGCGTACCTTGTGAAGTGGTCCACCACAACCAAAATGTACTCGAACCCACCTTTGCAGGACTCTAAATGCAGAAAGTCTATACTGACAAGTTCAAGTGGCTCACTGGATGTTAAGCTGCCCATAGGTGCTCTCTCGTGTGTTGTTGGCTTTTTCTGTTTTATGCACAGACACTTCCTGGTGATGTACTCCTCAATCTCTTTCTTCATGAAAGGCCAGTAGAATCGTTCTCGGGCGAGGTTTAATACTTTCTCCACTCCAACATGGCCCACATTGTTATGAAGGTGGATCAGAGCTGTCTGTTTGTAAACAGCCGGTAGAACTAGTTGTTTTCGTTCTGTCGTCTTTCTGTAGATAAGGCCATTTTCTATGTGCAACCGACTCCACTCTCTCAATAGTCTTTTTGTGTTGATGTCCACTTTTTCTCTGTCGTTATCTGTAGGTGTCTTGCCTCTTTCTTTCATCTCTAAGACTTTGCCGATAGCTGGATCTGCTCTTTGTTCTTGAATTAGGCTTTCATGACTGATGGTTCGCAGAGGCTCTTTAAAAGAGTGGCTTGGTGAGGCAAGGGTGAGGGCAGCTATCCAAGGTACATCTCCACACTTTGCTCTTCTGCTCCCTTCCCAGACTGCACCAACTGCTTCTTCAGGTAACTCCACTGAACACTCTTTCATGAAGGTCTCAATGTCAAAAGGGCAACGTGACAACACGTCTGCATCAATGTTGGCTTTTCCTGGCCGATATTTTATATCGAAATGGAAATCTGCCAGTTGTCCCACCCAACGATGTCCGACTGCATTAAGTTTTGCTGTGCTTAGGACATATGTTAGGGGATTGTTGTCCGTAAAGATAGTGAAGTGGGGTGCATAGAAAAGATAGTCTTTAAACTTGTCGCAGACGGCCCACTTGAGGGCTAGAAACTCTAGTTTTCCGCTGTGCAAATGGTAGTTTTGTTCAGCCGGTGTTAGTGTGCGTGACCCGTACCCTATCACCCTCATTTTGTTGTCCTGGTTTTGATAAAGGACTGCCCCGAGGCCTTTCTGGGAAGCGTCAGTGTGTAATATGAAGGGGCGGGTAAAATCTGGGTATGCCAACACTGGTGGTTGGGTTAACATGTCAATCAGGCGTTCCAGAATCTCTTGGTGTTTCTCATCCCATTGTATTGGGGCACGGGAGGACAGTTGTGGATGTTTAGCTCGGCCTCTGGTTGGTTTGAGTTTTGCTGTGTCTGGTTTTATCTGGAGTAGGTCGTATAGAGGCTTGGCAATTCGTGAGAAGTCCTGCACGTATGTTCGATAATAGCTCAGAAATCCAAGGAGTTGCCTTAAATCTCCAACAGTTTGCGGTCTTTTATGTTTGAGTGCCTGCACAGCCTCGATGTCTTTTGGGTCCACTCTTACTCCTTCTGCAGACACTAAACGGCCAACATATCGAACCTCTTTACGGAACAGCTCGCACTTTTCTGGCTTTAGCTTCACTCCATGGTGTTGTAAGGCTTGCAGAACTTTACGAAGCACCTGAACATGTTCCTCAAAAGACTTTGCAAAACAAAGGACATCATCGAGGTAGGGAATGCAACACTCATCACGGAGTGTTTCAAGCATCTCCTCCATGCTTCGTTGGAAAGCTGCAGGTGCGTTTGACAGCCCGAAGGGTATCCTCACCCACTCATAAAGGCCCCAAGGGGTGGTAAATGCAGTCATGTATCTTGACCCTTCAGCAATGAAACCCTGATGGTAGGCCTTACCCTAATCCAGGATTGAAAACCAACTGTAGCCTCCAAGTGAGTCTGTGAGGTCTTGGATGCGGGGGAGGGGGTGTCTGTCTGGAACTGTTTTACTGTTTAGAAGGCGATAATCAATACAAAGCCGTAATGACCCATCTTTCTTCCTTACGCAGATGACAGGGGCTGCATAAGGGGACTGGGACTTTACAATCCATCCTTTCACTAACAGTTCTTGAATGTACTCCTTTACTTCCTTATAAAGAGGTCTTGGGATGGAGGCATAGGCCCTTTGTACTGGAGTGTCATCTTTCAACCTGATTTCCATCTTTAGTGAGGGGATACACCCAATGTCGTTGCTGTCGCGGGAGAACGCCTCACACTCTTCCTCCAGCACCTTTTCAACTATTTGTCGTTGGTCTGGACTCAGGTGACTTAGGTCGACAGGCGGCAACCAGGGCTCAGCGGAGGATTTGTTCACTTCCACTGCATTTGCTGCAACTTGGGCGAGATGGGTTAGGGGCTGCTCTGATGTCTCTGGTTGGATGACTTTAGCAACATTTTGGATGGTACCCATGATTGTTTTCCTTGGCAGAATTATTTCATGTTTTGAGTGATTGGAAATGGGGATCTTTACATAGGGTCTTTGGGGGTTGTTGACCTCTAAAAGTCCTTCACCCACGCTTAACTGTCTTAGCATATTGGTCTCCTCTGCAGGTTCATACAGCACCAGGGGGTCAGAGATGTCAAAGCTCTGGGGGACTCTGCACCATAGTTGAACTGCTTTCCCAGCAGGGATAGTTACATTGTCTCTGCCAGTTCTTACTGTGGCTGGGCCTCCATCAGTACTTTTTGGTGTTTGAATGAAGTTCACCATAGCAACTACCTGTTCTTCATCCATTCCCAAGGCCTGACGAAGGAGGCTGTATAGAACTGTGCTGGCTTCTTCATCAGACTCCTGTCTTTCAATAATTGCTCCAAGCACATTAGCTCCCACTAATGGCTGGGGTAGTGACAATCTACTAACGAGGAATGGTGCTTGCACAGTGAGATTAGGATCTTCGTGACCAGCGAGTGTGACTGTGAGTTCTACCCACCCGTCGTAGGGGACTGTTTGGCCATTGACGGCGTAAACTTCAAACCCATCGTTAAGAAGTTCTTGTAGTGATCTCACTGAATAGCTGGGGATATACTTCTTGGCCCACTGTTGGTCTACCATACTCACTTGTGAACCAGAGTCAAATAATACTGTTGCAGGATAACCACTGATCAAACACTTTAAAAGACTTTTCTTACCGACAAGGGGAACTTTACATCTTGTGATGTTTTGATTGGAGTTCTCATAGGGTTTCCTCTGATGGTGTTGAGGGAGTTTTCTTGACTGTTTATTGTTGTGTCTTGCATGCAGTTTTGCAGGAGGAGGTTTTACTGGCTGGGACTGGAGCTCTGGACCGGTCTCTGGCTGTCCCTCGACAGAGGCCGATTCACGTTTCCCTGAAACTTGGTCCGCTTTAAGCATCCAATTGCTCGATGCCCTGATTCACCACACACAAAACAATGGCAACAGTCCTGCAGGTTTTGCTCACTGCATTTTGGGCAGCGGAATGTTCTTTTCAATGGGGTTGTAGTTTGGCGAGCAAAGGGTTGAGGAGCTTGACAGTATTGCGACTGAGAAGGCGAAGGTGTAGTGGCATGAGTCTGGGCTTGGGTCGGTGGTGATGGGGCATAGTGGTATGGCCCTGTGGCCTTTGATTCCATCAAACTAGCCACCAGGTTGGTTAATGTCTCTACTTGGTCTGTGAGTTGTTTGATTGTTTGTGCCGTTTGCTGATCTTTGGTTATTTTTGTTTCTTTTGTCTCAATTACTGCACTTTGAGCTTGTGCGGTTCTCTGGCGGGATACTTGGCCTAATCTCCGCTGATGTTCTTTCTCATCGCTGATTATCTTTGTGATTTCGCTAAGTATCTCTTCATCGGTGACGTTATGATTTGAGGTAAGGGGTCTCAGTCTTAAGCGCAAGTCTGCATATCTAACTCCCAGGCCTTGGTAGACTGTGTGAAGGAACACTTCCTGAATTGTCTTGGGGTCATAGGAAATGTCAGAGGTGGCCTGTTTTGAATGAAAGATTAATTTCTGCTTGAGTCCAATCATGCGATACAAAAACTGTTGAGGTGATTCATGTTCGGCTTGTTTGGCACACATTAACTCCTGAAACATCTCCGTTGTAGCTTTTTCTCCAAGGTGAGACCTGAGGAAGCATTGTAGTTCTGAAAGAGATAGTTCATCCTTGTGCATGAGCATGTCCCTGAAGGTACCAGGCTTTACAATTCTCAGTACACCTCTAACAATCTCCGCTTCAGAAAACCCTTCTTTAGCTCCTTCGCTGATCTGTTTGGTGAGGCTGTTGTAGCTAATGTCAGAGCTGCTGTCTCCGATCTGTCCTCCAAACACCTTGAATTCTCTCCGAGGCAGGTAGGAAAGGTCTCTCAGAGTTACGGGTCTTTCTGGACTTTGTTGTGGTCTGTTTTGGGACTGTGAGTGACTGTGATGACTTGGTGTTGTGGCAGGTTGTGATGCTGTAACTTCACATTGCCTTAGCCTCTCAATCATTTCCTCACACATTCTCCTTAGTTCTTCTGTTGATTGTTCTTTGTTAGTATTTGTGCTAAGGTGTCTGTCCGGAGGGTCTGGTAATATGTTAGGCTGCAGTGAGCTGGGCATAGTGTGTGTTTCAGCTTTGGAGGATGCATCAACTGGAGATTCTGGATCATTAGTTTGAATAGCTTGGCTTATTAGGTCATTCAACATGAGCAGGTGGCTCATCCCCTCATCCTCAAGGTCCAGCAGGCTGTCTGATTGTATATAAGAGGTGATGTAGTCCATGCAGCTTTCCTTGTCATGTTGACTGAATTGTGTGGAGTCGCTATTGTCTGTTGCGATGCTTCTTGCCAGTTCAAAAAGATTTGTGGTGGAGAGTGTAAATAAGCGTCCTCTAATTTCCCACACTAATTCTTTGCGTACTGTTGACATGTTGTCAATGTAGGGTTCTGTATTCTTCCTCTGTGCGCTCTGTTATAGTTTTCTGTCACGTATGTGTTTACTTCCTTTCAGCAGTGCAGTTCCTTTCTGAGGTGAAGATCCTTTGCTCCCTGATCTCCCTCCTTGGACACTCACCGACTGATTTGACTTGAATGGTGGTCCGGTCTCGGAAGTCTCTTGGTTCAGTAATCACTGGATCTGCTCCTCAACGACTGAAGAGGAGAGATCCCGGACGAGCCCCCACAGTTTGTTACGGGTCCCGAGTGCGGCGACCACAATAACAAAAAGAATTGTGTCTCTGTGAAAATATAAAACGAGTCTCAGAGCAGAAACGACACGAGCACTCTTTCATTCTCCAAATCACTTCTGTTTAAATGTTTCAACACATTTACAATTTCAATTCAGTGCATGTAATTGTCCAATGTACAATCTGACCTCCTAATCAAGTCTAAATTAAATATCTGACGAATATCTCACATCAGTAATTACTCTCTGTTTTCAAATACATTACATTTCAAATTTCAAAACTAAACAAAAGAATCACATAAGTTTAATTGACTTTAACTTCTGTAGTCTGCACAAACAAAGGAAATACTTCTTTGTCTTTGTTACTTTAGCATATTGTTTTAGCTTATAAATGCTGGACATTGCACTGTTAGAAATATAAACTTATAATAATAATAAAAGAACAATAAATCTGTAAACTTTCATCCCTTTACAACTGTTACAAAAATAATTGTTTCTGTTGCTTTTAAACATGTTTAAAGTCACGTCAGGAATCTTACAAAATTAATAAAACAAACACAGTAATGGATCCAACTAGTTAGCATAGTTGCTATGGCAATACAAGCTCATTTAGCGCGAGCTAACAACATCCTGTCTTGTGAAAACAAGCTAGCGCGATAACACCCGCTACTTCCGGCCTGGCTTTTCCCGCCGAAACTGATTTAAACTTCTCCAGTTTACATCAAAATTACAAATTGAACAACACTGAAAATCATCTGGGAAGTAGACCAAAGCTTAGGGCTTACATCTGCTGGGTTTAAACCACATACTAACCTGTGAAAATATAAAACGAGTCTCAGAGCAGAAACGACACGAGCACTCTTTCATTCTCCAAATCACTTCTGACGGAAACAGGAAGTTGATCCGTCTTCGGCCACTTGGAGGCGCTGCGAGTGTCAAAGGTTCCGCCTACCAGACTCATAATATAGTTCCTTTTTATCTTCTTTTTTTTCACAGACTATTTTTAATAAATGCATTCAAAAATAATTATTTTAATTACTACAAAATAATCATAATAATGGTTTTTAATTTTTAAATAAATACCAAATGTGGATGCACATATTTGGGTGCACCACACACGCGCCGCACTGAGGCGCGCGTATCGCGCTGAGGCGCGCGCTTTTCAGTCGCCGCTGCTGTATTTTACCGGTGTGTTTTTTAACCAGTCCTGTTACTCCCATAACGCTGCCGCGACACAAGCGGAAGGAGAGCTGTACCCGTTCACCCCTCCATGCACTGCTGATACTTGCTCATTCTCAAACACATACAACAGTATGGCGAGCCGGGCGTTGGCCCCGCCTTTAGCCCCTAAGACTCATGGGAAATGTGGAATCGCTGATGTAAATTTCCTCATCATAACTGAGGGATGTAATGTTGATTATATGGTTACTGTTTGCAATTTTATGCATGATACCTAGATTGTCAATAAGTAAAAAAATAATAATAATGAAATAAAAACACCATAACTGAGGAACTTGTGAACAGAATACAGGTCCATGCTGTTTGACAGATGTCGATACACTCAAATGCATGGGTCAGAGGCAAAGCTGGCTACACCTGCAAAATACTAATCAACTGCACTCACTCTGGGATGCTGGCCGTGATCTGTCAGGATGACAATATCGCCTAACACATGCGCGGTGCGGCTTGAGTATGTATAAAATTAATTAAACACGTAAAAGTGGGTGGGTGCGGCTTTTAATCGGGTGCGCTTTGTAGTCCGGAATTTACAGTAGTTCAGTTGATGTGTCTGTTGTTCTGGATTCTTATCGTTTATTTGGGATTTTTCCAAAGTTTGTTACTTTTAGCTCTTTTCCAGGGATTAAACTGACGAACCTGAAGCTCAGAATCATGTTTGTATACTAAGTTCAGTACAGTTTCTATCTGTCTGTTATTTGCATTTCATGGTAAAATAACAATCTGAAATAAGTTCACGTGTGGAAGCCTTTGCTCCTTTCAACAGAATAAACTGAGGAGCCTTATGGTCAGAATCATGTTTGTACCAGTGAATAGTTGCATAGCTCTCATCAGACTGATAGTTACATTTCAGTGTAACAGATTTTCCTTCAGTTCCTGTAAGTTGATCTTGATCAGGAGAGATTGAGTCTCCAGCTGTGAGTCCTGGAAAAAGTGGAGAAAATGAAGCCATTAGATGAATGAGATGATGAGTTGATGCAGCAGCTTCAATCAATCTTGAATGTCTGTTCTTAAACTCACCTAGAATGTGAGATAGAAGCAAAAAGAGGTAAAGCAACATGTCTTTGGAGTTCTTGAAGCCACACAGACAGCAGATGAACTCTGTTCTTCCACTGCAGCACAATGAGGAAGACATAATGTCACTGGATGATGTGAAGTTCAGACGGTGGGGCCAATGAGCTCTTTTTCAGTTCAACTCAGTCAATTAATCAAAGAGTTTAGTGCTTCCACAGCAGCTCTGTCTATGATCTTTATTGCTTCATTTTTCTGTTAATATGCTCTACGCAGCCCTCAACTAAAAATAAAGAAAGAAATTGTTCCCTCAAATTTTTAATTTTTGGCCCACAAATGAGGAGGTATTAAAGACGAAATCAGATAGTGGTTGGCACACAATGAGGAAGTAATAATGTCACTTGATGATTTGAAGTTCAGTGGGCGGGGCCAATGAGTTCTTTTTCACTTAAGCTCAACCGATCAAAGAGTTTAGTTCTTCCACAGCAGCTCAGTCTCTGATCTTTACTGCTTTGTTTATCTTTTGTCCTTTTCATCTTTTCATCACTGATTGAACAATCAAAGTTTTCACAGTGTGTGATGCCCTCTAGTGGATGTTGTGTAGTGTGGAGTTGTCTTTGTTCTGCAGGTTTTTGTACAGAACTTTGCTGTTTCCTGTCACTGTGGGCTGCAGAGCACAGTAGTACACAGCAGAGTCAGACACATGAAGCTTCTGGATCTTCAGAGGAACTGATTTGTCTTTGAGTTCAGCATCAAATCTGTCTTTCTGGAACTCTGGAGCGTTATCATCTTTTCCATAACTGTGGCGCCGCAAAATATAATTTATGTTCCCATTTTTTTCTCTTCTGTACCAAAATAAATGTGGAGTAAAAGTGGTCTCAAAGGTACAGTTGAGTGTGAGAGAGTCTCCTTCAGCAGCAATGACTTCTCCTCCTGGTTGGATCACTTTGTCTTCTCCTTTACACTCTGAGGAAGAACAGAACATGCAGAGGAAGAGATGAATCAATAAAGATGATTGATTAAAGGACAACAATCAGCAGCTTTAGCAGCTCTTAATTTACAGCTCAGTAATGTGTTGAAGTGCTTGAAGAGGAAACATGTTGATCTTTGTGTCTTACCAAAGAAAAGAGCAGCAAGAAGAATCCACAGCCAATGTTCCATCTGTACAACAAGGTTTCAATCAACAGGAGAAACTAGCTGATGTTCAACATTCACTCTGACAATTGTTCTCTTCACAGCACCACTTCTTACTGACTGAATATTGAATACAAAGCAGAAGGAGACCCCCGCCCACTTCACAATGTCGCCCTCTGGTGGAAAATAGAACCTGACAGCAGCAGTGGAGAAAGCACAGAGCCTTTTCAAATAATAATAATAATTGGCCTTTGGTCCTCTGCTCTGTCTTTTTCCTCTTTATCTTCCTTACCTCCAGAGTGTTTCAAGACATCACCCTACTGTCTGGCTGCACCTCATCAAGAAAATCTTCCTCTCCTCTTGCTGACATCCTACAGGAGGGGGGGGGGGGGCATGCCACATCATATTTTCCCTATTCCAGATGACACCAAAGGACTTCATTCTCCATGATGACTTTAGGTCTGAAAGAACCTACTGATCACCCAAAGCCTGGGGGGGGAGGGGGAGGCATGCCACATCAAACCTTCAACATCTCCAGAACATTTCTTTAGCAAACTGCTTCTTCAGGATCACTCCGACTCCCCTCATCTTTCCATCTACATGATGAATCAGCTTGAAACTGCTCCCAATCTGTAAGATTTACTCTCATTCCATCAGGTCTCTTGAAGACAAGATGCCAGTCTTTATTCTTTCCATTATGTTGTCCAACTCTCTAGTTTTCACTGTCAGAGTCCCAACATTCAAAGTTCCTACTGTCTTTTACTCCTGCCTTTCATTTTGAATATTTGCCAACAAGCACACCTTCTTCCTCTCCTTCTTCAAACAGTAGTCTAATTTTGTGGCACTCTGTAGGTGAGCAACATTGATGTCGATCTTTCTCAAACTGGGTCACAAATGATCCAGTATGAAAGTTCTGTTTGTGATTTGCGCGACGGATTTTGCTTTGGTTTACTCTGGGTTATGATCCCAACAAAACCTTCTATCTACCCAGACTTGGAACCAAAACATGAAATCAATGGATTGTGCTTTTGTGCAGTTGCATCTTACCACAATTAAGTTGCCACAGTTAACGTTCAGTCTCTCGTGGCACATTGCTGCACAGGGGTGAAACCCATCTTAGTCACCTCCTCAAAGAGCGCCAAACAGACAAGGGGGCTGTAGGGCTATACCTGTTGTGACATAGTAAAGCATGGTGTGGGGCACAGTGGAAAAAGGCCTCTCAGTGCAGAAAAAAGGATATGTGCTACATCCAAAAAGAGCAACTCATTCTGTCAGAAATGAATGATGTTCTCAACAAAGTCATAAAGGCTCACTCCGGGATCCAGGGCATGATCGAAGTCAGTGGACCCACCTTGGACCCCTCTGTAAGGTATGATTCATGTCAGGAGAGATGAATAGAAAAATAGTAAAAGGTGCATACTTGTTTAGCACTTTACAGTCACAGTCTCATTCAAACGTAAATTCACACACACGTTAGCACCAACCTGTAAACACCAGAAGCAAGTTGGGGTTTAGGGACCTGCCCAAAGACACTTTGACTGTATATGAGAATTGGACCAAGTGACTCTTCCCCCCTTGCATTCCAAATAGGGGGAAGGGGTCACTGGCTCTAAGAAGCCAAAATCCCATAGACTTCTTTAAAAAAGAAAAACAGCTATTATTCAGTCATTATATTTGTCAGAATCACCCTTCTTACTCTGCTACTTTTTTTTAACATGTTTTTCCAACCCTATTTTTTTCATTATATTTTTACTTTATTGAAAGTTATTCAAGTTATAAACTGAGTTATTTAGCTAGCAGAGAAGTTATTTAGCTAGCAGACATTAGCCTGCTGCAATCTACAATAACATCTACAGGAGCTTCGAGCTGATGAGGGGTTTTCTTTGAAAATGAAGTGAAAATGGGTGCACATATACGTTGAAAAGATTTTTTTTTCATATTTTAAGGTAAAGAAGCGGATGGCCCTGACACAGCTTGCTTTCTTGGGGAAAAAAAAAGGCATCAGTCTTATTCCATGACTGACTAATGACCAGTAATCCTTTTTGGAGCATGCTTCCAACGGGCCTTTTTATTTGGAGTACTCCCTTCTGGCTGAGTTTACACTCGTGATTAAGCAGAAACTCCCTGGAATTTACGTTCAGCCATCGTACAAGTCTGCTTTAATGTGGTTTGGAGTCATATTCATCCGACACGGTCTGTACCAGGATGGGGTCTTCAAATTCACGGTGTATATTCCTGACAACTATCCAGACGGACAGTGCCCCAAACTAGTATTTGACATCCCAGTCTTTCATCCACTGGTGGACCTGGTATCTGGAGAACATTGATGTCAGAAGAGCTTTTACCAAATGGAGACGGAATCACAACCACATCTGGCAGGTCTCGATGTATGCACGCACGGTTTTTTACAAGATCAACACTGCCGAGCCGCTGAACCCAGAAGCTGCTGTCCTGTATGAAAAAGATGTGCAGTTATTCAAAAGCAAAGTGGTGGATAGTGTGAAGCTATGCAACAGTCATCTTTTTGACCAGCCTAAGATCGATGATCCTTACGCAATAAGTTTTTCTCCGTGGAATCCGGCTGTTCATGAAGAAGCAAAGGAAAGGATGTTTGCATACAAAAGACGTCCGGAGGAGCAGCAGCACAAGGGAATGCAGGTGTCTGGTTTGTCGCGGGTGAAACCTGGTTCAACTCAGCCCTTCAGCAAAGATGACAGTCCACCACAGAACTGAACCTGTGCTGTTCACACAGCAACCACTAGAGGGAGATGCAAGCGTGGTTTAACAGGAGTTTGTGTAAAGAAGCTGCACTTACTTTAAATTCCCCTTTATTTGATAACTCTGAAAGGGTTTTAGGCATATCTGGAAGGAAATTTGGACCAAGAAAAGGGGAATTGGTACATCATCACGGTAACATTGGCATAGAGAGGGATTTAAGTTTGGTTAAAGATGACCTGATTATGTGATGGATGTCTAGACGCAGCATTTTGTTGCCGCTCAGAAAGAACGATGAATCCGTGGTATGAGTAAAAAGCAGTAGCCACTTCACCTACCATTAAAGTTCACAATCAAGCAGTTGTTTATTTGTATCGCATCACAAACTATTTTATTTAGTTTCTAAAGTTATAAATAAATAAATAAATAAATAAATAAATATATATATATATATATATATATATATATATATATATATATATATATATATATATATATAAAGGAATATATATATAAAGGAGAGGAGACAAGTTTTAAATTTAAAATTATTTAGGTAAGCTTGTATTGTTTTTAGTTTAAGTCATTTTAAATGCTTTACCTATTGTTTTATTAAAAATGTATGTGCAAATAATGGATGCTGTGATAATGTTCTTTTCTTTTTATTAACATTTTTTTCCTTTTTTTGTGTTTTTTTCTTTTTCGCCGTTTACTTGGGAACGTTTACAGTTTTCCTTGGATAACTGAGCAGTTTGAGGCTATGGGGCAAACTTCTATTGTGAGATTTCTGTCTTAAGTTGTGGAGGGAAATTTTTAATGATTTAATTCCATGATTATCTAAGCAACTGAAATGTATTTTAAATAAATTCTATTCAAAAAAAAAAAGTTATAAACTGACCAATCAGTTGCCTATTTAAGAGTATGTGGTCTCACATTGAACATTCGATCTTTGGATTACATACATTAAACAAACCAAAAAAAGACCTAATCGTAAAGAAAAACACACATTACATAGTATCTTCACCTGAGTAGTTTAATAAAATTGCCAGAAAAGAAAAAAAACTTAATTCTGGTTTTTAGTCACTAACAGAAGATCTGTTTTTCAGCACAATGACAAGGATAGAATGCCATTAGATTTGCTGCAGCTTGTGCAGACCCTTCAGGCCACAATTCACACATGTTGTTGTTCATCTGACTGTCATTAACAATGGTTTCCATTCTCATGTCTGCATCTCTGTAAACTGCAGAACTGAAGACATTGTTATTTTTCTCTCACAGAGTGATGATGTTCTGAAGGATGAAGACCTGCCAGTCTCTCTGCCCCAAGAAAGACATGAACACATTTCTGAGCTGCAAGTCTACATGCTTCAATCCATTCACCAGCAGGTCTTGTTTAACTGAGGCCTGGAATTTTTTTGAAGTTAGACACCTGCATACGTGTTAGTGAAACAAATGTATTAAATGTGCAGATAAATATTGTAGTGTACCGAGTTTGAGCTGGCTGTCTGTTGGGCTACTGCTGTCACTAAATCTATGTTCTGGAGCTATGATGGATGCACTGAACAGAAACATTAGCCTTGAGGCCTGTCATTCCGCCCTGTTATCAAGGTTTGGGCCATGGGGTCCAGGTGTCATCTGAATGATGAAAATGGGCGGCGACTGGTCAGTATTAAGGGAAATTGAGACTTTTAAAGCTATTCTGTTGTGCTTGTTTAAACTGAACGGCCCTTCATAATGCCCTTCATAATTAATTACAATAATTGCATCAACGATCGAAGAGCAAAGAATGCAAACACTTTGTCAGGTGGGGAGCATGATGGACACAAATTGCAGAGATGGAGGCACACGGTTCCAGGGCAAGGTTTTGATCAAAATAACAAAAAGTGCTGCAGAGCACAAAAACAAAACTAAACTCACTGTGGGCAAAACATGAACACATGGCAGAAGGGAAGAGACGATAATGGACCAGCACAAAAGTAAGGAGGAGACAAGACTTAAATACAGACAGGACAGACAAGACACAGGTGAACATGATCAGGAGAGATTGGGACCAAGGAAGTAAAACGCAAGAGCATGACAAAACAGGAAACCTTTCAACATAAAACAGGAAACAGAACTCAAACATGACTGAAACAAGACGGAAAGCAAGAGAAAGGAACCCAAACCATGACAGACTTGAGCTAAAGCTGAGCTGTAAAGGAGTTACATAAAGCAAATGTAAACTGGATCACGTCTCTGGCCTCAGAGTAAGGGAGGGACGCTAAATGATAATTATAACGAGCATAAAATATGAGATCTTTTTTTATAATAAAGGACTTTAATATTGTACATAACATTCAGGAAGTGGCCGGGGCGAGGGAAGACTGGGCATCTTTGCTTAGACTGCTTCCCCTAACATACATTTATAACATAATTTTAGTGGTTGATGTGGATCATCTGCTCATGTGAATCCTCCCACAGTGTTTCATTAGCAGCTGTAACCACAAAGATCTGATTAAAAAGGGAATGAACAGAATCCATCTGATATGAAGCTGTGCTTTGAAAACCACTTCCCTCCTCTTTGAAGAGTAGTCCCATATCTGTCTTCAGGTTTTTGTACAGCCTCTTCTACACTTTGGATCACTGTGGTCTCTCTAGAACACAGTAGTAGAGAGCTGTGTCTGCTAGGTTTAGATCTCTAATGGTCAGTTCAGTTGATGTGTCTGTTGTTCTGGATCCATATCGTTTATCTGAAATAAGTTCATTTGTGGAAGCTTTTGCTCCTTTCAACAGAATAAATTGAGGAGCCTGAAGGTCAGAATCATGTTTGTACCAGTGAAGAGTTACATAGCTCTCATCAGACTGATAGTTACATTTCGTTGTAACAGATTTTCCTTCAGTTCCTGTAATTTGATCTTGATCAGGAGAGATTGTGTCTCCATCTGTGAGCCCTGGAAAAGTGGAGAAAATGAAGGCATTAGATCAGTGCTTCTCAAATAGTGGGGCGCGCCCCCAGGGGGGGGCACGAAGCGATGCCAGGGGGGGCGCGCGGTGGTGGCGGTTTTAGGCACAGGTTTGTCCGGTGCGCAAATTTAACGTGGGGGCAGCGGTGACAGCGGCTCAGTGCTTGGAAAATAATCTGGTCCACTATTCGGTTCCTATTGTCTGTTCTGTCTGTCTGTCTGTCTGTCAGGGGGGGCGCGAAACATTTTCTTTTCCTAGGGGCGGCCTGGCAAAAAATAATTGAGAAGCACTGCATTAGATGAATGAGAAGATGAGTTGATGCAGCAGCTTCAAGCAAACTTGAATCTCTGTTCTTAAACTCACCTAGAATGTGAGATAGAAGCAAAAAGAGGTAAAGCAACATGTCTTTGGAGTTCTTGAAGCCACACAGACAGCAGATGAACTCTGTTCTTCGACTGCAGCACAATGAGGAAGAAATAATATGACTGGATGATGTGAAGTTCAGTGGGCGGAGCCAATGAGCTCTTTTACAGCTTTACTTAACCAATCAAAATGTTTAGTGCTTCCACAGCAGCTCTGTCCCTGATCTTAACTGCTTCATTTTTCTGTTGATAACATCTGCGGAGCCCTAAACTAAAAACAAAATGAATAAATTGTTCCTTCAAATTTTTAATTCGTGGCCACAAATGAGGAGGTATTAAAGACGAAATCAGATAGTGGTTGGCGCACAATGAGGAAGTAATAATGTCACTGGATGATTTGACAACATGTCTTTGTAGTTCTTAAAGAAACACAGACAGCAGATGAACTCTGTTCTTCAACTGCAGCACTATGAGGAAGAAATAATGTCACTGGATGATGTGAAGTTCAGTGGGCGGAGCCAATGAGCTCTTTTACAGCTTTACTTAACCAATCAAAATGTTTAGTGCTTCCACAGCAGCTCTGTCTCTGATCTTTACTGCTAAATTTCTTTGTTGTTATTGTCATAAATGACTGAACAATCAATGTTTTCACAGTGTGTGATGCCCTCTAGTGGATGTTGTGTAGTGTGGAGTTGTCTTTGTTCTGCAGGTTTTTGTACAGAGTTTTACTGTTTCCTGTCACTGTGGGCTTCAGAGCACAGTAGTACACAGCAGAGTCAGACACATGAAGCTTCTGGATCTTCAGAGGAACTGATTTGTCTTTGAGTTCAGCATCAAATCTGTCTTCCTTGAACTCTGGAGCATTTTCATTTTTTCCATAACTGTGGCGCCGCAAAATATAGTTTATGGTGCCTTTTTTTTCTCTTCTGTACCAAAACAAATGTGGAGTATAAATGGTCTCAAAGGTACAGTTGAGTGTGAGAGAGTCTCCTTCAGCAGCAATGACTTCTCCTCCTGGTTGGATCACTTTGTCTTCTCCTTTACACTCTGAGGAAGAACAGAACATGCAGAGGAAGAGATGAATCAATAAAGATGATTTATCAAAGGACAACAATCAGCAGCTTTTACAGCTCTTAATGTACAGCTCAGTAATGTGTTGAAATGTTTGGAGAGGAAACATGTTGATGTTTGTGTCTTACCAAAGAAAAGAGCAGCAAGAAGAATCCACAGCCAATGTTCCATCTGTACAACAAGGTTTGAATCAACAGGAGAAACTAGCTGATGTTCAACATTCACTCTGACACTTGTTCTCTTCACAGCACCACTTCTTATAGACTAAATGTTGAACATAGAGCCGAACACAGAGCCGAAGGAGAGCCCCGCCCACTTCACAATGTCGCCCTCTGATAGAAAATAGAAGGTGACAGCAGCAGTGGAGAAAGCACAAAGCTTTTTTTCCCCAAAAACTAATAATTATTTGCCTTTCTATTGATCCCTTTAGGAGTCGTAGTGGCGAATTATCTACCTCAAACCCTGTCCTTTCCAGCCCCCACACTGACACCAAAATCGTATATGTTTTTTTTCATTACACCTAAAAACCTTAATAACTGATCCTCCTCTCAACGGCCAACTCTAAATTCACCCCCTACCTCTCTGGCTCTTCCTTTTTTCTAAAATTTAAGCTGTAGTGGTGTCCGAAAGTTTTTTTTTAAGGAGGAGCTGTAGCAACTTAGGACTGTTATCCCTCCGCCGGTAGGCTGATCCACCTCGCGCTGTGGTGCGGAGGAGAAACGCATCTCTTCATTTGGGTTTGCTCTGACGCACAGACGTTTACATTGGGGCAAAAAAGTATTAAGTCCGCCAACAATTGTGCAAGTTCTCACTCTTAACCCCTTGTGCTATCCTAGGCACTTTAATGTTGGGAGTTGGGTCATCTAGACCCACTAGACAGTGCTCTGAACCTTTTTCTTCAATGATTTGTGATCTTCACTGGTGTCCATGGATAACATGAAATCTTTCCACCTTTATCCACCTTTGTCATGGTAGGAATAACACGCCAATGTAAGGGGGGGGGGGGGTCATAGGATAGCACAAGGGTTAAAGAGATGAGAAGCAGTGCATTAAATTCATAGTTGAGGTATAGTTATGAGGAAAATTCCAGGCCTCTCTCATCTTTTTAATTGGGAGATCTTGAACAATTGGTGGCATACGTAATACTTTTTTTCCCCACTGTTTATCTTAATGTAAAAACTGAAATTTTGTCTTTGCATGAATTTTTAAAGTAATAAAACCCATGTCATTATGTATGTTGACTTTAAAAGTCATCAAAATAATCAGAAAACCCCACTTGAAGTTGACATTGTTTCAAAACCTGTCTAGCCATGCAGCTTCACATAAAGTCAAAGAAAAAAAAAACATTTTCAAGTTTTTTTTTAGAACAAAAAGTCAAACATCTTTCTCCAAACAGTTACTCTCATACATAACGTACATCTCTAACATCCAAACAAAGACCTAATCGTAAAGAAAAACATCTGTTACATCATATCTTCAACTTGAGTAGTTTAATAAAACTGCTAAACAAAAATCTTTATTCTGATTTCTAGTCGTTCCAGCATCACTAACAGAAGATTTTGTTGTTCAGCACATTGAGAAGGATAAGACGTCAGAGGCCATGATTCACACGTTGTTGTTCATCTGATTATCATTAACCACGGGTTTTCATCAGTGGCGCCTCCAGAAGATTTTCTTGGGGGTGGCCGGTAGGGGGCCAATTTAAATCCTGGGGGTAGCACACAAACATAATGAGCCAAATTTTTAAAATCCATTCTACTAAATGTAGAAAAACAGCCTTTCGAAAACTAACAGAAAGTTAAATGCCTGCTGATATATGTTGATTTATTGTGTTTAGATTTCATGCTTAGGTGTGTCTGCTTGGGGTATTCGGCTCTAGGAGATATATCTATAATGAACAAAGAGTCAAATCAGTTGTTCTGAAATAATAATAATAACATACACAAATGTGAGGAAACTGGAGATTTTAAACAGGACTGTAAAATAGGTAAATTAGGTGGTTCGTTCCATTCAGTTTCCTGCACACAGAAATGAATGAATAATGACTGAGAGACAAAACTTATCTTTTGTGGAGGTTTTACTTTGCACAAACACGAAGGGGACACACAGATGAACATGGTGCATTCAAAGTCCGAACCAAGGAGCTCAGAGATGGGCTTGTTATATAAACCCTGCATTCCTTCAGTATCCTCCCCTTCATCTTTGTGTGTGCTGATGTACTGGTGTCTCGGCAGATGTCTGTGATAACCTCAGAGAGATCTGAAACTTTAAGCTCTCTGACCTTCAAGCACCTAGCCTGCAACAGTCTTTGGGTGTGATTTTCACATTGTTGTGCATTGGAAAACCTTCTGAATATGCAAATGCAGGGCTTATATACCAAGCCCATTTTCCTGTTTTCTATGTTCAGACTTTGAGCTCCGTTGTTCAGACTTTGATGCAGCAACCCTGTTCATCTGTCTGTAACCCTTCGTACAAATTTGTGCCTCTTGTGCGGAGTAAATCTTCACTGAAGCTAAGTTTTGTCTCTGAGTCGTTATTCATTCATTTCTGTGTGCAGGAAGCTGAAAGGAACGAATCAGCCTAATTTACCTATTTTACAGTCCTGTTTAGAATCTCCAGTTTCTTCACATTAGTAATACCCTTCCATGGTAATTATTCATTATATCTGTAGACATTTCTATTAAGGCAAATAAACATGTTGTATTATTAGGGTAACATAATTCTAACATCACCTGTTGGTCCAGGAACAGGTCGAGCCTTCGTTTTTGCTGAGTTCTGCCTTGTTTCTCTGACCAATGATGCTGACTGTCCTTCGTCTGACGCCGTCTCATGTTTGTCTTCCTCATTATCTTCTGTGATTTATACTGGCTGTGGATCATGCTGCCCTGTCTCATCTTCCTCCTTCTCCCTACTCCTGTGTTGCTCCCCTGCCATCTTTTTAGCTCCTTCTGTTGTACTTTTCCTCTAAAAAAAATATATGTAGACTTTCTCTTCATTCTCTGAAAATTGACATACACAAGCATCAACTAAGGACTTTAGGTAACTATGAGGAAACAGGTCAAAACCACATCAAAATACTGCCCTAACACACCAGTCCTCCAATAGCACCATGAAATGCGAGGCGCATGTGATGGGGGACATCCTTTTCAATGTACTACAATAAATGTAATTGCACATCCACCATCGCTGATGCTGTGGTGTATTTGAGTACAATATAGATCAGGTGATCAAAAGTACAATAAACAGATTGTTAAAAGACACCACAGAAAACATTTAACAGGTGTGAAAAGAAATGTAGTGTTCATGGATGTGTGTGTGCTGAAACCAGGGCTTGCGCGATGTTGGAAGGGAGGGGGAACAGCGCATGTGAGGGTGTGGATCGCATACACACGTGGTCAGTCGCCGTTTTGGAGTTAAGGAAAAAATAAGAAAGAAAGTTCCCCTTGAAGAACTGAGACTGGTTCTTTGGTTGAACCAGCTCTGGAGGCTCTGAGGGTTCCTATGCGGAAGTGAACCCCGAAGGAAGATCAGCCTTACCGTCTTATTCGTGTTCTGCATCCCGCACCTCGTCTTTAGCTAAAGATGTCTGTGCACGCAAAGGCAGCAGAGAGGGGAGGGGGTGTGGGCCGGTTAAGATGATCAGAGGGACTTGCAGCCTACTGGCTGTGCATTTGGGATGAAATGGATAACTGATGCTACCACAGTTTATAGTGGCTAGTGGGGTGGCCACAGCTACCCCTGGCAGACACCTGGTGGCGCCACTGGTTTTTATTCTCATGTCTCTCTCTGTAATCAGCAGAGCTGAAGACATCCTTAGTTTGATCTCACAGAGTGAGGATGATGTCCTGAGTGATGAAGACCTGCCAGTTTCCCTGCCCCAATAAAGACATGAACACATTAGTGAGCTGGGTCTTCAATCTATTCACCAGCAGGTTTTGTTTATTTGCGGTTTGGAATTATTTTGAAGTTAGTCGTTTGCCTAAATGTTAGTGAAACAAATTCAGTAAATGTGCAGATAAATATTGTAGTGTTCTGAGCTTGAGCTGGTTTTCTGCTGGGCTTCTGTTGTCACTAAATGTTCTATGTTCTAGAGCTACGATGGATGCACCAAACAGAAATATGGGGTCAATTTTTATGGAAACTATTAGAATGTAAACATTGAAGCTAAAGCTGAAGTGAAACGGAGTTACATAAAAGAAATGTAAACTGGTTCACGTCTTGGGGTCTCAGAGTGAGGGAGGGACACTAAAAAGTTATTATAAGTAGCATAAAACATGAAATTAATTTTAAATGATGGACTTTATTACTATAAATGAAATTTATTGCTTTTTAACATAATTTTAGTGGTTGATGTGGATCATCTGCTCATGTGAATCCTCCCACAGTGTTTCATTAGCAGCTGTAACCACAGAGACTCTGATCAAACAGGAATGAACAGAATCCATCTGATATGAAGCTGTGCTTTGAAAACCACTTCCCTCCTCTTTGAAGAGTAGTTCCATATCTGTCTTCAGGTTTTTGTACAGCCTCTTCTACACTTTGGATCACTGTGCTGTATCTAGAGCACAGTAGTAGAGAGCTGTGTCTGCCAGGGTTAACTTTCTGATGATCAGTTCAGTTGATGTGTCTGTTGTTCTGGATTCATATCGTTTATCTGGAATATTTTCCTCTGTGTAACCTTTTGCTCTTTTCCAGAGAATAAACTGAGGAGCCTGAAGGTAAGAATCATGTTTGTACCAGTAAAGAGAAGGATAGCTGCTACTTGTCTCATAGTTACATTTCATTGTAACAGATTTTCCTTCAGTTCCTGTAAGTTGATCCTGATCAGGAGAGATTGAATCTCCAGCTGTGAGTCCTGGAAAAAGTGGAGAAAATGAAGCCATTAGATGAATGAGATGATGAGTTGATGCAGCAGCTTCAAGCAAACTTGAATCTCTGTTCCTAAACTCACCTAGAATGTGAGATAGAAGCAAAAAGAGGTAAAGCAACATGTCTTTGGAGTTCTTGAAGACACACAGACAGCAGATGAACTCTGTTCTTCAACTGCAGCACAATAAAGAAGAAATAATGTGACTGGATGATGTGAAGATCAGTGGGCGGGGCCAATGAGCTCTTTTTCAGTTCATCTCAACTATTCAAAGAGTTTAGTTCTTCCACAGCAGTTCTGTATCTAATCTTTACTGCTTTATGTCTCTGCTGTCTTTGTGTTGACGCCCTCTAGTGGATGTTGTGTAGTATTGTGTTTTCACTGCAGGTTTTTGTACAGAGTTTTGTTGTTTCCTGTCACTGTGGGCGTCACAGCACAGTAGTACACAGCAGAGTCTGTCACTGCAGCAGAGGAGATCTGCAGATGAAACTCCTGTTTCTCTTTGTCATGTTTCACTGAAACGTTCTCTGTTTCTTCTAAAAGGTCAGAGATGATGAACTGGGGAGATGAACTGGACTTCTGTTGGTACCACTGAACATTATAGACAGAACCAGAATATTTGCAGGAGAGAGTGACAGTGTCTCCTTCCAAAGCCATCAGTTCATCTTTCAATGGTTTCAGTAAATCCTCAGAGGATCCTGGAAACAACAAAGATAGATTTCATCATGACATTTGGATTCTAATCTTTAATCTGACTGTCATCATCTCAAAGTAAATCAGTTCAAACATCTCCAGATGTTCCTCCTGTCCATCATCTCCTTTTCCATCTGCATCTTTTGATGACTTACCAGTTTGAAAGGAGACCATCATCATCCAGATGAGAAGCAGCAACATTCTTTTCACTGGTACTGAATGAAGAACAGAGAGAACACAGCAGCTCTTCAGCTCCAACATGAAGCTTCATGTTCTCCTAAGCTCCTCCTATGCTTCTTGGTAATGCGTTGGGGGGGGGGGGGGGGGCAGTGATCTCCCTGTTTCACCCTCATTGCGGTTCTGCTACCATTTTCTTTTATTTCAGTTAATTATTTTAGTTGATAATGACTTAGCCCTTATAGAGCAATTTAGTTTCATTTCAAAGTACCACTAAATTTACAACAATATCTAAAACTTCTTTGGTTTATTTTGGTAAAAAGTGTTCAATTTGAAGTGTACTACAAATATACTTAGTCTATGCTAAAATTGAGGCAGTATACGTAAAGTTGAGTTTTTATATACTATCTGTATTTTGTCAACTTAAAGTGTTTAGTCTGAAGACTTATTCAGTTAGGATACTTCATACAGCAAACCTCCATGGTCTACAATAAATATTTATAGTTGTACTTATACTCATTATGTTTGTTTATGGTTCTTGTAGTTCCTATATTGATGTAGATTAAATGTTTCTATAATTTAGATCAGCTAAATTGAGCCATCAGGTAAAATTGGCCACGTAAGGTTGGATGATCTCAGCTCTTTAAAAGTTAAAACCGTCGAATGTAAATAAATTCAAACTGTTACCACGACAGTACTTGACATGTAACAGTTGATTTGATTGGTCTATGGTTGCTATGGTGAGTGGTGCAAAGCCTCATAGTAAAACTGCACCAGAAAATTTTACTGGGATAAGGTTGGTAAGTCAAAAAGAAAAAGCATAAATAATGACGTAAAATACTTTTGCTGATGCCTTTCATCAGATTTAACATTAATGTTTAAATAAATACATGTTTTTTTTTTTTTTTTTTTTTTCTATTTTTTTTTCTCTCTCTCTCTCTCTAGAAAAAAAAAAAAAAAATACATGTTTTTTTAATGAAAAAGCTTTTTTTGTAAGTGACTTATGTTACCTCCATGTGTTCATGTAAATTGAGCCACACTCAGCTAAAATGAGCCATGTAATGAATTGAGTTTCATCAAATATTTTGACAGCTCAGCTTATTTAAAAGCATTCATATATAAATATGTCATTTATATCCTCTTTTAAAACCTGTTGTGAGGTTGTTAAGCTTTTATAAGCCTACAAACACGCACACACTTTCATTCTCACTTGTGTCTCATACATCTTCATTAAACCAGTATTACTATGTTGTTGCCAAATAGATAGGCCTGCATTTGACATGTTTTGTACCATTGAATGAATTTTATTGTAACGTTCTATGTTGTTGCTCCTTAATATAATTTGATTTTATTCTGAAACAGGACTGTTTCTGTTTGAGTAGTGCATTTTAGCTGATCAGTTGGCCCATTTTACCTAAATGGGGCTCATCTAAAAAATACAGGACAGCTGATGTTTCAACAGCTGTAGGCTTTTAACAATAATAGTTTTATCCCATAAATGCAACACAAAAAACATAAAAAATTAAATTAAATGTTTTTAGGAACTCAATCATATGTTAAACATTGTTTTTTCTCAGTTTCCCAAGCGATTACTGTAACCACAAATGGCCCAACTTAGATGATATCACCAATGAGTTATATCACTAGAGGAGACACGCCCGCTTTAGAAGCCTGGCCGACGGTGGCGGAGCGCGACGCCATCTTGGTGAGGTCGACGACGCCCACATGACATTGATTTCTATTGATTTTAGTGGTGTCTAAGTAGCTTTTATGAACTGTATATATTTTTAGATTTAAATATATTCATACATATATATAAATATATTATATTTTCTGTATATAATATATATATAGATACATCATTTATTGTTGTCAAAGAAGAGAAACAGTCAGCCTTAAAAGCTCAAACTTGAATGAAAATGCATTGTTGCAGGACTTCTTACAAATAAAAATAAATATTAGAAAGAATTTTTAAAATTAATTTTCTAAACATTTAGAAGTTTTAGACCTCTTTGACATGTAATTTAAATTATTTATAAAAAACCCAACGATAAGTCAATGATAATAATAATAATAATAATAATAGTAATAATAATAATAATAAATCAATAGTAAGTCAATACAAACAATAAATAATAAGTCAATAAATAATAATAAAAATAATTATATTATTATTATTATTATTATTATTATTAATAATAATAATAATAATAATAATAATAATAATAATAATAATAATAATAATAATAATAATAATAATAATTATTATTATTATTATTATTATTATTATTATAATATTCAAAAGAAGTCCAAAAGTGAACAATAGATTTACCCTAAAAAAACTCGTTGATAGCTAAGATCCACTTTTTCCCTAAGTCTGAATCCATTGGATACCTGCAAGAAAAGTTCAGTCACTGAGTCAGAAATGTATAAATCTATATTACTATAATAGCCTAGTATGCTGTATAAAGGTTTAGCAAAATAAAATGTACATTTATATTGACAGCAAAATAAATGTACATCATGCAGCATGTTGATAATAGCCCTGCAGCATCATGCATATCAACATGTGTTCTATTAATGAAGCCCCATGCAGCCTTAAAAGAAAAAAAAATTAAAATACTTACCTGTGAAATGTTACATCTACCTCCTTCATAGACTCATTTATCTGATTTTGGCAGTTGAAACCCGCACAATGAACTGGCATTATGCAAAAATTGTGTTCAAATGCATTCACTGCAGCAGTAACTTAACTTCACCAAGATGGCGGTGCTCTCCTCCCATGTGGAACCACGTGATGTCTCCTCTAGCGACGTAACTCATTGGATATCACTATATTAAAATTAAAATGTATTATTTTTCCTTATTTTGCTTTTAAGAGATGATTTTATACAATGAATTGCGTGTTTTAATGGCATTAACATTTAGAGTAGTATTAATTGTCATAAAGGATTAAATAAAGGTTTATTTTGCCGGAAGTCGTTCTTGTGTCACCCGGAAGTTAATTTAGCTTACCTTAGCATGTGTGAGCCTGCAGGCGGCTGTGTTGTGGATTCTCCGCTGAATAGAGTTGCAGCTGCAGCAGCGATGTCTTCAGTTCAGTTTCTGAGAGAGTTTATCAGCGAGCGACTCACTGCTGCTGCTGAAGAAATCTTCAGACAGTTTGAAAAAACCATCATAAGGTGGACTCAGTGCGTAAAATGCGATAAACATCAACCTATTTCACATTTTCACAAATCAGAGGAAGGTTTCACAAATCAGAGGAAAGTTTCACAAATCAGAAACTGGGTTTGATTGATGTGTTCTCTACTATCTAATGCATAATTAAATCCAGGTTTGAGCAGTCCAGGTCCAGCGGTTTTTGAACAGGACCTGGTCTAAGGTGGACTCTGCGTAAAACGCGATAAAAATCCTTCTAGTTCACATTTTCACAAATCAGAAGAAGGTTTCACTGATCAGAAACTGTGTTTAATATGTTCTTTAGTATCTAATGCATAATTTAATCCAGGTTTGAGCAGTTTAGGTCCAGCGGTTTTTGAAAAGTACCCGGTTTTATGTTATCTTAGTGCGAAAAATGCAGTGGAATGTTCCTTTAGTGCCCTTGCGAATCGGAAGCTGTGAATCGGAAGCCAACTTCAGCGTCGTGTCAAATTTGTGTTTTTGTGGGGAAGTGAGTCTGTGATCTTATCTGTGCGTTTATGTAAACAATCGATGTGAAGCAGCAGCGCTCTGCTTTCCATAAATGAGTCATTGATGAGCTGCAGTGATGCAGTAACAAAATCAGCTGTGGTTCCTGAAAAATCATCCTCTAGTGAGTGAGTCTCCATGGAAACCGATACAGAAGAAAACAGCAGCCACTGTTCAGATGAAGCTGCTGTCTTTCCTAAGAAGACACACAGATTGTTGATTCTTTAAAGAAATGCATTCTGTGTGGAAGTTTCTGAAACGATTGTCATTTATGTCTGATTGTTTCTGATTTTCAGTTTGTTTCTGTCCACACATCAGAATGTGGATTATTTCTTCTCCTTTGAAGCTGAATGTTGTGTTTCTGCTGCAGACCTCCAACAGAAACACACGTGGAAGCAGAAAAAGACTGTCGCTGACCAGCAGCTCTTTAACCAGGAGAGGAGCTGCAGCCAGAACCAGAAGGAAGCAGAACCTCCACAGGTCCCAGAACAGCAGGAGGAAACAAAAGCAGTTCTGTTGCAGTGAATGAACAAAACCATGAATGTTGCCATCTGTTTATGTCTGCAAAACCTTAGATATGTTAAAAAGGTTTTATTCTTTGATTTG
Organism: Oryzias latipes; assembly: GCF_053564925.1. Lineage (NCBI taxonomy): Eukaryota > Metazoa > Chordata > Actinopteri > Beloniformes > Adrianichthyidae > Oryzias > Oryzias latipes. The sequence goes on along the minus strand of NC_136253.1, from coordinate 16,335,472 downwards.
CTTTTTCATTTCTAGGAATCAGTGATGTTCATCAAGTGCCTGTACATTACTGAGACAGGGTTTTGTGTGCACAAGACTGTCATGCTCATGCATGTCTGTGTGCACGTCTGCAGTGTGCGTGTCTACGTAGGCAGAGAAGTCAGCAGCAAAAGGTCATCAGATCATTGGCTGACATCAGAATGTAGCTTTGTCTCACAATTAGTGGGAGGGGGACAGAGCAAAGGTTCAGTAAAGTATTTCTAGTCAGGGAGGAATCACCATGGTAACCTTTTTTTGTATGACGCACACATAGCTATGTTAGGTTTTTTGGTGTATACACATCTGTATAATCTGTCTCAATGTCTACTAATTTTGACCTGAATGGTGGGGACACGGGAGGGGGGCTGCTTATGAAAAAAAAACATTTCCAAACTTGAAAATGAAATGATCTCATCGTATCTGTTTGTTCCTGCAGATCTCCAGCAGCTTCCTGTTTGTAAGGAGGAGGAGGAGGAGCTTCTTTCTGAGGAGCATCTCTTTAAGTCTCCACACATCAAAGAGGAGCAGAAAGAGCTCTGCACAGAAGAGGAAGGGGTTCAGCCTGAACTGAAGCCGGAATCTGAAACCTTTATATTCCCGTCATCCTCTGAGGAAAGAAGCCTTCATGCAGCAGAACCAACTTCTGAGCAGCTGCTGCTCTCTGAGAGCCGAGAAATACAGCAAGTCAAGCTGGAAGACTTTGAATCGACTGAAGCTGCAGGAAGATGGAGAAGAAGTGTCTGTTGGAACATAAATGCAGAAGAGTCTCCTCTGCCAGAGATGGATGCAGGTGAGAGGTCAGCATGGAGGAGTCCCAGCAGGATCACAACTCATTTCTCCACACTGAGAAAACACAGAGGTTTTCGTAGAGGGGAACCACCTGACAATCCAAACTCTTGCAAAGTCTGTGGGAAGAACTTCAGTCAGCGTGGGAACCTGAAAGTCCACATGAGAATCCACACGGGTGAAAAACCCTACTGCTGCCAGTTATGTGGGAAGCAGTTTGTTCAGAGCAGTAACTTGTTGCGCCACATGAGGACTCACACCGGAGAGAGGCCCTTTCCTTGCCCCATCTGTGGCAAAAGTTTCAGTCACAAAGGGGACATGTTGCAGTACTTTCGAATTCACACCGGGGAGAGGCCATATTCTTGCAAAGTCTGCAAAAAAACGTTCAGCCAGAGCGGTCAGGTGGTATGTCACATGAGAATCCACACCGACCAGAAACCGTTTACCTGTGAGAGCTGAGGGGGAGGAGTCATTCCAAGCAGTAACTTAACACGCCACATGAAAAGCAAAGAAAGCTTATTCTTGTAAAATGTGTGACCGGAGATTTGTTGTTCCTGTTGAGAGGTAACCAGATGGGATGTCAAAGCTCTGGTTTCCTCTAAAGACACAAACGGGACCCCTGGTCAGCTGAAGAGAGCCATTGCAGTTCACTGGACTGTTGGTTCTGCTGGTCGTCTGTCTCTAATGGGTTTCTGTGGGCAGAAAACTCAACAATCCAGCAGCAGCTGGACGTCAGAGTTCCTCTTTGCAGACTATGGCTATGTGTGGGAAATTTCTAGGGCACTCGTTGAAATTGTAGATGCGGACAGCACTACAAATGGCGAACGCGCTATATAGTACACTATATAGTCTGTAGTGAAGTAATTTGGACACGACTTAAGAGTTAAGGGGACCGTTAGCATCAGCATGATTTCATCAAGGATTTTAATTGCATTACACAGAATTCAGAACATAGACTCTTTCTAACTGCAGATCTGACGAAACTGATGTTTTGGACTCTGCTTTGATGATTTTTGTTTTTCCCTCCCATCAATATAATGTGGTCACAAGCCCCCCCCCCCCCCCCCCCTCCCCATGTGATAATTTAGTCAGTAAACTCTATAACGTTGCAGTATGAAGATGATCCTTTAAAATGATGAAGATACTTTAAAATGAAGAATAACATCCCTAACCCCTAACCCTAACCTTTGGAGCAGAGATGTAGCCTCTAAGCTGTTTGATGTGTTGCAGTTTTGTTGTTGGGACTCTGTGACGTCAGTGGAGACTAAGGTGTGGAACCGGGAGGAGATCTGAGCAAAGACCACAGCTCTTTTCATAGATTCAATATGTAACTTTGACATGTTAAATATTTAATATTTGATATGTTTAATGAGGTTCAGTATTTCGGTGAAAAGGTGGGTCTTACTGGCGTCTTATGTTTTTACATTTCACAAACCCTGAAACTGCATAAGACTCACTTCCTGTCTGTTGCACCGCTCATAAATTTTAGTAATGTTTTTTCATCTCTGGGATTTTCTCAGAACACATAAACCATCAGCCTGTGGTAGTAAACAAGGGTTCCACTGACCGAAGCTCTGATGAAGCTATGAAGAATGTGGATTCTTCAAGACACACTGTGATAAAAATGTTTTTTGTGGCATTCTGATATTGAAGTGATTTTATAAAGAAAATTGAGCTCAAAATTACATTTCTGAGTATTACTTTATTCAAATCCTGAATCAGGAGCAGAAAAAGAAATGCCGTCTGAAAAAGTGCTTATTTGTGATGTAGAAAATACACTGGGCGGGTGATAAGCTCCCTGCTTCGCTCTGCGGGAGGGGAAAGGTTGAAAGTTGCTTGGTGACAAGAGTCCCAGCCACAACTCAGAGGTGATTTTTTATCTCTGTCTTAGAAAACACCACAGGCTTTTCTTTTCTGCTAAAAATGGCATAATTATGATTAAAATACCACTGGGAACCCTTTTAAAATAGATCAAAAGATGGTTGGGGTGGGACTTTAAGGGGAATCGTGGTGGCTTCTTCATCTGGAGGTCATGAACAGTAAGAAAACGGATAAAAATCGAATATTCCCTTTTTAAAAATTCAAAGATAAATCAGGTCTGCAAACCAAAGATAAATAAATAATAGTGCTTTTGATAGACTCTGCCAGTGAAGTAAATGTTTTGTCTTCCAACAGTGGGGCAAAAAAGATCAATCATTCCAATTAAAAACGATGATAGAAGTCTTTAATATCCATCATAGGTACACTTCAACTTTGAGAAACATCCAAGAAATCGCATTGTATGATGTTTTTAAGAATTTATTTGTATAATTGTGCAGAAAATTAGTATCTAGTTCCTACAGACAGACATCTTTAAGACAATATTCTATCCTCCAGTTGTCATCTGTATTAATGAAACCTGTTTGAACTGGTTATCTGCATACAAGACACCTGTTCACGCCTTTAGTCAGACTGCCACCTCTCCAACGGGACCGGGACACATTGAGCCAATCTACAATAAGCAAGACTCTTGCTCTTGAAGAGATCAACTATTGGAGCAATTATTAGAAAACTGAGGAAATACGATGGACAAACCAAATCTTTTCTAACAACTGAACCAAATATTAAGTAAAAATGTTTCTGTGCTGTGAAGTAATTGAGATGCTAAAATTAGTGACATCTGTTGGCCAGACTTCAATATTGCATCGGCATGGAACAAAAAAGGCCAGCGTGCCATGAAAGTCATTATCTGTGTCAAATCATATGCAGTAAACCTAATAAAACTTTTATGAGAATTCCAACATCTGTATCCTTCATTAAAAGAATTATAACGTATCTGTGTTATAGAGTGTTCATGCATAAAATATTGTAAAACAAACATTGTCTGGATTTTTCAGCATTGGTTTAAAAATAGATTAAATCCTTTAACAAAGCACGTTTTACAGAAGAAATAGAAATGTGAAATGCTTGTGTTACTGGGAAAGGATAACGGAAATAACGCAATCTTAATTTATGAAAGAATAATCTCACTCGCATTCACACATTCACTGCTAAACTAATACGTACCTGTAGTATTTATATGTAAGTGAGTGGGGTTAGCAAATCAATGTTTGGTGCAAATGTCAATACGTGATTTTTTTTATCAAATCCCCCCCCCCCATATGACATTGATAACTCTCCCCTGAATCCAAAACTGGCACGTCCCTTGACCTGATTTGCTGTGAACTAAAATGTTAATAGTGTTGGGCTTTTGCAAGAGCATGGATGAAGTGTGTTGTAAAGGAGAGACACTTGTGGTGGAGGTTCATTTCTACAGATCATTTGGTCTATCCACTCCTGTAATCATCCTCAGACGTCTCTAGAACTCCTTCAGATTGTTCTCCTTCAGGCTCTCCTTCATCTCCTTCATGTACCTTTGTAACCCTTGTGCTATCCCAGGCACTTTAATGTTGGGAGTTGGGTCATCTAGACCCACTAGACAGTGCTCTGAACCTTTTTTCTTCAATGATTAGTGATCTTCACTGGTGTCCATGGATTACATGAAATCTTTCCACCTTTATCCACCTTTGTCATGGTAGGGAGAACACGTCAATGTAAGGGTGGGGTCATCTTAGATAGCACAATGGTTAACATAGTAAGTGTGTAAGAAAGCTCCTCAAGGTTTTTCAGTAGGACCAGTCTGTTTCTGGTAGTAAAACATTTTTACAAGAATCAGAGTGCCCTCTAGTGGATATTGTGGGAGTTTCTGTTGTCACTGGAGGTTTTTGAACGGCGTTTTGTTGTTTCCTGTCACTGTGGGCCTCAGAGCACAGTAGTACACAGCAGAGTCTGTCACTGCAGCAGAGGAGATCTGCAGATCCATTTGTTTCTCTTTTATTACATTAACAGAAACTCCAGGAACTGGATTTGACATTGATGCTCCTGTTCTTAAATGAGAGATCAGGAACTCTGGAGGTTTTCCTGGAAACTGTCGATACCAGAAGAAATAATCTGCTGCAACTCCTGATGCAGAGTATTTGTAGGACAGAGTGACAGAAGTTCCTTCCAAAGTGGACTCTTCCTTCTTGACTGCAGTGAGTTCTTCACAGCTGACATCTAAAGGAAGAGAGAAGTCAGATCAGTGGTGGACAAACATCAAATGCTGAAATGGATCTTTGAAAGAATCCCATCAACCTGTTCCAATGACTAGAATCAGCAGAGTGAACACAGATGTCTGCACAGACAGCATGTTGGATGAAGCTGATGTTTGGCTTTTGTGTGTTGAGCTGTGTTGAAAGTGGAAGTTTGTGTCTCTTCTATAGTTCACTAACAGCTCAGCTCCTCCCTCAATCTCTCCCTCTGTTCTTCCTCTCCTCTCTGCTCTTCTTTCTCTTGGTTAACCGTCTGCTTAAAGTTTGGATGATTTCCATTGATGGAAACTCAAAGACTTTAGAAGTTCTCAAGTATTTTCTATATAAAGACTTCTCCATTAAACTAGTTGAACTCTGACCTTCTTATGGATATATTGGTCAAACACCTCCAACTCTGTGGTATCACTTGAACCTTGTTTTTGGGGTGTTTTTATGTTTTTTTTTTTTATTTGCAGAGGAACACAACTCCAAAGCAATGTCTGACTTCATATTTTTAAGTATCTTTTCATTTTCTTTCAGTCAGTTTAAATTTCTTTGTGGTGGAATCAGCCATCATGTGGGTGATCTGCTGGGGCACCAGCGTCTTAGAAATCAACACTGGTCAATACTGTCAGTTCTGTTCTACTGGGGCTTGTGAACCTCCAACACTTCTCAAGCACAATAGAAGACTCACGGAAACAAACTCCAAATTACCTAAAAGAATTTCTTCAAATCACTTGTTTAACCCTTGTGCTATCTTAGATGACCCCACCCTTACATTGACGTGTTCTCAGGCACACTTTAACCTTAACAAAAATCCCGCGGCACACCAGCATCCAAAAAAAAAAAAAGCAGAAACTCATAGTCTGTATTGATCCACAGTCCTTCCATGATCTCACGTGCATTTTTGGATAATTGTGGCAGAAAAAGCAGGAAGTTGGAGCTGTTTTTTTCTAAAAGATGACATAAAAGTCAACTTAGAAAATTTACAAACTGTTTGTTCGTTGTGATTTCAAGATGTTTAACAAGAACGACTCATTGTACGCTGAGGGGCTGTCACTTAAACCCAATGCATCATGGGAGATGTAGTGTGAAAACTGCCGCAAAAGGGCAGAAAGACCAGCGTCTCTGAGCTTCATTGTTTTGTTTGCTAATTTTGCGGTCTGATCCCGGATTCTGTGGAAAGCTACACCGCTTAAGAAGAGCTTTGGCTGGTATTTTTGTTAGAACTGAGCGATTTTTTGAGCTAAATTGGAACAAGGAAGTTAAGACTTTAACCACTTCTGATTGGTCAGACTGATGACATGTGATTAAGAATCCAATGATTGGTGGAGACAGTTGAAAAACACTGGTCTAGATGACCCAACTCCCAATGTTAAAGTGTCTAGGATAGCACAAGGGTTACATATACCTTTAGCAGGGGCGTTCATTACCTCGATCGCGATCGACCGGTCGATCTTCAAGGACATGAGGGTAGATCGCGGGACAGAGAAGATTAAAAAAAAAAGTACTTCTTAAAAATCCACCAGCCAATCTAAATCCTCACAGAGAAGTACGGGACTTGATTGACATGCAGAATGGCCAAGCTGACATCCTCTGACACATACGTCACTGCAGACGCGTGTTTAAATTCACTGAGCGCAAACTCTCTGTCATCAGAAAGTCGTTTTCTGCCCCGCGGCACATCACGTCCCCGGCAGCTATGGGCAGCAGACCTCTCCGGACAACCGGAGTGTTTATTGAAGCCGCCCCGCATTTCTCTTCCTGCTATCAGCTCTGCAGTTCTCGCCCGATAAATACGAGCTCATTTAGGAATCTGTTTTGTCTGAGGCACGCACTTCGTACGGAGCCAGCAGCGCCTTAAATGCCATGCTCCCCCTATTGCACCGTTTACAGCAGAGCATGAAATACGATGGTGGCTGCTTTCCGTCTTTGTAACAAAACGCCTGATATGTTAATACAAAAGTATCTTTGTGTAATCTCACTGTGTAGTTTTTAATCATCAGTACATAAACAATAATGATCAGATAAACATGTACCTAATAAACATAACTAACAAACATTTACTAATAATATTATATATATATATATATATATATATATATATATATATATATATATATATATGCATATTTTATAGGTAGATCTTCAAGACATCGTCGATTCAAAAGTAGCTCACACCCCAAAAAAGTGTGAGCACCCCTGCTTTAGACCGAGGACATTTGAGTTTTTACAGATTTATATTAATGTAGTTCATGCATATATTAAAAAAAAATAAAAAGTTCTGGTTATTATTTGTAAGCTGTCTTTGTTCTTTAAGATGTCCAGGCCAGACACAACCCATGATGTCATCATGAATGTGTGATGCAAAACGCCAATGTGTTCCCAACTTGTTTGTGAGTTGAAAGCAAAAGACCTTGAGCGATAAATATCAGTCCTTCTTGTTTTTCTTAGTGAATCAGTCTCTTCAGAGGATAATTTAGTTCCTGAATTTTTGACATTAATAACAAAAATTACTCTTTAAACACTCTTTAAGATAAGATTGATAAATACTCATTTAGTAATTTGTTCTTCCACTGAGGAAGGTGGTGTCCTTAAGAGACAAATGATTAAATAAAGTTTCTTTATTTAAGTAAAATCAAATTCTTTATCAAATATGACCCCTTTAAACGCTACCACTGCGATGGATGTAAATAAAGTCATATATTGTAAATTTGATCAAATTTGAAAGAGTTACGTTAGTCGGAAGAATGTAAACACTATAGCTCAAGCTCTGGTGTTAAAGAGTTACATAAAAGACGTGGAAACTGGATTACCTCTTGGCCCTCAGAGTGAAGCAGGAATGCTACAATAATAATTACAACTAACATGAAAAATCTGATTGTTTTTATTTGTAATAATGGATTGTGATAGTGTACATAACATTTATGACATTTCCCCATGATTTTAGTGGTTGATGTGGATCATCTGCTCATGTGAATCCTCCCACAGTGTCTCATCGGCAGCTGTAACCACAAAGATTCTGATCAAACAGGAATGAAGAGAATCCATCTGATATGAAGCTGTGCTTTGAAAACCACTTCCCTCCTCTTTGAAGAGTAGTCCCATATCTGTCTTTAGGTTTTTGTACAGCCTCTTCTACACTATGGATCACTGTGCTGTGTCTAGAACACAGTAGTAGAGAGCTGTGTCTGCCAGGGTTAAATTTGTGATGATCAGTTCAGTTGATGTGTCTGTTGTGTCTGATTCATATCGTTTATCTGGAATATTTTCATGGTTGCTGCAGCTTTTTGCTCCTTTCCAGAGAATAAACTGAGGATCCTGAAGGTCAAAATTATGTTTGTACCAGTGAAGAATTATATCACTGCTATTTGTCTGATAGTTACATTCTATTGTAACAAATTTCCCTTCAGTTCCTGTAAGTTGATCCTGATCAGGAGAGATTGAGTCTCCAGCTGTGAGTCCTGGAAAAAGTGGAGAAAATGAAGCCATTAGATGAATGAGATGATGAGTTGATGCAGCAGCTTCAAGCAAACTTGAATCTCTGTTCTTAAACTCACCTAGAATGTGAGATAGAAGTAAAAAGAGGTAAAGCAACATGTCTTTGGAGTTCTTGAAGCTACACAGACAGCAGATGAACTCTGTTCTTTCACTGCAGCACCATGAGGAAGAAATACTATCACTGGATGATGTGAAGTTGAGTGGGCGGGGCCAATGAGATCTTTTTCAGTTCATCTCAACCAATCAAAGAGTTTAGTTCCACAGCAGCTCAGTCTCTGATCTTTAGTGCTTCATTTCTCTGTTTTATTTTTCATTAACCATTGACTCAACCATCAGTGCTTTCACAGTGTGTGACGCCCTCTAGTGGATGTTGTGGAGTATTGATTTTTCTCTGCAGGTTTTTCAGAATCAGAATCCTTATTATCATTGTACACAAGAGGCTTTTTACAACGCAATTACTGGTGCTATCCAGCTGCTTGAGTAATAATAAAAATAAAGTTACATACAAAGTATAATAAAATAGATAACTGAAAATATGTGGAACTATGGATAAATACATGTATACACCTTACATACATGTATTGCACGAAACTTTTATTGCACTTCCAGACTGTTAAATATTGTACAGAGTTTTGTTGTTTTCTGCCACTGTGGGCTGCAGAGCACAGTAGTACACAGCATAGTCTGTCACTGCAGCAGAGGAGATCTGCAGATCTATCTGTTTGTTTTGAACTTGAATTTTCAGTCCGTTGACTTTGTCATTTCCTTTTGTTCCTGAAGAAGAATGAGAGATCATAAATTCTAGACTTTTTCCAGGAAATTGTCAACACCAGTAGAAATAATCCCCAGTTGACAGTTTGGGATATTTGTAGGACAGAGTGCGGAAGTTCCTTCCAAAGTGGACTCTTCCTTCTTGACTGCAGTGAGTTCTTCACAGCTGACATCTAAAGGAAGAGAGAAGTCAGATCAGTGATGGACAAACATCAAATGCTGAAATGGATCTTTGAAAGAATCCCATCAACCTGTTCCAATGACTAGAAGCAGCAGAGTGAACACAGATGTCTGCACAGACAGCATGTTGGATGAAGCTGATGTTTGGCTTTTGTGTCTTGAACTGTGATGAAAGTGGAAGTTTGTGTCTCTTCTATAGTTCACTAACAGCTCAGCTCCTCCCTCAATCTCTCCCTCCTTTCATCTGTTCTTCCTCTTCTCTCAGCTCCTCTTCCTCCTGGTTAACAGTCTGCTTAAAGGTTGGATGTTCTTCATTGATTGAAACTCAAAGACTTTAGACGTTTACATGTCTATTCTGAATAAAGAATTCTCCACTGAGATAGTTGAACTCTGAGCTGGGTGGATTCATCAGTCAAACACCTCCAACTCTGTGGTTTTATTTTTGTCATCTGATAGGTGAAAAGTTTGTTGTCAAAATCATTAAGGTTCGTCAGTGGAATCAGATGTTTATGGTCTGCGACAGTTTAACTGCTGACCGGACATACACTACTGTACCAAATTATTATGTAAACGATATTTTCTATGATTTTCCTAATTACTCTTTCAAATGTAAAGTCAGCATATTTTTCAAGTCACTAACCATTAAATATTATGAAACAAACTTTGTAAAGTAACAGTATTTAATACTTACTTTAAAGGGTAAGTACTGCTGAAGCATAGCATGGCATGGCTAAGCTAACATGCATCATGGATATAACCCCTCCCACCCCCTGCACTAACATGCAGAGGCACTGACCAGCTTCTTCAGCACAAGACTGTTGCACCCACAGTGCAAGAAGGAGCTACTGCAGGTCATTCCTCCACACAGCCATCAGACTGTACAACACCGTGTAACACTAACCATGGTTACATGTGCAAAATATGTTGATCGGATCAAAGATCGAATTAGAATTCAACAGTATACATGGGCCCAGAAATTTTTTTTACGATCATAACAAACGTTTACATGGGCCAGACTTTTGGTCGGAATAAATCATTTGCACATGCGGACTTCTTTTCAAAATACCGGAAGAGGAAATGAGTCCCGCTGTAAACAAGTACAAACAATATACGAGATGATCTTCTAAACATGCTTTTATTATTGTTATGGTTATAATGAAGAGTCTGATCCTTCATCATTTTATTTTTAATCCGTGTGGTCAGTGCTTTTTTGTGACGGAACGGAGCCGGAAGAAAGGTTGGGGGAAGGCTAACATGCGCTAACAATATTAGCCTTTGATGAACATAAAATCCATGTGGCAAATGTCGCAATCTGCATCTTGCCTGCACGTAAATATGTGGGAACCACATCAGCCTTTATTTCCTCGGGACGCGACTGGAAACACAAATCCATGTTTATTGTTTGAATGGTTTCAAAGGAGTGAGCGGCATTTCTGCTCGGAGACACAGTTCAGACCGCGCAGGGTCCAGCCCTCGTCGGGGGGCATAAAGCGCTCCTCCCCAGCGCCCTCTCCCCTCGGAGCAGCCGGTCAGTCCTGTTTGCGCTCCAAAGCTTTCTCTGGTGCGAAACACCGTCTACGCATAATGTAAAACCAGGGGGTATTCCAGAATGAATGGTTAAACTACCCTGACTTTAACCCTGAACTCTGGCTGAAATCCGCCTGAACTTGTTTACTCTGGGTACGTGGGTTCCAAAAGACCGGATGTGAGTTAGCACAATTACGCTCAATTCGGTAACCCTGGATTAATGCGCGTGCACAGCAAGTACAAAAAGACATTCTCAATGGATCGCAGATTTCCGGAGTCACCATAGAAACGCATGGAGAAAAAAAGAGAGCTCTATTTCAGTGAGACAGAGTCAGAGATTTTAATTTGAGATCAGATGACTTTATTAATCCCACGATGGGGAAATTCATTTATCTGACGGCGAATGACGATTATACGTCCATCAAAAAAGTAATTCGGCTGCATCAGCAAAAAGAAAGAGTTTCTGCTTGGAGAAAAATAATGGACAATGTAAACGCAAGAGTTGCTATCTCATTTCTATTTTCATTGTGACGCATATATATGTATATATATGTATAAATTATCCAACTTTGCCAACTAAAATGAAGTACTTTACTTCAATTAGTAACAAGTAATTTAGTTAAATTTATTCAACCCAATTTCTTACGTCTATCCAACTCAATATTTTTTTGTTACTCAAATTTTCACATTTATCTAACTAAATGTCATATTACTCCAATTCAATTAAATTTTTTTCCATCTTAGTTTATTGTCCTTAATGTCTAAGTTTGAGCCTTCAGATATTCTCATTTTTAAAACTACAAATAATGGTGCGTCTGGCAGCTCTCCTCCCCCTCCCCTCTCTGCCCTGCTCTTGAGGACTCCCAGCTGTATCTACTCATCTCATCAACCTCCAGCAGTCTTAAGGAGAGCCAGCCTCAGCATTCATCGCCAGTTCGTTGCTCCTCAATGGTGCATAGCCACCCATGTTCTCGCTCTTGAAACTTTGCCTCTCGTTAATATTTACCTATGCCTTGTCTTCAGGAAATACATACCACAAGTGTTTACTGAGGATTCAGAATCAGAATCACTTTATTTGCCAAGTACAGCGCATGTACAGGGAATTTGACTTCGGTTACTTGTGCTCTCGTGCAAACTAGCAAGGTAGAAGGATAAATAATAAAAGGATAAATAATATAAAAGAAGGTAAGTGTAAGGTAGCTGTATGAATAAATAAACATAACTGAATAAGGAAATAGATTGAAATAACAAGACAAAAAAAATAAAAAATGCAGCAGCAGTAATTCCAGTTGGACAGTTTATGTGATTGTACAGTGTTCTGGAGTCAGGTGTTCATAAGAGTGACAGCTCGGGGGAAGAAGCTGTCTTTGTGGCGAGTGGTTTTGGTTCGCAGTGTCCTAAAGCGTCGCCCTGACGGGAGGAGGCTAAAAAGGCAGTGTCCAGGATGAGAGGGGTCTTTTACGATCCTGCCAGCCCGCTTCCTGGCACGGGATCGGTACAGGTCCTGAATGGGGGGAAGGCTGGAACCAATAATCCTCTCAGCAGATCTGATGATTCTCTGAAGTTTGTTTCTGTCGTGTCTGGTAGCTGAACCAAACCAGACCGTGATGGATGTGGTCAGGACAGACTGGATTATTGCAGTGTAGAAAATGGTCAGCAGCTCCTGAGGCAGGTTGAACTTCTTGAGTTGTCGCAGGAAGTACAACCTCTGCTGAGCCTTTTTCCGGAGTGAGTCAATGTGAGCAGTCCACTTAAGGTCCCGTGAGATGGTGGACCCCAGGAACCTGTGTGAGTCTGTTGAGGGGACAGTGCTGTTGAGAATTGTGAGTGGGGGTGGGGGGGTGGAGGGGTTCCTCCTGAAGTCCACTGTCATCTCCACTGTTTTGAGTGGGTTCAGCTCCAGGTGGTTCTGGCTGCTCCAGAGGACTAGCCGCTCCATATATGCGGTCTCATCACCGTCCCGGATGAGCCCAATGACTGTGGTGTCATCTGCAAACTTCAAGAGTTTCACAGAGGGGGCTCCTGATCTGCAGTCATTGGTGTAGAGGGAGAAGAGCAGAGGGGAGAGAACACACCCCTGGGGGGCGCCAGTGTTCAGGATCCGGGTGCTGGATGTGAAGCGACCCAGTTTTGCCTGCTGCCTCCTGTCGGTGAGGAAACTGATGATCCACTGACAGGTGGGGAGAGGCACGGCGAGCTGGGACAACTTCTGGTGGAGGAGCTCTGGGACGATGGTCTCCAGAGTTATCGGTCCTCCTCGATCACGCCAGGATTCCTGTTCATGCCAACCCTCCAGCTCAGCCGTTGCAGAAACCCTCCAGCCCCGCCACGATTCCAAGTCCGGATTCCCCGTGTCTCACCTTATTACTCATCTGAAATCCTCAGCCGTCATCCTCGTCATTGGATCTACGTCCTGCAAAAATAAATCATCTAACATACCTCACACTCTCCTGTTTTCCTTCCGGGTTCCAGCATCTGGGTCTGTCTTGGTTCTTTGAAATCATGACAAAATGAATGATACAAAATGATCTTGGCAACATGAAACATTTTGTCTTTTACCATTTCTCTGACCTTCACATTAAATCTCTAGGCAATAGGGGTGCTAAATAAATTCATCCTCCTCTCCCTCCCTCTCACTCATGGTGCAGAAAGAATTAAACATAACGGGACAAATAACTCTGCAAAACACAGCTAAACAACCAAACACATTTGTTCAAAAACCAACACCTAAACCCAAATCCGTTCAGACAGGCAAAGGGAATGGTATCCCACAATTCCTTGCGGTGCCGATCTAACAGTAACCAAAGTTACACCTACTTAATGGAATTAATTTGAAAGTAAAATAACTGTCTTAACTAGTTTTTAAGCTGACTCAACAAAAATGATTTGTCTTTACTGAAGCAAATTAAGTTAGATCAATGTAAAGTTTATCTTTCCAACATCCATATGTGGTCTTATCACCCTCTCATGGTGGAAAAAGTATTATCTGAACTTCTTCATCCACTAAATCATCATCAAATTGACACGCCATGCTCCTTCACTTCTCTGAAAACAAACTAACCTTCAACTAAACCTGCTCCGGACCTGGTTATGTTCAGAGCATGAGGTGCTATGGAAACTTGAAATACCCTGAAACATACCTCCATTTTTGGAACCAAAAGCTGAGGTAATCCGCTTCCTTAGCCTCAAACTTACCATGCTAACTAGCATAACCTACTTTCTAGAATACCCCCTAGAGTAGTAGTCACCCACGATCAGAATGAACTGTTTACCTGCACCATGATCTGATCAACAATCGGCATTTACCAACATCATCATTCTGGGTTGAGGTAGGCGGGAACGAGAACATAAACATCAACTATGGCGGACGATGCCGCTGAGACCAGTCAGTGGAAGGGAAGCGAGTTCACCGATTTGATTAATATTTGGGGTGACAGCTCCATTCAGGCCAAACCCGCAACCGGGCGGTTTTTGAAAAAATTTCCAGCGAAATGGCCAAGTGTGGTGTTGAACCTTTCCCGCTATGACTTTTTTTCCCCCCTTTCCGACCATGGTCAGAAGCGCGGGGGACCCTCCTTCAGGGTTCACTTCCCCGTTCAGACCCTCAGATTCTCCAGAGCGGGTTAATAAAGAGTCAAAAGCAGTTCTTCTGGGGGAAACCTTATTTTATTACCGTTCTCCTTCTTCCTTAACACACAACATGAATGCGTGCCCCCACTGCCCCCCCCCCCCATTCCCTACCTCACTGCAAGCGCTCTCTCTTCTCTCTTACACACACGCCCACAAGGCCCTAGCATCCCCGTTCCACAACAGTGGGTACAGACAATCCTGGCTCCAATGCCTTCTTAAAATGAGAAGATTGTAATTGTGCTGGCTCCTTTGTGAAAGTAAATGTAATAATGCAAAAAGAGCTGTGCTTTGACAACACTGTTGTTGACATCCATTGTTAATGTTAGCTACTTCCGCAAACAACGAGTGACGTCGTTCCCCGTTGAGTACTATTCTGCGCATGCGGGTCATGTGGGTCATTTCATGTTCACACAGGCAATCACAAAAGTTTGCATTTAATTGGAAATGTAAATGGCCTTGCAAAAAAATCGGATTTGAGCATTAAGCCCTGCAGTGTGAAAGTAGCCCTAGATGATACACCATCTGGCTAAAACAAGTGAGCATCCGACTACATTTTTTGGCTTGTTTTTGTTTTCTATGGTTCAGGTTCTTAATATTTTTCACTACAAATTGTCCAAAAACATTGTCATTTTCAGTTTAGAGTCTCAACTATTTTGCATCACAAAGTGCCAAACTGAGTTTTAGTACAAACATCAGTTTTGCACATTTTCTTCTTGCTGTTAAAGAACACATTTTATTTTTGTAATTTTTGTAATTGTCCTTTTGCTTGTTGTTGTCTGTTAATAAATTTTTCATTAGAAACTATGGTGGAAAGTTCAGGATCAAAAGTGAATACATTTTCTTTGTTATGATTGCTTATGTCATGTTTTTGCAGTGTTAGTTAGTTTCAGGTTGTATTCATGCAGTGTGATCATTTGCAGATTATAATAAACACTGAACAAGTCCTTCAGCCTCGTGTGTTTTTCATTTGACAAATCTGACTTCCTTCACGTTTTGCAGCAACATGGTAAATATCTCCTCTGTAGGATTAATACATTTTTAAGGTAAAGCAACTGTACTGGTAGTCTAATCACAGATTTTTCAATTCGAGACAAGTTACACTTTTTCCTTGACAAAAATCCCAAACTCTGTAGTCTGTGTTGTTGAACAATCCCTCCATGATCAAGAGTGCATTTTTTAGGCACAAAAATCTGAAGGTTATAATTATTTTTCCCCTAAAAATGTAAAACTTAAAACTTGCAATAGCTGAAAATTATTATTGAAAACTAAGTTGGTTTAAACTTTGCCCAGGTAGTTGAACCTGGTCTGATCAAATGTAACAGGCAGTTCTTCAGTGTCCTCCAGTGGTGGTAGCTGGTATTTTTCAAGAGTTGAGGTTTCTTTCAGATATTGTGGTGTAATGTGTTTACCCTGCAGGTTTTTGTACAGAGTTTCACTGTTTCCTGTCACTGTGGGCTGCAGAGCACAGTAGTACACAGCAGAGTCAGACACATGAAGCTTCTGGATCTTCAGAGGAACGGATTTGTCTTTGAGTTCAGCATCAAATCTGTCTTCCTTGAACTCTGGAGCGTTTTCTTTTGTTTTTGAGTAACGTCTCAACATGTACTTTGGGTAACTGTTCACTTCTTGTTTGTACCAGAACAAATATGGGACTGTACTGGTCTCAAAGGTACAGTTGAGTGTGAGAGAGTCTCCTTCAGCAGCAATGACTTCTCCTCCTGGTTGGATCACTTTGTCTTCTCCTTTACACTCTGAGGAAGAACAGAACATGCAGAGGAAGAGATGAATCAATAAAGATGATTGATTAAAGGACAACAATCAGCAGCTTTAACAGCTCTAAATGTACATCTCAGTAATGTGTTGAAGTGTTTGAAGAGGAAACATGTTGATCTTTGTGTCTTACCAAAGAAAAGAGCAGCAAGAAGAATCCACAGCCAATGTTCCATCTGTACAACAAGGTTTCAATGAACAGGAGAAACTATCTGATGTTCAGCATTCACTCTGACAATTGTTCTCTTCACAGCACCTCTTCTTATTGACTGAATGTTGAACACAAAGCAGATGGAGAGCTCCGCCCATTTCACTATGTCGCCCTCTAGTGCAGGAAAGAAGCTGTATTTAGCAGGAGAAAAAAGGTCTTCATCTCGTCTTCTCAAAGTCAGTCTTAACCTTTTTTTTATTTGTATAGTGCCTTTCATTCTAGTTGAAAACAGAAAGCACTATACATAAAAGCAAATAAAATATTCATAAAATATGAAAATTAATTGAAACAGAAAACACAGGACAATAACACGCAGTTGGCGCCTCACCAGATTCCTTTCTTCACCCACCTAGTTCCTCAGTATAACCCTGAACAGAAATGTAACAACCGCAGCTTAAAGAAACAGTCTGGCTTGGTACTGCTGTGAGGAAACAGTATACAGTGATCCCTCGCTATAACACGGTTTACTTTTAACAGTTTCGCTACTTCACGGATTTGCATCGTGCATTGTGTTCTGCATTCTGATTGGCTAAAAAGTCCCTCCGCTTCTTCTCTACCTGTGCGTCAATAACGTTGCAGTTTAATATGTTCACGTACGTAAAACAGCTAACCAAATTTACACTACGTATGTTTAAATCATCTTGCAATTTCGAGTTTCTCTAAAACCCATTGAAAAAGAGCGACAACAACTGCCAATCACTATGTTCTTCTCCCGAACAAACACACCTGCACCGCGGGCTTCAAAAGAAGAAAACACTGCAGAGCGGAGTCAGGATGCAGCGGCTCAGTCTGAATACCAGTGAAATACACCTGAGTCACTATTTGTCCGACTGTACTTTGTATTTTTTTCATAATCATTTTAAATTTTCTCCTGTTTAATCCAATTACTCGGGTCACGGTGGCCGGGGCTAATCTCCGCTTTTTGAAGTCTTCTGTTCACATTGATTATTAAAGTTATTATTTGACAGTACAATACAGAAGTTATTTTTTGAAAAAAAACTTTTTTAAAGTACTTTTATTTGTGAAACAAATGCTTGAGCCTGTAAAATGGTTTGTTCTTTCTTTTCAATGTTTAATAGAGTATTTAATTGCATAATAATTGGAAAAAAAATAGAGGTTTCTACTTCATGGATTTTGCCTATCATGGGTTCTTTCTGGAACGTAACCCCAGCGAAAAACAAGGGTTTACTGTAATGGGGATCTATTTATTACCGTTACAGATTTAATCTCTTTTAAGGTTGTTTATTGTGGTTACTGCAGGCCGTAACCAACACCGTACAACTTATTCTGCAACTCCTGAATCTCTCCCGCCGAGAGCGCTCCCCCCAACTTTATATTCCCCCACTCCCGCACCAGCCCTCCTGTTCCCCTTATTCAGCCCATAGCTGAACCTCATTGGTTCAAACTACCCAACGAAAGGCTGAGCAACAGAACTGAGGGCCAACCAGCATCTCTGCTTGATGCGTTTAATGAACTCTGGAACTTAGAACGCGACTCAACAGCCACCCAGTCCAACTCAGTCCGCTACAATGACAATGTTACTAAAAATAATCCACAGACTTATTGTATTTTAAAAGGGTTGGAATTACATAAAATGCACACATTCACTTGTATTTTTAGTTTTAAACATATTGTATGGCTCTTACAAAATTACATTTGGAAACATGTGGCGTTTATGGCTTTCTTGGCCAAAAAGGGTTCTGTGTAGAGCAATTGATGTTGTTCCACCACCTTCCCTTACAGATAATAACACATTAAGATTAGTTAGACAGGTTTCAGTGAGAATAGCTGGTGCATCAGTACCAAGCCAGGTTTCAGTTAAAAACAAACAATTCAAATCACAATCAACAATCAGATTATAATTATAAAAGACTTATTTAAAAGAGAGTTGATGTTTAAAATAGCCATGTTCAGTATAGCAGGTAAATCCAATGATGATTTTGCATTTAACTTTGTTTTTGTATTGGATTCTATCTGTGTAGAATGGAGACAATGGAATCTCCCAAAGAACTGGGTGGCGCGCCAATCCAGGGACTGGTGTGGGGCTCCCATCACAGACAGTTTGTGTTTGTAGTTTGTGAGGCACCAGAATGCCTGACAGACACCAATCCCAGGTGAAGCTTAGGAGGAGGATCCATCAGAGCATCGGGCAAGATGCTCTCCAAACTCCAGAAGGGCTCGCTCGAGCATTGGGTTATTACCTCACGTAGCCAGCGGCGCTTCACTCTTGTGGTGGAGACCAGGGGAATAGCGCCGTCAGGCGATGGGGCCGGCGCCACAGTTCTGGGAAACAGTGTGCTCCGGCGTGGCTCCTGTGAGGTGTGTCCGGAGGCAGTGGCCCGGTCAGGCTTAGTCTAAGCGGGCTCGGGGTCAGTAGTAGAAATCCCTCTTTGATCCAGAATCCTGATCATAGCGACCGAGGCGATGGCAGGAGGCATTGTTGGGACAAGCCCAGCACCAGAAGTGGAAGATGAGACTGCTGGAGGTCCACGCTGACACAACCCTGGTTCTGATGGGTCCTGTTAGTTCGTTGGCAGACCAGCAAGACCCGTCTCTTTAGCCAGCGGGGCATAGCGGTTGAATAGCACCAATTTAGCCGAGCCAGCAGCATCCACCTCCGCCCATGACAGCTTGGGTGTCTAGCTGAGAGCTGTGTCTCTGAGACCAGCATCGGCCTGCTCCTGTTCGAGATCAGGTAGGAACCTAATCCAGGGGTCCCCAAATCCAGGCCTCGAGGGCCGGTGTCCTACATTTTCTCCAACCAACCTGCCATTAAAGCTACTTATTGACTAAACACATCTGATCCAGGTAATCGGCAGCAAATAAGGCAGCGTTTCTGGAAAACCAGCAGAACACCGGCCCTCAAGCCCTGAATTTGGGGAGCCCTGACCTAAACGATTCTCCAGGGTTGGGGTTGGCTGGGCCTTGGATCTCATCGATTGGCTCCAATCCCTCTATAACGCCACCATGAACCTGCACAACATTGCTGTCTGAGCCGGAGGAGTAAGCTTTCTGGCAGAAAAATGAACACAGAGGTTGACAAAAATGTCTGATAGTTGTGGGTGAAATGAAACCAGCGACCATATAATACCAAACTTGACACCATATGGACAGAAAAGACTTTTTATCAGATACAAATGGAAGGTTTTCGTGGAACCTAGAAGCAGATTTGTCAGTAACAGGGATGTTCAGACTTTTCAGTTTCATCTTATTTATTTAAGGATCCCCGTTAGTCTTAACCAAAGGTAAGACTACTCTTCCTGAGGTGTGCGTTAAAAGAATAAATGCGTCTTTACACAACATTATAAAAATACATTCATTATTAAAACCTAAATAAATACATAAAAAAATACATGGAAAATGTATAAATTCAAAACAAACCTGAAACCATTCTTGCATTATGAATTATTCATGTTTACATGTTGATGGGATGCTGCTGCTGTTGCTACAGTTTTATCAAATTGTTGCTTTCTTATAAGCAAAAACATTTTACATTTTATGGCTGTTTGGTGGTCAGAACAGTCATGTTACATCAAAGAGGTCCTTGATTTGATTCTTGCTGAGGTGCTTCAATAAAAAAGTTTTAGCTTCTTTTTGTGCGTCCTAAAATGTTTTTAGAATCTCATTTCTGTATGGACTTAGAGCAGTCTATATTCATGCACACAACTGTATCTATCTGCCAAAAACAAAATTCTAACTAACATTTGTCTCAAAAAGTGGTATCTTGTGCTCCCTGATCCTATGTCAAAGGCCGCCTTTACACTGAATTGTTCAAGTGACCCAATTCCGATTTTTTCCTCTCACGTGGCACAGATCGGATATGACCGGTGAACGTGTAAGCAGGACAAAAGCGCATGGATTCTGATTTTCTCAGATCGGATACAGGCCTCTCTCATATGTGGAAATAAATCGGAAACAAATCGGATACGTACATTTGCGTGTGCCATGTAAGCAGACAAATCGGATATTCCCCAGTAAATGCGAGTCGTACGTCAGTGACGGCAACTCAGGAGACCACCAACTGAGATCACATGACTTATTAAGGTGCTTTTTGTGCGCTGATTTTGCTGTCAGCGTGTTACCTTTCAGCCTCAGGCTTCAGACCGTAGTTGGAAACCGCTGTTATGTCCGGTCCCGTCCCGGTCCGGACGCAAACGGTAACTAATGAAGCGGGACACCGATGCTATGGAACAGCAGGCTAGAAGCCGTTTATTTCTTTGGGGGCGTGTATGATGGGGACCATGTGTGTGTGTGAGCGCGCGCACACGTGCTTGCGTGTGTGTTTGTGTGTGTGTGTAAGGAGAGAGCCCCCCTCTCTCCTGTGAGCGCGGAGCGGGGGACTGTCGGAGAACCGTAAATTAAAAATAAGGTGTCTCCCCCAAAGGTTTTGGAGTCTTTGGGTGAGGCTGAGGGGTTCAGAACGGAAAAGAGAACCCCGAGGAAATCTCCCGTGCGTTTCTGACCACGTTCGGAAAAGAGAAGTCATTGCGCAGGAAAGGTTCAACACTTGGATCAAACTGTTCGGACAGCACGTCTGCAAACACTTCCTCATTCAAAACTCAGAGAGAGAACATAAGACGGCCGACCAGCCCTCATTTTTACTCCCCCATGCATCCCCTCAGGAGCGCCCAAGGCAACGCCACCTTCTGTCGCCACCTTGCCTCCATGACAACCGCAGTCACAAAAGTCCGAAAAAGGTCCGCAGAGGGCGGAAATACTGCTACGTAGTCCTCAGAATGTCTACGTTTGATAGTGTCAGCATTGTATAATGTAAATGCAAACATCAGATACGGGTCACTTTTAAAAGATGATGTAAGCGGGTCGTCAAACAAATCGGATATAGTCAGAAAATCGGATATGAGCATCTAGACCTGCAGTGTAAAGGCAGCATAAGTGGCTGGGATCTGGTTTTCCTGGGGTGGAGTTTGTCTTGTTATCAATGTCAGCCCATCTTGTTTTTCTTTGTGATTCAGTCCCTTCAGAGGAGAATTTACTGATATTGACAGTAAAAATTAATTTTAAAATCAACCTTAAAGCTAGGATTGATAAATACTCACTAACATCAGTTTGTCCTTCTATTGGGGAAGGTGGTGTCCTTACGAGACAAATGATTCAATGTTTTTTCTAATTGAGGAAGATGTCTGTCATGGTTTGGGTTTCTTTTGTCTTGGTTTTTGCTTTATTTCTTGTTCTGTCATGTTTGGTTCTGTTTCCTGTTTTATTTTGAAAGGTGTTCTGTTTTGTCATGTTCCTGAGTTTCACTTCCTTGTCCCTATCTGTCCTGATCTTGTTCACCTGTGTCTTGTCTGCCCTGTCTGTATTTAAGTCTCGTCTCTCCCTTCCTCTTGTGCTGGTCCATTAACGTCACTAACGTCGTAACGTCTCTTATGTCTTAATGTCTCTTCGTCCCTGCCTGTCATGTCCATGTTTCATGCCACGCCACAGTAAGTTTAGTTTTGTTTTGTTATCCTGCTCGGCAGCACCTTTTGTTTGCAATAAACCCTCTTGCCTTGGAACCGTGTGCCTCCTGCCTCTGCGTCTGGGTCCTACCTGCTCTCATACCACCCCCCCCCCCCCCCAACCCTGACAATGTCATTCGTAATCGTACATGACCCCTTTAACCTTTAACAACAGTCATAGAGGTCAGAGATGAAGTTACATTAAATTTCTTTAACTGTTAAAGATTTACGGAAATTGAAAGAATATAGAAGAGTTAAATAAGACGTCTGGATTGAATCACATCTTGATGTCTCAGACGGGGGAGGGACGCTACAATTATAACTTTAGCTAAGAAGAAAAATGTGATTATTTTATTTTATATCAAATGATTTTACCGCTTTACATAACATTAATATCTTTTACATACAATTTTACTGATTGATGTGGATCATCTGCTCATATGAATCCTCCCACAGTGTTTCATTAGCAGCTGTAACCACAGAGACTCTGATCAAACAGGAATGAACAGAATCCATCTGATATGAAGCTGTGCTTTGAAAACCACTTCCCTCCTCTTTGAAGAGTAGTCCCATATCTGACTTCAGGTTTTTGTACAGCCTCTTCTACACTTTGGATCACTGTGTGTCTATAGCACAGTAGTAGAGAGCTGTGTCTGCCAGGGTTAACTCTCTGATGATCAGTTCAGTTGATGTGACTGTTGTTCTGGATTCATATTTATCTGGGATATTTTCAGCTGTGGAACTTTTTGCTCCTTTCAACACAATAAACTGAAGAGCCTGAAGGACAGAATCATGTTTGTACCAATAAGGCCAAGGAGTGTAGATACATTTCATAGTAACAGATTTTCCTTCAGTTCCTGTAAGTTGATCTTGATCAGGAGAGATTGAGTCTCCATCTGTGAGTCCTGGAAAAAGTGGAGAAAATGAAGCCATTAGATGAATGAGATGATGAGTTGATGCAGCAGCTTCAAGCAAACTTGAATCTCTGTTCTTAAACTCACCTAGAATGTGAGATAGAAGCAAAAAGAGGTAAAGCAACATGTCTTTGGAGTTCTTGAAGCCACACAGACAGCAGATGAACTCTGTTCTTTCACTGCAGCTCAATGAGGAAGAACTAATGTCACTGGGGGATGTGAAATTCAGTGGGCGGGGCCAATGAGCTCTTTTTCAGTTCATCTCTGCGGTGGCCCAGAAGGGTCACAACACATTAACTTTACACACAACACATTAACTTTACACACAACACATTAACTCACAACACAACACATTAACTCACAACACAACACAATAACTCACAACACAACACATTAACTCATGGCCCAGAAGGGTCACAACACAACACATTAACTTACCTCACAACACTTTAACTCATAACGGAAGTAAAGCAGCAATGGAAGTGCTTTTATTCTGAAATTTCCACTGGGCTGAGCGGCTAACCACCTAACAGAAAGTAACGTTACAGTGAGCTGTGGAGGGAGCATGATTTTTCTACAAGAGAAGATAGCAGCAGTGTTGCCAGATTGGGCGGTTTTGGTTCTAAATTTGCGGGTAAAAATGGCTTTGGCCGGGTTTGCATAATTTGGGCTGTTTTAGGGTCAGTTCGGCGGGTTTTTTCCCTCATGAATATATAATAGCGGACTACGTGAGGCCGTGTGGCTGTTGAACTTCTATGTACTGAAGCTCAGTAAACGCACCAGGCAGAGACGCTTAACGGGCTCTGTCATCTAACCTGTTGTTGGGGGGGGTGCAACGCCCCGCCTCTTAGAAATTGTGTTCTTTAAAGCCTGACACTGCGGCTGCGTGTAGGAGGAGATACCAGCTAAAGTTATGGTCCGATCGCTACATGGATCGGTGTCTGTGTTTATCAGTCCTTTTATTATTAGTCTGAACTATCTTTTATTTTGAAAAATCATCGGATCGGGTGCTAAATCAGTCCAGTTGGGGGAAAACTCAACGAAAGCTGTGTATTTTTCTTTCTCCTGATCTAATAAAATGAGGACAGTATTGAATATTTTTTCAGCGGACCGGCCTTCTTTCATTAATTTTCTTAACCCGCTCTATCCCTGCTATATGCGGGCGGCTCTTTCTTCCGTGTGCAAGGCCGGAGCGCGCCGACTGTCAACCTATGATGACAGTATTTTGCGCTCTCTGTGTAGGATACACTGGAGGAGCGCGGGGGGAAATAACTCTCAGCTGCAGAGGATGTGAACAGGCAGAGAGGAAAAGCAGGTAGAGAGGAGGGGGAGGGGCTTTGGCTTCAAACTCTGTCAGAGAGATGCAAACATGGCGTCAGATTTAGATGCAGCTTTCACTGCAGGAGTTGAAGCACAGACTCTCTCTGGGATGATCTTATGATCTCAAACATGGAAACATGATTACCAAGTAGAACTCTCCAAAATACTAAAGCCCATCTCTCCACATTCTTGGTGTCTTGTGTTGCGGAGTGGGTGTGTGTGTGTGTGTGTGTTTGTTTGTGTGTGTGTTGGGGACCGCACGTGCCTGTGTGAGAGGAGGGAGCGGAAGAAAGGACAGGAGAGGAGCGCGCGTGCAGGACAGAGAGGGGTGTGAGAGCGGAGGGAGCGGAGGAGTGTGCGTTTATATTGTGTGTGTTTAAAGGAAGGAGAAACGTAATAAAGAGAGTTTCTGGCAACACTGCTGCTAGCTGCTCCTTTAGAAAAATCATGCTCCCTCCACAGCTCACTGTGACGTTACTTTCTGTTAGGCAGTTAGCCGCTCAAATTTCAGAATAAAAGCACTTCAATTGCTGCTTTACTTCCGTTGTGAGTTAAAGTGTTGTGAGGTAAGTTAATATGTTGTGTTGTGACCCTTCTGGGCCACCGTACATCTCAACCAATGAAAGAGTTTAGTTCTTCAACAGCAGCTCTGTGTCTAATCTTTACTGCTTTATTTCTCAGCTGTCTTTGTGTTCAGTCGAATGACTCAACAATCTATGCTTTCACAGCATGTGATGCCCTCTAGTGGATGTTGTGTAGTATTTTGTTTTGTCTGCAGGTTATTGTACAGTTTTTTGTTGTTTCCTGTCACTGTGGGCCTCACAGCACAGTAGTACACAGCAGAGTCTGTCACTGCAGCAGAGGAGATCTATCTGTAGATCCATTTGTCTTTGGTTGTCACTCACTTTGAAGGAAAATCCAGGAATTGTTTGGGAAATTGGTGTTCCTGTTCCAAAGTGTGAGATCAAGAACTCTGGAGGTTTCCCTGGAAACTGTCGATACCAGTAAAACTGATCACTTCCTGTTGCAGCATTTTTATATTTGTAGGACAGAGTGACAGAAGTTCCTTCCAAAGTGGACTCTTCCTTCTTGACTGCAGTGAGTTCTTCACAGCTGACATCTAAAGGAAGAGAGAAGTCAGATCAGTGATGGACAAACATCAAATGCTGAAATGGATCTTTGAAAGAATCCCATCAACCTGTTCCAATGACTAGAAGCAGCAGAGTGAACACAGATGTCTGCACAGACAGCATGTTGGATGAAGCTGATGTTTGGCTTTTGTGTGTTGAACTGTGTTGAAAGTGGGAGTTTGTGTCTCTTCTATAGTTCACTAACAGCTCAGCTCCTCCCTCAATCTCTCCCTCTGTTCTTCCTCTCCTCTCTGCTCTTCTTTCTCTTGGTTAACCGTCTGCTTAAAGTTTGGATGATTTCCATTGATGGAAACTCAAAGACTTTAGAAGTTCTCAAGTAGTTTCTATATAAAGACTTCTCCATTAAACTAATTGAACTCTGACCTTCTTAAGGATATATTGGTCAAACACCTCCAACTCTGTGGTATCACTTGAACCTTGTTTTTGGGGTGTTTTTATGTTTTATTGTTTTGACTTAACAGTCTGCTTAAAGGTTGGATGTTCTTCATTGATGGAAACTCAAAGACTTTAGATGTTCTAGAGCATTTTTAATATGAAGAATTCCCCACTGAACCAGTTAAACCCTGACCTTTTTATAGATTTATAAGTCAAACACCTCCAACACTCTTAGGTGGTTTCTTTCTTCTGGCAGTGGAAATGTTTGTCGTCCAGATCTATAAAGTTCTTCAGAGGAATCAGGGGTTTATGGTCTGTGATGGTTTTATTGCTGACAGAACATAGATGTTTAGCTCAAATTCCTCACATAGTTCACCCACAGTGCTGTTCACATTCTTCTTCTGTCTGAAGTACCTTTTTTTTATGTCTCTGTCTCCTTGAACAAACAACCTCTGGTCTGCAGTCTTCCCTGATGAACTGCAGCTAATCACCTCCAGTCCCCAAACTGCTTTTTATGCTGAGACTGCTGTGTTGATGCAGTCTTCAGAGTATGTGAACTTTTGAGAAGACCTTTGTTTTGACAAAAACTACCAGTTGTGCATGACCTCACTTGAACTTTGATTTGGGGTGTTTTTTTTGGTGCTGAGCTAAAACTTCAAATCAATGTCTGACCAAATTTGGTTGATTTTCTTCTCATTTTACTTCAGTCGGTTTAAATTTCTTTCAAAGAACTAACTAAAAGATTCTATGAAGATCAGGAGAATCTTAAAATCTAAAAAGTATCTTATTTGCAGACAATACATTTTTTTACTATGTTGGTGATAATTTGGAAGACATGAAAGAGGTGGTTCAAGCAGAGTTAGAAAACATGAAAAAGTACTTTGCTATAAACAAATTCTCACTGAACTGTGAAAAAACATCCTTTATGGTGTTTAGTAATACCATAAAGGAATTTTCATTTTTATTTTCATTTTCAATTTTAATTCCATAAAAATAAGTGGTAAGAATTATATCTGGAAGTAACTATAGAGATCCATCTAAACAATTGTTCATTAAATTGAAAATATTAAAATGTAATTACTTAGTTAACCTAAGTATTTGAAAATCAATGTACAAAGCTCATCAAAATCGTCCGCTATATAAAATACAATAAATGTTTCACAAAAAGAATGAGTAATTACAACCTGAAATGTCAGGGGATTTTCTCATTGCTAAAATTCCGAACAAATGTATTTCCATTCAAGGGTTTCGAATATGAAACGATCTGAGAAAATCAGTAAAAGAATCATTGATCACATTCAAAATAACTGTCAAAAATGAACTACTACAAAAATACAACTAATGACTTTGTCATCTAATTCCTGTACTGGTGTAGAAAAGTAAAGAAGATACTGATAAATTCAATAATTTTTTGTGTTATTTTCAACTATGTTTTTGATGTTTACATACTGCAAGTTGTTTTGAGGAATATTGTGCCAGCAGTCTCTGGCTGAACGAGCTACTCATGGTCCTCACCGTCGCATACAGGGGGTGAGAGGGGTTGTTCCGGATGCTGGACAGCTTGGTCAGCATCCTCCTCTCACCTACAGAGTCCACTGAGTCCAGGGGACAGCCCAGGACAGAGCTAGCTCTCTTGACCAGCTTGTCTAGTTTCTTTTTGTCCCTTTCATTAATTCCTCCACACCAGCAGACCTCAGCATAGAAAGTTGCTGATGCAACGACAGCCTCATAGAAGTCTTGAGTAGTGGCCTACACACTCCAAAGGACCTCAGTCTCTTCAGGAGGTGGAGGCGATTCTGGCCCTTCTTGTGCAGGACCCTTGTTTTATCTGACCAGTCCAGTTTATTGTTGATGTGAACGCCCAGGTACTTGTACACATCCACCCTCTCGATGTCCAGTCCCTGAATTACCACTGGAGGAGACTGAGAAGCCTTTTTGCAGAAGTCCACCACAACCTCCTTTGTTTTGGTGGCATTGAAATGAAGGTGATTGAGTTCGTACCAGTCCACAAAGTTAAAGAACAGTTAAAGAACAAGTTTTCTTTTTTGTGAGGTATTGGGGCCAGGGATATGGGATATGAGGGATTTGGGCCAGAGGTGAGGTCCTCGGAAACATCCTTTAGAATTCTGGAGAGGACTCTCATCTGTGATTTTCATCGGCAGAACAGACAACCACGAAGCGCCAGTTTTGGGGGGGGAGGGGGGTAGTGTGAGGTATTGGGGCCAGGGTGGTTCTGGCTCTGCTTTAATTTTAGTTAATTTCATAACTTCCTGTTGTTCACTTGTCCTCTCGTTTCAGATGTCTTGACTTTTACTTCCCAGTGTCAATTCTCCCTCACTGTGATCACATGCCCTCCCTGATCTGTGAACCTGGGTGTAATTATCTTATCATTCCTCCTGATTATTCTGTGTCTCCCCTGCATTTGTTGCAAGATTGTTTTGTGCTGTTATGAGAGCTACGAACCATCTTACCCATGTTTCTGTTTTTTTCCTAATACAAGGATCCTTTAATCTTTGATTTTCCTGTGTCCACATGAACCTGGCATTTTTCTAATTGTTGTTTGTCTTGTTGTCTATTGATACCACTTATGGAAGCATTTGTGTCTCATAATTCAAAATAAAAGTCAATACCCAAAATGCCTTTTCATTTTCACAATGAAGCTGCGTTTGACTCAAAAATAAAAGGAAAACTCAATCTGCAAAAGGGCTTTTTCTTTTTCTTCTTCAACACCACTTATTTTGTCAGTTAATTAAAATGATAAAGAAAATGGTATTTGACATTTCAGTTTTTTTAAAGTTTTCTAGTAAATGTGTAGTAAAATTTAATTAGAAATGTCTAATTTTACTAATAAAGTGAATAAATCAAAATGCTTTTTTCCTTTTACAATGTAACTGCATCAATTAACTCAAAAATAAAATGAAAAATCAACCCTCCAAAATGTGTTTTCATTTGCTGATTCAACACCGCTCATTCTGTGACATAATTAAGCAAAAATGCAAAGAGGGGATTGGGACGTCAGCGCTCACTCGGTGTGGCCGCCTGGTCGAAGCATGCGGTCGAAGCATGTTTATGGGCAGAGCAGCCGGACTCCAGTTGCTCTGTGTGAGTGAGCTGCCGGACTCAGGAGAACCATGTCTCCAAGCAGAGGAGTGGCTTTGGGACAGTTTGTGAGCTGGCGGAGGCTATTGAATGGAGAAATGCTGCTCTGTACAGTCCTGTAAACAATCATGCAAACAATGATGTAAATTTGTTATCATGTTACCAGTCGTGTCCAGACAAGATTAAGGATAATCTTTTTCCCACATATTTACGTGCAGCCAAGATGCAAATTGCAGCATTCACCGGACTAATTTCAACTACATCCAAGGCTAAATGTTGATGTTGCCACGCATTAGCCTGATCCTAACCCAATTTCCGGGTCCTTTTGGCCAAGAATAAAGCACTGGCCACACAGATGTTATAACAATAATAGAAGCACATTTAGAAGATTGTCTCCTGCTGTTTCCGGCTGGTTTGGTGTTCGAGGACATGCAGCCTTCCTCAACAGCTCAAGCACAGGGTTTGCCATGCTGAATTTTGCAGCTTCTGACAAAATTTCTCAACCTCTTGGTCCACACTTTTATTCTTGCTTTGTCCTCCTTTTTCCTGTGCCAAATATGCCAGTAGTGACAGAAGAAGAGTGAGCACTGATGTCATCGCCTCGCCTCCTCCCTGGAACTGTTGACTGGAATTGAATTATGCAACACTTTTTACGCAGTGGATGTGAAAAAAAAAATGCAATCCCATCTTTTCATCACTTTAATTACGTCACATAATGAAAAAACATTTCTGTTAATCCATTTTAATTACTAGAAAACTTTAAAAAAAAATGAAATGTTAAATACCAATTTTTTTATCATTCTAATTAAGTGATGGAATCAGCGGTGTTGAAAAGAAAAAGAATAAGCCATTTGGCAGATTGATTTTTCATTTTATTTTTGAGTCTCTCTATTGTGAAAATGAAAAAGCATTTCGGGTAATGACTTTTATTAGTTTTAACTATAATGGAAAGCTCTGGACAGCAAGTGAATACATTTGCTTTTAAATATTTTTGTTACGATTTCTATTATTACGTTTTAACCGCTTAGTTAATTTCAGATTGAATTCATGCAATGTGATCATTTGCAGATTCTCAATAAACACTGAACGAGTCCTTCCCTTGACTTCAATAAATATTTGAACCATAAGCCTCCTGTGCTTTTTAATTCAACAAATCTGACTTCCATCACTGTTTGCAGCAATAATGTAAATTTATCCTCTGTAGGATTATTACATTTTTAAGGTAAAGCAACTGTCCTGGTAGTCTAAACACAGATTTTTCAATATTTTTTGAGCCAAGTTACACTTTTTCCTTGACAAAAATCACCAGAGAAAGTCGGTAGTCTGTGTTGTTTAACACTTCCACAATCTTGAGTGGAATTTTTGTAACAATAGAGGCACAAAAAGCTTAAAGTCAGTTATTTTTTTCCTAAAAAATGTAATAAAACTTGCAATAGCTGAAAATTATTATTGAAAACTAAGTTTGGTTAAAACTGCCCAGGTAGTTGAACCTGGTAGTCTAATCAAATAAAACAGTGCAGTTATACAGTGTTCTCAGTGGTGGTAGCTGATATTTTCCAATACTTGAGGTTTCTTTCAGATATTGCAGTGTTATGTGTTTACCCTGCAGGTTTTTGTACAGAAGTTTGCTGTTTCCTGTCACTGTGGGCTGCAGAGCACAGTAGTACACAGCAGAGTCAGACACATGAAGCTTCTGGATCTTCAGAGGAACTGATTTTTCTTTGAGTTCAGCATCAAATCTGTCTTTCTTGAACGCTGGAGCATTTTCTTTTGATGTTGAGTAACATCTCAACATGTACTTTGGGTAACTGTTCACTTCTTGTTTGTACCAGAACAATTTTGGGAATGTAGCAATGGTCTCAAAGCTACAGTTGAGTGTGAGAGAGTCTCCTTCAGCAGCAATGACTTCTCCTCCTGGTTGGATCACTTTGTCTTCTCCTTTACACTCTGATGAAGAACAGAACATGCAGAGGAAGAGATGAATCAATAAAGATGATTGATTAAAGGACAACAATCAGCAGCTTTAACAGCTCTTAATGTACAGCTCAGTAATGTGTTGAAGTGTTTGAAGAGGAAACATGTTGATCTTTGTGTCTTACCAAAGAAAAGAGCAGAAAGAAGAATCCACAGCCAATGTTCCATCTGTACAACAAGGTTTCAATCAACAGGAGAAACTAGCTGATGTTCAACATTCACTCTGACAATTGTTCTCTTCACAGCACCACTTCTTATTGACTGAATGTTATACACAGAGCAGAAGGACAGCCCCGCCCACTTCGCCATGTCGCCCTCTAGTGGAGGACTAAAGCTTTTTTCAGCAGAAGAAATAAGGTCTTTATCTCTACTTCTGGAAGAAATATGAACACAGAGTTTGACAAAAAAATAAAAATAAAATAATAATAATAATGGATTGGATTTATCTGTGCTTTTCCAGACACTCAAAGCGCTTACAGTGTGTCCATTATTCATTCACTCCTCATTCATACTTGGTGATGGTGAACCACTGTTGTAGCCACAGCTGCCCTGGGGCAGACTGACAGAGGCATGGCTGCCAGTTTGCGCCTACGGCCCCTCTGACCATCCCAGGGAAATTCGTACGCCTTTACACACCAGTGGAGCCACACTGGAGGCAAGGAGGGTGAAGTGTCTTGTCCAAAGACACAACAACAGTTGGCTGGGGGGAGCGGGGATCAAACCGCCGACCCTTCCATCATTGGACGACCTACTGAACCGCCTGAGCCACTGCCGTCCACTATCAGACAAAAAAAGTCTGATAGTTGTGGGTAAAATGAAACCTACGATCATATAATACCAAACTTGACACCATATGGAAAGAAAAGTAATTGGATGCGTGGCAGGTTTTCGTGGAACCTTGCAGCAGGTTTGTCATGTAAGACTACTCTTCCTGGGTTCTGTTCTAAAAGTATACATGTCTCAGCAGGAATCAGGAAACCTAATTGTCAATTTATCACCACACTGATAAAACAAAATTTGTGTCTCTGGTCCTGGGCCAGCCGTTAACAGTAAGAAAACACGAATAAGTAACATATCAATATCATACAGTATGATTCCTATTGATTATTGCACAGTGCAGAAAATATTATAAAATTGAAAAGTGGAGAATATATTACAGTTTTGCACAATCCCGTGATTATTGCACTGAGAGTTGTTGGGGGGGGGGTGAGACTGCTGAACACTGGAAGAGCATTGTGACCCCCCCCCCCCCCCCCCCCCCCCCCCCCCCCGGGAAGAAACTGTTCCTCAGTCTGGTGGTCCTGCTCTTTATGTTCTGCAGCCTCCTGCCTGAGGGGAGCAGGGAGAACAGAGGGTGTGAGGGGTGGGTAAGGAGGCGTTTCCTGCATCTGGTCTCATAGATGTCAGTGGTGGTCTGCAGGCTCCAGCCCACAGTCCTCTGTGCAGCTTTTGTCACTCTTTCCAGAGCTTTCCTCTCTGCTGCAGAGCAGCTGCCATGCCACACAGTGATGCAGGAGGACAGGACGCTCTGCACCATACACCTGTAGAAGGAGGTCAGGACTGAGATCCCCATCCCAGCGCGCCTGAGCCTCCTCAGGAAATAGAGGCGCTGATGTTCCTTATTGACCAGGCAGGAAGTGTTGGTGCTCCAGGTAAGGCCGTTGGAGATGTGCGCGTCCAAATACCTGAAGCTGGAAACCACTTCCACCATGGCCCCTCCGATGTGAAGGGGGGAGGGCGGTGTTTGTCCTTCCTGAAGTCCACGATCATCTCTTTGGTTTTCTTCACATTGATGCAGAGGTTGTTATCTCTGCACCAGCCCTCCAGGTGTTCCACCTCCTTCATGTAGTCGGACTCATCGTTGTTGTTGGTGATGCATCCAACCACAGCTGTGTCATCCGCAAACTTCACGATCAGACAGCTGGGGTGACTCGCTGTGCAGTCGTGCATGAGCAAGGAGAACAGGAGGGGGCTTACTACACAGCCCTGGGGGGAGCCCGTGCTGAGGGTTATTGGGGAGGAGGAGACATTGAGGATCTTCATAGACTGTGGTCTGTCCATCAAGAAGTCCAAGACCCAGTTGCATAAAGTGGAGCTCAGTCCGAGTGTGTGCAGTTTTTGGATGAGGGTCTGTGGGATGATGGTGTTGAAGGCTCATGTGATGTCCACGAAGAGCAGGCTAACACATGAGTTCTTGTTCTCTAGGTGATTGGGGTTTGTGTGGACCACATGGGAGACTGTGTCCTCTGTGGATCCATTTGACCTGTATGCATATTGGTGCAGGTCCTTGGTGAGATCTATGGAGTCTGTGATGCGGGTCATGACCTTGCCTCTGGTGGTAGGTTGGTGCCAGTGTTTGGCAGCGGAGCTGCCACCAGTGTGTGAATGTGTGTGTGTCTCAGTGAATGGGTCTGTGACTGTAAAACGCTTTGGGCCTTGTAGGTAGAAAAGCGCTATACAAGTATACGCCATTTACAAACACAAAAATACATATATTAAAAAAAATATATGGGAAATTTATAAATTCAAAAGAAACCTGAAACAATCCTACCAAAATAAGTGAATCATCTGTGCAGTGAAATAACATTATAAATTCTTGATTTTTACATGTTGATGGGATAAGGAAGCTACAGTTTTAACAAATTGTTGCCATCTGATAGACAAAAAAACATTTTATGGCTGTGTGATGGTCAGAGCTCCTTGATTTGATTCTAGCTGAAGTCCTACAATAAAGGCCCGGGTTAACAACGACCGCCACCGATGCTGTTAACCTACAGGGTGTCGGTGGAAATTTGACTACTGTTGGTCGAAGAAAGAGGGGAGGCAGAAGGGTCCGTGGCCAGAGAGAGAAGGGAAAAGGCAGGAACATAGGTTTGAGAATAGGGACTCTTAACGTTGGCACAATGACAGGGAAAGGCAGAGAGCTGGCAGACATGATGGAGAGAAGGAAGGTAGATGTACTGTGTGTGCAGGAGACAAGGTGGAAGGGCAGCAAGGCACGTAGTATTGGAGGAGGATACAAACTGTTCTATCATGGTGTTGATAGGAAGAGAAACGGGGTAGGAGTGATTCTGAAGGGGGAGTTTGTAAACAGTGTTCTAGAGGTGAAAAGAGTCTCAGACAGGATGATGAGCCTAAAGTTAGAAATTGAAGGGGTGATGGTGAATGTAGTCAGTGGGTATGCGCCACAGGTTGGCTGTGAGTTAGAAGTGAAGGAGAGATTCTGGAGTGAGTTGGATGAGGTCATAGAGAGTTTTCCCAGAGGAGAGAGAGTTGTTATTGGAGCAGACTTTAATGGGCATGTTGGTGAGGGCAACAGAGGTGATGAGGAGGTGATGGGCAGGTTTGGTGTGAAGGAAAGGAATCTGGAGGGACAGATGGTGGTGGACTTTGCGAAGAGGATGGAAATGGCTGTAGTCAACACTTACTTCCAGAAGAGAGAGGAACATAGAGTGACATACAGAAGTGGAGGTAGGAGTACTCAGGTGGACTACATCCTATGTAGACGAGGTCATTTGAGAGAGGTTAATGACTGCAAAGTGGTGGTAGGAGAGAGTGTAGCCAGACAGCACCGCATGGTGGTGTGTAAGATGACTCTGGAGGTCAGGAAGAAGAAGAGAGGGAAAACAGAAAAGAAGACCAAGTGGTGGAAGCTACAGAATGAAGAAACTTGTGAGGAATTTAGGCAGAAGTTGAGGCAGGTCCTGGGTGGTCAGGATGAGCTTCCAGAGGACTGGGAAACTACAGCAGAGATTATCAGGGAAACAGGTAGGAAGGTGCTAGGTGTGTCATCTGGAAAGAGGAAAGACGGTAAAGAGACTTGGTGGTGGAATGAGGAAGTACAGGAATGCGTCCAGAGGAAGAGGTTGGCTAAAAGGAAGTGGGATGTAGAAAGGACTGAGGAAGGTAGACAGGAGTACAAGGAAGCGCAGCGTAAAGTGAAGAGAGAGGTGGCAAAGGCCAAACAGAAAGCTTACGATGAGCTATATGACAGGTTAGACACAAAGGAAGGAGAGAAGGACTTGTACAGGCTAGCCAGACAGAGAGACAGAGATGGGAAGGACGTGCAACAGATAAGGGTGATTAAGGACAGAGATGGAAAGGTGCTAACAACCCAGGAGAGTGTACAGAAAAGATGGAAGGAGTATTTTGAGGAGCTGATGAACGAGGAAAATGACAGGGAAAGAAGGGAGGAAGATGTGGTTGTTGTGGAGCAGGAAGTAGCAGAGATTGGAAAGGATGAGGTTAGGAAGGCTCTGAAAAGGATGAAGAGCGGAAAGGCCGTTGGTCCTGATGACGTACCTGTGGAGGTATGGAAGTGCCTAGGAGAGACAGCAGTGGAATTTCTAACAAGGTTGTTCAATAGGATTTTAGAGAGTGAGAAGATGCCTGAGGAATGGAGGAGAAGCGTTCTGGTCCCGATCTTTAAGAACAAGGGTGACACGCAGAACTGCAGCAACTATAGAGGAATAAAGTTGATGAGCCACACAATGAAGCTGTGGGAAAGAGTAGTGGAAGCCAGGCTTAGGAAGAAGGTGGAGATTTGTGAGCAGCAGTATGGTTTCATGCCCCGTAAGAGCACCACTGATGCCATTTTTGCTTTGAGAATGTTGATGGAAAAGTACAGAGATGGTCAGAAGGAGCTGCATTGTGTGTTCATAGATTTAGAGAAGGCGTATGACAGGGTGCCGAGGGAGGAGCTGTGGTACTGTATGAGGTCGTCTGGAGTGGCAGAGAAGTATGTCAGAGTAGTTCAGGACATGTATGAGAGAAGTATGACGGTGGTGAGATGTGCTGTAGGTCAGACAGAGGAGTTCAAGGTGGAGGTGGGACTACACCAAGGATCAGCTTTGAGTCCTTTTTTGTTTGCTATGCTGATGGACAGGCTGACAGACGAGGTAAGACAGGAATCTCCCTGGACAATGATGTTTGCAGATGACATTGTAATTTGCAGTGAGAGTAGAGAGCAGGTGGAGGAACAGCTAGAGAGGTGGAGGTTTGCTCTGGAAAGAAGAGGTATGAAGGTCAGTCGTAGTAAGACAGAATACATGTGTCTGAACGAGAGGGATCAAGGTAGAAGCGTTAGGTTACAGGGGACTGAGGTGAAGAAGGTGCAGGAGTTTAAGTACTTGGGGTCAACAGTTCAGTGTGATGGGGATTGTGGAAAAGAGGTGAAGAGGCGAGTGCAGGCAGGTTGGAGCGGTTGGAGGAAAGTGTCAGGAGTGTTGTGTGACAGAAGAGTGCCAGCAAGACTCAAAGGAAAGGTGTACAAGACAGTGGTGAGACCAGCTCTGCTCTATGGGTTAGAGACGGTAGCAGTGAGACAGAGACAAGAGGCTGAGATGGAGGTAGCAGAGATGAAGATGTTGAGGTTCTCCTTAGGAGTGACCAGGTTAGACAGGATAAGGAACGAGTACATCAGAGGGACGGCTCATGTTGCCTGTGTCAGCGACAAAGTCAGAGAAGCCAGACTGAGATGGTTTGGACATGTTCAGAGGAGGGATAGTGGATATATTGGTAGAAGGATGTTGGAGATGGAGCTGCCTGGCAGGAGGGCAAGAGGACGGCCAAAGAGGAGATACATGGATGTCTTAACAGAGGACATGAAGTTGGCTAATGTTAGGGTAGAAGATGTCCATGATAGAGTGAGGTGGAAAAGGATGATTCGCTGTGGCGACCCCTGATGGGAAAAGCCGAAAGAGAAAGAAGAATAATGAGATGCTTGAAAGGTACTGGGTGGGGAGCTAGTGCACAGGCTTTAAAACAAATATATATTACAATGATTAGGTCAGTCACAGATTATGGAATTATTGTTTACAATACAGCGTGTAAAACGTTATTACATAAAATAGAAGTCATCCAAAATCAGGCTTTGAAAATATGCACTGGGGCTATGAGGTCAACTCCTGCTGTGTCATTACAAGTTGAAATGGGGGAACTACCAGTGAAACTAAGAATTAAACAGCTGATGCTTAACTATTGGGTGAAAATACAGGGTTGTGTAGGTGTAGAGAACATGGTTAGGAGGGCTATTGAGCCTTGTTGGGAAAGTGATAATGGGACAAATGAAAGTGCTGCTTGGAAATTAGCTAGGTTAGCGAGAAAAGCAAATATTCATGGCAAAACCCTAGTTAAGACGTTTCTGTACCCGACCACTCCTTTCTGGATTTTTCCAACTGCACAAGTGGATTTGTATCTCCATAGAACAATGGAGGATAGAAAAGGGAAGGGAAACTGGGATGAGATAACAGCAGACAGATTAGACACAGTCCATGCTTCATTTATACCCATATATACAGATGGATCTAAAGACCCAGAAACAATGAGAACTGGTTTTTCTTTCTGTATCCGTACATTGGACAAATCTGTTGGAGTTAAGACGTCAAAGGATCTTTCAGTTTTTGCAGTTGAAATGTTGGCAATCTCATATAGTTTACACTGGCTAGAACAGAACAGAATTGGGGATGGTATAATTTGTTCAGATTCATTGTCAGCTTTGATATCTCTGAAGTCATACTATTCTGAGAGCAGATCAGATATATTATATGAAATTTATGAGAGTTTGATCAGGTTGGCAAACTTAAAAATAAACATTAGATTCATGTGGGTACCAGCACATAGGGGGGTGGAGGGAAATGAAATGGCTGACTTCCTGGCAAAAAGGGCATTGAAACGGGGAATAGAGATAGAAATTCCATTAGGTAGGACAGAATTTAGGGCAATTATTAGGAGGCGTATTATGGAAGAATGGCAGACACAATGGGAAAGGGAGAGGAAAGGAAGACATCTATTTAGTATTCAGGACAAAGTAGGGAGAGGTATGAATGTCAGAGTAAACACCAGAGATAGCTGCATAATATCACGGTTGAGGATGGGACACACTGGTTTAAATAATACATTGCATTTGATAGGGAAACATCCAACTGGTTTGTGTGAGTGCGGGAAAGGGGAAGAGTCTGTGGAGCATGTTCTATGTCAGTGTGAACTGTATAGGGAGGAAAGACGACAACTGGAAAGTAGGGTACGGATGATAGAGGGTGAGCAAATGACTTTAAAGAAGCTTTTGGGAGGGGAGGAGAATTTAAATGGTGCAATTATAGGTTTTTTGAAAAGAACTAGGTTATTGAGGAGAATTTAGTTTATTTATTTATTTATTTATTTTTTTTTAATAGTCAAATTTGGTTAGGTAATCCCCATTCTGACCCACACTCCAACACAGTAGGTGGCGGTAATGCACCTTCGCGTTAGTGCCTCCCGCCAATAAAATCACAAGAAGAAGAAGAAGGATTCAACGCCAGTTCGTGCTCCTCTATGGTGCATAGCATGGTCGCCACGTTCATAGCCACAGTCCTTGTTTTGCTCTACTCTAAGCCTTGCTCTCTGTTTGTCTCCAGGATTCATTTACCACGAGTGGTTGCAGCAGTCATCCTCCCCTCATCCAAGCCACAGAAAACTTCCTGTCTCACCACGAGCCTCTGCCTCCTTACGGTCGTTTATACCAGTGACGCCACGGGCCGCCGAACCGAACCAACCCCGCCATCGGATTCCCCAGGGACGCCACAGCTCCGCCAGGACCCATCTACTAACCAAGAATCAATATTAAAACCTCTTTATCTCACCCACTAGCTCACCTGTGTTTCTTCCGGGTTCCAGCATCTGGGTCTGTCCGTTACGTTAGCCATCACAACTGCATCACAAGAGGGGGCAGCTAAGGGTTGGTATAGCAACTGCATGATTTGGCGGAACAACCCAACTGTTCTTAAACTCACCTAGAATGTGAGATAGAAGCAAAAATAGGTAAAGCAACATGTTTTTGGAGTTCTTGAAGCCACACAGACAGCAGATGAACTCTGTTCTTCCACTGTAGCACAATGAGGAAGAAATAACTTGGATGATGCAAAGTTTAGTAGGTGGGGCCAATGAGCTCTTTCTCAGTTTTGGGACCATTGTTCATTTTATATCTACTGCCTTTGCAGCATGTTTTAAGTTCTTTTAATGATATTTCTTATTATTTTTATGCCGATGATATTCAGCTTTAAGTGTCTTTTAAACCCAAGGATTTTTTTTAAATACAGATTTTATGCAGGTGTCTGATTTCGGTCAAGAGTTGGATGAATAACAACTTTTTCTAACTAAATTAAGCCAAAACTGAGGTCGTAGTCTGTGCTTCTGACAGTTGCCTCCCACAGATAGTCCAGTGGGTGGGCCACTTGCTTCTTCTATCGAGCCCTCTCTCAGGAACCTTGAGGTGACTCTCGACCCGGTTTTATCCCTTGACTCACATATCGGGTCACTTGTTTATTCTTGTTTTTATCATCTTAAAAACATTGCAAAACTGAGTCCAACTGTGTCGCGTCCTGAAATGGAGATGCTAATCCACACAGAACCAAGTAAAGACTTTCAAAATCAAAATATTTCACATTTAGAAGTTTAATAAACTTGATTTAGGAACAAATGTCAGAGGAAATAATCTCAGGAAAGAACTCAGCCAAAGTAAAAACAAAAAAACGTTTGTATCTCTTTTTCTAGAACACAATTTCTGCAGAGCAGAAATCTTGCTGATTTAGATCCAGCAAGAAATTCATCTGAGTTGCTGGTGGGACCTAGTCATTGCTGAGAACTCTGTTTATGCACTCTCTCTCCATCTTACAGCCTCTCACACTGTTTCATTACTGATGCAACAAAAATGGCAAGCTGTATCAAAGCTAGTTGTACAGTTTTGAGCCAAATGCCAGCTCGAACCACGAAAAAGAAGACCTACATGGATTTAGACTTGTTGCACAGGTGAAATCTGACAGTTCCACACTGGAATACACTGAGCTCCTCACAAATGTTTGGAAAAACAGTCAGCATGCCTGAGTGCTTGATTTTATACACCTGTGACCAGGTGATTAGGACACCTGAATCTGATCATTTGGATGGGTGAGCAAATACATTTGCTAATATAGTGTATTTGTCTACAAATAGGTGATTGACTGTATAAAGAGAACTAGACTAAGTGACCCGTCACTCCATATGAAAATCTTCAAAATATATTTAGATTATTATTGTATTTCTATACAAATATGTCTAAGTGTGTAAACAATGTAAATTCTAAATTTAATTGAATAAAATCAGGTTTATCAAAAGAAAAGTGAATTGAATCGATCCAGGGCCTTAGGGCTTTTCCATAAAGCAAGTTTAGCTTACTGTCATGGTGCCTCTGTCAGACTCCTCCCCCTCCAGCTCTGCTCCACTCTACTCCTGATTTCCACCAGCTACAGTCACTCATCCTCATCACCTCATCTCCTCTTAAGGAGTTGCAAAGCCTCAAGCTGACGCCAGTTCGTTGCCCTTCAACGGTGACTCACCTGGTCTCAGTAATGCTCTGCCTTGCTCTGCCTTGCTCTGGTTCTAAAACTAATTATTGTTCTCGTGCCTCAGGAAACCACTTCACGAGTGGCGCCAGTAAGGACTTTCTGCTAAGCAGCATCACGAAGCTTGCAGCCTCTGCCTCTGTCGCTAACCGCGTTAGCACCTCCAGCCACGCCACCAGACATCTTCAAGTCCGGACCTTGTCCAAGTCTAGCCACAATCATCCACAGAGAAACAATAAATCTTTACTCACCTACAACTTACCTGTCATTACTCTGGATTCCAGCGCCTGGGTCCCCTTCGCCTGAATATCATGACACTTACCCTGACTTCAACCCTGAACTTTCAGGTAAGTAACCCCAAACTTGCTTACGCTGTGTATGTCGGTTCCAAAACACCGGTTATGTGTTTGGTTAATTAACCTCCTTTCGGTAACCCTGAGT
The DNA here is from genome assembly GCF_053564925.1 of Oryzias latipes. Classification (NCBI taxonomy): domain Eukaryota; kingdom Metazoa; phylum Chordata; class Actinopteri; order Beloniformes; family Adrianichthyidae; genus Oryzias; species Oryzias latipes. Next base: position 16,294,901 of record NC_136253.1, on the reverse strand, counting down.
TAATGCACGTGCAGAGCGAGTACAACAAGGCATTTTCAATGGATTGCCCATTTCCAGAGTCACCATGGAAACTTCAAGGTGGGTGTCATCAGAAATGGCAGACAAGGATACCCCCTGTCCCTCAGCAAGTGACCACTGAAATGTTCTGTAATGCCAATTAAAGTATATAATTTACATAACATTAAATGCATGACATTGTATAAAAAAAAGACAGTAAGGCAAATTATACCCTGGTCAAATTTGGGGCACAAGGAGGACTCCCTATAAATTCTGTCATGAACAGATCCTGGCCCTTTGGCTTTAATGATTGTGATGAGGTGGGTGGCATTACACATTACCTAGACAGTGGGGAACAGTGATCAGTATGATTTAAATCAAAGTCAAGTTAAACTTTATTGTCAATATCTATAATGTTTTCACTTACATAGAAATTGAAATTCCGTTTCTCTCAAGCACCAGTCTAAACAGGGATTCTAACTTCAAATTTTTCAAAACAAATACTATAAGACGGAAAATCAAGATGACTATGAAAGAGAAAATAAAGTGACCATTAAAAGAAAAAGTAAAGTGACCATTAAAAGAAAAAGTAAAGTGACTACACGGGTGGCAGTTTAGCTCAGGTAGCAGAGCAGGTCGTCCAACAACCGAACGGTTTCCGGAGCAATCCCTGCTCTCCCCAGCCAGCTGTCAACTCCCAAGCTCGGCCAGTCTACAGCTAACCGTTCCCCCTAGGGCTGGGGTCGGGAACTCATGGCTCGCGAACCATTTCTGGCTCTTTTGATGGCCACATATGGCTTGCAGAGAAATCTTTAATTATTCAAAAAAAAAAGGTTTCTTTAGACCAGTCCTTCTTGGGCACGATGCGAGTTTGTAATGTATTGTGTCAATTCAGCGCCTAATGTATTGCGCATCAAAACCCCAAATCTGTAATGGCCTTAAACCTGTGAATTGCCATCCCGGTTGCTTCCTCTAAATGCGTTAAAAAGTGATAATGCATACTTCGAAGGCCATTAACCTGCTTATACCATGGTCACTTACTAAAGAAATAAATAGTAACCAGTTTTTAGTCCTTAATTCTTTTTTTTCCATTTTGGATGGCTTTTCTCACAAAAAGCAGACTATTTGTTACTACTTATTTGTTACCACGCACCACCACTGTAGTCAAGATTCAGCAATATAAAGCGAAATATATATGCTGATCTTTCCAATGGGTTACAGCATCTGTTCAGAGAGAAAGTTCACCTCTTAACCTTGTTTGTGTCCAAATGATGAAGATAAAGGTTATCTTAAAGAAGCCGGCGCTGTGATACAAAACATTTAAGCTAGGTGACCGGAACTTCTTTTTTCACCGTGCGGTTATCCTGTGGTATATCACTTTTTAACGCACACCCAGCAGCCAATCAGATGGTGTAATAAAAAAGAATCCACAGACGTATTGTACTTAAAAAGTGTTAAAATTATATAAGATGCACACATTCACTTGTATTCTTAGTTTTAAACATATTGTATGGCTCTCACGAAATTACGTTTAAGAAAATGTGGCGTTTATGACTCTCTCGGCCAAAAAGGTTCCCGACCCCTGCCCTAGGGGATGGGTCAAAGTGCAGAGAACAATTTCTTCATTGTGGGATAAAGAAAAGTAAATTGAATTAAAAAGGAAAAATTAAGTGACAGTACAAATAAGAAAAAACGAAGTGACTGTAGGACAGTTCTTCATTTTTTAACTGCACCAGTGAACTGGTGGAAGGTGCAGTTCAGTGCTGATGAGGTAGAATGACATGTGCGCGTCAGAGTTCAGCAGAGTCAGGGGGCAATGGGGCAACAAGAGGGGAGGGGGGTTAGGGCTGGGAGAGACTTCGTTTCCTGACAGCCTTGTGGAGACAAATGTCTCCTAGTCTGCTGGTCCTGGCCTGAAGACTACGTAGTCTCCTCCTGGATGGCAGCAGACTGAAGGAGCTGTGGGATGAATGAGTCGGGTCATCTGCAATGCAGAGGGCTTTTCGGGTGAGGCGGGTGCTGTAGATGTCAAGGAGGGAGGGGGGCACCGATGATCCTCTCAGCCGCCCTCACGATGCGCTGGAGGAACTTTCGGCAGGACTTGTTGCAGGCGCCATACCACACCGTGATGCAGCTGGTCAGGATGCTCTCCACGGTGCCCCTGTAGAAAGTCTGCATGATGGGGGGAGGGGCTTTGGCTTTCTTCAGTTTTTGGAGGAAGTGGAGACGCTGCTGTGATTTCCTTGCCAGTGATGTGTCATCCGACCAGGAGAGGTTTTCTGTGATGTGCACACCCAGGAACTTGGTGCTGCTCACTTTTTCCACACTTGTATTGTTGATGGTCATAGGAGCATGCTGAGTCTGCGCTCTCCTGAAATCCACAACCATCTCCTTCGTCTTCTCCACGTTCAGGAGGAGATTATGGTCTCTGCACCAACCAGCCAGGTGGTTCACCTCACTCCTGTAGTTTGTCTCATCGCCGCTCCTGATGAGACCCACCACTGTAGTGTCACCCTCAGACTTGATGTTAACGTTGGAACTGTGTCTCGGTGCGCAGTCATGGGTCAGCAGGGTGAATAGGAGGGGGCTCAGCACATATCCCTGGGGAGCCCCCGTGTTCATCGTAATGGTGCTGGATGTGTTGCTGCCGACTCGCACTGCTTGTTGTCTCCCCGTCAGGAAGTCCAGCAGCCAGTTACACAGTGTTGAGCCCCAGCTGAGGCAGTTTGTGAGTGAGCTGCTGGGAGATGATGGTGTTGAATGTTGAACTGAAGTCAATGAACAGCATTCTGACATACGATATACACATACGAAATAGATGTTTAAAGTATGATTAGAAGATTCAACAATTATATTGATGCTATGCATCGGGGTGACCATGGTGCAGCAGTAGGGCGGTCGACCCATGATCGATAGATTGCAGGTTTGATTCCCGCCTTGCACACTCATGAGTCGAAGTGTCCTTGGGCAAGACACTGAACCCCACCTTGCCTCTGGTGGGAGGTTGGCGCCAGTGTTCGGCAGCGGAGCTGCCACCAGTGTATGAATGTGTGTTTGAATGGGTGAATGTGTCTGTGACTGTAAAGCGCTTTGGGCCTTGAAGAAGGTAGAAAAGCGCTTTACAGTCACAGACTATATGGATATGTTGATAAAGCAGTGTTATGTTATTGCAACTGTGCCAAATAAAATAATAGCACAAACCAGCTATTCTGTGTACTTTTTCTAAAATGACCCTCAGTGGTTCATGGCCAGGGAACTGCACAAAATCTCCTAGGAGGCCTTTGAGTGCAAGACTGACTGTCCGAACTGCCCTACACACAGTTGCCTTTCCCACATGTAACGCTCCAGTAAATATTCCTTCGGATAAGAAAAAAATCGACATGTAGCCTTATCACCCTCTCACGGTGGAAAAAAGTACAGTATTATTTGAGCTTTTACATCCATTAAGAATGGTAATCTTCAAATGGGCACTCAATGCTCCGTCATTTCTCTGAGACAAACGAACTTTCAACTAAACCTGCTCCAGACCAACTTAACATACCCTGAAACATACTTCTGTTTTTGGAACTGAAAGCTGGGGTTATCTGCTTCTTTATCCTCAAACGTACTGAGGTAACTCACATAAACTGCTTTCTGGAACATGGCCCCCGGTGAATTGAATCAAATCAATTCTGAAAATTATTGGCAATACCCAGCCCTAGTATTTAGAGAAATTACCACTTTTAGAGCTATGCATTTGGGCTTGTTTAATCTCCTCGGCGCTTCAGAATCCACTGGAATGACATTAATTGTGCCAACTGCTAAAGAGTTGCTGCAGTTAAAAGAATGGAAACAAAGAGCTAAAGCTCCTGTTTAAAAGGGTTACACAAAAAAAGTGTAACTTGGATTGTCTTGGTGCCTCCAAGTGGAGGAGAGAAGCTAAATAATTATTTTAAGTGGCGTGAAAAATGTGATTTTCTTTTTGTTGTAATAAAGGACTTTGACACTTTACAATACATTTATAACATTCAACATTATTTAGGTGGTTGATGTGGATCATCTGCTCATGTGAATCCTCCCACAGTGTTTCATCAGCAGCTGGAACCACAGAGACTCTGATCAAACAGGAATGAACAGAATCCATCTGATATGAAGCTGTGCTTTGAAAACCACTTCCCTCCTCTTTGAAGAGTAGTCCCATATCTGTCTTCAGGTTTTTGTACAGCCTCTTCTACACTTTGGATCACTGTGTGTCTAGAGCACAGTAGTAGAGAGCTGTGTCTGCTAGGTTTAGTTTTTTGATGGTCAGTTCAGTTGATGTGTCTGTTGTTTTGGATTCATATCGTTTATCTGGAATGTATTTATTGTTGCTGTAGCTTTTTGCTCCTTTCCAGAGAATAAACTGAGGATCCCGAAGGTCAGAATCATGTTTGTACCAATAAAGTTGGGGAAAGCTGTAATCTGTTTCATAGTAACATTTCATTGTAACAGATTTCCCTTCAGTTCCTATAAGCTGATCTTGATCAGGAGAGATTGAGCATCCAGCTGTGAGTCCTGGAAAAAGTGGAGAAAATGAAGCCATTAGATGAATGAGATGATGAGTTGATGCAGCAGCTTCAAGCAAACTTGAATCTCTGTTCTTAAACTCACCTAGAATGTGAGATAGAAGCAAAAAGAGGTAAAGCAACATGTCTTTGGAGTTCTTGAAGCCACACAGACAGCAGATGAACTCTGTTCTTCCACTGCAGCACAATGAGGAAGAAATAATCTCACTGGATGATGTGAAGTTCAGTGGGCGGGGCCAATGAGCTCTTTTTTTATATCTGCTGCCTTTGTAGCATATTTTAAGGTCTTTTAATGAAATTTCTTATCATTTTTATGCTGATGATATTCAGCTTTATGTGTCTTTTGCACCCGAGGATATTTTTAAAATACAGATTTTATGCAGGTGTCTGGTTTCGGTCAAGAGTTGGATGAATAACAACTTTCTCTAACTAAAGTAAGCCAAAACTGAGGTCGTAGTCTTTGCTCCTAGCCTGTGCTCCTCATCTTAAAAACATTGCAAAACTGAATCCAACTGTTTCGCGTTCTGAGATGGAGATGCTGATCCACGCTTTCATATCTTCTCGTCTTGATTATTTAAACTCCATCTTCACATTTTCGCAAAAAATCTTTAGAATGGCTCCAAGTTGTCCAGAACGCTGCTGCGAGCTTTTAACCAATTCATCCATATTTACATACGTCACCCCGTTGTTTATCCAGCTGCACTGGCTCCCCATCCACTACCGAGTGCATTTGAAAATCCTGGTTTTAACATACACAGCTCTTAAAAGCCAAGCATCGGTCTACATAAAAGACCTTTTGCAGCCGTACACCCCCAGCAGGTCCCTGAGATCATGTGACCATGGTCTGCTGGTTGTTAAAAAACCTGGTTAAAAACTAAAGGTGACAGAGCCTTTGCAGCAGTGGCTCCATCCCTCTGGGACTCCCTTCCTCTCAGCATCAGATCTGCAGACTCAATGTTTTCTTTTAAAAACAGCTAAAAACCAGCTTAAAATGGCTTTTTCATACTTCTTTTTTAAATTCTGTGTTTTTTTACTGTGTTTTACCCTGTTGTACTGTGAAGAACTTTGTGATTTTTACCTTGAAAGGTGCTATACAGATAACGTTTATTTTCATTATTATTATTTTTCAGTTCAGTTCAACCAAAGAGTTTAGTTCTTCCACAGTAGCCCTGTCTCTGATCTTTACTGCTTCATTTCTCTGTTGACTTTGTTGTCAGTCCAATGACTCAACAATCTTTCCATTCACAGAGTGTGATGCCCTCTAGTGGATGTTGTGGAGCATCGTATTGTTCTGTTGGTTTTTGTACAGAGTTTTGTTGTTTCCTGTCACTGTGGGCTGCACAGCACAGTAGTACACAGCAGAGTCTGTCACTGCAGTAGAGGAGATCTTCACATGAAACTCCTGTTTCTGTTTGTCGTGTTTCACTGAGAACTTCTCTGTTTCATCTAAAATGTCAGAGATGATAAACTGTGGAGATGAACTGGACTTCTGTTGGTACCAGAATAAATACCGTACAGAACCAGAATATTTGCAGGAGAGAGTGACAGTGTCTCCTTCCAAAGTCATCAGTTCATCTTTCAATGGTTTCAGTAAATCCTCAGAGGATCCTGGAAACAACAAAGATAGATTTCATCATGACATTTGGATTCTAATCTTTAATCTGACTTTTATCATCTCAAAGTAAATCAGTTCAAACATCTCCAGATGTTTCTCCTGTCCATCATCTACTTTTCCATCTGCATCTTTTGATGACTTACCAGTTTGAAAGTAGACCATCATCATCCAGATGTGAAGCAGCAACATTCTTTTCACTGGTACTGAATGAAGAACAGAGAGAACACAGCAGCTCTTCAGCTCCAACATGAAGCTTCATGTTCTGCTGTGAAGCTCCTCCTCCTCCTGCTGTGGTTTGTTTCTGTGGAGCAAAGCCAGGAACAAAAGTTTCTCTGAGTTCTTTAGTCTGCAGAGTGTCAGAAATGGACAGACGGCTGATTCCACGAGATGCAGGTTTATTAGACAAGATGATAGGAGTCAAGCACAGCTAAGTTCACTGAGCTAAAGCAGAGTTGGTTAGGCAGAGGTCAGACAGGCACAACAATATCATAAAGCAAGCTAGAATAGAGGTAGTTCAGGCGTGGATGGGGGCAATGCAGCAGACAGATGGAAATGGATAAGAATGAGGAAAAGAATAAGACAGGTCAGGAGTTGAGGCTCGATATACAGACAGAGCGGCACAAACAACGCTTTGCACTGAGCGAGGCTTGGGGTCTGCTTAAAATGCATGTTGACAAGCCACAAAGCTTCTGGGAAAATTTCCTTTGGACAGATGAGACAAAACTGGAGCTTTTGGTAAGGCACATCAGCTCTATGGTGGTAGACTCAAAAATGAAGCATACAACCAAAAGAACACTGTCCCTACTGTGAAACATGGAGGAGGCTCAGTTCTGTTTTGGGGCTGCTTTGCTGCATCTGGCACAGGGTGTCTTGAAGTTGTGCAAGGTCAAATGAAATCTCCAGATTATCAAGGCATTCTGGATAGAAATGTGCTGCCTAGTGTCAGAAAGCTTGGTCTCAGTCGCAGCTCATGGGTCTTCCAACAGGACAAGGATCCAAAACACACAGCCAGAAACCCCCAAGAATGGCTAAGAGAAAAGCGTTGGACTATTCTGAAGTGGCCTTCTATGAGCCCAGATCTGTATCCCATTGAACATCTGTGGAAGGAGCTGAAACATGCCATTTGGAGAAGACACCCGTCAAACCTGAGACAACTTGAGCAGTTTGCTCATGAGGAGTGGGCCAAAATACCTGTGGACAGGTGCAGAAGGCTTATTGACAAATACAGAAACCCTTTAATTGCAGTGATTGCCTCAAAAGGTTGTGCAACAAAATATTAAGTTATGGGTACCATCATTTTTTTGTCAACAATAATATGTAATTATGCAAAGAAATTATTTGTTAATCATAGGGCTGGATGTTCATCATCACCATCCAGCCCTATTTCATTAGTTTGTTTTTTTAATAATTCTGTAAATCAATAACTCAAAAGTAATGGCTGATTTTGATTATTTAATTTACAATACATTTTAATTTATTGTTACTTTTGAACATTTCAAGTCATTTCAGTGAGCATTGTGGACTTTCTTTCTTTAACTGAGGGGTACCAACAATTTTGTCCACCACTGTAGCCTTCAAATGTAAAGCGACTGCTAAAGAGTATGATAATAAAGACAAGTCCTGAATATTATTATTCCTATTCGACCCTAAACTACAATATCCGATGTCCGTCCGTCTACCAACCAGCACGCTGCCCCAATGCCGAAATGACAAGCAAAAGAGCTCTGCGGCGGGACGGAGCTCGTAGTAAATAGCTCAGAGCACGGAGCTCATAGCTCGAGCTTGGGCATCCTAAATCTTATGATATTTTCATCAAGACAATAATAAATTGATCATTCTTGTTTTTATTTTTTCCCTCTTGAACCAATGTGGGTCACAGTGACACAGAAGTAGTGGCGGAAAGCGGCTTCTGCGGCCGGACGGAGAGCATACCGGGATGTGAATGAACGCAGACATGGAGACATGATTGCCGATGCTTTTATAGAGCTTTTAAAAATAAAATTTGATCTGTAAACATCCTCAGTGTCTTTCATGCAATGTAATGAGACACACACAGACAGAAATGTGAAAGCATCTGCTTTAAATCCAAGTATTGCTAACATCCGTGTTTACAAATGACTAATCACATGAAAAATTGGGAACGGAATATTATTTCGGGGGAACAAAATATTATTTTGTGGAAATGGAATATTTATTATTTTACCCATATCAATTCCCGGACTCCGTATATGAGAGTCAGGTAAGTAGCATCCGGGACCTGAGCACTGGGGCGTCTGGGAGATGAAGTGCATTAGTATACCCTGAACAGCTTTCCAGTCTGTTGCAGGGACATAACACATGCACACCAAAAGAGAGAGGGCCAAAGAGAAATCAATCCACAAATGAAGCATGTTTCTGGACTTTGGGAGGAAGCCAGAGTGCCTAAAAGAAATCAACACATGCATGAGGAGAACATAAAAACTCCACACAGAAGGGTCCCAGACGAGCTTTGAACCAGGGCAGGGGTGGGCAAATATTTTGACTCGCGGGCCACATTGGGTTTAAAATTCGATAGAAGGGCCGGACCACGAGCAGATGCATGGAGTGAGAGAGGAATAACATGGAACCTGGATGAAAACATTTGGATTGAAAATTATATTATAAAACAGAACATTCTGGAGTGTTTAGTTTAAAACTTTTCTTCCCATTTTAGATCTCTTTTTTTTATTGTGAAGCCCTTTGGTACCTTCAAGGATATGTAAAGTGCGGCATGAATAAAGTTTCATTCATTCATGATCCTTTTAATAAAATAAATAACAACATTTATGAAATAAAACAATGACCAAATAACACTCTCCAAGATTTTCAAAGACAAAAATTCAGGAAAAATATACTGATACATTAAAAAAACAAAACAATAAATAGTCTATCTTCTGCCGTCATAATCCCGCTGAGACTTTGAGGGATGCAGCCCATCACACGTCTTACAGTTTACGCTAAAACTGCGCTGTGTCCTGCACGTCTGTTTCTCATCCAGTAATAATTAAAAAGCTAATTTCTATGTCTTCTGCTTCGGCTCAGCATTTATCTATCTTTGTTACCTTTTCACCAGTACAGAGTTCTTTTTTTTTTTTGTCCTGTCCGACAGCTGGGCAGACAAATGAGAGATGGGTATGGACAGAGAGACAGAGAGTGCAGCTCCAGCCCAACCAGGAGAGCAGCCCCCCCGCCGCGCCGGGAGGGCCCAACGCAGGGCCCCGCCCCAGAAGAGTGCCCAAAGCCCCAGAAAAACACCTCATCACCACCCAGGAATTCTGGGCATCCCCCCACCCCAACCCCAGGTACGAGCCAGGACCCCCCAAGGGAGACCCGCCCCGCGCTCCAGGCAGCCACCCACCCGGCCCACGGTTGGTCCAGGAAGGAGCAAGACATGGACCAGCAGTCCCCGCCCAGGAGGAGGACACGCAGGGCAAGAGGGGGTCCACAAGAATTGTTGTAAACATGGCCCGACCAGGCTCAGCCACAGTTGGAAATTTGGCGAGGCCCAGCACTCAGGGGCAAGGACCAGAACCCACACCACAGGGACTCGGACACCCACACTCAGTTGTTTTTTGGCATTAACAAATAATGTCTCTGCATAATTATATATTGTTGTTGACAAAAAAAAAAATTAAAGCAACAAAACAATCTGAAGAGCCCTCAAAGAAAGTCTCTAATGACAAATTACAGTGAACCACTCAACAACCAAAAGAGTTTTCTGATAACCTGAAGACATGAAAGCACCAAATGACTGGTGCAACGGTTATCTAGAACTTTTCTGTTGACAGCAGCTGACACAGTGAGGAAAAGACAGGACCAAATAGCACTAGCAATAGACAAATGCAAAGTTTAAACGTAAATCAGAAAGCAAATACAAAGCAGTCATCTTAGAAGCACGAAGATGCTTAAGAGATTGCTCAGTAGTACATTGACATAAATACATGTTCAGTACACTTTTTCAAGACATAGACAGTGGAGAGAGACTATCGAATTACATAAATGCCAAAAATTGAAAGGGCGTAAAGACAACTGAGCGGGCGTATTTAGAAACTGAGTGAGTGAACCTTACAACCGTGCTGGTGCAATTCTAACTTAACGACCCCGTATTTTACAACTGAACGGCTGAAATCCTAACTGAGCAGTGATCTTGCTCGGTCAGTTCTCTTTTGCGCCCTCACCTAGATTTACGCTCAGTGTTAAGGGGGCGTTTTTGTCACTTGGGGCGGTATTCAGGGGTGTGTTTGTCACTTAGGGGCAGGAACCTTTTTGGTTGATCTGATTGGCTAAAATTTGCATGCCAAGCAGCGGGGCGAGACTTTAATTTTGGGGCTTTAATTGAAATCGAACAGCGGCTGTAACGTGGATTAAAAGCATTAAAACGGTAACAAATGCAGTGAATTTCACATGAGAAAAACATACAGCACAGAAAAACCCGCTGCACTTTCTTACCTTAGTTTTGGGTCGTTGGTTAATGTTTTAATCCACGTTACATCCGCGTTTTTTTTTCTATGATTGCCTCTAACAGGGGGGGACAAACAAGTTTGGCACAAAGAGCTGACATCTTTAACTCTGATAGTCAAAGAGCCACACCACACACTGACCTGCCAGACAGGCACACAATTAAAGCCATATTATTTCTCGTAACCCCCTCCTCTCCTCTCCTTACAACAGCACTGGATTAAACGGCGCCGTTTCAGTTTTGAGTGTTTTTTCTGTATTTAACGTTAACACACATACCGGTGAAACGTGCACGCTGGTGTGGGTTTAAAAAAGGCAGCGAGCACAAAACTGAGTTGGTTGTGATTTATTTTTTCAGTCATCAATCAGCATTTCTAATCCATCAAAGTCCTCATCTTCTGTATCTGGAACAACATCAGAGTCCGTCTCTTTGCTATGCGGCTCCTAAGAACAGTGAAAGCAGACGCGTCAGGCCAAGTTTAAGTCCTGCAGTCCCAAAGTAACTTGCCGGCGCTGCGTCCCGGTAAGGGGGGAGGATGGCTCTTTTCACGGTCATCTGCTGATAGCAGCGCTGAGCCTCGAGTTGATCTTCCAACACAGGCCTTTTCTTATCCGCGGAAAATCAGCTGCTGCTGCGTCTTCTTGTCTTGTCGGAGTTGGTTTTCCAGCGTCCTCACTTCCGAACCATAGATTCATTATTTTAAATTCTCTGGCAGCTGAGGTTCGATAAGTTAGAAAGATCTTCAAGGTTCGGACTTCTTGCTTCTTCCAATAACTCTTCTGATCAACGTTCAAATGTGTCAGCAAGTATCTCAATCCTTTTGTATCAACACAGAGAGTGAACCACAAATGCATTTCTGAAGAAAAAAGATCGTTTTTTTGCCTTTTAATCAGAATTGTTCGCTTTAAGCTGTGAATGCAGACATGCAGCAGCCGGCTGCTGCATGTCAACTAAGTGCAACCTCTGTGAAACACCACTGTGTAAAAATCAATAATCTTACAAAAAAATCATAAAACTATTATAAAGCATGTTATTGTTACAATACATATTTTGTAGGATAGTCCATCTTCATTTTATCTTGTTGCATATACTTTTTCAAATTTTAATAGATATGAATCATGACTAAAGTTATCAGTAACTTGACATGACCTTATTGTCATACTAAAATAAAGAATGTCAATAGTTCACTTTGTTTATTTATTGGAATTTTTCATATTTACAAATGGATCAGATTTGGTCAAAAATCCTCAATAGCTCTGAAGATGCCAGATTTTTTTTTTTTTTTTTGCATAATCTTTATTTTAGTAGGAAAATATAATATAATAAAATAAAATAAGGTCATGATTAGTCAGTACAGGAAGTTTTGTGTCATTAACTACAGCATCTTCAAAGCCATTGAGCATTTTTGACCAAATCTGATCAATATTTTAATATGAAAAATTCTTAACAATAAACAACGTGAATTATGACATAATCTTTGTTGCAGTAGGACAATAAGGTCATGATTAGTCAGTACAGGAGGTTTGGTGACAGAAGCTTTAGTATCTTCAGAGTTATTGAGCATTTATGTTATGATTCATATCTCTATTAAATTTTAAAAACTATAAGCAATAAAATGGAGGTTGACTTTCTAACAAAATTTAGTATAATAAATAATAATGTAGCATGACTATGCTGACGAGTCTTCATTACCAGTTCATATAAATATAGACATTTATTCGCTTTTTAAAAGTTCACTGATTTTTACAGAATGGTGTTTCACAGAGGTTGCACTTTGTTGACGGTCCCTTGGCAGCCGGCTCGCTGCTCTGTTTGCATTCACAGCTTGAAACGAACAATTCTGATTAAAAGGCAATAAAAACGAACTTTTTCTTTAAAAATGCTTTTGTAGTTCACTCTCTGTGTTACTACAAAATGAGTGAGATACTTGCTGACACATTTGAACGTTTATCAGAAGAGTTATTGAAGCAGGAAGTCAGAATCTGTGAAGATCTAATTTAACCGAACCACAGCTGCTCTATTCCCGTGTTCCTCCGCGTAGCTGATAGCTGCAGTTTAAACTGTGCCTCATAATCGTGTCTCTTTGCATTTCCAGGGTTTCCAAACGAAGTTGTTCTGCATTATTCACATATCTGCTCCTTTTTACTATGGGGGGGGGGGGGGGTCTTCTTTCACGGCCTTATGGTTTTGAAAGTACTGAATATAGAAAATATGATAAAAGGCAGAGAGCCGCACGCAGCTCAAGAGCCGCCTGTTAACCCCCCCCCCCCCCCCCGCACTGAAAAATGAAGGTCCCACCCCTCTGCCTCGCCGATAGGCCATGCAAATTTCAGCCAATTAGATCAACCACAAAGGTTCCTGCCCCAAAAGTGACAAAAACGCCCCCTTAACACTGAGCGTAAATCCACATGAGCGCGCAAAAAGGAATTGACCGCGCAAGATCACTTCTCAGTTAGAATTGCGCCTGCGCGGTTTTAAGGTTCACTCACTCAGTTCCTAAATACGCCTGCTTAGTTGTCTTTACGCCCTTTCAGTTTATGGCAGAAACGTAATTCCATAAGAGACAATGAACTAAAGACATCGATAGTGGAACATAAGCATATTTTTGGCACAAATGGAACCCTATATATAAGAGAACCTTTTGAGATTTTAACTGCATAAAACAGAAACTTCACTGAGTTTAGTCCTGAAGTATTTACGTCAAACCACTCGGTCCACCGGACTGGTCCAAGGTTCTGGTTGTGAACACCATGAAGGACTTTGAGAAGTGATTGATCACAGACTTCTGGACCAACATGAATAAATCAAAGAGTCAAATTTTTTCAAGAAATATGACGCCTGGATTCATCGCTTTCTCCAAAAGTTTGAAGTGACCTGATTATCAGCAGAGAGTTCTGACCTGCAGACAACTTGACCTCAACTTTCACTGCCGCTGATGTCAGCTGAAGAAGGATATGGACCTGAATCTAATGTCTGCAGACATAACAGCAAAGAGAACTATAAACTCTGTTTAAACCCAGAAGAATGGCTGTTAATCAGCAGAAGAATGCCAGCCTTGGACAATCGACAGATTACAGACCCTTTTTTATCTTATTTTATTTTCACAGCATTACCTTATTATAAAAAAATAAATAAAAAAATGCTTAATCAATTATTGAAGATGGTTAAATTGATTGATTTGTAATGATGTTACTTCACTTGCTCAAAAAATTGAAAAATTGATTCATGATTTTTCCTAATGTAATTTTGCACATATTTTAACTTTGATACTTGAGCGTTTACTGCTATGAAGATTTTTGAAACAGTGTTATGTCTATTTTTCAGATATAGTTTAATTTTCTTAATCATATAAATGACTTTTATAAGTAACATAATCTGCATATATTTTGGATAACTGATCTGCATTTGCCATTTTGATTTCTAAAATAGTTATTTTTACATAATAATTAAGTAACTCATCTTTGTCATGTGCTTTATTGATACTTAATGATTCCTAATTCTGTCTGATAAAAGTTAGGAACCGGATAATGATAAATTATGTAATAAAATGGTTATGGTATAACGGGGTGGGATTATATAAGTTCGCTTCCTTCCACTCCCTTTCAACAATATTTATTAATATGTCTAATTATCCTCAGTTTGATAGGTCATTGTATGAATGTATAACTGATGATTTTATTGTTTTTGTGTACTATTCTTATTTGATTGCTTGAAATAAACCATTTCCATTTTACATTGACCATTACAGCATTTACAGCAGTTCCTCCCCCTAACCTGCTGGAGTGTCTCTAGGTCTGGTTTAGACAGTAAACGTTTGATTCTGGTAATATTTTTTAGGTGCTGAAATGCTGCTGATATTTTAGATTTAATGTGACTGCTAGCAGTAGCGGTTTTAGGCACGGGCCATACGGGCGATCGCCCGGGGCGGAAAAATGACGGAGGGGCGGCGCCAGCGGCTCAGCTCTTGTAAATACTATATGCACCACTATTGGTTTACTTATATCACAGAGTTTGTAACAGCCTGAAACCTGGCGGCGCCCCCGCCCCGCAGCTGCGCTCCCTCCTGTCTTTGAGAAGTAGACGCAAATGTGTGTGGGAAGGAGAAGGGAGGGGGCGCGGGGTGAAGAAGGAGAAGGGAGGGGGCGCGGGGTGAAGGGTGCAGCCTGAGAGGTGAGCACGGAGCGCAAAACGCATGCGCAAACCTGGCTGGATCTTCTTCCAGGGGGGCAACGGTCGCGGGCCGCGGCTCAGTGCTTGATGAAAAAGTAAAAATAAAAATTGCGCCGCCATGTAGCGAATTGGCGCCCCTGGGTGCAGCTGCACGCGCTCCTGCTGGAAATGTTTGACGAACGGGGGGGGGCTGCGGGTATAAAAAAGGTATAAAAAAATCATGCTTTTTTGGTTATTTTTGTGTGAAATGCCCAAATAAAAAATGGGAAAACAAAAACAATTCTTCACTTAGATGACAGTTGGTTTAGTCGACAGACTTGATACCTATGTCAGGACATTTATGCTAAATGCAAAAACATCTGAAATATGGAGAAAAAAGGTCAAAGCTGGTGCCCAATTAGGAAAGAAAAGAGAAAAAGAGGAGAAAAGAGACAAAGAAAAGGGTAATATAGCATAGCTAGATGCACATTTTTTAAATTCGAATGCTATCTGCCCTACAACAACAACAACGTTGCAGATGAAAAATCTCTTGTTTGGTCTATCATGACCAAAACTGAAGGAGGCCCAAATATTGCAAATAACGTCATTTTTAAGATATTTATTCTTAAATGTTTGCTCTGCCTTAACTTGTAACATTAGTTATGATTCGTGTGTCTGTCTGCTCTGCTGTAACACAAAGTTTTTGTTGTGTTTCATTGTTGTATATTAGTTCATAATGTTAAATAAGCTGTGATGGTAGCATGCTGCTGCTGCTGCTGCTGCTGCTGCTGCTGCTGCTGCTGCTGCTGCTGCTGCTGCTGCTGCTGCTGCTGCTGCTGCTGCTGCTGCTGCTGCTGCTGCTGCTGCTGCTGCTGCTGCTGCTGTTAGCTTTTCAAAACTCCAGTTGATCAAGTCATACCTGAGATCACCAATGTCTCAGGAGCAACTCACTAACCTGCTGTTGTTAGTATCAATCATTCAGGGGGGGAGCAGATTTCATATGATGACGTTATTGACAAGCTTGCATCAGGAAGGCCACAAAGGTTAGGTTTAGTTAGTGTTTTCTGTTCTTAGTGCTGCAGTTACATTTATTCTAGTGTATTATTAGTGTGATTTGTAGTTTATAATATTTATTTCAGATTATTTGTGTTTGATTAAATATTTCCTAACTGTATTTTCAGTTACAATAAATGGACAAAGTGACTCTATTGGGGGGGGGGGGGGGGGGGGGGGGGCAGAGGAGGGTCTCGCCCGGGGAGTAATTCAGGGTAGAACCGCCACTGACTGCTAGAAATAAAGTCTAAGTTCATGTTAAAGCCTAGATTTTCAACTTGACTTGTAGGTAGAGACAGAAGATGTCTGTTAACACTTTCTCTGAGTTTCGCTGGAACAAAGATCATTATCCCAGTCTCTCTGTGTTTATCTGCAGAACGTTGTTCTGAATTCACTCACTGATCTGTTGAAGACAGAAACAGATTGAGTCCACCTATTGGCATTGAAATGTAGATCTAAGTGTCATCTGCATAGTTTTGGAAGAATCTAAATGCTGCTTATTTAGGATCGTTTTTATTCATTAGAGCACCCTCAAGTGGACATTTTGAAGTATTGTGTTTTCTCTGCAGGTTTTTGTACAGACCTTTGCTGTTTCCTGTCACTGTGGGCTGCAGAGCACAGTAGTACATAGCAGAGTCAGACACATGAAGCTTCTGGATCTTCAGAGGAACTGATTTGTCTTTGAGTTCAGCATCAAATCTGTCTTTCTTGAACTCTGGAACGTTTTCTCCAGTTCCATAGGTGTCACGTTTCAACATGTACTTTGGGTAACTGTTCACTTCTTGTTTGTACCAGAACAAATAGGCATAAGTAGCACCGGTCTCAAAGGTACAGTTGAGTGTGAGAGAGTCTCCTTCAGCAGCAATGACTTCTCCTCCTGGTTGGATCACTTTGTCTTCTCCTTTACACTCTGAGGAAAAACAGAACATGCAGAGGAAGAGATGAATCAATAAAGATGATTAATTAAAGGACAACAATCAGCAGCTTTAACAGCTCTTAAACCTTGTGCTATCCTATGGGGTCAAGATGACCATTGACGTGTTATCCCTACCATGACAAAGGTGGATAAAGGTGGAGAGGATTTCATGTAATCCATGGACACCAGTAAAGATCACAAATCAAGAAAAAAGTTCAGCGCACTGTCTTGTGGGGTCTAGATGAACCCACTCCCAATGTTAAAGTGCCTAGGACAGCACAAGGATGTAATGTACAGATCAGTATTGTGTTGAAGTGTTTGAAGAGGAAACATGTTGATCTTTGTGTCTTACCAAAGAAAAGAGCAGCAAGAAGAATCCACAGCCAATGTTCCATCTGTACAACAAGGTTTCAATCAACAGGAGGAACTAGCTGATGTTCAACATTCACTCTGACAATTTTTATCTTCACAGCACCACTTCTTATTGACTGAATGCTGAACAGAGTAGGAGAGCCCGCCCACTTCACAATGCCGCCCTCTAGTGGAGGACAGAAGAGGAGTTCTGCAGAGGAGGAAAAACATTATTTTTGTCTTCTTCTGGCATAAGAATAAACTCAGATGTTGATATTGTTTGATAGCTGTGGGTAAATTAGGACCTTTGTAAAGATACTACCAAACTTGACACCATATGGACTGAAAAGACTTTGGATCAGATACCAGTGGAAGGTTTTTGTGGAACTTAGAAGCAGGTTTGTCAGTAACAGGAATGTTCAGACTGTTCAAGACTTATCAACTACATATTGATGGGATGGTACTGCTGAAGCTACAGTTCCAACAATCCTTTTCTTCCTGTAAAGTGGGAATTTATTTTTTTTGGTTGGGTGATGGCCAGCACTGTCATGTTACATCAAGCAGGTCCTGGGTTTCATTCTGAGCTCTGTCAGTAAAATGTTTCAGTTTCTTCCTGTGTGCTTTAAAATGTTTTTATAAACTTGATTATGGATAAACTTAGAGCAGAACAAGGTAATTTTCCAAATAGGATTGCAAGGGGGCACAGTGGTTAGTGCTATTGCCTCACAGCTAGATGACCTTATTGCAAATCTTGCGGGGTTATTCTTTCTTGTGAATGTTCTCCCTGTCAATGGATGGGTTTTCCCCTGGGCACTCTGGCTTCCACTCACAGTCCAAAACCCTGTTTTTTTGGATTGATTTGGATTGAGTGTGCATGTGAGAGACCCTGCAACGGGCTGGTGACCTGTTCAGGGTGCACCCTACCTTTGCTTAACAGTAGTTCAGTTGAATCCTGTCTATGTCTCTGAAAGGGATTCAGTGAGATCTGAAGATGGATGGAGATCTCTTAAATACAAAATTACACTTTATCTTTGTTTCGGAAAGTGCTAAGATAAACTCAACATAGAAACAGCCTAGAGTTTCTAATACTCACAACATCTTCACTGATATAAAGTAAACTGACACCCATCTGAATCAATTCTGAAATAAATAAAATGCTAGGTTTTTCAGTTTGACATGACGGATGCACAAAACATGCGCAAAACAAACGGAGCGGCCGTGGTGCAGTGGGAGGGCGGTCGACCCATGATCGTAACATTGCAGGTTCGATTCCCGCCTTGCAGGCCCATAAGTCGAAGTGTCCTTGGGCAAGACACTGAACCCCACCTTGCCTCTGGTGGTAGGCGGGCGCCTATGTTTGGCAGCGGAGCGGGCACCAGTGTGTGAATGTGTGTGTGAATGGGTCTGTGACTGTAAAGCACTTTGTCCTTGTAGGTAGAAAAGCACTATATAAGTATACGCCATTTACCATACGCCATTTACATTAGAACTGAAGCTATGCTAGGATCTTGTTCATGGACTTCAGCTCATCATTCAACAATGTGTGCGGCTGGGGAAGAATGTCTCCACCACCCAATCTATCAGCACAGGATCGCCACAGGACTGCGTACTTTCTTCTCTCTGTAAACCAACTGCTGGACCTCCAGCCATGACTAAGGATGGGTACCGTGCCCCAGTATTGAGACCGCAGTATCGTTAAGATCTGACCTCAACGATTCTGCTATCGGTACTGGAGAAGTCGCTTTTTTTTTGTCCCACAAAATATAAACTTTATCTGCCATATGTAACTGTACCAGTCAGTCAATCTTCCGTTAATTAATGATTATATTAACTATTCCCGCTGAAGAGGAGAGATCTGCCTGACTATCTGTGTGCACGGGGGGCGGGGCTGTTGTTCAGACAGTACGTGCCGCGCGCACACAGAAACCGTGTCGTAGTACCGAGCACACGGAGGGGGCGTGTCGCAACCGACGCCGGCAGAGTCAGTGGCTATCTCGTAGGGGACACGCTCCACGTGATATGAGTTGGCGTAACACGTTCACAGCGAGTACATAAAGACATTCTAAATGGATCTGCGATTTCCGGAGTCACCATGGAAACACGTGGTGAAATAAAGAGAGCGCTACACTTCTGTAAGACAGAGTAGGAGGTTAATGATGGCGTATGAAGATTATAAGACCATCAAAAAAGTAATATGGCTGTATCCGCCATATCTGGCTGTATCTGAATCAGCTCTACGCCCTATCTAGGGTGCTGGAGGGATTGTGGGAGTTCGCTCATCCAGTCCATATGTGTTTTGTGGATTTGGAGAAGGCGTTCGACCGCGTCCCCCGTGGCATCTTGTGGGGGGTGCTCTGGGAGTATGGGGTCCGGGGAGCCTTACTGAGGGCTGTCCGGTCTCTGTATGACCGGAGTAGGAGCTTGGTTCGCATAGCCGGCAGTAAGTCAGACCTGTTCCCGGTCCACGTTGGACTCCGGCAGGGCTGCCCTTTATCACCGGTTCTGTTCATAGTTTTTATGGACAGAATTTCTAGGCGCAGCCAGGGGCCGGAAGGGATCTGGTTTGGGGACCACAGGATTTCCTCTTTGCTTTTTGCAGATGATGTTGTCCTGTTGGCTTCATCGAACCGGGACCTCCAGCGTGCATTGGGGCGGTTTGCGGCCGAGTGTGAAGCGGCTGGGATGAGGGTCAGCACCGCTAAATCTGAGGCCATGGTCCTTGACCGGAGAAAGGTAGCTTGCCATCTCTCAGTGGGTGGAGTGTCCTTGCCCCAGGTGGAGGAGTTTAAATACCTTGGGGTCTTGTTCACGAGTGAGGGAAGATCGGAGCGTGAGATTGACAGGCGGATCGGAGCGGCGTCCGTAGTTATACGGTCGCTCTATCGGTCCGTCGTGGTGAAGAAAGAGCTGAGCCGAAAAGCAAAGCTCTCAATTTACCGGTCGATCTACGTTCCAGTACTCACCTATGGTCATGAGCTATGGGTCATGACCGAAAGAACGAGGTCCCGAATACAAGCGGCTGAAATGAGCTTCCTCCGTAGGGTGGCTGGGCGCTCCCTTTGAGATAGGGTGAGAAGCTCGGTCACCCGCGGGGAGCTCGGAGTAGAACCGCTTCTCCTCCACATCGAAAGGAGCCAGCTGAGGTGGCTCGGGCATCTAGTCCGGATGCCCCCTGATCGCCTCCCTGGAGAGGTGTTCCGGGCATGTCCCACTGGGCGGAGGCCCCGGGGAAGACCCAGGACACGCTGGAGAGACTACGTCTCTCGGCTGGCCTGGGAACGCCTCGGGGTCCCCCCAGAGGAGCTCGAGGAAGTGGCTGGGGTGAGGGAAGTCTGGGCATCTCTGCTCAGTCTGCTGGCCCAGCGACCCGGTCCCGGATAAGCGGAGGAAGATGGATGGATGGCATATATATATATATATAACTTATCCAATTTTGCCACCTTAAATGAATTACTTCTATTGGTAACAAGTAATTGAGTTAAATTTATTCAACCTAATTTCTTACATCTATAAAACTCAATAATTGTTTATACAACTCAAATTTACATATTTATCTAACTAAATGTCATATTACTCCAATTCAATTAAATTTTTTTCCATCTTAATTAATTATAATTCTTGAACTCTCATATGTCTAAGTTTGAGCCGGTTGATGTGCTCATTTTTATAACAAGAAAAAGAATATAACAACATCCACGTAGAACATTGATTTATTCAGGAATTTCCCAACAATGTCTTTGTACCCTTTGAATGTAGGGGTGCTATATAAACTCATCATTCTCTCCCTCCCTCTCACTCATGGTGCAGAGACTTAAGCAAAGTAGGACACAATAACTGGGCAAAACACAGTAAAACAGCTAAACAACTAAACACATTTGATCAAAAAGCAGCACTTAAACCCAAATCCGTCCAGACAGTCAAAGGGAATGGTATCCCACAATCCCTTGTGGTGCTGATCTAACAGCAGCACCAAAGTTACACCTACTTAAATGAATTAATTCGAATGAAAGTAAAATAACTGTCTGAAAACTACGTGTTATTTTTAAACTGACTTAACATACAGAAATGATTTTAATGATATTAAATGAAGCAAATAATTAAGTTAGATCAACAATGTAAAAAAGTTTATCTTTCCAACATCCATACGTGGTCTCATCACCCTCTCACGGTGGAAAAAGTATTATCTGAACTTCTTCATCCACTAAGTAATCTTCAAATGGACACGCCATGCTGCTTCACCTCTCTGAAAATAAACTAACCTTCAACTAAAACTGCTCCAGACCAGGTTGTGTTCAGCGCATGAGTTACCATGGCAACTTGACAAACCCTGAAACATACCTCCATTTCTGGAACCGAAAGCTGAGTTTATCAACTTCCTTAGCCTCAAACTTACCGTGGGAGCTAGCATAACCTGCTTTCTGGAATACCCCTCAGCTCTCCTCCCCCTCCCCTCTGTGTTTGGCTCCTGATGCATCCCAGCTGTGTCCACTCACCTCATCACCCACCTGGCCACTTAAGGAGATCCTGATCCAGCATTCATCGCCAGTTTGCTGCCCCTGATGCTGCATAACCTGGTCTTTTGTCAAGCATTTTGCCAAAGTTTTCATGTTCTCATCTAACTATTGTGGTGCCTCACCTTCAGGACACACTGACCACGAGTGGACACCTGAGTCATCGGATCACCAGAGCCACAGAACCTCTCGGAACACCAAAAGAACAACCTGCCACGTCTCGAGCCATCTCTGACCTCCAGCCACACCACGAGCCAACTCCAAACACCTTCTTTGCCTCAAGCCACAACCGTCACGAACAACATCCAGAAACTTCATCTGCTGCTCTCCAGCCTCAGCCTCTTACAGATTCCAAGCCGTCCCGCATTACATTAAAGTTTACTTACCAAATTACTTACCTTGTGTTTTCTTTCCGGGTTCCGGCTTCTGGGTCATCCTCGCCTAGCTTGCCATAACAGTTTAATGCTCTGCTGTAAACCTGTTATTAACCTTGATTGAGAACAGCGGCCCCTGGCCCATTGAAGTACCCGAGAAGTACATGCTTGTAGAGACTGCTGCCCCAGTGCTGCTCAGATCCCTCGGCCAAGAACCACGGACCTGGCAGCAGGCGCTGTGGCAGGGTGGCTGGGTCAGAAAGGGTGTCTCAGACTCGCTTCCAATCCAGGATGCACGCTGGGCAGCTCGGGCCATAATAAATGATCCTGCAGGCTGGAGTGGTCCCCTGTCAGGGACCCTGCACTTCATGGGGCCAGCAGAAGCCAAACTGGGCGTTGGGAGAAGACAAAAGAGAAAAAAAGAGTGCGCTCAGTGTAGTTAAACACAGTGACATATGTTTCAGAGGACAATTGTTTGGCCGTTCTGCATGTCAATCAAGTGATGTATAACACGAGGAGGATAATGATTCGCTGACAGATGTGTATATATATATATATATATATATATATATATATATATATATATATATATATATATATATATATATATGTGTATACATATATGTATATACACAGATCAGTTTTGACACAAGTTTCTCGCAATGAATGTGTCAGAATTCAGAGCGAAGTTGTAGCGCACTTGTGAGTTGCAGCAGCAGATTCAAGCACACGCAGAAGCACATTTGAGCAGTTGTAATCACAGATTTGACTTTGTAGCTCTAAATGAACACATGCAAAAGGGAATTTGTCAGTTGTAATTTAGTTTGTCAAACTTTACAGCAGAAGATTTTGACACACAGTTGCAGATTTTTAGAATGCAAGTTCACATTCTATATTACAAGTACTCACATCAAATCTACAAGTGCGCTCTTTTTGGAACATACTGACCTTCATAGATATGCTACATAATTAAAAATAGCTAACCTTATTTATTTTCTTTTTACAATAAAGGACTTCAACACTTTAAACAAAATGAATAGGATTTCCTCTAAATTTTAGCTGTTGGTGGCTCATTTGCTCATGTGAATCCTCCCACAGTGTTTCATTAGCAGCTGTAACCACAGAGACTCTGATCAAACAGGAATGAACAGAATCCATCTGATATGAGGTTGTGCTTTCAAAACCACTTCCCTTCTCTTTGAAGAGTAGTCCCATATCTGTCTTCAGGTTTTTGTACAGCCTCTTCTACACTTTGGATCACTGTGTGTCTACAGCACAGTAGTAGAGAGCTGTGTCTGCCAGGGTTAACTTTCTGATGATCAGTTCAGTTGATGTGTCTGTTGTTCTGGATTCATATCGTTTATCTGGAATATGTTCACTGTTGCTGTAGCTTTTTGCTCCTTTCCAGAGAATAAACTGAGGAGCCTGAAGGTCAAAATCCTGTTTGTACCAGTAAAGCGAAGGAAGGCTGTAGTCGGTCAGATAGTTACATTTCATTGTAACAGATTTTCCTTCAGTTGCTGTAAGTTGATCTTGATCAGGAGAGATTGAGTCTCCAGCTGCTAGTCCTGGAAAAAGTGGAGAAAATGAAGCCATTAGATGAATGAGATGATGAGTTGATGCAGCAGCTTCAAGCAAACTTGAATCTCTGTTCTTAAACTCACCTAGAATGTGAGATAGAAGCAAAAAGAGGTAAAGCAACATGTCTTTGGAGTTCTTGAAGCCACACAGACAGCAGAGGAACTCTGTTCTTCCACTGCAGCACAATGAGGGAGAAATAATGTCACTGGATGATGTGAAGTTCAGTGGGCGGGGCCAATGAGCTCCTTTTCAGTTCAGCTCAACCAATCAAAGTGTTAGTGCTTCCACAGCAGCTCAGTCTCTGATATTTACTGCATTGTTTTCTATTCTGTTTTTCCATCTGTCCAATGGCTCAAACAATCCGTGCTCCAACCATCGGTTGCTCCAACAGGGTATGTCGCCCTGTAGTTGATGTTGTACAGTAGCATTTTCTCTGCAGGGTTTTGTACAGTGTTTTGCTGTTTTCTTTCATTGTGGGCGTCAGAGCACAGTAGTACACAGCAGAGTCTGTCACTGCAGCAGAGGAGATCTTCACATGAAACTTCTGTTTCTGTTTGTTGTGTTTCACTGAGAACTTCTCTGTTTCTCCTGAATATTCTTTTTGATTTTCTGCTCCAATGAATTTGATTTATTTTTTGATTTGAAATGGTTTATTTCAAGCAATCAAATGGGAATAATACACAAAAACAATACAATCATCAGTTATACATTCAATACAAACTTACAATAACTACATACAATAACAATAAAACACAATAACAATACATACAAAAACTAATCAAACTTAGAATAATTAGACATAAAATGAAATATTGCTTGAAAGGGAGTGGAAGGAAGCGAACTTATATAATCCCACCCCTGTTATACTGTAACCATTTTATTACATGATTTATCAATATCCAGTTCCTAGCTTTTATCAGACAGAATTAAGAATCTTGAAGTATCAATAAAGCACATGAGAAAGATGAAAGAAGATTACTTAAATTATTTTGTAAAAAATAACTTTTAGAAATCAAAATGGCAATGAAGTATCCAAAATATATGCAGATTATGTTACTTATAAAAGTCATTGATATGATTAAAAAATAATACTATATCAGTAAAATCGACATAACCCTGTTTCAGGAATTTTCATAGCAAAATGTGATCAAGTATCAAAAGTTAATATGTGCAAAATTATGTTACATTAGGAAAAAATCATGAATCAGCTTATCAATTTTTTTGAGCAAGTGAAGTAATATCATTAAAAGTCAATCAATTTGACAATTTTCAATAATTGATTAATCATTTGTTTTTTTTTGTTTTTTTTTGTATTTTTCTTTTTCATTTTTTTCTTTTTTTATGATAAAGTAATGCTATGAAGTAAAATAAAAAGGGTCCATATTTGTCGAAAGACCAAGGCTGGTATTTCTTCTTCTGCTGATTAACAGCTGTTCTTCTCCGTTTAAAACAAAGCTTATAGTTCTCTTCGCTGTTGTGTCTGCAGACATTAGATAGAGGTCCATATCCTTTTTCAGCTGATATCAGCGGCGCCTAAGAGATGAGGTCAAGTTGTCTGCATGTCAGAACTTTACTGATAATCAGGTCACTTCAGACTTATGGAGAAAGTGTTGAATCCAGGCGTCATATTTCTTGAAATTATTTGGCTCTTTGATTTATTATTGCATGTTGGTTCAGACGACCTTGATTAAACACTTCTCAAAGTCCTTCATGGTGTTCACAACCTGAACCTTGGATCGGTCCGGTGGACCGAGTGGTTTGACATAAATCCTGCAGCCTTTAACCCAAGTGTTCTCAATCTGCCCACGCTTCCTAAGAAGCCGTACATGTTTAGCGATTTCAGCATTCCTTCTGGTCAGATGGTCTTTCAGATTCCTCCTTTGATTCATCAGAGCTAGCTTTTGTTTTTGATTCACAAACCTGATGAGGATCGCTGGTTTATCCGTCTCCTTTCCCCTGGGGAGCGGGTGGCAAGTCTCGATGGTATTGAGATCCAAGGAAATCCCTTTAGATGTGAGAAATGATTCTACTTGGTGATCCAGAGACTCTCCACTGCTCTCCGTTTTAGAACTCCTAGCGCTATTAGCATTAACAATGCTAACTCCAGCTGCATTTAGCTTTGCCCGAGGTTTGATCGGTACTCCAGTGAGAATGACATTATTCATCCTTACTTGTTGTTCCACATTGTCCTGTCTTTTCTCCAGAATGTCGACCTGGTTATCTCGTTGCTCGTTCCGAGCGCCGAGCCTCAGGAATTCTTCCATTAGCACTAAGAGCGGAGTTAGCTTTGCGTTAACTTGTTCCATAAAGGGATACAACGTAGCTTGGATATCATCAAGAGTCTTTTTAAGCTCTTCGTATTCCTGGTTTTTCTTAGGGGCCATGGTCAGCTCTCTTTTTTGGAGAAAATCAACTTTTTAAGTCGTTTGAAGATAGTTGTATAGCCGCCGTGAGCCCACACGCGTCCGTGCTGTAACCCGGAACCGGATGGACTATTCTGCAATCAGAAACTATGGAGATGAACTGGACTTCTGTTGATACCAGAATAAATACTGGATAGAACCAGAATATTTGCAGGAGACAGTGACAGTGTTTCCTTCCAAAGCCATCAGTTCATCTTTCAATGGTTTCAGTCAATCCTCAGAGGATCCTGGAAACAACAAAGATATATTTCATCATGACATTTGGATTCTAATCTTTAATCTGACTTTTATCATCTCAAAGTAAATCAGTTCAAACATCTCCAGATGTTTCTCCTGTCCATCATCTCTTTTTCCATCTGCATCTTTTGATGACTTACCAGTTCTAAAGGAGACCATCATCATCCAGATGAGAAGCAGCAACATTCTTTTGACTGGTACTGAATGAAGAACAGAGAGAACACAGCAGCTCTTCAGCTCCAACATGAAGCTTCATGTTCTGCTGTGAAGCTCCTCCTCCTCCTGCTGTGGTTTGTTTCTGTGGAGCAAAGCCAAGAACCTAAGTTTTTCTGAGTTTTTCCATTTGCAGAGAACCAAGAAAGGACTTTTTCAAATCCTTGCACATTTAGAAGTCCACTAAAGTTAATGTGTGGAACATCTGCCAAACAAAATCTGCTGAAACACTCACAACATTTTCAGCCACAGACCATAAGAACAAATCACATGGCGTTTTTAAAGGTCCTTTTTTTGTGCCGAATGATTTAAACCTAAAAAAAATATACAGTCTATAAAGGACCAAGTATTCATTTACTATTCATTTATTTCTTAAGTTACCATGGTATAAGCCATATAACTTCCTTCGAGATATGTATGATTAGAAATTAATAGACTTCAGGGAAGTAACCATCTGATACGATCAGGCCTCAGTAAGGCAATGTCAGGCATTGTAGCTTAAATAGTAATAGATAATAGTTGTAGATTAAAAAAAAGGCTAACTTGGACTGCACCTGCGCATTCACAAAAGGTATTTATTTAATACATGTGCAGCTTCTTCACCTGGAATAAATATTTCATGACTTTCTAAATGTAACTACAATGTAAGTACATTTAGCTTTTCAGATTATATTTACAATTTTTAAGAATCATATTAAATTGCTTATACTTGACGCCTCATAGTAAAACAACTATATAGGTCAACTTGACATCTTAAAAAAAGAACAGGTAAACCAACAATTTGCCGATTCTGACTTTCATTTCTGTATAAATTAGTGACCTAACCGTCTTAAATTTCAGAAGCTAACTCCTTTGTCAAATTTGGTCCAACAACTCACAAAGTGCATGAAAAAGTTAAAACAAAAACCAAAGAACTAATACAAGCCACACATATGTCAACACAACAAAACATGTTCTAACCTGTTTAGTAAGACACAAGTAAAAGAAAGCTAAAACATTTTAACAGTTAAAAACTACCTTTTGGAATTATTTGTGAAGAAGAAACGTGCAGGAGTGTAGGAAGTTAAAAGGTTGGCATTTACACTCTGTGTCCAGTAAAACAACTTAAATGGACTTTTATATGTAGGATTTTACCACTTCTTATGGCAGCAGTGGCATCCTTTGTCTGGAGGAGGGAGAGCAGACAGGCGGCAGAGGAACACTGGGATTTTGCATAAAATACTTAGATCCAGAAGTGGTTGCTCGTTTTTAGTGTTCCACTAATCACTAAAAGCAAAAACATTCAAACACTGAGCATGAACAGACGACAGGCCACACACACACTGGCACCACTAAAAGAAACAAGAAGTACAATTAAAGTAAAAGTTACAAATAAGAGGTGGGTTAAGTTTTCATTTACAGATTGAAGCCCGCTGTTTATTCTTATTCATTTTCAAAGATCAAAGTTTGATCTGATATTCTTATTAGACCTCTGCTGCCCGCATGGATCACTCCAGTCAAGCTTAAAATTAAAAACTTCTTTACGACGGAATACCAGGCATACTCCTCCTCTTCTAATATACCCTACTCACTCATTTGCTAATTGTTTAAGGGCTCTTAATGTTGCCTTTCAAACTTGCATTACTGCAGTCTCTCTGTCTTGTTTTGTTTGGTTCTGAATTTTTGTTCTAGTTCTTTTTTAGGCCCCCTCTGTGTGATGAACTGTTCAGAACATCTGGAATCTGCATTTAACCCTTGTGCTATCTTAGATGACCCCACCCTTGTATTGACGTGTTCTCCCTACCATGACAAATGTGGATAAAGGTGGAAAGATTTCATGTAATCCATGGACACCAGTGAAGATCACAAATCATTAAAGAAAAAAGGTTCAGAGCACTGTCTAGTGGGTCGAGATGACCCAACTCCCAACGTTAAAGTGCCTAGGTGCCTAGGATAGCACAAGGGTTAGTTGGGGGTTCTACAAGGATTGGTCAGGAATCAGGAATCAGGAAACTTTATTGCCATTTTATCATGATAAATGATTGGTGCCTTTTTAGGTTAAAATATATTCAGTGTGTTTTGTGACCCAATAATTGTTTTCAGTCAGTTCCTTTAATAGTTTACTCTGTGCTATATTTTGATCAGTTCTGTTTACTGTACTTATTGCAATGTAGGTATATTTCAAAGATGTAATTTATACACAAAGTAATTCAACTTGCTGAACAACAGTCCTATGTAGACAAATAAAGCAAAGTAAAAAGCAATATGCAAAAATAGAGAATTGTAATAAAAAAAGAGTTCATCTGTCATACTCATAGAAGCTCTGACTCTGATCTTTACTGTTTCATTTCTCTGTGGACTCTGTGTCACGGAGAAAGCAGTGACGTCATAGCCCCGCCTTCCCTCTGGAAATGCTTTTTCTAAATAATTATTGAGACAAGGTTCCCAGGGTGGATGTGAAAATGCAAATGCAGTCCCCTCTTTGCATTTCCGTTTTAATTATGACACAGAATAAGCGGTTTTAAGTATAAAATGAAAAAGCATTTTGAAATATTGCTTTTTCATTTTAATTTGAGTCATTTGATGCAGTTACATTTTGAAAATTAAAAAGCATTTCTGTTAATCCATTTTAAGTCTCAAATTAGACATTTCTTTGTTGTTGTTTTTTTTTTTACTTGTTCTGTCCAACAGCTGAGCAAACAGATTAGAGCTGAAGGCTTTTTGTGTTGGACAGGTTTTACTATCACAAAAAGAGGTTATATAGCTTCGAGAAACTAAAGTGTAGATTTGTATAAACCCCTTTCAGTCAGACAACTCTTGCAGAAGAACATTTATTTCACGACATCTTTAGGTTTTCACAACATCTTTAGGATGACATTCACAATTTGATTCACAACTTCGTTTTGGCATAAGGCTCCGTTCAATTCCTTGAGACAATTATTTTTCCATACACTTTCGGGTAACAACCCCCAACACCAAGATCATCCAGAAGAAGAAGAAAATGTGAATGTATAATGTATAATCAGTGTGTAAATAAGATGAGGTGTGTTTTCGGCAGCATTCCATTTTCACTTCATTTCATTTCATTTCATTTCATTTTCCAGTATGACTGCTATGTGTTTACCCGGCACCATAGACCGTTTGGCCGCTCCCTTCGAGAACCACTCTACGAAGGGAACATGCTATCTAGTGTATCTGCTATGTGTTTACCCGGCACCATTAACCGTTTGGCCGCTCCCTTCGAGAACCACTCTACGAAGGGAACATACTATCTAGTGTATCTGCTATGTGTTTACCCGGCACCATTGACCGTTTGGCCGCTCCCTTCGAGAACCACTCTACGAAGGGAACATGCTATCTAGTGTATCTGCTATGTGTTTACCCGGCACCATTGACCGTTTGGCCGCTCCCTTCGAGAACCACTCTACGAAGGGAACATGCTATCTAGTGTATCTGCTATGTGTTTACCCGGCACCCTTGACCGTTTGGCCGCTCCCTTCGAGAACCACTCTACGAAGGGAACATTCTATCTAGTGTATCTGCTATGTGTTTACCCGGCACCATTGACCGTTTGGCCGCTCCCTTCGAGAACCACTCTACGAAGGGAACATGCTATCTAGTGTATCTGCTATGTGTTTACCCGGCACCATTGACCGTTTGGCCGCTCCCTTCGAGAACCACTCTACGAAGGGAACATGCTATCTAGTGTATCTGCTATGTGTTTACCCGGCACCATTGACCGTTGGGCCGCTCCCGTTCACCAGGGGAGCATACTATCTGAAGAGAGAGAGAGAAAAAGAAGACTGGAGGGGAGCCAACAAGATTACACAACCTGATTCAATTTAAATACCATGCATTTTATACTCATCATTCGCGGCTTCTACTTGAGGAAGGACTTCTCTTAAGATAATTATTTTCCTTACGCTTTAGGGTAACAAAAACCCCCAACGCCAAGATCATCCAGAAGAAGAAAATGTGAATGTATAATCAGTGTGTAAATAAGATGAGGTGTGTTTTTGGCTGCATTCCATTTTCACTTCATTTCATTTCATTTTCCAGTATGACTGCTATGTGTTTACCCGGTACCATTGACCGTTGGGCCGCTTCCTTCGAGAACCACTCTACGAAGGGAACATGCTATCTAGTGTATCTGCTATCTGTTTACCCGGCACCATTGACCGTTTGGCCGATCCCTTCGAGAACCACTCTATGAAGGGAACATGCTATCTAGTGTATCTGCTATGTGTTTACCCAGCACCATTGACCGTTTGGGTCGCTCCCTTCGAGAACCACTCTACGAAGGGAACATGCTATCTAGTGTATCTGCTATGTGTTTACCCGGCACCATTGACCGTTTGGCCGCTCCCGTTCGAGAACCACTCTACGAAGGGAACATGCTATCTAGTGTACCTGCTATGTGTTTACCCGGCACCATTGACCGTTTGGCCGCTCCCTTCGAGAACCACTCTACGAAGGGAACATGCTATCTAGTGTATCTGCTATGTGTTTACCCCGGCACCATTGACCGTTGGGCCGCTCCCGTTCGAGAACCACTCTACGAAGGGAACATGCTATCTAGTGTATCTGCTATGTGTTTACCCCGGCACCATTGACCGTTGGGCCGCTCCCATTCACCAGGGGAGCATACTACCTCAAAGAGAGAGGGAAAGAAATGAAATGGGAGCCGACATAAGAAGTACTCCTACCTGATCTTAGAACGTAAAGCCCACGTCCGCAAAACGCTGTGCGGAACTATAATTCTAGCCGCCATGGACGACCCTAGGATGACACAAACTTACATCCAATACAATGCTCCCGATGACATCCTATGCCATGAATGAAATAACCCCATATTTGAAGCTTCCATCACATACTATGACGGGGTTAACGGCCATAAACATTTCATTTGGCATAATATTCACACAAGCTTAGTAAAATCCATTATTCTAAGCTGCCATCACACTATGACGGGCTCGACGCCATTATATACACATTATGCATGCTACTCACGCAGGCTTAATAACTTCCATTATTACGAACTCCAACGACAATACCACAACGAGCTTAACGGCCACCAAGTTTTCTCCCATTTGGCATACCAATTAAACGCCCTCAAACTCCACGAAATCGAGTTCCATCTAAATATTAGGAACGAGCTCAACGGCTAGAATTACTATGCGTCATTGATACACTAATATATAAATGAACTTACGAACCACTTTTGTAGCTCCATCGCATACCAATACAAACCCAGAACATCCTTAATTTTTTTTTTTTTTTTTTTTTTTAGGCTTCCACCTGACAAATAATTTTCTTTCAACATTTATAATCCAAGAATTTCACACTCTTTCTGCAGCTGACATAGATTGATTCAAGCCAGAAGTGTCCTTGGAACGCAGAGGAGGTCCACCACCCCTTCACTTTCAGTGCAGCAATAGGTAAGTTGAGCAGTCATCGTTGCAGCACCAGATCAGGGAATGCATGGGTGACATCATTTCCTGGAAACGGAGAAGCTGATCGGGGCGTAAGGGTTCGCAGGCTCAGGATGCGATGCATAGATAAAAAACAAAGCAGTATTAGTCTTGACAAGAATATATAAATAACCCAGAAACTGATCAGTTTCAAAATGATTGAGATAAATTAAATAACAGTGCTTTTAAAAACAAATCTGAGAAAGTGAAATTTAGTAGATAGTTAAGGTAAAGACCCATTGTGGATTTATCGCACCCTAGAAACCACCATAATTACAAATTCCAACAGTGAAATAATAGTGAAATATATGACCTGCACGAAATCTTAACACCAATTTTTTATATATTCCAATGATGACAAAAGTAACCTTTGACAGTTTCAGAGGGACGCACCTTCAGGAGGCCATCGAGGAGTAGGAGTAGTAGATGGGAAGAGTAGCCAAGGAGATTTGTAGATGAGGAAGGTCAACATCCCACGTAGCAGAGGATTACAGCTCGGCTGGATTTGATGCCTTGTATATGATATTAATGGTTCTCAAATTTTTTATTTAGCCAAGGGCGACTGGATACTGCAAAAGAGAACTTGAGAGCCATGAGGGATCATAGGTTTTGATATTATTTTTGCTAGACTGAACCTTAAGCATTCAGAGGTGGAGTATAACAAGCCTCCAAATGGGGATGCATCTTGCAGAGTGCCATCTGTTTAGAAAAGGCAGACCGAAGACTGACTTGTGGACACAAGATTTAACTCTTGAACTAAGCTTGAGAGCGCAAGTGATATATTTCCTATGGTCAGGGTAGAAGTTGCTCAAGGTGTTAATTAACCAAGTCAACCGATGACACAATACTATCATTCAATATTGAAACAGCCTTAATATAATCTCCAAGGATGAAATAACCGGACGACCCCTTAAGAACCATCAGAGCTGTAGATTCTGGCGGCCGGACAAACACAAACCACTCTTCTTCAATCCTTTTCCCCCAAACCAGAAGGCGCAGACACAGGAGAACAAGTGGAGGGAGCCTGAAGACACAACAGTCATCACAAAACCACTCCAGGCATAGAGAGGGAAAGATCAAACGCAAAACACGAAAATCCAGAACAGGAACACGCGGCCCAGGATCGAACTACCCCCAGCCGAGAAAACAAGGCCGCGACGAGACCGACACACTCACTAATGCGGCCGACGCAAGTCCCTGAGGACAGGGCAGGACCCACTGGGGTACACAGAGCAGGGAAAAAACAGGCAGAGCAGAACCAGATGCAGAATGTGCGGGGGCAATGAACGAGGATCGCTGAGTGAATAAAATGAGCCATAGACGCTGCATAAGAGAGACCAATCATAGGGAAAAATGTCCACAGAGCCGAGACGGGTCCAAGAGACACTGATTCACATTCTAACTAACCAGCAGCCACAACAACGAAGAAAACAAACAGAAGAACCGCCATAATAATAAAGCCAGCATCAAATTAAAGATAAGATTTACACACAGCTCCCAAAGAACAAAACAGCAACAGAAAACAAATGCTAAAAGCCACAATAAATTCAGCCAGCATGAGGACCTGTCCAAACGAGGACTGCCAGCCTTCACAACCACAGAAAGGACCCCACAACCCCTGAAAAAAAACAACAACCGGACGACGCAGAACTACGCAGCAGAAAAGGAATCAGAAGTGCATCAAGAAGGACCCGGAGAAAAAACTACAATTCCCAGGGTCCTTAGGGCGTGACGTCACCGAAGTAAACAGGAAGAAAAACGCAGCCTTAGAAAACTACACGGGAAAGGACTGATTGCCGCTCACCGCAGAAAGTCGGCTGACCACGGCAGACGAGAAGACCCGGACTGCTCCTGATCGGGGGCCACGGACATCCCGAACATCGCGGAAAGCACACCCCCTGCAGATGCACGCGACCGCGGCGAAACGAACGCGCTGTGCGCCGACAGCCGCCCGCGGATCACTGCAAGCAGAGCAGACGCGGCGAAACGAAAACCCCACATCATAAAAAACGGGGATCATCCATCCGAAGAACGGTGGGAACACAGCAAGACGCCGAAAGAGACGGAGACCCGCGGGCACTGAGACCGGCAAAGAATGAGCGCTGAAGGTAAAAGAGAATGAACAATTGTACACCTGACTTAAATAGGACGCTAAGCAGGTGGGTTAATTAACAGACCCGCCCTAGGGGAGTAACCTGCAATTCTGCCGAGTGTCTGCCCGAAATGCGACGAGTCGCTATTTTTGTCGTATTTTTTTCTTTTATATATTTGTTAAATTTAGTGTGTGTGGGGAGGGAGAGGGGAAGAATGTGAGGGGGGGGGGGGTGGAAGAGAGTAAAAGGAAGAAAGGTGAAAAGGTGGGGAATACAAGTACTGATTTGAATAAGTTATTAATTTCAGCTGTAACAATTATACCAGATCTGCTGGAAAGATGAATGTTACATCAAAGGTGAAAATCTGACACTAAGATGAGCGAAAAATATCTGTCCATCAATACACTGTGGGTAAGGAGGAGGGATGAAGCAGACAGGGAGCAGTGTGGTAGTGTGCACGTGCACGTGGGTGTGGAGATACATGCATGCTGCCGACGTGAACCGTGTGTTCATAAGGGGAACCAGATCCTACCCAGCCAGACCAGCCAGACCAGGAGAGGGGAGGAGAGCCCCCCAGGCCAGGAGCCCCCCCAGCATCCGGACCCAGGCAGCCCGGGAGGGGGGGAGGAGGGGATCGCCCACCCCACCAGCCAGCCAGGGGCCCCCCCAATGCCCAGAGGCATAAGCGAACCCAGTGTCCGGCCCCCAGGCCACAGGACAGGAGCGCTTAGCCGTACCAGGCGGCAGCCATGGGGGCCACCGGGCGACCGGATACCAAGACAAGGGCCAAGGACGAAGCCAGGGCCCCCAGAACCCATGAGTTGCCCACCACCTGACCGGCGCCCCGTTTCCGCAAGCCAGCCCAGGCACGTGACCCGAGCAACCCAGGGATCGCCACGCACCCACAGCCACCTCCCATAACCCTACAACCCTACACACTACAACACCCCCCCCCCCGCCATAATACCTGAGCCCCCCTCCCCAACCCTCTCAGTGCCCTCCCCTCTCTGTGATGGGGAGGGAAAGCCCCAGAGGGTCCCAGCGAGCCAGCCCCCAGGTCCGTCCCACCCATGCACTCACGCACACATACTCACAATCATCTGGTTACCCTCCCCACCCCCCGCCGCCACGCAGTAACCCCCCCCCCCCAGCCGGCCGACCCCCAGCGCCGTATGCCCGACCATTCCCGCAGCCGACAGGCCACCCATAAGCCCGGCCGCCCTGAGAGGACCAGGCGGGTGAAGACTGGCCGCCCCCCCCCCCCGACCCCACCCATGTATGGAGGTGTGGGAGTGCTGTGTGTGTGTGCTGCAGGTAAAATAGGAGGTCTCCAGTGTGGGGGGGCCCACCGCTGCCAAGCCGCAGAGCCCCCCACTCCGGGGTCCCTCTGTGAGTGGTGTGTATTTGCTGTGTGTGTGCTGCTAGCATGCAGTGTGTGTGTCTACAGAGGAAGTTAAAATTGTGGGGGGGCCAGCGAAAGGTGAGCACGGATGTTTCACCGTGCCCCCCTCCACCAAACCCTCCCCACAAGGCCCTAGATGAATCAGAGTGATATGATTCATGATTCAATGATTCATGATTCAATATGCAAATAAAAAGCGGGGTGGAGGGCGGGTGCCAACGCGAACCCAGAGAAGAGCCCAGTGAGCCCCGCCAGCATACCCCTCCCATCCAGTTCCCGGAGCCCTATGTGCCTGTGTGCAATATTTGTTTGGGTGAGAGCGGGGAGGAGCAGGCGGATGGGCACAACCGGGGGAGAAAGCTCCCCCGAGCGACCGGCCCCCCAGCCGGCCATGGTAGGGGCCCCCCCTCCCAGAGCGGCCAGGCAGCCAGGAAGCGGCAAGCCAGCCGCAGTTGGAGGCCAGAGCCCCGTAGCGCCGAGAGACAGCCAGCAAGGAAGGGTCCCGGTGCCAGAACGGAGGGGCAGGGGGTCCAGCCCCACCATTCATACCCTGACCTCTCTAATGACTAGCACACCGCCCCCCCCCCCCCAGACCCCCCCCCCAAAAAAAAATAAAAATAAAAAAACAGAAAAAAACAAACCCCCAAATAAATTAAATAATAATAAAAAATAGATAAATAATACTACTACTACTTATAATAATAATAAAATAAACCCACCCAAGTGAACACCTTAACCCCTGCTGTGAATGCGGCGTCGACCCCCGGGGGGCCAGGCCACGGGCCAACTACCGGCCACGGGCGAAACACCGGCCATGGGCAGAGGACCCAGGCCCCAGAACCCCAAGCCCCCCCCCCCAGCCCCCGCCACGGCGACCAGCCACCCAGCACGGCACCCGGCCGCCCTTCCCGGTCAGCTGCACTGCCTACCCCGCGCCCAGAAGGCACCTGCCCAGGAATTTCTGCCAAGTTGCCGGCAGCGTGCGCTCCCCCCCCACCACCCCACCCGGGCAACCAGAGCCCCGAGCCGGAGAACGGCAGGCGCGGCAGAGCCCACCCTCACAAACCCACCCCGGCCACCCAACCAGCCAGGACCCGGCTCAACCCATCACCATCCCACCCCTACTAGGTGATGTGACTAATCAGCTGGAGCCAGGGAGAGTGTGAAGCCGACAGGTTTTTTGTGGAGGACATTATCTCTAAACTAATATGCTCTGACATGAGGTTTCTGTAGTGGTTGATGCTACGATTATTTTTAGATTTCCAGTTTAGGAGGATAGTTTTCTTTGTGATACATACAGCGGTGAGAACCATATAAGCCTTGTTAGATTCCATGTTGATGTTATTCAGGTCACCTAATAAGCAGAATTTGGGGCAAGCAGGAATCTTATGATTAAACCAGATTGATAAATCCTCACAAACCTTACGCCAGAATGATTGGACAGGTGGACAGAACCACAGGGCATGCAAATAGTCGTCTATGTTGTTACCTATGCACTGTGTGCATATAGCAGACTGATTGAGACCCATTTTAAATAACCTCTGTCCGGTGTAGTGAGTTCTGTGGAGAATCTTGTATTGAATAAGTTGCTGATTAGGGCTTTTGGTCATATTAAAGGCATTCAAACAGATCTGTAGCCAAAATTGATCACTAGAATTCAATGATAGCTCAGATTCACATTTTGTCATAGGTAAGTAAATTGTTTCATCTATGTTAGATATCAACTTATGAATTTTGGAGGTGAGTTTGGGATTTTTAAGCTCCATGAAATGTATTACTGTAAGGGGAAGGTCTAGGTCTATTTGGGTCAGGCAGTATTTAGAGCTTATAGCTGATTTAAGCTGCTGATATTCTAGAAATTTGTTTATATTAATTCCATAGGTTGAGGATAACGTTGAGAGGGACATAAATTTTCTATTCTGAATAATATGCTGGAACTGCTGGATTCCTTTGTTCTTCCATGAAGCAAAATGAATCATGTTTTTGTTAATCAAAATGTCAGGGTTGTTCCAAATGGGGGTAAGTTTACATGGAAATAATGTGAGGTTGTTTTTTTTTTAAGAAAATCCCACCAGGCTGTTAGAGATGAGCTGATGTTTAAACTTCTGAAGCAATTGTGTTGTTTAATTTTAGAACTGAAGAAAGGTAAATTAGAAATATCTATGTTATCACAGAGATTTTGTTCTATGTCTAGCCAGGATTCATCTAGCACACCAGGATTGAGCCATTTTTGTACATAACACAATCTGTTCGCGGAGTAGTAGTCCTGGAAGTCTGGAAGGCCTAGTCCTCCTCTATCTTTAGGTTTTTTAATAGTTTTTAAACTGATCCGTGGGGGTTTACCTTCCCAGAGGTATTGGGAAATGAATGAGTCTAAGGATTTGAACCAAGTAGTTGGAGGTTTCGAAGGAATCATTGAAAACAGGTAGTTAATTTTTGGGAGAATCGTCATTTTTATGGTTGCAACTCTCCCGATTGGAGAAATGGGTAGAGTTTTCCATCTAGTGAGATCAGCCTCGGTTGTTTTAAGTAGTTGGGTGTGGTTTAGCTTGAATAGATCAGAAAGCCTAGAGGAGATATTTATACCTAAGTACTTTATGTTGCCTGTTTGTATTTTAATGGATAACAGATTTAGATAATTGCAATTAATTGGTAGAATTGTGCTTTTAGACCAGTTTATGGAGTATTCTGAGACTGAGGAAAATCTATTAATCAGGGCGATGATTTGGCAGATGGAAGATTGTGAATTTGGAGTAAATAGTAAAACATCATCTGCATAAAGACTTATTTTGTGTTCTAAATTTTTGGTTTGAATGCCTTCAGTGTCTCGACTTTGCCTAATTGCAGCAGCTAGAGGTTCAATAAATAGTGCAAATAAAGACTGAGATAGTGGACAGCCTTGTCTGGTTCCTCTTTGTGAATTAAAGCTTGGAGATGTTTGATCATTTGTTCTGTTACGAGCATTAGGAGAGGCATATATTATTTTAATCCAGTTAATAAATGATTAGACATTTCTAAATGAATTTTGATACACATTTACCAGATAACTTTTTGAAAATGAAATGTCAAATACCATTTTCATTATCATTTTAATTAAGTGACAGAAAAGCTGTGTTGAGGAAGGAAATGAAAAAGCATTTTGAAGTATTGCTTTTTCATTTTAATTTTGAGTCAAAAAATGCAGCTTCATTTTTAAAATTAAAAACCATTTCTATTAATCCATTTTAAATGTCAAATTAAACATTTCTAAATGAATTATGCTACACATTTACCAGAGAATGTCTTGAAAATGAAATGTCAAATACCATTTTCATTTTAATTTTAATAAGTGACAGAATAAGCCGTGTTGAGGAAGAAAATGAAAAAACACTTTGGTGGATTGCTTTTTCATTTTATTTTTGAGTCAAAAAATGCAGCTTCATTTTGAAAATGAAAAAGCATTTCTGGTTTTGACTTTGCTTTTTATTTATGCTACAGAATCGCTTCCATAAGTCAGATCAGTGATGGACAAACATCAAATGCTCAAATGGATCTTTGAAAGAATCCCATCAACCTGTTCCAATGGCTAGAAGCAGCAGAGTGAACACAGATGTCTGCACAGACAGCATGTTGGATGAAGCTGATGTTTGGCTTTTGTGTGTTGAACTGTGTTGAAAGTGGAAGTTTGTGTCTCTTCTATAGTTCACTATCAGCTCAGCTCCTCCCTCAATCTCTCAAACTGCTCTTTCATCGGTTCTTCTTCTTCTCTCGGTTCCTCTTCCTCCTGGTTAACAGTTTGCTTAACCCTTATATTGTGTCCGGGTATAACTGAACCCATCTTTAAGTATGATAATGGGTCCATTTTGACCCAAACACAATAAAAAGCTTGGTTACTGTCATGGTACCCCCTGCGGGCCCCGCCTCGTCATCAGGTTCACCTGAGGACACCAGCTGCGCCTCCTCATCATCATCAGCCGGGGGACTCTTAAGGAGAACCAGGACCCGTACTCGACGCTAGTTTGTTGTACTCCACGGTGCACTCTCTGGCCTTGCTCGCTATTCTTGTCCATGTGTTATCTGCCTCGCCTAACCTTGCCTTGTCTCTGCCTGCCTAGGATCACGACCACGTCTGTCACGCTCTGGACTCTGACTCACCTTCTCTCTGGTCCCTCCTCG
Organism: Oryzias latipes; assembly: GCF_053564925.1. Taxonomy (NCBI): domain Eukaryota; kingdom Metazoa; phylum Chordata; class Actinopteri; order Beloniformes; family Adrianichthyidae; genus Oryzias; species Oryzias latipes. Next base: position 16,255,360 of record NC_136253.1, on the reverse strand, counting down.
TCGCCCCTCTGGACATCCTCCTGGAAACACGGTGTTCCCCGCCAAGATCCTCCAGCCATCCACAAAACGTCCTCTCTTGGAACTCTGTCATTACTCCATTAAATCCATCACTACTCATCCTCCTCGCCTGCCGAGTATTCCTTCCGGGTTCCAGCATCTGGGTCTGCCACAGTCTCGTTAGCCATGACAGTTGCTCTCCATTGATTGAAACTCAAAAGACTTTGTGTGTTCTTATGTCTGTTCTGGTTAAGAATTCACCACTGACACAGATTACATTTTAACTGCACACTTTTGTCTTAGTCTCTTTGTGAAAATCTTCAGTGTTGATATTTATTTACCACCATTGGTCAGTGTCCCCCAGCATCTGCGTGGACATCCTGTCCAGCAATGACTTTGGCTGGACCTCAGCAGTTATTCCTCTCAAACCACTGTTCAACAAATTGGTGGTTCACCTCCTGCAGCTTCAGCAATATAGTCGGTTGTGATGTTCATGAGGTGACGTGTCATTAGAGTCTTCATCAGTGCTGCCACTATCTGCTGGTGATTTCATCACCTAGTGTAGAAAAAAAATCAATTTAGAAAAGAGCAGGAATTTATTTAATATGTTTACACAGGTACATTCATAAAGATCACAAACAAGCTGAAACTCTGCACAACATGATTTTGAAATCATCTGCTGTTGCAGGAGGGGTTTCTTCATCACCGTGACACCACGGTCACAAAGACATCTGTCCTCAGTGTCCTCAGGTGAAGCACGGCGCCGCGGTCCACGTGCTGTCCCGTTCATTTTTAGACCAGATCTAAAGAATAATGGACAGGAATGAAATTTATCCCACAATGTTTCTAAAATGACTATTTGGTTGTTTTTCCTTTGCAGATTTTTGTACAGAGTTTTGTTGTTTCCTGTCACTGTGGGCTGCAGAGCACAGTAGTACACAGCAGAGTCTGTCACATGAAGCTTCTGGATCTTCAGAGGAACTGATTTGTCTTTGAGTTCAGCATCAAATCTGTCTTCCTTGAATTTTCTTCTGTTCCATAGGTGCCACTTTTCAACATGTACTTTGGGTTACTCTTCACTTCTTGTTTGTACCAGAGCAATGTTGATAACCCTTGTGCTATTAAAGGCACTTTAACATTGGGAGTTGGGTCATCTAGACCCACTAGACAGTGCGCTGAACCTTTTTTCTTCAATGATTTGTGATCTTCACTGGTGTCCATGGATTACATGAAATCTTTCCACCTTTATCCATCTTTGTCATGGTAGGAATACCACGTCAATGCAAGGGTGGGGTCATCTAAAATAGCACAAGGGTTAATGTTGTGCTACTGGTCTCAAAGGTACAGTTGAGTGAGAGAGTTTCCTTCAGCAGCAATGACTTCTCCTCCTGGTTGGATCACTTTGTCTTCTCCTTTACACTCTGAGGGAGAACAAGATATGCAGAGTAAGAGATGAATTAATCAAGATGATTGATTAAAGGACAACAATCAGCAGCTTTAACAGCTCTTAATGTACAGCTCAGGAATGTGTTGAAGTGTTTGAAGAGGAAACATGTTGATCTTTGTGTCTTACCAAAGAAAAGAGTAGCAAGAAGAATCCACAGCCAATGTTCCATCTGTACAACAAGGTTTCAATCAATAGGAGAAACTAGCTGATGTTCAACATTCACATTGCTGAAGGAGAGCCACACCCACTTTACTATGTCGCCCTCTGGTGGAGGACAGAATATGACGTCTGCTGTGTTCGTCAAAGTGGATTTGCTGTCTATAAATGTCTCTCAGTAAAATGTGTCACTGCAGCAGAGCTATTTTGGCGGGGTTTAGGTTTCAGAGGACAGTCTATTCTACTCTTTGCTGTTTTCTTTGAGTAAATTTAAGATTCCAGAGAGATTCAAAATGAAGAATCTTCCCTCTATAGTATGTCAATGCAGTCAAAACATTTTTCTTTTAATATATGTTGACATAAAGGTTGACATTCCATCTGATGATGGAGGTCCTTCATCCGCTCAGGCTTTTTCGGGACTTCCTGTAGTGTCATTATCAGGAAAATGTTTGTGTGGGAGTTAAGGCAGTAGTGTCAGGTTCCTCTCCTGGATGTTTCAAAAGCATTCAGTCCAGTCCAGACTCCTGGTAAAAACAGAGAACATGGTAGTGGACCTTTAATTGAGATCCTGGTTTTCCAATGCTTTAGTCTGCTTTTTCCAAAGCCAACTAAATTCTAACAGGTTCTAACAGGTTAAATCTAACCAGAGAAATTAACCCTTATTTGGAAAAATGACCCAGTACGCAAACAAATTGACAGGAAAGCAGCAGGCCCACAGGTAGGTAATCAGCCGAAAGGAATGGTGTCTTTTAATATTTACAATAATACATATTTTATAAAGTACTCTTTAAACAGGTCACAATACAGTCAGAATTATAAAAATACAAATTAAACAAATGTTCCCTGATTGTAGTTGCTTACACAGATGGGAGAGTGAGATGGAGAGATGAGGATCTGGGAGGTGCGTGGGGGAGACTTTAAATGGTCCTGTGGGAAAAATGAAAATCAATGCATCCGGGGGATGGGGCCCCTGGGCTGAGACCTGCGGTTAATGCTTTAATGCTGGGGGGGGGGGGCTATTTCACAACTGGGGGCTAGTCTACCAGCTGTTCCTGTCTCACCATCTTCCTCATATAATCACTTAAGAGGGTGATGGGGGAGAAGGGGGGGGGGGGGGTCAGCCTGTGATGCACCTTGGGGTAAAGAGGTACTTGGCAGTTGCCTCTCCCTGCGTCCCTGAGTCCTCTGGCAAGACCAAGAGCCGGGGATCACATCACATCTGAGCCTGGGGGTCCATGTGGTGTGGGTTCTGGTCCTTGCCCTCGAGCAAAGTCCTTCTCAAAATTCCAAATATGGGTTAGCCTGGCTGGGCAATATTTAGATCACTCCTTATGGACTCCCGCTTCTCTTGGGTGTCCTCCTCCTGGAGGACACCCAAGAGAACCATTGCTCTCTCCTGGACCAATCACGGGCTGAGTGGGAGGGTGGCTGGAGCGTTGGGCTGGTCTCCCTTGAGGGGGCCCTGGCTCGTGCCTGGGGTTGGGGTGGGTGGACGCTCATAACTACTGGGTGGTGATGGGGTGCTCGTCTGGGGCTGGGGTGCTCTCCTGGGGCAGGGCCCCACATTGGGCCTTCCAGGCGCAGCGGGGTGGTGGCCTGCTCTTTTGGTTGGGCTGGAGCTTGCACTCTCTGTCAACCCTATGCCTCCCTGCTCTCTGGCAATAGGGGCCTCTGTGGCGGTCCTGCTGGCCATGCTGTTGCTGCTGGTCCTTGCTGTTGTGGGGGCCTTGGTGTGGGAATGACTGGGCATTCTTCCTCCTTTTTACATTCCATCATCCACCTCAGAAGAACATAAACACTCACTCGAGCACACTCACTCGAGCACAACATATTGACCAAAAGGTCAATACATTGCCCTGCCTCCTGCCCTGCCTTACATCCAGAATGCTGCTGCTCGAGTCCTGACCAGAACCAGGAAGTATGATCACATTAGTCCTGTGCTCAGGTCTCTGCACTGGCTCCCTGTACCTCAAAGAATAGACTTCAAAGCAGCTCTGCTTGTGTACAAGTCTCTCCATGGCCGAGCACCAAAGTACATCTCTGACATGTTAGTGCCATATGAACCATCTCGTACTCTGAGGACCTCAGGGGCCGGCCTCCTGTTGACTCCCAGAGTCAGAACTAAACAAGGGGAATCAGCGTTTCAATATTCTGCAGCTAAAATCTGGAACAGCCTCCCTGAAGTCGTAAGACAGGCCTCTTCTGTGTTCATGTTCAAATCTAGACTTAAAACATTTCTGTTTAGCCGTGTATACGACTGAAAGGTCTTATCTTCACTTTTCTTTCCTTTCCTTCCTTTATTTTTAAATCAATTTTCAATTTTTTTTTTCTTTTCTTTTAAAAATTAATTTTACGTTGATTATTTCTATGATGTATTGTGATTTTAATGCATTTTTCTGTTTTGTGAAGCACCTTGAATTACTTTGTGTACGAATTGTGCTATACAAATAAACTTGCCTTGCTTTGCCTTCCGAGCAAGAAGGTTGACTAACTGGAGGGGACCATCCTGCTGTGAGATCAATGTGGGCTATGTGTCATGGTGCCTCTGTCAGACTCCTCCCCCTCCAACTCTGCTCCACTCCACTCCTGATTACCACCAGCTGCAGTCACTCATCCTCGTCACCTCACCTCCTCTTAAGGAGCTGCAAACCTTCAAGCCGATGCCAGTTCGTTGCCCTTCAACAGTGACTCGCCTGGTCTCAGTCATGCTCTGTTCTGCTCTGCCAGGCTCTCGTCCTGAATCTTACTATTGTTCTCATGCCTCAGGAAACCACTTCATGAATTACGCCAGTGTGGACCATCTGCTAAGCAGCATCAGGAAACCTGCAGCCTCTGTCGCTAACCGCGTTAGCACCTCCAGCCACGCCACCAGCCAACCTCAAGTCTGGACCTCGTCTAAGCCAAGTCATAACCATCCTCGGAGAAACAATAACCCTTTACTCACCTTCAACTTACCTCTCATTATTCTGGGTTCCCGCGTCTGGGTCCGCTCCGCCTGAAAATCATGACAGAACGAACTGGCCAACTTCCGGACCCAGCTGACCCAGAAGGACCCGCTCCGCCGTTAATCAACACGGATTATTCTTAGAACTCCTGTACAGCGCCCTCTCACGTATCACCACCGTCCAGGAAGATCTGATTTCTTCAAAGGTATAAATCAAATATTCATGGATTTACCCGGTCAAGTATCCGCTTCTTCCACCGCAGCTTCACATCCGGTTCAGAGCAACGCTTCCCCTTCCGCTCCCGCCATGAACCCGTAAAACTTCAGCCTACAGCCTAAACCAGGGGTCGGCAACCCATCGTTTCGGAGCCACATGTGGCTCTTTCATCCATCTGTTGTGGCTCCCTGTGACTTTGGAAAATAATGAGTATTTTATAATAATTAAATTTTATTTTAGTTTGTTCATTTTTCATGGCATTTCAAAGGCGCTGCTGGCTCCGCACGAAGCGCGAGCCACGTAAAAACAGCTTCGTAATGAGCTCGTATTTATCGGGCGAGATCTGCAGAGCTGATAGCAGGGAGAAGCACGCGGGGCGGCTTCAATAAACACTCCGATCTTCTGCCGGGAACTTGACGTGCCGCGGGGCAGAGACCAACTCGCTGATGACAGACTGAGAGTTCGCGCCAGTGTTGCCAGATAGTCACAGTTTTCCTGCCCAAAAGTCATCTGAAAACCACCAGACCCAGCCAAAAACCGCCCAACACAAGTTTTGATTATGTTTTTTTTCCCGTACTGGACTGATAAAATGAAAAATTTTTCTAAATAAAAGATAGTTCAGACTAATAATAAAATGTGTACAATATTGAATATTTCTTCAGCGGAGCGCCTTCTTCCATTCATTTGCTTAACCCGCTCTATCCCCGCTATAACCTGCGTCCTGCTCTTTCATCCTTGTGCTGCGCAGGAGCGCCCCGAATACCGTATTTTGCGCTCTCTTGTGTAAAATACACCGAGGAGCGCGGGGGAAACAACTCTCAGCTGCAGAGGATGTGAACAGGTGAACAGGTAGAGAGGAAAAGCAGGTAGAGAGGGGGAAGAGGGGCTTTGGATCAAACTCTGTCAGAGAGATGCAAACACGGGCGTCAGATTGAGACGCAGCTTTCCCTGCGGGAGTTGAAGCAGAAACTTTCTCTGGGATGATTTTATAAACCCAAACATGGAAACATGATTACCAAGTAGAACTCTTCAAAACAATAAACCTGATCTCTCCACATTCTCAGTTTCTACCATGCATTGATAAACACATCGCTCCATGCAGCGATCAGACCAGATCCAGTAGTTCCTCCCACACGCGACCGCGGTATCATCCTTTAAAGAACATAATGTGCATTTGCAGCGACGTATGCTTCAGACGATGTCCGATTGGCCAATCTACATGTCAATCAAGTCCCTTACTTCTCAGTGAGGATTTTGATTGGCTGGTGGATTTTAAAGAAGTACTTTTTTTTTTTTAATCTTTTCTGGCCCGCGATCTACACTCATGTCATTGAAGGTCGACCGGTAGATCGCGATTGACGTAATGAGCACCTTTGAATAATATATACATGCATAATATATATAATGATGTCAAAACGGGTTGTGGCTCCGAGTGCTTTCTTTTTTATTAGGGGCGGTCCCAAATGGCTCTTTGAGTAAAAAAGGTTGCCGACCCCTGGCCTAAACCGTTCTATGGTGACGGCGGTTTCCTTCTCCAGTGCCGTATACTGTTTCAGCAAGCCCCGAGGTACTATCAGTCAGATCACAGCAAAATTACATTATCCATCAATTTGTTACGCAGCAAGGCTCTACAGTGGGCTCAAGCTTTCCTGGCCGTCAACCCCATCTCCCACTTATCCTTCGATAATTTCATCGGGGAGTTCCAGTTGGTGTTCGACCACCCTAAAAAACAAAAAGAAGCCAGCCGTGAGCTATTAGCCCTACGACAACACAACCCTTCTGTTAGTGATCATGTGATCGATTTCAGGATCCTGGCAGTGGAGTCTGGATGGACGGGTCCTGCGTTAAAGGTTTTTTTTTACCAATCGCTGAATGAGTCCATCAAAGACCATCTATGTACGCAACCAGAAACCCACACCTTTGAGGAACTCGTCACTGCAGCTCTCCGCTCTGACACCCGATTACGTGAGCGTCAACATGAGAAATCCGCTCAGCCTCACAAAAGTCCAGTAAAGACCTCTCAAGGTATGACACATTACTCACCACCTTCGTCCTCGTCTGAAAACCTCCATGCCCCGCCTGAAGAATCCATGCAGATCGGACATTCAAAATTATCTGCTGAAGAACGTCAACGACGACGAAATGAAGGGGCATGTTTCTTCTGCGGCCAACAGGGCCACCAAGTTAATCAATGTACGGCCCGTTTAAAATCCATAACCCCCTCGCCAGAAGACAGGCCGCGGGTGGGTGACCCTATTTCCTCTTCAAAAATATTTCTCTTTGTTCCTGTCAAGCTCTGCCACCAGTCCAAGATCTCTGAACTCCAAGCTCTCATTGACTCAGGGGCTGAACAAAGCCTTATTGACCACAGTGTGGTTTCTCGTCTCTCGCTACCTACTGAAAAACTAGAAGCTCCTGTAAAAGCTGCTGGTTTAGGAGGACAACACCTCTCTTTGATAACTCACTGTACTAAACCTGTTTTATTAGTCACCTCCAGTAACCACCGGGAATTTACCCAGTTTTTCGTCACTCACTCCCCTCCCCCCAGAATCCGTTCGTGCTAGGGTTTTCCTGGCTCCAACGCCATTACCCCCAGGTTGATTGGGTTCACCATCGCATCACTAGTTGGAGCGAATTTTGCCTAGCTAATTAATTGTCTGCAATCCGCTGTGCCTCCTGTTAATATCTCCGTTGTCTCCAGTCATGAAGAGATCGATTTATCTAACGTGCCTGACTGCTATCATGATTTAAGAACTGTTTTCAGTAAAGCCAAAGCTAGCGCTCTTCCGCCGCACAGGCCCTATGATTTTTCCATTAACCTGCTCAACGGCGCCCCGCTTCCTAATGGAAGGTTATTTAATCTTTCAGATCCCGAGAAAGCAGCCATGGAGAAGTACATCCAAGAGGGACTTTCTTCGCGACACATCGGTCCCTCCTCTTCTTCTGTTGGTGCTGGGTTCTTCTTCGTAGAAAAGAAGGACAAGACCCTTAGACCTTGTATTAATTACCGTGAACTAAACCAAATCACGGTAAAAGACAAACATTCTCTCCCTCTCAAAAGTTCCATCTTTGATTCCATTCAGGATGCTCGTATTTTCTCAAAACTGGACCTTCGTAATGCGTATCATCTCGTTCGGGTCAAAGAGGGGGATGAATGGAAGACTGCATTTAATACTCCCTGGGGTCATTACGAATATTTGGTCATGCCTTTTGGCCTGACCAATGCACCCGCCGTCTTCCAGCGTTTGGTGAATGACATACTAAGAGACTTTATTAACCATTTTGTGTTCGTCTATCTTGACGACATACTGATTTATTCTAAGGACCCCACTCAACACCAAGAGCAGGTCAGACTTGTACTTCAAAGACTTGCCGTAAACCAGCTCTTTGTCAAAGCTGAGAAATGCCGGTTTCACACAACCACTATTCCGTTCCTTGGGTACATTTTTGAGGCTGGCAGTATCCGTCCTGATCCTGCCAAAATAGAAGCCGTTGCTCAGTGCGAACCTCCCACTTCACGTAAAAAACTTCAGCAATTCCTTGGGTTCGCTAATTTTTATAGACGGTTTATCAGAAACTATAGCTCCATCGCCGCCCCGCTCACTCAACTAACTTCCACCCTCAGAACCTTCCAGTGGAACCCTGCTGCTCAAGAGGCCTTTAACACTCTCAAAAGAATTTTCGTCACTGCCCCCATCCTTATTCAACCGGACCCCAACAGACAAGTCATTGTCGAAGTTGACGCTTCTGACTCTGGCGTTGGGGCAGTGCTCTCGCAACGAGAAGAAAAGTCTGGCAAATTAAAACCTTGTGCCTACTTTTCCAGGAAACTCACTCCCGCAGAACGAAATTATGATGTGGGCAACCGTGAACTCCTCGCCATCAAATTGGCGTTAGATGAGTATCGACATTGGCTGGAGGGAGCTGTTCAACCATCCATCGTCTGGACCGACCATAAAAATCTGTCATACCGAAGCTCAGCTAAAAGGTTAAACTCACGTCAAGCCCGTTGGTGTCGTTCTTTGACCGCTTCAATTTTTCCATAACCTACAGACCAGGCACTTGTAATGTCAAGCCAGATGCCCTCTCCCATAAATTTTGCTCCTTGGACAACCAGGATAGCACTAGCACCACCATCATCCGGCAATCCTGCATCAATGGAAGCCTCACCAGGGACATTGAAACAAAAGTTCTACAAGCCCAAGGTGAGGAACCTGACCACCCCACTCCTCCTAACGGCACACTATATGTTCCATCCTCTCTCAGACTGATGCCATTACCTGGGCCCATTCATCCCATATCGCATGTCACAGAGGAGTCACCAGAACTCTCAAGTCTCACCTCCAGATATCATCCTCAATCCAACGGGCAGGCCGAGAGGGCAAACCAGGAGCTGGAGACCTCCCTTCGCTGTCTGGCTTCTCAAAACTCTACGGACTGGGCTAAATATCTGGTATGGGCCGAATACGCTCATAACTCTCACCCTTCCTCTGCCACAGGAATGTCTCCGTTTGAGGCCGCCCTCGGGTACACACCACCCTTGTTTCCATCTGAAGAACTGGACTTGGCAGTGCTCTCGGTTCAGGGGGGGGTACTGTCATGGTGCCTCTGTCAGACTCCTCCAACTCTGCTCCACTCCACTCCTGATTACCACCAGCTGCAGTCACTCATCCTCGTCAGCTCACCTCCTCTTAAGGAGCTGCAAACCTTCAAGCCGATGCCAGTTTGTTGCCCTTCAACGGTGACTCGCCTGGTCTCATTCATGCTCTGTTTTGCTCTACATTGCTCTCGTCCTGAATCTAACTATTGTTCTCATGCCTCAGGAAACCACTTCATGAATTATGCCAGTGTGGACCATCTGCTAAGCAGCATCAGGAAACCTGCAGCCTCTGTCGCTAACCGCGTTAGCACCTCCAGCCACGCCACCAGCCAACCTCAAGTCTGGACCTCGTCCAAGCCAAGTCATAACCATCCTCAGAGAAACAATAACCCTTTACTCACCTTCAACTTACCTCTCATTATTCTGGGTTCCAGCGTCTGGGTCCGCTCCGCCTGAAAATCATGACACTATGCTTTGTATTTTTTAATATCATTTAATCTGCTTTACTTTTACATCTACGTTTTGATCAATTTTGATACTTTTAAATGTACTGTTATTACTCAAGTTGTGGAGTTGATTTGGGAATGATGGTTTGAAGCTCCGGGATGTTTTGAGCCACGAGGCTGTGTGTCACGCATATGGAATTGTCCAGTTCTGACTCCTGAAGGTTTTCTCGTTATGACTTTTTATATTTTCTACTATCTTAATTTTTTAAACATTTTATACAAGACAATGATTTATGCTTTTATTTATGCTGACCAAGTAGAAAGGAGGTTTTGTTGTGGCCTCTTTCGAGGCCAAGAGGGGGAATGAAGAACATATAACTCATGGAAATGGTTCAGAATCACTGTTAGTAGATCATGCATGGCATACAAAGGCCCCACTTCCGTTTAGAGGAGCAGACACATCAGAGAATGGGTTGTGGAGGTGGATGCCAGGCACTCATATTGTGGGGTGAAGGCTCTTTGTAGGTTGTGTTCTGGATTCTGTTTGTGCAGTTGGTTACATGACAGCTAATGGCCCTGGGAGCCATGGAGACAACTGACCAGGCGGATTCTGCACCGTCCTCTCTGCATTTACATATTTATCCATACATTTTATAAATCCCCGGGCAGGGAGAGAAACAGTGCTCTTTTTTGTGTTCCTGCTGTGAGCACTGTTTTGATAAAAGGCATTCAGGGAAATTGATTGAGCCCGAGTTCTGTATTAGAAATATTCTTAGGGTAATAAATCTTTGGCTTGAATTGGAAACCCCCCTCTGTGCGCTTTCATTCCAACAGGTTCTCCACGCTTCAAACCTTTTCATTAGAAAACATAAATTTTAGGTCTAGGCATGTCCACAGCTGGTCATATGGAACTTAAACAATTACACAATGTAATTTAAAACTAGCTCCTCAGTGCTCTGAAAATTGGGGTGTTTTGTGCCTGCAGGAACTTCCTGTGTGATTCTTGTCTCAGGCTATCATTGTTACCACCTGTCTCACTTAATTTTTGGATTACATTTGGGCCTACGGCTAGCTGGGCTACATATACACCAGCCTTGACTACAGCTACAGTTACCCAGGTCATCATTACCATTGCTAGCTGGGCCTACTTTACAGCCAGCTGGATTTCCACCACCATTGCGGGCTGGGCCTATTTCATAGCTAGCTGGATTTCCACTACCATTGCTAGCTGAGTCTACTTCACAGCTAGCTGGATTTCCATCACCACTGCTGGCTGCGCCTACTTCACAGCTAGCTGGATTTCCATCACCACTGCTGGCTGGACACCACCAGTGCTTGCTGATCCTACTTCACTTCAAGATGGATTATCACCACAGCTAGCCGAACCACTACAGGCAGCCCGACCATCACCAAATTTACCAGAGACACAGTCAAATGTGTGCACTAGAGGAACATCGATTGGTGAGCGCTGTACATTACACTCCTTACCTAATTCTGATGTAAAAGTAATGAAGAAAACTAGAAATCTTGTGTTAAGAAGACACAGGTCTACAAAGATTGTTCATACCTTAAACCAGGCCAGGACAATTTGGGACCCACAAGCCAAACCAAAAGGGCTGTTGGGTGGATATATAAACATACGGAGTACAAATTCCAAACACGAAGAGCTGGAACACCTATTGTGCAACTCCAAAATTGACTTTCTCTGTCTTTCTGAAATATGGTTGACATCTTCCTCTTCAGATGCAGTAATATACCTGAGTATAATGTTTACAGGAAGGACAGGACACATGGCAGGGGTGGAGGAGTTTTATTGTATGTCAAAAGCAGTTTAAAATGTCAACAGATTATATGGCCAGAAGACATGCACTTTGAATGTATTGGCGTGAATATTTCACTCTCAACTGTCAAGTAATTTAGCTTAATTTTTTGTATATCGTAAACCATTTAGTAAATTGGATTTTTTTGACGAACTAAAATGTCTTCTTAATCATCGTGATTTACATAAGTGATGATAATTGTTGGAGATTTTAATATAAACTGGAATGAAAAAACAATTAGAAAAGATCTTAAACAAGTTACTGACCATTTTAATCTCACACAATCAATAAAACAACCCACTCAGATAACCTCACATTCAAAAGCACTTATAGATTTACTATTTGCAAGCCAGCCTGAAAGAATCACTAAGACTTTTAACTATATGACTGGGTTATCGGATCATAATGCTATTTTTTTCTCAAGGAAGCTCACAAAAAAGCATTTTCATGATTTACATAGACCCACAGTTTCTTACAGTGCAATCCCAAAAACTCAAATGCAAAACCTGGAGGCAGCTTTGCAAAGGACTGACTGGAGTGAAACAATACAAAGCATGGACACTGAAACTTCTAGCAATTTGTTTTTCGCAAAAATAAAAGAAATTTTATCAGATTTCACCAGAACAGTAAAACAACATAAGAGAAAGCGGAACTCGTTACCCTGGTTAAATGATGAATGTAGAAAAATAATGAAGGACCGAGATGAACAATTTAAAAAAAACATTAAAAACTGGCCTTACTACAGATAGATACAGATTCACATTTTTAAGAAATAAAGTAAACCAAAGTTTGCGAAAGGCTAAAGAAAATTTCTTCATGGATATTTTTTGTTGAAGCAAAGGGAAACGCCAAAAAGATCTGGCAAAATCTTAATAAATTAATTGGCAAAGAAGTGAATAACTCAAACAAAAATATTGAGCTCACAATTAACAATGTAATAGAAATCAATGCAACTGTTCTAACTAACGAATTTAATCAGTTTTTCATTAACTCAGTTAGGGAGATAACAGAAATGTTTTAAGCACCCACTCTTACTGTCAGACCTATTTATCCTGCAGAACCTGTTTTTTCTCTACGAGAAATCACAGAGCTGGATGTTGCTAAAATTATTGGCTAATTAAAAAATTCCAAAGCCAAGGATATCTATGGGCTGGATACAAATATCATCAAACTATGCAAAGAATCCTTACTTTTACCAATAACACATATGGTCGATTTATCATTTAAACAAAAATGTGTGCCATTGTCTTGGAAAATGGCTACTGTCACCCCAATTCTTAAATCTGGTGATAGTTCAAACATAGCCAACTATTGGCCGATCAGTATCCTTCCTGTGGTCTTTAAAGTTGCTGAGAAGTGGGTAACAAAACTGATAAATGAGCATTTAAATAAAGACCATTCTCTTTCACATCCAATGCAATTTGGTTTTCGTGAATATCACTCAACAGAGTTTGCAAACTGTCTATTTATAGAAAAGATCAAACGCATGTTGGATTCTAATCCTTGCGTCTGCGCTGTATTTCTCGATCTAAAAAAGGCATTTGACACAGTGAATCATGAGATTTTTTTGTCTCAATTAACATATTTTAACTTTTCTATGGATGCAATTCAGTGGATAAAATAATATCTAGAATTCAGAAAACAGTGTGTTTGTATTAACAGTGTCAAATCAACTCTCTTAGATGTCCCTGTTGGTCTCCCATAGGAATCAATACTTGGCCCTTTATTGTTTTCTATGTATATTAATGATCTGCCAAACACATGTGGTAATGTTGAATTTCAAATGTATGCTGATGATGCTGTCATCTTCACTAGTGCAAAAAATATTCAAGAAGCAGCCTCTGTTCTTACCTCAGCTCTGGTTCCTGTAAATTAATGGCTTTCTAAATCTTGCTTACTGTTAAATACAACTAAAACTGTTTGTATGATATACCAGGAACTAGAAATTGTATCTAAATTTAAATATCTTGGTGTGACACTTGATTCAACTCTAAGTTTCAAGAGCCATATTAAAAAATATCGAATACAGTAAAATTCAATTTGAATAATTTTAAACAAATACCACCATTCATAACACTTAGAGCTGGTAGAATGTTTTTGCATTCAATGATTCTATCACATATTGAATACTGTATTACATGTTGGTCCTTGACAGACGTAAATACAAGCAAAACCATAGAATCACTTTATAAAAAATCACTTAAGGTCTTAGATAGAAAACCAATGTCATTCCATGTTTGTAATATCTTGAAAAAGTAGAAGTTGTTAAGCTTTGAGAATTTTAAATTTTTTAAATTTGCTTATTTGATGTACACGGTGTTACATGGACTTGCTCCGCCTCCTATGTCTGACTTTTTAAAAAAAGGGCTCACAGCGCTCTCAGGACTAGGGCCTCGTCTAGAGGGGACTGTGAGGTTCCATACAGAAAAACAGCCTTTGGACAAAACGCTCTTTCTGTAAAGGCCAGTAAACTCTGGAACAGTCTTCCACTGTGCATAAGGGAGTGTCAAACATTACAGACCTTCAAAACACAGCTCAAGCAGTGGCTGAAAGCAAACCAGTCCTGTAGCCACTGACTTGTAACTCTCTTAATGTACCACCTTTTTGTGTTCTTATTGTATCTGCGACTCTGTCTTTTGTTTTGTCCTTTTTTATGTTTCCTGCCTAGGTACTTTGGATGCAAATTAGCATCATTGCTATAATCCAGCATGTTTACACCTATCATTGTTTGATAGATGTTCATTAATTTCCACTGTCCCTATTAAATAAAGTTTAAATAAATAATGTATGTAATATTGTCATTCAGCACCAGAAAAGAAAGTACAACAGAGTGCTCATGAGAGACGGTCTGACTTTTTCTACATTAGTAACATTGTAATAGATTGTGTAGAACAGCTTCATGTAGTTGTTTCTTGGTTGATGAGGATCATCTGCTCATGTGAATCCTCCCACAGTGTTTCATCGGCAGCTGTAACCACAGAGACTCTGATCAAACAGGAATGAACAGAATCCATCTGATATGAAGCTGTGCTTTGAAAACCACTTCCCTCCTCTTTGAAGAGTAGTCCCATATCTGTCTTCAGGTTTTTGTACAGCCTCTTCTACACTTTGGATCACTGTGTGTCTACAGCACAGTAGTAGAGAGCTGTGTCTGCCAGGGTTAACTCTCTGATGGTCAGTTCAGTTGATGTGTATGTTGTTCCGGATTCATATCGTATATTCGGAATATGTTCACCTGTGTTACGTTTTGCCCCTTTCCATAAAATAAACTGAGGAGCCTGAATGTCAGAATCATGTTTGTACCAAAAAAGCAAAGGAGCGCTGTCGGCTGTCTGATAGTTACATTCCATTGTAACAGATTTTCCTTCAGTTCCTGTAAGTTGATCTTGATCAGGAGAGATTGTGTCTCCATCTGTGAGTCCTGGAAAAAGTGGAGAAAATGAAGCCATTAGATGAATGAGATGATGAGTTGATGCAGCAGCTTCAAGCAAACTTGAATCTCTGTTTTTAAACTCACCTAGAATGTGAGATAGAAGCAAAAAGAGGTAAAGCAACATGTCTTTGGAGTTCTTGAAGCCACACAGACAGCAGATGAACTCTGTTCTTCCACTGCAGCTCAATGAGGGAGAAGTACAGTGGGCGGGGCCAATGAGATTTTTTTCCTGCTAAACTCAACCAATCAAAGAGTTTAGTTCTTCCACAGCAGGTTTGTTATTTATTCAATGTGTTTACACAGTTACATTCATAAAGACCACAAACAAGCTGAAACTCTGCACAACATGATTTTGAAATCATCTGCTGTTCCAGGAGGGGTTTCTTCATCACCGGACACCACGGTCACAAAGACATCTGTCCTCAGTGTCATCAGGTGGAGCAGGGCGCTGCGGTCCACGTGCTATCACGTTCATTTTTAAAACAGATCCAAAGAACAATAATGGACAGAAATTACATTTATGACACAATAATGTTTCTGAAATGACTATGGGTGTGTCCAAATTGGAGGGCGACATTTCCTGGTCGACGTTGGCTGGGTCCTTCGTCGTCGCGCGGGTAGCCCAGATATTAACAACTGTGAATTTGGATGAGTCTAGCCTTTAGATAATTGCAGCTGTTACATCGGCGTTACATTTTGTACTGAACACGTTATGTGATCAGGAACTAGTGGAGTTGCTGCAGAAGAGTTGTAATGTAATGAGTGGATGAGTTTTTTTTTGTCAATCATGCTGCTGAGTTTTAAAAAAATCCAGACAGTAAGAACCTGCAGTTGTCAAGTTGGCAGGTGACAAGACTGTGAACCTGAATGGTAGTAGACTAGTGGAGGTGAGGGAGGATCTTAAATGGTTAGTGTTACAGAGGTGGAAGTATGCAGTCCAAGTAATCTAATGAGAAGTAACCTGTGCTGTGACACCCAGACTCTTTGCCTGAGGAGAGGCAGAGATGGAGGACCTTTCAGCTTGGACTAATAATATGGAGGCTCTCAGTTAGAAAGGATTTTTTTGCCAACTAGTGGCATATCTGTTTTATCATAATTTAATTTGAGACATTTGCAGGTCAACTAGGATTTTTTTTTTTTTTTTTTTTTTTTTTTTTTTTTTTTTTTTTTTTAACTTGTCCTGTCCAACAGCTAGGCAAACAGATGAGAGCTGAGGGCCTCTTGTGTTGGACATATTTTATTCTAACAAGAGGGGTTATTCATCTTCAGACAAACCAAAGGTATGTCTGAATAAACCCCTTTTGTAATTGAGGCCAAACTTTATTAATTTCAATCATGTTTGAAAATCTTTGGTGTTGGACCGGACGGAAAAGGAAAGAGGGGAACAAGAGAGAGGGACGTTAGAGAGAGGGGGGGGTAGGAGGGTGATAATAGGAGGGGAAGGGGGGTAAGACCATGAAGCAGCATAGAGCAGACAGGTTTACTGGTTGTTTATCGTTACGGTACGGTTCAAATGTAGTACAAAAAGGGCGGGGCCTGTTCACACACACTCAAATATTATCAACACACCTGCTAGCCGCAGAAATGTCCACATGTCAACATGCACACAAAACAGATAGTGTTCACGAACGCATACCTATGCCTTTAAACCAACTAGTGTGAAATCTTTCATTCATTCAATCATGCAAACTATTAGTGCAAAGGTGAGCTAACACCTGTGCTCAGGTGAGTGTTTATGTTCTTCTAAAATGGATGGTGGAATGTGAAAAGAAGGAGGAGGAGCGCCCAGCCACCCCCACACCCATACCCCCGCCGCAGCAGCAGCGGCAGCCGGAATTCCCCCAGCGCCACACGTGAACAGGCAGGGAACAACCGCCCCCCGGGCGACCAAGACCGCCACCCAGGCCAGGGCCAGCAGGACCGCCGCGAGGCCCCCAGAGCCAGAGAGCAGGGAGGCGCAGAGGGAAAGAGAGCGCCGCCCCAGCCCAGCCAGGAAAGCAGCCCCCCGCCGCGCCGGAAGAGCCCAACGCAGGGCCCCACCGGAGAGGGACGCCCACAGCCCCAGACGAGCACCCCACCACCACCCAGGAGTTCCGGGCATCCCCCCGCCCCGACCCCAGGTACGAGCCAGGACCCCCCAAGGGAGACCCGCCCCGCACTCCAGGCAGCCACCCACCCGGCCCACGGTTGGTCCAGGTAGGAGCAAGGCAGGGGCCCGCCGCCCCCGCCCAGGAGGGGGGAACCCCGGGGAAAAAAGGGCGGCCCATAAGGGATGTTATAAATATGGCCCGACCAGGCTCGGCCATGTTGGAAGTTTGGCGGGGCCCAGCGCCCAGGGGCAAGGACCAGGACCCACCCCCCAGGGACACGAACACCCCCGGCTCAGGTGTAATATGAACCCCCCCACCGCGCGGAGAGAGCACCGCCGGGCCCAGGGAGCCGGCACCCAAGGGACACGGCCGCCATCGCCAAGAGGCCCGCACCCCCCACCAGGGACGGGGTAGGGGACAGATGGACCCAGGTCCCACCTTCCTTGTAAAATGTGTGTGCGTGTATGGGTGTTTGAGAGGGTGTTTGTGTGCATGTGTGTGTGTTTATGTTTGAATGTATATATTGAAGGGGGAGGGGTGTGTGTACTAAGGGGGGTGCAGTTAAAATTGGCGAGTAGGGCACTAAGGGGACATCTCCTGATTACTCACAGTGATGTCCCCTCACCCTCCACACCAAGGGGCCCTAAATGTCTAAGGTGCGGTTAAAATTGGCGGGTAGGGTGCCAGGAGGACATCTGCTGCTTGCTTGCAGTGATGTCCAAGCACCCCCCCTACCAAGGACCCTACGTGTCTAAGGTGCAAATAAAACCGAAAGAGGGGGGGCCCACTCCATACGGCAACCATAGGAGGGGGGCCACTCCCAAGTAGCCCCCCCCCAAGGCGCATCGCAGGCTAAACCCCCCACCCCCTCACCCTAATATGAGGTTATATAAGGAAGGGGGTAAGTTGGGGACAGCTGGTAGACTGTCCCCCGGTGGTCAAACAGCCGTCCCCCAGCCCACCCCCAGCAAAGGGGCCAGGGCCACCCAGCCCAGGGGCCCACCCCCGGAGGCGCCGACACCCCAGGCCCGGCACCACCCACCCCACACAGAGAGAGAGGAGCCAGAAAGCGTCGCCCCCCCCCGGAGCAAGCCCAGGCCCCCACCCCCAGACGCCGGCCCTAGAAGAGCTCTGGTCAGGCCTCGACGGGACCGAGGAGGCCAACCGGCCGAGGCAACCACTGATTGCCTCAGCGGAGACCCCGACCCGCTAGCCCCCCCGACCCGTACTAATAATGGGCCCCCCCTCCCCCCCAGAACGCCCCCCCACAGGACAGGGCCGACAAGCCCCCCACCCCACCCCACCCCAGACCCCGCAGCCGAAGCGGGTGACACCCAGAGCGACCGGGGGCCCCGAGAGGGTTGTCCCGTCCCGTCCCAGAGCCAGGGAAGGGCCGATCCCAGCCCCAGGTGCAGATGGGCAGCCCATCCGGCGCCGCTGGGCCCCCCCCACCCGAGCAGGGCCCCCCGCCAACCCCCCCCAGCACAGGCAAAGGGACCACCCCCCCAAGCCAAGCCAGACCACCACCCCACCCCCCCACCACGCACCCCCACACCCAAGCCCAGAGGACCACGCAGCGCCCCAGCCCGCCCCACCCAGGCACCGGACCCGACCCCCCGACCAACGGAGCCCCCCACCGCCCCCGCCAGGCACCGGAAGCCCCGACCCCCACCCCAAACCACGGCAGAAGGGCAAGGAGCAGCGACGACCAAGCCCTCCACCCCCTAAGTCATGGAGTCAACCACAGGAGACCAGAGAGACTGAATTCTTTCAAAGTTACTTGAGCTTTGGGCTGACATTTTTTCCAAGCTGATATGATCAAACAGCAGATTTCTGTGTTGACTTATGTTTATATTTTTCTTGTTTTTCCAATTTATTAAAATAGTTTTTTTGGCAATACAAAGAGTTATGAAAATGATAGATGCTAATCCTTCTTCTATATCGATGGCACTCATGTCACCAAGCACACAAAGTGACGGTGAGGCAGTGATTGAAACCTTAAGCCAGACTGATAAATCGGCACATACCTGCTGCCAGAGAGCCCTGACAGGAGTGCAGAACCACAGTGCGTGCATGTAGCTGTCGGGTAGATTATTATCACAGTGCTCGCAAATGTCTGAGTTACTGAGACCCATCTTGAACATCCTCTGTCCAGTGTAGTAAATTCTGTGAAGAGTTTTGAGATGGATTAGCTGCAGATTTGAACTTTTTGTCAGTTTAAAGGTGTTTAGACAAAGTTCTGACCAGAAGCTTTCATCTGTGCTGATGCTCAAATCTGCATCCCATTTTTTTGTTGGAAGGGCAATATTGTTATCTAAATTGCATAAAAGTTTGTATATTTTGGAGAGAGTTCTATTCATTGAAAAATTAATCAGAGTGGTAACTACATCTGGTAGCTTTAAATCGTCGTCTTTAATTTTATACTTTTTAGTAATACTTGATTTAAGTTGCTGATATTCCAAGAAGTTATTTATTCCATGTTTGTCTTGAAGTTCCTGGGGGGTTATGAATCTTCTATCAATAATTACGTGCTCTAGTTGTTTTATGCCCCCTGCTTGCCAAGCTGGGAAGTGAATCATTTTTTTGTTAATAAGGATGTCCGGGTTGTTCCAGATGGGTGTCATTTTGCACGGTTGAATTGATGATTTTGATATTTTGAGAAATTCCCACCAGGCTGTTAAGGTGGCATTTATATTAATGCTTTTGAAACAATCCTGTTTTTTAACTATTTGGCTAATAAATGGTAGCTGTGACAGGTTGATCTTTCCACATAACACCTGTTCCAAGTCTAACCATGAGTTGGTTTCTGGATTATTTTTTAACCATTTTAAGATATATTGTAATCTATTTGCAAGAAAGTATTTGTGGAAATTAGGTAGTTCTAATCCTCCACAGCTTTTTGCAGATTTTAAAGTTTTTAGACTAATTCTTGCAGGTTTGTTGTTCCATAGAAAGCTTGATATGGATGAGTCTAATGTTTTGAACCATTTTAATGGCGGTTGTGTGGGAATCATTGAGAAGAGATAATTAACTTTGGGTAAGATTTTCATTTTAACCGTGGCTACCTTGCCCATAAGGGACAGAGGCAGGTTGGTCCAGCGTGTTAGATCGTCCTGTATGCTTTTCAGTAATGGGGTGTGGTTTAGCTGCACCAGTTCTGATAGTTTGGGGGAAAAGTAGATACCCAGATATTTGATATTTCCTGTTTTAACTGGAATTGTGAGTCTTTGTTCCATATTCCTGTTGAGTGGTAATAAAACAGACTTATTCCAATTAATGGAATAGTCTGATATGGAGGAGAATTCATTTATGATCATTGCTGTTTCATTTACAGAATGTAAATTCCTTAAAAACAGTAATATGTCATCCGCATAAAGACTAATTTTATGATGGCTGTGTTTGGTTTTTATTCCTATAATGCTCTCATTCTGTCTTATTGCTGCAGCTAAAGGCTCAATGAATATAGCAAAAAGAGAAGGAGAGAGTGGGCAGCCCTGTCTGGTTCCTCTTCCAAGAAAAAACCTGTTTGAAGTCTGTTTGTTAGTTCTAACTGATGCATTGGGGTTGTGATATAATATTTTGATCCAATTGATGAATGCTTCTCCAAAACCAAACTTATGGAGGGCAGCAATAAGGAACTTCCAATTAACTCTGTCAAAGGCTTTTTCAGCATCCAGCGATAGTACCGTCATTTCCTGGTTTTTAATGGTGGCAAAGTCTATTATATTAACTAGTCTACGG
Organism: Oryzias latipes; assembly: GCF_053564925.1. NCBI lineage: Eukaryota > Metazoa > Chordata > Actinopteri > Beloniformes > Adrianichthyidae > Oryzias > Oryzias latipes. The sequence continues at coordinate 16,234,469 of NC_136253.1, read as the reverse complement.
ACATTATCATCCGAGTGTCTGCCTTTGATGAATCCAGTCTGGTCGAAGTGGATTATGTGAGGAGTGATTTTTTCTATTCTCTGTGCTAGTGCTTTGCAGATAATTTTTACATCTGCATTGATTAAAGAAATGGGGCGATAGCTTGAAGGACTAGTGGGATCTTTGTCTGGTTTTAGAAGAAGAATTATGTTGGCTGAGTTCATGTTAGGTGGCATTGATTGGCTCTCATTAATAGATGTGACAGTTTTATAAAATGTTGGTGCCAGTTGTTCCCAGAATTCTTTATAAAACTCAGCAGGAAAGCCGTCAGGCCCTGGAGCTTTACCATTAGGCATTAGTAACAGAGCTTCATGAAGTTCAGACGGCGAGAGCGGAGAATCTAAGTTTGTGATTTGATCCTCATTTAGCCTGGGTAGGTTTACATTATTAAGAAATGAGTCAATACTTTGCTCTGACGGATTGATCTGCGGTGTGTACAGGTTTTTATAAAAGTTTTCAAATTCGTTATTAATTTTGACCGGGTCATGGGTGACATTTCCTGTTTGGTCCATAATAGAGGTGATTGATGATTTTTCTCTGTTAATTTTAAGCTGATTAGCCAGAAATTTGCCAAATTTATTAGAGTTTTCAAATCTTTCAAGTCGTAGCCTTTGTATTTGAAATTGTGTTTGTTTATTAATGATGTCATTTAACTGCAGCTTTAAATTTTTCAGATCTCCCAGAATGTGTTCCTGTGCAGAAGCAGCATAAGCAGTCTCCAGGGTTTTGATTTTATTTTCTAATTCTAATAAATCTGCTTTCTCTTTGCGTTTTTTGTGCGTTGAATAAGAAATGATTTTCCCTCTCATGACTGCCTTTGCTGTTTCCCAAAGAACGCACGGTGGGATGTCTGGAGTATTGTTGAAGTCTAAGAAGGTTGCCCACTCTTTTTTAAAGAATTCAAGAAATTCCTGGTCCTTTAACAGAGACGTATTAAACCTCCAGGTTGTACCAGAGGGTGTGGATTTTTCCCTAGAAATGTTTACAGAGACTGGTGCATGATCACTGATAATAATTGGATGGATATTGGAGCTTTGGATATTTTTTAAAAGAGAGTTACTGATTAATAAATAGTCTAAACGGGAGTGTGAATAGTGAACTGGAGAAAAAAAGGTGAACCCTTTAGTGCTTGGGTGACATGAGCGCCACGCGTCGCAGAGACCCAGATCATTCATGTACTGCTTTAGAATACTTGCAGACCGCCATGTACGCTGGTTTGCTGCTGTGCTGAGTCTGTCAAGTTCAGGGTCCAAAACAAGGTTGAAGTCTCCTCCTATAATGATTGTGGAGTCAGAGTGAACTGAGAGTGAGGTGAAGAATCTGTGAAAGAAGGAAGAGTCGTCAACATTGGGACCATAAATACTCACTATACAATAGTCCTTATTCTGAATGGATATATTAATGATTACAAATCTGCCTTCTGGGTCAGTAACTGTATCCTTATGAGTAAAATTAAGATTTTTATTAATTAAAACAGCAACTCCTCTTTGTTTGGAGTTGTAACTGGCAGAGTATATAACTGGAAATTGTAAGCAGCACATAAGGTGATTCAAAGAATCTGATAAATGGGTCTCCTGCAGTAGAGCTATATCTGCTTTTAGACCATCCAGGTGATTTAACACTTTCAATCTCTTTGGCTCAGAGCCAAGTCCACGCACATTCCAGCTAACGATGTTAAGACTGTTCATAACTGCTCTGACTGAAAAGGTGTAAAGCTAAGTGATGCATGTGTGCCAGTCCGTGTGCGCGTGCCCGCATTGAGAAGCGCTGTGCGCGTGAACGTTTTCTGGCTATGTGAGCTGCGTGTCGCGTGCGTCCTATGAGAGCCTGTGTGAGGTGATTGCAGTATGTCGGCGTGTGTGTGCGGGATCGCATGTGCACGCCCCTGTGTGCGCTTGTGTGTGCGCGCGCCCGTTCCGTGCATAAATAAATACTTACCGAGGATGAGTTGCTTCCAGGTGATTTACATATAATGAGGGGGGAGAGGGGGGGGGGAGAGTAAAGGAAAGAAAAAAAGAGATAGAAGGGAAAACGAAAACAACAACAAAACAACAATAGAAACATCAGTGGGACTGAAGTGACGAAGAAAAAAAAAAAGACTGTTTTCCTGCGATCGAGGTGTGGATTATTGATGATCCGGTTTTCCATTCATTGAAGTAAGTTTAGCGGGTTTCTTCTGGGCAGCGCAGATGTTCTCAGCGCGGATCTGAAAGCCTTCAGCACAGCCAGGGGGTGATCTCCGGGTCCCGGAACAGCCGGCCGTCCACATAAAGTTTGTCAACGGCCACAATCGCTCTCGAACCAGCAGCAAGATGCTTCCTCCTCAGCGGGAACAGGATCTTCCTTCTACGGAGGATTTCTGCCGGGAACTGGTCATTCACGCTGTAATGCGTGCCTCTCAGTTCCCGTCCGCGGCCCTTCACCATCTCCTTCTGTTTGAAATGTTCGAATTTAGCCACAATAGGACGCGGGCGCTGGTGGTCGGACCTTCTTCCTCCGAGGCGGTGAACCCTGTGGAAGGAGATCTTCTGCACCTCCTCCTTGGGGAGCTTCAGGTGGACCTGTAAAAAGGATCTAACGGTGGCTTCGGGGTCTTCTCCTGCCTCCTCTGGAACCCCCGCGACCACTAGATTGTCCCTCATGCTCCTCGACTGAAGATCCAGGAGGGTTTCCTTGATGGATCGGTTCTCCTCGGAGAGACGGGCGGTGTCACTGCTCAGGGTCTTCACGGTCTCTCTGAGGGCCTGGTTCTCCGCTGCAAGCTCCCGCACCTGCTGCTGGCTGAATTCCAGAGACTCCCGCAGACCTTGAAATTCTCTATGGAGGATCTCCAGCAGATTGAGGCGGCCATCAAAGCTGGAGAGCTTTTTGTCAATCGAATCCAGGATATCGCTCATTCCGCTGCCTGGAGAGGACACAGCCCCGGGAGAGTCCTCAGGCCGTTCACGCTTGGCGGAGGGGGTGGTGGTGGCGGTTCTGGGCTTCACCATGTTGCAGGTATTAAAACACTCGTCGATGAAATTCTCCAGGTCCTCCAGGCTGACAGAAGCTTAATACTCTTAACAGGTTATGTTAGTTAGCAGGAAATGTTTTAATATGGCGGAAAAATGAAACAAGATCGAAAATGTTTGTTCAAATGCTTACGCGCCGCCAAGTCGACTCACCACACTCGTCTCGCTGGGTCTCGCGATACTACAGCATCACGCCTCACTCCCAGGTCAACTAGGATTAACCGACCAGGTATTTTGGCTTATTCCTCTGTGCAGATCTTCTGTAGAGCAGTGATGTTTTGGGTTTGTCGCCGGACAACATGCACTTTACACTCCCTCTATAGATTTTCTATGATGTGGAGATCTGGATACTAGCTGGGCCACTCCCGGACCCTAGAAGGCTTCTTACAGTTGCCAAGGGGGTGTGTTTGGGATCATTTTCATCCTGACATGATGTCATTTTGGGCAGCTGTGGTGCAGAGGTAGAGCGGTTCAACTCTGATCAGAGGGCGGCAGGCAGGTCTGGATCTCACCTTGCTCACCTATGTGACAAAGTGTCCTTGGGTAAGACACCAAACCCCATATCACTCCTGGTGGTTAAAAGGTTGGTGCCTTGAATGGAAGTGAAGCTGGCATCAGTCTGTGAATGTATGTGCAAGAGTGTACACACACACAGACACACACCTATGGGTTCATGAGTGAGGTCTTGACCAAGGTAGAAAAGTGCTACATACAGTGAGGGGAAAAAGTGTTTAGTCTGCCACCAATGGTGCACGTTCTCCCACTTAATGAGCATGATCATATCACATCTGAGCCTGGGGGTGTCCGTGTCCCTGTGGTGTGGGTTCTGGTCCTTGCCCTTGAGCATCGGCCTTCTCCAAATTCCAAATGTGGGTTAGGAATCAGGAATCAGGAATCAGGAAACTTTATTGTCATTTTATCATGATAAAACGAAATTAGGCTCTCTGGTCCCGGGCCAGCCGTTTAAATTCAGACATAAATAAATATAGTATCAATAACGATATCAGTCTGTTACGGAGTATTGCACAGAAGTATTTTTCAATTGCACAGTATGTTATGTTAAGCATTGCACAGCCCTGTGATATTGCACTTGGGAATTAGCTTGTTGTCCATGGAGAGGGGGGGGGGGGTGGAGTTCAGCAGTCTGACTGCTTCAGGAAAGAAACTGTTCCTGTTAGGCTGGTTGTATGAAGGTAAATATGTTCCAAAAAGGGCGCACTAGTAGATATGATGTGAGAACTTGTAATATGAAATGTGACAACTTGCACACAAACAGAGTGCTCATGGGAGACGGACTGACTTTTTGTACATTAGTATCATCATAATAGATTGTGGAGAACAGCTTCATGTTTATGTTTATTGGTTGATGTGGATCATCTGCTCATGTGAATCCTCCCACAGTGTTTCATTAGCAGCTGTAACCACAGAAACTCTGATCAAACAGGAATGAACAGAATCCATCTGATATGAAGCTGTGCTTTGAAAACCACTTCCCTCCTCTTTGAAGAGTAGTCCCATATCTGTCTTCAGGTTTTTGTACAGCCTCTTCTACACTTTGGATCACTGTGTGTCTACAGCACAGTAGTAGAGAGCTGTGTCTGCCAGGGTTAACTCTCTGATGGTCAGTTCAGTTGATGTGTATGTTGTTCTGGATTCATATCGTTTATCTGGAATATGTTCACTTGTGGAACTTTTTGCCCCTTTCCAGAGAATAAACTGAGGAGCCTGAAGGTCAGAATCATGTTTGTACCAATAAAGCCAAGGAGCGCTGTCGGCTGTCTGATAGTTACATTTCATTGTAACAGATTTTCCTTCAGTTCCTGTAAGTTGATCTTGATCAGGAGAGATTGTGTCTCCATCTGTGAGTCCTGGAAAAAGTGGAGAAAATGAAGCCATTAGATGTACGAGATGATGAGTTGATGCAGCAGCTTCAAACAAACTTGAATCTCTGTTCTTGAACTCACCTAGAATGTGAGATAGAAGCAAAAAGAGGTAAAGCAACATGTCTTTGGAGTTCTTGAAGCCACACAGACAGCAGATGAACTCTGTTCTTCCACTGCAGCTCAATGAGGGAGAAGTTCAGTGGGCGGGGCCAATAAGCTTTTTTTTCTGCTAAACTCAACCAATCAAAGAGTTAAGATCTTCCACAGCAGGTCTGTGAAGGATCCCCTCTTATGGACAAAAAATGTAATAACTCTTTTAATTTGAAATTTGTTAATTAAAAGGTTTTTTCCTGGACGACAGAACAAAAACAATCTACTGCAGAAATTTGAACAAAAAGTTGTTACTAAATTAAGAACCGATTTCATGAAACATCCTATTCCCCCAAAAGTTAAAGAAACACACTTCAAAATTATGAATAATATTTATCCCTCCAAAGAATTACTTATATTACGTTTAAACAGTAATGACAAAAGCTGTTCCTTCTGCCAAATTGCTGTTGATGACATCAACCAGATATTTTTCCTGTGTGATGTTGTACAAATGTTCAGGTTGGATGTTTACAAATGGTTAAAAAATAAATTCCCATTTATCATGGATTTCTTTTCGAAAGACGTAATAATCTTTGGCCTGTCACTACACAACAATGTAAATAATGTATGTATCAATACTGTGTTGACTGTGTTACAAGTTTTTTATACAATAAAATAGGTTACAGAAATGTCACCCCAGCTTTACCTTCTTTAACAATGAGGTCCATTTATACTTAAAATACATAAAATTAATCGATTCACCTAAAGCCATAACATTCCATTTATTTATCTGTTGTATCCCCTGCTTTTTGTAACACTATCCAACTCTGAAATTGTTGTTTCTTTATTTTATACTTTTCCCTAATTTCTCTATGATTATGAATACGGACAGGTTTATGTATGCATACAGACAAGAATTTTTTTTGCTTCCTTTCAAATTGCAGTATTCTTTCTTGTATTCGCCATATTTTGTGAATTTTATGAAAATGTTCTGTTGTTGTCTTGTATTGTGTTCAATAAAAAACAAAAAAGCTCTGTCTTATCTTTCTTCTTATGCTTCATTTCTCTGTTGTCTTTGTCATCCGTTCATTGTCTCAACAATCAGTGCTTTCACAGTGTGTGACACCCTCTAGTGGATGTTGTGTTTGTGGATGTTGTGGGTTGTTGCAGGTTTTTGTACAGAGTTTTGTTGTTTCCTGTCACTGTGGGCCTCACAGCACAGTAGTACACAGCAGAATCTGTCACTGCAGCAGAGGAGATCTGCAGATCCATTTGTCTTTGGTCGTCACTGACTTTGAAGGAAAATCCAGGAATTGTTTGGGAAATTGGTGTTCCTGTTCCAGAATGAGAGATCAAGAACTCTGGAGGTTTTCCTGGAAACTGTCGATACCAGAAGAAATATTCATTTCCTATTGCAGCATTTTTATATTTGTAGGACAGAGTGACAGAAGTTCCTTCCAAAGTGGACTCTTCCTTCTTGACTGCAGTGAGTTCTTCACAGCTGACATCTAAAGGAAGAGAGAAGTCAGATCAGTGATGGACAAACATCAAATGCTGAAATGGATCTTTGAAAGAATCCCATCAACCTGTTCCAATGACTAGAAGCAGCAGAGTGAACACAGATGTCTGCACAGACAGCATGTTGGATGAAGCTGATGTTTGGCTTTTGTGTGTTGAACTGTGTTGAAAGTGGAAGTTTGTGTCTCTTCTATAGTTCACTAACAGCTCAGCTCCTCCCTCAATCTCTCCCTCTGCTCTTTCATTTGTTCTTCCTCTTCTCTCGGTTCCTCTTCCTCCTGGTTAACAGTTTGCTTAACCCTTATATTGTGTCCGGGTAAAACCGAACCCGTTAGAAACACAAGGTAAAACTGTGTGATAATGGGTACGTTTTTACACAATATAAGGGTTAAAGGATTCTCTCCATTGATTGAAACTCAAAAGACTTTGTGTGTTCTCATGTCTGTTCTGGTTTAGAATTCACCACTGACACAGATTACATTTTAACTGCACACTTTTCTCTTTGTTTTAAATCAATTTCGAAAAGAGCAGCATTTTTGTTTATTATGTGATTATTATGTGTTTACACAGTTACATTCATAAAAATCACAAACAAGCTGAAACTGTGCACAACATGATTTTGAAATCATCTGCTGTTCCAGGAGGGGTTTCTTCATCACCGTGACACCACGGTCACAAAGACATCTGTCCTCAGTGTCATCAGGTGAAGCACGGCGCCGCGGTCCACGTGCTGTCACGTTCATTTTTAGACCAGAACTAAAGAACAATAATGGACAGAAATTACATTTATCCCACAATAATGTTTCTAAAACGACTATGGGTGTGTTCAAATTCGAGGGCTGCATCCTTTAATGGCCAGTACCTTCCAAGTCGACGTTGGCCGGGTCCTTCGTCGTCGAGCAGGTATGCCAGATGTTAACGACTGTGAATTTGGACGAGTCTAGCCTTTAGATAGTTCCACCTATCACCTAGCAACTTTGAGTCCCGCACAAAGTGGAGTAGTGAACCAGGTATGGAGCTCAAAATTGTCATGGCTCATTTAATTCAACTTTTAATCTTGGAGGTGTAAATATAAAAAGGTGTAAATATTTCCAACTCCGGGTCCCCCTAAACAGTCCACCATTGTTGTCAGAAAATTCCCGGGCTTGGCCGCAATGCATCTTGGGATATCACTGTAAACCCGAATAGTCCAATGAGCTCAAAAGTTTTATAATCACTGAACTCAAAAGTAACAAACAAGTTGAGTCAGCTTAAAACCTATAAGCCGATTCAACTTTTGCCACAGTTATATGTTTATTGGACTAAAACATTTTGAGTAAATGAAACCTTGGAGTCAAAACTTATGAGTAATGAGACGTGATGACGTCATAACGTACGCCCATGAACGTGAACTCAGCCACAGAAGTCTTCAAGATGGCGGAGGTCTGATGCGAGTGTCAGCTGGCCCAAGTTGATAACGCACATACGTCTAGGTAAGTCGTATTATTTTATTTTTTATTATATTTTATGACTTTCGCCTCTGTATTATATATTTGTTGCTTCTTTTGATGTTCCTTCAAGTATATCCTTTGTATTCATGACGTGCTCCATGAGTTTGTATGTATCTTCGAATATTTGTTCTGAATTAAACAATTATGTATGTTTTGCAGTATCATGTCATCAAAGAATTATTGCTTGTGGTTAAAAGAAGTTGTTGGGGCAAAGTTTCAAGTTTTACTTTTACCGAGTTGGTTGGCGCACATTTTAAATTATCTAACCGTTACTAGCTAACCGTTACTACTAGCTAACCGCTAGCTAGCTCTGGCAGAGCGGCTGCCACAGCCACATATACGACTCGGTGGGAATTGCCTTTTTTTTCTACTACTTTTTACCACAGGCTCTGTGATTTGGTAATCGTTATTTTTTTGTGTAACTTGTATTTCACGTAGTAACCTAATAAATGCAAATGTGGGCTAAGCTAGCTGCCTTACGCTAACATGTTCTCGTATCTTCTTTAGTGAACCGGCGGTGCGTTTGAAAAATAAGAGCGGAGGTAAGTTTTGATTGTAAATAACATGGCTGCAATATTTAAGACACGAGCAGCTCCCAGTCCCACGAATCCTCCGGCTATGGAGAACATTTGACCTTATTGACAAATTAAATTAATTATAAATAAGTAAAAATGTCTAAGCTACCTTAATGTTATGTAGCAGTTATAACTTTGTCCTGAATTGGGCTCGAGTTAAAATACTAAATGTATCATAAAGTTTGCTTAAGACTCAAAAACTGTATTTTGGCCACTGGTTTGGTTGTGATTTGTGTTTCACAATGTCAAATATTTTAAAATAACTTTTTTGTCTCTTCCTAAAACATCCTCTATGTCATTCTAGCTAATGCACAAGTATTTAAAAAATATTAATATAAATCATAGATTACATATTGTGGACAGAGTATTGAGGCTATTGTGAAATGCAGCGGTTTTTCCAAGCTACCAGTAGCTTGAAAAAGCTTAAAAATGTGTTTAACATTTTAAAAAAATTTTTGTAGATGTGAGCTGAGTTTCATCGCATCACAAATGTCAAACTGTTAAAACAGTTTTATTTTGACCTGGACAGACAGACGCAGAGGATGCTGATCTTTTTGAGACAGAAGGCAGCATGAACCAGAAGGCTCTATGCGACTTTCTGCACCTCTATGATAAACAGGTGAGGTGTAACTGCATGGCATGATCAACATTATGCATTAGTATAGCTAAAAGAAGGGGCTGACTTGGATTGATTCATATTAATTACTGAGTGTTTCTAATTCAGTGAATGACTGTAAATGTTTACTTCACTGGAGAAAAAAACATCAATGTTGATCTCAATGCATTTGTAAATATGAATTTAATGTCATCTTATGTTTGGTGTGTTTTTTGAAATAACTGTACAATTTTAAGATTATTAAAAAGACTAGATGAACTGAACTGAGCCAGACCAAAGGGTACAGTCATTTGAAATATGTTTGCCATATTAATTTGTCTTTGTCTCTGTGCAGCAAGAGCAGACTGCTGATGTCAAAGGTACTCCTGTCCTGCACTGGCTTCCCATATACAAACGTGAGGAGGACCCACAGTTCTTCAAAGTTTGGAATGTAAGTACTTTATGATGGATATGCTGGTTAATACTCCAGCTGTGTGGGTAATACAACTTAACCATAAAGTCATGCCAAAGCAATATTATGTGGCAGAGCACATAGTCTCCTAAAATATTGCACTCCAGCTCATCTGTGCTCCTGTACGTGACCGTGGACCTCGCCTCTGGCTCATCTCGGGCCCACAGCCGTCCCCTATTTCATCTGGATGACGCCAATCTGCTGGACTTAAAAAATGCAGTTGTTGAGCTAGAAAATGTAATTCTTCTCAAAGAGTTCTGGTACATCGCCTGTCCGTCCTGGGGAGGAGTTTTTATTTTATTTTATTTTTATAAAGGAGTTTTTACTAACTGTGTAAAAGGGTCTAATGGCAGGGATGTGATGTGTGTAAATGTGATCCTGTTTTCAGATGTCATATTTTTTTGTGTACAGTGCCTTATGGAATCATGAGGACTCTTACAAATAGTCTTATTTTGATTCCATTTGATTTTGTATTATATAAGCTCTGTTCTTCCAGATCCTTTTCAAGCAATAAATCAAGCTCTACATGACTTTAGTTAAAGATCACTCTATTGAATTAAGCAAATGTGATTTAATTGACGTTTTTGTTTTATTTTCTGTCTTTTTAATCAATGCATTTCATCATTTCTGTAATGAGTTTGATAAATATGTGTAAATTTTTTATTGCTTTTACTACAATCCTTGAAATCATTAATTTAAATCAATTTTAATAATTTTCCTGATGTGTAATTTCTGACCTTCTCTTAAAATGTCAATTTCAGGTTGTAGTTTTTGCATAAAGTTTTCTTCCCTCAAATGATCAATTCTCTCTCTTTAATACTACACTGTATTTTTTCCTTTGCAGATTAGAGTCACCAGAGGCAGACATCAGCAGCACGTCTGTTGGCATTCTGACTGTCAGCAACAACAATACAAGTTCAGTGCATTTCTGTCCGCTCAGTACAGCAGTTGTGGTGGAAGATGAGCTTGTGGTAGGCGACATTCCCAAAAATGTTTTGAGTGCTAATGTTTGTAGGGAAAGGGCACCCAAAGAAAAGACAGTTTTATGTGGGAAAAGTATTAAAAAAAAAGGCTGATAAACAATTTTTGCTTTTCTTGAAATGTAAGAATGCTCTTTTTTTATGAAGTTGTATAAGGAAATGGTGTAAAAAAGATTAGTGCTCATTTTTTGCTTTTCTTGAAGACTGATTTATTTATTTTTTATGGCTTGTGCACTTTTTCTTAACACAAATTGTGCAGTGTTTTACCTTTTTGTAGTACCACAAGTTGTTTAAATGTACTTGTGTAAGGTGGTTTAAAAATAAACTTGCAATTACAATTCTGCCTCCATTTTCTTTTGTAAAAATGGCAGTGACTAAGAAGGACAAATAAGACTAGTTTAGACTTCAAATGATTAATTTTGAGTTGAGATATATTAAAGTTTTTTAGTTAATTAACTAATGTATTAAGGTTCAATAAAAACAAAATATTCTAGTTCAGTAAAGTAAGAATCTTTAAGTTAGTTAAATAAAAAGTTATAGTTTAATTTTAGTTAAATTGTTTTATTTTATTCAACTCAAAAATTTTAAGTTCACTGAACTTATACTTTTTAAGTAAGTCAACTTAAAAATTATTATGTAATCTGTTTCCTCAAAAATTTTGAGTTCACTGAACTTATTCGGGTTTACAGTGTGGACAGCATAGAAGGATACACCAGACCAGTCCTTGAAATCGTGAAAAAGAAGGCAGTATTCCTTGGCTGCATTTGAAGGAGTCGTTGTCAGTTTGGACAGCACTTGTCACGGCTGTGTGACGTAAGTAGTCTACAAATGCAGCCCAGGAAGAACGCAGCACTCGAATTTGGACACAGCCCTTTTAATGTCAATTATTTCACATTTTGCTTTCAATTATTTTTTTTTTGCTTTTTAAGTTTCTTTATGCTTTCAAAAACCTGTTTTTTTTGCTTTTAAAAGCTTTTTTGCATTTGCAAAACACATGTTTTCGCGTGTGTTGTGTCAAATCTCGCTTTTTTCCTTTCTTTGATTTTGCTGACCACTTTGAGCGCGACTTTGCGCGATATAACTGCCACAGCCAAAAAGTTTTTACCATGCGTTGTGTGTTCTCACTTTTTTCCTATTTTTGATTTTGCTGACATTAGTTTCAGTTAAGTGTGACAAAGCTGCCATCAAACAGCTGCTGATTGGTCCAGATTCTAACCAATCAATCTTTGCATTAAGACGTTTTCATCTTTCATCACCTTTTTTATCTTTTTAACAATAATTTTTTCTTTTTTAGGATTGATTAATTTTTATTTAGTCAATTTGTGAATTTATGGCAGAGGATCTCCTGAAGTTGGTCAGCAATTAAATCAATCTCCTCATCTAAGTTGTAGCTCCACCTGTGCAGCATCATAACTCTCAATTATCTGTTCAAATGTCTCTCTGAAATAATGAACCCTTGCTGTTCCAGGCTATGTCATATATCATTATAAGTCATTCTCATCCTAAAAATCAAGTTCTAAGAAATGATCCATATCCTTTGAGCAAGTTAAAAATCGTAAGAAAAAATCTATTTTCCTGGGAAAGAAATTATGTCTCGTGATCATTAAGTTGGTATGTGGCACCAAAAAAATACTAATTTGTGGCCACAAGTACCAATTTGAACAAATTATTAATTTGAGTACATTTTGTTCAATTATTTTTTTAATGACGTGTCCAGGGCTCCATAATTCTCAGTTCAATGTCTGAACACTCAATATTTTTACTGTGTGATGCCTTTAGTTGATATTGTGGAGTATTGTGCAGTTTTTGCTTTGCAGGTTTTTGTACAGAAGCTTGCTGTTTCCTGTCACTGTGGACTGCAGAGCACAGTAGTACACAGCGGAGTCAGACACATGAAGCTTCTGGATCTTCAGAGGAACTGATTTGTCTTTGAGTTCAGCATCAAATCTGTCTTCTTTGAACTCTGGAGTGTTTTCTTTTGCTGTTGAGTAACGTTTCAACATGTACTTTGGGTAACTGTTCACTTCTTGTTTGTACCAGAACAATGTTGGTAATTGTGTGCTACTTGTCTCAAAGGTACAGTTGAGTATGAGAGAGTCTCCTTCAGCAGCAATGACTTCTCCTCCTGGTTGGATCACTTTGTCTTCTCCTTTACACTCTGATGAAGAACAGAACATGCAGAGGAAGAGATGAATCAATAAAGATGATTGATGAAAGGACAACAATCAGCAGCTTTAACAGCCTTTAATGTACAGCTCAGTAATTTGTTGAAGTGTTTGAAGAGGAAACATGTTGATCTTTGTGTCTTACCAAAGAAAAGAGCAGCAAGAAGAATCCACAGCCAATGTTCCATCTGTACAACAAGGTTTCAATCAACAGCAGAAACTAGCTGATGTTCAACATTCACTCTGACAATTGTTCTCTTCACAGCACCAATTCTTGAACACACTTGAACACTTGTGCTGGAAAGGAGCCCCGCCCCCTTCACTATGTCGCCCTCTGGTGGAGGACAGAATATGTCATATGCTGTGTTCGTCAAAGTGGATTTGCTGTGTCTAAATGTCTCTCAATAAAATGTGTCACTGCAGCAGAGCTATTTTGGCGGGGTTTAGGTTTCAGAGGACAGTCTATTCTTCTTTTTGCAGTTTGCTTTGAGTAAATTTAAGATTCGGCAGAGATTTAAAATGAAAAATCCTCCCTCTATAGCAGAGGTGGGCACTGAGGGCCACATTCCTGCATGTTTTCCAACATACCCTGCTCTGGCATGTTCTGATTGGCTGGACACACCTGAACCAGGTAATCAGCCATGAGTAGGGCAAGACTATCAGGAAATCATGCAGACACACCCGCCATTGGGCCCTGGAATTGCCCACCCTTGCTGTATAGTATTTCAATGCAGTCAAAACTATTTAACATAAAGGTTTCCTTGACATTCCATTTGGACGGTTTAAGGGTCAGTTCTGCGTTTTTTTCTTTCTTTAGTAGCGGACTACGTTAGTCATGGTCCTGGGCTCCGTCATATAACCCACAATGGGGAAATTGTTCTCCGCACTTTAACTCATCAGCTCCTGCTCCATGAGCTATGCGACAGACCGTCTAGGGCAGGGGTCTACAACCGTTACCACTCAAAGAGGCATTTGAATGAGTTTCCCACAGAAATTAAAACACAGGGAGCCCCAACACCCTCTACAATCATAAACGGTTACTCAAAAGCCCCTCCCAGTCCTCTCTCCCTGCTTTTCCTCTCTACCTGTTCACCTGTTCATATTCTCTGCAGTAGCGAGTTGTTTTCCCCTGCGCTCCTCCAGTGTGTTCTACACAGAGAGCGCAAAATACTGTCATCATAGCAGCAGGTTGACACGATAGTTGGGGCCCCCTAGCGCAGATTTATTAATTTTACGCAGAAATGGCTGGTTTTAGTCTAGGAAAACTGCAAGGAAAAAACAGGAAAACTTGCGGAGGGGCCAGACACTTCATCCATTCATCCTGCCCACTTGACCTAAAGGCATCACGACATTCTTAAAACACAGTTGTTATTTAACAAAAACCAGAGAGAAAAAAATTCGCCCCACAGGAACTGGCTCCAGAATTCCTATATTGGTTTATAGCGGGTTAAGAAAATGAATGGATGGCCGGTCAACTGAAGAAAAACTCAATACTGTACTCCTTTTATTATTAGTCTGAACTATCTTTTATTTTGAAAAATGTTTTCTTTTGAAAAATGACCGGATTCGGGTGCTAAATTAGACCATAAGGGAGAAAAAAACAACAGCTGTGTATATATGTATATCTATATAGGCGTGTGTGTGTGTGTGCCCCCCCTCCCCATTGGGCAGTTTTTAGCTGTGTCTGGTGGTTTTCAGATGACTTTTGGGCTGGAAAACTGTGACAATATGTAGCAACACTGGTCCAGTCCCCTGGTAAAACTGCAGAGGAGCTTTAATTTAAAGCCTGGATGTCCAATGCTTTAGTCTGCTTTGGAAAAAGCAGACTAATTCTCATTTTTTTTTTCATTTTTATTTCCGGTGCTTCCTCAGTTGGGACCTCTACCTCTGGGTCGGCTGCTGTTCAGCCGCTGCGGTTCTGGATGGGAAACTGCATCACCACTTAGCTGTGGTGGAGCGGTCCCGGCCTGTGATGCTGCATGTGGCTGTCTATGCAGCTATTCACCTATAATCACCTATTAGGGTGATGGGGGGGTCAGCCTGCAGCGGCCCCCCTCCCATGCTTGACTTAAGGAAACGGTCCCCTCCCCTCTTGGTTTTAACTGCACCTTAGACATGTAGGACCCTTGGTGGGGGGTTGCTTGGAAGAGGGATCCATGAGTTCTCTGGCAAGACCATGAGCCGGGGATCACATCACATCTGTGCCTGGGGTTGTCCGTGTTCCTGTGGTGTGGGTTCTGATCCTTGCCCTCGAGCAAAGTCCTTCTCAAAATTCCAAATATGGGTTAGCCTGGTTGGGCAATATTTATATCACTCCTTATGGACCCCCGCTTCTCTTGGGTGTCCTCCTCCTGGGCAGGGGTGGCCGGCCCCTGCCTTGCTCTCTCCTGGACCAACCGCGGGATCAGTAGGAGAGTGGCTGGAGCGTGGGGCTGGTCTCCCTTGAGGGGGCCCTGGCCCATGCCTAGGGTTTGGGTGGGTGGACGCTCATAACTACTGGGTGGTGATGGGGTGCTCGTCTGGGGCCTCCTTGCTCTCCTGGGGCAGGCCCCCATATTGGGCCTTCCAGGCGGAGCGGGGGGGGGGGGGGGGTTCTGCTCTTTTGGTTGGGCTGGAGCTTGCACTCTCTGTCCCCCTATGCCTCCCTGCTCTCTGGCAATAGGGGCCTCTGTGGCGGTCCTGCTGGCCCTGGCCTGGGTGGTGGGTGTGATTGCCTGGCGGGCGGTTGTTCAATATCTGCTGCCGTGCGGGTGCTGGAGGGTTCCTGTCTGTTGCTGCTGCAGGGGCCTTGGTGTGGGAATGACTGGGCAATCTCCCTCCTTCTTTTTACAGTCCATCATCCACCTCAGAAGAACATAAACACTCACTTGAGCACAGGTGCTATCTCACCTTAGCACAAATAATGTGCGTGACTGAATGAAATGTTTCACATTTTAGTCTGAATGCATAAATATGTGTAAGTGTTGAGGACACATTGACATGTTTGTATGTGAACATTTATGGAGCCAAAAGGTTTGTTGGTAACATTTGAGTGTGTGTGTGTGGGTGTGTGCGGGTGTGTGTGTGTGTGTGTGTGTGTGGACAGGCCCCACCCCTCGGGAGGGGAGCATGTAGAAGGAGCAACATCTTTGCACATCCAAGCCCAAAAATCAACTGTGCAGAGAAAACAACACAGCACTGGGAAAGAGATAGTTATCAAGAGGAAGGAAGAAATGATGAAGAAGAACAGCAAGAGCCCGAGTGAGGAGGAAAATGGAGCCGAGAACTACATGAAGAGATGGAGAATATTCATCAGTTCAGACAGCAGTCAAGGCGTAATGACGACATCATAAGAGATGCACTTGAGAATCAGTCTGAGGGAGAGAAAAGAGAATTAGGACCAAAGTACAGAGCCAAACCTAAAGTTAAGAGTAGTGATCAGTGTAGAAGAATTAGGGTAGCAGCCATATAGGGCAACAACTCCACTTCAGAGGAAGAGGAGGGAGCAGTCATGTCAGACACCCCCTGGTGAGGTGGAGGGCCGCCAAAGGCTGCTCAGAACACCAAAGCTATTCAAGCAGCAGCTAGAAATCCAGTAAAACACACCAGATGAAGTTGTGAAGCATGACTCAGATGCCCCTGGTGGATGCAGGAGGTGGTGTACTCGGTCCATATTTGCCCTTCTCAGTCAGAGACATGGCAGGGTGGTGTGATCAGCTGCCGGGGGAGGCCATGCTAGATCAACAGATTTATTTCTCTTGCAGTAGGACATGGTTTGGTGGATGTGTGTGTGTGTGTGTGTGGGGGGGGGGGGGTCTGTTGTGCGACTGGGGGGCGGAGGCTGTGGCTGGTGCGTCTGGCATGCCTTGCCTTCATGTACTCCCTCAGGACTGGTGAGTCATCAACCTTTTGCCGCAATTTGTGCAGAATTTCCAAAAACTATTGACACAGCACCTATCTCGGTCCCCTGGACCCCAGATCTGGACTCAGCCAAGCATTATGTTGATTGTGTCCAATGATGGATTGACCAAACGGGAAAACATCCATTGCGTTTGCCCAAATCAGAGGTACTTTTCCGAACTTCTATAATAAATTTGTTGCCAGAAAAAGTACAGGATGAACTAAGAAGGGATCCCCATCTGTTGGCTGACTAGACTGCACTTCTTAGGTGACATATATTACATGTACTGAAACAATACACACAGGAAAGGGATAAGAAAAAGGACACCATGCAGAACTTACAAATACAACATCTTAAGTTGCAAATGGCCAAGGCACGCAGTGACACTAATGAAAAAAAAGGAACCGAAAAGGAAAGCACCACCGTCTGAGACTATCATGTGGCAGGGGCGAGGGCCTCCGAGGGGTGGTGGTGGACCATTGCGTGGAAGGGGTGGATACAACACTGGTGGGTGTGGCTATGCCCCTAGACGGATGGATGATGCAGGAGTATGTTACATCTGTGGAGCAGCTGATCACTGGGTGAGAGATTGTTCGCATCGTCCTTATCAACCAAGGGGAGCTCTGGCCTCAAGAGGGGGGATACATGTTGTACATTTATCCCCAACAATACTGGCAAAGATGGACGTCTCACAAACGCCTTAGATGGCCTTAAAAGCTTGAATAAAAAGATGAAGAAACATTCGGGAGTGAACACCTCCTTCTGGGACGACTGGATGAATGTGTTTGGACAATGCCAGATTTGGTCTCCTCTGCCCTGATTGCCATTATTATGTGCATCTGTTTTGATTGTTTTTGGATGTTGTTGTGTTCCCTGTATCCGCCAACTCCTAGTCAGGTTGATCAATACGGTGGTCGGAGCCGACCCAAAAGTTCAATACGTTGCCCTGCCTCCCTCCCTCCCGGCCAGAAGGTTGACGAACTGGAGGGGACCATCCTGCTGTGAGAACAATGTGGGCTGTGCTTTGTATTTTTTAATATCATTTAATCTGCTTTACTTTTACATCTATGTTTTGATCAGTTTTGATACTTTTAAATGTACTGTTATTACTCAAGTTGTGGAGTTGATTTGGGAATGATGGTTTGAAGCTCCGGGATTTTTTGGGCCACGAGGCTGTGTGTCATGCATATGGAATGGTCCAGTCCTGACTCCTGAAGGTTTTCTCATTATGACATTTTATATTTTCTACTATCTTTATTTTTATACATTTTATACAAGACAATAATTTATGCTTTTATTTATGCTGACCAAGTAGAAAGGAGGTTTTGTTATGGCCTCTTTCGAGGCCAAGAGGGAGAATGAAGAACATGTACCATAATTTCCGGACTATAAGCCGCTACTTTTTTCCTGCGCTTACAGCCCTGCGGCTTATTCAGTGACGCGGCTAATTTATGGATTTAATTGGCGGCCGCCATGTATGTATTTTCGGACTCAGTGAATGGTTTGAATTCTCTATCTAACACCAAGCACAAGGCATTTATTTTTCAACACACCTCTAAGCAGCCAAACAGCATGCAATTGACTTCAGGTCTTAGACACTTCAGTCATGGTTCAACAAAACGAAACAAGCATACCCGGCCGCATCCCAGAATCCTTTGGTGCCATTAGACCCAACCTGCACGTGATCGCCGCTACAATATAATGAAGCTTTCAAGTTAAAAGCAATCGTTAAAAGCAGCGTGAAAAAATCCACCATCACCAACGGGTTTGGAAAAGCCGGTCAGCTGCGTGACGGAGAGAACAGCGCATGCTCCGGAGTGAATTTACCTCTGAGTCATAGTGACTCGGCTGGCTGCACGTAAATATGTGGGAATAACATCAGCCTTTATTTTGCCGGGACACGACTGGAAACACAAATCGACGTGATCGTTTTCACGGTTTTTAAGGACTGAGCTGAATTTTGCATTGAAAAGCTCACAGCCTCCGTGTGAGCTGGAGACATCTTCTCCTGCTGCTTGAGCTGCGGGGCCGATGGCAGTCTGATGGCTCCCACACGTAACAACGCATCCGCCCCTCATACACAAAACGTACAGTATTAAGTCTGATTGCTCTGCACAGACACGATTTGCTCCTTCCACCTGCGCAATGGGGACGAAGTGCCCCTCCTTGAAGCCGCCCTGGCCAGAGGTGTCGGAGTAGATAGTAAGGGGAAACAAGGAGCGCGCGGAGCGCAGAGGCGTCCGCGTAGCAACAGTGTTTGTTGTGGAAGGAAACTTCTGACGCACGCGCCGCACTGAGGCGTGCGCTTTTCAGTTGCCGCTGCTTTATTATACTGGTGTGTTTTTTAACCAGCCCTGTTACTCCCATAACGCTGCCGCGACACGGAAGGAGACGCGGAAGGAGAGCTGTTCCCGTTCACCCCTCCATGCACTGCTGATACTTGCTCATTCTTAAACACGCACAACAGTATGGCGAGCCGGGCGTTGGCCCCGCCTTTAGCCCCTAAGAGTCAAGGGAAATGGGGAATCGCGGATGTAAATTTCCTCATCATAACTGAGGGATGTAATGTTGATTTTATGGTTACTGTTTGTAATTTTATGTATGATACCTAGATTGTCAATAAGTAAAAACAACTAAAAAAATAAAATAAAATAAAAAAACCATAACTGAGGAACTTGTGAACAGAATAGAGGTCCATGCTGTTTGGCAGATGCCGGTTTACTCAAATACATGAGCCTGAAGTAAAACTGACTCCACTCGCGGTGTGCTAATGAATTACACGTACTCTAGGGGGTATCAGGACATGATCTGTCAGGATGACAATGTCGGCTAATATATGCAGCTTGTACTCTGATGCGGCTTGTGTATGTATTAAAGTAGTTAAACACGTGAAAACGAGCGGGTGCGGCTTGTAATCGGGTGCGCTTTATAGTCCGGAATTCACGGTAACTCATGGAAATGGTTCACGGAATACAACAGCATCCACACAAGGTCAATTTTGCTGCAAATTCTGTTAAAGACACAAGCACCGAAAACATCAAAGTTCTTTATTTCCCAAAGGCAATCATCCAGGAGTCCAACACAGCGGTTGTCCACACCAGAGTCTTCTTTCATCTTATCATTCAGGGTGCGAAGACCCTCCTTGGCTTTATTCAGGCTGCCATCTGCAGCTGTGTTGTTGAGGAAGAACGTGCAACACTGCTCTCCGAACATGGTGCACACGCCTCCCTTTTGCCAACAACATGTCGAGTGCGATCCCGTTCTGGAATGCCATGCGTGAGGTCGGTGACAGCTGTTGGTGTACAGCCTCAAACCCCTTCTGTGTCTAGTTACCTAATTTTTTGTACGTTGTAATGAATGTCAATTGATTCTGTCCACGCCTTTGTCCATCGTGCACCACCAACAGAGTAAGGATTCAGACCCAGCTGCAACCTGATTTACCAGTTTATATTCATCTGGCACTCCACGTGATACTGCTATGGCATTCTTGCTGTTGTCTAGGATTGCATCTGTGAGGATAAACACTAGACAATTAATTAACCAAACCTCCCAACAGTCATGGAATATACACAGTCACGAATAATAACAGCTGCAATGTTTTCAGTCACATTTCTGTGCAGTTAATTTAAAAATTGGAACAATTACAGTAGTCGTACCATTTACTGGAAATGCAAATTCAACTTCCAAATGCATTGACTTGTTTTGGCGAGCATTTAGTGACTCATTTATGTAATATCAACATTTTCAAATAAATGTAGTTATCACATACACTAATCTTATCAATGTCACAGGTAGAATTAGCTTCTCTGTGTTCCGGAACCTGCAGGTACTTTCAGATCAAATACAATGTAACAGCATTGACAACAACACAAAAAAAGCATTTCATACAATTAACAAACTTGGCCATCTGGACCAAAGATGAGTCTCCAATCTAAGCGAGGATGGGGCGTCGACGGCTTCACTGATTTTCAGGTCTACCCAGACTCTAAACGTCTGAGTCCACCCTATTATCAGACTTGTGCTCACCTTCCTCTCTGGAGTCTTTATTTAAGATAACCATCTTACAGTGAGTCAGGTATATCCAGGTAGACCTTTCAGCTATCTTCACAGCAGTTTGAATGATCATCACCACCTGGAAAGGACCGTCCACTTAGGAAAGAGCTAGTGTTTCTTTGTCACACTCCGTGTGAACACCCAGTCACCCAGCTTGACCAAATGGCTTTCCTGCTGGAATACAGAGTTGTTAGTTGCATCAGGTGGTTGTTCTTGTTTTTTTTTTCCTTTCTAGCAGCCACCTCATGTGGTCTGCCACGTTTATTTCTTCATTAGTCTCCCAAACATTTAAACTGAGGAAACCTATACGGTCTTCCAAAAAGGGTCTCTTGCAGTGTTAATCCTACTTGTAATAATTAATAATAGACATTTTACTAAATGCAAACATTTCTTTAATCTGGTTCTAATGGTTCCATTCATTCAGTCAACCAACCCTGGGCTCTGGGGATGATATGCACAGTGATTTTTTAAATTAATGTGAAACATCAATCCAATATTCTTTATCATTTGATTTACAAAATGAGACCCGTTATCACTGTAAATTCTTTCAGGAATACCATATCGTGGTATTATGTCCTTGCATAAAGCTTTGGCCACTGTTAGTGCATTTGGATGCTTAGTTGGAAAAAGTTCTACCCACTTAGAAAAGGCATCTATGATGACCAGACAAAATTTCCTTCCTTCACTCTGATTTAATTCTATAACATCCATGCGTATCACCTGGAACGGATACTGAGATGTCGGGAATTGTCCTCTGCATGGCCACAGAGTCCCTTGTACATTGTGCCTAATTTAAGTTTTTTAGTAAGAATTTTATTTTTGTTTAATATGTTTTGTTTCTTTCTCTTTCGGCTTTTCCCATCAGGGGTCGCCACAGCGAATCATCCTTTTCCACCTCACTCTATCATGGACATCTTCTACCCTAACATTAGCCAACTTCATGTCCTCTGTTAAGACATCCATGTATCTCCTCTTTGGCCGTCCTCTTGCCCTCCTGCCAGGCAGCTCCATCTCCAACATCCTTCTACCAATATATCCACTATCCCTCCTCTGAACATGTCCAAACCATCTCAGTCTGGCTTCTCTGACTTTGTCGCTGACACAGGCAACATGAGCCGTCCCTCTGATGTACTCGTTCCTTATCCTGTCTAACCTGGTCACTCCTAAGGAGAACCTCAACATCTTCATCTCCACTACCTCCATCTCAGCCTCTTGTCTCTGTCTCACTGCTACCGTCTCTAACCCATAGAGCAGAGCTGGTCTCACCACTGTCTTGTACACCTTTCCTTTGAGTCTTGCTGGCACTCTTCTGTCACACAACACTCCTGACACTTTCCTCCAACCGCTCCAACCTGCCTGCACTCGCCTCTTCACCTCTTTTCCACAATCCCCATCACACTGAACTGTTGACCCCAAGTACTTAAACTCCTGCACCTTCTTCACCTCAGTCCCCTGTAACCTAACGCTTCTACCTTGATCCCTCTCGTTCAGACACATGTATTCTGTCTTACTACGACTGACCTTCATACCTCTTCTTTCCAGAGCAAACCTCCACCTCTCTAGCTGTTCCTCCACCTGCTCTCTACTCTCACTGCAAATTACAATGTCATCCGCAAACATCATTGTCCAGGGAGATTCCTGTCTTACCTCGTCTGTCAGCCTGTCCATCAGCATAGCAAACAAAAAAGGACTCAAAGCTGATCCTTGGTGTAGTCCCACCTCCACCTTGAACTCCTCTGTCTGACCTACAGCACATCTCACCACCGTCATACTTCTCTCATACATGTCCTGAACTACTCTGACATACTTTTCTGCCACTCCAGACGACCTCATACAGTACCACAGCTCCTCCCTCGGCACCCTGTCATACGCCTTCTCTAAATCTACGAACACACAATGCAGCTCCTTCTGACCTTCTCTGTACTTTTCCATCAACATTCTCAAAGCAAAAATGGCATCAGTGGTGCTCTTACGGGGCATGAAACCATACTGCTGCTCACAAATCTCCACCTTCTTCCTAAGCCTGGCTTCCACTACTCTTTCCCACAGCTTCATTGTGTGGCTCATCAACTTTATTCCTCTATAGTTGCTGCAGTTCTGCGTGTCACCCTTGTTCTTAAAGATTGGGACCAGAACGCTTCTCCTCCATTCCTCAGGCATCTTCTCACTCTCTAAAATCCTATTGAACAACCTTGTTAGAAATTCCACTGCTGTCTCTCCTAGGCACTTCCATACCTCCACAGGTACGTCATCAGGACCAACGGCCTTTCCGCTCTTCATCCTTTTCAGAGCCTTCCTAACCTCATCCTTTCCAATCTCTGCTACTTCCTGCTCCACAACAACCACATCTTCCTCCCTTCTTTCCCTGTCATTTTCCTCGTTCATCAGCTCCTCAAAATACTCCTTCCATCTTTTCTGTACACTCTCTTGGGTTGTTAGCACCTTTCCATCTCTGTCCTTAATCACCCTTATCTGTTGCACGTCCTTCCCATCTCTGTCTCTCTGTCTGGCTAGCCTGTACAAGTCCTTCTCTCCTTCCTTTGTGTCTAACCTGTCATATAGCTCATCGTAAGCTTTCTGTTTGGCCTTTGCCACCTCTCTCTTCACTTTACGCTGCGCTTCCTTGTACTCCTGTCTACCTTCCTCAGTCCTTTCTACATCCCACTTCCTTTTAGCCAACCTCTTCCTCTGGACGCATTCCTGTACTTCCTCATTCCACCACCAAGTCTCTTTACCGTCTTTCCTCTTTCCAGATGACACACCTAGCACCTTCCTACCTGTTTCCCTGATAATCTCTGCTGTAGTTTCCCAGTCCTCTGGAAGCTCATCCTGACCACCCAGGACCTGCCTCAACTTCTGCCTAAATTCCTCACAAGTTTCTTCATTCTGTAGCTTCCACCACTTGGTCTTCTTTTCTGTTTTCCCTCTCTTCTTCTTCCTGACCTCCAGAGTCATCTTACACACCACCATGCGGTGCTGTCTGGCTACACTCTCTCCTACCACCACTTTGCAGTCATTAACCTCTCTCAAATGACCTCGTCTACATAGGATGTAGTCCACCTGAGTACTCCTACCTCCACTTCTGTATGTCACTCTATGTTCCTCTCTCTTCTGGAAGTAAGTGTTGACTACAGCCATTTCCATCCTCTTCGCAAAGTCCACCACCATCTGTCCCTCCAGATTCCTTTCCTTCACACCAAACCTGCCCATCACCTCCTCATCACCTCTGTTGCCCTCACCAACATGCCCATTAAAGTCTGCTCCAATAACAACTCTCTCTCCTCTGGGAAAACTCTCTATGACCTCATCCAACTCACTCCAGAATCTCTCCTTCACTTCTAACTCACAGCCAACCTGTGGCGCATACCCACTGACTACATTCACCATCACCCCTTCAATTTCTAACTTTAGGCTCATCATCCTGTCTGAGACTCTTTTCACCTCTAGAACACTGTTTACAAACTCCCCCTTCAGAATCACTCCTACCCCGTTTCTCTTCCTATCAACACCATGATAGAACAGTTTGTATCCTCCTCCAATACTACGTGCCTTGCTGCCCTTCCACCTTGTCTCCTGCACACACAGTACATCTACCTTCCTTCTCTCCATCATGTCTGCCAGCTCTCTGCCTTTCCCTGTCATTGTGCCAACGTTAAGAGTCCCTATTCTCAAACCTATGTTCCTGCCTTTTCCCTTCTCTCTCTGGCCACGGACCCTTCTGCCTCCCCTCTTTCTTCCACCAACAGTAGTCAAATTTCCACCGACACCCTGTAGGTTAACAGCATCGGTGGCGGTCGTTGTTAACCCGGGCCTCGACCGATCCGGTATGTCTAAAGTGTTGTGGATGATTCGCATGGTTATTTTGGCAATTTTTTACGCCGGATGCCCTTCCTGACGCAACCCTCTCTATTTATCCGGGCTTGGGACCGGCACAGAAGTTACTGGCTTGCAACCCCTGTGGCTAGATTGTTTAATATGTTTTGTTTAATGTTTAATAATTATTTACTAGTCCAATCTAGTCCAATCAAGTCCA
The DNA here is from genome assembly GCF_053564925.1 of Oryzias latipes. Classification (NCBI taxonomy): domain Eukaryota; kingdom Metazoa; phylum Chordata; class Actinopteri; order Beloniformes; family Adrianichthyidae; genus Oryzias; species Oryzias latipes. Next base: position 16,209,685 of record NC_136253.1, on the reverse strand, counting down.
ATCTTCCCCCCATTTGACACATGGTTTACCCCATGGGTCAATTGTGCTACCCAATTATATAAATTATGCGGTAGTATTTGTTTACCTCTTGGTCAGACATAGATGTTACTGTTCTGTAATCCCCCTTCCTTTGTCTATTAAAGTTTGTATTTTTATTTTTTTATTTTCATATTTTCTGGTGCCTGTTTCACACAGAGTATCATTGTCTCTTAAGTTTTCTTTTTGCTTCCATTGTCGTTACAGATATGTGCTTCCAAGATGCTTTTGCTACTTTGTCACCAAATGCATCGCCCAGCCTAACCGGGCCTTTTCCTATGGTGTGTGTTGCAGATTGCCAACGTTTTTGGAAATTAGACTGCTTGTTGTAATCCTTGCAATTATTTAGCATGTATAACAGGTTTTCCTGTACAGTTTATCTTCCCCCTATTATTCCTGTATTGGGAAAAAAATGCGTACCATTGCAAGGCAGACAGTGGCTGTCAATGTAAATAGTAACATCTTTATCCTTCATCAGCTTACAAGCTTTTGTCAGTGCCAGTAATTCAGCAGTCTGTGCTGAAAAATTAGAAGGAAGTGCTTCCGCCTTGAGTATTTTATGTTGTGCAACGACAACATACCCAGTGAGGGTCTTTCCCATTTCATTTTTCTGTGATGATCCATCTACAAACAGCACTTCTCCCCTTTCTAAAGCCTGATCACGTAAGTCACTTCTGCATTTAGCAGTTTGTTCTGCCAATTCCTGGTAGTCGTGTTGAACACCATCGTCAGGAAGTGGCAAAAGAGTAGCAGGATTCAATGTTGTACATCTTTCAATTTTTAAATGTGGCTGTGACAGTAGTGTTGCCATACAAGAGAGGTGTCTCGCTGGGGAAAGAAAGTTCAAGTTAGTTTGTATCAACAAAGCTGAAACAGCATGTGGCACTTTAAGTGTTAGAGGGTGAAATAGCACTATAGCAGCACTAGCTTCTACAGCTAGTGATCCTGCAATAACTGCTCTCACACAGTGAGGTAATGCACATGCAACATTATCTAACTTTGAAGAAAAATAAGCCACTGGCTTCATTTTTGCTCCATGTTGCTGGACTAAAACAGAGGTCATAAAATGACCCTTGCAATCCACCATTTGTACAAACTTCTTATTGTAGTCTGGCAGTGCCAAAACAATGCTTGATGTTAAAGCTTGTTTGATTCGACAGAACGCAGCCTCTGCTTCTTCTGTCCATTGTAAAGTAGAACTCATTGTTAGTTCTTCCTCATACATTAATTTCTGAAGGGGTGCAGTTATTTCAACATAATTCGGCACACAACTACGACAATAATTTGTCAATCCAAGAAATTACATCATTTTTTATTTTATTTTTTTATTTTATGGGTTTTGGAGCCTGCATAATCGCTGTTTTTCTGTCCTCAAAAATAGTGCGTCCTTCAGCACTAAGACTGTGTCCTAAATATTTGACCTGCTGTTTACATAGCTGCAACTTGCTTTTACTCACTTTGTGCCCCTCTGCAGCTAGATGTTTAAGGAAGGCTAGAGAGTCTTTTTTGCATGTTTCTTCATCTGGGGAGGCTAACAACACATCGTCTACATATAATAAAACCTGGCTTCCCCCTGGTGGTTCAAATTTAGAAATACTTGCCATCATTACTTATGAGAAAATGGTGGGGCTTTCACAATAGCCTTGTGAAGGTCTAGTGTAGGTGTATCTTTTCCCTTCAAAAGTAAAAGCAAACCAAAACTGACTGTCTTTATGTATTGGAACAGAGAAGAACGCATTACTAATATCTACCACAGTGAATACTGTGGCGTCTGGCCGTAAAGAATTTAACAGAGTGTGGGGGTCTGGCACACAAGGTGCCCTTTGAACTACAGCATTATTTACGGCCTGCAAATCCTGTACCATCCTCCATCCCACAGATGGAGGCTGTTTTCTAACTGGAAAAATGGGGGTGTTACATGGTGAATCATCACATTTTATGATCACTCCTGCAGTGATCAATTCTTGTATTACAGGTCTGATTCCCTCTACTGCGTCAATTTTAAGCGGATATTGTCTTACACAAGGCCTGTATTCCGTTAATGATCTAATCTAAACGGGAAGGGCTCCTTTGACTAACCCTACATCAGCTGATCCTTTGGACCATAAGCTATCCGGGAGGTTCTTCAACAGGTTTTCCTCCTCCTCAGTTAGTGTGTGGCATCATATTTCTTCCTTGTCATGCTGCTGGAGATGTACTCCTGCCTGCACTGTTACAATCCAAAACAAAGGTTTCCTTGTTATCCCCAAAGATTTGCTGGTTTCTGTTTTGCTACCAATGTGGGGAATCCAGTCCTGAATATTTTCTGCTTTTTCAACATAGAACCCCAAATCCTGCCATCTTTGATCTGATGATTTCAAAACAGGAATATGTAAGGGTCTACGCATATGAGAAAGTTTTCCCGCTTGTTCACTTACTTTAACCCCTATCACAACAGTCGATCTTTCATCTGTGTACAAATAAGTCAGAGTTATCTTTGCGGGGGTCGACATTCTCAGCTGTTCTTCATAATCCAGGTCTCCGCCTGGAGAATTTTTTAACCACATAGCGATGTGCAGATCGTCTGATGACATTGCACTTTGTACACTGTGCACACTCTGTTTTGCCATTTGCAGCAATGCATCTCCATGCTTTACAGATGGTTTGTTTGGAAGATCCATGGTATAACAATAGAGAGGTTCCATTAGTCAGTCCGTCATTCTGTTTTCGTTTCACCATTATTTTGTTGTCACTTTCATCTGGAACAAGAGCCAAATTTAATTTCAATATTCCATCACGTCCCAACAAATTCATTGGGCAGTCTGAATATTGCAACACTGATAACTGGCAACTGCGGCCTTCAGGATCTTCAATCAGCACAGGTTCTGTTTCTGTCACATTAACTCTCTCTCCATCTGCTGCACACACTGTTACTAAATCTGGTTTAAATGTACAATTGGGGATGTATTCTCTGCATGTGGTTCTACAAGCTCCCGTATCACACAAAAAATGTATTTTCTTTCCATTAACCAGTAAAGTAATCATTGGTCTATCAACTCTGAGGCTAAGCAAATCCTGACAGTTCAACACTAATTCAGTAGCATCACAAGCCTCATTACTTACATCACTGGTCAGTCATGCCTGGTTGCTCGTTCCAGAATAGCCACCTGGGGGCTTTTCAGGACAGTCCCTGGCCCTGTGACCTTCTCTACCACAAGTCCAACACTCATTCCCCTTTTGTTGTCTCCATCGATCACCTTTAAATCCTCCTCTGCCTTTGCTGAACCCTCGGCCTCGGCCTTTGCCCTTGTTTCTTGCCTGCTCGTAATAGAACACCTCCTCTTCTTCCCTCATGCTGAAAGCTGCAGCTGCAGGCAATTTAGCTCCTTTCTTTTCTTTAGTCACTTTTTCAGCGTGCAGTGCATGATTTATATAGTCTTCCAAGGTTCCTGTAGGTAATCCTATATAGTGTTTTTGCACCCAATGTCGGATCGCATCTTTTGAACCAGCGTGTAAGGCATTTTTTAATTGGTGTTGATAAACTCCGTTAGGATCAGCATCAGCCACCTTTCCAGAGTGTATTCTAAATGCTTTACTCATTCGAATCCTATAATCATCAAAACTTTCCTCATCCTTTTCTATTCTTTCCTTCTTTTCACATCTTCTCTGTTCTTTATATTTTTTGTCTCCTTCTTGTCTTTGCATTGCAACATCTTTCCAATACTGCACATCCTCAAAACCCCACTTCTTCCTTTTTCTTAAATCATTCCCTGTCTTTTTTACAATAGCATCTTGTAATGCTGTTAATTTTTTACTATTCAGTCTGCCATCAAACCCAAATTCATTCACCCATTTTTCTAAATGTTTAATTTTCAAAGGATCCTTTTGTTCAACAAATTTCCAATCTTTACATGTCAATTCCTCCTTATTGACCTTAGAGTTTTTGCTCTGTCCTTTTCCCATTTTCAGTTATTTATGATAACAATTTTCAAATACTCTTGATTATGATTCAAACAAACAAAAACGCCAGTCATTCGCTTCTCATTCAGACATTCACAGCGGTGCATTTCATTCACAACAATCCACCAGTCACACAACGCTTGCGCTTGTCCGGAGATAAAAATAAAAATAAAATGAAGGTCTTTAAGGAAATTAATTTTACCAGTCAGGAAACCACATCTGACATGTGCGTATTGATCCTTAGGTCGCTGGTTCGAATCCGGCTCGAAGGACCAAATTAATGTTGGATCTAAAACTATACCAACATTTCTTATCTATTTATGCCAGAAGAAAAGACACGGACTCAGATGAATTCATTTCACGTGGAGAGCAAACTCTAGGGTTTGTTCTGAGTCCTGCAAGGTTTGCTCCCCCTTTTATTACAATCTGGGCGTTAACTAACATACAGCATATAAGACCCAATCGTTACAAACAGATGGTGGTCACACATACACACAATGATGAGAACACAGAGAGATGTCCGTTCCCAGGAAATTCCTTAGTTAACCCCAGGAGATCAGGGTCATTTCTGCAGATCAAGGGTCATCTGTCAACTCCTGTGGCTTCAGGGTAATCCTGGTAGGTCAAAGGTTAAAAGGGGACTCCTGCTTTCTAGATCAATGCAGACATAAGATCCGCCCTGCTTCCGCAGGCTCTGTCCCTCAGACAAGTAATACACTTTTACAGCTAGAAAGTTCAGAGTAAATATGGAATAACTTATGTACAAATTTCTTCTAACAGCTGTGAGCCCTGTTTTGATAAAAGACATTCAGGGAAATTGATTGAGCCCGGATATCTGTATTAGAAATATTTTTAGGGTAATAAATCTTTGGCTTGAATTGGAAACCCCCATCTGTGCGATTTCATTCCAACAGATTCTCCACGCTTCAAACCTTTTTGTTAGAAAACATCAACTTTAGGTCTAGGCTTGTCCATAGCTGGTCATTTATATGGAACTTAAACAATTACCCTTTGTAATTTAAAACTAGCTTCTCAGCGTTCTGAAAATTGGTGTGTTTTGTGCCTGCAGGAACTTCCTGTGCGATTCTTTTGTCAGGATATCATTGTTACCACCTGTCTCACTTAATTTTTGGATTACATTTGGGCCTACGGCTAGCTGGGCTACATATACACCTGCCTTGGCTACAGCTACAGTTACCCAGGCCATCATCACCATTGCTAGCTGGGCCTACTTTACAGCCAGCTGGATTTCCACCACCATTGCGGGCTGGGCCTACTTCATAGCAAGATGGATTACCACCACGGCTAGCCGAACCACTACAGGCAGCTCGACCATCACCAAATTTACCAGAGACACAGTCAAATGTGTGCACTAGAGGAACATCGATTGGTGAGCGCTGTACATTACACTCCTTACCCACTTCTGATGTAAAAGTAATGAAGAAAACTAGAAATCCGGTGTTAAGTAGACACAGGTCTACAAAGATTGTTCATACCTTAAACCAGGCCAGAACAATTTGAGACCCACAAGCCAAACCAAAAGGGCTGTTGGGTGGATATAAACATACGGAGTATGGCATCCAAACACGAAGAGCTGGAACACCTATTGTGCAACTCCAACATTGACTTTCTCTGTCTTTCTGAAACATGGTTGACATCTTCCTCTTCAGATGCAGTAATAACTATACCTGAGTATAATGTTTACAGGAAGGACAGGACACATGGCAGGGGTGGAGGAGTTTTATTGTATGTCAAAAGCAGTTTAAAATGTCAACAGATTATATGGCCAGAAGACATGTACATTGAATGTATTGGCGATCTGAGTGCAAAATGTGACAGATGTCAAAATAGCCCAGCCAATCTAACCCACATGTTCTGGTCATGCTCTGCTCTGGTGAATTACTGGTCTACAATTTTTAAAACTTTATCAGATGCTCTAGATATCAGTCTACAGCCTAGTGCAGAGGCATACATTAAGAAAAAGACACAAAGACATTCTTGCTTTTGCTACTCTAATAGCAAAGCGCCGTATATTACTGCACTGGAAATCTAAGGACCCACCCAGGGTGTCCCAGTGGCTGACGGATCTTATGCAACTACTACAACTTGAAAAAATAAAATATTCAGTTCAGGGATCGAGGGACAAATTTTTCTCAATCTAGGGCCTGGTTTTAGATCACGTTGACAAACTCAGAATTCTACCTGAGGCCTCTTCACATTCTACCATCACATCTCAGTAGTTTATAGTTTAAAATAATCCAACTGTTCTTAAATATTATTAGCACTGTTAGTATTATTATTATTATTATTTTTCTTTTTCTTACAAATAAATATCACATCAGCTATATATGTTACTATATTTCTCTATTTTATGTTGCCACTTGGCTGATCGATTTGGCCATCGAGTTGATCACATAGAGATATGCTTTTGTTATATTGGACAATATATATCTTATCCTTGTCTTGCAAACCATGGAGAGAGAGGGGGGGGGGGGTTCAAGGTGTTTGAAAAAATAAAAATAAAAAACTGGCCATGTTGTACTACAAATATGAAACTGTATCTTTGTTTCATCGTGTTTCATGTATGTAACAGTTCTCTTTTTGTTTGCAATAAAAACAAATTGAATGTATTGGCGTGAATATTTCACTCTCAACTGTCATGTCATTTACCTTAATTTGTGTATATCGTAAACCATCTAGTAAATTGGATTTTTATGATTAACCAAAATGTATTTTTAATCATTGCGATTTACATAAACAGATAATAATTGTTGGAGATTTTAATATGAACTGGAATGAAAAAACAATTAGAAAAAATCTTAAACAAGTTACTGACCAGTAATTAATCTCACACAACTAATAAAACAACCCACTCAGATAACCTCACATTCAAAAACACTTATAGATTTACTATTTGCAAGCCAGCCTGAAAGAATCACTAAGACTTTTAACTATATGACTGGGTTATTTGGATCATAATGCTATTTTCTTTTCAAGGAAGCTCACAAAAAAGCGTTTTCATGATTCACATACACCCACAGTTTCTTACAGTACAATCCCAAAAACTCAAATGCAAAACCTGCAGGCAGCTTTGCAAAGGACTGACTGGAGTGAAACAACACAAAGCATGGACATTGAAACTTGTAGCAATTTGTTTTTCACAAAAATAAAAGAAATATTATCAGATTTCACCAGAACAGTAAAACAACATAAGAGAAAGCGGAACTCGTTACCATGGTTAATTGATGAATGTAGAAAAATAATGAAGGACCGAGATGAACAACTTAAAAAATCATTAAAAAGGCAAACACCAAAAACATCTGGCAAAATCTTAATAAATTAATTGGCAAAGAAGTGAATGACTCAAACAAAAATATTGAGCTCACAATTAGCAATGTAATAGAAATCAATTCAACTGTACTAACCAGTACAGTGAATGCTGTGAATGCTGTCATCTTCACTAGCACAAGAAATATTCAAGAAGCATCCTCTGTTCTTACCTCAGCTCTGGTTCCTGTAAATGAATGGCTTTCTAAATCTTGCTTACTGTTAAATACAACTAAAACTGTTTGTATGATGTTCATTAAGAAACCATTGGAGATCAAGCATTCAGGTATATTTTTGGAAGGACAGGAAATAGAAATTGTATCTAAATTTAAGAATGTTGGTGTGACACTTGATTCAACTCTAAGCTTCAAGAGCCGTATTAAAAAAATATCGAATACAGTAAAATTCAAATTGAACAATTTTAAACAAATACGACTATTCATAACACTTGGAGCTGCTAGAATGTTTTTGCATTCAATGATTCTCTCACATATTGAATACTGTATTACATGTTGGTCCTTGACAGGCGTAAATACGAACAAAACCACAGAATCACTTTATAAAAATCACTTAAGGTCTTAGATAGAAAACCAATGTCATTCCATGTTTGTAATATCTTGAAAAAGTAGAAGTTGTTAAGCTTTGAGAATTTTAAAAATTTTAAATTTGCTTATTTGATGTACAAGGTGTTAACATGGACTTGCTCCGCCTCCCATGTCTGACTTTTTAAAAAAAAATGTCTCACAGCGCTCTCAGGACTAGGGCCTCGTCTAGAGGGGACTGTGAGGTTCCATACAGAAAAACAGCCTTTGGACAAAACGCTCTTTCTGTAAAGGCCACTAAACTCAGGAAAAGTCTTCCACTGTGCATAAGGGAGTGTCAAACATTACAGACCTTCAAAACACAGCTCAAGCAGTGGCTGAAAGCAAACCAGTCCTGTAGCCACTGACTTTTAACTCATAATGTACCGCCTTTTTGTGGCCTTATTGTATCTGTGACTCTCTCTTTTGTTTTGTCCAGTTTTATGTTTCCTGCCTAGGTACTTTGGATGCAAATTAGCATCATTGCTATAATCCAGCATGTTTACGCCTATCATTGTTTGATAGATGTTCATTAATGTGCACTGTCCCTATTAAATAAAGTTTAAATAAATAATTTATGTAAGATTGTCATTCAGCACCAGAAAAGAAAGTACAACAGAGTGCTCATGGGAGACGGACTGACTTTTCATACATTAGTAACAATATAATAGATTGTGAAGAACAGCTTCATGTAGTTGTTTCTTGGTTGATGAGGATCATCTGCCCATGTGAATCCTCCCACAGTGTTTCATCGGCAGCTGTAACCACATAGACTCTGATCAAACAGGAATGAACAGAATCCATCTGATATGAAGCTGTGCTTTGAAAACCACTTCCCTCCTCTTTGAAGAGTAGTCCCATATCTGCCTTCAGGTTTTTGTACAGCCTCTTCTACACTTTGGATCACTGTGTGTCTATAGCACAGTAATAGATAGCTGTGTCTGCCAGGGTTAACTCTCTGATGATCAGTTCAGTTGATGTGTCTGTTGTACTGGATTCATATCGTTTATCTGGAATATGTTCATCTGTGGAACTTTTTGCTCCTTTCCAGAGAATAAACTGAGGAGCCTGAAGGTCAGAATCATGTTTGTACCAATAAAGCCAAGGATGGCTGCGATCTGTCTGATAGTTACATTTCATTGTAACAGATTTTCCTTCAGCTCCTGTAAATTGATCTTGATCAGGAGAAATGGTTTCTCCATCTGTGAGTCCTGGAAAAAGTGGAGAAAATGAAGCCATTAGATGAAAGAGATGATGAGTTGATGCAGCAGCTTCAAGCAAACTTGAATATATGTTCTTAAACTCACCTAGAATGTGAGATAGAAGCAAAAAGAGGTAAAGCAACATGTCTTTGGAGTTCTTGAAGCCACACAGACAGCAGATGAACTCTGTTCTTCCACTGCAGCACAATGAAGGAGAAGTTCAGTGGGCGGGGCCAATAAGCTTTTTTCCTGCCAAACTCAACCAATCAAAGAGTTTAGTTCTTCCACAGCAGGTTTGTTCTTTATTCAATGTGTTTACACAGTTACATTCATAAAGACCACAAACAAGCTGAAACTCTGCACAACATGATTTTGAAATAATTTGCTGTTCCAGGAGGGGGTTGTTCATCACCGTGACACCATGGTCACAAAGACATCTGTCCTCAGTGTCCTCAGGTGGAGTACGGCGCCGCGGTCCACGTGCTGTCACGTTCATTTTTAGACCAGATCCAAAGAACAATAATGGACAGAAATTACATTTATGACACAATAATTTTTCTGAAATGACTATGGGTGTGTCCAAATTGGAGGGCGACATTTCCTGGGCGACGTTGGCTGGGTCCTTCGTCGTCGCGCGGGTAGGCCAGATATTAACAACTGTGAATTTGGACGAGTCTAGCCTTTAGATAACTGCAGCTGTAACATCGGCGTTACATTTTGTACTGAACACGTTATGTGATCAGGAACCAGTGGAGTGTCTGCAGAAGAGTTGTAATGTAATGAGTGGATGAGTTTTTTTTGTCAATCATGCTGCTGAGTTTTGAAAAAAATCCAGACAGTCAGAACCTGCAGTTGTCAAGTTGGCAGGTGACAAGACTGTGAACCTGAATGGTAGTAGACTAGTGGAGGTGAGGGAGGATCTTAAATGGTTAGTGTTACAGAGGTGGAAGTATGCGGTCCAAGTAATCTAATGAGAAGTAACCGGTGCTGTGACACCCAGACTCTTTGCCTGAGGAGAGGCAGAGATGGAGGACCTTTCAGCTTGGACTAATAATATGGAGGCTCTCAGTTAGAATGGATTTTTTTGCCAACAAGTGGCATATCTGTTTTATCATAATTTAATTTGAGACATTTGCATGTCAACTAGGATTAACCGACCAGGTATTTTGGCTTATTCCTCTGTGCAGATCTTCTGTAGAACAGTGATGTTTTGGGTTTGTCTCCGGACAACATGCACTTTACACTCCCTCTATAGATTTTCTATGATGTGGAGATCTGGATACTAGCTGGGCCACTCCCGGACCCTAGAAGGCTTCTTACAGTTGCCAAGGGGGTGTGTTTGGGATCATTTTCATCCTGACATGATGTCATTTTGGGCAGCTGTGGTGCAGAGGTAGAGCGGTTCAACTCTGATCAGAGGGCGGCAGGCAGGTCTGGATCTCACCTTGCTCACCTATGTGACAAAGTGTCCTTGGGTAAGACACCAAACCCCATATCACTCCTGGTGGTTAAAAGGTTGGTGCCTTGAATGGAATTGAAGCTGGCATCAGTCTGTGAATGTATGTGCAAGAGTGTACACACACACAGACACACACCTATGGGTTCATGAGTGAGGTCTTGACCAAGGTAGAAAAGTGCTACATACAGTGAGGGGAAAAAGTGTTTAGTCTGCCACCAATGTTGCACGTTCTCCCACTTAATGAGCCGGGGATCATATCACATCTGAGCCTGGGGGTGTCCGTGTCCCTGTGGTGTGGGTTCTGGTCCTTGCCCTTGAGCAGCGGCCTTCTCCATATTCCAAATGTGGGTTAGGCTGGTTGTATGAAGGTAAATATGTTCCAAAAAGGGCGCACTAGTAGATATGATGTGAGAACTTGTAATATGAAATGTGACAACTTGCACACAAACAGAGTGCTCATGGGAGACGGACTGACTTTTTGTACATTAGTATCATCATAATAGATTGTGGAGAACAGCTTCATGTTTATGTTTATTGGTTGATGTGGATCATCTGCTCATGTGAATCCTCCCACAGTGTTTCATTAGCAGCTGTAACCACAGAAACTCTGATCAAACAGGAATGAACAGAATCCATCTGATATGAAGCTGTGCTTTGAAAACCACTTCCCTCCTCTTTGAAGAGTAGTCCCATATCTGTCTTCAGGTTTTTGTACAGCCTCTTCTACACTTTGGATCACTGTGTGTCTACAGCACAGTAGTAGAGAGCTGTGTCTGCCAGGGTTAACTTTCTGATGATCAGTTCAGTTGATGTGTCTGTTGTTCTGGATTCATATCGTTTATCTGGAACAAGTTCTCTTGTGTCACCTTTTGCTCCTTTCCAGAGAATAAACTGAGGAGCCTGAAGGTCAGAATCATGTTTGTACCAATAAAGCCAAGGATGGCTGCGATCTGTCTGATAGTTACATTTCATTGTAACAGATTTTCCTTCAGCTCCTGTAAGTTGATCTTGATCAGGAGAGATTGAGTCTCCAGCTGTGAGTCCTTGAAAAAGTGGAGAAAATGAAGCCATTAGATGAATGAGATGATGAGTTGATGCAGCAGCTTCAAGCAAACTTGAATCTCTGTTCTTAAACTCACCTAGAATGTGAGATAGAGGCAAAAAGAGGTAAAGCAACATGTCTTTGGAGTTCTTGAAGCCACACAGACAGCAGATGAACTCTGTTCTTCCACTGCAGCTCAATGAGGGAGAAGTTCAGTGGGCGGGGCCAATAAGCTTTTTTTTCTGCTAAACTCAACCAATCAAAGAGTTAAGATCTTCCACAGCAGGTCTGTGAAGGATCCCCTCTTATGGACAAAAAATGTAATAACTCTTTTAATTTTAAATTTGTTAATTAAAAGGTTTTTTCCTGGACGACAGAACAAAAAAAATCTACTGCAGAATTTTGAACAAAAAGTTGTTACTAAATTAAGAACTGATTTCATGAAACTTCCTATTCCCCCAAAAGTTAAAGAAACACACTTCAAAATTATGAATAATATTTATCCCTCCAAAGAATTACTTATATTACGTTCCAACAGTAATGACAACAGCTGTTCCTTCTGCCAAATTGCTGTTGATGACATCAACCAGATATTTTTCCTGTGTGATGTTGTACAAATGTTCAGGTTGGATGTTTACAAATGGTTAAAAAATAAATTCCCATTTATCATGGATTTCTTTTCGAAAGACGTAATAATCTTTGGCCTGACACTACACAACAATGTAAATAATGTATGTATCAATACTGTGTTGACTGTGTTACAAGTTTTTTATACACTAAAATAGGTTACAGAAATGTCACCCCAGCTTTACCTTCTTTAACAATGAGGTCCATTTATACTTAAAATACATAAAATTAATCGATTCACCTAAAGCCATAACAGTTTATGATATCCTGAGTGATATTCCCAGTATCTGAGACAATTTATTTATCTGTTGTATCCCCTGCTTTTTGTAACACTATACAACTCTGAAATTGTTGTTTCTTTATTTTATACTATTCCATAAATTCTCTATGGTTATGAATATGGACAGGTTTATGTATGCATACAGACAAGAATTTTTTTTGCTTCCTTTCAAATTGCAGTATTCTTTCTTGTATTCGCCATATTTTGTGAATTTTATGAAAATGTTCTGTTGTTGTCTTGTATTGTGTTCAATAAAAAACAAAAAAGCTCTGTCTTATCTTTCTTCTTATGCTTCATTTCTCTGTTGTCTTTGTCATCCGTTCATTGTCTCAACAATCAGTGCTTTCACAGTGTGTGACACCCTCTAGTGGATGTTGTGTTTGTGGATGTTGTGGGTTGTTGCAGGTTTTTGTACAGAGTTTTGTTGTTTCCTGTCACTGTGGGCCTCACAGCACAGTAGTACACAGCAGAATCTGTCACTGCAGCAGAGGAGATCTGCAGATCCATTTGTCTTTGGTCGTCACTGACTTTGAAGGAAAATCCAGGAATTGTTTGGGAAATTGGTGTTCCTGTTCCAGAATGAGAGATAAAGAACTCTGGAGGTTTTCCTGGAAACTGTCGATACCAGAAGAAATATTCATTTCCTATTGCAGCATTTTTATATTTGTAGGACAGAGTGACAGAAGTTCCTTCCAAAGTGGACTCTTCCTTCTTGACTGCAGTGAGTTCTTCACAGCTGACATCTAAAGGAAGAGAGAAGTCAGATCAGTGATGGACAAACATCAAATGCTGAAATGGATCTTTGAAAGAATCCCATCAACCTGTTCCAATGACTAGAAGCAGCAGAGTGAACACAGATGTCTGCACAGACAGCATGTTGGATGAAGCTGATGTTTGGCTTTTGTGTGTTGAACTGTGTTGAAAGTGGAAGTTTGTGTCTCTTCTATAGTTCACTAACAGCTCAGCTCCTCCCTCAATCTCTCCCTCTGCTCTTTCATTTGTTCTTCCTCTTCTCTCGGTTCCTCTTCCTCCTGGTTAACAGTTTGCTTAACCCTTATATTGTGTCCGGGTAAAACCGAACCCGTTAGAAACACAAGGTAAAACTGTGTGATAATGGGTACATTTTTACACAATATAAGGGTTAAAGGATTCTCTCCATTGATTGAAACTCAAAAGACTTTGTGTGTTCTCATGTCTGTTCTGGTTTAGAATTCACCACTGACACAGATTACATTTTAACTGCACACTTTTCTCTTTGTTTTAAATCAATTTCGAAAAGAGCAGCATTTTTGTTTATTATGTGATTATTATGTGTTTACACAGTTACATTCATAAAAATCACAAACAAGCTGAAACTGTGCACAACATGATTTTGAAATCATCTGCTGTTCCAGGAGGGGTTTCTTCATCACCGTGACACCACGGTCACAAAGACATCTGTCCTCAGTGTCATCAGGTGAAGCACGGCGCCGCGGTCCACGTGCTGTCACGTTCATTTTTAGACCAGAACTAAAGAACAATAATGGACAGAAATTACATTTATCCCACAATAATGTTTCTAAAACGACTATGGGTGTGTTCAAATTCGAGGGCTGCATCCTTTAATGGCCAGTACCTTCCAAGTCGACGTTGGCCGGGTCCTTCGTCGTCGAGCAGGTATGCCAGATGTTAACGACTGTGAATTTGGACGAGTCTAGCCTTTAGATAGTTCCACCTATCACCTAGCAACTTTGAGTCCCGCACAAAGTGGAGTAGTGAACCAGGTATGGAGCTCAAAATTGTCATGGCTCATTTAATTCAACTTTTAATCTTCGAGGTGTAAATATAAAAAGGTGTAAATATTTCCAACTCCGGGTCCCCCTTTACAGTCTACCATTGTTGTCAGAAAATCCCCGGGCTTGGCCGCAATGCATCTTGGGATATGGACAGCATAGAAGGAAACACCAGACCAGTCCTTGAAATCGTGAAAAAGAAGGCCGTATTCCTTGGCTGCATTTCAAGGAGTTGTCAGTTTGGACAGCACTTGTCACGGCTGTGTGACGTAAGTAGTCTACAAATGCAGCCCAGGAAGAACGCAGCACTCGAATTTGGACACAGCCCTTTTAATGTCAATTATTTCACATTTTGCTTTCAATTATTTTTTTTTTGCTTTTTAAGTTTCTTTATGCTTTCAAAAACCTGTTTTTTTGCTTTTAAAAGCTTTTTTGCATTTGCAAAACACATGTTTTCGCGTGTGTTGTGTCAAATCTCGCTTTTTTCCTTTCTTTGATTTTGCTGACCATTTTGAGCGCGACTTTGCGCGATATAACTGCCACAGCCAAAAAGTTTTTACCATGCGTTGTGTGTTCTCACTTTTTTCCTATTTTTGATTTTGCTGACATTAGTTTCAGTTAAGTGTGACAAAGCTGCCATCAAACAGCTGCTGATTGGTCCAGATTCTAACCAATCAATCTTTGCATTAAGACGTTTTCATCTTTCATCACCGTTTTTATCTTTTTAACAATATTTTTTTCTTTTTTAGGATTGATTAATTTTTCATTTAGTCAATTTGTGAATTTATGGCAGAGGATCTCCTGAAGTTGGTCAGCAATTAAATCAATCTCCTCATCTAAGTTGTAGCTCCACCTGTGCAGCATCATAACTCTCAATTATCTGTTCAAATGTCTCTCTGAAATAATGAACCCTTGCTGTTCCAGGCTATGTCATATATCATTATAAGTCATTCTCATCCTTAAAAATCAAGTTCTAAGAAATGATCCATATCCTTTGAGCAAGTTAAAAATCGTAAGAAAAAATCTATTTTCCTGGGAATGAAATTATGTCTCGTGATCATTAAGTTGGTATGTGGCACCAACAAAATACTAATTTGTGGCCACAAATACCAATTTGAACAAATTATTAATTTGAGTACATTTTGTTCAATTATTTTTTTAATGACGTGTCCAGGGCTCCATAATTCTCAGTTCAATGTCTGAACACTCAATATTTTTACTGTGTGATGCCCTCTAGTTGATGTTGTGGAGTATTGTGCAGTTTTTGCTTTGCAGGTTTTTGTACAGAAGCTGTCCAGTGTTGGTTACAGCCTACAGTAACCATAAAATAAAGAGACATAAAATAGATTGTTTCGACGTCTCATTGCGGGAAAGAGTATCCACCACAGTTTGTACACTACAGTATGTACGCTACAGTATGTACGCTACAGTATGTACGCTACAGTATGTACGCTACAGTATATTCTTCTTAATCTCGTCATCACTAAAAAAAAGGAATTTAATTGTCACTATCACGAGATAATGGACATCATTATCACGAGAAAGTGTAAAAAAAAAAGTAGGGTAGGCTGTTTTCGGCTTCCGCACACGAGTGATGAGAATCCTTAAAATGTTAAATATCAATATACAATTAACTATGACATAAAAATGTAGTTATCAAACATGTTTATCTATATTTATTAAACAAAGATAATATATGTATTTCAATGTTTATTTAGATTAATTGTTCGCTTTTTTTGAATTTTTATACATTGAGTTTATAGCTAATTTTGAATTTACTATATATCAATATTTTTCAAAAGTAGCTTCATATAAAACCATTTATTTACTTTACATATTTGATTACAGAAATTAAGTCACTTTCAGTTCTCCATACAAAGCGAAAACCAAAAGTTTTTTTTTTAGACTTTATTAACAAATATTGCAGATACAAGGTTGTGGCACAATCCCAGATTTATGCCGGAAGTTGTTTTTTTTTTTTTTTTTTAGTTTTTTTAAATCAACTTTATTGCACATTGTGTCATTTTACAAAGATGTACTTTTAGGTATGCAATAAAAGCACAACTGCAAATATCAAATACACAATTGTAACACACAGAAGAACAAGAATAGAGAGAAATAAGCCAGGGGGTTAAACTCTACGAAAAAATACTGAAACTATCACATACAGACAATGTTCTGATTTCTTTTTGCTTCTCTGAATTTCGAATACTGTTGATATACTGACTTAATTCAGAAAGGAATACAGTGAAACAAGGTTTTCTACCAGAAAATTTACATTTATGAACATGGAATTTAGCCAAAATTAGTAAAAGATTTAAAAGAAAAGCAGAGTCTTTTTGCATATTTTTTGATATTAGACCCAACAAAACATCTTTCCAAGATAAGATAAAACAAGAATGAATTTTATCATTAATAAAATCACATATCTTCTGCCAAAACACCTTAACTTTGGGACAATGCCAAAAAAGATGGATAACTGTTTCAGGGGAATTACAACCAAAACTACAGAGTGTGTCAATGTTTAATTTAAATCTGTTACGAATAAATATTTTAGCTGGGTAAATTCTATGGATAATCTTAAAAGAAACTTCTTTAACCTTATTAGTGATTAAAATTTATTGGGTGTTTGCCAAACCTCCTTCCATGCAATGTCTTCAACAAACATGTTCCAATAAGAAATGCTACGAGGTAGTGAAACAATGTTCGTTTGAAATAATGTTCGTATTGCTTTGTTGTTTTTCCTAGGATAACCGGTCAGACATATTTTCCCCACAGGAGTATTTATGGGAGAGAGTAGAAAAGGCTCCTCAATATTAACTCTGTGTTGGAACTTAAACAGCATGCAGACACCAGAAGGAATAGCTCCAAACACTCTAGCGTATTCTAAAAGTGGAACAGGGAGGTTAAATTTAGATAGAAATTCCTCATAAGTTAAAAGTAAGCCCTGGTTGTTAAATAATTGATACACAAAAATAATCTTATTTCGAAACCAATGTTCTATGAAGAGTGATTTGCGTTTATATAAAATGTCCCTGTTATTCGAGATAGAGTAAGCCGCCTTTCCCTCCTCGCGTGCTTTCTTGATTTTCGGCCACAGCTTCTGCCGATTCTCCCTGTCCTCTTTAGTTAGGTCCTCGTTGAAGCGCAGGCCTTTGGCTTGGAGAAACCCGTTCTTCTTGGCCGCTCTCCAAACCTCCTCCTTCAGACGCCGGGAGATGAATCTGATTAGAACCCCTCGAGGCCTCGGGTCCTCCTGGCGTTTTCTTCCCATCCGATGAGCGACATCAACAGCATCGTGAAACTAACTTGAAACTTTTCTTTTTCTGAGGGCAAAACATGCTGGCAAATGTTGATCACCTCCTCGCCCAAGTTTTCCTTTACAGCCTCAGTAAGACTGTAGAGCCTCAGATTCCATCGACGACCATAAGCGTCCATATCTGCAACCCGGGCCAAGCATCTCGATGTAAATTCCTCATTTTTTTCCACACGTTTTTCCATGACCTCAACTTTGTCATTTATGAGTTTAATTTCGGAGCGGACAGTTTCAACCATTTTTTCAAGAGCATCGCTTCTTGAGTTGATTAGTTCGGCGAGCATATTGACTGCTTCATCTGACTTCATGGACCAGGGCATAGTAGGCTTTTTAGCAAGAGGAGGCTTACTTGGGGTCACTGGGAGTGAAGGAAATTCCTCCTCCGAAGTCACGGGATTGTCCATGCTGCTGCCGGAGTTGTCGTGCTCGTCGGCTAACAACAAGCTAGCGGACCTTTGTTTGTCTTTTGAAGATTCGCTTCTTTTAGGAGGTTTGGGCATTTTGAATGGTGGGAATTTGTAAAAAGTATACAAAAAGTACAATCCAGAACGTTCCCTGATCGTTTTCAAGAAAAAGCAAAATCTTGCTGCTTCAAAAAAGCTCAATAAAAAAAGTTAGGTGCTCGGAGCTCGATAAAAACAAACTGGTCACGCCGCCATCTTGCCGGCCCCTCGCCGGAAGTTGTTTGTGTCACCCGGAAGTTAACTTAGCTTACCTTAGCATGTGTGCGCCTGCAGGCGGCTGTGTAGTGGATTCTCCGCTGAATAGAGTTGCAGAATCAGGTCTTAGGTCGCTGCCATTCAGTTCAGGTCCTCGAGATCCGGATCTCTCTATACTAACTTTATACGAGTTAATTCACGGAGAGCTTTGGACTGACAAAGATCCTTTATAAACTAAGAATATTTATGTCCCGATCTTCTGATTGAATGATTTTTAGCACTACTTTTTTGAGGCATAGTGAACCTCTTCTCTGTCAAGTAAAAAAAAAAAAATTAAAACTGAAATAAAAAGGAAACAAAAAAATATTTTAATATTATAGTTATGATTTTTTTATTTTTTCACCTGCAGATGAGACAAGTTAAGAAACAACGATTGAAAACAAAAATCACGATTCTTGCATTGATTGACGTATTTAATTTTAAATGTTTTTTTTATGTTTACATTGCTTAAATGTCATTTGTTTTATAAGCTATGATCATTTTAAGCATATGGGGTTTTCGTTTAAATAACGGTAGCAATTCAAGCCTGATGAAAGCCTGTTTTCCACCAGGTATTAGTTTTTCACAGCCTCACATCCATTTAAAACATCTTTGTAGATCTCAGGTAAGGAGAATGGAGTCTGTAAGTTGCCAGAATGTTTGATAAAGTGAGGAGTGAGGTCAGGTGAGCTCTTCTGAGGCTCATCTGTGGGACATTCTGTTATTGGCATTAAGCTGAAGCATTAATAGAATATTTAGAAATAAACCAGTTGGATGGCCTCTGTTCTGAACATCAGCTCCTGAAAATTTAAAAGCAGGACTTTTACACACACTGTTCAATCATTGGTGTAGCAAGCAGTGTTAATTTTGACAGAGAATTTTAAGTTAGTTTAAGTCATAAGTCTTTTGACTAAAAAAAGGTTTACTTTTAGTCGCTATGTCGTCATGTTGATTCTATTAGTTTTAGTCTAATTTTAGTTGAGTGAATTACAGTAGATATTTAGTCAAAAAAATTCTAGATTAAAAGGTAAAGCATTTTTATGAAATTATGTAAAGTTATGAACATGAATAACACACAAAGACTTAACTAATTTGGAAAAAAAAAGTTTTATTTCACTTTGCTTTCCAAAGTTGTCAATTTCGGCAAATTCAGCATGAACAACCTAAAAAAATAAACACATAAAAAGAAAAAAAATTCCATCACATTTATAATAAATGTCGGAACAAAAAAAAAGCCTTTATTGAAGAGATAGTCAAGTGCAATGCATTTTTCTAACATCTTAAACATTAGGAAATGAACATATAAACTGTCGGCACAACAAATAGCCACAAATGAAGCAGTAAGTTCTTCTTTTTTATCCACAAATCACGATGGACGATACCATCGTCCATCGTGATGGGTGACTGACATCCCGATGGAGAGACACCATCGTGATGCCACGCCCCCGCCACGCTGCGAGTAGACACCATAACATGTGCAAAATATCTTGATAAGGATTATTGGTCGGATTAGAATCCGTACATGGGCCCAGAAAAACTTTTTCAGATTATAAAAACATTCACATGGGTCATACTTTCGGTCGGAATAAATCATTCGCACATGCGCAGTAGTGTTTTTAAAAACCGGAATGGAAACGTAGTTCCGCCGAGCTGCTACATACATAGATACGTCAGCTCGGTAATATACGAGATGATCTCCTAAACATGCTTTTATTAATGTTATGGTTATTATGAAGCGCCTGTTCGCTCATCATTTTAATTTTAATCCGTGTGGTCAGTGCTTTTTCTGTTGAAAAAACGGAGCCGGAAAAAGCCCGTGTTAACTTATTAGCAGTATGCTAACACGGGCTAACAACATTAGCATGAACATAAAATCCATGCGTGAAATGCTGCAATCTCCATCTTGGCTGAACGTAAATATGTGGGAATAACATCAGCCTTTATTTTGTAGGGACACAACTGGAAACACAAATCCATGTGATTATTTCCACGGTTTCTAAGGACTGAGCGGCCTTTCTGCTTCGAAGCTTACACACTGCGTGAGCTAGCGCTCCGAGCTCTGCCCCGACACACACTTTTACCGGGAGACCCGGTTCTTCTAAATTCCGGTTGCTCGTTCACGTAGAGCTGCGGGACGGATCACAGTCGTCTCCTACACGTAACAAAGCATCCTTACTTCCCCTAAAACACAAAACTGTAAGTCCGTCTGCTCTGCTACAGACACGGTCGCTCGCTCCGCCGGTCCACTTGACTAATCAAGTGCAGGACCGGACCACTTCTTTTCTATTCTGTTTATTTTTTTTTTTTAAGTCACTTCCCTCAGTTTAGACTGGATCATCGCGGATGAGTCATTATTTGGGAAATAAAATACATAAAGTAATAAAGTAAAATAATGAAGAATATTTATATAATAACAACCCCCCCCCCCCGGACGATATCATCGTCCATCCTGATGGTTGACTGCAAACATCATCAACTGCCAATTTAGGGGACATCGCCCAACCCTAGTTGAAATACTCTGTTGGGTAGTTATAGCCTTCTTGGAACCCGGTGGCCCACTGTCACCTTCCAGAGGCTTCTGCAGCTGTTTAGGAATGACGGGTAAAAGGGGAAAAAATACTTTTTTCACAACACTTTCTTCGTTTGCTAAAAGGTTTTACATCATCTCATCATTGTCATGACTATTTTCTTTCACCAAGAGTAACTTTATTTTTGGAAGAATGCACCAACACGCCAGTAATAATAGCGTTTGCTTGCTAACCTTTGCGTGGATTTCAGGGTGGCTTGTCTGCAAATGTTGCTTTAAGTTTGTTGTGTGTTTGCCTGTGATGGTCACTCCACACAACGTACACACACGTCTTGTTGAGGGTTGGGTTAAATTTAGAAATTTTCCATATGTCTGCTTTTCTTTGGTTTTTTTTTTACCCTTTGTTGACATTTTATTCACATAGATCACAGTAACACAATTCATTATGTGAGCGTCTTCCCGGGTCGGTTAACGAAGCATACCCGGCCTCGCTGCAGGACTTTGTGTTCTGATTGGATCGCTTTGCATTTGCTCCCGCCTTTCTCCTCCAGCAGTCGTTATGATTGGATATCGTCATCAAAGGGCATTTCTGGTTCAGTTTTATTCTTTGACGAAAATGTCGCTAGATTTTTTTTTTTTTTTTTTGGGTCTGAGCAGGAAATTTCCTGTAGTTATCATTTCATTTTATTTGGGGAAAAAAGGTTGTGATCGAAAACTATGATGAAAGACTTTTGTTAACAAAACTAACTTTGTTATTACTAACCGGTTATTTAACATCACAAAACGATGTTTTTTTTTTTTTTTTTTTTTTTTTTTTTTTTTTTTTTTAAACTTGTCCTGTCCAACAGCTGGGCAGTCAGATGGGAGCTGAGGGCCTCTTGGGTTGGACATATTTTACTTTAACAAGAGGGGTTATTAATCTTCAGACAAACCAAAGGTATGTCTGAATAAACCCCTTTTGTAATTGAGGCCAAACTTTATTAATTTCAAACATGTCTGAAAATCTTTGGTGTTGGACCGGACGGAAAAGGAAAGAGGGGAAGAAGAGAGAGGGACGTTAGAGAGAGGGGGGGTAGGGGGTGATAATAGGAGGGGAAGGGGGATAAGACCATGAAGCAGCATAAAGCAACAAGTTTACTGGTTGTTAATCATTATGGTAAGGTTTAAATGTAAAAAAAAAAAAAAAAAAAAAAAAGGGCGGAGCCTGTCCACACACACACTCAAATGTTATAAACACACCTGTTAGTTGCAAAAATGTCCACCTGTCGACATGTACACAAAACAGATAGTGTTCACACGCATGCTTATGCCTTAAAACCAACTAATGTGAAATATTTCAGTCATTCAGTCTGTTGAGCTAACACCTGTGCTCAGGTGAGTGTTTATGTTCTTCTAAAATGGATGGTGGAACGTGAAAAGAAGGAGGGAGAGTGCCCAGCCATCCCCACCCCAAGACCCCCACCGCACCAGCAGCGGCAGCCGGAATCCCCCCAACGCCATACGGGAACCGGCAGGGAACAACCGCCGCCCGGGCGACCAAGCCCGCCACCCAGGCCAGGGCCAGCAGGGCCGCCGCAAGGCCCCCAGAGCCAGAGAGCAGGGAGGCACGGAGGGAAAGAGAGCGCCGCCCCAGCCCAACCAGGAGAGCAGCCCCCCCGCCGCGCCGGGAGAACCCAACGCAGGGCCCCACCGGAGAAGGACGCCCACAGCCCCAGACGAGCACCCCACCACCACCCAGGAGTTCCGGGCATCCCCCCGCCCCAACCCCAGGTACGAGCCAGGACCCCCCAAGGGAGACCCGCTCCGCACTCCAGGCAGCCATCCGCCCGGCCCACGGTTGGTCCAGGGAGGAGCAAGGCAGGGGCCCGCCTCCCCCACCCAGGAGGGGGGAACCCCGGGGAAAAAAGAGGGCCCACAAGGGGTGTTGTAAATATGGCCCGACCAGGCTCGGCCACAGTTGGAAATTTGGCGGGGCCCAGCACTCAGGAGCAAGGACCAGAACCCACCCCCCAGGGACACGAACACCCCCGGCTCAGATGTAATGTGAACCCCCCCACCGTGCGGAGAGAGCACCGCCGGGCCCAGGAAGCCCGGCGGTGCTCTCTCTCTTAGAAACGATGGTTTCTAAATGCAGACTGACTGGTCTGTTGCTAAGCAACAGAGGGAGCTAATTCTTGCATTTGAGCTTAAGTACAGATTGCAGTGGCCTGAGAATGTTATTTGAATTCTGTTCATTAGTCCCCAAACAATCATCAGCAGATTAAACAGCAAAAAATGCAGATGTTGGTGCCAGAGATTGGGGCTTGTCAGCATTCAGTGCTGTGGTAGGAGTGTGTTTTTGAAAAACTTTGACCTGACCTGACCTTCTTATACGGGGTCTTCCTTCAAACCTGTAACCTTGGGAAATCACAACAGCTCATTAATTCAAACCGAGCAGCTTTTCGAAGTTTTGATTGACAGCGATTGAGAAGGAGAAATACTTAGAAACGCAAAAATGAAATGATTTTTTATTACATTTATTCTCTTTCATAAGAAAAACTCCATACGTTCATGTCAAAAACTCAAAAAAACTGGATTTTCGTTGAAGGGGGAATTTAACAACTGTGTCATCACCAATAATAATGGGAACTCTTAAAAAAAAACAAAATACAAAAAAATGTCCAATATATCTGAAATTTAAATTCATAAACAGCATGTCAAATAACTTTTTTAAACAGATTTTGCTGCTTTGATAACAATATTGCACAAGGAAATAGGCCAAAGTTGAAATAATATTGCAACTATTATGATACAAAAAGTACTGAATTTGTGGTATATCACACCTACAGCAATAGGACTGGATATGTCAGAACTAAATCCTATCAATATTACTAAGAACTTCACAACCATAAACATAAAATAAGCTTATTTTGGCTCATTCATCTACTGTTCCAGTATGAGACAACTTAATATAATTTAAGTCTGTCATAGTGCTTTTATTACATGTAAAATAATATGTTTTACCTTAGAATGTTAATTATAGTAATATAGTTCCACAATTGGACATTGGGTATGATCAGTTTTAGTATTAATTTGATAACTTTACATTTTATATTGACATTTGGTAGAAAAGAAAGTCTGGATGTAATCTGACATTAATTGGTTATTATTCAATAAACTAAATTTATCAATCAATCAAGTTTATTTTTTAAATCTGGAAAATACCAGAGTCTTTAACAATAAACCCTAAATAACACACGCTCCTTGACAAACCGTAACTCTGCACCGTTTACACGATCAACATAAATTAGTTGATTCTGACACAGAGAAAAGCTACATTTTTCTGTCACAAGATGTGTTAAAAACACCAAAAACACAACTTTCATCATACTGGGTTTTAATCGCGTAAACAGATGAAGAGTCAGAAGAATGTCGACACTGGAGCTAAAACATTTGTTAGCTCTGGATTGTGAAAGAGGACGAGGATGAAGAAGAGACTAGTGCTCTGCTGGAATTCATATAGTATAGTGGTGTGTATTGGCAAAAGTCTGGCGATACGATACGTATCCCAATATTGTACCGAAACACATTTGCTTTCTTTAAAAAAAAAAAAAACATGACTTAGAAAAACTCTACCTGAAATTCAATACGTCCTCCATTGTAATAAAATGGTCAAATTCAGTTTATTTAATGATCACAATGTTAAGCACTGCAACTGTATCTCATATAGCTCACATAAGTTGCTTTTACTCAAGCAAATTCCTAGTGCTTCTATTTTGGTAACTTAAAATATAGAAATGGAACAGTCAACATTGTCTGATTTCCAGAACAAAATATTTTTCAGTATAAGAAAAACAAATGGAATGAATGTGCCTTAACCAAATAAGGTTCTAAAAGTATGATTAAGTTAATAAAGTGCTGTTTATTTTCAACATTGCTTAATGTAGCTTCTCCAGTACTTTTAAACAGTTCAGGAACCTAAATGGTCCTTCAAAAATAAAAGGGGGAAAAAAACAGAAATTCTTTCCAGAAACAATAAAGTGTGATGATGAGGCAGCCTGACAGGCTGAAGGGAATCTGCTTTAATGTGGCAAAGATGCTTTGCTTACATCACAGTCTGCTCTGCACCGCTTCAGCAACGCTTTCTCACACGAGGAAGTAAACTAGTAACGGTCATCGCCACGATGTCGGCCTTTTTTCAGAGCGTTGTATACATCATTCTGATCCATCAGTTTGCTAAACTACAATCTATTGCTGGGAGGTTCTGCAGAACTTTGGCCCACTTTGCCGATAGCATTTTGGCCGACGCTAAGTGCATTAGGCGCTGTAAAGCTGCAGTATTGCACTCGTTCTTATCTGAGCCGCTAAAAAGCACAGCAATCTGTGTTTTTATAGGTTACTGGCAGCAACATGGTACACAGTTTCGGTTTGGGACCCATCCCTAGAACAGTGGTATGAGAAAGTTTGGGCACCCCTGATAATTTTCAAGATTTTTCTTCAGAAATCATTTGTTGTTTGGATCATCAATTTCAGTTAAATATATTATATAGCAGATGAACACAGTGATATTTGAGAAGTGAAATGACGTTTATTGGATTTAAAGAAACTGTGCAATAATTACTTAAGCAAAAATAGGCAGGTGCATAAATTTGGGCACCCGAACAGAAACATGTCATCAATATTAAGTAGATTCTCCTTTTGCAGAAATGACAGCCTCCAATCTCTTCCTATAGCTTCCAGTAAGGGCCTGGATTCTGGTTGAATGTACCGTATTTTGGGCCATTCTTCTTTGCAAAACATCTCCAGTTCAGTCAGATTTGATGGCATGGACAGCCCGCTTTAAATCACACCACAGATTTTCAATAATATTCAGGTCTGGGGACTGATATGGCCATTCCAGAACATTGTACTTGTTCCTCTGCATCAATGCCTTTGTAAAAATAGAGCAGTGTTTAGGGTCATTGTCTTCAACTTGCAACTTCAACTTTGTCACTGATTCTTGAACATTGTTTGTAAGAATCTGCTGATACTGACTGGAATCCATGCGACCTCAACTTTGACAAGATTTCCAGTACCTGCACTGGCCACACAGCCCCAAAGCATGATGGAACCGCCACCAAATTTGACTGTGGGTAGTAAGTGTTTGTCTTGGAATGCTGTGTTCTTTGTTCGCCAAGCATATCGCCCCTTGTTATGTCCAAATAACTCCATTTTAGTTTCATCAGTCCATGGCACCTTATTCCAAAATGAAGCTGGCTTATCCAAATGTGCTTTAGCATTCCTCAAGCGACTCTGTTTGTGGCATGTGCGCAGAAAAGGCTTCTTCCGCATCTCTTTTCCAGACAGCATCTCCTTGTGCAAAGTGCGCTGAATGGTTGAACGATGCATAGTGACACCATCTGCAGCCAGATCACGTTGTAGGTCTTTGGAGCTGGTCTGTGGAATGAGTTTGATTGTTCTCACCGTCCTTCGGCTCTGCCTATCTGAGAGTTTTCTGGGCCGGCCACTCCGGGCCTTTGCTTGAACTGTGCCTTTGGTCTTCCATTTTCTCACTTTATTCCTCACAGTGGAAATTGACAGCTGAAAATCTCTTAGCAAGCTTTCTGTATCCTTCACCTAAACTATGATGTTGAACAATCTTAGATTTCAGGTCATCTGACAGCTGTTTTGAGGTTCTCATGTTGACATTCTTCAGAGAAGATGCAAAGAGGAGAAAAACTTGCTCTAGGCCACCTTAAATACCTTTTATCATGATTGGCTTCACATGTGTATGTAGGTCAAGGATCAATGATCTTGTAAAACAAATTTTATGTTCCAATAATTATTGCTAAAGGTATTCAAAACAATAAAACAGGAGTGCCCAAATTTACGCACCTGCCTATTTTTGCTTAAGTAATTATTGCACAGCTTTCCTTAAATCCAATTCACTTTCACCTTCACCTTCAATTAGGGATGGGCGATGTCCCTTAAATTGGCCGCTGACGATGTTTTCTGTCAACCATCGGGATGGACGATGATATCCTCGGGGGGGGGGGGGGGGGGGGGCTATTTTTAATATTTCGGTCTTATATAATTGCTATTCGTTATTTTACTTTATTTATTCTATTTCCCAACTAATGACTCATCCGTGATTATCCAGTATAAACTGAGGGTAGTGACTTTAACAAAAAAAGTAACAAACAAACTAGAAAAGAAATGGTCCGCTCCCGCACTTAACTAGTCAAGTGGACTGGCGGAGCGCGGACTTACAGCTTTGTGTTTGGGTGGAAGGGGGGGTGCTTTGTTACATGAGCGGTATGTGGGAGATTTAGAACTGCGATCCGTTCTGCAGCTCTAGGGTAACGGGCTACCGAACTCATGCAGCTCTAGGGTAACTGTTTACCGAACTCAGAACTGGGTCTAAAAGTGTGTGTCTGAGCAGAGGATCGTGAGTACACACATAGCGCTTTGGGGCGGTGTAAGCTTCAAAGCAGAAAGGCCGCTCAGTCCTTAGAAATCGTTCAAACAATCACGTGGATTTGTGTTTCGAGTCGTGTCCCAACTAAATAATGGCTGATGTTATTCCCACATGTTTACATGCAGCCAAGATGCAAATTGCAGCACCACCCAAAGCTAATGTTGTTAGCCCGTGTTAGCATACTGCTAATTCTGGCTTCTTTCCGGCTCCGTTTTTCAACAGAAAAAGCAATGACCACACGGATTAAAAATAAAACGATGAGCGAACAGGCGTTTCATAATAATTGTAACATTATTAAAAGCACGTTTAGAAGATCGTCTTGTATATTACCGAGCTGACATATCAATGTATAAAGCCGCTCGGCAACATTGTTTTGTATTGAATTGTTACATTCAATAAAGTTTGAGAAAAAAATAGCCGCTCGGCGGAACTGATATCCGCTTCCGGTTTTTCAAACCCTACTGCGCATGTGCGAATGATTTATTCCGACCGAAAGTGTTACCCATGTGAATGTTTGTTATATTCTGAAAACATTTTTCTGGAACCATGTACACGGTTGGATTCTAATCCGACCATTGATCCGATCAAGATATTTTTCACATGTAACCGCGGCTTATGGTGTCGACTCGCAGCGTGGCGGGGGCGTGGCATCACGATGGTGTCTCTCCATCGGGATGTCAGTCACCCATCACGATTGACGATGGTATCGTCCATCGGCACAACCCTACCTTCAATCCATTCACTTCTCAAATATCACTGTGTTCATCTGCTATATGATATATTTAACTGAAATTGATGATCCGAACAACCAATGATTTATGAAGAAAAATCTTAAAAAATTAACAGGGTTGCCCAAACTTTCTCATACCGCTGTAAAAACTAAGAAGTTCATGTCTCATTACAACGAAAAAAGCTGCCTCTAGCTGAGGTCTTCCTGTTGTTTGTGTGGTGTAGAGCTGCTCACGACTAGTGATCGAAGGTTGAAGTGGAAAACAAGAGTCAGACACTGAAGGACGCTCATAAATAATTAAAAAAATATTGTCCTGACAGCCTTTTGAATCGATACAATACGATACAATCAATTTTTTCTAACACCCCTAATAGAGTAGATGTATATGAATGACAAACACAAAGACCATCACTGATCACATCTCAAAACTTCATCTGAGATCTGTCGTCAAACACAAAAAGACAGGACTTCAAACGGCTGTAATGCTTCTACAGAGTTGGTTTTATGGCCTGATGTTTTTGTCCCTGCAGATTCCCTAAAGCTTCCTGATTGTAAGGAGGAGGAGATTCTTCACCAGCAGCATTTCTCCACCCAGGAGAGGAAGCTCAGTCGAGATCAGGAGGACACGGAGGTGCCGCAGATGAAAGGCGAGCAGGAACATCTCTACACAGCAGCAGGAGGAAGTCAGGTGGTGCTGAAGGAGGAGACTGACACCTTTATGGTGACCGTCTCCTTTGAGGAAAGTGACCTTAGTGAACTCGAACCTGCCACTGAGCAGCTGCTCTCAGAGAACCACAATCCTCAGGGAACCAAGTTTGAAGTGTTTGGATCAACTTCAGCTGTAGGTATAAGGAGACAGAACAGAATTATTTGTCAGAACGTCCACATGGAGAACCTTTCCCTGCCCGAGACTCGCAGTCGAACTGACATTGGTGAGATTTCTGCTTTGATGAGTCCCACCAAGATCCTCTCATCACCTACAACGAGAAGTCCAGTAAGACGATAAAAGCCAGGGAGAAAACAGTCTGCCAACTGTGACGGGTGTGGGAAGAGCTCCAGTAAACCGTACGCACTCACCGTCCACATGAGGACGCACACGGGCGAAAAGCTATATTCCTGTAAGATGTGTCTGAAAGAGTTCAGGCAGAAAAGCGTCATGCTGTCCCACATGAGGACTCACACCGGCGAGAAGCCATACTTGTGCAGGACCTGTGGTCAGAGGTTCAGGCAAAACGGCGCTCTGCAGCGCCATGTTCGCATCTATACGGGCGAGAAGCCTTACTCATGCGACGTCTGCAAGAAAAGGTTTCGAGAAAGCGGGAACCTGCCGGCTCACATGAGGTCTCACACGGGCGAGAAGCCTTTTTCTTGCAACAGCTGTGGAAAAAGTTTTAGCGGACGGCAGTACTTGAAACATCACATGAAAACGCACATAGATGCAAAGTCCTGAAACCTGAACACGGGTGAAAATACATCCGCGTTTTCAGCTAAAGACAATGTTAAACCAAGAATGTTAAACCAAGAATGAAATGAAAGTTTATGCTTGACCCACCTGTCTTTTGTCCAAAACAGTGAAGGTCCTGTCCCCTTTAGCCGATCCCTGAGCGCTCAGAGGTCACTCAACTCAGCATCTTCTGAGCACGACAGTCCAAGATTTTCTCTAGAGAACCGAGCTGTTCCTCCTAAGGAGGAACCCAGAAATATCTTAAGCTATGTTCACACCAAGCATCTGATGTGCGTTGTTGAACTCGCATGCAGCCCACGGTGTTCACACTGGACTGTCGCTACTTGATAAGCGTATGTTCGTCACCTACAGTTGGAAGAGTCTTGGTGTAAAATTGGTGCGAATCTGGTGAATTTTGCTTCAGCCTTTTTCTTTCCCAGCTCTACTTGGATGTCTGAAAGATTTGGTGTCATAGAACTCCAGTCAGGCACAAACCGCAATTATTCATGATCAATTATCAAACGGTTGATACCTCTGTGAGTTAAAAGGGATACCATCCGTACGTTGCAACAAAATCTGACTCTCTAATTGGTCAAAAGTTGACCTGGTTTAACTTTTGATGTGCCTTCAATGACTGCGTTTTGTACGAGCCTGAAAACAGTCCTAAAAAGGTCTGTAGCGATGTGTGAATTCAGAGGTTCTTTAATCCACACAGATGGCAGATGAACTCTGTTCTCCCACTGGAGCACAATGAGAGAAATAAAAGATATTGGTCTGAAGTCTTGTTGGCAAAGCCTTAATCCTCTCTTTTTTCTTCTTTTTTTTCTTAATGAACTCAGAGTTTAGTTCTTCCACAACAGTTCTGTCTCTGATTGTTACAGCTTCATCTCTCTGGTGTCTCAGTGTGTGACGCCATCTACTGGATATTATGTAGTATTGTGTGTTTTTTTCTACAGGTTTTTGTACAGTGTTTTGTTGTTTCCTGTTACTGTGGGCCTCACAGCACAGTAGTACACAGCAGAGTCTGTCACTGCAGCAGAGGAGATCTGCAGATTTATCTGTTTGTTTTCAACTTGAATCTTCAGTCCTTCAACTTTTGTAATTCCTATCTGTCCTGAAGAAGAATGAGAGACCAAGAGCTCTGGAGGTTTTCCTTGATACTGTCGATACCAGAAGAAAAAATCACCAGGTGACAATCCGGGATATTTGTAGGACAGAGTGACAGAAGTTCCTTCCAAAGTGGACTCTTCCTTCTTGACTGCAGTGAGTTCTTCACAGCTGACATCTAAACGAAGAGAGAAGTCAGATCAGTGATGGACAAACATCAAATGCTGAAATGGATCTTTGAAAGAATCCCATCAACCTGTTCCAATGACTAGAAGCAGCAGAGTGAACACAGATGTCTGCACAGACAGCATGTTGGATGAAGCTGATGTTTGGCTTTTGTGTGTTGAACTGTGTTGAAAGTGGAAGTTTGTGTCTCTTCTATAGTTCACTAACAGCTCAGCTCCTCCCTCAATCTCTCCATCTGCTCTTTCATTTGTTATTCCTCTTTTCTTAGCTCCTCTTCCTCCTGGTTAACAGTCTGCCTAATGGCTGGGTGTTCTTCACTGGCAGGAACTCAAATAACCTGGTTAAAAGTCACCGTAACACAGCGCATCTCAAATAGTGGGGCGCGATGCCAGGGGGGCGCGCGGTAGTGGCGGTTTTAGGCACTTTATTAAATCATAAATAAACAATCCATCATTTAGAAAAAAAATTCAGCACAATGTTTTTTTATCTATTTCTTCAGACTAAAAACGTTAGTGTTTGATATCAATTAACATTTAATATTATTTATTGATTGAATTATTTTTTTTAGCATCAAATGGTTCAGTTGGTCAAAATATTTCTAGTTTAAATAAGGACTGACTGATTATTTTTTTTATTTCAGGCACTTTTAGCTTCTTTTCTGTTTTAGACTAGAACAGGGTTTCTGTGGCTAAATAAAGTTAATATTTGTTGAAAGTGGATTTATATTGCTTTTTTCTTTTTTTGTTGTTAAAGATACAATTTTAGGTATACTTACTCAATTTTTATAGATACTAACCTAATATAATCGTCACCGTGCGAGTGTGTGTTTGAGGGGTTGGGGGTGTAGGGGTGGCGCGAAACATTTTCTTTTTCCTAGGGGGGACCTGGCAAAAAATAATTGAGAAACACTAAGCTAGTACCACATGTGCATGTCCCAAGCCTGCTATTGCATGTGGTAGCATCAAGAAGAGCATTCAACATAAAACTTAGAAGACAAAAAGATCAAAGGAGCAGAGGTTGAAACATCGGTTTATTACAAATTTACATTTAAAAAAATTAAAATTAACATTTTCCGCTTTGCACAGTTTTTAGGACAACCATTAGAACTGAGTTTTGGGTTTAAACAATAAAGTGTTTTCTGCTACAGTGGTCAGGACATTTCCTCTCCAATAATTACTATGGCATGTTTGACCAATGTGAGCCTGAAAAGACACCTTCAGGATTCAATGAGGCTGTCAGAGACGGGCTACAAAGTTGATAACCCACACAGATAATCTCCAACAAGACCTTTGCCACCTTCTGTCAGCAATCCAATCCAATCCACTTTATTTATGTAGCACATTTCTCAAACAGGCAGTTTCCAAAGTGCTGTACAGGGACCAAAAACCAGACAAAAGATAGTCAACAAAATAAAAACAAAGTACACCAGTAAAATGGATAAGATAAAATAAAAATAAAAACAAGGTAAAAACATCACTGAACTAGGAACTCAGCACTGAACTACTGCAGGTTGTCTTGCACAGATTTATAGAGAAA
Organism: Oryzias latipes; assembly: GCF_053564925.1. NCBI lineage: Eukaryota > Metazoa > Chordata > Actinopteri > Beloniformes > Adrianichthyidae > Oryzias > Oryzias latipes. The sequence continues at coordinate 16,177,440 of NC_136253.1, read as the reverse complement.
GTTTGCAAGAGGACATTTCTGACAGCTCTATGCACAGACAATCCTGAACAAACCACAGAAGAAAAGCTCCTGTGATGTATCTGCAATGCTGGAATCTGAACATGTGGAAAACATAAAGTTCACAGATAAATCCAGATTCTGTTGTTGGATCAGAATGTCCAAGTATGCAGAAGCCAGAAGATGCTCTGCTGAATACTGCATTGAAGAGGAACATCTTTTAGGGGAGGTGGTATGATGGTTTGGGGAAGTATTTGGAAAAAACAAACTCATCATCACTGGAGGCAATCTGAATGCTGAGAGAGACGATAATATAGAGATGGAGACAAGAGTTCACACCCACGAAAAAAAACCAAGCCTGACGATTTCACCACAAGTCTGTTGTTTCCAGTCTGCAACCATCTAAAATAACAGTGCTTGTGCTTGTCCCCACAGAGCTGGTCTAACAGAGAATACCTCCAGAATCTATAAGTAGAGAAAATTAGACATTTTCTCTGGTTTCACAGTGTGGGACGCCCTCTAGTGGATGATGTGGAGTGCTGTGTTATATTTGAAGGTTTTTGTACAGAGTTTTGCTGTTTCCTGTCACTGTGGGCTGCAGAGCACAGTAGTACACGGCAGAGTCAGACACATGAAGCTTCTGGATCTTCAGAGGAACGGATATGTCTTTGAGTTCAGCATCAAATCTGTCTTCCTTGAACCCTGGAGCATTTTCTTTTGTTGTTGAGTAACGTTTCAACATGTTCTTTGGGTAACTGTTCACTTCTTGTTTGTACCAGAACAATGTTGGAAATGTGTCACTGGTCTCAAAGGTACAGTTGAGTGTGAGAGAGTCTCCTTCAGCAGCAATGACTTCTCCTCCTGGTTGGATCACTTTGTCTTCTCCTTTACACTCTGAGGAAGAACAGAACATGCAGAGGAAGAGATGAATCAATAAAGATCATTGATTAAAGGACAACAATCAGCAGCTTTAACAGCTCTTAATGGACAGCTCAGTAATGTGTTGAAGTGTTTGAAGAGGAAACATGTTGATCTTTGTGTCTTACCAAAGAAAAGAGCAGCAAGAAGAATCCACAGCCAATGTTCCATCTGTACAACAAGGTTTCAATCAACAGGAGAAACTAGCTGATGTTCAACATTCACTCTGACAATTGTTCTCTTCACAGCACCACTTCTTATTGACTGAATGTTGAACACAGAGCAGAGGGAGAGCCCCGCCCACTTCACAATGTCGCCCTCTGGTGGAGAAACATAAGCTGCACTCTGCAGTAGATTAAAGTATCCCAAACCTATTCTTTATAGCTTGGATCAGCAGAAAAACAAATTATATCTTGTTTGTGATGTCATTTTTGTATATTTGGTATAACTAAGATTACCATGAATAAAAACCACAACCCTTTGCACATCTGCAACCGAAAAACCTTTAAGTCTTTACTGTTCCTGTTACTACTCCAGTTTGTAAAATCCCTGTATGGTTACAGTGGTTGTCAGTGCACACTTTGACTTCTACCTCTCTTCTTCTTTTTCCTCTTCTTCTTTTCCTTATGGTTTTTTCCTTAAGGGGTCGTCACAGCAAGTCAGCTTCCTCCACAGTCCTGTCTTCTCCATCCTCTACTCTAACACCAGCTACTTTCATGTTTTTCCACAATCTCCATTACTCTGGACTATTGACCTTAGATACTTCAAATCCTCCACCATCTTTATTGCTTCTCCCTGTAACCTCACTCTTCCACTTGGGTCCCTTTCATTCACACATCTGTACTCCATCTTGCAGCAGCTAACCTTCATTCCTCTCCTTTCCAGGGCAAACATCCACCTCTCCAGCTTCTCCACCTGTTTCCTGCTCTCACTACAAATCACAATATTGTTTGCAAATGTTACAGTTCATATTGATTCCTGCCTAACCTCATCTGTCAGCCTGACCATCTCCATTGCAAACAGGAAGGGGTTTAGAGCTGATCCCTGATGTAATCCCAACTCCACCTCTGTCACCCCTACAGCAGACCTCACCACTGTCTTACAGCCCTGATACATGTCCTGCACTGCTCTAACATACTTCTGTCACTCCAGACTTCTTCATACAATACCACAGTTCCTCTTTTGGCACCCGTCATAAACTTTCCCCGATATACCAAGACACAGTGCAGCTGTCTCTGATCTTTACTGTACTTCTCTGGGGGAAGAAAAAGGAAAATGTGTATAAAGTGTTACCCCTCTTATTTGCGTTTCAATATTCTCAGAATTTTTTTTTTCTGTCAGAGACTTCTTCAGTTAATCATAAATGCTCAGACAACTCAAAACTCTTGAGACTCTTGGAAGGTGCTGTGGGAATTTATGAGGAAGGCGGGCGGCAATGAAGAGCACGCCGGCCCAGCCACGGCCTGGTTCCACCGGTTCCTGAATCACTATAACAAAGCCTTTGCCCCTATATGGAGAAATGCCATCATATGACTCAGATGCTGTCTTACTTTTCAAAGTTGCCATTCCAGATAATCGCTGTTTTGCTAACGACATTGACTGCAACATTGTGCACACAAAGCACAGACTGCAGTGGTGCTCCCATCTTCAGGTGAAACTGCTAAACAGGTGTCTGTTCCACTGCCAAATGGTGCTGGCGATCACAATTCCTATGTGCTGCAAACATATTCCACATTTGTATTTGGGCTCAAATCAATAAAGGATTGCATTACTGCTGCAAGCCACACTTTGGACATGCCTGAACAATACGGGTGGTGTGAGCAGGAGGGGATGCTCACAGTCTATCAGAAATATGTGATTAGAATTTTTTTATCCTCTAAACATAAAAATTTTCCTTCTAAACATCCATCCATCCATCCACCCATCCACCCATCCATCCATCCATCCATCCATCCATCCATCCATCCATATTCTTCCAGCCCAGAAAAAGAACTATGGTTTCAATGTAAAGATTAAAAATGTTTGTTTTTTTTAAAAACACAGTAAAAGTGTGTAGAAAAGCTTCATGTAGATGTTTAGTGGTTGATGTGGATCATCTGCTCATGTGAATCCTCCCACAGTGTTTCATTAGCAGCTGTAACCACAGAGACTCTCATCAAACAGGAATGAACAGAATCCATCTGATATGAAGCTGTGCTTTGAAAACCACTTCCCTCCTCTTTGAAGAGTAGTCCCATATCTGTCTTCAGGTTTTTGTACAGCCTCTTCTACACTTTGGATCACTGTGTGTCTATAGCACAGTAGTAAAGAGCTGTGTCTGCCAGGGTTAACTCTCTGATGATCAGTTCAGTTGATGTGTCTGTTGTTCTGGATAAATATCGTTTATCTGGAATAAGTTCACTTGTGGAACTTTTTGCTCCTTTAAACAGAATAAACTGAGGAGCCTGAAGGTCAGAATCATGTTTGTACCAATAAAGCCTAGGATAGCTGTCACCTGTCTGATAGATACATTTCATTGTAACCGATTTTCCTTCAGTTCCTGTAAGTTGATCTTGATCAGAAGAGATTGAGTCTCCATCTGTGAGTCCTGGAAAAAGTGGAGAAAATGAAGCCATTAGATGAATGAGATGATGAGTTGATGCAGCAGCTTCAAGCAAACTTGAATCTCTGTTCTTGAACTCACCTAGAATGTGAAATAGAAGCAAAAAGAGGTAAAGCAACATGTCTTTGGAGTTCTTGAAGCCACACAGACAGCAGATGAACTCTGTTCTTCCACTGCAGCACCATGAGGAAGAAATAATGTCACTGGATGATGTGAAGTTCAGTGGGCGGGGCCAATGAGCTCTTTTTCAATTCATCTCAACCAATCAAACTGTTAAGTTCTTCCACAGCAGCTCTGTCTCTGATCTTTCCTGCCTCATTTCTCTGTTGACTTTGTTTTCAGTACATTTGCTCAACCATCAGTGCGTTCACAGTGTGTGATGCCCTCTAGTGGATGTTGTGTAGTATTGTGTTTTCTCTGCAGGTTTTTGTACAGAGTTTTGTTCTTTCCTGTCACTGTGGGCTCCACAGCACAGTAGTACACAGCAGAGTCTGTCACTGCAGCAGAGGAGATCTGCAGATCCATTTGTCTTTGGTCGTCACTCACTTTGAAGGAAAATCCAGGAACTGGATCCTGTAACTTCAGGCTTGTTCCAGTGTGAGAGATCAAGAACTCTGGAGATTTCCCTGGAAATAGTCGATACCAGAAGAAATAATCATTTCCTTTCGCAGCATTTTTATATTTGTAGGACAGAGTGACAGAAGTTCCTTCCAAAGTGGACTCTTCCTTCTTGACTGCAGTGAGTTCTTCACAGCTGACATCTAAAGGAAGAGAGAAGTCAGATCAGTGATGGACAAACATCAAATGCTGAAATGGATCTTTGAAAGAATCCCATCAACCTGTTCCAATGACTAGAAGCAGCAGAGTGAACACAGATGTCTGCACAGACAGCATGTTGGATGAAGCTGATGTTTGGCTTTTGTGTGTTGAACTGTGTTGAAAGTGGAAGTTTGTGTCTCTTCTATAGTTCACTAACAGCTCAGCTCCTCCCTCAATCTCTCCATCTGCTCATACATCTCTTCTTCCTCTTCTCTCAGCTCCTCGTCCTCCTTGTTAACAGTCACCATAGCATTTTTACATTGAAGCTTAAGTTCCCGTCTTTACATCTTTGTATAACCCTAACTCTTCAATCGTTAAGGCAATAAACATAATTCCAGTCGATGCTGAATTAAATACAGTTATGATATTCATTACTTCATGTAGATAATGTGTGGCATAATGGTGTAAAGTTTATATAAAAAGCTGCTTTTCTCAAATTCAGAATCAGCTGATTCACATGGAACAAATGAAGAACAAGTTTTTTTTTTCTTTTTCATTACCATATTTTCACGACCATAGGGCGCACTGGGTTATATGACGCAATCTCAGTTTTGGGTGAATTTTCAGTATTTGAAACATACAAAAGGCGCACTGGGTGTTAGGGCGTGGGCAGTTTAAAATACTGTATGTATGCTAGTGTTGAACCTCTCCTGCGATATGTCTATGAACTTACTACTTTGACTTTCCTTCGAAGACATTTCGGACTGCTTTCTGGGGAGATCCTCTTCAGGACCAAAGACGGATCTTCCTTTGGGTTCACTTCCCAGTTTGGACCCTTGGAGCCTCCTGAGTGGGTTGATAAAAGAACCAGTCGGTTCTCTTAGAGGAAACCTGTTTTAGTACTGTTCTCTGTAAGCGACTAACACAAACGGAACGTATTCTCACACACACACTTGCGCGTGGGTTAGAGCGTGGGAGCGCTCGAGCCAGAGGCTCCGAGGGTCTGAACAGGGAAGTGAACCCCGAAGGAAGATCCGCATTCCACGGTCAGAAACGTCATTGCTGTTCAGGTTCAACAGCTGTTTTGACGACGGAAATGACAGTGCGCATGTCCACAGTATCAGCATGGCTAATGCAGATGCTAGGAACCCCCCCCCAATATTCTTATGCTCTCCTGTGTGGAAACACTTTGGCTTTGTTGTAAGCATCAACGACGGGAAAAGACAGTTGGATAAGTCAAATGCTGTTGTGTTGACATTGTTACACAAAGATGGTGTGTGCTACAGATCTGTTAATGTTCTGAAAACGGCATCAAGCAACTGTAACAATCGGGTCTACAAGAAAATAAATGTGCGAGTTAAAATGTCTTTTTTCAGGCCAGTGTTAATTATCCAAAGCTTTTGGACAATTAACACTTTTGGAAGCTAATAGTTTCTTATTTTACTAAGCAGATCACCTACATAGGTCAACTTTATTTATTGTTATATAAAACCAACAAATGCATGGGCTAATGTGACTGTAAACCGCTGTAGGCCTTCGAGGAAGGTAGAACAGCAGGATTTTGTGTTGCTGTAATCATAAAAAGCCCCTATACTGAAAATACTGGATAATTTAATTTCACTAAATCTAATTGTATTTATTTAATATATGGGGACAGCGCATATTAATAAATATTTCCGTCAATGTGTCAGAGTTAGCCAAAGGGCTATTTCTCATCTGCAGTCCCTGGGTAGATGTTAAAATCACCCTAAAAGATCAAAATAAAATTACATATTTACATGACATTACATACATATATTAAACAATACATTCAATAAAATTAGCAGTTAACCTAAAAACAAATTGGTGATAAAAAAATCCAAAATCAGACAAATTTAAGAACATATGCACACATAAAAGACAAGATAGTAGCGAGGATCGGTGAGAGGAGTTTTACTCAGTGTTGACAGCTCTGATTGTCAATGAGCTTTTTTTTTAATTGTGTCTTGAATAAACTATATGTGTTTTGATTTCTTATAGTTGCGGGTGTGAAGTTCCAGCAGCAACTTTAACAGAAAGCAGTTTGACCAAAAACGCATTTTTTTGAAGGGAATGATACAGTCTCTTCTGACTGCACTCTAAGTTCTGTTGTGATCTGCTGTCCGGATGTTAACAAACTGGTGAAGAGGAGGGGATGATAAGCCATGAATGATTTTGTACATGAGACAGAGATTTGAAAATGTGACCATGTATTAAATATGTTGGGTTTTTTATCCTAGGTTTTAACAGTTTCTTTGAATAATGTTTGGAGAGGTTTTAAAGATGTATTGCAAGCCTATGACCAGACAGGAAAACAGTAAGTGATATGAGAGAAAATCATGGAGTGCACAGACGTTTTTGCTGACTGTGTGGACATCTGATGGCGAATGTGTCTAAAATTACTGAGGTTGAATTTATTCTATTGCAGACCCTTTTGATGTGTGATTTGAAAGAGCACAATCTGCAGCCTTTCTTCTGAAACAAAACATTGCAACTGTTTTAGATGTGTTTAATTGCAAACAAGAGTACTTCAACCAAGCTGTGATGTTAAGCATGGCATTGGTGAGTTTCCCAGCCCCCTGAAAGGAATTACTGCCATGAACATAGACTACAGTGTCATCAGCGTACATCTGCACAGAAACATCAGGACAACTGGATGGAAGGTCATTAATGTACTGTTAAAATTGCAAAGGTCCCAAAATTGATCCTTGGGGAATACCAGTTGGCAGACTGAGAGCTGCAGATTTAAATGACTGGACTTTGACAATTTGGGAGCGGTCAGTGAGGTAAGGCTTAATGCTCCAATTTTTTGAAAAATTCGATTTTTTTGCAAGGCCGTTTACATTTCCAATTAAATGCATTGCATTATTAAATTTATTTTCACAAAGGAGCCAGCACAATTACAATCTTCTCATTTTAAGAAGGTATTGGAGCTAGGATCATCTGTACCAACTGTTGTGGAATGGGGATGTGAATGTGGTGGGGCTGCGCGTGTGTGTAAGAGAGGTGCAGCGAGGTAGGGAATGAGAGGGGCAGTGGGGGTGCGCATTCATGTTGTGTGATATGGAGGAAGGGGAACAATAATAAAGGAAGGCTTCCCCCAGAATAAATGCTTTTGACTCTTTTTTAACCTGCTCTGGAGAATCTGAGGGTCCGAACGGGGAAGTGAATCCCGAAGGGGTAATTGCGGTGTAACAAAGTGGCATTTGTTACTTGTGTGTGTCAACTTGTGTCCACCTGATTGTATCTGTTTTTCTGCTCACCTGCTTCCTCACCAGGGCATGTTTGGACAAATGTTTGTTAAGCTGCTTGGCCAGAGAAGGCAACTGTGAAAGAAATTTCCGAGCAGATTATTCGTGAGCATGATCCAGCCACAGCAGAAGAAGCTGCTCGTCTTGCGGAGATTTTCACTTCAGCGAAAAGGAACCAGAAGAATCCACCTTGGCTGTAGAAGCTAAAACCTATTTGACATCAGTTGCCGTAGTTCCAAGATTACCATATTCTGTCATATTGGGTAATGATTACCCACACTTTATGTCCTTATGCACCACTCAACCACTCAGATTTCAAGTGTGATGTTTGGGGAGTCACCCCAATCTGAGTTAATTAACCATGCTATGGAAAGGGTAAGAGCCTGTCATATGGTCACAAGAGCACAAAGTGCAAAAATGCTGGAGGAACTGCCTTTCTGTGATGATGAGTGGGAACAAAGTACTGTTAAACTTAAGAAACCCAAAATTCAGACAAGGAGAGAGAAGTTAAACGGTTCAAAGGGAAAATGTGAATTAAAGCTACCTCAGCCTAATGTTTCTCTTGATTTTGAAGTTCCCCAAGACGTAGGAACCTTGCAAAGAGAAGACCTCACTTTGAAGCCTTGGTTTGAAAAAGTAACTGAAATTGATGGGATAAAAACAGGCCAAATTACTTGTCTTGATGATGTTTATGTAATTAAAAAGGGTGTTCTGTACCAGAAACGTGGGAAAAAGGATGAACTTGCCCTTCCCCTGCTGTTCGGAAAGAAAGTCATGGAGCTTGGGCATACAATTCCCTGGGCAGGTCATATAGCATTCCATAAAACTTTAAGTAGGATTACAAACCATTTTGTCTGGCCAGGAATGGATACTCAACTCTCTGATTTTTGCAGCTCTTGTGAAACATGCAAGATGACATCACTGAAAGGGGTAGCTCGTATTCGACTCCGCAATATGCCAATTATTGAGACCCCCTTTGAATGAATTGGCATGGATTTTGTTGGTCCCTTAGAGAAAAGCTCCTCAGGTAACCGTTACATACTAGTTATCTGTGACTATGCCACCCACTATCCAGAAGCTTTTCCACTCAGATCAAATAAAGCAAGAAATGTTGCGAACTGTCTCTTGCAGTTATTTTCTAGGGTGGGAATTGTTAAAGAAGTCCTCACTGACTGTGGAGCCAACTTTTTGTCTAAGCTGTTGCAGGATGTTTATAAGTTGCTAGAGTTAGGGGAATTAAGACCACCCCATATCACCCCCAAGCGGACGGGCTGGTGGAGAGATATAATAAAACTCTAAAGAGCATGCTCCGAAAGTTTGTTTCCAGAACAGGTGCTGACTGGGACCAGTGGCTGCCCTATCTTCTGTTTGCCTATCGTAAAGTTCCACAGGCATCCACAGGCTTTTCACCTTTTGAGCTTCTGTACAGTCGCCAGATCAAAGGACCCCTGGATCTCCTGAACTACTGGGAGGACCCCAAGTCGCAAGGAGACAATGTTGAGGCGTATGTGGTGAAAATGAGAGAGCGACTGGAGGAAATGGCGGCCTTGGTGCAGGACAATATGAAAGCTGCACAGAAACAACAAAGGACATGGTGTGATAAAAAAGCTCGGGACCGAACCTTCACTCCAGGCCAAAAGGTGTTGCTGTATCTCTCAACCACTGAAAACAAGCTTCTGACAAAATGGCATGGACCTTATGAGATCACCAGAAAGGTGGATGATGTGACCTACAGTATGAACTGTTCATGCCTGAAAGACAAAAGAAACATCAGCTTTTTCATGTCAATCTTTTGAAAGTGTTTCTCAGCAACCAGGGGACGGTTTCCCAGCAGTTCTTTGTTCGTTCAGTGAAAGATGAGGAGGAAACAGAGAAGTTCTTTGCCACAAGGACCCCAAGAACTTCTTCGGTTTTTGTAGCGTATCAATGACGTACGGGTCGGATTCATGCGGCCTGGCCGGTCAGACAGAGGTTCCATTTCAAAAGATCGGATACATATCGGATTCAGAACCACATACCCAAGTGCCCTGAGTCGCATTTGAAAAGATCAGATCTGTGTTGTTCAGACTGTCATGAAAAGATCAGAAACAGGTCGCATAGGTGCAAAAAAATCGGAATTGGGTCGTTTCTGCCTGCAGTGTGAATGTAGCCTAAGAGTCAATTAATTGCAGTGCATCAGAAGAAAATTAAAAATTGCATAATTTTGATGGAAAGATTTTGTGATTAGCAGTGTCAAAAGCCTTCTTGAGATCCAGGAAAACAGCTATGTTGGCCACAGAATCATAACGAAGGTGATTTATGATTCATGATTATTATAATCAGATAGTCAGAAAGGAAAGCATCAGGATTTATTTCAATTCTGTTTATTTGTATTAAAAAAATTAAAAACTGATTTGCAATATTTTTTTTAATCCAGTTTAGTCCAGATTGTTCGAAGAAGACCAGATTGTCTTAACAGTTTTATAACAGACTTTATCGGTGACTAACAGATAATAACAGTTTTTGAAGAAATCTTTGCACAGATCAGGCAAATGGAGAGGACGGAGAGGAAAACTTCATTAAAATGGTAAGCAAACATAAACCTCCAGCAAGGCTGGATATAGGAAGAGATAAGGGGGCCAGGCCATGACTCCGCCCCCAAACGTGATAGCGCACAAAAATCTTAAATAAGCTAAAGAAATAAAAACATTAAAAATAAATAAAGAAAACAAATGAGATTGGGATTGTTAACAACATACACTGTTACATGGTTTTTCAAAAGAAGAAGCTCTAACAGAAATGTGCAAATTAAATAACATTGTAACGGCTCTAAATTATCTCGTATTTCAAAATAAATCTTCTGTCTCTCCTGGAGTGTGTTTACGTTTGGCCACTAGGTGGAGAATGTGCTTTAGCATTACACTTTGGTTAAAAAAGTTACCTTAAAAGATTTTAGAAAATTCATTTCTGTGAGTAAATATAGCTGCTCATTTAGTCAGCAACGCATGCTTAGGTCTTATTCCATGAACTTTCCAAATGTATTTGTAAACTGTCTGGCAGTTTTACGGCTGTACACCATGATTGTTTCAAACTTTGATCTTGCAAATCTCACAAAATCTCAAAAGAGTATGATTAGGTTACTGGAACTACAAAGGCATAAAAGATCCATCTCTACTTTTATGGATCGATTAATCAATAAAGTTGAGATTGATTCAGATCGATTAATCGATTTTATCAAACCAGACCTACAAAACAGGGCTGGGTGCCTGTCTTGTTACTGTCCCAAGCCTGGTAAATGCAGAAGATAGTGTCAGTAAGAGCCTTCAACTTAACCTTTGTGCTGTCCCAGGCACATCGGGAGTGGGGTCATCTAGACCAGTGTTTTTCAACCTTTTTTGAGCCACGGCACACCAGCATCCAAAAAAAAGAAGAAAAAAAAGGAGAAACTAATATTCTGTATTGATCTACAACCCCCCCTACTCTCACATGCATTTTTGTGATAATTGTGGCAGAAAAAGCTGGAAGTTGCAGCTGTTTTTTTTTCTAAAAGATGTAATAAAAGTTAAGTTAGAAGATTTAAAAACTGTTTGATGCGTGTTCGTTGTGGTTTCAAGACGTCAAAGGAAGACTCATTATGCGCTAAGATGCTGACACTGGATTCTGTGGAAAGCTACAGACGAGCTTTGGCTGGTATTTTGTTAGAACTGAGCAACTTTATGAGCAGAATCGGAACAAGGAAGTGAGGACTTTAACCACTTCTGATTGGTCAGAGTGATGACGTATGATTAAGCCTCCAAGAATCATTGGTGGAGACAGTTAAAGGGGCGGGACTTTTCCAAAAACAACTGACGCTACGGCTAAATCGCAGTACTGTCATTCTAATCAAAATGTCTTTAATGTAATCAAATGAACACAAAGAAAAAAGTATTTTACGATCTTTCACGTTCCTAACTACTCAGTGTTTTATCAGGGCCCGTTTGGATGAAAAAAGAGCTAATATCCTGGAAATGGAAAGTGTTTTTAGCTCAGTTGATGAGGGCAATTTCCCACGACACACCTGACCATCTCCCGCGCGGCACACTGGCTGAAAAACACTGATTTAGACCCCCCCCAAGACAGTGCTGTGAACCTTTTTCTTCAATGATTTGTGATCTTCACTGGTGTCCATCTTTCTCTTTCGGCTTTGCCCGTCAGGGGTCGCCACAGCGAATCATCCTTTTCCACCTCACTCTATCATGGACATCTTCTACCCTAACATTAGCCAACTTCATGTCCTCTGTTAAGACATCCATGTATCTCCTCTTTGGCCGTCCTCTTGCCCTCCTGCCAGGCAGCTCCATCTCCAACATCCTTCTACCAATATATCCACGATCCCTCCTCTGAACATGTCCAAACCATCTCAGTCTGGCTTCTCTGACTTTGTCGCTAACACAGGCAACATGAGCCGTCCCTCTGATGTATTCGTTCCTTATCCTGTCTAACCTGGTCACTCCTAAGGAGAACCTCAACATCTTCATCTCCGCTACCTCCATCTCAGCCTCTTGTCTCTGTCTCACTGCTACCGTCTCTAACCCATAGAGCAGAGCTGGTCTCACCACTGTCTTGTACACCTTTCCTTTGAGTCTTGCTGACACTCTTCTGTCACACAACACTCCTGACACTTTCCTCCACCCGCTCCAACCTGCCTGCACTCGCCTCTTCACCTCTTTTCCACACTCCCCATCACACTGAACTGTTGACCCCAAGTACTTAAACTCCTGCACCTTCTTCACCTCAGCCCCCTGTAACCTAACGCTTCTACCTTGATCCCTCTCGTTCAGGCACATGTATTCTGTCTTACTACGACTGACCTTCATGCCTCTTCTTTCCAGAGCAAACCTCCACCTCTCTAGCTGTTCCTCCACCTGCTCTCTACTCTCACTGCAAATTACAATGTCATCCGCAAACATCATTGTCCAGGGAGATTCCTGTCTTACCTCGTCTGTCAGCCTGTCCATCAGCATAGCAAACAAAAAAGGACTCAAAGCTGATCCTTGGTGTAGTCCCACCTCCACCTTGAACTCCTCTGTCTGACCTACAGCACATCTCACCACCGTCATACTTCTCTCATACATGTCCTGAACTACTCTGACATACTTCTCTGCCACTCCAGACGACCTCATACAGTACCACAGCTCCTCCCTCGGCACCCTGTCATACGCCTTCTCTAAATCTACGAACACACAATGCAGCTCCTTCTGACCATCTCTGTACTTTTCCATCAACATTCTCAAAGCAAAAATGGCATCAGTGGTGCTCTTACGGGGCATGAAACCATACTGCTGCTCACAGATCTCCACCTTCTTCCTAAGCCTGGCTTCCACTACTCTTTCCCACAGCTTCATTGTGTGGCTCATCAACTTTATTCCTCTATAGTTGCTGCAGTTCTGCGTGTCACCCTTGTTCTTAAAGATCGGGACCAGAACGCTTCTCCAGGCATCTTCTCACTCTCTAGAATCCTATTGAACAACCTCGTTAGAAATTCCACTGCTGTCTCTCCTAAGTACTTCCATACCTCCACAGGTACGTCATCAGGACCAACGGCCTTTCCGCTCTTCATCCTTTTCAGAGCCTTCCTAACCTCATCCTTTCCAATCTCTGCTACTTCCTGCTCCACAACAACCACATCTTCCTCCCTTCTTTCCCTGTTATTTTCCTCGTTCATCAGCTCCTCAAAATACTCCTTCCATCTTTTCTGCACACTCTCCTGGGTTGTTAGCACCTTTCCATCTCTGTCCTTAATCACCCTTATCTGTTGCACATCCTTCCCATCTCTGTCTCTCTGTCTGGCTAGCCTGTACAAGTCCTTCTCTCCTTCCTTTGTGTCTAACCTGTCATATAGCTCATCGTAAGCTTTCTTTTTGGCCTTTGCCACCTCTCTCTTCACTCTACGCTGCGCTTCCTTGTACTCCTGTCTACCTTCCTCAGTCCTTTCTACATCCCACTTCCTTTTAGCCAACCTCTTCCTCTGGACGCATTCCTGTACTTCCTTATTCCACCACCAAGTGTCTTTACCGTCTTTCCTCTTTCCAGATGACACACCTAGCACCTTCCTACCTGTTTCCCTGATAATCTCTGCTGTAGTTTCCCAGTCCTCTGGAAGCTCATCCTGACCACCCAGGACCTGTCTCAACTTCTGCCTAAATTCCTCACAAGTTTCTTCATTCTGTAGCTTCCACCACTTGGTCTTCTTTTCTGTTTTCCCTCTCTTCTTCTTCCTGACCTCCAGAGTCATCTTACACACCACCATGCGGTGCTGTCTGGCTACACTCTCTCCTAACACCACTTTGCAGTCGTTAACCTCTCTCAAATGACCTCGTCTACATAGGATGTAGTCCACCTGAGTACTCCTACCTCCACTTCTGTATGTCACTCTATGTTCCTCTCTCTTCTGGAAGTAAGTGTTGACTACAGCCATTTCCATCCTCTTCGCAAAGTCCACCACCATCTGTCCCTCCAGATTCCTTTCCTTCACACCAAACCTGCCCATCACCTCCTCATCACCTCTATTGCCCTCACCAACATGCCCATTAAAGTCTGCTCCAATAACAACTCTCTCTCCTCTGGGAAAACTCTCTATGACCTCATCCAACTCACTCCAGAATCTCTCCTTCACTTCTAACTCACAGCCAACCTGTGGCGCGTACCCACTGACTACATTCACCATCACCCCTTCAATTTCTAACTTTAGGCTCATCATCCTGTCTGAGACTCTTTTCACCTCTAGAACACTGTTTACAAACTCCCCCTTCAGAATCACTCTTACCCCGTTTCTCTTCCTATCAACACCATGATAGAACAGTTTGTATCCTCCTCCAATACTACGTGCCTTGCTGCCCTTCCACCTCGTCTCCTGCACACACAGTACATCTACCTTCCTTCTCTCCATCATGTCTGCCAGCTCTCTGCCTTTCCCTGTCATTGTGCCAACGTTAAGAGTCCCTATTCTCAAACCTATGTTCCTGCCTTTTCCCTTCTCTCTCTGGCCACGGACCCTTCTGCCTCCCCTCTTTCTTCCACCAACAGTAGTCAAATTTCCACCGACACCCTGTAGGTTAACAGCATCGGTGGCGGTCGTTGTTAACCCGGGCCTCGACCGATCCGGTATGTCTAAAGTGTTGTGGATGATTCGCATGGTTATTTTGGCAATTTTTACGCCGGATGCCCTTCCTGCCGCAACCCTCTCTATTTATCCGGGCTTGGGACCGGCACAGAGGCAACTGGCTTGCAACCCCTGTGGCTAGATTCTTCACTGGTGTCCATGGATTACATTAAATCCTCTACCACCTTTATCCACCTTTATCATGGTAGGAAGAACACGTCAATGGTCATCTTGACCCCATAGGATAGCACAAGGGTTTAAACTTATGATAAAAATGGATCAATGGAGCTCTGGTTAAAACATCTGCTTATTACATTAAAACTGGCTCAGAAATATTTTCAGTTTTGCACATGTTTAATGTTTACGTTTACAGGAAATGTGTATTTTTAGGACAACAACCAGAACTGAGTTTTGGGTTTAACCAATAAAAAGTGTTTTCTGCTACAGTGGTCAGGACATTTCCTCTCCAAGAATTACTATGGCATGTTTGACCAATGTGAGCCTGAAAAGACACCTTCAGGATTCAATGAGGCTGTCAGAGACGGGCTACAAAGTTGATAACCCACAAAGATAATCTCCAACAAGACCTTTGCCACCTTCTGTCAACACTGAACTACTGCAGGTTGTCTTGCACAGATTTATAGAGAAAGTTTGCAAGAGGACATTTCTGACAGCTCTATGCACAGACAATCCTGAACAAACCACAGCAGAAAAGCTCCTGTGATGTATCTGCAATGCTGGAACCTGAACATGTGGATAACATTATGTTCACAGATAAATCCAGATTATGTTGTTGGATCAGAATGTCCAAGTATGCAGAAGCCAGAAGATGCTCTGCTGAATACTGCACTGAAGAGGAACATCTTTTAGGGGAGGTGGTATGATGGTTTGGGGAAATATCTGGAAAAAACAAACTCATCATCACTGGAGGCAATCTGAACGCTGAGAGAGAAGAGAAGAGAAGAGAAGAGAAGAGAAGAGAAGAGAAGAGAAGAGAAGAGAAGAGAAGAGAAGAGAAGAGAAGAGAAGAGAAGAGAAGAGAAGAGAAGAGAAGAGACGGTAGTCAGTGTATACTTATACAGCGCTTTTCTACCTTCTTTTGAAGGCCCGAAGTGCTTTACAGTTACAGTCCCATTCACCCATGCACACACACATTTACACACTGGTTGCGGCTCCGCTGCCGAACATTGGCGCAAACTTTCCACCATAGGCACGCGAAGGCCAGCGGTATAGACCTGTTACACGGATCAGCCAATCAAATTGCCGCTGCTGAAACACAGAGAGCCAATCAAATATTAGCTTTTGCAGCTCTGTCCAAGGTGACAAAATCCTTCGGTCCCAATTCAAACACGGTTAGAGTGATGTCAGTCAGAAGTTATAGCATAATAAATGTACATATTATTTTTGTTAAGCTGAAAATTACATTTCATAACTATAGTTTTCTACTTCTATCCTGTCTTTTCTTGTGCCAAATAACAGTCATGATCTGTTGCTCATTTCAATTACAACCATGCTTTATTAAGATATTAACATGTAATAAATAAATAAAACACAGTAGTTAAAACAAAATGTATCAAAATATTCAAATATGTATTTACAATTTAAAGGGCTGATGGATTTAAACATGCAAAAAATTAATGCAAGTCTTTTAAAGGTGCAAAATGAATTGAGGAAGTAGTAAATATATTTGCTTTTTCTATCAAAACTAAACAATTCAAGAATAAATATGTAAGAAAACCGTATTCACTACATAGATTTCACAAACTAAATTGCAAATATTTTCACATTGAAGGATAACATGCAGGAGTCCTATCATAATCAGGGTGTGTGATCATGAATGCAGCCTTTAACTCTCTGTCAAAAAATGACGTGACAGCAATGTCTTCAAATGACATCCTGTGGCCGGGGTAAAAAGAGAATCTGGACACCCAGCGGAGGGACTTTTTACCGGGAAGATGAGTGTCCTGGGTCGGACTCGTGCTGGGCAAGCAGCTTTAGGGTTAGGGTTGGGGTAAAAAGAGAATCTAGAGCCCCAGCCCTGATGATCTTCCCGGTAACAAGTCCACAGGGTTCCTGTGGTTGGTTAGGTCTTCTGCTGCAGAGATCTGGTGTACTTTTTTGGAGCAGTAGAAGTATTTCACATTCCCAGACTGATTAAAAAAAGAACAGAAGATCCATCCCCGAGGTAACAAGACTTTGGCTGCCCACAAGAAGCAAGACATTTGTGTGTCATCTTTTTTCCAGGTTTTTGCTGTTGTTGCTGCGTAACTACACCTCCTTCACCATTTTTTCTGTCAGTCTTAGTTAGAGGAGCTTCATCTGGTTTAGCGCTGGGGGGGGGGGGGGGGGGGGGGTTCAGTGGAGCAGGAGGGAGAGTCACAGCTGGCACAGTGACAGTTTTGCTTCCTTGAATGAGTTTATGCCACAGCTACTGGGTCTCCAAAAGTTTAACGGTAAATGATGTTCTGAGGTGGGGTATGCCACAAGGAGATCATATTCATGGCTGTCTCACAGGTGGAGACCCAGGCCAGAGTCCCAAGGCTTCCTTCTCTGTTTTCATCCAGATCCTCTGCTGTGGAGAGCAATTCCAGCTGCGAACATCTTGGTCATAAGATGGAAGTGGTGGAGCAGCAGGAGGAGCGGCAGACAGAGCTGAGGGTCTTCCAACAACTGCTGCAAAAATAACATGAGTTTTTGTTAAATAAACAGCATTATCACAGAGTCCAAATGAATACAGTACTTAGAATTTTTGTCAAAACTTATTGCACTGACTGTAGGTTTTATCCTGCACTCTTCTTAAAGATGGCACTGTTCTACTTTTAGACAGTTCTAAAGCGAGCAACTCTGGTGGTACTGGCAGAGGAGTCTTCACTGGAGCAGAAGAAACTGGTGAGAAAAGACAATCAGAAACAGACAGAACGCAGCAGCAAAGTAAAGCTGACAAATGATCCTCAACACTCACCTGCATAGCAGCAGGACAGCTGGACCTCTCAGGCTGGTCTGGATTCAGATAAACACAAATATCCATCACTAATGCCCAAATCATTTACAGTAGCATTTACAGCAGCAGCAGCAGCAGCAGCAGCAGCAGCAGCAGCAGCAGCTAGACCTTTACTCAGTGAACCTGAAAGAAGATCAAACAAAAATATGAATATGCTTGTATTTGAACAGACAAATTTAAAAGCGCTTAGTGTAAAGAAAGGATTGATCTAGGACTAACATGTAGTTTTTCAACTACTAGTACTACTATTCTGCATACAGAAACATAACCAACACATGAGGCATGATGCGTGCACATTGGTGCTGCTCACTTGGCTGGGTTGGGAGTCTAAGCCTCTTTCTTCTTCAGGTACTGCTGGAGCTGGAACATTTTGCTGCCTGAAACTTTACTTTACTTATTTATAAAACCAACACTGTTTCCTGAGGATAAATGCTGCATTTACATCTTCTCTTTTCTCCCAGTTATCCCTCTAGGTCTTCTTATAATGCACACCAAATAAATGTTTGTTGTGTTGAGTTGTGTTTTTGATTTCAAAATATTTTTTCATTTTTATTTAGGGTTCGTAAAATTAAAGACTATAGTATTTCTGACCGAGCTTATTTTTATTATGTATCAATAAAAAGTTGGAAATGAAAGTTCTTGCTGAACCTCATCCATCAAGGGAGGAAGAAGATACATTTGTCATTGAGCTCGTAATTGCATCACAAAACTTATTGGAAAGCATAAAACTAGTTTTATAATTTATTAGTTTCTTTGTCCCATGTTTTTGTTTCATCATAGATTGTGTAGAACAGCTTCATGTAGATGTTTATAGGTTGATGTGGATCATCTGCTCATGTGAATCCTCCCACAGTGTTTCATCTGCAGCTGTAACCACAGAGATCTGATTAAACAGGAATGAACAGAATCCATCTGATATGAAGCTGTGCTTTGAAAACCACTTCCCTCCTCTTTGAAGAGTAGTCCCATATCTGTCTTCAGGTTTTTGTACAGCCTCTTCTACACTTTGGATCACTGTGTGTCTACAGCACAGTAGTAGAGAGCTGTGTCTGCCAGGGTTAACTTTCTGATGATCAGTTCAGTTGATGTATCTGTTGTTCTGGAGTCATATCGTTTATCTGGAATATGTTCTCTTGCTTCACTTTTTGCTCTTTTCCAGAGAATAAACTGAGGAGCCTGAAGGTCAGAATCATGTTTGTACCAATAAAGATATATACCCCTGCTACTTGTCTGATAGTTACATTTCATTGTAACAGATTTTCCTTCAGTTCCTGTAAGTTGATCTTGATCAGGAGAGATTGAGTCTCCAGCTGTGAGTCCTGGAAAAAGTGGAGAAAATGAAGCCATTAGATGAATGAGATGATGAGTTGATGCAGCAGCTTCAAGCAAACTTGAATCTCTGTTCTTAAACTCACCTAGAATGTGAGATAGAAGCAAAAAGAGGTAAAGCAACATGTCTTTGGAGTTCTTGAGGCCACACAGACAGCAGATGAACTCTGTTCTTCCACTGCAGCACAATGAGGAAGAAATAATGTCACTGGATGATGTGAAGTTCAGTGGGCGGGGCCAATGAGCTCTTTTTCAGTTCATCTCAACAAATCAAAGAGATCAGCAACTCTGTCTCTGATCTTTACTGCTTCATTTCTCTGTTGTCTGTGTTCAGTCTAATGACTAAACCATCATTGCTTTCACAGTGTGTGACGCCCTCTAGTGGATGTTGTATTGTGTTTTCTCTGCAGGTTTTTGTACAGAGTTTTGTTGTTTCCTGTCACTGTGGGCCTCACAGCACAGTAGTACACAGCAGAGTCTGTCACTGCAGCAGAGGAGATCTGCAGATCCATTTGTCTTTGGTCGTCACTCACTTTGAAGGAAAATCCAGGAACTGGATTCTGTAACTTCAGGCTTGTTCCAGTGTGAGAGATCAAGAACTCTGGAGGTTTTCCAGAAAATTGTCGATACCAGAATAAATAATCATTTCCTTTCGCAGCATTTTTATATTCGTAGGACAGAGAGACAGAAGTTCCTTCCAAAGTGGACTCTTCCTTCTTGACTGCAGTGAGTTCTTCACAGCTGACATCTAAAGGAAGAGAGAAGTCAGATCAGTGATGGACAAACATCAAATGCTGAAATGGATCTTTGAAAGAATCCCATCAACCTGTTCCAATGACTAGAAGCAGCAGAGTGAACACAGATGTCTGCACAGACAGCATGTTGGATGAAGCTGATGTTTGGCTTTTGTGTGTTGAACTGTGTTGAAAGTGGAAGTTTGTGTCTCTTCTATAGTTCACTAACAGCTCAGCTCCTCCCTCAATCTCTCCATCTGCTCTTTCATCTGTTCTTCCTCTTCTCTCAGCTCCTCTGTCTCCTAGTTAACAGCCTCCATCCGGTGGCAATAAACAAAATTCCAGCCAATTCTGAATGAAAGATAGTGGTGTTATGCAATACTTAATGTTGGTAATGTGCTGCATAATGGTGCAAAGTTTATATTAAAAGCTGCTTTTCTCCAATTCAGAATCAGCTTATTCACATTGAACAGGTAGAGTCAAAGATTTATAGTATGTTAAAGAGTTAGTATCAAAAGAGAGTGTGTTTTTTGGCTGTTGCCGGCAGCCTCACCAGTTTAAAAGGTTAAAGGTCACATGTTCTTTATTGATGGAGACTAAAAGTCTGAAGTTTGCAGAAAAAAACGATCCTTAATATTCATATTCTTTTATTTTACATGAACCCAGAATCAAATAAAACCACAAGTAGTAGAGATAGATAACTTTTCCAGGGATAGATATATTTCAGTGATGGCTAAAGTTCAATACAAAGCTATTGCTGCATACTGTAGATGGCATTCCTTCTCCTAAATTTACCAATGCCCCTTAAACAAATGTGCTGCTATATTGGAATGTCAACTTCCTGTTTCCTTGAGAAGGTGATGCTAACTTGTCATGAAGTCTCTCAGTTACCAGTAAAAATCACAGATATTCATTAAAGTGTTCTCCTTGTTAATTTTGTTTTGGAACAAAAAAAAATTGATGAAATTAATGATTGAAACAAATTTAGAGAAGGACTAAAAGTTGTGGACAAAGTCTATAGGAATGTGTGTGAATTTACCTTAAGTGGGTTTGAAGAAATGTTCTGTAGCTGAAATATGAGCACATTGACTGTTATCAGAGAAAGGGACAAGTTTCTTTTCCACACAAGGTCAATGTGATTATAGATCTAATGATCTGTTGATAAAGATATGTCAACCAAAGCACTAAATGGACAACTGATGCAATTATGATACATGTAAATAATTTTATTACAAGGCAAAAATACAAGTTATTAGGACGGGTGTGGTGCAGATGTAGGGCGGTTTACCCCTGATCACAAGATTGCTGGTTTGATTCATAACACACACTTTAAATATTTGGGAAAATGCAAAAGACTTCAGGCTTTTTGTGTCACTGTAAACATAAAAAGGCCCTCGTGTTACTGAAAAGACTAGATAATTTAATTTCATGATGATTATAATCAGATAGTCAGAAAGAAAAGCATCAGGATTTATTTTGATTCTTTAAAAACTGATTTACATCAGTTACATAGTTCTTTTTTTTTAATCCACTTCCGTCCAGATTGTTCCAAGAAGACCAGACTGTCATAAAAGTCTTATAACAGACTCTATAACTGACAAACAGATAATATGAACAGATACTTTGGGGCGGCCGTGGTATAGCGGTAGGGGGTTGACCCATGATCAGAGATTGCAGGTTTGATTCCCGCCTTGCACGCCCATGAGTAGAAGTGTCCTTGGGCAAGACACTGAACCCCACCTTGCCTCTGGTGGGAGGTTGGCGCCAGTGTTTGGCAGCGGAGCCGACACCAGTGTGTGTATGTGTTTTACTGGGTGAATGAGTCTGTGACTGTAAAGCGCTTTGGGCCTTGAAGAAGGTAGAAAAGCACTATATGAGTACACCGTTTACCATGAAGAGTTTTTGAAGAAATCTCTACACAAATCAAGCAAAAGGAGAGGACGAAGAGGAAAACTTCCTATAATTGATAAACAAAATAAGCCAACTTTTCCTGCTCCGTAGTGCGTATCCTATCGCGCAACGGGAGCAGCGACTCACTGGAATGTTGAAAGTCAGCTGCTCCCATGTTCCTCCGTATAGCTGATAGCTTGCAGTTTAAACTCCTTCAGGGATATTGTAAACAATGTTGTTCAGGCCCACATTTCCCTCCCCCTTTATGACATCTTCTACGCCAAACAAAAAAACATTTGGCGCACTGCCTCATAGGGCGGCCCCTACAGTTTGGAGAAAATATAAGACTTTTAAGTGCGCCTTATGGTTGTGAAAATACAGTACATAGCCCAATATTTACAACAACAGTCATCTCAATGAAAAATAAATAAATAAAAGCAATAAACCTCCAGCCTCCAAACCTTACAATTGTATTTTGTAAACTGTCTAGCAGTTTTACAGCTGTACACCACGAAAGGAATAAAAGATCGATCTCTACTTTTTTGGATCATGTCAGAAAGAGGATTCAACTTCTGTTCATTAAAACATTTAAACTGGCTCAGAAACATTTTCAGTTTTGCACATGTTTAATGCAGTCAAGTTTGCAGGGAATGTGTATTTTTAGGATAACCAGCAGAACTGAGTTTTTACGGAGTCCCAAACTGTTCATGAAGATCACAAATCATTGAAGAAAAAGATTCAGCGCACTGTCTTGTGGGGTCTAGATGACCCAACTCCCAATGTTAAAGTGACTAGGCTAGCACAATGGTTACGCCCTGCAGTGTGAATGTAGCCTTAGAGCTCTTCTCTGCTCTGTGTAGCTAACACAGCTTCGCTGTCTGTGCTCAGAGTTCCAGTCTGTCGTCACATATGTTCGCCTTACGGGCCATCACTGTGAACAATAATTATAAATCAGGTCCTCTGGTTTTATTTTACCCTCTCGGGTTAACGGGGGACAGCAAGCTTTCAAACTCGGTCAGAGAGAGATGGAAAAACTGCTGAAGCGCATCAGGGAGCTGAAGCCAAGACTCTCTCTGGGATGAACTCAAACATGAGAACAGGATTACCATGTACAACTCTTCAAAATGAATACACCTGATCTGTCAACATTCTCTATGTCTTCCATGCATTGTAAATGACATAAACACAGACACCGCTGCATGTAGTGATCAGGCTTAAACATTAGCTGGTGGCTCCTCCCACACGCAGCCTAGTGCGTTCAGGGAGCTTCAGTACATAGAAGATTAGCGTAACTCCAACAGCCACCCAGCCTAACTTAGACCACTACTATATTTTCATGACAAAATAAAAACCGCTGAACTGACCCTAAAACCGGCAAATTATGCCTACCCACCCAAAGCCTTTTTAACCCACAAATTTAGAACCCAAACCGCCCAGTTTCTGGCAACACTGTCGATGTGTACAGGTGCATACTCCCCCTTAGTGTTGAGGGGTGTGCATTGCATCCATGACGTTCACTTAAGCGACTTTGATCGATAAATTTGGGGTGCTGCTGCTTATGCCAGAGTAAAGGAGTAGCCAATCACAAAAGTGTCTCCGCCTTGTTTGGTTTAATTGACAGACAGACTCATTCTGCTGTAAAAGCTCATTATGAAATAAATAAGTCATTGTGGAAAAAAAGCAATGCGAAATAAAAACAAAGCTTCTTTTGAAAATATTGATTTTGAAATCTAAGGTTCTAAAAAAAGCAGAATTATAATAATGGTCAACATGATTAAAAATGAATATTTTAAAATGCTGTTTTAAATAATGAAGAGGTTTATAAAGCAAAATGAAATCTCTTAAATAACTGGCTAATTTAAAATCTTTGTGCAGGTTTTTCCACAATTTCATGATCTTTTTATATATTTATGACAGATTTATTGGTTGATTGTGTATTTGCACGAGATCATATTTATTTATTGAATCATGAACAAATATGGGACTCCATACATTTTGTGTTTAAACAATAAAAAGTGTTTTCTGCTACAGTGGTCAGCAGGTTTCCTCTCAGTGAATTACTATGTTGTGTTTGACCAATGTGAGCCTGAAAAGACACCTTCAGGATTCAATGAGGCTGTCAGAGACGGGCTACAAAGTTGATATCCCACAAAGATAATCTCAAGCAAGACCTTTGCCACCTTCTGTCAACACTGAACTACTGCAGGTTGTTTTCCACAGATTTATAGAGAAGGTTTGCATGAAGACATTTCTGATAGCTTTATGCACAGACAATCCTGAACAAACCACAGCAGAAAACAGAGAAAATGAGACAGTTTCACTGGTTTCACAGTGATCTGATCCCTCCAGTGGATGTTGTGTAGTATTATGTTGTTGCAGGTTTTGGTACAGAGTTTTGTTGTTTCCTGTCACTGTGGGCTGCAGAGCACAGTAGTACACAGCAGAGTCAGACACATGAAGCTTCTGGATCTTCAGAGGAACTGATTTGCCTTTGAGTTCAGCATCAAATCTGTCTTCCTTGAACTCTGGAGCATTTTGTTTTGTTTTTGAGTAACGTTTCAACATGTACTTTGGGTAACTGTTCACTTCTTGTTTGTACCAGAACAACGTTGGGAATGTGTCACTGGTCTCAAAGGTACAGTTGAGTGTGAGAGAGTCTCCTTCAGCAGCAATGACTTCTCCTCCTGGTTGGATCACTTTGTCTTCTCCTTTACACTCTGAGGAAGAACAGAACATGCAGAGGAAGAGATGAATCAATGAAGATGATTGATTAAAGGACAACAATCAGCAGCTTTAACAGCTCTTAATGTACAGCTCAGTAATGTGTTGAAGTGTTTGAAGAGGAAACATGTTGATCTTTGTGTCTTACCAAAGAAAAGAGCAGCAAGAAGAATCCACAGCCAATGTTCCATCTGTACAACAAGGTTTCAATCAACAGGAGAAACTAGCTGATGTTCAACATTCACTCTGACAATTGTTCTCTTCACAGCACCACTTCTTATTGAATGAATGTTGAACACAGAGCTGAAGGAGAGCCCCGCCCACTTTACTATGTCGCCCTCTAGTGGAGGAGCTGAAGCTGCACTCTGCAGTAGATAAAAGTCTTACAAATCTTGTCTGTATGGCTCGAATCAACATAAATAAAAATATTTCTGGTTTATGTCATCATATTGGTATAATTAGCATAACAAAGATTATCATGATTACAGAAACACACCCTTTTGCTTTTAAAACACATCTTTAATTGAGAAACCTCTCAATGGTCTTTATGGTCATGTTACTTGATCTTCTTACAGCAGTCAGTTGGATCCATGCTTCTACCCGTCTAGCCTCACAATATCTTTAACAATTCAGACCTGTCCCCCTACATGCCCCCCTGAACAAGTGTTTACCAGGGACGTGCAGTGAGGTTGATGGCTGGTGAGGCACTCTGGATTCAGATTTACAATGAAAGAACTAAATATTTCACCATTCATCCAATGGCAGCTAACAGCTTATAAAATACACACCAGATCACATTTGTCCTACAGAAAATATTTATTTTATAGATGGATAGAACACTCTCACCCGGAGATTCAGCTCCGTCTGTCATCGCGCAACACTCAAATTCTGTGATTTTAACCTCAGAAACTGTGGACTTTTATCACGATTATTACAGGTGAGGCTCTGCCTCACTTGCCTCACCTGACCGCACGTCACTGATCTCAACCAATCAAAGAGTCTAGTGCTTCATTTAAAACAACAATAATACAGGCAAAGGTATCTGTTAAAGTTTCAAAAGAGACCATGTTTCAACTGTTCTGATAGCTTTTTTGTTTGTGGAGGATTTTAAACCGTTTACATACAGTACCATTTATTTCTGGAAAACATAAAATACTGTTTTTTTGTTGGCATATTTACACTTGTGTATAAAGTATTTTTCCATTATTATAAGTAAATTAACTACATATATTTTCTCTGCATTAAGTCTCCCCTGTGTAAAATATCCAAAAATAATATGCTCATAAAATAATCTATAATCTTCACATAGATCCGTTCTTATAAAATGTATCAAATCTTTCCAAATTAGTTGAGTGAAGGAGCAATACCAAAAAAGATGAGGCACAGTTTCTGGTGAGGAATGACAAAATGAACAGTTCATGTCCAGATCTTTTTTAAACTTAGTAAAGAAGTGTTTCACTGGATAAAATGTATGAAGAATTCTGAAAGAAATGTCTCTAATTTTATTGGTGATGAAATACTTTTGGGGCAGGGACCAAACCTTGTCCCACTGAATTCCACAGCCAAACCTATTCCAGTAAGAGATAACAGACGGTTTTGTGGCAATCTCATTTTAAAACAGAGAACGGATACTTTGATTATTCCTGCCAGCTGAAAAACAAATCTTTCCATACCACAATTCTGTTAATTTGGGAGGAGAACGTGGAGTATTTGAAGGAGAACTGCTACACAGAAGTCTAACACCACCTGGGATGGCTCCAGTAACCAATGCAAACTCTGCAGGTGAGACATGCAGATTATATGTGGACAGAAACTCAAATGCATCTGTCTTTCATGAAACCTGACTGATTGTCATCTATTGCTGCATCAAGAACACTTTTCATTCTCATGGCTTATATTGTGGCAAGAATTTTGTAATCATTATTAAGTAGACTAACAGGCCTCCAATTATCTAGAAGTAAAGTATCTTTGTTGGGTTTGGGGATCAGGGAAATAACACCCTGAGTCATGCTGGCTGGAAGAGTCATATTTGTGATGCTTTCTGTATAAACATTCAATAAAAATGGGGCTAAGAGTTCTGAGAAAAGCTTATAAAATTCTGCTGTTATTCCGTCGTTCCCAGGGGACTTGTTTGTTTTCAGATTGTTAATTGCATCTGAAACTTCCTGTAAAGAAATGACAGAATCACATGCCAATTTATCTTCTTCACTGATTGTATTTATGTTGTTATTCAAGGAATCGCAGAATGAAAACATTGCTTCCTGACTAAATGTTGTCTTAAAAAGTTAACAATAATAATCATGACAAAAACTAGAAATAAGCTTTTTATCATTTGTAATTTTTCCATCTATATTTAACTGTAACACTTATTTAAACTTTGCTTGTGACTTCTCGAATTTGATAAAATAAGAAGTCATTTGTTCCCCTTGTTCCAACCATCTTTGTCGGATTCTTATAAAAGCTCCTTCAGCCTTAGCTTTGAACATATTGTCAAGGTTTAATTGTAAATCTTTTAATCTTAAATTCTGCTCCTCATTTAGGTTTTCTGAGAAACTTGAGAGTTCAGTAATTTCAGAGATAATTCCTTCTTCTAACTTGCGTTTAGATTTTGCCTGAATGCTGCCACATCTTCACAAATATTTAGAAACTTTAAATTTTAAGAGTTCCCACTTTGAGCTGTAAGCCTTTTCCTGTTGTGCTTTATCCCAGGAAAGTTAAATGAGTCTCTTAATCACTGATTGAACATGTTTTATTAGTGTGCTGTTCAGTTTCCAGTAACAGATATTTCGGGACCCATTTTCATCAGGAAAAAATTGTATTCTAAATGTTAAAGCTTTGTGGTCAGTTAGTGGTGTTGTTAAAATGTCTGCAGAAACATTCTTTTTGTCTACATCCTTTGAGAGAAGCCAAAAGTCTAAACGTGATTGCCTAGATCTGCTCTTATTACTCCATGTATTCTCCCTTTTATCAGGAAATTTGGTCCTCCATATGTCACATAAATCCAACTTTTCTACTAACAGCTTCAGCTTTGATGTAGACTTTAGAGTCTGACCTGGAGGCCATCTATCAGCGTCGGAGCTTGCCACAGCCGAATATTCACGCATTTTCACCATGGTGATTAGCACAGTTCGATAAATTCCAAATGAAACTTTGATAAGCAAGGTTTGTCGCTATGTATAATTTTTCACAACTGTTTTTACCAAAGTAGGTGAAAGTAGGGGCGGAGCGAAGCAAATACAGACAGACTAGGCCGCCATCTTGGAACCCCTCTAGAGCGTACCAGGATGTGAATGAATGTTTTTTTTTAAATCTTTTTTTATTTTTTTTTTTACTTCAAACAAACATACACATAGCTACAACAGAAAGATATAAAAAGGAATAAAAGACAAAAAAACACATTAAAATTGTAGTTTACAATACTAGGGATTGTCATGCAACATGTAATCTTCAATGAAAAAAGACAATTTTATTGCATTTAAATTCAGATATTTCAAAATATAAACTGATCTCTGCATGAAATATATTGAATAATGGTTTGGTTTTTGAAAATCTGCTCTTATGAATGAAAATTCCCAGATATTAATAAAGTATTGATTTTCAAATCAAATTATCACCAGAAACTACTCCAAATAATATGATGTGCTTTTGTAATTGAACAGAAATAGGAAAGGGAAACTTTGAGGAGCACCAAGAAAAAAAATCCTCCCAAAAACTGATAACATATATACATTTAAAAAACACATGATCAAGTGTTTCTATATTTATACGACGGAGTATTAGGGCCACCAAAAAAAAAAAATTAGAGCCACCAAAAAAAAAAAAAAGTAAAATTACGAGATTTTATCTCGTAAATTTAGGAGATAAAAACTCGTAAATTTACGACTTTTTATCTCATAAATTTACGACTTAAAATCTCATAAATTTACGAGAAAAAAGTCGTAGATTAAGGAAAAAACACCGAAGTTGTCCGTTTTTCGGAACCTAGCTTGAAGATGAAGTATGTGGAGCCTTTTGTGAAGCTTCATTTCCGGATTATTATAGGTTTAAAACAAAGAGATTCTGAACCTTTTGGCGACTCAAAATCAGATTATTTTCCGTGTAGCAGTCTTCCCGGGGTTCAGTGTCAGTAAAGCGGAGTTTAATATGTAAAATAAGGAGCTCAGAGACACGTTTGGGTGTAGACAATCGCTGCAGCCTTTATTCTCCTTTTCATTCACATATCCTGAAGTTCATCTGTCTGATTACGTCATGAACCTGTCATCCCAACACCAATGCGGAAGTAAACAGTGTTACAAACGCCCCCTTCTGCAGATGAAATGTCCCGTTTCAGCATAAAACAATAAAGAGGAATGAAAATAGTGTTTTATGTTAGCTTTGGAACGTTGAAAATGCCAAAAAAGTGCTCCTCCTTTTTTCAGACGTAGAGTCTTGTCTTTGGTGGAGGAAGAAAGGATTCAAGCGAACAGCTGCAGGGACACCGACGACGGCTTCATCGGGCTGCAGAGATCCTGCAAACCAACCATCAATAAATAAAACTTTAATGAATCGTAAATCAAACAAATGACCTTCCAGACATTTGGAACGTTATCAATAAACATTCAGCTCACCTGTTCAACAAAGTTTAGTCGGTCTGCTCTGCTGCTGCACGGCGTTCACCTGCTGCTCTGCATGCTCACTTCCACTGTAATCTCCTAAAATTACGACTTTTTTTCTCCTAAATTTACGAGTTTTTATCTCCTAAATTTACGAGTTTTTATCTCCTAAATTTACTAGATAAAATCTCGTAATTTTACTTTTTTTTTTTTTTTGGTGGCTCTAATTTTTTTTTTTTGGTGGCCCTAATACTCCGTCGTAATATTTATGCCACAGAAAGAACAGTTATTTTCTGGAAAACAAAAACATATGTGTAATAGTTCCTTGCATGGATAGACTGCATTCATTATTTTAAAATGGATTTCTTTGTATTTTGGACAACTTGGATATTTAATAAACTGAGATCTTAACTTGCTTTTTTCTTTTTTTGTGTAATGCTGTGACATAGAATGATTTTTGTAAGATGTTGGAAACAGTTTTCTAACAAACAAAGATCTTATAAATGAGTTTGGAAGTTTTGAGCTAACTGGTCGAACCATCAAACAACAGAGATGGAAGCTGAACTTGAACATTTTGAACCAAACTGGAGGACATTTGGACCAAAGTCTGAGGGATTGCTTTGATCACATTGTTGTATTGTTTTCTATCATTCAATTTAAACTTACTGGAAAATGTTTCAAATGAGAA
Source organism: Oryzias latipes (assembly GCF_053564925.1). Classification (NCBI taxonomy): domain Eukaryota; kingdom Metazoa; phylum Chordata; class Actinopteri; order Beloniformes; family Adrianichthyidae; genus Oryzias; species Oryzias latipes. The sequence goes on along the minus strand of NC_136253.1, from coordinate 16,147,820 downwards.
AATGTTTCCATTATCATTCATAATACGTAATAACGACCAAATACCGTTATTATGTCATTATTTTTCAAATGATAATACATCTGCCATCATGGCAGTCAGTCAGAGAAAAACATAGAATAACAGATTTCTATTAAACTTATTATAACATGTAAAAAGAAAAACTTTTCATTAATTTAGGTGAGGTAAAATATGTGCAAATTTCCTTGTGAAGCATAATAAAGAGAAGTTTGATTTATAACCCTTCCGCTCCCTTAGGTTGGCATGTGCTTTGGGGTCTGCATGACCCCCCTCCAAAAAAATATAACTCCCTCCGCTGTTTTACAGGGCATAAGTGACCCCACGAGGCATTTCTCGGTGGCCAGCACGAAACCCATTCCCTACGCTGTTTTACAGGGCATAAGTGACCCCACGAGACAATACTTTATTTTTTTTTTCTCTCCATCCTCTCCGCTGTTTTACAGGGCATAAGTGACCCCACGAGGCATTTCTCGGTGGCCAGCACGAAACCCATTCCCTCCGCTGTTTTACAGGGCAGAAGTGACCCCACGAGACAATACTTTATTTTTAATTTTTTCTCTCCATCCTCTCTTCATTTTCCTTACACCCCAAGACCACCAGAAGGTGGAGAGGGAAGGAGGGGGGTAATCAATTTTTTTTAAAATTTATTTTCATACCCCTCGCGCTGTGCTTTCGCTTGCATTCGACCCCGTATTATTAAAAAAACATTCACTCCGCTGTTTTACGGAGCTCAAATGACCCCAAGAGACAATACTTTTTTTTCTCCAAAAAAAGCGTTCACTCCGCTGTTTTACGGAGTGCAAATGACCCCACGAGACAATGCTTTTTTTTTTCACCCACTATTCATTTCCTTACAGCGCACGACCACCAGGGGGAGGGGAAGGGGGGGCATCAATTCATTTATTTATTTACATACCCCTCGCGCTGTGCTTTCGCGTGCATTCGACCCCTGTATTATTTAAAAAAAAAGCGTTCACTCCGCTGTTTTATGGAGCTCAAATGACCCCAAGAGACAATACTTTATTTTTTTTTCTCCAAACAAAAGCGTTCACTCCGCTGTTTTACGGGGCTAAAATGACCCCAAGAGACAATACTTTATTTTTATTTTCCTCCAAAAACAAAAGCGTTCACTCCGCTGTTTTACGGAGCTAAAATGACCCCAAGAGACAATACTTTATTTTTTTTTTTCTCCAAAAACAAAAGCGTTCACTCCGCTGTTTTACGGAGCTCAAATGACCCCAAGAGACAATACTTTATTATTTTTTTCTCCAAAAACAAAAGCGTTCACTCCGCTGTTTTACAGAGTGCAAATGACCCCACGAGACTATGCTTTTTTTTTCCTATCTTCATTTTCCTTACACCGCACGACCACCAGGGGGAAGGGGGGGGGGGTATAATTTTTTTTTTTGTTTATGGCATTTGGCAATTCCCTCGCGCTGTAGTTTGGGGTGCATTTGACCCCCGTATTTTTTTTCAAAAAAAAATAAAAATTCCAACCGCTGTTTATCGGAGCACGTGTGACCCCACGAGGCGTTTTTTTTTTTTTTGGTGGATGGCATTTGGCAATTCCCTCGCGCTGTAGTTTGGGGTGCATTTGACCTCCGTATTTATATAACCCTCCCACTCGCTCAGGTGGGCATGTGCTTTGGGGTCTGCATGACCCCCCAAAAAATCCGCTGTTTTACGCAGCTCGTGTGACCCCACGAGAAATTTCTCAGTGGCCGGCATAAAAAACATTCAGTCCGCTGTTTTACTGATCGTAAACGACCCCACGAGAAATTTCTCTGTGGCCGGCATAAAAAACATTCAGTCCGCTGTTTTACGGATCGTAAACGACCCCACGAGACAATACTTTTTTTATCATCCTCTCTTCATTGTCCTTACACCCCACGACCACCAGGGGGTGGAGGGGGAGGAGGGGGGCATCAATTTATTTATTTATTTTCATACCTCTCGCGCTGTGCTTTGGCGTGCATTTGACCCCATATTTTTTATCATCCTCTCTTCATTGTCCTTACACCCCACGACCACCAGGGGGTGGAGGGGGAGGAGGCGATGAGGGGGGGCATCAAACTATTTATTTATTTTCATACCCCTCGCGCTGTCTTTTGGGTGCATTTGACCCCGTATTTTTAAAAAAAAAACATTCACTCCGCTGGTTTACGGAACGTAAAGGACCCCATCCTCTCTTCATTGTACTTACACCCCACGACCACCAGGGGGTGGAGGGGATGAGGGGGGGCATCAATCTATTTATTTATTTTCATACCCCTCGCGCTGTCTTTTGGGTGCATTTGACCCCGTATTTTTTTTTCTTCATTGTCCTTACACCCCACGACCACCAGGGGGTGGAGGGGGGGAGAAGGGGGGCATCAATTTATTTATTTATTTTCATACCTCTCGCGCTGTGCTTTGGCGTGCATTTGACCCCATATTTTTTTCATCTCTTCATTGTCCTTACACCCCACGACCACCAGGGGGTGGAGGGAGAGGAGGGGATGAGGGGGGGCATCAATCTATTTATTTATTTTTATACCCCTCGCGCTGTCTTTTGGTTGCATTTGACCCCATATTTTTTTTAAAAAAAAAAACATTCACTCCGCTGTTTTACGGAACGTAAAGGACCCCATCCTCTCTTCATTGTACTTACACCCCACGACCACCAGGGGGTGGAGGGGATGAGGGGGGGCATCAATCTATTTATTTATTTTCATACCCCTCGCGCTGTCTTTTGGGTGCATTTGACCCCGTATTTGTTTTCTTCATTGTCCTTACACCCCACGACCACCAGGGGGTGGAGGGGGGGAGAAGGGGGGCATCAATTTATTTATTTATTTTCATACCTCTCGCGCTGTGCTTTGGCGTGCATTTGACCCCATATTTTTTTCATTTCTTCATTGTCCTTACACCCCACGACCACCAGGGGGTGGAGGGAGAGGAGGGGATGAGGGGGGGGCATCAATCTATTTATTTATTTTTATACCCCTCGCGCTGTCTTTTGGTTGCATTTGACCCCATATTTTTAAAAAAAAAAAAAAAAACATTCACTCCGCTGTTTTACGGAACGTAAAGGACCCCATCCTCTCTTCATTGTACTTACACCCCACGACCACCAGGGGGTGGAGGGGATGAGGGGGGGCATCAATCTATTTATTTATTTTCATACCCCTCGCGCTGTCTTTTGGGTGCATTTGACCCCGTATTTGTTTTCTTCATTGTCCTTACACCCCACGACCACCAGGGGGTGGAGGGGGGGAGAAGGGGGGCATCAATTTATTTATTTATTTTCATACCTCTCGCGCTGTACTTTAGGGTGCATTTGACCCCGTACTTTTTAAAAAAAAAAAACTTTCACTTTCACAAACTTTCATTTACACAGAGTATAAATGACCCCACGAGACATTACTTGGTGACCTGCATTTGGCAATTCCCTCGCGCTGTACTTTAGGGTGCATTTGACCCCTGTGTTTTTTTTTTTTTTTTATCCATCCACTGTTTTACTGTGAGTGACCAACCAGACATTCTTTTTTTTTTCTCTCTCTTCATTTCCTTACCCCTCGCACTTGCTTAGGTTGGCGTGTGCTTTAGAAAAATCCCCTCCCCAGACACAGGGACACAGACACAGAAAGCTGTAGAACGAGCTCAGAGAACACGCCCGAGAGAGATAGAGGGGGGAGGGAGGCATGCGGAGACCTCCGCTCTGTGAGGCCGACCGAGGCACGTTAGAGAAATCCCCTCCGCTGTCAAGCCAAGAGAACAGCCAGAGAAACAGCAGGCCAGACGCAGAGGAGGGACCGTGCTGCCTGCAGCTGCGAGGAAAGACCAGAGTTTTTTTTTTTTTGAGGAAGCAAGGGAACTCGGCCGATCAGCAGCTTTCTTCTGTGTTTCAAAGCAGGGAGGTTCTCAGCTCAGGGAGCGGGCAGGGCCCTGCAAGAAAAGCAGCGTCTCGCAGCTATGCCGAGCAGGATTTTCAATGTCACTAATCACAAAGAGAAAATAAAAAGGATGCTCGTTGGAGCATTGCTGGTTTTACACGCCTGAGTGTCTGCAAGTCACGTCCAAAGCCGCTTGGCTTCGGCTCATTCGCAGAGCTCCCTCCCTGAAGACGACGTGTTTGCATTTTTACACACACCAAATACGTGTCCACAGCTCAGCTTTTTGTGGGGCCAGATCAGAGATGAGGGCAGTGGGCAGACACAGAAAGCTTTCCGAAGGGGCTCAGAGAACGCTCGCGACAGAGAAACAGAGAGAAAGGGAAGAAGGAGGAGGTGGAGGAGGAGGAGGAGGAGAGAAGGAATGTGAGGCAGAGACTGGGGAGAGGGGGTTGGAGACAGAGATGATTTGGCCTCGGCTCTTGGAGAATGACTGACTCGGACCGCCCAGTGGAGCCTCACTCACGAGCGGGCGGGAGAAACAGCAAGGCAGACCCAGAGGAGGAACTGTGGTGCCTGCAGCTGCGAGCAGGGAGTTTTGAGGAAGGAGGGGGCAGGGAACTCGGCCGATCAGCAGTTTTCTTCTGTGTTTTCAAAGCCGCACAGCCTCTGAGCTCTGCGAAGACAGGGGCCACGGCTCAGGGGGGAAGAATGCAGCCTTACTCTCAGACGAGTCACACAGCCTCTGAGCTCTGCGAAGACAGGGGTCAGCCCAGGGGCAGGCCGCAGCCTTTCTTGGTGGGGGAAGAATGCAGCCTGTCGAACCAGAGCCAGCCGCACAGCCTCTGAGCTCTGCGAAGACAGGGGCCACGGCTCAGGGGGGAAGAATGCAGCCTTACTCTCAGACGAGTCACACAGCCTCTGAGCTCTGCGAAGACAGGGGTCAGCCCAGGGGCAGGCCGCAGCCTTTCTTGGTGGGGGAAGAAAGCAGCCTGTCGAAGCAGAGCCAGCCGCACAGCCTCTGAGCTCTGCGAAGACAGGGGCCACGGCTCAGGGGGGAAGAATGCAGCCTTACTCTCTGACGAGTCACACAGCCTCTGAGCTCTGCGAAGACAGGGGTCAGCCCAGGGGCAGGCCGCAGCCTTTCTTGGTGGGGGAAGAATGCAGCCTGTCGAAGCAGAGCCAGCCGCACAGCCTCTGAGCTCTGCGAAGACAGGGGCCACGGCTCAGGGGGGAAGAATGCAGCCTTACTCTCTGACGAGTCACACAGCCTCTGAGCTCTGCGAAGACAGGGGTCAGCCCAGGGGCAGGCCGCAGCCTTTCTTGGTGGGGGAAGAATGCAGCCTGTCGAAGCAGAGCCAGCCGCACAGCCTCTGAGCTCTGCGAAGACAGGGGCCACGGCTCAGAGGGGGAAGAATGCAGCCTTACTCTCAGACGAGTCACACAGCCTCTGAGCTCTGCGAAGACAGGAGTCAGCCCAGGGGCAGGCCGCAGCCTTTCTTGGTGGGGGAAGAATGCAGCCTGTCGAACCACAGCCGCACAGCCTCTGAGCTCTGCGAAGACAGGAGTCAGCCCAGGGGCAGGCCGCAGCCTTTCTTGGTGGGGGAAGAAAGCAGCCTGTCGAAGCAGAGCCAGCCGCACAGCCTCTGAGCTCTGCGAAGACAGGGGCCACGGCTCAGGGGGGAAGAATGCAGCCTTACTCTCTGACGAGTCACACAGCCTCTGAGCTCTGCGAAGACAGGGGTCAGCCCAGGGGCAGGCCGCAGCCTTTCTTGGTGGGGGAAGAATGCAGCCTGTCGAAGCAGAGCCAGCCGCACAGCCTCTGAGCTCTGCGAAGACAGGAGCCACGGCTCAGAGGGGAAGAATGCAGCCTTACTCTCAGACGAGTCACACAGCCTCTGAGCTCTGCGAAGACAGGGGTCAGCCCAGGGGCAGGCCGCAGCCTTTCTTGGTGGGGGAAGAAAGCAGCCTGTCGAAGCAGAGCCAGCCGCACAGCCTCTGAGCTCTGCGAAGACAGGGGCCACGGCTCAGGGGGGAAGAATGCAGCCTTACTCTCTGACGAGTCACACAGCCTCTGAGCTCTGCGAAGACAGGGGTCAGCCCAGGGGCAGGCCGCAGCCTTTCTTGGTGGGGGAAGAATGCAGCCTGTCGAAGCAGAGCCAGCCGCACAGCCTCTGAGCTCTGCGAAGACAGGGGCCACGGCTCAGGGGGGAAGAATGCAGCCTTACTCTCTGACGAGTCACACAGCCTCTGAGCTCTGCGAAGACAGGGGTCAGCCCAGGGGCAGGCCGCAGCCTTTCTTGGTGGGGGAAGAATGCAGCCTGTCGAAGCAGAGCCAGCCGCACAGCCTCTGAGCTCTGCGAAGACAGGGGCCACGGCTCAGAGGGGGAAGAATGCAGCCTTACTCTCAGACGAGTCACACAGCCTCTGAGCTCTGCGAAGACAGGAGTCAGCCCAGGGGCAGGCCGCAGCCTTTCTTGGTGGGGGAAGAATGCAGCCTGTCGAACCACAGCCGCACAGCCTCTGAGCTCTGCGAAGACAGGAGTCAGCCCAGGGGCAGGCCGCAGCCTTTCTTGGTGGGGGAAGAAAGCAGCCTGTCGAAGCAGAGCCAGCCGCACAGCCTCTGAGCTCTGCGAAGACAGGGGCCACGGCTCAGGGGGGAAGAATGCAGCCTTACTCTCTGACGAGTCACACAGCCTCTGAGCTCTGCGAAGACAGGGGTCAGCCCAGGGGCAGGCCGCAGCCTTTCTTGGTGGGGGAAGAATGCAGCCTGTCGAAGCAGAGCCAGCCGCACAGCCTCTGAGCTCTGCGAAGACAGGGGCCACGGCTCAGAGGGGGAAGAATGCAGCCTTACTCTCAGACGAGTCACACAGCCTCTGAGCTCTGCGAAGACAGGAGTCAGCCCAGGGGCAGGCCGCAGCCTTTCTTGGTGGGGGAAGAATGCAGCCTGTCGAACCAGAGCCAGCCGCACAGCCTCTGAGCTCTGCGAAGACAGGGGCCACGGCTCAGAGGGGAAGAATGCAGCCTTACTCTCAGACGAGTCACACAGCCTCTGAGCTCTGCGAAGACAGGGGTCAGCCCAGGGGCAGGCCGCAGCCTTTCTTGGTGGGGGAAGAATGCAGCCTGTCGAACCAGAGCCAGCCGCACAGCCTCTGAGCTCTGCGAAGACAGGGGCCACGGCTCAGGGGGGAAGAATGCAGCCTTACTCTCAGACGAGTCACAGCACGGCTCAGAGGCAGGAGGCAGGCTGGAGGCGGCAGCCTTTCGCCATCAGAGACGCACAGCCTCTGAGCTCTGCGAAGACAGGGGTCAGCCCAGGGGCAGGCCGCAGCCTTTCGAAACCTGAGCCGCACAGCCTCTGAGCTCTGCGAATGAGCCAAAGCCAAGCTCTTCCTCTCAGAAGAGTCACAGAGGCCACAAGACAGAGCCGTGGCCTATGTCTTCGCAGAGCTCCTTGGGAAAGGTTTTTCTCTAGCTGTATAACAGAAATCAAAAATAAAAAAAAGTGACAGAAAATCCAAAGCAGCACAGAAATTTCTTTGGTGCGCGATGACTTTTTATTTATTTTTTTTTCTTTAAAACCCAGGGATAGCTCAGCGAAATGGAGAAAGAGTTGGAGCAGGATATTCAATGTCACTAATCACAAAGAGAAAATAAAAAGGATGCTCGTTGGAGCATTGCTGGTTTTACACGCCTGAGTGTCTGCAAGTCACGTCCAAAGCCGCTTGGCTTCGGCTCATTCGCAGAGCTCTGAGAGCCTGCCCCCACAGAGGGCCCCTGAGGAAGCAGCGGCAGGCAGGCCAGAGTGGAATTTTCCTCTCTGAAGACGACGTGTTTGCATTTTTACACACACCAAATACGTGTCCACAGCTCAGCTTTTTGTGGGGCCAGATCAGGGATGAGGGCAGCGGGCAGACACAGAAAGCTTTCCGAAGGTTCTCAGAGAACGCGCGCGACAGAGAAACAGAGAGAAAAGGAGAGAGGAGGAGGAGGAGAGAAGGAATGTGTGTGACTGCAAGAGGCACAGACTGGGGAGAGAGGGGGGAGAGAGACAGAGATGATTTTGCCTAGGCTCTTGGAGGCTGACTGACTCGGACCGCCCCAGAGCCACACAGCCTCGTCGCTCTGTTTGCATTTTTACACACACCAAATACGTGTCCACAGCTCAGCTTTTTGTGGGGCCAGATTAGGGATGACGGCAGCGGGCAGACACAGAAAGCTTTCCGAAGGGGCTCAGAGAACGCGCGCGACAGAGAAACAGAGAGAAATGGAAGAAGGAGGAGGAGGAGAGAAGGAATGTGTGTGACTGAAAGAGGCACAGACTGGGGAGAGAGGGGGGAGAGAGACAGAGATGATTTTGCCTAGGCTCTTGGAGGCTGACTGACTCGGACCGCCCCAGAGCCACACAGCCTCGGCGCTCTGTTTGCATTTTTACACACACCAAATACGTGTCCACAGCTCAGCTTTTGTGGGGCCAGATCAGGGAGTGATCCCTGATATGGCGTTGAGGAGAATGTCCATATTGGTCGGCTTCTTGGGGGGGTCGAACGCAGTGCACCGCCTCAGCTTTTCTAAGGTGTCCCTGAACCGTGCTCTCTTACAACGTTCAGCCCATCGTCTTCCACCTTGGGGCTTTTGCTCCTCGTCGTCCTCGGTTTTCAGCCGCTGGGGCGGACGCGAGACGGATGAGAAAGCCGAGGAGGAGGGCAAAATCTCGACTGAGCCCCTGGCATCAGAGCTCCGAGCAAAAGAACGACCGTCTAAGAAAGCAGTCTGAGCCCGCGTCCCTCCTTCCTCGCGTGATGGCTGAGATGACAGAGAGGACTTGAACCCCTGCTGCAGCTGCTGCGCCTCCACGTAGCGTATGGCCTTGAGGAGGATGTCCATCTGGGTGGGCCTCTGGTGGGGGTCGAACGCAGTGCACCGCCTAAGCTTTTCTAAGGTGTCCTTGAACTGTGCTCTCTGCCGGCGTTAATAAGTAGACGTTTTATTTTCTTTTTGACTAGGCTACTGTCAACTCGACGTTTTTTATATCTGGGCTTTTAGGGGTGAGGGTCAATCGGTGACCAATCGGTGACCAGCTGCAGGGGGTGTGCACGCTTTTGGGTGTGTGCGAGCGGGCGTTATGACTGTAAGTCAGAGGGGGATGCTCCACCAACAGAACTCTCCAGGAAAGTCCGGCTGCTGTTAAGCACTGCGTGCCGCAGCCCGCCTCAGCCTGCCTCGTTCTCCGCGTTGGCCCCTCGAACTGTGGTGGTAGGATGCAGTGTCTAGCGGGAGCGTTTCGTGTCCGGGGAGAAAATACGCCTAATAGCTCTGACGCTTGGTTCCCTGACCATCGCTTCAAAGCCTGAAGATTTGTTTTCCAAATTCCTCACTCCACACGCACGCACAAATCAGTGAACATTTCAGACAAATCTTTACATTATCGTTGGTTCTGTGTTGCATTTTGGACCGTAAAGGGGGTACAAGGTGAGGATGAAAATAACCAAGAGCAGCATCGCCGTTACGGTTACTAGAAAAACCTAACTGGAGTATGTTGGAGGAGGAGGAGAGTCTGGAGCTCCAGCTGGAATCATGTTGGTCAAATTCAGCATGTAGCCCGGAGGCTGTCCTGCATCGCTGTTTTTCATACGGCAGATGAAGGGAAACAGAAATTACTCTCAACAAACACAGGCCTGGATGAGGCAGTTATATTTTAATAAATATTGTTATTTCATTGAAGGGAACCTGAACGAATGACACTTTGTTCATACATATAGCACTTTACAACTCTTTTAAGGTGCGAAAAGGGCTTCGCGATAAAAGAAAGAGAAAAGACATTGATTCTGTAGACAAGGCTTGTGCTGGAGGCCTCAGGCAGAAATCAAACTGTTGAAATGCTGGTCTATCCCTCCTGCTCCTCTCGCAATCTGTATTTTTTTTTTTAAATGTATTTTACATATGTAAAGGAAAATAAAGAAAGATATAAACAAACAAGTAACACTCTGGTCTTTGCCTGAGCTGAGAAACTCCCTGCTTTGAAACACAGAAGAAAACTGCTGATCGGCAGAGTTCCCTGCCCCTCCTTCCTCAAAACTCCCTGCTCGCAGCTGCAGGCACCACGGTTCCTCCTCTGCGTCTGCCTTGCTGTGTCTCCCGCCCGCTCGTGAGTGAGGCTCCACGGGGCGGTCCGAGTCAGTCAGCCTCCAAGAGCCGAGGCCAAATCATTTCTGTCTTTCTCCCCCCTCTCTCCCCAGTCTTTGCCTCTTGCAGTCACACACATTCCTTCTCTCCTCCTCCTCCTCCTCCTTCTTCCATTTCTCTCTGTTTCTCTGTCGCGCGCGTTCTCTGAGCCCCTTCGGAAAGCTTTCTGTGTCTGCCCACTGCCCTCATCCCTGATCTGGCCCCACAAAAAGCTGAGCTGTGGACACGTATTTGGTGTGTGTAAAAATGCAAACAGAGCGCCGAGGCTGTGTGGCTCTGGGGCGGTCCGAGTCAGTCAGCCTCCAAGAGCCTAGGCAAAATCATCTCTGTCTCTCTCCCCCCTCTCTCCCCAGTCTGTGCCTCTTTCAGTCACACACATTCCTTCTCTCCTCCTCCTCCTTCTTCCATTTCTCTCTGTTTCTCTGTCGCGCGCGTTCTCTGAGCCCCTTCGGAAAGCTTTCTGTGTCTGCCCGCTGCCGTCATCCCTAATCTGGCCCCACAAAAAGCTGAGCTGTGGACACGTATTTGGTGTGTGTAAAAATGCAAACAGAGCGACGAGGCTGTGTGGCTCTGGGGCGGTCCGAGTCAGTCAGCCTCCAAGAGCCTAGGCAAAATCATCTCTGTCTCTCTCCCCCCTCTCTCCCCAGTCTGTGCCTCTTGCAGTCACACACATTCCTTCTCTCCTCCTCCTCCTCTCTCCTTTTCTCTCTGTTTCTCTGTCGCGCGCGTTCTCTGAGAACCTTCGGAAAGCTTTCTGTGTCTGCCCGCTGCCCTCATCCCTGATCTGGCCCCACAAAAAGCTGAGCTGTGGACACGTATTTGGTGTGTGTAAAAATGCAAACACGTCGTCTTCAGAGAGGAAAATTCCACTCTGGCCTGCCTGCCGCTGCTTCCTCAGGGGCCCTCTGTGGGGGCAGGCTCTCAGAGCTCTGCGAATGAGCCGAAGCCAAGCGGCTTTGGACGTGACTTGCAGACACTCAGGCGTGTAAAACCAGCAATGCTCCAACGAGCATCCTTTTTATTTTCTCTTTGTGATTAGTGACATTGAATATCCTGCTCCAACTCTTTCTCCATTTCGCTGAGCTATCCCTGGGTTTTAAAGAAAAAAAAATAAATAAAAAGTCATCGCGCACCAAAGAAATTTCTGTGCTGCTTTGGATTTTCTGTCACTTTTTTTTATTTTTGATTTCTGTTATACAGCTAGAGAAAAACCTTTCCCAAGGAGCTCTGCGAAGACATAGGCCACGGCTCTGTCTTGTGGCCTCTGTGACTCTTCTGAGAGGAAGAGCTTGGCTTTGGCTCATTCGCAGAGCTCAGAGGCTGTGCGGCTCAGGTTTCGAAAGGCTGCGGCCTGCCCCTGGGCTGACCCCTGTCTTCGCAGAGCTCAGAGGCTGTGCGTCTCTGATGGCGAAAGGCTGCCGCCTCCAGCCTGCCTCCTGCCTCTGAGCCGTGCTGTGACTCGTCTGAGAGTAAGGCTGCATTCTTCCCCCCTGAGCCGTGGCCCCTGTCTTCGCAGAGCTCAGAGGCTGTGCGGCTGGCTCTGGTTCGACAGGCTGCATTCTTCCCCCACCAAGAAAGGCTGCGGCCTGCCCCTGGGCTGACCCCTGTCTTCGCAGAGCTCAGAGGCTGTGTGACTCGTCTGAGAGTAAGGCTGCATTCTTCCCCTCTGAGCCGTGGCCCCTGTCTTCGCAGAGCTCAGAGGCTGTGCGGCTGGCTCTGGTTCGACAGGCTGCATTCTTCCCCCACCAAGAAAGGCTGCGGCCTGCCCCTGGGCTGACTCCTGTCTTCGCAGAGCTCAGAGGCTGTGTGACTCGTCTGAGAGTAAGGCTGCATTCTTCCCCCTCTGAGCCGTGGCCCCTGTCTTCGCAGAGCTCAGAGGCTGTGCGGCTGGCTCTGCTTCGACAGGCTGCATTCTTCCCCCACCAAGAAAGGCTGCGGCCTGCCCCTGGGCTGACCCCTGTCTTCGCAGAGCTCAGAGGCTGTGTGACTCGTCAGAGAGTAAGGCTGCATTCTTCCCCCCTGAGCCGTGGCCCCTGTCTTCGCAGAGCTCAGAGGCTGTGCGGCTGGCTCTGCTTCGACAGGCTGCTTTCTTCCCCCACCAAGAAAGGCTGCGGCCTGCCCCTGGGCTGACTCCTGTCTTCGCAGAGCTCAGAGGCTGTGCGGCTGTGGTTCGACAGGCTGCATTCTTCCCCCACCAAGAAAGGCTGCGGCCTGCCCCTGGGCTGACTCCTGTCTTCGCAGAGCTCAGAGGCTGTGTGACTCGTCTGAGAGTAAGGCTGCATTCTTCCCCCTCTGAGCCGTGGCCCCTGTCTTCGCAGAGCTCAGAGGCTGTGCGGCTGGCTCTGCTTCGACAGGCTGCATTCTTCCCCCACCAAGAAAGGCTGCGGCCTGCCCCTGGGCTGACCCCTGTCTTCGCAGAGCTCAGAGGCTGTGTGACTCGTCAGAGAGTAAGGCTGCATTCTTCCCCCCTGAGCCGTGGCCCCTGTCTTCGCAGAGCTCAGAGGCTGTGCGGCTGGCTCTGCTTCGACAGGCTGCATTCTTCCCCCACCAAGAAAGGCTGCGGCCTGCCCCTGGGCTGACCCCTGTCTTCGCAGAGCTCAGAGGCTGTGTGACTCGTCAGAGAGTAAGGCTGCATTCTTCCCCCCTGAGCCGTGGCCCCTGTCTTCGCAGAGCTCAGAGGCTGTGCGGCTGGCTCTGCTTCGACAGGCTGCTTTCTTCCCCCACCAAGAAAGGCTGCGGCCTGCCCCTGGGCTGACCCCTGTCTTCGCAGAGCTCAGAGGCTGTGTGACTCGTCTGAGAGTAAGGCTGCATTCTTCCCCTCTGAGCCGTGGCTCCTGTCTTCGCAGAGCTCAGAGGCTGTGCGGCTGGCTCTGCTTCGACAGGCTGCATTCTTCCCCCACCAAGAAAGGCTGCGGCCTGCCCCTGGGCTGACCCCTGTCTTCGCAGAGCTCAGAGGCTGTGTGACTCGTCAGAGAGTAAGGCTGCATTCTTCCCCCCTGAGCCGTGGCCCCTGTCTTCGCAGAGCTCAGAGGCTGTGCGGCTGGCTCTGCTTCGACAGGCTGCTTTCTTCCCCCACCAAGAAAGGCTGCGGCCTGCCCCTGGGCTGACTCCTGTCTTCGCAGAGCTCAGAGGCTGTGCGGCTGTGGTTCGACAGGCTGCATTCTTCCCCCACCAAGAAAGGCTGCGGCCTGCCCCTGGGCTGACTCCTGTCTTCGCAGAGCTCAGAGGCTGTGTGACTCGTCTGAGAGTAAGGCTGCATTCTTCCCCCTCTGAGCCGTGGCCCCTGTCTTCGCAGAGCTCAGAGGCTGTGCGGCTGGCTCTGCTTCGACAGGCTGCATTCTTCCCCCACCAAGAAAGGCTGCGGCCTGCCCCTGGGCTGACCCCTGTCTTCGCAGAGCTCAGAGGCTGTGTGACTCGTCAGAGAGTAAGGCTGCATTCTTCCCCCCTGAGCCGTGGCCCCTGTCTTCGCAGAGCTCAGAGGCTGTGCGGCTGGCTCTGCTTCGACAGGCTGCATTCTTCCCCCACCAAGAAAGGCTGCGGCCTGCCCCTGGGCTGACCCCTGTCTTCGCAGAGCTCAGAGGCTGTGTGACTCGTCAGAGAGTAAGGCTGCATTCTTCCCCCCTGAGCCGTGGCCCCTGTCTTCGCAGAGCTCAGAGGCTGTGCGGCTGGCTCTGCTTCGACAGGCTGCTTTCTTCCCCCACCAAGAAAGGCTGCGGCCTGCCCCTGGGCTGACCCCTGTCTTCGCAGAGCTCAGAGGCTGTGTGACTCGTCTGAGAGTAAGGCTGCATTCTTCCCCCCTGAGCCGTGGCCCCTGTCTTCGCAGAGCTCAGAGGCTGTGCGGCTGGCTCTGGTTCGACAGGCTGCATTCTTCCCCCACCAAGAAAGGCTGCGGCCTGCCCCTGGGCTGACCCCTGTCTTCGCAGAGCTCAGAGGCTGTGTGACTCGTCTGAGAGTAAGGCTGCATTCTTCCCCCCTGAGCCGTGGCCCCTGTCTTCGCAGAGCTCAGAGGCTGTGCGGCTTTGAAAACACAGAAGAAAACTGCTGATCGGCCGAGTTCCCTGCCCCCTCCTTCCTCAAAACTCCCTGCTCGCAGCTGCAGGCACCACAGTTCCTCCTCTGGGTCTGCCTTGCTGTTTCTCCCGCCCGCTCGTGAGTGAGGCTCCACTGGGCGGTCCGAGTCAGTCATTCTCCAAGAGCCGAGGCCAAATCATCTCTGTCTCCAACCCCCTCTCCCCAGTCTCTGCCTCACATTCCTTCTCTCCTCCTCCTCCTCCTCCACCTCCTCCTTCTTCCCTTTCTCTCTGTTTCTCTGTCGCGAGCGTTCTCTGAGCCCCTTCGGAAAGCTTTCTGTGTCTGCCCACTGCCCTCATCTCTGATCTGGCCCCACAAAAAGCTGAGCTGTGGACACATATTTGGTGTGTGTAAAAATGCAAACACGTCGTCTTCAGGGAGGGAGCTCTGCGAATGAGCCGAAGCCAAGCGGCTTTGGACGTGACTTGCAGACACTCAGGCGTGTAAAACCAGCAATGCTCCAACGAGCATCCTTTTTATTTTCTCTTTGTGATTAGTGACATTGAAAATCCTGCTCGGCATAGCTGCGAGACGCTGCTTTTCTTGCAGGGCCCTGCCCGCTCCCTGAGCTGAGAACCTCCCTGCTTTGAAACACAGAAGAAAGCTGCTGATCGGCCGAGTTCCCTTGCTTCCTCAAAAAAAAAAAAACTCTGGTCTTTCCTCGCAGCTGCAGGCAGCACGGTCCCTCCTCTGCGTCTGGCCTGCTGTTTCTCTGGCTGTTCTCTTGGCTTGACAGCGGAGGGGATTTCTCTAACGTGCCTCGGTCGGCCTCACAGAGCGGAGGTCTCCGCATGCCTCCCTCCCCCCTCTATCTCTCTCGGGCGTGTTCTCTGAGCTCGTTCTACAGCTTTCTGTGTCTGTGTCCCTGTGTCTGGGGAGGGGATTTTTCTAAAGCACACGCCAACCTAAGCAAGTGCGAGGGGTAAGGAAATGAAGAGAGAGAAAAAAAAAAGAATGTCTGGTTGGTCACTCACAGTAAAACAGTGGATGGATAAAAAAAAAAAAAAACACAGGGGTCAAATGCACCCTAAAGTACAGCGCGAGGGAATTGCCAAATGCAGGTCACCAAGTAATGTCTCGTGGGGTCATTTATACTCTGTGTAAATGAAAGTTTGTGAAAGTGAAAGTTTTTTTTTTTTAAAAAGTACGGGGTCAAATGCACCCTAAAGTACAGCGCGAGAGGTATGAAAATAAATAAATAAATTGATGCCCCCCTTCTCCCCCCCTCCACCCCCTGGTGGTCGTGGGGTGTAAGGACAATGAAGAAAACAAATACGGGGTCAAATGCACCCAAAAGACAGCGCGAGGGGTATGAAAATAAATAAATAGATTGATGCCCCCCCTCATCCCCTCCACCCCCTGGTGGTCGTGGGGTGTAAGTACAATGAAGAGAGGATGGGGTCCTTTACGTTCCGTAAAACAGCGGAGTGAATGTTTTTTTTTTTTTTTTTAAAATATGGGGTCAAATGCAACCAAAAGACAGCGCGAGGGGTATAAAAATAAATAAATAGATTGATGCCCCCCCCTCATCCCCTCCTCTCCCTCCACCCCCTGGTGGTCGTGGGGTGTAAGGACAATGAAGAAATGAAAAAAATATGGGGTCAAATGCACGCCAAAGCACAGCGCGAGAGGTATGAAAATAAATAAATAAATTGATGCCCCCCTTCTCCCCCCCTCCACCCCCTGGTGGTCGTGGGGTGTAAGGACAATGAAGAAAACAAATACGGGGTCAAATGCACCCAAAAGACAGCGCGAGGGGTATGAAAATAAATAAATAGATTGATGCCCCCCCTCATCCCCTCCACCCCCTGGTGGTCGTGGGGTGTAAGTACAATGAAGAGAGGATGGGGTCCTTTACGTTCCGTAAAACAGCGGAGTGAATGTTTTTTTTTTTAAAAAAAATATGGGGTCAAATGCAACCAAAAGACAGCGCGAGGGGTATAAAAATAAATAAATAGATTGATGCCCCCCCTCATCCCCTCCTCTCCCTCCACCCCCTGGTGGTCGTGGGGTGTAAGGACAATGAAGAGATGAAAAAAATATGGGGTCAAATGCACGCCAAAGCACAGCGCGAGAGGTATGAAAATAAATAAATAAATTGATGCCCCCCTTCTCCCCCCCTCCACCCCCTGGTGGTCGTGGGGTGTAAGGACAATGAAGAAAAAAAAATACGGGGTCAAATGCACCCAAAAGACAGCGCGAGGGGTATGAAAATAAATAAATAGATTGATGCCCCCCCTCATCCCCTCCACCCCCTGGTGGTCGTGGGGTGTAAGTACAATGAAGAGAGGATGGGGTCCTTTACGTTCCGTAAACCAGCGGAGTGAATGTTTTTTTTTAAAAAATACGGGGTCAAATGCACCCAAAAGACAGCGCGAGGGGTATGAAAATAAATAAATAGTTTGATGCCCCCCCTCATCGCCTCCTCCCCCTCCACCCCCTGGTGGTCGTGGGGTGTAAGGACAATGAAGAGAGGATGATAAAAAATATGGGGTCAAATGCACGCCAAAGCACAGCGCGAGAGGTATGAAAATAAATAAATAAATTGATGCCCCCCTCCTCCCCCTCCACCCCCTGGTGGTCGTGGGGTGTAAGGACAATGAAGAGAGGATGATAAAAAAAGTATTGTCTCGTGGGGTCGTTTACGATCCGTAAAACAGCGGACTGAATGTTTTTTATGCCGGCCACAGAGAAATTTCTCGTGGGGTCGTTTACGATCAGTAAAACAGCGGACTGAATGTTTTTTATGCCGGCCACTGAGAAATTTCTCGTGGGGTCACACGAGCTGCGTAAAACAGCGGATTTTTTGGGGGGTCATGCAGACCCCAAAGCACATGCCCACCTGAGCGAGTGGGAGGGTTATATAAATACGGAGGTCAAATGCACCCCAAACTACAGCGCGAGGGAATTGCCAAATGCCATCCACCAAAAAAAAAAAAACGCCTCGTGGGGTCACACGTGCTCCGATAAACAGCGGTTGGAATTTTTATTTTTTTTTGAAAAAAAATACGGGGGTCAAATGCACCCCAAACTACAGCGCGAGGGAATTGCCAAATGCCATAAACAAAAAAAAAAATTATACCCCCCCCCCTTCCCCCTGGTGGTCGTGCGGTGTAAGGAAAATGAAGATAGGAAAAAAAAAGCATAGTCTCGTGGGGTCATTTGCACTCTGTAAAACAGCGGAGTGAACGCTTTTGTTTTTGGAGAAAAAAATAATAAAGTATTGTCTCTTGGGGTCATTTGAGCTCCGTAAAACAGCGGAGTGAACGCTTTTGTTTTTGGAGAAAAAAAAAAATAAAGTATTGTCTCTTGGGGTCATTTTAGCTCCGTAAAACAGCGGAGTGAACGCTTTTGTTTTTGGAGGAAAATAAAAATAAAGTATTGTCTCTTGGGGTCATTTTAGCCCCGTAAAACAGCGGAGTGAACGCTTTTGTTTGGAGAAAAAAAAATAAAGTATTGTCTCTTGGGGTCATTTGAGCTCCATAAAACAGCGGAGTGAACGCTTTTTTTTTAAATAATACAGGGGTCGAATGCACGCGAAAGCACAGCGCGAGGGGTATGTAAATAAATAAATGAATTGATGCCCCCCCTTCCCCTCCCCCTGGTGGTCGTGCGCTGTAAGGAAATGAATAGTGGGTGAAAAAAAAAAGCATTGTCTTGTGGGGTCATTTGCACTCCGTAAAACAGCGGAGTGAACGCTTTTTTTGGAGAAAAAAAAGTATTGTCTCTTGGGGTCATTTGAGCTCCGTAAAACAGCGGAGTGAATGTTTTTTTAATAATACGGGGTCGAATGCAAGCGAAAGCACAGCGCGAGGGGTATGAAAATAAATTTTAAAAAAAATTGATTACCCCCCTCCTTCCCTCTCCACCTTCTGGTGGTCTTGGGGTGTAAGGAAAATGAAGAGAGGATGGAGAGAAAAAATTAAAAATAAAGTATTGTCTCGTGGGGTCACTTCTGCCCTGTAAAACAGCGGAGGGAATGGGTTTCGTGCTGGCCACCGAGAAATGCCTCGTGGGGTCACTTATGCCCTGTAAAACAGCGGAGAGGATGGAGAGAAAAAAAAAATAAAGTATTGTCTCGTGGGGTCACTTATGCCCTGTAAAACAGCGTAGGGAATGGGTTTCGTGCTGGCCACCGAGAAATGCCTCGTGGGGTCACTTATGCCCTGTAAAACAGCGGAGGGAGTTATATTTTTTTGGAGGGGGGTCATGCAGACCCCAAAGCACATGCCAACCTAAGGGAGCGGAAGGGTTATATTGACAAACCAATACCTTTTTACATGCTTATCACAGGTAAGATTGATAACCCTTGTGCTGTCTTAGGGGGAAAGAAAAGCATGGATTAAAAAAAAGGTAAGGAGGGGGGGTCATTTTAAAAACGCATACCCCCCTTTGGTATTGACCCCAGACAGGTACACCCGGTACACCCTCCCGCAATCGAAGAGGGTCGAGTTCCTGAATTTATTTTCACTGTGGATTTACTCAGTCAAATTCAGTGGGGAAATCCAGCTTCTTTCAGTCAAAGCAGCTGGTTAAAGTCAAATTGTTTTTATCAATAAAGCACTTTGACACAGTAATCCGCGCCTTTATTTCTATTCGACTGGATCAGTGTAACTCTCTTTCCATCTCTCACTCGTCCTTATCCTGTCTCAAACTGGCAAAGATCGCTGCTGTATGTTTGTTAACTGGCATGTGGAACAGAGAGCATATTACTCAAGTTCTGACTTCTCTACACTGGCTGACTGTTCATTTTAAAATTCTTTTATTTGTTTCTAAATCTTTAAACAGTCTGGCTCTGCCCTGTCTCTCTGAGCTGCTACAGCTGCATTCCTCTTAGATCAGCTGACCAGCTGCTGCTGGATGTGCCAAGGACACAGGGGAAACTCAGAGTGTATGGGGCATTTTCCTTTGCTGGCCTCAGCTTGTGGGATGCACTGCTCATGCAGGTTAGGCAGGCCAATTCTTCGAATGATTTTAAATCCAAGTTGAAAACTCCGTTTTTCTCACTGGCTTTTAACTGAGTTTGAGTTGGTGATTGTACTGATTTTTATTACTTTTGTATTATGTTGTTCATTTTGGATCGTTGTCTTGTTTTATCTTTCATCATTAAGCACTTTGGTCAGCCTCTGCTGTCACAAAAGCGCTTTATAAATAAAGTTTACTTGACTCATGCCTTGCTGGAGTGAAAACATAGTTGAAAGAAAGAAACAAAAACAACAAACAAAACACATCAACCCCGTCATTGTTTTTATTGAGTTTCACAGGCAAGTTTACTGTAGCACAAGCAACAGTAAAAAAAAAGCAAAAGCATTTTTAAAATTAAAAAAAAAACTATATTTCACACACTCAAAGCGTCTGCCAGCACAGAGTCCTTTCACTGCTAGCGCATTTCACAGGAACAGGCTGGACTGTGAATAGTAGTCGCCATCCCCGTATGTTTTGGCAGCATTAAGACCGTCTCGATGAGCGTTGTGCGACATGAAGGCGTCTGTATTTCTCCCGTCGCCTTGCCTCTCTTTGAGCACTGTGGAGGTGAGCACCATGGTGATCACGTACATGGCGTATATGAGAATGTTGAACACTGCTATGGCGCACTCCACGTTGTGCATCCTGTGTTCGTCACGAATCAGCGGCCTGTACAAGAGCTCCATGCAACCAGAGACGACTGCCATGAACAGCTCCAGATTCATCATGATCAGACAGGCCAGCACCGTCCGGGTGCTTTTGTTGAGCCTTCTGGTTCCTTCCTCGGCGTCGTCCATCTTGCGCTTGCTCTTGGCCGCGAAAAAGCTCAGCACCACGCTCACGACCATCGCCAGACAGCCCATGGTTATCACAGCTATGCCGCCGTGTATGTAAGCGTGATCGTAGCTACTCCTCTCCTGAGCCGTAGAGGAGCCGAAGGAGACGTCCCGAGCGCTCCCCCTCACGGCGTGACTGCTATCTATCAGGTAGAGGATGTTGTTGGGCAAGGCGAGGAACCCGACAATGAGAGAGGTGATGACCGCGATGGCGGCCCCCAACTTTCCCCTGAACCTGGCAACGCTCAGTACGGGGTTGGACGTCCTCCCCATCAACATCTCTTTTCCGGACGAAATCAAAGAATCGAAGCCTCCGACGAGGCCGGACCTGGTCCGCTGCATCCCGCCCAGCAGAGGTGGGCAGACGGGGTCGCGTCCTGTGCACGAGAGGGCGGAGCCAGCATAGGTTACCTACCCCCCTTTAACGGTTACTGCCGCACAGCGTCTTGGTCCACCCCGAGACATTTAATACGATGAAGCTCGGGAGGCCCGTGATCGAGTTCAGAGGGTCGAGAAGAGACCTCCAGGCGAAGGCCGTGACGCAGGACCGGTGGTACAGGGTCCGCGGCATCACGAGGACCTTGAATTCGATCGCGCGCCGCAGGAGAGGCGTCCGATCTCACAACATGATATGTGTGGACCTATACGCTAGGTTCCTTAGCCACCTCGTCCGTGACCGACGAAACCCGCTCGGCTGGTTGTCTCATCACTTGGCCATCCTGAACGCGCCTGAGGACCCAGCCCGTAAGTTTGAGGGCGAGTTGAGACGCCTGCTGGCATACGGCTCTCTCAACTTTGAGTCGTGCAGGCGCGCCTGGGACAGGAGCCGCATGTCCAGGGGCATAGGAAACGCAGTAGACGCTCAGTGCAAGGACGTGTTCAACGGAAAGAAGGCTGCTTCAGAGACCGGGCCCGTGTCTCGCCTCCTGCTCGCCCAGCTCGAGGCCCTGGGCCTCAAGCCGATCTGCGCGGGCCTCAAAGTGGCCGGCGTGCCCACGCCCGACCGAGGCGGCAGCACGTACCACAACGGCTGCACCCGGGGCTGCGGGCCACTGCCTGGACGGAACACCTTCTACACGGAAGTGGACCTGCTGGCTCACGATGCAACGACCGACACTGTGGCCCTCCTAGAGCTCAAGACCCGAAACAGCGACGTTTTGGATGCCCCTACCCTGTGGCGGTACAACGCCCAGCTGTGGCTGACCTGGACGATGTTCTCGCTCACGTACCCGAGCGTGGCGGAGCGCTCAAACGCTTACCTGGTGATCGTGAGGCCAGGCACGAACACGGTCACCATAAGGAGCTGTCTGAGGCCCTCCGTGACCAAGACGCTGCGCACCAAGTTCCCCTGGATAAACTGCCTTTGTCCGCAGGTGCTCAACTGCCTCACGCCGACCTGTGTCAACGTGAGAGTGCAGGCCTATCCGAAGCCAGGCTCTGGCGGCAGGGCGAGCATCGACCCAAAGGACCTCTGTTACAGGAACGTCATGTTCAACCGAGAAAAGGCCAGAGTGCGTCAGAGACGTTACCCCGATCAGGGATCGCAAGGCCGTCCACCGCACCCAACGCCCTCCTCCGAGACGAGCGGGGCCCCCCAGGGGTCCTGGGTCCGCATCACGTGGGAGCCGAACACGGCTCCCACGCAGGCATGACACTCGATAAAAAGCCCCGCATGTTCGAGCGCTGGATGGAAACTGACGGACAACTAGAACTGACATGGGTCTGAGGCACCAAGCGCTCCACGGCATGCTGGCCAACCCAGACGTGTCCCCTTTCAAAGTAATCGAGAAACCCAGCGAACAGCAGGACTGGATCCTGATAGACCATCTCATTGTCACACACACAGTCAGAGAAAGCGATTACAGGGAGAGCGAACCGGAGATGTCGGTCACGAGGATGGCGAGCTATTTCGCATCCTGGTACGTCAGAGAGAGGGCCCACGGCCGATGCGTCGTGCTCGTAAAAGACGGTCCGGGGGCGCAGAAGCCTAGCGTGAGGGAAGAAAGGGCCAACAGGACGGTCCCTGGTCACTTGAAGTTCTGTAAGGCTCACCTGGCCGAGATAGAGTACGGCACGATGAAACTGTTGGCCGACGTGGGCATGAGAGACAGCTTTTTCTTAGTGACAGGGGCGGTAGGCGAGTCGCGCTGGGCCCAGACCGCCGGCGAGCGCGCCAGCAACCTGGTCTCGTTCCACAACGAGCGCGGGGGAGAGGGGGCCAGTCCACTCACGGAGCCAGACCACTTCAAAATCGAGACCCTCCATTTTCCCGTCGTGGATCTGAGCTACTGCGACGGCAAGACCTACAGGCCTGAGGGGACGCCTGGAGTTTTCTTGACAGCTTTCGGGAGCCCGGAAGACGAGCGGCTCCAGGGCTTGCTAAAGGCTTGCGTCGAGTGTCGAGAAACGGAGGCCGACACGCTGATGGTGGAGTTGGCCAACGCCCTAACGGGCTCAGTGACAGTGTGCACAGGGGACACAGATCTGATAGCCGTGCTCGCTGCGAGCGGACGGCCCGGCCTGACACTGAGGGTGGACAACAAAAGCTACACTGAGGACAGAGCCATGCACGAATCGCCCTTCGGCGAGCTCCTTGTCGAGCCAGCGGTCCGACGGACCGCCAACAGAGCGCCGGGTGCCACAGACGACTGGCTGAGCGCACTGTGCGACCTGGGCTCCGCAGAGCACCACCTGTTGCCCAACGGCGCGGCGGAAAGACACGCCGATCTGGGTCGCCTTCTGGAGAGCCACGGGGGCGAGGCGTTCAAACTCTCAGTGTACGAGTTCTTGTACCGGGGCGGTGTTCGAGGCTCGGTTTACGTCGCTTTCCTGAGCGCGTTCTTCGAGTCTGACGCGAGGAGCAAACTGAGTGAACTGGCACTGGAGAGCCAGAAAACGTACCCCCCCGGCACACGCAGCGCAAACACGTTACGCTTCGCCTTCACGGTCCTGTGCGGCGCGGATGACCCGAAAGTCTTAGGCGCGGGGAACGCGCCCTCGTCGCAACTTTTCGGTAACGCAGCACGCTCGGTCGAGCGGGGATCTAAGCGCCCCCGCGAGCCAGAGGTCGACCGGGAGGGCGAAGCAGAACCAGAGATCGGATCCGACCCCCAGAAGACCAAGGTAAAGATCACGGCTGGGCTCAAGCGCACGGCCAAAGCCTACGCGGACGGAGCAATCCCGGAGTCCACTCACGCCCGTTACCTCAGACTGGCTCGCTCCGGAAGGCACCTGTTCCTG
The DNA here is from genome assembly GCF_053564925.1 of Oryzias latipes. NCBI lineage: Eukaryota > Metazoa > Chordata > Actinopteri > Beloniformes > Adrianichthyidae > Oryzias > Oryzias latipes. Next base: position 16,124,632 of record NC_136253.1, on the reverse strand, counting down.
AGAGCCAAAGCCAGAGCGCAGGAGGACCAGAGCGTCCGATCCAAACACTTGCTGTTCATGGCCCTCTGCGGAACAGACTACAGCTTCACTCCAGTGGGGCTGGGAATCAAAAGGTTGCTGAGTGGCGCGATACGCAACCGAGAGAAGTTCAGCTCTTGGTGCGCCAAGCTCGTGACCGCGCTGTGGTCCCAGGACGGAGAGGATGGCGGAGGGAGCGAAAGGTCCCTTGAGTTTCGCGCCATGGGCGAACAGTTGGCCAGCCTCACAGGAGTCCCCAAGTCTACGAGCTCAAAGCATTGGACTGGAAAAAAGTTTGAAATCATGTGCAGGACGCTCAAATACGTGTGCGACCTGTGGACCCTGAAGGGTCCCCGGATCGGTCCCCATTATGGGTTTCGTGTGCACGACGGAGTCGTGCGTTTCATAGAAGAGGAAGACCCAGAGTCTGTGTCTTGAGAGTTGATACAGGGGCGAGATGTATTTCATTTCATTTTCTGTGTAAAAAATGAAGAAGAAAAAAAAAAAACGAGCGAACAAACACAATAAGAGGATGACCCAGAGTCTGTGTCTTGAAAGTTGATACAGGGGCGAGATGTATTTCATTTCAATTCCAATTTCTGTGTAAAAAATGAAGAAGAAAAAAAAAAAAATAAGCGAACAAACACGATGGAAACAATAAAAGTAAATTCAAACACACCAGTGCAGTTTTCAGAGTTTTATTTCATTCGGACACGTCTGTATTTACACCACACAATGTCGATTTCAACTCTCGAAGCCATCTCTAAATTACCACTGGAGTTCGTCGTGTGTCAACCGAAAGGATGATTGGCGTACTCGAGCTTGCTCATCCATGTACATTAAGGTCATAGGCGGCGCTAAGGATGAACAAAGGCCGCAAAAGAACACTAAGAAGCAGGTCGAGGCCCCTGGCCCACAAGCGGGGAACAAGAGCGGTCGAGCCAGAGGATCCTCGGCCCGACTCGCAAGGGCAGCGCGGGGGGCCGAAGCCGGGCCGCTACGAACCCTACGACTGGGATTCGGACTCAGACGGGGGACACAGAGACGGAGGGGGTCACGGTCGAGTCGGCCGCAAAACTCGCGCGGGCCGGCGATCCCATCCGCCGGGGGACAAAGCCCGTGAGCCTGATGCGGCAGCGGTGGAGCCCGTGGGTCCTCGGCACGACTCGGAAGGGCAGCGCGGGGCCCCGAAGCCGGGCCGCTATGAACCCTACGACTGGGATTCGGACTCAGACGGGGGAGACGGAGGGGGCCACGGTCCGCCGCGGGACGAAGCCCTCGAGCCTGATGCGGCAGCGGTCGAGCCCGAGGGTCCTCGGCACGACTCGGAAGGGCAGGGCGGGGGAGACGGAGACAGAGGGGGCCACGGTCAGGTCGGCCGTGAAACTCTCGAGGACAGGCGATCCGATCCGCCGCGGGACGAAGCCCTCGAGCCTGATGCGGCAGCGGTCGAGCCCGAGGGTCCTCGGCACGACTCGGAAGGGCAGGGCGGGGGAGACGGAGACAGAGGGGGCCACGGTCAGGTCGGCCGTGAAACTCTCGAGGACAGGCGATCCGATCCGCCGCGGGACGAGGCCCACGAGCCTGACGATGGAGCGGTCGAGCCCGGGGGTCCTCAGCATGAATTGGAAGGGCAGGGCAGAGGCGACGAACCCTCCGATTGGGATTTGTACGAGTGTGAAACGGACGTGGACGAGCTCAATGGTTCTCAAAGTGAAACGGAAGAACAGCACCGGGGCCCCAGGTCATCGGGCGAGGAAGACGTCGAGGAAGCCGTTGAGGAAGACGCCGAGGAAGACATAGAGGAAGAACCAGCCGCAGAGAGCGCGAGCGTGTACCCGGATACATTTTCCTCCAAGAACGGTGAAATAAAGTGGTCAGCGAACGAGCGTGATCGGTCGAGCGTCCGGGCGTCCCCTCCTCACCAGGCCTCAGGGCCTACCACTGAGGCGAGGGAGGGGGCTCAAGACATCCTGTCTTCTTTTCTTTTGTTTTTCACTCCGAATGTAGAAAGACTGATTTTGATAGCTACCAACCGCCATAGCGCCGATAAGGCCCACGCCTTAAAGACTCCGAAACCCATGGACGAGATTGAACTGAGAGCCTACGTGGGACTGCTGATCTTGGCCGGGGTGTACAGGTCTCGAGGCGAAGCGTTGGTGAGCCTGTGGGAGCCCGAGTGCGGACGACCGATCTTCGGGGCAACCATGTCCCTTAGAAGCTTTTACCAGCGCTCTGCGACGCTCAGGTTCGACGATCGAAGCACGAGAGCCTCTAGGAGCGCTTCGGACAGATTGGCCGCAGTCAGAGAGGTGTGGGAAGAGTGGTGCGATCGGCTGCCCAGGCTTTACGACATCGGACCCGAGGTGACTGTGGACGAACGAATGGTTCCTTTCAAAGGTGCGGTTTCAGCCTCCCTTTTTACTGTTCTCAGGGTATCCTTGACGTATTCGCGTCTGTCTTAACTCTTCCTTTTGTTTTTCTTTCTCTACGCAGGACGTTGTTCTTTCAGACAGTACATTCCCAGCAAGCCTACCAAGTACGGCCTCAAACTATGGGTCGCTTGCGACGCAAGGACGAGCTACGCTTGGAGGGTCCAACCGTACATGGGCAAGCTGGCTTCGGGTGCTCGAGAGACAAACCTTGCGTCCCGAGTGGTTTCGGATCTCACCCGGGGACTGGAGCACCGTAACGTCACGTGCGACAATTTCTTCACTTCGTACGCGCTCGCCACCGAGCTCCTGAAACGGAACATCACCCTGCTCGGTACGATCAAAAGCAACAAACCCGAACTGCCTCCGGAGCTCGCGTCGGCCCGCGGACGAGAAGCACTCTCCTCCAGGTTCGCCTTTACGGACTGCGCCGCGGCCCTTTCCTACGTGCCCAAAAAGAACAAAAACGTCCTGCTCCTTAGCACGAAGCATTCGAGGGTCGAAATATGCCACGAACGCAGGGACAAAAAACCAGAGATGATCTTGGATTACAATAAAACCAAGGGCGGCGTGGACAACCTGGACAAACTGCTGGCCACGTACAGCTGCAGGAGAATGACCAAGCGCTGGCCCTTGGCCATGTTCCACAACATGATCGACATGTCGGCGTACAACGCGTACGTGATATGGAGGGAAATGCACCCGGACTGGATGCCGTGGAACCGCAACCGAAGGAGAATCTTCCTCGAGCAGCTGGGCAAAGATCTCGTCAGACCGCTCGTACTTCGCAGGAAGCGTGTTCCTCGCGCAAGGCCGGCCTACGACCTAATGGTCAGCATGCAAGAAGCCGGCGGGACGAGCGCGCGCAGCGAGGGCAAAAGAAAACGATGTCAGATATGCCCGCGCTCCAAGGACACAAAGACGCTGATCTCCTGCAAGAGCTGCGGAAAGAGCATCTGCAGAGGCTGCACTGTCCCCTTTTGCCCCCTTTGCTCCGAGCGCCAGGGAAGGGACGCCGACACAGACGCGTCCCAGTGAAAGGGATCGAGCTGTCTGGTAGCGCGACCTGATGCCTCGTTTCCCACTCGAGTAACTGAAAATCTGTTCTGTTTTGATATCAGCGAGTCTGTCCTCTGTGCCGCCCTGTATGTCCTCTGAAAATAAAACTGAGAACTGCTGTCGTACAAAGGTGTCTGTGTGCGCGTGTGTCTGTGTGAACATTCGAGAAGCAAAACTGTTGAAAGGGTTTGAGGGGTCTACGCGAAGGTACGGATATTTCGATCCAACGCGTTCGATTCACAAAGAAAGGCCTACAAACAGGGCTGGTTTGAGCTCGCAAAGCCTCTCAGCGCCCACAGGCCAACTCTGTCCTCGTTCGAGTGGATAAACAGAGTCAGCAGGGATTCTAAGCTTTACGGGGAGAGAATTGGCCTGCAAGCTCTGAGGCTTGGCGTTCTGGAGGTATCTTCACATTCAGAATGCTTGAGTCCGGAAAGATTTTTTTTTTTTCTTCCCACTCGAGCTGTCAGAATTACATGTGGAGCCAGTTTGGGGAGGGAACCGCAACAGCCGAGAGCTCAGCGGAAGGGGAAAAAAATGAGTTGGCCTTGTAGCACCAAATCTCTTATGAATCCTATGAGCTCTCCACCTAAACCTACTGTGAATGTTGTGTGAGATTTTCACTGGGTGTAAAATAAAATAAAAACAGAACAAATAATCGAAAAGAACCCAAACATTATAGTTTGTTTTTTTTGTGTGATTCGGGGATGTCTTCTGATGCAAAAGGCTCGTAGCGCTGGCCAGCCTTCGCGATCTGGTCTGCGCCCTGGAAACGAGCAGCGTGGGTTTGCGAGGGTAGCCGAGCTGCCACACGGCTGCTCGTTCTGGGATAGGATTGGCCTGCGAGCTCCTCTCATCAACGACACGCTTCAGTTTGCCTCTGATTCGGCTTCCCTGACACAGCGCGCTGTGATGTGACTCGCAGAGCCACACATCAAACCCTTCCCATAGAGCTTCATGTGCTGTCAGAGTGGAGGCGATCGGCCTGCTCTGGGGCTGGGCTCCCCTTGGGGTTGCTTCACATTTGGAACATTTGGAGATACAAGCGGAGCCAGCCCGGAGAGGGAACAGAAACGGACCACAGCTCAACGGAAAGGAGAGAATGTTGGTCTTTGAGCACTCCGCCTGAAGCTATCGCGAATATTCCGTGAGGTTTTCACTGTCTGTAAAATAAAAATAAAAAACAGGACAGAAAATCCAAACGAACACAGAAATTGTTTTTATTTTGTAAGACTTTTTTATTACAACATGACCTGGGTATCCAACCCAGGGTGGAACCGAAACGGTCAGAGCTCAGCGGAATGGAGAAAGTCGGCCCTCCCTGACACAGAGCGCTGCGGTGTGACTCGTGGCATCCAGCCTGTCTCTCAGTCAGCTCACTCTCAGGCGCAGGCTGCGTGTGTTTTTCAGACGCGAAAGGCCCCAGCCTGTCTCTGAGGATGCCCCCCTGCCCCCCGACACAGAGCTCTGTGGTGTGTGGATTGTGTTCTGAAAGGGTTTTCTCACTCGAGCGGTCAGAATTACATCCTGAGCCACGCAGAGCCGCTCGTGCGGTTCCCTTCACCCAAACCTGAGCCTCTCCACGGAGCTTCATGTGCTGTCAGAGGGGAGAGGGTCTGCATGCGGGCTGCTCTCAGCCAATGCACGATCTAGCCTGCCCCTGCGCGGTCCAGCCTTCCTCTCATTCTCCTCCCCTGCAGGCGCGGGCTGCGTGTGTGCCTCAGACAGGAAAGGCTCCAGCCTTCCTCTGCCTCGGCCCCCCTTGAAACAGCGCTCAGTGGCTTTACTTCACGCAGAGCCGCTCAGGATTTTTCCCTACACACACCCCAAGCCTTTCCGTCGAGCTTCATGTGCTGTCAGAGGGGACAGGCTCTGACTGCGGGCTGCGCTGCAGCTCGGCTTCCTTGAGGTTGCTTCAAAGTTAGAACGCTTGTGTTCGGAAAGGGTTTTCTCACTCCGGCTGTCAGAATTACATCCTGAGCCACCCTGGAGAGGGAACAGAAATGGCCCAGAGCTGAACAGACTGAAGAGAATGTCCTTCTTAGAGCTCTACGCCTGAATCTATCGCAAATGTTCCGTGAGGTTTTCACTGGCTGTAAAATAAAAATTAGAAAAAAACAGAACAGAAAATCCAAACGAATTTCCCCCCGGGAGGGGCTGCGTGTGTTTCTCAGACGCGAAAGGCTCCGGCCTGCCTCTGAGAGTGCACCCTGAGCCTCTGCAGAGAGCCTCCGTAGAGAGCCTGCCTGCGAGTGGGGACTTCCCGACAGAAGCGGAGCCCTGTGCCTTGTGACATCTGTTTCGAAAGACCGCAGCCTGCTTCTGCTTCTGCAGCTTGCTTGACACGGATTTCTGCGGAGCGTGGCTGGTGTTGGGAAAGATTTGTTTTCTCACTCGAGCGGTCAGAATTAAGTGCAGGGCCAGCTCTGGGAGTGAACCGAACGGGCCCGGAGCTCAGCAGAGTGAAGAGAAAGTTTGCCACCGAGCTCTTTGCCCGTTGCTGTCTAGAGTGTTCTGTGAGGTTTTTGCTGGCTGTGAAATAAAAATGAAAACGAAGTAAAAACGGGACAGAAAACCCAAAAGAACACAGAAAATTTATTTTGTGTGATGACTTTTTTTATTACAACACGAGCTGGGTATCGAACCCAGGGGTGGAACAGAAACGGTCCGCAGCTCAGCCAACCCTGCCTGACACACAGCTCTGCCGTGTGACTCGTGGCATCCAGCCTGTCTCTCGCTCGGCTCACTCGCGAGCGGGGGCTGCCTGTGTTTCTCAGACGCGAAAGGCTCCGGCCTGCCTCTGAGGGTGCGGCCTGAGGAAAGGTTTTTTTTTTTTTTTTTTCCCTCTCGAGCTTTCAGAATTACATGTGGAGCCAGCTTGGGGAGGGAACCGCGACAGCCAAAAGCTCAGCGGAATGGAGAAAGAGTTGGCCTTCTAGCACTAAATCTCTTATTGTTTTTGCAAATGAGCTGTCCACCTCATGCTACTGTGAATGTCGTGTGAGGTTTTCACTAGATGTAAAATAAAAAACAGAGCAAAAAATCCAAAAGAACCCAAAAATTATTGTAATTGTTTTATTTTTTATTTTTTGCATGATGATTTTCTTTGTTGTGACTCGGGGATGCCTCCTGATGCAAAAGGCTCATCGCGTTGGCCAGAAAGAGTTGCATTCAGAAAGAGTTTTTCTCACTCGAGCTGTCAGAGATACAAGCGGATCCAGCCCGAAGAGGGAACAGAAACGGGCCACAGCTCAACGGTCTGCCTGCGGGCCGCTCTCAGACAAAGCACGATCCAGCCTGCCTTCAGTCGCTCCCCTGCACGATCCAGCCTGCCTCTCATTCCCTCCCCTGCAGGCTCGTGTGCCTCAGACGCAAAAGGCTCCAGCCTTCCTCTGCGTTGGCCCCCCCTTGACACGAGCCTCCGTGTCTCTACTCCACACAGAGCCTGCCTGCGGGCCGCTCTCAGACAAAGCACGATCCAGCCTGCCTTCAGTCGCTCCCCTGCACGATCCAGCCTGCCTCTCATTCCCTCCCCTGCAGGCTCGTGTGCCTCAGACGCAAAAGGCTCCAGCCTTCCTCTGCGTTGGCCCCCCCTTGACACGAGCCTCCGTGTCTCTACTCCACACAGAGCCTGCCTGCGGGCCGCTCTCAGACAAAGCACGATCCAGCCTGCCTTCAGTCGCTCCCCTGCACGATCCAGCCTGCCTCTCATTCCCTCCCCTGCAGGCTCGTGTGCCTCAGACGCAAAAGGCTCCAGCCTTCCTCTGCGTTGGCCCCCCCTTGACACGAGCCTCCGTGTCTCTACTCCACACAGAGCCTAACTGCGGGCCGCTCTCAGACAAAGCACGATCCAGCCTGCCTTCAGTCGCTCCCCTGCACGATCCAGCCTGCCTCTCATTCCCTCCCCTGCAGGCTCGTGTGCCTCAGACGCAAAAGGCTCCAGCCTTCCTCTGCGTTGGCCCCCCCTTGACACGAGCCTCCGTGTCTCTACTCCACACAGAGCCTGCCTGCGGGCCGCTCTCAGACAAAGCACGATCCAGCCTGCCTTCAGTCGCTCCCCTGCACGATCCAGCCTGCCTCTCATTCCCTCCCCTGCAGGCTCGTGTGCCTCAGACGCAAAAGGCTCCAGCCTTCCTCTGCGTTGGCCCCCCCTTGACACGAGCCTCCGTGTCTCTACTCCACACAGAGCCTAACTGCGGGCCGCTCTCAGACAAAGCACGATCCAGCCTGCCTTCAGTCGCTCCCCTGCACGATCCAGCCTGCCTCTCATTCCCTCCCCTGCAGGCTCGTGTGCCTCAGACGCAAAAGGCTCCAGCCTTCCTCTGCGTTGGCCCCCCCTTGACACGAGCCTCCGTGTCTCTACTCCACACAGAGCCTGCCTGCGGGCCGCTCTCAGACAAAGCACGATCCAGCCTGCCTTCAGTCGCTCCCCTGCGCGATCCAGCCTGCCTCTCATTCCCTCCCCTGCACGCGTGTGTGCCTCAGACGCAAAAGGCTCCAGCCTTCCTCTGCGTTGGGCCCCCCCTTGACACGAGCTTCAGTGTCTTTACTCCACACAGAGCCTGCCTGCGGGCGGCTCTCAGACAAAGCACGATCCAGCCTGCCTTCAGTCGCTCCCCTGCACAAATCCAGCCTGCCTCTCATTCCCTCCCCTGCAGGCGTGTGTGCCTCAGACGCAAAAGGCTCCAGCCTTCCTCTGCGTTGGGCCCCCCCTTGACACGAGCCTCGCGGAATGGAGAAAGAGTTGGCCTTCTAGCACTAAATCTCTCATTGTTTTTGCAAATGAGCTCTCCAACTCATGCTACTGTGAATGTCGTGTGAGGTTTTCACTAGATGTAAAATAAAAAACAGAGCAAAAAATCCAAAAGAACCCAAAAATTATTGTAATTGTTTTATTTTTTATTTTTTGCATGATGATTTTCTTTGTTGAGACTCGGGGATGCCTTCTGATGCAAAAGGCTCATCGCGTTGGCCAGAAAGAGTTGAATTCAGAAAGAGTTTTTCTCACTCGAGCTGTCAGAGATACAAGCGGAGCCAGCCTGAAGAGGGAACAGAAACGGGCCACAGCTCAACGGTCTGCCTGCGGGCGGCTCTCAGACAAAGCACGATCCAGCCTGCCTTCAGTCGCTCCCCTGCACGATCCAGCCTGCCTCTCATTCCCTCCCCTGCAGGCGTGTGTGCCTCAGACGCAAAAGGCTCCAGCCTTCCTCTGCGTTGGGCCCCCCCTTGACACGAGCCTCAGTGTCTTTACTCCACACGGAGCCTGCCTGCGGGCGGCTCTCAGACAAAGCACGATCCAGGCTGCCTTCAGTCGCTCCCCTGCACAAATCCAGCCTGCCTCTCATTCCCTCCCCTGCAGGAGTGTGTGCCTCAGACGCAAAAGGCTCCAGCCTTCCTATGCGTTGGGCCCCCCCTTGACACGAGCCTCGCGGAATGGAGAAAGAGTTGGCCTTCTAGCACTAAATCTCTTATTGTTTTTGCAAATGAGCTCTCCAACTCATGCTACTGTGAATGTCGTGTGAGGTTTTCACTAGATGTAAAATAAAAAACAGAGCAAAAAATCCAAAAGAACCCAAAAATTATTGTAATTGTTTTATTTTTTATTTTTTGCATGATGATTTTCTTTGTTGAGACTCGGGGATGCCTTCTGATGCAAAAGGCTCATCGCGTTGGCCAGAAAGAGTTGAATTCAGAAAGAGTTTTTCTCACTCGAGCTGTCAGAGATACAAGCGGAGCCAGCCTGAAGAGGGAACAGAAACGGGCCACAGCTCAACGGTCTGCCTGCGGGCCGCTCTCAGACAAAGCACGATCCAGCCTGCCTTCAGTCGCTCCCCTGCACGATCCAGCCTGCCTCTCATTCCCTCCCCTGCAGGCGTGTGTGCCTCAGACGCAAAAGGCTCCAGCCTTCCTCTGCGTTGGCCCCCCCTTGACACGAGCCTCCGTGTCTCTACTCCACACAGAGCCTGCCTGCGGGCCGCTCTCAGACAAAGCACGATCCAGCCTGCCTTCAGTCGCTCCCCTGCACAAATCCAGCCTGCCTCTCATTCCCTCCCCTGCAGGCGTGTGTGCCTCAGACGCAAAAGGCTCCAGCCTTCCTCTGCGTTGGCCCCCCCCTTGACACGAGCCTCGCGGAATGGAGAAAGAGTTGGCCTTCTAGCACTAAATCTCTCATTGTTTTTGCAAATGAGCTCTCCAACTCATGCTACTGTGAATGTCGTGTGAGGTTTTCACTAGATGTAAAATAAAAAACAGAGCAAAAAATCCAAAAGAACCCAAAAATTATTGTAATTGTTTTATTTTTTATTTTTTGCATGATGATTTTCTTTGTTGAGACTCGGGGATGCCTTCTGATGCAAAAGGCTCATCGCGTTGGCCAGAAAGAGTTGAATTCAGAAAGAGTTTTTCTCACTCGAGCTGTCAGAGATACAAGCGGAGCCAGCCTGAAGAGGGAACAGAAACGGGCCACAGCTCAACGGTCTGCCTGCGGGCGGCTCTCAGACAAAGCACGATCCAGCCTGCCTTCAGTCGCTCCCCTGCACAAATCCAGCCTGTCTCTCATTCCCTCCCCTGCAGGCGTGTGTGCCTCAGACGCAAAAGGCTCCAGCCTTCCTCTGCGTTGGGCCCCCCCTTGACACGAGCTTCAGTGTCTTTACTCCACACAGAGCCTGCCTGCGGGCGGCTCTCAGACAAAGCACGATCCAGCCTGCCTTCAGTCGCTCCCCTGCACAAATCCAGCCTGTCTCTCATTCCCTCCCCTGCAGGCGTGTGTGCCTCAGACGCAAAAGGCTCCAGCCTTCCTCTGCGTTGGGCCCCCCCTTGACACGAGCTTCAGTGTCTTTACTCCACACAGAGCCTGCCTGCGGGCGGCTCTCAGACAAAGCACGATCCAGCCTGCCTTCAGTCGCTCCCCTGCGCGATCCAGCCTGTCTCTCATTCCCTCCCCTGCAGGCGTGTGTGCCTCAGACGCAAAAGGCTCCAGCCTTCCTCTGCGTTGGCCCCCCCTTGACACGAGCTTCATGAAGTGTCTTTACTCCACACAGAGCCTGCCTGCGGGCGGCTCTCAGACAAAGCACGATCCAGGCTGCCTTCAGTCGCTCCCCTGCACAAATCCAGCCTGCCTCTCATTCCCTCCCCTGCAGGCGTGTGTGCCTCAGACGCAAAAGGCTCCAGCCTTCCTCTGCGTTGGGCCCCCCCTTGACACGAGCTTCAGTGTCTTTACTCCACACAGAGCCTGCCTGCGGGCGGCTCTCAGACAAAGCACGATCCAGCCTGCCTTCAGTCGCTCCCCTGCACGATCCAGCCTGCCTCTCATTCCCTCCCCTGCACGCGTGTGTGCCTCAGACGCAAAAGGCTCCAGCCTTCCTCTGCGTTGGGCCCCCCCTTGACACGAGCTTCAGTGTCTTTACTCCACACAGAGCCTGCCTGCGGGCGGCTCTCAGACAAAGCACGATCCAGCCTGCCTTCAGTCGCTCCCCTGCACAAATCCAGCCTGCCTCTCATTCCCTCCCCTGCAGGCGTGTGTGCCTCAGACGCAAAAGGCTCCAGCCTTCCTCTGCGTTGGGCCCCCCCTTGACACGAGCCTCGCGGAATGGAGAAAGAGTTGGCCTTCTAGCACTAAATCTCTCATTGTTTTTGCAAATGAGCTCTCCAACTCATGCTACTGTGAATGTCGTGTGAGGTTTTAACTAGATGTAAAATAAAAAACAGAGCAAAAAATCCAAAAGAACCCAAAAATTATTGTAATTGTTTTATTTTTTATTTTTTGCATGATGATTTTCTTTGTTGAGACTCGGGGATGCCTTCTGATGCAAAAGGCTCATCGCGTTGGCCAGAAAGAGTTGAATTCAGAAAGAGTTTTTCTCACTCGAGCTGTCAGAGATACAAGCGGAGCCAGCCTGAAGAGGGAACAGAAACGGGCCACAGCTCAACGGTCTGCCTGCGGGCCGCTCTCAGACAAAGCACGATCCAGCCTGCCTTCAGTCGCTCCCCTGCACGATCCAGCCTGCCTCTCATTCCCTCCCCTGCAGGCTCGTGTGCCTCAGACGCAAAAGGCTCCAGCCTTCCTCTGCGTTGGCCCCCCCTTGACACGAGCCTCCGTGTCTCTACTCCACACAGAGCCTGCCTGCGGGCGGCTCTCAGACAAAGCACGATCCAGCCTGCCTTCAGTCGCTCCCCTGCACAAATCCAGCCTGCCTCTCATTCCCTCCCCTGCAGGCGTGTGTGCCTCAGACGCAAAAGGCTCCAGCCTTCCTCTGCGTTGGGCCCCCCCTTGACACGAGCCTCGCGGAATGGAGAAAGAGTTGGCCTTCTAGCACTAAATCTCTCATTGTTTTTGCAAATGAGCTCTCCAACTCATGCTACTGTGAATGTCGTGTGAGGTTTTCACTAGATGTAAAATAAAAAACAGAGCAAAAAATCCAAAAGAACCCAAAAATTATTGTAATTGTTTTATTTTTTATTTTTTGCATGATGATTTTCTTTGTTGTGACTCGGGGATGCCTCCTGATGCAAAAGGCTCATCGCGTTGGCCAGAAAGAGTTGCATTCAGAAAGAGTTTTTCTCACTCGAGCTGTCAGAGATACAAGCGGATCCAGCCCGAAGAGGGAACAGAAACGGGCCACAGCTCAACGGTCTGCCTGCGGGCCGCTCTCAGACAAAGCACGATCCAGCCTGCCTTCAGTCGCTCCCCTGCACGATCCAGCCTGCCTCTCATTCCCTCCCCTGCAGGCTCGTGTGCCTCAGACGCAAAATGCTCCAGCCTTCCTCTGCGTTGGCCCCCCCTTGACACGAGCCTCCGTGTCTCTACTCCACACAGAGCCTGCCTGCGGGCCGCTCTCAGACAAAGCACGATCCAGCCTGCCTTCAGTCGCTCCCCTGCACGATCCAGCCTGCCTCTCATTCCCTCCCCTGCAGGCTCGTGTGCCTCAGACGCAAAAGGCTCCAGCCTTCCTCTGCGTTGGCCCCCCCGTGTCTTTACTCCACACAGAGCCTGCCTGCGGGCCGCTCTCAGACAAAGCACGTTCCAGCCTGCCTTCAGTCGCTCCCCTGCACGATCCAGCCTGCCTCTCATTCCCTCCCCTGCAGGCTCGTGTGCCTCAGACGCAAAAGGCTCCAGCCTTCCTCTGCGTTGGCCCCCCCTTGACACGAGCCTCCGTGTCTTTACTCCACACGGAGCCTGCCTGCGGGCCGCTCTCAGACAAAGCACGTTCCAGCCTGCCTTCAGTCGCTCCCCTGCACGATCCAGCCTGCCTCTCATTCCCTCCCCTGCAGGCTCGTGTGCCTCAGACGCAAAAGGCTCCAGCCTTCCTCTGCGTTGGCCCCCCCTTGACACGAGCCTCCGTGTCTCTACTCCACACAGAGCCTGCCTGCGGGCCGCTCTCAGACAAAGCACGTTCCAGCCTGCCTTCAGTCGCTCCCCTGCACGATCCAGCCTGCCTCTCATTCCCTCCCCTGGAGCCAGCTTGGGGAGGGAACCGAGACAGCCAAAAGCTCAGCGGAATGGAGAAAGAGTTGGCCTTCTAGCACTAAATCTCTTATTGTTTTTGCAAATGAGCTCTCCACCTCATGCTACTGTGAATGTCGTGTGAGGTTTTCACTAGATGTAAAATAAAAAAAACAGAGCAAAAAATCCAAAAGAACCCAAAAATTATTGTAATTGTTTTATTTTTTATTTTTTGCATGATGATTTTCTTTGTTGTGACTCGGGGATGCCTCCTGATGCAAAAGGCTCATCGCGTTGGCCAGAAAGAGTTGCATTCAGAAAGAGTTTTTCTCACTCGAGCTGTCAGAGATACAAGCGGAGCCAGCCCGAAGAGGGAACAGAAACGGGCCACAGCTCAACGGCCTGCCTGCGGGCCGCTCTCAGACAAAGCACGATCCAGCCTGCCTTCAGTCGCTCCCCTGCACGATCCAGCCTGCCTCTCATTCCCTCCCCTGCAGGCTCGTGTGCCTCAGACGCAAAAGGCTCCAGCCTTCCTCTGCGTTGGCCCCCCCTTGACACGAGCCTCCGTGTCTCTACTCCACACAGAGCCTGCCTGCGGGCCGCTCTCAGACAAAGCACGATCCAGCCTGCCTTCAGTCGCTCCCCTGCACGATCCAGCCTGCCTCTCATTCCCTCCCCTGCAGGCTCGTGTGCCTCAGACGCAAAAGGCTCCAGCCTTCCTCTGCGTTGGGCCCCCCCTTGACACGAGCCTCGCGGAATGGAGAAAGAGTTGGCCTTCTAGCACTAAATCTCTCATTGTTTTTGCAAATGAGCTCTCCAACTCATGCTACTGTGAATGTCGTGTGAGGTTTTCACTAGATGTAAAATAAAAAACAGAGCAAAAAATCCAAAAGAACCCAAAAATTATTGTAATTGTTTTATTTTTTATTTTTTGCATGATGATTTTCTTTGTTGTGACTCGGGGATGCCTCCTGATGCAAAAGGCTCATCGCGTAGGCCAGAAAGAGTTGCATTCAGAAAGAGTTTTTCTCACTCGAGCTGTCAGAGATACAAGCGGATCCAGCCCGAAGAGGGAACAGAAACGGGCCACAGCTCAACGGTCTGCCTGCGGGCCGCTCTCAGACAAAGCACGATCCAGCCTGCCTTCAGTCGCTCCCCTGCACGATCCAGCCTGCCTCTCATTCCCTCCCCTGCAGGCTCGTGTGCCTCAGACGCAAAAGGCTCCAGCCTTCCTCTGCGTTGGTCCCCCCTTGACACGAGCCTCCGTGTCTCTACTCCACACAGAGCCTGCCTGCGGGCCGCTCTCAGACAAAGCACGATCCAGCCTGCCTTCAGTCGCTCCCCTGCACGATCCAGCCTGCCTCTCATTCCCTCCCCTGCAGGCTCGTGTGCCTCAGACGCAAAAGGCTCCAGCCTTCCTCTGCGTTGGCCCCCCCTTGACACGAGCCTCCGTGTCTCTAATCCACACAGAGCCTGCCTGCGGGCCGCTCTCAGACAAAGCACGATCCAGCCTGCCTTCAGTCGCTCCCCTGCACGATCCAGCCTGCCTCTCATTCCCTCCCCTGCAGGCTCGTGTGCCTCAGACGCAAAAGGCTCCAGCCTTCCTCTGCGTTGGCCCCCCCTTGACACGAGCCTCCGTGTCTCTACTCCACACAGAGCCTGCCTGCGGGCCGCTCTCAGACAAAGCACGATCCAGCCTGCCTTCAGTCGCTCCCCTGCACGATCCAGCCTGCCTCTCATTCCCTCCCCTGCAGGCTCGTGTGCCTCAGACGCAAAAGGCTCCAGCCTTCCTCTGCGTTGGCCCCCCCTTGACACGAGCCTCCGTGTCTCTACTCCACACAGAGCCTGCCTGCGGGCCGCTCTCAGACAAAGCACGATCCAGCCTGCCTTCAGTCGCTCCCCTGCACAAATCCAGCCTGCCTCTCATTCCCTCCCCTGCAGGCGTGTGTGCCTCAGACGCAAAAGGCTCCAGCCTTCCTCTGCGTTGGGCCCCCCCTTGACACGAGCTTCAGTGTCTTTACTCCACACAGAGCCTGCCTGCGGGCGGCTCTCAGACAAAGCACGATCCAGCCTGCCTCTCATTCCCTCCCCTGCACGCGTGTGTGCCTCAGACGCAAAAGGCTCCAGCCTTCCTCTGCGTTGGGCCCCCCCTTGACACGAGCTTCAGTGTCTTTACTCCACACAGAGCCTGCCTGCGGGCGGCTCTCAGACAAAGCACGATCCAGCCTGCCTTCAGTCGCTCCCCTGCGCGATCCAGCCTGCCTCTCATTCCCTCCCCTGCACGCGTGTGTGCCTCAGACGCAAAAGGCTCCAGCCTTCCTCTGCGTTGGGCCCCCCCTTGACACGAGCTTCAGTGTCTTTACTCCACACAGAGCCTGCCTGCGGGCGGCTCTCAGACAAAGCACGATCCAGCCTGCCTTCAGTCGCTCCCTTGCACAAATCCAGCCTGCCTCTCATTCCCTCCCCTGCAGGCGTGTGTGCCTCAGACGCAAAAGGCTCCAGCCTTCCTCTGCGTTGGGCCCCCCCTTGACACGAGCCTCGCGGAATGGAGAAAGAGTTGGCCTTCTAGCACTAAATCTCTCATTGTTTTTGCAAATGAGCTCTCCAACTCATGCTACTGTGAATGTCGTGTGAGGTTTTCACTAGATGTAAAATAAAAAACAGAGCAAAAAATCCAAAAGAACCCAAAAATTATTGTAATTGTTTTATTTTTTATTTTTTGCATGATGATTTTCTTTGTTGAGACTCGGGGATGCCTTCTGATGCAAAAGGCTCATCGCGTTGGCCAGAAAGAGTTGAATTCAGAAAGAGTTTTTCTCACTCGAGCTGTCAGAGATACAAGCGGAGCCAGCCTGAAGAGGGAACAGAAACGGGCCACAGCTCAACGGTCTGCCTGCGGGCCGCTCTCAGACAAAGCACGATCCAGCCTGCCTTCAGTTGCTCCCCTGCACAAATCCAGCCTGCCTCTCATTCCCTCCCCTGCAGGCGTGTGTGCCTCAGACGCAAAAGGCTCCAGCCTTCCTCTGCGTTGGGCCCCCCCTTGACACGAGCTTCAGTGTCTTTACTCCACACAGAGCCTGCCTGCGGGCGGCTCTCAGACAAAGCACGATCCAGCCTGCCTTCAGTCGCTCCCCTGCACAAATCCAGCCTGCCTCTCATTCCCTCCCCTGCAGGCGTGTGTGCCTCAGACGCAAAAGGCTCCAGCCTTCCTCTGCGTTGGGCCCCCCCTTGACACGAGCCTCGCGGAATGGAGAAAGAGTTGGCCTTCTAGCACTAAATCTCTCATTGTTTTTGCAAATGAGCTCTCCAACTCATGCTACTGTGAATGTCGTGTGAGGTTTTCACTAGATGTAAAATAAAAAACAGAGCAAAAAATCCAAAAGAACCCAAAAATTATTGTAATTGTTTTATTTTTTATTTTTTGCATGATGATTTTCTTTGTTGAGACTCGGGGATGCCTTCTGATGCAAAAGGCTCATCGCGTTGGCCAGAAAGAGTTGAATTCAGAAAGAGTTTTTCTCACTCGAGCTGTCAGAGATACAAGCGGAGCCAGCCTGAAGAGGGAACAGAAACGGGCCACAGCTCAACGGTCTGCCTGCGGGCGGCTCTCAGACAAAGCACGATCCAGCCTGCCTTCAGTCGCTCCCCTGCACAAATCCAGCCTGCCTCTCATTCCCTCCCCTGCAGGCGTGTGTGCCTCAGACGCAAAAGGCTCCAGCCTTCCTCTGCGTTGGGCCCCCCCTTGACACGAGCCTCGCGGAATGGAGAAAGAGTTGGCCTTCTAGCACTAAATCTCTCATTGTTTTTGCAAATGAGCTCTCCAACTCATGCTACTGTGAATGTCGTGTGAGGTTTTCACTAGATGTAAAATAAAAAACAGAGCAAAAAATCCAAAAGAACCCAAAAATTATTGTAATTGTTTTATTTTTTATTTTTTGCATGATGATTTTCTTTGTTGAGACTCGGGGATGCCTTCTGATGCAAAAGGCTCATCGCGTTGGCCAGAAAGAGTTGAATTCAGAAAGAGTTTTTCTCACTCGAGCTGTCAGAGATACAAGCGGAGCCAGCCTGAAGAGGGAACAGAAACGGGCCACAGCTCAACGGTCTGCCTGCGGGCGGCTCTCAGACAAAGCACGATCCAGCCTGCCTTCAGTCGCTCCCCTGCACGATCCAGCCTGCCTCTCATTCCCTCCCCTGCAGGCGTGTGTGCCTCAGACGCAAAAGGCTCCAGCCTTCCTCTGCGTTGGGCCCCCCCTTGACACGAGCCTCAGTGTCTTTACTCCACACGGAGCCTGCCTGCGGGCGGCTCTCAGACAAAGCACGATCCAGGCTGCCTTCAGTCGCTCCCCTGCACAAATCCAGCCTGCCTCTCATTCCCTCCCCTGCAGGCGTGTGTGCCTCAGACGCAAAAGGCTCCAGCCTTCCTATGCGTTGGGCCCCCCCTTGACACGAGCCTCGCGGAATGGAGAAAGAGTTGGCCTTCTAGCACTAAATCTCTTATTGTTTTTGCAAATGAGCTCTCCAACTCATGCTACTGTGAATGTCGTGTGAGGTTTTCACTAGATGTAAAATAAAAAACAGAGCAAAAAATCCAAAAGAACCCAAAAATTATTGTAATTGTTTTATTTTTTATTTTTTGCATGATGATTTTCTTTGTTGAGACTCGGGGATGCCTTCTGATGCAAAAGGCTCATCGCGTTGGCCAGAAAGAGTTGAATTCAGAAAGAGTTTTTCTCACTCGAGCTGTCAGAGATACAAGCGGAGCCAGCCTGAAGAGGGAACAGAAACGGGCCACAGCTCAACGGTCTGCCTGCGGGCCGCTCTCAGACAAAGCACGATCCAGCCTGCCTTCAGTCGCTCCCCTGCACGATCCAGCCTGCCTCTCATTCCCTCCCCTGCAGGCGTGTGTGCCTCAGACGCAAAAGGCTCCAGCCTTCCTCTGCGTTGGCCCCCCCTTGACACGAGCCTCCGTGTCTCTACTCCACACAGAGCCTGCCTGCGGGCGGCTCTCAGACAAAGCACGATCCAGCCTGCCTTCAGTCGCTCCCCTGCACAAATCCAGCCTGTCTCTCATTCCCTCCCCTGCAGGCTCGTGTGCCTCAGACGCAAAAGGCTCCAGCCTTCCTCTGCGTTGGCCCCCCCGTGTCTTTACTCCACACAGAGCCTGCCTGCGGGCCGCTCTCAGTCAAAGCACGATCCAGCCTGCCTTCAGTCGCTCCCCTGCACGATCCAGCCTGCCTCTCATTCCCTCCCCTGCAGGCTCGTGTGCCTCAGACGCAAAAGGCTCCAGCCTTCCTCTGCGTTGGCCCCCCCGTGTCTTTACTCCACACAGAGCCTGCCTGCGGGCCGCTCTCAGACAAAGCACGATCCAGCCTGCCTTCAGTCGCTCCCCTGCACGATCCAGCCTGCCTCTCATTCCCTCCCCTGCAGGCTCGTGTGCCTCAGACGCAAAAGGCTCCAGCCTTCCTCTGCGTTGGCCCCCCCTTGACACGAGCCTCCGTGTCTCTACTCCACACAGAGCCTGCCTGCGGGCCGCTCTCAGACAAAGCACGATCCAGCCTGCCTTCAGTCGCTCCCCTGCACGATCCAGCCTGCCTCTCATTCCCTCCCCTGCAGGCTCGTGTGCCTCAGACGCAAAAGGCTCCAGCCTTCCTCTGCGTTGGCCCCCCCGTGTCTTTACTCCACACAGAGCCTGCCTGCGGGCCGCTCTCAGACAAAGCACGATCCAGCCTGCCTTCAGTCGCTCCCCTGCACGATCCAGCCTGCCTCTCATTCCCTCCCCTGCAGGCTCGTGTGCCTCAGACGCAAAAGGCTCCAGCCTTCCTCTGCGTTGGCCCCCCCGTGTCTTTACTCCACACAGAGCCTGCCTGCGGGCCGCTCTCAGTCAAAGCACGATCCAGCCTGCCTTCAGTCGCTCCCCTGCACGATCCAGCCTGCCTCTCATTCCCTCCCCTGCAGGCTCGTGTGCCTCAGACGCAAAAGGCTCCAGCCTTCCTCTGCGTTGGCCCCCCCTTGACACGAGCCTCCGTGTCTCTACTCCACACAGAGCCTGCCTGCGGGCCGCTCTCAGACAAAGCACGATCCAGCCTGCCTTCTGTCGCTCCCCTGCATGATCCAGCCTGCCTCTCATTCCCTCCCCTGCAGGCTCGTGTGCCTCAGACGCAAAAGGCTCCAGCCTTCCTCTGCGTTGGCCCCCCCTGGACACGAGCCTCCGTGTCTTTACTCCACACAGAGCCGCTCGTGATTTTTGCTTCACACAAACCGAGCCTTTCCGTCAAGCTTCATGTGCTGACGGAGGGGACAGGGTCAGCCTGCGGGCTGCGCTGCAGCTCCCGTGAAGTTGCTTCAAAGTCAGAACGCTTGTGTTCGGAAAGGGTTTTCTCAATCCGGCTGTCAGAATTACATCCCGAGGCAGCCCGGAGAGGGAACAGAAATGGCCCAGAGCTCAGCAGACTGAATAGAATGTCGGTCTTAGAGCTCTCCGCCTGAAGCTATTGGGAATGTTCTTTGAGGTTTTCAATGAGTGTGAAATAAAAAAAAAAAAAAAAAAAACAAACAGGACAGAAAATCCAAATGAAAACAGAAATTGTTTGTTTTTGTATGACTTCTCCAGCCTGCCTCCTGCCTCTGAGTCGCCCCTCCCTGACACAGAGCTCTGTGGCGTGTGACTCGTCTGAGAGGAAGTCTCCCGTCTGCCTCCTGAGCGGGCTTCTCCTGACAGAAGAAGAGCTCCGAGGCTGTGCGGCTCTGGTTGCTAAAGGCTCCAGCCCGCCTCTGAGCGGGCTCCCCTCGACAGGACGCACAGCTCCGTGGCGTGTGACTCGTCTCGACCAAAGGTTGCAGCCTGCCCCTGAGTCTGCCTCTCCTGACAGACGCAGGGCTGCCTGGCGTATGGGTCGTTTTTGGAAAGGTTTTTTCTCTCTCGAGCGGCCAGAATTACATGCGGGGCCAGATCGGGGAGTGAACCGAAACGGCCCAGAGCTCAGCAGAACGAAGAGAAAGAGTTGGCCTTCAAGCAACAAATTTAAAGCTATTCTGAATGTTCTGTGAGGTTTGCGATGGGTGTGAAATAAAAGAAAAAAAAATCAAACGGGACAGAAAATCCAAACGAACACAGAAATTGTTTGTTTTGGTATGACTTTTTTATTTCAACCCAGGGATAGCTCAGCGAAATGGAGAAAGAGTTGGCTTTCCAGCCCCACACCTGAAGCAATTGCAGCCCGCAGAGCTCAGTGGAGTGTGACTCTTCTGAGAAGAACCCAGATTTTTGTTTTGTTCTTGTGGGCATACAACGGGGAACAGAGATGCTTCAGAGCAGGCTCAGAGACCCCGCCGAGCTTTGGAGAGTGATAAAAAGAAATGAAAAGCAAAAGAAGCTGTGCTTTTTTTTAAAAAAAAAAAACGGTGCTTAGAAAGGCGACTGGTAGTCGTGCGAAACACTTTCGGTGCTGCTGTTAGATACTGCACTCTTCATTCTGTTTCAGAGTCTGCCCATCGGAGTCCTCGCTGTCCCCAGCCACGCATTTGAGAGGGAAATACCGCCGCCCCTCACTACGGCACGCTGCCCCACGAGTAAATCCCACGCTCGAACAGTCAGGGGAAGAGCCTCGGGATTTACATTTAGGGCTGACCCAGGCTGGAAACCAAAAGGGCCCAGAACTCCGTCACGAGAGGAGAGGGTTGGCGTTCGAGCAATAGGTTCAGAAGCTATTGCAAACATTGTGTGTGGTTTTCACTGGCTGTGGAATAAAACAATAACAAAACGAATAAAAAAGCCACAAAGACA
This sequence comes from Oryzias latipes, assembly GCF_053564925.1. Lineage (NCBI taxonomy): Eukaryota > Metazoa > Chordata > Actinopteri > Beloniformes > Adrianichthyidae > Oryzias > Oryzias latipes. The sequence continues at coordinate 16,103,895 of NC_136253.1, read as the reverse complement.
CCCAGAATTGGTTTTGCGTGGTGATTTTTTTTTTTATTACAGCATGACTTGGAGACGCTCTCATAGACAATAAAATGGAAAAATACAAAAGATTTGTCCAGCGAATCGCTCAGATGTTCCTAGTCAACGTCTCCGTCGCTTGTCAAGGCTCTCAGAGCAGACTGACCTGGAGGTCAGCCGTTTGCGCGAACGGCCCATCCCTTTCAGTCCAGAAGTCCTCACTTCGTGCCGAGTTTCACCTGCGCGAGACTGGGTCGAAGGCCACGTTCTCATCTCCAGAGCGGCGCGACCGTCGGCCTTGCGCAAGACGCTCACCGCGCGGGCCAACCTTCGCGATCTCATAGGCGCCCTGGACGCGTCCTCCCCCTTGACCACAGTCATGGCCACGGCGTAGTCCCGTTTCAGGCTTTCGACGGTGAACGCATCATGACCGTGCAGTCTGTTGAACACCTCGCAGGCTTCCAGCCACTCCCAATCCGGTTCCAGCTCGACGACGGGCCGGCGGGTGCCGTCTTCCTCCCTCAGCAGAATTCGCTCCTGGTGGTACACGGTTCGCGTGGCGCAGAAGGAGCTCACGTTTTTCACCGGCAGGCCCGAGTACTCCGGCGAGTAGACGCTCAAGCGAGGCCCGTGAAAAGTGTCCGCCGGGCCTCTCTCGGACTCCCTCTCGTGCAGAGGGTCCAGAGATCCCCGCGGCGGGTCGTCTCCCCTGAGCCTGAAGGCTCTCGCCACCAGCCCTCCGTAGTACAAGGGCGCAGTGCAGCGAAAGAGCTGTCCCCCGATGGCGCATTTGTTGAACGAGAGCTCGTTCAGAGGATCCACTCCCGCCGTCGCCTCGAGTATCAGGGAGCGAACCGGGTCGTCGCCGAAGTCCAGGGAAAACACCAGTCTAGCGCTCCGATCCATCTCCTCGTCCCCGTCGGCCTGTGCGGTCCCGAACGCGTTGGTCTTTTCGACCGTTTCGTTGTCATAGGCGTCCATCATCGCTTCGCCCAGCTGGTCCCAGAAGCCCCGGTGCGCCTCGGGCGCGTACAGAGCCAGCATGTCGTAGACCGCTTCGAGAGAAAGGGTGACGGAGCTCACCTTTTTGGGCCGAGCGTGTCCACGCCTGCCCTGCTGCGTGTTCTGAGAGGGGGCGCATTTGTACGAGCAGAGCCTGCGGCTCCTGGGACCCGTCCCGCCACGTTCGGGAAACGTGCAGTTCGAGCAAAGCTGGAGCATTTCGTGAGCGGCGTCGTTGCCGCCTCTAAATTCGGGGCCCGAAAAACTCAAAGAATCGACGCCCGAAATGCACATCTGACCGTCCTTGACGGCGGTCTTCAGGCCCTTTTCCCGCACCTGACAAAGAAGGCGGCCCAGCGCCTTGCACGCGAAGCGTCCCTGCGCGTCCAGCACGCGGGGGCAAATGTCCGGCAGGCAGGCGGCCGCGCAGAGCTTGAACGCCGCGTTGGTCTCCAGGCAGATCTGTCCGAAAGACAGCCTGTCCAGGGCCCTCAGTCTGTTCCTGTTCAGCTGCGTCCAGAAGCCGCGGAGGTCCGGGAAGCTCCCCTCGTCTGGCACCTCCGTCCACGGAGGGACCCACACGTCGAACACAAAGTGGCAGGCCAGTTTCATGGCCTCGGCGAAGACCAGCTGGTTTATGCAGAAGGACACCCGTCTGCTCAAGGCTCCCGCGCACACGACGTGACTGGCGTACATGGCCTCGACGCAGGCGTCTCTGGCCGCGTCGAACCTCCTGTCGAACTGCATGATCTCGGACTCGGCGATCATGGTGGCCGACTGCACCAGGTTCTGCCTGTACAGGCAGACGGCAGCCACCTTGTCCATGGATCGCTTCTCCACTGTGTCCTGCAGCTGTTTCGAGCTGCGCGTCCGAGTCACGTGCGCCGAGAACTCGGATTCCATGATCACGCAGCGGTCGGCCCAGGCGTCGCTCACGAACCCCAGGGTGTTGGTGTTCCACACGAACCCGCAGTTGTGCACCGCGTGATACCTCACGGTGTCCACCTTTCCGCTGCACGCGTCCTTGCCCACCACGTCGCTCTCCAAGACGCTGGTGTCCAGCAGGTTCTTGAACGTGTTGGGTATCACGCTGGACTCCTTGTCCAGGGCCTTTAGGTTTTTCTCGTGGGTGATGTGAGCGTCGTCTATCATCACCACGCAAGCTTTCCTCTGTTGCTTGTACTTGAAAGCTTGCGGGGTGAAGGACGTGAGCGTCTCTATGCAGCCCTTCACCTGCCTGAACTGGCAGTTCAGCACGTTGTTGGCGTAGCTCTTGCCCTCCCCGGGCCCGGTGACGTTGAACAGCATGATCCGTTCGATCGTGTACCTGGGCGCGGTGTTGGTCACCACGTAGTTGAAGGTGGTGGAGGCCTGAAATAGCCTGCCCACCTGGAGGCTGTCAGAGAACATGTAGCGCACCAGCGCGTGGTCGTAGACCTTCACCGGGTTCAGCGAGCGCGGGTCCTCGGCGTAGTCGTCGTAGTAGTCCTCAGCCGGGAACTCCAGGCACAGCTCCTCGTGTATGTCGGGGAGAGCGCGGCCGAGAGACAGGCGCGAGTTGAGCATCCCTTCTCCCATCAGGTCCCGGAGCCCCGCGTACAGCGCGTCGGCGTGCGAGGAACGGCGCTTCGCGAGGATGTCGAAGACCATGTTGGCTATGCTCTCGAAGTGCCTGTGTCCTCCGTATTTCGTCTTCATGTCCTTGCTCAGGCGTTCGAGTTTTCCCAGGTGAGGGTACAGGTGCGCAAAGTAATGGTTGTAGTCGCACCTGCTCACGGAGAAGGGGTGCTGCTCGCACACGTTGTAGAAGCACGCGTACGCAGTCTGACAGTCTTCCCGGCACCTCCTCCCTCGACGATCCTGGTCGACGGCCGGGCCGGGCCGGGGGCAGGGGCAGTGGCAGCGGCCGCCCGTCAACAGCCGAGCGAGGTGCCGGGTCCTGCGGTTGGCCCTGATCTCTCGCAGCGCTCTCGAGATGCGAGGCTTCGTCACCGGCATGTGCCTGTGGAGCATGGAGTTCAGGAAGGCGTCGGGTTTGTCCCTGTCTATAAGCCTTTCGATCGAGTACCTAAACACCAGGAGCCTACCCACGCAGACTTGGGGCGCTGTCCCGCCCGCGAGGGCTCGCGTGAAGGCTCTCACCTCCTCCAAGAATCTTGCGTCGTTTGGGATGCTCGAGCTGTACCTCTGCACCACTTTGTGCCTTCTCCAGTTGTCCTCTGCGAGCCTCGAGACCAGGCGCTCGAAGAGTTCCTTGCCTTGGTCCCGACTCTCGGTGTCCGTGATCCTCCCTATCGCCTCGGCCAAGGACTTCAGCGTCAGACCGGTGATCGCCTCGGGCAGCGCGGTCGTCTGCTTTCCGCCCTGGCAGGCGGGCACGTACATCGAGCCCTGCAGTTCCTTGACCTTTTTCCGATCTATCTTGTCGGGGTTCAGCGTATCGCTGCGAATGTCTAACCACTCGAACGCAGGGTTCAGTTCTCCCTTGGGGTCTCTCATGACGATCATAGCGTTGTTCAGCGACACAGCTTTCTGCCTGACGAGCTGAAGTCTCATGAAGGCGTTGTAGGCCTCCTCTCCAAGCTCGTAGTCGATGGCGGTCCAGTCGTGTGGCTCCTCGTCGCCGTCATCGCCCTCGTCAGGCTCGCTGTCCACACTGGTGTCGGAAGGCTCGTCTCCGCTCGCCCCGGGACTGCGGAACACGCTCGCGTCCGCCTCCACGAAACGCAGTAGACCACCGCCGTAAACGCACTCGGCCGGGTCGCCGTCCTCGCGACCGCGACGTTTACCCGACTCGCGTCCAGCGGCCACAAAGCTAGAAATTCCGGGAGAGTCGCCCCCGTTCATGTCCAACACGAAACAGAAAAGCCTTCCGTGCGCAAAGTCCTCCCTGACGGGGGCCGACATGCTCGAAAAGTCCGGGTCCTCCAAGGTCAACTGGAGGACTTGTCCTTTGCAGCAATAGGTGAGGTAGAGGAGCAGCTGCACCAAAGACCTTTCGCAGGGCGGCAGAGCCCGAAAAGCCAGCTCGACCGTCTCGTCGTCGTGCAGCATTTCGGTGTCCAACGCGAGGAACAGAGCTCTCCTGTCGGTGGGGAGTTCCACCATTCGCACCACGGCGGTGTTAGATTCCCTGTGGGGCAACGCCGCTCGCTCCTTCTGCGGGGCCTTTTTGTCAGACTCCATGCTCGTGGTGTGCGCGAACCTGCTGCCAACACTACATCTGGATCTGCGCGTGGCTCACTCACTCACGAGCTCATCGGTAGGCTGGCCAAGTGAGCAGTCTGACTTCAACTGAGGCGGTGGGAAACGCTCCGAGTCTGGAGGCAGGGCATCCCCGTCAGATTTTGCTGTGGGTTGGACACTTTCAGAGGCGGCCTCTGGCTCACTCACTCACGAGCTCATCGGTAGGCTGGCCAAGTGAGCAGTCTGACTTCAACTGAGGCGGTGGGAAACGCTCAGAGTCTGGAGGCAGGGCATCCCCGTCAGTTTTTTGCTGTGGGTTGGACACTTTCAGAGGCGCCCACAGCCGGCCTCTTTTCGATCAGATTTTGCTGTGGGTTGGACACTTTCAGAGGCGGCCTCTGGCTCACTCACTCACTAGCTCATCGGTAGGCTGGCCAAGTGAGCAGTCTGACTTCAACTGAGGCGATGGGAAACGCTCAGAGTCTGGAGGCAGGGCATCCCCGTCAGTTTTTTGCTGTGGGTTGGACACTTTCAGAGGCGGCCTCTGGCTCACTCACTCACGAGCTCATCGGTAGGCTGGCCAAGTGAGCAGTCTGACTTCAACTGAGGCGGTGGGAAACGCTCAGAGTCTGGAGGCAGGGCATCCCCGTCAGTTTTTTGCTGTGGGTTGGACACTTTCAGAGGCGCCCACAGCCGGCCTCTTTTCGATCAGATTTTGCTGTGGGTTGGACACTTTCAGAGGCGGCCTCTGGCTCACTCACTCACGAGCTCATCGGTAGGCTGGCCAAGTGAGCAGTCTGACTTCAACTGAGGCGGTGGGAAACGCTCAGAGTCTGGAGGCAGGGCATCCCCGTCAGTTTTTTGCTGTGGGTTGGACACTTTCAGAGGCTGCCTCTTTTCGATCGGATCGTTTTGCTGGCGGTCGGGGCTGGTCTTTGCTACGTCGGAGATTTTAGATCGTGGCCGGACCCTTTCAGCGGCGGTCGGAGTCCTTCTGTGTAGCAAGGGGAACCTGTGTTGAGAAGAAGAAAGAAAAGAGGTGAATAAGAAAGAAGAAGAAGAAAATAGAAGAGAAAAGGAATTTAAAAATAAATAAAATAAAATAAAAATAAACCAAACACCTTGTGTCCAGTCTAAGTTCACTGTACCCCCCATTTTTTTTTTCTGAGGAGAACGATGGATAGGCCCATTCCTTTCGTGAATTTGTTCCCCGACATCTTTCCGAAACGTAGACCAGTATCGCCCTCGGAAAGAGGTTTGATCGGGCTCATGGTCAAGTCTGTGATGTTTCACAGGTTGGAGGAGGCACTCTTGTGCAGGGGCTTGGTGCTGCAGGCTCACAACGGCACCACGGTGTACACCACAGTGTGTTTCAAAGTGGTGGGCATAATGCCCGTGGTGGGCTATGACTTGGAATTGGACTCTGACCAGGGCGACGCCTGTGAGAGCTGGGAGCGGGTGAGTCGAGAGTGGCGCAGACACTTTGCTGCGGAGCCGGCTCACGTGAGAGTGGTGCACGACGACGTGAAAAGGGAAGTGAAGGCCGCTGCGTTCCCGCTGGGGAGCATAGCGCTGGCCAAAAAATATATGGAGACCGTAAAAGGAGCTCTCACGTTTGGGGATTTCCACCCAGAGAGCGGCTACTACGTTGCACGGGACGGCAACACGCCGGCCCTGTGCTGCGATGTCATGTACGGACGAGTGTATTTCTTGCCCGAGGAAAAGTGTGGCGGGACCCTGGTCCCAAGCGAGCTCGTGTACGACCACGAGAGGTCCGAAGAGGAGGCCAAGCTGTTTGACACCGTGCACGCGCCGCACGTCTACAGGGCCGCCTGTCTTGACATCGAGACCGTGGTGGACGAGGCCTTCCGCGATCGCTCCCTGAGGTGCGAGTTTTTCGCCCACAGGTTCCCCTACTGCACGGAGCGCACGGTTTCCGATTTGACGGCGTACAGGAGCAAACTGGTCAAGATCCTGAGCGACTTGAAGAAAGGCCCGCTCAGAGGGGCTTGTCGGGTGTCCATACCGGCCCTGGCCAGTGACATGCCGGGACAGGAGCACGAGATCACATGCGTGTCCTTGGTGCTGATGAACTCGCACCTCCCAAAGCCCGAGCCGGGGAGTCACAGGAAACAACTGATAGTGGTCTACAACAAACTGAAGGTAAAGGGCCAGGGACGCCCGAAACCCGATGGCGCGCTCGTGGAGGCCGTGGGACTGGAGTCCGCGTCCAGGATCCTTTTCTACCCCTGCGCCGGAGAGCTCGCGCTCCTAGAGCAGACCCTGCGGCTGCTCGATCGCCACGGCGTGGAGCTCCTGTACGTGTACAATGCGGAATTCGACCTGAGAGTCATCGACCAGCGCGTGCATTTCTACGCGGACTCCAACTACGCAGAGCGATCGGACGAGGATACCCGCAGAAGGTGCGCTGAAATCCTCCGGTCTTGGCACGGGCTCTTTGTCACCAGGCACCTCTCGGAAGACCTGCCTCCCGTTTTCCGTTTCGAGTCGGTGCGCCACTTGGAAATCTACAAGGAGATGCTGACCGCCCTGGGCTCGAGCCTGACCGGAGGCAAGCTCACCGAGCGCGAGGTCGAAGCGGCGTGTCGACACGTGGACAAGTTCAACAAGGACAAGGGCAAGCTGGGCCACTTTAAGATGATCGGCTGCGGCATGACAGTCGTGGACCTGTACAGGATGGCGGGCACCAGGGAGATCAGATTCGCCTGCACGAGCATGAAGCTGAACGACGTGGCGCCCTTCGTGATTTCCAGAGACCGAGAGCTGCGCGGACTGCCTCCCAAAGACCCACGTAAGCTGCGGAAGCTGACCGACGTGCCCTACTCGATGATGGACGGCATGATCCACCGCGGCGGGACCGAACTGTTCGCCGTGCTGCTGTACAACTTGGTGGACTCGCAGCTGTGTTCGAGGATGGCCAAGGCGCTCAAGCCCGCGTCCGCGCTGTTCCACAGGTGCAGGATCACGCTCAACATAGACGTGGTGGTGCACGGGCGGGGAGACAACTTTGGCGGTTTCGTTCAGAGCATCCACTCGGTCCAGATGCCCCAGCTCAAGTACGTGCTCGACACTCTGAGGGTCAGGGCGGGACCCTCGGGCAGAGAGCTGAGCAGCCGCGAGCCCTGGGACGCCTCACCGCCGGGGCTCGACGGAGCGGGCGAGGACACGTGGAAGGGAGGGTCCGTGTGCGAACCCCTCTCGGGCCTCCACTACTCTGGGCCCGGCATGGGCTTGGAGCTGGCCTTCGATTTCGCCAGCATGTACCCGTCCATCATGTGCGCGCTCAACATTTCTCCAGAGACCACCGTGCCCTGGCCTCCGCGCTCCTTCCCCCACGATCTCTCCGGATGGGTCGTGTACAAGTGGGAGGCCGAAGGCTTCGAGTACGCGACGCTGATCCTCCGGTACGACGCGGACCGAGCCGTCTTCGAGCGGGCGCCGGCCGTCTTCTCCTCCTCCGTGGAGCATTACCTCAACAGGCGGGACGAGTTCAAGGCCAAGCTTAAGGACCCGGCCCTCTGCGACGCGGAGCGAGCGTACTACAAGGTGCAGGAGGCAGAGTGCAAAGTCATGGCCAATTCGTTTTACGGGACCGCTCCCCCACCCTGCGGGTCCCTCATATCGGGACACGGCAGGAGACAGATATCGGTTGTGAACGACTGCGTGTCGACTTTTTACAAAAACCGCTGCCCGGTCATGTACGGGGACACGGACAGCGTGATGGTGTCCGCGGGGTACGGGCCGGACGACCTGCCCGAGAGCGACGTGTCGGACGAACAGCCGGGCGACGGGGAGTCCCCGGAGCTCGAGACCGAGCGGCTTCGGAACTTCGCGGCGGCCTCCCTGGCGGCCTTGGGGGCGAAATTCGAACGCGCTGCCTCCGAGGTACCGGGTTTCCTCCGATACGTGCACCTGGCGCTGGTGGAGGACACTCTGAAGAGGATGTACACCATAGAGAGGGGCAACGAGCCGGTGGCGGTGATCAGAGACCCCGAGGGCGCCTTCACGGAGGAGGGCTACCCCGTGTACGTGGCGCAAACTCCGGACTCCCGGAGCCTCCTGGACGTGACGAGGCCCTTCGTGAAGGACCGGCGGGTGAAGCTGGAATACGAGTACAGCAGCTCGGTGTACTGCCACGTGGCGAAGAAGAGCTACGTGTCTCTCACTCACAACCTTGATGGAAGGGGCTGCATGTCCTCCTCGACGGTCAAGATCAGAGGACTCTCCGCTGTAAAAAGCCTGCGCTCGCCCTGCGATTCCGCCGTCGCGGACACTTTCGTGGCCTGCGTCATGAGGGGAGACTGCGTGAAGCTGGAGCCCCACGGACTCTCCTGCTTCTCCACCCTACCGTGGCATCGGCTATTGGAGGGGGACCTCGTGCTGTACCCGGAGAGCGAGCTCACCGTGGACGGCCGCGGGCGGTGGGAGCAGCTGGATCGAGCGCAAGCCCTCCTCGTAGGCCACAGGGTGCTGCGCGTAACGGAGCTGAAACTGGACGGCGGATTTTCGGCCGTCTCCGTCACGTTGGCGAGGCCGGGTTCCGGCATCGTCACGGCGAGAGCCCTGTACAAGGACGGGGCGTACTGCATGAACCACCTGTTCTCGAGAAGACACGGAGTGCTCAGGGACCTGCTCGCGTGCCGAGCCTCCGAGCTCATCGCGTCCAAGATGGGAGCGGGCTTCTTTCCCTGGAGCGCCCTCGTCAAATCGGCGAAAAACAAGCACTTCAGCCAACAGACGCTGGAACGTTTCAAAGCGAGCAAGTCCGGCGTGAAGACGACGTACGTGGAGATCGTCCGCACGTGGCTGCAGAGGATAACCGGGCTCTCTGTGAAACCCGTGGAGTGCGAGGAGTTCTACAAGTGCAGCCCCATCGAAGCCACCTTCTACAGGTACCCGCTCAACCTGCAGGCCACCTCGGGGTGCACGACCGCGATGTTCGGAGGGTCCCTCGCCTGCCTCTCGGACAAACACGCCCGAGGCGGCGACGGCGAGGCCGGCGCCCGGAGCGCCTCGGCGGGCCGTTTGGTCCCTCACCCCTGTCAGCCTCAGAGCCAGTGCTTCGCCGACGCCAGGGTCTTGACGGCGCACAAGGCAGACCGTGAGCTCGTCGGCCGATCCGGGAAGCTGGTGGCCCACTGCATCGTGGACTACTGCCTTCCGCGACGCATGTACGGGAGCGGCGCGGACGAGCTCGAGATCCTGGCAGACTGCAGGAGGCACCTGGTCCTGTCATTCTCCGCCGTCCGAGAGCGCCTGAGCAGAGCTACGGCCGCGTTCAACGCGCTGATGAACGTCTGTCCGGAACACATGGAGCCGGCGTGCGGCCTCCGCGAGCTTGAGCGCCTGAGGGCTCTCCGTCGGGCTGCGCCTCGCCTCACGGGGGACAAACTGGAAGCCTGTCGCAGGGTCCTGGAGGAAGATCTCGCGCTGGTGCCCCGCGAGGTGTACGCCGGCCTGATCGGAGAGCTCGGCCGCTCGCTGGCCTTGCTGACTCGCGAAGGCGTCGTGCGCGTGGGAACCTCGGACGAAGGCGAAGGGCTCTCGGGCGAGCGCATAGCCCTCCGCCTGCCGACGTGCCTGTTGGTCGACGCGGGCCTCGCCGGCTCGGAGGGATCGCTGTCCATCTCGAAGAGCGAAGCCTCGGAGAGGGCCCTGGTGGACCTCGCGGGGCTTCTCTACCAGACGTTGCTCGCGCTGCACGTGAGATCGCCCGACGCGTTTTCCTCTGTCGTCGCCAGGGAGCCCGATTCGACGCTGCGCATCATGCCGTACACGACAGAAGACCCCGATGCCCTGAGAGCCTGGATAGAGGACTTCAAGAGCAAAAAGTGGCTCGTGCGTCCAGCGCCGCCAACGGGACAGAAAAGGACGGCCCGCGACAGGGCCTCTCTCGGAGGGACCGCGGGAGTCACGTATCACTGCGCCGGTTGCAAAGACTTTTTCAGAGACCTGTGCGCAAACAAGGTGTCGGGCCGGACGCTCCTGCGCAGTGTGTACGGAGACAACGGTAAGAGGAAGCTGGGGCGTTGCGTCAACGAAGCCTGGTGGCTCCGTTGAGAAAGGGGACGGCGCCCGAGCGGCAAACGGGTCGCGGTCCGGGGACGTGAACTGGGCAGACTAACTGAACCGAGGTGCGGAGGACCCCGAGCGAGCGAGCGACCAGGAGCGGACGAGATGGCCTACAGTCAGAAGACCTACGTCTTTTGTCACGACGTGGCTAAGGACAGCGTGTCGAAACAGCCCCTCCTGTTCGCCGTCGACCTGCGGGATCTCATCTCGCCTTTCGAAGGATGCAGCCCCATGTTTGTGATCGAACAGATGAGCTTGCGGGCGTACAAGAGAGACACCTTCGAAAGGATACCGGCAAAGTTTGCGGTGCTCAACTACGCCAAGAGCAGGGTGGTCACCAACGACCCCTCCAGACTCTCGTCCGCGTGGGAAGTGGAGTTGAACGGAAAGGATGTCCGGATCAGGGCGGCGGGGACAGACACTGATCCTTTTTGCCGCACGCCGTCCACGCACGACGACGACAACAGACAGGCTCTCTTGAACGTTCTGGCCTTCATGATGTCGGGCGGGGTGCGAGCCTCGGATGGGGCGAGGCGCTCCCTCGACGCCATGAAAGGCTGTTTGTCCTCGGAACACTTCACCTACGCCTGCGAGCTGTGCAAGGGACAATGTGAGGCGACGGTCATCGTGACCCAGCCCGGCTACCCGTCCCTGTCGTTGCCCTTGTGCGTCGACGGCTACGTGTGCGTGCCCGAGCGGTCGGGCTCGACGAGTCCGAAGTCTCAAACGTACAGGAGTGTGATTTCGCTCCTCAGGACTGCGTACGAAGACAACACGAGCCTCGTGGACCGAGCGATCCAGGCCGCGTTTGCGAACTCGGGGGTCGGGCGTTATTTGAAACGGGGCAACGGAGAAGTGGAACTGTTTCCCAACCCGCTGATAAACTTTGTCGTTTCCCTGTATGACACGTTGAGCGACCAGGCCGGCAATTTCGTGGCGGTCGACAAACACGAGCCCGGTCTGAAGGTGCTGGTCGAGAGCCCCGCGGAGAAGGTGGGACACGTGACGGGCTCCCTCACTCTCACACTGCTGTACGGTCAGAGCGTGCTGGACGTGTACAGCAACGTGAAGGCACGGCACCGAGGCACCGACTGCCCACAGGACCTGCTGGACATGCACACGGCCGTGACTCGGCTCGGCTGCGACGCCTTGCTCAGACGATTCCCCTTGGACTTCTGCTCTAAGAAACGCCACCTCACCACAGTGGATTTGTGCAATTTTGACAACGACTAAGTGTGTCCCGTGGTTTATTTGAGGGTTATGCTTTATTGTGTGTTACCGGTTGCACTGTGCTCTAAACGCCAAGGTGACAATAAAAATCAAAGACAGAAAGAATATGTTTGGTCTCACGCACTCATTTATTTTGTGCACACAACCACATGGACAGAGAAAAGAAAACGAGAAAAAAATAATAACGCGCTGGGCAGAGCTGACCCACGGAGGCATCTAAAGGTGAAGGTGACAGCACAATTGTGTAATATCATGTGCAGACATTCACTTGGAAAGAAAAATCAGCCTTTTTAGCCGGCTGAGCCCGTACACCAGGGCCTCCATGTCCATGTGATAAGCGAGGCACTTTTTGTCCCTCGGTCCGCACACCACGGTAAACCCACGGATGCCGAACACGACCTTGCACTTGTTGATGAGCAGTCCGTAGCCCCCGTTTCGTTTGCTCAAGTACATGATTTCGAACAAGTACCCGGGACCCCTTTCTTCCTTCACGTCCGTCAGAGCGATCATGGCGCTCGGCCTCCTCTGTCGCTGCAGAGCCGTGAGGGGATACGTCAGCTTTGGCACTTGGGCCAAGTTGGTGTACGTACCCCACCAAACCTTGCCCATGGGGCCTCGTATCAGCCTGTGCAGCCGCTCTGGTATCCTCGCGTCGGCGAAAAAGCTCCGTTGCGAGGACGTCACGTTGGAGGGCTTGCAAGCCACCGTTCGCTCGCATCCCAGTAGGAGCACGATGTCCCTCGGGTCATCGTAGTAGCCCTTGAGCTCCTTGCACACGTAAAGTCCCCTTTCCATCGCGATCTCCGTCGTCAGCACTGCGTCCGAACTGCCCTGCTTCGTCACGGAGCACAGCGCTCCGATCTTCGGCTCCAGGGGCTCCGAGACCACGACGGCGCATCGCCCCTTCTCGCTCCTCAAGAACGTAGCTATGTCATCTCGAGACACGGAGCCCCACCAGCGATCGTCCAGCCAGTTCAGGAAACCCTTCCAAGAACGCATGACGCTCAACCAGTTCTGGACGAGCGTGTCAGAGTCAGAGTAGAGCTCTTCCATGTTCACTTCAACTGCTCTCCTCGAGAACATGGTGCTAGGTACGAGCAGCTGGGAGCCATCCTCCCCGTTGATGATACACTCTTCTTCTTTATCCATTTCTACATCTTCATATTCTTCCTCTTCTTTTTCTTTCCTCCCTTCCCCTACTTTCTCTTCGTCCGCCTCTCCGGGTTTCTGAGACGTGGCGAACTTTGAATCCCGGAGCCCTCTCGCGATGCAGCGGAGCGGCTCTGAGACTGCCTGACGGCACTCGCCGACAAAGGTGTGGCGGCAGAACCCGTAGCAACCCGAGCCGCTCGGGTCCTTCACGCACACGATGGGTTCGTAGTGGCCCAACTGATTCTGCACGTATATCCCGGGCAGCTCGTTCGACCGAGGCCTGCCGTCCGGACTGTAGACTACCCACCCTCCGTGGTTGTGCGTGTACACGTTCACGTCCCAGCCGTTGGCCAGCGCTGCGATTTCCACCTCGGTGGCCCAGACACCCCGATCCTTCGGCCTCCTTTCGAGAATGTACTGCTCCACGCTCGAGTACTGCGAGCGCAGCAAATCTCTGTATTTTTCTTTATTCGAACTCATTTCCCTGACGCACCAGCTTCTGATCTTGTAGTGGTAGTCGTCCCTGCCGCAGACCAAGTAGCTGACGGCCCTGAAGAAACAGTTGCCGTCTCCCATCACCGGCACCGTCGCGCAGGGCCGTCCCAGAGGCACGGGTGAGAAATTCGGCCCGCGGCACAGAGCTCTCGGCTTCTCAGGAGCTGCCACAACGTACGCAGCCAGGTCGAGCAGCGTCGCTCCCCTCACCGGATCGAAGGTCATTTTGTTCCCCGGGGCAGATTCGATGTACATGACATCCGAGTCCGAGTCGCTCCCAGCGCTCCCTCCAGATACCGGAGTGATGTCCATTCTAACGAAGAGAGTGTTTCGGTCTGGAAACTCGAGAGAAGCAAATGAGGAAAACGAAACAAAAAACAAAACAAAACAAAAAGAATACTACTTAGAAACTTTCCAAGCGACAGAGATACAAGGTACAACAGAGACAGTGCAACAGGTTTGCTCTCATCTGCAGAGCCTGTCAAGTGCCTGCCCCTGAAAGGGTGTGGGTGGGGGAAGAGGTTTCTTAGGAAAGGTGTGCCTGTTAAATATTTAAGCGGAGGGGCTGGCTTCTCTCCTCCTATCGTCTTGCAAACAGCCAGGAATTCAGAGACATGCAGTGTTAGGAATAATTAGAAACAGAATAGTTAGAAACTCAATCTTTACTTTTATTACATTCACTTTTACCTTTTACTACACAAATGGTTTAAACTTGATTCAGTATTATCATCTCAAAATTATATTACATCCTAAGACAGCACAGCAGAGATATTGTTGTCACAGTTTCTCCTCATCCTCCCTTTTTCACTTTTTGTGTGTCCTGGTGTTTGTGCTCTGGCAAATGTCTATGAGAACATCAGAGAGATCTGGCACTTGAAGCTTTATGACCTTCGAGTGTCTAGCCTGCAACAGCATGTGGGTGGGTTTTTCACACCATAGACCCTCGGACCATCTTCTGAATAAGTAAATGCTAGGTATATAAACCGAACCTTTTTATGAGTGTCTTTGTTCAGACTTTGAGATCATGTTCCTCTGTCTGTAACCCTGCGTACAAATCTGTGCTGTTTTGTGCGGGGTAAATCTTCACTGTAGCTATGTATTGTCTCTGAGTCTTATTCATTCATTTCTGTGTGCAGGAAACTGAAGGGAACGAACCAACCGAACGTTTTTATTAAAACAGTCCTTTCTAGAAAATCCAATTTTCTCACAGGCAGCATGGACGTCGACTCGGATGAGGAAGTCAACGCAGGACGGCGGTTTGTCCCAAGACGCCGGACCATCGGGACCAATACTGGGACCTCGCCCGAAGGGCCGCAGGCCAGCGTGGAGGATTCCGAGTCAGATTCTGACAACGATCGGGCCATGATGGCTTACTTGAAAAAACGGATCAAAGAGTCTCGTCAGTCCGGGAGCGACAGCAGCGAGCTGGAGTCTGGCGGAGAAAGCGTGGAGTCCTACGACGACAAAGAAATTTTCCCGGCCCACCTTTGGGGTTTCGGGAACCATGAAATCGACTGCGAATGCTGCAACTGCGTCTTCTGGCGCGCAAAGTACCGTCGCAATTACTACCAGAGTAAGCACGGCAGGATCTATTACGATCGCACCACGCAGACGGGAGCAACGGAATCCACGAGCGCGCCAGCTCAACCCGAGAAATCTGAGCCAGCATGCGTGGATCGCGGCACGAGGCCCATAACCTCAAGATTCACCAGCAAGAAGATGCGACTCGCCCAAGCCAAGTCACATTTCAGGCGCACGGGAGACATATACGTCGACAGCACGTCTGACGAGGATGAGCCCAGAAAACCCTAGTTTTACAGTCACGGGCTGTGCACTCGTTTTACCAAACGATGTGAACCTGGTTTTGTTTGAATTGAATTCTACGTTCCTGTGTTCCATTTCAAAATAAAGACTCCTTGACTGGGGTGTTGCTCCTTGACTGATTTTTTGTTTGTTTTGTTTTTTCTGTCTCGACCCTATCTTTAACTCGATTGAATACTGAGGAGCAAGTTACACACACACATGCACAAAAGACAAGCACACAAAAACACACACAACATAAAGGTGTGCACTGTTGGACAAGCATGAAGACTTTTGGTCAGAGAGGTAAAGTATGTCCCTAGACCTTGAGAAAGCTCATGTGCCCCTTCCACCGTATTTTCTGTGTGCAGAAGAGATCTGCTCAAACAGACGTTGCATCCTACCTGCCATAACGGCCAGGCAGCGCGGAAAGTGTAAGAAGTAGAGACGAACGAGGAGAGTGCACAGAAATTTTATTTTATTTCATTTTTTCCATACATAACAGACAGCAGAGGGCAATAAATCTACAAATCCGGTCGCCACTTCAACATTCCCGCCCGCTGTCGACTGTCGAGTCACGATCGCTGTCTTCGCGGTAGCCCCTGCCGCCTTGTTTCACCTCCCTTCCCTGACCGTGCCTTGTCGAGGAGAACTCCTTCGCACTCGAGCGACATCCATTGCGAACAGGCACTCTCCCTCGCTCTGTTCTGTCAAACCTCGATTCGTCCGCTTCACGCCATCCGCTTTCCACAGCTTCGCTCGGGTCAACCCTTTCGGCGTGACGACCGGGCCCTCTCGTCTGCGCCCGGAGCTTGCCCGCTCGAGAAAGCTGCGCAAAGTCAGATTCCTCCGGAGGAGCTGACGGGGCGGGCGACTGGAACGGAGGCAACCAAGCGTGGGGGATGTCTCTCAGGGGTTCGACCGCTCCGGCGCCAGCACCCCACGCTCGAAACCTGTTGTAAATGAAGCCCCCTCGATCGGACGATGCGAAGCTCACGCTGTAGCGAAACAGCAGGTACACGTAGTACCTGGACAACTTGCGATGGTCCACGGCGATGCATTTCGGGACCTTGGCGCCGGCGTGCCCGGCGCTCTCGCACTCCATCCGATGGAGCGAGATCAGGTCGTCCTGACACACGTGCAGCGCGTCAGACCTCGTCCACATGTCCCTCAGAAGCTCGAGGCTCTTTTGAAGCGTGGGTCTGTGCTTGCTGACCACTTCGTTCTGCAGCAGGCCAGTGGCGGGCGCCCCTGCCACTATCAGGCACTCGAAAAGGGCTACCGAGGCGTGGGGAGAAAACGCGATTTTCTGTCTCATTTCTGAGTTCATTTTATAAACTGACCGAGAGCCCCCTTCGGGCGCGCAAAGCATGGAGGACGGCGGACGGTGCACTCGGGGGCTTCTCGGACTGCTGGGAGAGCACCGCTTGTATCATGTTAAGACTCTTTGTTGCAGCGACGCTCCTGGAGCGCTGGAGTGGCTGGGAGCTAAAAGCTTCGATCTGTGCGAACCTCGCCGGGGAAGAGAAAACCTAGTCGCCTGGCTCACGAGACTGTGCGGGCTATGCGGCGTGGACACGGACAAGGTAGAGATATGCAGCGTGGACGCGAAACCTCGCGTCCGAGAGACCACGGAGCGTTTGGTGGTGTGCGTAGAGAGGACCTGGTTCCTGGGTCGCGACGGTTCTCTGGTCCTGTTTTCGACTGTAGGGCGAAACGCCCCATCTCAGAAAAACGACGAGGTGAGGTCCTTGTGCGCGGCCGCAAACGCGATCTTGGGCGCGGGAGGCTTCGAGTATGTCGCTCGCCGCGTTGCCCGGGGCTGCGAGTGCTCAATAAGACCCAAGGAGCAGGGGAGCGCTCCCGTGCTGAGGAGCCTGAGACCAGAGAGGTACGACACCGTGCCTCCAACGACGCCGATTGTGACAGCTGACAGTTTCGGACGGCGTAGCGAGCCAGAGGCGCCCACCCGCTCGTCTGAAAAATGGACGTTACGCGCCGTCCCGGAGACGGCGTCCGCGACGGCGGTCGACCTCGAGTCCCTGCTGCGCGACGGGAAGTCCGTGCTGGGCCGCGGCGGGTTCGGCGTCACGGTGCGCATCGAGGAGGGGCTGGTTGCCAAGGTCAACCTCTTCCCCGAAATGCTGAACTGGAGCCTGCCCGTGGTGGAGGACGAGTTCAAGCGCTATGCGCACGTCGCGACCCAGATGGAGGAGGTCCTGATCGGAGCCTCCATCAAGCACCCGAACGTGCTGCGGACATTCGGGGGCTTGTGGTGCGAGGCCCCCGGGTACCCTTTGGGTGGCAGGGTCGTATCCCTGATGGAGGAGGCAGCGTGCTCCCTGCACGAGTTTTCGGCGCACATGGGGACCGAGACGAGGTACGTGCCCCTGGTCGAACTGGACGTTCTGCGCGCCCTGGACCACCTGCGGTCGAGAGCCATCCAGCACAGGGACATTACGCACAGAAACGTCCTGGTGTGTCGCGCCGAAAGCAGGAGGCCCCTGCCACTGGTGTTCAAGATCAGCGACTTTGGCACCGCGTGCAACTTCTCCACTCCCGATCAGCCCAGGGGCACCCGTGCGAACAGAGCTCCCGAGGTGCTGTGGTGCCTGGAGTCCGACACTCAGGCGGACGTGTTCAGCTGGTACTGCATGATCTGGGAGCTGTACAGCGGCGCGCCCCTGATCGGCCACAGGGCGTCAGGTCAGCGGGAAGGTTTTTGCAGCAGGACCTACGCGAGGAATTTGTCCGAGCTGCTAGGCACGTACGAGCCTACCTCGGAAGCCGCCTTCGATTCGTATTACATGAAGAGCTTGGACGCCAAGGAGCTGCGGCGGCAATTCCGCTCGAGGCCGCGGACTAGAGACGTCGCGAAGAAGCTGGAAGCCGCGGCCGCGAGGGCGTCCGGTCGAACGGGCCCAGATCCGGAGTTCGTCGCCATCGGGGCGGCGTGCATCACGTTGTTCCCCCAGGAAAGGTGGTCGGCGTCTGAGCTGCTCGAACTCCCGAGGTATCGGGACCTGGGCGCGGATGCTGTCTCGGTTCCGGCGAGGGAGATCCCGACGAACATCGGAGCCGGCTGCTACAGAGCCTGTGACGCGGTGGCTTGCGAGGACTGCGAACCCCCCGCTTTCCGGGTGCCAGACACCTCTTCTCTCGCTACCACATTCCGATCCGAGAGCAAGATCTTCTACGGGGTCGACGTGATAAGACTGGCTCCGGGTTACATACAGCCTTACGTGTGGTACTCGAGAAAGGCCAGCGCTTCATCCCAGGTCGCCAAGGAAGACTCGGGCCGTGTCGGGCGGTCTCCGGAGAGACTCACCTTCGCGCGGATGCGGATCGGGTCTCCAGAGCCAGACCCCTGCTCCGCTTCGGCCAGCTCGCCCGCGGGAGGTCCCCGGGTCATCGTGAAAGGCAAAAGCGGATGCTGCGAGGGAGAGGTCGACACAAAGATGGCCATCCTCACCCAGGCATCTCCGGAGGACGCCGAGAGGTTCATAGAGCACGTCGTCGAGCTCTCGATTGCTGTCACGGAGCAGCGACCGGACTTGTTCGCGGGCCCGATCCGAGGCCTGTGCAGGAGCTCGGAGAGCTGCGACGGCGTTGTGGTGTTCCAGTACGCTCCCATGTTCGCTGACTGCAAGAAAGCATCCGAGTGGACTCTCGAGAAGGCGCCTTTCTCAGCTGACGCCTTCGCCGCTCAGGTGCTCCTGACACTTCACCAGGCCTTGGAGGCAGAGAAGCTCCCCACGCGCGCGTTAAATCTGGACGACTTGCTGATCTGCCGAGGCTGCGCGCTGATCGACCCGGTGGCTTACCTCGCCAAGCACTTTGGTCGCGGTGGTCCTTTTTTCGGGGCGCGAAACGAGGGCCTGCTCACGCTCTGTATCGAGGTTTTGGGCAGATGCGGCTTTCGCGAGGCGGATTCGATAAGCCTCCTCTCCTCAAGGGACCCCGTCGGGATCCTCAGCGGGGCCCTGGGGATCCTGAGTGAGAGAGCGGGCCGGGGGAGAGCCGTTGTACCCAGCAGGCTCACCCTGGACAGCGCCTACTTCGCGTTCGAGGAGTACACGGCCGAGAGGTCCACGTGGCGGGCCGAGCCGAGCCTCACGGGGACGAAATACGAGTCGGGCCGCGGGCTCGGCCTGCTGGTGTTCGGCAACCCTCCGCCGCGAAGGGGAAAACAGACGTTGCCGGGGCCTCCATCTGATTCCAAGTCGCTTTCTTCCCTGATACGAAACCTGACGCTGAGACTGAAGGTCAGAGTGTTCGAGAGCCACAAGGTCGAAGTGGTCGCGTTCAACTGCACGAGAGCCCCGCTAACCGTGGACCTGAGCAGGGCCGGGCTGCGCGACGTCGCGGGGGTCGACCTACTGAGCCCCGACAGAGTGCAGCTGTCCCGAGACGGCAGGTGCTACACTCACGACGCAGACCCTCGGGTCGCCTTGGGTCTATTGAAATGGGCCCCCGTCGTAATGATCTCCAAACACGCAGCACGGAGCCCCGTGCCCGAACTCACCAAAGTGTATTACAGGATCGTCATCGCGCTCGTACGCCTGTGCGGTAACGGCGCCTCCGAGAGCTCGCTGGTCGACCTCTTTGCCAGACTTTCGCCCCTCATCGTCTCCACTCACCTGCGGTGCTAGTGAGGAGCCCTTCGATCGGAGGCCCCCGCCAAGGTGCAGCGTACATGCTCATGTATGTGTGTCGATGAATGTCCCAGAGACACGGCTACGCTACACTGAGATCTGCTTCGGCTGGCTTTGTTTCTGTACTTTTACTTGACTTTTTCACGTTTGTTTGATTGTTTTCAGGTGTCCTTCGAGGGACCTACACATTGTTTTTTTTTGTTGTATCGTTGAGTGAAAATAAAATGTATTGTGTTCAGGTGTCTGGTTCTCCTTTATTTTCAGAGGTGAGATAAACTGTGCGCTCGCTCCACCGGGGGTACGGGGTACGGTAGTGTAACCGTCCGTTGGCTCCAGTGGTACTAGGGCCCGCCAGTTCTTATTAAAATCTCGCGTTCCCTTTCGGACTGCTGACAGATACTTTCGTGTATCCCGTCAGAATAAACCATGAGAGGTCTCCCATTCAGACCGTGGCTACTTCTGACTCTCACATGGACCTTGAGCGCAGCGGGTGAGTCCTCTGTAGGCTTGCTGATACTGTTCCTAGCACGAGTACGATCGATGAGCCTGTGTTTTGAGAGGCTCGATTCGATGAGTCTGTGTAGTCAGGTTACAAAGTCGAAGAGGGGCTCGGGAGGGTTGCCGGCTAAATGTTTTTTCTGCTTTCTTTCTTGTGTCGCTGTCACGTTGTTACAGACACCAACATCACCTGTCTCATCATGGAAACCTGCATCTTACCCTGCAGTTTTCAGAGAGGAGACAATCCGATAGTGCACTGGATTAAGGATAACGAGGGCACCCCCTTTCTTTCATATTACAACGCGAACCCTCAGTTCAGGAATGTCAAGGGCAGAGGTTTCTTGTTCTCGGATCAGGTCTCTAAAGGTAATGCCTCACTACGGTTGTCCTGGGTGCAGCTTCACGATATGGGAAGATACACCTGCTACGTTACAACCCGTAAGAATGAGCGATACACTTATGTCAACGTCAACGTGCAAGGTAAGAGCGGTGAGTGACTTAGGTGACCGTTTAGCGAAAATGCGGCTCTAAATTCTAGTTTGTCTCGCAGCGGCTCCGGTCCTCGACAGTTCGGAGGGGATCAGCCGGGAACGCGAACCGGTTCGGTCGACGGAGCCCACTACGGCCAGCAGGACTTTGAACGCCGCGACCACCCCCCGGTGGTCCACGCAGCCGTTTCCCAACAAGGGCGGCTACCACGGTCCAACAACAGAGAACGTCGACGCGGACCGTGACCGCACAGCGGCGACTCCCGAACGAGACGATGGGGCGACGAAAGAGGCTGAAGGTGAGAGGGGCCGACGGTCACTGTCGAGAGGGAACGCTTGGCCCGCCAAGCAAACAGGTTGCGCTGAGCCCAGGATTCGTTTCTCGCAGCGGCTCCGGTCCTCGAAGTCCGCATGGAGGAGGTGGACGACACTGTCGTCTGCTGCTCGAAAGGGATCTACCCGAAACCCGAGCTAACCTGGTCCACCGAGCCTCCGTCCGGTGGGGCTCTGAACGCCACGACCGCCGTCTGGCGGACCTCGCTGCTGCTCTACGACATCCGCAGCTCCTTGTTACTGTCGCACGAGGACGCTGTCATGGTTTACAGCTGCGTTGTAACCTCTGGCAAGCACAGCAAGAAAGCAACTTTGATGGTGGAAGGTGTGCGAAGCAAGTGGTTCATTTGTTTAGTTTCTTTTTTTTTGCACCTACTGTTGGACTTCAGATTATGCACGAACGCCAGAGGCGTCACTATCCTCAATCTGTTCTCGCTTTCACGGCTTATTTCTTTTCGTTTTCCTCAGGCAGACTCCGAAAAGTTCTGACGATCTATGTCCTGATCCCCGTCGGTGTCGCGGCTCTCGCAATTTGCCTGGCTCTCGGGATATGGAGCATGCTAGGGAGAACCAGGAGATGCGCTCCCGCCTGACCGTGGGACTCTCGGCGACGGACCTTTCCAATCTGCCTGCTCATGCATTGTTCCAACTTCACAGGCTTACTTTTGCTACGTGAACCCTTGTGTGTGTTCGTTTGATTGCCGTAACAATAAAGACCCTAGAGTCCACCTCTGAAAGATGTCTGTATTTTGTTTTTCTTTTTGCTTTTTCAGTAATGAGAAAGTGTGGTTACGAAAAAATGAAAAGGATGGGGCATGCTCCATGAGCCTTCGAGCGCTTTGCGGCAACCCAGGGTGACCGTCCTACGCTTAACGGGGTTTCACCACGAGGTCGGTAGGGTCCTCCGAGCCCATCGCTTCACACTGCGCAAAAAACAAAAGAAAGGAAACCCAGGTTAAACGTCTGACTAGATTTTACTTTGTGTATCATCTCACACGATTACGTGTGAAAGTAGATAGAAGACAGACAAAGATGGCAGAGAGGTTCAGCCATTGAATCGAGCGGCCTTCACTGTATGAGCATGCCCTTTCGATTCTCGCCTTACGAGTTCTCTGGAATATGTAGCTCGAGAAACTCGGATGCGCCCCGAACTCGCACTTTCCTGACCTGCCTTCAGGGAATTCCCCATCTAGCGTCGGAACGGATTTGGGCGGGTCGAACGAAGCCCTTATAACTCCGCCGTGAATGCAGTGTTTGACTGAATCACCACCATCTGCTACGGTTTTACCAGGCTCCCCGAGCTCCCATTAAACTTCAGCGCCCCCTCGGACGAAAGCGAAGCGGACAGCGAGCGACGACGGTCGAAAGGTCCTTCTGTGTCTCCCACCGCCGACTCCCTCGACCCCAACCGTACTCTATCTGGCCTCAGTCATCAGAGCGGATAAACCATGAGAGGGTTCCTATTGGGACCGTGGATCCTTCTGACTCTCGCGTGGACACTGAGAGCTGAGGGTGAGTGAACTCGTTGTGTTGTGGAAGGCAGATGGTGAAACTTTGATGAATCTTTGTGAAAATGTGTGGGGTTTTGTTTTTCTTGTTTTTTTTTTCTTAAGCCGCTGTCATGTAGTTACAGACACCGACGTTACCTGCCTCGTCATGGAAACCTGCATCTTACCCTGCAGTGTTCCGAGGGAGGGCTCCATAACAGTGCGCTGGTTTAAGGATCCAGAGATAGTTCCCTTCCTCACATATGGTATAACAAACCCTGACAGGGGGAATGTCAACAACAGAACCTCCTTGTTCGAGGATCAGATCTTTGAAGGAAATGCTTCAATATTGCTGTCAAAGGTGCAGCTTCAAGACCAGGGATCATACCGTTGTGTCGTTGTCAGCTCGAGAAATGGGCATACCAGAAACGTCAAAGTAATGGTGCAAGGTAAGAGTCGCAAGTGTTGTGATTAAGTCAACCCCTGTGACCGTTAAGCGAAGACGCGGCCCTAAGTCCGAGTTTTGTCTCGCGGCAGCTCCTGTCACCGACGGTCACGCCAAAGAGGGGTTCGACCGGGATCCGAGTCTGGCCCGCCCGACGCCTCCTCCTCCACCTGGCTGGTCGAACGGCGGCGGCGCAGCCGGGGAAGAGGGGTCCAGCCGGGATCCGAGTCTGGCCAGCCCGACGCCTCCTCCTCGGACACACACCATGACCACCCCCCAGCAGTCCACGCAGACTGTCCACGCAATCAGCGACTCCCGGGTTCGACCGACCGAGGTTGTCGACGTGGACCCCAACGAAACCCAGGCCACTGGCAAAGGAGACGATAAAGCGTCGAGGGAGGTGGAAGGTGAGAGAGGCTTTCCATTTTTTATTTATTTCAATTTTTTTTTTTTTAATTTGTTTGTTTCTTTCTTCTTTTAGTTTCTGCAGCATCTCCGGTCACCAAAGTCCGTCTGGAGCAGGTTGACAACACCGTTGTGTGCATTTCGGAGGGCATCTACCCGGAACCCGAGCTGACTTGGTCCACCCAGCCTCCGTCGGGCAGGACTCTGAACGCCACTACCGCCGTACGACGGACCTCACGGATGCTCTATGACATCCGCAGCACCGTGGATCTGTCTCCTGAGGACGCTGGCTTGGTTTACAGCTGCGCCGTAGCCTCTGGCATAAACAGCAAAAAAGCGACAGTGAAAATTCAGTTTTGTGAGTGGTGCTCTTATTCATTTATTCATTTATTCATTTATTTATTTATTTATTTATTTATTTATTTATTTATTTATTTATTTATTTATTTATTTATTTATCTTTAACATTTGCATTTAATATCAGTTACGTGAGTGGTGCTCTTATTTATTTATTTTTAACAATTGAATTTATTATTTGCAAAAGCTGATGGACACCATCAACTCTCGGTTTAACGGAACATCTCCCTTGTTCTTCTCAGGCCGACTTCGAAATCGTGTTTTGTTTGTCCTTATCCCCATCGGTCTCGCTGCTCTCGCGATTTGCGCGATCGTCTGGAGGATGCGACGAAAGATGAAAAGGGGATTGGCTCCTGCATCTACCAACCTCAGTGACTTACTTCATAAGACATAAACCCATGTGTGTGTTCATTTGATCACCGTTACAATAAAGACCATCGAGTCCACCTCTGAAAGATGTCTCTGTTTTGTTTTCGTTATTATCCTTTTCAGTGCTGAAAAAGTGTGGTTAGGACAAAAACTATATAAAGGACAAGAAAATGCTATGAGGCACTTTGCACAATGTGGCTACGCCTAGCAGGGCCCCAGAGATTCTGCTTGAGGTCACTCGGGTCCTCCGAGCGCGAACCTGACGCGCCGATCGCTTCAGACGGTGCAGACAAGGAAAAGAGACACAGGGCAAACGTCTGACATGATTTTATTTTGTATCTCATCACACGTGATCACACTGAGATGCTGCATCGGGCACTACAGCCGTCGAAGCGGAGCACAGGTCAGAGTCTGTGCTCTCGTCAACCGAGGGAGTGTGGAAGCGTAAGCACAAGCTTTCGGTCTTCGTCCGCTTCGCCCCGTCGTCAGCACGCCCACGATGCGAGTAGACGCTCACAAGCCCGACGTCTCGGTTTCCACTCGATGAGGAGGCCTCCCCCGAGCGAGGCACTTCAACGTGGTCGGCCAGCTCTTCCAAATAGGTCATCATGCGAGAGCTCTGTGCGCCGTGCGAGCGGAGAGTCTTCGAGGGCCCTGGTCGCCGGGACTCCATAGGCCCTGCCTGAAGGGAGATAGAAGACAGAGGAGTGCAACGGAAAGGTTAAAGGGGTTGAGTCTTCTTCGTCTGCCTCCAACGGTGTGAGCTTGTCGCCCCTCTGCCATTTATAAAAGACACCGGGTAACCCGACTTTGCGACCTGCCTTCGGGGAATTCTGCGTGACGTGTCAGAACGGTCTTCGGGTGTGATCGAGTGGTGCAAAGTGGAATAGTGTTTGCGTCAATCAACGAACGTCTGCTGCTGCTTCACCGGGCTCTGCGAGCGTCCCTTCGGACGAAAGTGAAGCAGACGGCGAGCGACAACGGTCGAAAGGTCCTTCTGCGTCTCCCGCAGCAGACTCCGCGACCCCAACCCTACTCGATCGGGCCTCGGCCATCTGAGCAGCTAAACCATGACAGGGCTCCCATTCTTACCGTGGCTACTTCTGACTGTCGCGCGGACCCAGAGCGTGGCGGGTGAGTGCTCTGTAAGCTTGCTGACATTGTTCCGAGTACGAGCGCGATCGTCATAACCCAAACAGTCAGCGCAACGCGGCTGGAGCAAAGCGAAAACAGGGGATGGCGAATTCCACACTACGGGTTGAGATGCAGTATCGTGACGTTGACTAAAAGTTCTTTTTTTTTTTGTTCACCGCTCACACAAAAAGTCAATGAGGAGGTGGTGTACTACGACATCTATTACGACCCAGACTACGCCTTCAATTACAGTTATGAGGGGATCAATCCGGAACCCGATCTGACCCGGCCAACGGAGCGTCCTCCATCCAGCTGGACATTGGACGACACCCAGGCCACTCACGAAAGAGACAATGATGCGACGAGGGATGCTGAAGGTGAGAGGGGCCGGCGGTCCCTTTCGAGGGGGCCGCTTGGGCCTAGAAGAAAACAGGTTGAGCTGAGCTCTGTCTTCGTTTCAAAGCAGCTCCGGTCACCGAAGTCCACCTGGAGCAGGTGGGTGACACCGCCGTGTGCAGTTCGGTGGGGATCTACCCGGAACCCGAGCTGACCTGGTCCACCGAGCCTCCGTCGGGCAGGAATCTGAGCGCCACGACCGCCGTCTGGCGGACCTCGCAGCTGCTCTACGACATCCGCAGCTCCTTGTTACTGTCGCCCGAGGACGCAGGCTTGGTTTACGTCTGCACCGTAGTCTCTGGCGAAAGCAGCAAGAAAGCGACCGTGAAAGTTAAGCGAGGCGAGTGGTATTTTTTTTTAAAAAAAACAAACAATATTTTAATTTGGTTTTTGGACCCATTTGTTGACTGTTTCTATCCCCGCTCTCTTTCAGTCTTCTCAGGAGGACTGTTTGTCATGATATCCATCGGTGTCACGGCTCTGACTGTTTGCACGGCTCTCTGGATCTGGAGAACGCGAAGTGGAAACAGGAGACAAGCTCCCGCCTGGGCGTAGGCTTATTCACGATGTGTCTTTCTGCCAGTGCGCCATAGGGTGATGCAAACCCATGACTGTGTTCATTTGATCATTGTGACAATAAAGACCCTCGTGTAGACTCCGAATGATGTCTGTATTTTGTTTGCTTCATTTTTTTTTTAATTTTCATTTTCTGTGCTAAGAAGAGTTAGATCAGAAAAGGTTATGTTTAGAAAAATAAATGTAAAAGCGGAGAGGTATACTCTGGTATTCCTCGAGGCATTTTCCGCGTTGCTGCAACGCAGTGTGACGTTCTACGCTTATCGGAGCTGCAGAGTTTTACCGTGAGACCGCACAAGAAAAAAAAAAAAGAAAGAACACTCAAAGCAAAGCGTCTTACTTTGATTTTTATTTCATCACACATAATTACACAGATCCCACGGATGTAGAAGCGGTGCACCAGACAGTCTGCGGTCGCATCGAACTAATGTCCCAAACGAGAGCCCCAGTTTTGTCCACCGTGACTCCAATGCGTTCTGTCCGAAGGTTGGCTGAAGACAGGAGTGCAACGGAGAGGTCGAAGAGGTCGAGTCGGGTTCGTCTTCTTCGTCCGCCCCCACCGCTCGAGCTAGCCACTCCTCGACCTTTTCTACATCCACACCGTGTACGGGGCGCTTCCCTCTCCATCGCTTTCGTCTTGCGAGAGCCGCCGCTGAGACGCCTTGCGCTCGTCCTTGCCATCTGTGCAGAGGCGACCGGGTCCCTCTCCGAACCCTCCTGCGAGCAAATCGGCTCCAGGCTCTCTGTTCTCTGTGGGCTCTGGGTCCTCTGTGAGCTGCGGGTGCTCGGCGTGAGACCCCGCGCGCTCCGCGCTCCTCTTTCTCTGCGGGTCGCTCGCTTCCGAGCTGCCCGGCGAACAGCTCAGTTTAACCGGCGTGATCGGCTTTGGTTTTGCCGGCGACGTCACAATTCGACCGTCGGTCTCTCGCCTTTCGCCGCGAGACCTGACGGTTTGGCACCGCCTGCCCAGGTCCGTCGACTTCAGGGAGCTCCTGGCCTCACGCTCCCTGCGTGAACGGAGGCCTGCGGTCGATTTGTCAGAAAGGTCGGCCCCTTCGGATTCCCAACCGCTGCCTTCAGACGCGGACCCTCGACTCTCCGAACTGGAGGAGCGCGAACGAGCGATCCGAGCGCCGGACCTTTTCGAACCTCGACCGTCGACCTCTCTGCCTTTCTCGCCAGAGAAACGCAGCGGTTTCCCGGAGGCTGATATTTGCAGCCCTCTCTCTGGGCGTCTTACGTCTTTGCGGCCGCTGGAGTAAGTCTTGGAGTGGTCTTCGGTGTCGTTGCGTTGTCGCCGCGTGAGCGCGGTTTCGAGCCCCGGCCTCTTTTCCCGCTCGACCGAGGGTCTCGACTTCGACCCTCTGCCTTTCGGCCTCGCGGAGACTCGCATCGCCCATGGGCCTTCCGTCTCCGAGCTGTCCGAGCTGAGTGCGCGCTTGTAGCCCCGCCGGTCGCTTTTGCACGAGGGCGAGGACGGCTGCGACCCGCAATACGGACGGCCGACCCCGTCCTCGTTCCACCTGGCCTTGGAGCCCGCTTCCTCGCCAGCTCTTTGTCTGTACGCGCTACTGGGCGAGGAAGGTCGCGACACGCAGTACGGACGGTCAACTCCGTCCTCGCGTCTCTTGGCCCTGGCGACGTTGTCCTCTCCCGCCTCGATGTCTTCTTCGCTGGACGACGATGCGTCGTCTATGAAACTGTCGCTGCGATCGTAGTCGTCTGAGCTTTTGTCGCAATCCGAAGAGCTCTCCGTGTCCCTGTCGCTCAAATACTCCGGCTCTTCCTCGCTTTCGGAGCTGAGAGGTTCCAGGCCGTTGTCTTCCTCGGCTTCGCTCAGTAAAAAACTGTTTCTCTGGCGGCGCCCGACCTTTCTCCTCTTGGTCGCCGGAGACCGCGAGGCTCGGACGCTCTCGGCCCAGGGGGACAACCGACGTCGAGCTCTGCCGACGGTCTGGCGGCAACTCCTCTCGGGCTTCTTGACTGGCGGCGGCGGGGAGAGGTGCCTTCGGGGAACCCGCCTGGACGCCGCCTTGCGCTGGAGTGCCGCGAAGGACCGGGCCACCTTGTCGCTCCACCTCTGCGTGGATTGGGACTCCAAGCATTGGATCAACGCTCGGCTCAGGCGATCCTTGATGCCGCGCCTGCGGAGCTCGTTGACCGTGCCCTGGTTGTACGCCACCCATTCTCTCAAGAGTTCCCTGTTCGCCTCGCCGAGGAGAGCGCTGTCCAGGTTCAGGAGCTTGCACACGGCCTCTCTCTGGTACCCCAAGGAGTCGTGCAACCAAGGGTAGCTCAGGAGCAACACGGACAAGTTTTTCATCCATGTCGAAACCGGGACGGGCTCTGGGATGGGGTTGAAAAGCTCCGAGCGGTCGTTCGGGGGCTGTCTACATCCCTCGCCTGGCTCGACCGGCTCTCCGCAAGCGGGATTTCTGCCGCCCATGTCACCGTCAAAGCGGGCTGCGTTGATCCCCAGTTTCTTGAGCTTGCTGCAGTAAACTTTGAGCTTCAGGAACGCCACTTTGGCGGCCGCGTTCACCTCCTTGGCGTGGGCTTGCGCTTCCTTGTCTTCCTTGTTGCACTGGTCGCGTTTGCACATGGTGTACCAGTCTTTCTGGATCTTGTTCACTTCCCAGGGCTCTCTGTCCACCATTTCGGCGCAGGCTTTCGCTCGGCGGGCCGTCTCGGGATCGGCGTCTTTCCGGTTTTGGCTGTAGCAGCGCAACTGCCGAGCGAGCGAACCGCACTCCTTCCTGATCAGCTCCATGACCGAGGCAGCGAACCTATCCCGCTCGCTTTTTCTGAACGTAGCGTCCGAGGCGTACCTGCTAAGGAACTCGCAGTACCTCTGCAGCTTCCCAAGTGGACTGTGCAGCAGCTCGGCCACGGCGAATGCGCCTGGGATCTTGGCGTTCATGAACGTGATGGCGAGTTCAGCGATTTCGATCATCCTGGGGTCCGCCAACTTGCTCTCCACGTGTCTGGGTATGCGGTCGCACCACCCGTTCGGATCGACGCGCTTGGTGAACGCAGACAGCGCCCATTGGTTGATTTCTTGGAACGTGAGCTGCCCCGACAGATACGTCTCCCGGGCCATCTCCTGGAGCGTCTCGTTCCAGCAGCTCGCGAGCTCTCCGTTGCCTTTCACGCAGCTGCGTTTCAAGAGCCTGTAGAACCGGAGCGTGGTGGACACGTACAGCGTGGGCAAGTGTCTCTGCTCCGCTCTCACGGCCACCGTCGGCACCAGGTTGCTTCGCCTCCCATCTGACGCTTTCCCTCCTGACCTGAAGTACACCATGCGGGGTTCGCTGGCTTTGTACGTGAAACGACTCAGGTCGCATTTCACTGCGTCCTCCCCGAAACAGTCAACGCCGGCGTCCCCCTCGTTCTTCCTGTCGCTCGAGGACTCCCATGCGTGGCTAACTTCTGGCGCGCAGCACATCGGCTCCACATCTTCCAGGTGAGAGGCCAACGCAGCCTGGCTGCTCTGATCCCTGCCGGGGGACCCGGGTGTGTTCGATATCAGCAGTTGACAAGGCTGAATCTGCTGGAAGGACGGACAGAGCGCCTCCACGTGCGTGGGCATCTCCAGCGACATGTCCCAAAAGTCGAACGCGTGGCCCGCGACCTTCCTCAGCAGCTTCAGGCTGTCCAGGGTCGGGGCGAACAGGACCTCTTGCACGAAGTAAGACCCCTTGCTTTCGCCGTCGTTTCCGGGGATGTCTGTCATGTAGGTCCCGACCATGGACCTCGCGGGGTCGTAACGCAGCAGGTTCTCCTTCGTCGAGTGCTGCGTCACCACGGGCACCACCGTCCGATCCTTTCCCCTCAGCTCCTCGGCGGGGAGGTAGTACGCCGTGTAATTTCCGCACGTCAGCAACACTTGCTTGAGGCCGGCTCTGTCCGAAGTGACGATGGA
This sequence comes from Oryzias latipes, assembly GCF_053564925.1. Taxonomy (NCBI): domain Eukaryota; kingdom Metazoa; phylum Chordata; class Actinopteri; order Beloniformes; family Adrianichthyidae; genus Oryzias; species Oryzias latipes. The sequence goes on along the minus strand of NC_136253.1, from coordinate 16,073,872 downwards.
TCCGAAGTCGCTGCCTCCCAGAAGGTCCACCAGGTCCATAAGGGCGAGCAGGAGAGATCGAGAGGGACGCTGGGGTATCCTACCAGAGTCCGCTATGACCGCGTCTCTGATCATCTTGTTCAGAACCCTCGGCCTGTAACGCAGGTGCTCTTCGTTGCTCAGGCGCCGTTCCTTTTGGGTCATCATGCTTACCACTGCATCGAAAACGCCACGTGGGTGCGAGCACGTGAAGACCTCGTCGTGGTCCACAGTATCGAAGTACCACGGAGGGCTGCTGGAAACGACGAAGGTTTGATTTGTAGACGCGGCCGCCTCAGTCGCCGATACCGTAGCCATTTCGAAAGCAAGACCTGTTGAATGCGCGTACGGACAAAGTGGAAACAGCAGCAACAGCTCTCCTAATCCACTCTGGTGAATTCAGCCTAAGTCCTGCGAGATCCTTGCGCTCTCTCTAGCTCTTAGAGGGGAGGTTCGAAGGCCACTTATATCCTCCCAGTTGGGGTTTCCCACCTCCTCGATGCTTTGAACAGCCCAACCCTGATCCTTGCGCTCTCTCTAGCTCTTAGAGGGGAGGTTCGAAGGCCACTTACATCCTCCCAGTTGGGGTTTCCCACCTCCTCGATGCTTTGAACAGCCCAACCCTGAGGCTCGGAGGGATAGGGCGGAGAAATCTGCTCACCACCACTGCACACAGGCCCAACCCTTAGGCTAGGAGGGATAGGGTGGAGAAATCTGCTCACCACCACTGCACACACACTCGCAAGCAACTTGCACGGAGGCCAGTCATGAGACAAACAATCCGACTGCTCTTTGCAGTGTCCGCCGGCCTTTCACAGTGTCCGACCGTCGCGCAGGGAGTCCGACCGCTGCTCAGAACATCCGACCGCCGCTCAGTGACTCTGACCGCCGTTCAGTGACTCCGACCGTCGCTCAGTGACTCCGACCGATAGTCAGAGTACGACCGCCGATCCCTGTGTACACTGAATTCAGGGAGTCCCAGTGACACGGAGCCTACAGAGAGAGCCTTTGTGCACGGACAGTGATGAAAATGAAATATCACAGTCACCTAGGTTGAATTCAAAGTCACCTAGGCTTGCTTGTAGCTTTGTTGTTTGTTTGGTTTTCTCCTCATACAGCTTTTTATTTACCCCCCTCTGTGCTCAAAGAGAAAATCGTCGGGCTTTGCGATTTGAGGAGCAGAGCTCAGCATGGATGAGGAAATTAGAATTTTGATCAAAGGTGTTCTGGGGCACTTCGTTGGACGACGCCAAGACTTTGAAGTCGAAAGGCCGCGTTGTCGGGAAGCTGTAAATGCTATGACGAGAGCTGTGTGTGAAGTGCTGGAGGTTCACAGACCGAAATACACAGGTGAGCAGCACAAACAGATCTGTTTTTTCAGAGTTATCTGTACGCTCAGCGTGATCTCTCCTTGTCCGGTGTCCCACTTTAGAGATGGTTTCAGATCTAGGTGATTCATTTCCCGATGCCGCGATGGTCAACGTCGCGAAAAGCCTTTTCGAGGACGGGATCATCAACTGGGGCCGTGTGGTCAGTCTGATATGTTTGGGGGCCGCGGTGTGCCAACATCAGGACAGGTTCAGTGGCAGCCCTGGCTCCCTCTTGGCTGACACAGTGTCAGAGGCGATCGCCTCGTACTTGCTCACAGAGCACAGAGGCTGGCTGGAAGAGATGTGTTGGGTGAGTGGCCTGTACTCTAGGGGGTTGAACTTCATGCTATCGCTGTTATGAAACAATTTGTCTTCATGTTTTGCTTTTTTTTTTTCTGTTCCTCTTTCTGTTCTTTTTTTAACGCTTTCTTCATGACCAGGATGACTTCGCTGACTTTTTCCCTTCACCTGAAGCCACGAAGTGCCATGACCTTGTAGGACCGGCACTTGGACTCTTTGTTTTTGCGGTCGGAACTGCACTCTTGTGCACGCACCTTGGGATGTGACCCGGTGGTTGTTTTCTGACAGCCTCCGGGGGCTTTGCCCTCAGAGTGCTTTAAAGTCTGGAGGGCCAGTGTCAGACACTGAAACAACCGGTGTGGACGAGAGGACGCTTCTTAGACACGCACTTTAAGGCATTGGGAACGAGGAGACGTTCCTCAGGAGCCCGTTTGATCCTTTTCTTGTTTTTCTTTTGCTCCCGCATGGAGAAGTACTACAAAGACCCAGTGCGACCAGTGATCGGGCAAGGCACCTACGGAGTTGTCTACAGGGTGCGAGATGTGAGAAACGGCCAAGAATATGCCCTCAAATGTCACAAGCAGGCAGACGTTATAGAGGACGCGACTGTGAGAGAGTTGTCCTGCCTGACAGCGCTGAAAGGTCATCCCAACATAATACAGCTCCTGGACTGTTTCATGGACGAAGATCGGGTGGCGATGCTCATGCCTCACGTGCCCTTCGAGCTGACCAAAGCTATTCACCGCCAGCCACCGGCTCCGCTCAGCTTCGTGGCCAGCTTCTCGCTTCAGACGGCGAACGCCCTGGAGTACATGCACGGACTGAACATCTTACACAGGGACCTGGTTCCGAGTAACGTGCTTCTCGAGGAAGATCTGACGGTGAAGGTGGGCAACATGGGCCTAGCCAGACAGTACTCCCGACGCATGAGCCTTTGCGTGGTGACGGAGCCCTACAGGGCTCCGGAGTTGTTTGTCCGCGGGAACGCCGCGGAGTACACGTGCGCCGTAGACATGTGGAGTTTGGGAGCTATGATACTGGACGCAAAGGAAGGCGCCGTGGTGTTCGCTGCAACGCGTGGGTCCAGCACTCTGAGCAAAGTCATGGCACTGGCGGCCTCGGATCCCGACGGGGGAGCGGAGGAATCGACGCCCGCCAGGCAGGAACTGATACCCAACACTATGAAGTGTGAGCACACCAAACGCATCGCCTTCCGCCTAATCGCTCTCAGGCACGACAAGAGGCTTACGGCTCGCCAGCTGTTGGACGATGAGGAATGGAAGCGTTTGTCCCACATGACAGACGGAGAAAAGGCTGAGGTCTTGCAACAATGCGTCACGGGTGTCATGTAAAAATACACAGTTCAAGAGGCTTTGCAATGTCTGAGTTTATCATTTTTCAATAAAAAAAAAATGAGCCAATGACCACAGACTCTATGTATCGTACAGGTGTAAATTTTGTTTATTATTTTGAATACGTTTGACCATAATAGCAGATGTATCATTCAGCACCACTGGCCCGCTCTGGGAGCACGCTTACACGTTTGTAGCGATGGAGATGAAAAGGGATGTAGCACTCAACGTGGAACACCACTTGGCGTAGTTTGTTTCGTAACTGCGCGAGGGCCCTCGGGTCTTTTGAGGGCTTCGGGCTCAACTCAGCTTCCGCTCTTCGTCTCAGAGCGCGGCGAAAACAACAGTGGCAGCCGCTGCGACGAGAGACAGGGCTAGAGGTTTGGCTCCATTTCTCTGACTAGGCCATCTATCCAGTTCCTCCTGAGCCTTTCTCACGGTTTCCTTCAACTTGCTGAGCACTGCAAACAGAAGACAGCGAACACTGGTTGGGAGAGAAGCGCTTTGCGATAGGCGGGTAGCTAAAATGCACACATACATACATACAGTCTGTCGTGTTGTGGAGTTTTCCGAAAGTCATCACGGGCTCCATTGGAACCAGGTCAGGCATGAGAATCTCAGGCCGACGAACGCCGTCCGAGTAAGAAGGCTCGTTGCTGTGATGTAAAACACAAGAGTCCACTGATGTCAACAGCACGAACACGAACAGGGTCAGATGCAGCATCGAAGTGGTAGTCATTGTGTCTTCAAGAGAAAAAAAACCCCACAAAGAACAGTTTTCTTACTGCAGTGCGCAAACACAACTCACGCCTGAAGAGGTTGCCTCTGTCAGCTCTCCACTCTTGCCTTTTATACTTGCAGAAGAAAACACTCGCTGTGCAGATTCTAATCCCCCCTGCCCAAAAAAAAAAAAAAAGTCCCTGGCCAAATCCCAACCACAAGCCCGAAAGAGAGGCCGCGACCGGTCAGCTCGCGTAAACCCAGCACGCCCCTCGCTCACAGGCAGGAGAGATCACGTAACAGGGTGATTCAGGGGAGAGGAACGCAGAGCATGGCGTCAGAGTCTGCCTGCCTCGGTCGGCCTCTCATGGCGGAGGACGGATTCTCAGAGTGGAAATCGGTGTGAGAGAGCTGAGGTCGGAGCCAGCGTTTCTCAGTCCCTCCCCTACATCTCGGTTTGGTAGCGTAAGATGCCATCTGACTCAGTGATGTGTGGTCGGACTCCCTAAGGGTCGGTCGGACAGAGTGAATGACTGTCAGACTCCCTTATCGCCGGTCGGACAGAGTCAATTGCGGTCAGACAGAGTGAATAGAAAAGGTCGGGCTGTCTGGACGCTGACGTGGCGAGGTGAAAAGCTGGCCCCATCTCTCGTCTGCAGCTTTGGAACTAGGAAATTTTAGCGGCTGTGTTCTCTGTGTTCTATGACACAGCTCCTACGTAGAAAGGATTTAGTTGGGGATTTTTTATTCTTTTTTTTTCTTTCCTTCATATCCAACATCGACATCACAGCCCTTACCAACAAAATGGTTGGATTTATCTACAATTCCAATAAGCTGCTCCCCGCTCTGGCCCCATCAGAGCCCCGAGCCGCTCTGAACACCCAACAGCTCTCACAGAGCCGGACATCCTCTCGCTTCATCAACCATCACGGATCCCCCACGTCTGCCCTTACCAACAAAATGAGCAAATCGGGCTGCTACAGAGACGGCGGCATGCCGCAGCAGAAACCTGACTGTCTGAACATTTCCGCCAATTACAAGACTAAATTGTGCTGGTTCTTCGCGAAGAACGGCGTCTGCAAGTACGGAGGGAAATGTCGGTACGCCCATGGCTACGGAGACCTGCGGAGCCTGCAGCTCAAAATGAACCTTTGCCACCATTTCTATAAGGGGCGCCCATGCCTCCACGGCGGAAGTTGTGGATTTATTCACAATTCCCATCAGCTGCTCCCCGCTCAGCCCACATCAGAGCCCCGAGCCGCTCTGAACAAGGACGGCTACCGACAGATGGACGTTTCCCCACCCCAGCAGCTCTCACAGAGCCTGACATCCTCTGGCTTCTTCAACCATCGCGGACCCTCCACAGTCAATGCCGGGGCCATCACCTGCTGCATCCCCACCGTCCCCGCCGTCGTCTTCTCGAAAGTCCCAAATCCCTGTAACCCCTGCCCCGGCCTTATCCCCACCGTCCCCGCCGTTGTCTTCTCGAAAGTCCCAAATCCCTGTCACCCCTGCCTCGGCCTTATCCCCACCGTCCCCGCCGTCGTCTTCTCGACAGTCCCAAATCCCTGTAACCTCTGCCCCGGCCTTCTTCTGCTTCACTAGCAAAGAGGGGCTTTGTCCAAAATTTGTGACGCGCTGGCCTGAACGGTCTACCCGGGTTCTCTCGGGGCCCTGTGGTCATGCGCAACCTGGCTTATGGCATCGAGGTCTTTATTTGTTTTTTTGTGGTGTTTGTTTAAAATAAAAAATAAAACAAGACAAGAACAACGTGTTTTTACTACATTGTATCTGATAAGAGTCAAAGTGTGTTTTCCGTGTTGTTTCGCTGACCCTGATATCGTTGAGCTTCTTAAGCAAATAAAAAGACTCAGACACATTCACTTTTTCTGCTCTTTATTCGTTTGCCGTGGACATTCACAGAGTTGTCTTGGCGTCGCAGTATTCTGTCTGAAAATCTTTGGTGCAGACTTTCGCACTTTCCAGCCGTGCTCACTTGCGTTTTACGCAACGTATCTCCTCCAAAGAAACAGGCCGTATTCTCATGCCCCAGTGCTTGTCCCTGTCAGGGGGGACGTGCAGCAAAGTCCAGGTGGGTGTTTGTTCGGCAATGCCCTCCAAGAGTCTTCTTTCACAGCAGCGGATGACGCCGTGCATTCCGTTGGCAAGTATTGTCCCTTCGCCGGAGTAATTCGTGCAGAGCCACGCCACCCCCGTGCGCCGCAAATCCGGGTCTCCGTTCTTCTCTGTTGCAATCGCGTACTCCACGAACAAGTGAGTCTTTCCCACGCGCCTCACCCGTACAGGCAACGCTGCGATGCCGGCCGCGATCAAAGCATTCGCTCCGCTCAGAGCATCAACGTCAGAGTCCCAACCGGCGAAATCTTCGTCTGGACAAGCGCAGCGGCCAAGGGGGTAGCGACCATCTTCCGTTCTACCACCCATTCCTTCGAGCTCTGCGTAAGTCGTCTCCTCGGATGAGGTTCTGACGATCAGCGTTCTGCGACCGTTGGTTTCACCCAACCGGAGCTTGTGCATTTTGAGGGTCTCCGTGAGTCTCCGTGATCTCAGAACGGTCAGGTTGCCTTTCTTCTTCTCGGCCCCTTGGGTCGTCCTCCCGTTGCCGCAGCCTCATTAGTATGTCAAAGGAAAAAGGCCCTGACGGGAGAGCTTTCCGTCTGATCAAAAAGTGAATTTCATGATCGCATCTGGAGCAAACTCGAAATGCAAGGGCACGCAATAAAGGCACAGAACCGCTTGACACAAGGACGTCGTTATGAAATCGATTTAAACACCACACAGACTACAGCATTTTATCTTTTATTTGACTTCAACCATCCAAAACATGTTCCAAAAATAAAAGGATACAGAAGCAGCACACAATGAACCTAATGGCAAACATAATGTCTCAGGGCGGCAGCCCCACATCCTTCTCTCCCAAACAAGCGTTCCCGAGCCCAGGCTCCTATGCTCTGAACTGGTCCCCTCATGTGACAGCGGCTCAATTTCCGATCAGGGTGATTTCCGAAACCTCCACCACCGGCGCCCTGCCGCTAGCGTTGCTCGCCTTATCTACGTGATCCCAATGCGGCGGATCTGAACAGTTGACCGCGGCGGGTAGTGCAGATTTGACCTTTGTCAGCTTCGCCAAATTGTACAAGTACGGCTCCTCTGGGTTTGCGCCTCCCTCACGCGTCGCTACCATGTAGCACCTCGTCTCGCGGGCCGGATCGGGGTCTTTACTCAGCACGATGGCGTACAGGTGCTCCGTGGACGCCCCGTGGATCTCGTATCCTTCGCAAGGCGACCAGATAGCGACCAGCTTGCAACTGAGAAGTTGCGATAGCTGTAGGAACGCTTTCGAGCACCGTAGATCCACGGCGCTGCATTCCCTGGCGACATCATCTGTGGTCTGGAGCACCCCGCAAAGGGTCTTCGGAGCGCTTTTGCTCTCACCCAAGTGTATGAGCCTCACGTCTTGATGGGTGTAATGCCGCACAATGTTTGGCAGCGATACGGAGGCCGAGCTCTCCCCGAGTCGCACGCAGTGGACACGTAGGTGCTCCGATCTTTCTGACTTGGCCTCCGTTTTCAAAAAATCAGGGCGCTTGGAAGAAGCGCAGTTTGATCGGAACGCGTCTCCGCCTGACGAGGCGGCCCTGTGTACTTTCGTCGGCGTGGACGCACCGGTTTTCGAGCCTTCGTCCACCTCCGTCAATTCGCTTGTGGGGCTGACCTGCCGGGAGCCCAGGTTCAGCTTTCGCTTGGCCACCCTTCTCCAGGTGTCGCTGCAGGACGCTTCTGTGTGCTCCATCGGAGTTTGCTCCGTACACAGAGATGACACGGTTGTCCTTATGTAATTTTCATAGTCCTGGAACAGCGAGCCTCCGGGGGATCCCATCGCTTCATCTTCGCTGCGGTCGAGTCCTTTTAGCCTTCTGACGCAGTCGTGCCGGAGCAGCCGTGACACTCTCTTCGCAGAGCACAGCGCGGCACACCGGATTCTTTCGATCAGCTCCGTCTCCACTGCGCTTTTCTCCACGCCTATCAGTTGGCACACAACGGCCACGATACCTTTCAGAATCTCCGTTTCGTACGTGAGCTTTTCCGTGAGACACTTTTGTCCGGCTATCGTCTCATCGGCCCGTTTCAGACGTGTCAGGAGGGCCTTGGTCTGGCTCTGACTTTCGTCTGTCGCGGCTGCGTTCTCGGCGGCCAGCTCTCGACTCCGCTTCAGTTCGGCCTCCAGCTCGTTGACGCGTTTCGACCGGGACTCGTTTTCGGCCTCCGCTTGCTTCTCTCGGTCCTGCAGCTTGGCGATGAGCTTTGATGCGCGCTCCTCCTCCACCTTGCTTCGATCTAAGTGTTCTGCGGCCAGCTCTCGGCTCTGCTTCAGATGGGCCTCCAGCTCAATTACGCGCTTTGACAGGGACTTCTTCTCGGCCTCATTTCGCTTCATTTCGGCATCCGATTTCTTCGAGAGCATCAAGGCTGTCTCCTTTTCGGCTTTCATTTCCTTCACTTCGTTCTGCAGCTTCTCCAGGACTCGCCCCTTCTCGCTTAAGTCCTTCTTCGACGAGGCTATGACATTTTCAGCGAAACTTAACTCTTGCCGCAGCTCAGACAAGTCCAAGTTTGCTTTTCTAACTTTGGCTTCCATCTCCATGTGCTCTTTTGCGAGGTCTATTTTCATCTGCTGATGGGCGGATTTGTCCGTGGTGTACTTCAGGCTAACCTGCCCCAGTTGATCGCTCAGCTCAGCCAAGCGGGACTCGTATGTTTTCTGGTCGCGAGCCTCTCTTGACGCGATTTGGAGACGCTCCGCTAAACTCTGGACTTTGTCATGCAGGACCCAGCCAACACTTACCACACTTTTCCAACAGGCGCGAACGTGTGAGGGACTGAGGCGGCCCTGTGGCTCAGCTTGAGGCCAGTGAAATGTACCACAGCCCGGGGACGCGGACTCAAGTGATTCCAGGGCACGCATCAGGGCCCGCTGCCCACGTTCGTCCTCCGCTTCATTTCCCCCGGCGAGTATCTCGGACACGACTCCCAGGGTTTCGTCCGCGAGTGCCAGTCCCCCAGGTTCCCTCACGAATGTCCGGTCGCGGAACATATCCTGCACTGCTCCCGTCAACCTGTGAAGCGCCGCGTCGTAGCTGACGCAGAGTTCGGATGTCAGCTCGAATCCCAGCATCGCCTCCTGGCCCTCGGCGTAGGCCAGATTCTTGTGGAACCATTTGGCCAGGGCGTCGAATTGCCTATGGAACGCATGGGCTTCGTCAAGGGCTTCCTCCAAATAGCTGTTCCTCGTCGACGGGCGGTCTGCTGAGACGGCGGGATCGGTCCTCGATGTCGAGCAGGTCGCAGTAGAGCCCGAACGGACAAGTCCCGATATGATACCCAAGAACTCCGCAAGACAGTCCTTTCCAATAGTCTGACGAGAGAGAAGCCCCCCCGAGCTGCGCTCGCAGCTCGTCGGCCCTCCCGTTCGAGTAGTAGCTGCTCCACAACCTGAGGTAGGAGGGATCTTCTCCAACTGAGCGTCCGAGCACCTTCTCCCTGAGTTCGAGTCGAGCCCGTTTCTGCCAGATCCACCAGCCAGCGTCCGGCTCCTCCTCGGCCTCCGCGCGACGGTGAAGTTCTTTGGCTTCGCTTCTCGGCTCATCCCCCCTGCTGCCTTCCAGCCCGCCGCCGTGCCTCCCGCCTTCCCTCAGCTCTTCCGCACTGACTCCGAATGTCCTACGGTGATTCAGGCAGAGCCTCCCGCCTTGCGCCGGCACCGTTGCGCACAGGGTCGTGCAGATTTTTCCCAAGAGCAGGCCGTCGATCTGAGACACAGCCAGAGTCCTTAGGGCCGCTGGCTCGCAGGCCGAGGGGCAGACGCCGTTCGCGAAACCGCACAGTTGGCAGATTCGCCCCCAGGAAATCCCAGCGCTCCGCAGCTCTCGCGAGAGCAGGTCCAGTTCGCGAGACCAACGCGAAAGCGCTCCGCAGCACAGTGCGGTCAACACCACAGCCCAGTACGGCGCGCGGACCTGGCGGTCCGCTGAAATGACGTCTGGGCCTTCGGGCTCGACCACCTCGATCCCCGAGCGAGTGAGATGCGCTAGCAGCCACACGCCGGAGCTCGGTGGTGAAGGAGGCCTCAGGGGACTGTTGACCACCCAGCGGGACAGGGCTCCGGGGTCTGCGTCACCCTCTCGTCGCCACAGCACACTGGTGCCCCAGACGGCTTGCGTGGGGTCGGGGAGCCAGCTCGAGTCTGACGCTCTGCCGTCAGTACGAAGCGCAGCGCGGGCCACGGTCAGCCGACTTTGTTCGTGCAAGATTTTAAACGCGAGCGGGGCTCCCAGCGTGGCCAGGGTCGCGACCGTGACCTCTCGCGCAACTCTCTCCCTTTCAGACAGGTCCCCGTCGCGAGACGCCGCGACCGTGTAGTAGGAGAAGCGGTTCAAGCTGGTATATATCGAGGACACTAGCTTCTCAGCCTTATCCGTTCCATGTCCGCAGGCCAGACTCGCTCCAGGTTCTGCTGTGTCGTAGTGCTCGGAGTGGCGCAGCTCAACCCAGGCCAGGGGTGCGCTGGCCAAAACGGAGATCCTTTTCACCGGGTAGCCCTTGGCATGTCCCTTCGCGGCTCTGAAATGCCTGTCCGTCACCAGACCATAACTCTCACTCCCCTGCGAGTACACCACCCTCAGGACCATGCAGCGCGCGCCTCGCAGAGCGCCGGGCCCGACTGGGATGAAGACGGGACCTCCTAGTTTCGGGCCGGTGAGCGTCACGCTCGAGGGCAACCTTTTCTCTATTTCGTAAAGCTGCACCCACGTGTACTCCAGAAGGACCGGAGCATCGGACCCCTCCAGCTCCACAACCAGTTGAGGCTCGGAAGGCCCCGTCGCGCACATGCCGTCTAAACCCGGATCAACTTGAGAGCTTAAGTTCAATTTAAACACCACACCAACCTTTTTTTTTTGTTCATTTATTTGTCTCATACCGTCAAAAACATGTGCCAAAGGAAAAAAAAAAAGTTACACAAGCAGCACACACGAACATAATGGCACCGCCACACCGTTATAGCAGGGTGGCCTCCCGATGTCCTTTCCCCCCCCCCCCCTGAAATCCTCCCTCGTATGCGGAGTGCCGAGCTCACGTTCCTCTCCTCTGCGGAGTGCCGAGCTCACGTTCCTCTCCTCGGACTCGGCTGTCTCGCACGACCCCCGAAATTCGGGCTGTTCTTTGTGTGGGAGCCATTCTTCTGTAGATCAGTGGTCTACGACGCCGAGTTCTTTGGCTTCTCCGCACCATTATTGCATCGCCTAGGATCTCCGATCTTCTCCTAAGCGGTCTGTGGCGTGCCGCGGATCGAGGAACACTCTGAGCCCTCCTGCCGCGGACTCCTCTTCTGCGTTCCCCTTCGTCGGTCGTATCGCCCGGAGAGGGGTCCTCTTCCATGACCGCTAAACTCTTGCGAGGGTCCACTATTTCCTCGATCACGCTTTCGTTCCTTCCTCTCCGAGATGGGGCGAGGCAGGGTCGCGATCATTCTGTCGTGATACCTCATGACGTACGGCTCGTAGTAGCCACGAACCCCGAACTCCACAAACCGCTGTCCCCATCCGCCTTCGGGCGCTGAAACGGCTCGCTCTATCCGGAGGGTTCGGAGAGGAGGTTGCGAAGACATCTCAGATGCCGATTCGTTTCCATGAACAGAACACGCAGCGTGTGTAGAGCGTGTCTAGGTCCACTAGTGAATGGTCTATTTGCAAGCGGGGCAGACGGTGTACGGTTTCGGGTCCGGGAAGGTCAGCGTACTAAGTGGCACGTATTTTACCTAAAAAGGGGCCTAACGCGACGTGGTGACCTCACTCTGTGCGAGGAAACCTGCCACTTTGAATGGCTGAGTTTATGAGAGCCCCTGGAGCATACTCGAAACGCACTGAACTATACTGAAGTGAACTACACACAGACTGTAATGTTGTGTCTTTTATTTGACTCGAACCATCAAAAGCGTGTTCCAAAACCAACCAAAAATTACACAAGCAGCACACAGAAACACAATGACACCAACGCGGCGTCGTGATATCGCAGGGCGTCAGCCTGACGTCTTTCTCCCCCTGAGATCGGGAGTCCCGAGCCCAGGCTCTCATGCCTCACACCCTCCCGGGCGGTCCTCGTCCCAACGCTCCCCTCCGATTTCCGCGTAGAAGCTGAGAGTGGTGTTGCTCGCCACGCCGTCCAAGTACTGCGAATCGTGCAGAGGATCGACAAGAGCAACGGGCGCTCCTGCCGAGGACGCCTCCTCCGGGATCTTGCCTTCGTTCGGAGCTGGGTCCTCTTCGACGACCGCCAAGCTCTTGTGAGCTCGGACTATCTCCTCGATCACGCGCTCCCTCCTTCCCAGCACATACACGGTGTCCAGGTACGCGGACAGGTTGTCGTACTTGCCCGTCTTCAGAGCGGGCCCTCCGCGAGGTCTTCGAGAAGAGGCGAAGCGGGCCTCGCTCCCGTAGTGTCTGTCCATTATGTCCCGAAACGTCGGGTCGGGCAGCTCGCAGACGCTTCGAAACACTGACGCCTCGGTCCCCGGTTCCCGGTCCATCTGGAGGGTCAAGGAGGGAGGGGCAGGAGGACACGACGGGATCTCAGGTGCCGATTCGGTTTGATGCGCAAAACACGCAGCGCGTGTGGAGCGTTTCCAAATCCACTAGTACTTCTGAGAAAATGGTCTGTTTGCAAGCGGGGCACACGGTGTACATCTGCTTCAGGTCGGTGAAGGTGCACGTGTTCACGGTCGACGTGCTGAGCGGCACGTTCGCCACCGGGGCCGCGCAGCAGGACGAGACGAATTTCATTTGTTCGAAATCGAACGCCACGTCGATGTTCCTGGGGTTGCCTTTCACTTCGGACGATCGGAACGTCTGGTTCTTCAGACACCTGACGCACCTCAGGTCTCCCTCCGCGGCCCGAGCCCGGTCCCGACCCGGAAGCCCCACGGGTGCCAGCAGGATCTGTTTGTGGTTGTAGTCTATCCAGTTTATGTGACAGCTCAACACGGCGTACAGCAGCATCCGTCGTTCGGGGCTCTGGCTTCGCAGCTGCCCGAACTGCTCCCTGCTGATCATGTCCGCTGCTTCCCTGAGCTGCGGGATGCACGCCGCGGCCATCTCGAGCGGCCGGTCCGTCGTGTAAGCGGCGGCCAGCCTGTAATAGCAGCTCAAGGGCCACTCCGAATTTAGCGCGAGCATCGAGTGGCCCGAGGCCTTCACGCACTGAAATGCTCTGACGAGTTTGCAGTGGTACGACCGTCTCGTGGGGGCAAAGCAGAAGCGAGACCACTTCACCGGGTCTTCGCTCGACCCGTCGCCTTCCGGGCGGCTGCTCAACGGAGCCGAGGTCGTCCGGAGGGTGGCGAAAGGAGACGCTGTGCGCAGGACACGTGTCACCCGTCTCCCGCGTTCGTTCGCTCCGAGACCCGCTCGGCTCCGCCGCGACTTGGCCTGGGGGCCCGCTTCGCCGTCGAGAGGCGCTCCCGATTTCTCCCGAGAGGGAGGTCGGACGACGGAGCTGCCCTCTGCCCGCTGGTCCGAGATGAGCCTAAAAGCCTCCAGTCTGAGGGCCAGGGCCTTGTGCGAAGAGTGCGACTCGTCAAAGAACAGATCTTCTGCTTGGAACCTGTAGAAGTCAACAAGCAGAGCCACCCTGAGCATTGCCTCGCGCCCCCTCAGCTTGGACAGCTCGTCGCAGTCGGGCACAGTCCCCTCTCCAAACAGACCGTCTGAGCCGACCAGCGCGGGGCGCAGAGTCGAATCCCAAAGGTTAGAGCACAGCGAGTAGGCTTCGCCGTAATCCTCCACCGGAGCTTTGGCCTTGCTCGTCAGCAGCCTGACCAGCTGAGCTCGAACGCTCGAACTGTCCCGAGAACCCTGTCTAATTTTGTTATGGCACACGGCGTGGTTGTGGAGGCACTCAAGGTAAGCCTGGACGAGGGCTGCTTTTGCGTGGCAACCGGACCGCACGACTCCGCCGTCGCTTACCCGTGCCCCGTGGAAGCTTTCGCACCCGTGCTCCTCGGATCGCCCGTCACGCTGCATGTCTACTGCCCGGCCCTGTTCCCCGACAGGGTGTTGAGAGTGCACGCCGAACACCTGGGTCACTTCACCGGGATGAGGAACGTGCCTCGCGTGGACCCCGAGCAGGAACGAGCGCTCTTCTCAGGTCTGTGTGGACTGTTCGGCACAGAGCGAGTCCTCGGCCTTTACCGGGAGGCCCTGAGCGTCGGAGACGGCAGCGAGGGAGCCCCGAGCCAGGATGGCGGAGCAATCGAAAAGCCGCCGATGAGCGACGGGGAGCTCTGCCCCTCCGTGTTCGTCAAGTTTCGCAGAGAAAACACGCGGGAGGCCAGGCGGATCGCATCTCTGGCTAGCCAACTCACGGGGTTGTTCGACGTGGAGGATCTCAGAGAGAAAGCGATCCCCCACGTCAAGGGAGAGGAGCCGGCTCACATGTTGTTTCTGTTTCTCGTCCAGCTTATGGCTGTGTTCCTCAGCTCCTGCCTGGACGAAGCTAGCCTCGCCACGCTCATGAGCGTGGCTCTCTCCCCGTTCCTGGAGGGCAACTTCTGCGACCCCCTGTGCGCAGCCACCCTGCTGAAGCCCATGTTCATCCCGTGGTTCGAAGCGTTCCCCAGGAAGGCGGACGGCCCGGAAGCAAAAGCAGACCCCGAAGCCAAGCTGAAGTACTACAGGCTGTACAAGGGCTACGAGATCACGAACGAGGGCGCGGACGTCTCTTCCGTGCTGGAGGACGACCTCACGTGGACCAGCGCCAGCTTGCAGCTGCGCACTCTGGGCTACAAGATCGAGGAGAGCCTTAGCAAAACGCTCTGGTTCGTGGCCCCCCAATTCGGAGACAGGCTGCGCATGACTCGCGACTCTTGCATCGGGAAAATGGCTGTGTCCCCGGGCGAGCACGTCGACCTCATCCGCTCCTGCCTGCTCTGCGACAACGTGATGGCCTACGTGCAGTGCGCGCTCTTCGGCACGATCCGCAACATGCTGCCCTGCCACGCCAACAGCGAGTTCTGTGAGACCGTGATGGCGGCCCTGAACGGCTCCATGAGGAGGTTTGCGGCCGAGGCGCGTCACCAGAGCAGAGAGCTGTTCTCTCGCCTGGAAGGGTGGAGCGGCCCCTGCGCCGGCAACTGCCTGTACACGTCCGGGGTCAGTTTCGCTGGTCAGTCCGAGGGCAGGAGCCTGTTCTTCGGCAAGATCTTCACCGGCCCCGAGGACAGGAAGCCTCCGGGCAAGTACAAGACGGCATTTGGAGACTTTTCCAGCGTCACACTGGGCCTTTCGCTCAAGACGGGCTTGCTGGAGGCGCTCAGGGTCGCGCTGGAACGGGACGAGGCGCCCAAGGCGGGCTGCGGATTGAGGCGCGAAGCCGGCGGCCGCATGCAAAAGATGCTCTCCACGGCCCAGGAACCCGTGTGCGCGGAGAGGGTGGTGACCGAAGTCGCTTTCTTCGCTCGCTATCACCACAGGTTCAACTCCGGAGAGTTCACCGAGGTGGGTTGCGTGAAAGCCATGAGCGAGCCCGGCTTCAACGAGCAGATACACAAGGACGTGCTGGACGACAAGAGCGAGTACCGCCTGTCCCTCGCCCACGGCGCACTGCCGATGTGCGCGCTCACGCTTTCCATGACCATGAGACAGACCGTCATGATGACTTTGGGGTTCTTCTGCGTGGAGCTCGCGCACGGAGCTTACGCCGGGGCCAAACTCAACTACAGTACGCTGTGCTCCCGCTTGGTCTCCCTCTCCACCGTGGCCAAATTCAGGCACGGGAAAGACAGCGACAACACGAACGTCTTCCAGGCGTTGTACGGCAACTGCCTGAAGCTGACGTGCGCCATGTTCAGCAAACCGAATCCGCACGCACCGATAAACTATCACGATCTAGATCTAGTCGAGTGGCTGCACCCCGACAACCCCCGCCTCCCCTGCTACCTGCGCAAATCGCTGGCCATGATAGGGGGCACCAAGGCTCGAGTTAGAGACATAATGCGGCAGCACGGACTCTGCTACAACAGAGTTATGTTCAGCGATGGCCAGCGCCGGTTGCTGTTCTCCCACGCTTTCGCCAACGCGGACTGCCTGATCCACGCACCGGTTACGATCTGCTCCAGCCTCAGGCTGTTTTCGAACACCCAGAAGTCGTTCGGGTCTCTCAAAGCCTGCAGGTGGGGCTGCTACTACCGAGTGACGATCATGAGCAACGGCTGCGTGAACACGGCCCTGTATACGAACCGCGGATACGGGGGCTTTGACAGCATCGCCTCTCAAGGCAGCGCCACCGGGGACGAGGTGTTGGAGAGGATCAAGCAAGAGGTGTCTCGCGTGTTGCCCAGGATCGACGTGGGCCGTATCAGGATGATGGCCCCGGAGATGAAGGAGACAGAGTTTGCAGCCCTGGTGTCCGCGGTGAAAGACAGCAACATCGAGGTCACCGGGCAAATGGACGGCGACGCTGAGCTTGAGCCGTGGCAGGAGGATGGCGCGGGGGAAGAAAATGCGAAACGCCCCTTGGACCACTCTGACGCCGACGACGCCAAGAGAGGTCGCTGGGATGCCTGTGAGACTGGTCGGGTTTCCGAGGACGAAGAATTTTTCTTTTTGTAGTGAGTCGATGGTGGGGTGTGTGGGCTGTGATAGATGGAAAGGAAGAAAAAAAAAAACTTTGCACTTGGAATGTGGTTGAAAGCAAACATGTGCGAATAAAAATGTTGTGAGAGAACAAACACAGAGTCGTCTGGTCATTTTCTTGTCTCCATCCTTCACAAACGTACGAAATGAAACACGTTTGGCCGCGACGGCTCTACCTCGGCCGCGACACCGAGCTCAAGTGACGACAAGAGGCCCAATGCTGAGGAGAGGACCGACGGCGAGAGGTGTCGCTCGGGCTGCCTCAGAGTACAGAGACTTTTTTTTTTTCATTTAGAGAGTGACACAGAGTGTGTACAAACCGACGGCGAGCGGCCGGGGAGGAGAGAGCAGGGGAAAAGGCTGGGGCGTCAAGAAAGCATGCCGCAGACCGCTCCGTCGTCCGTTTAGATGATTTGTGTGCGGTTGGAAAGTGATTGAAAACAAGCCTACGAATAAAGAATAAAGTGACATGACAAACACAGCCGTTTTCATTGTTTTATTGTTTCGCTGCCTCGAGTCTTCACGAGTGTAAGAAATGAAGTATGTTCAGGTGTAACAGCTCAACCGTGAGCATCAGCTGCCGGTAGGCGCAGCCCAGAGCGTGCAGATCCCGTCGCACGCAGAAAGCGAATCGGGACTCCATGCTCCCGATGGTGTTTCCCAAGCGGCCCTCCTGCGTCGTCCCGACAGGCCTTGTTTTGCGCCGGGCCTCCAGTCTGCGCAGGGATTCCTCGGCCCTGCTGTAATCGAGCTCCCCGCAGCGGGTCAGCTGCAGCTCTCCGGGCTGCACGCGCGCGCTCACCAGAGGGCTGAGGGCCCCGCAGACCGACACGAGCATTTCCGAGTTTGCCGTCCGCTCGCGGGCCACGGGACACGCGAGGTTGGTGAACTTGCACCTAGGCGTTTCTTCCCTGCCGTGGTGTCGATCGCGCGGGTCGCGGGGCTCTTCGAAGGAGCACAGCCCGTACATGTTCATGAACTGGTACGAGGTCGAGGCCGTGCTTTGCCTTTCCACGTGCTCGCGCACCATGTCTTTTATGTCAGAGAGGGCTTTGGCCCTCAGTTCGCCGTACAGCCTCCTGTATTCCACGTCGATAGGACTCTCTCCTCGGTCGTCGTCCTCCTCCCTGATTCTCTTGGGCACAGGAGGCTCATCGTTCGGCTCGCCTTCGCCCTCCCAGTCCGGGAGCGAGCCGTAGCATGCTTTGACGGCGCTCGCCACGAAAAAAAGTTCGGGGATGTCCGCGGGACGCGAACCTCCCGTTTGCGTGGACATAACCGACTGCGCCCACTTGATCCGATACCTGGTCGACGAACTCGGAAGCGCCTCGCTCGCCGACCTGCCTTTAGTAGAGTGCCTGGTCAAGCATCTGGAGCTGGTCTCCGGCCCTGACGTCTGGTCTCCTAGGGCACGCGCCTACGTCGGCTACGACCCTCAGGTCCACGGCTCTTTCGGGCGGTTGAGGCCCGGACCGGCCGGCCGCGTGCGGTTCCTGGGGAAGCTGCTGCCCGTTTACTGCAGGCTGTGCTTCCTCTGCGACTGTCACGGCAGGGCTCTGGATGCCGCGAGGACGCTGCGGTCTAGACTGACGGCGGCCGCCGAGTCCGGGGGATCGGCGGCGCCCCCGAGCCTCGCGTACGAGACCAGGGCCCTGGAGTACCTGACGGAAAACCTCTCCTCCGCTCCACCTCCCGAGTGGGACTGCGTGCGCCGTTCCCCTGACGTTTCGGCCGAAGTGAAAATCGCGAGCGAGCTGCTCTGGTCCCACTTGGTGCTGGTTTACGCCGGCAACCGCAGGCTGCTGCTCTTCAACGCGGAGCTGTTTTTCTCAAGGCCGCTACAGTCGACGGCCCTCTGCTCCAGCGAGCTCAGGGAGGCGCTGTTTTTGCACGGCAAGCATGGACCCTTCTCCCAGCGCAAAGGCCGCCGTCAGGCGCGAGGAGCGAGTATCGGCTCTGCGTGGCAGGGGCGAGACTGCCCCGTTCTTCCACCAGACCCGCGTGCACAGCGAGGGCCTAGATCCGACAGGGGGGGAGGAATGTTGCGAGAGACCCGAGTGTCTCGACTGTGCTGGCTCGCGGTTTTGTGGCTCCTGGACCAGCACCGATGCCACAGCGAACTTGGTTGGCTCAGTAGGCCCGTACCGTGTCGTCCCTAGCCCCGACGTGCTCGGGCGAGGCGGGGAGCCAGAGCCCCGGCGCCCTTCTCCGCAGGAGACAAACGACACCCTCAGGGCCGCCGGCAGCTGCGTGGTGGACCTGAACGGCTCCGTGCTCCTCCACGTGCTTCACGTGAACACGGTGGGCAACCGCAAGTTCAGCGCCGTGGTGTACTCGGAAAGCCTCAGGCGCTACGCCCTTCAGCAGTCCAACACGACGAAAACCAAGCTCGTGAGCAGGCTCCGCTTCGTCTCGGACAAGAAGAAGCTCAGCTCCCGACACGGCTACAAGAACACCCGCATCGAGTTCTCGTCCAACCCCAGCCGCAGCGCGAACTACACGTCCAACGCGAAGCACGCGCTGCAGCCCTACTTCAGGGGGCTGTTCGAGACCGTGTCCATGGCCCAGGGCACCTGCGTGGTCTCCGCTAAGCCCTTCGAGGTGAACAACGAAAACCTCACGAGCTACATGTACGGCGTGGCGAACCCCGCGAGCGTGGTGATTCGCATGAAAGACACCAAAAAGGACTTTCACACTCCCTTCTTCTTCTCCTCGGTAAACGTGACGGGCGAGGAGAACAGGCACCAACTTTTCTCCTCCATGTCCATCAATTCGCAGAGGGTGAAGAGCGCGGCCGAAGAACTCCCCCGGGCCCTGGCATCCGTGGCCTCGCTCGTGGAGCTCCACGGCCACTTCAACAGACTTTGCTGCGAGCTGGCGCACGAGCGAGGTGGCACTCTCACGACCAGGGAAAAGGTCTGCCTGGTGTACCTCACGGAGATGTACTTTTTGCGAGTCAGGGACCGGAACCACCCCACGCGCTGGCCCGGCTACAGGGAGGCGCTGAGGGGCTCATTCGCCGGCCGCTACGGGAGCCGGCTGACGGCGTTTCAGGACAGAGTCCTCTCCAACTACTACCAGAAAAACCCAGAGTTCGTCCACCTGGTCCCGTGGCTCCTGGACAACCCGAGCGTGCGGCACCGGGAGATGCTCTTGGCCCACGAAGCCTACCTGAGAGAGGAGGGAAAAGAGGCCGCTCGAGCAGAGCTGATAGCGGCCGTGGTCTGCCACTGCGAAAACGACCTGACCCGCCGCCCCCCGGAGGGCTTCCCTGACCTGCGGGACGTCGACTTCTCGCGACTCGGCTACAGTGAACTCACGCTGAGGCACGCGCTGGACAGGTCCACCAAGGCCAGCGACGACGCTCGCCCAGGCGGTCGGGCTAAATGACCGGCGCGGTCCCCACGATAGCGAGCCCCCCTACCATGACGACCGAAGTGAGCGGCGGCACCGAACTCGGGAGCCTCCCTCGAGCTTCCATCCTCAGGGTCTGGGAGATAGTGAACCGGCACTACGAATCCACCTTGAGCTCGCTCGAACGAGAGGACACCTCTCGTAGAGCCGCGGCTCGGGTGAGCTCGCTGGCGAAGGAGCTGCGTGACCTGACCGCAGCCTGCACGGAGAGGCTCGAACACGTGGAAGCTCGCGTCAAGGAACTCAAGGCCCTCGAGTTCGGCGGAGTTCGCAACGAGCAGCCCGACGGAGCGCGGGCCGGCGAGGCTCTCGGCGGAGAGTGGCACTTTGTCTACACGCGCCGAGGAGATGTGTTCGGATACATGAGGCTGATCCCCGAAACGCTCTCGCGGCTCCCCTCGGACGCGGACGACACGAGCCTCTGCGGCGGGCAGAGGGCCGAGTTCACGCTGCCGACACAGGTGGCGGAGGAGGCCCGTCGCGTCCCCACGGGCCGGTCCGGGAGCGCCCGAGGACGAGCGGAGTGCCCCCGCTGCGGCGAGTCTCTGGATCTCTCGGAGTTCTGGAGGCACGCGGTGTATGAGATCGCAGAGAGGGGAGCCAGGGTTCCTGCGCGCCGCCCCCCCGTTCGTTCAGACGGTCCGCGACCGAGGTGGACCTTGGAAGAGGGCGAAGGTTGGGACGAGCCCATTTACAGGCCCAGAGACCTGACGAGCACGTGCGAAATCGGCGAGTGCTTCTCCCAGCTGAACTTGAAACACTTTCTCTCGGACGATGACTTCTCCGGGGCCCTGGACCGCGCTTTCGAACTCTTGGCTCTGAGGTTGAGATCTTAACGGAGACCACAAAGACGACACGGCTGTTGGCAAAAAAAAAAGGTTGAAAGATTAAGAGAAGAATCGAAAGGAAGAAAAAAAAAGAAAAAGAAACGGTTGTGTGCACGCAGAAAGTTGTTGACAGCGAACACATCTGAATAAAAATGAAAGTTGTGAGATAACAAACACAGTGCTGTTTCATTGTTTTATTGCGTCAAGGTTTCATAAGCATACACAATGAAGTATGTTCAGGTGTTACAGTTCCACTGTGACCGTGAGGGCTTTGGGTTGCTCAAGGCCGGTTGATGTTCACGAAGCGGGTGCTCAACGGTCAATCGTGCCTGGTAGCGAACAGGAGGGCTTCGACTGTCAAAGCAGAGCCACCGGGGACAAAGGGTCGGAGAGGGGAAGCTTGGACGAAACATTTTGTATTTTCGAAAAAGGAAGACTTTTTCTGTCGGGAAATCTCAGAGTGGGGCAATGAGCTGTAAAAGAACAACAACAAATAGTGGTTGAAAGCAGACGTGTGCAAACGAAAAGCAACGAGAGAAGAAAACTGAAAGTTGTTTAATTGCCTCAATGTCTCAAGCCTTCAAAATAAAGTACGTTCAGGTGTGACAAAGACTTTTTTTTGTCCTTTTATTTGTTCGGAGATTTCCGAGGTACTTTTCGCGAAGAAAGTGGTCAAAGGCAAACGCTTGCGAATAAAATTGTACGAGAGCTGTTTCATTTGTTTTCTATCGTCTCGAATTTCTGCGAAATGATATTCCGGCACAACAGTTTGACCGTGACCGTCGTCTGCCAGTAGGTGCAGCCCAGAGCGTGCAGATCCCGGCGCACGCAGAGAGCGAATCGAGATTCCGGACTCCCGAGGACGCTCCGATTTTGACCCGCTTATTTACAAGCCCAGAGACCTGTTGATTACCCGCGAAATCGACGAGAGCCGCTTCCACCGGCCACCATGTTCTCATACTCCTACAAGCCGAGCGCAGCCTTCGCCTCGGCTCCGCTCGGAGCCCGTCCCTCCGCCGCAACGCCCACAGTCAGCGGTGTGGCGAGACAGGCCGAGAAAGATCTCCGCTCGGAGAACGAGGGGGTCGACGGCGCGGCGGTCGGGCCTTCTCGGGCGGCTCCTGGGATCTACGAGACCCTTGCGAGCGATGAAGTGGTCACGCTCGACTGCCTGACTGGGGTGGTGCGATCTGAGCGGGGCTGCACGTTCGTGCAGTACATCCCGACGGAGGAGCACAAGCTGCGCGCCGGGCGGAAGAGCGCCCCAGTGGAACAGATCAACAGGTTCCTCAGGTCGTTAGGGGACAGCGGCGTGCCAGCTGAAACCTCCTTGATTGCGCTCTGCCCGTTGGAGCCGGGCCGCCGGAAGACCCTGTGGATAAGGGTAGCGCTGGAGGAAGTGCAAGAACTCAGCCTGGAAGCCCTGTGGATGCTCAAGGGCGAAGCGCGGCTTCACGCGGAGAGGACCAGCCTCGTCGTGTGGCCGGAGTCGAGCGCGCTGGGTTCCAGCTCGCTGAGCCCGACGGCCGAACGAACCCTGTGCCCCGCATCCGAAAGGGACGCGGAACGTCTCGCCGCTCTCGCCGAAGAGGGCCTCCTGAGCCCCTGTGAGAGAGGAGAGCGGCGCGAAGAGGGCTCGAGTCGAGAGGCCGCCCGCGTCTCGACACAACGAGACGAGTCGGGGCCCGGACGGTCCGGTCTGAAGCGCGTGAGGGTCAGAACGGGACTGGTTGGCGACTGCCCAACACACAGCCTACCCGAGAATTCGAGAGACGGCCAGCCGTGCAGGAGATCGAAAAGACAAATACGACGGCGGGCGCAGTCCTCCGGGGTAGGTTTCATCAGAAAAAGAATCAAAGCTACAAAGACAGCCGAGAAGAGGGTCGAAGCGGAGTCGACGTTTGCTCGATTCGGACGGGAGAACTCCACGATCTCTCCTGAAGAGACTTCATCGCTTCCTCCTCCTCCTCCGCCTCAGCCTCCCGTTCGTCCTCACGATCCTGTTCCCCGTCACGGCACCGTCAAGGCCCCCACGCGCAAAGCGCAGGATCGGGCCGAAAGAGAGCTCGGGGCTTTGTCCCTCTCGTCTCGGCGAGTAGAAAGGCAGCCCCGGGCGCTTGGCGGAGAGTCTCCACCGTGTTCGGTTCCCAGTTTCGGACAGGCCAGAGAGACCAGTCTGTCGCCTTCCGGGGAGAGAGTCCGTGTCTCGTCGTCTCATCAACGCCCGGTGCCCACGGCGGTTTCGGCCGAAGCTTCTCGGGGCTGCGGGCTGATGTAGAGCGCGGACGGGTCGTGCGGAGCACCCGGGACCCGCTCTTCCGTCGTGACCTCTTCGCAGCTTTTCACGTCAGAGGGCCTGAGGCCGAGTTTGTTCGCCAACAGCAGGCCGTAGGCAGGCGGGTGCAGGGAATCCTTTGTGAGCATGATATCGCTCACGGAGAGGGACCCGTCTGGCTTTCTCCCCGACAGGCTGTCGGCGAACGTGGCACCGGACGTGTTGAGGAGAGCGACCAGGGCGCTGTGGAAGATGTGCACGGGGGATCCGGACTCCAGTTCTCTCACGCCGTCCCTGTGGTTGTACTGTATGGTGTTGTGTCTCCTGTTGAAGTGGCTGAATCCCGACAAGGCGCTACGCCAAAAATTTGTCCAAATGCTCAGAGTTTCCTCCAGGTGAGCAACGCTGACAGAGGACGGGTAGCTGCACACCAGCCTCACGTCCGAGCCGAGCTCGGTCACGGGATCCCGGTCTCCTTCGGCCCCGTCCTCCCGCTCGGCGAGTCGACGTTCCAGACGCCTGGACACGTTCTCCGCCATCCTCAGCAGCCCGGGATCCTCGCACTCGGACCTGAGCTTTTCCAGAGCCGCGCGAGGACGAGAGGTGACCTCGGTCAGAAATCCGCGCACCAGCAGGACCTCTTTGCCTTCGGATATCATGGAGGCCATCATCTTGCTGAGGCTGTGGGACACGCTGGCGGACTTGTGCTTGGACACCGAGGCGCACGCGCCCGACTGCAGCAAGGAGTCGGGCAGCTCGGCGTCGTTCAGCAGTCCCAGCATGTCCGTCTGTTGGTTGCAGGCGAGGGCTCGCGACAGGTTGTCCAGCAAAGGTCTGTCGGTCGCGTTGCCTACCACCGAGATGCCAGCGTCCCGCTGCTCGGCCCTCGAGGAGAGCATCACGTCTGCCACGCGCGCCAGCGACGACCGATCGGCCCCCGCGCTGGTGTACACGTGCCTCGCCGCGGCCTCGTTCAGACCCCTGGTTATCCTGCCGAAAAGCGTCCTCCAGTTCTTGACGGTGTCGTGAGCCCTCTCTGCCAAGGAGGAAAAGGAAGGACCCGAAGCCGACCAGCTGCTGTCCCACACCGACGCTCGTCTGTAGAGGACCCCGTCCACCGCCGCAGTGACGAGAGCGGTGCGCTTGTCGTAGAAGGCCAAGCACGAGGAGGCTCTGCACTCGGGCACCACCGGGCACCGTCCGTGTTCGAAGGTCTTCATCACACCCCATAGAGTCACCACAGACATCTTCAGCTCTGTCTCCTTCACGGGGTTCCGAACGAAAGCCTCGCGCTCTCCCCTCACCCAGTCCGCGACTATCTTACACACCACGGCCGCCGGCGCGCAGGGCACAGACGCCATCATCAGCAACTTGGCTGTCTCCGCCAGACTGTCCAAGGGAACTTCGAGCACGCGAGGAAGCGCCTCGTCGTGAGCCTCTTTCTCTTGGATCGCTTCGGCCGCGGCCCCGGGAGGGCTGAGGCCGTCCGGCGACACCACAAACAGGCGTCCGGCACTACGGGGCGGGGCCGCTTCGGCATCTTTCCTGCAGCGCTTGCTGGGGCGCGCGTCCGGCCCGCCGGAGCCCGAAACCATGTTGATCACGGCAGCTTTGCCAGACAGGCCGAGGCCGAGGGATCTGATTTTCTTCCACGGCAGGAAAAGGCAAGGCACGAAGCCCGCCAGCACGGTCCAGCGGATCATGTTTCTCAGGGTGCTTTTGATGTGCCCGCAGCAGGGGCGGTTGGCCACGTAGTGCCCGACGAGATAGCGGACCAGGCACGCGGCGCTCTCGCTGTTGCTGCCCAGCACGTTGCACAGCAGCAACTCCACCGACAGGGCCGGGCTGAAAGTGTTCACGATCTCCTCTATCACCACGGCCAGCTGCGGATCCTCGCTCACAAAAGCCCAAGATGCGACGTCCCTGTGTAGCGGCAACAGGTCGTAGCACTGCTCGTAGCAGTCCCAGCGCGCCTCTCCGCGGGGGCGATTACGGTTGCGTGCACGATGAGCGCAACGGCCGTTCCTGAAGTCCTCTAGAACCCTCGCGTCCCCTCTGTCCGCCAAGGCGCACTCGGCCAAGGCCGCCTCCCGGACGTCGAGCGGTTCTTCGTCCGCCTTCATCGTCACAATTCTGTTCGACTCGACTTTCGGACGGTAACCGGGAGGGGTTAATGAGAATCCGCTCCTCAGCTCCTCACCCGTACTCAGCTGCTCCCGCCGCGTCTTCGACCCCTCTCGTCGGCCATGTTCTGCGTACTGTTCAAGGCGCTCTGCTGCCTTTGCGGCAACGGGCGGACGGCGCGCGGCCCTAGCGGGTACCGTTATGAGGTCCTCGGAGACAGCGGCGACGAGTACGGCGTCGAGGAAGGCGACGAGGCGGACGAAGCCGAACCTCGCCTCAGGGACTTCGCGCTGACGCGCAAGAGAGCTATCGGCCTGACCAGGTTGAAACTGAAAGCTATCAACTCCGCCTCGGACGTGTCCGTGGCGGAGAGGCTCTTGGAACGCCACGGTCAAAATGACCCAAGCTTACTAACTTACGAGGGCAGGTGCCGCGAGGAAATGCTGGCGGCTTTGAGCAAGCTCCCACCTTACGCGCACGGGACCCAGATCGACAGACCTTACAGGATAACGCCAGCCTCGCGCATCGGAAGCGAACGCAACGGAGCGATCGTGTGAGCGCAAGGGTCCCTTTCGCCGAAGAGGGGGGGGGTGAAAAGGAAAAAAGAAAAAGAAAGAAAAAAGAAATAAATCACCATGAGCGTGGTCAAGACTGACCCCAGCGTTTACTCGCTGAGATCTCTGGAGGCTGCCAAACGACTGGTCAAAGCGCCTGGGTTTCTGGCCGACTCGACCGGGGCGTTCTCCGAGCTCGTGGCGGAGAAGGTGATCAGGGCGTCCGCGGCCAACACCTCGGTGTCGGCCGACGCGGTCGTGATGATACTGCAGGCCCACATGGGAGTGTCTCTCTTCAAGCAGCAGAAGGACACGAGCCGTTTGCTGGCGGGCTTCGTGTACAAGATGTTGATCCCGGACAAGTCCGTGCCCACGGGCACGCGGTTCACGAGGCGTTACAAGATCACGGATCAGCGAGAGGCCCAGAGATGTACCTACGACACGGTGGGAAACGGGGTTCGGACCAGGGAGTACAGCCAGGTGTTTCAGCACACGTCCAAAGTGGTGACCATGCAGTTTGGATTTCTGCTCGGCATCACGGTGCCTTCCGTGGCGGAGGAGCTGATACGCAGGGAGCTGGAGCAGGCCAGGACTTCGTGGGAGCTCACCAAGACCATAGAGGTCCTGGAGTACTGCGCGGCTCAGCCCACGCTCACGGACAGGGTCTGCCAGAAACTCGCATCCCTCCCCAGAGCGGAGAAGCTGGACTCTGTGCTGACGATGGCCGAGCTCATGTGCGGCACCGTGAACGCGCATCCGGATTCTTTCGTGTGCGTGGTGGAGAACGCTCGCAGGGTCCTCTGCAGCGACAGGCCAGAGGTCCTCGTCATGGGAGACACCCTCTTCAGGGTGGTGTCCCAAGACTCCAGCGCCGTCAGGACGCGCATCGCTTGCGAAAACGTGAAGCTCGCGCCCGAGTTCTGCGTCTACACCGCCGCCGACGAGAAGTCGCGGGGCGACGGGCTCCACGAGTTCACCATGGAGTTGGTCAACAAACGCGAGCTGGGCGACAGGGACCTGGCTTTCGCGGACGACTCCAGCTTCAGGGACCAGGTCACGGAGATGCCGGTGAACCACATTCTGATCGGCGGCGGGCGTTCGGTCGGCATTCCCATCGCGTTGGTGGACGGCGTGCAGATGGAACACGGATGCGGGAGGGAGACGTCCACGGAGCACAAAGCTTTCAGCAACACCCAGGGTTTCAAGTGGGAGTACTTCACGGTGGGCTGCACGGCTCCGGCGCTCGGCCAGATATCGCCGTCCAAAGTGCTCTCTGCCACTGACTCCGAAGAGGTCGGCTACAAGCAGCTGGCCCAGCGATCGCCCTCGGTCTCGTACCTGCACCAGTACGACGGCGCCGTGGTCTGCGTGACGCTGAGGGAGCTGCACCGCCTCGGCAGTCCTCGAGCTCTCTTCGGCAGGGAGCGCAGGGACAAGCTGCAGGGGGACTTGAACGCCTTCATGAGGAACGGACCCAGAGGGATCGCCGTGGGACGCATGGCGCAGTTGGCGCACAGCGATGACTGGTACCAGAAGATCAAGAACCCCGCGTCGCTGCTGGAGTTCGACGTTCGAAACATGGTTGTGCCCGAAGCCCCGGACGACGCCTCTCACGGATCGGCCGCCGTCGAGCCCGTGCGCTGGGTCGTCAGGCCCAGGGTGACCCTGTTCAACACCTCCGCCATGAACAGCCTCTCCAACGAGATCGCGCAGATCGGAAGCGAGCTCCTCGCCCGCTTCGGAGACAGCGAGCACGCCAAGACCGTGACCCTCAACCTCACCTTTCTCAGCAAAGCCCTGGATTACCGCGGTGGTGCGCAGCGCATGCTGGAGATGAGAGGCAAGATTCTCGCGAACCAGCCCATCCGTGACTTAGAAGTGGATGGGTGGACGAGGGGCCGCCTGTTCTGGTCCTGGATGGCGGACCCCATATGCGCCGTGTACATGCGAAAGGCGCTCGGGGCCAAGGAGATCGGCGCCAATGCGCCTGATTTCACCGTGGAGGAACGGGAGGTCCTGGTGCAGCTCGAGGGGTTGATAACCGGAGTGCTGGCACTGTTTAGAAACGTGGTGGGGGACAGGGCGAACTCTGTCGTGGCCTCCATGCCCTGCTGCTTCAGCCACCGGCGCTACGCGGCCATGGATGGGTCCCAGGCCACGGTCAACGAACGCGGATATCCCGTCTGGTTCACCTTGGACGACATGGACTACTGCAACCTGATGTATTGGATCATCCTACCGAGCCTGGGGGCGAGGGTGTATCGCCGGCAACCCGTCGTCGAAAACGAAGCCCACGCGGTGCGCGACCCGCTGAGGTACAGGGACGGGGAGCCGAACCTCTCTCTCGAGCTGGGCATCGACGGCAACCTAGGATTGACCGTCGCCCGTCTGACCGGGGAATGCGTCTTCTCCAGGGTGGCGCCCGAGGCCTTCGCCGAAGACGCCAGCGAGCAGTTCGAGCCCACGGCCTCTCGCCACGTCTCCTGCACGGACCTGGGATTCCACAGGAACTCTGTGGTCACGTACATGTGGTCGATAAGACTCAGGAAGATCTCCGGCATCGGAAACGACCTGGCCAAAGCGCTCCTCGGCATGCACTACAGCACCCTGCTCACTCACGACGTGGTCAGGGATCACTACGACACCGTCTACTACTCCGGCTTGTCCTACCTGATGTTCAGGGGAGTGAGGTTCACGGGCTGCGGAGTGTCCCTGATGCAGCAAAAGTCGGCTCTGTACGCGCTGGGCACGCAGGTGCTGTGCAACCCGACGGCGAACAACACTCACCAGGTGTGCACCGTGAACCAGTACTGCGAGTCGGTGGTGATACCGGACACCCTGGAGTCGCCCGGGCTTTACATCCCCAACCTGTACATGAAAGACGTGCGAGGGGGAGACGTGCACCTGGAGGGGCGCGGAGGGCCGTACGACATGGTGATCGCGGACGCCTTCAACGGCTTCTGCCCGGAGTCCGACAGCGCTTGCGGCTACCGCAGGCCGTACATCTTCACCACCGGCCGGTCCCAGAGCCTGCAGGGACTCACGGGCGAGGTGCCCTTGGATCCGCTCATGCGCTCGGAGGCCTACACCTGCATGCCCACTCTGCTCAGGCCCTTCAGCTCGGCGCTCAGGTCGCGAGGCAGACGCAGAGGCGACGGCGGAGAGGACAGCAACCACAGCGTCTTCTGCGACGCCCTGCACGCGGCGGAGTTCGAAAAGAGCGTGCTGGATCACGTGGGGGACCTCTTCAAGGACACCACGGAGAGAGCGAATGGGAACAAGCGGGCCACGGACATCATGCAGCCCTCGCTCGGGGTGGCTTTCTGCGGTACTTACAGCATCGGGAAGACCTCGGACAGGAAGCTCATGAGCGCCTGCGCCGCGACGGGCGGCGAGCCCCTCGTCGACAGGCTCGCGCCCAGAATCAGCGGCACGGGCCTGTTCGCTTGCAACCCCATGCAGACCACCGCTCGGTTGATAGCTCCCATATTCAGCAGGATATTCGAGAGCCCCAACCATGGTCGCAGGCTGTTCTTGTGAGGGAGGAAACGGAACGTAAAACGGGCGAAGCGCGCGGGAGAAAGGAGAGAGAAGAGAAAGCAGGGAGGAAGGATGCCTCGGGTCAGGGGGCCCGGCTTAGCGCGCAAGGTGGCCCGCGGACTCTGGGCCTTTGCTGAATTGGTGCTTTTGTGCGGGGTCAATTTCTTCGTGACCCTGTACATGCACCCAGTTGACCGCGAGCGCGCCATCGCCTTGATTAGGAAGAGGGAGGAGGCCGAAGTGGACGCCGCCATCAACACAGTGGCCAGGTCCATCACGGGCCTGGACGCGAACATAGAAATGATCAAGGGGATCATTGGCTCCGAGTCATGTGACAGGGCCGTGACCGCCGAGTACGTGAACGAGCTGCGCTCGGCCGAGACTCAGAGGGACCAGCTCCGCTACATGCTCATGGCGCTCAGGGGCCGGATCGATGCTGTCAGGCTGGTGGGCGCGGTGGACACTCTGTCAGACAGCGTGGGGCTTCAACTCAACGCTTCGGCCAAGATAAACAGGACGGTGCTCGCCTTGAACGTCCACAGGGACCTCGACGACATGAGGGAACCGGTGTCTAAAATGACGGTGGAAGATGCCAGCGGGGCTTACGAAGACGGCCATCTTACTCAGAGGCACCCTCACTGGCTCGTGTGACCGCCCTTAAACTGGGTAGTCCCGCTACGGTTCTCTGATGGGGAACGCATATAAATTCCTACCGGAAGGTCTGGGTTGTTGGGGTTTCAGGGCTTTTCTTTTCTTTTCTTTCTTAGTGTACCTGCCCTTTGTATAAAGTGTGTCTCTTTTGCTGTGCTGCCTTTTTTGTTTTGTTTTCAAATGCAACAGTGTTTGACTGTCTGTGTGTGTTGATCTTGTAACAAATTCTGAATAAAATAATTTCTGAAAACACAACTGCTTGGCTTGTTTCCATATTCTGTTTGCCAAGAAATGTAGAGAGAAGATGTGAGACTACAGTAGGCGTACTTCAATCAACAGCAATATGATTTTATTCAAAGTACAAAAGGAAAATAAGTCTTACATTTCAAGAGGGTACAGTTCATGTGATTGGATTGCATGCTGAGGGTACAGTTCATGTGATTGGATTGCATGCTATGAAAAAGAAATGCACGAGGTAGAAAGACAACTACGCAAGCCTTCGCTGTTTCAATGGCAGTCACAAGGAATAACATCTGCTTGTCCAAAGAAACCTCTGAGATAACTGTGGTAAAGAAAACAAATTGTAAAAGAGTAAAAGCAAAACACTTCGATGACAATTCCTATGCAATCATGTTCCACACACCTGTTTTTTTCAAAAAAAAAATATAATATAAAAAAATGATGATGAAATAATGTGAACATTGTGAGCAAAAATGTTCATACGTAGACATTTTTGTCACCTTCGTAGCAAATGGGTCGGGTCAGCGTATTTCCAGTCTCCGAGTTACGGTGGCAGTCGCTGAACTCCTCTGCCACGTTCATGTAAAGCGTCTGGGATTGGCAGCAAGACAGCGGCCTGTAGTCGAACAGAGCGGCCGCAGCTGCGTTTTTAGCCGAAAACACATCTGCGTCCAAGGCGAAGGGTCGTACCCTTTTGTGTACGTAGCTGGGATCCGCTTTCTCCATTCCGCTTCGGGCGGCAAGCTCAGCGATGGCTTGAACGATGGTGGGTCCATCGAGCGGCTTGCAGTCCAAGACCACGTGGATGTCCCTTTCAACGCGCCCGCCGCCTTCCCTTGAGCGGTACTGCACGGTGAACCACGTGCGCAGGAGGAAAATCATCCTCTTGAACTTGACCTCGGACACCGTCTCCCTCAAAGAACTGTCGATCAGTGGGAGGACTCTCATGCTCCCACCCTGGCACACTCTGGTGGTGCACCACGCTGCCAAGACGATCTGTTCCTTGAACACGAAACAGCACCAGTGAAAGTAATGCGTGCCCATGTCCACGTCGAACAGCCGCGGCAGGTGCACGTCGGGCCCGATGGCCGCCTGGGTGCTCTCGGGGCACCATTTCCCCACTAGCACGCGGTCCCAAAACCCCGGGATGTGAGGCATGCAAACGTATCTGTAGGCATCATACTCAGGCAAGAGCTTATTTTCCCAGTAGGTGAAAGACATGTCGTTTGCTGGATTCTTTATCAGGGTCTGGAACGCTGCGTAAAAAAAAAAAAAGAGAGAGAGAAATCAGAGAGAGGAAAGTCAGACTCTTGAAGCTGTGCAAGGTCGAGGTGCTAGAGGGTGTGCCTCTTACCTCGCTGAAGTTCCTCGTCACTTGGCGACCCTTCGGCCAACATCCTTTCAACGCATTCCTCTTTTTCGATCCTCGTCATGAAGCGGTCGCTACCTTCTCGCTCCAGTTCCCAAGCTCCTACAGCCTCCATCTCCGGCATGTCAGCCAGCGCGTTTGCCGTGGCGTTCACCATTCCGTTCTCGGAGACGACCCAGTGCTTTCGGCAGCCTCCCTGCGCTCTGATGCACAGCGTGCACAGGACGCATCCGCAGAGGCACTGCACGGGTCGATTGAGTTGCATGAGATACCCGCAGCACACCGGCGCACGGTTGAAAACCCGTCTGCATGATGGGCAAGTGATGAGATCTTCGAGCGTGGATAGGGAGACGCCGGGGATGCCGTCCCAAGGGCGCGGCCCCGCGCTGCCCTCTGCGCTCCAGCACGCAAGCTCCTCTTCTGCGGGCGTCCTGGGCTCGCGTCGGTTGGACTCCACGGAGAGACAGAGCCCTGGAGACTCACTCTGCAGCGCTGCGCCGGGCTCGTCTTTCGGCGGCTCGACGTCAGGCTGCGAGCTCGGGCGTCCGTCCCCTCCATGGTCGAGATCTTCGTCACCCGTCTCGGGTGGCGGAAGTAGAGAGCCTGGAAGCTCAATCGTCTCCGCGCAAGTCGAAGCGACCCGAGGAGGAACTTGGTAACCGTTTGGGGGTTCCGCCGTGCGCGGCTCGATGCAATCGGGGTACGTGATCAAGTTGATGTCGTCGTACGCTTTCGTGATGACGCTCTCGCACAGCATGGCGCTGGCTTCTTCCTCCAGCGTACCGTACTCCTCGTCCTCAGTCGAAGTCAAATAATATCTGGAGGGGTTTCTGTAACGCACCCACAGTGACACAAAAGACAACTTGTGAATATCACCTTCAAACCATGCCTCCCAGGATCGACGGGGATACCCACGGCTGGCCGCTGATGCTCCAGATGGCAGTGTGCAGCTCTTCGTCCATTCGCTTCGCGACCTCGACGCCTTCCTCGGACTCCGGGACGTCGATCTCCCCCGGGCGGAGCGAGCGTTCGCTCTCCGCGCCTCGGTCTTGCTCCGTGGCGTCCACTGGGCTAGGCGGAGGCGCCGGAGTGGGCTCGACGTGGTTTGCTTTCCGCAGGGCTTCGAGTCCAACGCAGATTGCGCCTCCCGGTACCGGCTGTCGCCCTCCATCCGCGAGGGCCTCGCGACACCCCGCGCTTTCAGCACCAGGACACAGAGGCTCGCCGCGAGCCTCTTCCGCCTCGTCTTCGGTTTCCTCCGGAGAGGCCGCCTCGTTTTCTACGCGCCCCCGACTCTTGTCGTCTTCGTCCGAGGAGGAGGCGCTGACATCAGATGGACTGCACGCGCGCTCTTTGGCCTCGTACTCGGCCGTGCGAATTTCGCCCTTCTCTTCTTCGCCCTCGCTGTACTCGCCTTCGCTGGAGCTGTCTTCCTTTGTCGAACAACACCCTAGTCTCCAGGGCCTGGTCGCGGTGTCTCGCTCCGTGCGACGGCCTCTCCGCGAGGACGACGATTGGGGGTTCGCGCGGTCAAAATTGCAACCGGCGTGAGGCACAGCCCAGCGAACTGCCTTTCGCCTGCCGTCGTGAGCTTCACCGACATCCACGCCAAAGTGCGACGGTTCTTCACCAGTGGGCCCCTCTGGCTCGGTCCTCCTTTTCACGAGCCGAATCTCGGATTTAGTCCTGCGAGGGCTGAGGCTCGGGTCCCGCTTGCGCTTGATCCTCTCGCTCCGGTGATATTTGCCGTCTCCTTTTCGCACGCAACCGCCCGCAGGGTTTGCCCTTCTGCGACGAGGTGCAAATTCAGGGTCGAGCTCCTTTCCAACCTGCCTCTTGAGTGTCGGGTAGAGGGGAGGCTCGCGGTCGAGACGGACGCATCCGAGGGCCCGCTCGCGTCCGCTTCCTCGGTAACGATCGCGGACTCCATCCCTCTGGTCGCGGCGGGAGATCTCGCCCTCGGCCCACTCGGGCGTCCAGTCGAAGCGCTTTCTTTCTCTCCTTCTCTTCTCCGTTTCGTGCCTTCTCCTTTGCTGCAGGTTGCGCAGGGGAGAAGGCGTAGTGTATCTGCGTTGGCCCCCGCCGATCCTTCTTTGTTCGGGCCTGGCCTTCCTCTGCATCTTTTCGTTCTCGTATCCAGCCGAAATCACCCTCATTGCACCGCGGGCTTCGTTAGAACAGAGAGCCGAGTTCCACCCAGATGCCGAGGGGCGAATCTCTAGTGTTCCTGTACGAACGAACGCTGGGGTGTGAGCTCAGTCCTCTGTGAGCAAACTTGGCAGCACTTATATAGCCCCTCCTCGACAGTCTCGAAATCTCTGCAACAGAAGAAACTCTCACCTTCCTCACTTTCATGCCAAAACAAAACTCATCACTATCAGTGAGTCTGACCTTCCCCCAGAGTGCAAGAACTCCGCTCGCAGCAAGACGTCTCTGGGTTGGACGAGATCCGTCAGAGTCAGGCCGATGTTTACAGCGTCTGACCGATGTGAACAGCGTCCGTCCGACAGCCACTCGCCTCCTCCGACCAGGCTTAAAAACGGCCGAGTGCAGTTCATAGAATACGACCGATGCTCGCAGTCACTGTCCTCCCTCCTCGACCTTCCCGCGAAGCTCAAAAAGTCAGACCGGCATCTCGCACGCCAAGCATCCACGGTGGCATCAATCCGCTGTTAATCGGAGCAGCCCAGACATTCGAAACACAAAAAGTTCTGGGCTCAGAAAAGAAAACTGGTAGGCTCAGGGGAAGGTAGATAATGTTTGGGAGCAATAGGAAAACAGGAGAGGCAGGGAGTAAGACATGAAGGTGGAGACTTGGGAGGAGCAGTGCTCAGGGGAAGGTGGAGAATGTTTGGGACCAATAGGAAAAAAGGAGAGGCAGGGAGTAAAAGATGAAAGTGGAGACTTGGGAGGAGCAGTGGAAGCCCATGCTCTATGAAGGTGGGGGGAGAAAAGAGAGCAGAGTGGTGTTGGTGACCATAAAATTACTTCTGATCAGCGCAACTGCTTGTGCACGCAGATGTTTTTTTTTTTTGTTTTGTTTGTTTTGTTTTGTCAATTCACGCTTGCAGAAGCCAGGCTTACAAACCTCTCTCTTTCCCACTCCGGAGATCGGCAGGAATAAAGCACAGGGTGCACTGCCGTGAACGTGTGAACACATTTTTTGGGTTTTTTTTTTTGACAAAGAAAATGTGTAGTGTATTTTCCCAGAGATGAAGCGCAAGCTGTGTTCGGTGGCAAAACACTTCAAAGCAACGAGAGCATTTTTGAACGAGCTCCTTTATTTCGCACTCAAACGCACAGTGTCCATCTCAGAGCGCACCGAGCTTTTCAAACAGTTTCACGACAAGATACATCTGCTTATATCCAAAGGATGGTGCACATGCAACACAGACAAAATGAAATACACATGAAAACCCACTACGCAAACTACATTTCTCTTTCCCACTCCGGAGATCGGCAGGAATAAAGCACAGGGTGCACTGCCGTGAACGTGTGAACACATTTTTTGGGTTTTTTTTTTTGACAAAGAAAATGTGTAGTGTATTTTCCCAGAGATGAAGCGCAAGCTGTGTTCGGTGGCAAAACACTTCAAAGCAACGAGAGCATTTTTGAACGAGCTCCTTTATTTCGCACTCAAACGCACAGTGTCCATCTCAGAGAGCACCGAGCTTTTCAAACAGTTTCACGACAAGATAGATCTGCTTCTATCCAAAGGATGGTGCACATGCAACACAGACAAAATGAAAAAAAAAAATACACATTCGATCCAACTACACAAACTACAGCATCTTAGTCCTCCTCAGCTTTGCGGATCTGGGGATCGCAGGCCCTGCTCCGCCTCCCCCTCCGCAGTACACCAAGTAGATGATCCCAGCAGAAAGCGCTCCGCACCAGGTCGTGAGAAGGCCCATCGAAATCCACAAAGCCGAGCTGCTGGCGAACCCCGATAGCCAGCCTCCCAAAGAGACTCTCCCTGCCACGATCTCGTTGTACTTTGCGTCAAAATCAGTCAGGTCTCTGGTGATGTTGTTCAGGTTTTGACGCACGGACAACAGGTTCGACGTCGTGTTCACGGCTCGCAGCAGCTCCATTTCAGGAGTCCCGGGCAGACTGTCTTTCAGCAGGTCCGCGAACGACACCGGCCCGTCCGATATGTGCGGCCTGGAGAAAGGCTTCAGCGGGGGGGATTCGATCTCGACCGTGACCGACCCCTCCATCCAAGTTACCTTCTTGTCGCGGTAGCAGATGTTTCTGTGGCACTCTCCGCACACGGTCTTGCATTCCGAGGGGTCCTCGACGCACCTCCTGTACCTTTCGTGAAGCTCGGGCCTCCTGCAGTACTTTCCGTGGCACTCGGAGGGCTCGTAGAACCGTCCGTCTATGAGCCAGACATCGTAGTCTGGCCAACAGGGAACGCCATCGGTGCTGATTTTGGGCATTGGTATGATCCCTCGGACCACGGCGCGCTCCACGGCGTTCGGCAACGAGTGCACGATGAACAGCTTTCGATTTCTGTACAGGGCCGCGCCCACGGTCGGGAACTCGGACAGACCCGGGTGATCGCGCATCACGGTCATGCCACTGGGGCAGCTCCCCGAGCGCTTGGAGGCGATTTGCCTCAGACAGTTTTCCACCCCCCTGGCCATGAACTTGGTGTGCATGGCAGCCTGCGTCATCTGATGGGTCACGCTTTGCATCTGAGCGTACCACATCTGGTAGCTGGCCATCACGGAGAACTTGACGTTGGTGTCTCGCAGGGCTGCCTCGGTGTTGCGCTTCATCGCGTCCCTGAGGAGTCCAAAGTTCTTGTTGGCGATCTCGGTGTTGCGCTTCATCTTCCTCTCCTGTTCGTCTATCCTCCCGTCTATCAGCGCCACGTTGGCGTCGAGCCGGTTGCTCACCTCCACCAGTTTCCCAGCGACATTCGTGAACGCGTTCTTCACGGAGTCCATCTGGACCTCCAAGCGATCCACTCTCTGAGACACGTGCAATGCCAGACCCAGGGCAGCGCCTCCGAGCAACGAGCCCAGGAACCTCTTGTGCCTCGTGCGGCGTCGCTCGGGCCCGTCGAGTGCCGGGAAGGGTGCATTGTCGGGCAGGGCGTACGCAGAGGCCTTGCGCTCCTGCGCGGCCAACTCCTCCAGACCCTCTCTCATCAGGTCTCCGGCCCTGCGGGCATCGTCTGTGATCTCGTGCGCTGAATCGCACAGCTTGCCGTAGTCTCTCCGGCAGCCGTCATCACCTCCGCAGACCGAGATCAGGCAGGGCTTGAGGGCGCTCACGTCATAGTTGACGCAGCTCACGTTCAGGTTGATGTAGTCCAGGCCCGGGGTGAAGTTGGACACGAAGTGGATGGCTTCCGCCGGTTTCATGATCACCCCGCGATCGTGCTCCACCACCGGCCTGTCCAACGCGTAGCTGTCGTCCACGGAGACTAGATTCAGGCCCTGGCTGCTCTCTCCCGTGTTGTGCGCGGTGCACACCCTGCTCACGGGCGGAGCGTACTCGACGAACCTTTTCGCATCCAGGATCCCCACCGTGTAGTGATTGGGATCGGTCGTGGGCACCATGGTGTTGATGTTTATCGCTACCTGCGGAGGCCTGCCCGACGACTCGACCCGCTTGTTCGGTTCCCCGGGGGTGCACGACTCCATGGCGTACAAGTTCCCCACGTAGATCCTGTCGTAGCTGGTCGAGTACATCTCCCTGTGGGGCTCCTTGAACACCCCGAGTGCTCCGTGGACGGCCACGAGGCCGGGGCACACCAGAGTGTGGCTCAGACCCACGTTGTACCGAGGATCCAGGGAGCTCTTGGAACCCGACGCCGGATCTTTGTACGCGCTCTCCGGGACGGTGATCACGATGTCGCCGAGCTCGTCGAGCTCGGGCAGTCTTTTGTTCGTAGAGGGCAGCGGCGGCGGCGTGCGGAGCTCGGCGGACCTCGCGAACCTGGAGGGCTTCGCGGCTCCGGCCTTCGCGGTGGATATGCCCGCCGCCATCTGCTGCCTCTTCCAGTCCCTCAGCCTGTGCACGGCCGAGGCGATTCCCAGTATCGCGGGCATGTCGGAACGCACGCCACGCTTGAAGTCAGAGTCCACGGGGGCAATCATGAACTGGTTCACGCCGAAGGCCACGGCCACGAGTTCGGGAAACCGCTTCAGGGTCTCGAAAGACGTCGAAGACACGGTCACGTTCACCATCACTCCCCTGGCCCAGACCGTGGTGCTGGAGCCCGAGCAGCACTTGGTGTTGAGGTCTTCTTCGCACCTGAGCGCTGTGTTGGTCTCCAGGTCCGCTAAAGGCAGACCGCCCTCCACCTCCCACCTGCCCGCGCCCTCAGGAGCGCTGAGCTTCAGTCCTCCGGTGAGGGATAAGGTGAAGACGATCTTGTTTGCTCGGACTCCTGTCCTGAGCAGAGTCATGAGGTAGGGGACGACGGCGTAGCGCTCGTCGTCGCCGCCGTCAGTCCTCTGTCCGCTCGGGCTCACCCACGCGTTCTGGCAGTGCCTGGGATCCTTCGCGTCCGCGCGGCCCCGCGGCGTCACGAACGCTTCGAACTCGGCCAGGTCCAAGAAGTCAGTGCTCGCCAGCAGCCCGCGAGAAGGAGGCAGTCCGAGGAACAACTTGCGGACGCCTCGTCTGTGCAGGGCGGACGCGGCAAGGTTCGCAACTCTGCCGAACTGACGCCTTTCCCAGTTCGACTTGGAGCAGTTCGTCAGCCCCCACCGGCTGGCGTCCAAGAGCAAAGCCGTGGACGAGACCGAGGCGCTGACCCTCGCCAGGGTTTCGGCCACGGACTCCAGGACCGCGGGGAACTCTTTTCGGTCCGGGGACACGGGGACCACGCACTCGTCAAACGGGACCTTTGCCACGACGTGGCCGGCTTGCGCCACCGTGGCGAACAGGGCCGCGTCTAGAGCTACGGCTAAGTAGCCTCCGGCCGAAGAGTACAGAGCGCGCTCCACCGAGATGACAGTTGCGTCACACATGGAGGGGGCGACAAAGTCTCTGATCTCCTCGGGCGTCGGCGAGTAATCCGGGCCGCGGGCGGCCAAGTCGTCGACGCCGGAGATCTCGCACATGGCCAACGGAGCGGAGGCCAGGCCGTCCCAGTTGGTCAGACCCGGCCTCGCGTGCTCCGAGCTGCTCACGCAGAACGTGTTGCCGTTGGACTCGAAACAGTTGTCTCCCAGCTGCTGGTGGCAGGCGCCCATCGCCTCCGCGTCCCCCAGGCCGACGTACACCAGCACGCAGGCGTAGGCCGAGTTGCGGATGGCCAGGACGTCGTCCGAGTCGGGCCACCGCCTGCTGGCCTCGGGCGCGCGCAGCGTTCTCTTCATGAGCTTGTAGGCCGCGCACTGAGCTCCCGGGTCGCACTCGGCCGACGAGTTCGCCCCGAAGTAATAGTCTCTGTTGCGAGGGCTGGCGTGCAGCATCGCCGATATCCTGTTCAGCGGCGCGTGCGCAACCACCCGCTCGGAGCACCCGAAACCCCCCGGGACCGGGACGCACGAGGACCTGTCGAGCTTCTTCACGTAGGCTCCCAGCATCACGCCTTCCGTCTGGTACCTGGTCAAGTCGGGAGAGCGTCCGGGCGTGTCTCTCCACAGGGCGCCGATCCTTCCCGGGCAATAATGCGTGCACTGGTCCCGTTCACCCTCCTGAGAGCCGATCCTGCGCAAGGCGAAGCCTCCCTGGCTGGTGCCCATGCACCAGCCGGTGTGAGCGCCACATTTCGTCACGGAGATCCACGCGTAAGGAGCATACCCGTAAGGTTCGTAGTCCGCGGGCGCTTGGGTTCGGGCTCGGCAAAGAAGCCACACGGCAAGCGTGGCGACGAGCGCGAGCATGTCACCACCCTTCCGAGGCGGTCGATCGTTGACCGGCTCGAGAAGGTGCGCGCTAATACTCGACGCCTCCCCCCCCCCCCCCCCGGGAGGAGTCTGGAAGCCCGGCCTCGCTCTTCACAGGAGAGGGTGAGCGGGGTCGCCGTTACCCTTGTCCGCATCTGTCTGCTTGCGCTTCATGAGCGACTGGCACGTGGCGGCCAAGCCTATGAACTGCTTCACCGCGTCGTTGTGAACCTTGGCCACGGCCTGGTCAGGGACCAGGAAAAGTCTACCCATGTGGGTGCGCACGCGGTTCATGACGCGAACGGACGCCTGGCTCGCCAGGGAGTACGAGCCCGAAATCAGGTCCAGGGTCATGCTGCGCAGCACCCCGGCGACGTTCTCGTCGTCTCTCGCGCAGTGGGCCAAGTGAAGGTTGATCTGCTTCCTTGTGAAAGCGTGATGGCACGAATTCAAGTACGGAGCCACCTCCTGCGGTTCGAGCACTCCGATGGAGTCGAGGGTGTTTTTGTCCAACCTCTCGCACAGGAGGCACTTGGAGCGCTCCTTTTCGTAACAGAGACTCCTGATCGAGGGGTGCTCCCCTCCGCTTATGTTCATGTGAAGCATGGGATACTGTTTTCTGAGAAACTGATCCGCTTCGCTGACGCTGCGCAACTCGCCCTCCGTCAAGTCAGAGGCCCCTGCCTCGGGAAACATCTGAAAGATGGCCTCGGAGGCCATGCTCGACAAGTAGCCCGGCGAGTCATGGGACGCTTCGTTCTCGGCGCTCGACGACGACGACGGCGGGCCGTCCGGGTACCGCCCGCGTCTGCCAGCGGCCTCGCGGCCTCGATTACTAACCGCGGAGGCCCTCCGTCCCCCGAGCGGCACCCTGGTCCTTTCCCCCTCGCCTTCCGCTCCGTGACGCGTCGACCGGCATGGACGGCCCGAGGCTTCACCGCGTGAAGACGGGCAGGGCCCGAGCTCAGAGTCCATCGTTCGCGAGCCGTGAGGAGCCCGGTGCTCCATCCAGAGGAGTCTGGGGGGTGATGGAGAGCGACAGGTCGACCGTGCGTGGGGCGCTCTTTTCTTCCACGAACCCGTGGTTCTGGGGTATCCCGGCGCACAGGCGATGCGTGTTCCGCACAAGCTCGGAGCGCTCGATAGCCGTGATAGACCGCGCGAGGTGTAAATGGTGCAAACCGTCCCGCGGGGAGGTGCCGCGTTTCGACCAGGACGAGTTCGAGCGGATCAGGACGAGGTCTTACTTGCGCGGGACGTTCGGCTTGTCGCCAGCCGAAGCCGGTCGTCTTTCGGAGCTGCTGGCGGAGCTTGCACTTTCGGCCGAGGGGAAGGGCGCCTGTCCGTTCGCGGGCACCCCGCCTTACTGCACCGTCGAGAACGTGGTTCACATCTCGGGGCCGGCGCTGGAGAGACTCATGGAGTTCGACGACGAGTTCGTCTGGGGAGACAATCTGATCTTCCACGCGGGAGCCCGTCCACGCTCGTGCCACACTTAGCCACTCGAAGCGTGAGCCCGCCTATATACGGCGGCGGGTTACGTCTCTCGATGAGATGGGCGCCTCGCGATCGGGGAGAGGAGAGATGCCGAGCGGGGACTGCCGAGGATCCCCCTACGTCCCCCGGACGGGACCACTGTTCTGCCTTAAGGGCCAGAGCGTGTACGTGAAGATGACCGAGGCGGACGAGAAGAGGGCCGTGCTGAGCGAGAGCGACATGACGCTGGTGGGCTACGCCGATAGCGGCGAGTGCGAGGGCGAGGAGCTGCGCTCTGACCCGTCCGTCTTCGTGCCGATCTTCTGCAGAGAGTGCTACGGGACAGAGACACGGGATTACGAGGAGGCTCTGCGGGACATTCTCGCTCGCGGGACAAACTCGTTCATCGTGGGCGTCTGCAGCGTGTATGGCGCGGCCCCCGACGAGATTTACCCCGAATCGAGGGCCGAGTTCTCGGTGGAGAACGCGTTGTCATTCTCGGGGGCCTGCCACCCGCAGCCCGGCAAGGCCGTGTTCCTGCACGACGCGGAAAGAGACATCGGCTGCGTAAAGTGCTACTGGCACGTTCACAGCAGGTCAGCGGACAAGACCTTCCTGTTTTGCTGCGTGGCCTGCGACGGCACAGAGTACACCGCCAGGTTGCTCTCGGAGCTGAGGAAAAACGAGACGCTGAGTACGGCCTTCAGCTTGGGAACAGTGGGAGACAACTCCGTCGGGCCCGTCGTCGAGGAGTGCAGCCTGGTCTCGGTGCCCATGCGACCAGCCTGCTTCTGCGTGGCGCTCACGGACAAGGACCTCGTGTCTCGGACCATGACAAGGATGGGCTTTTGCTCGGTGAAGGACAAATCCCTCGAAGCCGGGCTGCGCCCGGACGAGGGGGGCAGCCCGCGGGAGCCGGAGGGGACCGGACACCCCGGACTCCGGGAGGGCGAGAGCTCGGAAGATGGGATCGAGGCCGTGAGGCGGCTCGCGATCAAGCAGGCGGACGAGTTGCGAGCGCTCGAGGACGTCCTGAAAGCGATCAAGGTACAGAACGGGGTTCTCGCGCAAAGGTTGAAATGGCCCCAGGACCCCGACACTCTGTTCACGATGCGAGGGGCGAAGGACTTCACGGAGCGCACCGGGGTGAGCAACAGACTGTGTGCGGGCGAGGAAGCCCGTACTAACGCCGCGAGACCGGACCGAGGGGGTCGGGGGTCCGAAAAGGACATGGAGGCCCGCGAGGATCAATCGCAACAAGCTTTGTCGAGGTACGAACTGGAAGAAGTCAGGCGACTACTCTCCGCTTCGAGACGAGCCGGGGAGGAATTGGGCCAGCGCCTGCCGCAATACGGAGTCCGTGGGGGAGATGCTCTGGCGGCACTGGGGGGGTCGACCCGGCGAGCCCCGCACTACAGCTACTGCGAGGACGACGACTACGACTGCAACGAAGTCGCGTCAGGTCGTCCCCGGACGCGATCTCAGAGTGGGAAGACAAAGCCCTCACCGGTCGACCGCCTGACGGAGCAACAGAGGAGAGAGGTAGCGCTGGAGTACAACAGACAAGAGTCCGAGAGAGAGGAGGCCTCGCGGAAAAAGAGGGAGACCATGATCGAAATGATCAAAGCGAGCATGGGCGACTTGATCAAGAGCGGCATCAAGGATGCGATGCACCAAGAGCGCGGGTTCCAGGCGACCGCTGAAGAGGTCGGGGCACCCCAGTCAGCTTTGCCCAGCGCCGAGTTGGAGACCCTAGCGAGAGACACTCCGTACAACAGGCAGCCTAGGAACTTGGACGGGCGGCGGCCTTTGCCCGAGAGCCTGTCCGTGGACGTCCCAGCGCTGCTGAAAGAACTGGAAGAGCTGCGACAGCGATCGTTCGCGAGGAGCTCCGGAAAGAGCGGGGACAGCGAAGGATCGCTGCCCATGGACACGGACGACGACGCTCCCACCGGCGGAGGCGCGGAGGCCACTAGCTCCTTGCGCAGCAACGGCACAGACACGACGGCGGCGAAAAACAAGCAGCAGGCGGGCTACACTCTGAGGCCGTCCGGAGAGGTGCCCGGCATTTCTGACTCTCACGGAACGCTGCAAGAGTTCATTTCTGCGGTCTCGGTGCACAGATGATTCCGCTTACCGGGGCCGGGACCCTGCATAACATGTTTTTGTACACATTTTCAGAATGTCTGTAGGCTTGTATGACTTGCTTTTTTATTTTACTTTTTTTTTTCCTACAAGAAATAAAGCAGAAAAACTCTTTGAACGCTCCACACACTGTTGTTCTCTTTCCACTTCCCGCTCGAATAAGATTAAAAAATGAACACACGTTTGCGTATAACAGCACTTGCAATCGCAATGCCTTTCCTGGGCTTCGGTCTCAGGATCTGTACGCTTTCCACTAAAGACCAGCTCACGGTTCGAACGTTTTGCCAAAGTGCATCATGGCGAACTCGATCTGCGTTACCCTCAACCTGCCCTCTGTGACGGTGGCTCAGGTTCAGCAACTGCAACATTCGCGTTGCGAAGAGGCTGACGACGACGACGCGGTACACACGGGCGCCTCGTCCTGTTGGAAGAGAAGCTGCGATAACATGGCCATGGGCGCTGTCGATTTCAGTTACGTCGCATCGCAGATGATTCCTTCCACGGTAAAGCAGGCGCCTCAAGTGGGAGACCTTTGCGTGCAGCTGGCTCCCCTCGCAGCTCGCACGGAAGAGTATGCGTCGATAGTGGATCTGTACAACACGTACTGTGCAAAGGGTAGCGCACAGATGGCCGTGAGGTGCATGCGGAGCTTCGCGAGGAGCCAAAGCGAGCTGTGCATCCCCGCGATACCGATACACATCTTCGTGTCAGAATGGAACAGGTCCCTGAAACGGTTCCACGACATGGTCAGGTGCAACAGGGAATGGACGAACGCGCGCACAGGCGCTGCTCCCGCACAGGCTGTGAGAACCTCGCTGCTGAACAACGTGATCACGCTGACTCTGGGGGACGTGCCTGCTCGAAGCGAGCACCTCTGGTACCTGCTACACTGCGTGATTTCCAAACCGTCGTTGGTCAAAGAGGCGCTGCAGCTCGTGGGCTGCGTGTCCTCGTGCTCGGGCACGCTCTATCGCACGGGCGACGTGACCAACTCGACCGTTCCGTGCAAGAACGGCTCGAGCGCATCCAGGCTGTACCTGATCGCCAAGTCGGCGGCCGGCGCGAACGACACTCGGCTGGGCGAGAACGCGGGTGCCTCTCTGGGTCTGATTTGGGCGTCGAGCGAAGACGAGCTCTTCGATCACTTTCGCAACGCGAGATGCTGCCACTACGTCCACCTGGGGACAGAGTCCGGGAACGCGTTCAGGTGCAACGGGTACTGCGCGTGGCGCACCCACGACCGGGAGGTTTTCGAACGGATGAGCGAGCTCGGTGCAGAAGTTGCGTCGATGCCCTGCGTGCAGGATTCGCACCTGGCCGGAAACACGGCCGACGCGGTGAGAGCAGCGTGC
Source organism: Oryzias latipes (assembly GCF_053564925.1). Classification (NCBI taxonomy): domain Eukaryota; kingdom Metazoa; phylum Chordata; class Actinopteri; order Beloniformes; family Adrianichthyidae; genus Oryzias; species Oryzias latipes. The sequence continues at coordinate 16,029,582 of NC_136253.1, read as the reverse complement.
CAGCTGTGAGGCGAAGGCTGACGGCCTCCGGTCCCTCGAGCTTGGGGTTTCAGACGGCGCATCTGACCGACTAACGATCGTAACGCTGCGGACGATGGTGGGGGGGGGGGGGACTCGAGAACAGCAGCTGGAGAATGCTGCCGAGGACTTTCGTGCCCGATTGTGACCTGATCGCGTCGGCCGCACTGAACAGAGGAGCGGTCTTGACCTCCGGCGTCCACCCGCTATATCTATCCCCCGTGGTGTGCTGGCTCAATCGCACGCGTGAGCGATTGCGTCGGGCCAAGCGCTCTGCAGTCTGCGCGCTGAAAGGAGCGTCAAACGCGGCGAGCATGCTAGCCATCTTATCCCACTCCGTGAAGCTCTGGGATTACCCGACCTTGGACGCGACCGCGGCAGGTTGGTCCCTGACGGTCTGCGGGGCTCTGATCGCAGGCCTCGCCGTGGCCGCCAACAGTTCCAGAGCATTGGTCTCTCGAGCGGACCCCAAAGTCATCGCTCAACCGCTGCGGGTCATTCCCCTCTGGGTCAAATGCCTTCTGTCCGCACTTTTGTTCTCTGCCTACACGTACACCTGGATGTACTGCGCGGACCCGTCTCGTTCTGGCTGCTGGGAAGAGGGCCGTAGAGCCTGGCCGCCGCTCTGGTCTTGCACGGTCGGCTTGTTCCTGTGGATTAATGCGGTCGGTTTGCTGGGACTGCTCAGGCAGACCCGTTTGTGCTAAGCGAGAATGGGATTGTGCGCAATCGGGGCGAGGTTTGGGCTTTCTTTTTTCATCTTTTGTTCACTGATCATCCGCAACCCTCTGGAACGGGGTTTCCAGTGGATCGTAGGATACGAGACCCTACTTGCGGTGGCGGCCGTAACATCGGTAGCGTCCTGTGTGTGCACGAAGTTCGCCTGCCTGATCGAAACGCACAGACGCATGCAACACCTGGCCCTCTCAAACACGAGCAAAGGGGAAACTGTGGCAGTGTACAGGGAGAAGAAGCTGTCGACGGTCTCCCCTCAGGACGACGACGCGGCTCGCTACGGGAAGCGAGCCTTCGGGCAGCTCCAGGACACACCCTTCCACCCTCGCGACAGATACGACGCGCCAAACTCTTTCTGGTGCGCGCTGACGACTGTCGCGCTCGCCTACAACACGGCTCACATCGCGCTGACCGACGCCTCGGATCCCGAGCCCCTCGCCTGTGGCGCTCCGGCACTGGCGCTTTACTGGTGCGTGACCAGAAGCGCGCAGCTGGCGCTCTCTTGACAGCGTTGGCGCCGCTCGCACTCTGACCGTGATGGTATTTACAAACGGGACGAGGGAGAAGAGGATGATGCACCCGAGGACTCCAGTGCGCTCAGAGAGCTGTCTGGAGGTGCTCCTGGAGGTCTTTCTATCCGCATTGGTGATCGCCAACATCGTGCTGTGGTTGCAGAGGTTGTTCTTCCAGATACACCAAAGACTGGAATAAGGGAGAGGATGGGTACCGCGGGGAGTTCGGGAAGCGCCTGGTGGACGAAACTCGCCTCTCCGAAAGACGACGGGGCTCTGCGGAAGCGCCTCGGGTTCTCGAGCCCCGAGGCTGACCCGGCATCCCTCCGATGGTGGTCCGATCTCGCTCGCGGAGGAGCATCGGAGCAGCAGCGGGACCTCGGCCACCAAAGCGTAGAGGACGGGGTCGACCTGGGTTCGAAGCAGAAGCTCCAGCCCCAGATCTCCTCGAATCTGTCAGCAAGGAAATCTACCAGCAAAACAATGAGCACGGACGACTTTTGGAGATTGAAGGTGGCAAAAGTCCAGGGTGGCCAAACCCTTCACCGCAGTTATGACAGAAAACAGCGAAAGAAGGAAAAGAGTCAGCCAGAGTTGGAGAAACTGTTGTGACCGCGTTTGACAAATGCAACATGTTTGCGAGCTCACACGAGCGTGTGCAGGTGATTGTAATGAAACGAGAATAAACCAATCATTCGCTGAAACCAAAGTCTTTTTGTTGTCTTTTATTCGCATTGGTACACAGTACAATGTCACACAAGAGAGAGCATTCTTTTATTTGTTTTTTTTTTTAAAAAAAAAAAAGAAAACACCACCACCAAAGAGACCACCACTCCCAAGGCCACCCTTCACCACACACACCCACACCCCTACACACCATCCACCTCCCGGCAAAGCCGACCCACTCGGAGTTTAAACTAAAAAGACAGAGGGAAACGGAGAAGTTCGACACCGTTGCGACCCGCAGACCGATCAACAAGCAAACGGGCATGCTCCGCAAATATTCGCAGAGAAGTCTTCTGGCCATCTGGGCTCCTCGATCGGCTCCGCCGTCGCCAGCCGTTCGAGAAAGCGAAATGATCGATCGGGCTGCGCTTTCTTCTCGGACGCAGCCGAGCCAGTCTCCAGAATGCTCGCCCTCGTTGCTGCAAGGTGTCGTCCTTCTCCCCTTCTGCAAAAAAGTGGAAGCGGGAATTCAGAAAACTACTACTGAGACAGACCTCGAGCAGGGATCCGATCTGGACATGACCCCAGAGCTGGACCTATCTCAGCACAATCTTCCGAGCACTTACAAAAATACGAGCGAGAGCCACAAAGTGCAGGGGGGTTATCTCCCTCACCTCCAGGAAAAGGCTGAGAAGAAGATAAAGAAAACCACCCGCGAGAGCCAAAACTCGCAGACCTCTTCTACCGAGCCGTGCGGCCTTCGGAGCCGAGAACCGGACGAAGTGGAAGCTCTTATCTCGGGGCCTCTCGTAAAAGCGGTGAAGATAGTCGTGTTCCATCTCCTCACCACCTGTTTGAGCAAGGTCCGTAAAGAAGAGTGCTACGGCTGTCAGGTCGACCACCCCAGTCAGATGCAGCACCCCTGTCTGTTCGTAATCGAAGAGGGCTTTGTTTACTCCAACTTTCCTGCTCTGGTTAAGAAACTGCTGACTCCTGGATATCTTCCAGCCGTCAAAACGTTCCTGTCCATGCGCAACATCGTAGAGAAGGACGAGAGGATCCGAGCAGTGACCGACGCTCTGCTTTACGAACTGAGACACAGCGCTTTGAACTCACACGGTGATCTCGTGTCGACTGTGTACGAAGGACTGACAGAGGCCGAGGAGATTGATTTCGAACAGCTGGAAGTTGTGTCTAAGGTTTGGGAAGGTGATCTTTCCGCCTGTCCCAATTGTTTAATTTGAAGAAGAGATGCGAAAAACACTGTGATGGCTTTCACAGTAAAAGTTTGTGTGTAACCTGTGTGTGTGGGGGGGGGGGGGGAACATCTCTCACAAGATGAAATGTGAAAACAAAGAAATAAAATTCTGTCTTGAAAGAAGTGTGTGCTTCATCGTTCATCAAGTCAGACAAACCATTAGCCGTCAGACCTATATCTGGAGCCAGACAATTCTGCGAACCGGCTGCAAGAATTACATCTGAAGCCAGTCCTCGCAACTAAAAAAAAAAAAAAAACATTCCTCGTACTAGCAAGGCCAGAAGCCTTCGCTTGAAAAGGACAGGGTTCAGACTGCGTTCAGAGTTTCATTACCCGGTCCAACCAGGCCGCACGGTGGAATACGGTCAAGACGAATGTGGTGTGATTATCTATGCCAACGTTTAAAACAGTCACGTACCAGAATGCCTATGTTTAAAACAGTCACGTACCAGAATAGGATCGTTGTGGAACGAGAATAAATCAGTGACTCAAACCAAGGTGTGTTGTCTTTTATTCACATCAGCACAATTTCATACACGAGAGAACATCTGTTCCACAAGCAATTTCAACAAGCAAACTGCATGATTGTGCACAAGCAAAGCTGTCTTTCTGGGTCCGAGGTAACAGTCGTCCTCCCCTCTTCGTGCGGGACTCCTTCCGTCTCTGCTGCTACAACAGCCACCTATGCATGTCGAGTTGAGCCACGAACCTATCCCCAGTCCGGATCGAGCTGGCGATGTGCCCTTTCCGAGCTCGTAACACCTGTCCTCCCGCGAAACCCTGCACACTTTCCACGACGGTCATCGCGTGGCCGATCACAGTCTTGAGGAATCGCTTCGCCTCTTGGTCCTGCACTAGCCGAGCTGCCAGGTTCGAGTCGAATCTGTCGTTCACCAAAGACGCGGCCGCGTTTCGTGTGACAATGTCCACTCGATGGTAGTCTGCTCCGTTGGCCAGGAGGGTCATTATGGCCAGCACGCTCTGGGGGTGGTAAGGGGAGACCAGCTGGAACACGTCGAAGTCACCGTCATGCTTGAGCGCCTGCACGACCTCCTCCACGGGATCTCCTCCGCAATCGCAATTTACGCGTCTGGTCGCGAGCAGACCGCCCCAGATGCCCTTGTTGACGTTGAGATCGTAGCCCGGGTCCCCCTCGACTCCGAGCTGCGCCGCCACGTCTTTTCTGTCCGGGAGCTGAACAGAGAACCTGTCGCCCTGTTTCAACGTTTCGTGGCCCGTGTTGATCAGCTCCACTTCGTACAAGTGGGGAGCGTTCAGGAACGGTCTGTCCACGATGGAGCTGCTCGCGCAGCTCACGGCCACCTCCTTGAGGCGGCCAACGGATTCGAGGCTGAGGCCGTGTAGAGTGGGAACGTAGCGGTTGCTGTCTTTGACAAAGTGGAACAGGCCCGGAGGGAGGTAGTTTTTCGAGGAGTCGTACTTGTAAGCTCCTTAGGGGACAGACTGGCTGCGAGGCTTGCTCTCGCTCAAGCCGTGTGTGTAAGCGCGGATCGGCTCGTGTATCCTGTTCGACGACATCTGCGTTTGCGGCTGAAAACGAAAAAAAAAAAAAAAAAAACAAGCAACGACAACAACTAGTCCGCGATCGGACGACAGAGAAACTCGAGCGCTCGCAAAGGCTCTCTGCAGGTGGGCGCGTGCGGGGCGTTGGGCGCTTTCAGGACGATCAGAGCCGCGGCGAGCACCTCCAGTAGCACAGGACCCTCTTCTACGTGAACTCTGAGCAGCCTGACCGTAAGCATGTTGAGATTCTCCTCCAAGAGCTCCCCGAATGTCCGCGAGAACCACGGGCACCACTTGGTCACGATGTAAGATCTCAAATCACACCGGGACTCCGCTCGAGGGGGCTCCGGCTTCTCCACCGAGCCGTCCTCTCCTCTCGTTCGGGGGTTCGTCGCGCGAGCCGCGACCCGGCTCGGCCCTCGAGCGGCGGACTTTGGCGAAGCGAGGAGTATCAGCTCTTCCAGCGTGAGTTCGTGCCACATGGTTCGAGCGAAAGGTCGGTCGCGACGACCGTAAAGAAGAGGAGATTTCTGGCTAGGCCGAGGGCTCAGGCCGAGTAGTTCATCTCCACGCGTTTGCGGTAGGCCACTAGCCTCTCGTCGTAGAAACCCACCCGACCGACAGACTCTGCGAAGTTGCAGTTTGTCATCTGCAGCTTTTCTCTCCGAGTGACTCTGCTGAGCGCCACGTACACCGATGGTTTTATAGGGGACATGGAAAAGTTTCGCGGCGGGTGGTACAGCACCTCTCCGCTTATCGTACAGCCCTGACAGTCGTAGGTGTTCATGGCCAGCATGCAGGCCAACGGGTGCGTGGTCACCGTCCAGTTTTCGCAGTGCCACTTGGAAGGTCCCACTTTGTAAAGACGACCGGTCCTGTCTCCTCTCACGTAGAACTCGTAAGCCTGGGTCTCTTTCCGGAACGCCATCCCGCTGATCAGGCCTTCCACTTCGAGCGGCGAAACCGGGTCCCCGGCGAGGTTGGCCGCCGGCGAAAGGGCTTTACGAGGCACCGGTCCGTCCTCTACGGGCTGTATGCCGTTGTGGTCCATGTGCCAAAGCATCCTGACCTTGCAACCGACCCAGAGCTCGGGGTTCCTGAGGTAGTCCCTTTCGCGTGGGCGCTGGCCGCCCTTGAAAAACACCCTGGGCATCGCAAAGAGTTTGGGTAAAGCCTGAGTCGCCTGCTGAAGGACGTTGTACCACTGGGCGGGTCCCTTGCTCGATGATCCGTGCTTGGTCACGCTCAGGAACACCTCCGCCTTTCGTGTTGCCCTGGCGGCGTAAGCCTTTGTGTAGGCAGCGAGCTGTTGGTCCTGGTGGAAGATGCGAGTCTTGTGAGGCTCGTGCTCGGGGTCCATCGCCTGTCTCTCGCTGACGAGCAGCTGACTCCTGAAAATGGTCCGGGACTGCTGCGTCACCGTGTTGAACTGGAGGTAGGAGAGTGTCTCGGCGTAGCCCGGGTCGTCGAACTGCCGCCTGTTGACAAAGAGCGGGGTGGAGCAGCACAGCAGCGTTTCCATGCGACCGGTCTCCCAGAGGAGCGGGCCCGAACCGGCTGGCTGCAACTGGGACACGCTGCCCGCCAGGATTATCAGAGGACCCGCGTCCGGACCGTAGAACAGGGCGAGTATTCTGAGCATCCTCTCCAGAAGCCTGGCCGTCATGAGCCCGTACTCGTCCACGACCAGCACGTTCGTGCCCAAGAACGGAGGCGCGTCCGCCAAGGCGCTGCGGCCTCTCAGCCGAGCGAAGATCCTGCTGCAGGCGGAGCAGCTCTCTGGCCTCGGCAGCTCGCAGGAGTGTTTGTCGACGGCCCGGTCGACCTTCGACCGGCGGAACGCCCGGAAGGCGAGGATCGCACCCAGGTAGCATCTCCTGTAGCGCTCGACAAAGGCGTCCGCTTCGAGCGAATCGTCCAGCAGATCCTTTTTGAGACCCATCATCTTGTGAAACGTTTGCACCTTGTCCAGATGACCGGACTCCATCAGCGTTCCTGCCGCCTTGTTGGTCATGGCGCTCACTGCGACGCTGATCCTGAGGGCTTTCAGCTTTTTCTCCAGCAGACCGATCGCGTACGATTTCCCGCAGCCCGCGTCTCCGCTCAGCAAAGCCACTTTCAGGCGATCGCCTCGAAACATGTGCAACTTCACCATGCGTCGAACCCACTCCTCCTGGCAGTATCCCGAAAGAGAGAGCAAAGCCCGAGCCGCGGGGTCCTCGTCGGCGACGCGCGGTTCCTCTCTGGCGCGCTTGCGGGCACCGGGCGCGCCAAATCCCTCGGCCGGAGAGACGTCGACCCCCGGCTCGTCCATCTGTCTGTGCGGGGGCTGCGCAGTGTGACCGTCAGAGAAACGGCTCGATCTGCACCCGCTTCGCGAGGAGCGAGCTTCGCTCTGGGCGGTGCGGAGCGGCAACCCGAAGCTGCTCGGCTCGATCAAACCTCGAGGTCCTCGAGCCTCCGTTCCCGCCACTTAGTTCTCCTGGGTCTCTCTGTCTGCGTTTGATGAAGGCAGACAGAGAACGGTCAATGTTCAAGGAGTCTCGAGCGCCGAGGGATCCGTCCTCCTCCCGTTGCTTTGGAGAAAAGCTCGCGAAACGGGGGCTTTCTATGCCTTCCAGGACGGACCTGAGTACGCCGTTCCTCGCGCGGTTCGAACCCCTGTGGCGATCGCTGTGTTCCTCAGGCAGCCCCGCGTCGACCGGGACCGTGACGGCGCCCAGAGACTCGCGAGCCTGCGCGGCTCTGCCGCGAACACAGAGAAAAGACTCGGATGCCCTGGCGACCGTTTCTCTGAACAGCGTCACGCTCGAGGAGTACAGGATCTGGCTCAGTTTCACGGCCACGGCGGTGACGCCGCCCTTCCCCGTGCTGTTGAGCACGGTCAACAGCCCGGCCAGCAGCTCGACGAAGGGAGCCTGCGCCCCGTACTCGAACAGGAGCCAGGCGAAGTCTTCCGTGTCCACCTTGTCCGTGCACCTGTAGCCGTTGGCGTAGACGCGGGGCCTCGTGAAGCCAAAGTGTTTCGCGTACCACTCCGGCTCTTTCTGAGAGAGCGCGATGTTGACGTTTTCCAGCAGTATGCTGAACCCCGCCGATCGCCTCTCGCCCATCCTCATCTCGAACAGTTTCTGCAACACCCCGACCGGCGTCACGGACTCCCCGGGTCTGAACATGCGATCTTCGGGCAGAGACACCGCCAAGAAATGCCTGCCGACCCAGTCCAGGTGAGGATGAGAGCGAGGCGATTCGCTTTTACCCGCCTCGCCTTCCGCGCTCCGGGCGGCTTTCTCCCTCAGCTCGATCTCGAGGGCTTTGCGGTCTTCCAAAGCGCGGTGCAGAGCTTGTTTGGCCTCCTCGAGATCCCTCCTGCAAACCTCCAGCTCGTAGGCCATGCGGACGACAGCCTCCTCGCCCGAGCGCCCCGCTCGCGCGAGGTTTCCGCTCGACTCTCGAACGCCTGACCGCAGGTCGACACGTTCATGGAGCGCTCCTCTATCCCGCTCCCTTTCCGTTCTGTCCAGAGCGCCCTTCAGCTCTGCGATCTCGCGTCTCATCGAAGCGATCATGTTCATGTGAGAACACCGGTATTCGCAAGCGTCCTCATCTTCGGATTCTTCTCTACCCTGCTCTCCCTCGCCGCGATCTCTCTTCCGCCTGCGCGAGACCGTTGATCGTGTGAGCATGGCGATTCCTTTTGCGAGTGCGATTTTGGATTCCGAAGGATCGACCGGGGTGAAGTGTCTTGCTGTGTTATGTCAAAAGTCTGTTTGTATACTGTGCTATGACCAAAAACTGCTCTGATGCTAGTGTCCGTTTGATGAAAAATAAAGTCGATCGCGACCGCTGCCGCCCTGTTGGACAGCTTCTCTGTGTGAAACAAACCAGTTTGCTCGAAAGGCCTGGGCGCTGCCAAAGACCCCTCTAACCTTCTCGCGGTCGCACATCTGACTGTAACAAGGCAGGCTCGCACACAAACACGCACACCAGATCGGCTCCCCTCGTGAACACACGGCTCACGTCCAGGGCGCTGACGGGACGGCGATGGCCATGAAGCAGAAGGAACCCCCGGGTCGTGTGATGACAAAAAAAAAAAATCACAGTGTAAAATCAAGGTGGATTTTCTGTCCCATTTTTTTTTTAACTTTTATTTTACAGCCAGTTAAAACCTCACAGAACATTTGTGATAGCTTCAGGTGTGGTACTGGAAGGCCAACTCTTTCTCAATTCCGCTGCGCTCTGGGCAGTTTCGGTTCCATCTCTGGGTTGGATCCCTAGGACATGTTGTAATAAAAAAGTCATACAAAAAACAATTCCTGTGTTCATTTGGATTTTCTGTCCTGTTTTTATTTTTATTTTATTTTTTATTTTACAGCCAGTGAAAATCTCACAGAACATTCGCAATTGCTTCACGCGAAGAGCTAGATGACCGACTTTCTCTCTCCTTGCTGTTGAGCTGTGGGCCGTTTCAGTTCCCTCTCCGGGCTGGCTCCGCTTTTATGCCTGACAGCTCGATTGAGAAAACCTTTCCAAATGCAACGTTCCAAATGTAAAGCAACCCCAAGAGAGCCCAGCCCAAGAGCGTTCCGATCACCTCCCCTCTGACAGCACATGAAGCTCCGTGGAGAGGCTCAGGTTTGGGTGAAGGGAACTGCACGAGCGGCTCTGCGTGTAGTCACACAACAGAGCTCTGTGTCATGGGGGGCCGACGCAGAGGAAGGCTGGAGCCTTTCGCTGAGACGAGTCACACTCCACGGTGCTCTGCGCCCTGTCGAAAGGGGCAGACTCAGAGGTGGGCTGCAATAGCTTCAGATGTGGGGCTGGAAAGCCAACTCTTTGTTCATTCCGCTGAGCTGTGGACCTTTTCGGTTCCATCCCCGGGTTGGGTCCCTTTACTCCAGTAGCTTTGGACTGGGGGAACTGACAGGCATAAGGCTGATGCGGACCTGTTGAGAGGGTGGAGGTTGAAGGGTGGTCAAGATATTTGGAGGTGACATTACAAGAGGTAAAGTGGTTAAAGATTATCTGAAATGAATGGAGGGTGGGGATAGTGAGAGGGAGCAGCAGAAACATAATCCTGGTAAAAGGGGGGACAGGGGTGGTCATCATTTTGGGACAAACATAGGCGTGTGTGATCCTGAGTAAAGGGACCTGGGTGTGAAAAATCCTGACTGAACCTATGTGGGTGAACCGGATCTGGGGAATAGCTTGAACCTGTGGCCTGGCCTGGGTGAGGTGGCGACTGGTACAAGCTTGAACCTGTGGCCTGGCCTGGGTGAACCGGATCTGGGAAATAGCTTGAACCTGTGGCCTGGCCTGGGTAAGGTGGTGGCTGGTACGAGCTTGAACCTGTGGCCTGGTCTGGGTAAGGTGGTGGCTGGTACAAGCTTGAACCTGTGGCCTGGCCTGGGTGAACCGGATCTGGGAAATAGCTTGAACCTGTGGCCTGGCCTGGGTGAACCGGATCTGGGAAATAGCTTGAACCTGTGGCCTGGCCTGGGTAAGGTGGTGGCTGGTACGAGCTTGAACCTGTGGCCTGGTCTGGGTGAGGTGGTGGCTGGTACGAGCTTGAACCTGTGGCCTGGTCTGGGTGAGGTGGTGGCTGGTACGAGCTTGAACCTGTGGCCTGGTCTGGGTCAGGTGGTGGCTGGTACGAGCTTGAACCTGTGGCCTGGTCTGGGTCAGGTGGTGGCTGGTACGAGCTTGAACCTGTGGCCTGGTCTGGGTCAGGTGGTGGCTGGTACGAGCTTGAACCTGTGGCCTGGTCTGGGTGAGGTGGTGGCTGGTACGAGCTTGAACCTGTGGCCTGGTCTGGGTCAGGTGGTGGCTGATACGATTGTCTTCTTGCAAGAAATTGTGTGACCATTGTCATCATCTTCATTTCGTGGGCGTGCTGGGCCGCTTGCAATTTCAGCTGTAGCTCTGTGTCATCTGCCTGAGACAGAGCTTCTTTGATTGTCCTAGAAAAAACATCCATTGTGGATTCTAGCTTGTTTTTGGGCGTTTGACGGGTGGTAGGTGCACCTGTAAAATGACAAATGTTTTACATAATGAGCTATTTCTTTGTTGAGTGCTTTATCAATTACTACATTATGAGTATTGCCCAATAACATTATAGCTGTATTGCTGTAATATTGATTTTTATGTAAATAAAAAAAAAGTACTTAACACTGTGAATGCAAATGAAATGACCTACTTGTAAAAGACAAAATGAGTATGACTAACTGTGATCACGTTTGTCATGAGTCTATGATAATAAACATAGAAATGCAATATATAAAATGGAAGTAATAGCCTATAGTGTATTATATAATATTGAAGCATTGTTTGAACTATAAATACCTGTTAGCTATCAATCATACTTTGTTATGAATGATGGTAGTTGTAATATTTTAATTGCTTACATATTTTTCTAATCTGTCGAATACTAAGACAACTTTTAAATTGCTATACTATTATAAATACAATAAAATAACATTAACAACATAAACGAAGATTTAAAATAAATTCCGTTTGCCCTTACCTGTACTGTTACTGTTCTCAAACTCCGGCTCTTCACTGTCCACCGATGACGGCACATCATCAACTCTGGTGGTATCCAGTAATTCCGGTGGTCGGAAACTTGGCCTGTCACCCAAAATGCCTTCCATTTTATCATAGAATAGGAATGTTTCACAGCTGTTTCCACTCTTATTATTGTGGTCTTTTACCGATCTGTATTTGTATTTCAAGTTTTTGATCTTTTGCCGGCAATCTAGCCACGAGCGCTTAAAACCTTGCCTCCCCATATTTGTTGAAATGTCTTCAAACAAGAATTTGTTATGATAATGATCCTGCAATTCCGTCTGCATTGTCTCGTCGCCCCACAGACTTAAGAGGCATTTAACCTCATCATCGCTCCACCTTGTGGACTTTCCGACCTCCATCACTCTTGTGGCACACGCAAATGCACACAGTCGATTCGTTCCTGATTTATTTCCACATATGAGAGAGGCCTGTATCCGACCAGCCTGCCTCCTGAGCGTGCCTCTGTCGATTCGTTTCTGATTTATTTCCACATATGAGAGAGGCCTGTATCCGACCAGCCTGCCTCCTGAGCGTGCCTCTCGCAACAGACGTGGAGCTCCGAGGCTGTGTGGCTCTGGTTGCGAAAGGCTCCAGCCTGCCCCCACCGAGAGGAAGTCTCCAGCCTGCCACTGAGTTGGCCTCTCCTGACAGACTCAGCTGTGTGGCTCGCGTTGCGTAAGGCTGCAGCCTGCCTTTGACTTGGTCCCGCCTGACACAACACTCCACGCAGAGCCGCTCGTGCTTTTGACTTTGACAAACCCCGCCTTTCCGTCGAGCTTCTCGTTCCGTCCGACGGGAGCTGATCGGCCTGCGGGCCGCTCTCAGACGATGTAGGATCCAGCCTGCCTCTCGGTCTGCTCCCCCGCAGGCACGGGCCGCGTGTGTGCCTCAGACGCGAAAGGCTCCAGCCTTCCTCTGCTTCGGCCCCCCATGACACAGAGCTCTGTGGTGTGACTCGCCGCAGAGCTGCTTGTGCTTTTCCGCTTAGGCCCGCTCAGGAGGCAGGCTGGAGACTTCCTCTCGGTGGGGGCAGGCTGGAGCCTTTCGCTGGCACGACTCACACTCCACGGAGCACTGCGTCTGTCACGAGAGGCCCGCTCAGGGGCAGGCTGGAGACTTCCTCTCAGACAAGGAACACTCCACGGAGCTCTGCGTCCTGTCAGGAGGGGCAGACTCAGAGGCGGGTTGCAATTGCTTCAGATGTTTATTTTTATTTTTATTTTTATTTTTGTTTTACAGCTAGAGAAAAACCTTTCCCAAAACGAGACAAAGCTCGGCGGGGTCTCTGAGCCTGCTCTGAAGCATCTCTGTTCCCCGTTGTACGCCCACAAAAACAAAACACAAATCTGGGTTTGATATTGTTTCGCTTATTCGTGTCTTTATTTTGTATATTTTACAGCCTGTGACAACTACAAAGAATAATTGCAAAAGTTTCAGGTGTTCGACCCACTCTTGGTGCTCGTAGACCCAATTCTTCTGACCGACTGGGGGGTCCTCATGGACAGATACAGGGCTGGGGTGGTGATGCATTGCATGTTCCTTGCGGCCAAGCTCACGTTGGTCACCAGGAATAATTTCAGCTGATTGTGTACCAGGGTTTTAGTGAGAGAGTAGTAAATGCTGACAGCGATCCAGGGAGTCCAGCAGCAAACAAAAACTATGACAGTGAGCAATGAAAGGATGTAGGATTTTGCAAGGGGAAGCTGTTCTCTCTTTAAGTGAGCCGACCCCCTTCTAACATGTCTTCGCACAGTGAAGAAGATTGCGCCGTAACAAGCAGCCAGAATGATGCAGGGTGCGATAAAACAGATGGTCATCCTGATCCACGTGATGACGAACCTTTCGCTCGGGGAATAGGTGTCAGCGCACAGCGTAATCAGACCGACTTTGAAGGTTTCGTGATTGGATATGTTCACCAGAGCTGACACGGAGGGAGGAATGGCACACACCAGGGACAGGAAAGCTCTCCTCGCCCACTCTCCTTTCACCCTCTTAAGAGAGGAGAAGGCAGCTTTTCTGAGGACCACCCTGTTGTATCTCTCTATACTGATGCAGACCATCATGAGTACCCCGTATTGCAGGCAGAACTGTGGAGGAAACAAATACGCAAACCAAAAAAAAAAAACCAAAACAGGTAATGAGGAGGGATTGAAGAAAGCAGAGGTTTTTCATTTGTCCGGATAGAGAAAAGAACAGGAAAAAGCAAAGGCGACTCACAGTTATCACCCCCTTCGTGGCTTTGCAGACGACATATCCGAAGATCCATTCTTTGGCCATGTTCTGCATGACCCACAGCGGCGTCGCGGACAATGTGCCTATGTCGCAGAGCCCGACGACCACGAAAAAGTAATCGCAGCGCGAACGAGCCTTCGGAGGTCTGCACAGCCGTAATCCCAGGTTTATCATGCAAACGTTTACGATCAAGCCCAGCACCATCACCGCAAAGTGAAGCATGGGTACCACACTGAACGCGATCGAAGAGTGAATCTCAGAGGACGCGTTGGTTGGTGACGGGCCGGTAGCATTGTACGTTGTCCTTTTGCCAAACATCGTCGCAGCTGACCTGAGGGACAGTGAACACTAGCACAGACAGAGAGACGTACGCTTGTGGTGCTGAAATAAGCTCCTCTCTCCCTAGCTCCAAGCCCCCGACTTAGACTGCCTTGCTGTATGGACATCCAACGGCGAGCCACACTCCCCCCCACCTCACTCAGCTCGGAGTCGGACCTCAGCGTGTGGAGCCAACTAGTTGGCTAACTCTAGTTCCATAGCTGCTCAAAGTCTTGCGCTCTTGTCTAGGCGATTTGTGTGCCTCTTGCCTCAGTCGAGACAAGCGAAATCTCGATAACCTATTGTGCGAGCGCTGGCTGTGGCCCTTAGAAACCTGGAACTCGATCTTGAGCACACTTTACACTCATCATGGAAGTTACTCAGCAGACGTACGTGTCGTGTCCCGCATTGGACTTTGGTTTGGCAGCGACAGACACGAAAGACCTCAGAAAAGGCTTGGAGGATCAGCTTCGCCTTCTCGACCTGTTCGACTCAAGCGCAGGACTTGACCGCTTTCTGTTGTCATCTTCCGGCTTGTTTTGGGAGTACCGAAATCGCAGGTCAGAGGCTGCTGGCTGGTTCGCGGACAGTATAAGGCGACTGAACGTCGACACCTCAGACGTTCGTTCACTGTTTTTGGGCTCGTTGAACGTCATGGACAGATACGTCGCCACGCGTGACACTGAGTCCGAGCTCGTGGAGCTTTTGACGAACTCGGAAAATGTCCGAGCGGCCTGCTTCTCGCTCTCTGCGAAGATGCACGCCACGTGCTCTCAAATCGATCTGGACGACATCTGCGTCCGCAATCGCGTCTGGGCCAACTCCACCGTCAAATCCCAGCCGGGGCCGAACCTGACGGTCGCCGACGCATCCTCTACTGGTGAGGGGATACTGAGAGCGGAGAAGGACGTATTGATCGCTCTCGGAGGAGCTGCGTTCCCTGTGAGGGAAGAGGACATTGTGCGTCTCTTGGTGAGGTTTCTTGCGCTGAAGCGTTCTAAGCGCGTTGCATTCCGAGAGCCGCTGAGCGCGCTCCGAGAGCCACTAAGCGAGCTCCGACCAACTGACGTCGAGCCGCTTGCAGCGCCGATCTCTCGAGCCGTAGATTTGCTAACCAGGGCGGTTTTGGACATTGAGCTTAAGACGCGAGTGAGCACCTGGCAGCTCGCGGCCGTGTGCTCTTTAATTGGGTTCCTGGATGTCAGCGGAGCTTCGCCGGACGAGCGAGAGCTCGGCGAGGGTGGGCTGATGGCGCTGTTCGATAGCCTGCGGCCGGGATCATTGACGCAATCCATCATCCGCGAGATCGAGGCTTCATTGAACTCACGCTGTTTGGTGTGTGGATCGGGGGACCTCCATCTGCTCGTGGCTAGGAGCCTGCTGAGCGTCTCGAAAAAGACTTGTTCGAAGTGCCGGAAGGGTAAAGCTCGAGGTAAAACTCCCCATGCCCGTGGACCCAAAGTCCGCGGAGAGACATCTACTACCCATCATTCGACCAACTCCCCTAGGGCTGCGTTGCTCACGTGCCACGAGACGATGATGGGCTCCCAGTGAAAATGCGCTCGTGGACTTTGGTGGAGCTTGGAGTCCTTTTTTTTGCACTGTATTTTTGTGTGTGTGTGTGGGTGTGTGTGAGTGTGTCTGTTGTGTACCCGAGCAACAGATGTAGAAAAAAAAAAACGTGTCCCTGCTTCACAGAGACTCTCTTCCAATGCGAAACCTGCCTCTTCACCTTAACCGTCATCGATGCTCCGTCCGACGAGTAGGCAGTATAAAATGAAAGTGACCCAGAGAATGGAATGGATACTGAGGAGGAACCGCGTCGTGTCTCAGTTTCTGTAGAGAAGATGGCAGGAAAGGAGGAAAATTGGGTGGACAGACTTCAATCCTTCGCAGATCAGCGAAATTTAACAGTCGTGTACGACACTATAATTTCAAGAGACGACGACTTCGAGATGTACAAATGTAGTGCGCGGCTTTTCGCTGAGGGCAGCGTCAAGGAAGATTCCCTCGCCCTAGGCATCGGACCTCAAAAGAGGTTGGCAAAATTAGCCGCAGCCAAAGCTTTGCTATTGGGGGTGCTGAAAGAATCCGCTGCAGACAACGCCAAGCTCCCGTCACTGGAGGCTACGAAAGATGAATGGGAATCGAAGCTTGTCGCTAAGTTCGCAAGTTTGCCCACTGCGGAGAACTACGTCGGCCGACTGCAAGTGCGTATCCTATTCACGTGACCCAATGCCGCTGTTTGTGCATGAGAAAAAAAAAAACTCTCTTTGCGTTCACAGGAATTATGCCAGAGGTACAACTGGCCTTTTCCCACCTACAACTTCGAGGAACTCACACAAGACCAGTGGGTTCCGTCCGGCCGATTTCGTTGCTTCTGCTCAGCATTTGCGATCTTTTTAGACGGAGCGACCAAGGTGGATGTGCAAGCGACAGGTAACAGCGATGTGACACTGTGATTTGTTTTCCCTCAAGTTTTTGGGTTTCAACTAGGGCCGTTGTCTTACACAGGGACCGGTGAGACCAAGAAGGCAGCTAAGGCCGCGTCGGCAATGGGTGCGCTGGACGTCGTGAGACTTCTCGTCCCACTGGTTGAGAAAACCTAGAGGGGAGGTTCGCCCCAATGTATTCAGAGTCTTCTCCGCATCACAACTCAACTCTGTCTCAGCCGCCGCTCGTGGACCGGCCTTGCACTCGGAGTCTGGTCTTCATGCCTGCTCTGCTCATCGTAGTGGCATACCTTTTGTGTGTTTTCTGCCCCTATGGCAAGAAGCGCAGACGATACGGCAAGGTGTCGTCTGTTGCTTTGTAATTGTTGCAGGGATATGGATGAAGTTGCTTGTCCAGAATAAAACATCACTCGAGCATAATTTGGATCTGTGCATTTTTTATTGTGTCGACAGCTTGACATTGTGAACACACTAGTTACAATGAAAAAAAAAAAGAAAAAAGAAAGAAGAAGAACTGTCTGCAGCAGGATCTCAACAACTTGACATTGTGAACACGCTAGTTACAATTAAAGAAAAACAATGAAGAACTGTCCACAGCAGGATCTCAGCAAATTGGCCTCGTTGTCTTCTGGGCTGCTCCTCCTGCTATCACTGCAGACCTGCGTAAACTAGGAGAGATAAAAGGGTACAAGTTTCAGCTGTGTGCAGCTTTCTTTTTTTTTTTATTTAACAAAGCAGACAAACAGAAGAAAGAAGGAAAAAAAAAAAATTCTCGCACCCCTTTAGCTCTGCCTCACAGAACCGAGGGGTATTTCTCATCGATCGGGACCTCCAGAACTTGGTCTGAGCGACTCAGGGCTGCGGGCTCCGGGCTCTCTGCCACTCTTCGCTCTGCACCCCGGCAGTTGCAGGTCTCGACGGTCTCACGCCAATTCGACAAGGTGGACGGTTGACGTTCGGTCGTGGGCTGGTACACAGCACCGACCCGTTGAGCGTTGGGCTTGTAGATGTTCCCAGCGGGCCTTTTGCAGAACCTGTGCATGATGAGCACCAAGCCCAGCACCATCAAAGGCGCTGCGACCATGGTGTATGCCGCCCACTCGTTCCGTTCGTACCACCACCAGAAACTGTAATTTTCATTCACCATCGTCTCATTGTCCAGCGAGTGGACACGGGGCAATTAGTATACCTCGGCTCAGTCTGGGTTCGCGTCACGGAAACTACGATCGCAACAAAATACCTCTGACGGCTTGCGAGTGAGAGCCGCGAGCCCAGAGCCTAACCCGGTCGCCGATCGAAACGCGTCGTCGTTCCGGCTGCGGCGCTAGGTTGGATCCGACCGCTGCCCCAAGTATCACCCCCTCCGAGTCATGTTTGAAAGCGGCAGTTACCCGGGCTCAACAGAGTTTCGCCTTGTCCTCCAGACCTCATCAGAACCTCGCGCTCAGCCACCCGGATAGAGGGGAGCAACGATGACGGACGACTCAAATCGCGAGCTACCTCCGGAGAAGTCTCCGGTCATCTCCGCAGCCGCGACCGAAGTTGACCGCGAGAGCCTCGAGGCCGTCGGCACCCGAAGCGGGACGGGATCCGGAGTGAACGACCTGACCTGCTCGACTGCCAGAATTTCTGCAGATGAGAATACGACTCCCCTTCGCCCTTTGCGGGGAAGGACGGTGCAACGCTCGCCTGCGCCGACGGAACACGATGGCGAGCGAATGGGCGGCAGTCAGAGGGAACCTTCGCCTCGGAGATTCCCGCCCTCCTCTTTTTGTACCCCTGTGGAGCAGCCCATCCCGAGGCACGGAGTTCCTGCGTTGAAAACGAAGATTCCCCACAGCAGAAGGCGGACGAAATCTTCTGACTGCATCAAGAAAAAACTTTTCAGTCAGCGTAACGCACACCCCGTCCCGTTGTGATCACGGCGCTTGTCTTGCTTTATCCCCTAACACAATTGTTCTCTCTAGCGTTGTACGCTCACTGTTGTGAATTAAACAGCATTGAAAACCTCAGCTTGTCCTGTGTCTGTTATTTGTATCGCATTGGGGTTTTGTGCCTTTGTCATATATGCGAGGGGCGCTTAGGAACACACGTAGGCCAAAGCGGGGAGGAAAAGTCAGAGCCTCTAGTCCCTTAGACCGAGAGAGAAGTGAAAACAGACAAAGACGCACCCAAGTGAGCTGAGAGACCACATGATTTTATTCAAGGGAGCACGTTCAACAACACACGCTCATGTAGCTACATGTTCAGCACACAAGCCCAACAACTTGAGTGCGGATGTGTGTCACGGTGACAAGTGCATTGTTCGCGAGCTGTCAGGTTGACACGTTACACAGAGGGTGAAAGCGAGGCAAGACCACATTTTGGAGTTGACCGGTACTTTATTGATTTTTTTTACATCATCATTTTTCTCTCACTTCATTTCATTGAGAAGAACACATGCCGTGAAAAGTGTGGACCTTTCAAAAATGTATAACAAGCAGTACGTGCACAAGGCCGGGCTCGTAGGGGATGAAGTCATTAGGTTTGAGGATGGGCGATGCTGCATCAGCAAAATTTTGTTGCCGCTCAAGTCAAAGCAGTATCAGGATACCCAGGGAGGACAATGTCAACAGAGTGAGGGACGAGACAGAGGGCTTCGTCGAGCCCCCCTTGGCCCAAACTGAGGGACTGGGAGGTTTGACGATCAACGTCACGGAGCAGTTTGAAACAGAGAAACTGTACTGCTCGTTGCGATGGCCCACGTTCGCCCAGCGGCTACATTCGTACGAGCCCTCGTATCCTGTTGAAATTGGCGAGATGAGTAGAGTTGAGTTCGAGCCCAGGAACTTGTGAGTGGCGCTGATGCTCTCCTCGAGCTCGTACTCCAAGGCAGTTCCGTTGTCCCGGATGTAAAAGAGTCCGCGCTTGGTCCCACGTACAACCTGGTACCAGGAGAAGGCCATGAACCTTTCGGGATTCTCACGCGGACAAGTCAGTGCGACCGCACACTCTCCCCCATCCGCGCTGACATGGGTGCCGTGAGCCTCGTCCGCTTCTCTCACCTCGTGGCATGAGCGGAACGGGACCAGGGCGGTGCACGCCAACACCGTCAGAAACAGCATCTTCGCGAAAGGCCCGGAGCTTCTCTATCCTCGTGTCTTTAGCAGAGCAGACCGCGTTGGTCGAGAGGAGAAGTGTGGCGCGGATCTTCTGAACGACGGTCTTATACCGTCCGGGCTTGAGCCTTCTAGCGTCGGCCTCCCGCTGCCGACAGTCTCCTCTATGGGGAATTCCGAGATGGGAAAAATGCCTCTCAACCTCATCGGACCCTGTGCCCAAACCTTGAGCCTCTCTCTCTCTCGAGCGTCCACCCGACAGCACGAAGGTGATTGCGTTCGGCTTGGTCGAGGGCAACAGGGCTCCGCTCCTCTGTGCGTTTGTCCTCGTCCTATATGTCTGCACCAAGCACAACTTGATTTTTTTTTTTACCCTCTGGAATAAACGCAACCGTCTGTGGTATCTGACTTGTGTGAGCGTGTGTGTTTCGGTCCCACATTTACTGTTTGCAAGCTGTTAGGTTGACAAATACACAGAGGTCGAAAGCAAGGCAAACCACATTTCTGAGTTGACAGGTCTTTTATTTCATTTTTTTTTTACACCTTCATTTTTTCCTCTCTGACATTTCACAGAAAACGACATAAGCCATAAAACTGTAAACTCTTGGGCTGTTTGCGGCGAGCGGCAGGTGTCTGAAACGTCAGCCGGATCCTCACGGGTCTTCGAAGTACGTGGAGAGGTCTTTTTCCGAGTATCTGTCGCCCTCAAGCGGCCTGTGGTCGCAGCAGCTTGTCATGGACACTCGCGCCCAAGGGCAGGATTCTCCGGTTATGGCGAACACAGAGGCCCTGAAGGCTTCGAGGGCGGTGTAGTCGGCGTCCGTTATGTACTCCTGGAGCGCGTCCAGCACCATCCGAGCCAGGTCTTTGTTTTGCGGGTGAGGAAACCTCTCCTTGCTGAACATCCCCAACCAGGCCTTCACGTGCGGGGGCTTCACTCTTTCGAAGACGCAGGCCAGACCGTCCACCACGGCCTCCACCACATACACGCCTGGCATCCTCTTGTCGCTGTTGGTGTAGTGCTCAGGGTGATGCTGGTTGTTTTCATAGTGGTGCCTGAAGCCGATGTTGGCCATCGGAGCGGTCATGGTGGCGTGGTCCTTGTAGGAGTCGTCTGTCTTGCTCCCCGTCGGGCTGCCGCTCAGTCTGCATCTGCGCTTGAAGCTTTCCTCCAGGAGAGCCCTTGTCATGTTCACGGCCATGATGCCGGAGTACGCCACGTCTTCCACCTCGCTGGTCTTGGAGCAGTCGTGGCAGGCGATGTTTCTCACATAGTGTCGGTCGGCCAAGAGGTCCAGGGTGAGACCCCGCAGTTCGGACTCGTCGGCTCCGTCGCCCAGCCTCTTTGCCGCCCCGCTCCTGGTCGCCTGCTCGAGAGCCCTGGCGACCACAGCTCCGATCATGGTCACGACCATGTTGTGAGTGAGGAAGGCGACGTGGTGTTCTCTCACCGGAAGGTAGTTCGCCAAGGCATTTTCGAACTCCCTGTTCCAGGATTCTTCCGCACGAAGCACCTTCTGCTCCCTCAAAAGGGCTGCGTTGGCCATCACGTGCACCAGTTTGCATACCCCTTCCTGATCTTGAGCGGGCATAGTTTCGCAGATGCTCCGCCTGGCAGCTCTCGGGAGAATTCCTTCGAGCAAGCTGTGAGCTGCCCTACTTGAGGGGCTGGTCTTGTGCGAGTACCGGTTGCGTTTGGGTATCAGGGGCTCGGGTCTTTCCTCGTCATCGTTCTTGCTCGACCTCGAAGAGCGGGGTTTGGGTGTGGAGGGTTTTGAGCTGGCCATGGTTTAGCTTCTTCCCTGGAGTTCAGCGGCTGCAATGAAGGCGGCGGTGATGTCAAATGCGGTGGTGGCAGTAGCAGGGATAAGTGTCAGTGGTTTCAATTCGTGTGGCGAAGACCCAGGGAGGACACTGTCAACAGAGCGAGGGACCTTAAGAGCAGGGATTGCTGAAGATCGAAGTTACGGTGCAGTTTGAAACCAAGAAAGTGTACTGCTCGCTTTGATGGCCCGCGATCGCCCAGCGGAAACAGCCGTAGGAGCTCTCGTATCCTCTCGTAAATGGCATGATGAGCAGATTTGAGCCGAGCAGAAAGTGACTGGCGCCGACGCTGGCCTTGTGGTCGTAGTTCGTGGTAATCCCGTTCTCGATGCGAAAGAGCCCGTGCTTGGTCCCTTGTACATCCACGAACCAGGCGAAGCCCTTGAACTGTCCTGGATTCGGTTGTGGACAAGTCAGTGCCACCTCACACCCTTTCACATACTTCTTGTCACTGATGCCTTTAGCCTTGTCCGCTTCTTTCGCCTCGCTGCATGGGTAGAACGTGACCAGGGCACTGTAGGCTAACACCGTCAGAAACAGCATCTTTCCGAAAGACCAGGAGCTTCTGGGCGCGTGTGTCTCTCGTAAAGCTGACCGCGTTGGTCGAGAGGACGAGTGTGCCGCGGATCTTCTGGACGACGGTCTTATGGCGTCTGGGCTCGAGCCTTCAAGCGCCGGCCTCCCACTGCCGACAGCCTCCTCTTCGGGGTGTTCCGGGATGGGGGGAAGCATCCCATCAGCACTTCATCTTCACGATCACCAATACCAGCACGGGGCAGGTCACGGTCGACAAAAAGAGAGCCACCGAGGCTGCAGCGGTTCCGCGGACAGCCGCCTTCTCGCACTGCCGCTGCCTTAGTGAACGCTCGTCCGCCTTGGACTCCAGTCTCTTGGCGTAACCCTTGAAGGTGGCGTTCAGCGTCTCGACGGCTCGAGTCACGGACACCCCTCGGTTGAGGAGATCGAGGGCTGCGTTGGCTCGGGCTCGCATCTCGAGGACAGTCGCTCTTTCGTCCTCACCTCTCGCGAGGTGTGCTCCTGAGAGGGTCTGGGGTTCGCCTGCCACCAGTATCTCTCTCGACCTACCCCTCCAGCTCTCTGCCTCGACCCCCTTCGTCAGGGTGTACGAGTTGAAATGGCTGTCGTAGCAGAGTGGCCCGAAACACGCAGACCCGCACACCAATGGACAATCTTGGCTTATGTCGCTGCCACGCTTCACTTGGCACGCGGATAGCGTGTCTCCGTCGACCCGTAGCGAGTCGCACAGGCCTCTCCGGTCGCATCTGGGTTCCCTGTAGCTGGAGCGCGAGTCGTTCACCATGCCCCTGTCCAGCCAGCACGTCCGATTTCCCGAGGACGAGTCCACAAAGGCCATGTACCAGCGGGACAGCAGCACGGGTTCCCACTTTTTTCTCTCGACGTCCAGCGCCAGCCCACCGTGGGTCGAACGAGAGAGGATCGGACGAGCGGCTGTGGGAACGTCCGTGTGAAACTCTGAGGGCGATCCGGGCGCGCAGCCCGTCATGTCGGCCCTCATCAGGCCCTGCGCGCAAACCGCCAGTCTCTCTCGAGCCCCGACCAACGCAAAGGTGACGGCGTTCAGCTGCGCCGAGAGCAGCAGGGCTCCGCTCCTCCACGCGTTCATCCTCGCAGCGAAGGCGCTACCGCTCAGCTGAGAATCGTCGTCGTTCTCGTAGTCTCCCTCGCGCTTTTTCTGAAATTTTTCCTCTGTGGCCTTGGCGGCCGCCCGGGCCTCTTCTATCAAAGACCTGTGGTAGCCCATCACGTCCACCGTCGCCGACGGCTGACTTCCCGAGTCGAGGTCCGAGCCCAGGTGCGCGTCGGCCAGAGCCTCGAGGTCCTTGAAGGCCGCCTGCAGCTCCCTCGCTGTCCGATACTGGCTGCGGACGGATGTGGACAAGGCGACGTCCGCGTCCCGCCAGCTACCAGAGCCGCAGAGGACGTCGCAGCCCAGCCGCTCGCCGTCGTCGGGCAGGCCTTGGCAAGAGACTTTGGCGCACTCCGGATAGTCCGAGGGAACGAAGAAAGTCAGATTTGAATTGAGGTAGAACTGGTACGAGAGGAACGTCTGACTGTCTCCCGGTCGCAGTATCTTCCACCTCCCGGGTCTGAGTATGACCCTTGGATCTCGAGGCGCAGAGGGCCCGCTTTCCTCCGAGCGAGTCGCCTCGGGACCCGGAGTCACGCGAAACAGAGTCAGGGCGACCGTAGAGAGAAGGCACGCAGCCCTTGTCGGTCGTTTCATTTCAGTTTCCTGTACCTGGGAGTCCGAGACCGAGAGCAGACTGCGCAAAGGGCCCCCATCGCGGCGGCATTGATTAATACGGAGACAGCCACCGCAGTCAAGCACAACGCGTAGGAGCGCTCCATTGCCAGGGCTCGACGCTCGGACACGACGCTTTCCAGTGCGTCGTTCTTTCGAGCCCGCCTCTCGAGCAGCGAAGCTTCGGAGCCCAGGCTCGCCAGACTTTGGTTGGCTTGTCGAAGGCAGTCCAGGAGCTGGGAGAGAGGGGAGCTCGCCTCGCCGCAGTGGCGCAGCGCGAGCGACTCGTAGGCCAGCAGGGCGAGAGCTCGGGCTTCCTGGGCGTAGTCCCTCGACGCGGAGCGGACCCGCTCTCCGGGCCTCGTGAAAAACCCTGGGAAGCTCTGCGGGCCGTCCCCGGGCCCCTCTGGGCCGAAGGAGAAGGGCCGCAAATTGCAAGGAACTGCGGCACGCACGGCTCCGTGGTCCGCTCGTAACAGGATCCTGAGCAGGATGTCGTCTCCGTAGTCGACCGCGATCCGCGCCGCCACGGGGTACCCCGTCGCTCCCTCTGGCCAGTCTCCTTCCGCAGAGTCGGCCAGTTCCAGGCACGAACCGCTTTGCTCGCCAAAGCACTCGAGTAGCAGACTCAGCTGGTCGCGTGCCCTCCAGGGCCAGGAGACGG
This sequence comes from Oryzias latipes, assembly GCF_053564925.1. NCBI lineage: Eukaryota > Metazoa > Chordata > Actinopteri > Beloniformes > Adrianichthyidae > Oryzias > Oryzias latipes. The sequence continues at coordinate 16,005,429 of NC_136253.1, read as the reverse complement.
CTGGTCGTGTCCTTTCCGAAGCCCCATCGCCCGACAGCCACTCTTCCTCTCGCCTCGTGAGAACCGGTGGAGGTAACCACCGCTTAGAGTCCATCAGTTTTCGGAGACGGGCCTTGGTCACTGGCTTTGTTGCCGAGGGCACGGACAGTTCCAATTTCACTCTCGTTCGAGCCTCGCGTACTCGTCGGGAGCAGCATTCAAGCTCGCCGTGGTCGCCCTGCGGTCTTCGATGGCAAAGCGGGCTCTCCATGCTCCGCGCTCTCGAGACCTGCGTCCGGAGTCTGGCGTGCCCCTGCCGTTTGGCCTCGTGAACGTAGATCCTGTCCGCCTCGACGAACGCCACGAGTTTCCCTCCCGAGGTCAGTTTCACAACCTGCGCCCCGACAGGCACGGACTCTGCGATCTCTGCCTGCTCTCGCAGCAGCTGGGCGCCGCCACCCTTCAGAGGATCACCGATGTTCATGCGAGAGGATAGGCCCAGTCTCAAGCCGGGAACACCCGGGATCGTCACGAAGCCTTTGGCCAGCGGAGCGTTCTCTGCAGCTCGCTGAAAAAATATCCCGCTCTGTAGCTTGTATAGGCCGTCGACCTCGACGTGGGACGAGCCCCCGTCGTCGAACGAGGAGCTCCTCGTGTACCTGTAGTGCAGGGTGCCGGAGCGTCGGGTGGCGGAGTCGATCGCTGTGCTGAGCTCTGCAAACAGCGAACTTCCCTCCGGACGCCCGAACGTGTGGTCCAGGTATCCCAGGGAGTACCGGCTCACCCCCCACCTCGCCATGTCCGAGACGATGTCCCGCAGCTCACCCGCCGAATACATACGATCGGTTGAGCTCTTTTTTCCCATGTGTCTGTTGCGCATCCTCATTGCTGAGCATTTTTCGTCCGGCTCGTAGCGGGCCGTCGGCAGCGTCACAGCGATCCCCGCTCGGTTGTTTGACCTGCGGCTGAGCTCCAGGAAAACGGACGGCCCCGTCAGGCCAAGCGGCGCTTCGCCAGCGATCGACTCGACCGAGTTGTGCTTCTCCGGGGGCCAGCGCCCGGGTTCAGTCCACTTGCAGGGGCCCTCCAGTTTTTCCATCCAGGAATCCAGGTCCAGCAAGGCGCCATGCTGAGCCGCCACCTCCCCGGCTTCCCGCAAGGCCGCTTCGGCCTCCTCGGCCCGACTCGTTTCGAGCCACAGGGCCGGCTTCCCGGGGGTCCGGGATCCTTTCTCTGCGACCTCCGCGGGCCTCAGACCCGTGGGGCACAACGCGTACACGGTGCCTCGCTCTTGACACATGGTGCAGTTCCGCCCGTGGGGCGCCGTGCGCCCACACTCGAGCAGAGGCCGTCTCCCGTGCCTTCGGTGCAGCATCCTCCCGTCCTCCCCGTACAGCGTCCCGATCTCAGAGCACTCGGAGTAAGTTTTGGTGCAAGCGTAGCGCGTCGCGTTATCGTTCTTCGCCGACATGAGGCGCGCGATGGTCTTCCCGGACATTGAGGGCATGACGTCCACGCGTGACCCGTACATGTCGCGCACGACTCCGAAGTAGGCCCCGAACCCGGGTTCACGCGGGTCCGCGTCCAACACGGCGAACTTCAGGTCTGGGCAGCCGCCCAATAACCAATCCAGCACGGCGGCTGTCTCCTCGACTCTCAGGTCTCTGCTCCTGGGCTCGGGTCGAACGAGCCTCACTCCTATCGCGCCTCCCCATCCTTGACGACTCATCTCGCGCAGGGTCTCGTTGGCCCCGGCAGGCACTCTCGGGCCGGTCTCGACCTGCTTCTGTCTCCTTGCGCTCGTTTGTCGTGCGGGGAGACGGAGGTAGGGACCGCCTTGTCGTCCCGCGTCGTTGTTCAGCAGCACGGGTACCTCGAGCAGCATCACGTCACAGCTCTTGACGTCCAGAGGCGCGTTCGGCGAGTCGCGCCTGGGGGCTGGGGCGCCGTCAAACACGGCGCTTGTGGCCTGGCAGAGGCGCTCGGTCTTGCGCGTTGTCGTCCCCCACAGCGTCCTACCCTGTGCTGCGCCGATGGCGAACTGCCGGCCGGACACCTCGAGCGTCCAGTCGTTGCCTCCGAGTCCGTGGTAAGCGTGCCTGAGGCCGATCAGGGCGCACTCGGGCGAGCAGGGGCCCGCGGGGGAGCTGTACCGCAGGAGGTCCTTCGTGCAGTTGCAGCCGGGGCTCTGCTGCTGCTGCGGGTTCGCGACGGTACGCCACTCCAAGAGGGCCACCGCTAAGAGCAGCCGCACTTGCCAACTGGGAAACATGGCCCCCTGTTGTTTTTTTTTTTTTTTTTTTAGTTTTCAATGGTTCGCTTTACATGGCCCCCTGTTGTTTTTATTTTATTTTTTTTTAGTTTTCAATTGTTCGCTTTCCGTCGCCGAGGTCGGAGTTCCTCTCGACTAACGGGGGATAAGTTAATTCACCTAACGAGCTCGCAGGCTCGCGGAGCCATGGCGCTGGACCAGGGATTTCCGTCGTCGCGACGCTGTGTGTCGAAACCCAAGACGCTCCTGAGTTTGTTCGACGGGACCGGCAGCATATGCAGGCCTTTCGTTGCCGCCGGGTGGACGGTGCGTAGGCTCGACATGGACGGGAGACACGGGGCTGATATAGTGACGGACGTAAGGCAGTGGGACCCGAGCAGGGACTGGCGGGGGCCCGCGCCCGACGTCGTTTTCGCTGGGCCTCCGTGCGAAAACTACAGCTTGGCCCGGACCAGAGCCTGCACGCCCAGGGACCTGAGACTTGCTGACTCGCTGGTGACCAAGACGCTGGAAATCATAGAACACTTTCATGGACAAAACCCTCGCATGCTGTACTTTGTCGAGAACCCGGATTCCAGCATGCTATGGAGGTGGTGGGTTTCTCACCGGCTGTACGAGGACCCCGGCAAGCACTTTCTCAGCTCCTTTGTCGAGTACATGGACGCGAAAAGGGGCGCCAAGAGCTACAAGTACCTGACTTGGGTCAAGCGCAAAAGCTTCACCTCGGGCTGCAGAGACAGTCGCGTCGTCAGGCTGGACTACTGCATGTACGGCACCAAGTACCGAAAGAGGACGAGGCTGATGACCAACAGCCCCTTCGAGGCCTCGCTGTGCAAAAAGAACTGCTCGGGTTTCAGAGAGCGCAAGCACGCGGAAGCGGCTCAGCGGGGACCCTACGACAGGGGCGCTAAGGGCGAGGGGCACTCCCTGGACGAGCTTCACGCCTATCCCGCCCGACTGGCGGACGCGATATTCACACACGTCAGCCGGGCCGAGTGGCGCGTACGACAGGGACTGAGCCCGTCGACTGCCGAGCCCGTCTTGAGACCGGTGAAGCGCCAGAAGAATGTGTGATGTGAATGAGTGGATGAGATATGCTGACATGGTGTATCTTGGGGGCCCATACTGACCGTGCGATCGTGGGTCATTTCAAAAGCTCCAACTAAAAACCAACAGGCTCTGTGTCTCCTGTCTTGAGATGTCTGGGCGATTGTACACATACACTCTTTTGCTTGCTGCTTCAGTTTCTGCTGAGCGTTCCAAATAAAGCTCTGACTAGAAAACAGCACCCTCTGTGATTCTTGTCTAACCTCGTCTGTTTTTATTTTTTTTTATTTTTTGCTCACAGGGTCAATGCATTTGCATCCAAAGTGCAAACCTAGGCGAAATAAAATGTTGACACTCGAAAAACAAGCAAAAAAAAAAAAGCAACACATATAAGACTCAAATGGGGTTTGGTGCAAACTTTATTATTTCACACATATGTATTGATCCATTTGTAAGACACTGATTTTCAAAGCAGAGAAACAGAACAGAAAAGAAAAAAAAAAACGGAAAAAAAAAACAGCGGATGTCAAACAACCCCAGTTTCCCCCAGTAAGTCCCTTAAGAGCATCAGTTACAAGCAGGTCTGACCCGTCTTCCTTCCTCAAGCCACAAAACATTTGGCTTTGGTGTGTGAGTCAAAGACCAGGGCACAAAGCTTGGTCCTGGAATGTACCCTTCCGTGAATGGGGCACGGGTAGGTCTCAGACTTTTCGTCGGCTTGCACGTACACCAGCCCCGATCCGGTCGTCCTCAGCGTCACCGGCACGCCCCACTGATCGGACAGTCTCCGAGCCTCGCTTTCTGCCACCGCTCGATCCGGGGCCCCTGGTCGCTCCGTTTCGGGACCAGGCCAGATTCTCTCCGCCCCGACTGCGCACTCGAAGCGTGCGCCGAGTGACGTCACGTCGGGAGCGATGGGGTTGGAGGAGAGGCCCACAGAGAGAGCGCAGGGGTCCTCGAAGCGAGGATCCTCTAAGTCTTCTCGAGCGTTAAAGGTGTCCACGTACTCGAAAGCGAAGCCGTCCTTGCTGCAGTTTGGAAGTCTCACGCACTTTCTGCAAGAATACGGAGCTTTGTCGATCGCCGAGCGCCTGCGCGAGCCGGCGTTCGGGTCCTCGGTCCTCAGCCATCCCGACCCGGACGCCCTCCGCTCACCGACCGCTCTTCTGAGATCGCACAGCCCGCACTGAGACTGGTCGTCCGGGTACGAGAGCACAGAGTAGCGCAGGGACCTTCTCTCCATCTCTCTCAGCAGCCGTCCGTAAACTTCGATTCCATCGAAGCTGCACAGTTCGACGGGCAGGTACCACAGGATCCTCATGCTGAGCTTAGCCTTGGCCGTGGACACCCTCTGGTACGCTGCGAACTTGCCCAGCGATCGGCACAGTTCCCCCGAAAGCTCGGGGTTTCCCTCGACCTCCGCGCGCTTCACTCCGGCCAGCCCGAGCACAGATTCCGCGGCGACGAGGACGAGGCTCGAGACTACGTTCTGACACAGGCGAGCCTTGGTGGCTCGGTCGGTCCTGTTCGAAAACTTCTCGCTGCATCCCCGACAGCACTTGAGGTCCAGGTCCAAGTTCAGCCTGCTGACGGGTCTGCCCGGCAGGAAGACCTCGTTGTAACAAGGGGGCGGTCGGTCGCAAGGCGACGAGGAGGATGATCTTGCGATCAGGGTGCTTAGGTGGCCTCTGGAGGTTACGGTGTACCTGCGCGAAACCTTCCCTGTGTCGCGATCAACCGGGTCCTCCATGAGGAGCACAGGGTTTATCGATCCCCAGTGACAGCGCGCGGGCAAGGGACCCAGGGGTCCCGAGGCTCGTTTCAGGCAGTAGTCGACCAGGTCGTTGAAGCGTAGCTCCGCGCCCGTGAACACAGTGAACGCGTAAGGAAAGCCCTTCGGGCCGTCCGTCAGCGTTCCGGACAGATTGTTGAAGGCGGCATAGATCTCCCCGACCCCGTGAGCGATTCCCGGATCGACTGCGGCCACGTCTTCGTCCTCGCCGCTCGCGAGGTCCTCGCCATCATTGCCGCCGACCTCCTCTTCGCGGGAGCTCCCGTTTCCTCCGCTAATAGGGGTCTCCCCCTCAGCCTCTGCGCTCCCGGGCTCTTCGACGTCGAGTTTGTCACCTTCTGTCTCGTCGACAGAGCCGTCCCGAGCCTCGCCCTTTCGGTGGTCCTCCGCAGGGTCCTCGTCTTCTTCGTAGTACCTCCATCGAGAAAACGAAAAGCGGTCCGAACCCACCAGTGGTACACCGTGCAGAGTGACGTGCTCCTCCGCACTACGGTCGAGCAGCCCCCCTGGCGCCACCATGTCCTCCACCTCGGGCGGCCCGGACCGGACCTCGGACGTGTAGTGCAGGCTCAAAGCTCGACGGAACAGGGGGTAATGGTGCGTCACGTCGTACTGCCTGCGGAGCATCTCCTTCACGGAGCGCGCAAACAAGACCTGAAGCCGGGCTCCGAGCCTTGAGTCCTCGCCCTTCTCGTCCTCGGGCTTCTGCGCGTAGCAATTCAGGAAGAGAGAACAGTCCACTCCTTTGGACAGGCACAGTCTCGTGAGCTCGTCCTGGCGCGCCGCGCACTGAAGGACGCCGCGTGCGTCTGTGTGAAAGCGCACATCTCGATCGAGGGCGCAGGCTCTGCCAGAGCACCCGAGCAGGACGAGGTCTACGAGTGCTTGCACGACAATGCTCGCGCAGCTCTCAAAGTTTCGATCCAATATCCTCGCCGAGCATTTGTCTCCGGGGCGCAGGTTCACAGCTTCGGACGACGCGTTCCACACGTTCCACTCATTCTCCTCAGATCCTCTTGTCAGGTAGCAGACGGGTTTGTACACGCGGTCAGGCGAGGGCCTCTGAGTTCCTCCCAGAGGACCAGAGCGCTGCTGCTGCTGCTGCTGCTCTGCCGTGTTCACCCTTCTTTTCGCACGCTTCATCGTGTGACTGACGTTCTGCAAGAGGGTGCGATGTTGCTGATATTCTTTTCCTACTTTTTTTTTTTTCCTTCTCTTTCGGTAACAATCCACAAAGTGAAATTCGTCTCAGATTCTCGGGCCCGACGGGGACGAGGCGCAGGGTGAGGCTCGCTCGCGCCTAGAGAACTCGCCTCCGAAGCTCGGTGACCCGTCACAGAACCGAATTTAGGAGGGTGTCTTGTAGAGCGCCCGCCAGCACTCTTATTTTGTGATAACAGCGAGGCCCGTGCTCCCCTGGGCAGCGGCCGCACATGTAGCACCACAGTTTCTCGGACAACGTTACGTATAACCCGTGGGTGAGATGAACTTTCAGAGAAATGTCCGTCCCGGCCGGCACCCACACAGCCTGAGGGTGAGCGATTAGGCCTCTAGTGAACCTGGCTTGGCCCAACTCAATGGCGATGCGCTCAGGTGTGTAGTTTGAAGTCAGGACGGGGCAAGCGCCTCCCGAGACGAAAGCGTGCTGGTTCAGATAGGTCTCGCCTGGCGCCGCAACGACCACGTCCATGCCGCAGGAGAAACATCGACTGTGCCCCGTGGGCTCGGCGGGAGCACGGCCTTGGGCGGCCTGCGAAATACCCGTTTCATCGTTCTCTCTGGGCATTCCCAGCCGTACCATTTCTTGCGCAAAATACGAATTGTCGTCCGGGTGGACGTCTCGGCCTCCATTTGTGCTGTTCAACCACTCGAGCCTGCGCGACATGGAGACGTCAAAGTACGGGTCTAGGCCGATCGGCACGTACACGCCGTCCCTGCGGACGATGTTGCTGTAGACCGTAGGTTCGTCTCCCTGTCGTCGCTCCATCCCCTGGACTAGTTTGACACCTGATGCGAGCCTGGCTGCAAAATGTTTGTGAAACAGAATCCTGGAGCCTTATAAAGAGTCACTTACCTGGCACAGATGTCTGAAGTTGGTGTTACGAAATAAAATGAAAGGAGAGAGAGAGAAAGAAAAAAGCAAAGACAGCAAGAAGAAGGAGCGAGGTGACAGAGAATGAGATAGATAGGGACGGACGAGGAGGACTAGTAAAAGAGTGCCCACTCACGTCGTTGCTGCTGGACAGAAAGTGAGCGAAGGACGAGCCCTTGTACCCGGGATCGAATCTGTACACCCGGTTCTCGGGGCTTCCGTGAACGCTCACGGTCCTCTCGGTCTGAAGGAAGGATGGGAGTCTCTGGAGTTCCTCCATGGCGGCTTCCACCCCTAGCCTCAGTGTGGTGCACATGTGTTTGTTCTGAGCCTGCACCATGACGTTGATGTCCAAGTGCAAGAGCACCGCCGCCAGTATCAGCCTCATCGCCAGGCTCTTGCCGCACTGCCTCGGGGCGAGGCACAGGGTGTACGGGTTGGCGTATCGAGCAAACTCCTTTTCCACTTCGTGCAGGTGGCTGCGCGCCGGGTCCTGGTAATCGTAGCTCTCGGAACCCAGAGGCGCGAGGTTCAGCGTGCTCAGCAGGGCGTGCTTGTGCCTGAAGAGCTCGTCTCCGAACTGTGCCTCGGTGACGCCCAGCACGACTCCTCTCAAGAGCTCCATCTGAAAGGGCTCCATGCGCATGCCGTTCGTTTGGAAATATTCAAACACCCGTTCTACCATGCGCCGAAATCGATACATGAGGCGATCGGAGGCGTCCCCTTCTAGATTTCCAGAGGCCCGTATCTCGCGCACCCTCGCCTTCGCGCCTTCCAAACCCAGCTCGCGAATCAAGACGGCTTGCGCCACTCGGTCTGTCATCAGCCGATTGTATTCCGAGACCCTCTCCCGTTCGGAGCGCCTGCTCTCCTCCTCGACCTGATCCTTGTAGAGCCTGAGCCGTACGCAGTCCACAGCCACAGCCAAAGGCACCGGCGGCCTGGAGCCAGGCACGGGATCGCGCACGATTTCTCTTCGCAACCAAAGGATGTCATCAGGGTCTGGTGACAAAGTTCTCCACGGAGCTCTCGACAGGCCAGGGCGCGCGAGGCGCAATGGCCTAGGTCCACGCGTGAGCTCGCTGCTCGAGGAGAGGGCAGCGGGTGAGGCGCTGTGTCCGGCGGAGCTCATCGCGCACAGTGCCTGGGCTCGCCGAACCCGCGACGCAGAAAGACGTCCCTGCAAGGCCGCCGTGAGCGAGTTCGTGCTGCCGCTCAAAATCCACTTCAGGTACTGCTGGCTCTTCTCCGGGATTCCCGTCAGCGATGCGGCGCGACCGAGAGACGCGTGCCTGCCGGGAGTTTTAACAGATCTCGAAAGAGTTCGCTTCAACCGCGTAATGATGTCGGGAGACGGCGATCCCGAATTCTGCTGCGAGGGAAGGCTCTCGGACGTCTTCGGGATGAAATCTTTCTGGCTCACCACCGACGGAAGGTTGGTCGTCGTCGACTCGCCTTTCGAAGACGCCAAGTTGTCTCTGCTGAGGCACCGCAATCTCACGGACGCCCTGGCTCTCTGGGAAGTGCAGCCCGAGCTGTGCTCCCGGCTCACCGAGGACTCGAGCGCTGCGCACTCAGCCTTGATCGGGCTTTGCGGGGACGCGTGCCGCCTGAGCCGAGGCCGCTTCTACAACCTGTACGCCAGGTACCCTTTGCCCGTGGAGAAGCAAAGAGGCGGCCTCGCTTCCGCACCTCCCCAGAATCGTAAGGCCCCCGTCGAGGAATGCGACGTCTCCGCTCGAGAGATACGTTCTGGTCAGGAGTTGCTCTCGATCCTCGCACCTCTCTACGCCACGTATTTCGCCCTGGTGGAGGGGGACCCGGCTTTGGATGAGCTCTGGCGCAGAGTGGATCTCCTCGGGGCGAGGTGGCTGGTTCGAGAAGAGTTTTCGGAGCTGAGCCTCTCCGTCAGGCTGCGCGACAGTCGGTTCGCGAGATTGGCGTTCGCCTGCGCTTTCTTTCTCTCCGACTGTTGAGCATGGCAGGTCTTTTGGGCGCAGAAACCGCCGCTCATTAACCCTGGACGCTGACCCGCGAAGGCCGCCGTGATCAGCTCTCGCTCCACCGAAGACATGGACCCTCCCAAGTTCGAAGACAAGGAAGAAACGATTAGGTCCATGCTCAGCACCCGCTTTGGCAGCTACCGCGTGGTCTTCAAGCAAGCTGCGTGCGACGTGTGGGTGCGAGGCAGAGATTGCACGGTCCAGTACCAGGTGCGCAAGCGCCCGGACGGGGCCGGGTGGTACGCCTACTCGAAATCCGAGTCCAGAATATTGGGGGAGTCGGCGGAAGACGTGATAAAGCTGTGCGTGAAGGACACGATTTCCGAACAGGACGAACGGGAGGACGAGGTGGTGGGGAAGGAGGACAACGAGGATGAGAACGAGGCGTCGCGGCACGACTACGAAGTGATACGCAAGCTCTTGGAGCGCGAGAAAGACAGCCGGCCCCAGGGAGAGACGATCCCGGACGTCGGGGACTATCGAAGGGCCGGGGGGTGGTTGAACTCGGGGCGGAGATGCGAGGATGGCGACCGATCGACCGAGGACGACGAGAGTGGCGATGAGCGAGACCGCTTGCGGGAAAGCTTTGGCAACCTCAGGCTCGGGGCAACGGATCGTGTGAAAGTCCAGCACCGCCATGCCGCTCGCCCCGTCAGCCCGAGTCTGGCTAACTGGGACCTCGACCCATCCGAAAGACGCTGGCCTGGCTTCCCCCCTCCAGTCCGTCGAGACCTGAAACCCGTGGAGCGCCTCTTCGCCAGGGGAATCCGTTCGATCTATTGTGGTGACGAGGAAGTCACGGATTCGAAAGGTCCATCGGAGTACGACAGCGAAGAGGATGGATACTCGTGGGGCTGCCGAGATAACAAGTCCTGAGCGTCGCAGCAAGCACCCGTACAAGCGCAAGGCAATGGGGCTGAATTTAGAAATTTAGAGTGTGTGTAATAAATTTTTTTTAAATTTTATTTCATTTTCTACCCATTTTCATCGGAACCACTTTACACCTCAGAGCTCCGGTCTATGTTCCGTGGAGATGAACGAGGTCGGACGAGCCTTTCCCGTCTACTTGAGCCCATAAGCAGCATAAGAGCGAAGAGACGAAGCCTCGGTCTTGTCTACTTGTCTGTTTCTGGAGCGTACACTCACACGAAAGCAGTCTGATACAACAAGCCCATCCGCCACTGCAGCAATGTCAACCACTCCAGAACAAGACTTGTACTCCTCGGATGTGACGCGCACCAGGGCATCGTCCTTCACGGTCACAACGGACACTGAATCGTTCACCACGGCCCGCAGTCCCGAAGGAGACGGTGTTGTTCCCGTATTCTCGCCCAGAGAGATGGCCCGCTCGGAGCATGACGGCGATTCGGGCCTTGAGGAGACCGAGGCCGAACCGGACAGCGTCCTTTACCTCCAGCTCTCGTCGAACCCTGGGATCGCAGAGCCGCGGATCGATTTCGAGCCCCCGTCCGATTCATCGGGAAGCGAGATCTACAGCTCCTCCGATGACGATGAGGAAGACAGCAGCATAGAAAATTATGATCGCTACGACCCAGCACTCCGGTGGCACCACCCAGACGTTGTAGACCACATGCGAGGACTGGGCCTGGCCATCGACGAAGAAGGATACTGGTTCGATCCGGGTTCCTTCCCCCTCTTCTCTGAGCCTAAAGGCGTCGTGTTTGAAGACGACGATTGAAGTTCTGCTTGCTGTGTGTGTGTCTGTTCACATTTTCGCTACCATCTTTATCTTATGAGACTCAATAAAGGTTCTGCTATCTGATAACCAGTGTGCTTGGGTTTGTCGAGAGCTCCCGACGCTCGTGCAGTGAAAGGTTTAGGGGGAGCATGGGTTCGAAACCCTAACGCCGGGAGTTTGAAATGGGGGACATAAAATGAAATAAAGAAACGTGACCACCGGCAACAGCAAGCGTTTGAGCCTTTTCCCTTTTCATTTTATTGAGGTGAAACAAAACAAAACACAGCTGCATTTCACGTACAATGAACCTCTCCGCATATTCTCACGGAGCTCTCTCCCCCGTGAATCTCGTCTCTTGTGTGGCAAAGGAGCAGAAACGCGGAGAGCACGTCGTCCCTGGTGTATTCGCCCCCCTTGGACTTTTTGCCTCCGGTGACCACGGTCCCCCCGCCGCCCTTGGCTGACTCCTTGATCGAGACGGCAGCCATTTCCTCCCTCAGTTTGCCCAAGAGCCGCTTCCCGTGCTCTGCGTGCAACCTGTCGGCCAACCTGCTGTCGGGTAGGGAGATGGTGTCTCGGATCTCCAGAGCTCGAGCGGTCGCGTCCGTGGCCAAATTGATACCGCTCCTCGACCTCCTGTACATGTGCACGGCCATGGAGGAGCCGGTTCTCGTGCTGGAGCCGGCGCCCCGAGAGACGCCCAGGGTGGCTTCCACGGCTCTGCCCTTCCCCACAGCCTCGGCCAGCACGGCCCAGCCGAGGGACATGACGCACTCGCAGTAGCCCAGATCGTCCCTCTCTATGGCGGACACGGTGCTGAGCACCATGGCCAGTTTGGTCTTGGCACTGACGTGTTTCCCCAGCATGTACCTGGAGTTGACCTGGGACCACTTGCTGTAAAAGAGAACCCTGAAGCCAGCGCGTGCCAGAGCGTGTTCGAGCAGCTCCTTCAGGTCGGCCAGCGCGTTCACGTAGGTGTTTTGCTCAAACACCACAACCACCGGCACCTCTTTCCAGTGCGCTGAGGGCAAAAGGACTTTGAGCAGCCTGACGTGAGCGCTCAAAAGGGCCGCGTACACCCTGGTGACTTGATCTAGGTCACGTATCTCCAGCTCGTCCAGTGACATGATCTGCAAAGAGACGGGGGAGAAAGCAGGTTTAGGTACTTTGTGGCGAAAAACGAATTGCACATAGGAAACCGCTGGCTGCTCAACACGATCACATTCCGCTTCTTAATCATCATCATCATCGTCATCATTATCATCATCATCATCACTTGTTGCAATATCACCCTTCGAGTAAGACGAAGGTTACGCTTTGTCAACATGTCTTTCTGTCCCGCGTGCCGCAGGGCTCGAAGACAACTCTTGAGCCTCATGCGCATGCCGTGGGAGCTGCTGCTCTCCCGGTACGAGTTCATGGTAGCCCTCGCTTCGTTCCGCCGCAACATGGACCTGTTCGTCGAGATGGACATCGGGCAACTGAGGACGGCGTACAGTCAGGTGGTGTCGTTCTCGCCCGCGAGAATACTGGTGACAGACTCGCTCGTCTCTCATTACGTGCTGAGTTCGAGGAACGAGCACTCGGGGCGAGAAGCTCTGGCTTCGGCCCCGCGCGTCCCTGTGGAGCTTTCGGAGGCAGTGACCCTTGCCCTCGGAAACAGCGTGCCGAGACGTTTTGTGCACGATTGCATGAGCCAGCATGAGTGGCGTGGGCATGAGGAGATGGTTCTCTCTGCCTTCGCCTCTGCAGAGTCTGTGCGCGGCGGGCCCCTTAAGTACCTGGCCCTGGTAAAGGCCAGCTCCCGGAACGTGGCCTCTCTGCACACGGTGGTGGCGCTCGCCATTACGGGCTGGCTGATGGAGCTGTCGGGGCATAGCGCGGGGAGTTGCAAGTGCGGGGTCTGGGAACAGGCCCTGGAGCTCATCTCGTGCTCCGTGCCAGATGCGGAGACCTCCCTCAGCGTGCAGGACGAGAACCGCGTAAGCGCGTACATCTGCACCCTGATGGACGTGAAGCCCGGGCCCGAGGAGCGAGCTCTTCCCGGGCCGGTTCCCGATTACGGGTACGTTTTTAGAGATCTTCTGGTGTCCGGTTTAGGGGGGACAGAGGAGGGAGGCGCCGATCGTGGGCGGGAGACCTACCACTAGCTTGCCTCCAGCGATCTCCACGGCGCAACAAACTCCGGCGCAGGACCTGGAACCTCCCCCGAAGGTTGGGTCCAGACACAAGTAAGCCCTGGTCACGATCGATCGGGCCACGTCTTCCAGGGCCCAACAGTTGTTGGACAGGAACCTGTTGATGACGGAAGCCTCGAACGGGACTGTGGTGTCGGTCTTGATGTCTTCGGACGAAGTGCTGCTGCTGCCTGTGACCTCGCTCTCGAAACCCTTGGGTGAGACCATGTTCATGAGCTCCTTGAGCTGCCCGTCCACCGAAATGTGTTGCGGGCAGTAGACGCCGAGGCAGCAGCAGGTGAGCCCCGGATCCCTTTCGTGGTATGCACATTTGAAACTCTGAGACACCACGTGGTAAGCAGGGCCTCCCCGGTCGTCGCGGATGTCCGCGACCTTGTTCAGCCAAGGCGTGTTGTTGACGTGGCTGGTGATGTGAACCTGTTTCCGTCCTCTGAACGCGATGTTGGGCAGGACGGCCAGAAGCACCTTGGAATTCACGAAGCCTACTTCGTCCACCAGGATGAGGTCGGCGCTCTGTCCCCTGCTCGCCTGTGAAGAGAGGCAATAAAAATTGATAAGGAACAAAGAAAAGGGAAAGGAGACATGCCGGGGCGTCTGGCGGACGCCGTCGACTCGGGTCTCGAGGCCCCTTCGCTCGCCAGCCTAAGAAAGCTCCAGTCCCCCAGGCTCGTCGAAACTCTGCCCGGGAAGGTCTCGACCCTCTCGAACACCAGCGCGGGTCCCAGCGTCTCAGAGTACGCCCTCAGGAGGAGGTCTTCCTCATCCCCCCGAGGCAGCAGCTCGCTCCCGGGGCAGAGCTCGGAAGCGCTCAGGGGTCTGGGCTCGCAGCACCTGGCCAGGAGCGGAGCCAGCCTGTGGTCCCGGGAGCAGAGGAAGGCTCCGATTGTGTTGACCCTGAGGCTGCGCGAGTGGCGGACCTCTGCGTCCGTTCCCCTGGTCCAGGCAGACGCACCCCTGTGCCTGCTCAGCGTGAACAGCTTGCAGGCCGGGTGGCAGGTCAGTCTGCAGCTCTCGGCCAGGTGGCCCAGGAGAGCGTGCGCCGGGGGCAGAAGGCCCCGTCCGTGCAGGACGAACTCGTAGTCGAGCATCACGTCACCCCGGCTCATCTCTGGCACGCAAGGGTGCACGGCTCTGTAGAAGCGAGTCAGGCAGGCGCTCACGTCAAAGTCCTTCTCTGCCCCCCTCGTCGCCAGGACTCTCGCGCAGTGGCCCAGCATCACAGCCTCATCCAGGCAGGCTTCGTACGCAGAGCCGCACTCTCCGGGGCACCTGTCGGCCCTGTCCAGCGCGAAGCGCTTAGGGCGCGCGTTCGCCGCCAGGTTCAGGTTGTATTCACGCAGGGGATGGGAGAGGGCGTCCTCCGAGACGCTCCCGCTCGACTCCTTCTCGGCCCTCGCCACCTCGACCGTGGGGAAGAACTCTCCGTCCCCGATGGCGCTGTGGCACTGTCGGTCCGCCGCCGGCGACCTGAGCCACGAACGCGTGTGTGGGGGCTCTCCTCCACACGGGCCTCGAGCGAAAGGCTCGTCTACGGCCAGCTCCAGCTCGCAACGCCCGGCCGTCCGGCGGGAAGATCTGAAAATGCGCGACAGCCTGCGCTCCTCGTAACCCCTGGCCTGATCGCTGCGCACGGCCCGTTCCAGGCTGGACGCGGCGTCTGCTGTGAGCGGGAAGCGCTCCAGTTCGTGGCCGGAGCGGCTCCAGATACGTTCCCTCCCTGTCTCCGGGGCGTAATTCAGCTGAAAGTAGCAGTCGGGCGGCGGGATAGTCGAGGAGGCGGCGATCTCGCGCAAGTCCTCGGTGAGCCTCGTGCAACGGGCGCCACCTGATGCGCGGGAGCCCGGGCGCACGCCCTGCGTGTCGGGAATCTTCAGGAGGGCCCTGTGACGGCCGCGTCTCGAGTGAAACACCCCGCAGACCCTCAGTATGTTCAAGTCGGCGGGCCCCAGCGTGCGTATGCCTATCGTGACCCACTTGAAACGAGAGCTCGGCCCGAGCCCCCTCCCGAAAAGGACGATGTGGCCCGTGGTCCTCTCGCAGATCGACGGAGAATCCACGCGGGCCGGCGGATCTGCCTCTTTGATGCCCCTGGCGTCCGAGAGCGGCGCCCTGCTCGGGGTGCCCCGCAGCAGAGCCAGGTCCCCCTCCAAATCCTCGTGCATCGGGCGCTCGGGCGACTCGGACGGCCCAAGACTCGCTAGGCGAGGACAGGTGCCAGGTACGTGCTCTGACACGATCTGCCTGAGCTTCGACAGAATGGAGCAGTCGCTCGCCTCGAAGCGAATGCTGCTTTCCCTGGAACCTCGTTCGAAGCCCGCGTTTTCCATGCGTAGGTAAGAAAGGACCAGTGCCCGCGCCTCTGTCCACTCCAAGGGCCCCGAGAACCATAGGCTCGTCGGTACGTCTGGGCCCGCCAGCCTCGCGAAGACTTCCAGCGCGTACAGCACTGCCGCGCAGCTCGCGCCGTCGAGCTGAGGAGGAGCGATCACGTCCATGCCCCCGGGGATCAGACACACGGCCCGATCGAAGAGGTACGCCTCTGACCTGAAGCCCTGCGGCATGACACCGCTGTACCGAGGGGTCCTGTAGACACGCAACGTGGGCGTCCTGCTTGCAGACGGTGATCTAGAGTTCCCTCGGACGACCTTCGGCGAGGATATCAGCAGGCGGGGCGCCCCTGGCGCGCCTGTCTCGATCTCCAGCACAGAGTGCCCGCTGGGAAACCATTCGGTGAGCCGTCCGCTCGGGCCTTCCGCAGCTGTCCTCGTCCTCAATCTGCTCTCGCTTTTGCTTTCGGCCTCCCGGGTTTCCCGTGCTGTCGTCTTCCCGCCTCTGCTCACACCTGCAGTGTCCTGGCGGCCCGTGCCCCTTCTGGCGTTCGGACTCGACTTGGGCACGATCACCAGAGCATCCCTGAGAAGGTGCCTCAGCACGGCGACGTGGTCGTTCTCGGCGAGCACCGAGAACGCCAGTGGCGTGGAGATCACCTCCCTCAGAGCCGCAAGGCCGGAGAATGCGCCGTGGCGACTTTCCGCCGTTCCGTCCAGTTCCCGTAGAAATCCCTGCCTCCCGCTGGCGCCGGGGCCTAGCGCGGGCCCCGGGAACCAAGGATCTTTAGGCTCCAGTTCCCTCAGGTCGAACGCGCGGTCGCCTTCTCCGGGTAGCACGCACCGCAGGGCGAACCGCGTCCCCAGCCCGCAGTCGCCCAAGGCAAGGGCGCAGAGCGTGCGGACAACCTCCTCGCGGCAGTCGGGCGAGAAGACGAGGCAAACGCGAGCCTTCCAAGAAGACACCACCTGGTAGAGCGACAGGCCATCTGAAGCGTAGATGATACCCGGGACGACCTCGGCTCCGCTCACGTCCCTCTCCTCGACCTCGTAGCCCACGCTCGTTTCTGGCCACCAGTGGGAAGAGCCGCCCGATTCGATCTCTGAGCGCTTCGAGATCACCAAAGCGGGCTCGGCCCCACCGCCTGCGAGCGCCCTGAAGGCCACGTCCGAGAACACAGACAGGGTCTCCCTGAACACGGCGAATGCGCTGTCTGCGGGCCGCAGCCTCCTGGGAGGACGGGGCTCCGCGAATCGCTGGATGCTCAGCAGTCTTCCATCCTCGTCGGCGGTGATCAGCGCACCGTCACCCAGCCGCGTCGCATAAAGCGTCGACGAGGAGCTCAGGGGGCTCTGGCGCAGGCGCCGCCGACGTTCCTGCTCGTATGCGTGGCGGCACCTCAAACGGTAGCCTTCGAGCCACTGCGGATGAAGGCGGGCTCGCAGGTTTCGACCCCGTGTCCCGAACAGGTAGGCCAGCTCGTCGTCCGAGAGTTCCGCTTTGCCGGCGCAGAGGCACGCGTAGATGTAGCAGATGTACTTATCACACATGCGGACGATTGGCCCCGAACGGCCCCCTCCCAAACGTTTCGGAGGCAAACGGGCTTCGAGGGAGCTGCTCCCGAAGGCTTCTACCCCATGGACATGACCGCGACTTTCTGCTCCGCGTGGAGCCGGGCCGCCGGACATGCCAGCGGATCGCAGCAGGCAACGCTGGTCCAGGCTGTGGAGTCTGCGTTTCGGAGGTATGAGGAAAGGGCTCGGAGGGAGAGCGTGGAACGCAGGGAGCGTGAGACGAGCGGAGGGGAGCGCGGCGAGCGCAGAGCCGGAAGGTTCCCACAAGACGACGTAGAAATGTACACAGAAGGCGAGTCGCTCGATCTGGACTCTCCATCCGAGAGGTCCTTAGTGAACCTGAGGCGCAGCGAAAGCGAAGAGAGCATGTCTGTGCACTCTCAAGGCAGCGAAGGCGAACCTGAGGGCGAACCCGCGGACAAACGCGAGTACAGCATTTCCTGGGTACCCGTGAGACGGGAAAGACGCCGGCGCGAAGACTCTCTGAGCGACGGAGGCCTCGGTCCGGGAGATCCACCACAAGGGCCTGCCCGGTGCCTCAAGTGCGAAGCCTACGACGCCCACTGCAAGTCCGCTGCCGAGAGCTACAGACGGACCTTGGGCTGCTACACGAAAACGGTGTCCGAGCTCATGTTGGGCTTTAGAACCGTGCTGGAGAGGTATCCCGAGCTGAGGGTCGACACGGGCGACGAACGCCTGCACTTCATGGTTCAAGCTGCTCTGGGCCGTAACAACCTGGTCCGAGAAATGGTCCGCCTTTCCGCGAGGAGGACTCACGATCGCACGCGTGGGGAGTCCGGGCAGGGAGAGTCCTGTCGAGAGTCTGCGTCGGCGGCGACCGTGTGCGAAGCGCTGAACTCCTGCTACACGGACGGCGAGGCGCTGCGGATGATCCTGGAGCGCTACACCGACCTGTACGTGAGATACATGGAGGTGTGGAGGGGGATGTGCGCAAAGATTTCCAGGGATGTTACGCCGCTGGAATTTGTGGAAATCGTGCGGGACAGACCCGGGGTGAGCCACGGCGAGCCGTGGAGCGAGGCAAGAGCGTACGTGGGTCGCTTGCTTGTCAAGGCGTCTTTGCTGGTGCCCAGGCGCGTCGGGGACGATTGCGCCCGGACGCTCAGGATGCTGGACGTCGAACTTTCCCGAGCCAGACCTCGAAGCTCAGAAGGTCGGGACAGGGTCCTCGTAGGGCACGTGGAAGACGTGCGCGAGCTTCTCGACGAGGCAGGCTCCGGAATGTGGAGCTGGGATTTTCACTTGAACGACGCCTACTTTGACATCAGGAGCGACCTGGCGGTTCTCGAGAGCCTAATCGGAATCGGCGACATCTCCGTCAAGAGCCTGCTTTACGAGAGATCCCTACTGATCTCTCAGTTGAGAAAGGTCGTGAGGAACGAAGGCTCTCTGGAGCTCAGCCTGAGCAAGGCACGCGGTGAGCTCACGGAGGCCCAGGCATCGAGGCGCCGGCTTGAGGCCGCCGGCTCCTTCTTCGCGTTCTGAAGGTTTGCCTATGGGGGTGGGACGGGACACGGTGAGATACTTAACGCGGCCGGCAGCGGGCTCAACTCGACCACCCCCCTTACCATGGACGTCGACTGCGATTACTTGACGGTCGGCGGTGTCGACGCTGAACCTGACGGCCGGAATGACCCCTGTCCGCATTGCTCCTCCGCGCGCTCCCTGCGCAGGGCCCTGGTGTACAAGCCAGTGCACCAGGAATCTGATGGGGTCTCGGCATCCATTTCGGTCAGGCCGGTCACCTTCGAGGAGGCTTCGTCCGGCCGAATGGTCCCCTACGTGCTGTCGCACGAGACAAGGTACGGTCGCGGCATCGACCCGGAGGACGGGGACGAGACCGCGCATTACTACACGGTGCGGAACTGCCTCGCCTCGATCCGTGGCAGCGTCCACCTGAGAGACGCGGCGGAATACGGAACCTGGCTGTCAGAGGTGGACCAGTGTGCGGCGGCACTCGGCCGGTTGCGAAGCGCAGCTCACGTCTGCTCTCACCTGCCCGACCTGAAACGATTTGTGCTCGAGCAGAAAAATGACGATGGCCTGCTGCACCTCGCCAGCAAGTGGCTCAGGCGGGGCGAACACGCAACCGTCGGGATCGAGATGTTCGGGCCCTTTTTCGTCGATGTGGCTTTCGCGCCGGTTCTTCACAAGATCTTGAGATCTGACTGGCTCGTTATGCGCAAACGGAACTGTGGCACCTGCAACGAACTGAAACCGGGCTGGGCTCAGGAGTTCTACGACGCTCGCGAGGTCCCGCGCTCGCCAGACAGTGAGATGAGGTTCGTGGGCCACCCGACTTGTCCTTGTTGCAAGCCGGGGGAGGCGAAGGACCTTGGCGTCGTGGCTCGGGCCATTGTGAGGGAGATGAGGCTCTGCGGATACACCCCTTGGTCCGCTGTGCAGGCGGTGCGGCGCTGCGAAAGCTCCATGCTGGAGCTGTCGTGCTCCGAGTGCCGTCGGGTGATTTTTACCCATTGCGCATTTCTCATGGAGTGCGCTGCGGTCGAGGCTTCTCGGGAACGCGACTGGCTGGTCCGCAACGAGGCCGTGATTCAACTGTGCTGGGTCGTTCATTCCCTCCTTCCGCTCGAGAAGCAAGCCGCGTTCCCTGCGACGGACCTTTCGGGCGCCTGCTGCGTATCGGAAAACTTTGCAGAATCAGAAGATGGGGGTGGAGGAGAAGGAGAAATCCCCAGACGAGGAGAAGAAGGAGGGAACGGGGAAGGAGAAGAGGATTTGCCGGCTTGCGAGACGCGCCAGCACGGAGGGGCTGCTGCGATGTACGCTTGGGCTTTTTCGGTGGCCGCGCACTGCGTCGCGTTTCAAACCTACGAGCGAAACGGCTCGCTGGATTTGGAAAAGATCGTGGTGCTGTACGCAAACGATCATCTCCCCATGCTCCTCGACGATCAGGACGCCCGGGGACAAGGCATCCTGACGACGAGCGTGTCGCCGGACCCCAGACTGTTTGAGACGGCAGCGCTGAACACTGGCTTCGTCTCTCCTGGGCTCGACCCGAGGGATCGCCTCGAGGAGCGGGACATGCGGGTCCCCCCCGCCGGAGAAGTGCTGTACGAGCTCCCTGCACCGAGGACATTCCGTCGCTCGGGTTCCGGGACCCCGGTCGCCCTGGCGGAGATCCCCAGTCACACCGAGGCCCGGGCTCAGGATCCCGAAGCGATAGCGGCCGCCATAGCGCTTCACTTTCCCAAAGTGTCGCCGTGCGCTCTCGACCGTCTGAGCCTAAAAGTGCCTCGACCCAGCTCGCTCAGGGCTGACGCCAGCTTGTTCTGGCCTGTGTTTGTCAACCCCACAAGGTCCTGCCACAAGCTGTTCAAGGCCCTGGCTCTGCCCGCGTCTCCGAGTCCCGCTTACGCGCTAGAAACGTTGGCGCGAGGATGGCGACGGGTGAAGGACCTCGTGCGACCAGACTCGCCTCTGCCCACCGCCTCCGGAGGGTGGGTCGCTGTGGAGCGCGAGCATTACGAACGTTATTTCGAGGGCCCCCTGGACCTCTTGACGCGCGCAGGGTTGACGAGTGAGAGCGAAAAGGAGGCGATGCAAGAGGCTTTGGCGAGAGGCGTTTTGCCGTGCTTCGCGGCCGAAGGGGAAAGCTTACCCGACGCGCTTGTGAATTCCACCCTGGCGCTATCGTTCGCGGCCAGCGGGTTGAGACTCTCTGCGCCTCGTCACCTTGGAGGAGTAGAGCGGGGTCGGCGAGGAGTAGAGGCGGACGGCCGGTCCGCGGTGAGAGTCACCGTGGCGGGTCTGTTGTACTTTGCGGCGTGGTACGTGCTGGTGTACGGTAACGCTCTGCACTCTCGTCCCAGCGCTCTCGAGGTTCTGGCTCGCAACCCGGGAGGAACGGACGCAGACAGGCACTTGCGTGCGGCCATGGAACTGAAGATCGACCGACGCGCCACGACAGGAGACTGGGGAGAGGACGACGTCGGCCCAGACCCGTCTTGCCGCTACTCTGTCCGCGGGTACAACGACCGCAGCATCGTGAGAGCCATGCTGATCGTGTTTGAGGGATTGCTCGATGCTCGAACCGTGCTGCGCGCGGCACAGCTGTACGTGCCCGAGCTCACGGCTCAGCTGCCTTTCTTCATGGCCCTAAACGTCGTTCCCTGTACGGTGAAGAGCGCGATCGAGGCACGCGACTCGTGGTTCGCTGCCCGCCTAGGCAACGCGGAGTCGTCTCCGAACGACCCGCCTTACGCCTACCTGGGCGACATTGCCCACGGGATTCGCAGCAGTATGAGAGGCGCCTTAGATCGCGGCGACGAGCGGCCCGTCGCGGCTCCTCCAGCGAGCCTCGACGCTCGAGCCTCAGACCCCTGGCACGGCTGCCTCCTGTCTCTGAGCGAGAGCGACGACGACTGGGGTTCTATCCTCAGTTGCGCGACGCGCGACCTGGAGAGCATGTCTGTTCAGAGCGACCCAGATTGCTGGGAAAACGAGGTGGAACCAGGGAACCAGTACGTCGATTCGACCGCTCGCCATCCAGGCACTGCAGACGGGACGGAACGAGTAGCGACCTGCTCTGAGAGCGCCCCTCGAGACCCCCCGGTCGCCTCCGGAGATCAAGACGTTCCGAGCGCGGCACTCGCGCAGCGTGACTGCCCTCGGTCGACGCTGGAAACGCTGCTGGTGGTGGACTCTCCAGATAGTCTCGGCTTTGCGCACCAAAAGGTTTTTCCCAGCGAAACCGCGGACGCGAACGAATGGCCGGGCTTTGTTGGGGTGAGCTCGGTTCCGAGTCTGAGAAAGCCTTGCCTGACGAACGTGTGGAATACGACTTTCGCCAAGACGCGCAGGGACGCCGTGCCGAGCTCAGAACCTGCCGTATGCAGCTCGGCGTCGCGCCCGTGCAAAACCCTGGCGGAAGCGCTCTGGCTGATGTTCGTCGGCGCGTACGGACGCCGAGAGTCGGACTCGGCTGCCCTGACGGTGGAAGCCCTCGCGGTTGTTGTACACTTGGCCTCGAAAATCATCGATAGAAATTCTACCTCAGGCCTAGGGCCCTGCAAAGACATAAAGGCCCTGTGCGGCGACTTGTACGCAGCGCCGGAACAGTTTCTGCCCGTCGTCTCCATAGCGGCAGGTTTGTTCGGGCGCAACGTCACGGTCTGCTCGCAGGGGACCTTCTTTCACATTTGCAACAGCCATCACGGGAACTCGTGGGTGCAGGGCTTTCTGGAATGCGACGGATCATCGTGGCAGCTGAGGGGCCTGCCGCCGCACACGACTCCAATCGAACTTCTGTTCGAGAGTGGACCGAATCACAGAGCGGGCTCGCTCCGCGCCTACGCGAGGCTACACGACCTCGATGTGATCGAGGTTCCTTCGGACGGTTACTGCGGATTCCACAGCGTAGCCCAGCTCCTGTTCAATGACACGGCCAGAGGGGAAACCCGCGCGTCCCTGGTGACGAGGACGGCCGAGTTTGTGTTTCTCAACGCGGAAAGGGCAGACGTCAGAGAGACGTACCTGACAGTCAACGGACCCAAAAACGTCTCTGAGCTGAAGCGACTCTTGTCTGAGGAGAAGAGGTGGCTCAGTGTACAGGAGGTAAAATACATGCTAGAAGCTCACGGCAAACGCTTGGGACTCCTCACGGAGACGTCGTACCCGATCTACGATAGGGCTTGCGCTCACATCGTGTGGACCCGAAACCATTACGAGCCCTTGAAACCCAAAGTGTTACGATGCTGAGCTATGCTGTTTTCTGTCAGATGTTTTTTTTTTATTTTTCCTTGTTGTTTCGATGAGGTGATGGAAATAAAAATCAAAGACATACCAAATTCTGTGGTGCACGACTGAATTCTTTATTTTGTGAAAAAGGAATACACTGGAAATACTGTACATGAACACAAGTACATGAACACAACCGCAATGCAGTCAGAGGGTGAGTTTCTTTGCTTCATGCGAGATAAAGTAAACTGCAAAAATGGTACATGGCGACTGCTCTCGGTAGAAGCGACACGGGTCACTACACAGTCAGAAGGAACATTCGGTACACTGCCCCGTTGCCGAGTGAGAGACGGTGCGTGCGCTACAAATTGAAGCAAATTGAAGTGGATGAAACCTAATAGTACATGCTGCTTTGAGTGTCCTCTTCCCGCTGAGGGAGCCCTAGAGAGCTTTCCCCCGCCCCGTCACCGTGCGTGTGCTCAGACCCTCTCGAGGTCCACCCGTCTCCAGCCACTCCTTCCCCGTCGAGTTCTTCGTTCTGATTGGCAAAGGCGGCGGCGAGCGCTCTGGTGACCAGGTCGTACCTCTCCAACGGGTTGAGCTGAGCGAGGGTCACGGGCCCGGCGACAGCGGGCTCGACCACAATCACCCGATTCCACTTGATGACTTGATTTTGTATCCGTACGACAAACGGGCCGTAGGGTTGCACCTCGAAGCCTTGTTCCGTGGGCAGAGAAAGCATTTCGTATCGTCCGTCTCTACCCAGCACGTCCTCCAGCGGGCTTCGCGGTCCCGTGGCTCTTTCGGAAAAGCCGCACAGCCCGTACACTTGGTGGATGAGCTCCTCGTCCTCGGGCAAAGTCCACTCTCTGAAGTAGTTTCTCATATCCCCGGCCTGGAGCCACGACACGCAGCTGCGCTCCTTACTGCGGCCGCCCTTTGAGCACATCGGAGAGCCGTAGGCTGAGTGCGGGCACGCTCCGAAAACGGCGATGTACGCCCGCTTCAGCTTGTCAGCTGCCGCGTCGGGCACGTATTGTCGCAGGTTTAGCTGGGAGAGGGTTTCCCACACGGCGGCCAGACCTTCCAAAGCACCCCATGCGGGCCCGTTCCCGTCCCAGACGTACAGCGTGTCGACAAGGCACGCCAGCAGGTCGACCCTAAATCCCGTCTTGACCCTCCAAATGCGAGCCGGCTGTATGCGCTTCATGGTGAAGCCGAGAACCCTCAGGGAAAGGATCTGAACTCTGAGGAGGCACTGTAGCACGTGGTAGGCCAGCAGTACCTTGTCGTCGTAGAACCACGACACGAGCGACCCCTTGGAGCACCCGAGGTTCACAGACCCGGGGCTCTCGCCCACAAACACCCCGAGCGCCATTTCCTCCGTGTCTTTGGTCACGCAGTGTAGGGCGAAGGTGCGTGCAGCAAAGGAGTGGACTTGCAGGCGCGTGTGCATGTCCAGCAGATTCACCAGAGACTCGTAGGCCATGTGAATCCTGTGTATGATCAAGCCCTGGACGTCCTGGACGGTGCACACGGCACCCAGGTAGTTGGTCTTTTTCCCGAGCACTCGAAGGAGATGTGGCGTGTCCTCCTTGCACAAGCTCGGCAAACTGTCCACGAGAATCTCCGTGAGCCTGAAACCCCGGTCCGGCGGAGCAGAGAGGTCCACGGTGAAGTACCACTGCTCCGAGAGCTCGCAGTTGAGCACGGTGCGCTCCACCGCCGGCACGTAGGCAAACCCTGTGGGCCATGAGAGCTTCGTGCACCGGGCGTGCCCCCGTCTCGTCATATCCCCGTCCCTGTGCGAGTACTCTCTGCCCATCCTCCACAGAAACCTTTGGCAAGTGATTGATCCGTGTACCAGGTCCAATACAGCTGGCCCCCGCTGCATTTGCTTGTCCTTTGCGCCCGGGCCCCACGCATCCCATCGCTCCGGCTTGTTGAGTCCGTGGCACGGCCTGCTGACGCAGTCCTCCTCTGAGTGACGTTTCACGGTGAGGTTGCTGATCAAATCGGTTATGTCCCTCGAAACCAGGTAAGTGACGGGGTGAAAGCGGGCGCAGTCTGACAGTTGCCTCTCCCGCCGCGAGAGCCCTCTGGACCTCCATCTCATGCAATTAGCCTTCTGCACCCGCTCGCGTTTGGCCGAGCTGAGACTGTCCTCCTCGCCGCGACTGTCCTCCATTCGGATGGGGCCCTGAAGCGACTGCCTATCTGCGCTTCCCGAGGGGTTGAGTCCTCCCGAAGCGACGAGCGCCTCTTCTCCGTCGCACCGGGTCGTCTCTGGCAAGGGGTCCTCCGATTTTAGGCGAAGAAGGGTTAGAGTCGTGTCCGCACTCGTGCTCTGCTCGGGGTAAAAGGACTCTTGTAAGACTCTGTACACCATGTCGCTGCTCTGGAAATTGTCGATGTCAGTTCTGGCGAAGAAGAGATTCGTAGTGTTGTCTGTCACAATGCAGTCCAGGGAGCCTGCCGTGTGGAGGGAGCCTGCCGTGTGGAGGGAGCCGGTCGAGCGAAGGGAGCTCGCCTCGTCCTCGTCGCAAAGTCCGAAGTCCTGCAGCTCGGCGAGGGCGTCCCGCTTTTCGACCTTGGCACTGGGCGAACTGTGGCAGCCTCTGTCACAGTCTGTCAATCTCTCCCATTCCGCAGAGAGGAGGCCCTCGTTCACGGGGTTCACGTCCGCGTCTAGGTAGGTCACGGTCCGCGGCTTGCTCGAAGGTTCGCTCGACGACCCGCGAGAGAGAGCCAGTTCCCTTGTCAGATCGCTGCTCATCTTCATAATGTGCTCCAGGCCGCAGCATTCTTCCAGCGTCCGCTGGCTCGCGGACTGGGATGCCTCTGGAAAAAGCGGCTGACAGGGATCCATCGTCATGCTTTTTGTGACGTGCGGATTGCTCAGCGTGTTACTCTTGCGCTTCCTCCTGCCGGTCTTGGTTCGGGCTGGACTGGTGGCACGGGCGCGTCCCGAAGCCTGGCAAGACAGAATTTCCGCCAGGGTCTTACAGCGCTCCAGTGTCCTCCTCGCTGGCCCCAGCGAGGACAACTCGTCCTCCTTCAGGACCTCTATCATGCAGGCGAGCCCGGGCGCCGCTGCGGCCCCGTCGCACCGCGTCAACCAGTCGAACCGCTCTCTCAAAGAGCTGCGATCCCTGGACCCGGGCCCCAGCCACGTGGCCCGCGGCCAGCGCCCCGTCTCTTCGGACCGCGGCGGTCTCCCGAGGCAATCCAGCACCGTGGACCAGAGGTGAGCGTCCGCCATGCCCGTCCTGCAAAACTCAGAGATGGCGGCCTCCGTTGTCGAGCCATCGTCCGGGAGCGCTCCGGCGCGCAGCACGCTCAGCGCCAAGTTGGAGCACGCGGCACGAAAACTGTCTTCGTCGTCGGTCAGCGCAGAGGCCCTGTAAAGCCCGGGCATGGAAACTAAGGGGAGCAGCGACATTGTCTCCCCTGTGTGTCGGTGGATGACGAAGGCGCATGAGAGCTTGGAGGTGCGGCTGTGAGAGTCGTCATCCTTTGCGTTCTGGTACAGAACTCTGCAAGGATGGCGATCGGTGGAGCGGAGGTCTCTCAGGGAGTCCAACACGCAGACCAGCGCTCTGCGGACCACGACGTCGCGGACCTGCTTTCCTCGGGTCTCCCTCAGCCAGCTGTGGAGCGGCAGCCACCCGGCCCCCGACGTTGTCACCACGTGCATGACAGTCGACGGCGCTCCTCCCGCTTGCTCCAGCGCGATGCAATCGAGCTGCGGGTAGTGCTGCCCGACCCCCGGCGAAAAGACCTGTCCTTCGTCTTTCAGCCTGACCATCCGCCTCGCTCTGCATTGGTTCTCGTAAGCCCTCGCGGCTTCGTGCAAGGTTTGCTCCAGGTGTTTGTTGGAAACCAACACACTCAGGACGACGGAGACGTCCCCGTGGAGCGAGGTGCGCACCTCGCGCACCCTCACCAGCGGCTTACTCTGTGTCCTTTGGCTCGTCATTTCGGGTCCGGGCGCGGCCCTCAGCTCGTGAAACAGGCAATGGTTCCTCACGAAGCCGTAGAGGGGTTCGGGCATCCTCAGCTCGAAGCGGTCGGTCGACGGGGTCCACGACCAGCTCTCCAGCTCCGAGCCCAGGTTGAAGTAGTAGGGAATCGAAACGCCTAGCCTGGTGCTCTGCTTGTCCTGATATCTCCACCAGAGCTTGAGGATGCTGGCATGAAGGTGAAGCTCCTCTTCTGGGTCGTGAGGCGAGCGCCGGGATGCGTCTGGACCTAGCGCTAGAAGTAGGTGCCTGGCGACGTCCCTCAACTCGCCGGGGGATCTGTAAAACGTGTAGCGCCTCCTTTTGGCCAGGCTGACGAAGAGCATTACGAAGTACGGAGTGTGGAGGGTGGCCAAGTGTTCCAACCGCCGCAGGTTCAGCCCCACTTCTTGCGGTGCGCGGTTATCGCAGCGATCTTCCACCTCCAGCACGTGGCGACACAACGATGGTTCGAAACGTATTTTCACCCCTCTGCACAGCTGACAATATTTGCACTGGCCTGAGACGAAAAACGAACTTAGTCCGATCGAGCCCCTTAGGTCTTGCGGGTGGTAGAAGTAATCTCTGCGCTCTGCTGCGAGGCGGTCCCGCTCCCCCGGTGGAATCTCCCACGTAGCCCGATTGCAGAGGTAACAGATGGCCTCTTCGACGCAGTCGAAGCAGTCTCGGTCAACGTGGAGTTCCAGAGCACCTGCGTGCAGTGCTGCGGCTGCCACCAGCCACTTGGAGACGCCGTCCTTTGGATCCATGGGCTCAGCTGCGCAACTGACAAAAAAAACATAACACAGAGGAATGGTTGGGCAGGGGTGAGAGACAGAGGAAAGGACTCAGATGATGATGATGATGATGATAATGATTATGATTTGTCACAGACGCGGTTAGTTTTTTTTTTTTCACTGCGTTTTTATAACTTTGCCTCGTCCTTTTCACTGGATCGCTTCGCGCTTCGAAGAAAAGTCTGAAAAGTCTGTTAATATCCCTCACGTGACGCCCGCCATGTAAGCATCACGAGCGCCCCCCTGTCATCTTGACTCGGCGTCACAGTTTGTAAATGTTCAGCGAGGTGTCGCCGTCCAACACTGTGTGCGTTACCATCAGTCTGTACTCTCTGTCTCTCGCGTGGTAGTACAGGGTGTGTTGCACGGCTATGGCGAGGCAGCAAGCCCCGTCCGTCTTCCCGAGAGCCCAGGTCCTGAACTGGTCCCGAAAGCCTTGCAGCTCACACACACGGCGAGACCTGGAGCCGCTGCTGAAAGGCGTGGGCTTCAGGGTGCCCAGGGATGCCGGCAGCTCGTACCAGAAAGCGGGAGATCCTGCCCGCGGGGAGCCCATCCTGCTCGAGGCCTCTGGGAGCTCACCGATGGCCGCCGCGGCGAGCCCGACATCTCCCTCGAAGTACGTGTGCGCGAAGCAGGAGGCTTCACCCTCGGGTGGCTCGGGCAGAGTCCCCGAAAAACCATCCACGTCTACGATGATGTAGCGCACGCCGAGACTCTCGTTTTTGTAGTCTACGCTGCGGACGGCCGCGGGCAGCGCGGTGACGTACCCGAAGAGCCAGGCCAGCACATCGGACTCGATCTTCACAGGGTCGGGCACGTGGTTGGACCAGACCACCGCCTGCATTCCCCTGATCTTCGGAACCGCCTTCATGCAAGCGCTCATCACGTCGAAGGAGTTCCAGCGGAGGTCTATCACGCAGGCTTGCTCCGTTCTCATGCCGATCAGGTGGTGCTTGCAGGCGACGGCTTTCTCGCATGACTCCGGAGACACCAGGTCGAGCGCCAGGGCTTCTCCGAAAAGCCTGTTTCCGTATTCGGGCGTGGGTGCCGTGATGGCGCGCCCTATCACGTACAGGGCGCTGAAGTTGTCGCGGCCCGGGAAGAGCTCCAGGGTTATCTCCTTGGGCAGCGCACTCTCGAAGCAATGCGGCTCTTCCTCCACCGAAACCGGTCCCCGTCTCTGGACACGAAAATTAAACTGGTCCACCACACAGAGGGGTCTCTCTGCGGTGCATCCGAAGTGGGATGGGCGTGATTTGTACACGTACAGTCCCGGAGGCAGGGTCCTGGAACGGTCTACCTGGTAGACCAACACAGAGTCGCAGCATTTGGGGTATCTCGCGCTCCGGTTGCACATCAGCCACCTGTACGCCGCTGCCACCGGCTCCATTTCGTACGCCCACAGGACTTGGGACTGGGCTCTGGCGATTTCGCGGGAGGAGCCCTGCCCGCCCGGTTTGGTGGCGCACCGTCGGCGGCGTTCGGGGTTCGGAACATCTGCGCCGTCCCCCCCTCTGTAGCGCTGTTCCGCGGACGCGCTAATCCGTTGCGCGCAAGTGCAGGGCCCTTCTTTCGTGCCATGTCGCAGCAACGCGTCCACTGCATGCCTAAAGTTGAACCTGTGGTGGGAGCAGTTGGTCGTGCCCTCTCCGAGAGACCTCAGGCTCACGCCTTCAGTTCCGGGGGCGTACAGCACGCCGCCGATCACTGGCACGGGGTCTAGCGCCAAGGCCCTGTACAGGGAGCAGCACAGCTCCCGCTTCGCTTCCATCGTGGACTGAGCTTCCTCGGACGGCGGAGGGGGCCACGGGTGTTATGTCGACGATGTCGCGAGGAGAGGGGGAAGCTCCTCGAGAGGGCCCTCACGACGCCTTTGCAGGGAGGGTACCCGTCGAACTGTTGATGGAGTGTAAAAGAAAGCGTCAGAAGGCCTACAGGAATCTATACAGGAGAGTTTCCACGATCAGCTACGTCGGCGGAGCGTCCAAGGTCGGCAGAGCGAGGGTCGACAAGCGGTCGGGGTGCGCAAAGTGCCTGTCGTGTCTGGTGACCTTGGTCAAAGGCAGCAAGCAAAGGAGCAGAGCCGGCGTCAAGCTTCGATGTCCTTGCGAAGCCAGGGTGTGCGAGACCTGTTTCGTGAATGACCCACACTGGTACCTGACGGAGCCTCACTTCAGCAGCTGCCCGTCCCTCCGCGGGTTCATCTGTTCCACGTGCGCCTGTTTTGCAGGACTCGTCGAGAAACCATGTTGCCTCTGGATGTGCCCGGGCTGTTCGGACGGGGTCCGAGAGAAGGGCGTCGCCTGCTCGCTGTGCTCAAAACCCGTGCCTCGCGGGAAGCCATCCGCGCGTCGCTCCCTCTGGTGCGAAGCGGCGGATCCGGGTCGACGGGCTGCGGAGCCTCCCTCGGACGCCCCATGTTTGGACGAGGGCAAAGTCTCAGACGGCAGGGAGCTGATCAAGGCTCGCGTCTTGGAGCGTGCGGCAGAGAGAAGACACCTGTCGTCTGCCGACCTCGCCGTCCTCTTCCCGGAGTGCGAGCCTCGGCCGGGCAGATGCTCGTGCGAGGCAAACGGCGACCCCAATCCCATGTGCCCACGCTGCACCCCCGTGCTGGCCGTGTTGGAGCTGCTGGCCAGGAACCCGAAACCGCTCATGGCATCTTTCGCGGAGCGCGCGGTGCCTGGACGAGCCCTGGCCCGTAACACGTACGACAGGGCCCTGCTCACGGAGATGCTGAATGACAGAGGGCTCCCTTGGTGCGCTAATCGCAACTCCTGCAAAGGAATGCTGGTCAACGTGCGGACGGGCCCCTTGACGACTCTGATGTCCCCAGAGGCTTACAAGCAATATGTTCTGGAACGAGATAAGGTGCAGCGCTCGGGCGACGGCGAGCCGAACATCGTGCCGCAGCCTTCCTGCTGCGTCCTGTGCCTGCTGTTTAATCAGTCCGCCGCGGTCTCGCAGATGTGCGGTTCGCAGGGCCTCCGGCTCGAAACCCCCCGCACGGTGTACTACTTCAACGTGAAGTTCGCACCAGACGTGGGCCTGCCTGAGGTATCGGTGAGAGACTACCAAGGGTTCCTTGTCAACTTTCAAGGTTCCGTGGGAAGCTACAAGCCCGCGTTCTACTACAACTGGAGACACATGCTGGAAATGTTACACAGAGACGCCTCTGGAGCAGTGACCCTCATTCACCCCGGACAAAGGCAGCTTTAGACTCTTGTCTCTTCGAGGTACGATAAGCTGTGCTCGAAAAGGGCGACTGTTTTGTAAAAGAAAAAAAAAAAGAGAAAAGCCAACCGTTGATCAATTAGGATTTAAAGTATGAACTCACTTACGTGGTCCTGAGCTCTAAGCTGTGCGATCCAGGTTCAGCAACACGAAGCCTTGTGAGATTCTGCAAAGTGGAAAAAGAGGGGAGTATGCAAAGGAAAGATTGCCCTCCTCTGTGTTGCTCTTTGCAGCGTGACAACTGGCTTTGCACGGGCCCTTGGTAGAAATCTGCCACGCTGCACTGAGTCTTAATCTCTGTGGTTGGACCTCACTGTCCTCTTTGCCCCTCCCTCTTTCCCTGCAGCGGGTGTGGGGGGGCTTACAATCAGCCTCCTCCTCCTTCAGAATGAAGGCCCCACCTTCTAACGTTTCCTCTTTTTCTTCCAGTGTCCTCCTTCTCCCTCTCTGTCTGACTCTGCCTCGCTGAAGTCTGACGGGAGTGCGGCGGACCGGAAACGGAAACTAGACCAGAAGATTTGGATCACAGGCCCTTTAAAACTTGTTCCGTGCAAACCAAGACAGGTCATAGTAACCTTACGCGAGTTTAACAAAGACTGGAGGGAAGTTGCTCCGTGAAGAGCGCGACAGTTCGAGAGAGAGAAAAATCAATCCTTCTGCCATGGAAAAGTACTGGAAGACCAGCTTTTGCCTGGGCAAGGGGGGCTTCGGCAAAGTGTTTCTGGGAAAGAGGCGAAGCGACGGGATTTCCGTGGCCCTGAAGATTATCCCGCTCTCGCGTACGAGATGCTGCGAGGTTGATGGGACCAGTAAGCCATTCGAAGCTGTCGCCTTGGAAATGGTCTCCAAAGACCCTCCGTTTCCTGGGATCATCCGCATGCTGGACTTTTACAAGACCCCGTATAATTGGGTGATAGTCACGGAGAAGCCAGAGAACACGCAAGATCTGTACGAATACATCACGATCAGTAAGCGTCTGCGCGAGGACACGGCCAGAGAATTTTTAGGTCAGGTCATCCAGGCCTTGCTCCACTGTCACAGCCGCGGTGTTGTGCACATGGACGTAAAAGACGAAAACCTGCTGGTGGACCTGACGACGCTCGAGCTGAAACTCATCGACTTTGGCTCCGCCGAATTTCTTGAACCCGACAAAGTGTACGACATGTTCCACGGGACTGCGGCATATGGGCCCCCCGAACGGCTCACACAAGGATGCTACAAAGCTCTTCCATCTGAGGTTTGGTCGTTGGGGATTCTTTTGTACGACATGGTGCACGGGGACATACCATTTGGAAACGACAGGGAGCTCCTACTGGGCGAGCTTAGATTCGAAAAAGACCTCTCTGAGGACTGCGTGGCCCTGATAAAATGGTGTTTGAGCAGGACGCCCGAAGAGAGACCGATGCTGAAAGACATACTGGCCCACCCTTGGATGCTGAAGCGAGGCTCGGAGGCGCACGAAGGCGACGCCACGGCTGGAGCCCCGAAGCCCACGCGAGGGGATCTCCAGCAATCGGAGCCCGGCTCTGCTCTGGCGGCCCGAGCCCACGATGTCGACACGCCGACCCGTCGAGGGTCCGTCTCGTCCGTGGGAAACGAAAAGCAGCTTCGTCCGGCGATGGCGACGCTCTGCTCCGAGGGCTTCGAATCAATCTGGAGGAGATTGCCGTCCTTCGACCGACTTCCCAGTCGTCAGGGGAGTATCGCCGCAGAGACAGGACTTACCGAGGCTCGTTGCCACTCAGAGGTCTCGCAGAGCGGAGCTCATCGTCCGGGTCAGGGAGAGCTCCCAAAAACGGAGTAGGATGTAGGATGTTGAACAAAATGGCTAACTGCTCATGTTGTATAGATGCCAGTTCCATGATAACTCAATAGAGCTTGTTCCCTGATGCCTACTGTACAGTTTTTTTTTTGCCTTGTTCGAATAAAAGTCAAACTGGAACCTCAACGTTGCATATTCGCTTTCTTTTTTGCTCATGGGTTTTGTCCCAACATGACTATTTGAAGAGATATTTTTCTAATTATTGGATACATCACACAATCTCGGTTTTTAAAGATTGAAAAATTAAAAAAAAAAATACATTGGTGTGTACATTTTTAATCGTATAATGGTCAGTATATACACGTTAGATAAAGTGATTACCACACACAAAGGTTACATGATTTTGGTCAGCATATACACAGGTTAAATGAAGTGAATACCATATACAAGGAATGGCAGCCAGAGCTGTCTGCTGTGACGTTACTTTGATGACCCAGACCTCCCGCTCGCCGTAGCACCAACAGAGTGGGGTGGAAATGAAACGGTCCAAAGAACCTTCATGCAGCTCTACTCAAAAAGAAAAACAAAAACAAAACAAGAGTGTGTTGGAAAAGTCAGCAGAAGTCGATGGTATTTACTTACCAAATACCAAAAGAAACAAAATTAGTTGTAGCGTTAGATACAAGGGGGCTTACAAAGAGGCTCCGACCCAAGTTTAGGGACACTGACCTGAGTTCTGAGACTCAGACCATCAGAGGAAGCTTTGGACCTTAATCTCTCACAAAAAGAGTCTCAGTGAAAATCTGCTAAAAATGTATACTAAAAAAAAAAAAAAATAGTTCCACACGCTCTCTTGTAGGTCCGTTCGACCCCAACACTAACTAAAACTAAACAGTAGCTCCGCGCACTGTCTCGCGGGGTCCGTGAGACCCAACGCCGACTGGAACCAAACAGTGGGTCCGCGCGCTGTCTCGCGGGGTCCGTTAGACCCCGAACAGAATTGGAACGAAACACAGGCTCTGCGCGCTGTCTCGCGGGGTCCGTGAAACCCCGTACAGAATTGGAACGAAACACAGGCTCCGCGCGCTGTTTGCACGGTCCGTTAAACCCCGAACAGAAGTGGAACGAAACACAGGCTCCGCGTGCTGTCTCGCGGGGTCCGTGAGACCCCGTACAGAATTGGAGCGAAACACAGGCACCTCGCGCTGTCTCGCATGGTCCCAGCGACCCCGTCTCGATTTGGAACCAAACAGTGGCACCTCGCGCTGTCTCGCGTGGTCCGTGAGACCCCGTACAGAATTGGAACCAAACAGTGGCACCTCGCGCTGTCTCGCGGGGTCCGTGAGACCCCGTAGAGAGTTGGAACGAAACACAGGCTCCGTGCGCTGTCTCGCGGGGTCCGTGAGACCCCGTACAGAGTTGGAACGAAACACAGGCTCCGAGCGCTGTCTCCCGGGGTCCGTGAGACCCCGTACAGAGTTGGAACGAAACACAGGCTCCGAGCGCTGTCTCCCGGGGTCCGTGAGACCCCGTACAGAGTTGGAAGGAAACACAGGCTCCGAGCGCTGTCTCGCGGGGTCCGTGAGACCCCGTACAGAATTGGAACGAAACACAGGCTCCGCGCGCTGTCTAACACGGTCCGTGAGACCCCGAACATAAGTGGAACGAAACACAGGCTCCGAGCGCTGTCTCGCGGGGTCCGTGAGACCCCGTACAGAATTGGAACGAAACACAGGCTCCGCGCGCTGTCTAACACGGTCCGTGAGACCCCGAACAGAATTGGAACGAAACACAGGCTCCGCGCGCTGTCTCGCGGGGTCCGTGAGACCCCGTACAGAATTGGAACGAAACACAGGCTCCGCGCGCTGTCTTGCACGGTCCGTGAGACCCCGAACAGAATTGGAACCAAACTGTGGCTCCGAGCGCTGTCTCGCGGGGTCCGTGAGACCCCGTACAGAGTTGGAACGAAACACAGGCTCCGCGCGCTGTCTCGCGGGGTCCGTGAGACCCCGTACAGAGTTGGAACGAAACACAGGCTCCGACCGCTGTCTCCCGGGGTCCGTGAGACCCCGTACAGAATTGGAACGAAACACAGGCTCCGCGCGCTGTTTGCACGGTCCGTTAGACCCCGAACAGAAGTGGAACGAAACACAGGCTCCGCGCGCTGTCTCGCGGGGTCCGTGAGACCCCGTACAGAATTGGAGCGAAACACAGGCACCTCGCGCTGTTTCGCACGGTCCCAGCGACCCCGTCTCGATTTGGAACCAAACAGTTGCACCTCGCGCTGTCTCGCGTGGTCCGTGAGACCCCGTACAGAATTGGAACCAAACAGTGGCACCTCGCGCTGTCTCGCGGGGTCCGTGAGACCCCGTACAGATATGGAACGAAACACAGGCTCCGCGCGCTGTCTCGCGGGGTCCGTGAGACCCCGTACAGAGTTGGAACGAAACACAGGCTCCGAGCGCTGTCTCCCGGGGTCCGTGAGACCCCGTACAGAGTTGGAACGAAACACAGGCTCCGAGCGCTGTCTCCCGGGGTCCGTGAGACCCCGTACAGAGTTGGAAGGAAACACAGGCTCCGAGCGCTGTCTCGCGGGGTCCGTGAGACCCCGTACAGAATTGGAACGAAACACAGGCTCCGCGCGCTGTCTAACACGGTCCGTGAGACCCCGAACATAAGTGGAACGAAACACAGGCTCCGAGCGCTGTCTCGCGGGGTCCGTGAGACCCCGTACAGAATTGGAACGAAACACAGGCTCCGCGCGCTGTCTAACACGGTCCGTGAGACCCCGAACAGAATTGGAACGAAACACAGGCTCCGCGCGCTGTTTAGCGGGGTCCGTGAGACCCCGTACAGAATTGTAACCAAACAGTGGCACCTCGCGCTCTCTCGCGGGGTCCGTGAGACCCCGTACAGAATTGGAGCGAAACACAGGCACCTCGCGCTGTTTCGCACGGTCCCAGCGACCCCGTCTCGATTTGGAACCAAACAGTTGCACCTCGCGCTGTCTCGCGTGGTCCGTGAGACCCCGTACAGAGTTGGAACGAAACACAGGCTCCGACCGCTGTCTCCCGGGGTCCGTGAGACCCCGTACAGAATTGGAACGAAACACAGGCTCCGCGCGCTGTTTGCACGGTCCGTTAGACCCCGAACAGAAGTGGAACGAAACACAGGCTCCGCGCGCTGTCTCGCGGGGTCCGTGAGACCCCGTACAGAATTGGAGCGAAACACAGGCACCTCGCGCTGTTTCGCACGGTCCCAGCGACCCCGTCTCGATTTGGAACCAAACAGTTGCACCTCGCGCTGTCTCGCGTGGTCCGTGAGACCCCGTACAGAATTGGAACCAAACAGTGGCACCTCGCGCTGTCTCGCGGGGTCCGTGAGACCCCGTACAGATATGGAACGAAACACAGGCTCCGCGCGCTGTCTCGCGGGGTCCGTGAGACCCCGTACAGAGTTGGAACGAAACACAGGCTCCGAGCGCTGTCTCCCGGGGTCCGTGAGACCCCGTACAGAGTTGGAACGAAACACAGGCTCCGAGCGCTGTCTCCCGGGGTCCGTGAGACCCCGTACAGAGTTGGAAGGAAACACAGGCTCCGAGCGCTGTCTCGCGGGGTCCGTGAGACCCCGTACAGAATTGGAACGAAACACAGGCTCCGCGCGCTGTCTAACACGGTCCGTGAGACCCCGAACATAAGTGGAACGAAACACAGGCTCCGCGCGCTGTCTCGCGGGGTCCGTGAGACCCCGTACAGAGTTGGAACGAAACACAGGCTCCGACCGCTGTCTCCCGGGGTCCGTGAGACCCCGTACAGAATTGGAACGAAACACAGGCTCCGCGCGCTGTTTGCACGGTCCGTTAGACCCCGAACAGAAGTGGAACGAAACACAGGCTCCGCGCGCTGTCTCGCGGGGTCCGTGAGACCCCGTACAGAATTGGAGCGAAACACAGGCACCTCGCGCTGTTTCGCACGGTCCCAGCGACCCCGTCTCGATTTGGAACCAAACAGTTGCACCTCGCGCTGTCTCGCGTGGTCCGTGAGACCCCGTACAGAATTGGAACCAAACAGTGGCACCTCGCGCTGTCTCGCGGGGTCCGTGAGACCCCGTACAGATATGGAACGAAACACAGGCTCCGCGCGCTGTCTCGCGGGGTCCGTGAGACCCCGTACAGAGTTGGAACGAAACACAGGCTCCGAGCGCTGTCTCCCGGGGTCCGTGAGACCCCGTACAGAGTTGGAACGAAACACAGGCTCCGAGCGCTGTCTCCCGGGGTCCGTGAGACCCCGTACAGAGTTGGAAGGAAACACAGGCTCCGAGCGCTGTCTCGCGGGGTCCGTGAGACCCCGTACAGAATTGGAACGAAACACAGGCTCCGCGCGCTGTCTAACACGGTCCGTGAGACCCCGAACATAAGTGGAACGAAACACAGGCTCCGAGCGCTGTCTCGCGGGGTCCGTGAGACCCCGTACAGAATTGGAACGAAACACAGGCTCCGCGCGCTGTCTAACACGGTCCGTGAGACCCCGAACAGAATTGGAACGAAACACAGGCTCCGCGCGCTGTTTAGCGGGGTCCGTGAGACCCCGTACAGAATTGTAACCAAACAGTGGCACCTCGCGCTCTCTCGCGGGGTCCGTGAGACCCCGTACAGAATTGGAGCGAAACACAGGCACCTCGCGCTGTTTCGCACGGTCCCAGCGACCCCGTCTCGATTTGGAACCAAACAGTTGCACCTCGCGCTGTCTCGCGTGGTCCGTGAGACCCCGTACAGAGTTGGAACGAAACACAGGCTCCGACCGCTGTCTCCCGGGGTCCGTGAGACCCCGTACAGAATTGGAACGAAACACAGGCTCCGCGCGCTGTTTGCACGGTCCGTTAGACCCCGAACAGAAGTGGAACGAAACACAGGCTCCGCGCGCTGTCTCGCGGGGTCCGTGAGACCCCGTACAGAATTGGAGCGAAACACAGGCACCTCGCGCTGTTTCGCACGGTCCCAGCGACCCCGTCTCGATTTGGAACCAAACAGTTGCACCTCGCGCTGTCTCGCGTGGTCCGTGAGACCCCGTACAGAATTGGAACCAAACAGTGGCACCTCGCGCTGTCTCGCGGGGTCCGTGAGACCCCGTACAGATATGGAACGAAACACAGGCTCCGCGCGCTGTCTCGCGGGGTCCGTGAGACCCCGTACAGAGTTGGAACGAAACACAGGCTCCGAGCGCTGTCTCCCGGGGTCCGTGAGACCCCGTACAGAGTTGGAACGAAACACAGGCTCCGAGCGCTGTCTCCCGGGGTCCGTGAGACCCCGTACAGAGTTGGAAGGAAACACAGGCTCCGAGCGCTGTCTCGCGGGGTCCGTGAGACCCCGTACAGAATTGGAACGAAACACAGGCTCCGCGCGCTGTCTAACACGGTCCGTGAGACCCCGAACATAAGTGGAACGAAACACAGGCTCCGAGCGCTGTCTCGCGGGGTCCGTGAGACCCCGTACAGAATTGGAACGAAACACAGGCTCCGCGCGCTGTCTAACACGGTCCGTGAGACCCCGAACAGAATTGGAACGAAACACAGGCTCCGCGCGCTGTTTAGCGGGGTCCGTGAGACCCCGTACAGAATTGTAACCAAACAGTGGCACCTCGCGCTCTCTCGCGGGGTCCGTGAGACCCCGTACAGAATTGGAGCGAAACACAGGCACCTCGCGCTGTTTCGCACGGTCCCAGCGACCCCGTCTCGATTTGGAACCAAACAGTTGCACCTCGCGCTGTCTCGCGTGGTCCGTGAGACCCCGTACAGAATTGGAACCAAACAGTGGCACCTCGCGCTGTCTCGCGGGGTCCGTGAGACCCCGTACAGATATGGAACGAAACACAGGCTCCGCGCGCTGTCTCGCGGGGTCCGTGAGACCCCGTACAGAGTTGGAACGAAACACAGGCTCCGAGCGCTGTCTCCCGGGGTCCGTGAGACCCCGTACAGAGTTGGAACGAAACACAGGCTCCGAGCGCTGTCTCCCGGGGTCCGTGAGACCCCGTACAGAGTTGGAAGGAAACACAGGCTCCGAGCGCTGTCTCGCGGGGTCCGTGAGACCCCGTACAGAATTGGAACGAAACACAGGCTCCGCGCGCTGTCTAACACGGTCCGTGAGACCCCGAACATAAGTGGAACGAAACACAGGCTCCGAGCGCTGTCTCGCGGGGTCCGTGAGACCCCGTACAGAATTGGAACGAAACACAGGCTCCGCGCGCTGTCTAACACGGTCCGTGAGACCCCGAACAGAATTGGAACGAAACACAGGCTCCGCGCGCTGTTTAGCGGGGTCCGTGAGACCCCGTACAGAATTGTAACCAAACAGTGGCACCTCGCGCTGTCTCGCGGGGTCCGTGAGACCCCGTACAGAATTGGAACGAAACACAGGCTCCGCGCGCTGTCTCGCGGAGTCCGTGAGACCCCGTACAGAATTGGAACGAAACACAGGCTCCGAGCGCTGTCTCCCGGGGTCCGTGAGACCCCGTACAGAATTGGAACGAAACACAGGCTCCGCGCGCTGTCTCGCACGGTCCCAGCGACCCCATCTCGATTTGGACCCAAACCGTGGCACCTCGCGCTGTCTCGCAGGGTCCGTGAGACCCCGTACAGAGTTGGAACGAAACACAGGCTCCGCGCGCTGTCTCGTACGGTCCGTGAGACCCCGAACAGAGTTGGAACCAAACTGTGGCTCCGCGCGCTGTCTCGCGGGGTCCGTGAGACCCCGTACAGAATTGGAACGAAACACAGGCTCCGCGCGCTGTCTCGGGGGTCCGTGAGACCCCGTACAGAATTGGAACGAAACACAGGCTCCGCGCGCTGTCTCGCGGGGTCCCAGCGACCCCGTACAGAGTTGGAACCAAACAGTGGCACCTCGCGATGTCTCGCACGGTCCGTGAGACCCCGAACAGAATTGGAACCAAACACAGGCTCCGAGCGCTGTCTCCCGGGGTCCGTGAGACCCCGTACAGAGTTGGAACGAAACACAGGCTCCGCGCGCTGTCTCGCACGGTCCCAGCGACCCCGTACAGAGTTGGAACCATCAGTTTCTCTTTGAAAGCTCAAACACGAACCTGTTTCTGTAGATCCATGACATGTGGGTTACAGTGGGCCACAGGCTGGTTTACCTTCTCCCTTTGCTGCGGATCAGCAGCACCAGTGTTGCTGGCTTGTGACTGTGGGGCAAGTAAGATTAACTGAATATCAAAAAAAATAAGTTGTTTCAAAGAAGTTGGATTTGACGAACATCCCACGTTGACCAACCTCAGAGTTCTTCATTGTTTTGGTCCTCGCCTCGTAGTTTAGCATGTCAAACGGGTCGAGCCACTCACCGTTGACTGTCTGTCCGGAATTGGACAGAACCAGACTGCAG
Source organism: Oryzias latipes (assembly GCF_053564925.1). Taxonomy (NCBI): domain Eukaryota; kingdom Metazoa; phylum Chordata; class Actinopteri; order Beloniformes; family Adrianichthyidae; genus Oryzias; species Oryzias latipes. Next base: position 15,965,534 of record NC_136253.1, on the reverse strand, counting down.
GACAGCAAAAACAACCAGAGCATCTTCTCTGGAGACCAAATTGGTTTGAACTAACTAGCTAGTAACGGAAGAAGAAAACTATGGAAGCCGAAATTGCTTCCGGTTATTTTTTTAAAAAAAAAAGCAGCAGAAAACCATTTAGGTTTGTTCATTTGTTTCTCTTGACCTTTCTTGATCACATAAAAAAAAAAGAAACGTAAACACAAACAGTACACTTCGAAAAGCCTCAAGGGTGATGTAGAAAAGTGAATGCTAAAGAAAAAAAAAATACTTGGGGTCAATCGCACCCCATGAGCCAGCGGGTGAAAGGGAACCGGAAAAACGAGACCCCCGGTGGTGGGCCATGAGAGAAGAGTGAATGCTAAAGAAAAAAAAAAATACTTGGGGTCAATCGCACCCCATGAGCCAGCGGGTGGAAGGGAACCGGAAAAACGAGACCCCCGGTGGTGGGCCATGAGAGAAGAGTGAATGCTACAGAAAAAAAAAAAAAATACTTGGGGTCAATCGCACCCCATGAGCCAGCGGGTGAAAGGGAACCGGTAAAGCGAGACCCCAGGTGGTGGGCCATGAGAGAAGAGTGAATGCTAAAGAAAAAAAAAAAAAAAAAAACTTGGGGTCAATCGCACCCCATGAGCCAGCGCCAATCCCCTCAGTGGCCACACAAAAAAAAAAAAAAAAACTTGGGGTCAATCGAACCCCACGAACCAGCGGGAGGAAGGTGGTTGCTAAATAAGTGGCGCCCCTGGTGGCTGAGGGCAATAAAAGAGAATGGGGTATTAGTGACCCCTAGAGGCAGGGTATAGAAATGAACGGTGGAAAACAAGACCCCTGGTGGTCGGGGGGTATAACTAAAATGGAGAAATGGCGGCCTCTGCTGGACGGGGACAAAAAAGAAAAGGGGGGTTTGGCGCCCTCTACCAGTCGGGGATATAGAGGGTGCCTGAAACGTACAAAAAATTTTTTTCAGGAACTCGACCCTCTTCGATTGCGGGAGGGTGTACGGGGTGTACCTGTCTGGGGTCAATACCAAAGGGGGGTATGCGTTTTTAAAATGACCCCCCCTCCTTACCTTTTTTTTAATCCATGCTTTTCTTTCCCCCTAAGACAGCACAAGGGTTAAAAACATTTACAAGGAAGAAAGGTACGAATATATAACAGAAGACATTTTTTGACCAATTCAGTAAAAAGCAACAAAAATAGGTTGTTTGGATCAGAGGTTCAGCTCAACAGGGCAGTCTTCCATAGTGGGTCTTGTTGAAGCACAAGATTGTTTTACCATCATGATAATATGCCTTCAACTATGAAAAAAGTACAGCCCCTGTAGACTCTCACTTCTCTTAGGCATCCTCCTCCTGGACGGGGTTGAGTGACTCCTGTCTTGCTCTCTCCTGGACCTTTCACAGGGTGGCAGGTGGTTGCTTGGAGCGGGGACGGGTCTCCCTTGGGGTGCTTTGGCTTGTGCCTGGGGTTGGGGGGATGCTTACATCTCCCGGGTGGTGATTGGATCTAGGGCTGGGGAGGCTCTCTGTGGTAAGGACCTGGGCTGGGCCCCCTGGCGTGGTGGGCGGGCTATTCTTCTGGCTGGGCTTGAGCTTGCACTCTGCGTCCTTCTGTACCCCCCTGCTCTCTGGCGTTGAGGGCCCTTTTGACAGTCCTGCTGGCCCTGGTCTGAATAGCTGACATGATTACCCAATGGGTACATTTTCCCTATGCGCTATAACGTGCGGCGCCGAGGGGGGCCCTTGGTCTGGGGGAGACCTGGCATTCTCCCTCTATTTACATTCCATCATCCACCACAGTAGAACATAAACACTTACATGAGCACAGGTGTTAGCTCACCTTTGCACAAATAGTATGCGGGAGAAAATGAAATGCTTTACATGAATTTGGTTTGTATTCATAAATGTGTGCGTGTAAATTGTAATTGTATTGTGTTCGCTATGACATGTTTGCATGTGAAGATATTTGGAGCCAGCAGGTACATTTGGAATATTGAGTGTGTGTGTGTGGAAAGGCCACACCTCTTTTGACTAATATCTACAGCTGACACTAATAATGATAAGCCCCCAGTAACTTATTGCTTTATGATTCCACCCCCCAACCCCATATCTTTAGTCATCCTCCAAATTTCCCAAATGTCTTGACCCCTTTTTTCATCCTTTTTTTCCTCTTATTTTATCCCCTTTCTTTTGGACCCTTAGCCTCCGTCTCTAAAATTGCACTCTTTTTTTCATTTTCGTCTGGTCCAATAAAAAAAAAGAAAAATCCATATAGTACATAACGTTTGGCCTCAAATATAAAAAGGGTTTATACAAATAGACACCTTGTTTGCCAGGGAATTCAGAACCCCCTTACTGTAACAGTAAAATCTGTCCAACACAAGAGGCCTTCAGCTCATATCTGTTTGCTCAGCTGTTTGGCAGGACAATTGAAAAGAAAAAACAAAAAAAAACTAAGAAAAATACCGAAGCTGAACATGGCTTGGCCTACTTTTGTTGAAGATGAATCTCATCATCACAAGAAAATGTGGCATCTGAGGAGCACTTATAAACAAAACAAATAAAAGAAAATAAAAAAAACTGAGGGTTTCTGTCACTGTTTTTGAGAGTTGTTGGTGAAAGCTGTACAGTACAGTGTTGGTTACAGCCTACAGTAACCACAAAATAAAGAGACATAAAACAGATTATGTCTTGGCATCTCATTGCGTGAAAGAGTGCATGCTACAGTATATACACTGCAGTATATATGCTACAACATATACGCTACAATACATACGCTGCAGTATATACACAACAGTATATTCTTCATTGTCACTAGAAAACAAATTTCATTTTCACTATGACAAGATAATGGATCTCATTATCACGAGAAAATGGTTAAAAAAAAAAGTAGGCGGTTTTCGGCTTCTGCATACGAGTGATGGGAATCCTTAATTTGTTAAATTTCAATATAAATTTAACTATGAGATAAAAATATACTTATCAAACATTTGTATCTATATTTATTAAACAAATATAATATACGTATTTTAATGTTTATTTAGATTAATTGTTCGCTTTTTTGAATTTTTATTCATTGAGTTTATAGGTATTTTTGAATTTATGATACGTGAATGCATTTCAAAAATAGCTTCACATCAAAGCATTTATTTGCTTTACTTATTTAATTACGGAAATCTAGTCATCATCAGTTCTCCATACAAAGCAACATACTTCAAATTTAGCTCATTTACAAACTGAAAGTTTTTTTTTCTAATAAACTTTATTAACATATTGCAGATACAAGGTTTTGGCTCAATTCCGGAAGTTGTTTGTGTCACCCGGAAGTTATCTTAGCTTAGCATGTATGAGACTCCAGGCTGCTGTGTTGTGGATACTCCGCTGAATAGAGTTGCAGCTGCAGCAGCGATGTCTTCCGTTCAGTCTCTGAGAGAGTTTATCAGCGAGCGACTCACTGCTGCTGCTGAAGAAATCTTCAGACAGTTTGAGAAAACCATCATCCAGTATGAGGAAGAGATGGATCGTCAGCGCAGACTGCTGGATTACAGCTGGAAAAGAAGCACAAACAGAGCAGGTATGATGAACTTCGATGGATGGAGGCATATGAATCAGGTCTGAGGTCGCTGCCATTCAGTTCAGGTCCTCGAGATCCGGATCGCTTTTATACTTATACGAGTAAATTCACGGAGACAGAGTGAAGCTCTTCTCTCTTTTTTAACTGTAGTAACAAGGAAACAACAAATATTTTAATATTATATTTATTAGCTTTTTATGTTTTCACCTGCAGATGAGACAAGTAAAAAAAACAAAAATAATAATTGAAAGCAAAAATCACGATTCCTGCATTGATTGACGTATTTAATTTTAAATGTTTTTTTATGTTTACATTGCTTAAATGTCATTTTTGTTTTATAAGCTATGATCATAAAAGCCTGTCTTCCATCAGGTATTAGTTTCTCACAGCCTCACGTCCATTTAAAACATGTTTGTAGATCTCAGTTGTGAGGAGTGAGGTCAGGTGAGCTCTTCTGAGGCTCATCTGTGGGACATTCTGTTATTGGCATTAAGCTGAAGCATTAATAGAATATTTAGAAATAAACCAGTGGGACGGCTTCTGTTCTGACCATCAGTCTGACCACGAAATACAACTTTACCACAATATGTGCAAAAACTATGAGATCCAGTTTTTCTCCAGTCAGTGGATGGATTTATCTGTACAATCTATAAAAATGTAAAAGCAGGACTTTTACATACACTGTTCAATCATTGGTGTAGCAAGCAGTGTTTATTTTGAGTATTTTAAGTTGGTTTAAGTCATAGTCTTTTGACTAAAACAAGGTTTAGTTTTAGTCGCTATGTCGTGATGTTGATTCTATTAGTTTTAGTCTAATTTTAGTTGAGTGAATTACAGTAGATATTTAGTCAAAAAAATTCTAGATTAAAAGGTAAAGCATTTTAATGAAATATATAAAGTTATGAACATATTAGTAAAACACAAAGACTTAACTAATTTGGGGGAAAAAAAGTTTTATTTCACTTCACTGCTTTCCAAAGTTGACAATTTCGGCAAATTCAGCATGAACAACCTAAAAAAATAAACACATACAAAGCAAAAAAAAATATAATTCCATCACATTTATAATAAATGTCGGAACATTAAATTAAAAGGCTTTATTGAAGAGATAGTCAAGTGCAATGCATTTTTCTAACATCTTAAACATTAGGAAATGAACATATAAACTGTTGGCACAACCAATAGCCACGAATGAAGCAGTAAGGTTTTCTTTTTAATCCACAATCAACCTAAATACACATTTTCTGAGCAGCAGCCAATCTCCTCCTGAAAGTTCTTCATAGTATTTGTCTATCAGGTTACTTAGTTTAGTTTTCTTGAGAGCAGTCAGCTTTTTATCAATTGTCTCCATCATGTGAACAAAGTCTTCATCTTCAATAGTTGTGATTGGTAATCCGGTTCTTCCAATCCATCTATCTTTTGCTTCTTCTTTGCTCAGCTGCTCTTTTGAGTCACTTTTTTGTTTCAAAACACTTTGAAATGCAGTTGAAATACTCTGTTGGGTAGTTTTAGCCTTCTTGGTACCCGGTGGCCCACTGTCATCTTCCAGAGGCTTCTGCAGCTGTTTAGGAATGACGGGTAAAAGGGGAAAAAAGACTTTTTTCACAACACTTTCTTCGTTTGCTAAAATTTTTAAGATAATCTCATCATTGTCATGACTATTTTCTTTCACCAAGAGTAACTTTATTTTTGGAAGAATGCACCAACACGCCAGTAATAATAGCGTTTGCTTGCTAACCTTTGCGTGGATTTCAGGGTGGCTTGTCTGCATGTAGCTTCAAGTTTGTTGTGTTTTTGTCTGTGATGGTCATTCCACACAACGTACACACGTCTTTTTGAGTGTTGCGTTAAATATTGAATTTTTCCATATGTTTGCTTTTCTTTTTTTTTACCCTTTGTTGACATTTTTTTCACATAGATCACAGTAACACAATTCATTATGTGAGCGTCTTCCCGGGTCGGTTAACAAAGCATGCCTGACCTCGCCAAAGAAGACTTTGTGTTCTGATTGGATCGCTTTGCATTTCCTCCCGCCTTTCTCCACCAGCAGTCGGTATGATTGGATATCGTCATCAAAGGGCATTTCTGGTTCGTTTTTATTCTTTGACGAAAATGTCGCTAGATTTCTTTTTTAAATTTTTGTGTCTGAGCAGAAAATTTCCTCTAGTTATTGTTTCATTTTATTTGGGGAAAAAAAGGTTGTGAACGAAAACTTCGATGAAAAACTTTTGTCAACAAAACTAACTTTGGTAACAAATAATTTCTCATTACTAATCGGTTATTTAACATCACAAAAGGATGCTTTCTAAACGCAGACTGACTGGTCTGTTGCTAAGCAACAGAGGGAGCTACTGTATTTTCCGGGCTATGAAGCGCACCTGTGTACATGCCGCTTCCACCCAATTTCTATTTTCTTGCATAAATAAGCCGCACCAGTGTGCAAGCCGCATGTTGATACCAAGACAATGAGCTTGACACTGACGGTCTCACTGTGGAAGGAGTCAGCATTGCGCCGGCTCATGTGTTTGAACATACCTACACCCGCCAAACAGCATGCACGTCACTTCTGTTCATAAGTTCCTCAGTTATGTTTTTTTAGTTTTTTTACTTATTGACAATTGAGGTATAATACATAAAAAACAGTAGTAAATAACAGTAACCAGATAATCAACATTACATCCCTCAGTTATGATGGAAATTTACACCCGCGATTCCCCACTTCCCATGACTCTTAAGGCCCGTACACACCGGGACGAATATTCGCCAGGCGTTATTCGCCAGCGTTTTTCGCCACGTTTTTTGCCACGTTTTTTGTGTTCGCACGCTGACGATGAGCCGAGCGTACATGCAATTTCATTCCCTGACGTTAGATGGCGCTTATTGTAAACAGAAATACTCCTGTGCACAAGGTGGCGCTGCGCATCTTTACGCTTCTTAAGGTCGCTTTTCACTCAGAAGAAGAGAGCAAGTATTTACGCGATTGTCAGAATCAAACAAAGAAAACATAAATATTTCAAGCACCAGTAGCTCCAACTGGTGCTTGGTTCGGGTATATTTTAGAATGTCCGTCATTATTTCTTCGCGGCAGTGTAGACGCTACTTGGCGTCTATCTTCTTCGCTGGTATGTGTGCTCAGCTAGACAGTTTTGTGTTTGAGCGCCCCCAAGTTGTGTTTTACTGTAACTTCAGAAGCTCCAGACATGTGCGCAAAAGCGCCATTCTCATTGGTCGAATAGATTTCGACGAAAGCGTCGGAAAAAAAAAACGAACCCGAGGCGTTGTTTTTTTTTTTGACGCTTTGACGCGTGGCGTTTTTTCGCGTCGGTGTGCGCACTCTCATTGGTGCCCTTTGTTTAGTCACGAGGCGTTAAACGTCGGCGAAAATCGCCGGCGAAATTCGTCCCGGTGTGTACGGGCCTTTAGGCTGCCTTTACACTGCATGGTTCAAGTGACCCAATTCCGATTTTTTTTCCTCTCACATGGCACAGATCTGATATGATCGGTGAATGTGTAAGCAGGACAAAAGCGCATGGATTCTGATTTTCTCAGATCGGATACAGGCCTCTCTCATATGTGGAAATAAATCTGAAACGAATCGGATGCGTGCATTTGCGTGTGCCATGCAAGCAGACAAATCGGATATTCCCCAGTAAATGCGAGTCGTACCTCAGTGACGTCAATCCAGGACACCACCAACTGAGATTACATGACTTATTAAGATGCTTTTTGTGCTGATTTTGCTGTCAGCGTGTTACCTTTCAGCCTCAGGCTTCAGACCGTAGTCGGAAACCACTGTTATGTCCGGTCCGGACGCAAACGGACTTTAAATAAGCCGCAGGGCTGTAAGCGGTTGAAAAAAGTAGCGGCTTGTAGTCCGGAAAATACGGTAATTATTGCATTTGAGCTGAAGTACAGATTGCAGTGGCCTGAGAATGTTGTTTTAATTATGTTCATTAGTCCCCAAACAATCATCAGCAGATTGAAACAGCAAAAAATGCAGATGTTGGTGCCAGAGATGGGGGCTTGTCAGCATTCAGTGCTGTGGTAGAAGTTTGTTTTTGAAAAACTTTGACCTGACCTGACCTTCTTATACTGGGTCTTCCTTCAAACCTGTAACCTTGTGAAATCACAACAGCTCATTAATTCAAACCGAGTGTCTTTCCGAAGTTTATATTGACAACGATTGAGAAGGATATATACTCAGAAATGCAAAAATGAAATGATGTTTTATTACATTTATTCTCTTTCATAAGAAAAATGCCAAACGTTCATGTCCAAAACTCAAAAAAAAACAGGATTTTCGTTGGAGGAGGAGGAATTTAACAACTGTATCATCACCAATAATACTGGGAACTCTAATAAATAAAATACAAAAACATTTCCAATATATCTGAAATTTGAATTCACAAACAGGTCAAATAAATTTTTAAACACATTTTGGCATTAACTCAAAAACTGCTTTCATAACAATATTGCACAAGGAAAACAGGCCAAAGTTGAAATAATATTGCAACTATTATGAGACAAAAAATACTGAATTTGTGGTATATCACACCTACAGCAATATGACTGGATCTGTCAGAACTAAATCCTACCAATATTTCTAAGAACTTCACAACCATAAACATAAAATAAGCTTATTTTGGCTTATTGCTCTTCTGTTCCAGTATGAGACAACTCAATATAATTTAAGTCTGTCGCAGTGCTTTTATTGCATGTAAAATAATATGTTTTTCCTTAGAATGCTAATTATAGTAATATAGTTCCGCAATTGGACATTGGGTATGATCAGTTTTGGTATTAACTTGAAAACTTAACATTGACATGTTGACATATTGACATTGGTAGAAAAGAAAGTCTGGATGTAATCTGACATTAATTGGTTATTATTCAATAAACTAAACTTATTGATCAATCAATTTCTTTTTTTAAATCTGGAAAATACCAGAGTCTTTAACAATAAACCCTAATTAACACACGCTCCTTGACAAACCGTAACTCTGCACCGTTTACATGATCAACATAAATCAGTTGATTCTGACACAGAGAAAAGCAACTTTTTTCTGCCACAAGATGTGTTAAAAACACCAAAAACACAACTTTCATCGTACTGGGTCTTTAATTGTGTAAACAATTGAAGAGTCATGGTAATCAGAAGAAAGTCAACACTGGAGCTAAAACATTTGTGTTAACTCAGGATTGTGTAGACCACATTTTCAGATGAAAGAGGACCAGGATGAAGAAGAGACGAGTGCTCTGCTGGAATTCATAGAGTATAGGGGTGTGTACTGGCAAGAGTCTGGTGATGTGATACGTATCCTGATATGCGCCCCATGATACGATACGATACGTATTCCGATATTGTACCGGAACACATTCAGGGCTCCAGACTGCGACCAATTGGTCGCATTTTGCGACCAAAATTTGAGAGTGTGCGACTGAATTTTACATCCAGTCGCACATGTGCGACCAGTAAATTTGCCTCCCCCACCCTACATATTTTTTTATACATCAAACGTGGAAGGGGCACGTCAATGATCAATGAAATACTCATGAAACGCCAGCACATACTCGCGTGATGCCTGTCTGTGAGGCGGCCAATGCGTGTGAGAAGAATATGGAAAGCCACTGTAAGTGGCTAAAATGCGTGGAGGGGGAGGGGCCTAGAGATAATCGAGCACGCGTAAACATCTGTGGGAAGGAAACGGAGACAAATATCACAACCTCATCATGTGCGTCTGAGCTATGGGTAAGCGAACTATTGATTTGTTCTTCCGACCTGCGGCTAGTGTACCAGTGCCAGAGTGTACAGCAGGGGTCTCAAACTCGCGGCCCGCGGGCTATTTGCGGCCCCCAAGATGATATTTTGCGGTCCCCGCCTTAATATGAAGGTTTAATGTTACTGCAGCCCGCCAGTTTGTACGAAAGACACTTTTTCATCGTCGTGCACGGAGCTGACAAAGCAACCAATCACAGTGGGGTACAGTGATCCCTTGCTATAACACGGTTTACTTTTCACGGTTTCGCTACTTCACGGATTTGCATCGTGCATTGTGTTCTGCATTCTGATTGGCTAAAAAGTCACTAAGCTTCTTCTCTACCTATGCGTCAATAACGTTGCAGTTTAATATGTGCACGTACGTAAAACAGCTTGCCAAATTTACATTATGTACGTGCAAATTCTCTTGATGTTGGCATGTCGGTGTATAAGGATGTTTTTGATGTTTTTGGGAAGAAGAAAAAAGAGCGACACCAACTATGATCACTATGTTCTTCTTCCCCCGAACAAACACACCTGCAGCTGCACCGCGGGCTGCAAAAGAAGAAAACACTGCAGAGTAAAGTCAGGATGCACTTAGTCTGGACTTAGAGCAGTTAAATACACCTATTTGTCCCACTGTACTTTTTTTAATCATTATTTTATAATGACAATTCTTTGGGTCTTGGTGGGCGGGGCTAATCTCCGCGATTTGAAGCCTTCTGTTCACATTGATGATTAAAATTATTATTTGACAGTACAGAACAGAAGTTATTTGTAGAAAAAAACGTTTCTAAGGTACTTTTATTGGTGAAACAAATGCTTGAGCCTGTAAAATGGTTTGTTCTGTCTTTTCAATGTATAATAGAGTATTTAAATGTATAATAATTGTTAAAAGATATAGAGGTTTCTACTTCACGGTTTTTGCCTATCACGGGTTCTTTCTGGAACGTAACCCCCGCGAAAAACAAGGGTTTACTGTATATGACTCTTGGGGGCGTGACAATGACAGGGTTTGAAAGCAGGAAACCTGACAGCCCCCTCCCTCCCCGGACCACATTAAGGACTTCCTTACTTTCCTTTTTAGAACGTATCTATTCGCTCGTAATTTTCTACATACATACAGTCCGTGCTGAACTTTTCTCTGGGCCGCACAGACCCGGTGGAAGGTTTAGGTTTTGGTGACGGTTACGGCGGCGCATCAGACGGTTCTGCGGGAGATGGTCAGCTGAGGAGAATAAATGTCCCACACCTACATGCGTGACAGCTAACGGGGCTTGAACTTTAAACGCGCTCGAGCAAAAACAACACTGGTTTTAGACTCACTGAAAGTACGTGGGGAAAATGCAACGATCTCGCCTGGATCGTTGGCGAGACCAGAAAGGGGGGGGGGGGGGGGGGGGGCTGTGAGATGAAGGCAAAGCTGCAGCGAGACTGAAGGAGAACGGGAAATTGGAGTTGTCCTTAACATTCAATTTAGTTTTAATATTCTTCTCCCCCTTAGTACGATCTGTGTTATTATATATTTTCTTTCCAGAAACAATAAAGTGTGATGATGAGGCAACATGACATGGTAAGAAGGAGATGCTTTAATGTGGCAAAGATGCTTTGTTTACATCACAGTCTGCACTGCAGGTGTAGCTCCGCTTTCTTACACACGAAAGTAAACTAGTAACGACATCGCCACGATGTCAACCTTTTTTCAGAGCGTTGTACACATCACTCTCATCCATCATGTTGCTAAACTAGAATCTATTGCTGTGAAGTTTTGCAAAACTTTGGCCCGCTTTGCCGATAGCATTTTGGCCGACTCTAAGTGCATTAGCCGCTGTGAAGCTGCACTGCTTCACTCGTTCTTATCTTAGCCGCTAAAAAGCACCGCAATCTGCGTTTTTATGATACTTGGCAGCAACATGGCACAGAGTCTCTGTTCAGTACCCATTGCAGGTAAAAACTAAGTAGCTCATGTCTCATTACAACGAAAAAGCTGCCTCTAGCTGTGGTGTTCCTGTTGTTTTTGTGTGGAGTAGAGCTGCTCAAAGAGGCTCCGTGTGCTCTGCTGCCAACTAGCGGTCGGAGGGTGAAGTGGAAAACAAGAGTCAGACACTAGCCGCGGTTACATGGGCAGAATATCTTGATCGGATCAATGGTCGGGTTAAAATTCACCCGTGCACATGGGCACAGAAAACCTTTTTCCGATTAGAACAAACGTTCCCATGGCTCACGCTTTCGTTCGGAATGAATCATCTGGGCATGCGCAGTAGTGTAAAATCACCCGGATGCGGAACTAGGTCCCGTTGTCAACAAACCGCTGCCACAGAGACAGCATGTGCTGCAGCTCCGTAATACGCGACGACCTTCGAAACGTGCTTTTATTAATGTCATGAATATTATGAAGCGCCTGTTCGCTCGTCGTTATATTTAATCCGTGTGGTCAGTGCTTTTTTGTGGAAGAAACGGAGCTGGAAAAGGCTGAGGACAGGCTAACAACATTAGCCTGATGGACACAAAATCCAGGAACATGCGAGAAACGCAGCAATCTGCATATTAGCTGCACATAAATGTATGGAAATAACATCAGCCTTTATTTTGTCGGGACACAACTGGAAACACAAATCCACGTGACACCACGCGACATTTATTTCTGCTCTGAAAAGTTCACACAGACCGCCCCAAAGCCACTCTGTGAGCTAGCGGCCCGAGCTCTGTTCGAACACGGTTCCTCCTGAGTCCTGCAGCTGCTGACCCAGAGCGGCGGGGCGGCTCGCAGTCTGGATTCTCCCACACTTAACAAAACGCACTCGTAACAAAGCATCCCCCCCCCCCCCCCCCCCCAGACACAAAATTATTAATCCGGCGCTTTTCACGGGGCGTCCGCAAAGCAGCTGTTGGTCCCGTATGCGCTCCAAAGCTTTCTCACAGCCAAACACCGTCTATGCATGACGTAACCCAGAGCAGCAGTGACACACGATCGGAATGACCGTTTACATGCTCCACGATCGGATAAACGATCGGTATAACCCACCTATCTCGATCGCAAAGAAATTCTGATCCGAATGAGTCTGATCGGGGCAGAGTATTCCGAACGGCGCGTTTACATGAAGCATTTTCTTTCCGATCAGGCGTTCTTTCCGATTACTTTTGCCCATGTAAACGCGGCTACTGAGGGACGCTCAGAAATAATTAAATAAACACCGTCCTGACAGCCCTCTGAAGCGATACAAGCGATACAAGTATCGCAAAATAGAGTAGATGTATACAAATGACAAACACAAAGACCATCTCTGATCACATCTCAAAACTTCATCTGAGATCTGTCGTCAAACACAAAAGACAGGACTTCAACCTGCTGTAATGCTTCTACAGAGTTGGTTTTATGGCCTCATCTTTTTGTCCCTGCAGATCCCCTACAGCTTCCTGATTGTAAGGAGGAGGAGATTCTTCACCAGCAGCATCTCTCCACCCAGGAGAGGAAGCTCAGTCGAGATCAGGAGGACAGGGAGGCACCGCAGATGAAAGGCGTGCAGGAACATCTCTGCAAAGCAGCAGGAGGAAGTCAGGTGGTGCTGAAGCAGGAGGATGACACCTTTATGGTGACCGTTTCCTTTGAGGAAAGTGACCTTGGTGAACTCGAACCTGCCACTGAACAGCTGCTCTCAGAGAACCACAATCCTCAGGGAACCAAGTTTGAAGTCTTTGGATCAACTTCAGCTGCAGATATGAGGAGACAGAACAGAAGTATTTGTCAGAACGTCCACATGGAGAACATTTCCCTGCCCGAGACTCGCAGTCGAACTGACATTGGTGAGATTTCTGCTTTGATGATTCCCAGCAAGATCCTCTCAACACCTACAAGAAGTCCAGTAATACGACAAAAGCCAGGGAGAAAACAGTCTGCCAACTGTGACGTGTGTGGGAAGAGCTTCAGTAAACCGTACGCACTCACCGTCCACATGAGGACGCACACGGGCGAAAAGCCGTATTCCTGTAAGATGTGTCTGAAAGAGTTCAGGCAGAAAAGCGTCATGCTGTCCCACATGAGGACTCACACCGGCGAGAAGCCATACTTGTGCAGGACCTGTGGTCAGAGGTTCAGGCAGAACGGCGCTCTGCAGCGCCATCTTCGCATCCACACGGGCGAGAAGCCTTACTCATGCGACGTCTGCAAGAAAAGGTTTCGAGAAAGCGGAAACCTGCCGGCTCACATGAGGTCTCACACGGGCGACAAGCCCTTTTCCTGCGACAGCTGTGGAAAAAGTTTTAGCGCACGGCAGTACTTGAAACGTCACATGAAAACGCACATAGATGCAAAGTCCTGAAACCTGAACACGGGTGAAAATACATCCGCTTTGTTAAACCAAGAATGAAATGAAGCTTCATGCTGGAACCCACCTGTCTTTTGTCCAAAACACAGAAGGTCCTGTGGCTTCAGCCAATCCTTGAGCACTCAGATACTAAAGATGGAACCCAGAAATATCTTACGCTATGTTCACACCAAGCATCTGATGTGCGTTGTTGAACTCTCATGCAGCCCACGGTGTTCACAATGGACTGTCGCTATTTGATAAGCGTATGTTCGTCACCTACAGTTGGAAGAGTCTTGGTGTGAAATTGGTGCGAATCTGGTGAATTTTGCTTTAGCCTTTTTCTTTCTCAGCTCTAATCGGATGTCTAAAAGACTTTGTTTAATAGAACACCAGTCAGGCACAAACCGCAAATAATAATAATCAATTATCAAACGGTTGGTACTTCTGAGAGTTCAAAGGGACGCCATCCATACATTGCAACAAAATCGGACTCCCTAATTGGTCAAAGGTTGACCTGGATTAATTTTTGATGTGCGTTCAATGACTGTGTTTTGTACGATCCCGAAAACAGTCCTAAAAAGGTCTGTAGCGATGCGTGAATGAAGAACCCCGAAACCTACATTCACGTGCGTGTACACAGACTTTTCATTGGAATCGGTCACTTGAACGCGCGTTGCTGAGGGTGGTGAACGAAGCTTTAGAAGAATAAACTTTCAGCTCCAGAACATCTTCCTTGATGTTTATCTTTACTGAAAGAAAAAGGTGAGGAGTTTCCCCAAATGAAGGGTGCCTCAGACATGAGAAAAGTTCAGCTTTCTGGAACGATCTTGGAGCAGAAGTGAAGCAGCTAAATATCATGAGGGAATTCATTTGAACGTCTAATCTGGAATTATCTTCAACCCTTGTGCTATCCTAGGCACTTTACCATTGGGAGTTGGGTCATCTAGACCCACTAGACAGTGCTCTGAACCTTTTTTCTTCAATGATTTGTGATCTTCACTGGTGTCCATGGATTACATGAAATCTTTCCACCTTTATCCACCTTTGTCATGGTAGGGAGAACACATCAATGTAAGGATGGGGTCATCTAAGATAGCACAAGGGTTAACACTGACATGTAGATGTTTGAGGAATGTTGTGAACCAAGAAGAGCTTTGGAGAACAATAAGAGCTCAACAACAAAGATTTTATGTTTGCTGACCTGAGAACATAAAAAGCTGACATGTTTACATTTAGAACACGGTTGATGTGACTTTGCGTTAATACTTGAGTACATTAAAGTGTCTGATAAGTATTTTGATTTGTTTTATTTTTGCTTCTGTGATAAAAACCAAAGAAACATTTAATTCAGAGGTTCTTAAAATTACACAGACAGCAGATGAACTCTGTTCTTCCACTGCAGCACAATGAAGAATAAAAAATAAAAATATTGGTCTGAAGTATGGTGGGTGCAGCCTTTATACTTTTTTTTTATTTTTTTTTTTACTTTTTTTTTACTTTTTTTCTTTTTCTTAAAGAACTCAGAGTTTAGTTCTTCCACAACAGTTCTGTCTCTGATTGTTGCAGCTTCATTTCTCTGGTGCCTCAGTGTGTGACGCCATCTTGTGGATGTTGTGTAGTTTGGCGTTTTTAATGAACGTTTTAGTACAGAGTTTTGTTGTTTCCTGTCACTGTGGGCTGCAGAGCCCAGTAGTACACAGCAGAGTCTGTCACTGCAGCAGAGGAGATCTGCAAATCTATCTGTTTGTTTTCAACTTGAATCTGCAGTCCTTTGACCTTTTCATTTCCTTTTGTTCCTGAAGAAGAATGAGATACCACGAGCTCTGGAGGTTTTCCTTGAAACTGTCGATACCAGAAGATATAATCCCCAATTGACAGTTTAGGATATTTGTAGGACAGAGTGACAGAAGTTCCTTCCAAAGTGGACTCTTCCTTCTTGACTGCAGTGAGTTCTTCACAGCTGACATCTAAAGGAAGAGAGAAGTCAGATCAGTGATGGACAAACATCAAATGCTGAAATGGATCTTTGAAAGAATCCCATCAACCTGTTCCAATGACTAGAAGCAGCAGAGTTCAGCTCCTCCCTCAATCTCTCCATCTGCTATTTCATATGTTGTTCCTCTTTTCTTAGCTCCTCTTCCTCTTGGTTAACAGTCTGCCTGAAGGCTGGATGTTCTGCACTGACAGGAACTCCTGGTAAATAGTCACAGTAACCCATTTAACCAGGATCTGTAGCTCCAGTGTTTTAATTTTTTTGCCTACTGTAACCCTTTAGTCATTGAAGCAATAAACATAACTACAACTGATTCTGAAGCAGCAAAAGCTAGGTTATGCATTACTTCAAGTTGGTAAAGTGTTGCATTAGGATGCAAAGTTTATAAAAAATAAATAAAACGAAACAAGAATCAAATTAAACCATAATTGGAAGAGACATAACTTTCTCAGGGATGGGGTAGATATAAAGTATTTCAGGGATCGCTGAAGTTAAATACAAGGCTAGTTAAGCTAGTACCGCATGTGCCTGTCCCAAGCCTGGTAAATGCAGGGGGTACCATCAAGAAGAGCATTCAACATGAAACTTATACAAAAAAGAGATCAAAGGAGTTGTGGTTTAAAAATCTTTTCATTATGACTTTCATCTGCCTCAGAGGTCAAAGTTACATTTTCAGTTTTGCAGAGTTTTTAGGTCAACCACTGGAACTGAGTTTTGAGTTAAAACAATAAAGGGTTTTCTGCTACAGTGGTCAGCAGGTTTCCTCTCCAAGAATTACTATGGCATTTTTGACCAATGTGAGCCTGAAAAGACAACTTCAGGATTCAATGAGGCTGTCAGAGACGGGCTAAAAAGTTGATATCCCACAGAGATCATCTCCAACAAGACCTTTGTCCCCTTCTGTCAACACTGAACTACTGCAGGTTGCAGAGCACAGTAGTACACAGCAGAGTCAGACACATGAAGCTTCTTGATCTTCAGAGGAACTGATTTGTCTTTGAGTTCAGCATCAAATCTGTCTTCCTTGAACTCTGGAGAATTTTCTCCTGTTCCATAGGTGTCACGTTTCAACATGTACTTTGGGTAACTGTTCACTTCTTGTTTGTACCAGAACAATGTTGGGAATGTGTCACTGGTCTCAAAGGTACAGTTGAGTGTGAGAGAGTCTCCTTCAGCAGCAATGACTTCTCCTCCTGGTTGGATCACTTTGTCTTCTCCTTTACACTCTGAGGAAGAACAGAACATGCAGAGGAAGAGATGAATCAATAAAGATGATTGATTAAAGGACAACAATCAGCAGCTTTAACAGCTCTTAATGTACAGCTCAGTAATGTGTTGAAGTGTTTGAAGAGGAAACATGTTGATCTTATTGTCTTACCAAAGAAAAGAGCAGCAAGAAGAATCCACAGCCAATGTTCCATCTGTACAACAAGGTTTCAATCAACAGGAGAAACTAGCAGATGTTCAACATTCACTCTAACAATTGTTCACTTCACAGCACCACTTCTTGTTGACTGAATGTTTAACACAGAGCAGAATGAGAGCCCCGCCCACTTCACTATGTCGCCCTCTAGTGGAGGAGCCGAAGCTGCACTCTGCAGTAGATAAAGGTCTGCTGAAGAAGCCTCTGAAGTGGGAATCTAATATTAAAGAGAGTGCATTGACATCTTTCATGTTTTACAACTCCACCTTAAACAGGAACACTGAAGAAAAAGCTCATGCTGACAAATATATGAAGGAAGGAACTGCAGTGAGCCGAGAGAGATCCAACTGAAAATAAACATGGTGACTAGTAAATCCTGTCAACATAATGAGCTATTGTTCTAGAAAGCAGTAGTTCATAATATGTATCCCAATGATCTCCTTTGGGGAGCTTTTAACTAGCTCAGACAGTTCTGAATGTAAAAAAATAATTACCATGACTCTAAAATGAAAACTAATTTCTGTTTCAAGAAACTTAAAAAACTGCAGGTGAAACAAAAATCCTGTCTTTCTTTTCAAAGTTGCCATTCCAGATAATCGCTGTTGTGCTAGCAACGTTGACTGCAACATTGTACACACAAGCACAGACTGCGGTCATAATTAATATGTGCTGAAAACATGTTCCACATTTGCATTTGGGTTCAAATCAATAACGGATTGCATTACTGCTGCAAGCCACACTTTGGACATGCCTTAACAATATGGGTTGTGTGAGAAGGAGGGGATGGTCACAGTCTATCAAAAATATGTGATTAGAACGTTTTTATCCTATAAACGTGAAAGCTTTACTTCTAAGTTATTGGTTTGCATCGGTCCATCCGTCTGTCCATCCATCCATCCATCTTCTGCTAGCCGAGGAAAAGCGAGTCATAGTGACATCATTGTAACAGAAACACATCATACATGTGTTCTGTGGTCCAATTGGTTGGTTGTTTATCCCACAGAATTTTCAATTTTAGGAAAAAATTGGTTTAGTTTATTAATATATTAGTTTACTACATATTAGTTTACGTACTAGTTTAAATATGTATTAGTTTCTTTGTCCTTTGTTTTTGTTTCATGGTGGAGTGTGATGAACAGCGTCATGTACATGTTTAGTGGTTGATGATCATCTGCTCATGTGAATCCTCCCACAGTGTTTCATCTGCAGCTGTAACCACAGAGATCTGATCAAACAGGAATGAACAGAATCCATCTGATATGAAGCTGTGCTTTGAAAACCACTTCCCTCCTCTTTGAAGAGTCGTCCCATATCTGTCTTCAGGTTTTTGTACAGCCTCTTCTACACTTTGGATCACTGTGCTGTCTCTAGAGCACAGTAGTAGAGAGCTGTGTCTGCCAGGGTTAACTCTCTGATGATCAGTTCAGTTGATGTGTCCGTTGTTCTGGATCCATATTGTTTATCTGGAATAAGTTCTCTTGTGGAATTTTTCGCTCCTTTCCAGAGAATAAACTGAGGAGCCTGAAGGTCAGAGTCATGTTTGTACCAATAAAGCCAAGGATGGCTGTAGTTGGTCTGATAGTTACATTTCATAGTAACAGATTTTCTTTCAGTTCCTGTAAGTTGATCTTGATCAGGAGAGATTGAGTCTCCAGCTGTGATTCCTGGAAAAAGTGGAGAAAATGAAGCCATTAGATGAATGAGATGATGAGTTGATGCAGCAGCTTCAAGCAAACTTGAATCTCTGTTCTTAAACTCACCTAGAATGTGAGATAGAAGCAAAAAGAGGTAAAGCAACATGTCTTTGGAGTTCTTGAAGCCACACAGACAGCAGATGAACTGTGTTCTTCCACTGCAGCACAATGAGGAAGAAATAATGTCACTGGATGATCTGAAGATCAGTGGGCGGGGCCAATGAGTTGTTTTATAGTTCATGTCAACCAATCAAAGAGTTTAGTTCTTCCACAACAGCTCTGTCTCTGATATTTACTGCTTCATTTCTTAGTTATTTTTGTCTTAAGGCCCGTACACACCGGGACGAATATTCGCCAGCCGTTATTCGTTTTTTGTGTTCACACCCAGGCGAGTTTCGCTGACGATGAGCCGAGTGAACATGCAATTTCATTCCTTGACATTAGATGGCGCTTAATGTAAAATAGAAATACCCCTGTACACAAGGTGGCGCTGCGCAACTTTACGCTTCTTAAAGTTGCTTTTCACTCAGAAGAAGAGAACAAGTATTTACGCGCTTGTCAGAATCAAACAAAGAAAAAATGAATATTTCCAGCACCAGTAGCTCTAGCTCCAGTTCCAGTGATGAAGAAATTATTGTTCTGTTGAATGATGAAAGATGCCGGAAAAGACGTCGATTTTGGGTACATCCCATAGATACGAGAAGAGAAGAACATGGGGAGTTTTATCAACTGATACAAGAGCTGAAAATGTATCATGAGCGTTTTCGGGGCTATTTTAGAATGTCCTTCAGTGAGTGCATCTTCTTCGTCTTATTTCTTCGCGACAGTGTAGACGCTGCTTGGCGTATATTTTCTTTGCCGTGATGTATGTGTGCTCAGCAAGACAGTTTTGTGTTTTAGCGCCCCCAAGTTGTGTATTACTGTAACTTCAGAAGCTCCAGACACGTGTGCAAAAGCGCCATTCTCATTGGTCGTATAGTTTTTGACGCGGCATGTCAAACCAAAAAAACGAACCCGAGGCGTTTTTTAAAAATGACGCCTTTACGCGTGGCGTTTTTCGCGTCAGTGTGCACACTCACATTGGTGCCCTTTGTTTAGTCACGAGGCGTTAAACGTCGGCGAATATCGCGTGCGAAATTCTTCCTGGTGTGTACGGGCCTTTAGGTTCAAAGACTCAACAATCATTGTTTTCACAGTGTGTGATGCCCTCTAGTGTTGTGTAATGTGTTTTCTCTGCAGGTTTTGCTGTTTCCTGTCACTAGCCGCAGTTACATGCACAAAATATCTTGATCTGATCAATGGTCGGATCAAAATCCAACTGTGTACATGGGCTCGGGAAAACCTTTTCCGATTAGAACAAACGTTCACATTGGCACACTTACGGTCGGAATGAATCATTTGGGCATACGCAGTAGTGTTGAAAATACCGGAGTTGCCACGTTTGTGCGGCATCTCGGTAATATACTAGATGATCTTCTAAACAAGCTTTTATTAATGTTGTGAATATTATGAAGCGCCTGTTCGCTCATCATTTTATTTTTAATCCATGTGGTCAGTCCTATTTCTTGTGGAAGAACCCAGGGTTAGGAGAAGGCTAACACGCGCTAACAACATTAGCCCTGTTAACGAGCACAAAATGCTATTGTTGACCCTTTCCTGCAATATTTGAACCTACTACTATGACTTTCATTCGATGAGATTTCTTTTTTTTTTTTTTTTTTTTTTTTTTTAACTTGTCCTGTCCAACTTCGATGACATTTCTGACTGCAGGGGAGATCCTCTCCAGGGCCGAAGAGGGATCTTCCTTCACTGTAACTAAGTAACACAAACAGAATGCGCTTACACACACACTTGCGCTGTGCGCTCTGCCCCCTCCTTCTTGCACACGCACGAGCGTAGACATGCCGGTTTCAGCACACACACACACTCAGTGTGTGTTTAAAAAAGGCAGCGTGAGCAAAACTGAGTTGGTTTTGATTTATTTATTTTTAGTCATCAATCAGCATCCGAAAGTCAATCAAAGTCTTCATCTTCTGTATCTGAACCAGTATTTAGTACTTAATACTTTTTTCACAAAAAGTGGACTATTTGTTGCATGTTACAGTGCACTTCACGTGACAACGTGCTCCGCGTCAGTCCGTCTTGTTGCCGTGTGGCTCCTCATTTATGATGCCGGCTTTCTTTGCACTTTGAAAGCAGTGCAAGCGGACACGTTTGGCCCAAGCTTCGACAATCCATTCACAAAGTGTGGCGTAACTGACCCAGCGCTGCCTCCAACAACCATAAAAGCCCACTTTTCCTGCCCCGTTGTGCGTATCCTAACGCGACTCACCAGGATGTTGAAAGTTAGCGGTGCTTCATCCATGTTGGTGATATGGCTGGGCTGGAAGCGTTTGTCTGCGATCTTTTTACTGCAGTATGAGCGGAAAATGAACAGCATTTCATTGTAATCTGCTTGAAGTCACTGCTGGACCGTATATATCGAATGGTGACTGCGGAGAAGCTTCTCCAAGCTGATCGCTGATCGTTAATCCATCGCTCAAGTGGCCTTTTCTCTGCTGAAACTCAGCTGCGTCTTCTTGAGTTGTCGGAGTTTGTTTTCCAGCTTCCTCCACTTGTGAATCATGGATTCATTCATCTTGAATTCTCTGCAGCTGCTCCCATGTTACTCCGTGTAGCTGATAACTTGCAGTTTAAAGTGCTTCACCGATATTTTAAACAATGTTGGTCACGCCCACACTTCCCTCCCCCGTTCTCTCGATGTCTTCTTCTATGCCCCACAACAACACATTATGTGCACCGCCTCATAGGGTGCCCCATAAAGTTTGGAGAAAAATCTAAGACGTGTGTCTTGTGGTCGTGAGAATACGATATATAGCCCAATATTTACAACAACAGTCATCTCAATTGGCTTCATGCCGGTGATTGTGTAATAAACATGAATCATAAAGAACATTAAGTCATAGAATTCAATAGCTGAAAACTAAACAAAACCGACTAAACCAAATTGGGTGGTCCTGCCCTTAGACCCTCCCTATGGTATGTAAAATACCTTGTTTCAAAAGAGAGTGTGCTTTTTGGCTGATACCGGCAGCATCTCCAGTTTAAAGGGTTAAAAGTCACATTTTATTTATTGATGGAGACTAAAAGTCTGAAGTTTGCAGATAAAACTGATCATTAATGTTTATATTCTTTGACTTTACATCATCCCAGAATCAAATAAAACCACTATTAGGAGAGATAGATAACTTTTCCAGGGATGGATATATTTCAGTGATGGCTAAAGTTCAATACAAAGCTATTGCCGCATACGTTGATGTCACTCCTCCTAAATATACCAATGCCCCTTAAACAAAAGTGCTGCTTTCTTGGAATGTCAACTTCCTGTTTCCTTGAGAAGGTGATTCTAACGGGTCATGAAGTCTCTCAGTTACCAGTAAAAATCACAGCTATTCATTTAAGTGTTGTCCTTGTAAATTTTGTTTTGGAGCAAAAACCAAGGTTGATGATCAACGAGAAATTGATGATTGAAACAAATGTAGAGAAGGCCTGAAAGTTGTGGACGAAGTCTATAGTAATGTGTGGGAATTCACCATGAGTGGGTTTGAAGAGTTTTTTTTTTTAAATCCAGTAAGTCCAGGTTGTTCCAAGAAGACCAGATTGTCTTAACAGTTTTACAACAGGTTTTATAAGTGACTAACAGATAATAAAAAAAGTTTTTGAAGAAATCTTTTCTAGGATCAAGCAAAAGGAGAGGAAAACTTCCTGTAAATGGTAAGCAAAATAAACCTCCAGCAAGGCTTGATATAGGAATAGACGAGGGGGCAATGCCCCCCAAGTGCCATTAATGCGGCCCCAGACATGATAGCGCACAATAATCCAAAAATAAATAAATTAATTAATAAACCCCACAAATACAAAAAACAAAGAAAATAAAAAAACGAAAAAAACAACAAACATTAAAATAAAGTTAAAGGAAAGGAAAAGAAACTAAATGAGATTGAGATTTTTAACAACATACACTTTTACATGGTTTGTCTTCTCAAAAGAACATGCTCCAACAAAAAGGTGTAGATCATTAACATTGTAAAGGCTATAAATTGGCTCGTAATACAAAATAAATGTTCTGTCTGTCCTGGAATGCGTTTCAGTTTGTTCATTTGATTTTTTTGATTTGAAATGGTTTATTTCAAGCAATTAAGTAGAAATAATACACAACAGCAATATAAACATCAGTTATACATTCATACAGTAACTAATCAAACTTAGGATAATTAGACATATTAATAAATATTGCTTGAAAGGGAGTGGGAGGAAGCGAACTTATATAATCCCACCCCGATTATACTGTAACCATTTTATTACATGATTTATCAATATCCGGTTCCCAGTTTTTATCAGACAGAATTAAAAATCATAAGATATCAATAGAGCACATGACAAAGATGACCTACTTAAGTATTACGTCAAAAATAACTATTTTAGAAATCAACATGGCAAATGCAGATCAGTCATCTGAAATATATGCAGCTTATGTTACTTATAAAAGCCATTCATATGAATAAAACATAATACTATATCAGTAAAGTAGACAACACTGTTTCAGGAATTTTCATAGCAAAAATTTCATCAAGTATCAAAAGTTAAAAACATGTGCAAAATTATGCTACATTAGGAAAGATTTTTGAATCAATTTATCAAGTTTTGGAGAAAGTGTAGTAATATCATTAAAAGTCAATCAATTTAACAATTTTCAATAAGTGATTAATCATTTGTTTTACTTTTTTTTAAATATTTTTTTGTATTTTTTATTTTTTTTTATAATAAGGTAATGCCTTAGGGGGAAAGTAAAAAGGGTCCATAACTGTCAATTGTCCAAGGTTGGTATTTCTTCTTTTACTGATAACAGCTGATCTCCTGGGTTCAAAACAGAGTTTATAGTTCTCTTCGATGTTATGTCTGCAGACATTAGATTCAGGTCCATATCCTTCTTCAACTGATATCAGCGACGGTGAAAGTTGAGGTCAAGTTGTCTGCAGGTCAGAACTCTGCTGTTATTCAGGTTACGTAAAGTGATGAATCCACGTGTCATATTTCTTGAAATTATTTGGCTCTTTGGTTTATTACTCCATGTTGTTTCAGACGACCGTGATCAAACACTTTTCAAAGTCTTTCATGGTGTTCACAACCACAACCTTGGACCGGTCCGGTGGACCGAGTGGTTTGACGTAGATCCTGCAGCCTTTAACCCAAGTGTTCTCAATCTGCTTACGCTTCCTGAGAAGCCGTCCATGTTTTGAGATTTCAGCATTCCTTCTGGTCAGATGGTCGTTCAGATAAGCAGCCGAACCTTTCAGGTGTTTCCTTTGATTCATCAAAGCTAGCCTGTGTTTGTGATTCACAAACCTGATGAGGATCGCTGGTTTATCCGTCTCCTTTCTCCTGGGGAGCAGGTGGCAGGTCTCGATGGTATTGAGATCCAGGGAAATCCCTTTAGATGTGAGAAATGAATGTATTTGCTGATCCAGAGACACAGCACCGATCTCCGTATTGGCACTGCTAGCTACGCTAGCGCTAGCATTAGCAGTGCTAGCTCGAGGCTTGATTGGTACTCCAGTGAGAATGACATTATTCATCCTTACTTGCTGTTCCACATCGTCCAGTCTTTTCTCCAGAATCTCGACCCGGTTTTCTCGCTGCTCGTTTTGAGCCCGAAATCTTCGGAACTCTTCCATCATCTCCCAGAGTGGTGTTAGCTTAGCCGACACTTGTTCCATAAAACTTTTCAGCGTTTCTTGAATAATGTCAAGAGTCTTTTTGAGTTCTTCATATTCCTGGGGTTTCTTCGGGGGCATGGTCAGCTCTCTTTTTTGAAAATCAACCTTTTAAGTAATTTGAAGATAGTTGTATTCGCAGAGAGGCACGCCACGCGTCCTGCCGTGTAACCCGGAACCGGAAAACACTAGGTAAATCACTAAGTAAAGCATGCGCTTCAGCATTGAACTTAATTACAGAAGATTGAGCAAAGAACGGTGCTTTAGATCAGCCGTCCCCAACCTTTATTGCGCCACGGACCGGTTTGATGTCTGGCAAAATCACGGAATCCACAGCCAATGTTCCATCTGTACAAGGTTTCAATCAACAGGAGAAACTAGCTGATGTTCAACATTCACTCTGACAATTGTTCTCTTCACAGCACCACTTCTTGTTGACTGAATGTTGAACACAGAGCAGAATGAGAGCCCCGCCCACTTCACTATGTCACCCTCTATTGGAGGAACAAAAGCTGCAATCTGCAGTAAATAGATGTGACCCAAACCTATTTATTATAGCTTGTATCAACAGAAAATAAAAACCACAACCCTTTGCATATGTGCAATCGAAAAACCTTTAAGTCTTAACTGTTTCTGTTACTACTCCAGTTTGTAAAATCCCTGTATGTTATGTTGGTTGTCAGTTCATACTTTGACTTCTATCTCTCTTCTTCTTCTTTTCCTTTCACTTTTTCCCTTCAGGGGTCGCCACAGCAAGTCAGCTTCCTCCATCTAGCCCTGTCTTCTCCATCCTCTGCTCTAACACCAGTTACCTTCATGTTTTTCCACACTCTCCATGACTCTGAACTATTGACCCTAGATACTTCAAATCCTCCACGTCTTGCTCCAGCTAACCTTCATTCCTCTCCTTTCCAGAGCAAACATCCACCTCTCCAGCTTCTCCACCTGTTTTCTGTTCTCACTACAAATCACAATATTGTTTGCAAATGTTATAGTTCATGTTGATTCCTGCCTAACCTCATCTGTCAGCCTGACCATCTCCATTGCAAACAGGAAGGGGTTTAGAGCTGATCCCTGATGTAATCCCATCTCCGCCTCTGTCACACCTACAGCACACCTCACCACTGTTTTACAGCCCTCATTCATGTCCTGCACTGATCTAACATATTTCTCTGTCACACCACACTTCTTCATACAATACCACAGTTCCTCTTCGGGCACCCGTTATAAACTTTCCCCGATCTACAAAGACACAGTGCAGCTCTCTCTGATCTTTTCTGTACTTCTCTGGGGGAAGAAAAATGAAAAAAAACAAGTGTTCCCCCTCTTATTCACGTTTCAACATTCGCAGTTTCATATATTTGCAGATTTCTTTTTTCAGTCAGTGACTTTTTCAGTTCATCATAAATGCTCAGACAACTCAAAACTCTTGAGACTTTTGGAAGGTGTTGTGGGAATTTTCTGAAGAAGGCGGGCGGCGATGAAGAGCACGACGGCCCAGCCCGAACCTCTTAGAGCTAGTTCCACTGATTCCTGTATCACTATAACAAAGCCTCTGTCCCTGTATGGAGGAATGCCATCAGATGACTCAGAAACAGTCTTTCTTTTTAAAGCTGGCATTCCAGATAATCGCTGTTGTGCTAACGACATTGACTGCAACATTGTGCACACAAAGCACAGACTGCAGTGGCGCTCCCATCTTCAGGTGAAACTGCTAAACAGGTGTCTGTTCCACTGCGAAAGGTGCTGGCGATCACAATTCGTATATGCTGAAAACATGTTCAACATTTGCATTTAGGTTCAAATCAATAACAGATTGCATTACTGCTGCAAGCCACACTTTGACATTCCTGAACAATATGGGTGGTGTGAGCAGGAGGGGGTGCTCACAGGCTATCAGAAATATGTGATTAGAACTTTTTTATCCTCTAAAAATGAAAAATTTCCTTCTAAGTTATTGGTTTGTAAAAGCAAAAACATCCATCCATCCATCCATCCATCCATCCATCCACTCTTATTCTTCCAGCCCAGAAAAAGTACTTTGGTTTCAATTTAAGGTTTCAAAATTATTTAAAAAGAGACAATAAAAGTGGGCGGAAGAGTCTATAATTGTAAATCCTCCCACAGTGTTTCATTAGCAGCTGTAACCACAGAGACTCTGATCAAACAGGAATGAACAGAATCCATCTGATATGAAGCTGTGCTTTGAAAACCACTTCCCTCCTCTTTGAAGAGTAGTCCCATATCTGTCTTCAGGTTTTTGTACAGCCTCTTCTACACTTTGGATCACTGTGTGTCTACAGCACAGTAGTAGAGAGCTGTGTCTGCCAGGGTTAACTCTCTGATGATCAGTTCAGTTGATGTGTCATTTGTTCTGGATTCATATCGTTTATCTGGAATATGTTCACCTGTGTGACTTTTTGCTCCTTTCCAGAGAATAAACTGAGGAGCCTGAAGGTCAGAATCGTGTTTGTACCAATAAAGCCTAGGATAGCTGTCATCTGTCTGATAGTTACATTTCATTGTAACAGATTTTACTTCAGTTCCTGTAAGTTGATCCTGATCAGAAGAGATTGAGTCTCCAGCTGTGAGTCCTGGAAAAATTGGAGAAAATGAAGCCATTAGATGAATGAGATGATGAGTTGATGCAGCAGCTTCAAGCAAACTTGAATCTCTGTTCTTAAACTCACCTAGAATGTGAGATAGAAGCAAAAAGAGGTAAAGCAACATGTCTTTGGAGTTCTTGAATCCACACAGACATCAGATGAACTCTGTTCTTCCACTGCAGCACAATGAGGAAGAGATAATATGACTGGATGATCTGAAGTTCAGTGGGCGGGGCCAATGAGCTCTTTTTCAGTTCATCTCAACCAATCAAAGAGTTCAGTTCTTCCACAGCAGCTCTGTCTCTGATCTTTACTGCTTCAATTCTCTGTTTTCTTTCCTCTCAGTTCAATGAATCAACCATCATTGCTTTACAGTGTGTGACGCCCTCTTGTGGATGTTGTGTAGTATTGTGTTGTTGCAGGTTTTTATACAGAGTTTTGTTGTTTCCTGTCACTGTGGGCCTCACAGCACAGTAGTACACAGCAGAGTCTGTCACTGCAGCAGAGGACATCTGCAGATCCATTTGTCTTTGGTCGTCACTCACTTTGAAGGAAAATCCAGGAACTGGTGGTGAAATTGGTGTTCCTGTTCCAGAATGAGAGATCAAGAACTCTGGAGGTTTTCCTGGAAACTGTCGATACCAGTAAAACTGATCACCTCCTGTTGCATCATTTATATATTTGTAGGACAGAGTGACAGAAGTTCCTTCCAAAGTGGACTCTTCCTTCTTGACTGCAGTGAGTTCTTCACAGCTGACATCTGAAGGAAGAGAGAAGTCAGATCAGTGATGGACAAACATCAAATGCTGAAATGGATCTTTAAAAGAATCCCATCAACCTGTTCCAATGACTAGAAGCAGCAGAGTTAACACAGATGTCTGCACAGACAGCATGTTGGATGAAGCTGATGTTTGGCTTTTGTGTGTTGAACTGTGTTCAAAGTGGAAGTTTGTGTCTCTTCTATAGTTCACTAACAGCTCAGCTCCTCCCTCAATCTCTCCATCTGCTCTTTCATTTGTTCTTCCTCTTTTCTTAGCTCCCCTTCCTCCTGGGTATTAGTCTGTGTAACAATTGCAGCTTTATCTCCAGTGTTTACATTCTTTTTTATACCAATCTTGTTTAACCTGTGGCAAGATGAAGGCTGAGCATTTTCTATATTCACCGGAGCACCTGGTTCCAGCCAGTTATGTTGGCTACCAAGGCAGGATTATAAATGCACATGTGCCTCCCAATGTTTGATAGTTCGCTGTGGTGGTGAAAGTGCAGATTCTGCAAGCGAGCTTGAATTGCTCAAGCATCTTCGTAAACGGCATTATTGCGGCCGGGCTACGTAGCACATCCGAAACTCCAGATCACTGAATTTTTGGTGCTGCCTTTTAGCTCTCTTCCCTACCTGTAGGACTCATCTGTTTCTCATCAGTGAATGACTCCACCCCTTGCTGAAAGCTGCTGCTTTGCTTTGAATTCTTCTTCTGGTGTCATTTTGGCAAACGTTTTTTTCTACTGAGAACTTCCACTGATCTTATTTGCCAGATTTAAGAATGGTGTTTTAACAGCCTCAATTGACTTCTAATATTTTTTGTTCATTTGTTGTCGTTTATGTTTTTAGTCCCTATACTTCCAGTCCAACACTCATGACTTTCTCCTCTCTTTCTTCCTACAAACACACCTTCTTCCTCTCCTTCATTGAATAACAAACAGGGTCCCAACTACCCAATCTCAGAGGTATGCAGCCACATTACAACCCCCCCCCCCCCCACACACACACACACTCAAACGCACAGACATAAATACACAATATAAAACGTCCCATCCAACCCCTCCTAAAGCTATCTAAACACCCACACAACACTTTTATTGTTTAAATATATACATCTCAATTGAGATGTAAATATGTACATCTCAATTCCATTATGTGATCTTGGATATGGCCCAGTAGGACATTTTGTGAGCTATTTTCATCCATATACAGCCTCATTTAGAAGGATCTTCTGTCTTCTGAGTAATGCCTTGCCCCAGCCTTCTTCAATGCACCTGTTTTTTTTCCCTTTTCATCATCAGCTGATCGTCTCTCTTTCTCTCTATTGTTATCATCATAATCTTAACTTCTCTCCTCATTTTACTTTGCTGTCACTGACTTGTCATGTATGTGTGTACTTAATTTGCCTAAAAGAAAGTAGTGAACTGGTGGTCAGCAGAAGTTTAAACCAGAATGAGCATCTAGGTTTTTGTGGCTTCAATAGTTTAATTATTCCTACTTGAAGTCATCACTGCTTTCTTTTATATCAGATGCATCACCAACCTCATGTCTGTCTCCTTCACCTCTTGTCTGTGTTTTTCTCCACTAAATTGTGGCCAAGCAACAATTATTTAATGTTTTAAATAAATTAAACATCTTAATGCACTTTCTTAAAATTAAGAATATTATTTAAAATGACTGATTTGGTATATGTCTGCAAACATCTTAAATAACAGTGCTTGTACTTGTCAACACAGAGCTGGTCTAACAGAGAATACCTCCAGAATCTAGAAGTAGAGAAAATGAGACAGTTTTACTGGTTTAACAGTGTGGGACGCCCTCTAGTGGATGTTGTGGATTGCTGTGTGTTATATTTGAAGTTTTACTGTTTCCTGTCAATGTGGGCTGCAGAGCACAGTAGTACACAGCAGAGTCAAACAGATGAAGCTTCTGGATCTTGAGAGGAACTGATTTGTCTTTGAGTTCAGCGTCAAATCTGTCATTCTTGAACTCTGGAGCATTTTCTCCTGTTGTTGAAAAACGTTTCAACATGTACTTTGGGTAACTGTTCAATTCCTGTTTGTACCAGAACAATGTTGTTAATGTTGTGCTACTGGGGGGTATTCCAGGAAGCATGTTTAAACTAGCCTGACTTTAAGCCTGAACTCTGGCTGAAATCCGCCTGAACTTACTCTGGGTATGTCGGTTCCAAAAGACTGGATATGAGTTGGCGTAATTACGCTCGTCTTGGTAACCCTGGGTTAACGCACGGTACATAAAGACATTCTCAATAGATCGCCGATTTCTGGAGTCACCATGGAAACGCGTGGAGAAAAAAAAAAAAGAAAGCGCGACACTTGAGACAGAAGTGAGACGGAGTCTGAGATTTTAATGACGGCGGATAGAAATTATAAGTCCATCAAAAAAGTAACACGGCTGAAAAATAATTTAAATAATTTAGTTAAATTAATTCAAACTCAATAATTGTTTATACAACTCAAATTTACGTATTTATCTAACTAAATGTCACATTACTCCATTAATCTTTTTTCCATCGTAATTACTTATATTTCTTGAACTTTCATATGTCTAAGTTTGAGCCGGTAGATATTATATATATATTATATATATATATATATATATATATATATATATATATATATATATATATGTTTTATAACAATTTTTTTATTTTATAACAATAAAAAGAACGGAAAAAAATGCACGGAGTGCAAAAATTCATAATTGTATAATAATTGTCTGAAAACTAGGTGTTATTTTTAAGGTGACCTAACAAAAAAATGATTTATCTTAACTGAAGCAAATAATTAAGTTAGATCAAAGTAAAAAAGTTTATCTTTCCAACATCCATATGTGGTCTTATCACCCTTTCATGGTGGAAAAAGTATTATCTGAGCTTTTTCATCCACTAAATCATCTTCAAATGGACACGCCATGCTGCTTCACCTCTCTGTAAACAAACTCAGCTTCAACTAAACCTGCTCCGGACCAGGTTATGTTCAGAGCATGAGTTGCCATGGTAACTTGACCTACCCTGAAACATACCTCCATTTCTGGAACCGAAAGCTGAGGTTATCAACTTCCTAGCCTCAAACTTATCGTGGGAGCTAGCATAACCTGCTTTCTGGAATACCCCCCTGTTCCGTTCTGAGTACTCAAAGCCTGGCTTACCTGCCTGCCAACCCCGGTTCCAGCAAGAGTTCATGTAAGAAAGGGAGGGAGGAGGACTTTTAAAACACCATCTCCCGAAGAACTGGGGTGTGCTGTTTACCATAAAGAGTTTTTGAAGAAATTTCCACACAGATCAAGCAAAAGGAGAGGAAGTAGAGGAAAACTTCTTATAAATGGTAAACAAAATAAGCCAACTTTTCCTGCTCCATTGTGCGTATCCTACCGCACAATGGGAGCAGCGACTCACGGGATTGTTGAAAGTCAGCGGCTCCCATGTTCCTCCCATGTTCCTCCGTGTAGCTGATAGCAGTTTAAACTCCTTCAGGAATGTTGTAAACAATGTTTCTCACGTCCACACTTCCCTCCCCCTTCATGACGTTTTCTTCTATGCCCCACAAAAAAACATTAGGAGGCCTGCTTCATAAGGCCCCCCTACAGTTTGAAGAAAATCTAAGTGTCATAGTGCCTCTGTCAAACTCCTGTTCGGCTCCTGATTACCACCAGCTGTCGTCACTCAGCTCATTACCCTCTGCTGCTCAAAAGGAGACCCAGCTCTAGTATTCAAAGCCAGTTCATTGCCCCTTATGGTGACCAAGCCTGGTGTTGTCATGCTCTGGTTGATCTTGTCTTGCTCTCGTTCTCGCTCTAA
This sequence comes from Oryzias latipes, assembly GCF_053564925.1. Taxonomy (NCBI): domain Eukaryota; kingdom Metazoa; phylum Chordata; class Actinopteri; order Beloniformes; family Adrianichthyidae; genus Oryzias; species Oryzias latipes. Next base: position 15,933,826 of record NC_136253.1, on the reverse strand, counting down.
CCATATTCTCCTGCCTCAGGAAAACCACTTCACGGGTGACGTCAGTGTGGACCTTCCTCCAAGCTGCCTCAGAAAACCTGAAGACCTCTTGGCCTACGCTAACCACATTAACACCTCCAGCCTGCCACAAGCCACTGTCTAGCCCGGACCTCTTCATGCAAAAATTAAATTATTTATTACCTGGAGCTTACTTGTCTTCATTCTGGGTTCCAGCATCTGGGTTCGCCTCGCCTTGAAAATCATGACAGAACGAAGTGGCCAAACTCCGGACCCAGCTGACCCACAAGGACTGCGTTTCGCCTTAAACTAGCAAGGCATCGCTCTGGGTTGACAAGCAGACGCTCTGTCCCAAATAGCGTCCGCCCAACAGGAACTCTTTCGATGCCTGGATGGGCTAACACAAACATTAATGGACTTAACAGGCCAAATGGCTACTCCTGCTACTGCAGCTACGCTTCCTGCTTTCAACAACGCCTCCACTTCCGCTTCCACCTCGACTCAGGAAAACTTCCGCCTGCAACCAGAGCCATTCTTCGGCGATGTCGAAACATGAGGCAGCTTCCTGCTTTAGTGTCGTCTCCTGTTCCAACAAACTCCGAGGTACTACCAATCTGATCATAGTAAAATTACACTTATCATCGTCTGTCATCTTTTAATCTCTCCGCTGTTAACACTCCTGAAGAGATTGACCTCTTTAACGTACCCGAATGCTATCGTGATTTACGTACTGTCTTTAGTAAATCCAAAGCCAGCTCGCTACCTCCACACAGACCATATGATTGTTCCATCAATTTATTGGATGGATCTTTTCCGAGCTTGACCTACGCAATGCTATCATTTCATTCGGGTCAAGGAAGGGGACAAATGGAAAACTGCTTTCAATACTCCCTTAGGCCACTATGAATACCTAGTCCATGCCATTTGGCCTGACTAATGTGCCCGCAGTTTTTCAGCGTCTAGTTAATGACGTCCTCAGAGACTTCATCAACAGCTTTGTCTTTGTGTATCTCAACGACACCCTCATTCATTCCAAAGACCCCACTCAACATCAAAACCAGGTTCGTCTGATACTTCAAAGGTTGTCCGAGAATCAACTTTTTGTCAAAGCCGAGAAATGTCAGTTCCATACCTCCGTCATCCCCGTCCTAGGTTATATTTTTGAGGCAGGCAGTATCTGTCCTGATCCTGCCAAAATCGAAACTGCCACCTAGTGGGAACCTCCCACTATGCGAAAGAAATTACAATAGTTTCTTGGGTTCGCTAACTTTTACCGTCGCTTCATTATACGCTTTAGTGCTATCGTTGCCCCTCTCACCCAACTCACATCTACCACCAGGTCTTTCCAATGGAACACCACAGCCCAAAACGCCTTTGACATCCTGAAAAGTCTCTTCGTTTCTGCCCCCATCTTGATTCAACCCGATCCCACCAGACAATTTGTTGTTGAGGTTGACGCTTCCGAGTCAGGAGTTGGGGCCGTCCTTTCCCAACGAGAAGAAAAATCCGGCAAACTTAAATCCTGTGCGTTCTTCTCCAAGAAGCTCTCCCCTGCCGAGTGGAACTATGACGTAGGCAATCTGGAACTTCTCGCTATCAATCTGGCATTCGAGGAGTGGCGTCACTGCCTGGAGGGAGCGGTTCTACCATTTATCGTATGGACGGATCACAAAAACCCCTCATATCTTCGTTCTGCTAAGAGACTTAATTCACGTCAAGCCTGCTGGTGTCTGTTCTTTGACCACTTCAATTTTTCCATAACCTACAGACCAGGCAGTTGCAATGTCAAGCCAGATGCTCTTTCCCAAAAATATTGCTCCTCGGACGACCAAGACACCACCACTATCAACATCATCCCTCCCACCTGCATTATTGGGAACCTGACCTGGGAAATCAAGACCAAAGTCATACAGGCCCAAAGTGAGGAACCTGACCATCCCGATCCTCCTAATGGTACCCTGCATGTGCTTCCAACCCTCAGGTCCGACGCCATAACCTGGGCCCATACCTCTTGTATTGCCTGTCATGGGGGTGTCGCCAGAACCCTCAACCTCCTCCGCAGACGCTTCTTCTGGCCGTCTATGGGCAAGGACATAAAAGAGTATTTTGCCACCTTTCCTACCTGCGCTCGCTCCAAGTCCTCCAACTCTCTGCCTTCTGGGCTACTCCACCCATTATCCACTCCCAGTCGCCCATGGTCCTACATTGCAGTGGATTTCGTTACTGGTTTTCTCCTCTCCCGGGATAACTCCATCATTCTCACAGTAATTGATCGCTTCTCCAAGTTTGTGCACTTTAACCCACTCCCACAGTTACCCACAGCCACTGAGACCGCCGATGTCCTGGTTCAACATGTGTTCCGACACCATGGCATCCCAGCTGACATCGTCTCTGAGCGTGGACCCCAGTTCGTGTCCCAAGTCTGGAAAGCCTTCTGTTCGGCCTTGGGAGCCACATTCAGCCTCACCTCTGGGTACCATCCCCAATCTAACAGCCAAGTGAAGCAAGCCAACCAAGAACTGGAAACCTCTCTTAATTGCCTAGCCGACCAAAACTCCACGGACTGGTCCAGGTACTTGGTTTTGGCTGAGTATGCACATAATACGCATCCTTCCTCTGCCACAGGTTTGTCTCCATTTGAGGCCGCCCTTGGGGACCCACCACCGCTGTTTCCCTCACAAGAACTGGACTTGACAGTGCCCTCGGTTCAGGACCATCTTCAATGGTGCCAAAACATCTGGCACCAAACCAGGGCCGCTCTCCTCCGCACAAAGGAGAGCAACTGCCGTTCTGCCAACCGCCCCAGGGTGGTGGGACCCACCTACCAGCCTGATCAGAGGGTTTGGCTGTCCCTTAGGAACATCCCTATTCAGGCCACGTCACGCAAACTCGCCCCCCGTCACATTGGACCCTACACCATAGACAAAATCATCAACCCCTCCTGTGTCCGCCTCCGGCTTCCTGCAGCCCTCAAAGTCCATCCATCTTTTCACATTTCCCAGATAAAGCCTGTTTTGGACGGCTGAATATAGGAATAGACGAGGGGGCAAGGCCCCCCAAGTGCCATGACTGCACCACCAAACCTGATAGCGCACAAAAATCAAAAAAATCAAAAGAAATAAAAATAGTCAAAAAATAAATGAATAAACCCCACAAACACGAAAACAAAACAAAAAATAGAAGAACTACAAAAACAAAAAACATTTTAAAAAATTTGAATGACAAGAAAACAAATTGAGATTGTTAACAACATACACTGTTACATGGTTTCTCAAAAGAAGAAGCTCCAACAGAAGAGCATTACATTAACATTATAAATGCTATGAATTGGCTCGTATTATGAAACAAATGTTCCGTCTCTCCTGGAGTGCGTTTCATTTTGTCCACTAGGTGGAGCATGCACTTTAGCACTTTATTTCAGAAGTTTTGAGCAAATACGGTGCTTTAGATCACAAATGGTCACTTAAAAAAACTTGCATTAAAAGAGTTTAGAAAATTTACGCCTGTGAGTAAATACAGCTGTTCATTTAGTCAGCAAAGTTTGCTTAGGTCTTGTTCCATGAACCTTCCAATTGTATTTTGTAAACTGTCTATCAGTTTTACAGCTTTACACCATGATTGTTTCAAACTTTGATCTAGACAAATCTCACAAAATCTCACAAGAGTATCATTTGGTTACTGGAAATAAAAGGTATAAAAGATCGATCTCTACTTTTATGGATCGGATGGATGCCCGGGCTGCAGCTGCTCCACGACAGCGACCCCTCCAATCGGCTCCTCGGTGCACCGCTCCGGTAGTTCCCAGCCCCGGCAAAGGCCTTTCCATCGGCCACAAGTCCCCGCTGGTCTCCTTCCGGATGGCACCTTAGCCAATCAGAGCCGCCGACAGCAAGTTCCTGGCGAGATTTTACGCCTCTCCCGGAGCACTCCTCTGACGACCCGGTAGACGTCGATCCGCCCCCTGTCCATCTCTGCGCAGGCCTCCAACGCCTGTGTAGGCGGCAGTGGAACAGGGCGATGTCCCCATCCCGCCTCCGGCCGTCTCCGGGCTCCGGCAGCGGCCCTTGCAGCCCGCGAGATCCGCTGCTCGTCATGGGTGCCGAGTTGGATGCCGTAATGTGCCTTTCAGGGCCCCTGGCCAGGCCTGACTCACCGCCAAGGCCACCTGCATCCATCCCCTCTTCCTTAGAGGATGGACTTCCTGGAACGGAGCTGTGCCTGCAGATCTTCCTCCCCGCCTTTGTGTCCTCACCTTTTTGTGTTCTCCTCTGCGATCCCACTTCTGACACCATAGGTGACGGGGTCCCGCCGGGAAAAGATGCAGAGGAGCCAAGGTGAGTAGGTTCGTTCTTTTTTTCAAGACGCAATGAGCAATACAATTGCTCTACGCAATTGTATTTTATGATAATAATAATAATAATGGATTAGATTTATCTGCGCTTTTCCAGACGCTCAAAGCGCTTACAGTTTGTCCATTATTCATTCACTCCTCATTCATACTTGGTGATAGCCTCCTCGGGGCAGACTGACAGAGGCGTGGCTGCCAGTTCGCGCCTCTGACCGTCACCTGGATTGTTCAGACACATTCACACGCCAATGAAGCCACACTGGAGGCAAGACGGGTGAAGTGTCTTGCCCAAGGAAACAACGACAGTTGCCTGGGTGGATCGGGGATCGAACCGCAGACCCTTCGATCATTGGACAACCTGCTCAACCGCCTGAGCGGTTATAAATGTTTGTTGTTTTTATTTGAAAATATTTATTTTTTATTTAGGGTTCGTAAAATGAAAGACTACAGGATTTCTGACTAAGGTGATTTTTATTATGTGTCAATAAAAAGCTGGAAATGAAAGTTCTTGCTAAACCTCATCCATCAAGGGGGGAAGAAAATACATTTGTTTGTCATTGAGGCCGGAATTACATCACAAATTCTATTGGAAAAGCTTAATATTAGTTTAAATATTTATTAGTTTCTTTGTCCCATGTTATTGTCTCACGATAGATTGTGTAGAACAGCTTCATGTAGATGTTTATTGGTTGATGTGGATCATCTGCTCATGTGAATCCTCCCACAGTGTTTCATTAGCAGCTGTAACCACAGAGACTCTTATCAAACAGGAATGAACAGAATCCATCTGATATGAAGCTGTGCTTTGAAAACCACTTCCCTCCTCTTTGAAGAGTAGTCCCATATGTGTTTTCAGGTTTTTGTACAGCCTCTTCTACACTTTGGATCACTGTGTGTCTACAGCACAGTAGTAGAGAGCTGTGTCTGCCAGGGTTAACTTTCTGATGATCAGTTCAGTTGATGTGTATGTTGTTCTGGATTCATATCGTTTATCTGGAATAAGTTCACCTGTTTCACTTTTTCCTCCTTTCCAGAGAATAAACTGAGGAGCCTGAAGGTCAGAATCATGTTTGTACCAATAAAGCCTAGGATAGCTGCTACTTGTCTGATAGTTACATTTCATTGTAACAGATTTTCCTTCAGTTGCTGTAAGTTGATCTTGATCAGGAGATATTATGTCTCCAACTGTGATTCCTGGAAAAAGTAGAGAAAGAAAATGAAGCCATTAGATGAATGAGATGATGAGTTGATGCAGCAGCTTCAAGCAAACTTGAATCTCTGTTCTTAAACTCACCTAGAATGTGAGATAGAAGCAAAAAGAGGTAAAGCAACATGTCTTTGGAGTTCTTGAAGCCACACAGACAGCAGATGAACTCTGTTCTTCCACTGCAGCTCAATGAGGAAGAAATAATGTCACTGGAGGATGTGAAGTTCAGTGGGCGGGGCCAATGAGCTCTTTTCAGTTCATCTCAACCAATCAAAGAGTTTAGTTCTCCGTTCTGTTTCAAATCTTAACTGCTTCATTTCTCCGCAGTCTTTCTCTTCAGATTAATGACACAACAATCAGTGCTTTCACAGTGTGTGCTACCCTCTAGTGGATGTTGTGTAGTATTGTGTTTTGTCTGCAGGTTTTTGTACAGAGTTTTGTTGTTTCCTGTCACTGTGGGCCTCACAGCACAGTAGTACACAGCAGAGTCTGTCACTGCAGCAGAGGAGATCTGGAGATCCATTTGTCTTTGGTCGTCACTCACTTTGAAGGAAAATCCAGGAACTGGCTGGGAAATTGGCGTTCCTGTTCCAGAATGAGAGATCAAGAACTCTGGAGGTTTTCCAGGAAACTGTCGATACCAGTAAAACTGATCACTTCCTCTTGCAGCATTTTTATATTTGTACGACATAGTGACAGAAGTTCCTTCCAAAGTGGACTCTTCCTTCTTGACTCCAGTGAGTTCTTCACAGCTGACATCTAAAGGAAGAGAGAAGTCAGATCAGCGATGGACAAACATCAAATGCTGAAATGGATCTTTGAAAGAATCCCATCAACCTGTTCCAATGACTAGAAGCAGCAGAGTGAACACAGATGTCTGCACAGACAGCATGTTGGATGAAGCTGATGTTTGGCTTTTGTGTGTTGAACGGTGTTGAAAGTGGAAGTTTGTGTCTCTTCTATAGTTCACTAACAGCTCAGCTCCTCCCTCAATGTCTCCATCTGCTCTTTCATCTCTTCTTCCTCTTTTCTTAGCTCCCCTTCCTCCTGGGTATTAGTCTGTGTAACAATTGCAGCTGTTTACATTCTTTTTACTACCAAACTTGTTTAACTTGTGGCAAGATGAAGGCTGAGCATTGTCTATATTCACCGGAGCACCTGGTTCCATCCAGTTATAGGCTACCAAGGCAGGAATATGAATGTGCCTCCCAAAGCTTGATGCTTCACTGTGGGGGTGAACGCGCAGATTCTGCAAGTGAGCTTGGATTGCAGGTCAAGCATTTTCGTAAATGGCTTTGTTGCGGCCGGGATACGTAGCGCATCCACTGGGTTTAATCTCCATATCACAGAATTTGTGGTGCTGCCTTTTAGCTCTCTTCTCTTCCTGTAAGGACTCATCTCATCAGTGAATGACTCCACCCCTTGCTGAAAGCTGCTGCTTTGCTTTGAATTCTTCTTCTGGTGTCATTTTGGCAAACGTCTTTTATATTTGCCAGATTTAAGAATGGCGTTTTAAGAACCCCAATTTAAAGACGTCACACACCACCATCTGATGACGATCCTGATGAAGGTGGAAGACATTCCACCGAAACATGTTGGTACGTTTTACATTACAAAACAAACCAGTGTCTGATAAAAAATAAATTAAATACGCAACCCCAATTACCTTCCAATATTTTTTGTTCATTTGTTGGCATTTGCATTTTTTAGTCGCTATACTTCCAGTCCAACACTCATGACTTTTTCCTGTCTTTCTTCCTACAAACACACCTTCTTCCTCTCCTTTATTGACTAACAATCAGGGGCGCAACTACCCAATTTCATAGGGGTATGAAGCCACATTATAATCCACACACATACACACTCAAACACACAGACATAAATGCACATTATAAAACGCCCCATACACCCCTCCCAAAGCTATCTAAACACCAACACAACAGCTTTATTGTTTAAATGTATACATCTCATTACTTCTTATCTGATCTTGGATATGACCCAGCAGGACATTTTTGTGAGCTATTTTCATCCATATACAGCTTCACTCAGAAAGATCTTCTGAGTAATGCCTTGCCCCAGGCCTCTCCTCTGCAACTCGGTTTTTTTCCCTTTTCATCATCAGCTGATCGTCTCTCTTTCTCTCTATTGTTATCATCATAATCTTAACTTCTCTCCTCATTTTTCTCTGCTGTCACTGACTTGTCATGTATCTCTGTACTTATTTTGCCTAAAAGAACGTAGTGAACTGGTGGTCAGCAGAAGTTTAAACCAGAATGAGCATCTAGGTTTTTGTGGCTTCAATAGTTTAATTATTCCTACTTGAAGTAATTACTGCTTTCTTTTATATCAGATGCATCACCAACCTCATGTCTGTCTCCTTCACCTCTTGTCTGTGTTTTTCTCAACTAAATTATGGTCAAGCAACAATTGTTTAATGTTTTAATTAAATTAAACATCTTAATGCACTTTCTTAAAATTAAGAATATTATTTAAAATGACTGATTTATTTTGGTATTAGTCTGCAAACATCTTAAATGACAGTGCTTGTACTTGTCCCCACAGAGCTGGTCTTACAGAGAATACCTCCAGAATTTAGAAGTAGAGAAAATGAGAAATTTTCATTGGTTTAACAGTGTGTGACACCCTGTAGTGGATGTTGTGGATTGCTGCGTGTTATATTTGAAGGTTTTTGTACAGAGTTTTACTGTTTCCTGTCACTGTGGGCTGCAGAGCACAGAAGTACACAGCAGAGTCAGACACATGAAGCTTCTGGATCTTCAGAGGAACTGATTTGTCTTTGAATTCAGCATCAAATCTATCTTTCTTGAACTCTGGAGAGTTTTCTTTTGTTCCATAGGTGTCACGTTTCAACATGTACTTTGGATAACTGTTCACATCTTGTTTGTACCAGAACAAATATGGTACTGTAGCACTGGTCTCAAAGGTACAGTTGAGTGTGAGAGAGTCTCCTTCAGCAGCAATGACTTCTCCTCGTTGGATCACTTTGTCTTCTCCTTTACACTCTGAGGAAGAACAGAACATGCAGAGGAAGAGATGAATCAATAAAGATGATTGATTAAAGGACAACAATCAGCAGCTTTAACAGCTCTTAATGTACAGCTCAGTAATGTGTTGAAGTGTTTGAAGAGGAAACATGTTGATCTTTGTGTCTTACCAAAGAAAAGAGCAGCAAGAAGAATCCACAGCCAATGTTCCATCTGTACAACAAGGTTTCAATCAACAGGAGAAACTAGCTGATGTTCAACATTCACTCTGACAATTGTTCTCTTCACAGACCACTTCTTATTGACTGAATGTTTAACACAGAGCAGAAGGAGAGCCCCGCCCACTTCACTATGTAGCCCTCTAGTGGAGGAGCAGAAGTTACACTCTTTAGTAGATAAAAGTCTCACAAACCTTGTCTTTATGGCATGCTGTCCTTACAACACCCAACGTCTCCTCACCTTCCTATAGGAGCTAAAAGACATCCTCCTGGACCGCCAACTACACCATCCTGGGCCTGCACATCACATGTCTGTGATAATTTGGGAAAATGTAAGCTTCCAATAGAACAAACCAAATCAGAGAGTGGTTCACCACCAAACCACTTTTTAAACGTCTATCTGCCACCATACTCCCCTTTCCTTGACCCTATAGAGGAGTTCTTCTCATCATGGCGATGGAAGGTTTATGACAGCCAAACACTAAATGATGCTGCACAATGATTGTGGTGTGTGTGTGGGGTGACTAAAGTAAATAAAAGAACTTCACACCCTGATCATGTTTTCAAGAGTGTAGTGTGCAGTAGATTCTGTTTTAGCACTGAGATGTGTTGCAGTAGTGTACATGCAGAATTTACTATAGATTTATACTCTTTATATGAAACTCACAAATCCAAATTCTTATCTTCTGCAGAGATCTAAGAACACCCATTACTATAATGTTTCTAAAACTTCTTCTCACAAATAGAGCATTGTTTTTTCAGTTGTTTTACTGTATTGTGTAATGATGTGTAGTGTTTACAGTTTTGAAAGCTTGGAGCTGCTCTTTTGCTGTGAAAGTTTAAGTTTTGAAGTGAGAAAGTGTGGTTGTGTTTATGTAGCTTTAGAAAAGGGTGTTGTGTTTAGACATTGGGAACATGGAGAACACCTTTGTGAAATATGTTTTAGCGTTTAAGAAAAACTGCAGCAGCCTCTGCTGAGGAGGATCAGTTCATTGAAATCACGTCAGACTCCACCCCTGAGGATGAGGTTTACAGCACAGACACTCCCTGAATCCTGGCTGGGTGTGGAGAGGGAGCATCCACTCATAGGGCAAAACAGGTGGGGGCATTCTGCTTCCATTCTGCGCCCTATCTTTATGAGATTTTCTGCTGTTCCCACTTTGAAAACAAAAAAAAAACAGAGCTAGGCTCAATATTGAGCACGACTTGCGAGTTGTAGGAACAAACCTGCAACATTGTTTTGGAAAGATGTGTAACACAAGGCAGGCACATTGCAGCCATTAACATGACTTTGAGTTTCTTTTCGCACATGGGTTCCTCGTTATTGTTCTTACGAAGTGAATTATCCTTTGTATAATTTTTCTAGTTTCTAGCAGCAGGAATAATTAAGATCTTGATATGGTTTTAAAGATGAATATGTTTGGCTTATTTTGTCACAGTTTTTCGGAGTGTGGGGGGAATGACCATTTTTTTCTCCTCCTAAAGGGGCGAACAAGAGAAACAGTTTGAGAACCACTGCCTTAAATAGGAACCTAACAAGGAGTGAATGCCGCTGTGACTGTCACAGGAGACCTCAGGAGAGGAGGAGGCCTCCAGGAGAAACCACAGCCTGCCAGACTAATCAGACATTTCGGTCAGACAACTCTTGCAGAAGAATATTTATTTCACAACATCTTTAGGTTGGCATTCACAACTTCGTTTTGGCATTATCTCCGTTCAATTCCTTGAGATAATTCTTTTTTCCTTAAACTTTCGGGTAACAAAACCCCCAACACCAAGTTCATCCAGAAGAAGAAAATGTGAATGTATAATCAGTGTGTAAATAAGATGAGGTGTGTTTTCTGTGGCATTCCATTTTCACTTCATTTCATTTCATTCCATTTTCCAGTATGACTGTTATGTGTGACCCGGCACCATTGACCGTTGGGCCGCTCCCGTTCGAGTACATTGCCACGAAGGGAACATTCTATCTTGTGGATCTGCTATGTGTTTACCCCGGCACCATTGACCGTAGGGCTGCTCCCGTTCGTGGAAACCACTAGAGGAACATATCTGAAAGAGAGAGGGAACGAAATGAAATGGGAGCCAACATAAAAATTACTCGTACCGCAAAACGCTGTAAGGAACTATAATTTTAACCGCCTTGAACGACCCGTATGATGATAAATAACTCCATATTCGAAGCTTCCATCACATAATATGAACGGGCTTAACGGCCATAAACTTTTCATTTGGCATACTATTTACATGAGCTTAGTAACATCCATTATTCGAAGCTTCCATCAAATACTATGAACGGGCTTAACGCCATAAACGTTTCACTTGGCATACTATTTACACGAGCTTAGTAACTTCCATTATTACGAAACTTCCAACAACAGTACTACAACGAGCTTAAGGGTCATAAAGTTTTCTTCCATTTGGCATACCAATTATACGCGCTCAAAATACCTCCATGTAGTCAAGTTCCATCTAAATATTAGAAATAAGCTCAATGGCCAGAATAACTATGCGTCATTGGCATACTAAGAAATATAAATGAGCTTACGAACCAAATTCAAGCTCCATCGCATACTAATACAAACTCAGAACATCCTAAATTTTTAGGCCTCCACCTGGCAAATAATTTTCTATTAACATCTATAATCCAAGAATTTTACATTCATTCTGCTGCTGACATATTGATTGATTCAAGTCAGAAGTGTCATTGGAACGCAGAGGAGGTCCACCGCCCCTTCACTTTCAGTGCAGCAATAGGTACGATGAGCAGTCATCGTTGCAGCACCAGATCAAGGAATGCAGGGGTGACAATTGCCAGAAACGGAGATGCTGACCGGGGAGTAGGCGTTCGCAGGCTCAGGATGTGATACATAGATAAAGACAAAACCAGTATTAGTCTTGGCAAAGAACATATAAATAACCCAGAAACTGATCAGTTTTAAAATGCTTGAGATAAATGGAATAACAGTGCTTTTAAAAGAACAAATCTGAGAAAGTGAAATTTAGTAGGAGTTTAGGAAAAGTCCCATTGTGGATTCATCGCACTATAGAAACCACCAGAATCACAAATTCCAACAGTGAATTGATAGTGAAATACAGAACCTGCACGAAATCTTAACACCAATTTTAAGTACACCAATGGTAAGAGTAACCTTTAAAAGTTCCAGAGGGACGCACCTTCAGAAGGTCACCAAGGAGCAGGCGATGGGAAGGGTAACTGAGGACCAAGGAGATTGTAGATGAGGAAGGTCAACATCCCACGTAGCAATGGATGGCAGCTCGGCGGGATTTGATTCTCGTATTTGATAATAGTGGTTCTCAAATAGGTGGACAACAAAGCAAAGACTACTGGAATTTTAGTTAGCCAAGGACGTCTGGATACTGCAAGAGAAGACAAATTTTTAGATTGAAGGAAAATCATAGGTTCTGATAGAATTTAAAATTGCTGAACCTCATGCATTTAGAGGCGGATACCAAAGTCTCAAAGAGGAGATACTCTTAATAGAGTGTCACATTTGAAAGCAGGACAGACTGAGGATCGGTTTGCGACACATAGTTTTTTAATTCTTGAAACTGAAGCTAGAGCATCAATGATAAATTCTTCAGCCAGAAAATTGTCTCGTAATGTAAATTATCTAAACACTAAACCATGTTAAATTATGTCACGTTGCTATTTATTATCAAACTCTTGAAATAACCTTTGTAATAATCTCCACGGCTGAATTCTCTCAGAAACACATGAGCCGTTGATGAACCATTAGAGCTGTACATTTGGGTTAATGACCAAAAATTTCCAGCTGCCGGACATTTCATAAATAAGTCTTCATACATCTTCCTCACCCCCAAACCAAAGGAGGGTGGAGCCACAAAAAAAAACAAAAGGAGGGAGACCAAAGACCCCCCAAAAAACAGCGATATAACAAAACCACGCAAGGCATAGAGAATCAGAGACCAGAAAAGCAAAACAGAAATATCCAGAACAACGGGAACACGGGGCCCAGGAAGGAACCACCCAGAACGAGAAAACAAGATGAACGGATGACATGGGGGAAGAATGCACACAACAAAATACAGGTGGCCTAACAGCGACCAATTCATATCTTACCTCCGAGATAAACGACGTGCAGCACAAACGCGAGAGATTACATAGGGGCAGAGAGGCATGCATCATAAACCAGAGATCCGAGCAGAAACAAATCCGGACGGCGGAGAACCATCCGCCTTCCTTAAATAAAGCGGAAACCGAAATCCAAAACGAGTCGCAACCACGGAGTTGCAAAAGACCGGTGACAAGGAAAAATAGAACACAGAAACATTAAGAAAATGCAGAAAAAAAACCCAAAGGGGAAGCCATAGGAGTACACCAAGTCCAGCACAGGGCTTCAGAGAAATTAAATCTAAAACACGACAGATATGACAGCCGAAGGAAACTGACACATAACACTTCAAACTCTACCTAAACCAGAAGATGCCACCAGGAGGAATGGACAGGCAGAACATAGAGAGCATCAACAAAATCAGCCTCCCCCAGCCATGCACGGCGTCTGGCGGAAAAATTTATAGAGATGGCATAGTCAGCCAAGCGCAAACGAAGACCAGAAGGAACACGAGGAAAAAGCAGCTGATGCCAAAATTAAAAATGGAGGAACCGAGGCGGCGACAGTTCCCACACAATCGCGTCAAACCTGAACGTCCGAGTGGGACCTTAGGGCCGATTCAAAACAGAAAATGGGCTCTGGGAAAAGCCCATCATGAACCCCCCCCCCCTCCCCAACGACAAATCCCTAAACAACCAGAGAACACAACAAAACACCAGTGAGCTTGAGAAGACAGGGCCACGCACAAACTGACACATGCACACACAACAGGGCAGAATTTAGTTCTGCTGAAGGCCAGGGGGACGCTCTTCACATTTCCTTCTCTCCCTCTCACAGAAGAGACATATCCATAAACCAACCAATCCAAATGCAGGTTAAACCAGCAAAAGTAAACAGCTTCAACAGAAAAGAAGCAAAACAAAGATCCGCCACTGAATAATGGCCAACACAGCAGAACCGGACTAGGGTTTGAAGAAACGCACCGTGTCCCATAAAGAACTGCAAGTCCCAGGGTCCTTAGGGGCGTGACGTCGCCGATGACTGCGTCAAGCAGGAACCCGTGAGAAAACACAGCACAGAAGCCGAAGCTGACGCACGCCGCTTACCACACATTCCGGCGACTACGGCACCCAAAAATGCTGAGACATCTCCCGATCGATCGCCACTGACAACCCGAATGCTGCAGGACACTGCTCCGCAGACACGCGACACCAGAACCGCGGCTCTGAAGACGCTTCAAAAAAAGAGGGGCAGACGCGGGGAGACGGACCCCTCCCCCCCTAAGAAGGGGGAACCAACAATCAGAAAGAATGGGTGAGAACACCATGACGCAGAAGAAGAACAGCGAGCATGGAGAACCAGCGAAGAACGCAGTGCTGCTGCGAAAAGGAGGAGACGGAAGCGCCCCCCATAAGTAGGAGGGAGATCCAACAAAATCTGATAAGGACGGGGGGACCATGAAAGAGAACAGCGAGCACAGAGAACCGCGAAGAATGAGTGCTGAAGGTAAGAGAAATGAACAATTGTGCACCTGACTTAAATAGGACGCTGAGCAGGTGAGTTAATTGACTGACCCACCCTAGGGGAGTAACCTGTAACTCTGCCGAGTGTGCCTGCCCGAAATGCGACGAGTCGCTATTTCATGACAGATTGACACTCTATTTTTCGTCTCCGCGCTTGGATTCTTCCAAACCCCACCAGTTCCCAACATGAACACCTTCAGTCTGTCCTGAGGTTTCCTCAGGTCAGAGCTCAGATATTGATGAACTTGCATCAGAAAAGATGCCAGGCTTAGACCAATGTGCAGAATAAATCAGTGTAGCAAACTGAGCTTGTATATTTCTGTTTCTTACTCACTATTTCAATGATATAAATGTAATTCCAGCCAATTCTGAACTAGAAACAGTGATGTTATGCATTACTTCATGTTGGTAATATGTTACATAATTCTGCAAAGTTGATAGTAAAAGTTGCTTTTCTCCAAACTGAATCTTTCTTTTCTTTTCTTTTTTATTTATATAGCCCAACATTTACAACGGTCATCTCAATGGGCTTAATGGCGGTGATTGAAAATAAACATAAAGAGAACATAAAGTCATAGAATTCAGTAGCTGAAAACTAAACAGACTTAATTATCTATGAGCATGATGTTTCCTTTGATCTTTTCTCCGTTTTCCACAACCTTAAATAGACTTCTCTGTCTGTCAAACACCCAGAGTTACGATGAGTGAGATGATGGAAACAAATTCTCTTTGATGCAGACTCCTTTCTATTTTATTTTCTTCTTTAAATCCAGTAAACCCAATAATGTAAATTAATTTTACGGATGACAGCTACTTTTTATTAGGAAGCAGCTGTTAGTTTGTTGCGGGTCTATGCCCCACCCCTGCTACACTACATGTTCTCATCCTCTGCAGCTCCAATTGTTTTTACCCCGTAGCTTCCCATGATGACAGGTGAGGCTGTGCCTCACCTGTCATTATGGGAAGAAAAGAGAAAAAAATAAATTCAATTATTATATTTAATCAGTAATTTGTGCTTTGCAGTTATTTTCCATTTAAATGTACCATTTTTGGGTGTTTTTTTCTTTTCAAAATCGCTGAATTTCCGCATTTGCCGTTCAGATACTAAGAAGTGACGTGCGATGAGGCACCAGCCCGCTGAGCCTCACCTTGAATTGCGCAATACCTATGCAGTCAGACGGTTCTGCTGTCTTTCTGCATGTCGGTTCAATCACTTGTACTTTATCAGCTGAGTTTACATAATTTAGCAGATGTATATGATGCACAGTGTTTGTTTTTATAAATAACTGTATGTGAGGGACGTGTTTCTTGTGCTGAGTGCTAAACGCCGGCAAAAAAGCCGCTGGGTGAGGCCAGTAGTTCTTGTTCCTCATGTTAGGGGGCGCCGGTGAGCCCTGAGATTATGACGCTAAAAAATAATAGAAGAACGGCAAGCTGTTCCGGGACCCAGAGGTAACACCCTGGCTGTGCTGAAGGCTTTCAGAGGCGCACTGACATCTGCGCCGCCCAGAAAAAACCCGCAAACTTATTTAACTAGGAAATAATCGGATCATCAATAATCCACACCTCTCAGGAAAAGTGTTTTTTCTTTCTCTCACATTCATGTTTCTGTTGTTGTTTCGTTGTTTTTGTTTTTTGTTCTTTCTCTTTTCCTCTCTCTTTTCTCTTGTCCCCCCCCCTTCCCATCTCCTCATATGTGAAACAGGTAAAGTCAACGCAACCACGGTGAGTATTTATTTATGCACGGAACGGGCGCGCGCGCATACTAGCGCGCATAAGAGCATGCACACGCGATCCCGCACACACACGTTGATAAACTGCAAAAACCTCACTTAGGCTCACACAGGACACACGTAACATGCAGCTCACAGCCAAGACATGTCCACCCCCAACGCACAGCGCTTGTCAGTGTAGCAGGTACGCACAGCGGGCACGCGCACACGGACGGGCACACGCACTATTTAGCCTTGCACTCTCCCGGTTAGAACAGCTATGAACAGTCTTAACATCGTTAGCTGGAATGTGCGTGGACTTGGCTCTGGGCCAAAGAGATTGAAAGTGTTAAATCACCTGGATGATCTTAAAGCAGATATAGCTTTGCTGCAGGAGACCCATTTATCTTTATCAGCTGGTCATCTCCTGTGCTGTTCCCAGTATCCAGTTATGTATTCTGCCAGTTTCAACTCCAAACAAAGAGGGGTTGCAGTTTTGATTAATAAAAATGTTACATTTACTCATAAGGATACAGTTACTGACCCAGAAGGCAGATTTGTAATCATTAATATATCCATTCAGAATAAGGACTTTTGTATAGCGAGTGTTTATGGCCCTAATGTTGACGACTCTTCCTTCTTTCACAGATTCTTCACCTCACTCTCAGCTCACTCTGACTCCACAATCATTATAGGAGGAGACGTCAACCTTGTTTTGGACCCTGAACTTGACAGACTCAGCACAGCAGCAAACCAGCGTACATGGCAATCTGCAAGTATTCTAAAGCAGTACATGAATGATCTGGGTCTCTGCGACGCTTGGCGCTCATGTCATCCAAACGCTAAGGGGTTCACCTTTTTTTCTCCAGTTCACCATTCACACTCTCGTTTAGATTATTTATTAGTCAGTAACTCCCTTTTGAAAGAAATTAAAAGTTCCAACATTCATTCAATTATTATCAGTGACCATGCACCAGTTTCTGTTACTATTTCAAGGGAAGTACCCACACCCTCGGGTTCAACCTGGAGGTTTAATACGTCTCTGTTAAAAGACCAGGAATTTATTGAATTCTTTAAAAAAGAGTGGGAAACCTTCTTAGAATTCAACAATACTTTTGAAATATCACCAAGTGTTCTTTGGGAAACAGCAAAAGCAGTCATGAGAGGGAAAATCATCTCTTATTCAACGCATAGAAAACGCAAAGAGAAAGCAGATTTATTAGAATTAGAAAATAAAATCAAAACTCTGGAGACTGCTTATGCTGCTTCTGCACAGGGACACATTCTGGGCGACCTGGAAAATTTAAAGCTGCAGTTAAATGACATCATCAATAAACAAACACAATTCCAGATACAAAGGCTTCGACTGGAAAGATATGAAAACTCAAATAAATCTGGCAAATTTCTAGCTAATCAGCTTAAAATTAATAAAGAAAAATCAACAATCACTTCTATTATGGACCAAACAGGGAATGTCACCCATGACCCGGTAAAAATTAATAATGCGTTTAAAGACTTTGATCAAAACTTATACACTCCACAGATCAATCCATCAGAACAAAGCATCAACTCATTTCTTAACAATATAAACCTGCCCAAGTTAAACGAAGATCAAATCACAAATTTAGACTCTCCGCTCTCGTTGTCTGAGCTTCATGAAGCTCTGTTACTTATGCCTAACAGCAAAGCACCAGGACCCGACGGCTTTCCTGCAGAGTTTTATAAGGAATTCTGGGAACAACTGGCACCAACGTTTTATAAAACGGTAAAATTTATCAATGAAAGCCAATCTCTACCACCTAACATGAACTCTGCCAACATTATCCTTCTTCTAAAACCAGACAAAGACCCCACGAGTCCTTCAAGCTATCGCCCCATTTCTTTAATTAATGCAGATGTAAAAATTATCTGCAAAGCACTAGCACAGAGAATAGAAAAAGTCACTCCTCACATAATTCACTTTGATCAAACTGGATTCATCAAAGGCAGACACTCGGATGACAATGTCCGCAGACTCGTTAACATAATAGACTTTGCCACCATCAAAAACCAGGAAATGACTATACTATCACTGGATGCTGAAAAAGCCTTTGATAGAGTAAATTGGAAGTTCCTCATTGCTGCCCTCCATAAGTTTGGGTTTGGAGAATCATTCATCAATTGGATCAAATTATTATATCACAACCCCAATGCATCAGTTAGAACTAATAAACAGACTTCCAACAGGTTTTTTCTTGGAAGAGGAACTAGACAGGGTTGCCCACTCTCCCCTTCTCTTTTTGCAATATTTATCGAGCCTCTAGCTGCAGCAATAAGACAGAATGAGAGTATTAAAGGAATTAAAACCAAACACAGCCATCATAAAATTAGTCTCTATGCAGATGACATATTACTGTTTTTAAGTAATATACATTCTGTAAATGAAACGGCAACAATCATTAATGAATTCTCTTCTATATCAGACTATTCCATTAATTGGAATAAATCTGTTTTATTACCACTGAACAGTAATGCGGAGCAAGGACTCACAATACCAGTTAAATCAGGCAATATAAAATATCTAGGCATTTATTTTTCCCCCAAAATATCAGAACTGGTGCAGCTAAACTACACCCCATTACTGAAAAACATACAGGATGATCTAACACGCTGGACCAACCTGCCTCTGTCCCTTATGGGCAAGGTAGCCACGGTAAAAATGAAAATCTTACCCAAAGTTAATTATCTCTTCTCAATGATTCCCACACAACCGCCATTAAAATGGTTCAAAACATTAGATTCATCCATATCAAGCTTTCTATGGAACAATAAACCTGCAAGAATTAGTCTAAAAAATTTAAAATCTGCAAAAAGCTGTGGAGGATTAGAATTACCAAACTTCCACAATTACTTTCTTGCAAATAGATTACAATACATCTTAAAATGGTTAAAAAATTATCCAGAAACCAACTCATGGTTAGACTTGGAACAGGCGTTATGTGGAAAGATCAACCTGTCAGATCTTCCATTTATCAGCCAAATAGTTAAAAGACAGGATTGTTTCAAAAGTACTAATATAAATGCCACTTTAACAGCCTGGTGGGAATTTTTCAAAATATCAAAATCATCAATTCAACCGTGCAAAATGACACCCATCTGGAACAACCCAGACATCCTCATAAACAAAAAAAATTATCCACTTCCCAGCTTGGCAAGCAGGGGGCATAAAACAACTAGAGCACATAATTATTGATAGAAGATTCATAACTCCCCAGGAACTTCAAGACAAACATGGAATAAATAACTTCTTGGAATATCAGCAACTTAAATCAATTATTACTAAAAAGTTTAAATACAGAGACAACGATTTAAAGCTACCAGATGTAGTTACCACTCTGATCAATTTCTCAATGAATAAAACTCTCTCCAAAATATACAAACTTTTATGTAATTTAGATAATAATATTTCACTTCCGACAACAAAATGGGATGCGGATTTGAGCATCAGCACAGATGAAAGCTTTTGGTCAGAACTTTGTCTAAACACCTTTAAACTAACAAAAAGTCCAAATCTGCAGCTAATCCATTTCAAAACTCTTCACAGAATTTACTACACTGGACAGAGGATGTTCAAGATGGGTCTCAGTAACTCAGACATTTGTCAGCACTGTGACAGTAATCTACCCGACAATTACATGCATGCACTATGGTTCTGCACGCCTGTCCAGGCTCTCTGGCAGCAGGTATGTGCTGATCTATCAGTCTGGCTTAAGGTTTCAATCACAGCTTCACCGTCACTTTGTGTGCTTGGTGACATGAGTGCCATCGATGTAGAAGGAGGACTAGGCTCTATCATTTTCATAACTCTTTGCATTGCTAAAAAAACTATTTTAATAAATTGGAAAAGCAAGAAAAATATAAATATAAGTCAACACAGAAATCTGCTGCTTGATCATATCAGCTTGGAAAAAATGTCAGCCCAAGGTTCAAGTAACTTTGAAAGAATTCAGTCTCTCTGGTCTCCCATAGCTAACTCCATGACTTAGGGGGTGGGGGGGCCTGGTCGTCGCTGCTCCTTGCCCTTCTGCCGTGGGCTGGGGTGGGGGTCGGGGCCTCCGGTGCCTGGCGGGGGGTGGTGGGGGATCGGTTGGTCGGGGGGTCGAGTCCGCCGCCTGGGTGGGGCGGGCTGGGGCGCTGCGTGGTCCTCTGGGCTTGGGTGTGGGGGTGCGTGGTGGGGGGAGGGGTGGTGGTCTGGCTTGGCTTGGGGGGGTGGTCCCTTTGCCTGTGCTGGGGGGGGTTGGCGGGGGGCGCTGCTCGGGGGGGGGGGGGGGGGGCAGCGGCGCTGGATGGGCTTCTCATCTACACCTGGGGCTGGGATCGGCCCTTCCCTGGCTCTGGGGCGGGACGGGACAACCCTCTTGGGGCCCCCGGTCGCTCTGGGTGTCATCCGCTTTGGCTGCGGGGTGGGGGGTCTTGTCGGCCCTGCCTTGTGGGGGGGCATTCTGGGGGAGGGGGGGGGCACTATTGGTACGGGGCAGGGGGGGTTGACGGGTCGGGGTCTCCGCTGAGGCCATCGGCGGTTTCCCCGGCCGGTCGGCTGCCTCGGTCCCGTCGAGGCCTGACCAGAGCTCTTTAGGGCCGGCGTTTGGGGGTGGGGGCCTGGGCTTGCTCCGGGGGGGGGGGGGGGGGGGGCAACGCTTTCTGGCTCCTCTCTCTCTGTGTGGGGGTGGTGGTGCTGGGCCTGGGGTGTCGCCGCCTCCGGGGGTGGGGCCCCTGGGCTGGGTGGGCCTGGCCCCCTTGCTGGGGGGGGGGGGGGGGGACAGCTGTTTGACCACCGGGGGACAGTCTACCAGCTGTCCCCAACTTACCCCCTTCCTCATATAACCTCATAATAGGGTGAGGGGGTGGGGGGCTTAGCCTGCGATGAGCCTTGGGGGGGGGGTTTACTAGGCAGTGGCCCCCCTCCTATGGTTGCCGTATGGAGTGGGGCCCCCCCTCTTTCGGTTTTATTTGCACCTTAGACATGTAGGGCCCTTGGTAGGGGGGGTGCTTGGACATCACTGCCAGCAAGCAGCGGATGTCCTTCTAGCACCCTACCCGCCAATTTTAACCACACCTTAGACATTTAGGGTCCCTTGGTGGGGAGGGTGAGGGGACGTCACTGTGAGTAATCAGGAGATGTCCCCTCAGTGCCCTACCCGCCAATTTTAACTGCACCCCCCTTAGCACACACACCCCTCCCCCCTCAATATATACATTCCAACATAAACACACACACATGCACACACACACCCTCTCAAACACACATACACGCACACACATTTTGCAAGGAAGGTCAGACCTAGGACCATCTGTCCCCTGCCTCTTCCCTGGTGGGGGGTACGGGCCCCTTTGCAACGGCGGCCGTGTCCCCGGGGTGCCGGCTTCCTGGGCCCGGCGGTGCTCTCTCCGCGCGGCGGGGGGGTTCACATTATATCTGAGCCGGGAGTGTTCGTGTCCCTGGGGGGTGGGTTCTGGTCCTTGCTCCTGAGCGCTGGGCCCCGCCAAATTTCCAACTGTGGCCGAGCCTGGTCGGGCCATATTTACAACACCCCTTGTGGGCCCTCTTTTTTCCCCGGGGTTCCCCCCTCTTGGGCGGGGGCGGCAGGCCCCTGCCTCGCTCCTCCCTGGACCAACCGTGGGCCGGGCGGATGGCTGCCTGGAGTGCGGAGCGGGTCTCCCTTGGGGGGTCCTGGCTCGTACCTGGGGTTGGGGCGGGGGGATGCCCGGAACTCCTGGGTGGTGGTGGGGTGCTCGTCTGGGGCTGTGGGCGTCCTTCTCCGGTGGGGCCCTGCGTTGGGTTCTCCCGGCGCGGCGGGGGGGCTGCTCTCCTGGTTGGGCTGGGGCGGCGCTCTCTCTCCCTCCGTGCCTCCCTGCTCTCTGGCTCTGGGGGCCTTGCGGCGGTCCTGCTGGCCCTGGCCTGGGTGGCGGGCTTGGTCGCCCGTGCGGCGGTTGTTCCCTGCCGATTCCCGTGTGGCGTTGGGGGGATTCCGGCTGCCGCTGCTGCTGCGGTGGGGGTCTTGGGGTGGGGATGGCTGGGCACTCTCCCTCCTTCTTTTCACGTTCCACCATCCATTTTAGAAGATTATAAACACTCACCTGAGCACAGGTGTTAGCTCACCTTTGCACTAACAGTTTGCATGACTGAATGACTGAAATATTTCACACTAGTTGGTTTTAAGGCATAAGTATGCGTGTGAACACTATCTGTTTTGTGTACATGTCGACAGGTGGACATTTTTGCAGCTAGCAGGTGTGTTTATAACATTTGAGTGTGTGTGTGGACAGGCTCCGCCCTTTTTGTACTACATTTGAACCTTACCATAATGATTAACAACCACTAAACTTGTTGCTTTATGCTGCTTCATGGTCTTATCCCCCTTCCCCTCCTATTATCACCCCTTAACCCCCCTCTCTCTATCGTCCCTCTCTCTTCTTCCCCTCTTTCCTTTTCCGTCCGGTCCAACACCAAAGATTTTCAGACATGATTGAAATTAATAAAGTTTGGCCTCAATTACAAAAGGGGTTTATCCAGACATACCTTTGGTTTGTCTGAAGATTAATAACCCCTCTTGTTAAATTAAAATATGTCCAACACAAGAGGCCCTCAGCTCTCATCTGTCTGCCCAGCTGTTGGACAGGACAAGTTGAAAAAAATAAAAAAATAAAAAAAATAATAGAAGAGATAGCAAGCGGCAAGTCATTTTCACGGAAGGAGCGGCGTATGGAATTTATTTACAAGTAAAGGTAAGACGATAATAACGTTTGTGCTTTTTTCTATGCTGCAGTTTGTATATGAAAAAACATGTTAAAATGATATTTTAAACAAAACACGTTAACTGTTGTCAATCAAATGGTGAATAAGTTACTCAGTATGGTTCATATGTTTGTAAATCTGACTGATGACGTCAGTGCCTCACCGGCCATTAACCTCACCTCACGTCAATGTGTTCTACATATTCAATTCAATTCAATTTTATTTGTATAGCCCAAAATCACAACAACAGTCGTCTCGATGGGCTTCGAAGTAAAACATGAACTCAAAAGGATCATCAATACAAAGAGTTCAATAGGAAAATACAAAAATGAACTAACAAACTGACTAAGCTATACTGGCATCCCTGCCCTTAGACCCCCCTTCGCGGTAAGGAAAAACTCCCAAAAAAAAACGGATTCCGGAAAAAAACGAAGAAACCTCAGGGGTGCCCACATGAAGGAGGGATCCTCCCCCAGGACGGACAGGCGATGTACCAGAACTCTTAGAGAAGAATTAACTTATCTAAATCTACAACTGCATATTTAAAGTCCAGCAGACGAGCTTCATCCAGTCGTGGTTGTGGGGACAGTCAAAGGCGCGAGTCGAGCCGGAGACAGGAACCACAGCCAGGAGCAGGAGCAGAGACGAGGTACTCGGTCAGGTACAGAGCAGAGACGAGCCAGAGACAGGAACCACAGCCAGGTGTAGGAGTGGAGCAAAGGCGAGGTAGACGGTCAGGAACTGGAGCACGGATGAGCCAGCACAACATACGCTCATCACAGCATCAAGTTGACAGGATAGTAGGGGCGCCCTGAACGTTTCCTGACCAGTTCTATTGTTTCCCCAGTATTGGAATCAGTGTCAGTTCATTGCACTTTACCATGGCTCCTGATAAAAAAGGTACTGTGGCTCAGGATCGTTTCAACTCGATTTCTCCTAATAAAACAATACACTATGAACATGGTGTATAAAAAAGAAATACTGCAATTAATGTATAATGGCAAGCTGAACTTATAACAGCAGAGATAGCTCAGTGGAACAGTGAATGAGATTTGCATCCAGAATGTCTTGGGTTCTGGGCCAGCATTTTACAATTTTTTTTTTTTTTTGCATTTATTTTCTTCATGTGATGTGTATTTTGCTGTGTCAAGCACTTCTCACAAAAATCGTCATGTTGTGTTGTTTTACATTGTTTATTTTTTTATCATCATTAACAACAGTTTTATTTTATATTTTTTCATCATCATATCTACATTGAAGTAAACAGTAAACCCTTGTTTTTCGCGGGGTTACGTTCCAAAAACAACCCGTGATAGGCAAAATCCGTGAAGTAGAAACCTTTATTTTCTATCATACAATTAAATTCTCTATTATACATTGAAAAGAAAGAACAAACCATTTGAAAGCCTCAAGCATTTGTTTCACAAATCAAAGTACTTTAGAAATGTTTTTTTCAACAAATAACTTCTGTACTGCACTGTCAAATTATAATTTTAATCATCAATGTGAACAGAAGGATTTAACGAGAGAAAACTTAAAATGATTATGAAAAAAATACAAACTACACTTGGACAAATAGTGACTCAGGTGTATTTCACTGCTATTCAGACTGAACCGCTGCATCCTGACTCCGCTCTGCAGTGCTTTCTTCTTTTGAAGCCTGTGGTGCAGGTGTGTTTGTTCGGGAGAAGAACATAGTGATAGGCAGTTGTTGTCGCTCTTTTTTCTATGGGTTTTAGAGAAACTTGAAATTGCAAGAGAATTTGCACGTACGTAATGTAAATTTGGCAAGCTGTTTTACGTACGTGAACATATTAAACTGCAGCGTTATTGACGCACAGGTAGAGTGACTTTTTAGCCAATCAGAATGCAGAACACAATGCACGATGCAAATCCATGAAGTAAAGAAATCGTTAAAAGTAAACCACGTTACAGCGAGGGATCACTGTATACGTCCAGTCCGCCACCAGATGCCACTGTTCTGTGTGGTTTCAAAGCCCTGAATGGGTGGTTTATTTTTTCCGGCACAATTACATGAACCCCAAGGGAAGCTTCATGGGCCTTCTATTCCCATCCCTAATTTTCAGTGAAGTAGAAGCTGCTCTAGTAGATATCCGACTCAGGTGACACTCGTGGTTTGAAGTCCTGAGGCAAAAGGAAATAAAGTTAGAAACACATGAGGAAAGCATAAGCTCTAGTGGCCAGACTAAGCACCATCAGGGGCTACGAACTGGCGATGAATGCTGGAGCTGGATCTCCTTATGAAAGGCTGGTGGATGATGAGGTGAGTGGTCACAGCTGGTTCGAGTCAGGGAGCAGAGCATAGAGGGGAGGGGGAGAAGAGACTCCCAGAGGCACCATGACAGTTTCCTTGAGAAAAGGTGATGCTAACGCGTGATGAAGTCTCTGTCATGGTCCCGTGGGAATTCGAAAGGACCCAGACGCTGGAACCCGGAAGAAACTCGGAAACGAGAGGTAAGTATAAGGAAGGTTTAATTTTTCTGTAGGAGAGTCTGTGACCAAGTCTTTGTTGCTGCGTGGCGGCTGACTGGAGGGTGGAGGCAGACGGAGCTCGAGACTGAGGGCTTGCTGGATCCGAAGGGAAGACGTAGAGGGGGACTGGAGAACTGCAGCCCGAGGAGCACACTCGTGAGGATGATTCCTGAGAGCGGAACGGAGAAGCAAAATTAGCGTGATCAAGCCGAGCAGGAAAGGGAGGGGGGAAGGTGACTGACAGAGGCACCATGACAGTACCCCCCCCTCAACGACCGCCTCCAGGCGGTCCAGGACGACGGTCCGGATGGGCGCGGAAGAAGTCGTTGATGAGGGAACGGTCCAGAATGAGGGAGCGAGAGATCCAGGAGCGCTCCTCTGGACCGTAACCCTCCCAGTCCACGAGAAACTGGAAACCCCGACCCCGGCGCCGGACGTCCAACACCCGGCTGACGGTGAAGGCCGGCGCGCCGTCAATGATACGGCCGGGCGGAGGGGAAGCGGACGGTGGGCACAACGGGCTTTCGTGGACAGGCTTGATTTGAGAAATATGGAATGCGGGATGTACCTTTAAAGCAGCAGGTAGGCGCAGCCGGACGCAGGAGGGGTTGATGATGTGGTCGATCTCGTTAGAGCCGATGTATCTGGGTGCCAGCTTACGAGAGGACACCTGAACAGGAATATTGCGGGATGCCACACCTTCTGCCTCGGTCGATAGACGGGTCCCACCACCCTGTGACGATTAGCGATCTGGCAGTTGCTCTCCTTGGTGCGGAGGAGAGCCGCCCTGGCCTGCCGCCAAATTTCCTGACACCGTTGAAGATGGAGCTGGACCGAGGGCACTGCCAGATCGAGTTCCTGTGAGGGAAACAGAGGGGGTGAGAACCCTAAGGAGGCTTCAAAGGGGGACATGCCAGTAGCGGTAGAGGAGTGAGTGTTGTGAGCATACTCCACCCAGATAAGGTATT
Source organism: Oryzias latipes (assembly GCF_053564925.1). Classification (NCBI taxonomy): domain Eukaryota; kingdom Metazoa; phylum Chordata; class Actinopteri; order Beloniformes; family Adrianichthyidae; genus Oryzias; species Oryzias latipes. Next base: position 15,907,483 of record NC_136253.1, on the reverse strand, counting down.
TGAACCAGTCTGCTTCATTTTGCGCCACCAAGCATCGAAGAGCTGCTTCCAACTCTTGGTTAGCCCTCTCAGCTTGCCCGTTGGACTGCAGATGGTAGCCAGAACTAAGACTGACCATGGCTCCGAGGGCGGAGCAGAACGACCTCCAAACTTGAGACGTGAATTGGGGTCCACGGTCAGACACGATATCACTAGGAATTCCATGGTAACGAAACACATGATGGACCAAGATATCCGTAGTTTCGGAGGCAGAGGGGAGTTGTGCTAGTGGAATGAAATGGACAGCCTTGGAAAAGCGATCAATGACTGTTAGAATTACTGTGTGCCCTTGGGACGGAGGCAGACCGGTAACAAAATCTAGCGCAATGTGTGACCAAGGGCGACTAGGTGTGGGCAGAGGCAACAGATGTCCGGAGGGGGGTGAAGTAGAGTTCTTAGAGCGAGCACAAACTGAGCAAGCTGCCACGTACTCACGGACGTCTTTCTCCAAGGAAGGCCAGAAAAACCGACGTAGCAGGTTGGTGGTTCTACGAACTCCCCTATGACAGGCAATCTTAGAGGCGTGCCCCCACGTCAACACCTCAGATCTCAGAGAGTCGGGTACGTACAGAGTTCCAGGAGGACAGGTAGCATGATCAGGTGTCTCACCTTGGGCTTGTTGGACTTTTTTCTCGATTTCCCAGGTGAGATTACCTATAAAACAGGAGGTGGGGATGATGGTGGATTCAGAGGTAGGTTCCGTAACTGAGTATTTTCTGGATAAGGCGTCTGGCTTGATGTTACGACTGCCAGGTCGATAAGTGATGTTGAAATTGAATCGGTCGAAGAACAGACACCAGCGGGCTTGACGGGAGTTTAGGCGTTTTGCACTGCGTAAGTATGCGAGGTTCTTATGATCAGTCCAAACAATAAAGGGTTGTTCTGCCCCCTCCAGCCAGTGACGCCACTCTTCCAGAGCCAGTTTAATTGCCAGAAGCTCTCGGTTGCCCACGTCATAATTCCGCTCGGCTGGGCTCAGTTTGCAAGAAAAATAAGCGCATGGTTTTAATTTGTTGGAGGTTCCTTCGCGCTGAGATAGCACGGCTCCCACACCAGAATCGGAGGCGTCTACTTCAACAATGAATTGTTTTTTGCCATAAGGTTGTATCAGAATGGGTGCCGTGACCAAAAAGTCCTTTGAGTCTTTTAAATGCCATGTCGGCAGCAGGGGTCCAAACAAAGGGCTTATTAACAGAAGTGAGCTGAGTGAGTGGAGCTGCGATGCTGCTGTAATTTCGGATGAATCTTCTGTAGAAATTTGCGAAGCCCAGAAATTGCTGTAACTTTTTGCGGGTTTGTGGGACCTCCCATTGAGTGACTGCGTCTATCTTTGCCGGATCGGGCCGAATGTTACCGGCTTCAATAATATACCCCAAAAAGGGGATAGAAGAAGTATGGAATTTGCATTTTTCCGCTTTTACAAATAGTTGGTTCTCTAGTAGTCTTTCCAGAACCAAGCGAACGTGATGCTCATGCTGGGTTTGACTGGACGAATAAATTAAGATATCGTCCAGATAAACAAAAACAAACCTATTTAGGAAATCACGAAGTACATCATTCACGAGCCGTTGGAAAACAGCGGGGGCGTTCGGGAGGCCGAATGGCATGACCTGGTATTCATAGTGACCCCAAGGAGTGTTGAAAGCGGTTTTCCATTCATCACCCTCACGGACGCGGACCAGATGGTAGGCATTACGGAGATCAAGTTTGGAAAATATTTTAGCCTCCTGGACAGAATCAAAAACCGGAATTAATGAGTGGAAGTGAATACTTGTCCTTAACTGTAATCTGATTTAACTCACGGTTGTCGATGCAGGGTCTCAGGGTTTTTTCCTTTTTCTGCACGAAGAAAAATCCTGCACCAACTGGAGATGTAGAGGGACGGATGTGGTGGAGAGAAAGGGCCTCCTGAATGTAGTTTTCCATGGCCTCCTTTTCAGGACCGGAAAGATTGAACAGTCTTCCCTTAGGGAGTGGGGCGCTGTTGAGTAGTTTTATGGCACAGTCATATAGTCTATGGGGTGGTAGTGTACTGGCTTTGGATTTACAAAAAACAGTTCTGAGGTTGTGATAGCAGGAAGGAACTTTGGACAGGTCGATATTCATTTCGGACTCCGAGGTGATGGAAATAGAGGCAGGGAATGGCGGAATGAAGACAGTTTGCCATGCAATAAGTACTCCAGTTGGTGATGCGAGGAACGGCCCAATCGATGCGCGGATTATGAGTATGGAGCCAGGAGAAACCCAGGATGATGGGGGTCTGAGGGCATTGCGTGATAAAAAACTGGTGGTATTCTCTATGGTTGCCGGAGGTGAGAATGAGGACCGGTTTGGTACGAGACATAATGCGAAAAAGTTGTTTACCACCTAACCCGGCAGCGTTACTAGGGGACTCGAGGGGTTCGAAAGGCATCGAGAGGTGGTTAATGAGCTGTGAGTCGATAAGACTATGTTCAGCGCCAGAATCGATGAGAGCACTAAATTCACTGACTTGACCCTGATGAGTAATTTTGACAGGTACATACAAAAACTTTATTTCTTTGACGTGAACGTTTTCGACCCCCCGTGACCTGTCATCTAACGAGGGGCTCTGGAGTTTAAACGTTTTCCACATTGGGAAATTACATGACCGGGACGCCCGCAATAGAAACACAAGCCTTCGTCGCTACGTTTCTGACGTTCCTCTGCCGTTAGTTTTGAATGGCCTATTTGCATGGGCTCCTCCAAAACATGTGAGGGGGGCTCGTGTGCGGGAAAAGAAAAAACCTGACCCGGAGCTCCGGGGTTCCGAGAGAAACCGGTTGGTTTGTGGCTCCGTTCGGCTTGACGTTCACGCAGCCGCACATCAGATCGGAGGGCTGCTGAGACTAGCTCCTCAAAAGAGTCAGGTTCGGGTTGTGAACATAAATGATCCTTAATTTTCTCATTAAGGGACTGATAGAAAATACACTTGAGTGCGGGGTCAGGCCAGCCGGCCTCCACCGCTAAAATGCGAAAATCGATCAAATGTTCACTCACCGAGCGATTGCTTTGTTTTAAGCTAATCAACCGTCGGGTGGCTTCCTCCTGTTTGCGAGGCTGATCAAACACGAGGCGAATTTCTCTGATGAAACGATCGAATGGCAGATGAGAAATGGGATTAGAAGCCAAAAAAGCCTGGGCCCACTGGAGAGCTTTGTTACGGAGGGCGTTTACAATTAATGATATTCTGCTGTGGTCCGACTGGGAGAATCTGGGGGCCTGCTGAAAGATAAGCTGACACTGTAGGAGGAATCCTCCGCAGGCTGCAACATCGCCGCTGAATGGTTCTGGCTGCAGGCGGAAGTTTTCGGGGGTCATGGCGTCAGCGGAAGTCGGGTTGTTGCCGGAAGCAGCAGCTTGAGCTGAGACTGTGGGATTCGAGGGTTGCCTTGTTAATTCTGCGAGAGTATGAGTAATACTGTCAAGTCTGCGGAAAAGGTCCTGTTGAGCTGCGGACATTTGAATAAGGGCGTCAGCTTGACGACTAAGGAGAGTACCTTGAACAGATATGGCGTGGCGGAGTCCTTCCGGGTCAGCTGGGTCCGGAGTATGGCCAGTCCGTTCTGTCATGGTCCCGTGGGAATTCGAAAGGACCCAGACGCTGGAACCTGGAAGAAACTCGGAAACGAGAGGTAAGTATAAGGAAGGTTTAATTTCTCTGTAGGAGAGTCTGTGACCAAGTCTTTGTTGCTGCGTGGCGGCTGACTGGAGGGTGGAGGCAGACGGAGCTCGAGACTGAGGGCTTGCTGGATCCGAAGGGAAGACGTAGAGGGGGACTGGAGAATGCAGCCCGAGGAGCACACTCGTGAGGATGATTCCTGAGAGCGGAACGGAGAAGCAAAATTAGCGTGATCAAGCCAAGGTAAGGCACAAGACATGCGAGAGCCAGACTATGCACCGTGGTAAGAACAACGGACTGGCGTTGACGTCAGGTCCTGGATCTCCTGAAGTAGGCGGCTTAACGAGGTGATGATTGGAACCAGCTGGTCGCGTCCAGAGCCGAGCAGGAAAGGGAGGGGGGAAGGTGACTGACAGAGGCACCATGACAGTATCTCAGTTACCAATAAAAATCCCAGTGTTCTTGTTAATTTAACAGATGAGAGCGAAAAGCCTCATGTGTTGGACATATTTTACTTCAACAATATGGATTTGTGAATCTTCTGACACAGCAGAGGTATGTCTGAAATAACCCCTTTTGTAATTGAGGCCAAACTGTATTCATTTTAATCATATTTGAAAATATATTGTGTTGGAACGGACGGAAAAGGAAAGGATGGAAGAAGAAAGAGGGAAGTTGGGGGGGGGGGGGGGGGGTAGGAGGGTGATTATAGAAAGGGGGGGGGGTGAAACCATGAAGCAGCATAAAGCAAAAAGTTTCTGGATGGATCCAATCATTACAGTTAGGTAACACCTAACTGCGCCCCAAGTGACTGTTTATGTTCTTCTAAGATGGATGATAGAATGTAAAAATAAGGAAGGAGAGTGCTATTTCCACACCAAAACCCCCGAAGCAGCGGCAGCTAGAACCCCCCAATGCCCGCACGGTGTCAGGTAGAGAACAACCGCCCCCCGGGTGATCACATCCGCCACCCAAGCCAGGACCAGCAGGACCACCACGGGGGCCTCCAGAGCCAGAGAGCAGGGAGGCATGGAGGGACAGAGAGTGCAGCTCCAGCCCAACCAGGAGACCAGCCCCCCCGCCATGCTGGGGAGGGCCCAACACAGGGCACCGCCCCAGAAAAGCGCCAACAGCCCAGAAGAGCACCCCACCACCACCCAGGAGTTGTGGCCATCCCCCCACCCCAACCCCAGGTATGAGCCAGGATCCCTCAAGAGAGACCCGCCCCGCACTCCAGGCAGCCACCCACCCGGCCCACAGTTGGTCCAGGAAGGCGCAAGGCAGGGCCAGCCGTCCCCGCCCAGGAGGAGGACACCCAGGGGAAGAGGGGGTCCACAAGAAGTATTGCAAACATGGCCCAACCAGGTACGGCCAGTTCCATTTGGAACTTTTGCCAAGAAATGTGGCGAGGCCCAGCACTTTGTTTATGATGATATCCTGGTTGTTCCAGATGGGTGTCATTGTGCACGGTTGAATTGACGAGTTTGATATTTTCCCACCAGGCTGTTAAAGTAGTGTTTATATTAATATTTTGGAAACAATCCTGTTTTTTAACTGTTTGGCTAATAAATGGTAGATCTGAGGCTTGATCTTTCCACATAACGCCTGTTCCAAGTCTAAACATGATTTGGTTTCTGGATTATTTTTTAACCATTTTAAGATGTATTGTAATCTATTTGCAAGAGAGTAATTCTAAGCCTCCACAGCTTTTTGCAGATTTTAAAGTTTTTAAAGTAATTCTTGGAAGTTTATTGTTCCATTAAAACCTTGATATGGATGAGTCTAATGTTTTGAACCATTTTAGTGGCGCTTCTGTAGGGATTATTGAGAAGAGATAATTAACTTTGGGTAAGATTTTCATTTTAACCGTGGCTACCTTACCCATGAAGGACAGAGGCAGGTTGACCCAGCGTGTTAGATCGTCCTGTATGTTTTTCAGTAATGGGGTGTGGTTTAGCTGCACCAGTTCTGATAGTTTCGGGGAAAAATAAATTCCTAGATATTTGATATTGCCTGATTTGACTGGTATGGTGAGTCTTTGCCCCGCATTACTTTTCAGTGGTAATAAAACACATTTATTAGTTTAAATATTTTTTAGTTTCTTTGTTTTTGTTTCATGATAGATTGTGTAGAACAGATTCATGTAGATGTTTATAGGTTGATGAGGATCATCTGCTTATGTGAATCCTCCCACAGTGTTTCATTAGCAGCTGTAACCACGGAGACTCTGATCAAACAGGAATGAACAGAATCCATCTGATATGAAGCTGTGCTTTGAAAACCACTTCCCTCCTCTTTGAAGAGTAGTCCCATATCTGTCTCCAGGTTTTTGTACAGCCTCTTCTACACTTTGGATCACTGTGTGTCTACAGCACAGTAGTAGAGAGCTGTGTCTGCCAGGGTTAACTTTCTGATGACCAGTTCAGTTGATGTGTCTGTTATTCTGGATCCATATCGTTTGTCTGGAATATGTTCATATTTGCTGTAGCTTTTCGCTCCTTTCCAGAGAATAAACTGAGGAGCCTGAAGGTCAGAATCATGTTTGTACCAATAAAGCCTAGGATAGCTCTCATCAGACTGATAGTTACATTTCATTGTAACAGATTTTCCTTCAGTTCCTGTAAGTTGATCTTGTTCAGGAGAGATTGAGTCTCCAGCTGTGAGTCCTGGAAAAAGTGGAGAAAATGAAGCCATTAGATGAATGAGATGATGAGTTGATGCAGCAGCTTCAAGCAAACTTGAATCTCTGTTCTTAAACTCACCTAGAATGTGAGATAGAAGCAAAAAGAGGTAAAGCAACATGTCTTTGGAGTTCTTGAAGCCACACAGACAGCAGATGAACTCTGTTCTTCCACTGCAGCTCAATGTGGAAGAAATAATGTGACACTGATGTGAAGTTCAGTGGGAGGGGCCAATGAGCTCTTTTTTTTAGTTCATCTCAACCAATTAAAGAGTTTAGTTTTCCACAGCAGCTCTGTCTCTGATCTTTACTGCTTCATTTCTCTGATGTTTTTCTCTTCAGTTCAACGACTCAACCATCTCTGCTTTCACAGTATGTAAATCCCTCTAGTGGATGTTTTGTTGTTTCCTGTCACTGTGTGCCTCACAGCACAGTAGTACACAGCAGAGTCTGTCACTGCAGCAGAGGAGATCTGCAGATCCATTTGTCTTTGGTCGTCACTCACTTTGAAGGAAAATCCAGGAACTGGATCCTGTAACTTCCGGCTTGTTCCAGTGTGAGAGATCAAGAACTCTGGAGGTTTTCCTTGAAACTGTCGATACCAGAAGAAATAATCACTCGTTGATAGTTTGGGATATTTGTAGGACAGAGTGACAGAAGTTCCTTCCAAAGTGGACTCTTCTTTCTTGACTGCAGTGAGTTCTTCACAGCTGACATCTAAAGGAAGAGAGAAGTCAGATCAGTGATGGACAAACATCAAATGCTGAAATGGATCTTTGAAAGAATCCCATCAACCTGTTCCAATGACTAGAAGCAGCAGAGTGAACACAGATGTCTGCACAGACAGCATGTTGGATGAAGCTGATGTTTGGCTTTTGTGTGTTGAACTGTGTTGAAAGTGGAAGTTTGTGTCTCTTCTATAGTTCACTAACAGCTCAGCTCCTCCCTCAATCTCTCCATCTCCTCTTTCATTTGTTCTTTCTGTTTTCTTAGCTCCCCTTCCTCCTGGGTATTAGTCTGTGTAACAATTGCAGCTGTTTACATTCTTTTTACCACCAAACTTTATCATTGCAGCTTATGCTCCAGTGTTTACATTCTTTTTATTACCAAACTTTAACCTGTGACAAGGGGAAGGTTGAGGATTGTGTATTTATATAGCATTCATCTGAGCACCTGGTTCCAGCCAGATATAAAGGCTATTAAGGCAGGAATATAAATTGCGTGCACATGTGCCTCCCAATGCTTGATGCTTCACTGTGGTGGTGAACGTGCAGATTCTGCAAGGGAGCTTGGATTGCTGGTGAGGCAACTTCGTAGATGGGATTGCTGCGGCCGGGATACGTAGCGCATCCCCTGGGTTTAATCTCCAGATCACTGAATTTGTGGTGCTGCATTTTAGCTCTCTTCCCTACGACTCATCTCATCAGTGAATGACTCCACCCCTTGCTGAAAGCTGCTGCTTTGCTTTGAATTCTTCTTCTGGTGTCATTTTGGCAAACGTTTTTTTCTATTGAGAACTTCCTCTGATCTCATTTTCAGATTTAAGAATTTTGTTTTAAAAACCTCAATTGACTTCTAATATTTTTTGTTCATTTGTTGTCATTTGAGTTTTTTTGTCACTTCTTCCCATCCAACACTCATTACTCTCTTCCTTCCAACAAAAAATAGTTGACAATCTTTCCCACAACAGGAAAATTTGTTCTCTTGACCCATCACCTGAGGGAGCAGTGAGCTGCAGACAAGCCGTGTCCGGGAGACAGTAGCGTTAAGGCCCTCACTGGGTGATGTTAATTGCTCACCATTGATATGGTAATTGCCCCATTTCATTGCTTGCTATTAATAATAAATTCCCCCAGGAATCGAATCCTGTCTTCCTGCATGTCAGTCTTTCACCTTACCAACCAAGCTACCCAGCACTCAAACATGTCTTCAAGAGTATAGTGTGCAATAGATTCTGTTTTTTCACTGAGATGTGTTACAGTAGTGTACATGCAGAATTTACTATTGATTTATACTCTTCATATGAAACTCACAAATCTAAATGCCTAATCCTCTGCAGAAATCTAAGAACACACATTACTATAATGTTTCTAAAAATTTTACTAACAAAAAGAGCATTGTGTTTTCCATTGTTTTGCTGTAGTGTGTAATGATGTGTATAGTGTTTACATTTTTGAAAGCTTCAAGCTGCTCTTTTGCTGTGAAAGTTTGAGTTTTGAAATGAGAAGTTGTGGTTGTGTTTCTGTAGCTTTAGAAAAGGTTGTTGTGTTTAGACATTGGGGAACATGGAAGACACCTTTGTGAAATGTGTTTTGGCATTTGAGAAAAACTGTAATAGTTCAAATGATGGATTTTTATTGAAAGACAATATTTTTTTTGGTTCTTTTGTTGTTGGCTTTGACAAAGATTTACTTTAAAAAGGAACTTGAAAGGATACGGGGTGAGACATACTTTATTTATTTATTTAAATAATAAATGAATACCAGTGATGTGTCTTTTATTATGGCCCGCAGCAGCAGTCACTGACTGCAAGGACCATATTGTTCTCGCAGTTGGAACGACTTTGCCCTTCTTTCAGCGAGAATGTGACCCCTTCCGCATGCTCGAAAAGTCACCAAAATGTGCACACACATGGGATAAATTGCAAATGAATTTTCCACAAAGTCAACGTCACCCCCCAAAGACGATGACATCACGGCCAGCGATCCCGTCAAAAAAATGAATGGGCTGAAAATCGCGTATGGGGCCGAACAAAATGTACTTCAAAATACAGTTGCAAAACCCAAACACACGTGTTGGAGACATCCCAAAGAAGTTTTGAAATCATTATTGGACGGCCACACGACCTACGGCTTAGCGGCCATTTTGTGGCGAACTTCGAGAATTGGCGATTTTTGTGTTTTCCCACGATATGGGAAAACAACACTTTAGTTTGAGCAATTTTCACGCAATTGCACACACTTGCTGCCAGCTCCAGCCTACAAACACCACAGAAGTGTCGTTGACCTTTGACCTTGGGAAAAGGCCGCCATCCTGCATTTAAAAAAAAAGCCCCTTTAGTGCCACATACAAACAAAACTCGTCCTAGGGATTTTTTTGACATTGTCTCGTAACTTTTCAGGCATCCATAGCAAGGTGATGTGGACAAAATGTTAGAATTAGAAGTTGTAGATTTTGAAAATGTGGCGAATTCGTAACCGTTGCCATGTTAGCTAGCTCGCACATTTTTTATCGGATTACGGTGAAGAGAAAAGATGCGATTCCCTGGCCCACGCTATACAAAACAATGTCACGCACGACAAGATCGATAAAGGAATGTGGGCGTGGTAAAACAAAAACGTTGAAAAAATAAATTTCAGATTTTTTTTTAAGAATCGGCTAACGAAACCCAGATAACTTTGTCGGGTATATCCAAACACAGTTTTAAAATCATAATGTGATGGCAACATGACTTATGGTTTGGCTGTCATTTTGTGCCAAAATCTGCCATTTTGAGATTTTCGCGTTTTTACATAATATGGAAAAATGAACTTTTTTTCAAGCGATTTTTACTAAAGTTGGCTCACATGTTCTTAGCTTAAGTCTACAATCACCTCTGGAGTTTTGTTGACCTTTCACTTTGGGAAAAGGCCGCCATCTTGAATTTTCTATCAAAAACACCTTTACCACCGGATTCAAATGTGAACTTGTCGTTGGAATTTTCATCAATCATCTCGAAACTTTTTGGGCATCAATGGCAAGCTACTGTGAAAAAAATGTTGGCATTAGAAGTTGTAGATTTTGAATGGCGTGCGTGTGGCGAGCTAGCAAAGTGGTGCACTGTTGTAACTCTCATGTTTTTCAATGGAATACTGTGAAATTTGAATGGATGCATTCATGCCTGAAACTGAATACATTGAAAAACACTGTATATGGACATATAAGGAATGTGGGCGTGGTTAGCATAAAACCACTGTTAATAAAGATTTTTTTTTAAAGAAGTGAGACTGTTTTTTGTTTTGTTTAACCTGATTTGGAGGCTGTGAAGATTCGAACGGGGAAGAGAAGATCAGCCTTCGGAGAATATTGCTCCCCCCCCCCACACAAGGAGGAGTGGCCCACAGTTTGAGAACACACAGAGTAAACAGCCATTTATTTATATTTTATAAAAGATCATTCCCTTTGTACATGTCTTCACTGCCAAGATTATTTCTTAAATATTTCCCAGACAACAGTGCTCAATACGACTGGCTGAGAGATCCATTTAACACAGCAGCATCTACTGAGGAGGATCAGTTAATTGAAATCATGTCAGACTCCACCCTGAGGATGAGGTTAACAGCACAGACAGTCCCTGAATTCTGGCTGGGTGTGGAGAGGGAGCATCCCCTCATAGGGCAGACAGCTGGGGGCATTCTGCTTCCATTCTACGTCCTATCTTTGTGAGAATTTCTGCTGTTCCCACTTTGAAAACAAAAAACAGAGCGAGGTTCAATTTTGAGAACGACTAAAGAGTTGCAGTAACAAACCTGCAACCTAGCAAATCAGGCACATGGCAGCCAAGTTTAGGCTGTTGGACATTTGTCCAGAAATGTGTTTGTAAACTTGATGCTCCTGTGGGACAAGCTAGTGTCAAAGGTTTTTAGCCTCATCGCTGCATGGGATCATTGACTGTATCTCTGTATTTCTCATAGTCAGTCAAAGCAGGGAAGTCGAGGAACTGAGCTCGTATCGTGTTGAGGAAACAGATTTATTTATTTTGAAGAGGTCTACAAAAGACAAAAACATCTGTAATCATTTCTCCATGTTTGGGTTCATGAGATCATTCAGAGATTTTACTAGTACTGTGAGCTTTACCATCTACTGCAGCAGTTGTGTCTGAATAACAGCGGCTATCAGCTGTACTTCTGTCTCTCATGACCCAGTTTGATGATTTAATTACCCACAATAGTAGAAGAAGAGAAATAAAATTAGATATAAATAAATGAATACAAATTGGTGACTTTTGAAAGAGCTAAAAACTACCTCAAACAGTGTTTAATGTATACAACAATTTCTCTAACTCTAAAATAAAAACTCATTGCAGTATCAAGAAAAAACTTCATAAACTGCAGGTGTTAACATAAAAAACTTTTATCAAAAAAATCTAGGCATTTACTATAAAATTGCTGTTCCAGTTAATGTATTTTCTACTTCTGCCAACAGTGCTGGCAATTACATGTAATATATCCAGAAAACATTTTCCACATTTGTATTTGGGTTCAAATCCATAATGAACTGCAATTGTACTGCGAGCAAAAATTTGATCATGATCAGTCTGGTTGGTGTGAGCGGGAGGAGATGTTGATAGTCTGTCAGATCAAACCTTTTTTATCCCATAAACATTTCCTTCTCAGTCAGAAGTTTGTGGGACAAAAATAAAGTTAGTGGAGAAAACCCACACATGCACGAGGAGAACAAACTCACAGAAAGGTCCCAGCTGAGATTAAAACTGCTGACTTATGAGGTAACAGTGCTAACCATTAAACTACAGTTCAGCCCACATAAAGAACACTGGTTTCAGTTCAAGGATGTTTTAGGGGAAAAAATTGGGAATAATTGAAAATCAAAGTGGGTGGATCAGTCAATGTTTTTAAAAGTAAGAGAAAGAAGGGGAATAAACCTTACATCTTCAGCATGACTGAGGTTATTCTGAATTGATGTCTCTATTTTTTTAAATTTCATGATAATAAATGTTTGTTGTGTTGATTTGTGTTTTTGATTTCAAAATATTTTTTTCTTTTTTACTTAAGGTTCATAAAGTGAAAGACTACAGTATTTCTGACCAAGTTGATTTGTGTTACAGATCAATAAAAAGCTGGAAATCAAAGTTCTTGCTGAATCTCATTCATCAAGGGAGGAAGAAGATATATTTGTTGGTTATTCAGGAAAGAATTACATCACAAATACTATTGGAAAGCTTAATATCAGTTTAAATATTTATTAGTTTCTTTGTCCCATGTTATTGTTTCATTATAGTTTGTGTAAAACAGCTTCACGTACATGTTTATTGGTTGATGTGGATCATCTGCTCATGTGAATCCTCCCACAGTGTTTCATTAGCAGCTGTAACCACAGAGACTCTGATCAAACAGGAATGAACAGAATCCATCTGATATGAAGCTGTGCTTTGAAAACCACTTCCCTCCTCTTTGAAGAGTAGTCCCATATCTGTCTCCAGGTTTTTGTACAGCCTCTTCTACACTTTGGATCACTGTGTGTCTAGAGCACAGTAGTAGAGAGCTGTGTCTGCCAGGGTTAACTTTGTGATGATCAGTTCAGTTGATGTGTCTGTTGTTCTGGATTCATATAGTTTATCTGGGATGTTTTCAGCTGTGGAACTTTTTGCTCCTTTCAACAGAATAAACTGAGGAGCCTGACGGTCAGAATCATGTTTGTACCAATAAAGCCTAGGATAGCTGTCGGCTGTCTGATAGTTACATTTCATTGTAACAGATTTTCCTTCAGTTCCTGTAAGTTGATCTTGTTCAGGAGAGATTGTGTCTCCAGCTGTGAGTCCTGGAAAAAGTGGAGAAAATGAAGCCATTAGATGAATGAGATGCTGAGTTGATGCAGCAGCTTCTAGCAAACTTGAATCTCTGTTCTTAAACTCACCTAGAATGTGAGATAGAAGCAAAAAGAGGTAAAGCAACATATCTTTGGAGTTCTTGAAGCCACACAGACAGCAGATGAACTCTGTTCTTCCACTGCAGCACAATGAGGGTGAGGTTCAGTGGGCGGGGCCAATAACTTTCTTTTCTGCTAAACTCAACCAATCAAAGAGTTTAATTCTTCCACAGCAGGTCTGTGTGATTTTCACTGCTTCATTTCTCTTTTCTCTTTGTTATCTGTTCAATGGGTCAACAACCAGTGCTTTCACAGTGTGTGCCGCCCTGTAGTGGATGTTTTGTAGTATTGCGTTTCCCTGTTGCAGGTTTTTGTACAGAGTTTTGTTGTTTCCTGTCACTGTGGGCTCCACAGCACAGTAGTACACAGCAGAGTCTGTCACTGCAGCAGAGGAGATCTGCAGATCTATGTGTTTGTTTTCAACTTGAATTTTCAGCCCTTTGACTTTTTCATTTCCTTTTGCTCCTGAAGAAGAATGGGAGATCAAGAACTCTGGAGGTTTTCCTGGAAATTGTTGATACCAGTAGAAATAATCCGCAGTTGACAGTTTGGGATATTTGTAGGACAGAGTGACAGAAGTTCCTTCCAAAGTGGACTCTTCTTTCTTGACTGCAATGAGTTCTTCACAGCTGACATCTAAAGGAAGAGAGAAGTCAGATCAGTGATGGACAAACATCAAATGCTGAAATGGATCTTTGAAAGAATCCCATCAACCTGTTCCAATGACTAGAAGCAGCAGAGTGAACACAGATGTCTGCACAGACAGCATGTTGGATGAAGCTGATGTTTGGCTTTTGTGTGTTGAACTGTGTTGAAAGTGGAAGTTTGTGTCTCTTTTATAGTTCACTAACAGCTCAGCTCCTCCCTCAATCTCTCCATCTGCTCTGTCATTTCTTCTTTCTCTTCTCTCTTTTCTTAGCTCCTCTTCCTCCTGAGCATTAGTCTGTGTAAAACTTTAGCATTGCAGCTTTAGCCCATTCTTTTTACTATCAAATTTGTTTAACCTGTGGCAAGAAGAAGGCTGAGCATTGTCTATTTCAATGGCATTCACTGAAGCACCTGGTTCCGGCCAGTTATGTTACCAGGGCAGGAATATAAATGGCGTGCACAGTTCCCTCCCTATGCTTGATGCTTCACTGTGGTGGTGAACGTGCAGATTCTGCAAGTGATCAGCAATCCTGTTTGGATTGCTGGTCAAGCGTCTTTGTAAACATCATTGTTGCGGCCGGGATACGCAGCGCATCCCCTGGGTTTAATCTCCAGATCACGGAATTTTTGGTGCTGCCTTTTAGCTCTCTTCTCTACCTGTAGAACTCATCTCATCAGTGAATGACTCCACCCTTTGCTGAAAGCTGGTGCTTTGCTTTGAATTCTTCTTCTGGCGTCATTTTGGAAAAGGTCTTTCTCTACTCAAAACTTCCACTGATCTCATTTGCTCATTTTTCCAGGTGGTTGTTATGGGCACGAGGAGCGCACCTAAGGACATCATTGTCATATAACGCCTGGAAGCGGTGAGTCCGACCATAACTACGGTTGGGCGATGTCCCCTAATTTGGCCGTTGACGATGTCTGCTGTCAACCATCGGGATGGATGATGACATCGTCCGGGGGGGGGGGGGGGGGGGGGGCTATTTTTTACATTTTTCGTTCTTATATAAATGCTATTCGTTATTTTGCTTTTTTTTATTTTATTTCCCAACTAATGGTTAATCCGCGATGATCCAGTATAAACTGAGGGAAGTGACTTTAACAGAAAAAGTAACAAGCAAGATAGAAAAGAAGAAGTCCGCTCCCGCACTTAACTAGCGAAGTGGACCGGCGGAGGGCGGATTTACAGCTTTATGTTTGATGGGAAGGGGGGGGGATGTTGTTAGCCTGTGTTAGCATACTGCTAATCCTGGCTCCGTTCAGAAAAAGCACTGACCACACGGATTAAAATTCAAATGATGAGCGAAAAAGTGTTTCATAATAACCGTAACATTATTAAAAGCACGTTTCGAAGATCATCTCGTATTTTACCGAGCTGACATGTCAATATATATAGCCGCTCGGCGCTGTTATCGTTTTGTATTGAATTGTTACATTCAATAAAGTTTGGAAAAAAAGCCGCTCGGCGGAAGTTGTATTCCCTTTCCGGTTTTCAAACTGCGCATGTGCAAATACTGCGCAAGTGCGAATGATTTATTCCGACGGAAAGTGTGACCTTAGTGAACGTTTTTATATTCTGAAAACATTTTTCTGGGCCCATGTACACGGTTGGATTCTAATCCGACCATTGATCCCATCAAGATATTTTGTACATGTAACCGCGGCTTATGGTGTCGACGCGCAACGTGGCGGGGGCGTGGCATCACGATGGTGGTCTCTCCATCGGGATGTCAGTCACCCATCACGATGGACGATGATATCGTCCATCGGCACAACCCTAACCATAACTGTTTTTTTTGTATATATTTTCAAAGTTATGGTATCATGTGAATATTGGGACTTCATTTATTCATTTAATGGGCAACGCCCCTCAATTCTCCTACAAAATGAAATTTTGCATTCAAAACAATGTTATTTCTCAGCCTTTCTTGTAGGGTTACTCCCAGTTACACTTGAAAAAGCTGTTCAACAAAAAAAGCCTTCAGATCTCATCTTTTCACTCAGTTGTTGGACATAACAAGTAAAAAAGAGGAAAGGACAAAGGAGCAATACCCCACAACTGCCATGACTCCCCCCCCCCCCCCTCAATGTTATAGCCCAAAAGAATCCAAAATTAATGTAACTAAAGAGATAAAAAAAGCCACAAATAAATAAAAAAACACATATCAACAAAAAAAAAGTACTTTTCTTAGGAAAAGACACAAAACGTGCAGATGGACAGACAGACAGACAAATAGACAAACATAGAAAGAAACATAAATCCAGCTTCCACAGGGCACTGACAAATATCCTGTTTTTGCTTGTCCCAAGCCTGGTAAATGCAGAGGGTATTGTCTGGAAGAGCATTCAGGATAAAACATATAATACAAATATTTCAAAGAAGCTGAGGTTGAAACATCTGTTCATTAAAAATTTCGTCTGACTCAAAGGTCAAAGGAACATTTTCAGTTTTGCATATATGTATTTTGACGACAATCACCAGAACTCAGTTTTGGGTTTAACCAATAAAAAGCGTTTTCTGCTACAGTGGTCAGCAGGTCATCTCTGCAGGACATTGAGTTACCCCTTGTGCTATCTTAGATGACCACACCCTTGTATTGTCTTCTCCCTCCCTACCATGACAAAGGTGGATAAAGGTGGAAAGATTTAATGTAATCCATGGACACCAGTGAAAATCACAAATCATTGAAGAAAAAAGGTTCAGCCCACTGTCTAGTGGGTCTATATGACCCTACTCCCAATGTTAAAGTGCCTAGGATAGCACAAGGTTTACTATGGCATAATTTACTAATGTTAACCTCAAAAGAAACCTTCAGGATTCAATGAGTTCTGTCAGCAACGGGTTACAAAGTTGATATCCCACAAAGATCATCTCCAACAAGACCTTTGTCCCCATCTGTCAACACTGAACTACTGCAGGTTGTTTTCCACAGATTTATGGAGAAGGTTTGCAGGAGGACATTTCTGACAGCTCTATGCACAGACAATCCTGAACAAACCACAGCAGAAAAGCTCCTGTGATGTATCTGCAATGCTGGAACCTGAACATGTGGAAAACATTATGTTCACAGATAAGTCCAGACTCTGTTGTTGGATCAGAATGTCCAAGTATGCAGAAGCCAGAAGATGCTCTGCTGAATACTGCACTGAAGAGGAACATGTTTTAGGGGAGGTGGTATGATGGTTTGGTCCGGCAATCTGAACGCTGAGAGAGAAGAGAAGAGATGACTGGCTAGAGACAAGAGTTTACACCCAGTGATAATTCCAGGTTTCCAGTCTGCAAAAATTCTAAAATGAGAGTGTTTGTCCCCACAGACCTGGTCAAAAAGAGAATACCTCCAGAATCTGGAAGTAGAGAAAATGAGACAGTTCCACTGGTTTAACAGTGTGGGACGCCCTCTAGTGGATGTTGTGGAGTGCTGTGTTATATTTGAAGGTTTTTGTACAGAGTTTTACTGTTTCCTGTCACTGTGGGCCGCAGAGCACAGTAGTACAGAGCAGAGTCTGACACATGAAGCTTCTGGATCTTCAGAGGAACTGATTTGTCTTTGAGTTCAGCATCAAATCTGTCTTTCTTGAACTCTGGAGCATTTTCTTTTGTTTTTGAGAAACGTCTCAACATGTACTTTGGGTAACTGTTCACTTCTTGTTTGTACCAGAACAAATATGGGTATGGATCACTGGTCTCAAAGGTACAGTTGAGTGTGAGAGAGTCTCCTTCAGCAGCAATGACTTCTCCTCCTGGTTGGATCACTTTGTCTTCTCCTTTACACTCTGAGGAAGAACAGAACATGCAGAGGAAGAGATGAATCAATAAAGATGGTTGATTAAAGGAAAAAATCAGCAGCTTTAACAGCTCTTAATGTACAGCTCAGTAATGTATTGAAGTGTTTGAAGAGGAAACATGTTGATCTTTGTGTCTTACCAAAGAAAAGAGCAGCAAGAAGAATCCACAGCCAATGTTCCATCTGTACAACAAGGTTTCAATCAACAGGAGAAACTAGCTGATGTTCAACATTCACTCTGACAATTGTTCTCTTCACAGACCACTTCTTATTGACTGAATGTTGAATGCAGAGCTGAAGGAGAGCCCCTCCCACTTCACTATGTCGCCCTCTTGTGGAGGAGCAGAAGGTGCAGTGGAGATGTGGCTCACGTGCACAGGTGCACAGATTTGATTCGTCTGGGCTTGTGGAGGTTTGTAGAGAGAAGCAGTTGCATCTTGAGGGGAGCACAGAAGTGTCTTGGAATTTCCTTGAGGTTCGAACAGTGACTTCAAGGGACGTAGTTGAAAATAGAATGAATTATGGTGTGTGTGGGAAGTATTTATAAGGCTAATCTAAGGTACACGCTTTATTATTACATTATTACGTATGGATGATGCTGTTGTATGGTGCCATTATGCCACACTCTAGTCGTTAGTAAGGTGCAAATGTTGGTCCCTTACTGATCCTACAGGAATGCTGCATGCACGGGGTGTGCATGTGAAGTGGCTGTAGGACACTGACAAAACCATGCTCTGGTTGTCTAATTTCTTGATTCTTAACAGACAGGCTGCACACAAGGAGCCAGGAAAGAGCACACATCACTCTTGGACACTGCAGGATTTTATGGGAGGTGGGGGGTGGGGGATTTAGAAACAATGAAAAATCTGTGCAACATAATTGTGTCTCACCTACTTCATTCTTACTTATTACCCTTACGTGTTGTGTAAGTATTTGCCACAATCTGCTGCTTGCAGCATGCTCATACAAAAGAATGTGCATGAACATTTTCGCTTTATGGACTCATCAAGTGCTCTGCAACCTTCTTAATTCATGTGGGTCACCTGCGCACCCTGACAGGTTTACTCATTTTTGTCTGGAGACGGCCCCTATCCAGCCAAAAAGGCAGTTGTGACTAGTGCTGCATTCCCACTGAACGGGATTCATGCAGCAAATTTGCATCTGCTGCCTGTCTTTTGACCTGAGTCAAATTTGCTGCTGGACGTTTGTACAAAAATGTGCTTGAAAACTTGACATTCCAGACGCATGTGGGAGGAGCTAGTGTCAAAAGGTTTTAGCCAAGGGTCTCCCTTGGGGGCCCTGCCTTGTGCCTGGGGTTGGGGTGGGGAGATGCTTAGACCTGCCGGGTGGTGGTGGGTTGCTTGTCTGGGGCCTTGTTGCCTTGAGCTGGACTCCTAGCTCTAGCTAGGGCTTTCCTCTGGCTGGGCTGGGGCTTGCACTCTCCAAGGCCCCTGTGTCCCTCTGCTCTCTGGAACTGGGGGCCCCTGTGATGTTCCTTCTGGCCCTGGTCTGGGTGGCTGATGTTAGGTTTCCCAGTCGGCGTATTCCCTAGACCTGGTATCCTGCACATTTCTCTGGAGGGCCCTGGAGGCCACTGTTGGCTCGGTTTTCTTGAGGCTCTTTCTCTTGTGCCACCTCACTTTTACACAAATAGTGTGCATGATGGAGTGACATGCTTGACATGTGTTTCTTTGTCTGCATAAGTACGTGCGTGTGAGCAGTACTTGTATGTTGTACGTGTCGACATGTTTGTGTGTGAAGATCTTTGGAGCCAACAGGTGTGTTCGTAATATTTGAGTGTGTCTATGAACAAACCCCTCCCTTTTAACTATCATCTACACCTGACAGTAATAATGATAAATCTCCAGCAACTTGTTGATTTGTGACTCAACCCCCTCCTACTTTTTAATTATCCTCAATTTTATTTAACCCCCTTTTTTTCTCCTTTCTTTTGTACCCTGACCCTTTACCCTCTAGCATCCCACTCTCTCCTTCTCTCTTCTTTTTTTTTTTATCCGGTCCAACAAGAAATGTATACATACAAATGATATAAATAAAGTTTAGCCTCAAATACAAAAAGGCATTACACAAATTTACACCTCGTGTGTCTGAAGATTCACTATTGTAACAGTAAAATGTCCAACACAAGACGCCTTCAGCTCTAATCTGTTTTCTCCGTTGCTGGATGGGACAAGTGAAAAAGCATCAGTAGTCACATCTCCTTCTATACTGGAGGAGCTGCAGTCTGTCTGAATGATGGCCGCTTTCAGCAGTGCTTGCGTGTCTCAAACCACGTTTGATGACTTGCTGCCCCCCATTATGACATCCCTGCCAAACAAACTGTGTTTTGTGTGAATTTAGTTTAAGGCTTTAGGGTCAAACTGGTACAGATAATCTTGGCTATTTTTTTTCCTGTTGTGATGCTGAAGAAGCCTCTGAAGAGGGACTAATGTTACAGTGAGAGCAAAGACATTTATGATATTCTACATCTCCATGTTTCTCACTTAAACAAGAACACTGAAGAAAAAGTTCAAGATGACAGACCTTTGAAGAATGGACTGGAGTGAATTGAAGGAAATCCAACTGAGAATAAACAAATGCGGGGACTGTGGTTCATAATGAACTCATATTTCAGTAAAAATCTCTGTCAGAGAACAGAATAAGTTTAGATAAAGCTTAAACCTAGCTTAGATCTACTTTGAAACATAAATATTAAAGCAAAAAAAAGCTTACTTAGGTTTTAAATTCAAATACTTTAACATTATACCAAAATGATGTTCAGAAGCTGCAAACTGGGGTTCATTCCAAACTGTAGTTGTTATTTCGGGACATAAGATTGTCAAGAAATATCTGTGGCTACAGAACTAAAAACTAGCTCAAACAGTGCTAAATGTATAGAACAATTACAGTAACTCTAAAATATAAACTAAAAGCAGTTTTAAAAAAAACATAATAAACTGCAGTTCAAAACAAACATTTTCGGTAAAAGTCTTTCTTTAAAAATGTTCCTTACCAATTCACTTTTTGCCAAGATCCACAATGCTGCATTGCCCACACGTATTTTACGTTCATCCAAGGCTAAATGTTGTTGTTTGTCGTACGTATTATCCTAACTCTAAACGTAACCGTCACCCTTCCTTCAGGTCCGTGCGGCCAAGAAAAATGTACTGGCTGCACATATTTAGAAAATTACCTGTTATTAGTCACTTTCAAAAAACAAATACATAAATAAAAGCACCCTCAAAAGATTCTATGGCTGTTTCCGGTATTTCAGATAGTTATCTGCATGTCAGAATGATTTATTCTGATCAAACGTGTTGCACATGTAAACATTTGTTTTAATAAAATACATTTTTTCAGGGCCCATGTACACGGTTCAATTCTAATATGACCTTTAATCGGACTAAAGACATTTTTGCACATGTAAATGCAGCTGGTGACTGCAACATTGTGCATATAAGCAGTGGTACTCCCATCCTCTGGTGAAACTGTTAAAGAGGTGTGTGTTCTACTGCCAACAGTGCTGGCAATTATAATTATTATATTCAGAAAACATATTCCACATTTGTATTTGGGTTCAAATCGATACCTAAAATCGATACCTAAAATCGATAACGGACTGCATTAGGGCCACACTTTGGGCACACCCACTGAATCCCTTTTAACCCTTGTGCTATCTTAGGCACTTTAACATTGGGAGTTGGGTCATCTAGACCCACTAGACAGTGTGTTGAACCTTTTGTCTTCAATGATTTGTGATCTTCGCTGGTGTCCATGGATTACATGAAATCCTCTCCACCTTTATCCACCTTTGTCATGGTAGGGATAACACGTCAATGTGAGGATCAGGTCATCCTGACCCCACAGGATAGCACAAGGGTTAAAGGGCAGCTGGAGTCCCCCACCACCACCACCCCACACACACACCCACACTGACAATTTAAGATACTCAATGAACCCATAAAGCATGTTTTGGACTGTGGAAGAAGACTGGTTTCAGGGTCAAAGGGAGTGATGGCTGCCACCTCATCACCTCATCAGGGTAGTAACCTCCTGGACCACACCCTATAATGGTTCACTGTATATTCTGCATATACTTTTAGATGATTTATTTTTTCAATCATAACACAAACAGACATTTGGTTGAACCTAAAACTTATCAACAGACTTTGGTTTATTTTATTATAATTGTTTTCATTAATTCAGTGCTATGTTTTTTGAGTTAACATTGCTGCTGCCATCTGCTGCTGGAACCATGAAATCTGACACAAGAATGCATGCCAGTCAGCAGAGGCCTTATATTCAGCAGATAGCTAAATGGACTGAACCATCGCCTGGGGGGCGAAGAAACTCTCTCAAAGGGCAACTGGAGTTCATCCCAGCAACCCCCCCCCCCCCCCCCCACACACACACACACAGTGTGAATTCAAGATAATCAATGAGTTGAACCAACACATGCACGATGAGTACGGCTTACAGAAAGAACCCAACTAAGACTTGAACCTTTTTTGTTGTAAGACAAGCGTGCTAACCACTACATCAATGTGCAACCCTAGATAAAAAAAAAAAAACACATGAAGTCATTCTGAGTTGATGTCTCTATTTTCTTTATTTCATCATAATAAATGCTTATTGTGTTTTTTATTTACAAAATATTTTTTTTCGGGGTTTTTTTTTTGGGGGGGGGGGGGGTTCATAAAATAAAAGACTAAACGAAAGACTGATTTTTATTATCTATCAATAAAAAGCTGGAAATTAAAATTCCTGCCAAACTTTATTCTTCAATGGAGGAAGCAGATTTTTTTTTTTTGTCGTTGAGCTTAAAATTACATCACAAATCCTATTGGAAAGCGTGATATTAGTTCAAGTCTTCTGTTTCTTTGTTCCATGTTTGTGTTTAATAGTGAGGTGTGTAGAACAGCTTTATGTTTAGTGGTTGATGTAGATCATCTGCTAATGTGAATCCTCCCACAGTGTTTCATTAGCAGCTGTAACCACAGAGACTCTGATCAAACAGGAATGAACAGAATCCATCTGATATGAAGCTGTTCTTTGAAAACCACTTCCCTCCTCTTTGAAGAGTAGTCCCATATCTGTCTTCAGGTTTTTGTACAGCCTCTTCTACACTTTGGATCACTGTGCTGTATCTGCAGCACAGTAGTAGAGAGCTGTGTCTGCCAGGGTTAACTCTCTGATGATCAGTTCAGTTGATTTGTCTGTTGTTCTGGAAATATATCGTTTATCTGGAATATTTTCACGTGTGGAAGTTTTTGCTCCTTTCCAGAGAATAAACTGAGGAGCCTGAAGGACAGAATCATGTTTGTACCAGGAGAGTAGGACATAGTTGCTATCTGTCTGATAGTTACATTTCATTGTAACCGATTTTCCTTCAGTTCCTGTAAGTTGATCTTGATCAGGAGAGATTGAGTCTCCAGCTGTGAGTCCTGGAAAAAGTGCAGAACATGAAGCCATTAGATGAATGAGATGATGAGTTGATGCAGCAGCTTCAAGCAAACTTGAATCTCTGTTCTTAAACTCACCTAGAATGTGAGATAGAAGCAAAAAGAGGTAAAGCAACATGTCTTTGGAGTTCTTGAAGCCACACAGACAGCAGATGAACTCTGTTCTTCCACTGCAGCTCAATGAGGAAGAAATAATGTGACTGGATGATCTAACGTTCAGTGGGCGGGGCCAATGAGCTCTTTTTCAGTTCATGTCAACCAATCAAATAGTTTAGTTCTTCCACAGCAGCTCTGTCTCTGATCTTTACTGTCTGTAGACTTTGTCTTCAATCCATTGGCTTAACAGTCAGCGCTTTCATAGTGTGTGACGTCCTCTAGTGGATGCTTTGTAGTATTGTGTTTTCTCTGCAGGTTTTTGTACAGAGTTTTGTTGTTTCCTGTCACTGTGGGCCTCACAGCACAGTAGTACACAGCAGAGTCTGTCACTGCAGCAGAGGAGATCTGCAGATCCATTTGTCTTTGGTCGTCACTCACTTTGAAGGAAAATCCAGGAACTGGCTGGGAAATTGGTGTTCCTGTTCCAGAATTGGAGATCAAGAACTCTGGAGGTTTTCCTGGAAATTGTCGATACCAGAAGAAATAATCACCTCCTGTTGCAGCATTTTTATATTTGTAGGACAGAGTGACAGAAGTTCCTTCCAAAGTGGATTATTCCTTCTTGACTGCAGTGAGTTCTTCACAGCTGACATCTAAAGGAAGAGAGAAGTCAGATCAGTGATGGACAAACATCAAATGCTGAAATGGATCTTTGAAAGAATCCCATCAACCTGTTCCAATGACTAGAAGCAGCAGAGTGAACACAGATGTCTGCACAGACAGCATGTTGGATGAAGCTGATGTTTGGCTTTTGTGTGTTGAACTGTGTTGAAAGTGGAAGTTTGTGTCTCTTCTATAGTTCACTAACAGCTCAGCTCCTCCCTCACTCTCTCCATCTGTTCTTTCATCTTCCAGCTCCTCTTCCTCCTTGTTAACAGACTGCTATAAGTTTGTCAAAAAGTCTAAAAAGTCTAAGTCTAAAAAGACTTTTGTCTTTTCTATAAAAATAATTCACCCCGTAGTCAGAAGAACTGTGAGATTTCTATTTCAACTTCAGCTTAAACAGAAAAAGTTTAAACCTTTTTTTCAGCTGGTTTCTGCTTTGCAGAACATACAAGTCAGACATACATTCACCAGTCACTTTAAAGGCACCTGTCCAACTGCTCGCAAGTGCAAATTTCCGCCAATCACATGGCAGCAACACAATGCATTTACATGTAGACATGGTCAAGACTGTCTTTTGCAGTTCAAACAAGGCATCATAATGGAGAAGAAAGGTGATTGAAGTGTCTTTGAATGTGGCATGGTGGCTTGCCCCTTTAATGAGCTTTAATAGTGAACACTTCAAAGAATGATCTCTGGCCATATTTGTAAACTATGGTGGAAAATATGTATTTGGTCAATAACAAAAGTTCAACTCAATACTTTGCTATATATCCTTTGTTGGCAATGACAGCAGTCAAACGTTTTCTGAAAGTCTTCACAAGGTTTTCACAAACTCTTGCTGGTATTTTTGCCCATTCCTCCACACAGATCTCCTCTAGAGCAGTAATCTTTTGGGGCTGTCGCTGAGCAACACAGACTTTCAACTCCCTCCAAAGATTTTCTGTGTGGTTGAAGTTCTTGAGACTATCTAGGCCACTCCAGGATGTTGAAATGCTTCTTACGAAGCCACTCCTTCGCTACCCGGGCGTTTGTGTTTGGAATCTTTGTCATGCTGAAAGACCCAGCTATGTTTCATCTTAAATGCACATGCTGATAGAGGGAGGTTTTGACCCAAAATCTGATGATACATGGCTCCATTCATTCTTTCCTTTTCACGGACCAGTCGTCCTGGTCCTTTTGCTTAAAAACAGCCCCAAAGCATGATGTTTCCGCCCCCATGCTTTACAGTAGGTATTATGTCCTTTGGATGCAACATAGCATTCTTTCTCCTCCAGACACGTTAAGTAGAGTTCTTTCCAAAAAGTTTTATTTTGGTTTAATCTGCCCATATGACATTCTTTTAGTCCTTTTCTAGGCTTTCCAAATGCTCTCTAGCAAACTTTTGACTTGCCTGCACATTTACTGGCTTTATCAGGGGACTACAGGATTTGAATCCCTGGCGGCATAGTGTGTTACTGATGGTAGTCTTTGTTACTTTGGTCCCAGCTCTCTGTAGGTCATTCACTACGTTCCCCCATGAGGTTCTGGGATTTTTGCTCACTGTTCTTGTGACCATTTTGACTCCACAAGGTGAGATCTTGCGGGGAGCCCCAGATGGAGGGAGATTATCAGTGGTCTTGTATGTCTTCCATTTCCTAATAATTTCTCCCACAGTTGATTTCTTCACATCAAGCTGCTTACCTATTGCAGATTCAGTCTCCCCATGGTGCTGGTCAACAATTTGGTTTCTGGTTTCCTTAGACAGCTCTTTGGTCTTGGCTTAAGTGGAGTTTGGAGCATGACTGAGGTTTTGGACAGGTGCCTTTTATATATATAACAAGTTCAAACAGGTGCCATACATACAGGTAACAAGTGGAGGACAGAGGATCTTCTTACAGAAAAGGTTACAGGTGTTATGATTAATGCTGAGTGGCAGCCTCGCCCCTCCCCCTCTCTAGATTTAACAGCTGTTTACACTTTAGCAATTCTTATTTCAGGTATTTATAGAGTAGTATTTTGAGTTTTCATCATCACAGTGTCCTGTTTAGTCCTGTCAGTTACCTCATGATTCTGTCCTACATGTGTGGTGGATTTTTTGTTATTAAATCTTTTGGCTTTCAAATCCCTTGGATTCTAGTCTTTCCTGCTCCTGAGGTCTTACTAGTTACGAGCCATAACAAAAGGATTGTGAGAGACAAAAATCTTGCTTGTTTGTAGTGACCAAATACTTATTTTCAAACAGAATTGGCTGATAAATTATTTAAAACTCAGATAATGTGATTTTTCTGGATTTGTTTTTCTCATTTTGTCTCTCATAATTAAGGTATACCTATAATGAAAATTACAGGTCGCTATCATCTTTTTAAGTGGGGCGGCTGTGGAGCACCGGGCGGTCGACCCATGATCGTTATATTGCAGGTTCGATTCCTGCCTTGCACGCCCATGAGTCGATGCGTCTTGGGCAAGACACTTAACCCCACCTTGCCTCTGGTGGTAGGCGGGCACCTGTGTTTGGCAGAGGAGCCGCTACCAGTGTGTGAATGTGTGTGTGACTGGGTGAATTGGTCCGTGACTGTAAAGTGCTTTGGGCCCTGTAGGTAGACAAGCGCTATATAAGTATAAGCCATTTACCAATGTGTGTTTGGGTAAAAGGGACTTTGACTGTAAGCGCTTTGAGCCTTCCATTATAGTGAAGTGATTTACAAGTATGTACCATTTACCATAACTAAAAAGGTCAAAAGGTTAAAGACCTATTAGTTGTCTAACACCTTTATGTGTGACATTTGTTCTCTGCATTTGACCCATCCCATGGAAAAGCAATGAGCTGCACACACAGCTAAGGTAACCATTTAATGGTTGTCATGAGTCCAATGACTCGACAATCAGTGCTTTCATGCCCTCTAGTGGATATTTTGGGTGACTTTACTCTGCAGGTTTTTGTACAGAGTTTTGATGTTTCCTGTCACTGTGGGCTTCACAGCACAGTAGTACACAGCAGCGTCTGTCACTGCAGCAGAGGAGATCTGCAGATCCATTTGTCTTTTGCCGTCACTCACTTTTAAAGAAAGACCAGGAACTGGTTTTGACATCAATTCTCCTGTTCCAAAATGAGAAATCAAGAACTCCGGAGGTTTTCCTGGGAACTGTCGATACCAGAAGAAATAATCACTTCCTGTTGCAGCATTTTTATATTTGTAGGACAAAGTCACAGAAGTTCCTTCCAAAGTGGACTCTTCCTTCTTGACTGCAATGAGTTCTTCACAGCTGACATCTAAAGGAAGAGAGAAGTCAGATCAGTGATGGACAAACATCAAATGCTGAAATGGATCTTTGAAAGAATCCCATCAACCTGTTCCAATGACTAGAAGCAGCAGAGTGAACACAGATGTCTGCACAGACAGCATGTTGGATGAAGCTGATGTTTGGCTTTTGTGTGTTGAACTGTGTTGAAAGTGGAAGTTTGTGTCTCTTCTATAGTTCACTAACAGCTCAGCTCCTCCCTCAATCTCTCCATCTGCTCTTTCATCTGTCCTTCCTCTTCTCTCTGCTCCTATTCTTCCTGGTTAACGATCTGCCTGAAGGTTGTATGTTCATTGTTGATGGAAATTCAAAGACTTTAGATGCAATAGATGAACTTTAAGCCTTTAATGGATTCATGGTTTAAAAATGTCCATTACTCTGAGACATCATTGGTTTCTCTGATGAGTTTGGCATATTCAGTTTCGAATATATTAACGCCACAGATCTGTAGTATTCATGAACTTTTTTTTTTTACCACTGAAGTTTTCTGTCTGCACTCTACTCTACTTTACTTCATTTGCTGTCATGGAAAACTTAGGTTGTGTCCGAATTCCTTCACTATTGACTACTTACTGCACTACATTGTGCAGTATGTAGTAGAAATGTGCCTCTCTACAAATCCAAAACTAAGTGTCCTAGCAATTTTCCAGAAGTCTCTGAGAAAAACCAGTGTGCCTTAATGTTCACTAGATATAGAGCACAATGCATCACATTTGAACATTTTTGTGACAAAAAGTATTTTAATTATTTTCTCACAAACCATCCAAATTTTCATCATCATAACACAGTAAATTCGTAAATAGTCTTCATTAAATGCTCAAATGCTATATATTGTTAGAGTAAGCCCCATCAATAGCTGATTATATATTTCTTTATATAGTTGTTTCCCTTTCGGCTTTTCCCATCAGGGGTCGCCACAGCGAACGAGTCGCATGGTAAACTTGGCAATGTTTTACGCCGGATGCCCTTCCTGACGCAACCCTCTCAAAGCAACCGGGCTTGGGACCGGCACAGAAGTAGAGAAGGGAACAGGGAGCAGCCCGGAGTCGAACCCTGGTTTCACGGACGGAAGGCGCCGCAAACCAGCACGAGCTAAACTGGCTCCCACATATTTATTTATATAGCTATATAGATATACGCAAAATACCTATATAGCAAAAAGAATCCACAGCCAATGTTCCATCTGTACAACAAGGTTTCAATCAACAGGAGAAACTAGCTGATGTTCAACATTCACTCTAAAAATTGTTCTCTTCACAGCACCACATCTTATAGACTAAATGTTGAACACAGAGTAGGAGGAGAGCCCCGCCCACTTCACTCTGTCACCCTCTAGTGGAGGAGGGTTAAGACTCAGATTTCGTTCTCAGCACGTTCTCCTTGAGTTTGTGCTCTGAAGACTGCAGGTACCGGTAACTGTCTCTATGGGGGGTCTTAGAATGTCTTACATAAAAAAGGTTTAAATCTAAAACTGATTCATTGAACAGCAATACAAATTGCTTAGAGCAGTAGAAATGTTAAACAAAACTGTTACTGTTTAAACAGATATCTATAAACTGCTTTTTAACACCAAGTTTTTATCCCTCTGACCTCTCCATCCCTCTGAAAAACAATATGGTGGGATCTTCCTCCATAGAAAATCTATTAAATTCATTTATTATTTAGATTAACGGAAACTTTGTGAGCTTTGAAATAAATGTAATTTATTTTCAAATGTAAATATTTAAAAAGGTATCCAGAGACTTTCTTTGTCATTTATTTGATGTATTTTTTTATTTTACTTAAGTAGGCTGAAGGGATAGAAGTATATTATTAATTAATTTCTCTTTTTGTTCACAAACGTTTCCTTTTCTAAACAAGTGGTGATTTTACATATTGAAGTTTTACAAGATATTGAAGTAATAAAAATGAATTATTTAACACTTTTTTAAAAATATTGTTACTTTCTAGTCTCTGTACTAAACAGGACTGTCATAACCAATGAGTTATATCACTAAAGGAGACAGCCCCGCTTGGGAAGCCTGGCCAACGGTGGCGGAGCGCAACGCCATCTTGGTGAGATCGACGGCGCCCAAATGACAATGCTTTCTATAGCCTTTGGTGGCACCTAAGGAGCATTAATATAATTCATATATATTAATGTTTATATATATTTATACATATATATATATATATATATATATATATATATATATATATATATATATATATATATATATATATATATATATATATATATATATATATATATATATATATATATATATAATATATATGTATGTCATTTATATACAACATTTACATAATTTGTTGTTAAATAAGAGAAACAGTCAGCCTTAAAAGCTCAAACTTTAATGAAAAATGCATAGTTGCAGGACTTCTTACAAATAAAAAAAATTATTACAAAGAATTTTTAAAAATAAATTTTAAAAAACGTAGAATTTTTAGACCTTTTTGACATTTAATTTAAATTATTTAGAAAAGCCCAACAACAAGTTAATAGGAAGTCAATAACAGTAATAAATAATAACAATATATACATAATAAGTCAATAATTATAATAATAATAAATCTATAGTAATTAAATAATAATAATGATAAGAATAAATCAATAATAAGTCAACAATAAGTTCAAAAGTCAATAACAGATTTACGCTAAAAAAAAAGAAGAAGAAAAATAAAGAAAAACAATTGATTTACTCTTCTAATTCATGTGAGTGATCAATTTGTGTAACACAGATGGTTTGGTGTCGGGTTTCAAGCGAACAGTCTGGCCTCTTACCAAAATCTGTTTCCACAAAATGTTTTGAACATAGCCAGACTGTATTGCTAGTTGGTACCACAGTGATCCATCTGGATTAGCTCTTTTGATAGTTAAGACCAATGAGTTATATCACTAGAGGAGACATCACGTGGTTCCTCGTGGGAGGAGAGCACCGCCATCTTGGTGAGGTCAAGTTACTACTGCAGTGCATGCATGTGAACACATTTTTTGCATAATACCAGTTAATTTTGCGGGTTTCAACTGCCAAAATCAGAGCACTGAGTCCATGAAGGAGGAAGGTATCTCATTTCACAGGTAAGTACTAAATTTCTTTTCTTTTAATGCTGCAGGGGCTTCATTAATCATACACATGTTGACATGCATGATGCTGCAGGGCTGTTATCAACATGCTGCATGATGTATGTATAATTTGCTGTCGACATAAATGTACATTTTATTTTGCTAAACTTGTATACAGCATACTAGGCTATTATAGTAATACAGATTTATACATTTCAGACTCAGTGACTGAACTTTTCTTGCAGGTTTCCAATGGATTCAGACTTAAGGAAAAAGTGGATCTTAGCAATAAAAAGATCTAACCCAGATGGATCACTGTGGTACCAACTAGCAATACAGTCTGGATATGTTAGAAACATTTGTGTAAACACATTTTGATAAGAGGCCAGACTGTTTGCTTGAAACCCGACACCATACCATCTGTGTTATACCAAATTGATCACTCACATGAATCAGTATAAATCTATTGTTTTTCTTTGTTGTTGTAGTTGTTGCTTTTTTAGGGTAAATCTATTGTTCACTTTTGGACTTCTTTTGAATATTTATTTTATTATTATTATTATTATAATTATTAATAGACTTATTATTATTATTATTTATTGACTTATTTATTTATTTTTTGTATTGACTTACTATTTATTTGTTATTATTATTATTATTATTATTATTATTCACTTATTGTTGGGTTTTTCTAAATAATTTAAATTACATGTCAAAGAGGTCTAAAACTTCTAAATGTTTAGAAATTATTTTTAAAAACTCTTTGAAATTATTTTTTTCTTCGTAAGAAGTCCTGCAACAATGCATTTTCATTAAAGTTTGAACTTTTAAGGCTGCCTGTTTCTCTTCTTTAACAACAACAAATGATGTATCTATATATATATTATATATATAAATATAATATATTTACATATATGTATAAATATATATAAATGTAAAAATATATATAGTATATAAAAGCTACCTAGACACCACTAAATGCAATAGAAATCATTGTCATGTGGGCGTCGTCGACCTCACCAAGATGGCGTCGCACTCCGCCACCGTCGGCCAGGCTTCCCAAGGGGGCGTGTCTCCTCTAGTGATATAACTCATTGGTTAAGACCCACTTTTTCCTTAAGTCTGAATCAATTGGAAACCTGCAAGAAAAGTTCGGTCACTGAGTCAGAAATGTATAAATCTATGTTACTATAATACCCTAGTCCTTGTATACTGTATGTATGTTTAACAAAATAAAATGTACATTTATGTCTACAGCAGATAATACTGTAGCGATCTGGGGGTTAGCCCCTAAGGCTCATGGGAGGTGGGGAGTTTTGGGGTGAAAACCTCAAGTGAGAGGGCTGGAAGCATAAGTGAGGTCCATGCTGTTTGGGCTGTTCATGTGTGCTTGTCTCAATGGTCCTGATTAAATTGGCTTAGTGACAGTTTAGCTAGATTGTTACAATATGTAAATCATCCCTGCATGTTGATAATAGCTGCATTATGCATGTCAACATTTATACTATCAGTGAGGCCCCTGCAGCATTAAAAGAAAATTAATTACAATACTTACCTGTGAAATGTTATGCCTACCTCATTTGTGGACTCATTTCTGTGATTTTGGCAGTTGAGACCCGCACAATGCCTGGCATTTTACAAAAAATGTGTTCACATGCATGCACTGCAGCAGTCACTTGACCTCACCAAGATGGCGGTGCTCTCCTCCCATGAGGAATCATGTGATGTCTCCTCTAGCGACGTAACTCATTGGTCATAACAAAGACCAACCGGAAGTTGTTTTTGTTTCATCCGGAAAGTATGTTAGCATTAGTTTTCTTAGCTTAGCATGTGTGAGCCTGCAGGCTGCTGTGTTGTGGATTCTCCGCTGAATAGAGTTGCAGCTGCAGCAGCGATGTCTTCAGTTCAGTCTCTGAGAGAGTTTATCAGCGAGCGACTCACTGCTGCTGCTGAAGAAATCTTCAGACAGTTTGAGAAAACCATCATCCAGTATGAGGAAGAGATGGATCGTCAGCGCAGACTGCTGGATTACAGCTGGAAAAGAAGCACAAACAGAGCAGGTATGGATGGGAGGCATTACATCAGGTTGTACTAGATCGCTGCCATTCTCGAGTCCGCACCTCCGTGGTTTTTCATTCATTTAATTTTCTGCCTTGTTTGTGGACTTCATGGAAAAAAAGTCAAGCAGCAGAGCTCTGGACGGACATAGATCGTTCATGACGAAGATGGTCCACCCCTAACCGATTACCAATCATTGACCATCGATAATTTGTTTTTGTGTCAGAGTATGGCTCCTGTCTTTGACTCTATCTGTGAAAGAGAACAAAACATCTCTATTCTTCTGTTTCTGAAATGAGCCTTTGAGCTGTAGTGATGCAGGAAAAGAATCAGTTGTGGTTCCTGATAAACATCCACTCATATCATTTTGAGTGCGTCTCCATGGAAACAGATAAACATGAGCAGACAGCATGCTCTGTCCAGATGAAGCCTCTCTGTGATGACACAGACTAGACTGCCTTCCATGTTTGCTTTTGTGGATTCTTTAAAATAAAAAACATCCATTCTGTGTAGACGTTGATGAATCTTTCTGTCCACAGATCCGAATGTGGATTATTTCTTCTCCTTTGAAGCTGAATGTTGTGTTTCTGCTGCAGACCTCCAACAGAAACACACGTGGAAGCAGAAACCGACTGTCGCTGACCAGCAACTCTTTAACCAGGAGAGGAGCTGCAGCCAGAACCAGAAGGAAGCAGAACCTCCACAGGTCCCAGAACAGCAGGAGGAAGAGGAGATGAGCTGCTTGCTGGAGAACATCTGGGAACCAGAACTGGAGCTTCACAGAGCAGGTCTGTAAAGGTCTGAATGAATGACAACATGAACGTGAGCCATGTTTGAACTTTATTGAAGATCGGCATGAAGTTCTTGGGGGAATTTTCAGCAGCTTGAAGAAAAACTGTGAAGATGCTGTGGATGAAGCATGAATTTATTGTGCGATTGCAAATATGAAAAAATACAAGAACAGTCTAACGGTCAAACATCTTCAAATTCTGACATCTAACCATTTCAAACTGTGTGTACAGGTCATTCATGCACAGGAAATGTTCCACTGAATGGCCTGAAAAGGCTTTTGGAGTAAAGTTCAGTCTCTGAGGGTAAAGTGTAAAAACAGTAAAGTGTTTAAGGGTTTATGGTTCACACTTAAAGTAACCATCATGAAGTTTTCTCTTCCTCGCGTACCTCAGAAGCTACGTTCACTCCGGCGTTGCACCTTCAAGCGGCCACTATCAATATTTGTTAACTCACGTTGATGCATGTTTCGGGCTTCCGCATTCTAAACTCTAACATTAACGCGTCATCACTCAAGTTTCTACGACTTTTTTCAGGCTCTACGTACAAAACAAAGCTTTGATATTTTACACCAAGCCTCTTTCAACTGTAGGTGGCGAACATCTGCTAGTATACAGTAAAAGGCCCTTCCTGCTCGTCCAGTGTGAACACCACATTCTTGATTGTGTGTCTCATGTCTGGTGTGTCCGTAGTTTCGCGGCAAAGCTGAGCGGACTGTTGGTCTTTAACAGGGACAGCATTGCAGGCCTGGGATTATCACCGGTTGGTATCTCTCGACATGTAGATTGATGATGAGGCTGTTTTTCTCCAGTGGGGGAGATGTTGCCCCAAACCATCATACTGCCACCCCTAAAAGATGTTTCTCTCTCAGTGCAGCATTCAGCAGAGTGTTCTCTACCTTCTGCTCACTTTGATCATATGCTACAAAAAAACAAATCTGGTCTCATCTCTGAACATACCAGGCTCCAGTGTTGCAGACACCAGGAGAGACGGGACAGTGAAGGTCACTCATGGCTGCTCAGGTGTTCTGCTGCAGTTTGTTCTGGTCCCGTCAGACCTGAGACAAACGGTACCTCAGTGTTGACAGAGGATGGAGAAGGCTTTGGTCTGGTTCTGGGGCTCAGTCCAGAAGAAGTCTCTGGCTGTGGACACAGCAGCTGTTGGGCAGAGACCATCAGGCTGCATTATCATGAGCATTTCCTTCCTGCTTCCTGCTCTCAACTCTGCTTTTTCTAAAAATGGAAGCTGCTGCATCTATGAAGGGACCGGATGTTGTCTCATTCTGATGAGCAGGGATTCTTTTTCAGTGGGAGTCTCAGAGAGAAGGGGTACATCTTTTGGTTTAAACCTGACTGTCCCCCACACACTCTTCTGCTGGGTGGGGGGTTGCTAACTTGACCATCTAAGCCAGGGGTGGCCAAACCTTTTGACAGAAGGGTTGGACCAGGAGCAGATGGACAAAAACATGCTTTAATTTTGGTCGAAACTTCTCATATATACTTCAATGCAGAACATTTTTGAGTTTTTATTTTCCAAACTGACTTTTTTTCTCATTTTAGTACCATTTGCACCTATAAGTTGATGTCCCATTAGGGAAAAACGCAAAATTAGAGAAATGCTGTGTTCATGCAGTGTTGGAATGATCAGAAAAATGACCGTCTGACTAGGAAAACATACATGAATGTCAGAAAAACAACAAATCTTCTAACAACACATGAATGCAGATTAACATTACAGTTTGGCGGGCCAGATTAAATGATTTTCAGGGACGCATTTGGCCCCAGGGCAATAGTTTGCTCACCCCTGATCTAAGCTTTAAAATTTAACAGACTCCACTTTAAAAACGTACCACTCAAGAAGGATGTTTAAAGACCCACTCCAAGGAAAATTGTGTTTTTAATGATGTTTTATGATGATAAAGGAAATGTTTTTTTTTTATCTTTTGGCTTAACCTGTTAGGGGTCGCCACAGTGAATCAGTTTTTCATGATTGGCACAGATAGTTTGGCAGAGATTTTTCCCTGACAACCCTGTATTTTTAAAACCCAGGGAGACCCAGATAGGCAGGAACCCAGCTTTCCTGTGTGACTATCCCAACTGAGCTTTCCAGCTGCAAATATCAAGAAAATAAAGCTTAAAAATTCATTTTGTTATTCAAATTTTGTGAATCAGGAGCAGACGACTACATGCTGTTTAAAAAAAAAAAGAGATTATTTGTTTGACGTAGAAAATACACTGGGTGGGCCACAAGCTCCCTCCATTCTGATGCATCCACTTCCAGACAAATAGATCCGTATACGTATTTGTTTTATCTCGCCTGAACTGACATCTGGCTGTAATCTGAACAGCTGGATGACGCCAAAACTGCTCCCCATTTTTATTGCACCAGTAATGTTAGGTTGGGGGTGTGAGGGGCTGTAAGCCATCCAGGGGGGCAGTGTTAACAGATGGATGACAGGAAGTGGAGGCGGGCTTATTCTGCACTAATGGTCACGCCCACAACTCTGATGTAAATCCTTCCCCTCTGTAGAAACTATGTCTTAGAACACGCAGTTATTTTTACATTTTGCTAAAAATGGCTTAATCATAATTACAAGACCACTGGGAACGTTATAAAAATAGATCAAAAGAGGATCACAGTGATACTTTAAAGGTAATGCATAAACTTGTCAAAAGACTTCTTTGTGATCTCTAACATCCTGGACCCTCCGTGTGACTCCAGACTCATCAAGATTCTGGTCCAGATCAGTCCTTGACAGATCCTGGTTTCAGAGATGAAGGTGTCCAGGTGCTGCTATTGTCTGTTTGACATTGTTGGGGGTCCTGCTCATTTTTAGTGATGGCTTGTCCCTCTCACAAATTTCCAAATAGAAGAGCTATCATTTCTCCAAACTCATTCAATCTTGTGTCTGTTTGTTCCTGCAGATCTCCAGCAGCTTCCTGTTTGTAAGGAGGAGGAGGAGGAGCTTCTTTCTGAGGAGCATCTCTCTAAGTCTCCACACATCAAAGAGGAGCAGGAAGAGCTCTACACAGAAGAGGAAGGGGTTCAGCCTGAACTGAAGCCGGAATCTGAAACCTTTATATTCCCGTCATCCTCTGAGGAAAGAAGCCTTCATGCAGCAGAACCAACTTCTGAGCAGCTGCTGCTCTCTGAGAGCCGAGATCCACAGCAAGTCAAGCTGGAAGACTATGAATCGACTGAAGCTGCAGAAAGATGGAGAAGTAGTGTCTGTTGGAACATAAATGCAGAAGAGTCTCCTCTGTCAGAGACGGATGCAGGTGAGAGGTCAGCATGGAGGAGTCCCAGCAGGATCGGGTCTCCTCCTTCCACTCTGAGAAGACTCTCAGATGTTACAGAAATGCATAGACAGCCAGGTGAGAAGTCAAACTTCTGTGAGGTGTGCAGGAAATGTTTCCGAAGCGTTTCCGTCCTGAAGGTCCACATGAGAATCCACACGGGCGAAAAGCCGTTTTTCTGCCAAATCTGCGGAAAGCGATGCCGTCAGCAGAGTGACCTGGGGCGCCACATGATGGCTCACACGGGCGAGAGGCCCTTCCCATGTCACCTGTGTGAGAGGAGTTTCATCCAGAGGGGGGATTTGCTGCGCCACATGAAGGTGCACACGGACGAGAGGCAGTTCCCCTGCAGGCTCTGCACCAAAACCTTCAGCGAGGACGGCCAGCTGAGCCGGCACATGAGGAACCACAGCAGGAAAAAGCCCTACTCGTGCAAAGTCTGCAAGAAGAGGTTCATCAAGAAGACTCACCTGACGGCTCACGCCAGGACGCACACGGGCGAGAAACCCTTTCTGTGCGACACCTGTGGGAGGGGTTTCATCAACCGCAGCAACTTGACGCGCCACAAGAAAGTCCACACGGGCGAGAAGCCCTTCATCTGCTCCGTGTGTCTGAAGACGTTCAGCCGCAACGAACACCTGTGGAGCCACATGATGCTGCACAAGGGGGAGGAGACTCTGTGCAACCGGTAACACCGAGATGTGGGCGTGGTCTTCTTCCCTGTTGCTTCTCTTTTACGTCAGAATAATAGCAGAGCAGCTTGTGAAGCCAGGCTGAACATGGTCCTTCTGCGTATGAGACTCATGACCGTCGCTGTGAAGATCTGAAAGCGGCGGTTTCAGGAGCTGCTGCCGTGGCTCCCAGGACCTTCAGGCAGCTGGAAGAAAGTCGCTGGATTTGTCCTCACGTCCCTTTATATTCCTAAAAATGAGCACTCCAGTGGAATCACCTGATGAACCTCCAGGGAAGCAGGAAGGTGTGGTCGTTAAATTTCACCAAAATTGTAGGAGAAATTGGTTTAATTCTGATAGTTCTTTGAAAGATCTGCCATAGAAAGATACCAACCAGAACATCTGGAGTTTTTAACCCTTGTGCTATCTTAGATGACCCCACCCTTACATTGATGTGTTATTCCTACCATGACAAAGGTGGATAAAGGTGGAAAGATTTCATGTAATCCATGGACACCAGTGAAGATCACAAATCATTGAAGAAAAAAGGTTCAGAGCACTGTCTAGTGGGTCTAGATGACCCAACTCCCAATGTTAACGTGCCTAGGATAGGACAAGGGTTACGGTTGTATAGATGTACTCAAGAAGACATCCAAAACTTTGAAGGATTTCAACACTTTTCATTTCATGCTTTGGGTTTTAGGATTGCTACCAAACGTAAAGGTTTCCTGGTTTATGTTTTATATGAATTTATGTGATAAACACAAATAAAAATGTTTACATTCTTTCCAAGTCTTACCTTTCTTCATCATCAGAACAGAAACTAATCTATATCAAAGTCTGTGTTGATGAACTGTGAGTTTTTGAACCTTTATGTTGTCGTTTAGTTGATGTGGCTCATCTGCTCATGTGAATCCTCCCACAGTGTTTCATTAGCAGCTGTAACCACAGAGACTCTGATCAAACAGGAATGAACAGAATCCATCTGATATGAAGCTGTGCTTTGAAAACCACTTCCCTCCTCTTTGAAGAGTAGTCCCATATCTGTCTTCAGGTTTTTGTACAGCCTCTTCTACACT
The DNA here is from genome assembly GCF_053564925.1 of Oryzias latipes. Lineage (NCBI taxonomy): Eukaryota > Metazoa > Chordata > Actinopteri > Beloniformes > Adrianichthyidae > Oryzias > Oryzias latipes. Next base: position 15,869,586 of record NC_136253.1, on the reverse strand, counting down.
TTGGATCACTGTGTGTCTATAGCACAGTAGTAGAGAGCTGTGTCTGCCAGGGTTAACTCTCTGATGGTCAATTCAGTTGATGTGTCTGTTGTTCTGGATTCATATCGTTTATCTGGAATAAGTTCTATGTGGCTGGAGCTTTTTGCTCCTTTCCGTAGAATAAACCGAGGAGCCTGAAGGTCAGAATCATGTTTGTACCAATAAAGCATAGGAGTGCTGTAATCTGTCTGATAGTTACATTTGATTGAAACCGATTTTCCTTCAGTTCCTGTAAGTTGATCTTGATCAGGAGAGATTGAGTCTCCAGCTGTGAGTCCTGGAAAAAGTGGATAAAAAGAAGCCATTAGATGAATGAGATGATGAGTTGATGCAGCAGCTTCAAGCAAACTTGAATTTCTGTTCTTAAACTCACCTAGAATGTGAGATAGAAGCAAAAAGAGGTAAAGCAACATGTCTTTGGAGTTCTTGAAGCCACACAGACAGCAGATGAACTCTGTTCTTCCACTGTAGCTCTATAAGGAAGAAATAATGTCACTGGATGATGTGAAGTTCAGTGGGCGGGGCCAGTGAGCTCTTTTTCAGTTTATCTCAACCAATCAAAGAGTTTAGTTCTTCCACAGCAGCTCTGTCTCTGATCTTAACTGCTTCATTTCTCTATTGATTTTGTCTTCAGTTTACTGACTCAACAATCAGTGCTTTCACAGTGTGGGACGCCCTCTAGTGGAAGTTGTGTAGTATTGTGTTGTTGCAGGTTTTTGTACAGAGTTTTGTTGTTTCCTGTCACTGTGGGCCTCACAGCACAGTAGTACACAGCAGAGTCTGTCACTGCAGCAGAGGAGATCTGCAGATTTATCAGTTTATCATCATCTTTCACTTCATGAGAAAATCTAGGATCCAAACTCTGTAATGTTGCTTTTGATCCCAAGTGAGAGAAGAAGAACTCTGGAGGTTTTGCTTGAAACTGTCGATACCAGAAGAAATAATCACTCGTTGATAGTTTGGGATATTTGTAGGACAGAGTGACAGATGTTCCTTCCAAAGTGGACTCTTCCTTCTTGACTGCAGTGAGTTCTTCACAGCTGACATCTAAAGGAAGAGAGAAGTCAGATCAGTGATGGACAAACATCAAATGCTGAAATGGATCTTTGAAAGAATCCCATCAACCTGTTCCAATGACTAGAAGCAGCAGAGTGAACACAGATGTCTGCACAGACAGCATGTTGGATGAAGCTGATGTTTGGCTTTTGTGTGTTGAACTGTGTTGAAAGTGGAAGTTTGTGTCTCTTCTATAGTTCACTAACAGCTCAGCTCCTCCCTCAATATCTCCATCTGCTTTTTCATTTGTTATTCCTCTTCTTTCTCCTCTTTCTGCTGGTTAACAGTCTGCCTAAAGGTGCGATGTTCTTCATTGATGAAAACTTGAAGCCTTTAGAAGTTCTCTTGTCTTTTCTGTTAAGTTCCTCCCTGAGACAAATAAACTTTGATCTTTTATTCTATTCATAGATCTCTGAGATTACTCTGAGATAGTTTTCTTTTCTTCAGATGAGTCTGGCATTTTCAGATCCTGACTTCATGAACATCACAGTACTCCAATGAGCTTCTCTGTAGAAAAAGTGTTTACTGTTGTGCTTTAGTTTTCTTTGTGGCTCTTCGGACAGCCTTTCTATCACAAAGTGTTTGCGTCAGCATCAAGACAATTTTCTTTTTCACCTTGTAAACTAGCTTTTTAGTACACAGACACTGATTTTTAATCAATGTTTTACTTTTCTCTACAGCTTTATTTAGTTTCGAGTGTTTTCTCGAACCTCTCCTACAACATGAAAGCTTTGGAGGTCAATGAAATCATGAGTTCACAATGGGGATAAAGATTACATTTAGAGCACCCTCTAGTGGATAACGTGGAGTATTGTGTTGACTGCGGGTTTTTGTACAGAGTTTTGCTGTTTCCTGTCACTGTGGGCCGCAGAACACAGTAGTACACAGCAGAGTATGTCACTGCAGCAGAGGAGATCTGCAGATGAACTGATTTGTCTTTGAGTTCAGCATCAAATCTGTCTTTCTTGAACTCTGGAGCATTTTCATTTGTTCCATAGGTGTCACGCTTCAATATGTACTTTGGATAACTGTTCACTTCTTGTTTGTACCAGAACAAATATGCAGATTTGTCAATGGTCTCAAAGGTACAGTTGAGTGTGAGAGAGTCTCCTTCAGCAGCAATGACTTCTCTTCCTGGTTGGATCACTTTGTCTTCTCCTTTACACTCTGAGGAAGAACAGAACATGCAGAGGAAGAGATGAATCAATAAAGATGATTGATTAAAGGACAACAATCAGCATCTTTAACAGCTCTTAATGTACAGCTCAGTAATGTGTTGAAGTGTTTGAAGAAGAAACATGCTGATCTTTGTGTCTTACCAAAGAAAAGAGCAGCAAGAAGAATCCACAGCCAATGTTCCATCTGTACAACAAGGTTTCAATCAACAAGAGAAACTAGCTGATGTTCAACATTCACTCTGACAATTGTTCTCTTCAGAGCACCACTTCTTATTGACTAAATGTTGAGTGCAGAGCTGAAGGAGAGCCCCTCCCACTTCACAATGTCACCCTCTGGTGGAGGAACAGAAGCTCCATTAAAGTGGGGAAAAGTGTGGCACTGTTTCAGTTCAGCTGATACTGACAGAAAAAGAAACATCATAAATCTATGATGTTTGTACAAATGGGATTACTTTCAGCAAGGACAAAAAAAAAAACTTTTTTCCTTTGAAACACCTTTGTGAATTTGGGTTTCTGTTCTTACAATTCCACCTTCTCTTCTACAATGTGGAAAATATTATGAACCTGGTGTTACCGTTGCGAATTTGTCACATTATTTTAAAAGGACTTTGATTAAAGCGATAAATGAGAGTGTAATCAAAGGCATGATGGGAAATAAACAGAAGCTTACTCCACGCCAACGGTCCCACCTACAATTTAGAGGCAAGTTTCTAATAATCTCTGGCCACTCTGTTGGTCACACACTTTATCTTAGAAAACGACACAGTTTTCTTATTTTTATTTTGGCTAAAAAAGGGCATTATCATAATTAAAAGACCACTGGGAACACTTTTACGTCAGATCAAAAGATGATTGGTTGGGACTTTATAAAGGCAAATACAGTGGTGGACAAAATTGTTGGTACCCCGCAGTTAAAGAAAGAAAGTCCACAATGCTCACTGAAATGACTTGAAACGCTCAAAAGTAACAATAAATTAAAAATTATTGAAAATTAAATAATCAAAATCAGCCATTACTTTTGAGTTGTTGATTAACAGAATTAATTAAAAAAACAAACTAATGAAACAGGGCTGGACAAAAATGATGGTACCTCCATAAAAGACTGAGAACAAATCGCCCAGGGGGTCATGATGAACTAAGGTTTGTCCTTTAATTGACATCACAGCTGTTTTCAAACCCATAATCAGTCAATCTGCCTATTTATACCGAGTATAATAGTCACGTTACTGTTTGGTGAAAAGGTGTGTACCACACTGAACATGGACAACAGAAAGTGAAAGACAGAATTGTCCCAGGACATTAGAAACAAAATTATAGACAAACATGGTAAAGGTAAAGGCTATAAAACCATCTCTAAGCAGCTTGAAGTTCCTGTGATGACAGTGGCACACACTATTCAGAAGTTTAAGACCCACGGGACAGTAGCCAACCTCCCTGGACATGGCTGGAAGAGGAAAATTGAGGAGACGGATAGTTGGAACTGTATCCAAAGAGCCCAGAACAACCTCCAAAGACATTAAAGGTGAACTCTTAGATCAAGGTACATCAGTGTCAGATCGCACCATTCGTCGTTGTTTGAACCAGAGTAGACTTCGTGGGAGACGACCAAGGAGGAAACCACTGTTGAAAGGAAATCATAAAAAAGCCAGACTGGAATTAGCAAAAATGCATGTTGACAAGCCACAAAGCTTCTGGGAAAATGTCCTTTGGACAGATGAGACAAAACTGGAGCATTTTGGTAAGGCACATCAGCTCTATGGTGGTAGACTCAAAAATGAAGCATACAACCAAAAGAACACTGTCCCTACTGTGAAACATGGAGGAGGCTCAGTTCTGTTTTGGGGCTGCTTTGCTGCATCCGGCACAGGGTGTCTTCAAGTTGTGCAAGGTAAAATGAAATCTCAAGATTATCAAGGCATTCTGGATATAAATGTGCTGCCTAGTGTCAGAAAGCTTGGTCTCAGTCGCAGGTCATGGGTCTTCCAACAGGACATCGATCCAAAACACACAGCCAGAAACCCCCAAGAATGGCTAAGAGAAAAGCGTTGGACTATTCTGAAGTGGATTCTATGAGCCCAGATCTGAATCCCATTGAACATCTGTGGAAGGAGCTGAAACATGCCATTTGGAGAAGACACCCGTCAAACCTGAGATAACTGGAGCAGTTTGCTCATGAGGAGTGGGCCAAAATACTTGTGGACAGGTGCAGAAGGCTCATTTACAAATACAGAAACCGTTTCATTGCAGTGATTGTTTTTGATTTGAAATGGTTTATTTCAAGCAATCAAATAGAAATAATACACAAAAGCAATACAATCATCAGTTATACATTCATACAATAACTAATCAAACTTAGGATAATTAGACATACTAATAAATATTGCTTGAAAGGGAGTGGAAGGAAGCGAATTTATATAATCCCACCCTGTTATACTGTAACCATTTTATTACATGATTTATCAATATCCGGTTCCTAGCTTTTATCAGACAGAATTAAGAATCTTGAAATAACAATAAAGCACATGACAAAGATGAATTGCTTAATTGTAATGTAAAAATAACTATTTTAGAAATCAACATGGTAAATGCAGATCAGTTATATAAAAAATATGCAGATTATGTTACTTATAAAAGTCATTCATATGATTAAAAAATAATACTATATCAGTAAAATACACAACACTGTTTCAGAGATTTTCATAGCAAAATTTCATCAAGCATCAAAAGTTAAAACATGCAAAATTATGTTACATTAGTAAAGATTTTTGAATCAATTCATCAATTTTTTGGAGCAAGTGAAGTAATATTCATTAAATGTCGATCAATTTAACCATTTTCAATAAGTGATTAATCATTTGTTTTACTTTTTTATTTTTTTATTTTGTATTTTTTTTATTTTTTTCTTTGTTTTTTTAATAATAAAGTAATGCTGTGAGGGAAAAATAAAAAGGGTCCATAATCTGTCGATTGTCCAAGGTTGTGTAACAAACTTTTCTAAACTTAATGTTGGAAAAGAGTACAATAAAGCAATTCAAAATATTAACTGCTTAAATTAAGAAAAACAGGTGCGTGCAACATAAACATCAAACAAAGAATGACAACTCAGAGGTCCCACTTGAGGTTTGTTCAGGTGTATTATATATTCACCACGCCCTGGTACTATTCATTCGACAAAACACACAACCACCACCGTATTTTTACATATGTATCTATATATATATACACAAGTCTCTGTTCATATACTAGAGTCCAACTACTAATGGAGTTTGTAAACTCAGTCCCAGCAATGCATTGCAAACAAAAACAAAAAAGGCTCGATCTCACCGGCGTTTTCCAGATCTATGACGTGTAGATTTCATGATGAGGAAGTTCCACGCAATAATCCGCCCTCCAGGAAGTGGGGAGTATAATCCAGTGTGTGGAGCATGAAAACGGAGCGGCTCTGGGACATTCGACGCAGTTTCTCAGACACGGCCCATCCGTTGTGTTTCTCTCTCGCGCTCCCGGGGCCTGTTTCACAAAGGAGGTTAAGTGTAAACTCTGAGTTCATAAACCCGGAAATCAGGGAAACCCTGGGTTTTCCGTTTCAGAATCGGAGGTTTGTCAAACCAGAGAAAGCAGAGTAAGTCAAACCCGTTTCTGAAAGAGAGTTAACTTTTACTCGGAGTCAGTATCCATGGTTACTTATGCTGTGAACCTAACCTGGTCGGGAGCAGGTTTTATTCTCCAAACTCGAAGTTTCTGCCGGTCCCCTCCCCTTTTTAAAGACGAAGCACTATATTTCGCTTCAACCTTCATTGCCCACATTTCCGTCACGCGATCTAAGTGACAAGAATGGCTTGTCCTTTTTTGGATTACCCAATAGACGAGGAGGCTGCATTAATTCGTAGAGAATTACATTTACGTCGTACGAGGATTTTGAGACCTCGACTCGATGTTTTGTCATTTCCCCATACGTTTTTGTTTGAGCGTTACCGTTTTTCGTTGCAGTCAATTACATATACAATGAAAACAACATTAGGTCTTGCTATGTAGATGTTTCATATGTCAAATATTGTCAACAAAGCCTACATCCATGACATGCTCACATTTGACCTGATTGAATTATGTTTTTATACTTCATTTTTAGCTGCTGCCATGTTCTTTTAATTCCTGCAGGATTGCATCTACGTGAGAATGAAATCAGGGACATTGAATTAGATTAATGTAACAATTACTTTTTGGAAACACAATTTTCTAGCACTGCTTACTTTCTTAATCCCATATAAACCTATACCACTTGATCAATACAGGGGTAGTGTTGCAGTGTGTGTGTGCTGAGCGGGGTGCAATCCACGAGAGACAAGGGGAGGGGCGATTGCAGGTGCAGAGGGGGGGGGGGGGGGGGGGTGAGCACGGATGAGGAGGACGGAGAAGGTGTCATTCCCAGAATAACTGTTTTGGAGTCATTCTTATTCCGCTCTGGAGGTTGAGGGTTTCCAACGGGAAGTGAACCCCGAAGGAGAATTCCCTTCGGCCCTGAAGGAAATCTCCCCTGCGCTTCTGACCACGCACGGTCGGAAAGACGAGAGAAAAGAAGGAAGTCTTTGCGCAGCGAAAGGTTCAACAGTAGACAAAAGTTCACTTTTAAAAACACAATTGCATGTATTAATATTAAAATGACCAACGTTTGCTAGAGGGGAAGGTTAACAAAAAAGTCCTCTAAACATTACCGACGTTAAATGCATTTTCCCCCAGATTGGTTCTGAACACTATGCAGCATTTCATGCAATTACACCAGGAATAACACTTCAAAAGTACACCTAAATATAGCCATTTTTTATTTCACACCTTACGCTATTTAAAAAGTTATTACAGTCAATATTTATAACAATGATTTAAATGCAAACTTAGGCATTAACTTGAGCAGCTATGTTTTCCACGCTAACTGTCTCTGTTTTGCAGATGCAGCGGTGTTGCTTTTCTTCTGGAATATGTTCTCATATTCACTGCAACTCTGCAGCAGCACGTCAAGTTCAGCTGGCGAAAAATACGCAGACCTCTTTTTTTCACGGTTGCCATGGTGACTCGTGATATCTGCGCTCCATTGATAATGGCTTCTTATAGACGCGGTGCGCACGCTCACCTCCGAATCAGTCCACTCAGAGTTGATTGATCTAACGCGGATCAGCTGCTCTGAAACTGAAAACTCAGAGTTGTCAATCTCTCGATTGACCAACTCAGAGTTCAGGTTTGACCTCAGAGTTGGTTGAACCTCCTTTGTGAAACAGGCCCCTGGTCTCTTTTTTTAAAGCATCAGCTGTTTGCCCTCGCTGCCTTTGCGTCATTGGCCGCCTCCCTCTCGTAGATCCGCCTCTTCTTAAAGGGGCATGCTGCTTTTCCTCATTCACAAAAGTCCATTCATAAAAGTCCCAAAACATAAAGCTCTGTCCAGATAAAGTACATTAGCAGCATAAGCAAGTATTCTGCCCCTGCAGGGATTCATAACAAAATACATAAAACAGTGCTCAGCATGCTATTTGTGGCAACGTCACAGACCCCCCCCCCCCAGCCGGAGGTGAAGGGGACAACTGCCCAAAATAGGGTTTAATGTTACTCACATGGACTGTATCAAGTCTATCTGGTTCCTGCCATTTCAGCCTATAATTCACGGGACCCAGAATTTTCGTCACGGTAGCTGGACCGGACCATCGCGGCGCTAGCTTTGACGAGAATTTATCAGAGGCCTTAGACTGCGGATGTGCTCTAACCCAGACCAGATCTCCCACGTGAAACTGCGCATATCTCCGATGGGTATTGTAGTATCTGGCTTGTCTGTGTTTGAACATTCCCACTCTTTGCCTCACCTCCTGTGCTATCTGATGTTGACGTTCAAGTAGAGAATACTGAGGCTGTTGGGGATCCAGTGCTGGCTTTTGGTGTATCAGTCTCTCCAGTGGTCCCTTCAGAGATCGACCCAATGCCAGTTCAGCTGGAGTCCGGCCAGTGCTCTCATGCTGCGTGTTGTTTATCGCGAACCGAAACTCCGACAGCCACTTATCCCACTCCTCGTGTCGACTTCCTACATATGATGACATCATTGTTTTTAATGTGCGATTCACCCGTTCTGTCAAGTTAGTCTGCGGGTGGTAGCTGGTGGTCATCTTGTGTATGACACCCCACTTCTGGCAGAGGTCGGAAATGAGTTGGCTGGTAAACTGCGGACCACGGTCTGATACCAGATATTTCGGTACCCCCCACCTAGTAAAGATCTCATCTCGTAGAATCTGACAGAGACGAGGTGTCTTACTGTCTCTTATCGGAAACAGCTCTACCCACTTGGTGTAATAATCCACTACGACCAAGAGATAGTTGTTGCCTTTCCTGCTCCGAGGAAACGGGCCCATAAAGTCAACACCCAACATGTAAGCAGCCTCCTCCACTTGGGTGGTTTGCAGGAATCCAGCCGGCTTCTGGTTGTCGGGTTTGTACTGCTGACAGATGGCGCATGATTTGATGTGGCTCCAGACATCTTTTCTAATTGAGGGCCACCAAGCCACCTCCAAGATCCGCAGCAGGGTTTTAAGTCGGCCTCGGTGAGCCCCTAGTGGATTGTCGTGGAAATAATGCAAAAAGTTGTTAATTTGCTCTTTGGGCACCACCAGCTGGTATTTTAGTCCTACCCCCTTTGTTGGTACGGTCCGGTAGAGGATGTCCTGTAGAATCTCCCAGCCTATGCGCCCCTTCTGCTGCCCGATGGTCACGGATTTGCTTCTCATCTCTCTGACTTCGGGATCTTTAGTTTGTGCACGTGCGATGTCAGTCAGCGAGAGAGGCAAGCCAGAGGAACAGGTGGTTGCATCGACTGGGATATAAGAGGCCACTACAGAGGGTGGATCATCCCCGATGGCTCTCGAAAGGGCGTCAGGAACCACATTCATGCAACCTTTCCGGTAGTGAACATCAAAGGTAAACTGTTGTAAACGCAGTGTCCATCGTGTTAATCTGGAAGAAGTCTTGGGAGTATTGAATGCCCATGATAAGGCACTATGGTCGGTAAAGACTCTGAACCTGCCACCTTCCAGGTAATGCCTCCACTTTTCCACAGCCCAGACAACGGCTAGACACTCCTTTTCGGAGGTGGAGTAATGCCGTTCTGCCCCTTGGAGTAGACGTGAGGCATAGGCAATCACCTTCTCCCCTTCTGGAGATTGCTGGGTAAGGACAGCACCTAACCCCAGATCACTGGCATCTGTTTGTATTTGGAAAGGCAAGGACAGATCGGGCTGTGCCAGCACAGGAGATGTTTTTAGTGCCCTTTTCAGCTGGTCAAAGCTCCTTTGGCAGTCCTCTGTCCACACCCACTGTACTCCCTTCCTCTTCAGGTGGTTTAATGGGGCGGCCAGATCTGCAAAATGTGGCACAAATTTATGATACCAGCCCACCAACCCCAAAAACCGTTGAAGGGCCTTGAGGTTTTGAGGGATGGGATAGTTTGTCACGGCTGAGGTCTTCTCTTCGTCCACCTCCACTCCTTTGCCTGAGACAATATGTCCCAAGAACCTGAGCTGATCTTTCAAAAAGTGGCACTTTTTCAGATTCAGCGTAAGGTTAGCAGCTTTCAACCTTGCAAAAATGGCCTGAAGATCTTTGAGATGCTGCTCTGCATTAGGAAAATATACAATAATGTCATCTATATACACAAAACAAATGCGCCCCTTTAAGTCTCCCAACACCGTCTCCATGAGCCGTTGGAAGGTAGCCCCTGCATTCCTCAAACCAAATGGCATAACATTGAATTCATAGAGACCCATTGGAGTAATGACAGCTGTCTTAGCTCTATGGGATGGATTCATAGCCACCTGCCAGTAGCCAGACTGAAGATCCAGTGAGCTAAAACATCTTGCACCATGCAACGACTCCAGAATGTCGTGTATTATGGGCATTGGGTACGCATCTAGTGGAGTTTTTGCATTAAGTCTCCTATAATCTATGCAGAATCTGTAGGACCCGTCAGGTTTTTTGACCAACACCACTGGGGAAGCCCAGGCTGACTGAGATGGTCGGATAACATCATCCTCGAGCATCTGCCTTAAGTGTTCCCCAATGATGTCTCTCTTCATCGGGGATACTCGATACGCTCTGGATCGCACTGGGATCTCATCAGTGGTGTGTATGTAGTGTTCGATGACGTTAGTCCGTCCCGGCTTTTCTGCACAGACGGAGGGCCATGCCTGTAAAAATGCTTGCATCTGTGGTGGATGCTCTTTTAGAAGGGCTCCACGAACCTCAGAAGAATTGGGGTGTTGCGATCTGGAGGGAAACCACGAAGGATCCATAGCCACATACAAATTAACAGGCTTGTTGGTGGGAGTCCACGTCAGGCGAGCGGGAGTTCTGTGAAGAAATGGATGTGTATACCGTTTCTCGCGGAAACAAAGCTCATAGGTATTTTCCCCAAAATCAATTTTGACTTTGGTCTTGTTAAGGAAGTCCAGTCCCAAAATCAAAGGGAAAGCCAAGTCAGCATCGGCCATAATGTGAGTCTCTATAGTCCATGTGGTTCCATGCCAGGTGTATGGGAGCGTTATTTTCCCCTCGGCTGTGTGAGATTGGCCATCTGCCAAAACAAAGGTTAAGGGATCTTCAATGCTTAAATTGTCTTCTGTTCTTGCTAGTCTCTGCCATAAACCTTTCTGCATGAGAGTGTACGTACTGCCGGTATCCAGCACAGCTTCCCCAGAAAGCTCTCTGGTTCTAATCGGAACCACCAGTAGGGGAGGTGTTTGAGCTTTGGCTAAGGCAATATGATGACTTCCTCTAGAGTCCTGATCATGACTGAATGAGCATGAGTTACTTTTATTTGTATGTTTTTTCTTGGGTTTATCCCGGGTTGCCTGATTGTTAACTCTAGCCCAGTAATCTCTCTTTGAGGCCCAGTCACGCTCCACCATTGATCCCACCTTCACCAACTGTTCCACTGTGGTCACAGTTCCCCTTAAACAGCTAACAAGAGCAGGATTGCAATTATTCATTATGCGTCTCACTAGCTCTGCTTCAGACATGTCAGACTTCCATTTTAAGCACAATGCTCGATAATCATACACAAAATCTCGCAAGCACTGGTCAGGTGTCTGAACTTTATCTCGTAGCTGGTCCTCCACCTCAGTTAGATAGTCAGTTGGAAGGAAAGCTGTTAAGAAGGACCTTTTAAACTCAGACCAATTATGGATTTTTACTTTCTCAGCCATCCACCAGCTCTTAGCAGATTTCTTCAGGACTGTTGACAAAGTGGCAAGAAGTTCGGCGTCGGTTAAAGGCCTCAGAGACAAAAAATTCTCCACTTGCTCCACAAAGGCTAGGACATCCGGGGTGTTACAGGATTCACCAAATGTTGGGAAGTCGAGGCGCACAGGAGGTTTGGACATAAGAGCAGGAATCCCAGACACATTAACAGAATGCGTGTTTTCTATGTTATGCGGGGGTGGATAAGAGAAAAAAGATGGATTGCTTGGAGTACTGGTTCGTTTTATAAGACTAATCTCATTCTTCCACAGTTCATCCCTTCTCTTAAAACAATCAACTACTCCCTTTTCCAACCGATCTAAGGAGTTTTTCAAAAGAAGTTCCATACTCTCAATATTTCGGTCTACATAATCTCTGAGACTTTGTTCTCTGTTAACAGCGCTTTCTAGGGACGCTCTAAAATCTTCTTCCAGACCATTTACTTGTTCTTTAAGGCCTGCTATGGCACCTTTTATTTCCAGAACTTCACTGTTTGGACATGACACTTCATTGGTTTGTGCTTCATCTTCGTCATCATCATTATCATCGTCATTGTCATCGTTAGATTCACATATTTTCTCTTTGTCGACAATATACAGTTCACTAAGCAGTGATGAAACCTCAGATAAGGGTTCTCTAAAAGTAACAAAGGCATTTGGGTCTCTCCCTGGAGTTGCACTCATGCCTTCACCACAATCAGACTCTCCAAGATCTGCCATGTTTATGAGTCAACACACACCCAGCAAAAAAAAAACAAGAACAACTGGAGGTTGTCGATTTAAAGAAATGCCTCACAGTTCAGTCCCCATACTGGCCACCACTCTGTAACAAACTTTTCTAAACTTAATGTTGGAAAAGAGTACAATAAAGCAATTCAAAATATTAACTGCTTAAATTAAGAAAAACAGGTGCGTGCAACATAAACATCAAACAAAGAATGACAACTCAGAGGTCCCACTTGAGGTTTGTTCAGGTGTATTATATATTCACCACGCCCTGGTACTATTCATTCGACAAAACACACAACCACCACCGTATTTTTACATATGTATCTATATATATATACACAAGTCTCTGTTCATATACTAGAGTCCAACTACTAATGGAGTTTGTAAACTCAGTCCCAGCAATGCATTGCAAAGAAAAACAAAAAAGGCTCGATCTCACCGGCGTTTTCCAGATCTATGACGTGTAGATTTCATGATGAGGAAGTTCCACGCAATATGGCACTTGAACAGGGACTTGTGTATATATATATAGATACATATGTAAAAATACGGTGGTGGTTGTGTGTTTTGTCGAATGAATAGTACCAGGGCGTGGTGAATATATAATACACCTGAACAAACCTCAAGTGGGACCTCTGAGTTGTCATTCTTTGTTTGATGTTTATGTTGCACGCACCTGTTTTTCTTAATTTAAGCAGTTAATATTTTGAATTGCTTTATTGTACTCTTTTCCAACATTAAGTTTAGAAAAGTTTGTTACAGTTGGCATTTCTTCTTCTGCTGATTAACAGCCGTTCTTCTGGGTTTAAGCAGTTTATAGTTCTCTTCGATGTTATGTCTGCAGACATTAGATAGAGGTCCATATCCTTCTTCAGCTGACATCAGCGGCGTTGAGGTCAAATTGTCTGCAGGTCAAAAACTCTCTGCTGAGAATCAGGTTACGTTAGACTTAAAGAGAAAGCGATGAATCAAGGCGTCATATTTCTTGAAATTGTTTGGCTCTTTGACTTACTCCATGTTGTTTCAGACGACCTTGATTAAACACTTCTCAAAGTCCTTCATGGTGTTCAAAACCAGAACCTTGGACCGGTCCGGTGGACTGAGTGGTTTGACGTAAATCCTGCAGCCTTTTACCCAAGTGTTCTCAATCTGCTTACGCTTCCTGAGAAGCCTGTCGTGTTTTGCGATTTCAGCATTCCTTCTGGTCAGATGGTCATTCAGATAAACAGCAAAACCTTTCAGATTCTTCTTTTGATTCATCAGAGCTAGATTGTGTTTTTGATTCACAAACCTGATGAGGATCGCTGGTTTATCCGTCGCCTTTCTCCTGGGGAGCGGGTGGCAGGTCTCGATGGTGTTGAGATCCAGGGAAATCCCTTTAGACGTGAGAAATGATTCTATTTGGTGATCCAGAGACTCTCCACCGATCTCCGTTTCAGCACTGCTAGCTACGCTAGCGCTATTAGCATTAGCAATGCTAGCTCCAACTGCATTTAGCTTTGCCCGAGGTTTGATTGGTACTCCAGTGAGAATGACATTCATCCTTACTTGTTGTTCCACATCGTCCAGTCTTTTCTCCAGAATGTCGTCCCGGTTTTCTCGTTGCTCGTTTTGAGCCCGAAATCTTCGGAACTCTTCCATCAGTTCAATCAGTGGAGCTAGCTCAGCATTCACTTGTTCCATAAAGGGATACACCGTAGCTTTGATATCATCAAGAATCTTTTTAAGGTCTTCGTATTCCTGGGTTTTCTTGGGGACCACGGTCAGCTCTCTTTTTGGAGAAAATCAGCTTTTTAAGTAATTTGAAGATAGTTGTATAGCCGCAGAGAGCCACACACGTCCACGTTGTAACCCCGGAACCAGAAGTTATTCTCTTATTATTTAATTTTCAGTATGTTTTAATTTATTGTTACTTTTGAGCGTTTCAAGTCATTTCAGTGAGCATTGTGGACTTTCTTTCTTTAACTGAGGGGTACCAACAATTTTGTCCACCACTGTATATTTTAGTTTGGGGAAGTTTTTCGACTCCAGCCTGGAAGATGCTACCGCCATCCAGAAGTCCAACAAAGAACTTGGAGTATGGCTCACTAAGCTCGACAAGTCTGGTCTGCCGGGTAGATTTAAAGCTTGGATCTACCAGCATTCCAACTTGCCTAGAGTCTTATGGCCCTTGCTGGTCTATGCAGTCCCAATGACTACAGTAGAGTCCCTAGAAAGGAAGATCAGAGGCTTTCTTCGGAGGTGGCTGGGCCTTCCACGGTGTCTTACCAGCGCGGCATTGTATGGGACAAGTAATATCCTGCAATTGCCCTTCAGTGGCCTCACAGAAGAATTTATGGTAGTACGCACCAGGGAAGTCCTACATTATAGGGACTCCAGAGATGGCATGGTGTCAGCAGCTGGCATTGAAGTGTGGACAGGAAGAAAATGGAAGGCTGGAAAAGCAGTGGAGGAGGCAGAGTCATTTTTGAGACAAAAGGCACTGGTGGGCACCGTGGTGAAAGGCAGAGCGGGCTTGGGCTATTTCCCAAATACTGTGGTCAGCCAGGCCCATGGCAAAGAAAGACACCGTCTACTCTAGGAGGATGTCCAAGCAGGTGTGGAAGAAGAGCGAGCGAGCAGGGAGCATGGACTAGGTGGGAGAGTACACTCCCGCTTAGGAGTAGCTGGGCAGACATCTTGTAGGCAGATTTCCATCGGATCCGTTTCCTGGTACAAGCTATCTATGATGTCCTGCCTAGCCCAGCAAACCTTGTAGCATTGCCACATATTTATTAGGATGGTTATTCTACTATGGGTAAAACAGAAAATAGGGTATACCTTCCGTATGATAGCCCTTAAGTTTAATGGTCCAGTGTTTTGTGTTTGTTTACATGATTGATTTAATGTTTGTGGGCGTGTGGAGGATTGCAGCATGTAAAGTTCATGGACTACAAATATGGTGGTCCCGTCACCTAGGTGACGGTTGATTGGGCAATCACAAAAGGTGTGGAATGATGGAAAAACATGACTTGGCAAAAAACACCAGACCGTGAAGGAGGGCATGCCCAGAGCGAGTCAGCAACAGCCGCGAGACGAGGATTTCTAGCCACAGCCCAGCACGTCAACTGTGCATATCGGATTGTGTATTCTTTTTGTGGGAGTCTTCCCGCCTTGGGGGTGAGGCCCCAGACATTCCGCTTTTCGGGGGACGATCGTGGGTCAACGGAGCCGGTAAGGCGTATGATTTCTAACTTGCGGACGGAGCATTCAAAAGCCCCGCGCTAGTTGAGACTGCTTCCGCAGTTATGGGTGGAAGACGCCAACAGGAGTGGAGGGACATAAGGAACATTCAGACTGGGGGTGTATGTGTGTAGGGGGGTGAAGGGTTGTTGATCTCTGGGGTATGTTGTATATATATCTATATATTTGTGAATAAGGCGATTTGAATCCCATTCGGTCTGCATATTTTTGTTTCTTTCATATACACTTAAATAATCAACTATAATCAGCATTTAAGAAGGAACAACCGGACCTGTGGGTTTGTAAGGCTTTCAAATTTTGTTTGTAGAGTGTTACAACCTCCATGTCTTGGGAAAGAGTGAAACACCATCCTGCCTTCTTTGCTCTGGGAGTGGCTCTTTAGAACATCTCCTCAGCAGCTGCCCAAGGGCTCTGGCTGATGGTCGCTACCGTTGGCACCATGACCAGGTGCTTAAAGCTCTTGCTGAGAGTTTAGCCTCAGCCATTAAAACCAGCAAAAACCAGCGCGCTCCAAAGAAGGCTGTACCCTTCATCAAAGCTGGAGAGAAACCTCAGGCGCGGCTACAAGGAACAACAGGCCTCCTCCACAAAGCCTCGGACTGGCAGCTGCAGGTCGACCTGGGAAAACAGCTAAGGTTCCCTCAGCATATTGTTAGTACAAATCTCCGCCCAGACATGATATTAATCTCTGAAATTTCAAAAAGCCTGATAATGCTGGAACTCACGGTGCCCTGGGAATTTACAAGTATTAATAAAATGCTTTGAAATTACAATCAGTGCAATAATCAGAAAGTCCAGATTGTTGTCAATTAATTGTAATCGAATTTGAAATGTATTCGAATTGAAAGTGTTAATGATTATATTTTTGGATTTGAGCCAATTATGAAAAGCAGACCAAAACTCTTTTACATGAAAATGCTCAAAGAAAAGATGTTCCACAGTTTCTACATCATTTCCACAAAAGACACAAAGATCACTATCCCAGTTAAAGCGAGAATGTAAAAAATGATTGGAAGGGTAAATATCATTTAACGGGAATGGTCCAAAAATAGCACTGCTCATGTAGCAAACCACTATATTGTGGCGATCTGGGGGTTAGCCCCGCCTTCAGCTTTTAAGACTCATAGGAAGCGGGGAATCTTGGTTCTGTTTAATCGCTCACCATAAGTGAGGGAGCTGTGAGTAGAAGTGAGGTTAATGCTGTTTGGATGGTGGTGGGTGTGTTCAAAACAGATGGACAAATATGATTGTCCGCTAATTTAAGTGAGTGGAGCAGATCCATACATGTGTGGCCGCTACTAAGTAAGAGTGAATTAAGACTGGGGCGCAACATTCAGTACTTGCCTGGTTAGTAGAGGGTGGTGATTCAGTGCTTGCTATTAGTAATTGTGGCACTTTAGTTCTGCTATCGTGAAATATATGGCAGAGTATGGAACGGCCTGACCCTTGCGAAACGGCGCTCTCGCCTTTGAGAAAGAGGCGTGTGTGAGGAGGAGAAGGGGAGGGGTAGTGGGCACAGGTTGCGAGGTAAAATGGCGCACGGAGACCATTGCCCAACACCTGGATCATCGGGTGGCTTAAGTTACTCAGATCATTCTAATAATGTCATTCTTCACTAACTGTTGCGGACATTTTTAATAATTGTCTGTATTTTCCTTATACATTTACTTTTACGGTTGTTCAGTTGGTGATAGTAACGTATAAATAAAGACAGAAGGTGATGCAGGCTGGAAAACAGCTGCACTTTTTCAGACCATAAATAAAAAATAGATCATTTGTTTATGAAAGTATTGAGGATTTTGGAGGATTTTTACTCTTGGAGTTGCACAAAATTAGAGAAATTCCAAATATTTTTGGAGTAATCATGAGTTCTGTAGTTTAGTCTTTAATATTTGATGAGACCTAAACATGATTTCCACAATAACAGGCTTTTAAATAATCAAATCCTTCTGATACGTTTCACTAAGACACACACACAGGACCAGAGACACACACAGGACCAGAGACACACACACAGGACCAGAGACACACACAGGACCAGAGACACAGACACAGTACCAGAGACACACACAGGACCAAAGACACACACGGGACCAAAGACACACGCAGGACAAAAGACACACTCAGGACAAAAGACAAACACAAACAGAACATCACACACTAAGCAGATATGAACTTGCTAAAAATGATGTCAGGAGTTGAGCTCTAAGAAAATGACGAAAGAGCAAAGAAAATGGAATAATTTGATTTATTATTTCTAAATTATTATTATTTCCTGGCTTTGTTTGTTCATACTTGCATAATTTTGACAGAATAAATTTATTATTCTGTATTTATATTCCTGTCTGTTTTTATTCACATTTATGTTTAAAAAGTTGAAGTTAAGTTAAAGTTTAAAAGGTTTAAAAGTTTAGCTCTAGTGTGTTCAATAAATGTTTATCTTGTTCGGCCCGGAACCTAACGAGTGTTTTGGATTTAGGCCCCCTCTGCAACTGTGTTTGACCCCCCTGTAATACGAGTCTAGAAAATTCATGCATGTTTATGTGTGTAAAATGAGCAAATAAAAATAGGGCACACAAAAGGACGTCCTCAAATTGTGTTTGTGTGTGTGTGTGTGTGTGTGGGGGGGGGGGCTAGGAGGTTTTTAGTAAACAGGTCCTGTGGTGCCCCTTCATACCACTTAGTGCCCATGAAATAGCCCTCGGTCTCAAAAAGGTTGGTTCCCTTTGTAAAGTCCTCTGCCGATTAGGCATCACAGGGGCAGCAAAAAAGAGGGCCATTAAATCCGTGAGCAAAGCCGCAGAGAAGGCTACGAGGTGGCTGTGGATGAAAAGGGCTGATCCGTGGACTGCTGCTGGGACGCAAGTCGGGGTCTGATCAACCCCGGTTGGGTCACCTGGGTGAGGGTGTATGATGTTGTGAGACCCGAAACACCAGATGATCTCAGGATACATCACTGAGGATGCATCCCAGTGCATCCATGAGATGTTTCATGCATAAATTGCAATGTTTTGTATCATGTATGTATAATGTTTCCCAAAAATTAAACAATTTTAAATTTATTTAGAGATTTTACAGTCTTACCAAAACTGATTAATCTGACTGATAACTCCTGTTAATATGAGCTCACATGTGCATGCATCAATTGATGATTGATGATGAGGCTTTTTTTCTCCAGTGGGGGAGATGTTGCCCCAAACCATCATACTGCCACCCCTAAAAGATGTTTCTCTCTCAGTGCAGCATTCAGCAGAGTGTTCTCTACCTTCTGCTCACTTTGATCATATGCTACAAAAAACAAATCTGATCTCATCTCTGAACATAACAGGCTCCAGTGTTGCAGACACCAGGAGGGACAGTGAAGGTCACTCATGGCTGCTCAGGTGTTCTGCTGCAGTTTGTTCTGGTCCCGTCAGACGTGAGACAGACAGGACTCAGTGTTGACAGAGGATGGAGAGAGCTTTGGTCTGGTTCTGGGGCTCAGTCCAGAAGAAGTCTCTGGCTGTGGACACAGCAGCTGTTGGGCAGAGACCATCAGGCTGCATTATCGTGAGCATTTCCTTCCTGCTTCCTGCTCTCATCTCTGCTTTTTCTAGGAATGGAAGCTGCTGCATCTACGAAGGGACCGGATGTTGTCTCATTCTGATGAGCAGGGATTCTTTTTCAGTGGGAGTCTCAGAGAGAAGGGGTACATCTTTTGGTTTAAACCTGACTGTCCCCCACACGCTCTTCTGCTGGGTGGGGGTTTGCTAACTTGACCATCTAAGCCAGGGGTGGCCAAACCTTTTGACAGAAGGGTTGGACCAGGAGCAGATGGACAAAAACATGCTTTAATTTTGGTAGAAACTTCTCATATATACTTTAATGCAGAACATTTTTGAGTTTTTATTTTCAAAACTGTGACTTTTTTTCTCATTTTAGTACCATTTACACCTATAAGTTGATGTCCCATTAGGGAAAAACGCAAAATTAGAGAAATGCTGTGTTCATGCAGTGTTGGAATAATCCAACAATCCACAACAAGTCAAGCTAGAAGACTTTGAATCGACTGAAGCTGCAGAAAGATGGAGAAGTAGTGTCTGTTGGAACATAAATGCAGAAGAGTATCCTCTGCCAGAGACGGATGCAGGTGAGAGGTCAGCATGGAGGAGTCCCAGCAGGATCGGGTCTCCTCCTTCCACTCTGAGAAGACTCTCAGATGTTACAGAAATGCATAGACAGCCAGGTGAGAAGTCAAACTTCTGTGAGGTGTGCAGGAAATGTTTCCGAAGCGGTTCCGTCCTGAAGGTCCACATGAGAATCCACACGGGCGAAAAGCCGTTTTTCTGCCAAATCTGCGGAAAGCGATGCCGTCAGCAGAGCGACCTGGGGCGCCACATGATGGCTCACACGGGCGAGAGGCCCTTCCCATGTCACCTGTGTGAGAGGAGTTTCATCCAGAGGGGGGATTTGCTGCGCCACATGAAGGTGCACACGGACGAGAGGCAGTTCCCCTGCAGGCTCTGCACCAAAACCTTCAGCGAGGACGGCCAGCTGAGCCGGCACATGAGGAACCACAGCAGGAAAAAGCCCTACTCGTGCAAAGTCTGCAAGAAGAGGTTCATCAAGAAGACTCACCTGACGGCTCACGCCAGGACGCACACGGGCGAGAAACCCTTTCTGTGCGACACCTGTGGGAGGGGTTTCATCAACCGCAACAATCTGACGTGCCACAAGAAAGTCCACACGGGCGAGAACAGAGGACACACCCTGGACTTGGTCATAACCTACGGCCTGTCTGCTGGTGTGTCCTCTGTTGTTGACTTGGCTGTGTCAGACAATTATTGTGTGTTTTATAAGGTGACTGGTTTTATCCAGCAAGAGGCCTCAGTGAGAACTGTGACGAAGCGATATATAACTCCTGAAGTGGCAGAAAATTTTATTGACATTTTAAAACAAACTCCTGCTCAGATTTTACCTTTGTCCTGCGATTCTCTGACTGATGATTTTATTGACAGACTTAAGTTTGCCATTGATACAGCCGCTCCAATGAAAACAAAAATCTTGAAACATAATCCGAAGACGCCTTGGAGAAACGGTGCTATTTTAAATCTGAAGAGAATTTGTAGGAAAGCAGAGAGAAAATTTAGAAAAACTAATTTAACAGTCGACTATGACTTTTTAAAGGATCAACTAAAAATGTACAACCACGCTGTTAAACAGGCAAGGACACTTTATTTTTTCTAATCTCATCACAAATAATAAAAACAACCCCCGGTTTCTTTTTAAGACTATTGATTTTTTATTAAACAAAGATTTTAATAAATCTATCATGCCTCACTCACAAACTGCATGTGAGGACTTTGCTGACCACTTCGGGAGTAAAGTCAATGCTATTAGATCTAACCTTCAACCGGTACATAACAGTAATCCTAGCAGGTCAGTGGCATTGTCTTTACCCGAGGAAACACTGGAGAGTTTTGTCCTGGTTGATGCAGAGATGCTTGGTCGAGTTTTTTCCCAAGCAAACACTACAACCTGCCTTTTAGACCCTATTCCCACTTCTCTTTTTAAAACATTTTATAAATTCTTTGAGTCCGAGATTTTAAACATAGCTAACTGCTCTCTTCAGACTGGGGTCTTCCCCTCTGCCTGTAAGACGGCCGTGGTGAGGCCCCTTCTGAAGAAGAGTAACTTGGACCCAAAGATCATGGACAATTACAGACCTGTGTCCAACTTACCATTTTTAGGAAAAATTATTGAAAAACTTGTTTTTATTCAATTGCATGATTTTTTAAATGAACATAATGTTCTTGAAAAGTGTCAGTCTGGTTTTAGGACAAATCACAGTACTGAGACGGCCCTTTTAAAAATTTTAAATGATCTCAGAAATACTTATGACTCGCAGAAACTTTCTGTTCTGGTGCTGCTAGATCTAAGTGCCGCCTTTGATACGGTAGATCACCATATTTTACTTGACAGACTAAGGAGTCGGGTCAGCCTCTCAGGAACTGCTCTTAACTGGTTTCACTCCTATCTCACAGATCGCCATTTTTTTGTAAGTATGGATACTCGTTCCTCAGGAGTCCATGAAATAAGTTGCGGGGTTCCCCAGGGTTCAATCTTGGTTCCAATACTTTTTAACTTGTATATGTTGCCTCTTGGGGATGTCATCAGGAGACTTTCACTGCTATGCTGATGATACACAGCTTTACATCGCCGTGTCTCCTGATGACCTTGAACCTGTCAACACTTTTTTAAACTGCATTTTAGATATAAAGCTGTGGATGGCAGAAAACTTCTTACAGCTCAACCAGGACAAAACTGAAGTTTTAATCATTGGTCCTGAAGACAAGAGAGAGAAGATTTTACCCAAACTTAGGAATTTTAAATCTTCTCAATGTGTGAGAAACCTGGGTGTTCTTTTTGACTCTGAGCTGAATTTTATTCCC
Source organism: Oryzias latipes (assembly GCF_053564925.1). Lineage (NCBI taxonomy): Eukaryota > Metazoa > Chordata > Actinopteri > Beloniformes > Adrianichthyidae > Oryzias > Oryzias latipes. The sequence continues at coordinate 15,847,647 of NC_136253.1, read as the reverse complement.
CACATCAGAAACGTTGTGAAAACAGGATTTTACCATCTTAAAAACATTGCCAGAGTCCGCCCGTTCCTCTCTCTTGCCAGCACAGAGGTGCTAATGCATGTTTTTATTTTTAGTCGTTTAGATTATTGTAATGCCCTGCTCTCTGGTTTACCGAAAAAGTCGATCTCAAATCTGCAACTATTACAAAACTCTGCGGCACGAGTTCTGACGAGGACCAGAGGGCGGGAACACATTACACCTATTTTAAAATCGCTGCCTTGGCTCCCTGTGCGTTTCAGGATTGATTTTAAAGTTCTTTTAATGGTTTATAAATGTTTTTATGGTCTTGGGCCTTCTTATTTAAATGATATTATTTTAAAATACGAAACCCTCGCAGACCCTGAGGTCCTCTGGCACTGGCCTCTTGGTTGTCCCTAAGGTGAGGACCAAGACACACGGTGGGGCTTCGTTCTGCCATTACGGCCCTCGCCTGTGGAACGGCCTGCCAGAGAGCCTCAGGGCCGCAGAGACTGTAGAGGTTTTTAAGAAGAGGCTCAAGACCCATCTTTTTAGTCTGGCTTTTAAATGACTTTGAACATTTCCTATGTCTTTTTATTTTTTATCTATCTATTTTTTAATTAATTTATTTATTTACGTATTTATTCATTTATTTATTTGTAAGGACTATTATTATCTCTGTTTTTAATATGCTATTCTTTTTATTGTTATTTTACCAATGATACGTAGGTTATGTTTTAATCAGTTTACGTATTTTATTTTTTAATTACTAAAATTGTTAAATCTTATTTTATTTTTATTTTTTATATTTTTTATATTTTTATTGTTGTTATTTTATGATAATTTTTATTCTGATGTTTTTAACTCCAGTGTTTCCTCTTGGGGATCCATTTTTCTGGGGCACCACTGGCTTGACCTGTAGGGGGTGCTGTTGCTGCAGTGCCTGTTCTCGTTGGGCGGGCTGGGGTCCCGCTCCGTGGTCTAATAGCCATGGAGTGGGCCCTGGGCTGCTCTGTGCTGGGCGGGCGCTGTAGTACTGACCCCAGTGGTCGGGCTGGGCCTTGGAATAAATGGATCCCCATCATATCATATTGTTTCCTCGCAGCAGTACCAAGCCAGACCTTCTTTAAGCTGCAGTTCTTTGTTTCTGTTCAGGGTTCTACGGGGGGAACTGGGTAGGTGGGGTGTGGGTGGGTGGGTTGGGAGGGGGGGGGTGATGGAGGGGTCCCATCTTTGTGTGATTGTCCTTTGTTTGCTGTTTTTAACAATCTTCGGCTTTTATGACTGTTTTATCTGCTTTTATGTGAAGCGCTTTGTGTTTTTAACTGAAATGAAAGGCACTATATAAATAAATAAAGTTTGAGTTTGAGAAGCCCTTCATCTGCTCCGTGTGTCTGAAGACGTTCAGCCGCAACGAACACCTGTGGAGCCACATGATGCTGCACAAGGGGGAGGAGACTCTGTGCAACCGGTAACACCGAGATGTGGGCGTGGTCTTCTTCCCTGTTGCTTCTCTTTTACGTCAGAATAATAGTAGAGCAGCTTGTGAAGGCAGGCTGAACATGGTCCTTCTGCGTATGAGCTTCATGAGCGTCGCTGTGAAGATCTGAAGGCGGCGGTTTCAGAATCTGCTGCCGTGGTTCCCAGGACCTTCAGGCAGCTGGAAGAAAGTCGCTGGATTTGTCCTCACGTCCCTTTATATTCCTAAAAATGAGCACTCCAGTGGAATCACCTGATGAACCTCCAGGGAAGCAGGAAGGTGTGGTCCTTAAATTTCACCAAAGTTGTAGGAGAAATTGGCCTGCAGGTTTAATTCTGAAAGTTCTTTGAAAGATCTGCCATAGAAAGATACCAACCAGAACATCTGGAGTTTTTAACCCTTGTGCTATCTTAGATGACCCCACCCTTACATTGATGTGTTATTCCTACCATGACAAAGGTGGATAAAGGTGGAAAGATTTCATGTAATCCATGGACACCAGTGAAGATCACAAATAATTGAAGAAAAAAGGTTCAGAGCACTGTCTAGTAGGTCTAGATGACCCAACTCCCAATGTTAACGTGCCTAGGATAGTACAAGGGTTACGGTTGTATAGATGTACTCAAGAAGACATCCAAAACTTTGAAGGATTTCAACACTTTTCATTTCATGCTTTGGGTTTTAGGATTGCTACCAAACGTAAAGGTTTACTGGTTTATGTTTTATATGAATTTATGTGATAAACACAAATAAAAATGTTTACATTCTTTCCAAGTCTTACCTTTCTTCATCATCAGAACTGAAACTAATCTACATCAAAGTTTGTGTTGATGAACTGTGAGTTTTTGAACCTTTATGTAGATGTTTATTGGTTGATGTGGCTCATCTGCTCATGTGAATCCTCCCACAGTGTTTCATTAGCAGCTGTAACCACAGAGACTCTGATCAAACAGGAATGAACAGAATCCATCTGATATGAAGCTGTGCTTTGAAAACCACTTCCCTCCTCTTTGAAGAGTAGTCCCATATCTGTCTTCAGGTTTTTGTACAGTCTCTTCTACACTTTGGATCACTGTGTGTCTACAGCACAGTAGTAGAGAGCTGTGTCTGCCAGGGTTAACTTTCTGATGGTCAGTTCAGTTGATGTGTCTGTTGTTCTGGATTCATATCGTTTATCTGGAAAAAATTCTCTCGTGGAACTTTTTGCTCCTTTCCAGAGAATAAACTGAGGAGCCTGAAGGTCAGAATCATGTTTATACCAGTACAGTAGGACATAGTTGCTACTTGTCTGATAGTTACATTTCATTGTAACAGATTTTCCTTCATGTTCTTTAAGTTGGTCCTGGTAAGTAAATATTGTGTCTCCAGCTGTGAGTCCTGAAAAAAGTGGAGAAAATGAAGCCATTAGATGAATGAGATGATGAGTTGATGCAGCAGCTTCAAGCAAACTTGAATCTCTGTTCTTAAACTCACCTAGAATGTGAGATAGAAGCAAAAAGAGGTAAAGCAACATTTTTTTGGAGTTCTTGAAGCCACACAGACAGCAGATGAACTCTGTTCTTCCACTGCAGCACAATGAAGAAGAAATAATGTCACTGGATGACCTGAAGTTCAGTGGGCGGGGCCAATGAGCTCTTTTTCAGTTCAGCTCAACCAATCAAAGAGTTTAGTTCTTCCACAGCAGCTCTGTCTCTGATCTTTACTGCTTCATTTCTCTGTTGTCTTTGTTTTCGGTTCAATGATTCAACAATCAGAGCTTACATAGTGTTTGACGCCCTCATGTGGATGTTGTGTAGTATTGTGTTGTTGCAGGTTTTTGTATAGCGTTTTGTTGTTTCCTGTCACTGTGGGCTGCACAGCACAGTAGTACACAGCAAAGTCTGTCAGTGCAGCAGAGGAGATCTGCAGATTTATCAGTTTATCATCATCTTTCACTTCATGAGAAAATCTAGGATCCAAACTCTGTATTGTTGCTTTTGAACCCAAGTGAGAGAAGAAGAACTCTGGAGGTTTTCCTGGAAACTGTCGATACCAGAAGAAATAATCACTCGTTGATAGTTTGGGATATTTGTAGGACAGAGTGACAGAAGTTCCTTCCAAAGTGGACTCTTCCTTCTTGACTGCAGTGAGTTCTTCACAGCTGACATCTAAAGGAAGAGAGAAGTCAGATCAGTGATGGACAAACATCAAATGCTGAAATGGATCTTTGAAAGAATCCCATCAACCTGTTCCAATGACTAGAAGCAGCAGAGTGAACACAGATGTCTGCACAGACAGCATGTTGGATGAAGCTGATGTTTGGCTTTTGTGTGTTGAACTGTGTTGAAAGTGGAAGTTTGTGTCTCTTCTATTGTTCACTAACAGCTCAGCTCCTCCCTCAATCTCTCCATCTGCTCTTTCATCTGTTCTTCCTCTTCTCTCTCCTTTTTCTCCTTGTTAACAGTCTGCCTAAAGGTGCGATGTTCTTCATTGATGAAAACTCAATGCCTTTAGAAGTTCTCTTGTCTTTTCTGTAAAGTTCCTCCCTGAGATAGATAAACTTTGAGCTTTTATTCTATTCATAGATCTCTGAGATTACTCTGAGATAGTTTTCTTTTCTTCAGATGAGTCTGGCATTTTCAGATCCTGACTTTATGAACATCACAGAACTGTAGAAAATGTGTTTACTGTTGTGCTTTAGTTTTCTTTGTGGCATTTCGGACAGCCTTTCTATCACAAAGTGTTTGCGTCAGCATCAAGACAATTTTCTTTTTCACCTTGTAAACTAGCTTTTTAGTACACAAACACTGATTTTTAATCAATGTTTTACTTTTCTCTACAGCTTTATTTAGTTTCGAGTGTTTTCTCGAACCTCTCCTACAACATGAAAGCTTTGGAGGTCAATGAAATCATGAGTTCACAATGGGGATAAAGATTACATTTAGAGCACCCTCTAGTGGATAACGTGGAGTATTGTGTTGACTGCGAGTTTTTGTACAGAGTTTTGCTGTTTCCTGTCACTGTGGGCCGTCTTCTCCTTTACACTCTGAAGAAGAACAGAACATGCAGAGGAAGAGATGAATCAATAAAGATGATTGATTAAAGGACAACAATCAGCAGCTTTAACAGCTCTTAATGTACTGCTCAGTAATGTGTTGAAGTGTTTGAAGAGGAAACATGTTGATCTTTGTGTCCTACCAAAGAAAAGAGCAGCAAGAAGAATCCACAGCCAATGTTCCATCTGTACAACAAGGTTTCAATCAACAGGAGAAACTAGCTGATGTTCAACATTCACTCTGACAATTGTTCTCTTCACAGCACCACTTTTTGTTGACTGAATGTTGAATGCAGAGCTGAAGGAGAGCCCCGCCCACTTCAAAATGTCGCCCTCTGGTGGAGGAACAGAAGCTGCACTGCAGTGAGGAAAAGTGTGACAATATTTCAGTTCAGCTGAAACTAACAGAAAAAGAAAACATCATAAATCTATGATGTTTGTACAAATGGGATTACTTTCAGCAAGTACAAAAAAACCTTGTTTCTTTGAAACACCTTTGTGAATTTGGGTTTCTGTTCTTACAATTCCACCTTCTCTTCTACAATGTGGAAAATATTATAAACCTGGTGTTACTGTTGCGTATTTGTCACATTATTTTAAAAGGACTTTGATTAAAGCGATAAATGAGAGTGGAGTGTAATCAAAGGCATGATGGGAAATAAACAGAAGCTTACTCCACGCCAACGGTCCCACCTACAATTTAGAGGTAACTCGGAAAGACGGCACCTGGGACAGTATGGGTTAGCACCCCAGCCTGTGTCTTTCGTGAGAGAGAACCCAAACAAGCTACGGAAAGCCCTACAAAGAGATACCCGAGAGGGGGGTAGGATGAGATCTCCATCCGGACGGAACTAAGGTTAAGAACTCATGCAAACGGACAAATGACAAACGTGATATGTATTTGCAGAAAGCTGTGCAAGAATCATCGTGGCCTAAAAATCCACCAGGCCAGAATGAAATGCTTGGAGCGGGAAAGTGAGGCGCAACGCACAGGTCTCAAACCTGGTGAGACTTGGGAGACGACCACAGAGCCCAGTCCCTCCACAGACCAAAGCCTCCCAACCCCAGCTGAGTAGTTCCGCAGCAGCGGATTAAGTGGCCCCCAGCCAATAAATGGAGTGAGTGGCGTCCGTTTGATGAGGATGTGTCCAACATCATCCAAGCCGCCGCCAAAGGAGATGCTTAGAGCCAACTCCAAACGATGACTACCATCATTGTTAGCTATGCTGCAGAAGGATTTGGCCACATAGAGAAAGGACAGACCAAGCATACCCCCTACACCAGGAACCGCAGGGTTACTAAGATACATCACCTGCGTCAGGAGTTGCGTAACCCTCAAGAAAAAGCACAAGACAGCTACTGAGGAGGAAAAAAGAAAATTAGCAGAGCTGAAAAACATCCTGCGAAAGCAGCTGACGAGCCTACGCAGAACTGAGTGGCACCGGAGACGGGGTAGAGAGAGAGCCAGGAAGCGTGCGGCCTTCATCGCCAATCCCTTCGGCTTCACAAGGAAACTCCTTGGGGACAAGCGCAGCGGTCAGCTTGAGTGTTAAACAGAGGAAGTGAACCAATTCCTCCAGGACACAGTGAGTGAACCCCTGAGAGAGCAAGAACTGGAGCCCAACAAAGATCTAATCAACCACGCCCCACCTACAACTGAGTTCAATCTGAGGGAGCCAAGCCTGAAAGAGGTTGAGGAGATCATCAAGGCAGCTCGCTCAGCATCTACCCCAGGCCCCAGTGGTGTACCTTATGTGGTATATAAACGCTGTCCACAACTTATCAGACACCTGTGGAAAATCTTAAGGGTGATTTGGTGAAGTGGAAGAGTTCCTGACCAGTGGAGGTGGGCTGAAGGAGTGTGGATCCCCAAAGAGGATAACTCGAAAAACATCAACCAGTTTCGAACCATTTCGTTGCTGAGTGTTGAAGGGAAGGTGTTTTTCAGCATCGTCTCACGAAGACTGACAGAGTTCCTCCTCAAAAATGACTACATCGACCCTTCAGTGCAGAAGGGGGGGATTCCTGGAGCACCCGGCTGCTTGGAGCACACTGGTGTAGTTACACAACTCATTAGAGAGGCACATGAAAACAAAGGCCTAGCTATGGGTCAATTCCACACAAATGGTAAATGGCGTATACTTATTTAGCGCTTTCTGCCTTCTTACGAAGGCCCAAAGCGCTTTACAGTCACAGTCCCATTCACCCATGCACACACACATATACACACACATTCACACACACATTCACAGACTGATGGCGGATCCGCTGCCGAACACTGGCGCCATCCTCCCACCAGAGGCAAGGTGGGGTTCAGTGTCTTGCCCAAGGACACTTCGACACATGGGCGTGCAAGGCGGGAATCGAACCTGCAATCTTACGATCATGGGTCGACCGCCCTACCGCTGCACCACGACCCCCACAAGCTGGTTGAGCTCGCCTTACACCTCCACCATGTCCCCAGTAAGATCAAGGACCTGATCGTGGACTACTACAATAATTTCAGGATGCAGGTCACTTCTGGGTCAGGGACTGAAGAGACTCATCACCTGGGCAAGGATTGTCAAGGAACGAAGATGTGGACACAAGATGCAGGACGACAGAAGTTGAGAACACAAGGATTTTAATCCTGAGGAAGGCTCTGAGACTCGTAAACTAGTAACAGTCATAAGAGAACGATCCGGTGATAAGTGAGGAGGAACACAAGGTATATATACACACAACAGTGATTGACAACAGGTGAGTAAAACAGGTGCTGGCGATGAAGACGTCAAGTCCACAGAAGCACAACAGAACACCGAACCGGAACCTAACAAAATAAAAGCCCCAACCCGGAAGTGAAGGTGAACCTAACCGCCCTGGACCCCGGTACCCGACAGTACCCCTCCCTCAAGGGGCGCCTCTGGGCGCACCACTGGGCTTGTCAGGATGGCGGCGGTGGAACTCCCGGAGCATGTCCTTGTCCAGCATCCTTGATGTCGGCTCCCAGAACCTCTCCTCGGGCCCGTACCCCTTCCAGTCCACCAGGTACTGCAGACCCCGACGTCTGACGTCCATGATGCGTCTGATGGTCCATGCAGGCTGACCGTCGATGATACGAGGCGGTGGCGGTTGGGAGGGAGAAGGCTGGAGAGGACTCTTAACATGTGGTTTGAGCTGAGAGACGTGAAAGACTGGATGAACACGCATAGTACGAGGAAGGCGCAGTCGGACCGCCACAGGGTTGATGACCCTCTCCACCTCGAAAGGCCCGATGTACTTGGGAGACAGCTTCCTCGACTCCGTCCGCAGCTTGATGTTAGCTGTAGATAGGAGAACCAACTGACCTGGTGTGTAGGTAGGTGCAGGTAACCTATGCCGGTCGGCCAGTCTCTTGTTAGCTGCGGACGAGAGAAGGAGAGCAGCGCGTGCCTCCCTCCAGATGCGCCTGCAGCGGCGGTAGAGGTGTTGAACCGACGGGACCGTCGCCTCCTTCTCCTGCTCCGGAAACAATGGAGGTTGGTAGCCCAGGGAACTCTCAAAGGGGGACATACCTGAAGCAGATGATGTCATAGAGTTGTGGGCATACTCAACCCACGGCAGCAGGGTGCTCCAAGAGGTCTGGTTACGGGAACAGACGCATCGGAGAGCCACCTCAAGGTCCTGATTGGTCCTCTCGGCCTGCCCGTTGGACTGTGGATGGAACCCCGAAGAGAGACTGACCGTGGGGCCAAAGGCTGCACAGAAAGTCTTCCATAATTGTGAAATGAACTGAGGGCCGCGGTCAGAGATGATATCCACCAGAATGCCGTGCAGCCGGAACACGTGTTCAATGACCAGTTTGGCGGTCTCAACGGACGAAGGCAGCTTCCTCAGGGGCACGAAGTGGGCTGCCTTGGAAAACCGGTCCACGATCGTCATGATTGCAGTCTTCCCAGAAGAGGATGGCAGACCGGTAACAAAGTCCAGGGCGATGTGGGACCACGGGCGGCTCGGGACAGGTAAGGGGTGTAACAGACCTGCTGGTGGTCGATTGCTGACCTTGTTCTGGGCGCAGATCGTGCAGGCCGAAACAAACTCTCGGGCGTCCTTCGCCAAGCTGGGCCACCAGAAACAGTGACGCAGGAAGGAGACAGTTCTGTGTACACCGGGGTGACAAGTGAGGCGAGTAGCGTGAGCCCATTGAAGGGCCTGACTCCTTACGGCCCTGGGTACATAGAGTCTGTTATGTCTGACTGGTCTGACTACCAGGGTCAGGTTCCCGGGTCTGGGCAGCTTTGATATCCCTCTCCAGCTGCCAGGAGAGGGCACCCAGAACACAGGAGGCAGGTATCACAGTCTTAGGTTGCTGCCTCTCCACCACTGGTTCCTGTTGCCGAGAAAGAGCGTCCGGTTTGACGTTCTTGGAGCCAGGGCGGTAAGACACCACAAAATCAAAACGAGCAAAAAACAGTCACCACCGTGCCTGTCTAGAGTTAAGCGTTTTGCGGTCCGGATATAGGACAAGTTCTTATGATCAGTCCAGACCACAAAAGGCTGACCCGCCCCCTCCAACCAGTGCCTCCACTCCTCCAACGCCAACTTGATGGTCAGAAGCTCCTTGTCACCCACGTCATAGTTCGTCTCCGCCGGATTAAGCCGGCGGGAGAAGAAGGCGCAAGGATGGAGCTTGCTGTCCGCACCCTTACGCTGGGACAACACAGCTCCAACCCCAGTGTCCGAAGCGTCAACCTCCACAACGAACTGGGCGGAGGGATCAGGTTGGACAAGGACTGGCGCCGTGGTGAAAAGGCGTTTAAGGTCCCGAAAAGCGCCCTCAGCGGCCTCCGTCCAAAGAAAAGGAAAGGAGGTGGAGGTCAGACCCGTAAGGGGAGCTGCGACTGAGCTGTAATTCCGGATGAAACGGCGTAGATAGTTGGCAAACCCCAAAAACCGTTGGAGCTGTTTACGAGTGGCCGGGACGGGCCAATCCACCACCGCACTGACCTTAGCCGGATCAGGTCGCACCTCCCCACCTGTGATTACAAAACCCAGAAACGATACACTAGAGGAGTGGAAATCACATTTCTCGGCCTTCACAAACAGTTTATTCTCCAGGAGCCGTTGGAGAACCAGACGAACATGCCGCCTATGTACGCTGGGGGTCCTGGAGAAGATGAGAATATCATCCAGGTACACAAACACGAAATGATGGATGTAATCTCGTAACACATCATTAATCATGCCCTGGAAAACAGCTGGAGCGTTGGACAAACCAAACGGCATCACCAGATACTCATAGTGTCCAAGATGTGTGTTGAAGCGGTCTTCCACTCGTCACCCTCCCTCATACGCACCAAGTGGTACGCATTCCTTAAGTCCAATTTAGTGAAGATCTGGGCCTCCTGCAAAGACTCAAATGCAGTGTTCATGAGAGGAAGAGGATAACAGTTCTTAATAGTGATGGCGTTTAACCCACGAAAATCAATGCATGGCCGTAAAGAACCGTCTTTCTTCCCTACAAAGAAAAACCCCGCTCCCACAGGGGACGAAGAGGGTCTGATAAGGCCCGCCCGAAGAGAGTCAGTCACATACTGCTCCATGGCCTCCCTCTCAGGCTTAGACAGACTGTAAAGATGAGTCCTGGGGAGTGTAGCACCGGGCTGCAATTCTATGGAGCAGTCATAAGGCCTGTGAGGAGGTAATGAGAGAGCCCGGGATTTCGAAAACACCTCTCCCAGATCGTAGTATTCAGAGGGCACCTTGGAGAGGTCGGGTGAGGACGGCTGTCCTACTGGGTCAGCGGAATCAGCCCCTGGATGCCGAGCTGAGCGTTAACAGACCTCGTGACAGTGATTACTCCAACTGTTTATACGGTTGTTAGGCCAGTCAATGACAGGATTATGGGCCAGGAGCCAAGGAAACCCCAGAACCACCGGATTATGTGATGAGTCAAACAGAAAAAAACGAGTATGCTCGTGATGGTTCCCAGACAGTATGAGGTGGACGGGCTCAGTAATCTGGTCAATAGTGGCGACAGCCTCTCCATTAAGGGAGATAACCTGCCAAGAACGGAGGAGTAACTCGGTCTTTAGTCCGACCCGTTTGGCTAGCTCGGCATCCATGAGGTTCTGTTCAGCCCCTGAGTCCAATAAGGCCTGAACAGGAAACCCCCCACCCCTAGACATGACATGACCCTCCAGAAAACAGGAGGTGGATTTTGAACAGGTGGGCGCATGCCCTCCGTTCGTCAGTGTGCCCACTCTTAATGACGAACTGAGACATTTGGGCAGTGCTTACAGAAATGTCCCCGCTGACCACAGTAAAGATACTCACCCGCCGCTATCCGTCGTCTGCGCTCAGAGGGGGATAAACGACCACGACCCAGCTGCATGGGTTCCTCTAACGGAACTACAGAAGAGTCTGTGGAAGCAACCGAAGAAGGATGAGAAGAGGGCGGGTCGTAGTCATCAGTACGTCCCCGGGAAAAGGAAGCGTCCGACCGGCGCCCCCGTCGGCGATCCTGCAGTCGATTGTCGATCCTGATGACTAGAGCGATGAGAGGCTCCAGAGACGGCGGCAACTCCAATGGAGCTAGGTGGTCTTTCAGCACCTTGGACAGCCCCTCCAGGAAAGCGTCTACGAGCGCGGCGGGATTCAATCTGCTCTCTGCAGCGAGAGTCCGGAATTCGATAGCGTAGTCTGCCACCCGACGATTTCCCTGCGTCAACCGCATCAGCGCCCGGGCTGCCTCTCGACCGGGTTTCGTGTGCTGAAAAACTTGGGTGAAGGAGTCGAGAAAAACAGAAAGAGAAGCGCAGGTTGCTCCCCCACGTTGCTCCCCCACGTTGCCACTCCGCGGTGGCCCACGCTCCGGCTCTGCTGGTGAGGTGAGAAATAATAAACGCCACCTTGGCACGATCCGTGGGGAAACTGGCAGCCTGCAGCTCGAAATGGAGTTCACACTGTGTGACAAACGCCCGGCAGTCCCCAGAGTCACCAGAAAACCTCTCCGGTCGGGCCAGCTGAACCGCTGGGGCGGGAGACGTCTGGACCGGAACCATCGGTGCGGATGCGGCAGAGGAGGGATGGAGCGGATGAGGTGTCAGCGGCTGCTGAACCAGTCTTGCCAGGGTGTCGATGCGATCGCAGATCGCAGTCAGCTGTTTCTCCTGGCGATCGGCCATCTCCAGCATACCTCGGCGGAGGCAGTTCAGCTGTTCCTCCTGGTGGCGGATGACCCACTCCTGGCTGCTGGCGTTTGCTCGAGAAGCTTCTGCGTCTGCTGCATCCATGTTGACCGGATCGTAATGTCAAGGAACGAAGATGTGGACACAAGATGCAGGACGACAGAAGTTGAGAACACAAGGATTTTAATCCTGAGGAAGGCTCTGAGACTCGTAAACTAGTAACAGTCATAAGAGAACGATCCGGTGATAAGTGAGGAGGAACACAAGGTATATATACACACAACAGTGATTGACAACAGGTGAGTAAAACAGGTGCTGGCGATGAAGACGTCAAGTCCACAGAAGCACAACAGAACACCGAACCGGAACCTAACAAAATAAAAGCCCCAACCCGGAAGTGAAGGTGAACCTAACCGCCCTGGACCCCGGTACCCCACAAGGATGAGATTTAAGCCTTCAAAGTCAAGGTCTATGGTGCTGAAGAGGGGGAAAGTGGTTGACAAGTTCCGTTTTTCCATCTCAGGGACGGTCATCCTTACCATCACAGAACAACCGGTTAAGAGTTTGGGGAAGTTTTTCGATTCCAGCCTGAAAGATGCTGCCGCCATTCAGAAGTCCAATAAAGAACTTGGAGTATGGCTCACTAAGGTCGACCAGTCTGGTCTGCCGGGTAGATTTAAACCTTGGATCTACCAGCATTCCATCCTGCCTAGAGTCTTGTGGCCGTTGCTGGTCTATGCAGTCCCAATGACAACAGTAGAGTCCCTAGAAAGGAAGATCAGTGGCTTTTTCGGAGGTGGCTGGGCTTTCCACGATGTCTTACCAGCACGGCATTGTATGGGACAAGTAATATCCAGCAATTGCCCTTCAGTGGCCTCACAGAAGAATTTATGGTAGTACGCACCAGGGAAGTCCTACGTTATAGGGACTCCAGAGATGGCATGGTGTCAGCAGCTGGCATTGAAGTGAGGAGAGGAAGAAAATGGAAGGCTGGAAAAGCAGTGGAGGAGGCAGAGTCATGTTTGAGACAAAAGGCACTGGTGGGCACCGTGGCGACAGGCAGAGCGGGCTTGGGCTACTTCCCAAAGACTGTGGTCAGCCAGGCCCATGGCAAAGAAAGACACCGTTTACTCCAGGAAGAGGTCCGAGCAGGTGTGGAGGAAGAGGGCTGATCCGTGGACTGCTGCTGGGATGCAAGTCGCGGTCTGATCAACCCCGGCTGGGTCGCCTGGGTGAGGGTGTATGATGATGTGAGACCCGAAACACCCGATGACCTCAGGATAAATCACTGAGGATGCATCCCAGTGCATCCATGAGATGTTTCATGCATAAATTGCAATGTTTTGTATCGTGTATGTATAATGTTTCACAAAAATTAAAAGGTTTTAAATTTATTTGGAGATTTTACACTCTGATTAAAACTGATAAATCTGACTGATAACTCCTGTTAATATGAGCTCACATATGCATGCATCAAAATTAAATCTGAAGTTCATCATCTGGTCCTGAACCATTAAGGAAACAGTGTCAGTCCTGGAATAACAGGTGGCCCTTAACCCCTATGTAACCTTTCTTCATGGTGCACAAAACAAAAGAAAGAACTGAATATTTCAGAAATTATTTAAGCGGTATAATACTAGTTTGTCCCAAGCTTACAAAGCCCATATCCAAATTAAGGCAAACCTGAAAACACCAAAAGTTGCATCACCTCAGAAGACCACTGGAGGCTGGTGTCTGAAGACAGCAACTGCATGTTGACCAACAGGTTAATTTTTATACCAAAAATGTACATACTCACAGTCTGGTGGTCATGGTAATCATGTTTGAGTTCATGAGATCATTCAGAGAGAGTCTCAGCTTCAGTCCCCGCTGTTAAAGCTGCATCTGCGTCATAGCGTTTTTCTGTTGGGTACAGCTCAGGGGTTGGGAACCCATGGCTCGCGAGCCTTATCTGGCTCTTTTGATGGCCACATCTGGCTCGCAGACAAATCTTCAATTATATAAAAAAAAAAATTGTTTCATTAGATTAGACCAGTCCTTCTCGGGCGCGATGCGATGCCAGTTTGTAACGGCCTGAAACCTGTGAATTGCCGTCCTGGCAGATGCGCGCTAACGTCTTTGAGAAGAAAAAGGGGAGGGGTAGCGGCCTCAGGCAGCAAGGTGAGGCGGCGCTCTGATTAGAACACGCTGCCCGTCACATACCACACACGTGTGAGTATTGCTGTACTGACAATGTTTGGCTCCACGTCTGCATGTGAGCAGACGATCACGTTTAACGGATGAAAGTCTCAATGCCTGCATGAAGCTTAAACTCACCACGTATCAACCAGACAAGACCATCAGCAAAACCATGCAGCACCAAAAGTCACATTATTGGTAAGAAATACTCATCATTTATTAGCAAAAGCATAATGTAGCGTCCCTTTCCCACACCGAGGTACGGAGACTTCTTTTAAGGTTCTTTATTCTGGTTACTGCAGGCCGTAACCAATGCTGCACAACTTATTCAGCAACTCCCGAATCTCTCCCACCGAGAGCGCTCCCGCACCAGTCCTCCTATTTCCCTTTTTCGGCCCACAGCTGAACCCCATTGGTCCAAACTCCCCAACGACAGGCTGAGCGATAAAACTGTGGGCCAACCAGCATCTCTGCTTGATGCATTCAATGAACTCCGGAACTTAGAACGCGACCCAACAACAACCCAGTTAAACTCAGTCCGCTACAATAACAATGTTATTAAAAAGAATCCACAGACGTATTGTAAGCTCAGTAATTACAGTAAATGTGTGTGATCGGTAGACATGTATATGTGTGCTGTGATGATTGGTGGATTCCTTGAGAGACACTCATGTAATTATGGCCCGCAGCAGTCATAGACTGCAAGGACCATATTGTAACTGCTACGAGGGTCGAACACTCAAAAAGTCCAAAACGTCGAAAAAACGCGTCAAAACGCCAAAAAATGGAGTCAAAAGTCGCCCAAAGCACACAACGACACGACAATTGTGTAACGGAACAAAAATAAACACACACACGCACAACACCCCCGCACAAACGACAAAATTGTAGTCGCAAAAATGACGACAAAAACACAAAAAAGCCCCAAAAAGCCCTCAAAAGACGGGTTTAAAGCCAAAAAGACATGCCCAGCCTATAGTAAAAGACAGGCCGCATTGAAATACATAGGCCACCTGACTGCAAAAACTTCTATATTGTTTCTGCTTCGTTTCATTATTATGGCCCGCAGCAGTCATAGACTGCAAGGACCATATTGTAACTGGTACAAGGGTCGAACACTCAAAAAGGTCCAAAACGTCAAAAAAACGCGTCAAAACGCCAAAAAATGGGGTCAAAAGTCGCCCAAAGCACACAACGACACGACAATTGTGTAACGCAACAAAAATACACACACACACGCACAACACCAACGCAAAAACGTAAAAATTGTAGTCGCAAAAATGACGACAAAAGCACAAAAAAGCCCCAAAAAGCCCTCAAAAGACAGGTATAAAGCCCAAAAGACATGCCCAGCCTATAGTAAAAGACAGGCCGCATTGAAATACATAGGCCACCTGACTGCAAAAACTTCTATATTGTTTCTGCTTCGTTTCATTATTATTATTATTATTATTATTATTCTTGTCCTATAACGGCGTCTTTGAGCTTAATTTTGACCCCCGCCACATACCCGAAAACTCACCAAAATTGGCACACACCTGGGATAAATTGAAAATGAATTTTTGGCAAAGAGAACGCCACCCCCCCGAAGTCGATGACATCACGGCGAGCGATCCCGTAAAAAAAATGAATGGGCCGAAAATCGCTTATGGGGCCAAAAAAAAATATTTTGAAATACAGTTACGAAACCAAAACACGCGTGTTGGAGATATCCCAAAGAAGTTATGAAATCATTATGGGATGCCCACACGACCTACGGCTTGGCGGCCATTTTGTGGCGAACTCAGAGAAATGGCGATTTTCGTGTTTTTTGACAATATGGGAAAACTACACTTTTGTTAAAGCGATTTTCACGAAATTTCATACACATGCCAAAAACACGATTCTACAACTACCAAAGAAGTTTTGTTGACCTTTGACCTTGGGAAGGGGCGGCCATCTTGAATTTTCATAAAAAAGCACCTTTAGTAACGTATACAAACGAAAACTCGTCCTAGGGATTTTTATCGATCTTTTTGAAACTTCTCAGGCATCAATGGCAAGCTACTGTGGACAAAATGTTGGAATTAGAAGTTGTAGAATTTGAAACGCGTGCGCGTGGCGAATTCGCAACCGTCGCCATTTTAGCTAGCTCGCACATATTTTATCGGAATAGCCTGAAACTGAAATATGCGATACCCTGGCCCACACTGAACAAAACGATGTCACATACGACAAAATCGATAAAGGAATGTGGCCGTGGTAAGCAACAAACCGTCGCAAAAAAAAGTGCTGACTCGGCAAAAAAAATTTTTTTCGGATTTTATTTTTAAGAATCGGCTAAAAAAACCCAGATAACTTTGTCGGGTATATCCAAAGAAAGTTTTGAAATCATTACGTGATGGCCACACGACCTACGGTTTGGCGGCCATTTTGTGCCAAAATCTGCCATTTTGAGTTTTTCGCGTTTTTACACGATATGGAAAAATGAACTTTTTTTTGAGCGATTTTCACGAAATTTGACTCGCATGTCCCTAGCGTAAGTCTACAATCACCTTTGGAGTTTCGTCGACCTTTGACCTCGGGAAAAGGCGGCCATCTTGAATTTTCTATAAAAAACACCTTAACCACCAGATTCAAACGTAAACTTGTCGTTGGAATTTTCTTCGATCGTCTCAAAACTTTTTGGGCATCAATGGCAAGCTACTGTGTAAAAAATGTTGGAATTAGAAGTTGTAGATTTTGAACGGCGTGCGCGTGGCAAGCTAGCAAAGTGGCGCACTGTTATAACTCCCATGCATTTCAATACAATACAGTGAAAATTGAATGCATGCATTCATGCCTGAAACTGAATACATTGAAAAACACTGGATATGGACATATAAGGAATGTGGGCGTGGTTAGCATAAAACCACTGTTGCTAAGGACGACAAAAAGTTTACTTTTACCGATTTGTCCGAAACTGACGTCAATCTGTTCGTCCTCCCGAGGGGACCAAAACATAAAATGGTTGCTATGGAGATAAAATCAACAGAAAAGCCGCCATTTTGGAAAAAGTGGGCTTTTTAGCAACTTATGACATATAACTCTCACCAATGGAGGAATGTGTTTTTCTGAGTCAGTTGATGATGCTGATCGCTATGCTAGCAATTTTAGCCACATTAGCATAGCTAGCATAGTTAGCATAATTAGCATTTTAGGAAATGTGTTTTTTTGAGTCAGTTGATGATGCTGATCGCTATGCTAGCACTTTTAGCTATGTTAGCATAGCTAGCATAGTTAGCATAATTAGCATTTTAGGTAATGTGTTTTTCTGAGTCAGTTGAAGATGCTGATTGCTATGCTAGCACTTTTAGCCACATTAGCATAGTTAGCATAGTTAGCATAATTAGCATTTTAGGTAATATGTTTTTCTGAGTCAGTTGATGATGCTGATCGCTATGCTAGCACTTTTAGCCACATTAGCATAGCTAGCATAGTTAGCATAATTAGCATTTTAGGAAATGTGTTTTTTTGAGTCAGTTGATGATGCTAATCGCAATGCTAGCTCATTTAGGCACATTAGCATAGCTAGCATGGTTAGCATAATTAGCATTTTAGGAAATGTGTTTTTCTGAGAGAGTTGATTATGCTGATCGCTATGCTAGGACTTTTAGTCACATTAGCATAGTTAGCATAGTTAGCATTATGAGCAAATCCAGCCTTGATTAGCTTTTAATTTGTGGGCGGTGAGGGCGGAGAGGGCCGCGGTAGTGCGTAGAGTTGGGCGTGGAAGACGGGTTGCGTCTGCGGGCCATACAACGCCGCTTGCGGCTTTAATTATTATTCTTCTGGTTTCTAACGGACAGTTTGAGCTCAAATTTGACCCCCGCCACATACCCGAAAACTCACCAAAATTGGCACACACCTAGGATAAATGTGAAATGAATTTTCGGCAAAGAGAACGTCACCCCCCCGAAGTTGATGACATCATGGCGAGCGTTCCCGTAAAAAAAATGAATGGGCCGAAAATCGCTTATGGGGCCAAAAAAAAATATTTTGGAATACAGTTACGAACCCAAAACACGCGTGTTGGAGATATCCCAAAGAAGATTTGAAATCATTATGGGATGGCCACACGACCTACAGCTTGGCGGCCATTTTGTGGCGAACTCAGAGAAATGGCGATTTTCGTGTTTTTTGACAATATGGGAAAACGACACTTTTGTTTATGCGATTGTCACGAAATTGCACACACATGCCAAGACCCTGATTCTACAATAACCAAAGAAGTTTCGTTGACCTTTGACCTTGGGAAGGGGCGGCCATCTTGAATTTTCATAAAAAAGCACCTTTAGTAACGTATACAAACGAAAACTCGTCCTAGGGATTTTTATCGATCTTTTTGAAACTTCTCAGGCATCAATGGCAAGCTACTGTGGACAAAATGTTGGAATTAGAAGTTGTAGAATTTGAAACGCGTGCGCGTGGCGAATTCGCAACCGTCGCCATTTTAGCTAGCTCGCACATATTTTATCGGAATAGCCTGAAACTGAAATATGCGATACCCTGGCCCACACTGAACAAAAGGATGTCAGATACGACAAAATCGATAAAGGAATGTGGCCGTGGTAAACAAAAAACCGTCGCAAAAAAAAGTGCTGACTCGGCAAAAAAATTTTTTTTCGGATTTTATTTTTAAGAATCGGCTAACGAAACCCAGATAACTTTGTCGGGTATATCCAAAGAAAGTTTTGAAATCATTACGAGATGGCCACACGACCTACGGTTTGGCGGCCATTTTGTGCCAAAATCTGCCATTTTGAGTTTTTCGCGTTTTTGCACGATATGGAAAAATGAACTTTTTTTCGAGCGATTTTCACGAAATTTGACTCGCGTGTCCCTAGCGTAAGTCTACAATCACCTTTGGAGTTTCGTCGACCTTTGACCTCGGGAAAAGGCGGCCATCTTGAATTTTCTATAAAAAACACCTTTACCACCAGATTCAAACGTAAACTTGTCGTTGGAATTTTCATCGATTGTCTCGAAACTTTTTGGGCATCAATGGCAAGCTACTGTGTAAAAAATGTTGGAATTAGAAGTTGTAGATTTTGAACGGCGTGCACGTGGCAAGCTAGCAAAGTGGCGCACTGTTATAACTCCCATGCATTTCAATACAATACAGTGAAAATTGAATGCATGCATTAATGCCTGAAACTGAATACATTGAAAAACACTGAATATGGACATATAAGGAATGTGGGCGTGGTTAGCATAAAACCACTGTTGCTAAGGATGACAAAAAGTTTACTTTTACCGATTTGTCCGAAACTGACGTCAATCTGTTCGTCCTCCCGAGGGGACCAAAACATAAAATGGTTGCTATGGAGATAAAATCAACAGAAAAGCCGCCATTTTGGAAAAAGTGGGCTTTTTAGCAACTTATGACATATAACTCTCACCAATGGAGGAATGTGTTTTTCTGAGTCAGTTGATGATGCTGATGGCTATGCTAGCAATTTTAGCCACATTAGCATAGCTAGCATAGTTAGCATAATTAGCATTTTAGGAAATGTGTTTTTTTGAGTC
Organism: Oryzias latipes; assembly: GCF_053564925.1. Lineage (NCBI taxonomy): Eukaryota > Metazoa > Chordata > Actinopteri > Beloniformes > Adrianichthyidae > Oryzias > Oryzias latipes. The sequence continues at coordinate 15,828,263 of NC_136253.1, read as the reverse complement.
AGTTGATGATGCTGATCGCTATGCTAGCACTTTTAGCTATGTTAGCATAGCTAGCATAGTTAGCATAATTAGCATTTTAGGTAATGTGTTTTTCTGAGTCAGTTGAAGATGCTGATTGCTATGCTAGCACTTATAGCCACATTAGCATAGTTAGCATAGTTAGCATAATTAGCATTTTAGGTAATGTGTTTTTCTGAGTCAGTTGATGATGCTGATCGCTATGCTAGCACTTTTAGCCACATTAGCATAGCTAGCATAGTTAGCATAATTAGCATTTTAGGAAATGTGTTTTTTTGAGTCAGTTGATGATGCTAATCGCAATGCTAGCTCATTTAGGCACATTAGCATAGCTAGCATAGTTAGCATAATTAGCATTTTAGGAAATGTGTTTTTCTGAGAGAGTTGATTATGCTGATCGCTATGCTAGGACTTTTAGTCACATTAGCATAGTTAGCATAGTTAGCATTATGAGCAAATCCAGCCTTAATTAGCTTTTAATTTGTGGGCGGTGAGGGCGGAGAGGGCCGCGGTAGTGCGTAGAGTTGGGCGTGGAAGGCGGGTTGCGTCTGCGGGCCATACAACGCCGCTTGCGGCTTTAATTATTCTTCTTCTTTCTTTCTTCCACTTTGAGCCAAAATTTGACCCCCACCACATACCCGAAAACTCACCAAAATTGGCACACACCTAGGATAAATTGAAAATGAATTTTCGGCAAAGAAAACGTCACCCCCCCCCACGATGATGACATCACGGCGAGCAATCCCGTCAAAAAAATGAATGGGCCGAAAATCGCTTATGGGGCCAAAAAAAAATATTTCAAAATACAGTTACGAAACCAAAACAGGCGTGTTGGAGATATCCCAAAGAAGTTATGAAATTATTATGGGATGGCCACACGACCTGCGGCTTGGCGGCCATTTTGTGGCGAACTCAGAGAAATGGCGATTTTCGTGTTTTTTGACAATATGGGAAAATGACACTTTTGTTTAAGCGATTGTCACGAAATTGCACACACATGCCAAGACCCTGATTCTACAATAACCAAAGAAGTTTCGTTGACCTTTGACCTTGGGAAGGGGCGGCCATGTTGAATTTTCTTAAAAAAGCACCTTTAGTAACGTATACAAACGAAAACTCGTCCTAGGGATTTTTATCGATCTTTTTGAAACTTCTCGGGCATCAATGGCAAGCTACTGTGGACAAAATGTTGGAATTAGAAGTTGTAGAATTTGAAACGCATGCGCGTGGCGAATTCGCAACCGTCGCCATTTTAGCTAGCTCGCACATATTTTATCGGAATAGCCTGAAACTGAAATATGCGATACCCTGGCCCACACTGAACAAAACGATGTCACATACGACAAAATCGATAAAGGAATGTGGCCGTGGTAAACAAAAAACCGTCGCAAAAAAAAGTGCTGACTCGGCAAAAAAAAAAAATTTCGGATTTTATTTTTAAGAATCGGCTAACGAAACCCAGATAACTTTGTCGGGTATATCCAAAGAAAGTTTTGGAATCATTACGTGATGGCGACACGACCTACGGTTTGGCGGCCATTTTGTGCCAAAATCTGCCATTTTGCGTTTTTCGCGTTTTTACACGATATGGAAAAATGAACTTTTTTTCGAGCGATTTTCACGAAATTTGACGCACATGTCCTTAGCGTAAGTCTACAATCACCTCTGGAGTTTCGTCGACCTTTGACCTCGGGAAAAGGCGGCCATCTTGAATTTTCTATAAAAAACACCTTAACCACCAGATTCAAACGTAAACTTGTCGTTGGAATTTTCTTCGATCGTCTCGAAACTTTTTGGGCATCAATGGCAAGCTACTGTGTAAAAAATGTTGGAATTAGAAGTTGTAGATTTTGAACGGCGTGCGCGTGGCAAGCTAGCAAAGTGGCGCACTGTTATAACTCCCATGCATTTCAATACAATACAGTGAAAATTGAATGCATGCATTAATGCCTGAAACTGAATACATTGAAAAACACTGGATATGGACATATAAGGAATGTGGGCGTGGTTAGCATAAAACCACTGTTGCTAAGGACAACAAAAAGTTTACTTTTACCGATTTGTCCGAAACTGACGTCAATCTGTTCATCATCCCGAGGGGACCAAAACATAAAATGGTTGCTATGGAGATAAAATCAACAGAAAAGCCGCCATTTTGGAAAAAGTGGGTTTTTTATCAACTTATGACACATTGCTCTCACCAATGGAGGAATGTGTTTTTCTGAGTCAGTTGATGATGCAGATCGCTATGCTAGCACTTTTAGCTATGTTAGCATAACTAGCATAGTTAGCATAATTAGCATTTTAGCTAATGTGTTTTTCTGAGTCAATTGATGATAATGATTGCTATGCTAGCACTTTTAGCCACATTAGCATAGCTAGCATAGTTAGCATAATTAGCATTTTAGGTAATGTATTTTCTGAGTCAATTGATGATGCTGATCACAATGCTAGCACTTTCAGCCACATTAGCATAGCTAGCATAGTTAGCATAATTAGCATTTTAGATAATGTGTTTTTCTGAGTCAGTTAATGATGCTGATCGCTATGCTAGCACTTTTAGCCACATTAGCATAGCTAGCATAGATAGCATAATTAGCATTTTAGGTGATGTGTTTTTTTGAGTCAGTTAATGTTGCTGATCGCTATGCTAGCACTTTTAGCCACATTAGCATAGCTAGCATAGTTAGCATAATTAGCATTTTAGGTAATGTGTTTTTCTGAGTCAGTTGATGATGCTGATCGCTATGCTAGCACTTTTAGCCACATTAGCATAGCTAGCATAGTTAGCATTATTAGATTTTTAGATAATGTGTTTTTCTGAGTCAGTTAAAGATGCTGATCGCAATGCTAGCACTTTTAGCCACATTAGCATAGCTAGCATAGTTAGCATAATTAGCATTTTAGGTAATGTGTTTTTCTGAGTCAGTTGATGATGCTGATCGCTATGCTAGCACTTTTAGCCACATTAGCATAGCTAGCATAGCTAGCATAGTTAGCATAATTAGCATATGCAGTTTTGACTAGCCTTCATCAAAAGTGTGCGGTGAGGGCGGTGAGGGCGGTGGTGCGTAGAGTTGGGCGTGGAAGGCGGGTTGCGTCTGCGGGCCATACAACGCCGCTTGCGGCTTTAATTATGGCCCGCAGCAGCAGTCACTGACTGCAAGGACCATATTGTTTTCGCAGTTGGAACGACGACTTCGCCGCCTTTCAGCGAGAATTTGACCCCCGCCGCATGCTCGAAAAGTCACCAAAACGTGCACACACCTGGGATAAATTGCAAATGAATTTTCCACAAAGTCAACGTCACCCCCCCGAAGACGATGACATCACGGCCAGCGATCCCGTCAAAAAAATGAATGGGCCGAAAATCGCGTATGGGGCCGAACAAAATGTACTTCAAAATACGGCCGCGAAACCAAGACACACGTGTCGGGGATATCCCAAAGATGTTTTGAAAGCATTATGGGACGACCACACGACCTACGGCTTGGCGGCCATTTTGTGGCGAACTCTGAGAATTGGCGATTTTCGTGTTTTCCCACAATATGGGGAAAAGACACTTTTGTTTGAACGATTTTCACGCAATTGCACACACTTGCTGCCAGCTCCAGTCTACAAACACCCCAGAAGTGTCGTTGACCTTTGACCTTGGGAAAAGGCCGCCATCTGGAATTTTCTCAAAAAAGCACCTTTAGCACCAGATACAAACGAAAACTCGTCGTTGGAATTTTCATCAATCGTCTCGTAACTTTTCGGGCACCAACGGCCAGCTACTCTGGATAAAATGTTGGAATTAGAAGTTGTAGATTTTGAAACCAAAAAACCGTCGCAAAAAAATGTGCCGACTCGGCAAAAATGAAAATATTCGGAACTTTTTTTTGAGAATCGACTAACGAAACCAATAACCAACGTTGGGCATCAATGGCAAGCTACTGTGGAAAAAACGTTGGAATTAGAAGTTGTAGATTTTGAACGGCGTGTGCGTGGCATGCTAGCAAAGTGGCGCACTGTTATAACTACCATGCATTTCAATACAATACAATGAAAATTGAATGCATGCATTCATACCTGAAACAGATTACATTGAAAAACACTGGATATGGACATATAAGGAATGTGGGCGTGGTTAGCATAAAACCACTGTTGCTAAGGACGACAAAAAGTTTACTTTTACCGATTTGTCCGAAACTGACGTCAATCTGTTCGTCCTCCCGAGGGGACCAAAACATAAATGGTTGCTATGGAGATAAAATCAACAGAAAAGCCGCCATTTTGGAAAAAAGTGGGTTTTTTAGCAACTACTGACATATAACTCTCACCAATGGAGGAATGTGTTTTTCTGAGTCAGTTGATGATGCTGATCGCTATGCTAGCACTTTTAGCCACATTAGCATAGCTAGCGTAGTTAGCATAATTAGCATTTTAGGTAATGTGTTTTTCTGAGTCAGTTGATGATGCTGATCGCTATGCTAGCACTTTCAGCTGTGTTAGCATAACTAGCATAGTAAGCATAATTAGCATTTTTAAAAATGTGTTTTCCTGAGTCAGTTGATGATGCTGATCGCTATGCTTGCACTTTTAGCCACATTAGGATAGTTAGCATAGTTAGCATAATTAGCAAATGCCGTTTTGATTAGCCTTTATCAAAAGTGGGCGGTGAGGGAGGCGGTGGTGCGTAGATTTGGGCATGGAGGCGGTGGTGCGTAGAGTTGGGCGTGGAAGGCGGGTTGCGTCTGCGGGCCATACAACGCCGCTTGCGGCTTTAATTCTTTTTCTTCTTCTTTCTAACGGATCCGTTGATCGAAAATTTGACCCCGCCACATACCCGAAAACTCACCAAAATTGGCACACATCTGGGATAAATTGAAAATGAATTTTCGGCAAAGAGAACATCACCCCCCCCACGTCGATGACATCACGGCGAGCGTTCCCGTAAAAAAAATGAATGGGCCGAAAATCGCTTATGGGGCCAAAAAAAAAAATTTTTAAATATAGTTACGAAACCAAAACACGCGTGTTGGAGATATCCCAAAGATGTTATGAAATCATTATGGGATGGCCACACGACCTACGGCTTGGCGGCCATTTTGTGGCGAAGTCTGAGAAATGGCGATTTTCGTGTTTTTTGACAATGTGGGAAAACGACACTTTTGTTTAAGCGATTTTCATGAAATTGCACACACATGCCAAGACCATGATTCTACAATAACCAAAGAAGTTTCGTTGACCTTTGACCTTGGGAAGGGGCGGCCATCTTGAATTTTCATAAAAAAGCACCTTTAGTAACGGATACAAACGAAAACTCGTCCTAGGGATTTTTATCGATCTTTTTGAAACTTCTCGGGCATCAATGGCAAGCTACTGTGGATAAAATGTTGGAATTAGAAGTTGTAGAATTTGAAACGCGTGCGCGTGGCGAATTCGCAACCGTCGCCATTTTAGCTAGCTCGCACATATTTTATCGGAATAGCCTGAAACTGAAATATGCGATACCCTAGCCCACACTGAACAAAACGATGTCACATACGACAAAATCGAGAAAGGAATGTGGCCGTGGTAAACAAAAAACGATCGCAAAAAAAAGTGCTGACTCTGCAAAAAAAAATTTTTCCGGATTTTATTTTTAAGAATCGGCTAACGAAACCCAGATAACTTTGTCGGGTATATCCAAACAAAGTTTTGAAATCATTACGTGATGGCGACACGACCTACGGTTTGGCGGCCATTTTGTGCCAAAATCTGCCATTTTGAGTTTTTCGCGTTTTTACACAATATGAAAAAAGGAACTTTTTTTCGAGCGATTTTCACGAAATTTGATGTGCATGTCCCTAGCGCAAGTCTACAATCAACTTTGGAGTTTCGTCGACCTTTGACCTCGGGAAAAGGCGGCCATCTTGAATTTTCTATAAAAAACACCTTTACCACCAGATTCAAACGTAAACTTGTCGTTGGAATTTTCATCGATCGTCTCGAAACTTTTTGGGCATCAATGGCAAGCTACTGTGGAAAAAATGTTGGAATTAGAAGTTGTAGATTTTGAATGGCGTGGGCGTGGCAAGCTAGCAAAGTGGCGCACTGTTATAACTCCCATGCATTTCAATACAATACAATGAAAATTTAATGCATGCATTAATGACTGAAACTGAATACATTGAAAAACACTGGATATGGACATATAAGGAATGTGGGCGTGGTTAGCATAAAACCCCTGTTGCTAAGGACAACAAAAAGTTTACCTTTACCGATTTGTCCGAAACTGACGTCAATCTGTTCGTCCTCCCGAGGGGACTAAAACATAAAATGGTTGCTATGGAGATAAAATCAACAGAAAAGCCGCCATTTTGAAAAAAGTGGTTTTTTTATCAACTTATGACATATAGCTCTCACCAATGGAGGAATGTGTTTTTCTGAGTCAGTTGATAATGCTGATCGCTATGCTAGCACTTTTAGCCACATTAGCATAGCTAGCATAGTTAGCATAATTAGCATTTTAAACAATTTTTACTAGCCTTTATCAACGTGGGCGGTGAGGACGGTGGTGAATAGAGTTGGGCATGGAAGGCGGGTTGCGTCTGCGGGCCATACAACGCCGCTTGCGGCTTTAATTATGGCCCGCAGCAGTCATAGACTGCAAGGACCATATTGTAACTGGTACGAGGGTCGAACACTCAAAAAGTCCAAAACGTCAAAAAAACGCGTCAAAACGCCAAAAAATTGAGTCAAAAGTCGCCCAAAGCACACAACGACACGACAATTGTGTAACGGAACAAAAATAAACACACACACGCACAACACCCCCGCACAAACGACAAAATTGTAGTCGCAAAAATGACGACAAAAACACAAAAAAGCCCCAAAAAGCCCTCAAAAGACGGGTTTAAAGCCAAAAAGACATGCCCAGCCTATAGTAAAAGACAGGCCGCATTGAAATACATAGGCCACCTGACTGCAAAAACTTCTATATTGTTTCTGCTTCGTTTCATTATTATTCTTCTTCTTTCTTTCTTCCACTTTGAGCCAAAATTTGACCCCCACCACATACCCGAAAACTCACCAAAATTGGCACACACCTAGGATAAATTGAAAATGAATTTTCGGCAAAGAAAACGTCACCCCCCCCACGATGATGACATCACGGCGAGCAATCCCGTCAAAAAAATGAATGGGCCGAAAATCGCTTATGGGGCCAAAAAAAAATATTTCAAAATACAGTTACGAAACCAAAACAGGCGTGTTGGAGATATCCCAAAGAAGTTATGAAATTATTATGGGATGGCCACACGACCTGCGGCTTGGCGGCCATTTTGTGGCGAACTCAGAGAAATGGCGATTTTCGTGTTTTTTGACAATATGGGAAAATGACACTTTTGTTTAAGCGATTGTCACGAAATTGCATACACATGCCAAGACCCTGATTCTACAATAACCAAAGAAGTTTCGTTGACCTTTGACCTTGGGAAGGGGCGGCCATGTTGAATTTTCTTAAAAAAGCACCTTTAGTAACGTATACAAACGAAAACTCGTCCTAGGGATTTTTATCGATCTTTTTGAAACTTCTCGGGCATCAATGGCAAGCTACTGTGGACAAAATGTTGGAATTAGAAGTTGTAGAATTTGAAACGCGTGCGCGTGGCGAATTCGCAACCGTCGCCATTTTAGCTAGCTCGCACATATTTTATCGGAATAGCCTGAAACTGAAATATGCGATACCCTGGCCCACACTGAACAAAACGATGTCACATACGACAAAATCGATAAAGGAATGTGGCCGTGGTAAACAAAAAACCGTCGCAAAAAAAAGTGCTGACTCGGCAAAAAAAAAATTTTTCGGATTTTATTTTTAAGAATCGGCTAACGAAACCCAGATAACTTTGTCGGGTATATCCAAAGAAAGTTTGGGAATCATTACGTGATGGCGACACGACCTACGGTTTGGCGGCCATTTTGTGCCAAAATATGCCATTTTGCGTTTTTCGCGTTTTTACACGATATGGAAAAATGAACTTTTTTTCGAGCGATTTTCACGAAATTTGACGCACATGTCCTTAGCGTAAGTCTACAATCACCTCTGGAGTTTCATCGACCTTTGACCTCGGGAAAAGGCGGCCATCTTGAATTTTCTATAAAAAACACCTTTACCACCAGATTCAAACGTAAACTTGTCGTTGGAATTTTCTTCGATCGTCTCAAAACTTTTTGGGCATCAATGGCAAGCTACTGTGTAAAAAATGTTGGAATTAGAAGTTGTAGATTTTGAACGGCGTGCGCGTGGCAAGCTAGCAAAGTGGCGCACTGTTATAACTCCCATGCATTTCAATACAATACAGTGAAAATTGAATGCATGCATTAATGCCTGAAACTGAATACATTGAAAAACACTGGATATGGACATATAAGGAATGTGGGCGTGGTTAGCATAAAACCACTGTTGCTAAGGACAACAAAAAGTTTACTTTTACCGATTTGTCCGAAACTGACGTCAATCTGTTCGTCCTCCCGAGGGGACCAAAACATAAAATGGTTGCTATGGAGATAAAATCAACAGAAAAGCCGCCATTTTGGAAAAAGTGGGTTTTTTATCAACTTATGACACATAGCTCTCACCAATGGAGGAATGTGTTTTTCTGAGTCAGTTGATGATGATGATCGCTATGCTAGCACTTTTAGCTATGTTAGCATAACTAACATAGTTAGCATAATTAGCATTTTAGCTAATGTGTTTTTCTGAGTCAATTGATGATAATGATTGCTATGCTAGCACTTTTAGCCACATTAGCATAGCTAGCATAGTTAGCATAATTAGCATTTTAGGTAATGTATTTTCTGAGTCAATTGATGATGCTGATCACAATGTTAGCACTTTCAGCCACATTAGCATAGCTAGCATAGTTAGCATAATTAGCATTTTAGATAATGTGTTTTTCTGAGTCAGTTAATGATGCTGATCGCTATGCTAGCACTTTTAGCCACATTAGCATAGCTAGCACAGATAGCATAATTAGCATTTTAGGTGATGTGTTTTTTTGAGTCAGTTAATGTTGCTGATCGCTATGCTAGCACTTTTAGCCACATTAGCATAGCTAGCATAGTTAACATAATTAGCATTTTAGGTAATGTGTTTTTCTGAGTCAGTTGATGATGCTGATCGCTATGCTAGCACTTTTAGCCACATTAGCATAGCTAGCATAGTTAGCATTATTAGCATTTTATATAATGTTTTTTTCTGAGTCAGTTAAAGATGCTGATCGCTATGCTAGCACTTTTAGCCACATTAGCATAGCTAGCATAGTTAGCATAATTAGCATTTTAGGTAATGTGTTTTTCTGAGTCAGTTGATGATGCTGATCGCTATGCTAGCACTTTTAGCCACATTAGCATAGCTAGCATAGTTAGCATTATTAGCATTTTATATAATGTTTTTTTCTGAGTCAGTTAAAGATGCTGATCGCAATGCTAGCACTTTTAGCCACATTAGCATAGCTAGCATAGTTAGCATAATTAGCATTTTAGGTAATGTGTTTTCTGAGTCAATTGATGATGCTGATCACAATGCTAGCACTTTCAGCCACATTAGCATAGCTAGCATAGTTAGCATAATTAGCATTTTAGATAATGTGTTTTTCTCAGTCAGTTGATGATGCTGATTGCTATGGTAGCACTTTTAGCCACATTAGCATAGCTAGCATAGTTAGCATAATTAGCATTTTAGGTAATGTGTTTTTCTGAGTCAGTTGATGATGCTGATCGCAATGCTAGCACTTTTAGCCACTTTAGCATAGTTAGCTTTGTTAGCATAATTAGCAAATCCAGCCTTGACTAGCTTTTAATTTGCGGGCTGTGAGGGCAGCGGTGGTGCGTAGAGTTGGGCGTGGAAGGCGGGTTGCGTCTGCGGGCCATACAACGCCGCTTGCGGCTTTAATTACGTTTCTTCTTTCTTACGGATCCGTTAATCGCAAATTTGACCCCCGCCACATACCCGAAAACTCACCAAAATTGGCACACATCTGGGATAAATTGAAAATGAATTTTCGGCAAAGAGAACGTCACCCCCCCCATGACGATGACATCACGGCGAGCGTTCCCGTAAAAAAAATGAATGGGCCGAAAATCGCTTATGGGGCCAAAAAAAAATATTTCAAATTAGAGCAACGAAACCAAAACACGCGTGTTGGAGATATCCCAAAGAAGTTATGAAATCATTATGGGATGGCCACACGACCTACGGCTTGGCGGCCATTTTGTGGCGAACTCAGAGAAATGGCGATTTTCGTGTTTTTTCACAATATGGGAAAACGACACTTTTGTTTAATCGATTTTCACGAAATTGCACACACATGCCACAAACACGATTCTACAACTACCAAAGAATTTTTGTTGACCTTTGACCTTGGCAAGGGGCGGCCATCTTGAATTTTCATAAAAAAGCACCTTTAGTAACGGATACAAACGAAAACTCGTCCTAGGGATTTTTATCAATCTTTTTGAAACTTCTCGGGCATCAATGGCAAGCTACTGTGGACAAAATGTTGGAATTAGAAGTTGTAGAATTTGAAATGCGTGCGCGTGGCGAATTCGCAACCGTCGCCATTTTAGCTAGCTCGCACATATTTTATCGGAATAGCCTGAAACTGAAATATGCGATACCCTGGCCCACACTGAATAAAATGATGTCACATACGATAAAATCCATAAAGGAATGTGGCCGTGGTAAACAAAAAACGATCGCAAAAAAAAGTGCTGACTCGGCAAAAAAAATTTTTTTCGGATTTTATTTTTAAGAATCGGCTAACGAAACCCAGATAACTTTGTCGGGTATATCCAAAGAAAGTTTTGAAATCATTACGTGATGGCGACACGACCTACGGTTTGGCGGCCATTTTGTGCCAAAATATGCCATTTTGAGTTTTTCGCGATTTTACACAATATGAAAAAATGAACTTTTTTTCGAGCGATTTTCACGAAATTTGACGTGCATGTCCCTAGCGTAAGTCTACAATCACCTCTGGAGTATCGTTGACCTTTGACCTCGGGAAAAGGCGGCCATCTTGAATTTTTTATAAAAAACACCTTTACCACCAGATTCAAACGTAAACTTGTCGTTGGAATTTTCATCGATTGGGTCGAAACTTTTTGGGCATCAATGGCAAGCTACTGTGGAAAAAATGTTGGAATTAGAAGTTGTAGATTTTGAACGGCGTGCGCGTGGCGAGCTAGCAAAGTGGCGCACTGTTATAACTCCCATGCATTTCAATACAATACAGTGAAAATTGAATGCATGCATTAATGCCTGAAACAGAATACATTGAAAAACACTGGATATGGACATATAAGGAATGTGGGCGTGGTTAGCATAAAACCACTGTTGCTAAGGACAACAAAAAGTTTACTTTTACCCATTTGTCCGAAACTGACGTCAATCTGTTCGTCCTCCAGAGGGGACCAAAACATAAAATGGTTGCTATGGAGATAAAATCAACAGAAAAGCCGCCATTTTGGAAAAAGTGGGTTTTTTATCAACTTATGACATGTAGCTCTCGCCAATGGAGGAATGTGTTTTTCTGAGTCAGTTGATGACGCTAATCGCTATGCTAGCACTTTTAGCTATGTTAGCATAACTAGCATAGTTAGCATAATTAGCATTTCAGGAAATGTGTTTTTCTGAGTCAGTTGATGATGCTGATCGCTATGCTAGCACTTTTAGCCACATTAGCATAGTTAGCATAGTTAGCATAATCAGCATTTTAGGAAATGGTTTTTTTTGAGTCAGTTGAGGATCCTGATCGCTATGGTAGCACTTTTAGCTATGTTAGCATAGCTAACATAGTTAGCATAATTAGCATTTTAGGTAATGTGTTTTTCTGAGTCAATTGATGAGGCTAATCGCTATGCTAGGACTTTTAGTCACATTAGCATAGTTAGCATAGTTAGCATTATTAGCAAATCCAGCCTTGACTAGCTTTTAATTTGTGGGCGGTGAGGGCGGAAAGGGTTGACGGTGGTGCGTAGAGTTGGGCGTGGAAACCGGGTTGCGTCTGCGGGCCATACAACGCCGCTTGCGGCTTTAATTACGTTTCTTCTTTCTTACGGATCCGTTAATCGCAAATTTGACCCCCGCCACATACCCGAAAACTCACCAAAATTGGCACACATCTGGGATAAATTGAAAATGAATTTTCGGCAAAGAGAACGTCACCCCCCCCATGACGATGACATCACGGCGAGCGTTCCCGTAAAAAAAATGAATGGGCCGAAAATCGCTTATGGGGCCAAAAAAAAATATTTCAAATTAGAGCAACGAAACCAAAACACGCGTGTTGGAGATATCCCAAAGAAGTTATGAAATCATTATGGGATGGCCACACGACCTACGGCTTGGCGGCCATTTTGTGGCGAACTCAGAGAAATGGCGATTTTCGTGTTTTTTCACAATATGGGAAAACGACACTTTTGTTTAATCGATTTTCACGAAATTGCACACACATGCCACAAACACGATTCTACAACTACCAAAGAATTTTTGTTGACCTTTGACCTTGGCAAGGGGCGGCCATCTTGAATTTTCATAAAAAAGCACCTTTAGTAACGGATACAAACGAAAACTCGTCCTAGGGATTTTTATCAATCTTTTTGAAACTTCTCGGGCATCAATGGCAAGCTACTGTGGACAAAATGTTGGAATTAGAAGTTGTAGAATTTGAAATGCGTGCGCGTGGCGAATTCGCAACCGTCGCCATTTTAGCTAGCTCGCACATATTTTATCGGAATAGCCTGAAACTGAAATATGCGATACCCTGGCCCACACTGAATAAAATGATGTCACATACGATAAAATCCATAAAGGAATGTGGCCGTGGTAAACAAAAAACGATCGCAAAAAAAAGTGCTGACTCGGCAAAAAAAATTTTTTTCGGATTTTATTTTTAAGAATCGGCTAACGAAACCCAGATAACTTTGTCGGGTATATCCAAAGAAAGTTTTGAAATCATTACGTGATGGCGACACGACCTACGGTTTGGCGGCCATTTTGTGCCAAAATATGCCATTTTGAGTTTTTCGCGATTTTACACAATATGAAAAAATGAACTTTTTTTCGAGCGATTTTCACGAAATTTGACGTGCATGTCCCTAGCGTAAGTCTACAATCACCTCTGGAGTATCGTTGACCTTTGACCTCGGGAAAAGGCGGCCATCTTGAATTTTTTATAAAAAACACCTTTACCACCAGATTCAAACGTAAACTTGTCGTTGGAATTTTCATCGATTGGGTCGAAACTTTTTGGGCATCAATGGCAAGCTACTGTGGAAAAAATGTTGGAATTAGAAGTTGTAGATTTTGAACGGCGTGCGCGTGGCGAGCTAGCAAAGTGGCGCACTGTTATAACTCCCATGCATTTCAATACAATACAGTGAAAATTGAATGCATGCATTAATGCCTGAAACAGAATACATTGAAAAACACTGGATATGGACATATAAGGAATGTGGGCGTGGTTAGCATAAAACCACTGTTGCTAAGGACAACAAAAAGTTTACTTTTACCCATTTGTCCGAAACTGACGTCAATCTGTTCGTCCTCCAGAGGGGACCAAAACATAAAATGGTTGCTATGGAGATAAAATCAACAGAAAAGCCGCCATTTTGGAAAAAGTGGGTTTTTTATCAACTTATGACATGTAGCTCTCGCCAATGGAGGAATGTGTTTTTCTGAGTCAGTTGATGACGCTAATCGCTATGCTAGCACTTTTAGCTATGTTAGCATAACTAGCATAGTTAGCATAATTAGCATTTCAGGAAATGTGTTTTTCTGAGTCAGTTGATGATGCTGATCGCTATGCTAGCACTTTTAGCCACATTAGCATAGTTAGCATAGTTAGCATAATCAGCATTTTAGGAAATGGTTTTTTTTGAGTCAGTTGAGGATCCTGATCGCTATGGTAGCACTTTTAGCTATGTTAGCATAGCTAACATAGTTAGCATAATTAGCATTTTAGGTAATGTGTTTTTCTGAGTCAATTGATGAGGCTAATCGCTATGCTAGGACTTTTAGTCACATTAGCATAGTTAGCATAGTTAGCATTATTAGCAAATCCAGCCTTGACTAGCTTTTAATTTGTGGGCGGTGAGGGCGGAAAGGGTTGACGGTGGTGCGTAGAGTTGGGCGTGGAAACCGGGTTGCGTCTGCGGGCCATACAACGCCGCTTGCGGCTTTAATTATTATTCTTCTTGCACACTAACGGCGTCTTTGAGCTTAATTTTGACCCCCGCCACATACCCGAAAACTCACCAAAATTGGCACACATCTGGGATAAATTGAAAATGAATTTTCGACAAAGAGAACGTCACCCCCCCGAAGTCGATGACATCACAGCGAGCGTTCCCGTAAAAAAAATGAATGGGCCGAAAATCGCTTATGGGGCCAAAAAAAAATATTTTGAAATACAGTTACGAAACCAAAACACGCGTGTTGGATATATCCCAGAGAAGTTATGAAATCATTATGGGATGGCCACACGACCTACGGCTTGGCGGCCATTTTGTGGCGAACACAGAGAAATGGCGATTTTCATGTTTTTTGACAAAATGGGAAAACGACCCTTTTGTTTAAGCGATTTTCACGAAATTGCACACATATGCCAAGACCCTGATTCTACAATAACTAAAGAAGTTTCGTTGACCTTTGACCTTGGCAAGGGGCGGCCATCTTGAATTTTCGCAAAAAAGCACCTTTAGTAACGGATACAAACGAAAACTCGTCCTAGGGATTTTTATCGATCTTTTTGAAACTTCTCGGGCATCAATGGCAAGCTACTGTGGACAAAATGTTGGAATTAGAAGTTGTAGAATTTGAAACACGTGCGCGTGGCGAATTCGCAACCGTCGCCATTTTAGCTAGCTCGCACATATTTTATCGGAATAGCCTGAAACTGAAATATGCGATACCCTGGCCCACACTGAACAAAACGATGTCACATACGACAAAATCGATAAAGGAATGTGGCCGTGGTAAACAAAAAACGATCGCAAAAAAAAGTGCTGACTCGGCAAAAAAAAAAAATTTCGGATTTTATTTTTAAGAATCGGCTAACGAAACCCAGATAACTTTGTCGGGTATATCCAAAGAAAGTTTTGAAATCATTACGTGATGGCGACACGACCTACGGTTTGGCGGCCATTTTGTGCCAAAATCTGCCATTTTGAGTTTTTCGCGTTTTTACACAATATGGAAAAATGAACTTTTTTTCGAGCGATTTTCACGAAATTTGACTCGCATGTCCCTAGCGTAAGTTTACATTCACCTCTGGAGTTTCGTCGACCTTTGACCTCGGGAAAAGGCGGCCATCTTGAATTTTCTATAAAAAACACCTTTACCACCGGATTCAAACGTAAACTTGTCGTTGGAATTTTCATCGATCGTCACGAAACCTTTTGGGCATCAATGGCAAGCTACTGTGGAAAAAATGTTGGAATTAGAAGTTGTAGATTTTGAACGGCGTGTGCGTGGCAAGCTAGCAAAATGGCGCACTGTTATAACTCCCATGCATTTCAATACAATACAGTGAAAATTGAATGCATGCATTAATGCCTGAATCAGAATACATTGAAAAACACTGGATATGGACATATAAGGAATGTGGGCGTGGTTAGCATAAAACCACTGTTGCTAAGGACAACAAAAAGTTTACTTTTACCGATTTGTCCGAAACTGACGTCAATCTGTTCGTCCTCCCATGGGGACCAAAACATAAAATGGTTGCTATGGAGATAAAATCAACAGAAAAGCCGCCATTTTGGAAAAAGTGGGTTTTTTTATCAACTTATGACATATAGCTCTCACCAATGGAGGAATGTGTTTTTCTGAGTCAGTTGATGATGCCGATCGCTATGCTAGCACTTTTAGCCACATTAACATAGCTAGCATAGTTAGCATAATTAGCATTTTAGGTAATGTGTTTTTCTGAGTCAGATGATGATGCTGATCGCTATGCTAGCACTTTTAGCTATGTTAGCATAACTAGCATAGTTAGCATAATTAGCATTTTAGGTAATGTGTTTTTCTGAGTCAGTTGAAGATGCTGATTGCTATGCTAGCACTTTTAGCCACATTAGCATAGCTAGCATAGTTAGCATAATTAGCATTTTAGGTAATGTGTTTTTCTGAGTCAGTTGATGATGCTGATCGCTATGCTAGCACTTTTAGCCACATTAGCATAGCTAGCATAGTTAGCATAATTAGCATTTTAGGAAATGTGTTTTTCTGAGAGAGTTGATTATGCTGATCGCTATGCTAGGACTTTTAGTCACATTTGAATAGTTAGCATAGTTAGCATTATGAGCAAATCCAGCCTTGATTAGCTTTTAATTTGTGGGCGGTGAGGGCGGAGAGGGCCGCGGTAGTGCGTAGAGTTGGGCGTGGAAGGCGGGTTGCGTCTGCGGGCCATACAACGCCGCTTGCGGCTTTATTATTATTCCCGTTTCTAACGGATCCGTAGATCGCAAATTTGACCCCCGCCACATACCCGAAAACTCACCAAAATTGGCACACACCTAGGATAAATTGAAAATGAATTTTCGGCAAAGAGAACATCACCCCCCCCCACGATGATGACATCACGGCGAGCGTTCCCGTCAAAAAAATGAATGGGCCTAAAATCGCTTATGGGGCCAAAAAAAAATATTTCGAAATACAGTTACGAAACCAAAACACGTGTGTTGGAGATATCCCAAAGAAGTTATGAAATCATTATGGGATGGCCACACGACCTACGGCTTGGCGGCCATTTTGTGGCAAACACAGAGAAATGGCGATTTTCGTGTTTTTTGACAATATGGGAAAACGATACTTTTGTTTGAGCGATTTTCACGAAATTGCACACACATGCCACTAGCACGATTCTACAACTGCCAAAGAAGTTTTGTTGACCTTTGACCTTGGCAAGGGGCGGCCATCTTGAATTTTCATAAAAAAGCACCTTTAGTAACGGATACAAACGAAAACTCGTCCTAGGGATTTTTTTCGATCTTTTTCAAACTTCTCGGGCATCAATGGCAATCAATTGTGGACAAAATGTTGGAATTAGAAGTTGTAGAATTTGAAACGCGTCCGCGTGGCGAATTCGCAACCGTCGCCGTTTTAGCTAGCTCGCACATATTTTATCGGAATAGCCTGAAACTGAAATATGCGATTCCCTGGCCCACACTGAACAAAACGATATCACATACGACAAAATCGATAAAGGAATGTGGCCGTGGTAAACAAAAAACGATCGCAAAAAAAAGTGCTGACTTGGCAAAAAAAAAAAATCGGATTTTATTTTTAAGAATCGGCTAACGAAACCCAGATAACTTTGTCGGGTATATCCAAAGAAAGTTTTGAAATCATTACGTGATGGCCACACGACCTACGGTTTGGCGGCCATTTTGTGCCAAAATCTGCCATTTTGAGTTTTTCGCGATTTTACACAATATGGAAAAATGAACTTTTTTTCGAGCGATATTGACGAAATTTGACTCGCATGTCCCTAGCGTAAGTCTACAATCACCTTTGGAGTTTCGTCGACCTTTGACCTCGGGAAAAGGCGGCCATCTTGAATTTTCTATAAAAAACACCTTAACCACCAGATTCAAACGTAAACTTGTCGTTGGAATTTTCTTCGATCGTCTCAAAACTTTTTGGGCATCAATGGCAAGCTACTGTGGAAAAAATGTTGGAATTAGAAGTTGTAGATTTTGAACGGCGTGCACGTGGCAAGCTAGCAAAGTGGCGCACTGTTATAACTCCCATGCATTTCAATACAATACAGTGAAAATTTAATTATTATTCTTCTTGCACACTAACGGCGTCTTTGAGCTTAATTTTGACCCCCGCCACATACCCGAAAACTCACCAAAATTGGCACACATCTGGGATAAATTGAAAATGAATTTTCGGCAAAGAGAACGTCACCCCCCCGAAGTCGATGACATCACAGCGAGCGTTCCCGTAAAAAAAATGAATGGGCCGAAAATCGCTTATGGGGCCAAAAAAAAATATTTCAAATTAGAGCAACGAAACCAAAACACGTGTGTTGGAGATATCCCAAAGAAGTTCTGAAATCATTATGGGATGGCCACACGACCTACGGCTTGGGGGCCATTTTGTGGCGAACTCAGAGAAATGGCGATTTTCGTGTTTTTTCACAATATGGGAAAACGACACTTTTGTTCAAGCGATTTTCACGAAATTGCACACACATGCCACAAACACGATTCTACAACTACCAAAGAAGTTTTGTTGACCTTTGACCTTGGCAAGGGGCGGCCATCTTGAATTTTCATAAAAAAGCAACTTTAGTAACGGATACAAAAGAAAACTCGTCCTAGGGATTTTTATCAATCTTTTTGAAACTTCTCGGGCATCAATGGCAAGCTACTGTGGACAAAATGTTGGAATTAGAAGTTGTAGAATTTGAAACGCGTGCGCGTGGCGAATTCGCAACCGTCGCCATTTTAGCTAGCTCGCACATATTTTATCGGAATAGCCTGAAACTGAAATATGCGATACCCTGGCCCACACTGAACAAAACGATGTCACATACGACAAAATCGATAAAGGAATGTGGCCGTGGTAAACAAAAAACCGTCGCAAAAAAAAGTGCTGACTCGGCAAAAAAAAATTTTTTCGGATTTTATTTTTAAGAATCGGCTAACGAAACCCAGATAACTTTGTCGGGTATATCCAAAGAAAGTTTTGAAATCATTACGTGATGGCCACACGACCTACGGTTTGGCGGCCATTTTGTGACAAAATCTGCCATTTTGAGTTTTTCGCGTTTTTACACGATATGGAAAAATGAACTTTTTTTCGAGCGATTTTCACGAAATTTGACTCGCATGTCCCTAGCGTAAGTCTACAATCACCTTTGGAGTTTCGTCGACCTTTGACCTCGGGAAAAGGCGGCCATCTTGAATTTTCTATAAAAAACACCTTAACCACCAGATTCAAACGTAAACTTGTCGTTGGAATTTTCTTCGATCATCTCAAAACTTTTTGGGCATCAATGGCAAGCTACTGTGTAAAAAATGTTGGAATTAGAAGTTGTAGATTTTGAACGGCGTGCGCGTGGCAAGCTAGCAAAGTGGCGCACTGTTATAACTCCCATGCATTTCAATACAATACAGTGAAAATTGAATGCATGCATTAATGCCTGAAACTGAATACATTGAAAAAAACTGGATATGGACATATAAGGAATGTGGGCGTGGTTAGCATAAAACCACTGTTGCTAAGGACGACAAAAAGTTTACTTTTACCGATTTGTCCGAAACTGACGTCAATCTGTTCGTCCTCCCGAGGGGACCAAAACATAAAATGGTTGCTATGGAGATAAAATCAACAGAAAAGCCGCCATTTTGGAAAAAGTGGGCTTTTTAGCAACTTATGACATATAACTCTCACCAATGGAGGAATGTGTTTTTCTGAGTCAGTTGATGATGCTGATCGCTATGCTAGCACTTTTAGCTATGTTAGCATAACTAGCATAGTTAGCATAATTAGCATTTTAGGTAATGTGTTTTTCTGAGTCAGTTGATGATGCTGATCGCTATGCTAGCACTTTTAGCCACATTAGCATGGCTAGCATAGTTAGCATAATTAGCATTTTAGGAAATGTGTTTTTCTGAGTCAGTTGATGATGCTGATCGCTATGCTAGCAATTTTAGCTATGTTAGCATAGCTAGCATAGTTAGCATAATTAGCATTTTAGGTAATGTGTTTTTCTGAGTCAGTTGATGATGCTGATCGCTATGCTAGCACTTTTAGCTATGTTAGCATAACTAGCATAGTTAGCATAATTAGCATTTTAGGTAATGTTTTTTTCTGGGTAAGTTGAAGATGCTGATCGCAATGCTAGCACTTTTAGCCACATTAGCATAGCTAGCATAGTTAGCATAGTTAGCATTTTAGGTAATGTGTTTTTCTGAGAGAGTTGATTATGCTAATCGCTATGCTAGGACTTTTAGTCACATTAGCATAGTTAGCATAGTTAGCATTATTAGCAAATCCAGCCTTGACTAGCTTTTAATTTGTGGGCGGTGAGGGCGGAGAGGGCCGCGGTGTTGCGTAGAATTGGGCGTGGAAGGTGGGTTGCGTCTGCGGGCCATACAACGCCGCTTGCGGCTTTAATTAAGGTTATCATTTATCACAACAAATTATTTCCGTGAAGATTTTAATGGCTACTTTATTGATGTTTTAATTTGACAATTACAAATAAAGTAAATAAACAAAGATTGAAGAAAATAATTTGTCTGTTGAGTGCTTGCTGCACTCTTGCACAAGAACTCTGTGGTCTGTGGAGTTAAGCTGCATTTTATCCCCAATTCAATTATTTATTTGAGCATTTTACAACTATGTTTGACCAATGACACAATTTGTAAGAACAAATTAGTAATTTCATGAACACAAAAGATTGTTTTAAAGTCCATGGTTGACATTGTGGAGTCTTTATGAATCTCGTTGGCTCTTTAATTTTACAAAATATATTAGTTTATTTATTTCATTGGTGGATCTTGTGGCATTTTCTGATATGTGATGAAATGAAATGCTTAATTTTTTTCCTAATAAAAGTACCATAATTTGTAAAGTAGGTCTACATGAGTATATAAAATAATATTATTATTATTATTTATTTCACTAATTGTTTAACCCTTGTGCTATCTTAGATAACCCCTATGGAGTCCTATACTGTTCATAATTAAATAAATAAATATTTAATTCAATAAATAAATATGACCTCATGCAAATACACAATCAACCAATAAATATCTCATAAATATATAAAAAGATCATGAAATTGTGAAAAACCTGGACACAGATTTTAAATTAGCCATTATATTTCATTTTGCTTTAAAAACCGGTTCATTATTTTAAAACAGCATTTTAAAATATTCATTTTTAATCATGTGGAATATTATTAAAATTCTTCGTCTTTTTTCAGAACCTTGGATTTCAAAATCAATATTTTCCAAAGTAGCTTTGTTTTTATTTCATGTTGCTGTTTTTCACAATGGCGTATTTATTTCATGAAGAGCTTTTTCAGGAGAATGGATCTGTCTGTCAGTCAAACTAGACAAGGCGGAGACACTTTTGTGATTGGTTACTCCTTTACTCAGACATGAGCAGCAGCACCCTGACTACATCGATCGAAGATGCTTCAGCGAACTTGACGGCGCAATGCCGACTCCTCAACACTAGGGGGAGTATGCACTTCAACACATCCACAGTGTTACCAGAAATTGGGCAGTTTTTGTTCTAAATTTGCGGATAAAAGTGGCTTTGGGCGAGTGTGCATAATTCAGGCGATTTTATGGTCGGTTCGGCAATTTTCATCTTCTCATGAACATAAAGTAGTGGCCTAAGTTAGGCTGGGTGGTTATTGGAGTTCCACAAAACTTTTATGAACTGGAGTTCCATGAATGCAACATGCCGCGTATGTGAGGGGCAACCAGCTAATGTTTTTAGCCTTATAGCCACATGGAGCGGTTGCCTGTGCTTATCTCAGTAACAATGCATGGATGCACAATGTACATGGAGTGTTAAAAGATCAGGTTTATTTATTTTGAATAGTTCCACATGATAACAATGTTTCCATGTTTGAGTTCATGAGATCATCCCAGAGAGTCTCTGCTTCAGGTCCTGCAGTCAAACTACGTCTTAAATCACGTGCATCAGAGAGCCCAGGCAGCGCAAGAGTGTGTGTGTGTGTGTGTGTGTGTGTGTGAGCGCAAGTTAAGGGTCTGTTTGCCGTGTTCCCCGGAAAAGTAATAGTAAAAAAAGGTTTCCTCCAAAGTACAGAGCTTGATTCTTGGAGTAAGCCCTGGCTGCAGAATTGCTCAATCAATCCCGGATCTCCGCTGCGTTTTCCAAACACGGTCAGAAACGTCATCGCAGGTTCAACATATTCCCGGGAGGGAAAAAATAAAATCAGAGGACCTGATTATAATCATTGTCTCATTGAAAATAAAATAATATCATAAGGTTTAGGAGGCCTCAGCAGGCTTGTTCGATTTTGCGCAGCTGCCTGGTCTGAGTCTGTCGGTCCGCCAGCTCGCCTCCTGTGAGCCAACACAGTGTGAGGCACGATGTGAGCTCTGAGTGAATGGCGTAAGAATGAGGGGTGTTTCAACGGGGGACACCAAGATTTGGACCACCGAAGCTCCTCTGTGGTTTGGTCCACACAAACCCTCAAACTACAAAAACAGAGTCGTCCATGTTTGCATCTTCTGCAGCAGACAGATAGTTTGTCTCTATTTGATCTGTAATGTCAGCAAAGCCGCGCAGATATCGCTGAAATATGTCATCTCTCTGACTGGCACACCGCTAAGCAGGTATCGAGGAATATGAGTCGATTTCCATGAATGAGCCAATGAGCGTTTAGATCCCGCCC
Organism: Oryzias latipes; assembly: GCF_053564925.1. Taxonomy (NCBI): domain Eukaryota; kingdom Metazoa; phylum Chordata; class Actinopteri; order Beloniformes; family Adrianichthyidae; genus Oryzias; species Oryzias latipes. Next base: position 15,805,821 of record NC_136253.1, on the reverse strand, counting down.
ATTTTCACTGATTGACAGATAGACTCATTCTCCTGAAAAAGCTCTTCATGAAATAAATATGCCATTGTGAAAAACAGCAACATGAAACAAAAACAAAGCTACTTAGGAAAATATTGATTTTGAAATACGAGCTTCTGAAAAAAGACACAATTATAATAATATTCCACATGATTAAAAATGAATATTTTAAAATACTGTTTTAAAATAATGAACCGGTTTTTAAAGCAAAATGAAATATATTGAATGATATAATGGCTAATTTAAAATCTGTGTCCAGGTTTTTCACAATTTCATGATTTTTTATATATTTATGAGAGATTTATTGGTTGATTGTGTATTTGCATGAGGCCATATTTATTTATTGAATTAAATATTTATTTATTTAATTATGAACAGTATAGGACTCCATAAACCCCACCCTTACATTGACGTGTTCTCCCTACCATGACAAAGGTGGATAAAGGTGGAAAGATTTCATGTAATCCATGGACACCAGTGAAGATCACAAATCATTGAAGAAAAAAGGTTCAACACACTGTCTATTGGGTCTAGATGACCCAACTCCCAACGTTTCAGTGCCTAGGATAGCACAAGGGATACAGAACATTTAGACATTTTGAGCCCTCCATACCAAGCCCAGAGGCAGCACAGGCAGCACTCCGAAATCTCGCGAGATCTTCATCTCAACATTCACAACTCGAGATTTTGTGTCACCCGGAAGTTTTCTTAGCTTAGCATGTATGAGCCTGCAGGCTGCTGTGTTGTGGATTCTCCGCTGAATAGAGTTGCAGCTGCAGCAGCGATGTCTTCAGTTCAGTCTCTGAGAGAGTTTATCAGCGAGCGACTCACTGCTGCTGCTGAAGAAATCTTCAGACAGTTTGAGAAAACCATCATCCAGTATGAGGAAGAGATGGATCGTCAGCGCAGACTGCTGGATAGTAGCAGCTGGAAAAGAAACACAAACACAGCAGGTACTATGAACGATGAATGGAGGCATTGAATCAGCCTGCTTCCATTCTAAAGGTCCGCACCTCCGTGGTTTTGCATTCATTTAATTTTTCGTCTTGTTTTTGGACTTCATGAAAAAAGCCAAGCAGAGCTCTGCATGAAGAACATAGATCGTTTATGAAGAAGACGGTCCACCCTAACCGATTACCACTCATTGACCATCAATATTTTGTTTTTGTGGTGGAGTATGACTCCTGCCTTTGACCCTATCTGTGAAAGAGAACAAAAATTTCTATTCTTCTGTTTCTGAAATAAGCCTTTGATGAGCTGCAGTGATGCAGGAACAGAATCAGCCGTGGATCCTGAAAAACATCCACTCATCATTTGAGTGTGTCTCCATGGAAACAGATAAACATTTTGCAGACTGCACAGCATGCTCTGTCCAGACGAAGCTTCTCTGTAATGACACAGACTAAACTGCCTTCCATGTTTGCTTTTGTGGATTCTTTAAAAAACAACAAAAACATCCATTCTGTGTAGACGTTGATGAATCTTTCTGTCCACACATCAGAATGTGGATTATTTCTTCTCCTTTGAAGCTGAATGTTTTATTTCTGCTGCAGACCTCCAACAGAAACACACGTGGAAGCAGAAACAGACTGTCGCTGACCAGCAGCTCTTTAACCAGGAGAGGAGCTGCAGCCAGAACCAGAAGGAAGCAGAACCTCCACAGGTCCCAGAACAGCAGGAGGAAGAGGAGATGAGCTGTCTGCTGGAGAACATCTGGGAACCAGAACTGGAGCTTCACAGAGCAGGTCTGTAAAGGTCGGATGCAGTTTTAGTAAGTATTCCTTAAAATAGAATGATAGTTTCCTTCATTCAATTTGATTTGGAGATTTGATGACCATCCAATCAGAATGTCACAGGCCTGTTGTCAGGTGGATCTGATCCAGAAAATTGTAGATTTGATGAGAATTGACAAGTGTCCCACCATGTCTGTGACAAAGGGGCGTGGCATGCTCATTAATGATGATGTCAAGATTGGACTGTCTCAGAGAAGTTTTTTTTGTGAAAAACTGTTGAGAGCATGATGTGCTGTAAACTCTCTCTTTGATTAGTTGGAAAGCATTTAATTTATATCTGTAATTTTGTGTGTGTGTTTGGGTGTAAAGATTATAAAGATTGAAGTTTTGATGATGGTGCTCATGGCATTTATGTATCAGGATGACCCAGAGGCAAACTAAAAACAGAACTGACAGACTGTCATTATGAATTGAGGGTGATACAATCTCTAATAATGACTGAAGTTTTGTTCATGAAGGAAGTTATAATGATCAGTTATGCTGAAAGACGCTGCATTGAGGAAGTAGGGAAAATAATAATGGATGTTATGATGATGATTTTGAGGGTTATAGTCATCTTGATGGGGAAAGAGTGAATGATAGTGATGTTGGGTATCAGAGCAAAGTTTTTAATGGTGAAGGAGGTTATGCTGTCAATAGAGGTTTGGATTTTTAAAATTATAGTGGTGACAGGGGTTATGGTGATAGAGGCTTTGATGATCATGAAAGTGATGAAGGTGAGGACAGTCATGATAATTTTTAGGATCTAGGGCAATATTTTATAGTATTTTCTTTCCAGTATTTTTGAGCCATAGTACACTTCTTTTCTTGACAAAAATCTCAAAGCACACCAGAAACCGATTTAAAAGGAAAAACTCTGTTGTCTGTCATTTGACACCAGTCTCTCTAGGACCTTACAAGCATTTCTTTAAATGGTTGAGGCACAAAAAGCTCAAAGTTGAATCTGTTTTTCATGAAAGTTGCAAAAGTTTCAATCATTATTTTCAGCAAAAGGCTGTTAGGGGGATTTACAAATGTTAAAGCAGTTGTTTGTCCCTCCAGCCTAATTTTTTTCAAAAGTGCTTGAAGCCTGAAAAAGAATTTGTCTTTCAGTCCAAAAATGATTAGAAAGCAGTTGTTTGAGTTAGAAAGATAACTTGGAGCAAACACTAGAATCTCTGCCTGTTAAGAATTCCTTTGTGCTTCAACACAAACCTTGGAGGAGAACTAAACTCTTCTCCTGCTTTCATCAAGATTAGCAAACTGTTGGAACAGACTGTTTTTTTTGCGTTTTTTGTGCTGCATAAAGGTCAGCAGTAGTGCAGTAAGAGATGCTGTCACATTAACCAAATGCACCATGGGAAATGAAGTGAACAAACAGATGTGCTGATGGTGGACAGACTCCCATCGTCATTATTTTATGCACTTTTTATACGGTCTAGGCCTGCACGATATTAGAAAAATCTGCGATATGCGATATCAGTGTTTGAAACTGCGATGACGGTATGACTTGCGATAAATGGAAAAATAGAAAAGCAAAAATACCAATACATTTTGGTTTCAGTGTGAGTTTTATTCAAATAATTCAACACAACTTAAATTAACGTGCAAGTTTTATTCAAAAAGAAGAAAATATATTTACCATAGAACTTGCCAAAACTATGATGAATGATTACAAAAAGTTTATATAGATGCCCAGGAATAAAATAGGTTGGTGTCTCCTACATTTCCATTTGACTGCAAGTGTTATTAAATAAGTCAACATAACTTAAAATCCAAGTCTTTTTCAAAAAGGAGAAAAAGTTAAGACCTATAGCTGTGGCCAAAACATAAATGAACAATGAAGAAAAAAGATAGAGGCCCACAACTTAAACGTGACCTAGTATGAACTAGGGCTGCACGATATGAGGAAAACTTGCGATATTAGTGATCAATATTGCGATAACGATAAATTTGCAGTAAATAAACAAATAGAAAAATAAAGAAAAACATCATTCCCATTTCATTGCAACAGTTTAAAAATTATACTCCAAATGACCCTCGTCGACATAGGTGACAAACATCTAACATAATAGGCCTCCATCTGATTGGTCAACAATGGGAAGGCGTCTATCTGATTGGTCAAAGCATAAAGGGATTTATTTGATTCGTTACATGCTTCAAACTGCTAGAACAGGGGTATTCAATTAAAATTCAAAAAGGTCCAGTTCCTAAAATTTTCTCCCAGCAAAGGTCCGGATCTTATGTTGTCACTTAACATAATGTACCCTCATGTTAATAAAATCAATAACGCACATACATTTCTATATAATTTATTGTTACATTTCAACTGTTTTCAAAGTAATATGATTTTAACATACCGAAGAGTCTGAACTTGTATGGCACTTGAATGGAAAATAATACTGAATGGAAAACAACACTGAAATTATTCTGAATAAAATAAATAAAAAGTGCAAACACAGCTTTGAGCAGCCTGAACTTAGGGCCTATTTCAAGTAATGTAAAACATTCAGAATCTTTTGAATAAAATAAAAGTGCTTTTAATCTTCAAGAAAAAAATTTAAAAAGACATTTGAGCTCCCACCTTTTTAAAACATGAACTACATTTTAAATAAAATAACACAGGAAACGTTTCAAGTAAAATAGAACAGGGCAGAATTTACTGAATAAGAAAGTGCAGAACTTTGAGCAGCTTCCTTTTGCATCTCTCTTTTCAAACTTTCCTTACTCCCTTTCAATCTTTCTTTCCTAGTGAGAGAAATGGGCATGTAACTGTCCTGCCAGCACTTTCTGCAGCCTCATTTAAGCACTCCTTTACAACTGTCACATCGCTGAATGCTTTCTTGTGTTGCGCCAAAATCCACGCGATCTTTAACGAACACTCATTTACACGTTGCTGCCCGGTAAATGCATGCGTGATGTCACGAGTAGACCTGTAATACTGTGCTTTCAATTTGATGATTTTACTTGCCCTCACTGCGGACTTCTGCAGGTACATTTCCTCAAACGACCCGTGTTTGGTCTCATAGACGCTTAACGTTGCCACTTTTGATTAACGCCACATTTTCACAGCATATGAGACACAAAGGTTTAGAACTGGCTGCAGGCAGAATAAACATGTATTTGTCCGTCCATTCATCTGTAAAAGTTCGGTTTTTAGCATCTACTTTTCTCATTTTTGAGCAAACCATTTTCTCTCATCTCTCTATCTCTCTCTCAAACTCGCTGTTGCTGAAAGGTAAACAATCGATTTGATTGGCTTGGCTATTGATGACGCTCCTGTCACAATTACTAGATTAGCTGCGCATGAACAAATATTTTTTTTAATATCAAATCCGGTCCGGGCAGACTCGTCACTCGGTCCGGACTCGGACCGCGGTCTGCCATTTGACGATGCCCGTGCTAGAAGATTGTTTTAACACATTTTGGGTTTGCGATTTATTGCGATATTTGCCGTCTTGTGCGATATGCATATTGCAGAGCTGGATATTGCGATAACGATAAATTTGCGGTATATTGTGCAGGCCTAATACGGTCTGACCCCGGCTCTGGTGGGAAGCTGTTCCGCTAAACTTGAACTTTAGCTGTTATTTCTGTTATAACTGAGAAACTTTATGAGCCACGTCAGAACAAGGAAGTGAGGACGTCCGATTGGTTCAATTGATGACGTACAGGATGAAGCCTCCAAGAATGATTGGCGGAGAAAGTTTAAGAGGTCGAATTTTTTCCAGAATAAGAGAAATTTGCCAACGTTGTGATGCAGTTATTTTTTTTTATCAAAGTGTCTTAAATAGAAATCAAACACAAAGACTAATGTATTTTATGATCTGTCATATTCACTACTCTGTGTGAAACCTGAGCCTGTTTGAAGGAACACAGAGCTGATATACTGGTGATGGTTAATGGTTTAGACCAGTTAAGTGAAAGTAAATAACTTTCCACGACACGGTAGTAAACCGCGGCATGCTGGTTAAAAACACCGATGTAAGAGGATGGGAGTGAAGATATCAATGATAGTTGAGGTCATGATGATGGTGATGAAGGTGGTAGGGTTCTGATGAACAGACTTTAAAGTTCTGGATGTCATTGAAAGTGGTCTGAAAGGGGTGACAGTTTGGGGCGGATGCTTAAAAATCAATGACTTGAACTCTAAAATGAAAATAAAACCTCAAAAAAAACAAAAGCTGAACTTATGAGCAATAGATCTGTTCTGGATAATCTCACCTTCAGCCAAAAATGACAATCATTCCTCCTTGTGTTTTGTTTATTTCCAGCTGTTTAGTCTTAACGTTGGGCTGATTGTTGTGGTAAACATGTTCCAGCTCATCCATCAGATGTTGTCAGAAGTAAAGTTTAACCGTCCCCCCCTTTGTTCCCCACAGATCTCCACCAGCCTCCTAAACTCAAAGAGGAGGAGTCCAGTCTGAAGCAGGAGGAAATGGAGCTTCCACAGATCAAAGAGGAGGAGGAGGAGGAGGAAGATCAGGTGGCGCTGAAGACTGATGCCTTTGAGGAAGGACACCTCTGTGACGCAGAATTCCCCAGTCATCAGCTTCCGCCCGACAATTGTTCCGGAGAGGAGAATCAGGATCAGCAAAGAAGCAACACTGAGCCCTCCAGATCAACCACAGCTGCAAAGCTAAGGACGAAGAACAGCATGGGTGCAGGTACCTGTCCTCTCTCAGAGACCCAACGTCTGACAGACACCAGTGAGACGTCTGACAGGAGGAGTCCCAGCAGGACCTTCTCGTCTCATACGTCCACGCTGAGAAGACAGACAAGGCCCTATGAACCGGCCGAGAGTGCCTACTTCTGCCACGAGTGCGGGAAATGCTTCAATCAGCGCGGCAGTCTGAAAGTCCACATGAGGACTCACACGGGCGAGAAGCCCTTCTCCTGCAGCCACTGTGGACGAAGATTCACTCGGAGTGGAGACCTGTCCAGCCACATGCGAACCCACACGGGCGAGAAGCCCTTCTCCTGCCAGATCTGCGGAAAGAGCTTCAGTCAGAGCTGTAATCTGCTGTGTCACCTGAGGACGCACACAGGGGAGAAGCCCTTCACGTGCCCAACCTGTGGGAGAAAATTCAACCGAAGAAATAACCTGAAGACCCATATGAAGGCCCACTGCTTAGAGCAGTCCCCACTCTGAAGCTCAGACGCCTGGACTGGGGGGGTTCTGAGAGATCACAAGATCCTTCTGTCTAGTCCAGTGTAAAGGACCAAACGTTTCAGTCTCACCATTTTCTGTTTTAAGAGATTCTACGCTGAAATGCAAATGCTTGGGATCTATTGGCCATCCATGACCATAAGACCATCTAAGATCTAAAACTAGTAGAACTTTCAGCCAAACCTTTTTTAGCATGTGTTGTTTAAGGTTCAAACGTAGCTGGGTCGTGTGCCCCTTCATGTTACAGCCCCGACTCCAGGTTTAATGGTTACTCGTATGCGACACAGACGCATTGACACTGGAACTAGAAATGAACCTCGTTTTGAGAATGAACCTCATTCAGTTCAGACTCTGGTAGATTAAGGAAGGGCTTTGAGGAACGTCCAGAAGTGACTGTAAAGGTTTCATCTGTCTGGTGGCTTATTAACACAAAAGTAGGAAAATCGGACATGTTGTCATTCAGATTGTGGTTGATGTGCGTAGTTGTATTTAATGCTGTAGTGAATTCATGTGTTGGATTTGTTTTTTGTGACTTTTGTATTGGTTTCAGTAAAAAAAACAAATAAATGCATTTTCAGGTCATTAAAAGTATCACTTGCTTTTTTTCTCTCCATCCATTTTCAGAACCTGCTGAATGTCTTTTGGAGTCGCATGGTTGCTGGAGCCTGTCCCAGCTAATGTGGTACGCTCTGTGCAGGCTGTCAGTCAGTCACAGGACCACACTCTCACACCTAGGCACGATTTAGAATCATTAGTTAACCTATAAAGCATGTTTTGGCTGGGACGAAACTGGAGTGCCCGGAGAACATTGACACACGCATGAGGAAAACATACAAACTTCATTCAAAACTACCCAGCTGGGATTTGAACCAGGGCCTCTTGCTGTGAGGTGAGAGTGCTAACTTCTACGACACAGTAAGAAGCCCACCTCCATCATCACAACAGAAACAACGTTTAACTGAACTGCTCATGTGAATCCTCCCACAGTGTTTCATTAGCAGCTGTAACCACAGAGACTCTGATCAAACAGGAATGAACAGAATCCATCTGATATGAAGCTGTGCTTTGAAAACCACTTCCCTCCTCTTTGAAGAGTAGTCCCATATCTGTCTTCAGGTTTTTGTACAGCCTCTTCTACACTTTGGATCACTGTGCTCTCCGTAGAGCACAGTAGTAGAGAGCTGTGTCTGCCAGGGTTAACTCTCTGATGATCAGTTCAGTTGATGTGTCTGTTGTTCTGGATTCATATCGTTTATCTGGAATATTTTCATGTTTGCTGTAGCTTTTTGCTCCTTTCCAGAGAATAAACTGAGGAGCCTGAAGGTCAGAATCATGTTTGTACCAGTAAAGATAAGGATAGCTGCTACTTGTCTGATAGTTACATTTCATTGTAACAGATTTTCCTTCAGTTCCTGTAAGTTGATCTTGATCAGGAGAGATTGAGTCTCCATCTGTGAGTCCTGGAAAAAGTGGAGAAAATTAAGCCATTAGATGAATGAGATGATGAGTTGATGCAGCAGCTTCAAGCAAACTTGAATCTCTGTTCTTAAACTCACCTAGAATGTGAGATAGAAGCAAAAAGAGGTAAAGCAACATGTCTTTGGAGTTCTTGAAGCCACACAGACAGCAGATGAACTCTGTTCTTCCACTGCAGCACTATGAGGTAGAAATAATGTCACTGGATGATGTGAAGTTCAGTGGGCGGGGCCAATGAGCTCTTTTTCAGTTCATCTCAACCAATCAAAGAGTTTAGTTCTTCCAAAGTAGCTCTGTCTCTGATATTTACTGCTTCATTTCTCTGCTGACTTAATCTTTAATCCAGCTACTCAACAATCAGAGCTTTCACAGTGTGTCACGCCCTCTAGTGGATGTTGTGTAGTATTGCGTTGTTGCAGGTTTTTGTACAGAGTTTTGTTGTTTCCTGTCACTGTGGGCCTCACAGCACAGTAGTACACAGCAGAGTCTGTCACTGCAGCAGAGGAGATCTGCAGATCTATCTGTTTCTCAGCAGCTTTCACTTCGTGAGAAAATCTAGGATCCAAACTCTGTAATGTTGCTTTTGATCCCAAGTGAGAGATCAAGAACTCTGGAGGTTTTCCTGGAAACTGTCGATACCAGTAAAACTCATCGCTTCCAGTTGGAGTTTTAGAGTATTCGTAGGACAGAGTGACAGAAGTTCCTTCCAAAGTGGACTCTTCCTTCTTGACTGCAGTGAGTTCTTCACAGCTGACATCTAAAGGAAGAGAGAAGTCAGATCAGTGATGGACAAACATCAAATGCTGAAATGGATCTTTGAAAGAATCCCATCAAGCTGTTCCAATGACTAGAAGCAGCAGAGTGAACACAGATGTCTGCACAGACAGCATGTTGGAGGAAGCTGATGTTTGGCTTTTGTGTGTTGAACTGTGTTGAAAGTGGAAGTTTGTGTCTCTTCTATAGTTCACTAACAGCTCAGCTCCTCCCTCAATCTCTCCATCTGCTCTTTCATCTGATCTTCCTCTTCTCTCAGCTCCTCTTCCTTCCAAATTGTTTTAAGTCCACGTCCCTAAATAAGCCCCATAAACGTTATTGACAAAGATTGCACATACAAGTAATCAATACAGGACACTCCACATAGAGCTCTACAGGATAAAAACGGGTTATTGAACTTGCCAGGAGGTTGAAAAAAATGATAGCCTACTTAAAAAATTAGTAAATAAACTATGGAGGTAATTCAGTGTCAATAATCAGAAATGCACACAACCTGTTTCATAATTACACACGCTCTGATTCACAACTATAATTTTACGCAGGTGTGCAATATAAATTTGGAAATGTGAGAAACACGTGTGTGTTTGTGAAACACAGGGTGTGCATTTGTGAAACACAACGGGTGCATTTCCAAATTTATATTGCACGTTTGAGTAAAACTACAGTTGTGAATCAGATCGTGTGTATTTGTGAAACAGGTTGTGTGCATTTCTGATTATTGAGACTGAATTAACCTCATAATAAACCTCCTTTCTAAGAGCTTTTGTGTTAGTGCAGGACTCAATAGCCTACTTTTTTATGAACAAAAATCCTCTCTTTGTGAAAAAACATATAAAAATGTTGTTAGCATATTTACATGTATGTTTGCAAAATTTACCCATAATTCTGAGTAAATTCAGAACATAAATAGTCCATGTGTTTGATTTCCCATGAATAAATTATTCCCCCAAAAATATGTACATAGAATATTTTATAATCTACAAACAGATGGGATATTATACAACAATTAAAATAAAAATTTGTGACTAAATAGTATTTGTGGGGCACAGATCAAATATGCGGTTGGTGGTTCAAATCCTACAATGCTGAGTCATGGAGATGGGCGGAGGAGATCACAATCTTCAGGGAGTCATTAAAGAAGTCGATCAGTCAGTTTGTTAGTTCGCTCATCAGATTCGCTTTTTCAAAAGCCACGTTTGATTTGACAGATTTGTTTAGGAAAACATTTGTTTATTAACCCCTTTCCCATCCACATCCATTTATACTGGTTCAGAACGTGGCGAGCTCTTTTGAGCCTCGTCAGTTTCCGTAACTGCAGACCCGCTTTTCCTTTGTTTTCTGGTTCTCTTCCAAGCGTGCAAACCACGTTTGTGGATTTGGGTGGCCGTTGGGATCCTACTAGAACGCCAGCTGCTTGGATTTTGGTTTTTGTGGAGCAGGAAAACAGCATGTCTGCTGGATCGCCTTCTGCAGGTACGAGCTGCTGTGATTTCTGTGAATCGGCTAAAGGCTGCAGATGAGGGGCCGAATAAAACTACAAAAAGCAACAATCAAACAAATTAACAAACAATTTTTTCCTCATAGGCAAACATCGCCCCCTTGCAGTAACAGCAGCCTGTAAAGCGTGCTCGTAGAGGTTTTGGTGCCTGTTTTTCAGAGTGAATTAAATCGCCCACTGGAAGATCGTCTAAAACGAAGATGTTTCACTTTGAGTGTTATTCTATTTCTCACTTTTGTTGATGATTGTCTATATACTGTATATCTATATATATAGATACATCTATATATAGATATATCTATATAAATATATATAGATATCTCTCTCTCTCTCTCTCTCTCTCTCTCTCTCTCTCTCTCTCTCTATATGTATATATGTATAAATAACTTTAACCCTTTCAAAAATAGACATTTAAAAAGTTTTCATAATATTACCACATTTTATTAAAGCTTAAAAATATGAAAGAATGGTAAAAGTTTTGGTCACCAGTACGAAATAAAAGTATCATGGAGCAAGGTACAATTAAAATGGAGCAAAATTATGTCATTGCTTTATTTCTTTTAAAAATTACATTTAAAAAAGGGTTCAGAATTGTGACAAAATGATTAAAGCTTAAAGCTGGAAAAAAAACAACAAGTGGAAAAACCTGTTGGGGTTTTAGTCTAGCTGCCATCTTGTTGTCTGCAGCCGGATCGTCTTGGTGCCTGGCAGAGCGTGGAGGAATTTCTCCATCAGCCGTTACCACAACAGACTGAAGGTCTTTTTGAAGTGTGCTCTTCTGAACTCACAGGTTCTGGACAATTGTTCCACTAAATCTGCCAAATGAATTTATTCATACTCCTACCAATATTCGGCCTGGATCCACTGGTAAACGTCTGGATTTCCGCTTAAAAAAGTTTAGGAAAATCTTTTTATTTTGATTTTTGCACTCACATGGAAAATCAGGTGTTTGACTCCCTACTGTTAAGATATGACCTGCAGGAAGGAGGTCTGTGACATCAGGGACTTGGGAGAGTGCATGTTAAAGGATATCTGTGCCTTTTAGTGTTGACACAAATTTTGTTCCTTTATCTTTCTGGTGCCTTTATCCCACTTTATGGATATTGTGTTGCACACAGTTTCTCTAAGTTTGTTTGGCAATTGGATAGTGGTGGATATCTGCCAAAACAGACCCCTTATAAATAAGTCAAAAATGTTTACCCTATTGGCAGATTTTCTTTAAACATTTAATCATCTTTAATGCTTTCAGTGGGTCATGAACTGTGTATAAGGAATGGTAGTTCTATTTATAATTGAAATATTTAAATGTGTGGATGTATATAATTTTTTCCATCAATTCATGACTAATTATCCTAATTTTGATTCATCTCTATAAAGAAATATATTTTTCTGTTGTTTGTTTTCTTTAGTTTTATTTTTGCTTTTGAAATCAATGAATAAAAGAAAAAGAAAAATGTATCCTGGTTAAATAAAGGTTCAATAAAATAAATAAAAAACTAATTAAAATGTGGTCAGATGAATATAGGCTCATTAAAGCAATTTTTAATGTGATACAAATAGCTTCTCAATCTATATGTCTTAAACACTTATCAGTGTACCTTCTTAGGTGACTTCTCCTTAGTAACAGCCATGCAGCAGCCTCCGCCGGACCAGGTTAGCAAGTAAAAATAGTTGTATCTGAACTTAATACAGACGTTCAAAATTGCCCTTGTAATTCCTGGCTAATAACTGAAAGACATTTAGAGATATGATTTTGTTTACAAGCTTTGATTCAAATCAGAAATGTCTGGTAGACATCAGTCTGAATACAGACCAAATACCAGATTCAGGACTCGATCCGGATCGAATTAAGCAGACTTGGTCCAGACCAACGAACTTTTCCTGTCTTAATACACCCTAAAAATAGTAACACTTTGATACCTAACAGAATCTTGCATTCTGGTACGCAAAATGATGTCTGTACATTGTCCCAGGAAGCAGTAGATTGGAGAACAGAAGTCTGTTTTCTACCTTCAGAAAGTGTTAGTGACCCTGGACAGATTATTATGGTAAAAACAATCAGACTGACGAGTCTGAGTGGTGGATTGCAGCAAACCCTTTTAAAACAAGTTCACAAATTAAACTTGTCTTAAAACAAAACAAGTTTTTATTTTCAATAAAATCAATCAGTCAAAGAATCAAGTCATTGCCTCAAAACTTTTCTAGATATTTAAAAAATTCTGATAAACTTCAAAACATCTGATAATTGTATTTTTTAAATGATATCTTCAGAAATTCAGCAGCAAGTCCTTCACAAAGTGGAAGTGTCTGCTGTCCAGCTGCTATTAAACCAGGAGCCAAACCAACCGAGCCAACCAAACCCAGGTCCGGCAGAAGCAGAACCTCTACAGATTAAAGAGGAGCAGCTGGAGCTCAGTGTGAATCAAGAGGCAGAGGAGTTGGAAGCAAAACAGGAGAATGGCATTTTTCTGGTGCTGCAGTTTGAACCCTGGTCGAAAGAACAATCTGAAGTTAATGAAAATGAATTCATCCAGAATGATGACGAGATGAATCATCAGCGTGCCCTGCAGGGCATCACCCAGGAAATACAAATACAATTGCACAGAATCGGTAGGTACCACTGTATTCAAGGGACAACAGGAAAATGGATGATTGTTTTTTTATTTTATTTACTTTAATAATGACTTCTTGTGCTCTTTTGAACCCTTCAGACCATCAGCAGCATTTCTTGAAAGATGACTTTGTTACAAATAGTCAGATTTTAAACCCAGAGATGAACTACAGCAAAGACCAAGAAGAAACAGAACCCCGAGAAATTAAAGAAGAAGAACCAGAACCCAGACAAATTAAGGAGGAGGAACCCGAACCATCACACATTAAAGAGGAGGAATCAGATCCCCCACAGCTTCAAGGCAAATGTTTAGAATCTTTACACATTACAGAGGAGCTGGATGTGAACAAACGCAAAGGAATAATTATTTCTGAACCCCATCGGCTGGATCTCACGTTGAAGCCGGTTATAAAGCTACACAGAATAGGTATGTAAACGGCATGATGTGTGGATGAATGATAACTTCTAGTGAAGGCTTCATAATCAACAGATGGATACATATCTGTCTGTCAATCTTATGCTCTATCCTTCTGTCATTCATAAACATGATTTCAACATACACAAGCTTCTCCACTTAAGCCAGAAATATCCAAGGTTTTCATTCCTGGCCGAGGTATTTAACTATTTCACACCTTTCAGCAGCAGAGATCCTTTCTATCCCCTTATGGCTTGAAAATGTTGATCTGCTTAATAATGTGGAATGTCCTGCTTTAGTAGTTTGTCCTGGCAAACTCGTTATCACAGGTGTCTGAGATGTCAGTGATCCAAAGAGCCCGGAGACACATTATCATCCATGAGTTGAAGTGAAAAACAAAGAATGTAGTCTTTTTTACACTAGAAAACAATTTAATTAATAATTTGGAATGGTGTGATTGTCATGGCAGCCATGGTACACCACATGGGCAGGATTTACAGGGTAGGAAGGAGGGCGAAAAAAATGCGTACAATCCGTACAACAGGCCTGCGTCTTCACCCTAAATAACCCTGAGGTGTTGTTTAAATGTTCACTATGACCTGTTACCCAGAGCATGACTGTAGGAAAAAGTGCGCATGAACCGCTCTTCGGGATCACCAAGTGATCTACGACTTTGTTCATTCCTGAACGGTACATACATGTTGCCCGTACAGGTTTGCTCATTTTATGTCTACAGATGCACCTGTAAGGGCAGTTGTGACGAAGACTTGACTGTGTGGATTGCTTAATGCCCTATATAATTTAGTGTGATGAAAATACGCTGCTTAAAAAGTTTGCAGCTGTGACAGAAGCTACAATCTTCCGTCACAGAAGATTGCAGACCACAAATGCCCTACTCGGCTCCATTCTGATGTGTCCACTTGCAGGCAAATACATCCATGCATGTCTTTGTTTTCCTCTTCTGAGCTGGCATCTGGCTCCAAGGTGTACGCCTGGATAGCTCCAGTGTTGCTCGCAATTTTGTTGCACTGGTATGGGTAAAAAATGGAGTGAGGTTGGCGGTTGCTCTACGCACAATTCAGAGGTGAATTTCTAATAAACTGCTGCTGCTCTACAGAACTTATATTAAAGAAAATGACACAGATTTTTTTATTTTGGCTAAAAACTGCATAATTGTGATAAAAGACAACTGGGAACACTTTTAAAATGGATAAAAAGATGATTGAGTGAGACTTTAAATGTGTTTTTCTATTTAAAAATGTTTTTGCAAATGTTGTGCTTTGGGTTTGCTACCGTTTCAGAATTTTATAATATAATTGGTAAATTACTTTAATTACTTTATGCAGGAAATGCAGTCAATCTTGTTTTAATAGTTACTATTGATAAGATCTCTATTTCTCTGCTGTTTGTGTGTCTACTTAGATGTGTGTCTACTTAGAACGAACAAGAAAGTCGACCTTCGTGAACCACAGTCGAGTACAGAACAGCTGCTTACCAACAACAGGTCTGAAGCTCTGAATCAAGATCAAAAAAGGAACTTTGAACATTTGAGATCATCTCCATCTGTGAAGCTGAAGCTCAGGAAGCAACAGAACAAGAAAAGTTATCACAATATGGATGTTGACAGCCCTTCCCCTGCAAAGACTCACTGTAAAACTGGTACAGGTAAGAAGTCTTCATTGAGGGGACATGGCAGGCGCCAGAAATCCCAATCAACCTCACTGAGAAGTAGGCAAGGAGGTGACAATACTTTCAAAAAAACATCTAAAAACAAATATTTATGTACGGTGTGTGGGAAACATTTTGCTCGACATAGTTTGATAGCTCACCGAAGAATTCACAATGGCGAGAAGCCATTTGCTTGTGAAACGTGTGGAAAACGGTTTACACAACGCGGTAATATGTTGCTCCATACCGCAGTTCATACAGCTGAGAAACCGTACTCCTGTGACACATGTGGAAAGAAATATAGCCGAAATGAAAGTTTGCTGCGTCACAACAGGACTCACACAGGGGAGAGGCCCTTTACTTGTAAAACATGTGGAAAAGGTTTTGCCCGAAGTGAGGTTTTATCAGCTCACATGAGCAGTCACTCAGACGAAAGGCCATTTGCTTGCAAAACTTGTGGAAAAAGATTTTCCCTCCGTAATACTTTGGCTACACACATGAAAGGTCACACAGGTCACAAGGCGTTTTCATGCAAAACTTGTGGAAAACAATTCACTCGCAAATGTTCATTATTATTGCACACAAAAATACACACAGGTGAGAAGCTCTTTGCTTGTAAATTATGCGGAAAAAGATTCAGACAAAAAAGTCACATGTTGGGCCATGTGAGGACTCACACAGGGGAGAAGCCATATTTATGTAAAACATGCGGGAAGACATTTGGTAACAGTACTCTTCTTTTGCGCCACATTAGAACTCACACAGGTGAGAGGCGATATAGCTGTAAATTATGTGGAAAAAAATTTAAACAAAGTGGCAGCCTGGGAGTCCATATGAAGACGCACGCAGGCGAAAAGCCGTATTCCTGCGGGACATGTGGAAAAACCTTTAGCCGACAAGATAACTTAACCGAACACCTTAAAATCCACACAGGTGAAAGGCCTTTTTCCTGCGAAACATGTGGAAAAAGGTTCAGTCGAAAAAGATGTTTGTCCAGTCACATGAGAATTCATACAGATCAAAGGCCTTTCCTTTGTAAAACCTGTGGAAAAAGGTTCAGACAAATTAGTGTTTTAACCTGCCACACAAGGATTCACACAGGCGAGCAGCCATATTTATGTAAAATATGTGGCAGACGTTTTAGCCGGAGTGGAAATTTGTCTCAACACCTGAGAGTTCACACAGGTGAGAAGCCCTTTTCTTGTAAAAGTTGTGGGCAAAGCTTCAGCCAAAGGGGTAACTTGAAGTATCACCTGAAAAGACATCTTTGAGAAGTCAGTGTTTTGAACCCATTGGTGGTTCCATCTCACTTCTCTGCAAGACAAGAGAATCTTTTTATGGTGTGCAAGCAAGCCCTCTCTTTATTTACTTTGATGCAAACCAGATCTACCATGTGTGGCAGTTTGTCATAAGATCAGTGGAGGCAGGTTGCTGAAAAGGGTCATTTTATGACCCTTTTAACTTTAACTTTGATTTTACATCAAAGTTAAATAAATATGAAAAAGCTTTTCTTTTATGTTTATTGGTTTATTTCTAAGTCTTGGAGTTGGATGTTTTTATTTTTTTAAATAAGTCATCTTGATTTTATAAGGGATAAAATGTTAGTACTTTTAGAGGTGTGTCTTTTTATTTGTTTAGTGTCTGGATCCATGGATAAATCCAACAAGCTTCCATTTTACTTTATTTGCCCAATTGGCCATTCTTGGCCAATGTTGTTGGGTTTAGTACATCCCAGTCAAACATGTCCCTTTTACACCTTCACTTTTGCTTTGCATAATCTACTAAGAGATTGCATTAGAGATTGTCTGTCCAGTGTACAGTTAATATTTATTTGTGTGATGCTACATCCACACTGGGCATGTGTTGCTCGTTCAAAAATGCGCTGGCCGTGGGTTCTTGAATGCCTTTTAGGATATGGTGTTCCCACTGGGCTGTCACTACCCAATACTACTAACGCATCTACCCAGAATTGGAAGAGTCTTTGTGCGAAATGTGAAAGTGGTGCAAATCTCGCAAATCTCTCCAGGCTTTTTCTTTCACAGCTCTATTGTAATATATGAAAGACTTGGTGTTGTATAATTCAAGCTGGGCAAAAACTTCAATTTTTAATTTCTCCTCCATGATCAATTTTTAAATAGTTGGTACTTCTGGGAAATAAAAATGATACCATCCATGCGCCACTACCAAATGCAAATCCCCAAAGTTAAACCAAAGTTCTACTGGTTTAACTTTCAAAGCGCTTTTAATGGTCGCACATTTTTACATAGAGCGCAGACAGACTTAAAAACTTGTGTAGCGACATGTGAACAAGAAAGTTTTTAACGCAGAAACCCAAAACGTGCATTTACGTTACGCGTGTTTAATTAGACTTTTTACTGGAACTGGTCACTTAAACACGGGTTGTCGAGGCTGGTCTGAACGTTTCATAAGCATCTTAGGTAAATGCATAATTTATTATTTTATTAGTCTTTATTCATTAACTGTTTCATTGTTGCTTAGAATAAAATCTTGACACATGCGTTTTATCTTGCTTGTATCAATTTTTGTTATTAATGAATATACTGAATGTATTATATGGAGTCCCAAACTGATCATAATTAAATAAATAAATTTGACCTTGTGCGAATACACAATCAACCAATAGATCTCTCATAAATATATAAAAAGATCATGAAATTGTGGAAAAACCTGTACAGATTTTAAATAAGCCTTTATATTATCAAATATTTTTCAGGTGTGCTTTAAGAACCTGTCCATTATTTTAAACAGCATTTTAAAAGTTTAATTTTAATCATGTTAAATATTATTAAAATTCTATGGCTTTTTTCCGAACATGGGATTTAAAAATCAATGTTTTCCAAAGTAGGTTTCCTTTTTATTTCATGTTGCTGTTAAAAATGCTGTTTTAAAATAATGGACAGGTTTTTTAAGCAAAAATAAACATGTTTAATAATATAATGGCTAATTTAAAATCCGTGTGCAGGTTTTTCACAATGTCATGATCTTTTTATATATTTATGAGAGATTTATTGGTTGATTGTGTATTTGCATGAGGTCATATTTATTTATTTAATTATGATCAGTTTGGGACTTCATAGTACAATGGGTTCAGCTTGTAATCAAAAGCTGGGAAGCACTCCACGTTTTGATATATGTTTTGTGAACAAAGTTCATTAAATAATTTCTTTGTGAACTCTTTGTATTCTCCTAATAATTTTTTTTTGGCAGAAGACAACAATTTGTGTTTGTTAACGTTTCTGTGTGTGAGTGGAAATCTCACAAAGCACTGCAAATTGTGTAGATTCAGTGGACCACAAAGTCCTACACTAGTGTCAAAAGTGGGTTCCAAGCCTTAATGGATGGATTTCATCCAACAATCTGTATTCCCATTGTTGTTTCAACAATTGGTCCTCCTTATGGATTAGTTACAACTGCCCCTATGGCTGGATGCGGGCAAAAAAATAGGTAAACCTGAATAGGGCATGCAGGTGGCCTGCACAAAAGAGCAAGGTCGTACAATGCTTGCTGAGCCATTTGATTAAAAAAAATATTACACATTTTTTTTCCATAGCCATCCTGTAATCAACTGGTCTAGCCAACACTACAATGTGCAAGAGTAAAGTAAGGGTGAAGCAGGTAAGGCACAAGCGTGTTGTACAGACTTTTCAGTTTCTGAACCCCTCCCCCAATCCTGTGGACTGCACAAGGTATAGACAGTCTGCAAAGGCTTACCCATTTTTTGCTCGCTGACAGCCCGTGTCTTGCCATAAGGGCGCTTGTGACTATCAACTGAAATGTGGTGTAGTCGCACCATGCAACATACAGTCATGTAGTCAATGACTACATCATGGGAACTGCAAGATCACCAGAGAACCCAACAATCCCCAGCATCCAAGCGTGCATTGACCTGTACAGGTGCATTTGATATGAGAAAACGTCTGATCGGGTGGTCTTAGTGAGATTCCCCCTGACAACTGGGATGGATTCCATAAAAGCAAATCCACTGTGTCCATGAAACCATCAGTGAGAGTAGGACTGAGCAGTTTTAGCAGAATGTGATGTCATTGTGTGTGTGTGAAGGAGTGATCAGTGCAGCGAGCCAACCTAGGATACTCGGGTACAAATTACCTGGTAAGAGTAGTCCTGAGGAAAATAGTTTAATGTGATGATCCAAAACTAACTCAATTTTTTTCCCAGGTCCTTACTTTTTAATTTAACTCTTGTGCTATCTTATGGGGTCCAGATGACCCGATCCTTACATTGACGTGTTATCCGTACCATGACACAGGTGGATAAAGATGAAGAGGATTTTATGTAATCCATGGGCACCAGTAAAGATCACAAAACATTGAAATAAAAAGGTGTAGCACACTGTCTTGTGGGTCTAGATGACCCCACCCCCAATGTTAACGTGTCTAGTGTCACGGGAAGGGGGACTCGAGAGCCGGTAGGACCCAGATGCAGAGACGGGAGGCCAACGGGTTCAGGACTAGAGGGTTTATTAACAAAACAAAAAGCGCTGCAGAGCAGGATCACAAAACAAAACTTACTGAGAGCAAAACATGAACATGGCAGAAAGGAGTCAGGGAAAAGACGTTAATGGACCAGCACAAGAGGAAGGCAGAGACAAGACTTAAATACAAACAAGAATGACAAGACACAGGTGAACATGATCAGGGCTGATTGGGACAGAGGAAGTAAAAAATATTAAAAAAAATATTTCAAAATAAAACAGGAAACAAAACTCAAACATGACAGTGACCAAAACGGAAAGCAAAAACCAATACAAAGAAACCCAAACCATGACATCTAGGATAGCACAAGGATTAAGTACACTGGGAAGGCGATCTTGTAGTATTCACCAATTCTGCAGGACAATCTGCATCTTCAAACTATACTCATATTCACTGTTTTATATTTGTCCAGAAAAACCTTTGCAGCCTCCACTGTGTGACCCTGTCTGTCATTTTACCCTATGTGAAAATAAATTATCATATAATTTAAAAATGTGCAAATGACTTTATTTACAGAATCAAACGATATGGTCTTTTCTTAATTTTCTAAATTTACTGTACATGAAAACAAAATCAATTTACTTGCTATTTATCAGAAGAAATTATATTTAACTGCATAACATTATGCAACTTCCATTAAACAAGAAGTAGCTTCCACCTTCAAGAAAAAGGTGTGTAATTTCATTTTCCTAAATTCAGAGAAGAAACATCTGATTTGCTGAAAAAAAGACCACTTAAAAATTGCATTTGTTTTCATTTTACAAGAATATGTGGTTTATGTGTTTCATAGTAGATGTGTAGAACAGCTTCATGTAGATGTTTATTGGTTGATGTGGATCATAAGCTCATGTGAATCCTCCATCAGTGTTTCATTAGCAGCTGTAACCACAGAGACTCTGATCAAACAGGAATGAACAGAATCCATCTGATATGAAGCTGTGCTTTGAAAACCACTTCCCTCCTCTTTGAAGAGTAGTCCCATATCTGTCTTCAGGTTTTTGTACAGCCTCTTCTACACTTTGGATCACTGTGTGTCTACAGCACAGTAATAGAGAGCTGTGTCTGCCAGGGTTAACTTTCTGATGATCAGTTCAGTTGATGTGTCTGTTGTTCTGGATTCATATCGTTTATCTGGAATAAATTCTCTCGTGGAACTTTTTGCTCCTTTCCAGAGAATAAACTGAGGAGCCTGAAGGTCAGAATCATGTTTATACCAGTAAAGATAAGGAGTGCTGTCAGCTGTCTGATAGTTACATTTCATTGTAACAGATTTTCCTTCAGTTCCTGTAAGTTGATCTTGATCAGGAGATATTGAGTCTCCAGCTGTGAGTCCTGGAAAAAGTGGAGAAAATGAAGCCATTAGATGAATGAGATGATGAGTTGATGCAGCAGCTTCAAGCAAACTTGAATCTCTGTTCTTAAACTCACCTAGAATGTGAGATAGAAGCAAAAAGAGGTAAAGCAACATGTCTTTGGAGTTCTTGAAGCCACACAGACAGCAGATGAACTCTGTTCTTCCACTGCAGCACAATGAGGAAGAAATAATGTGACTGGATGATGTGAAGTTCAGTGGGCGGGGCCAATGAGCTCTTTTTCAGCTTTATTTGAACAAAGAGTTACGTTCAGGGGTGTCCAAACTACGGCCCGCCCAGTTTTTATTAGCCCGCTGCAGCAAATTATAAATTGCAATCGAATGTTACCTGCGCCTCCAGCTTGAGTGCCACTTTTTTTTGTATTCCGTTTTACCTCTAGGTGGAGTTAACAGTGCTTTAGCTAAACAAATGAAGCAAAGAAGAACCGTTACCACAAGCATTGGCTGTAAATACAGCGAGTCACCAGAAATAGCAGCACAAATGAAACGCAAAATAGCAAGCTAGTGCCAACGACATCAGACACGGTGGGGGAAAAAAAGAGTATTTCTTTAAAGAAATTAAAGGAAAGTGTGTCAGTTTGATTTGTAGGCAAGCTTTTGCTGTGATGAAAGAGTATAATATCCAGCGGCATTATGATACCAAACATCGGAGCTACACGTCTGACACCGGTGCCAAACGAACACGGAAAGTGAAGCAACTGAAGCAAGCTATGAATTTGCTAAACTTATAGCGCAGCACGGCAAACCTCTCTCAGATAGGAATTTCATAAAGCAGTGTCTCATGAAAGTCACAGAAATAATGTGCCCAGATAAAGTGCAGGATTTAAACAACGTGAGTTTGTCCAGAAATACTGTGGTGCGGGGAATCGAGGACTTGTCTGCTAACTTGTCATGACTTGTTCTTTAGAATTTTCCTCGATTGCGACGATGAGAGGCACTGATGCCACAGACACCGCACCGCTGTTAATTTTTTTTGCGGGGAGTTGATGATGATTTTTGTTGTACGGAAAAGCTGCTTGATATGATTAGCCTGAAAGGCACGGTGACGGACAAAGACATTTTTGAAGCGATGTCAGATGGGATTGACAAGATGGGGCTACAATGAGAGAAGCTATGTGGAGTAACAACGGATGGAGTCCCGGCTGTGACAGGCGAGCGCAAAGGAATGGCATCGATGGTGTGCGCCAAAGTAAAAGAGAGCGGAGTTGAGGCTGTTCGGATGCACTGCATAATCCACCAAAAAGTGCTGTGTGCTAAGACTGTCCAGCTGGATGATGTGATGAGCACGGTGGTGAAAACTATCAACATAATTTGAGCCAGAGGACTGTACCACAGGGAATTCCGAGCTTTCCTGTCTATTGTGGATGCTGAATACGGCGATGTGCTTTACCACTCTGATATGCACTGGCTCAAGCATGGCTCTGTGCTGCAGTGGTTTTATGTACTGAGATCACAGCTTTCTGAAGGAGAAGGGCTGGCCTCTTTGTGAGTTGAGTGACCCTTTATGGTTGGCAGACCTGGCATTTTTAGTGGATCTTACTATTCATTTGAATACACTGAACAAGAGCCTGCAAGGCAAATAGCAGCTGGTTCCACACCTATATGCCCACATGAAAGCCTTCTGTGTAAAGCTCCGCCTGTTTGAGACTCAACTATAAAACTTTAATGCTGCACACTTCCCTTCACTGTCTGAAACCAAGTCTACTTTTCCAAAGGTAAGGAGAAATATGTGTCTGTGATTGCATCTCTTCTGACAGAATTCACCCGGCATTGTCATTGAGAGAGAAATCAAGCTGTTCTCAACTCTCTTCTCAGTGGATGCAGAAGAAGTGGAAGAGGGTCTGCAGTTAGAACTTATTGAAATGCAGTGTGATGATTCTCTGAAGAGTCAACATCAGCTTCTCTCCCTCCCTGACTTCCATCAGTGTTTGGATAAGACCAAGTTCCCTTTGGTGAGATAACACAAAAAGAATGTTGAGCCTTTTCAGCTCAACATACATTCGTGAACAAACCTTTTCTCTGTTAAATCTGAACAAAAACCGACTGAGAACCAGAATGACTGGTAGCCATCTCTGTGAAGTTCTTCGAGTCTCAACAACCAAACTTTCTCCTGACATATCAGCCATCCTCCAGTCCAAAGCACAGCATCACTGCTCCCGCTAAGGTCAAAGTTCTTCATATTATAGGTGAGTTAGGAACACACAATTTTCATGTGTTGTTGTGCAACTTATAGTGTTGCACAACAACCTTTGTACCTTTGTTTATTTTTTTATATTTGAATGAAAAACTTTGGAAACCCCTGGTTAGGTTCTTCCAAAGCAGCTCAGTCTCTCTTTATTACTGCTTCCTTTATCTGTGGAATTTTTCTTCAGTCCATTGACTCAACAATCAGTGCTTTCATGCCCTCTAGTGGATGTTGTGTAGTATTGTGTTTTCTCTGCAGGTTTTTGTACAGAGTTTTGTTGTTTCCTGTCACTGTGGGCTCCACAGCACAGTAGTACACAGCAGAGTCTGTCACTGCAGCAGAGGAGATCTGCAGATGAAACTCCTGTTGCTGTTTGTTGTGATTCACTGAGAACTTCTCAGTTTCATCTGAATATTCTTTAATCAGAAACTGTGGAGATGAACTGGACTTCTGTTGGTACCAGAAGAATTCTCGTATAGAACCAGAATATTTGCAAGACAGAGTGACAGTGTCTCCTTCCAAAGCCATCAGTTCATCTTTCAATGGTTTCAGTAAATCCTCAGAGGATCCTGGAAACAACAAAGATAGATTTCATCATGACATTTGGATTCTAATCTTTAATGTGACTTTTATCATCTCAAAGTAAATCAGTTCAAACATCTCCAGATGTTTCTCCTGTCCATCATCTCTTTTTCCATCTGCATCTTTTGATGACTTACCAGTTTTAAAGGAGACCATCATCATCCAGATGAGAAGCAGCAACATTCTTTTCACTGGTACTGAATGAAGAACAGAGAGAACACAGCAGCTCTTCAGCTCCAACAGGAAGCTTCATGTTCTGCTGTGAAGCTCCTCCTCTTCAGATGACAGATCATCCACTTATCAACTTTACTGAACTTTTGCAAGAGTTGGAAAAATTCTTTGTTTTTACTGCAAACTGAAGAACAAACCACAGCAGGAGGTGGAGGAGCTTCACAGCAGAACATGAGGCTTTATGTTGGAGCTGTGCTATGAAGGCATTTTCTGTTGATTCAAAAAGTTGGTTCAATCATTTTCTAATAAGCGCTGCGGTATTTTGAGTATTTCCTTTACAATAACAATATACTGCGATGTGAGGCAGTAACAAACTCTGCCTCATGCTTGAATCCTTTGTAAATCGAGTTGATTGTGTGCCTTCAGCTTACCCTGCGTATGCTCATAATGTGATACATTACTTATAAATGTTCTTACCACGTATACATTTTTTTTATATTTCCTCACTTTCCATATAATATTGTGGCATTTCAAAGAATGTGAGGATGGCAGGTTGTTTTGCCAAAGTTTTGTTGAACCGTTCAACCAATCCATTGCTCTGGGGATGCAAAGTTGTGCTCCACGTCTTTTGTATGCCCAGCTGCTTACACATAGCACCAAATACTGCAGACTCAAAATTTCTGCCTTGATCGCTGTGGATGACCTCCGGTGTTCCAAATCTGGCAAACATCTCAGCTACTAAATCATCTGCTAAAGTCTCTGCTTCCTGGTCTGGTATGGCGTATGCCTCGGGCCATTTTGTAAAATAGTCTACCAGAACGTAGTGATTGCCGTGGTCTGTGCGGGGAAAGGGGCCCACAATGCCCACAGCTACCCTCTTCATTGGGGCGCCCACAGCCAGCTGCTGGACCTGGGCATGTGACTGATCTGGCGGGTTCTTGTATGCTGTACAGAGATCGCAGCGACGGCAAAAGTCTTCGACATCCCTCCTTAACCGGCCCCAATAAAACCCTTGTCGGAGTCGTTGAAGAGTTTTTGAAACTTTGAAATGGCCAGCTCCTGTAGTTCCGTGACAGGATTTTAGAACAAATTGTTTCAGGGAACTGGGGACCACAATCTGCCACCTCTCCTCCCCTGTTGCTGGTTCCTTTCAGGCTCTCTAAAGCACCTCATCCTTCATCCGTATTGTCACTTCACAATGTCGCCCTCTGGTGGAAAATAGAAGCTGAATTTACCAGTGGACAAGATTCCAGAATGGATTGGCGTCCTGTGGCTCTTTCATCCCTCTTTTGTGGCTTCTTTAGCACAATAAAGTCTGGTGGTTTTAAATTTGTGTTTTATATAAGTTTCAGTGATAAGAGGTTTAAAGGGCCTATGTAATGCAAAGAAAACCCTTTTTGAGCTTTTAAATGTATTATAATGTTAATTTCTCACAAAAAATAAATGCACTTTCTCTCTATATTTCTACAAATTCTACAATCAAAAGTGATGAAGACGCCAGACCCGTGAGTAAATCTTACAACTAGAATTAAATATGCATTATAAACATATAGTGCAGTAGCTAATGCTTTATTTTCACACGTTGTGCCTCGTGTATAAATGCTTTTGTATTATTTTGTCAACTGTATTACTGTGTGGATGCATAACTACATCACAAATGTTTATGACGGATGCCACATGAAGGGGCATTTTTTGCTGTGTTTCAACACAATAACGACAAATACTCTGTGTGTTGGCTGGTATAAATCAACTTCTGCGCAATTTCTTGTTATAATCATACATTACATACAGAAACGTCCTGCAGACGTCTTCGGGGCCACTGTGGAACCTCGTCCACTTCAAATTCCAGATCAGAAAAGAGTGTAAGGTTCCACAACATGCACATCCAACTTTGCAAGAGTCTAGATGTTTGTTTTTAAGGGCAGAACGCAGACACAGTGCTGAAGTCGGCTTTAGGTTGACGTTAAATGGGCTAGACAAGAAACAAAAGTCGGTGCCTCAGAGATCGAGGTGTTTTACTCTCTGGTGAGAAAATTAGCTCATAAAAATAACTCATATTTTATAATAGAATGTATTCTTTAGTGTAGTATATTTTTATATTTACATGCATATAGTTTATTCTGAAAGACAGGCGCTTCAAGGTCATTTAAATTTTTAACAGCTTTTTTCTTCCTGAGAACAGAAACTAAGTTCCCACAAACCTCTGTATTAATGAATTGTGAGTGTTTGAACCTTCATGTAGATGTTTATTGGTTGATGTGGATCATCTGCTCATGTGAATCCTCCCACAGTGTTTCATTAGCAGCTGTAACCACAGAGACTCTGATCAAACAGGAATGAACAGAATCCATCTGATATGAAGCTACTGTGCTTTGAAAACCACTTCCCTCCTCTTTGAAGAGTAGTCCCATATCTGTCTTCAGGTTTTTGTACAGCCTCTTCTACACTTTGGATCACTGTGTGTCTACAGCACAGTAGTAGAGAGCTGTGTCTGCCAGGGTTAACTCTCTGATGATTAGTTCAGTTGATGTGTCTGTTGTTCTGGATTCATATCGTTTATCTGGAATATGTTCACCTGTTTGATCTTTTCCTCCTTTCCAGAGAATAAACTGAGGAGCCTGAAGGTCAAAATCATGTTTGTACCAGTAAAGCCAAAGGTCTCTGTAATCTGTCTGATAGTTACATTTCATTGTAACAGATTTTCCTTCAGTTCCTGTAAGTTGATCCTGATCAGGAGAGATTGTGACTCCATCTGTGAGTCCTGGAAAAAGTGGAGAAAATGAAGCCATTAGATGAATGAGATGATGAGTTGATGCAGCAGCTTCAAGCAAACTTGAATCTCTGTTCTTAAACTCACCTAAAATGTGAGATAGAAGCAAAAAGAGGTAAAGCAACATGTCTTTGGAGTTCTTGAAGCCACACAGACAGCAGATGAACTCTGTTCTTCCACTGCAGCACTATGAGGAAGAAATAATGTCCCTGGATGATGTGAAATTCAGTGGGCGGGGCCAATGAGCTCTTTTTCAGTTCATCTCAACCAATCAAAATGTTTAGTGCTTCCACAACAGGGGGGTTTTCCAGGAAGCATGTTTAAACTAGCCTGACTTTAAGCCTGAACTCTGGCTGAAATCCGCCTGAACTTGCTTACTCTGGGTATGACGGTTCCAAAAGACCGGATATGAGTTGGCGTAATTACGCTCGACTTGGTAACCCTGGGTTAATGCACGTGCGCGGCATGTACATAAAGACATTCTGAATGGATCGCAGATTTACGGAGTCACCATGGAAACGCGTGGAGAAAAAAAGAAAGCGCTACACTTCAGTGAGACAGAGTCTGAGCTTTTAATGACGGCGTATGAAGATTATACGTCCATCAAAAAAGTAATACGGCTGAATCAGCAAAAGAAAGACTTTCTGCTTGTAGTAGAAGAACAGACAAAGGAAACGGACGAGTTTCTGATCTTATTTCCATTTTCCTCGTGACGCATATATATATATATATATATATCTTATCCAATTTTGCCAACTTACCGTAAATGAATTAATTCTGTTGGTAACAAGTAATGGAGTTAAACTCATTCAACCTAATTTCTTACATCTATAAAACTCAATAATTGTTTATACAACTCAAATTTACATATTTATTTAACTAAATGTCATATTACTCCAATTCAATTAAAGTTTTTCCATCTTAACTTATTATAATTCTTGAACTCTCATATGTCTAAGTTTGAGCCTGCAGATATTCTCATTTTTATGAAAATAAAAACATGAAACACTAGATATGTGGTGCATACAAATATTTTAAGAACTCCATCCTTGTCATTACAGAATTGTGAGGTAGGGGTACTATAAAAACATCCTCCTCTTCCTTCCTCCCATCTCGGCCACCGTACTCTCACTTATGGTGCAAAGACATAAGCTTAGTAGGACAAAATAACTCAACAAAACACGGTGAAACACATTAAAACAACTAAACACATTTGGTCAAAAACCCACACTTAAACCAAAATCCGTCCAGACAGGCAAAGGGAATGGTATCCCACAATCCCTTGCGGTGCCGATCTAATGGCAGCACCAAAGTTACACCTACTTAATTGAATTAATTTGAATGAAAGTAAAATAACTGTCTGAAAACTACATGTTATTTTTAAACTGACTAAACAAAAAAATGATTTATCTTAACTGAAGCAAATAATTAAGTTAGATCAACAATGTAAAAAAGTTTATCTTTCCAACATCCATATGTGGTCTTATCACCCTCTCATGGAGGAAAAAGTATGATATGAGCTTCTTCATCCACTAAATCATCTTCAAATGGACACATCATGCTGCTTCATCTCTCTCTCTACTCCCCATCTCTGTCTGTGATATTTAGTGCTTCGTTTCTCTGTTGTCTCTGCCGTCGGTCTAATGAATCAGTGCTTTCACAGTCTGTGACGCCCTCTAGTGGATACTTTGTAGTATTGTGTTGTTGCAGGTTTTTGTACAGAGTTTTGTTGTTTCCTGTCACTGTGGGCCTCACAGCACAGTAGTACACAGCAGAGTCTGTCACTGCAGCAGAGGAGATCTGCAGATCCATTTGTCTTTTTTCATCACTCACTTTGAAGGAAAATCCAGGAACTGGCTGGGAAATTGGTGTTCCTGTTCCAGAATGAGAGATCAAGAACTTTGTAGGTTTTCCTGGAAACTGTCGATACCAGTAAAACTGATCACTTCCTTTTGCAGCATTTTTATATTTGTAGGACAAAGAGACAAAAGTTCCTTCCAAAGTAGACTCTTCCTTCTTGACTGCAGTGAGTTCTTCACAGCTGACATCTAAAGGAAGAGAGAAGTCAGATCAGCGATGGACAAACATCAAATGCTGAAATGGATCTTTGAAAGAATCCCATCAACCTGTTCCAATGACTAGAAGCAGCAGAGTGAACACAGATGTCTGCACAGACAGCATGTTGGATGAAGCTGATGTTTGGCTTTTGTGTCTTGAACTGTGTTGAAAGTGGAAGTTTGTGTCTCTTCTATAGTTCACTAACAGCTCAGCTCCTCCCTCAATCTCTCCATCTGCTCTTTCATCTGTTCTTCTTCTTTTCTTAGCTCCTTTTCCTCTGGATTAAGCCTCAGTCACATTTCCCCCTACAGGTGGATTTTGACTGTATGCAGGCGAAAATGGTCAAAAATGTTCTTGCACGTTTTTTACTACAGGAAGGCGAACACATATACAACACACAAGTCTAAGTTAGGCGGACGTAGGTGAGATGTAGGTGTGTTGTACATCTTTTTTGACTTGCCCAATAATTGGGCCTAGGCATGGCCAAGCGGGGCAATGCCAGGACTGCCTCCCAACATGACAAAATGCAAACTGTCCAAATTTGAAAAAAGATTGTTTATATATATAGAAAAAAAGAGCACTCTCTGGCTCTCATTCTAAGTAGCTGCTATTGTTGATTGGTAGATGCAAGGGAGGGCATGGCCTCTCGCTTCACTCCCGCTACTAGTCTCACACGGTCGCTCACAGTCCCAGAGGAGCTGAAAAAATAATAATAATAATAATAAATACATAAAAAAATTAAATAATAATAATAAAATTAACCCACCCAAGTGAACCCCTTAACCCTTGCTGTGAATGCAACTTCGACCCCTGGGAGGCCAGGCCATGCGCCAACTACTGGCCACGGGCAAAACGGGCAGACGACCCCAGAACCCCAAGCCCCCCATGGCAACCAGCCACCAAGCACTGCACCCGGCTGCCATTCCCGGTCAGCCGCACTGCCTACCCTGCGCCCAGAAGGCACCAGCCCGAGAACCCCTGCCAAGTTGCCGGCAGAGTGCGCGCCACCCCCACCCGAGCAACCAGAGCCCCGAGCCGGGAGAACGGCAGGCTCGGCAGAGCCCACCACCCCAAACCCACCCTGGCCCACCCAACCAGCCAGGACCCGGCTCAACCCATCACCATCCCACCCCTACTAGGTGATGTGACTAATAAGCTGGAGCCAGGGAGAGGCTGAAGCCGACAGGTTTTTTGTGGAGGACATTATCTCTAAACTAATATGCTCTGACATGAGGTTTCTGTAGTGGTTGATGCTAAGATTATTTTTAGATTTCCAGTTTAGGAGGATAGTTTTCTTTGCGATACATACAGCGGTGACAACCATATAAGCCTTGTTAGATTCCATGTTGATGTTATTCAGGTCACCTAATAAGCAGAATTTGGGGCAAGCAGGAATCTTATGATTAAACCAGATTGATAAATCCTCACAGACCTTACGCCAGAATGATTGGACAGGTGGACAGACCCACAGGCAGGGCCGGCCCTGGACTTCTGGGGGCCCTAAGCGAAATGTAATTTGTGGGCCCTCTAACTGATCAGCAGCATCAAAAAAAACACAGCTGTTGTTGTAATATAAATGAGATCTGTTAGATTCCTTTTTAGATTCTATGTTGATGTTATTTATGGAAGCGATTCTGTAGCATAAATAAAAAGCAAATTCAAAACCAGAAATGCTTTTTCATTTTCAAAATGAAGCTGCATTTTTTGACTCAAAAATAAAATGAAAAAGCAATCCACCAAAATTCTTTTTCATTTCCTTCCTCAACACAGCTTATTCTGTCACTTAATTAAAATGCTAATGAAAATGGTTTTTGACATTTCTTTTTCAAAAACGTCCCTAATAAATGTGTAGCAAAATTCATTTGGAAATGTCTAATTTGACAATTAAAATGGATTAACAGAAATGCTTTTTAATTTTCAAAATGAAGCTGCATCAAATGACTCAAAATTTAAATGAAAAAGCAATATTTCAAAATGCTTTTTCATTTTATACTTAAAAACCGCTTTTTCTGTGTCACAATTAAAATGCAAATGCAAAAAGGGGATTGCATTTGCATTTTCACATCCACCCTGCGAACTTTGTAGCAAAATTCTTTCTCAGTGAGCATTAGCAGAGGGGAGGCGGGGTGATGACATCACTGCTTTCTCTGTGTGTCAGACCGTTGAAGTTGGCTTACAATTCACAGCTTCTGATTCGCGAGGGCACTAAAGGAACATTCCACTGCATTTGTCGCATTAAGATCCAGGAATCCAGGTTTGAGCAGTCCAGGTCCAGCGGTTTGTGAACAGGACCCGGTTTTAGGTGATCTTAATGTGAAAAATGCAGCAGAATGTTCCTTTAGTGCCCTCGCAAATCAGAAGCTGTGAATCGCAACCCAACTTCAGCGTCGTCTGACCGCACGGATTTTAAAACATATGATCGAGCAGAGCAGGCCCTTAAATATAATCATAACTGTAATTAAAGCACATTATGAAGATAGTCTCCTGCAGCTTCGCGCTGAGTGAGTGTTTTTTGTCCAACCAGCAAACGTTTACCGCGGTGAAATCTGCTATCTGTTGATGGGGCTCCAGATGTCATCAAACAGCAAATTCAGCGCGAAGCTGCAAATAAATGTGTAAATATGTGGGAATGACATCAGTCTTTATTTTTGTTCTGGACACCACTGGAAACACAAATTCATATGATGGTTTCTCAGATCGCAGCAGCATTTCCACCTTCGGCGATCATGATCGGGAGCTTCGCGCTCCGCTATGCGAAGGCAGCTGGCGGTCCGAAGAACAAAAGCTTGTCCGCGGTGCGTCAGGAGGAGGACCGCAGAAGGCGGACATGCTGCTATGTAGTCCTGAGAAACTGTGGAAACTCATCAGAAGTTCACAACCAACTCAAAGCCGTCTTATCTGCCGCTAACAGAAAGCTCCTCTGTTCCTGGTGTGTCTGTGTCTGTCAGCGGCCGGACACACAGAGAAAGCAAATAGTCGTCTATGTTGTTACCTGTGCACTGTCTGCATACAGCAGACTGATTGAGACCCATTTCAAATAACCTCTGTCCGGTGTAGTGAATTGTTTGGAGAATATTGTACTGAGTAAGTTGCAGATTAGGACTTTTGGTCATATTAAAGGCATTCAAACAGAACTGTAGCCAAAATTGATCACTAGAATTCATTGATAGCTCAGACTCCCATTTTGTCATGGGTAAATAAATTGTTTCATCTATGTTAGATATCAAATTATAAATTTTGGAGGTGAGCTTGGGATTTTTAAGGTCCATGAAACGTGTTACTGTAAGGGGAAGGTCTAGGTCTATTTGGGTCAGGCAGTAAATTGTGAGTTTACATGGAAATAATGTGAGGTTGTTTTTTTTTTAAGAAAATCCCACCAGGCTGTTAGAGATGAGCTGATGTTTAAACTTCTGAAGCATTTGTGTTGTTTAATTTTAGAAATAAAGAAAGGTAAATTAGAAATATCTAGGTTATCAGAGAGATTTTGTTCTATATCTAGCCAAGATTCATCTAACACACATGATTTGAACTCAAATCAAATCTGTCTGTGTTTATCTGCAGAAAGTTGATCTGGATTCACTCATTGATCTGTTGGAGACATAAACAGCCAACTGGTCCATAATCACCTGCTATGACTAAAATGTAGATCTGAGTGTCATCTGGATAGTTTTGAAAGAACAAATTACTGCAGATTGTTGGCATGCACCTTTTTATTAGATTATAGCGCCATCTGGTGGTTGTTAAGGATACTGAGTTGTCTAAAGGTTTTTGTACAGAGTTTTGCTGTTTCCTGTCACTGTGGGCTGCAGAGCACAGTAGTACACAGCAGAGTCTAACACATGAAGCTTCTGGATCTTCAGAGGAACTGATTTGTCTTTGAGTTCAGCATCAAATCTGTCTTCCTTGAACTCTGGAGAATTTTCTTTTGTTTTTGAGTAACGTTTCAACATGTACTTTGGGTAACTGTTCACTTCTTGTTTGTACCAGAACAATGTTGGTAATTGTGTGCTACTGGTCTCAAAGGTACAGTTGAGTGTGAGAGAGTCTCCTTCAGCAGCAATGACTTCTCCTCCTGGTTGGATCACTTTGTCTTCTCCTTTACACTCTGAGGAAGAACAGAACATGCAGAGGAAGAGATGAATCAATAAAGATGATTGATTAAAGGACAACAATCAGCAGCTTTAACAGCTCTTAATGTACAGCTCAGTAATGTGTTGAAGTGTTTAAAGAGGAAACATGTTGATCTTTGTGTCTTACCAAAGAAAAGAGCAGCAAGAAGAATCCACAGCCAATGTTCCATCTGTACAACAAGGTTTCAATCAACAGGAGAAACTAGCTGATGTTCAACATTCACTCTGACAATTGTTCTCTTCACAGCACCACTTCTTATTGACTGAATGTTGAACACAGAGCTGGGGGAGAGCCCCGCCCACTTCACAATGTCGCCTTCTGGTGGAAAACAGAAAGTGTTTGTACCTGTTTGTTTTTGGTATTGTGAAATGTTTGTGTGAGAAAATGTCTTCTAAGTGGTAAAATTGTATTTTAGGCTGCGAGAGATTTATGAGTTTTTTCAGCCTTTCCAAAGAAGAGCCTATTCTTCAGAAACTGTTGGAGTTTATCTTCACACATGACAGACCAGCAGTGGCGCATCCAGAAACTTTTCAAGGGGGTGGCCGGTAGAGGGGCACATTAAATTTTGGGGTGGCACACAAAAACCATGAGCTATATTTTTAAAATTCAATCTACTAAACGTAGTAAAACAGCCTTTAGAAAACTAACTGAAAGTTAAATGCCTACTGATATTTTGTAGAACATTAACTTATAGTAGATACTACTATACTACTTTTGTCTCATATTAATTGTACAGCACTTTGTAATATGGATTTCAAAAAGTGCTATATAAATAAAGTTTATTATTATTATTATTACTATAGATACTAGTAGATATTGTGTCTCCAGGTTTTTGTACAGAGTTTTGTTGTTTCCTGTCACTGTGGACCACACGGCACAGTAGTACACAGCAGAGTCTGTCACTGCAGCAGAGGAGATCTGCAGATCCATTTGTCTTTGGTCGTCACTAACTTTGAAGGAAAATCCAGGAACTGGCTGGGAAATTGGTGTTCCTGTTCCAGAATGAGAGATCAAGAACTCTGGAGGTTTTCCTGGAAATTGTCGATACCAGAAGAAATAATCATTTCCTGTTGCAGAATTTTTATATTTGTAGGACAGAGCGACAGAGGTTCCTTCCAAAGTGGACTCTTCCTTCTTGACTGCAGTGAGTTCTTCACAGCTGACATCTAAAGGAAGAGAGAAGTCAGATCAGTGATGGACAAACATCAAATGCTGAAATGGATCTTTGAAAGAATCCCATCAACCTGTTCCAATGACTAGAAGCAGCAGAGTGAACACAGATGTCTGCACAGACAGCATGTTGGATGAAGCTGATGTTTGGCTTTTGTGTGTTGAACTGTGTTGAAAGTGGAAGTTTGTGTCTCTTCTATAGTTCACTAACAGCTCAGCTCCTCCCTCAATCTCTCCATCTGCTCTGTCTTCTGTTCTTCCTCTTTTCTTAGCTCCTCTTCCTCCTGGTTAACAGGTTTCTTAACTCAAAGACTTTAGATGTCCTCTTAAACAAAATAGAATAAATTCTGCACATCAAACTGACCTTAGAATCTGTTCTACATGAACCAAGAAATAAGTAAATTTACAATTAGCAGAGACTTTTTTCATTAATTATCTTTTACATTCAGTGAACTCTAAAGTTAACTTCTTGTAATAAAGTGAGTTATTTCATAAACAGTTGCCACTATAAGGTTAGAGTTTTGTTTCAATTCTCTTTATTAAGTACATTTCTAAATCATTTCATTACATAACTGAAGTTTCAAATAAAGTGAAAAACCCCAAAACAAACTATATTTGATGGTTTCTGTGATCCAGTTCATTCAGATTATTTCTAGAAAATTAGATTGTCTTTAGTGTAGTGTAGCTCAGGTGGTAGAGCAGGTCGTCCAGCATCCGAAGAATTGGCGGATTGATTCCCACTCTCCTCAGCCAGCTGTTGCCCCCAGTGTGCGGCCAGCATGCAGCCCACCGCCCCCCCCAGGGGATGGTCCAAAATGCGTAGAAGAATTACCCCGTTGTGGGATAAATAAAGTATCATGGAAGACAGAAAAAAAATCTTTAAATGGAAGTCCAGTATGAGTGAGTATTTATTTATTTACCAAAATTAAATCTAGACACTGACTGGTAAAAAGTATAGAAAACATCCACTGAAGAGATAATATTAAAATCAAATATACAAGTTATATTAGTTATAACCTCGGTGGTTACACAATATTGGAGCTGGTTCTCTCTGAGTTTATGCTTCATCTGGGTTCTTTTGGAAGCAGTTGATCAGTCCACCTAAGAGAACATGAAGGAACATAAAGCTGCAGCTCAGACAGGTGCTAAACCAAATAAAGATTTTAAAACCAATAAAAATGGAGCTTAGACTTCCTCCAGATATGGAAGTGGTGTAATGTGAAAACTGTGCTGGTTTCTTCATGTGTGACGCCCTCTGGTGAATACTAAGGAGTCTTTTATTGTTGTTGCAGGTTTTTTTACAGAGTTTGGTTCACAGCACAGCAGTACACAGCAGTCTTTTTCTGCAGCTGAGGTAATCTTCGCATAAAATTCCTGTTTGTCGTGTTTCACTGAAAACCTCAGTTTTATTTGAATTATTAATATTGAATTTTATTTAACCGTTGTGATGACCTTAGATGACCCCACCCTTACATTGACGTGTTCTCCCTACCATGACAAAGGTGGATAAAGGTGGAAAGATTTCATGTACTCCATGGACACCAGTGAGGTTCACAAATCATTCAAGAAAAAAAGTTCTTGTCTTGTGGGGTCCAGATGACCCAATTCCCAATGTTAAAGTGCCTAGGATAGCACAAGGGTTAATCAGAAACTGTGGAGATGAACTGGAGTTCTGTTGGTACCAGTAGAAATACTGAATAGAACCAGAATATTTGCAGGAGAGAGTGACAGTGTCTCCTTCCAAAGCCATCAGTTCATCTTTCAATGGTTTCAGTAAATCTTCAGAGGATCCTGGAAACAACAAAGATAGATTTCATCATGACATTTGGATTCTAATCTTTAATCTGACTTTTATCATCTCAAAGTAAATCAGTTCAAACATCTCCAGATGTTTCTCCTGTCCATCATCTCTTTTTCCATCTGCATCTTTTGATGACTTACCAGTTTGAAAGGAGACCATCATCATCCAGATGAGAAGCAGCAACATTCTTTTCACTGGTACTGGAATGAAGAACAGAGAGAACACAGCAGCTCTTCAGCTCCAACATGAAGCTTCATGTTCTGCTGTGAAGCTCCTCCTCCTCCTCCTGTGGTTTTTTTCTGTGGAGCAAAGCCAGAAACAAAAAGCTGATATGTGAAACATCTGTCAGAGGAAATCTGCTCAGGAATCTTCCTAAACTCTCTGGTTATAAACATTTCAAGTCCCGGCTGTGGGACCTGAACCAGAACATCAATGGTGGACCTCTGTGTGGAGTTCTGTTCTTGTATGCGTGGGTTTTTCTCCTGGGTCTCCGACTTCCTCCCACCGTCCAAAAACATGATTCTTAGGTAAAGTGTTCACTCCAAATTGTCCCCAGGTGTGAATGTGAGAGAGAATGGGTTTGTGATTGTGGCCCTGCGACAGACTGACGACCTGCCTTTGCCTGCAAGTGGCCGCGATAGGCTCCAGCAGCCCCGTGACCCCAAAAAAGAACAAACGGGTTAGAAGATCAATGAAGAGGAAGTGGATCCCTGTTTGACTTCCAGATTGAAGCTCATTTGAAATCAAAAGGGAGAAAAGCAAAAGCGGTGATTTTAAAGGTTTTAAAACTTTCACCATGAACTTTGGGTTCATGGCAGACAGACACAACAATTTAAACATGATTCTGACACAGAGATCATAATATCACAAGAACCAAAGTTCAAACTTGAAGCACAGATCAAACTGATACTTAAGATGCTGATTTTGACAAAGTTTGGTGATGAGGTTTTATAGAGTTATTATTTGTTCTTAGATGAACTGATTTTACAGTATCACTTTTGTCTGGAAGTGTGTCCAATATTTACTAGACATCGAAGAAGAAGAGAGAAAACCGTCTTTCAGACTCAAAGTTTCTTTTCTATCACTTTTGACATTCCCAAACATTAACTGTAGATGACAACTGGACAGAGTGAGGGTGATATCAAAATTAGAAAATGACTTGCTTCTGATTCCAATGAAATGACGACAGTTTAGTCACCAAATTTTTCAACATGTTGGAACCAGACGACAACAGTAAGCAGTGATTCAGAGCACAATGAGGAAAAAATAATGTCACTGGATAGGGGAAGCTAGGTGGGCGGGGCCAATGAGCTCTTTTACAGTTCAACCAATCAAAGAGTTTAGTGCTTCCACAACAGATCTGTAACCGAGCTTTACTGTGTTGTTTCTCTGTTTGTCATCAGTTCAATGATTCAACAATCAGAGCTTTCACAGTGTATTTTGCCCTCTAGTGGATGTTGTGGAGTATTGTGTTGTTGCAGGTTTTTGTACAGAGTTTTGTTGTTTCCTGTCACTGTGGGCCTCACAGCACAGTAGTACACAGCAGAGTCTGTCACTGCAGCAGAGGAGATTTGTACATGAAACTCCTGTTTTTGTTTGTCGTGTTTCACTGAGAACTTCTCTGTTTTTTCTGAAAAGTCCGCCATGATGAACTGTGGAGTTGAACTGAGCTTCTGCTGGTACCACTGAACATTATAGACAGAACCAGAATATTTGCAGGAGAGAGTGACAGTGTCTCCTTCCAAAGCCATCAGTTCATCTTTCAATGGTTTCAGTAAATCCTCAGAGGATCCTGGAAACAACAAAGATAGATTTTATCATGACATTTGGATTCTAATCTTTAATCTGACTTTTATCATCTCAAAGTAAATCAGTTCAAACATCTCCAGATGTTTCTCCTGTCCATCATCTCTTTTTCCATCTGCATCTTTTGATGACTTACCAGTTTGAAAGGAGACCATCATCATCCAGATGAGAAGCAGCAACATTCTTTTCACTGGTACTGGAATGAAGAACAGAGAGAACACAGCAGCTCTTCAGCTCCAACATGAAGCTTCATGTTCTGCTGTGAAGCTCCTCCTCTTCAGATGACAGATCATCCACTTATCAACTTTACTGAACTTTTGCAAGAGTTGGAAAAATTCTTTGTTTTTACTGCAAACTGAAGAACAAACCACAGCAGGAGGTGGAGGAGGTTCACAGCAGAACATGAGGCTTTATGTTGGAGCTGTGCTATGAAGGCATTTTCTGTTGATTCAAAAAGTTGGTTCAATCATTTTCTAATAAGTGGTGCTGTATTTTGAGTATTTCCTTTACAATAAAAATATACTACGATGTAAGGCAGTAACAAACTCTACCTCATGCTTGAATCTGTCATGGTGCCTCTGTCAGACTCCTCCCCTCTCTGCCTGGTTCCTGATGCGACTCAGCTGCGACCACTTACCTCATCACCTGCCTGTCTTCTTAAGGAGCCCCTGGACCAGTATTCATCGCCAGTCCGTTGCCCCTGATGGTGCATAGTATTGTTGTCATGTTCATAGCTCTCGTTATGAAGCCTTGGTCTAAGTCTCGCTCTCTACCTTGTTCCCAGGAGTCCATAAACACGAGTGGTCATCTGAGTCTTCTTCATCCACGGATCCAAGCCACAGCATTCCCTCCTGTCACGCCTAGAGCCTCTGCCGTAACTCTAGAGACACCACGAGCCTCTGCCGACCCACCAGTGACGCCACGGGCCACCGGACCGAACCATCCTCGCCGCGGGTTCCTCCAAGGATGTCAACTCCACCAAGAACAATCCACAAACCAAGAATCAATATTAAAACCTTCTTTCATTCCACCACATACTCACCTGTGTTTCTTCCGGGTTCCAGCGTCTGGGTCTATTCGTTACGCTCGTCATGACAGAATCCTTTGTAAATCGAGTTGATTGTGTGCCTTCAGCTTACCCTGCGTATGCTCATAATGTGATACATTATTTAGAAATGTTCTTACCACGTATACATTTTTTTAAATATTTCCTCACTTTCCATATTATAGTGTGGCGTTTCAAAGAATGTGAGGATGGCAGGTTGTTTTGCCAAAGTTTTGTTGAACCGTTCAACCAATCCTTTGCTCTGAAGCACCTCATCCTTTATCCGTATAGCCCCGAACTTTTCGAACAGTCCTTTGGTTTGGTTTTTGCCCAGCCTCCACCCACTGCAGCACAGGTTTCGGGTCAACGTCCTGTTCCTGTTGTGCTCTCCATTCAAGAGGGCTGACAAGTTGTGTTGCTCTGCAGATCAGGTCATCACGGTCGTCCACGGGGCCCAGCTCCTCAACGCAGAGCTCTGTTTCCCGGGCCTCCCTTTTTTCACAGTATCTGCACCCATGAGGGCCACAGGGCCGCCGGGACATGGCATCAGCGTTGGCATGGTGAGCTCCTGCTCTGTACTCCACTTTGAAGGTGTTAACTCCTCCAGCCAACGTGCAATCTGTCTTTCTTGCTCCTTGAAGGACATCAACCATTGAAGTGCTGAGTGGTCAGTATGATCAGTGAACGGTAGTCCACACAGGTAATATTTTAAGTGGCTAACTGCTGTCACAATGGTAAGGAGTTCTCAGCGTGTCGCGCAGTAGCGCCTCTTTGCTTTGTTGAAAGTACGACTGAAGTACGCCACCACTCTCTTCCCTTCTGGTCCAACTGCCCCCATCCCTACCTCGCTGGCATCTGTGTCTAGAATGAATGGGAGGTTGGGGTCCGGGGGATTAAGTACAGGAGACTCTGTCAAGGCTTTCTTTGAAGAGCCAAAGGTCTGCTCGCACTCTGGTGTCCCCGTAAAATCCCTGTCTTTTCTCTGTAGGCCGAAAAAAGGTGCAGCTATACAAGAGAAGCCACGCACAAATCGCTTGTAGTAGGAAGCCAGGCCAATGAAACTCTTCAGTTCTCTTAGATTGGTGGGGGTTGGCCAGTCTCTCACTGCTTACACTTTCTCCTTCAGTGTGCTGATGTCCTCTCCAACAATCCTGTGCCCCAGAAATTCAACCTCTCTCTTCATAAAGCAACATTTGTCAGGGTGGAGCTTCAGACCAGCTGCTGCTAATTTCCGTAGAACCCGCCGCAGAGACCCCAACGCTGTCTCAAAGGAGCTCCTGTGGACCAGAATGTCATCCAGATAGATTAAACATTCCTGCCGAGGGGTGTCGGCCAGCCCCTTCATCATTAAACGTTCAAAGGTGGCCGGAGCGTTGCACAGGCCAAACGGCAGAACTCGAAACTGCCAAAGCCCCGTGCCTGTGCAAAAAGCAGTCTTTGGACTGGCTTCAGGGCTGAGGGGCACCTGCCCAGTATGCACTCCGTAAGTCCAAGGAGGACAACCAGGAAGAACCGGACACCAAGTCCAAAGACTCATCAATGCGAGGCAATGGATATGAGTCCTTTCAAGTCACGCTGTTCAGTGGTCTGTAGTCCACACAGAACCTCATTTTTGAGCTCTTCTTTTTGTTAACCATCACGACTCCCGAGGCCCAGGGACTGTCAGAAGGCTCAATTGTGCCAGCCCTCAGCATCTCATCAATTGCATCATCAGCAGCTACTTGGTGTGCCAATGAGAGGCAGCGGGGGCGTGTCCTGATGGGCTGTGCATCACAAGTATTGATTTCATTTTGGACCAGGTGTGTCAAGCCAACTTCCTCTTCTGACAGTGCAAAAATGTGCTTGAATTCGAACAACACCTGCCACAGCTCCTCCTGCTGCCCAGGGTCTAAGTTATCACAGCTGCGTTCCTACAACTTTCTTATTTCAGTCAACCTGTCCAACTTGTCAACAGAAGGCTGTCTGGTTGAGGCAGGAGGCTGTGCAACCGTCGGGGGCTGGGGATGGTGAAAAAGCGGAAAGGTTTGAAGTGGGGGGGGTCTAATCGATAGTGTGCCCCTCTCACCCTAGCAGCAGGGAGTTGCAGTCTGGGTACCTGTATAGAATGCACCATTGAAACCGTGGGCCCCCCGGGAAAGGCCATCGTGTTATTTCCCAGATCCAGCACGCAGCTAGCAGCCCGCAGAAAGTCCAGTCCCAATATGCAGGGGTCCTTGACTGCTGCAACCCACACCTTAAAGTCCACAGAAAATTCCCCGATCCGTATGGCTACTGTCCCTTTCCCCAGCATAGGGGCGAGCTCACCAGTTACTGTCCGCAGTTTCACGATTATAGGTTTCAGCTGTGTTCCCGCAGGAACCAGGTCAGGTCTCAAAAGTGTAGCTGTGGAGCCACTGTCAATCAGAGCTATACAAGGGGTCTCGGCCAGAGCGGCAGGTATGTGACAAAAATCTCCTTTATGGATCCAGCCCACCACCCTCAATGACTTTGTGTCATCATCTGTCTTTGGCCACGGTGAAGCCCCGCTCAAGCTGTTCGGTTGGGTTTCAACCTGGGGGAGTGAGGCAGTGGGGGACACAGAGGTTGGGCCCTGTCTTTGTTCCATCTACACAGGCCCGGAGTCGTTTCCCTGAACACCAGCCCGTTTTGGGCACCGCACGCTGATATGGCCAGGTTGGCCGCACACCCAGCAAACGGGCGGGTCCCGGCAAGAGCGAGCACCAGTGCGTGGTGGTTGTATGGACACAGCTCGGATCAGTTTAGTTAATTAATCAGCCCATGCTGGCATTTCTTGGCTTGCGTCTGCGTGCACCGCAGTCTTTACAACTGGACCGCTGCCAGCGAAATTGTTCTCTGTTGCTGCTGCTCCTACCATCTCTCGTTCCAGGGCTAGCTCCAGAGCCTCCTGCAGGCTAGAGGGATGTGCCAGTTGTGTCTGAATCCGCAGCTCTCTGGGGCTTATGGCTCTGATTAACTGATCTCTGGCCAGTTCACTTTGCACATTAGCAGGCATGTAGACATATGCTCTCCTTGTTAGGGTTTCAATGTCATTGGCCAATAAACGGAACGTTATGTTTTAGTCTGTTCACCAATTCCAAACGAAGAACACTGGGTCTGCAACACTGTCCAAACCACCGCTGTAGAGCACTGACCAGAGCTTTATAATCCCCCCTTTCTGCAGGGGGCAGCAGCAGGCATGTTGCAATGCATAAGTTTCAATGCACGGCAAACACTACCAGACTATCGGCGAGGTGAGTCAGAACTCCAAGTTTCTCCGTTTTTCTTTGATTGTTTTTACTTCTGACACCAATGTGGCGTTTCAAAGAATGCAAACGCTG
This sequence comes from Oryzias latipes, assembly GCF_053564925.1. NCBI lineage: Eukaryota > Metazoa > Chordata > Actinopteri > Beloniformes > Adrianichthyidae > Oryzias > Oryzias latipes. The sequence continues at coordinate 15,763,476 of NC_136253.1, read as the reverse complement.
GTTTCACCATAAACTCCTCATTTATTTCGAACAGCTCTGTTACTGTCGGCTGTAACCAGGGTGACACCAGGGTCAGCCTCCCCCAATCACACAAAAAAACGAGAGCTTCCCTCTAGTCTTGCGGCTTTTCCTTTCTCCCGCCACGCTCACTGTTCTCCGTAACCAACAGAGCAATTTAGCATCTAAAAGAACATGAACAAAGGAACAGAACACGAGGATGCTACACTATGTAATCTATTCCACGTTTTTTTAGTGTTGAGATTTGACATAAAGCACTGAAGCACTGAGACAGAAGGTGAGGAAGGCAGCAGATCTGTAGTAATGGTGAATGTGAGCTCACTTAGGTTCTTTAGTGGTTGCTAATAAAGTTCAATTAGAGTAAATTATTTTATGTTTTGTTTTGATTGATTTCAAAAATTAGGGATGTAAAATCTAATTTCAAATAATCCTCTGAATTTAACTTTCAATCAAAATGTGAAGTCATAAATAATTAAGGACTAAAAGGCTTCCTTTAAGCTTTAACATTTTAAAAAAGTTTTAAAATTCCTGAAACTAAAAGAAGATAAAGAGGCAAAATCACAGATTATTGTCAAGAAGGAGAAGTATGTGGACTTCTTGGGACACCTTGATATTAGGGGTGTAAGGATTGATCGATGAATTGATTTTTCCAATCAGATTGATCTGTCTTTTCTCCAGAATGTCGACCCGATTATGATGTTGCTTGTTTTGAGCTCGGAGTCTTCTGAACTCTTTCACAAGCTCAATGAAAGGATCCAACGTGGATGTCATTGAGTAGTTTTTCAAGGTTATCGTAGTCACCTGTTGCTTGGTTTTTCATTGCGGGCCATGGTCAGCTCTCTTTTTTTTTTGGTAAAGATCAACTTTTAAGTCACTTGAAGATCGTTGTGCGAGCTGCTGAGAGCCACACTTGTCCCTGTCGTAGCCACGGTTCCCATCTGTGCTGTACGTCTGTGAATCACTGAGGCATTTTATGTTTGTGTCTACTTTGTTCTCAGAATTATTAAATAAACTTGAGGTGTTTTATTATAAATAGAGATCATATGACTGTACTATTTTGAACAAATTTTTTTCAGGTTTAAGCTTTATCCTTTGGAGGGATTAAATTGACAACGGGAAACCAATCAAAGTTGTTGTTCTTTAGTCATAATTTGACTAACCTGGTTTAGTTGGGTATAGATTTTCTTTTATGTTGCCTCTTAACTAACTCTTAAAGTCCAAGGACGGAGATGAGGATTACAAAAACAGCTGAAAGAAGCACATCAGTACTACAAAAAATGTGCTAACTTAATGTGACTGAATGTTAAACACAGAGCTGAAGAATATGAGGGGCCGTATAAGACATTATTTATTCTGAACCATTCACATTCATACATTCTTGCTCTCACAGTCATATATACTCTCTTTCGCATACATATATTCTCTTACGCATCCATATATTCTCTCTCTCACATTCATACATTCTTGCTCTCACAGTCATATATACTCTCTTTCGCATACATATATTCTCACTTGCACATCCATATATTCTCTCTCTCGCATGCATATATATTCTCTTACGCATTCATATATTCTCACTTGCACATCCATATATTCTCTCTCTCGCATGCATATATATTACTTTACACATACATACATTCTCACTCTCATTGTCACTCTTAAAAAAGAATGTATGTATGTGAAAGACAAGTATATATGAACGTGTGAGGAAGAGTTTATATGTGTGTGTGAGAGAGGAGTATGCATGAAACGGAAGTGACTTTGCATGAAAAGGAAGGCACTTTGAATGAAAAGGAAGGCACTTTGAATGAAACGGAAGGCAGATGATTTCTCGTGCTCTGATTGGACGAGAGGCCGCCACCTCCCATTTTGAACACACTCTAAACCCTATCACTTGTACTGACTCATAACTATTAAGGTTACACAACTTAAATGTCATTTTGTAGTTGATTCAACTATAAAGTATTAAGCTCTATCAAGATTTTTTCAAATTTAACTTAACAGTGCTAAATAATTTAAAGCTTATTTGTATCTAGCACTCAAAAATTTTGAGATCCCTGAAGTAGCGTCATGACGTCATCACGTACTGGTGGGAGGGTCTTTCGTTTTCTCTACGTTAGCTCAGGTGGCCATGTTGGATTTGCCGAATGCGAGTATGCGACGTTTGAAATTGAAAGTCGAGCATTTTATTATTCTGCAAAGCGTTGCGATTTCGTCCCGCTTCAAGACGCCCCAACCTCGGTTTTTTTTTCATCCGCCTCATCGCTGATGGTGCCGTCTTGTCTTCAGCCCTGATTTAATTTGGTAAGTATCGTTCATGGTTTATTTTGAATGAATGCTTTAAAAATGCTCTTATACTACCGTAAATGTGGTTTACTGTTGTTTAAACATATGTGTGTTATGATTGTTTTAGAGATTAATGTGGAAATGTATACATGATTAGTTTGTCATAGCAGACGTATGGCGAGCCAAACCCAAAGGTAGATCCAGTTAACTTTAAAATTTTAGTAACGTCTCTACCAAAATGCATTTCTGCCCGTAAGTTACGACAGTGATGAGGTTTTTTTTTTTTCAGAGGTAGAAATGATCTGTTATGCTGCAATCACACTAAACATGATCCGCGTGTGAAATTCGCGTTGGAGGCCTCTGTCTGTGGCTAAAGTTTGCTGCTGGACATTTGTCCAAAAATGTCACTCAAAGCCTCTAACGGTTGTGTGGGAGGAGCTACCGCCAACAGTTTTAAGCCTGGTTGCTACATGGAAGCATTTGGTTTTGAATGCAGCTTTAAGCTTTTATAAATCACTGATCTCCGTTATAAAAAAAGTTTTTGTAAAAATAAATTAATCAACGTGCTCGTGTTGTGTTCAGGTACCGAACTACAGAGTGTTCAGTGTTTCACCTCCAGGTAGACGCCAAGGCCAGCCAGGTAACTTGTCCCAGTTATTTGTCTAGAGCTATTTTAAAAAAACAAAAAATGCAATAGGTTGTGTAGTGCAATAAATGTTTTTTGATCAGAATATAATTGAAACATTTTTTAACATTGAAAAATCTCTTTTGGACTTTTTCAGATACTGAACTTCAGAAAGTTCACCAGAAAGTCACCATTTCACCAGAAAAGAGGTGTCAGTGGGTGAGTTTTATACTTATTTAATATATTCATCCTGAACTATTACCATTATTAGATTTATACGGCAGCATGGAAACATTTATGCACATTTTAACTAGCCAAAGGTCTAAATAGAGCTGAAATTATTTACAATTTAACTAAACATATTTAGATTGCAGGCTGAAGGTGGCACAATGGAATGGAGGTGCAAGTTGTGTTCTGTTACTTTGGCACTATGCAGTACTACATATAATACTGCAGTACTACATAGCCAATATTCCAAAGTGTTTCCACTGCCATGTATGTGGAGACACTTTGGAATATTGTCATGTCTTTATGACAGTATATTACAATAATAAAATGATGTTGCATTAGCACCATTCCATCATTTGAAACCATGAAAACTCATCTGTCAAGATCTTAAACGGATTTATGTAGAGTAGATGCAGTCAGAGGAAATTGTGCAGTTTTTACATGTTTGTGTAACTTAAAGCTGCCCTTTTCTGAGACTAAGTCCACCAAAACAGACAGGAACTGGCCAGCTTGGTTAAGATTTATGACCTCCAGGTGAATTTCTAATGTGCATAATTCAAAAACGGATAACAGCTGTAAGAAGCCAAGGTGTAACTTGCCTTAAAAATGACTTTGGGTCTTTGACCTGAAGTGGATCATGACATAAACACTGTATTGTCCTCTTACTAGAAATAGACATCTAGAAAAGGTATCATTTTATTATTTCTTAAAGTTCCTTAAGTAAATATTGGAAGTGTTTGCTCTGCATTTGCTTCAATGGTAATGGATATTTCTTTTTATTCTTTTAGGACCAGCGTGACGTGAACATGAGACGGGCCATGGTCCTCCTTGCACTTCCTGTTTATCTGCATGAAGATGCCTCCAACTTCTTCAAGACCTGTACAGTAAGTGCAAACGACTCCCTGTCAATGGTTTTCACTAATCCTTTAATATTGATTGAGATTTTATTGAGTGACATAATAAATAGGGCAATAGTTTGTAGTTTGTAAACTGAGTGATATTTTTAAATGGTTTTAAAAATGAGACGGAAGATGAAAGGCGAACATCAGGGACTCCTGATTGGAAGGAGTGGGAACCTTTTCGTTTACCTTTTCTGCTCCTGATCCATCATTATTTGAATAAAGAAAAATGAAGGTTTAGTCTTAAATTATTTTATAAATGTCCTCCTTCAGAAAAATGCTAAAGAACTTTTTAAAAACACAATTTTAATTGGAGTTGGTCCTTAAAACATCATAGCCAGTTGATTAAAAGCTAACAGAATGTTAGCATGAAAAGATTCCTATTGACAGGTGGCAGGAATGTCAGTTTTGGACATTAGTGTGATGAATATCTTTGAGGGTCTGAACTCATCTGTGTTTTTTGTTTTGTATTTTCCAGAATACCAGACCTCACAGACACTTCTGTGGGTATCTTCTCAGTTGTCGTGGTGATGCTCCTGATGCTGCCGTCAGTGGTCCCACACATCTGGCTGACTAATCTCTTCTAACTCTTCGGGGACATCTATGCTCTGGACCTACAGCACCCCAAAAAACTTGAAGTTGCCTTCATATTTATTCAGAATGCTGTCTTGAGCCTTGAGGACAGCAAACCACTGAAAGGACATTTATTGACGCTGAAGAATGTTTCGTTGAGTGAGTCTTCCAGAATGGACTATTTGTTGGTTTAAGTGTTATGTAACTAATGTGTTTTGTTGTGATCATTTGCTTTTTCTGCCGTAAAATACAAAACCAACTCTTTTTGTCAATATGTTGTGTGGCACTCTTATAATGCAGTTTTATTGCACTTATTGTTTCTTCATCCTCTTGATATTTGTGCTTTTTTTTGAAAGAGCAATTAAAAAAAGTGTATTAAGCAATCATTGTTGTGTGGCCTTCACGTTTGTTGGTTTTTATCAATGTTAGCCTTTAAAATGTAGTGGGGCAGTATCAATATCTCTGTTTAGAATACATTTTAAGCTGAAGAATTTTAAATATTTTCAATGCTACACATTTAATGAGTTAAAGAATTTATAAAGCATTTGAGTGAATTTTACATATTTTATGAGTTGAGTAATATAAAAATATAGTTAGTTAAAGCGTTTTTTAGTTGGAAAATATTAAAAACTTTAAGTAAATAATCTCTCTTTCATAAGTTGAGGAATCTTAATATTTTTTATATGAAATAATACAAATGTAAGCCAACTGACAATATGAATTTTAATAAATGTTAACTTAAAAGTTTTAATAATATAACTTAACTGTTGCGTAATCTGTTACAAAATAATTTTTAAATTCAGTCAACTCGCTAGGGATTACAGTGCAGACGCTAACATGAACAAGCAAGAAATCCCAAATTAACAGACTTGTGGTGTGGAAAGGTATGTTTTTCAGCTAGCAGGAATAATCAAAGTATCCGTTCTCTGTTTCAAAATGAGATTGCCACAAAACCGTATGTTATCTCATACTGGAACAGCTTTGGATGTAGAATTCAGTGGGAAAAGGTTTGGACCCTGCCACAAAAGTATTTCATCACCAATAAAATCAGAGAAATTTCTTTCAAAATTCTTCACAAATTTTATCCAGTGAAACATTTCTTTACTAAGTTTAAAAAAGATCTGGACATAAACTGTTCATTCTGTCATTCCTCACCAGAAACTGTGCCTCATCTTTTTTGGTTTTGCTCTTTCACTCAACTATTTTGGAAAGATGTGATACATTTTATAAGAACTCATCTATGTGAAGATTATAGATTATTTTACGAGCATATTATTTTTGGATATTTTACACAAGAAAGACTTAATGCAGAAAAAATATATGTAGTTAATTTACTTATAATTATGGCTAAATACTTTATACACAAGTGTAAATATGCCAACAAAAAAACCGTGTTTTATGTTTTTCAGAAAGAAATGGTTTTGTATGTGAACAGTATTAAATCTTCCACTAACAAAAAAGCTGTCAGAACAGTTGAAACATGGTCTCTCCTGAAACTTTAACAGATTCCTTTGCCTTATTATTTTTGTTTTCTTTTTGCATAACCTGTTTTACATGGTTATCATTATGTTTTTTTGTTCATTCTCATGGCGAACGTGAAGATTGTATTTTGCACACAGTGGAGTTTTGTGTTTGGTATTTTGTATGTGCAAGATATTGTTAATAAAGTTTATTTTTAAAAAAAAACGAACCGGCAAGAAGTAGCCACGGGGGTCCTGCAGCCATCGGAACCTTAACAAATATTTCATCTCCACCTCACCGTTGCCTTTTTTAAGAAATGACAGCTGGTTTTCCCACATTTATATGTAGTTATGGATCGAAAACAAGAGGAATTTGTTTTAATGTAAATGCGTGTTCCAGCGTCTACAGGAAGTGTCGCCCATAATTCACGCAAAGGCTCATGGGGGCTAGGAATAAGGTGGATACGGATTTTCTGTTTCGGTGGCACTTCTATTACCATTATTGGTATTTGAGACATTCCTTTGTGTCTCTAGAGATGCAGACAGATTTGTGACCACTTGAGGTGAAGATAAAATATTTCTTAAGGTTCCGATGGCCTTCTTATTGGTTCGTGTTAGCGTCTGTTCAAAATGGGAGGTGGCGGCCTCTCGTCCAATCAGAGCACGAGAAATCATCTGCCTTCCTTTTCATGCAAAGTCACTTCCGTTTCATGCATACTCCTCTCTCACACTCACATATAAACTCTTCCTCACACGTTCATATATACTTGTCTTTCACATACATACATTCTTTTTTAAGAGTGACAATGAGAGTGAGAATGTATGTATGTGTAAAGTAATATATATGCATGCGAGAGAGAGAATATATGGATGTGCAAGTGAGAATATATGCATGCGAAAGAGAGTATATATGACTGTGAGACCAAGAATGTATGAATGTGAGAGAGAGAATATATGGATGCGTAAGAGAATATATGTATGCGAAAGAGAGTATATATGACTGTGAGAGCAAGAATGTATGAATGTGAGAGAGAGAATATATGGATGCGTAAGAGAATATATGTATGCGAAAGAGAGTATATATGACTGTGAGAGCAAGAATGTATGAATGTGAATGGTTCAGAATAAATAATGTCTTATACGGCCCCTCATAGAAGAAGAGCCGCGCCCACTTCACTATGTCTCCCTCTGGTGGAATATAGAAGCTGTATTTACCAGTAGGCAAGATTCCAGAATGGATTGGCGTCCTGTGACTCTTTCATCCCTCTTTTGTGGCTTCTTTAGCACAATAAAGTCTGGTGGTTTTAAATTTGTGTTTTATATAAGTTTCAGTGATAAGAGGTTTAAAGGCCTATGTAATGCAAAGAAACTTTTTTGAGCTTTTAAATGTAGTATAATGTTAATTTCTCACAAAAAATAAAAGCACTTTCTCTCTAAATTTCTACAATTTCTACAATCAAAAGTGATGAAGAGGCCAGACCCGTGAGTAAATCTTATTATGCAAACTTATGCAGTATAAACACATATTGCACTAGCTAATGCTTTATTTTCACCTTGCGTATAAATGCTTTTGTATTATTTTGTCAAGTGTATTACTGTGTGGAAGGGGCATTTTTTTGCTCTGTTACAACACAATAACCACAACTACTCTATGTGTTGTCTGGTATAAATCAACTTCTGCGCAATATCCTGCTATGATCATACATTACATACAGTAACTTCCTTCAGACGTCTTTGGGGTCACTGTAGTACCACCTGCACTACAAATTCCAGATCAGACAAGAGTGTAAGGTTCCACAACGTGTACAGCCGACTTTGCGAAAGTTCAGTTGTTTATTTATATGGGCAAAACGCAGACACACTGCTGAAGCCAGCTTTAGATTGACGTTAAATGGGCTAAACCGGGGGTCGGCAACCCGGGGCTCAGGAGCCGCATGCAGCTCTTTAGCGCTGCCCTAGTGGCTCCCTGGAGCAGTTTCAAAAATGTTTGAAAATGTAAAAAGATGGGGGAGAGAAATGTATTTTTTGTTTTAATACGGCTTCTGTAGGAGGAAAAACAAGACACAAAAAAAATTAAAGCCGCAAGCGGCGTTGTATGGCCCGCAGACGCAACCCGCCTTCCACGCCCAACTCTACGCACCACCGCTGCCCTCACAGCCCGCAAATTAAAAGCTAGTCAAGGCTGGATTTGCTAATTATGCTAACAATGCTAACTATGCTAAAGTGGCTAAAAGTGCTAGCATTGCGATCAGCATCATCAACTGACTCAGAAAAACACATTACCTAAAATGCTAATTATGCTAACTATGCTAGCTATGCTAATGTGGCTAAAAGTGCTAGCATAGCAATCAGCATCATCAACTGACTGAGAAAAACACATTATCTAAAATGCTAATTATGCTAACTATGCTAGCTATGCTAATGTGGCTGAAAGTGCTAGCATTGTGATCAGCATCATCAATTGACTCAGAAAATACATTACCTAAAATGCTAATTATGCTAACTATGCTAGCTATGCTAATGTGGCTAAAAGTGCTAGCATAGCAATCATTATCATCAATTGACTCAGAAAAACACATTAGCTAAAATGCTAATTATGCTAACTATGCTAGTTATGCTAACATAGCTAAAAGTGCTAGCATAGCGATCTGCATCATCAACTGACTCAGAAAAACACATTCCTCCATTGGTGAGAGCTATGTGTCATAAGTTGATAAAAAACCCACTTTTTCCAAAATGGCGGCTTTTCTGTTGATTTTATCTCCATAGCAACCATTTTATGTTTTGGTCCCCTCGGGATGACGAACAGATTGACGTCAGTTTCGGACAAATCGGTAAAAGTAAACTTTTTGTTGTCCTTAGCAACAGTGGTTTTATGCTAACCACGCCCACATTCCTTATATGTCCATATCCAGTGTTTTTCAATGTATTCAGTTTCAGGCATTAATGCATGCATTCAATTTTCACTGTATTGTATTGAAATGCATGGGAGTTATAACAGTGCGCCACTTTGCTAGCTTGCCACGCGCACGCCGTTCAAAATCTACAACTTCTAATTCCAACATTTTTTACACAGTAGCTTGCCATTGATGCCCAAAAAGTTTTGAGACGATCGAAGAAAATTCCAACGGCAAGTTTACGTTTGAATCTGGTGGTTAAGGTGTTTTTTATAGAAAATTCAAGATGGCCGCCTTTTCCCGAGGTCAAAGGTCGACGAAACTCCAGAGGTGATTGTAGACTTACGCTAGGGACATGCGCGTCAAATTTCGTGAAAATCGCTCGAAAAAAAGTTCATTTTTCCATATCGTGTAAAAACGCGAAAAACGCAAATTGGCAGATTTTGGCACAAAATGGCCGCCAAACCGTAGGTCGTGTCGCCATCATGTAATGATTCCAAAACTTTCTTTGGATATACCCGACAAAGTTATCTGGGTTTCGTTAGCCGATTCTTAAAAATAAAATCAGAAAAAATTTTTTTTTGCCGAGTCAGCACTTTTTTTTGCGACGGTTTTTTGTTTACCACGGCCACATTCCTTTATCGATTTTGTCGTATGTGACATTGTTTTGTTCAGTGTGGGCCAGGGTATCGCATATTTCAGTTTCAGGCTATTCCGATAAAATATGTGCGAGCTAGCTAAAATGGCGACGGTTGCGAATTCGCCACGCGCACGCGTTTCAAATTCTACAACTTCTAATTCCAACATTTTGTCCACAGTAGCTTGCCATTGATGCCCGAGAAGTTTCAAAAAGATCGATAAAAATCCCTAGGACGAGTTTTCGTTTGTATACGTTACTAAAGGTGCTTTTTTAAGAAAATTCAACATGGCTGCCCCTTCCCAAGGTCAAAGGTCAACGAAACTTCTTTGGTAGTTGTAGAATCAGGGTCTTGGCATGTGTGTGCAATTTCGTGACAATCGCTTAAACAAAAGTGTCATTTTCCCATATTGTCAAAAAACACGAAAATCGCCATTTCTCTGAGTTCGCCACAAAATGGCCGCCAAGCCGCAGGTCGTGTGGCCATCCCATAATAATTTCATAACTTCTTTGGGATATCTCCAACACGCCTGTTTTGGTTTCGTAACTGTATTTTGAAATATTTTTTTTTGGCCCCATAAGCGATTTTCGGCCCATTCATTTTTTTGACGGGATTGCTCGCCGTGATGTCATCATCGTGGGGGGGGTGACGTTTTCTTTGCCGAAAATTCATTTTCAATTTATCCTAGGTGTGTGCCAATTTTGGTGAGTTTTCGGGTATGTGGTGGGGGTCAAATTTTGGCTCAAAGTGGAAGAAAGAAAGAAGAAGAATAATTAAAGCCGCAAGCGGCGTTGTATGGCCCGCAGACGCAACCCGACTTCCACGCCCAACTCTACGCACCACCGCCCTCACCGCCCTCACCGCCCTCAGCCCCCACTTTTGATGAAGGCTAGTCAAAACTGCATATGCTAATTATGCTAACTATGCTAGCTATGCTAATGTGGCTAAAAGTGCTAGCATAGCGATCAGCATCATCAACTGACTCAGAAAAACACATTACCTAAAATGCTAATTATGGTAACTATGCTAGCTATGCTAATGTGGCTAAAAGTGCTAGCATTGTGATCAGCATCATTAACTGACTCAGAAAAACACATTATCTAAAATGCTAATTATGCTAACTATGCTAGCTATGCTAATGTTGCTAAAAGTGCTAGCATTGCGATCAGCATCATCAACTGACTCAGAAAAACACATTACTAAAAATGCTAATTATGCTAACTATGCTAGCTATGCTAATGTGGCTAAAAGTGCTAGCATTGCGATCAGCATCATCAACTGACTCAGAAAAACACATTGCCTAAAATGCTAATTATGCTAACTATGCTAGCTATGCTAATGTGGCTAAAAGTGCTAGCATAGCGATCGGCATCATCAACTGACTCAGAAAAACACATTCCTCCATTGGTAAGAGCTATATGCCATAAGTTGATAAAAAAACCCACTTTTTCCAAAATGGCGGCTTTTTTGTTTATTTTATCTCCATAGCAACCATTTTATGTTATGTTCCCCTTGAGAAGACGAACAGATTGACGTCAGTTTCGGACAAATCGGTAAAAGTAAACTTTTTGTCGTCCTTAGCAACAGTGGTTTTATGCTAACCACGCCCACATTCCTTATATGTCCAGAACCAGTGTTTTTCAATGTATTCAGTTTCAGGCATGAATGCATGCATTCAATTTTCACTGTATTGTATTGAAATGCATGGGAGTTATAACAGTGCGCCACTTTGCTAGCTTGCCACGCGCACGCCGTTCAAAATCTACAACTTCTAATTCCAACATTTTTTCCACAGTAGCTTGCCATTGATGCCCAAAAAGTTTCGAGACGATCGATAAAAATTCCATAGACAAGTTTACGTTTGAATCCAGTGGCAAAGGTGTTTTTTATAGAAAATTCAAGATGGCCGCTTTTTCCCGAGGTCAAAGGTCGACGAAACTCCAGAGGTAATTGTAGACTTATGCTACGGACATGCGCGTCAAATTTTGTGAAAATCGCTCGAAAAAAAGTTCATTTTTCCATATTGTGTAAAATCGCGAAAAACGCAAAATGGCCGATTTTGGCACAAAATGGCCGCCAAACCGTAGATCGTGTCGCCATCACGTAATTATTTCAAAACTTTCTTTGGATATACCCGACAAAGTTATCTGGGTTTCGTTAGCCGATTCTTAAAAATAAAATCCGAATTTTTTTGTTTTTGCCGAGTCAGCACTTTTTTTTGCGATCGTTTTTTGTTTACCACGGCCACATTCCTTTATCGATTTTGTCTTATGTGACATCGTTTTGTTCAGTGTGGGCCAGGGTATCGCATATTTCAGTTTCAGGCTATTCCGATAAAATATGTGCGAGCTAGCTAAAATGGCGACGGTTGCGAATTAGCCACGCGCACGCGTTTCAAATTCTACAACTTCTAATTCCAACATTTTGTCCACAGTAGCTTGCCATTGATGCCCGAGAAGTTTCAAAAAGATCGATAAAAATCCCTAGGACGAGTTTTCGTTTGTATCCGTTACTAAATGTGCTTTTTTATGAAAATTCAAGATGGCCGCCCCTTCCCACGGTCAAAGGTCAACGAAACTTCTTTGGTTATTGTAGAATCAAGGTCGTGGCATGTGTGTCCGATTTCGTGAAAATCGCTTGAACAAAAGTGTCGTTTTCCCATGTTGTGAAAAAACACGAAAATCGCCATTTCTCTGAGTTCGCCACAAAATGGCCGCCAAGCCGTAGGTCGTGTGGCCATCCCATAATGATTTTATAACTTCTTTGGGATATCTCCAACACGCGTGTTTTGGTTTTGTAACTGTATTTCAAAATATTTTTTTTTGGCCCCATAAGCGATTTTCGGCCCATTCATTTTTTTTACGGGAACGCTCGCCGTGATGTCATCGTCGTGGGGGGGGTGACGTTCTCTTTGCCGAAAATTCATTTTCAATTTTTCCCAGGTGTGTTCCAATTTTGGTGAGTTTTCGGGTATGTGGCGGGGGTCAAATTTGAGCTCAAAGGCGCGATAAGAAAGCGGAATAATAATAATTAAAGCCGCAAGCGGCGTTGTATGGCCCGCAGACGCAACCCGCCTTCCACGCCCAACTCTACGCACCACCGCTGCCCTTACAGCCCGCAAATTAAAAGCTAGGCAAAGCTGGATTTGCTAATTATGCTAACAATGCTAACTATGCTAAAGTGGCTAAAAGTGCTAGCATTGCGATGAGCATCATCAACTGACTCAGAAAAACACATTACCTAAAATGCTAATTATGCTAACTATGCTAGCTATGCTAATGTGGCTAAAAGTGCTACCATAGCAATCAGCATCATCAACTGACTGAGAAAAACACATTATCTAAAATGCTAATTATGCTAACTATGCTAGCTATGCTAATGTGGCTGAAAGTGCTAGCATTGTGATCAGCATCATCAATTGACTCAGAAAAACACATTCCTCCATTGGTGAGAGCTATGTGTCATAAGTTGATAAAAAACCCACTTTTTCCAAAATGGCGGCTTTTCTGTTGATTTTATCTCCATAGCAACCATTTTATGTTTTGGTCCCCTCGGGATGACGAACAGATTGACGTCAGTTTCGGACAAATCGGTAAAAGTAAACTTTTTGTTGTCCTTAGCAACAGTGGTTTATGCTAACCACGCCCACATTCCTTATATGTCCATATCCAGTGTTTTTCAATGTATTCAGTTTCAGGCATTAATGCATGCATTCAATTTTCACTGTATTGTATTGAAATGCATGGGAGTTATAACAGTGCGCCACTTTGCTAGCTTGCCACGCGCACGCCGTTCAAAATCTACAACTTCTAATTCCAACATTTTTTACACAGTAGCTTGCCATTGATGCCCAAAAAGTTTTGAGACGATCGAAGAAAATTCCAACGACAAGTTTACGTTTGAATCAGGTGGTTAAGGTGTTTTTTATAGAAAATTCAAGATGGCCGCCTTTTCCCGAGGTCAAAGGTCGACGAAACTCCAGAGGTGATTGAAGACTTATGCTAGGGACATGCGAGTAAAATTTCGTGAAAATCGCTCGAAAAAAAGTTCATTTTTCCATATCGTGTAAAAACGCGAAAAACGCAAAATGGCAGATTTTGGCACAAAATGGCCGCCAAACCGTAGGTCGTGTCGCCATCACGTAATGATTTCAAAACTTTCTTTGGATATACCCGACAAAGTTATCTGGGTTTCGATAGCCGATTCTTAAAAATAAAATCCGAAAAAAAATTTTTTTGCCGAGTCAGCACTTTTTTTTGCGACGGTTTTTTGTTTACCACGGCCACATTCCTTTATCGATTTTGTCGTATGTGACATCGTTTTGTTCAGTGTGGGCCAGGGTATCGCATATTTCAGTTTCAGGCTATTCCGATAAAATATGTGCGAGCTAGCTAAAATGGCGACGGTTGCGAATTCGCCACGCGCACGCGTTTCAAATTCTACAACTTCTAATTCCAACATTTTGTCCACAGTAGCTTGCCATTGATGCCCGAGAAGTTTCAAAAAGATCGATAAAAATCCCTAGGACGAGTTTTCGTTTGTATCCGTTACTAAAGGTGCTTTTTTATGAAAATTCAAGATGGCCGCCCCTTCCCAAGGTCAAAGGTCAACAAAACTTCTTTGGTTATTGTAGAATCATGGTCTTGGCATGTGTGTGCAATTTTGTGAAAATCGCTTAAACAAAAGTGTCGTTTTCCCATATTGTCAAAAAACACGAAAATCGCCATTTCTCTGTGTTCGCCACAAAATGGCCGCCAAGCCGTAGGTCGTGTGGCCATCCCATAATGATTTCATAACTTCTCTGGGATATATCCAACACGCGTGTTTTGGTTTCGTAACTGTATTTCAAAATATTTTTTTTTGGCCCCATAAGCGATTTTCGGCCCATTCATTTTTTTTACGGGAACGCTCGCTGTGATGTCATCGACTTCGGGGGGGTGACGTTCTCTTTGTCGAAAATTCATTTTCAATTTATCCCAGATGTGTGCCAATTTTGGTGAGTTTTCGGGTATGTGGCGGGGGTCAAAATTAAGCTCAAAGACGCCGTTAGTGTGCAAGAAGAATAATAATTAAAGCCGCAAGCGGCGTTGTATGGCCCGCAGACGCAACCCGCCTTCCACGCCCAACTCTACGCACCACCGCCTCCCTCACTGCCCACTTTTGATAAAGGCTAGTCAAAACGGCTTTTGCTAATTATGCTAACTATGCTAGCTATGCTGATTTGGCCAAAAGTGCTAGCATTGCGATCAGCATAATCAACTGACTCAGGAAAACAGATTATTAAAAATGCTAATTATGCTAACTATGCTAGCTATGCTAATGTGGCTAAAAGTGCTAGCATAGCGATCAGAATCATCAACTGACTCAGAAAAACACATTACCTAAAATGCTAATTATGCTAACTATGCTAACTATGCTAATGTGGCTAAAAGTGTTAGCATAGCGATCAGCATCATCAATTGACTCAGAAAAACACATTACCTAAAATGCTAATTATGAAACTATGCTAGCTATGCTAATGTGGCTAAAAGTGCTAGCATAGCGATCAGCATCATCAACTGACTCAGAAAAACACATTACCTAAAATGCTAATTATGCTAACTATGCTAGCTATGCTAATGTGGCTAAAAGTGCTAGCATAGCGATCAGCATCATCAACTTACTCAGAAAAACACATTACTAAAAATGCTAATTATGCTAACTATGCTAGCTATGCTAATGTGGCTAAAAGTGCTAGCATTGCGATCAGCATCATCAACTGACTCAGAAAAACACATTGCCTAAAATGCTAATTATGCTAACTATGCTAGCTATGCTAAAGTGGCTAAAAGTGCTAGCATAGCGATCGGCATCATCAACTGACTCAGAAAAACACATTCCTCCATTGGTGAGAGCTATATGCCATAAGTTGATAAAAAACCCACTTTTTCCAAAATGGCGGCTTTTTTGTTGATTTTATCTCCATAGCAACCATTTTATGTTTTGTTCCCCTTGAGAAGACGAACAGATTGACGTCAGTTTCGGACAAATCGGTAAAAGTAAACTTTTTGTTGTCCTTAGCAACAGGGGTTTTATGCTAACCACGCCCACATTCCTTATATGTCCATATCCAGTGTTTTTCAATGTATTCTGTTTCAGGCATTTATGCATGCATTCAATTTTCACTGTATTGTATTGAAATGCATGGGAGTTATAACAGTGCGCCACTTTGCTAGCTCGCCACGCGCACGCCATTCAAAATCTACAACTTCTAATTCCAACATTTTTTCCACAGTAGCTTGCCATTGATGCCCAAAAAGTGTTGAGACGATCGATAAAAATTCCAACGACAAGTTTACGTTTGAATCTGGTGGTAAAGGTGTTTTTTATAGAAAATTCAAGATGGCCGCCTTTTCCCGAGGTCAAAGGTCGACGAAACTCCAAAGGTGATTGTAAACTTACGCTAGGGACATGCGAGTCAAATTTCGTGAAAATCGCTCGAAAAAAAGTTCATTTTTCCATATTGTGTAAAAACGCGAAAAACGCAAAATGGCAGATTTTGGCAAAAAATGGCCGCCAAACCGTAGGTCGTGTCGCCATCACGTAATGATTTCAAAACTTTCTTTGGATATACCCGACAAAGTTATCTGAGTTTCGTTAGCCGATTCTTAAAAATAAAATCCAAAAAAAATTTTTTTTGCCGAGTCAGCACTTTTTTTTGCGACGGTTTTTTGTTTACCACGGCCACATTCCTTTATGGATTTTGTCGTATGTGACATCGTTTTGTTCAGTGTGGGACAGGGTATCGCATATTTCAGTTTCAGGCTATTCCGACAAAATATGTGCGAGCTAGCTAAAATGGCGACGGTTGCGAATTCGCCACGGGCACGCGTTTCAAATTCTACAACTTCTAATTCCAACATTTTGTCCACAGTAGCTTGCCATTGATGCCCGAGAAGTTTCAAGAAGATTGATAAAAATCCCTAGGACGAGTTTTCGTTTGTATCCGTTACTAAAGGTGCTTTTTTATGAAAATTCAAGATGGCCGCCCCTTCCCAAGGTCAAAGGTCAACAAAAATTCTTTGGTAGTTGTAGAATCGTGTTTGTGGCATGTGTATGAAATTTCGTGAAAATCGCTTGAACAAAAGTGTCATTTTCCCATATTGTCAAAAAACACGAAAATCGCTATTTCTCTGAGTTCGCCACAAAATGGCCGCCAAGCCGTAGGTCGTGTGGCCATCCCATAATGATTTCATAACTTCTTTGGGATATCTCCAACACGCGTGTTTTGGTTTCGTAACTGTATTCCGAAATATTTTTTTTTGGCCCCATAAGCGATTTTCGGCCCATTCATTTTTTTTACGGGAACGCTCGTTGTGATGTCATCGACTTCGGGGGGGTGACGTTCTCTTTGTCGAAAATTCATTTTCAATTTATCCCAGATGTGTGCCAATTTTGGTGAGTTTTCGGGTATGTGGCGGGGGTCAAAATTAAGCTCAAAGACGCCGTTAGTGTGCAAGAAGAATAATAATAATAATAATAATAATAATGAAACGAAGCAGAAACAATATAGAAGTTTTTGCAGTCAGGTGGCCTATGTATTTCAATGCGGCCTGTCTTTTACTATAGGCTGGGCATGTCTTTTTGGCTTTAAACCTGTCTTTTGAGGGCTTTTTGGGGCTTTTTTGTGTTTTTGTCGTCATTTTTGCGACTACAGTTTTTACGTTTTTGCGTTGGTGTTGTGCGTGTGTGTGTGTATTTTTGTTGCGTTACACAATTGTCGTGTTGTTTTGTGCTTTGGTCGACTTTTGACCCCATTTTTTGGCGTTTTGACGCATTTTTTTGACGTTTTGGACTTTTTGAGTGTTCGACCCTCGTACCAGTTACAATATGGTCCTTGCACTCTGTGAGTGCTGCGGGCCATAATAATAATAATGAAACAAAGCAGAAACAATATAGAAGTTTTTGCGGTTAGGATTTCCTATGTATTTCAATGCGGCCTGTCTTTTACTATAGGCTGGGCATGTCTTTTTGGCTTTAAACCCGTCTTTTGAGGGCTTTTTGGGGCTTTTTCGTGTTTTTGTTGTCATTTTTGCGACTACAAATTTGTCGTTTGTGCGGGGGTGTTGTGCGTGTGTGTGTCTATTTTTGTTGCGTTACACAATTGTCGTCTCGTTGTGTGCTTTGGGCGACTTTTGACCCCATTTTTTGGCGTTTTGACGCGTTTTTTTGACGTTTTGGACTTTTTGAGTGTTCGACCCTCGTACCAGTTACAATATGGTCCTTGCAGTCTATGACTGCTGCGGGCCATAATTAACATTTTCCAATGCAGTAAGAATGTGTAGAAAAAATATTGTAACGTGGTGCAAAATAAAGAAACAACATAAGAGGAAGAATAAACTAAGGTGGAACAACAAAACTGCCATATGAAAAGGAACGTCGGCAAACGGAAACGCTCATGCTGAGCCCTAATTAGATCAGGAGACCGCATCCCACAATCCCATGCTGCTAACAGACCTAAAATGCACATGACCGCCACTACAATATTAAATTTCAACATTTCTGTCAACGAAGATTTGCGTCATAGCCTGTGACACACGTTTCTACCAGCAGGACTTTTTTTATTTTTTATTTTTTTAAGTTTTTTTTAGCGGACAGCTATGCAGGTGGCTGATGTAAATCGAACCACCTTCAGTTCCGTGCATTGCTTGATGAAGTTGAAAGCGAATATTCTGATGTCCAGCTACACAACAAAGTCCGATGGCTGTCCAGGGGTGACGTTTTGCGTTACTTTGTTGTCTGTTTCGAACACGTGAAAACCTGAATACCCGCAACTGGAAGATGCCGAGTGGCTGGAAAAACTGCACTTTTTGGTGGATATGACAATATGACTGTGACAAGCCACCTAAACGAGCTGAATGAAAGTCTGCAGGCGCCGCAAATGCTTGAAGCTGTTCTGTCATTCGAGCGCAGCTGGCTGTCATGGGGCATGCACGTTCCATTTTATTGTTTTGTGTTTGAATCCTCAAAATAAAAATGACATCAAAAATCGGATTTCTTTATTACATTTCTTTAATTTTATCAAAGCAATGAAACATAATTCATTGATATTATAATGAAGTTAAACTTGCACAACAGAGCAGTCACGTGACGCGTCGTTCTCCGCAGAATGCACTGCAGGGCAAATGAACATTTAATCGTTAATGCTCATTAACACTTAATGGCTAGCGGCTGGGTAGCTCGGTTAGTAAAGTGAGAGGCTACAATGCAGGAATCCAGGGTTCAATTCCCAGAAGGGGATAAACAATGGTACTAGGTCAATTACCATATCAATGGCGAGCAATGAATATCACCCAGTGAGGGCCCTTAGGCAAGGCCCTTAATGCTACTGCCTCCCAAGCACGGCCAGGCTGCAGCTCACCACTCCCCCAGGGGATGGGCCAAAATGCAGAGAAGAATTTCCCCATTGTGGGATTAATAATTAATTAATTATAATATGTATTTGTAGCAACTTAGTCATTTTGATAGTAGGCTAATTTAGCAAATATAGATAAATATTGCATGTGTTGCCTTCTTTATAAGGCTTAAATAGGGCTTTTAATATTTTGCGGCTCCAGACATATTTGGTTTTTGTTTTTTTCGTCCAATTTGGCTCTTTCAACATTTTGGGTTGCCAACCCCTGGGCTAGACCCACACGAAGCGAAAGTCGGTGCCTCAGAGATCGAGGTGTTTTACTCTCTTGTGAGAAAAATTAGAACATACAAATAACTCATATTTTATAAAAGAACATATTCTTTAGTGTAGTATATTTTTATGTTTACATGCATATAGTTTATTCTGATAGATAGGCGCTTCAAGGTGATTTCAATTTTTACCAGCTTTTTTCTTCCTGAGAACAGAAACTAGTAAGTTCCCAAAAAACGTCTGTGTTAAGAACTGTGAGTGTTTGAACCTTCATGTTGTTGTTTAGTGGTAAATGTGGATCATCTGCTCATGTAAATCCTCCCACAGTGTTTCATTAGCAGCTGTAACCACTGAGACTCTGATCAAACAGGAATGAACAGAATCCATCTGATATGAAGCTGTGCTTTGAAAACCACTTCCCTCCTCTTTGAAGAGTAGTCCCATATCTGTCTTCAGGTTTTTGTACAGCCTCTTCTACACTTTGGATCACTGTGTGTCTACAGCACAGTAGTAGAGAGCTGTGTCTGCCAGGGTTAACTTTGTGATGGTCAGTTCAGTTGATGTGTCTGTTGTTCTGGATTCATATCGTTTATCTGGAATATGTTCATCTGTGGAACCTTTTGCTCCTTTCAAGAGAATAAACTGAGGAGCCTGAAGGTCAGAATCATGTTTGTACCAGTAAAGCCAAAGATCACTGTCATCTGTCTGATAGTTACATTTCATTGTAACAGATTTTCCTTCAGTTCCTGTAAGTTGATCTTGATCAGGAGAGATTGAGTCTCCAGCTGTGAGTCCTGGAAAAAGGTGGAGAAAATGAAGCCATTAGATGAATGAGATGATGAGTTGATGCAGCAGCTTCAAGCAAACTTGAATCTCTGTTCTTAAACTCACCTAGAATGTGAGACAGAAGCAAAAAGAGGTAAATCAACATGTTTTTTGGAGTTCTTGAAGCCACACAGACAGCAGATGAACTCTGTTCTTCCACTGCAGCACAATGAGGAAGAAGTGAACAACCCTTGGAGTATTTCAGGGAGGCAACTCGAGCAGTGCGTTAACCTGGTAACTCCTCCCTGCAGGCGGTTCAGTCTAATAAACTCAGCTGTTCAGCGTCCTACTTAAGTTCAGGTGCGGTCCAATCCTCTTCTTCCATTTCCACAAGATCTGCGTTCGTCACCCCACCCTCCTCCCCGGCTTGCACCTGTGAGCTCCGTTAGGGGTAGTTTAATACCCAAAGTTTTCTATGGATATCTTTCTTTTATGTATCTGAACGGAGCCTTATGCCAAACTAAAAAAAATATGAAATAAAGCTTCTGCCAAACTAAAAGAAATATGGAATAAATCTTCTTTACTGCATGAGTTGTCTGACTGAAATAATGACACTGAATGATGTGAAAATAAGTGAGCTCTTTTTCAGTTCAGCTCAAGCAATTCAAAAAGTTTAGTTCTTCCTCAGTAGCTCTGTCTCTGATCTTTACTGCTTCATTTCTCTTCTGTCTTTGTCTTCATTCAATGACTCAACATTCATGGCTTTCACAGTGTGTGACGCCCTCTAGTGGATACTTTGTAGTATTGTGTTGTTGCAGGTTTTTGTACAGAGTTTTGTTGTTTCCTGTCACTGTGGGCCTCACAGCACAGTAGTACACAGCAGAGTCTGTCACTACAGCAGAGGAGATCTGCAGATCCATTTGTCTTTGGTCGTCACTCACTTTGAAGGAAAATCCAGGAACTGGCTGGGAAATTGGTGTTCCTGTTCCAGAATGAGAGATCAAGAACTTTGTAGGTTTTCCTGGAAACTGTTGATACCAGTAAAACCGATCACTTCCTTTTGCAGTATTTTTATATTTGTAGGACAGAGTGACAGAAGTTCCTTCCAAAGTGGACTCTTCCTTCTTGACTGCAGTGAGTTCTTCACAGCTGACATCTAAAGGAAGAGAGAAGTCAGATCAGTGATGGACAAACATCAAATGCTGAAATGGATCTTTGAAAGAATCCCATCAACCTGTTCCAATGACTAGAAGCAGCAAAGTGAACACAGATGTCTGCACAGACAGCATGTTGGATGAAGCTGATGTTTGGCTTCTGTGTGTTGAACTGTGTTGAAAGTGGAAGTTTGTGTCTCTTCTATAGTTCACTAACAGCTCAGCTCCTCCCTCAATCTCTCCATCTGCTCTTTCATCTGTTTTTCCTCTCGTCTCTCCTCTTCCTCCTGGTTAAGCCTCAGTCACATCTCCCCCTACAGGTGGATTTAGGCTGTCTGCTATGTTTGCAACTCAACTTTCACATTAAAACTAGAAGAGACACTGCAGGTTGCAGCCGTCTCAGTTCTACACCAAGAATTGCTGCAGAAAGTGGAAAACATAATCAGAGTTTAAAAATGAGTTTTTGATCTAAAAGAAGTTTTGATCATTGTAAGAGATTCCACATCACTGGACTTGGAAATAAGAAAAGCTATCTTTTGACGTAAAGAAAATCAACCACAATCAGTATTTGAAATTACTATTTTGATTGAGGCACAGTAATAAGTAATCTTTAATTTCTGTAAAGATATTCAAGAAAAAGTCATTAAATGCAGAATTTATTACCTACCAAATTTTTGAGCATCTTTCTGCTTCAAGTGCAGCTGAAATTGTCAGATTGTATGATGGAGCTTCTGTCATGAGTGGGGTCAGGAGTGGTGTTCAAGCCTCATTGCAAAATAAGGTAGGAAAGAATATACCTTAAATCCACTGCTAGAATCATTCTGGATTTGGCAGTGGTCCATGCAATGCATGCAAAGCCATGTGCAAAAACCTTTTTCGATCCATCAGGATCCCTGCACTCATTTGTTCATTGCCATTATGTGTCACAGAATGTTCCCTCCCTAAAACCACTGTTGGAGATCAGAGAGAAAAGTCATCATGATGTGACCAAGTGCCTTGTGGAGCACCAGCATGCTATTATGAGAATCCTGTCAGAGGTTACAGAGGACAGAGCTGCTGCTGTTGACATCTGCACCAGAGATGATATTAATAATATTAAAGAGACATCTTTTTTTTAAACATGAAAGTTTCTTCTAAATGTTTTGGGTTCCTTAAAGTCTGCAAATAGCAGGCCCCAGGCTCATTCTTTTAACTAACAAACTGACTAAGCTAAACAGGACATCCCTGCCCTTAGACCCCCCTTCGCGGTAGGGAAAAACAAAACAAAAAATGGATTCCGGAAAAAACGAGGAAAGCTCAGGGCTTAGAGAAGAATTAACTTATCTAACTCTACAACTACATATTTAAAGTCCAGCAGACGAGCTTTATCTAGACGTAGTTGGGGGGACAGTCGGGGGCGTGAGTCGAGCCGGAGACAGGATCCACAGCCAGGGGTAGAAGCAGTAGTAGAGGTGAGCCAGAAACAAGGTACACGGTCAGGTACAGGAGCACGGATTAGCCGACTGGAATCTGGAATCACTCCCACTCACCGGGAGGGGAGAGGGAAAGAGGGACACATGAATCGCACTGCACCAAACAGAGGCATGGAGAACTAAATGATGAATAATAATCAAGAATAGAGGACAATAGGAGGGTAGAAGTATATGAGAAAAGAGGACAGAACCCCAATGCACCATAGTTACCCCAGCTTCAACTTCTAGCAGCCTACTAAAAACAACCAAGGGGCTTGGTGGCTAAACGCTCTACCTCCAACTGTACTTTTACTAATTCTAGGAACCACAAGCAGTCCTGCATTTTGGGAACGAAGTGTTCTGTTTGGGTGGTAAGGCACTATGAGTTACTAATAAAGTTTTGAATTGATGAGGTCTTTAACATAGGATGGGGCCATTCCATGTAAGGCCTTATAGGTTAACAGGAGGATCTTGAATATGATTCTAGAATCAACTGGGAGCCATTGAAGTGAAACTAACACAGGAGTGATGCTCTTCCTCCTGGTTCACATTCTGCTTTACTCAAAGTTTGTAATGGAATATATTATCCACATCAAATTCTAGGATTTGTATACTTTTTAACTTGACATGAAATGGATAAAGAAGAAATGGATAAAACTATAATTAGCAGAGTTAGCTAACTTTTTCACAGGTTGGGGTTATTTACTTTCAGTGAACGCTAAAGTTAATTATTTGTAATAAAGTGAAAGTTTTTTTCATTAGAAGAAGCAACTTTGAGGATCGAGTTTTGTTTTAGTTCTCCTTATAAGTACATTTCTAAATAATTTAAGTTTCAAGTTGTTTTAAAGTTTCAAATTAAGTGAAAAACCCCAAAACAAACTTTTTTTTATTTCTGTAATCCAGTTCAATCCAGATTATTTCAAGAAAACAAGATTGTTTTAAAATGTTCGATAAACAGGTTACATGAAGGGTTTTGGGTGTAATCTCTGCATTGAACAAACAAGAGATGATAGAAGACAGAAAAACTCTTTCAATAGAAGTCTAGTATGAATTAACCGATTTATTTATTTACCAAATTTCATAGAATCAAATCTAAACACTGAATGATAAAAAGTATAGAAAGCATCCACTGACTTATTAATGTTAAAATCAAATGTAAAAGTTATATCAGAAAAAGGAAAACGGTCTGACATAGAGTGGTTGCTTGTTACACAATACTGGAGCTGGTTCTCTCTGAGTTTATGCTTCATCTGGGTTCTTTTGGAAGCAGTTAATCAGTCCACCTAAAAGAACATGAAGGAACATAAAGCTGCAGCTCAGACAGGCGCTAAACCCTAAAAAGATTTTAAAATGAATAAAAAATGGAACTTAGACATTCTCCAGAATATGGAAATATGGAATAGTAAAATGTTTGGAATAAACTGTGCCAGTTTCATCATGTGTGACACCTCTGGTGAATCCAGAAGAGTATTTTGTTGGTTGGTTTTTGTGCAGAGTTTTCCAGAGTTTTCCAGTCACTGTGGGCTCCACAGCACAGTAGTACACAGCAGAGTCTGTGACTGCAGCAGAAGAGATCTTCACATGAAACTCCTTTTGCTGTTTGTCGTGTTTCACTGAGAACTTCTCAGTTACTTCTGAATATTCTTTAATCAGAAACTGTGGAGATAATCTGGACTTCTGCTGATACCAGTAGAAATACCGTACAGAACCAGAATATTTGCAGGAGAGAGTGACAGTGTCTCCTTCCAAAGCCATCAGTTCATCTTTCAATGGTTTCAGTAAATCCTCAGAGGATCCTGGAAACAACAAAGATAGATTTCATCATGACATTTGGATTCTAATCTTTAATCTAACTTTTATCATCTCAAAGTAAATCAGTTCAAACATCTCCAGATGTTTCTCCTGTCCATCATCTCCTTTTCCATCTGCATCTTTTGATGACTTACCGGTTTAAAAGGAGACCATCATCATCCAGATGAGAAGCAGCAACATTCTTTTCACTGGTACTGAATGAAGAACAGAGAGAACACAGCAGCTCTTCAGCTCCAACATGAAGCTTCATGTTCTGCTGTGAAGCTCCTCCTCCTCCTCCTGCTGTGGTTTGTTTCTGTGGAACAAAGCCAGAAACAAATATTTTCAGTTTGCAGAGAACCAAGTAAAGACTTTTCAAACTCTTGCACATTTAGAAGTTCACTAAAGCTGATATGTGAAACATCTGTCAGAGGATATCTGATCAGGAATCTTCCTAAACTCTCTGATTATAAACATGTCACAGTCTTCAGGCCCCGCCCCTTCTCCTGGTGCTCTCCATGTGTGGCACTCAGCTGTCTACAGTTAGGCTAATTTGTTTGTACACTATTTAAGTCTGTCTGTATCGGCCTTCAGTGTTGGAGCGTGTTTCCATTTTGGTCTGTATCATGTTGGTTCCTAGACCTGTTATGTTGTGGAGTTTTTTTTCCCACCTAGTGTGGTGGTTTTTGTTATTAAAGACCTCTCGATCTTTTCTCAACTTTGGAGTCTGGTCCTGCATTTGGGTCATCCTGAGATACCGTAACATTTCACTCCGACCATGTCTGACCCAGCAGGACAAAGTAACCCCCGTGATTTTTTTTTTTTTTTTTTTTTCCCCAGCAGAGGAGAGGAACTGCCTTTATCCAGGACATGTGCAGCTGTTTTTCTGGAATGCAGCAGCTTCGTGATCGTCTCTCCATGCTGGAGGACGCACCCCCATTCCCACTCAGACAAATTCGACTGGGCCACCCTAAGCCATTTGATGGGACTGCTGAGGACTGCTGGGCGTTCCTTACCTCCTGTCGGCTCCATTTTGACTTCAATCCAAGTGAGTTCCCCTCTGAACAGAGCAAAGTGGCTTTCGCTTTGAGTTTTTTGACTGTTGGGCCAAGCGATGGGGGTTAGCAGAGTGGGACCCCAGAGCTGAACTGTGCCGCTCTTTTTGGACATTCTCAACCAACTTTTGACTGTGTTTGATCCAACCACACCTCACCGGGCTGCTGCTTCTGAGCTTCTCCGTCTCCAACAAGGAGCCCGCAGCGTCTCTGATTACACAGTGGAATTCCGGACTCTGGCTGCCAGCACCTGCTGGTCGGACGACGCGCTGGTTGACGTTTTTCTTCAAGGCCTCTCCAACGTACACGAGGACGAGCTGGTGGCGAGGGAGGTTCAGGAGGAACTGGAGCCTTAGGATGCCGCTTCCTGTGTGTGTTTCAACACTCCATTCCAGCACCTGTACTCCACGTCAGGATTTCCCTCCTTCCCCAGAGCCCAGGCAGCAGGGATTAGGACGTCTAACCACTGCAGAGCGATGGAGACAAATGAGTGGTGGCCTGTGTATTTATTGTGGGCAGCCAGGTCACTACATCAGAGTTTGCCCAAAGAGACCTCACTCACGAGCAGCGGGACAGCTGGTGAGTCGTACTTCACTTTTTTCGTTGCCCACTCGCCCTTCCAACAAACTCTTGGTGACTCATGCTCAGCAGAAGGGTGAGTTTGAGACTCTTATAGATTCTGGATCTGATGGAGACCTCATCTCTCAGGAGGTTGTGAACAGACTAAAGATTCCAGTTGAGCCTCTAGTTCCTGCGTTACAAATAAATGCTATAAATGGCTCCTTGATTCACAAGGTCTCGGCAAAGACAGTACCAGTTACTGTAACTGTATCTGGTAATCATACTGAACTTATGTCGTTTTTTGTGGTAGAGGCAATGAGACCTCCTATTATCTTAGGTTTTCCATGGCTTTGTAAGCACTCTCCTTACATTGACTGGTCCTCAGGAAGGGTGTTATCCTGGAGTACTTTTTGTTTAACCCTCGTATTATGTTGAAAAAAAATCACCTTGATTATGTTGCGGGTCATTTTGACCCATACTGTGTAAATCCACTCAAAACAATAAAAAGAACAGGTTAAACTGATATCAACTTTATTTTAGAATATTTCAACATTTAGGAAAGAGACAAACAATACTTTTTTTCATCCCAACACTATATTGAATATTTTTTTCCTTCTTCACAAACACTTTACTTTAATTTAACTTTTCACATTTTCTGAAATTTTCAATATTCAGTATCTTCAATGTTCTCCACATGAAGGACAGAACGTAACTGTGTGCTTTCTGCAGATGTAATTCTTGCATTTTACTGTCATCTCGGGAGGGACAGACCTGGCATCTTTTTCGTTTCTTTACATCTGTATCCACTGGATCCATTGCATACTGGTTGGATGGCCTGAACTTGATCTTTTCAATGACAGCTGCAGCTGCTGGTGATCGAGCTGGCCTGGCTCGCCTCTGGATCTTGGGAGTGATGAGTGCTTTGCCGAGTTCCTCCAGGAAAAGCCGACGTCGGTACAATTTGCCGGCATTCCATTTCTGGTTGATTTCAGACCACAGGACATAG
This sequence comes from Oryzias latipes, assembly GCF_053564925.1. Lineage (NCBI taxonomy): Eukaryota > Metazoa > Chordata > Actinopteri > Beloniformes > Adrianichthyidae > Oryzias > Oryzias latipes. The sequence continues at coordinate 15,736,405 of NC_136253.1, read as the reverse complement.
GCATTGTAGGCAGACACGTCCACAATATTGAAGAAAATTGCCATGGGCCAACGAGCAGTCTTGCGCTGGCAGCTGTATGTTGCTGTGACTTTGTCCAGATTGTCAACTCCTCCTTTGGTGGAGTTGTAGTCCAGGATGATTTGTGGCTTCATGTCATCTCTTGTGCTTAGAGATGCATCTGTGTGCATTGTACTCATTACAAGAACATTCTTGTTTCTCTTTGGACAGTATGACACAACTGTTGCTTTTTCAGTGGAAGCAAATATTGAGGAATGCATAGGTCTCCCCTGCATCTTGAGAATTTCACTGGGAAGTTCTGGCTTATTCTTCTGACTGTTCCCAACATAGTCAGCTTCCTCATCTGAAGTTATTCCCCAAGGCGGTAGGATGTAAAGAAGTTGTCACATGTGATGTTATGACCTTGCAGCCCTTCACTCATTTCAAGCACCACACGCTGAAATGAGTGAAGAGAAGAACTTCTTCAGCTGTAAATCTTCTGGAGCTCATTTTTGCTGTTTCTCAAAGAGATGACACGAGAACAGTGACAAGGACAAGGGAGAGAAAGCTCCTCCCCTACACACACCTGGGTCTCTGAGTCTAAACGTCTATTCAGAAACAGTCAAAATATAAATAATTTAGCAATCAAAATAAAGTACATCAAAGAGACATGTTAATTACGGATCTGGACAGCTACTTGCCCACATCAAAGTGTCTGGGTCAAAATGACCCGCAACATCATCTTTGTAAACAAACTGTGCACAGACATTCCACGACACATCACAGTATCCACATTTTACACACAAGTGCATGACCCTAGATGAGGAAAAGTCACCAACTTTCATGAAGAAAAAGAAAGGATAACCAGTTCTTTGGTCAAACCAAAAACTGAAATGGGTCAAATTGACCCTTAACATAATATGAGGGTTAATGAACTGTTTGAATGCTGCTCCTGTTCGTTCTTCTGTTTCTCTCTCTTTGCAACCTCCTCCGGACCTGAGCAGGGTTCCTCCTGAATATCATGATCTCGGAGAAGTGTTTTGTAAGACTCGGGCAAAGTCTCTTCCACCACATCGGACGTATGACTGCTCCATTGACCTTCTCCCTGGGACACAGCCACCTAAAGGACATGTATATCCTCTGTCCTCCCCTGAGCGGGAGGCTATGGAGCAGTATCTACAGGAAAGTCTCCAGGCTGGCTTAATCCGAACTTCCTCTTCTCCAGCTGGAGCAGGATTTTTCTTTGTTGGAAAACGTGACGGAGGATTCCGTCCCTGTATTGATTACCGTGGTTTGAACAGTATCACTGTACGCAACACTTACCCCCTCCCACTCATGAACACTGCTTTTGACTTATTTGTTGCTAACATTTTCTCCAAGCTGGATCTCCGTAGCGCATATCATTTGGTACGCATCAGAGATGGAGATGAGTGGAAGACAGCCTTCAATACCCCCACTGGACACTTTGAGTACCTTGTCATGCCCTTTGGTTTAACTAACGCTCCTGCAGTTTTTCAAAGTTTGATCAATGATGTACTTATGGACATGATCAATAAGTTTGTTTATGTTTATCTGGACGACATCTTGATTTTTTATATTTTTTCCTCCAGACCCGGTTACCCATGTGCAGCACGTCAGAGCCGTCCTACAGCGCCTGTTGGAAAACCAGCTCTTCTGCAAGGCTGAGAAGTGCGAGTTCCATACCACTGAAACAAAGTTTCTCGGGCATGTGGTCCCTCCAGGCGCTGTTCGTATGGATGTTTCCAAGGTTCAAGCTGTTTTGGAGTGGCCTATCCATACTGGCAGAAAACAACTTCAATGCTTCCTGGGTTTTGCCAACTTCTACAGGCGCTTTATTAGGGGCTTCAGTGGCGTTGCTGCACCTCTCCGTAGGCTGTCTTCTGAGAAGGTACGTTTTGTCTGGGATGAGGGGGCCAACAAAGCGTTTACCAAACTTAAGAGATGCTTCTCTGAGGCTCCTATTCTGGTTCAACCTGACATCTCCAAGCAATTCATTGTGGTGGTGGATCCGTCTGACTCTGGGGTGGGAGCCGTGTTATCACATAGAGCATCCGATAATAGAGTCCATCCCTGTGCGTACTTCTCCCGCAAGCTCTCTCCTGTAGAGAGAAACTACGATATAGGGAACATAACTGCTAGCATTAAAGAGGGCTCTCAAGGAGTGGGGTCACTCCTGGTCTCCCATTTATTTATTTTTTTGGCCGGACGGAAAAGGAAAGAAGGGAAGAAGAGAGAGGGATGTTAGAGAGGGGGGGGGGGGGTTAGGAGGGTGATGATAGGAGGGGAGGGGGGATAAGACAATGAAGCAGCATAAGCATCAAGTTTACTGGTTGTTTATCCTTACGGTAAGGTTCAAATCTAGTACAAAAAGGGCGGGGCCTGTCCACACACACACTCAAATGTTATCAACACACCTGCTAGCTGCAAAAATGTCCACATGTCAACATGTACAGAAAACAGATAGTGTTCACACAGGCATACTCATGCCTTAAAACCAACTAGTGTGAAATATTTCAGTCATTCTATCACGCAAACTATTAGTGCAAAGGTGAGCTAACACCTGTGCTCAGGTGAGTGTTTACGTCTTTCTAAAATGGATGGAGGAATGTGTAAAGAAGGAAGGAGAGTGCCCAGCCATCCCCACACAAAGACCCCTGCCGCAGGAGCGACGGCAGCCGGAAACCCACCAACGCCACACGGGAGCAGGCAGGGAACAACCGCCCCCCGGGCGACAAAATCCGCCACCCAGGCCAGGGCCAGCAGGACCGCCGCGAGGCCCCCAGAGCCAGAGAGCAGGGAGGCACAGAGGGAAAGGGAGCGCCGCCCCAGCCCAACAAGGAGAGCAGCCCCCCCGCCGCGCCAGGAGAGCCCAACGCAGGGCCCCACCGGAGAGGGGTGCCCACAGCCCCAGACGAGCACCCCATCACCACCCAGGAGTTCCGGGCACCCCCCCCGCCCCAACCCCAGGTACGAGCCAGGACCCCCCCCCAAGGGAGACCCGCTCCGCACTCCAGGCAGCCACCCACCCGGCCCACGGTTGGTCCAAGGAGGAGCAAGACAGGGGCCCGCCGCCCCCGCCCAGGAGGGGGGGCACCCCGGGGAAAAAGGCGGCCCACAAGGGGTGTTGTAAACATGGCCCAACCAGGCTCGGCCACAGTTGGAAATTTGGCGGGGCACAGTGCTCAGGGGCAAGGACCCGAACCCACCCCCCCAGGGACACGAGCACCCCCGGCTCAGGTGTAATGTGAACCCCCTCCCCGCATGGAGAGAGCACCCAAGGGACCGGCACCCAAGGGACACGGCCGCCGTTGCCAAGGGCCCCGTACCCCCCACCAGGGAAGGGGTAGGGGACAGATGGTTCTCCTTGCAAAAAGTGTGTGCGTATGTTTGAGAGGATGTGTGTGTGCATGTGTGTGTTATTTTGGGATGTATATATTGAGGGGGGAGGGGTGTGTGTACTAAGGGGGGTGCAGTTAAAATTGGCGGGTAGGGTGCCAGGAGGACATCTGCTGCTTGCTGGCAGTGATGTCCAAGCACCCCCTTACCAAGGGCCCTACATGTCAAAGGTGCAAATAAAACCGAAAGGGGGGGGGGGGGGGGGGGGGGGCACTCCATACGGCAACCATAGGAGGGGGGCCACTGCCAAGTAGCCCCCCCCCCACAAGGCGCATCGCACGCTAAACCCCCCCACCCCTCACCCTAATATGAAGTTATATGAGGAAGGGGGTAAGTTGGGGACAGCTGGTAGACTGTCCCCCGGTGGTCAAACAGCTGTCCCCCAGCCCCCCCCCCCCCCCCCCCCCCCCAGCATAGGGGCCAGGGCCACCCAGCCCAGGGGCCCCATCCCCGGAGGCGCCGACACCCCAGGCCCAGCACCACCCACCCCACACAGAGAGAGAGGAGCCAGAAAGCTCTGGTCAAGCCTCGACGGGACCGAGGCAGCCAACCGGCCGGGGCAACCGCCGACTGCCTCAGCGGAGACCCCGACCCGTCAACCCCCCCCCATGTCCCGTACCAATAGTGGGCTCCCCCTCCCCCCCAGAACGCCCCCTCACAGGACAGGGCCGACAAGCCCCCCACCCCAGACCCCGCGGCCGAAGCGGATGATACCCAGAGCGACCGGGGGTCCCAAGAGGGTTGTCCCGTCCCGTCCCAGAGCCAGGGAAGGGCTGATCTCAGCCCCAGGTGTAGATGGGCCCATCCAGCACTGCAGGGCCCCCCGCCAACCCCCCCCCCCAGCATAGGCAAAGGGACCCCCCCCCCCCAAGCCAAGCCAGACCACCCCCCCCATCCCCCCCCACCACGCAGCCCGCCCCACCCAGGCACCGGACCCGATCCCCTGACCAACGGAGCCCCCACCACCCCCCGCCAGGCACCGGAGGCCCCGACCCCCACCCCGAACCACGGCAGAAGGGCCAGGAGCAGCGACGACCAGGCCCCCCCACCCCCTAAGTCATGGCGTTAGCTATGGGAGACCAGAGAGACTGAATTTTTTTCAAAGTTACTTGAACTTTGGGCTGACATTTTTTCCAAGCTGATATGATCAAGCAGCAGATTTCTGTGTTTACTTATATTTATATTTTTCTTGTTTTTCTAATTTTAAAAATAGTTTTTTTTAGCAATACAAAGAGTTATGAAAATGATAGATACCAATCCTCTTTCTACATCGATGGCACTCATGTCACCAAGCACACAAAGTGACGGTGAAGCCGTGATTGAAACCTTAAGCCAGACTGATAGATCGGCACAGGTTCAGGTTTACCTTGTCATGTAGACCTGGCAGTAAGAACCTTAAGCCAGATGCACTTTCTTGTCAATTCCAGAAGGAGGAGAAGGACAGAGCTAGAGGCTCCATAATTCCCCAATCTATTGTGTTGGGGACAAATCGCTTGGCCCTGGAACGCAAGGTTAAGGCTGCTGTACGTGATGAGTCTGCTGTTCCTGCAGGTTGCCCAGCTGGTTGTTTATATGTCCCTTCAAGGCTCCACCCCCAGGTGCTGAGATGGGGACACTCGTCTCGTCTGGCATGCCACCCTGGTGTTATGAGGACTGCCTTTCTGGTGGCACAGCGTTTTTGGTGGCCTTCCATGTCCTCGGACATAAGGGCCTTCGTCTCTTCGTGTTTCGTCTGCGCCAGCGTGAAGGTGCCACGAAGACCCCCGGCTGGACTCCTTCAGTCTCTACCTGTGCCTTCTCGACTTTGGTCCCATATTGCTATGGACTTTGTCACCGGTCTCCCCAACTCAAGAGGTAAAACGGTCATCCTGACCATTGTAGACCGTTTCTCTAAGTTGGTCCATGCCATTCCACTGCAGAGACTCTCCTCAGCCAGAGAGCTAGCTATGGTGGTGGCTAGACACGTCTTCCGCCTGCACGGCCTACCCAAGGACGTAGTGTCTGACAGAGGTCCTTAGTTCGTGTCTGGCTTTTGGCGGGAGTTCTGCAGGCTGTTGGGGGTCAGGGTCAGTCTGAGCTCAGGCTTCCATCCACAGACGAACGGCCAGGTAGAGCGCTGCAACCAGGACCTAGAGACCACACTACGCGCCATGTGCTCCAGGAACCCCAGTACATGGTCCACCCAATTAACTTGGGTGGAGTATGCTCTTTACACTCTCGTAAACTCCACTGGATTCTCACCTTTCCAGGCAGCTTATGGATACCAGCCACCTCTCTTCCCCCACCAGGAGCAGTTGGCGTCTACATCTGGTCCAGCTGCTTCAGTACGGGGTTGTCAGCGCACCTGGAGGACTTTCAGGAGTCGTCTATTGAGGAACCAAGAGAGGTTCACGGTTGTGGCGAACCGTCGACGGACTGCTCTTCCAGTGTATAAGGTGGGAGACAGGGTTTGGCTAAGCTCCAAGGACATTCCCCTCAAGGATGGCTCCAAGAAGCTTCACCCCCGCTTCATCGGCCCCTTCACCATCAGCAGGATCATCAACCCTGTGGCCGTGAAGCTGGACCTCCCGCGCACCCTGAGGGTACACTCGGTGTTCCATGTGAGCAAGTTGAAGCCTGAGAGTGTAAGTCCCCTCCATGCAGCATCAGAGGGACCCCCTCCTCCCCGTCTCGTCGATGGCGGTCCAGTGTACACGATCAAGTCTCTTATTGATTCTCGGAGGGTGGGTCGGGGTGTCCAGTACCTGGTGGATTGGGAGGGTTATGGTCCGGCTGATCGTCAGTGGGTCCCTAGCCGACACATCCTAGACAAGGACCTGATCTCCCGGTTCCATCGGGATCATCCGGACCGGCCATGTCGTCCGTCTGGTAGCCGGACCTAAGGAGGGGGGTTCTGTCACAGTCTTCAGGCCCCGCCCCTTCTCCTGGTGCTCTCCATGTGTGGCACTCAGCTGTCTACAGTTAGGCTGTCTACAGTTAGGCTAATTTGTTGGAACACTATTTAAGTCTGTCTGTTTCGGCCTTCTGTGTCGGAGTGTGTTTCTTGTTTGGTCTGTATCATGTTGGTTCCTAGTCCTGTTATGTTGTGGAGGTTTTTCCCACCTAGTGTGGTGTTTTTTGTTATTAAAGACCTCTCGATCTTTTTCAACTTTGGAGTCTGGTCCTGCATTTGGGTCATCCTGAAATACCGTAACAAAATGTGCATTAAATAACAAGATGTGATACCAAAATGAAATTCACAAACAGGAAGCGGATCTCTTTTTGACTTCCAGATTGAAGCTCATTTGAGAGAAATACAAAAGCAGTGATTGAAAAGGCTTCAAAGATCATAATATCACGAGAACCAAAGTTCCAACTTGAAGCACAGTTTAAATTTATACTAAAGATGCAGATTTTGACAAAATTTGGTGATGAGTTTTTGTAGTTATTATATTTTAGACTAAGTGAGCTTATACCACTCTTGATCATTTTTGGTACCAGTTATATTGTTTGTTTTTTGTTTTATTTATCAATCACACCTTAAAGACCAGTTGTTGAAAACATCATCTGACATCAAACCAGTTCGTTAAATAAAAAGGTTGGGATTTGCTGCTTCAGATGAAAATCTTAAACTTATTTGCCTGCTTGACTCATCTTCTTGGACTCTCGCTGCAGTTTCCTGCATGTATTCTTTTTTTGTTTTGTGGTTTCCTCTGACCCTCCTCCAGTAATTGTGCTGTTTAGGACATACACTTAAAAGCTGAAAAATGTTATTTTACATAATAAAGGCTCTTTAACCCTTGTGCTATCTTAGATGACCCCACCCCTACTTTGTCGTGTTCTCCCTACCATGACAAATGTGGAAAGGTGGAAAGATTTCATGCAATCCATGGACACCAGTGAAGATCACAAATCATTGAAGAAAAAAGGTTCAGAACACTGTCTTGTGGGTCTAGATGACCCAACTCCCAATGTTAAAGTGCCTAGGATAGCACAAGGGTTACATATTTTACTAAAGTCACAGTCACATCAGGGTCAGTCAGCAAACATCCTTTACACAGAACTTTTCATGTAAACATGCTTTTCGTGTGTGAAGGTTTCTTTTCAGGATCTCCTTCCAGAAATCATAGTTTCTTTGAAGACAGGTTGGGATGAGGTGAAGAGAACAGGTGGATGTGTTTAGTTAACATGTCACTTTCTTCAGCATGGCAGCAGTAAAGCAGTGCAGAGATCTTCAATGGTTCCTCACACACACAGGAAACAGAGTCAGTCACCACAGGACAACCACCGATTGGGAATCATTTCTAGAGTCCAGCTTGTGCCTAAAATAGACTGTAAACCCTTTAAACTTGTCACCTGAAAATCAAATTTAATTTTAAAAGTAGGTGAAAAAAAAACAATAGTTGTGTATTAAACTTTAAATATCTTTTGATGTGCATTGTTGATGGTTCTGTCACATTGGGTCAATACTTCACAGAAAAGGAAATAGAGAACCATTTATTAGTTCCACAGTCCTGGATCCTCTTTTTAGTGTTCTTTTTGCTGGTCCTCCTGGGTGGCATGTTGGTAATTCTTCCTTTAACATTTTTTTTAAAAGTTGTTTCTGCAAAAAAAAGAAAAAAAAAAAAAGAAAAAAGAATAACAGGATAAAAAGAGATATAAAAAGATAAATATATATATGATGCAAACATGATGTTTTTGTACATAGTTGTCGTCATTCTGTAGGTATTCCTGCTTAGAAAAAGCTTTTAAATGTTATTCTCTTATGTTTGTTTTTTTTCTAATGCAGAAATGGGACTAATTAGCTTTTTTTTTTTTGTTGGACTCTGTCATCCAGAGTAAGGGTGGGGTCATCTAAGATAGCACAAGGGATAATTATGTTCTCACTAGAACTTTTTATACTTTGACCAGTTTTGTTTTCTCAACACATGAACCTTTTTAATGTTAGAGCGCCCTCTAGTGGATGTTGTTGTGTTTCCCTGTTGCACGTTTTTGTACAGAGTTTTGTTGTTTCCTGTCACTGTGGGCTGCAGAGCACAGTAGTACACAGCAGAGTCTGTCACTGCAGCAGAAGAGATCTGCAGATCTATCTGTTTGTTTTCAACTTGAATCTTCAGTCCTTCAATTTTTGTAATTCCTATCTGTCCTGAAGAAGAATGAGAGACCAGAAACTCTGGAGGTTTTCCTGGAGATTGTCGATACCAGAAGAAATAATTACTAGTAGACAATTTGGGATATTTGTAGGACAGAGTGACAGAAGTTCCTTCCAAAGTAGACTCTTCCTTCTTGACCGCAGTGAGTTCTTCACAGCTGACATCTAAAGGAAGAGAGAAGTCAGATCAGTGATGGACAAACATCAAATGCTGAAATGGATCTTTGAAAGAATCCCATCAACCTGTTCCAATGACTAGAAGCAGCAGAGTGAACACAGATGTCTGCACAGACAGCATGTTGGATGAAGCTGATGTTTGTTTTTTTTGTGTTGAACTGTGTTGAAAGGGGAAGTTTGTGTCTCTTCTATAGTTCACTAACAGCTCAGCTCCTCCCTCAGTCTCTCCATCTGCTTTTTCATTTGTTATTCCTCTTTTCTTAGCTCCTCTTCCTCTAGGTTAAAAGTCTGCTTAACTCAAATACTTTAGATGTCCTGTAAAACAAAATAGAATAAATTCTGCAAATCAAACTTACGTTAGAATCTGTTCTTCGTGAACCAAGAAATAAATAAATTTACAATTAGCAGAGACTTTTTTCATTAATTAAGTGAACGATAAACTTAACTACTTGTAATAAAGTGAAAGTTATTTCATAAACAGTTGCCACTATAAAGTTAGAGTTTTGTTTCAATTCTCTTTATTAAGTACATTTCTAAATAATTTCATAACTGAAGTTTCAAATAAAGTGGAAAAATCCCAAAACAAACTATATTTGATGGTTTCTGTGATCCAGTTCATCCAGGATATTCTATAAAAGAACATTGTCTTTAAATGTATTTTATGAATGCCTTTGAAATGATAAACAGGCTACATGAAGGGTTTCGGGTGTAATTTTGAACAAACAAGTTTAGCTCAGGCGGTAGAGCTGGTCGTCCAGCATCCGAAGAATTGGCGGTTGAGCCCCGCTCTCCTCAGCCAGCTGTCGCCCCCAGTGCACGGCCAGCCTGCAGCCCACCGCCCCTCCAGGGGATGGGCCAAGATGCATAGAAGAATTACCCCGTTGTGGGATAGATAAAGTGTCAATTATTATTAAACAAGAAGTGATGGAAGACGGAAAAAAAATCTTTGAATGGAAGTCCAGTATGAGTAAGTATTTATTTATTTATCAAATTTCATAAAATTAAATGTAGACACTGACTGGTAAAAAGTCTAGAAAACATCCACTGAAGAGATAATATTAAAATCAAATATACTGTCATAATTCTCAGGCAGGACAGACCCAAACGCTGAAACCCAGAATGATAACACAGATGAGTGGCGTGGTAAGAAGATTTTAATCTCAATGGAGATAACTTGATTATTTTGACAGGATGGCAATCCAGACTGGAACGAGGCTCGTGACGTGGCTGGAGGTAATATTGCGGCTGATAATTCCTGACATCCTCAGAGGCAGCAGGTGAGTAACAGGTGACTTCCACACAGGTGACCTTTGTGTTGATGAATCCTGTGACAAGGAGATATAACGTTAGTTTGAGGCAAAGCAAGGAAAAGCAAGGCATGGGCAGAACTAGACCAGGCATAGTCACCATAAGGGGTGACGAACTGGCGTCGAATGATTGAGCTGGATCTCCTTAAGAGCAGGCTGGTTGATGAGGGTGAAGTGGCCACAGCTGGTGGAGTCAGGAGCAGAGCGGGGCGGGGCGGGGCTGACAGAGGCACCGTGACATTTACAAGTTATATTAGTTATAACCTCGGTGGTTACACAATATTGGAGCTGGTTCTCTCTGAGCTTATGCTTCATCTGTGTTCTTTTGGAAGCAGTTGATCAGTCCACCTAAGAGAACATGAAGGAACATAAAGCTGCAGCTCAGACAGGTGCTAAACAGTGAAAATATTTTAAAACCAAAAAAATGGAGCTTAGACTTCCTCCAGATATGGAAGTGGTGTAATGTGAAAACTGTGCTGGTTTCTTCATGTGTGACGCCCTCTGGTGAATACTAAGGAGTCTTTTATTGTTGTTGCAGGTTTTTGTACATAGTTTGGTTCACAGCACAGTAGTACACAGCAGTCTTTTTCTGCAGCTGAGGCGATCTTCACATAAAATTCCTGTTTGTCGTGTTTCTCTGAAAACCTCAGTTTCATTTGAATTTTATTTGACCCTTGTGCTATCTTAGATGACCCCACCCTTACATTGTCATGTTCTCCCTACCATGACAAACGTGGTTAAAGGTGGAAAGATTTCATGTAATCCATGGACACCAGTGAAGATCACAAATAATTCAAGAAAAAAGGTTCAGTGCACTGTCTAGTGGGTCTAGATGACCCAACTCCCAATGTTAAAGTGCCTAGGATAGCACAAGGGTTAATCAGAAACTGTGTAGATGAACTGGAGTTCTGTTGGTACCAGTAGAAATACTGAATAGAACCAGAATATTTGCAGGAGAGATCATCTCAAAGTAAATCAGTTCAAACATCTCCAGATGTTTCTCCTGTCCATCATCTCTTTTTCCATCTGCATCTTTTAATGACTTACCAGTTTGAAAGGAGACCATCATCATCCAGATGAGAAGCAGCAACATTCTTTTCACTGGTACTGAATGAAGAACAGAGAGAACACAGCAGCTCTTCAGCTCCAACATGAAGCTTCATGTTCTGCTGTGAAGCTCCTCCTCCTCCTCCTGCTGTGGTTTGTTCTTCAGTTTTCAGAGAAGCAACTAACAGATGACAGATGATCCAAAAATCAACTTTAGTGAAATTCCAAGTGTACACGAGTTGGAAAAAGTCTTTCATTGTCTTTTTGCAAACTGAAGAGCAAACCAAAGGATATATAGGGAACAAATGCTACAACTGCTTTAGACATTGTTTTATTTTTGTTATCTTACCAGGATACCCTACCTTAGCGATCCCCAACCCCCGGGTCATTTGGTACCGGGCCGCAGAGAAAGAATAAATAACTTATAATACTCCCGTCTTATTTATTTCGGAATCTGAAAGATGTTTTATTTTGAAAAATTGCCCGTTTCTCTGCTACATCCGTCTATGTCACTCTAGATCAGGGGTGGCGAACACGCGGCTCTCAAGCCGCATGCAGCCTTTTTGCGTCTCATCGTATTGTGGCGACCCGAGGGTTAGCCCCGCCTTCAGCCCCTAGGACTCATGGGAAGTGGGGAATCTTGGGGGTAACATCATTAGTGAGATGGCTATGAGCAGAAATGAGGTTCATGATATTTGGGTACTGACAGTAGAGTTCAAATAAATGCACTGTTAAGGTGGTAAGAGGTAAATTATTACAGTGATCCCTCGTTTATCGGGGGAGTTACGTTCCAAAATTAACCCGCGATAAGTGAAATCCGTGAAGTAGTCAGCTTTATTTTTTTTTTTTTTATCATTTTACAATGCAATCCCGAACTATAGAATGAAACCAAAAATCAAAACCTGTTTTAAAGCCCAAAATTTGTTTAAAACATTCATTTTAATATAGTAATACAAGGTTGGAAACATTGTCGCTCGCGTATTTCACAGTCCCAGCTGTGCTTCTTCGTCCTGACTCTGCTCTGCTGTAGCGTCTGTTTTTACTGAAGGCGCAGGAGTCTTTCTCCGAGAGAAGAACATTGTTATGGGTATTTGTTGGCACTCTTTCTTTTTCTGAGCAAAAAGATTTTTATAAACGGATATGCCACCTTCGATTTATTTTTGAGAACTGCAATGAACGACTCATCAAAGGGTTCCATTCTTGTGCCGTGCGCTGAAGTTCAGTGCCCATTCTCACCATGGTTGTTCAGCACACAATGCACTGTAAAAATATCCGCACTGTAAAAAAAATCAGTGAAGCAGCGAAGCCGTGATAGATGAAACGCGATATAGCGAGTGATCACTGTTCTTTTTTCCTTGCTATAGTGGCGAGCAAGCTGAGTCGTTTCAATTTTCATAAACATGTCATTATTTAAATGTTTTTCATGACAAAGATCCATCATAAAACTATATATAAATAAAAATATTTAAGAATTCTTATTTTTTTTACTAAAAGTTAAAATGAATTTATGCTACACTCAACTGAAATGAAACTTTTAATAAGCACAAGTACAATACTTGCTGTTGTGTTGTAGGGAGAGGAGTGTGTTATGGAAAATAATACGGCTTTAATTGCATGTTTGTGTGTGTACATCTTGGCAGGTCAGTGTGTGGTGTGGCTCTTTGACTCTCACAGTGAAAAAACTGGGCTCTTGGTGTCAATCTTGTTTGCCACCCCTGCTCTAGAGGCAGGCCAAGGCGCTCTTCTCGGTCACGTGACAGGTTACCGCTTAAATAAAAACAAGGAGCTAGCAGAATGAGTAAAAAACAAACATCTTTCTTTGCCAAGGGGAAAAGGCCATGCCAGGAGACATAAGAGGAGCCTTTGACTTCCGGGGAAAAAAAGAAAGCTACGTTTAATAGACAGCACGTCTTTTTGGCACCATAGGTGTGGGAAGGGGAGAGGATGATGAGACCTGTGCGGTGTACAATGTCATGCGTGTCAAAATAAAAGCTCAGGGTTTGTCTTGTCACATCTCTGTTCCCCCTTCGTCGTAATGTTGCTATATTACTCATCAGCCTACATTTGAAAGACCGGTCAGTGAAAACTTTGTGTGATGTCATACCGGTCCATGGCGTTAAAAATGTTGGGGACCACTGCCCTACCTGAAAGCCCTTGCAGCAAAATGGTTGTGTTTGTTTGGATTCACATATCTTTGTGAGTCACCTTCTTTCACCTTCTTCATCTTCTTTGTGAAGCAAAGCATGAGCATGAATAAAACAGCTTTGCTCAAAGTTGACACACAAATACTTGAATCACATCCTGAAATTGGCTAATATTAATGTGCTGTTAAAAGCTAAAAGATACCAGGAATATAAAGTTAAATAAACTATGTGGTAGAATGTTCTAATAATGTTCTTTTTGTATCTTTTTGATGTGGAAAAACAATAGCTGGCTGAACTATATAAAACTGTGAATGGATTTGTCTTTAATTCTGAGTGACTTCAACTTAAATAAGCTTGATAACAAAGTGCTGGGAGCTGTGCACTCCTCCACAGAGCACCAGGTAGGGGAGGAGGAACCATCCAGGGGGAGTGACAGCTGACCTGCAAAACACAGAGGCAGTCAGAGGCAGAAACAAAAAAACAAACGGTGTCAATATGTGCAGTGCACAAACAACAATTACATACTGCTTACATACACAATTATACTAATTATATCAAAACAAAATTGTCCAAAAATCGATCAGTCGCTGCTGAATATGAACTTTTCCTTAAAACGTCGACGGCTGAGGTTTCAAGAAATTGCTACAAGAATAGCAATTAGGTTGCTGCATGGTGGCATTTCAGGATATGTGACAGTAGCTTTGGTTGATCTTGGGCTATGTCAAAATGGGAAATCTGGGCAACTAAACCTCAGAACTGGCCCAATTTCTACAATCAAAAATGATAAAGAGGCCAGACCTGTAAATAAATCGTACAGCTATCTGAAATTATGCAGTATAAACACATATTGCACTAGCTAACGCTTTATTTTCACACATTACGCCTTGCGTATGAATGCTTTTGTATTATTTTGTTAACTGTTAAACTGTGTGGCTGCATAACTACAACATAAATGTTTATGAAGGATGCCACTTGAAGGGGCTTTTTTGCTGTTTGTCAACACAATATGGACAACTTCCCCATGTGTTGTCTGGTATAAAGAAACTTATTTGCATTTTCTTGTTATAATCATACATTACAAACTTCCTGCAGACGTCTTCAGGGTCACTGTGGTACCTCGTCCTCTTCAAATTCCAGATCAGAAAAGAGTGTAAGGTTCCACAATATGCACATCCAGATTTGCAAAAGTTCATATGTTTATTTTCATGGGCAGACCGCAGACAGGCTGCTGAAGTCGGCTCTTGGATGATGTCATGACATGGGCGGCACCCACAAAGAGCGAAAGGTGGTCTTACTTCTGGATAGGCAAATGAACTCACAAAAATAAATCCCATTTCATAAAAGAACCTTCATGTAGCTGTTTAGCCGTTCATGTGGATCATCTGCTCATGTGAATCCTCCCACAGTGTTTCATTAGCAGCTGTAACCACAGAGACTCTGATCAAACAGGAATGAACAGAATCCATCTGATATGAAGCTGTGCTTTTGAAAACCACTTCCCTCCTCTTTGAAGAGTAGTCCCATATCTGTCTTCAGGTTTTTCTACAGTTTTCTACAGTTCTACAGTTACTATACTTTGGATCACTGTGTGTCTATAGCACAGTAGTAGAGAGCTGTGTCTGCCAGGGTTAACTCTCTGATGATCAGTTCAGTTGATGTGTCTGTTGTTCTGGATTCATATCTTTTATTTGGAATATGTTCTCTTGTGGAACTTTTTGCTCCTTTCCAGAGAATAAACTGAGGAGCCTGAAGGTCAGAATCATGTTTGTACCAGTAAAGATAAGGATAGCTGCTACTTGTTTGGTAGTTACATTTCATTATAACCGATTTTCCTTCAGTTCCTGTAAGTTGATCCTGATCAGGAGAGATTGAGTCTCCATCTGTGAGTCCTGGAAAAAGTGGAGAAAATGAAGCCAGTAGATGAATGAGATGATGAGTTGATGCAGCAGCTTCAAACAAACTTGAATCTTTGTTCTTAAACTCACCTAGAATGTGAGATAGAAACAAAAAGAGGTAAAGCAACATGTCTTTGGAGTTCTTGAAGCCACACAGACAGCAGATGAACTGTGTTCTTCCACTGCAGCACAATGAGGGAGAAAAAATGTGACTGGATGATGTGAAGTTCATTGGGCGGGGCAAATGAGCTCTTTTTCAGTTCAGCTCAACCAGTCAAAATGTTTAGTTCTTCCACAGCAGCTCTGTCTCTGATCTTTACTGCTTCATTTCTGTGTTTAATTTTTTCATCTGTCATACATTCGCTTCATAGTGTTTGTCGCCCTCTAGTGGACAATGTGTAGCATTGTGTTGTTGCAGGATTTTGTACAGAGTTTTGTTGTTTCCTGTCACTGTGGGCTCCACAGCACAGTAGTACACAGCAGAGTCTGTCACTGCAGCAGAGGAGATCTTTACATGAAACTCCTTTTGCTCTTTGTTGTGTTTCACTGAGAACTTCTCAGTTTCATCTGAATATTCTCTAATCAGAAACTGTGGAGATGAACTGGACTTCTGTTGATACCAGTAGAAATACTGGATAGAACCAGAATATTTGCAGGAGAGAGTGACAGTGTCTCCTTCCAAAGCCATCAGTTCATCTTTCAATGGTTTCAGTAAATCCTCAGAGTATCCTGGAAACAACAAAGATAGATTTCATCATGACATTTGGATTCTAATCTTTAATCTGACTTTTATCATCTCAAAGTAAATCAGTTCAAACATCTCCAGATGTTTCTCCTGTCCATCATCTCCTTTTCCATCTGCATCTTTTGATGACTTACCAGTTTGAAAGGAGACCATCATCATCCAGACAAGAAGCAGCAACATTCTTTTCACTGGTACTGAATGAAGAACAGAGAGAACACAGCAGCTCTTCAGCTCCAACATGAAGCTTCATGTTCTGCTGTGAAGCTCATCCTTCTCCTCCCCCTGATACTGGACCGCTCTCTCATTGGAGCCTCCCTCCCCAAAGGGAAATTATTCAATCTTTCGGGACCTGAAAAACTCTCCATGGAGAGTTACATACAGAAGGCGCTCTCACTCGGTCACATCCGACCCTCATCCTCTCCAGTCGGTGCAGGGTTCTTTTTCGTTGAGAAAAAAGATAAGACCCTCAGGCCTTGCATCGACTACCGCGAGCTCAACCAAATAACGGTTAAAGATAAACATTCCCTTCCTCTTATTCATTCTGTCTTTGACTCTGTCCAGGGTGCCAACATTTTCTCCAAGTTGGACCTTCGCAATGCTTACCATCTCGTTAGTGTCCGAGAGGGTGACGAATGGAAAACCGCCTTTAATACCCCCCTCGGACATTGTGAGTATCTTGTCATGCCCTTCGGCCTCACCAACGCCCCTGCCGCGTTTCAGCGTCTAGTCAATGACGTCCTGCGCCATTTCCTCAATCGCTTTGTTTTCATCTACTTGGATGATATTCTCGTTTACACCAGCAACCCCGCCGAACATCGCCACCATGTTTGTTTAGTCCTCGAACGTTTGTTGGAAAACAAACTTTTCGTTAAGGCCGAAAAATGCGAGTTTCATGTAGATTCTGTCTCTTTTTGGGCTACATCCTAGAGGCTGGCAAAATCAGACCCGACCCCTCTAAACTCCAGGCCGTTTCTGAATGGGAGATTCCCGTGTCACGTAAAAAGCTTCATCAGTTTTTGGGTTTCGCAAACTTTTATAGAAGGTTCATAAGGAACTACAGCAGCATCGCTGCTCCCCTCACTCAGCTCACCTCCGTTAAAATGCCTTACGTTTGGAACCCCGCAGCAGACTCTGCCTTCCAGAAACTCAAAGAACTGTTCACATCTCCCCCCATCCTCATACAACCGGATGCTCACAAGCAGTTCATTGTTGAGGTTCATGCCTCTGATTCATGGGTGGGAGCCGTGCTCTCCCAGCGTGAATCTCCATCCAGCAATCTCAAACCCTGTGCTTATTTCTCCAGGAAACTCAGTCCCGCGGAACGGAACTATGACGTCGGCAACAGATAATTATTGGCCATAAAGCTGGCTTTGGAGGACGCCCTGTCACGAAAATATAACACCACGGAGGGAACCTCAACGCCTTCCACCGACTTCTTTTTTTGTGGGCAACCTCACGTGGGATATCGAGACGAGGGTGCAACAGGCCCAAGGTGAGAAACCAGCCACCATTAATTGTCCACCAAGAACTTTGTTCGTTCCCGATAATCTCAGGTCTGACGTCATCACCTGGGTTCATTCATCAAAAATCGCCTGCCATGGTGGGGTTCACCTTACACTCATGCTTCTCAAACGACGCTTCTATTGGCCCTCCATGGAGGACGACATACATGCTTAAGTCGCAGCCTGTACCATCTGTGCTAGAGCTAAGTCCTCCAACTCACCGCCTGCTGGTCATCTGCATCCGCTTTCCACTCCCGGTCGACCCTGGTCCCACATAGCTGTTGATTTTGTCACTGGACTGCCTCCTTCTCAGGGTTTCACTGTCATCTTCACAGTCGTTGACCACTTTTCTAAAGCAGCTCACTTCATCCCCCTCGCTCAACTGCCCACAGCCACCAAAAGAGCCAACATACTGGTTAATCATTTTTTCTGGCATCATGGAATACCTACCGACATCATGTCTGACCGTGGGCCACAATTTATATTGCAGGTCTGGAAGGCCTTCTGCTCCGCCCTCGGAGCCTCCATCAGCCTCACGCCGGGTTATCACCCCCAATCCAACGGCCAGGCCAAAAGGGCCAATCAGGAGCTGGAGGCCGCTCTGCGCTGTTTGGTGGCCCAAAACCAGGGTGACTTGTCGGACTATCTCATCTGGATTGAATACGCCCATAACAATCACCCATCTGCTGCTACGGGTATGTCACCTTTTGAAGCCTCTTTAGGATACTCACCACCCTTGTTTCCTTCTCAGGAGCTCGATCTGGCAGTGCCCTCTGTCCAACTCCATCTTCAGTGGTGCCAGGGTGTTTGGCGGCAGGCTAGGGCGGCTCTCCTCCGCACCAAGGAGAGCAACTGTCAGATCGCCAACCGTCACAGGATGGTGAGTCCCTCCTATCAACCTGGTCAACAGGTGTGGCTTTCCTCAAAGAACATTCCCCTCCAGGCCACTTCCCGTAAGTTGGTTCCTCGCTACATTGGACCCTATATCATTCAGCAAGTTATTAACCCCACCTGTGTCCGCCTCAAGTTGCCAGCCGCCCTCAAAGTGCATCCTTCCTTTCATGTTTCCCAAGTCAAGCCTGTCCGCCAAAGCTCCCTTTGCCCGCCTTCCGCTTCCCCACCACCCTCCCGGCTCATTGATGGGGCCCTGGCCTTTACGGTCAGTCGGGTTTTGAATGTGCGGCGCAGGGGCCAGTATCTGGTCGATTGGGAGGGTTCCGGCACGGAGAAGCGGTCGTGGATCTCCCGCTCCCTGATACTGGACCGCTCTCTCATTGATGACTTTTTTCTCGCCCATCCTGATCGTCGCCCTGGACCACCTGGAGGCAGTCGTTGTGGGGGGGGGGTACTGTTACGGTGCCTCTGGCAGACTCCTCCCCCTCATCAGCTACACCTGGTACCTCCAGCTGCGCCTCCTCGTCAGCCTGCAGACTCTTAAGGAGACCACGGACCTGTAATCGAAGCTAGTTCGTTGTACTCCTACGGTGCATCTCCTGGCCTCACCTAGATTCTCGTTCATGCCTTTTTGCCCTCGACTAATTATCTTGTCTTTGTGCCACTCCAGGATCTCGCCCTCACGAGGTACTCCTCTGGTTGCTGTCCACTTCTCGCTCGTCTCGCGCCATCGCCCCTCTGGCTTCCATCACGGATCACACGGTTGTCGCCGCCAAGACCCTCCAACCACCACCTCCGGCCTTCACAGAAGAACCTGGGAATCAATACTATTCCTGCTGTCAAATTAAACCTATTTCTACTTACCTCAGTGCCTATCGAGTCTCCTTCTGGGTTCCAGCACTTGGGTCTGCTAAGCCAGCTAATCAAGACAGGGATGCCACTTCAAAGGGAAATTTTTTTTCTGTGTGTCAACACAAAAGCGACAACTACTCTATGTGTGGTCTGGTATAAATAAACTTCTGTGCATTTTCTTGTTGTAATTATACATTACATACAAAGAACATCTTAGGGAGGTGTTCGGGGTCACTGTGGTACCTCCTGCACTACAAATTCCAGATCAGACTCTGGTCAAGAGTTAACATCAATCTTTAAAAAAATTTGGATGTTTGTTTTCGTGGGCAAATCACAGACACTCTACCGAGATCAGCTTTAGTTTGGTGTCATGACATGACATCTTCCAATAAGGAACGAAAGACAGTGCCTGAGAGATCAAGGTGTCTTACTTCCACTTACGAAAATTAGCTCACAAAAAAAAAACTCAATTCATTTAACAAAAATTGGTCTTTAGTGTAATATATAATTATCTATATGAACAACGTTTACTCTGAAAGGCTTAGAGTAGCATAAACCAGGCCCTTCTAGGTCATTTCGATTTTTACCGGCTTTCTTCTTCATAAGAAAACAGAAACTAAGTTTCTACATCAAAGTCTGCAGTGATGAACTGTGAGTGTTTGAACCTTCATGTAGCTGTTTAGTGGTTGATGTGGATCATCTGCTCATGTGAATCCTCCCACAGTGTTTCATTAGCAGCTGTAACCACAGAGACTCTGATCAAACAGGAATGAACAGAATCCATCTGATATGAAGCTGTGCTCTGAAAACCACTTCCCTCCTCTTTGAAGAGTAGTCCCATATCTGTCTTCAGGTTTTTGTACAGCCTCTTCTACACTTTGGATCACTGTGTGTCTATAGCACAGTAGTAGAGAGCTGTGTCTGCCAGGGTTAACTCTCTGATGATCAGTTCAGTTGATGTGTCTGTTGTTCTGGATTCATATCGTTTATTTGGAATATGTTCATCTGTGGAACCTTTTGCTCTTTTCCAGAGAATAAACTGAGGAGCCCGAAGGTCAGAATCATGTTTGTACCAGTAAAGATAAATATAGCTCTCATCAGTCTGATAGTTACATTTCATTGTAACAGATTTTCCTTCAGTTCCTGTAAGTTGATCTTGATCAGGAGAGATTGTGTCTCCATCTGTGAGTCCTGGAAAAAATGGAGAAAATGAAGCCATTAGATGAATGAGATGATGAGTTGATGCAGCAGCTTCAAGCAAACTTGAATCTCTGTTCCTAAACTCACCTAGAATGTGAGCTAGAAGCAAAAAGAGGCAAAGCAACATGTCTTTGGAGTTCTTGAAGCCACACAGACAACAGATAAACTCTGCTCTTCCACTGCAGCACAATGAGGAAGAAAAATGTGACTGGATGATGTGAAGTTCAGTGGGCGGGTTCAATGAGTTATTTTTCAGTTCAGCTCAACAAATCAGTTGTTTTTTCATAGCAGCTCTATCTCTGAATTTTACTGCTTTGTTTCTGTTGACTTCTGCATCTGTCAAATAACAGAACGATCACAGTGTATGTCGCCCTCTAGTGGATATTGTGTAGTGTTGTGATTTTTGTGCAGGTTGTTGTCTTGTGTTTTCTCTGCAGGATTTTGTACAGAGTTTTGTTGTTTCCTGTCACTGTGGGCGTCACAGCACAGTAGTACACAGCAGAGTCTGTCACTGCAGCAGAGGAGATCTGCACATGAAACTCCTTTTGCTGTTTGTCGTGTTTCACTGAGAACTTCTCTGTTTCATCTGAATATTCTTTAATCAGAAACTGTGGAGATGAACTGGACTTCAGTTGGTACCAGAAGAATTCTCGTATAGAACCAGAATATTTGCAGGAGAGAGTGACAGTGTCTCCTTCCAAAGCCATCAGTTCATCTTTCAATGGTTTCAGTAAATCCTCAGAGTATCCTGAAAACAACAAAGATAGATTTCATCATGATATTTGGATTCTAATCTTTAATCTGACTTTTATCATCTCAAAGTAAATCAGTTCAAACATCTCCAGATGTTTCTCCTGTCCATCATCTCTTTTTCCATCTGCATCTTTTGATGACTTACCAGTTTGAAAGGAGACCATCATCATCCAGATGAGAAGCAGCAACATTCTTTTCACTGGTACTGAATGAAGAACAGAGAGAACACAGCAGCTCTTCAGCTCCAACATGAAGCTTCATTTTCTGCTGTGAAGCTCCTCCCCCTGCTGTAGTTTGTTTCTGTGGAGCAAAACCAGGAACAAACATTTTTCTGAGTTCTTCAGTTTGCAGAGAACCAAGTAAAGACTTTTTCCATCTCTTGCACATTTAGAAGTTCACTAAAGCTGATATGTGAAACATCTGTCAGAGGAAATCTGATCAGGACTCTTCCTAAACGCTCTAATTATAAACAAAGTAAATAAGATGTGACACCAAAATGAAATTCACAAACAGGAGGCGTATCCCTTTTTGACTTCCAGATTGAAGCTCATTTGAAATAAAAAGAACAAAAGCAGTGATTAAAAAGGCTTTAAAACTTCAAAGGATTCATGGCAGACAGACTCAACAATTCAAACATGATTCAGACAACAAGTTCACAATATCATGAGAACCAAAGTTCCAATTTGAAGCACAGCTTAAATTTATAATGAAGATGCAGATTTTGACAAAATTTGGTGATGAGGTTTTGTAGTTATTTATTTTAGATTAAATGAGTTTATAATTCCACTCTTGATCAGTTTTGGTACCAGTTATATTGTTTTCTTTTGTTTTATTTATCACACCTTATAGACCAGGGGCCTGTTTCAGAAAGGAGGTTAAGTGTAAACTCTGAGTGCGTTAACCCTGGAATCAGGGAAACCCTGGGTTTTCCGTTTCAGAATGGGAGGTTTGTTAAACCAGAGAAAGCAGAGTAAGTCAAACCCGTTTCTGAAAGAGAGGTAACTTATACTCGGAGTCAGTGTCCATGGTTACTTATGCTGTGAACCTAACCTGGTCGGGAGCATGTTTTATTCTCTAAACTCAAGGTTTCTGCCGGTCCCCTCCCCTTTTTAAAGACGAAGTGGTATTTTTCGCTTTAACCTTCATTGCCCAAATTTCCGTCACACAGAGACGGTCTAAGTGACAAGAATGGCTTGTTCTTTTTTGGAGGACCCAATAGACGAGGAGGCTCCATTAATTCCTAGAGAATTATATTTACCTCGTACGAGGATTTTGAGAAGACTCAATATTTTGTCATTGCTCCATATGTTTTTGTTTGAGCGTTGCCGTTTTTCGTTGCAGTCAATTACATATACAAAATAAAAACAACATTAGGTCTTGCTATGTAGATGTTTCATATGTCAAATATTGTCAACAAAGCCTACATCCATGGCATACTCAAATTCAACCTGATTGAATTATGTTCTTATACTTCATTTTAGCTGCTGCCATGTTCTTTTAATTCCTGCAGGATTGCATCTACATGAAAATGAAATCAGGGACATTGAATTAGATTAATGTAACAATTACTTTTTGGAAACACAATTTGCTAGCACTCCTTACTTTCTTAATCCCATATAAACCTATACCACTTGACCAATACAAGGGTAGTGTTGCAGCGTGTGTGTGCTGAGCGGGGTGCGAGTGCAGGTGCAGATGGGGGGGGTGTGAGCACGGAGCGGAGGTGTGTGCGTGGTATATATTGTGTGTTCGGAGGACGGAGCACTTAGTTAAATGAAGAGAAGGTGTCATTCCCAGAATAACTGTTTTGGAGTCATTCTTATTCCGCTCTGGAGGTTGAGGGCTTCGAACGGGAAGTGAACCCCGAAGGAGAATTCCCTTCGGCCCTGAAGGAAATCTCCCCTGCGCTTCTGACCACGGTCGGAAAGACGAGAGAAAAGAAAGGAGAAGTCTTCGCGCAGCGAAAGGTTCAACAGTAGACAAAAGTTCACTTTTAAAAACACAATTGCATGTATTAATATTAAACTGACCAACGTTTGCAAGAGGGGAAGGTTAACAAAAAAGTCTTCTAAACATTACCGACGTTAAATGCATTTTCCCCCCAGATTGGTTCTGTACACTATGCAGCATTTCATGCATTTACACCAGGAATAACACTTCAAAAGCACACCTAAATATCGCCATTTTTTATTTCACTCCTTACTCTATTTAGAAAGTTATTACAGCCAATATTTTATAACAATGATTTAAATGCAAACTTCTGCATTAACTTGAGCAGCTATGTTTTCCACGCTAACTGTCTCTGTTTTGCAGATGCAGCGGTGTTGCTTTTCTTCTGGAATATGTGCTCATATTCACTGTAACTCTGCAGCAGCACGCCAAGTTCAGCTGGCGAAAAATACGCAGACCTCTTTTTTTCATGGTTGCCATGGTGACTCGTGATATCTGCGCTCCATTGATAATGGCTTCTTATAGTCGCGGTGCGCACGCTTAACTCCGAATCAGTCCACTCAGAGTTGATTGACCTAACTCCGATCAGCTTCTCTGAAACAGAAAACTCAGAGTTGTTAATCTCCCGATTGACGAACTCAGAGTTCAAGTTCAACCTCAGAGTTGGTTGAACCTCCTTTCTGAAACAGGCCCCAGTTGTTGAAAACATCAGACATCAAACTGTAACGGGGGGGGGGGGGGGGGGGGGGGGGTAAGGGAAGTACCCAGGCGCAGAGAAGGAGAGGAGGCAGGAGGTTGCAGTAATGCCCCCCCAGGGGATGGGCCAAGTTGCATAGAAGAATTACCCCGTTGTGGGATAAATAAAGTATCAATTATTATTTAACAAGAAGTGATGGAAGACGAAAAAAAAATCTTTGAATGGAAGTCCAGTATGAGTGAGTATTTATTTATCAAATTTCATTAAATTAAATGTAGACACTGACTGGTAAAAAGTCTAGAAAACATCCACTGAAGAGATAATATTAAAATCAAATATACTGTCATAATTCTCAGGCAGGACAGACCCAAACGCTGAAACCCAGAATGATAACACAGATGAGTGGCTTGGCAAGAAGATTTTAATCTCAATGGAGATAACTGGATTATTTTGACAGGATGGCAGACTGGAACGAGGCTCGTGACGTGGCTGGAGGTAATATTGCAGCTGATAATTCCTGACATCCTCAGAGGCAGCAGGTGAGTAACAGGTGACTTCCACACAGGTGACCTTTGTGTTGATGAATCCTGTGACAAGGAGATATAACGTTAGTTCGAGGCAAAGCAAGGCATGGGCAGAACTAGACCAGGGGTAGTCACCATAAGGGGTGAGGAACTGGCGTCGAATGATTGAGCTGGAACTCCTTAAGAGCAGGCTGGTTGATGAGGGTGAAGTGGCCACAGCTGGTGGAGTCAGGAGCAGAGCGGGGCGGGGCTGACAGAGGCACCGTGACATATACAAGTTATATTAGTTATAACCTCGGTGGTTACACAATATTGGAGCTGGTTCTCTCTGAGCTTATGCTTCATCTGGGTTCTTTTGGAAGCAGTTGATCAGTCCACCTAAGAGAACATGAAGGAACATAAAGCTGGAGCTCAGACAGGTGCTAAACAGTGAAAATATTTTAAAACCAAAAAAATGGAGCTTAGACTTCCTCCAGATATGGAAGTGGTGTAATGTGAAAACTGTGCTGGTTTCTTCATGTGTGACACCCTCTGGTGAATACTAAGGAGTCTTTTATTGTTGTTGCAGGTTTTTGTACAGAGTTTGGTTCACAGCACAGCAGTACACAGCAGTCTTTTTCTGCAGCTGAGGCGATTTTCACATAAAATTCTTGTTTGTCGTGTTTCACTGAAAACCTTAGTTTCATTTGAATTTTATTTGACCCTTGTGCTATCTTAGATGACCCCACCCTCACATTGACATGCTCTCCCTACCATGACTAAGCTGGATAAAGGTGGAAAGATTTCATGTTATCCATGGACACCAGTGAAGATCACAAATCATTCAAGAAAAAAAGTTCCTGTCTTGTGGGGTCCAGACCCAACTCCCAGACCCAACTCCCAATGTTAAAGTGCCTAGGATAGCTCAAGGGTTAATCAGAAACTGTGGAGATGAACTGGACTTCTGTTGGTACCAGTAGAAATACTGAATAGAACCAGAATATTTGCAGGAGAGATCATCTCAAAGTAAATCCGTTCAAACATCTCCAGATGTTTCTCCTGTCCATCATCTCCTTTTCCATCTGCATCTTTTGATGACTTACCAGTTTGAAAGGAGACCATCATCATCCAGATGAGAAGCAGCAACATTCTTTTCACTGGTACTGAATGAAGAACAGAGAGAACACAGCAGCTCTTTAGCTCCATCATGAAGCTTCATGTTCTGCTGTGAAGCTCCTCCTCTTCAGATGACAGATCATCCACTTATCAACTTTACTGAACTTTTGCAAGAGTTGGAAAAATTCTTTGTTTTTACTGCAAACTGAAGAACAAACCACAGCAGGAGGTGGAGGAGCTTCACAGCAGAACATGAGGCTTTATGTTGGAGCTGTGCTATGAAGGCATTTTCTGTTGATTCAAAAAGTTGATTCAATCATTTTCTAATAAGTGCTGCTGTATTTTGAGTATTTCCTTTACAGTAACAATATACTACGATGTGAGGCAGTAACAAACTCTACCTCATGCTAGAATCTTTTGTAAATCGAGTTGATTGTGTGCCTTCAGCTTACCCTGCGTATGCTCATAATGTGATACATTATTTAGAAATGTTCTTACCACGTATACATTTTTTTATATTTCCTCACTTTCCATATTTTATATAATCTATTCCACATTTTTCTTATTTTTTTTTAGTGTTGAGATTTGACTTAAATCTGGACTGAAAAGACAGAAGGTGAGGCAGGAAGCAGATCTGTAGTAATGGAGGTGAATGTGAGCTCACTTAGGTTCTTTAGTGGTTGCTAATAAAGTTCAATAAGAGTCAATTATTTTGTGTTTTGCTTTGATTGGTTTTCAAAAATTAAGGATGTAAATCTCATCTCAAATAATCCTCTGAATTGAACTTTCAA
The DNA here is from genome assembly GCF_053564925.1 of Oryzias latipes. Taxonomy (NCBI): domain Eukaryota; kingdom Metazoa; phylum Chordata; class Actinopteri; order Beloniformes; family Adrianichthyidae; genus Oryzias; species Oryzias latipes. The sequence goes on along the minus strand of NC_136253.1, from coordinate 15,710,287 downwards.
TCAAAATGTGAAGTCACAAAAAAATTAAGGACTAAAGGCTTCCTTTAAGCTTTAACATTTTAAAAAAAGTTTCAAGATTCCAGAACCTAAAGAAGATAAAGAGGCAAAATCACAGATTATTTTCAAGAAGGAGAGGTATGTGGACTTCTTGGGACACCTTGATATTAGGGGTGTAATGATTAATTGATGAATTGATTTATCCAATCAGATTGATCTGTCTTTTCTCCAGAATGTCGACCCGATTATGATGTTGCTTGTTTTGAGCTCGGAGTCTTCTGAACTCTTTCACAAGCTCAATGAAAGGATCCAACGTAGCTTGGATGTCATTGAGTAGTTTTTCAAGGTTATCGTAGTCACCTGTTGCTTGGTTTTTCATTGCGGGCCATGGTCCGCTCTCTTTTCTTTTGGTGAAGATCAACTTTTAAGTCACTTGAAGATCGTTGTGTGAGCTGCTGAGAGCCACACGTGTCCCTGTCGTAGCCCCTGTTCCCATCTGTGCTGTACGTCTGTGAATCACTGAGGCATTTTGTGTTTGTGTCTACTTTGTTCTCAGAATTATTAAATAAACTTGAGGTGTTTTATTATAAATAGAGATCATATGACTGTACTATTTTGAACAAATTTTCTTCAGGTTTAAGCTTTATCCTTTGGAGGGATTAAATTAACAAAGGGAAACCAATCAAAGTTGTTGTTCTTTAGTCATAATTTGACTAACCTGGTTTAGTTGGGAATAGATTTTCTTTTATGTTGCCTCTTAACTAACTCTTAAAGTCCAGGATTGGATGAGTCCAGGATGAGGATTACAAAAACAGCTGAAAGAAGCACATCAGTACTACAAAAAATGTGCTAACTTAATGTGACTGAATGTTGTTTTTGTCATCTGGTGTTTTTTAAGGATACTGAGTTGTCTGCAGTTTTTTGTACAGAGTTTTGCTGTTTCCTGTCACTGTGGGCCGCAGAGCACAGTAGTACACAGCAGAGTCAGACACATGAAGCTTCTGGATCTTCAGAGGAACTGATTTGTCTTTGAGTTCAGCATCAAATCTGTCTTCCTTGAACTCTGGAGCATTTTCTTTTGTTTTTGAGTAACGTTTCAACATGTACTTTGGGTAACTGTTCACTTCTTGTTTGTACCAGAACAATGTTGGGAATGTGTCACTGGTCTCAAAGGTACAGTTGAGTGTGAGAAAGTCTCCTTCAGCAGCAATGACTTCTCCTCCTGGTTGGATCACTTTGTCTTCTCCTTTACACTCTGAGGAAGAACAGAACATGCAGAGGAAGAGATGAATCAATAAAGATGATTGATTAAAGGACAACAATCAGCAGCTTTAACAGCTCTTAATGTACAGCTCAGTAGTGTGTTGAAGTGTTTGAAGAGGAAACATGTTGATCTTTGTGTCTTACCAAAGAAAAGAGCAGCAAGAAGAATCCACAGCCAATGTTCCATCTGTACAACAAGGTTTCAATCAACAGGAGAAACTAGCTGATGTTCAACATGCACTCTGACAATTGTTCTCTTCACAGCACGACTTCTTATTGACTGAATGTTAAACACAGAGCTGAAGAAGAGCCCCACCCACTTCACTTTGTCACCCTCTGGTGGAAAATAGAAGCTGAATTCACCAGTGGACAAGATTCCAGAATGGATTGGCGTCCTGTGGCGCTTTCATTCCTTATTTGTGGCTTCTTTAGCACAATAAAGTCTGGTGGTTTTAAATTTGTGTTTTATATACGTTTCAGTGATAAGAGGTTTAAAGGGCCTATGTAATGCAAAGAAACCCTTTTTGAGCTTTTAAATGTATTATAATGTTAATTTCTCACGAAAAATAAATGCACTTTCTCTCTATATTTCTACAAATTCTACAATCAAAAGTGATGAAGAGGCCAGACCCATGAGTAAATCTTACAACTAGAAAAAATTATGCATTATAAACATATAGTGCAGTAGCTAATGCTTTATTTTCACACGTTGTGCCTCGTGTATAAATGCTTTTGTATTATTTTGTCAACTGTATTACTGTGTGGATGCATAACTATAACATAAATGTTTATGAAGGATGCAACATGAAGGGGCATTTTTTGCTGTGTTTCAACACAATAACGACAACTTCCCCATGTGTTGTCTGGTATAAATCAACTACTGCGCAATTTCTTGTTATAATCATACACGACATACAGAAACTTCCTGCAGACGTCTTCGGGGTCACTGTGGAACCTCGTCCACTTCATATTCCAGATCAGACAAGAGTGTAAGGTTCCTTTGGCAAAGTTGCACATCCAACTTTGCCAAAGTTCAGATGTTTGTTTTTATGGGCACAATGCAGACACAGTGCTGAGGTCGGCTTTAGGTTGACATCAAATGGGCTAGACCCACAAGAAGCGAAGGTAGGGGCCTCAGAGATCGAGGTGTTTTACTTTCTGGTGAGAAAATTAGCTCATAAAAATAACTATATTCTATTATAAAAAATATTTTATAATAGAATGTATTCTTTAGTGTAGTATATTTTTCTTTTTATATATTTTTACATGCATATAGTTCATTCTGAAAGACAGGCGATTCAAGGTCATTTAAATTTTACCAGCTTTTTTCATCCTGAGAACAGAAAATTGGTCTTGGTCATGTAGCTGTTTAGTGGTTGATGTGGATCATCTGCTCATGTGAATCCTCCCACAGTGTTTCATTAGCAGCTGTAACCACAGAGACTCTGATCAAACAGGAATGAACAGAATCCATCTGATATGAAGCTGTGCTTTGAAAACCACTTCCCTCCTCTTTGAAGAGTAGTCCCATATCTGTCTTCAGGTTTTTGTACAGCCTCTTCTACACTTTGGATCACTGTGTGTCTATAGCACAGTAGTAGAGAGCTGTGTCTGCCAGGGTTAACTCTCTGATGATAAGTTCAGTTGATGTGTCTGTTGTTCTGGATTCATATCGTTTATCTGGAACATGTTCATTTGTGTAACTTTTTGCTCCTTTCCATAAAATAAACTGAGGAGCCCGAAGGTCAGAATCATGTTTATACCAGTAAAGGTATAAACCAGTCCTAGTTGTCTGATAGTTACATTTCATTGTAACAGATTTTCCTTCAGTTCCTGTAAGTTGATCTTGATCAGGAGAGATTGTGTCTCCAGCTGTGAGTCCTGGAAAAAGTGGAGAAAATGAAGCCATTAGATGAATGAGATGATGAGTTGATGCAGCAGCTTCAAGCAAACTTGAATCTCTGTTCTTAAACTCACCTAGAATGTGAGATAGAAGCAAAAAGAGGTAAAGCAACATGTCTTTGGAGTTCTTGAAGCCACAGAGACAGCAGATGAACTCTGTTCTTCCACTGCAGCTCAATGAGGGAGAAGTTTAGTGGGCGGGGCCAATGAGTTCTTTTTCAGTTCATCTCAACCAATCAGAATGTTTAGTTCTTCCACAGCAGCTTTGTCTCTGATCTTTAGTGCTTCATTTCTCTTATATCTCTTTCATCAGTCTAATCAGATCAGATCAGTGATGGCCAAACATCAAATGCTGAAATGGATCTTTGAAAGAATCCCATCAACCTGTTCCAATGACTAGAAGCAGCAGAGTGAACACAGATGTCTGCACAAACAGCATGTTGGATGAAGCTGATGTTTGGCTTTTGTGTGTTGAACTGTGTTGAAAGTGGAAGTTTGTGTCTCTTCTATAGTTCACCAACAGCTCAGCTCCTCCTTCAATCTCTCCATCTGCTTTCATCTGTTCTTCCTCTTCCTTGGCAGGGGAGCAGAGACAATTACAGTGTCTGACATTGACTTAGGCAGTTTACACACCGAAGCTACTTTCAACTTAACCCTTGTGCTATCCTATGACCCCACCCCGACATTGACGTATTATCCCTAACATGACAAAGGTGGATAAAGGTGGAAAGATTTCACGTAATCCATGGACACCAGTGAAGATCACATATCACTGAAGAAAAAAGGTTCAGCGCACTGTCTTGTGGGGTCCAGATGACCCCACTCCCAATGCTAAAGTGCCTAGGATAGCAAAAGGGTTAAGAACCTCTGATTGTCTCCGTCGGGCATCATTACTGCCTGCGTGAATCATGACTCGACGGAACCTGGACTTACTCTGAGCTAACATCCTAAGGTTCCCCTCGATGTCACCAACTCTGGCCCCCGGATAACACCTGACTGTAGCCACTGGGAACTCCACGTTTCTCCACTTCAGAGGAGCCAATAGCCAGAGTTGAGGGTTCAGCGGGTATGTCGCTGAGGGGGGAGAACCTATTTCTAACGTGGAGTCTCGGGTGCATTTTTGCATTTAGCACTATGCTTCCTCCAAACCGGTGCAAAACCCTGTGTATTTCCCGGCTGCTGGGAAGACCTGGCTACCTAGCTTAGCTTCCGCTGTGCGGAGCCGCGCTTCTAACTGCTCTAGCCATAAGCTCTAGCTATAAGCCATGCTGTGTGTTCAGAACTAAACTAAAAACTAAACAAAAAATATAAATTAGAAATAAATAGCTAAACAGACAGACTAAAAATAAAATAAGTAAATAAAAAAGTGACAAAAATACATAAAAATAAACAAAAAAGATAGAAAACTAAACCAAAGATAAACTTAAAAATGAATAAATAAAAGTGACACAAAGTATTAAAATAAATAATTAAGATTTAAAAAAAAAGAAGGTACAAAATGATCAAACCATCATTCCAGTCTAGTGTGTACAAACACTTTGAATTTAGCAAAGACATGTGACCACACAGTGTGGTAAAATGTGTCTTAATAATGTTCACTTTGTGTTATTTTAATGTGGAAAAACAACAGTTGGCTGAACATTAGGAAACTAAAATGTGAATGGATTTGACAGGAATTCTTGTTTACTTGTTTGTTTATTCACACATTTAATTTACACTGGATTTTCTTGCAAGAAATATAAGGAATTTGGAAAAACTTCACCTGTACTGTTCAGTACCATGTATTTATATCTGAGTCACACTGGTTGAATTTTTGACTAAATATTTTCTGAATTGATTTTAGGTCAGTGAATCTGATTGTTCAAAATGAACCAAAATCGACTATGAATTGTAACAACAACCCCAAATTATGATATTTATCAAATAATTGTACAATTGAATTATTAGACCCCTACTTAATGCAGTTGTGTGATCTGTGATGTACTTCTGTGAATCACTTAGACAATTTGTGATGGGGCCACTTTGTTCTCAGAATTCTTCAAGTAGACTTGAGAGGTTTTTGATAAATAGAAATGATGTGATTAAACTGTTTTGAGCAAACTGTCCTCAGGTTTAAGCTTTATTCTTTAGCGTGATTCAATTAAATAAATGAAAGTAAAACACATTTTTGTGTTCCTTAGATATGATTTACTGATCTGGCTCAATTGGGACTAGATTTTCCTTCATATTGGCGCTAAACTAAAATGAGTCCTTCATGGTTTAGTTTGTTAATGAAAATCAGCATTCTAGAAAAACTGCAGCTTATATTCAGCATCTTTACTGACTCCACAGAACAGGCCATTACAGCAAAGTTGGTTTGAGTCCATGATTTGAACTCTAATCAAATCTGTCTGTTTATCTGCAGAAAGTTGATCTGGATTCACTCATTGATCTGTTGGAGACATAAACAGCCAACTGGTCCATAATCACCTGCTGTGACTAAAATGTAGATCTGAGTGTCATCTGCATAGTTTTGAAAGAACACATTACTGCTGATTGTTGGCATGCACCTTTTTATTAGATTATAGTGACATCTGGTGGTTGTTAAGGATACTGAGTTGTCTAAAGGTTTTTGTACAGGGATTTGCTGTTTCCTGTCACTGTGGGCTTCAGAGCACAGTAGTACACAGCAGAGTCAGACACATGAAGCTTCTGGATCTTCAGAGGAACTGATTTGTCTTTGAGTTCAGCATCAAATCTGTCTTCCTTGAACTCTGGAGCGTTTTCTTTTGTTTTTGAGTAACGTTTCAACATGTACTTTGGGTAACTGTTCACTTCTTGTTTGTACCAGAACAAATATGGGACTGTACTGGTCTCAAAGGTACAGTTGAGTGTGAGAGAGTCTCCTTCAGCAGCAATGACTTCTCCTCCTGGTTGGATCACTTTGTCTTCTCCTTTACACTCTGAGGAAGAACAGAACATCCAAAGGAAGAGATGAATCAATAAAGATGATTGATTAAAGAATAAAAATCAGCATATTTAACAGCTCTTAATGTACAGCTCAGTAATGTGTTGAAGTGTTTGAAGATGAAACATGTTGATCTTTGTGTCTTACCAAAGAAAAGAGCAGCAAAAAGAATCCACAGCCAATGTTCCATCTGTACAACAAGGTTTCAATCAACAGGAGAAACTAGCTGATGTTCAACATGCACTCTGACAATTGTTCTCTTCACAGCACGACTTCTTATTGACTGAATGTTCAACACAGAGCTGAGGGAAAGCCCCGCCCACTTCACAATGTCGCCCTCTGGTGGAAAATAGAAGCTGTATTTACCAGTGGACAAGATTCCAGAATGGAATGGTGTCCTGTGGCTACTTCATCCCTTATTTGTGGCTCCTTTAGCACAATAAAGTCAGGTGGATGTGAATTTGTGTTTTATATAAGTTTCAGTGATAAGATGTTTAAAGGGGCCTATGTAATGCAAAATCAACTTTTTTAAGTTTTGAAGTTTTTTATAATGTTAATTCCTCACGAATAATAACCGCAAAGCGGTATCTTGATCCATTTCTGAGTATTCCTTTAAAAACCTGCTCTTCGATCACCAGCCCCTCCCAATCCATGACAATGATTGGGTCCTCACATTCATACATATGAATGCGGGAAACTACCCCCTTCCAGGAAGAGTCTGCGCTGTCCCCAGGCTAACACCAACACACACTTTCTCTGCTAGCGGTGATCAGCAACAATGCTTTAATTTTGGCATCAGTTCTGAGAAGAAATAGTTCCTCCTGCAGAGACAATAACGACCCACTTTTTACATAAGACAATGCTTGTGTAAAAATTTCTTCACAACTCGGTCCAGAGGCAGTCAGGTAGGTGAGGATGTTGTCATTACAAAATGGGCGACAGCTGGGCGTTCACAGCCGGATCGCAGGCCGGCAGCTTTGACATGTAATGTGTTCTTTGGATGACGGCCGTCCGTATGAAGTGCCACCGGCCGCCAGCCACCCAGTAGCTTGGGGCAATGTTCCCTGCACGGTTGTGCAATCTAACACTGCTTGCATATTCTTATTGCACAAAAATATGTGTTATGGCTGGAATGACGGAAACCCAAGTCCAGAGAGAAATCAGGCTGAGTCTCTAGAATTCCCAAGAAGCAATTTAATTAATTACAAAGAACGCCACAAGGTGGGAACAGGAAACAAATGTCCTCACTGGAAAACTGCAAAAGGACAAAACTATGAACTAAGCAAAGTAAAAAAACAAAACAGAGGACAAGCAGACCTCTCTGTCAGCTGAGCAGGAGGCTGAGGAGGACTGAGAGACTTCAACTAATATGCTTGATTACAAAGTGCTGGGAGCTGTGCACTCCTCCACAGAGAGCACCAGGTACTTACTTACACAATAATACTAATTATATCAAAAGCAAAGTTGTCCAAAAATCATCCAGTCCAGTTGAATCTGAACATATTCTTAAAACTTCGGGGGCCACTAATTTGTCCATGGATTATATGAAATCCTCTCCACCTTTATAATGGTAGGGAGAACACGTCAATGTAAGGGTGGGGTCATCTAAGATAGCACAAGGGTTACAGGTAATTTCAGTTTTTACTGGCTTTCTTCTTCATGAGAACAGAAACTAAGTTACCACAAACCTGTGGTTATAAACTGAGTGTTTGAACCTGCATGTTGTTGTTTAGTTGTTCATGTGGATCATCTGCTCATGTGAATCCTCCCACAGTGTTTCATTAGCACAGTAGTAGAGAGCTGTGTCTGCCAGGGTTAACTTTGTTATGGTCGGTTCAGTTGATGTGTCTGTTGTTCTGGATTTATATCGTTTATCTAAAATACGATCTCTTGTGTCACCTTTTGCTCCTTTAAACAGAATAAACTGAGGAGCCTGAAGGTCAGAATCATGTTTGTACCAGTGAAGCCAAAGGTCGCTACTATCTGTCTGAAAGTTACATTTCATTGTAACAGATTTTCTTTCAGTTCCTGTAAGTTCATCTTGACCAGGATAGATAGTGTCTTCAGCTGTGAGTCCTGGAAAAAGTGGAGAAAATGAAGCCATTAGATGAATGAGATGAGTTGATGCAGCAGCTTCAAGCAAACTTGAATCTCTGTTCTTAAACTCACCTAGAATGTGAGACACAGACAGCAGATGAACTGTGTTCTTCCACTACAGCACTATGAGGAAGAAATAATGTCACTGGATGATGTCAAGTTCAGTGGGCGGGGCCAATGAACTCTTTTTCAGTTAATCTCAACCAATCAAAGAGGTTAGTTCTTCCACAGCAGCACTGTCTCTGATCTTTACTGCTTCATTTCTCTGTTGACTTTTTCATCTGTCAAATGATTCAACAATCAGTGCTTTCACAGTGTTCAATGCCCTCTAGTGGATGTTGTGTAGTATTGTGTTTTCTCTGCAGGTTTTTGTACAGAGTTTTGTTGTTTCCTGTCACTGTGGGCTGCAGAGCATAGTAGTACACAGCAGAGTCTGTCACTACAGCAGAGGAGATCTGCAGATCCATTTGTCTTTGGTCGTCACTCACTTTGAAGGACAATCCAGGAACTGGCTGGGAAATTGGTGTTCCTGTTCCAGTGTGAGAGATCAAGAACTCTGGAGGTTTTCCAGGAAATTGTCGATACCATAAGAAATAATCATTTACTTTTCCAGCATTTTTATATTTGTAGGACAGAGAGACAGACGTTCCATCCAAAGTGGACTCTTCTTTCTTGACTGCAGTGAGTTCTTCACAGCTGACATCTAAAGGAAGAGAGAAGTCAGATCAGTGATGGACAAACATCAAATGCTGAAATGGATCTTTGAAAGAATCCCATCAACCTGTTCCAATGACTAGAAGCAGCAGAGTGAACACAGATGTCTGCACAGACAGCATGTTGGATGAAGCTGATGTTTGGCTTTTGTGTGTTGAACTGTGTTGAAAGTGGAAGTTTGTGTCTCTTCTATAGTTCACTAACAGCTCAGCTCCTCCCTCAATCTCTCCATCTGCTCTTTCATCTGTTTTTCCTCTTTTCTTAGCTCCTCTTCCTCTAGGTTAACAGTCTGCTTAACTCAAAGACTTTAGATGTCCTCTAAAACTAAATAGAATAAATTCTGTATATCAAACTTACGTTAGAATCTGTTCTACATGAACCAAGAAATAAAAAAATTTACAATTAGCAGAGACTTTCTTTTATAATTAAGTGAACGCTAAACTTAACTACTTGTAATAAAGTGAAAGCTATTTCATAAACAGTTGCCACTATAAAGTTAGAGTTTTGTTTCAATTCCCTTTAAGTACATTTCTAAATCATCACAGCTCAGGTCCCCCCTCAATCTCTCCATCTGCTTTCGTCTGTTCTTCCTCTTGTCTCTCCTCTTCCTCCTGGTTAAGTCTCAGACACATCTCCCCCTACAGATGGATTTAGAATGTCTGCTACTATCTGCAACTTACTGATTTCACATTAAAACTAGAAGAGACAGTGCAGGTTGCAGCAGTCTCAGTTCTACACCAATAACTGCTGCAGAAAGAGGAAAACATAATCAGAGTTTAAAAATTAGTTTTAGATCAGAAAGAATTTTTGATCATTGTAAGAGATTCCGCATCACTGGACTTGGAAATAAGAAAAACTTTCTTTCTACGTAAAGAAAATCAACTACAATCAGTATTTGAAATTACTATTTGGATTGAGGCATAGTAATAATGGGATGGATTCCTTTGCAGTTTTCCAGATGCCAAACCAGATTATGCTGATTTTGTATCAAAAGTGATTGAACCAGAGACAGATCTTATGTGGAGAATCTGACATTCATGATTAGATTTTTCTGTAAAGATATTTAAGAAAAGGTATTCCAGTCATTTAAATGCAGAATTTATTACCTACCAAATTTTTGAGCATCTTTCTGCTTCAAGTGCAGCTGAACTTGTCAGTCAGTGCTATGATGGAGCTTCTGTCATGAGTGGGGTCAGGAGTCGTGTTCAAGCCTTATTGCAAAATAAGGTAGGGAAGAATATACCTTATATCCACTGCTATAATCACTCTTGCCAGTGGTCCATGCAATGCATGCAAAGCCATGTGCAAAAACCTTTTTTGATCTATCAGAATCCCTGCACTAATTTGTTCATTGTCATTATGTGTCACAGAACAATGATGTTCCCTCCCTAAAACGGATGTTGGAGATCAGGCAGAAAAGTCATCATGATGTGACCAAGTGCCTTATGGAGCACCAACATGCTATTAGGAGCATCCTGTCAGAGGTTACAGAGGACAGAGCTGCTGCTGTTGACATCTACACAGAGGTATCAGGGTACTGGTGATTGAGGAATCATTTTTTTTAAAACAAGAAATTTTCTTCTAAACGTTTTGGGTTCTTTAAAGTGTGCAAATAGCATGCCGCAGGCTCATATTTTTTAACCTTCCTATGGTGTTAGGGTCCCTACGGACCCGTTTTGAGTTTTAGCATGCATAAAAGTACTTCATACATTTGTTTTTTGCGCTGAAACTTTTTGACTTTGTCAGGGACTTCCATTTAAACAAAATAAAAGCTTTATTATTTTTTTTACGAAATTATAAAGTGCGCTGATGAAAAAAATGACTTTTGTGGTGTTCGGGTCATTTTTGACCTGGTTAAAATTTCGATTATAAAACAATAAAAAATGACAAAAATGAAATCATAAACACAGAATCAACCAACAGCCTCTTCCTCCAACCACTTGAGCTTCATTTAGGGGCTTTTCTCCTTGCCTTTTTGCGAGAACAAACAATGGGAGAGACTTGTCAAGTCATTTGAGTGTAGAGGTGGTGACTTGCAGAGTAAACATCTCCGATTCACAGGATGCAACAATGAGGAGAAAATTCAATGTAAATGAAGTTTTGGATCAAATATTTCTTGCAAATGAGGCAGAGGACACACAGGATTTTTGCGATGGAGATGAGCGGGCCGAGCTGAGAATGAAGATGATGTGGAGTACCAATTGGAAGAAACAGACACAAGTGATCAGTCTGCAGAGGAGGTCACTGGTGCTGAAGCTACTCCTGCTGAATCATTCCAATCCAAACGTGGCAACATCCGTTGGAGCACAGTTCCTCCTGATGCACATGGAAGGACAGCTGCTGCAAACATCATCAAAATGACCCCTGGGGTCACGAAGTGACAAAAAGCCCATAATCATCCTGGACTACAACAAAAATAAAGGAAGAGTGGACAATCTGGACAAGCTTACTGCCACCTACACTTGCCGGCAAATGACCAGGAGATGGCCAATGGTTGTGTTTTACAACATCTTCAATGTGTCTACATACAATGCATTTGTGTTGTGGACCAATATTCACCAAGTGTGGAATTCAACCCAAAACACCAAGCGGAGAATGTTTCTTGAGGAGCTCGGGAATGCCCTTGTCAAGCCACACATTGAGCAACAGGAACGGGTGCCCCGAGCTCCGGCTGCTGCAGACTTGGTCAGACAGCTGCAGGGGTCCCAAGCACGCCATCCACATCCACAGCAACAAGAAGAGCATCAGCATCACCTTCCCCCTCAGAAGCCAGCCCTGCCTCAAGCACTCCAGCCACAGCCACAATGCCAGTGAGACCACCTCGCTGAGAAAGAAAGAGGTGTCAGGTTTGCCCTAGCAATATGGACAGAAAAACCTAAATAGTGTGCTTCACCTGCAACACTATGCAGTGTTGCAAGAACACACTAAAAGTGTAACTTTTTGCAACACGTGCATCTAAACACACACACAGGGATGTTGTTTGCACAGAGTTTTTATAGAACAAGTACTTGATCTCTTTTGGTGTGATTTTCTTGATTGGTTGTTGTTTATTTGACTTTGCAAATCTTGGTTTTATTGTAATTTTTTATTTTTTACGACTGTTCTGTTTTTAATATTGTTAAATATTGTATTAAAGTTCTATTGTGTGGAAAAAAGACTTGTTTTTGCCCTTTTCTTGAAGTAAATATATACGGGTCAAAAATGACCCGAACACCATAGATGTTACTATATTTGATAATATTAAAATTAAAATCTTTTTTTTGTTGAACATTTAAGAAATGTGTTTTAATTTCTCTTAGTAACACTCAGGTAACAGAACAACTGATTATTTTGTTGCCTTCTTCTCTTAAGGTTCATTTGACCACTTTTTAGACATTGAAAACGAGGGGTATGCTGTTAAAAACAAAGGCCCAGGGGGCCACAAAAAAATATTAAAACCAATCTTTTCATGGATAAGGGAGCCCAACCAGCTAAACAAGAGTTAAGAAAAACTTTGGATGATAAAAAATTGTTTTTAGGGTATTTTATGGCTGATTTAATACACGGGTCCAAAATGACCCGCTAACACCACAGATGGCAGCAGAAAGCTAACACCAGAGGAAGGTTAACTCTGCTGTGCTTCAGAAGTAGTTCAATTCAATTTCAATTCAACTTTATTTGTATAGCCAAAATTCAAAACAGCAGTCATCTCAATGGGCTTCGTATAGGTGGTTGAAAAAGTAAAACATAAAATCAATACATATAATTCAATAGGAAAATACTAAATTGAACTAACTAAACAGACTAAACTAAACTGGATTTCCCTGCCTTTAGAACCCCCTTCGCAGTAAGGAAAAACTCCTAAAAAAAACGAATTCCGAAAAAAAGGAAGAAACCTCAGGGGTGCCCACACGAAGGAGGGATCCTCCCCCAGGACGGACAGGCGATTTACCAGAACTCATTGAGAAGAATTAACTTGTCTAACGCTACAACTACATATATAAAGTCCAGCAGAGAAGCTTCATCCAGACGGAGTTGGGGGGACAGTCGGTGGCGTGAGTTGAGCCGGAGACAGGATCCACAGCCAGGTGTAGGAGCAGGAGCAGAAACGAGGTACACGGCCAGGTACAGAGCAGAGACGAGCCAGAGGCAGGATCCACAGCCAGGTGTAGGAGCAGGAGCAGAAACGAGGTACATGGCCAGGTACAGAGCAGAGATGAGCCAGAGGCAGGATCCACAGCCAGGTGTGGAAACAGTAGTAGAGGCGAGCCAGAGATGAGGTACACGGTCAGGAACAGGAGCACGAATGAGCCAACTGGAATCTGGAAGCACTCCCACTCACCGGGAGGGGAGAGGGAAAGAGGGACAATACATGAATCATACTGCACCAAACAGAGGCATGGGGAACTAAATGATAAATAATGATCAAGAAAAGAGAAGAGAGGAAGGGTAGAAGTAGATGAGTAAAGAGGACAGAACTCCAGTGCACCATAGTTTCCCCAGCTTCAAACTTCTAGCAGCCAACTAACAACTAATTGTTATTGTTATTAAGTTTAATTTAAACACATTAACATTAAGTCAAATATTCTCTGAATACTAGCTAGTCTGACAATAAGCCTGTCCAAAGAGGAATGTTTTCAGTCTAACTTTGAATGTAGAGACTGTCAGCCTACCTTACATGAGCTGGGAGCTTATTTCATAAAACAGGGGCTTGGTGGCTAAACGCTCTACCTCCAACCGTACTTTTACTAATTCTAGGAACCACACGCAGTCCTGCATTTTGGGAGCGAAGTGTTCTGTTTGGGTGGTGAGGCACTATGACGTCTTTGATATAGGATGGGGCCATATCATGTAAGGCCTTATAGGTTAACAGAAGGATCTTGAACTTGCTTCTAGAATCAACTGGAAGCCAGTGAAGTGAAACTAACACAGGAGTGATGTGATCTCTTCTGCTAGTTCCACCTAACAATCTAGCTGCTGCGTTCTGAACAAGCTGGAGACTTCTTAAGGAACTCTTAGGACACCCTGCTAACAAGGAGTTACAGTAATCCAGCCTAGACGTAACAAACACATGGGTGAGTTTTTCAGCATCACTCTTAGAAAGTATATTTCTGATCTTAGCAATATTCCACAGGTGAAAAAAGGCAGTTCTACACGCCTGAGATATGTGAGCCTTAAATGACAAGTCCTGGTCAAATAAAACCCCAAGGTTTCTAACTGTGGAATTGGGGGCTATACTTATGCCATCCAGGGAGACTATCTGATCAGACAGAGCATCTCTGAGGTTTTTAGGATCTAGTATAATGACCTCAGTTTTTTCTGGGTTCAAGACAAGGTAATTAATTGTCATCCAGGTCTTGATGTCTCTGATGCAGGCATAGTTTCTCTATATTGTCATTCTGGTCAGGTTTAATTGATAAATACAACTGCGTATCATCGGCATAACAATGAAAATTAATGCTGTGTTTCCTGATTATGTTCCCTAGGGGTAGCATATAAAGCATAAACAGGATGGGTCCTAAAACTGAGCCATAGTTAACTTGAGTGCACTGAGAGGAATGTCCATTTACATTAACGAACTGGTACCAATTGGAATAATAGCATTTAAACCACTGAAGGGCAGGTCCTCTGATCCCTATGTCCTGCTCTAATCTATGGAGTAGAATACTATGGTCAATAGTGTCAAAGACTGCACTGAGGTCTAACGGGGCCAGAATAGAAAATAGTCCCTTTTCTGAGGCGAATAACAAGTCATTAGAGACTCTAACTAGTGCAGTTTCCGTGCTGTGCTGAGGTCTAAACCCCGACTGAAAGTCTTTAAAGTAGCTGTTGTCCTGTAGGTGGCAGTAAATCTGCCTAACTACAAGTCTTTCTCGGATTTTAGAAATAAAGGGGAGGTTTTTTTTTTTTTTTTTTTTTTTAACTTGTCCTGTCCAACAGCTAGGCAGGCAGATGAGAGCTGAGGGCCTCTTGTGTTGGACATATTTTACTTTAACAAGTGGGGTTATTAATCTACAGACAAACCAAAGGTATGACTGAATAAACCCCTTTTGTAATTGAGGCCAAACTTTATTCATTTCAACCATGATTGAAAATCTTTGGTGTTGGACTGGATGGAAAAGGAAAGAAGGGAAGAAGAGGGAGGGATGTCGGGGGGGGGGGGGGGGGGGGGGTGATAGTGAGAGGGGGGGTAAGACCATGAAGCAGCATAGAGCAGACAGGTTTACTGGTTGTTTATCATTACGGTACGGTTCAAATGTAGTACAAAAAGGGCGGGGCCTGTTCACACACACTCAAATATTATCAACACACCTGCTAGCTGCAAAAATGTCCACATGTCAACATGTACACAAAACAGATAGTGTTCACGAACGCATACCTATGCCTTTAAACCAACTAGTGTGAAATCTTTCATTCATTCAATCATTCAAACTATAAGTGCAAAGGTGAGCTAACACCTGTGCTCAGGTGAGTGTTTATGTTCTTCTAAAATGGATGGTGGAATGTGAAAAGAAGGAGGAGGAGCGCCCAGCCACCCCCACACCCAGACCCCTGCCGCAGCAGCAGCGGCAGCCGGAATTCCCCCAACGCCACACGAGAATAGGCAGGGAACAACCGCCCCCCGGGCGACCAAGACCGCCACCCAGGCCAGGGCCAGCAGGACCGCCGCGAGGCCCCCAGAGCCAGAGAGCAGGGAGGCGCGGAGGGAAAGAGTGCGCCGCCCCAGCCCAGCCAGGAAAGCAGCCCCCCCGCCACGCCAGAAGAGCCCAACGCAGGGCCCCACCGGAGAAGGACACCCACAGCCCCAGACGAGCACCCCACCACCACCCAGGAGTTCCGGGCATCCCCCCGCCCCAACCCCAGGTACGAGCCAGGACCCCCCAAGGGAGACCCGCTCCGCACTCCAGGCAGCCACCCACCCGGCCCACGGTTGGTCCAGGTAGGAGCAAGGCAGGGGCCCGCCGCCCCCGCCCAGGAGGGGGGAACCCCGGGGAAAAAAGGGTGGCCCACAAGGGGTGTTATAAATATGGCCCGACCAGGCTCGGCCATGTTGGACGTTTGGCGGGGCCCAGCGCTCAGGGGCAAAGACTAGGACCCACCCCCCAGGGACACGAACACCCCCGGCTCAGGTGTAATGTGAACCCCCCCACCGTGCGGAGAGAGCACCGCCGGGCCCAGGGAGCCGGCACCCAAGGGACGCGGCCGCCATCGCCAAGGGGCCCGCACCCCCCACCAGGGAAGGGGTAGGGGACAGATGGACCCAGGTCCCACCTTCCTTGTAAAATGTGTGTGCGTGTATGTGTGTTTGAGAGGGTGTTTGTGTGCATGTGTGTGTGTTTATGTTGGAATGTATATATTGAAGGGGGAGGGGTGTGTGTACTAAGGGGGGTGCGGTTAAAATTGGCGAGTAGGGCACTAAAGGGATATCTCCTGATTACTCACAGTGATGTCCCCTCACCCTCCCCACCAAGGGGCCCTAAATGTCTAAGGTGCGGTTAAAATTGGCGGGTAGGGCCCCCCTCCCCCCCAGAACGCCCCCCCCACAGCACAGGGCCGACAAGCCCCCCACCCCACCCCAGACCCCTCAGCCGAAGCGGATGACACCCAGAGCGACCAGGGGCCCCGAGAGGGTTGTCCCGTCCCGTCCCAGAGCCAGGGAAGGGCCGATCCCAGCCCCAGGTGCAGATGGGCAGCCCATCCGGCGCCGCTGCCCCCCCCCCCCCCCGAGCAGGGCCCCCCGCCAACCCCCCCAGCACAGGCAAAGGGACCACCCCCCCAAGCCAAGCCAGACCACCCCCCCACCCCCCCACCACGCACCCCCACACCCAAGCCCAGAGGACCACGCAGCGCCCCAGCCCGCCCCACCCAGGCACCGGACCCGACCCCCTGACCAACGGAGCCCCCCACCGCCCCCGCCAGGTACCGGAAGCACCGACCACCACCCCAAACCACGGCAGAAGGGCAAGGAGCAGCGACGACCAAGCCCCCCACCCCCTAAGTCATGGAGTCAACCACAGGAGACCAGAGAGACTGAATTCTTTCAAAGTTACTTGAACTTTGGGCTGACATTTTTTCCAAGCTGATATGATCAAACAGCAGATTTCTGTGTTGACTTATGTTTATATTTTTCTTGTTTTTCCAATTTATTAAAATAGTTTTTTTGGCAATACAAAGAGTTATGAAAATGATTGATGCTAATCCTTCTTCTATATCGATGGCACTCATGTCAACAAGCACACAAAGT
Organism: Oryzias latipes; assembly: GCF_053564925.1. Taxonomy (NCBI): domain Eukaryota; kingdom Metazoa; phylum Chordata; class Actinopteri; order Beloniformes; family Adrianichthyidae; genus Oryzias; species Oryzias latipes. Next base: position 15,693,143 of record NC_136253.1, on the reverse strand, counting down.
GACGGTGAGGCCGTGATTGAAACCTTAAGCCAGACTGATAGATCGGCACATACCTGCTGCCAGAGAGCCTGGACAGGAGTGCAGAACCACAGTGCGTGCATGTAGCTGTCGGGTAGATTATTATCACAGTGCTCGCAAATGTCTGAGTTACTGAGACCCATCTTGAACATCCTCTGTCCAGTGTAGTAAATTCTGTGAAGAGTTTTGAGATGGATTAGCTGCAGATTTGGACTTTTTGTCAGTTTAAAGGTGTTTAGACAGAGTACTGACCAGAAGCTTTCATCTGTGCTGATGCTCAAATCTGCATCCCAATTTTGTTGGAAGGGCAATATTGTTATCTAAATTACATAAAAGTTTGTATATTTTGGAGAGAGTTCTATTCATTGAAAAATTAATCAGAGTGGTAACTACATCTGGTAGCTTTAAATCGTCGTCTTTAAATTTATACTTTTTATTAATACTTGATTTAAGTTGCTGATATTCCAAGAAGTTATTTATTCTATGTTTGTCTTGAAGTTCCTGGGGAGTTATGAATCTTCTATCAATAATTACGTGCTCTAGTTGTTTTATGCCCCCTGCTTGCCAAGCTGGGAAGTGAATCATTTTTTTGTTAATAAGGATGTCCGGGTTGTTCCAGATGGGTGTCATTTTGCACGGTTGAATCAATGATTTTGATATTTTGAGAAATTCCCACCAGGCTGTTGAAGTGGCATTTATATTAATACTTTTGAAACAATCCTGTTTTTTAACTGTTTGGCTAATAAATGGTAGCTCTGACAGGTTGATCTTTCCACATAACGCCTGTTCCAAGTCTAACCATGAGTTGGTTTCTGGATTATTTTTTAACCATTTTAAGATGTATTGTAATCTATTTGCAAGAAAGTATTTGTGGAAGTTAGGTAATTCTAATCCTCCACAGCTTTTTGCAGATTTGAAAGTTTTTAGACTAATTCTTGCAGGTTTGTTGTTCCATAGAAAGCTTGATATGGATGAGTCTAATGTTTTGAACCATTTTAATGGCGGTTGTGTGGGAATCATTGAGAAGAGATAATTAACCTTGGGTAAGATTTTCATTTTAACCGTGGCTACCTTGCCCATAAGGGACAGAGGCAGGTTGGTCCAGCGTGTTAGATCGTCCTGTATGCTTTTCAGTAATGGGGTGTGAATTAGCTGCACCAGTTCTGATAGTTTGGGGGAAAAGTAGATACCCAGATATTTGATATTTCCTGTTTTAACTGGAATTGTGAGTCTTTGTTCCATATTCCTGTTGAGTGGTAATAAAACAGACTTATTCCAATTAATGGAATAGTCTGATATGGTGGAGAATTCATTTATGATCATTGCTGTTTCATTTACAGAATGTAAATTCCTTAAAAACAGTAATATGTCATCCGCATAAAGACTAATTTTATGATGGCTGTGTTTGGTTTTTATTCCTATAATGCTCTCATTCTGTCTTATTGCTGCAGCTAAAGGCTCAATGAATATAGCAAAAAGAGAAGGAGAGAGTGGGCAGCCCTGTCTGGTTCCTCTTCCAAGAAAAAACCTGTTTGAAGTCTGTTTATTAGTTCTAACTGATGCATTGGGGTTGTAATATAATATTTTGATCCAATTGATAAATGCTTCTCCAAAACCAAACTTATGGAGGGCGGCAATAAGGAACTTCCAATTTACTCTGTCAAAGGCTTTTTCCGCATCCAGCGATAGTACCGTCATTTCCTGGTTTTCAATGGTGGCAAAGTCTATTATATTAACTAGTCTACGGACATTATCATCCGAGTGTCTGCCTTTGATGAATCCAGTCTGGTCGAAGTGAATTATGTGAGGAGTGATTTTTTCTATTCTCTGTGCTAGTGCTTTGCAGATAATTTTTACATCTGCATTGATTAAAGAAATAGGGCGATAGCTTGAAGGGCTAGTGGGATCTTTGTCAGGTTTTAGAAGAAGAATTATGTTGGCTGAGTTCATGTTAGGTGGCATTGATTGGCTCTCATTAATAGATGTGACCGTTTTATAAAATGTTGGTGCCAGTTGTTCCCAGAATTCTTTATAAAACTCAGCAGGAAAGCCGTCAGGCCCTGGTGCTTTACCATTAGGCATAAGTAACAGAGCTTCATGAAGTTCAGACGGCGAGAGCGGAGAATCTAAGTTTGTGATTTGATCCTCATTTAGCCTGGGTAGGTTTACATTATTAAGAAATGAGTCAATACTTTGCTCTGACGGATTGATCTGCGGTGTGTACAGGTTTTTATAAAAGTTTTCAAATGCGTTATTAATTTCGACCAGGTCATGGGTGACATTTCCTGTTTGGTCCATAATAGAGGTGATTGATGATTTTTCTCTGTTAATTTTAAGCTGATTAGCCAGAAATTTGCCAGATTTATTAGAGTTTTCAAATCTTTCAAGTCGTAGCCTTTGTATTTGAAATTGTGTTCGTTTATTAATGATGTCATTTAACTGCAGCTTTAAATTTTTCAGATCTCCCAGAATGTGTTCCTGTGCAGAAGCAGCATAAGCAGTCTCCAGGGTTTTGATTTTATTTTCTAATTCTAATAAATCTGCTTTCTCTTTGCGTTTTTTGTGCGTTGAATAAGAAATGATTTTCCCTCTCATGACTGCCTTTGCTGTTTCCCAAAGAACGCACGGTGGGATGTCTGGAGTATTGTTGAAGTCTAAGAAGGTTGCCCACTCTTTTTTAAAGAATTCAAGAAATTCCTGGTCCTTTAACAGAGACGTATTAAACCTCCAGGTTGTACCAGAGGGTGTGGATTTTTCCCTAGAAATGTTTACAGAGACTGGTGCATGATCACTGATAATAATTGGATGGATATTGGAGCTTTGAATATTTTTTAAAAGAGAGTTACTGATTAATAAATAGTCTAAACGGGAGTGTGAATGGTGAACTGGAGAAAAAAAGGTGAACCCTTTAGTGCTTGGGTGACATGAGCGCCACGCGTCGCAGAGACCCAAATCATTCATGTACTGCTTTAGAATACTTGCAGACCGCCTTGGACGCTGATTTGCTGCTGTGCTGAGTCTGTCAAGTTCAGGGTCCCAAACAAGGTTGAAGTCTCCTCCTATAATGATTGTGGAGTCAGAGTGAACTGAGAGTGAGGTGAAGAATCTGTGAAAGAAGGAAGAGTCGTCAACATTAGGGCCATAAACACTCGCTATACAAAAGTCCTTATTCTGAATGGATATATTAACGATTACAAATCTGCCTTCTGGGTCAGTAACTGTATCCTTATGAGTAAAATTAAGATTTTTATTAATTAAAACAGCAACTCCTCGTTGTTTGGAGTTGTAACTGGCAGAGTATATAACTGGAAATTGTAAGCAGCACATAAGGTGATTCAAAGAATTCGATAAATGGGTCTCCTGCAGTAGAGCTATATCTGCTTTTAGACCATCCAGGTGATTGAACACTTTCAGTCTCTTTGGCTCAGAGCCAAGTCCACGCAAATTCCAGCTAACGATGTTAAGACTGTTCATAACTGCTCTGACTGAAAAGGTGTAAAGCTAAGTAGTGCTTGTGTACCAGTCCGTGTGCGCATGCCCTCATTGAGAAGCGCTGTGCGCGTGAACGTTTTCTGGCTATTTGAGCTGCGTGTCGCGTGCGTCCTATGAGAGCCTGTGTGAGGTGTTTGCAGTATGTCGGCGTGTGTGTGCGGGATCGCATGTGCACGCCCCTGTGTGCGCTTGTGTGCGCGCGCGCCCGTTCCGAGCATAAATAAATACTTAGCGAGGATGAGTTGCTTCCAGGTGATTTACATATGATGAGGGGGGAGAGGGGGGGGAGAGTAAAGGAAAGATAAAAAGAGATAGAAGGGAAAACGAAAACAGCAACAAAACAACAATAGAAACATCAGTGGGACTGAGGTGACGAAGAAAAAAAAGACTGTTTTCCTGAGATTGAGGTGTGGATTATTGATGATCCGGTTTTCCATTCATTGAAGTAAGTTTAGCGGGTTTCTTCTGGGCAGCGCAGATGTTCTCAGCGCGGGTCTGAAAGCCTTCAGCACAGCCAGGGGGTGATCTCCGGGTCCCGGAACAGCCGGCCGTCCACGTAAAGTTTGTCAACGGCCACAATCGCTCTCGAACCAGCAGCAAGATGCTTCCTCCTCAGCTGGAACAGGATCTTCCTTCTACGGAGGATTTCTGCCGGGAACTGATCATTAACGCTGTAATGCGTGCCTTTCAGCTCTCGGCCTCGGCCCTTCACCAACTCTTTCTGTTTGAAATGTTCGAATTTAGCCACAATAGGACGCGGGCGCTGGTGGTCGGACCTTCTTCCTCCGAGGCGGTGAACCCTGTGGAAAGAGATCTTCTGCACCTCCTCTTTGGGGAGCTTCAGGTGGACCTCTAAAAAGGACCTCACGGTGGCCTCGGGGTCTTCTCCTGCCTCCTCTGGAACCCCCGCGACCACTAGATTGTCCCTCATGCTCCTCGACTGAAGATCCAGGAGGGTTTCCTTGATGGATCGGTTCTCCTCGGAGAGACGGGCGGTGTCATTGCCCAGGATCTTGACGGTCTCTCTGAGGGCCTGGTTCTCCGCTGCGAGCTCCCGCACCTGGTGCTGGCTGAATTCCAGAGACTCCCGCAGACCTTGAAATTCTCTATGGAGGATCTCCAGGAATTTGAGGCGGCAATCAAAGCTGGAGAGCTTTTTGTCAAGCGAATCCAGGATATCGCTCACTCCGCTGCCTGGAGAGGACACAGCCCCGGGAGAGTCCTCAGGCCGTTCACGCTTGGCGGAGGGGGTGGTGGTGGCGGTTCTGGGCTTCACCATGTTGCAGGTATTAAAACACTCGTCAATGAAATTCTCCAGGTCCTCCAGGCTGACAGAAGCTTAATCCTCTTAACAGGTTATGTTAGTTAGCAGGAAATATTTTAATATGGCGGAAAAATGAAACAAGATCAAAAATGTTTGTTCAAATGCTTACGCGCCGCCAAGTCGACTCATCACACTCGTCTCGCTGGGTCTTGCGATACTACAGCATCATGTTCCCTACCCTACAGCATCACGTTCCCCACGTTCCCTAATAAAGGGGAGGTTTGATGTTGGTCTATAGTTGGCCAAGATGCTAGAATCTAAACTGGGCTTTTTCAGAAGAGGTTTAACAACTGCATATTTAAAAGACTGTGGCACGTAACCCACTTCCAGAGAGGTATTTATTAATGTTAATATGGAATATTTAATTAGGAGGAAGGTTTCTTTAAAAAGTCCAGATGGAATTGGGTCTAACAGACAAGTTGAGGATTTGGAGTACGTAATAATTGATGTTATTTCCGCTTGATCCACAGTAGTGAAGCAGTCTAACATTACAAAGGTTTCTATGGATGCCTCCACTTCTACCGCTTCAGCCTACTCTGGGCTGATAGTAGGACTAACTTGATTCAACTTATGTCTCATATTTAAGATTTTACTGTTGAAAAATGTAAGAAAATCAGCAGAGCTAAGAGAAACAGGAATATGTTGTTCTACTGAGCTCTGCGTGCAATTTAATCTAGCAAAAGTACTAAAAAGAAATCTTGGATTATTTTCATTCTCTGATATTAAGGTTGAATAGTACTGGGTTCTAGCTCTACGCAGAGCTTTTTTTAAATATTTACATAGGCTATATTTCCAGGTATTCAGAGACTGCTCTGAACTGGAGCGATGCCATTCTCTTTCCAGTTTATGGGTTACTTGTTTAACCCTTGTGCTATCTTAGATGAGCCCACCCTAAAGGCCCGTAAACATCGGGAGCGAATATTAGCCAGGCGTTATTCGCCAGCGTTTTTCGCCACGTTTTTTGTGTTCACACCCAGGCGATTTTCGTTTACGATGAGCCGAGCGAACATGCAATTTCATTCCCTGACATTAGATGGCGCTTAATGTAAAACAGAAATACTCCTGTACACAACTTTACGCTTCTTAAAGTCGCTTTTCACTCAGAAGCAGAGAGCAAGTATTTACGCGCTTGTCAGAATCAAACAAAGAAAACATGAATATTTCAAGCACCAGTTGCTCCAACTGGTGCTTGGTTCGGGGATATTTTAGAATGTCCGTCATTATTTCTTCACGGCTGTGTAGTATGTGTGCTAAGCAAGGCCGTTTTGTGTTTGAGCTCCCCCAAGTTGTGTTTTACTGTAACTTCAGAGGCTCCAGACACGTGTGCAAAAGCGCCGTTCTCATTGGTCGAATAGATTTCGACGCGTCAAACCAAAAAAACGAACCCGAGGCGTTTTTTAAAAAGTGACGCATTGACGCATGGCGTTTTTTCGCGTCGGTGTGCACACTCACATTTGTGCCCCTTGTTAAACGTCGGCGAAAATCGCTGGCGAAATTCGTCCAGGTGTGAACAGGCCTCTACATTGGCGTGTTATTCCTACCATGACAAAGGTGGATAAAGGTGGAAAGATTTCATGTAATCATGGACACCAGTGAAGATCACAAATCATTAAAGAAAAACTGTTCAGATCACTGTCTAGTGGGTCTAGATGACCCAACTCCCAAAGTTAAAGTGCCTAGGATAGCACAAGGGTTAAGAGAACATGTTTCAGCGTTAAACCACGGTGCTACTCTGTTTTGTCTAACGAACTTAGGTTTCAGGCAACAACATTGAGTGTACTCCTAAGGGCTTGTAAGGCATCATTAACAAATTGGTGATTTATAATAGGAATGATGCTATGGGAGCTGGTCTCAGAGAATTTGCTCAGAATGTTACTAAATATTGGTTGAACTGTGAGTTTAAACTCAGACACAAACAAGTAGTCAGTGCATGTCTGCAGGCTCTGAAGCAGATAAGGGATGTGGAGAGTTTGCCATTAGCCAGGATGCCTGCACCAGCTGCTAAAAGAAAGAGAACAATGAGCTCAGTCCTGTTATTTCCACTGTGTGCCGTGTAGAAGACTCCTTGACTTCTTTCAAGGCTCTGAAACGAGCTCCTCTTTACATTCTGGACATGACCATTGTAGAGATGGAGAGAAGATTTTCTAAAAGCAATCCCAACCTCAATCAAACCTCAGTTAATTGTCCTCAACCTCAATCTTCTTGTTTTCTGGATGTTGACATGTTAGTCCTGTGCAGAAAATGGCAGGAGGTGACAGGGACAAACTTTCCAACTGTTATGCCTGTGGTCGTAATATAGTTTTATTTATATTTTGGAATGTTTTTCTGTATCTGTTTTCTTGGGTTTTCTGCTGCAGTGGGAGGTTCTGTCTTTCCTTTTTCTTTCCTTCCTGTAGAGTGCAGATTTGATTCCACAGAGTCCGGAGCACCTGATTGGCTTTGTACGTCCAGCTCAGCTTTAAAAACTGCCACATCATTCTGTTGATTTCCTGTATTGATTTTAGGTCAGTGAATTGGATAATTTAACATGAACCAAAATCGACAATGAATTGTAACAACAACCAAAAATTATATTTATCAAATAGTTGTACAATTTAATTATTAGACCCCTACTTTATGCAGTTCTGTGATCTGTGATGTACTTCTGTAAATCACTGAGACAATTTGTGTTTGTGACTACTTTGTTCTCAGAATGTTTCAAGTTGACTTGAGATGTTTTATGATAAATAGAAAGGATGTGATAATACAATTTTGAGCAAACTGTCCTCAGGTTTAAGCTTTATTCTCTAGGGTGATTCAATTAAATAAATTAAAATAAAAATAAACTTTTGTGTTCTTTAGATATGATTTACTGATATGGCTCAATTGGGACTAGATTTTCCTTCATATTGGCTCTAAACTAAAATGAGTCCTTCGTGGTTTAGTCCCGAAACACCTCAGGTGTGACCAATCAGTCTGTTGAATGGCTTTCAGGAAAAGCAGGTCACCGACAGAGGCCTTCTGGTCGGGATTCTGAGTCAGGCTCAATGCGTTCCTTTGTTCTCACAGCTTTCTTCAAGTAATCATGTAAATCATCAATGGTGTCATTAGAGCCAGGCATGAAAATATAAAAAATTAGGTAAAAAATAAAAAGTTTGTGAAAAACATTCAAAGGGAAACAGCCAAGAACCGCGTCGCGGTAGGTCGTAAATAAATAAATCATACACGTTCACGGTAAAAACAGTAAAAAGAGGCCTCTGCTAAGGTCAGGCACGTCGACTTATGGGAAAGTTTGAACGGAAGGGAGTGGAGCATACTGCATGTGATTCTGGAGAATTCGCACAAGAGAATCACAGGTCACATTGTTTCACTATTAGTCGCTGCTGCAGCCAACAGGGACTGAGTTAGGATGGGAAGTGGGGTGGGGGCTGATCAGATAAGATGATGAGGTCCGGGGAGAGAAATAATTTTGCTAGAAGAAGAAACTAAATGTCCCAAAAATTTTAACCTGAGTTTGGGGCAGCTGGAGTTTAGATTTACTGCACATATTGCCCTGAGAGTTGAAACTTAGAAAGATTAGCAGACATGTCCATTAAAAAAAATGCAAGGCGAGTTTGTGAACCAGAGATCCTCAGGAATGCTTTGAAGGGGTCAATCCTGATTTACTAGCAGAAATGCAAGGACCTGAGAAGTGGGGTCAGAAGGCTGCAATCAAACTTTTTATGAGCAGGGGAGAGTGAACTAAAAAAGGAAGGCGGCACCCGCCATCTGAGTCTGATCATGTTTATTCAAGAGGGAGGTGTGTCCTGCACAAACTGATCCACGTCTGCTTTGTAAGAAATTATACTTTCTATAGCTTTTTCTGAACATCTACCCTTGTCCATGTCCTAAACACTAAAATACAAACTAAAATACACACTAAAACACGACCTTTTTTTATTCTGAGAGCATAGAAAGTCGTTACATCTGCTTACAACGGAGAAATCACCCCTCCTTTCTGCGAGTTCTCATCAGCCTGTCTGCAGGCTCGGGCACGCGCACTCTGATCTATGTAGCTGCTCCCCCCTCCTTCTGCTCTGTCCTGCACTCTGAGGCTGCTTAACTTTCTATGAAATCCATAATCTTTAACCCATTTATCCAAATACTTGATTAATGTCTGATCCTGACTTTCCACATACTTCCAAACTTTATGAAAAGCTTTCTGGACCTGAGCAATGTGCCGTCTTTCTTTTTAGTGAGATTTTGTGAATTAGCCCCCCCCCATCTTTTTGAGGTGTATGGTCGACGATCAGCCACAAACGCTCTCAGGAATTCATCGACCACGTCAAACTTCTACAAAGATAGTCTTTGCGGACGTGGCTGTCCTGAGAACCAGCTTCTCAATTTTAATCACAAACCAGAGTTCCCACCCAAGTAACCCGTTTTATGGATTCTCCAGCGCTGAATCTAATCAGCAGAAAAAGGCTTGGAGAATCAGAAAAGAAGCCTAATTATTTGTCAACTGAGTCACTATTTTTGTTTTAGAACGAGGCTGTTAGGAGTGATTAGAAACAGAATAGTTAGAAACTCCCTTTTACATTTTATTACACTAATTTTTACTTTTCATCACATTAATGGTTTAAACTTGGTTCACTATGTATTATCATCTCAAAATTATATTACAGAGCACAACCAAGACTATTTTCTCGTAGCATTCCTCGAGCATCCTCCCTGTTCATCTTTGTGATCTCTGTGCATCCTCCTGGCAAATGTCTGTGATAACCTCAGAGAGATCTGACACTTTTAGGTTCTCTGACCTTCGAACATCTAGCCTGGAACAGTCTGTGGGTGGGTTTTTCACACCATGAACCATCGGATGAGGTTCTGAATATGCAAATGCAAAGTATATATACCAAGCCTTTTTCTGAGCTCCGTTGTTCGGACTCTGATGTAACAACTCTGTTCATCTGTCTGTAACCCTGCGTACAAATTTGTGCTCTTTGTGCGGAGTAAACCTACAAAAGCTAAGTTTTGTCTCTGAGTCATTATTCGTTTATTTCTGTGTGCAGGAAACTGAAAGGAACGAACCAGCTTAATTTACCTATTTTACAGTCCTGTTTAGAATCTCCAGTTTCCTCACATTTGGTCCTCCTGAGCCGGTCGACGCGTGCCTTGGACACCGCTGGAACCCCTTGGGGGGGGTTGCCCAAAAATCGCTAGCGGTCTGGGATCACAGCCTCAGCATTGACACATCCGCCTTCAGGATCGGCGGCCCTGCCCTTGGATCCGGTGGTGCCCTCGGTGACGTCGGACCCTCATCAAATAACGAGGTTCATTGCTTGAAGTGAGTATGCCACACAGAAAGTCTGTCCTTTCTTTACTTGTTAGGGTTTTATGTTGACTGTGTCTTTGTCCTTGTGTGTGCGCGCATCAACTTTGGGGAAGAACTGAGACACGGCTGCAATCTGACTGCTGCGCGAGCACGTTAAGCAGAACAGCGCCTGCAGTAAAGGCGCTGTGCGTGCACGAGTCATCCTTCGCGGACGGGAAAAAGTATGGGCAGCGCGCGAGACTGCGAGTGTAGGAGCCTTCCGTCCGCGGTGGAATGGCAGTGTAGGGATGGCAATATAAGCGTGAAGTGTGAAGCGTGAAGTGTAGGTACCGCCGCTAGACCGACTAAATAAGGCTGTGTGCCTTAACTTTTGAGGAGAGGTGTCGTGAGCTGTGTGCGCAACTTTGATAATTATTTGTCAACTGAGTCACTATTTTAGTTTTAGAACGAGGCATTAATCAAAGCGAGCATACACCACAGAAGCTGTCGGGGGGAAAAAAAGCACACTCAGACACAGACAGAGAGACATAAATTGCGTCGCGCACACATAGGTTCCCCGCAGCTCCGTTTCTTCCATGTGCAGTCCACACAGGACTTTCAGCACAAAATTTAAGACACACAGTCTTGTTGTAGTCCACACAGGACTTTTAGCACAAAATTTAAGACACACAGTGTTTTTGTAGTCCACACAGCACTTTTAGGTTTAAAGGGCCGATATCATGCAAAATCAACTTTTTTGTGCGCGCGCGCCCGTTCCGTGCATAAATAAATACTTACCGAGGATGAGTTGCTTCCAGGTGATTTACATATGATGAGGGGGGAGAGGGGGGGGGGGAGTAAAGGAAAGATAAAAAGAGATAGAAGGGAAAACGAAAACAGCAACAAAACAACAATAGAAACATGAGTGGGACTGAGGTGACGAAGAAAAAAAAGACTGTTTTCCTGAGATCGAGGTGTGGATTATTGATGATCCAGTTTTCCATTCATTGAAGTAAGTTTAGCGGGTTTCTTCTGGGCAGCGCAGATGTTCTCAGCGCGGGTCTGAAAGCCTTCAGCACAGCCAGGGGGTGATCTCCGGGTCCCGGAACAGCCGGCCGTCCACGTAAAGTTTGTCAACGGCCACAATCGCTCTCAAACCAGCAGCAAGATGCTTCCTCCTCAGCTGGAACAGGATCTTCCTTCTACGGAGGATTTCTGCCGGGAACTGATCATTAACGCTGTAATGCGTGCCTTTCAGCTCTCGGCCTCGGCCCTTCACCAACTCCTTCTGTTTGAAATGTTCGAATTTAGCCACAATAGGATGCGGGCGCTGGTGGTCGGACCTTCTTCCTCCGAGGCGGTGAACCCTGTGGAAAGAGATCTTCTGCACCTCCTCTTTGGGGAGCTTCAGGTGGACCTCTAAAAGGACCTCACGGTGGCCTCGGGGTCTTCTCCTGCCTCCTCTGGAACCCCCGCGACCACTAGATTGTCCCTCATGCTCCTCGACTGAAGATCCAGGAGGGTTTCCTTTATGGATCGGTTCTCCTCGGAGAGACGGGCGGTGTCATTGCCCAGGATCTTGACGGCCTCTCTGAGGGCCTGGTTCTCCGCTGCGAGCTCACGCACCTGCTGCTGGCTGAATTCCAGAGACTCCCGCAGACCTTGAAATTCTCTATGGAGGATCTCCAGCAAATTGAGGCGGCAATCAAAGCTGGAGAGCTTTTTGTCAATCGAATCCAGGATATCGCTCACTCCGCTGCCTGGAGAGGACACAGCCCCGGGAGAGTCCTCAGGCCGTTCACGCTTGGCGGAGGGGGTGGTGGTGGCGGTTCTGGGCTTCACCATGTTGCAGGTATTAAAACACTCGTCAATGAAATTCTCCAGGTCCTCCAGGCTGACAGAAGCTTAATCCTCTTAACAGGTTATGTTAGTTAGCAGGAAATATTTTAATATGGCGGAAAAATGAAACAAGATCAAAAATGTTTGTTCAAATGCTTACGCGCCGCCAAGTCGACTCATCACACTCGTCTCGCTGGGTCTCGCGATACTACAGCATCATGTTCCCTACCCTACAGCATCACGTTCCCCACTTTCCCTAATAAAGGGGAGGTTTGATGTTGGTCTATAGTTGGCCAAGATGCTAGAATCTAAACTGGGCTTTTTCAGAAGAGGTTTAACAACTGCATATTTAAAAGACTGTGGCACGTAACCCATTTCCAGAGAGGTATTTATTAATGTTAATATGGAATATTTAATTAGGAGGAAGGTTTCTTTAAAAAGTCTAGATGGAATTGGGTCTAACAGACAAATTGAGGATTTGGAGTACGTAATAATTGATGCTATTTCCGCTTGATCCACAGTAGTGAAGCAGTCTAACATTACAAAGGTTTCTATGGATGCCTCCACTTCTACCGCTTCAGCCTACTCTGGGCTGATAGTAGGACTAACTTGATTCAACTTATGTCTAATACTTAAGATTTTACTGTTGAAAAATGTAAGAAAATCATCAGAGCTAAGAGAAACAGGAATATGTTGTTCTACTGAGCTTCTACTGAGTGCAATTTAATCTAGCAAAAGTACTAAAAAGAAATCTTGGATTATTTTCATTCTCTGATATTAAGGTTGAATAGTACTGGGTTCTAGCTCTACACAGAGCTTTTTTTAAATAATTACATAGGCTATATTTTCAGGTATTCAGAGACTGCTCTGAACTGGAGCGATGCCATTCTCTTTCCAGTTCATGGGTTACTTGTTTAACCCTTGTGCTATCTTAGATGAGCCCACCCTAAAGGCCCGTAAACATCGGGAACGAATATTAGCCAGGCGTTTTTCGCCACGTTTTTTGTTTTTTACACCCAGGCGATTTTCGTTTACGATGAGCCGAGCGAACATGCAATTTCATTCCCTGACATTAGATGGCGCTTAATGTAAAACAGAAATACCCCTGTACACAAGGTGGCGCTGCGCAACTTTACGCTTCTTAAAGTCGCTTTTCACGCAGAAGCAGAGAACAAGTATTTACGCGCTTGTCAGAATCAAACAAAGAAAACATGAATATTTCAAGCACCAGTTGGAGCAACTGGTGCTTGGTTTTTTAGTTTTATTGGTTTTATTTTAGAATGTCCGTCATTATTTCTTCACGGCTGTGTAGTATGTGTGCTAAGCAAGGCAGTTTTGTGTTTGAGCTCCCCCAAGTTGTGTCGTACTGTAACTTCAGAGGCTCCAGACACGTGTGCAAAAGCGCCGTTCTCATTGGTCGAATAGATTTCGACGCGTCAAACCAAAAAATGAACCCGAGGCGTTTTTTAAAAAGTGACGCTTTGACTCATGGCGTTTTTTCGCGTCGGTGTGCACACTCACATTGGTGCCCCTTGTTAGGCACGAGGCGTTAAACGTCGGCGAAAATCGCTGGCGAAATTCGTCCAGGTGTGAACAGGCCTTTACATTGGCGTGTTATTCCTACCATGACAAAGGTGGATAAAGGTGGAAAGATTTCATGTAATCATGGACACCAGTGAAGATCACAAATCATTAAAGAAAAACTGTTCAGTGCACTGTCTAGTGGGTCTAGATGACCCAACTCCCAAAGTTAAAGTGCCTAGGATAGCACAAGGGTTAAGAGAACATGTTTCAGCGTTAAACCACGGTGCTACTCTGTTTTGTCTAACGAACTTAGGTTTCAGGCAACAACATTGAGTGTACTCCTAAGGGCTTGTAAGGCATCATTAACAAATTGGTGATTTATAATAGGACTGATGCTATGGGAGCTGGTCTCAGAGAATTTGCTCAGAATGTTACTAAATATTGGTTGAACTGTGAGTTTAAACTCAGACACAAACAAGTAGTCAGTGCATGTCTGCAGGCTCTGAAGCAGATAAGGGATGTGGAGAGTTTGCCATTAGCCAGGATGCCTGCACCAGCTGCTAAAAGAAAGAGAACAATGAGCTCAGTCCTGTTATTTCCACTGTGGGCCGTGTAGAAGACTCCTTGACTTCTTGCAAGGCTCTGAAACGAGCTCCTCTTTACATTCTGGACATGACCATTGTAGAGATGGAGAGAAGATTTTCTAAAAGCAATCCCAACCTCATAAAAGCAGTTAATTGTCCTCAACCTCAATCTTCTTGTTTTCTGGATGTTGACATGTTAGTCCTGTGCAGAAAATGGCAGGAGGTGACAGGGACAAACTTTCCAACTGTTATGCCTGTGGTCGTAATAGAGTTTTATGTGTATTTTGGAATGTTTTTCTGTATCTGTTTTCTTGGGTTTTCTGCTGCAGTGGGAGGTTCTGTCTTTCCTTTTTCTTTCCTTCCTGTAGAGTGCAGATTTGATTCCACAGAGTCCGGAGCACCTGATTGGCTTTGTACGTCCAGCTCAGCTTTAAAAACTGCCACATCATTCTGTTGATTTCCTGAATTGATTTTAGGTCAGTGAATTGGATAATTTAACATGAACCAAAATCGACAATGAATTGTAACAACAACCAAAAATTATATTTATCAAATAGTTGTACAATTTAATGATTAGACCCCTACTTTATGCAGTTCTGTGATCTGTGATGTACTTCTGTGAATCACTGAGACAATTTGTGTTTGTGACTACTTTGTTCTCAGAATGTTTCAAGTTGACTTGAGATGTTTTATGATAAATAGAAAGGATGTGATAATACAATTTTGAGCAAACTGTCCTCAGGTTTAAGCTTTATTCTCTAAGGTGATTCAATTAAATAAATAAAAATAAAAATAAACTTTTGTGTTCTTTAGATATGATTTACTGATATGGCTCAATTGGGACTAGATTTTCCTTCATATTGGCTCTAAACTAAAATGAGTCCTTCGTGGTTTAGTCCCGAAACACCTCAGGTGTGACCAATCAGTCTGTTGAATGGCTTTCAGGAAAAGCAGGTCACCGACAGAGGCCTTCTGGTCGGGATTCTGAGTCAGGCTCAATGCGTTCCTTTGTTCTCACAGCTTTCTTCAAGTAATCATGTAAATCATCAATGGTGTCATTAGAGCCAGGCATGAAAATATAAAAAATTAGGTAAAAAATAAAAAGTTTGTGAAAAACATTCAAAGGGAAACAGCCAAGAACCGCGTCGCGGTAGGTCGTAAATAAATAAATCATACACGTTCACGGTAAAAACAGTAAAAAGAGGCCTCTGCTAAGGTCAGGCACGTCGACTTATGGGAAAGTTTGAACGGAAGGGAGTGGAGCATACTGCATGTGATTCTGGAGAATTCGCACAAGAGAATCACAGGTCACATTGTTTCACTATTAGTCGCTGCTGCAGCCAACAGGGACTGAGTTAGGATGGGAAGTGGAGTGGGGGCTGATCAGATAAGATGATGAGGTCCGGGGAGAGAAATAATTTTGCTAGAAGAAGAAACTAAATGTCCCAAAAATTTAACCTGAGTTTGGGGCAGCTGGAGTTTAGATTTACTGCACATATTGCCCTGAGAGTTGAAACTTAGACAGACATGTCCATTAAAAAAAATGCAAGGCGAGTTTGTGAACCAGAGATCTTCAGGAATGCTTTTAAGGGGTCAATCCTGATTTACAAGCAGAAATGCAGGGACCTGATAAGTGGGTTCAGAAGGCTGCAATCAAACTTTTTATGAGCAGGGGAGAGTGAACTAAAAAAGGGAAGGCGGCATCCGCCATCTGACTCTGTTCATGTTTATTCAAGAGGGAGGTGTGTCCTGCACAAACTGATCCACGTCTGCTTTGCAAGAAATGATACTTTCTATAGCTTTTTCTGAACATCTACCCTTGTCCATGTTCTAAACACTAAAATACAGACTAAAATACACACTAAAACACGACCTATTTTTATTCTGAGAGCATAGAAAGTCGTTACATCTGCTTACAATGGAGAAATCACCCCTCCTTTCTGCGAGTTCTCATCAGCCTGTCTGCAGGCTCGGGCACGCGCACTCTGATCTATGTAGCTGCTCCCCCCTCCTTCTGCTCTGTCCTGCACTCTGAGGCTGCTTAACTTTCTATGAAATCCATAATCTTTAACCCATTTATCCAAATACTTGATTAATGTCTGATCCTGACTTTCCACATACTTCCAAACTTTATGAAAAGCTTTCTGGACCTGAGCAATGTGCCGTCTTTCTTTTTAGTGAGATTTTGTGAATTAGCCCCCCCCCCATCTTTTTGAGGTGTATGGTCGACGATCAGCCACAAACGCTCTCAGGAATTCATCGACCACGTCAAACTTCTACAAAGATAGTCTTTGCGGACGTGGCTGTCCTGAGAACCAGCTTCTCAATTTTAATCACAAACCAGAGTTCCCACCCAAGTAACCCGTTTTATGGATTCTCCAGCGCTGAATCTAATCAGCAGAAAAAGGCTTGGAGAATCAGAAAAGAAGCCTAATTATTTGTCAACTGAGTCACTACTTTTGTTTTAGAACGAGGCTGTTAGGAGAGATTAGAAACAGAATAGTTAGCAACTCCCTTTTACATTTTATTACACTAATTTTATTTTTCATCACATTAATGGTTTAAACTTGGTTCACTATGTATTATCATCTCAAAATTATATTACAGAGCACAACCAAGACTATTGTCTCGTAACATTCCTCGAGCATCCTCCCTGTTCATCTTTGTGTGTCCCGGTGTATGCGGTCTGGCAAATGTCTGTGATAACCTCAGAGAGATCTGACACTTTTAGGTTCTCTGACCTTCGAACATCTAGCCTGGAACAGTCTGTGGGTGTGTTTTTCACACCATGAACCATCGGATGAGGTTCTGAATATGCAAATGCAAAGTATATATACCAAGCCTTTTTCTGAGCTCCGTTGTTCGGACTCTGATATAACAACTCTGTTCATCTGTCTGTAACCCTGCGTACAAATTTGTGCTCTTTGTGCGGAGTAAACCTACAAAAGCTAAGTTTTGTCTCTGAGTCATTATTCATTTTCTGTGTGCAGGAAACTGAAAGGAACGAACCAGCCTAATTTACCTATTTTACAGTCCTGTTTAGAATCTCCAGTTTCCTCACATTTGGTCCTCCTGAGCCGGTCGATGCGCGCCTTGGACACCGCTGGAACCCCTTGGGGGGGGTTGCCCGAAAACCGCTAGCGGTCTGGGATCACAGCCTCAGCATTGACACATCCGCCTTCAGGATCGGCGGCCCTGCCCTTGGATCCGGTGGTGCCCTCGGTGACGTCGGACCCTCATCAAATAACAAGGTTCATTGCTTGAAGTGAGTATGCCACACAGAAAGTCTGTCCTTTCTTTACTTGTTAGGGTTTTATGTTGACTGTGTCTTTGTCCTTGTGTGTGCGCGCATCAACTTTGGGGAAGAACTGAGACACGGCTGCAGTCTGACTGCTGCGCGAGCACGTTGAGCAGAACAGCGCCTGCAGTAAAGGCGCTGTGCGTGCACGAGTCATCCTTCGCGGACGGGAAAAAGTGTGGGCAGCGCGCGAGACTGCGAGTGTAGGAGCCTTCCTTCCGCGGTGGAATGGCAGTGTAGGGATGGCAATATAAGCGTGAAGTGTGAAGCGTGAAGTGTAGGTACCGCCGCTAGACCGACTAAATAAGGATGTGTGCCTTAACTTTTGAGGAGAGGTGTCGTGAGCTGTGTGCGCGACTTTGATAATTATTTGTCAACTGAGTCACTATTTTTGTTTTAGAACGAGGCATTAATCAAAGCGAGCATACACCACAGAAGCTGTCGGGGAAAAAAAAGCACACTCAGACACAGAGAGACATAAATTGCGTCGCGCACACATAGGTTCCCCGGAGCTCCGTTTCTTCCATGTGCAGTCCACACAGGACTTTTAGCACAAAATTTAAGACACACAGTCATGTTGTAGTCCACACAGCACTTTTAGGTTTAAAGGGCCTATATCATGCAAAATCAACTTTTTTTACGCTTCTAATTGTTTTATAATGTTAATTCCTCACGAATAATAACCGCAAAGCGGTATCTTGATCCATTTCTCAGTATTCCTTTAAAAACCTGCTCTTCGATCACCAGCCCCTCCCAATACATGACAATGGTTGGGTCCTCACATTCATACATATGAATGTGGGAAACTACCCCCTTCCAGGAAGAGTCTGCGCTGTCCCCAGGCTAACACCAACACACACTTTCTCTGCTAGCGGTGATCAGCAACAATGCTTTAATTTTGGCATCAGTTCTGAGAAGAAATAGTTCCTCGTGCACTTAATCTGCAGAGACAACAACGACCCACTTTTTACATAAGACAATGCTTGTGTAAAAATTCCTTCACGACTCATGTAGTCGGCTCCAGTCCAGAGTCAGTCAGGTAGGTGAGGATGTTGTCATTACAAAATGGGCAACAGCTGGGCGTTCACAGCCGGATCGCAGGCCGGCAGCTTTGACATGATGATGTGTTCTCTGGATGACGGCCGTCCGTATGAAGTGCCACCGGCCGCCAGCCACCCAGTAGCTTGGGGCAATGTTCCCTGCACGGTTGTGCAATCTAACACTGCTTGCACATTCATATTGCACAAGAATATGTGTTATGGCTGGAATGACGGAAACCCAAGTCCAGAGAGAAATCAGGCTAAGTCTCAAAAATTCCCAAGAAGCAATTTACTTAATTACAAAGAACGCCACAAGGTGGGAACAGGAAAACAAATATCCTCACTGGAAAACTGCAAAAGGACAAAACTATGAACTAAGCAAAGTGAAAAAACAAAACAGAGGACAAGCAGACCTCTCTGTCAGCTGAGCAGGAGACTGAGGAGGACTGAGAGACTTCAACTAATATGCTTGATTACAAAGTGCTGGGAGCTGTGCACTCCTCCACAGAGAGCACCAGGTACTTACTTACACAATTATACTAATTATATCAAAAGCAGAGTTGTCCAAAAATCATCCAGTCCAGTTGAATCTGAACATATTCTTAAAACTTAAGAATAAGAATAAGAAACAGATACCTGGAAAGACCTCAGCCCTATCAGTCCAGAAAAGCGCAGTGCTAGGAACAGCTAAGATACTGTGCAGGACTCTCAAGCTCCCAGGCCTCTGGTAGAGGACCCAAGCTTGGAGGAGAAACCACCCGCGGAGGGTGAGAGGGGTGATTCTTTTTTTTAATATGTATATAGTTTATTCTGAAATGCTTAAAGTAGCATGATACAGGATCTTCTAGGTCATTTCACTATTTACCGGCTTTCTTCTTCATCACAGACATCAAAGTCTGTAATGATGAACTGTGAGTCTTAATACCTTCATGTAGATGTTTCTTGGTTGATGTGGATCATCTGCTCATGTGAATCCTCCCACAGTGTTTCATTAGCAGCTGTAACCACAGAGACTCTGATCAAACAGGAATGAACAGAATCCATCTGATATGAAGCTGTGCTTTGAAAACCACTTCCCTCCTCTTTGAAGAGTAGTCCCATATCTGTCTTCAGGTTTTTGTACAGCCTCTTCTACACTTTGGATCACTGTGTGTCTATAGCACAGTAGTAGAGAGCTGTGTCTGCCAGGGTTAACTTTCTGATGATCAGTTCAGTTGATGTGTCTGTTGTTCTAGATTCATATCGTTTATCTGGAATAAGTTCACTTGTGGAACTTTTTCCTCCTTTCCTAAGAATAAACTGAGGAGCCTGAAGATCAGAATCATGTTTGTACCAATAAAGCCAAGGACCGCTGTCGGCTGTCTGATAGTTACATTTCATTGTAACAGATTTTCCTTCAGTTCCTGTAAGTTGATCTTGATCAGGAGAGATTGAGTCTCCAGCTGTGAGTCCTGGAAAAAGTGGAGAAAATGAAGCCATTAGATGAATGAGATGATGAGTTGATGCAGCAGCTTCAAGCAAACTTGAATCTCTGTTCTTAAACTCACCTAGAATGTGATACAGAAGCAAAAAGAGGTAAAGCAACATGTCTTTGGAGTTCTTGAAGCCACACAGACAGCAGATGAACTCTGTTCTTCCACTGCAGCACAATGAAGAAGAAATAATGTGAATGGCTGATCTGAAGTTCAGTGGGCGGAGCCAATGAGCTCTTTTTCATTTCAGCTCAATCAATCAAACAGTTTAGTGCTTCCACAACAGCTCTGTCTCTGATCTTTAGTGCTTCATTTCTCTTTTAATTTACATCTGTCAAATCACAGAATCTGCAGTCCCTTCACAGTGTGTGACGCCCTCTAGTGGATGTTGTGTAGTATTGTGTTTTCTCTGCAGGATTTTGTACAAAGTTTAGTTGTTTCCTGTCACTGTGGGCTCCACAGCACAGTAGTACACAGCAGAGTCTGTCACTGCAGCAGAGGAGATCTGCAGATGAAACTCCTGTTTCTGTTTGTCGTGTTTCACTGAGAACTTCTCTGTTTCATCTGAATATTCTTTAATCAGAAACTGTGGAGATGAACTGGACTTCTGTTGGTACCAGTAGAAAAACTGTATAGAACCAGAATATTTGCAGGAGATAGTGACAGTGTCTCCTTCCAAAGCCATCAGTTCATCTTTCAATGGTTTCAGTAAATCCTCAGAGGATCCTGGAAACAACAAAGATAGATTTCATCAGGACATTTGGATTCTAATCGTTAATCTGACTTTCATCATCTCAAAGTAAATCAGTTCAAACATCTCCAGATGTTTCTCCTGTCCATCATCTCTTTTTCCATCTGCATCTTTTGATGACTTACCAGTTTGAAAGGAGACCATCATCATCCAGATGAGAAGCAGCAACATTCTTTTCACTGGTACTGAATGAAGAACAGAGAGAACACAGCAGCTCTTCAGCTCCAACATGAAGCTTCATGTTCTGCTTTGAAGCTCCTCCTCCTCCTGCTGTGGTTTGTTTCTGTGGAGCAAAGCTAGGAACAAACATTTCTCTGAGTTTTTCAGTTTGCAGAGAATCAAGTAAAGTCTTTTTCAAACTCTTGCACATTTAGAAATTCACTAAAGTTGATATGTGAAACATCTGTCAGAGGAAATTTGATCAGGAATCTTCCTAAACTCTCTTATTATAAACATGCAGTAAATAACAAGATGTGATACCAATATAAAATTCACAAACATTCCTGTTTGAATTCCAGTTTGAAACTCATTTGAAATAAAAAGAGAGAAAAACAAAAGCAGTGATTAAAAAGGCTTTAACACTTTAAAGGTTTCTTGGCAGAGATACTCAACAATTCAAACATGATTCAGACACAAACAACATAATATCACGAGAACCAAAGTTCAAACTTGAAGCACAGTTTAAATTTATACTGAAAATGCAGATTTTGACAAAATTTGGTGATGAGGTTTTTTAAAGTTATCCTTTTATTTATAAGAACTGATCTTACAATGCCACTCTTGTCCAGTTTTTTTTGTGCCAGTTATATTGTTTTATTTTGTTTTATCTATCAATCACACCTTAAAGACCAGTTGGTGAAAACATTGTCTGACATCAAACCAGTTCATCATGTAAAAAGGTTGTGAATCCCTGCTTTACATGAAAATCTTAGATTCTATTCACTGCAGCTCTAAAAGGCCCAGCATCAGATTAATCTGTAGCTTCCTGCTCGTCTCTTTCTGATGTCTCGGCTGGATTCTCATCTTCTTGGACTCTCGCTGCAGTTTCCTGCAAATATTCTATTTTATTTTGTGGTATCCTCTGACCCTGCTCCAGTTGTTGTGCTGTATAGGGCATCTGGGATTTGTCTTTTCAGGGGGAGTTCTGTGAGGATTGGTGCTATTTTTATTTTTACTTGTTGCATTTTATTTGTGCTCAATCCTGATTTCTAATTATTTATTTTAAAGGGCCTACATCAGGCTTTTCTTAAGCCTTTCATAGTCAACAAAACCAATTTTAAGATAATATATTACCTTTGGCACACAAAAGAACAATTTTTTAAAAGTAAATATTAATTATTTTTCTGAGTTCTTTTCTAGCCTGGAAGTAAGGTGACTAGATCTCTTAGACACCAACATTCTTCCTTTTAGTTTTCGCTCATTTTATGACGTCAACCTAGAGCCGGCCTGGGTTGCATGTCTATGTTTCATCCATGAAAACAATGAACATCTAGAAGGAGAGTCTAAAGGCAGGGATGCCCGGTTTAGCCTAGTCTGTTTAATAGTTTGAATTCTATGACTTCATGTTATTTATGATTTCATGTTTATTTTACAATTACTGGTATGAAACACATTGAGACGACTCTTGTATTATTTAATTGAATTGAATCCAAACTTTTGCAAAGATAGATGTGAAAATTGTACATATAAAATCAAAGTATTTTTGCCAAATGTTAGCTCAGCAGAGAAAGTGTGTTAGCCTGGGGGCGGTGCTGGCAGTACAGTTTCTTCCTGGAAGGGGCTGTTCCTCACTTGTCTATGTCACAATGTGAGAATCTGCTCTTTTTTGTGGGTTGGGAGGGGCTGCTGCTAAGAGAGTAGGTTTATAGAGGAAGACTCAGAAATGCAAGAAGGGATCAAAATACCACTTTGGGGTTTCTCTTGAGAAATCAACATTATCATACACTTAAAAGCTTAAAAACATTCATTTGACAAAAATAGGCATTTTAAATATTTTCCTAAAGTCACAGTCCCATCAGGGTTAATCAGCAAACTTCCATTACACAGAACTTTTCATGTAAACATGCTTTACACATGTGAAGCTTTCTGTTCAGGATCTCCTCTCAGAAATCATAGTTTCTTCTAAAACAGGTAGGGATGAGGTGAAGAGGACAAGTGGATGAGTTCAGTTTACTTGTCACTTTCTTCAGCATGGCAGCATTAATCAGTGCAGAGATCTTCAATGGTTCCTCACACACACAGGAAACAGAGTCAGTCACCACGGGACAACCACAGATTCTGAATCTTTTCTAGAGTCCAGTTTGTCCATAAAATAGACTGTAAACCCTTTAAACTTGTCACCTGAAAATCAATGTTCATTTTAAAAGCAGGTGAAAAAAAAGAACAATTGTTGAGTGTAAAACTTTAGAGTTCTTTGATTTACATTCATCATTTCATAATTTAAGTACACTCTTAATTTGTTAGCTCTGTCACATTGGGCCAATATTTTACAGAAAAGGAAATGAAGAACTATTTATTAGTTCTTTTTGCTGGTCCTCATGGGTGGCATGTTGGTTATTCTTCCTTTAACGATTTTTTGAAAAGTTGTTTCTGCAAAAAAAAAAAAAAAAGAAACACAGGAGGATTTTAAGATAAAATTTGGGTCTGTTAGGAGTTCCAAAATATTTACAAACACTTCAGCTGTGAAACTTTATTTCTTAACAGTTCTCTCCAAAATCTTGTTTTATGGCCCAATGTGACAGTAGTGTTTATTTCAGTGTTTTTATTTTGTTTGTTATTTTTTAATTTGCACCAAGTTTATCTTCTACATTTGTGTCCTAAAACATAATTATGTTCTCGCAAGAACTTTTCATACTTTGACCAGTTTTGTTCTCTCAACACATGAACCTTTTTAGTGTCATAGCGCCCTCTATTGGATGTTGTTTTGTTTTGTTGTTGCAGGTTTTTGTACAGAGTTTAGTTGTTTCCTGTCACTGTGGGCTGCAGAGCACAGTAGTACACAGCAGAGTCTGTCACTGCAGCAGAGGAGATCTGCAGATCTATCTGTTTGTTTTCAACTTGAATCTTCAGTCCTTCAATTTTTATAATTCCTATCTGTCCTGAAGAAGAATGAGAGACCAAGAGCTCTGGAAGTTTTCCTTGAAACTGTCGATACCAGAAGAAATAACTGTTTGTTGACAGTTTGGGATATTTATAGGACAGAGTGACAGAAGTTCCTTCCAAAGTGGACTCTTCCTTCTTGACTGCAGTGAGTTCTTCACAGCTGACATCTAAAGGAAGAGAGAAGTCAGATCAGTGATGGACAAACATCAAATGCTGAAATGGATCTTTGAAAGAATCCCATCAACCTGTTCCAATGACTAGAAGCAGCAGAGTGAACACAGATGTCTGCACAGACAGCATGTTGGAGGAAGCTGATGTTTGGCTTTTGTGTGTTGAACTGTGTTGAAAGTGGAAGTTTGTGTCTCTTCTATAGTTCACTAACAGCTCAGCTCCTCCCTCAATCTCTTCATCTGCTTTTTCATCTGTTCTTCCTCTTCTCTCTCCTCTTCCTCTGGATTAAGCCTCAATCACACCCCCCCCCCCACCCATACAGGTAAAAACAGGCTGTCTGCAGACTAAAATGGGCAGAAATATTCACACATATTTTTTTTTAAGTGGCGTTGAAGTAGAAAATGAAAACGCATATTCGAGAGTTGATTTTTAATTTTATTGTTTAGTCATTTGATGCAGTTACATTTTGAAAATGAAAAAGCATTTCTGATGATCCATTTTAATTGTCAAAATAGATATTTCTGATAGAATGTTGGTACACTTTCACCAGAGAACATTTGGAAAATTAAATATCAGATACTATTCTCTTTATCATTTTAAATAAATGGCATAATGAGCGGTGTTTGAGAAGAAAGAGAAAAAGCCGTTTGGCGGATTGATTTTTTGTTTTATTTTTGAGTCAATGAACGCAGCTTCATTGTGAAAATGAAAAAGCATTTCTGGTATTGACTTTTATTTTGAATTATGAGACAGATATGCTTCAATCAGAAGCTTTGAAATACTCTGTCAATAAACGGTGATCATCGGCCCTCAATCAGAAAAGACACAAAGGTTTGTTATCTTTGAAAAAAAAACAAAAGGAAAAGAAAAGACAAAAAAGAAATTCCCTGCTGGAAATAATGTTATTTTTTAAATTGTGGATATTATTTTCAAATAAACAAGATTGCTACATTGTTGCCTTTTATTGAATTATAATTCTACAGAGGATGAGAACAATTGAGTCAATTCGGAACGGTTGGTGACATAATAGAAAACAGTCACATGACCTCCTGGGTTGGATCAGAGCTCGCAACAATGCATCCAAACAGAAGTTTCACTTGAATTTCAAAATATTGTAGAATACGAGCTCGATCTTGTCATCACTAGTATTCACCAGTTAAAAAGATTCCAGAACAGATTTGTAACATGTGATCCCAGAGCTTTTTGTGGCTCTTTCATTCCTTTGCTGTGGTTCCTTTAGCAGCATGAAGTCAGGTAGTTGTGCAGAGGGGAAGGGATGAAATATTTAATAGAGAGCACAAATCTTCAGCTTGACCAAATGCTTCGTTATAAAAGTGAGTTTTAAGTCAAGTTTTAAAAATGGAAGGTGAAGACACTTGTCTAATATTTAGTGACAAAGCATTCCAAAGCTTTAGAGAACATATAGAAATGCTGGTTCACCCCTTAACTTCCTTTTGAACTGCGGTAAATCAAGGAGAAGCTGATCAGCTGACCTGAGACACCGAGCTGGGGTGGAAGGAGAGAGAAGTTCAGCAAGGTAAGGCAAGGTGAGACAACTCAAAAATGTAACAAAACAAAAAAAAAATCTCACAGGGAACTCTAACATAAACAGACAGCCAGTGGAGGGAAGGCAGAATTGGTGGTCTCACGCCATGAGACTGGATAACTCATCATCTTTGTGACAGAGAGAAAGTGAACTGAACAGTTGCAAAGGGACATGTGACTGACAGATGTCAGAAGATCACCACGAACCGAATCATGTTGTCGCAAACATAAATGTTTTAATATCCAAAAACTTTGTGACAATGAAAACATGTTTTCATCTTAGAGTAAATTGAAATGTAAATTTGGGTTTATATTAGTTTCTGTGATAAACACAAATAAAAACGTTTAAAGTCATTCAGGTCATTCAAAGTCTCCATCCTTCCTTCTTCATTAGATCTGATGTCTCCACAGAAATGTCTGTAGTGATGAACTGTGAGTGTTTGAAACTTCATGTAGATGTTTATTGGTTTATGTGGATCATCTGCTCATGTGAATCCTCCCACAGTGTTTCATTAGCAGCTGTAACCACAGAGACTCTGATCAAACAGGAATGAACAGAATCCATCTGATATGAAGCTGTGCTTTGAAAACCACTTCCCTCCTCTTTGAAGAGTAGTCCCATATCTGTCTTCAGGTTTTTGTACAGCCTCTTCTACACTTTGGATCACTGTGTGTCTATAGCACAGTAGTAGAGAGCTGTGTCTGCCAGGGTTAACTTTCTGATGGTCAGTTCAGTTGATGTGTCTGTTGTTCTGGATTCATATCGTTTATCTGGAATATTTTCATCTGTGTTACCTTTTGCTTCTTTCCAGAGAATAAACTGAGGAGCCTGAAGGTCAGAATCATGTTTGTACCAATAAAGATAGATATAGCTATCATATGTCTGATAGTTACATTTCATTGTAACCGATTTTCCTTCAGTTCCTGTAAGTTGATCCTGATCAGGAGAGATTGTGTCTCCAGCTGTGAGTCCTGGAAAAAGTGGAGAACATGAAGCCATTAGATGAATGAGATGATGAGTTGATGCAGCAGCTTCAAGCAAACTTGAATCTCTGTTCTTAAACTCACCTAGAATGTGAGATAGAAGCAAAAAGAGGTAAAGCAACATGTCTTTGGAGTTCTTGAAGCCACACAGACAGCAGATGAACTCTGTTCTTCCACTGCAGGACAATGAGGATGAAATATTCTGACTGGATGATGTGAAGTTCAGTGGGCGGGGCCAATGAGCTCTTTTTCATTTCAGCTCAACCAATCAAACTGTTTAGTTCTTCCACGACAGCTCAGTCTCTGATCTTTAGTGCTTCAATTCTATGATGTTTCTGTCATTAGTCTAATGATTCAGTACTTTCATAGTCTGTGACGTCCTCTAGTGGATGTTGTGTAGTATTGAGTTGTTGCAGGTTTTTGTACAGAGTTTTCTTGTTTCCTGTCACTGTGGGCCTCACAGCACAGTAGTACACAGCAGAGTCTGTCACTGCAGCAGAGGAGATCTGCAGATCCATTTGTCTTTGGTCGTCACTCACTTTGAAGGAAAATCCAGGAACTGGCTGGGAAATTGGTGTTTCTGTTCCAGAATGAGAGATCAAGAACTCTGGAGGTTTTCCTGGAAACTGTCGATACCAGTAAAACTGATCACTTCCCCTTGCTGCATTTTTATATTTGTAGGACAGAGTGACAGAAGTTCCTTCCAAAGTGGACTCTTCCTTCTTGACTGCAGTGAGTTCTTCACAGCTGACATCTAAAGGAAGAGAGAAGTCAGATCAGTGATGGACAAACATCAAATGCTGAAATGGATCTTTGAAAGAATCCCATCAACCTGTTCCAATGACTAGAAGCAGCAGAGTGAACACAGATGTCTGCACAGACAGCATGTTGGATGAAGCTGATGTTTGGCTTTTGTGTGTTGAACTGTGTTGAAAGTGGAAGTTTGTGTCTCTTCTATAGTTCACTAACAGCTCAGCTCCTCCCTCAATCTCTCCATCTGCTCTTTCATCTGTTCTTCCTCTTGGCTCTCCTCTTCCTCCTGGTTAAGCCTCAGTCACATCTCCCCCTACAGGTGGATTTTGACTGTATGCAGGCAAAAATGGCAAACCTGTATGGGGCATGGAGGTGACCAGAACAAAATAACAAAGTTGTAGATCGCTCGCTGAGCAGGTAGAGCAAACGTATTTTTGCATGTTTTTTTTCTACAGGAAGGCTTTGTGGGCGTAGCCTCTCGTGTCACTCCCGCTCCTAGTCTCACTCGGTCGTTCACAGTCCCAGAGGAGCTGAGCCGGCCAAAATGGTATTTATTAAAATCAAGGATAATTATGACAAAGCAGATTATGCTGATTTTGTATCAAAAGTGATTGAACCAGAGACAGATCCAATGTGGAGAATCTGACATTCATGATTAGATTTGTCTGTAAAGATATTCAAGTAAAGGTATTCAAGTCAGTTAAATGCAAAATTTATTACAAGCCAAATTCTTGAGCATCTTTCTGCTTTTAGTGCAGCTGAAATTGTCAGTCAGTGCTATGATATAGCTTCTGTCATGAGTGGGGTCAGGAGTGGTGTTCAGGCCTTATTGCAAAAGAAGGTAGGGAAGAATATACCTTATATCCACTGCTATAACCATTCTGCTGGCGGTGGTCCATGCAATGCATGCAAAGCCATGTGCAAAAACCTTTTTCGATCTATCAGAATCCCTGCAGTAATTTTTTCATCATCATTATGTGTCACAGAACAATGATGTTCCCTCCCTAAAACGACTGTTGGAGATCAGGCGGAGAAGTCATCCTGATGTGACCAAGTGCCTTGTGGAGCATCAAGATGCTATTAGGAGTATCCTGTCAGAGGTTACAGAGGACAGAGCTTCTGCTGTTGACATCTGCACAGACGCATCAACGTTACTAATGATATTAAAGAGACATCTTTTTTTTAAACATGAAAGTTTCCTCTAAACGTTTCTAGCTCTACGCAGAGCTTTTTTTAATTTATTTTTTTATAATTTAATAGGCTATGTTTCCAGATATCCAGAGACTGCTCTGAACCGGAGCGGCGTCATTCTCTTTCCATCTTACGGGTTACTTGTTTAAGAGAACGTGTTTCAGCGTTAAACCACGGTGCTACTCGGTTATGTCTGACTAATTTAGGTTTCAGGGGTGCAACAACACCGAGTGTACTCCTAAGGGCTTGTAAGGCATCATTAACAAATTTGTCATTTATACTAGGACTGATACTATGGGAGCTGGACTCAGAGTATTTGCTCAGAATTTTAATAAGTATTGGCTGAACTGTGTGTTTAATCTCAGACACAGAACGGTCAGTTAATGTTCTTCTAAGGTGTTTATTCTTCACTGGGGCAGTGGCATGTTCTAATGTAAACTGGAAGGTAATCAGAAAGTGATCAGAAATGATGGGGTTATGAGGAAGGACACTCAGCGGGCCAATCTCTATACCATGGGTTAAAACAAGGTCCAGGGTGTGTCTATGACAGTGAGTGGGTTCATTTACATTTTGGGTGAAACCAACATCATCTAATAAAGCTGCAAAAGCATTTCCTAGACAGTCACTTGGGTTATCAACATGAAGATTAAACCTCTAATATTTTAATTTTATCAGAATCTAAAATAGTAGTTGATAGGAAGTCGGAAAACGCAGTTAAAAATTCTGAATACAGGCTGGGGGGGGGTGATAAGTAATTATGAAAAAACAGGTTTTTGAGTCTTCCTTTTAGGGTGATTTATTGACAATATGATGCTTTCAAATGAATTATAAACATGCTTTCCTTTAGGGCTGAGAAGTAATCTAGGCTGTGATATTACTGCCAAACCACCTCCTTTCCCTGAAATCCTGGATTTCTGATAGTTAGCATAAGTGGGGGGGTTGCTTCATTCCATCTATCATAGTCATCCTGTTGGAGCCAAGTTTCTGTTAAGGCTAGAAGACTAAGTTTGTTATCATTAATTAACTCATTGAATAAGACGGACTTAGAGGAAATGGATCGAATGTTTAATAAACCACATTCAATGACATCATAATTCTGCTTGTGAGTTTTGCTGTCTGTCACTTTGAGGTTTCTGTGACGCGTTCCTTTCACTTGTCTTTCAGCACATAAGCTAAAGCTCGAACCTGCTTGACTTTCCCTGCATGGGTTTTGCACCAGCACTGAGGGAGGACCAGAGGAGAGTTTTACACTGCTGCTCTGAGCCCGGGTCTCGTCTCTGGGTTGTCAGGTTGACCGCCTAAGGCTAGCAGAAATGTTTCTAGAAAGAAGAGCGGCACCGTCCAGAGTAGGATGGACGTCATCTCTCCGCATGAGACCGGGCTTCCTCCAAAGCGCGCTCCAATTATCCACAAAACCAACGCCGTTTTCTGGGCACCATCTAGAAAGCCAGCGGTTAAATGATGAAAAGCGACTGTACATTTCATCACTGACTAAGTTCGGCAGGGGACCAGAGAAAATTACAGTGTCTGACCTCGACTTAGCCAGTTCACACACCGAAGCTAATGATTAGATTTGTCTGTAAAGATATTCAATTAAAGGTATAGTAGATATTTAAGGTAAAAGGTATTCAAGTAAAGGCGTAGTAGAAGCGGTTTTAGGCAGGTAATACGGGCAATTCTCCAGGGCGTGAATTTAACAGGGGGTAGTGGTGACAGCGGCTCAGTGCTTGGAAAAAAGTCTGCGACAATATTGGTTTCCTATTATCTGTCTGTTCTATCAGTGTTTGTGACCGCCTGAAACTCTAAACTGCAGTCCCTGCAGCTGCTCCCGTGTCCTGTCACACACTCGGCTGCGTGTGCGGAGCACTGCACGCACTGCCTGGATTGTGCAACACCGGTATCATTGGTGCCTTTAGATTCCTCCGCTCATGCTATTAATGTCATTCTTTATGTACTATTGTAGACATTTTGATGACTTGTCTTTATTTTCCTTAAATGTATTCTTTGTCTGCCTGTCATTTAGTTGGTGTCAGTATTTGACATAAAGACAGCAGGTAATGCAGGAAAACAGCTGAACTTTATGAGATCATAAATATACCTACTACCATAATAACCTATTTCTTCAGACTAAAAACGATAAATATATTGGTCCTGCTGTGTTAATGTTTGAGATCAATTTATATTTAATGTTATTTATTGATTTAATTATTTTCTCACCATCAAATGGTTCAGATGATCAAAATATTTCTAGTTTAAATGAGGAATGACAGATTTTTTACTTTCAGGCACTTTAAGCTTCTTTTCTGTTTTAGACTAGAACAGGGTTTTTGTGGCTAAAGAAAGATAATATTTGTTGAAAGTGGATTTATATTGATTTTTATCTTTTGTTATTGTTAAAAGATACAATTTTAGGTATACTTACACAATTTTATAGATACTTAACTAATATACTGTCACCACGACGAGTGTGTGGGGTGGGATGGGGGGGTTAGGGGGGGGGGGCGAAACATTTTCTTTTTCCTAAGGGGGGGCCTGGCAAAAAATAATTGAGAAGCACTGCCATACAGTGTGGTAAAATGTTTCTTAATAATGTTCCCTTTGTGTTATTTTAATGTGGAAAAACAACAGTTTGCTGAACATTAGGAAACTAAAATGTAAATGGATTTGACATGAATTCTTGTTTACTTGTTTGTTTATTCACACATTTAATTTATACTGGATTTTCTTGCAAGAGATATAAGGAATCTAGAAAAACTTCACCTGTACTGTTAAGTACCATGTATTTATCTCTGAGTCACACTGGTTGAATTTTTGACTAAAGATTTCCTGAATTGATTTTAGGTCAGTGAATCTGATTGTTCAAAATGAACCAAAATCGACTATGAATTGTAACAACAACCCCAAATTATGATATTTATCAAATAGTTGTACAATTTAATTATTAGACCCCTACTTAATGCAGTTCTGTGATCTGTGATGTACCTCCGTGAATCAATGAGACAAATTGTGTTTGTGTCCACTTTGTTCTCATAATTTTTCAAGTACACTTGAGATGTTTTATGATAAATAGAAAGGATGTGATTAAACTATTTTGAGCAAACTGTCCTCAGGTTTAAGCCTTATTCTTTAGAGTGATTCAATTAAATAAACGAAAATAAAACAAAATTTTCCTTAGACATGATTTACTGATCTGGCTCAATTGGGACTAGATTTTCCTTCATATTGGCGCTAAACTAAAATGAGTCCTTCATGGTTTAGTCCGTTAATGAGAATCACCGTTCTAGAAAAACTGCAGCTTATATTCAGCATCTTTACTGAGTCCACAGAACAGGCCATTACAGCAAAGTTGGTTTGAGTCCATGATTTGAACTCCAATCAAATCTGTCTGTGTTTATCTGCAGAAAGTTGATCTGGATTCACTCATTGATCTGTTGGAGACAGAAACAGTCAACTGGTCCATAATCACCTGCTGTGACTAAAATGTAGATCTGAGTGTCATCTGCATAGTTTTGAAAGTACACATTACTGCTGATTGTTGGCATGCACCTTTTTATTAGATTATAGCGCCATCTGGTGGGTGTTAAGGATACTGAGTTGTCTAAAGGTTTTTGTACAGAGTTTTGCTGTTTCCTGTCACTGTGGGCTGCAGAGCACAGTAGTACACAGCAGAGTCAGACACATGAAGCTTCTGGATCTTCAGAGGAACTGATTTGTCTTTGAGTTCAGCATCAAATCTGTCTTCCTTGAACTCTGGAGCATTTTCTTTTGTTTTTGAGTAACGTTTCAACATGTACTTTGCGTAACTGTTCACTTCCTGTTTGTACCAGAACAATGTTGGTTGTGAAAAACTGGTCTCATAGGTACAGTTGAGTGTGAGAGAGTCTCCTTCAGCAGCAATGACTTCTCCTCCTGGTTGGATCACTTTGTCTTCTCCTTTACACTCTGAGGAAGAACAGAACATGCAGAGGAAGAGATGAATCAATACAGATCATTGATTAAAGGACAACAATCAGCAGCTTTAACAGCTCTTAATGTACAGCTCAGTAATGTGTTGAAGTGTTTGAAGAGGAAACATGTTGATCTTTGTGTCTTACCAAAGAAAAGAGCAGCAAGAAGAATCCACAGCCAATGTTCCATCTGT
Organism: Oryzias latipes; assembly: GCF_053564925.1. NCBI lineage: Eukaryota > Metazoa > Chordata > Actinopteri > Beloniformes > Adrianichthyidae > Oryzias > Oryzias latipes. The sequence goes on along the minus strand of NC_136253.1, from coordinate 15,660,645 downwards.
ACAACAAGGTTTCAATCAACAGGAGAAACTAGCTGATGTTCAACATTCACTCTGACAATTGTTCTCTTCACAGACCATTTCTTATTGACTGAATGTTGAACACAGAGCTGAGGGAGAGCCCCGCCCACTTCACCGTGTCGCCTTCTGGTGGAAAACAGAAAGTGTTTGTACCTGTTTGTTTTTGGTATTGTGAAATGTTTGTGTGAGAAAATGTCTTCCAAGTGGTAAAATTGTATTTTAGGCTGCGAGATATTTATGAGTTTTTTCAGCCTTTCCAAAGAAGAGCCTATTCTTCAGAAACTGTTGGAGTTTATCTTCACACATGACAGACCAGCAGTGGCGCCTCCAGAAACTTTTCATGAGGATGGCCGGTAGGGGGGGGCATTAAATCTTGGGGTGGCACACAAAAACCATGAGCTATATTTTCAAAATTCAATCTACTAAACGTAGTAAAACAGCCTTTAGAAAACTAACTGAAAGTTAAATGCCTGCTGATATTTTGTAGAACATTAACTTATAGTAGATACTACTATACTACTTTTGTCTCATATTAATTGTACAGCACTTTGTAATATGGATTTGAAAAAGTGCTATATAAATAAAGTTTATTATTATTATTATTACTATAGATTCTAGTAGATATTGTGTCTCCAGGTTTTTGTACAGAGCTTTGTTGTTTCCTGTCACTGTGGGCCTCACAGCACAGTAGTACACAGCAGAGTCTGTCACTGCAGCAGAGGAGATCTGCAGATTTATCAGTTTATCATCATCTTTCACTTTGTGAGAAAATCTAGGATCCAAACTCTGTAATGTTGCTTTTGATCCCAAGTGAGAGAAGAAAAACTCTGGAGGTCTTCCTGGAAACTGTCTATACCAGTAGAAAGAATCGGTTCCTGTAGCAACATTTTTATATTTGTAGGACAGAGTGACAGAAGTTCCTTCCAAAGTGGACTCTTCCTTCTTGACTGCAGTGAGTTCTTCACAGCTGACATCTAAAGGAAGAGAGAAGTCAGATCAGTGATGGACAAACATCAAATGCTGAAATGGATCTTTGAAAGAATCCCATCAACCTGTTCCAATGACTAGAAGCAGCAGAGTGAACACAGATGTCTGCACAGACAGCATGTTGGATGAAGCTGATGTTTGGCTTTTGTGTGATGAACTGTGTTGAAAGTGGAAGTTTGTGTCTCTTCTATAGTTCACTAACAGCTCAGCTCCTCCCTCAATCTCTCCATCTGCTCTTTCATCTGTTCTTCTTCTTTTCTTAGCTCCTCTTCCTCCTGGTTAACAGGTTTCTTAACTCAAAGACTTTAGATGTCCTCTAAAACAAAATGGAATAAATTAGAATCTGTTCTACATGAACCAAGAAATAAGTAAATTTACAATTAGCAGAGACTTTTTTCATTAATTATCTTTTACATTCAGTGAACTCTAAAGTTAACTTCTTGTAATGAAGTGAGTTATTTCATAAGCAGTTGCCACTATAAGGTTAGAGTTTTGTTTCAATTCTCTTTATTAAGTACATTTCTAATTTCATTACAAATTTCATTATGTAATTTCATTACATAACTGAAGTTTCAAATAAAGTGAAAAACCCCAAGACAAACTATATTTGATGGTTTCTGTGATCCAGTTCATTCAGATTATTTCTAGAAAATTAGATTGTCTTTAGTGTAGTGTAGCTCAGGTGGTAGAGCAGGTCGTCCAGCATCCGAAGAATTGGCGGATCGATTCCCACTATCCTCAGCCAGCTGTCGCCCCCAGTGTGCGGCCAGCATGCAGCCCACCGCCCCCCCAGGGGATGGTCCAAAATGTGTAAAAGAATTACCCCGTTGTGGGATAAATAAAGTATCATGGAAGACAGAAAAAAATCTTTGAATGGAAGTCCAGTATGAGTGAGTATTTATTTATTTACCAAAATTAAATCTAGACACTGACTGATAAAAAGTATAGAAAACATCCACTGAAGAGATAATATTAAAATCAAATATACAATTTATATTAGTTATAACCTCGGTTGTTATAACTACAATATTACAATATTGGAGCTGGTTCTCTCTGAGTTTATGCTTCATCTGGGTTCTTTTGGAAGCAGTTGATCAGTCCACCTAAGAGAACATGAAGGAACATCAAGCTGCAGCTCAGACAGGTGCTAAACCAAATAAAGATTTTAAAACCAATAAAAATGGAGCTTAGACTTCCTCCAGATATGGAAGTGGTGTAATGTGAAAACTGTGCTGGTTTCTTCATGTGTGACGCCCTCTGGTGAATACTAAGGAGTCTTTTATTGTTGTTGCAGATTTTTTTACAGAGTTTGGTTCACAGCACAGCAGTACACAGCAGTCTTTTTCTGCAGCTGAGGCGATCTTCACATAAAATTCCCGTTTGTCGTGTTTCACTGAAAACCTCAGTTTTATTTGAATTTTATTTAACCCTTGTGTTATCTTAGCTGACCCCACCCTTACTTTGACGTGTTCTCCCTACCATGACAAAGGTGGATAAAGGTGGAAAGATTTCATGTAATCCATGGACACCAGTGAAGATCACAAATCATTGAAGAAAAAAGGTTCAGAGCACTGTCTAGTGGGTCTAGATGACCCAACTCCCAATGTTAAAGTGCCTAGGATAGCACAAGGGTTAATCAGAAACTGTGGAGATGAACTGGACTTCTGTTGGTACCAGTAGAAATACTGAATAGAACCAGAATATTTGCAGGAGAGAGTGACAGTGTCTCCTTCCAAAGCCATCAGTTCATCTTTCAATGGTTTCAGTAAATCCTCAGAGGATCCTGGAAACAACAAAGATAGATTTCATCATGACATTTGGATTCTAAACTTTAATCTGACTTTCATCATCTCAAAGTAAATCAGTTCAAACATCTCCAGATGTTTCTCCTGTCCATCATCTCCTTTTCCATCTGCATCTTTTGATGACTTACCAGTTTGAAAGGAGACCATCATCATCCAGATGAGAAGCAGCAACATTCTTTTCACTGGTACTGAATGAAGAACAGAGAGAACACAGCAGCTCTTCAGCTCCAACCTGAAGCTTCATGTTCTGCTGTGAAGCTCCTCCTCCTCCTCCTGCTGTGGTTTGTTTCTGTGGAGCAAAGCCAGAAACAAAAAGCTAATATGTGAAACATCTGTCAGAGGAAATCTGATCAGGAATCTTCCTAAACTCTCTGATTATAAATATGCAGTATATTACAAAATTTGATAACAAAATAAAATTCACAAAAATGAAGTGGATCCCTTTCTGACTTCCAGATTAATGCTTGTTTGAAATGACAAGGAAGAAAAACAAAAGCAGTGATTGTAAAGGCTTTAAACCTTTAAAGGGTTCATGGCAGACAGACACAGCAATTCAAACATGATTCAGACACAGAGATCATAAAATCACCAGAACCAAATTTCCAACTTGAAGCCCAGATCAAACTGATACTTAAGATGCGGATGCTGATTTTGACAAAGTTTGGTCATAAGTTTTTTTAGTCATTCGTTGATTATAGATGAACTGATCTTACAACCACTCTTGTCTGGAAATGTGTCCAATATTTACTGGACATCAAAGAAACAAAGAGAAAACTACTTTCACTTTTGTCATTCCCAACCATTGACTGTACATGAGAACTGGTCCGAGTGAGGGTGACATCAACCTTAGAAAATAACTTGATTCTGATGCCAATGAAATGACGCTGATTTAGTTGCTACTTTTTTGGATACAGACATCAACATGTTGACACCAGACGACTTGGTCCAAGTCTACATTTCTATGGTAACCATTTGGCCAATCATGAGTGACCTTGTCTCAAATTCACACCCCTTCCACTGAAAGTGCAATTTGGAGAATCTGTCAATCAAACGCTTTGGACTTTAGAATAATCTAAGTTAGGGTGAAGTAGGTGAGATGCAGATTTAACACCCCTCTCCAAAAAAATAGTCTTATGGACTATGCAAGGCCAGCTGTTCATTTGACATCTTACAGGCACGTGTCACCTGCACACCCTTGTGTGTTATTCGTGCATGGTAAGTGAAGTTGAGGGACAGTAATCTCTATTTATTAATTCAATATTGAAACTGCTGGAGACAGAAAAGTTGCAGCAGCATCAGTTCTACACCAAGAACTGCAGCAGAAAGTAGAAAACATGGTCAGAGTTTAAAAACTAGTGAAAAAAATAATCTTCAATTATTGTTGGAATCTCCAAATTACAGAAAATACAAATGAGAAAATCGGTCCTTCATCCACAGATGAGATGATGGCAGAAAGATGAACACAGAGGTTGATAATTCTGTCAGATAATTGTAGATTACAGTATGTTTTGTAATTATCATACTAAACTGAAACACATGTGGACAGAAGAGTCTTTGGAGCAGAAACTACTGGAAGGTTTATGTGGAACAGGTTTGTCAGTAACAGGCATGTTCAGCATATCAATGATGGAAGTGAAACTGAACATCTTAGATGACCCCACCCTTGTATTGACGTGTTCTCCCTACCATAACAAAGGTGGATAAAGGTGGAAAGATTTCATATAATCCATGGACACCAGTGAAGATCACAAATCATTAAAGAAAAAAGATCCAGAGCACTGTCTAGTGGGTCTAGATGACCCAACTCCCAATGTTAAAGTGCCAAGGATAGCACAAGGGTTAACCTCACACGAGGTTTATTGTATGTTTTTCTTGTGGGGTTGCATGGTTGCACAGTTGTTGACTCCTCACAGCAAGAATCCTCTGGTTTGAATATCAGCTAGGACCTTTCTGTGCTTTCTGTGTGGATTTTCCATGTTCTACCTGTTCTTTGTTCGTTTCTTCCTTCCATAGTCAAAAAACATGTGTCATGGGTTCATTGGAATATCTAATAATTTGTCACTAGGTGGGTGTGTATGTGTATAAATATGTCAATTTTTTAAACCCACACATCACCGCAGAAGCATTAAAATGGCATGTTATCAAAAAGAAAATTTAATGATTATTCCACAGAATGTGATCATTTAGATGCAAAAACTCCAAGTAAACTGAGGGTGTGTCCAAATTCGAAGGCTGTGTTAATAATATTAATAATACATTTTATTTAAAAGCGCCTTTCAAAACACCCGAGTACACTACAATAAAATCAAAACATATTCAACCATGTTCTACCTGGGACTGCCTACTTCACAGCGCAGTGATGTCCAAAGTCATAATTCATTTACAAGTTACAACTAAAATGTAGGCATACGCACTGAAGCAGAGAAAACATTTATTGTTTTTACCAACGTTTTTGTGAAATAAACAACAAAAACTCATGGAAGAGAAATCTGCAAAAGATAATCCAAGAAACACTGGTAAGTCAAAGTCCCTGGAAAATCTTTAGTTGCAGGTTTGGGTCATTAAGATGGCAAACTTTTTTTTTTTGATAATATTTAAACAAATTGACATTTTAGATCTGAACTCCACCAGTAACACGTATATCTAAAAATAATTCTAGCATTATTTAAATGAAAAATCATACTTTCTTGAGTTCTTGAACCGGATTTGAATGTAACATGTAAACATGTTGGTGTGGGTACAAAAACACATCAATCTGTGGCCTTATCATCCTCTCACGGTTCCTTACGGTTCGATAGTTTCATCTATTCTGTTTTCTGTGAACTTAAAACCTTTGGATAGTGCATCAAGAACATTTGTTTACATTTAAATAGTAAAAATATTTAGCTTTTGAGCGCCCTCTAGATGATGTTGGCTTTGCTCTGCAGGTTTTTGTACAGAGTTTTACTGTTTCCTGTCACTGTGGGCTGCAGAGCACAGTAGTACACAGCAGAGTCTGACACATGAAGCTTCTGGATCTTCAGAGGAACTGATTTGTCTTTGAGTTCAGCATCAAATCTGTCTTCCTTGAACTCTGGAGAGTTTTCTTTTGTTCCATACGTGTCACGTTTCAACATGTACTTTGGGTAAATGTTCACTTCTTGTTTGTACCAGAACAAATAGGATTGTGAAAAACTGGTCTCAAAGGTACAGTTGAGTGTGAGAGAGTCTCCTTCAGCAGCAATGACTTCTTCTCCTGGTTGGATCACTTTGTCTTCTCCTTTACACTCTGAGGAAGAACAGAACATGCAGAGGAAGAGATGAATCAATAAAGTTGATTGATTAAAGGACAACAATCAGCAGCTTTAACAGCTCTGAATGTACAGCTCAGTAATGTGTTGAAGTGTTTGAAGAGGAAACATGTTGATCTTTGTGTCTTACCAAAGAAAAGAGCAGCAAGAAGAATCCACAGCCAATGTTCCATCTGTACAACAAGGTTTCAATCAACAGGAGAAACTAGCTGATGTTCAACATTCACTCTGACAATTGTTCTCTTCACAGCACCACTTCTTATTGACTGAATGTTGAACACAGTGCTGGAAAGGAGCCTCCGCCCACTTCACCATGTCGCCCTCAGGTGAAAAATAAAGAATTAGTGTCTAGAAGAGGAAAAACAAGGTCAGAACATTCATTTTCTAAACTCATTTTTTCCCTTTCGGGGTCATGGAGCTTCCGGATCCTATCCCGGCCACTCGTGGGCAAAGACAGGGGAAAACCTGGACAATTCACCAGTCTGTCACAGGGCCAAGTTCATAACAGTCATTTTAATTAGTTTATGTCTACACATATAAAAATATGTTTTCATATAAGGTATTTAAAAAAAAATTAAAAAATAAATTTGAGATTAAAAATATTAAAAATATTGTTTTAAAAACATCTCTTTTGGTCTCCCAAACAAAGTCATGATTATGAGACTGTGAACAGAAATGATTGAAGTTGTTTTTCTTTCTAGTCTTGGTTTTGCTGTTCCCTCAAATCTTCTGTCTCACCATTGAACATGTCAGTTTTTGATTCGGTTCATAGTAACAATCAAGAAAAAAAATGTCTGTTCACTGTAGCAAAAAAAAAATGCTTTGTTACACTTACAAGATCATAAAGATGAAAAAAGTACAATTGAAGAATATTGCAAAAATGTATGAGAGCTGCTGACAGATTTATTCAGCAAGTGGCATCTGATATTTAAAGATAACAGCAGAAACTCCAGCTTTTGGAAACATAAGTGTCTAATATTTAAAAATAAAAGTCAATACTGGAAATGCTTTTTCATTTTCACGATAAATCTGCTTCCATTGACTCAAAAATAAAATGAAAAATCAATCCGCCAAACGTCTTTTAGTTTTGCAACACCTCTCATTCTGTCACCTAATTAAAATGGTAAAGAGAGTGGTTTTTGAAAATTCCTTTTCAAAAAATTATTTATTGCATCTGTATAATTCAATTAGAAATATCTAATTTGACAATTAAAATGGATTAACAGAGATGCTTTTTCATTTTCACAAGGTAAAATCATCAATTGACTCAAAAAAATCAACCGCCAAAATGCTTTTTCACTTTCTACTTTAACACCATTTATTCTGTAATGTAATTAAAGCAAAGAGTAAAAAGTAAAATGCAAAGAGAGAATTCCATTTTCACATCCACCCGCAAAAATTGTTGCATAATTTATTTTCAGTCAGCAGTACCAGGGGGAGACGAGGCGATGACATCACTGCTCATTCTTCTTCTTCTGTCACTACTGCGTGTTTGGTGCTGGAAAAAGAGGAACAAATCAAGAATAGAAGATTGTGGACCAAGAGGTTGGGAAATTTTGTCAGAAGCTGGAAAGATCAGCATGGTGAAATCTGTGCACGAGCTGTTGAGGTAGGATTTAGCTGTCCTGCAACATCAAAACCAGAGGAAACAGCAGGAGACGATTTTCTAAATGTGCTTCTATTATCGTTATGATCATTTTTAAGTGCCTGTGCGCTCATCATTTTTTTAATACGTGCAGCCAGTGCTTTATTCTTGGCAGAATGGACCCAGAAGGAGGGTTAGGATTAGGCTAACACGTGCCAACAACAACATTTAGCTTTGGATGTAGTTGAAATCCGCGATGTGCATCTTGGCTGCATTTAAATATATGGGAATAACATCAGCCTTTATTTTCTCTGGACACGACTGGTAACATAAATTCACATGATTGTTTACATGGTTTCTCAGGACTGTGCTTTCCCACATTCAAAAGCTGCCTCCCCCAGCTCACACACTGTCCCAAAGCCGCTCCTCCACTTGGAGACACGGTTCTCCTGAGTCTGGCAGCTCACTCTCGTAGAGCAGCCAGACAGACTGTGGTCCAAAACCTCCTCCGGAGAGCAGACCGTCACAAAGCATGTTTTCTTCTGGTTTTGCTGTTTGAGGTCAGCTGCATCCTCCCTCAACAGCTCCAGCACAGATTTCACTATGCTGAACTTTAGCCGTTTGCTGGTAGAGCCAACATCACAGAAGAAGCGTGAGCACTGTTGTCATCACCCTGGCTCCCCCCTGGAACTGCCCCCCTGAAAAAAAAAATTCTTCAGTTCCCATAAAGTTGATCCCTAAAAGAAGAGATTGTGTCTCCATCTATGATTCCTGGAAAAGTGGAGAGAAGGAAGCCATTAGATGAATGAGATGATGAGTTGATGCAGCAGCTTCAAGCAAACTTGAATCTCTGTTCTTAAACTCACCTAGAATGTGAGATAGAAGCAAAATGAGGTAAAGCAACATGTCTTTGGAGTTCTTGAAGCCACACAGACAGCAGATGAACTCTGTTCTTCCACTATAGCTCAATGAAGAAGACATACTGTCACTGGATGATGTGAATTTCAGTGGGTGGGGCCAATGAGCTCTTTTTCAGTTCAGATCAACCAATCAAAGAGTTTAGTTCCTCAGCTCTGTTTCTGATCTTTACAACTTTATTTCTCTGTTGTCTTTGTTTTCGGTTCGATGATTCAAGAATCAGACCTTTCACAGTGTGTGACGCCCTCTAGTGGATTTTGTGTACTATTGTGTTTTCCCTGCATGTTTTTGTACAGAGATTTGTTGTTTCCTGTCACTGTGGGCTGCAGAGCGCAGTAGTACACAGCAGAGTCTGTCACTGCAGCAGAGGAGATCTGCACATGAAACACTTTTTGCTGTTTGTCATGTGTCACTGAGAACTTCTCTGTTTTTTCTGAAAAGTCCGCCATGATGAACTGTGGAATTGAACTGAGCTTCTGCTGGTACCACTATACATTATAGACAGAACCAGAATATTTGCAGGAGAGAGTGACAGTGTCTCCTTCCAAAGCCATCAGTTCATCTTTCAATGGTTTCAGTAAATCCTCAGAGGATCCTGGAAACAACAAAGATAGATTTCATCATGACATTTGGATTCTAATCTTTAATCTGACTGTCATCATCTCAAAGTAAATCAGTGCAAACATCTCCAGATGTTTCTCCTGTCCATCATCTCTTTTTCCATCTGCATGTTTTGATGACTTACCAGTTTGAAAGGAGACCATCATCATCCAGATGAGAAGCAGCAACATTCTTTTCACTGGTACTGAATGAAGAACAGAGAGAACACAGCAGCTCTTCAGCTCCAACATGAAGCTTCATGTTCTGCTGTGAAGCTCCTCCTCCTCCTGCTGTGGTTTGTTTCTGTGGAGCAAAGCCAGGGACAAACATTTTTTCTGAGTTCTGCAGTCTGCAGAGTGTCAGAAATGGACAGACAGCTGGTTCCAGTTGCAGCAAGTTTAGGATGATAGGGGTCAAGCACAGCTGCGTTCACATAGCTAAAGCAGGGTTGGTTAGGCAGAGATCAGACGCTGGCATGACAATATCAGAGAGCAGGCTTGAACAGCGGTAGTTCAGGCATGGGTCAGGGGCAAAGCGGCAGCCAGATGGAGTCGTGTGAGAATCAGGAAAACGAGAAGTCAGGTCAGGAATTGCCGCTCATTATGCAGGCAGAGTGGCTCACATAATAATTTACACTGAGTGAGGCTTGGTGTGCTGCTTAAGACTCATGTGGGTGATTGTAAATGAGTCAAGTGAGCAGCATCCGGGAACTGCGCGCTGGGGCGTCTGGGAGATGAAGTGCTTTAGTTTACTTGAGACTCCCACTAGTGACCAGAGGAGGAGACAGAGCTTTACCTAATTTTTCAAACCCCATGAATCTTGCAACTTCACTAAAGAGGATGTGAGGAACATCTGTCAAAAATCAGAACTCTGTCTGTTCCTCTGGTCACCGGCGGGAACCGTCCACAGAGTTCTAAACACACTACAACTCGAGCAAACCCCCAGCGCACACGCTCTGGAAGTTGCACACCCAACTCTCATTCATTAAATCAACCACAGTCTACTTAAGCTCTGCACTAAGTGAAGCTCAGTGTGAAATATTGTTTGTGCCCCTCTTCCTTCCTTACCAGTTGTTATAATTGGACCTGATCTTCTGTCTCCTGACCCTGTTTCTGACTCTGTTTGCCTGCTGCCTGCCCCGACTCTCGCCTGGATTTGACCCTGATTAAGCTTTGTGGGCTATTATCTAAACTAATAAACCTGCTGCATTTGGATCAAGCCGTCTGCTTTGTCGTGGTAGGGATAACACCTCAATGGTCATCTTGACCCCAAAGGGTAGCACAAGGGTTAAACACGCATATTAATTGCAAACACATACCATGAAAACACGTCACACCGCATTTTTTATGGTTCGCTTTTTGTAAAAAAGGATGGAAACATAAAAATATATAAAGATTGAAGAATTAATTGAGTTAACATTTCTTTTAGTGACCGTGAGCTGTATAAAGCCCTTCAAGATATGATTGATTAGAAATGAATAGACTTCGGGAGAGTATCCGCGATCAGGCCTCCGTTGTCTACCAATGTCTGATAATTGATAACTAGTCAGGCACGGTCGCTTAAATAGTAATGAATAATAATCTGTTCTTCCACTGCAGCACAATGAGGAAGAAATAATGACACTGAATGATGTGAAGTTCAGTGAGTTCTTTTTTAGTTCAGCTCAACCATTTAAAGAGTTTAGTTGTTCCACAGCAGCTCTGACCCTGATCTTTACTGTTTTATTTCTCTGATGTCTTTGTCTTCAGTCTAATGATTCAACAATCAGTGCTTTCACAGTGTGTGACGCCCTCTAGTGGATGTTGTGTAGTATTGTGTTTTCTTTGCAGGTTTTTGTACAGAGTTTTGTTGTTTCCTGTCACTGTGGGCCTCACAGCACAGTAGTACACAGCAGAGTCTGTCACTGCAGCAGAGGAGATCTGCAGATCCATTTGTCTTTGGTCGTCACTCACTTTAAAGGAAAATCCAGGAACTGGATTCTGTAACTTCAGGCTTGTTCCAGTGTGAGAGATCAAGAACTCTGGAGGTTTTCCAGGAAATTGACGATACCAGTAGAAATAATCATCTCCCTGTGCAGCATTTTTATATTTGTAAGACAGAGTGACAGAGGTTCCTTCCAAAGTGGACTCTTCCTTCTTGACTGCAGTGAGTTCTTCACAGCTGACATCTAAAGGAAGAGAGAAGTCAGATCAGTGATGGACAAACATCAAATGCTGAAATGGATCTTTGAAAGAATCCCATCAACCTGTTCCAATGACTAGAAGCAGCAGAGTGAACACAGATGTCTGCACAGACAGCATGTTGGATGAAGCTGATGTTTGGCTTTTGTGTGTTGAACTGTGTTGAAAGTGGAAGTTTGTGTCTCTTCTATAGTTCACTAACAGCTCAGCTCCTCCCTCAATCTCTCCATCTGCTCTTTCATCTCTTCTTCCTGGTTGGCAGTCTGCTTAAAGGTTTTATGTCCTTCGTTGATGGAAAGTTTAAAACTTTCGTTGTTCTCATGTCTGCTTCCATAAATGTGACAATCATTTATCTTCTTATGGAACAGTACCAGACTCACTGGTCACAGAACTTAAAGTAGCTTCTTTTTTTAACGTTTATCTACAGTTTGTCAGTTGGGAAGCCATGATTGAAAGTTTTGAGCAATTTTTAGGTGAGCACAAATTCTTCTTGCCTTTTTCTTTTTGTCTAGAACATTTATGATTTCATAATAAACAGAGATTCAATTTTATTTACATAGCCCAATTTCCTATTTTTTTATGTACCCCCCCCCCCAAAAAAAAACAAAAAACATGTTGACTCTTGTTCATAATGGTTTATTTATGTTACTAATTTATCACAGAATATTTAACCTAGTGGGGCCAACAACAGCTCAGCCCAGTTGAAGAGTGGTCTGTCCTTTGCTCTTTATGGTTACAGGTTGACTTTTCAATGCATTTAGCAGCAGTTAATAATTCACAGAGCAGGATTGTTTTGTTTAACCTCACATGAGGTTTATTGAAGGTTTTTTTTGTGGGGTTGTATGGTTGCACAGTTGTTGACTCTCTCCTCACAGCGAGAATGCCCTGGTTTGAACCTCAAATAGGACCTTTCTGTGCTTTCTGTGTGGATTTTCCATGTTCTACCTGTGCATGCATTGGTTTCTTCCTCCCACAGTCAAAAAACATGTCATAGGATCATTGGAGTCTCTAATAATTTGTCACTAGGTGGGTGTGTATGTGTATAAATATGTCATTGGTTTGTAAACCCACATATCACTGCAGAAGCATTAAAATCACATGGTGTCAAAAAGAAAATGTAATGATTATTTTGAAGAATGTGATCAATTTGATGCAAAAACTCCAAGTAAACTGAGGCTGTGTCCAAAGTCGAGGGCTGTGTTCCACCTGGGCTGCACTTTTAGACTGTCACAGCGCAGCGACAAGTGCTGTCCAAATTCAACGACTCCTTCAAATGCAGCCAACCTATATCGCCTTCTTTTTTCCCGATTTTAAGGATTGGTCTGGTGTATCCTTCTATGCAGTACATATCCCAAGATGCATTGTGGCCGAACCTGGAGATTTTCTGAAAACAAAGGTGGACTGTGATGCCGGACTCAGAGTGGGAGACAATTACACCATTCAATGTAAGTAAACACATTAAAGTGGTAAGTTAATGGTTTTATCATTAATATAAAACATTTTAAAGTTATTTTGATCTCAACATTTTTACAATCACTGAATACAGGACAGACAGAGCAGCTGAATATCCTCTTGCAGGGGTATGTGGACATTTTTGCTGCCCGAGATGAGGACGTCACCAGGACTAGGCTGATACAGCACCATGACAGCACTGGAGAAGCAGCTCCCCTTCACTTGCGGCCACATAGACTGCCTTTGGCTAAACGGCAGGCTGCAGAGGATTGCATTAGCAGCAGGGCAGCTAACATGATTATTGAGCCATTGGATAGCCCTGGACTGCACCTGTAGTCATGGTCTGATAAAAAGACAAAGGATGGCGCCCCTGTGTGGATTACAGAAGTCTGAACGTGGTAATGAGGAAAGATTGTTTTCCCCTGCCATGGATTGACGATGCTCTGGACTATGCTGCTGGGTCCCAGTGGTTTAGCTCCTTGGACTTGAAGATAGACTACTGGCAAGTTGAGCTGGCAAAAGATGACAGAGCTAAGACTGCTTTTAGCATTGGACAGAGACTGTGGCAGTTTATTGTAATGCCACATTTGAGCAACTCATGGAGCGGGTCCATCCATCCATCTTCCTCCGCTTATCCGGAACTGGGTCGCGGGGGCAGCAGACGGAGCAGAGATGCCCAGACTTCCCTCGCCCCAGCCACTTCCTCCAGCTCCTCTGTGGGGACCCCGAGGCGTTCCCAGGCCAGCCAAGAGATGTAGTCTCTCCAGCGTTTCCTGGGTCTGCCCCGGGGTCTTTGCCCATTGGGACATGCCCAGAACACCTCTCCAGGAGGCTTCCGGACTAGATGCCCGAGCCACCTCAACTGGCTCCTTTCGATGTGGACAAGGGCCCCTGTTTTGACATATCCTGATCCTGAACAGTCTTTTGTTTTAGACACTGATGCCAGTGGCGTGGGAGTTGGTGCTGTGCTGGCCCAGCCTCGAGAAGGTGGGGAGAGAGTGGTGGATTTTTACAGCTGTTGTCTCAAGAAACCAGAGCAAAACTGATGCATCACCAGGTGAGAGCTACTAGCTGTGGTTTTGGCAGTGAAGCATTTCTGGACTTAACTGCTCGACACCTGGTTCACACTTCGGACCAACCATGCCTCTCTCACCTGGCTGCCAAACTTCCGTCAGCCAGAGGGTCAGGTGGCTAAATGGATTGAGGTGCTTCAGGAGTACAACTTCTCCATTCAACACCGACCAGGACAGCAGCACACCAACAATGAGGCACTCCTCCGGCACCCCTGTCTCATTGAGGAGTACAGATACTGAAGGCGACAGGAGGAGCAGAGTCAGGGAACAGTGGTAACTGTCGCTGCAGCAGTGATATCGCCACAGGTGCATGGTGATTGGCCACGGCTGTTTTCACAGGAGCAGCTACAAAAGATGCATGAAGCAGAGCAAGTTTTGGCTGAGCTCCACAGTGACCAGGGAGGAGCTTTGAAAGCCGACTCTTCGCTGAGGTGTGCAACAGCCTGGGGGTGAAGTAGACCCAGACTACACCACTCCATCCACAGAGGGATGGTTTGTTGGAGCGCTTCAATTGGACTTTAGCCACACAGCTTGCCACACTGACCAGTATGCATCAGAGAGACTGGGACCAACATCTATCCCTAGTTAGGCTTATTGCACAGCAGTGTAGGAATCCTGTCAGTGCACACATGTACTACTGATGTTCGGCCGGGAACTACGTACACCTGTGGTCCTGGTGTTTGGCGCTGCACCCGAGCCGGAGATCACAGGAGATCTTGAACTAGACTATGTGCGGTTGAAGGACAGGTTTTGGGAGGTGCATCATCTGGTGACAGAAGCCCAATGAGGAGCAAGGGTCAAACACAAGTGGGTATATGATTTACGAGCCCACCGACCTATGTGTAACATGATTACACATAGATGGATGTTTTCATAACAAATTACTTAAATACAACTTTTACTGAAGTCAAATAAGAAAAATTTATTTTAAAATTAATTTATGCAATAAAAGAAGTCACATGATAAAAAGAACATTTAACACTATTTTGGTCTGATTTTTGGGAGACAGAGTGTGGGTGCACTGCCTGGTCAGGAAGCGAGGACTCTCACCCAAGCTCATGAGCCACTGGCAAGGACCTGGAGAGATTATAGAACAGATCTCCAAGGTGGTGTATCGGGTGCGCCTGCCGGGTCGGGGTCAGAGGGTCGTGCTCCATAGGAACAAGCTGGCCCCTTACCACCCTTTGGCTTCTTCCACACAGACAGACAAGGACAGTTTTGCAACTGCTGTGGGTGATGTTGGTGACTCAACAGCAAGGCCGACCTGGACACAAAGGCAGCCAGCTCGGTTCAGGGACTATGTGTCACGGTGCCACCGGCTGGTACCCCTCCCCTCCCTGCTCCTTCATTGGAACCAGCTGACCTGCATCATCTCATCACCTGGCAGACCTTCTTAAGGAGATCCATCCCAGCATACTACGCCAGTCCGTTATACTCACTCCGGTGCTTACGTCTGGCCTCAGGTCTAGTAACTTCGCTCTAGCAAATTCGAAGCCTTGTACTTACCCTTGTCTCATGCCTTCAGGTCATCTCACCACTGGTCACGCTGGTTCCTCGCCTCGTTCCTGTTTCGCCGTCCTCGGCTCCACCTCTCGCTCCAAGCTGTGCTCGCCGTCCTCGGCGCTTTACCTTGTCACAGGCTGTCTACGCCGTCCTCGGCTCCACCACTCGCTCCAGACTGTGCTCGCTGTCCCCGGCGCTCCACCTCGTCACAGGCTGTGTACGCCGTCCTCGGCGCTCCACCTTCATCACTTACTGTCTACGCCGTCCTCGGCGCTCCTCTTCGTCCACGACTCTCATCCCCTCTCAGATTAAAACTTCTGACTCTGCCTCGTCTCCTGAGTTTCTTCCGGGTTCCAGCATCTGGGTCTCCATAGAGTTCGATCATGACAGAACGGACTGGCCAATACCCAGACCCAGCTGACCCGGAAGGACTCCGTCTGGCCGTCACCCACCAAGGCGTCGCTCTAGGGCGACAAGCGGAATCCTTAAATCAGATGGCGGTCACCCAGCAGGACCTTTCTCGTCGTTTGGACAGTATCGCTCAGACTCTGATGGAGCTAACTAGCCAAAGACCCCCGACCGTCACAGCCGGCAACACGGTGGCCGCCGCCGCTAGTCCGGTCCCTGCTACGGATACCAATGCTAAGGAAAACATCCGGCTCCTCCCCGAGTGCTTCCTGGGTGACGTAGGAGCTTGCGGAGGTTTCCCTCCTGCAATGTCATTTGATTTTTCAACAGGCTCCTTGTCATTACCAGGCAGACCACAGCAAGATCACTCTTATTTTGATTTGATTTGAAATGGTTTATTTCAAGCAATTAAGTACAAATAATACACAACAGCAATATAATCATCAGTTATACATTGCTTGAAAGGGAGTGGAAGGAAGTGAATTTATATAATCCCACCCCGTTATACTGTAACCATTTTATTACATGATTTATCAATATCCGGTTCCCAGTTTTTATCAGACAGAATTGAAAATCATAAGATATCGATAAAGCACATGACAAAGATGAATTACTTAAGTATTACGTCAAAAATAACTATTTTAGAAATCAACATGGCAAATGCAGATCAGTCATCTGAAATGTATGCAGATTATGTTACTTATAAAAGCCATTCATATGAATAAAACATAATACTATATCACTAAAGTAGACACAACACTGTTTCAGGAATTTTCATAGCAAAATTTCATCAAGTATCAAAAGTTAAAAACATGTGCAAAATTATGCTACATTAGGAAAGATTTTTGAATCAATTTATCAATTTTTGGAGAAAGTGAAGTAATATCATTAAAAGTCAGTCAAATTAACAATTTTCAATAAGTGATTAATCATTTGTTTTTGTTTTTTTTCTTTTTTTTTATAATAAAGTAATGCTGTAGTGGAAAAGATAAAAGGGTCCATAACTATCGATTGTCCAAGGTTGGCATTTCTTCTTTTACTGATAACAGCCGTACTTCTGGGTTTAAACATAGTTAATAGTTCTCTTCGATGTTATGTCTGCAGACATTAGATTCAGGTCCATATCCTTCTTCAGCTGATATCAGCGACGGTGAAAGTTGAGGTCAAGTTGCCTGCAGGTCAAAACTCTGCTGTTATTCAGGTTACGTCAGACATACAGAGAATGTGAGGAATCCAGGCGTCATATTTTTTGAAATTATTTGGCTCTTTGGTTTATTACTCCATGTTGTTTCAGACAACCGTGGTCAAACACTTCTCAAAGTCCTTCATGGTGCTCACAACCAGAACCTTGGATCGGTCCTCTGGACCGAGCGGTTTGACGTAAATCCTGCAGCCTTTAACCCAAGTGTTCTCAATCTGCTTACGCTTCCTGAGAAGCCTGGCATGTTTGGCGATTTCAGCATTCCTTCTGGTCAGATGGTCGTTCAGATAAGCAGCAGATCCCTTCAGATTCTTCCTTTGATTCATCAAAGCTAGCTTGTGTTTGTGATTCACAAACCTGATGAGGATCGCTGGTTTATCCGTCTCCTTTCTCCTGGGGAGCAGGTGGCAGGTCTCGATGGTATTGAGATTCAGGGAAATCCCTTTAGATGTGAGAAATGAATGTATTTGCTGCTCCAAAGACTCTGCCCCGATCACCGTATTAGCACTGCTAGCTACGCTAGCGCTAGCATTAGCAGTGCTTGCTCCTGCTGTCAGTTTCGCTCGAGGCTTGATTGGTACTCCAGTGAGAATGACATTATTCATCCTTACTTGCTGTTCCACATCGTCCAGTCTTTTCTCCAGAATCTCAACCTGGTTTTCTTGCTGCTCGTTTTGAGCCCGAAATCTTCGGAACTCTTCCATCATCTTCCAAAGTGGAGTTAGCTTAGCCGACACTTGTTCCATAAAACTTTTCAGCGTTTCTTGATTAATGTCAAGAGTCTTTTTGAGGTCTTCGTATTCCTGGGGTTTCTTCGGGGGCACGGTTAGCTCTCTTTTTTGGGGAAAATCAACCTTTTAAGTAATTTGAAGATAGTTGTATTCGCAGAGAGGCACACCCTGCCCGTAACCCGGAACCGGACCATTATTGTGAACGCTCTTCGAGGCAAGGCGCTTCAATGGGCGCAGGCTTATCTGACTGCTAATCCCATTTATCAAACCTCTTTCGAACGCTTTCTAGGAGAATTTCGACTGGTTTTCGACCAACCCCGCAAGGAGGAGGAGGCTACCCGTCGACTGCTAAACCTAAAACAACGCCACAGATCCGTGAGTGACCATCTGATTGATTTTCGGATTCTAGCGGTCGAGGCGGGCTGGCCGGATGTAGCCCTTAAAGGGGTGTTCTATCAATCCCTCAGTGACTCTATCAAGGATCATTTATGCTCTCAGCCAGAAGCCAACTCATTTGAGGAACTCGTGACAGCAGCCTTACGTTCCGACGTTCGCCTACGGGAACGTCAGGCGGAACGCTCCCGCCTAGACAAGAAGATTAATTCTAATTCTCCCTCTTCCTCTCCAGCCGCTAACTTCGTTCATGTCGTCTCCCACGATTCAGTTGGACGCTCTGCAGAGGAGCCCATGCAGATTGGCTATTCTAAGCTTACCCCCGAGGAGCGGCAGAGGTGAAGAGAGGAGGGGGCCTGTTTCTACTGTGGCCAAGCCGGTCACCTTGTTCATCAGTGTAAGCTTCGTTTAAACTCCCGAACCCCCCGTTAGAAGGCAGGCCACGGGCGGGTCAATCTTCTCTCTCCACCGAGAGACATTTTCTTTATTTACCTGTCAAGTTAAGTTTTTCTTCTAGTATTTTTGAAGGTAAAGCCCTTATTGACTCTGGAGCTGAGCAGAGTTTCATTGATGACTGTCTTGTTTCTGAGCTTAACCTCCCCACATAACGTTTGGATATCCCTGTCAGGGCGGCCGGATTGGGTGGTCATGTCCTCGCTCACATAACCCACCGTACTAAGGCCGTTCGTCTCATCACGTCTGGTAATCATCACGAACTCATTCAGTTTTACATTACCAAAAACCCCCAGTCTCCCATCATTCTAGGGTTTCCCTGGCTTCACGCTCATAACCCCCAGTTCGATTGGGTTAATCTCCACGTTACCAACTGGAGCACTACCTGCATCGCTAATTGTCTTCGTTCCGCCATACCCTCGGTTTCTCCTTGTTGTGATCCAGATCCTGAGGAGATCGATCTTTCTAAAGTACCTCCGTGCTATCACGAGTTTAGGACCGTTTTCAGTAAGACCAGGGCTGGTTCTCTTCCTCCCCACAGGCCGTACGATTGTTCCATCGAACTAGGAGGCTATTTAATTTATCATGCTTCGTCTGAGTTCTTTTGGAAGCAATTGATCAGTCCACCTAAAAGAAGATGAAGGAACATAAAGCTGCAGCTCAGACAGGTGCTAAACCATAAAAAATTTGAAAACGAAATTGATGTTGGATCACTCACCTCGTGTTAACAATGTCATTATTTGTTGTCTATTGTAGACATTTTATTTTACGTGTCTTTTCTGTCATTTAGTTGCACTTCATGAGATCATAAATAAACAATAGATATTTTTGGTGTTGCACAAAATAGAAAAATGCCAAATATTTTTGGAGTAATCCCAGTAATGAGTTCTATGATTTTGTTTTAAATGTTTTATAAGACCTAAAGATGATATTCACAGTAACAGATTTAAAAAAAAATCAAATCCGTCTGATACGTTTCACAAAGACACACACAGGACGTCACACACCAAGAAATGAAAATAAACAAAATAGCAAAGAAAACGGAATGCTTTTATTTGTTATTTCTTATTATTATATCCAGGCTTTTTTGTTTTGTTCTGCAGCACGTTAATTTTTGTATAATTCTGACAGAATATATTTTCATGTAGAGCAAAATATTAAATGTTATTTAAGGTTTAACTTGAGTTATGATTGATTAATATTCTTGTTTTATTGATATTTATGTTCAAAATTTTAGGTTTTAAAGGTTTAAAAGTTTAGCTTTAGTTTGTTCAATAAATGTTTGTCTTTTTCGGCCCAAAACCTAAAAAGTTTTTCAAAATCTTTTCAAATTTGCCGTTTATTAAATTGTTTTATTTTTCTTTTGTTTACTTTTTATTTGCACCAAGTAGTTCTTCTAAACTTGTTTCCTACAGCATAATCATGTTCTAACAAGAACTATCTCTGGGTTTATACTTCAATCAGTTCTGTTTTCTACATACATGAGGCTTTTTAGTGTTAGAGCGCCCTCTAGTGGATGTTGTTGTGTTTCCCTGTTGCAGGTTTTTGTACAGAGTTTTGTTGTTTCCTGTCACTGTGGGCCTCACAGCACAGTAGTACACAGCAGAGTCTGTCACTGCAGCAGAGGAGATCTGCAGATCTATCTGTTTGTTTTCAACTTGAATCTTCAGTCCTTCAATTTTTATAATTCCTATCTGTCCTGAAGAAGAATGAGAGACCAGGAACTCTGGAGGTTTTCCTTGAAACTGTCGATACCAAAAGAAATAACTGTTTGTTGACAGTTTGGGATATTTGTAGGACAGAGAGACAGAAGTTCCTTCCAAAGTGGACTCTTCCTTCTTGACTGCAGTGAGTTCTTCACAGCTGACATCTAAAGGAAGAGAGAAGTCAGATCAGTGATGGACAAACATCAAATGCTGAAATGGATCTTTGAAAGAATCCCATCAACCTGTTCCAATGACTAGAAGCAGCAGAGTGAACACAGATGTCTGCACAGACAGCATGTTGGATGAAGCTGATGTTTGGCTTTTGTGTGTTGAACTGTGTTGAAAGTGGAAGTTTGTGTCTCTTCTATAGTTCACTAACAGCTCAGCTCCTCCCTCAATCTCTCCATCTTCTCTTTCCTCTGTTCTTCCTCTTCTCTCTTCTCTTCCTCCGGGTTAAGCCTTAGTCACATCTCCCCCTACAGGTGGATTTTGGCTGTCTGAAGGTGAAATGAGCAAACCTGTATGGGGCATGGAGGTGACCAGAACAAAATAACAAAGTTGTAGATCGCTCTGTGAGCCCATAAAGTGTAAATGTTCATTCACATTTTTTTCTACTGGAAGTCTTTGAGCAACAGGTCATTTTAAACATTTATACAACACACAAATTTAAGTTAGGGTGAAGTAGCTGAGATGCAGGCGTGTTGTATGTCTTTTAAAAGTAGTCTTATGAACTATGCAAGCCCAGCTGTTCATGTAATCAGAAAATGAGACAGTCGTATTTTTGTTACGTGCACACCCTTGTGTGTTATTCGTGCATGGTAAGTGAAGTTAAGGGACAGTAATCTCAATTTATTAATTCAATATTGAAACTGCTGGAGACAGAAAAAGTTGCAGCAGCATCGGTTCTACACCAAGAACTGCAGCAGAAAGTAAAAAACATGGTCAGAGTTTAAAAACGAGTGAAAAAAATAACCTTTGATTATTGTTGGAGTCTCTAAATCACAGAAAATACAAATGAGAAAATCGGTCCTTCATCAACAGATGAGATGATAGCCAAAAAAAAAGATGAACACAGAGGTTGATTATGATGTCAGATAGTTGTAGATTACAGTATGTTTTGTAATTATCATACTAAACTGAAACACATGTGGACAGAAGAGTCTTTCGAGCAGAAACTTGTGGAAGGTTTATGTGGAACAGGTTTGTCAGTAACAGGCATGTTCAGCATATCAATGGTGGAAGTGAAAATTTTCAGCTAGATGTTCAGGTGATGCTGCTGCTGGAACCACAGTTTTATCAAAATGTTTCTTCCTTGAAAACGAAGAAACTTTGTTACATCAAGGAGTTCCTTGATGTCCTTCTGGCTGAAGTTTCTTCTTCTTGCTGTTTTTTTTTTCCTCTAAGTTGACCTGAGCTGGTTTAGATTCTTTGATGTCCTTCAAACTGATTGGATTTTTTACTCAGTTATATTTTTGTAAATGTTTTACCTGAACAGGCCGCAAAATGTTTGTTTCCAATGTTTAGATAGTGTTCCTCAGGGCTCATTGTGAGTTTCTTTTTGTTTTTTGTACATCAATGATGAATGTTTAAAATGTAATGAACTTAGTTCATCTTGTTATTGATTCCTAATCTGGGATGACACATCTGGGATAAAGAGGATCTCATCTGTGTCTGAGTTTTCAGTCTTCATGTTTTGTGGTTAACTGTGGGAGTTACACTTCACAGAATGAACCACCTGTTGATGACACGCCGCTGTTGAAGCCAGGTCTCTGAAACACGCCACTTCTCCTCTGTGAAGAAAAAGAGGAAACAGCAGGTCTCAGAGCACAAAGCTTGAGGTTTTTTGTTCTGTCTGATCCTCATAAAGAAGTTTTAGCAGAAAGTAGAGTCAGTTTGGAGCTAAATGCTAATATACCAGCTGTTTGTTCAAAGCTTTGAATCAAAGTAAATCAGAAAAAGAATGAGATGGCCCTCCTGTGTCAGCAATAAGGAGCTTTTTCTCACAGGAAGTGGATTCATCTGTGCTGTGAGGCTGAGTTGATGTGTTCTTCAGACTGACAGAAACTCTGAGAGAAGAAGAGACAGAAGAGAGAACAATGTCTGACTCCTCATCTCTGTTGGTGACCTGGATGTTCACATTGACAGGGTTCACATTTAACAGAGATCCAAACATTTTTGAGAAAATGGAGATAGTAAAAGACTAGTCCAGTTTTCAACGACCAGAACAGAAGCCACAGTTCTCTTCTCTGGAACAACTTCATGGACTTTATATTTAGGTGGATGTGTTTCATGTGACTAGAGGCGTCCACCAGTCTCTTCTTCATCTTGATGGTTTCTCTCACTATTATGTTTTACACCAACTTTGTGGATTTCCATCACAGAAGACACCAACAAACATTCAGCCACAGCTTTGGAACAAAACCTCAACACTGGAGGATTGGAACAAGATACACTCAAACTCAGAGACCCCTGCCATTCTCAGGAGGTGGTTGAAACAGACATGGTAGCAGTGGCTGTTCTACCTTGAATTACTCCCTGGGCAAGATCTTCCCCAGCGCCCCCCATAGAGTCACTTTGTCCATGTCAACTGACATGTTTTATTGTCATTGAAATAAATAAATTGATACAAGAGACGTTTATCAGAATTCTGCACTGTATTATCACAGTTATCAGAACATAAAAAATAAAAGACCATAAGCATGGCAAAAATACAGTTAGGTAGGAAAATATTTAATCAAACACAATATTGAATAAATAATATAAAATAAATATTATACAGCACAAATCTTTTATCACACAAATGACACAATAAAATAAATATATCTGCAGCACCATTGCACTAAGAACAGAAAACACTAACTAAAACCTAACCTTTCTACCCTTCCTTGATGCAAACTCGTCAATAACGTCATCATATGAAATCTGCTCCCCTACTGAATGAGTGATACAAACAACGGCAAGGTTAGTGAGTCGCTCCTGAGACATCGTTGACCTTAGATATGATTTGATCAACTTGAATTTTGAAAAGCTCCTCTCTGCTTGAGCCACAGTGACTGGCAAGGTGAGTGCAATCCTGAGAGCAGTCCAAAAGTTGGGATATAAAGTGGTGGACAAAATTGTTGGTACCCCTCAGTTAAAGAAAGAAAGTCCACAATGCTCACTGAAATGACTTGAAATGTTCAAAAGTAACAATAAATTAAAATCTACTGAAAATTAAATAATCAAAATCAGCCATTACCTTTGAGTTGTTGATTAACAGAATTGTTTGAAAAAACAAACTACTGAAATAGTTTGTTTTTTTAAATAATTCTCAGGTTTAAATAATAACTCAGGTATGTCCTTTCATTGACATCACAGCTGTTTTCAAACCCATAATTAGTCAGTCTGCTATTTAAAGAGAAACAAATAGTCACGTTACTGTTTGGTGAAAAGTTGTGTCCCACACTAAACATGGACAACAGAAAGCGAAGGAGAGAATTGTCCCAGGACATTAGAAACACAATTATAACCAAACATTGTAAAGGTAAAGGCTATAAAACCATCTCTAACCAGCTTGAAGTTCCTGGGCAAATATTATTCAAAGGTTTAAGACCCACGGGACAGTAGCCAACCTCCCTGGACGTGGCTGGAAGAGGAAAATTGATGACAAATTGAGGAGACGGATAGTTGGAACTGTATCCAAAGAGCCCAGAACAACCTCCAAAGACAGTAAAGGTGAACTCCTAGATCAAGGTACATCAGTGTCAGATCGCACCATTCGTGGTTGTTTGAGCCAGAGTGGACTTCATGGGAGACGACCAAGGAGGACACCACTGTTGAAAGGAAATCATAAAAAAGCCAGATTGGAATTAGCAAAAATGCATGTTGACAAGCCACAAAGCTTCTGGGAAAATGTCCTTTGGACAGATGAGACAAAACTGGAGCTTTTGGTAAGGCACATCAGCTCTATGTTGGTAGACTCAAAAATGAATCATACAACGAAAAGAACACTGTCCCTACTGTGAAACATGGAGGAGGCTCAGTTCTGTTTTGGGGCTGCTTTGCTGCATCTGGCACAGGGTGTCTTGAAGTTGTACAAGGTCAAATGAAATCTCAAGATCATCAAGGCATTCTCGGTAGAAAAATGCTGCCTAGTGTCAGAAAGCTTGGTCTCAGTCGCAGGTCATGGGTCTTCCAACAGGACAAGGATCCAAAACACACAGCCAAAAACCCCCAAGAATGGCTAAGAGAAAAGCGTTGGACTATTCTGAAGTGGATTCTATGAGCTCAGATCTGAATCCCATTGAACATCTGTGGAAGGAGCTGAAACATGCCATTTGGAGAAGACACCCGTCAAACCTGAGACAACTGGAGCAGTTTGCTCATGAGGAGTGGGCCAAAATACCTGTGGACGGGTGCAGAAGCTCATTGACAAATACAGAAACCATGTAACCCTTGTACTATCCTAGGCACGTTAACATTGGGAGTTGGGTCATCTAGACCCACTAGACAGTGCTCTGAACCTTTTTTCTTCAATTATTTGTGATCTTTACTGGTGTCCATGGATTACATGAAATCTTTCCACCTTTATCCACCTTTGTCATCGTAGGAATAACATGTCAATGTAAGGGTGGGGTCATCAAAGATAGCACAAGGGTTAAATGCAGTCATTGCCTCAAAAGGTTGTGCAACAAATATTAAGTTATGGTTACCATCATTTTTGTCCAGCCCTATTTCATTAGTTTGTTTTTTAAACAGTTTTTAAATAGTTTCATTAAAATAATTCTGTTAATCAACAACTCAAAAGTAATGGCTGATTTTGATTATTTAATTTTCAACACATTTTAATGTATTGTTACTTTTGAACGTTTCAAGTCATTTCAGTGAGCATTATGGACTTTCTTTCTTTAACTGAGAGGTACCAACAATTTTGTCCACCACTGTGTTTCTGATAGATCCTTATCAGACATGAAATTGATGAGCTCAAGGAGACTTAGAGTTGTTGATGGTAAGTTAGGCAAGTTCTTGATTTCCAGAACAAGCTCTCTCCTGTCCAAATCACAGTTCCCTTCAAAATGCAGTATGTCGTCTAGTAAATTGCATTGCTCCACCAGTTCCTCATCTGCTATATAGGCCTTATAAAAAACATTTATGAATTGGAAATTTAAATTCTATATCAATCTCTACTTCAGAGAAGAAGAATTAGCTCATGTTTGCTGTCTTCAATCCTTTGAAATTTTCTGACCATAGAGTTGTAGTAAATGGTAAATGTTCATATTTAAAACTACCACCAGATTTATGAAAATTTTTATTGACTAATAATAGAATTTATGTAAGTACACAAAAATAAACTTCAAACATGCAGGCTCAAAATTAAACCCTAAATCGTCAGTTAACTCAGCAGCAGCAACATGCTACCATCACAGCTTATTTACCACTCGTAAACTATAAAACAGCAAAACACAACATTTTGTGTTACAGCAGAGCAGACAGACACACCAATCATAACTAATGTTACAAGTTAAGACAGAGCAAACATTTAAGAATAAAATCTTAAAAATCATGTTATTTGCAACATTTGGGCCTACTTCTGTCTTGGTCATCGACCAAAAAAAAAGTTTTCATCGACAATGTTGTGGTTGCAGGGCCAGATAAGCATAAGAAAAAAAGTACCCTTATCTTTATCTCTATTCTCCTCTCCTTCTTTTCTTTTTTTCTAAATTAGGCACCAGATGGCTTTGACCTTTTTTTTTCCATATTTCAGATTTTTTTGGCATTTAGCAATAAATGTCCTCATGAAGGCATCAAGTCTCTCGACTAAACCAACTGTCACCTTAGTGACAACATGTTTTGTGTTCCCATTTTTTATTTGGGCATTTCACAAAAATTAACCCAACGATTTTTTTTATACCTTTATTAAAATTTAGGTTATAGATTGCCCGTATTGCCCATGCCTAAAACCGCTACTGCATGGTAGATAAAGATTTGTCTGAAATTCTTTACCAAATGCTACCAGCAGACCCTCTCCACATGTTTGGGCCTGGAGGTCTCTAAACAAACTCATCACAGCTTAGCCTCTCTCTTCACTCAGGGGTCCAGAACAAAAAGCTGAAGGTCACTTGATGTCTTTAAAGATTTCTTTCAAGACACAATCAGCTCTTGGAAAAGTCTGTCATTTACCAGAAGAATGAATTCACTCTTTGTGTTGTTGTTTTTTCAACAGCAGAAAGTCCACTGATGACAGTGATGGAGGTCAGGGATGGAAATGAAGTCTCTTTAACTTGTTCAGGTGGTGGAAATTTCCATGATGGATGTAAAAGTATGACTTGGATCTATGATGATTCAACAAACACAGTAACTCTGTTTGAACATGGAAAGATTCACAAAGATGCTGGATCTAAATCAGAAAGACTGAATCTCTCTGAGGATTGTTCTCTGGTTCTGAAGAAGATCACAGCTGAGGTTGAAGGTCGATACTCCTGCAGACTGTCCAGACCCTTCAGATCACAACTCACAGATGTTGTTGTTCGTCTGACTATCATTGATGGTGGGTTCCCATTCTCATATCTGAATCTCTGTCATCATCAGAGCTGAAGGCATCCTTAGTTTGATCTTTCTGGATAAATGTATGGAATCAAACGTCTGATTTGTCCTCTTTTAGAATAGGGAACAACCAGTAAAACACCCTGGTGGAGCTCAGAAACTATGCTAACATCAGATACAAAAACATCTGTTGAAAGAAAACAAAGTCCTGCAAGTTTGTTAAAAAATATCAGAGAAATATGAGGAGGCCAGAGAAGTTGTTGCTATTTCTGTGTGAAAGATGATGAAAATGTTGAGAATGATGGGATTGTGTTTCCAGTCTCTTCCTGGAGGATCTTCTATGTTCCTGTGGGCTTAGCAGTTCTCGCTGTCATCACTGTGTTGGTCATCATGAAGACAACAACAAAGATGAGAACATCAGACTGTTCCAAACACAGACTCCAACCAGAACCAATAAACACAATCTGATGTTCTGCTAAGATCTCCCAGAGTGATGATGATGATGTCCTGAGTGATGAAGACATGCAGGTTTCTCTGCACCAATGAAGACATGAACACATTTCTGAGCTGCAAGTCTTCATGCTTCAGTCCATTCACCAGCAGGTTTTGTTTATTTGAGGTAAACTCTGGGCTTGGAATTTGCTGCATGCAGAAAAAAGAATTTCCCCATTGTGGGATAAATAAAGTCTTATCTATCTATCTTATCTGTCTATTATTCTGAAGTTAGCATTTAGCATTAGCATCTGTGTTAGCAAAACAGATTTAGCAAAAGCGCAAAGATATTAGCAGTACCTAAAATGAAATCTAAGATTGTTTCCGTTTCACATGGTACAGTAATACAGGTACATTGCCTGTCCATCATGATGGGGGATCTCTCCTTCAAGTGGACAGGAGGTTTTTTTGTTCTGGAATCTTTATTTTTTTGTTTTTTAAGTTTTCCTTATGGTGAAAGAAGGTCTAATGGAAGAGATGCCAAGTTTAGTTTAGTCTGTTTAGTTAGTTTAGTTTAGAATTTTCCTATTAAATTCTATGTCTTCATGATCTTTATAATTTTATGTTATATAGAAGAACTGGTATGAAGCCCATTGAGACGACTGTTGTTGTCATATTGGGCTATATAAACAAAATTAAATTGAATTGAATAATAACTGATTTTGTAAGCTTTGTATGATATTTAGAAAACAATTTTAGTGGTTGATGTGGATCATCTGCTCATGTGAATCCTCCCACAGTGTTTCATTAGCAGCTGTAACCACAGAGACTCTGATCAAACAGGAATGAACAGAATCCATCTGATATGAAGCTGTGCTTTGAAAACCACTTCCCTCCTCTTTGAAGAGTAGTCCCATATCTGTCTTCAGGTTTTTGTACAGCCTCTTCTACACTTTGGATCACTGTGCTCTCTGTAGAGCACAGTAGTAGAGAGCTGTGTCTGCCAGGGTTAACTCTCTGATGATCAGTTCAGTTGATGTGTCTGTTGTTCTGGATTCATATCGTTTATCTGGAATAAGTTCATTGTTGCTGTACCTTTTTGCTCCTTTCCAGAGAATAAACTGAGGAGCCTGAAGGTCAAAATCATGTTTGTACCAATAAAGATAGATATAGCTATCATATGTCTGATAGTTACATTTCATTGTAACAGATTTTCCTTCAGTTCCTGTAAGTTGATCTTGATCAGGAGAGATTGTGTCTCCAGCTGTGAGTCCTGGAAAAAGTGGAGAAAATGAAGCCATTAGATGAATGAGATGATGAGTTGATGCAGCAGCTTCAATCAAACTTGAATCTCTGTTCTTAAACTCACCTAGAATGTGAGATAGAAGCAAAAAGAGGTAAAGCAACATGTCTTTGGAGTTCTTGAAGCCACACAGACACCAGATGAACTCTGTTCTTTCACTGCAGCTCAATGAGGAAGAAATAATGTGACTGGATGATGTGAAGTTCATTGGGCTCTTTTTCAGATCAGCTCAACCAATCAAAGAGTTTAGTTCTTCCACAGCAGCTCTGTCTCTGATCTTTACTGCTTCATGTCTCTGTATACTTTTTCTTCAGTAGAATGACTAAACAATCAGTGCTTTCATAGTCTGTGACACCCTCTAGTGGATGTTGTGTAGTATTGTGTTTTCTCTGCAGGTTTTTGTACAGAGTTTTCTTGTTTCCTGTCACTGTGGGCTTCACAGCACAGTAGTACACAGCAGAGTCTGTCACTGCAGCAGAGGAGATCTGCAGATCCATTTGTCTTTGGTCGTCGCTCACTTTGAAGGAATATCCAGGAACTGGTGGTGAAATTGGTGTTCCTGTTCCAAAGTGTGAGATCAAGAACTCTGGAGGTTTTCCTGGAAATCGTCGATACCAGAAGAAATAATCACCTCCTGTTGCAGCATTTTTATATTTGTAGGACAGATTGACAGAAGTTCCTTCCAAAGTGGACTCTTCCTTCTTGACTGCAGTGAGTTCTTCACAGCTGACATCTAAAGGAAGAGAGAAGTCAGATCAGTGATGGACAAACATCAAATGCTGAAATGGATCTTTGAAAGAATCCCATCAACCTGTTCCAATGACTAGAAGCAGCAGAGTGAACACAGATGTCTGCACAGACAGCATGTTGGATGAAGCTGATGTTTGGCTTTTGTGTGTTGAACTGTGTTGAAAGTGGAAGTTTGTGTCTCTTCTATAGTTCACTAACAGCTCAGCTCCTCCCTCAATCTCTCCATCTGCTCTTTCATCTGTTCTTCATCTTCTCTCTGCTCCTCTTCTTCCTGGTTAACAGTCTGCTTAAAGGTTGGATGTTCTTCATTTATGCAAAGTCAAACTTAAAATGGCTCCTTTGATCATTTTTATCTTCAGTTTGTCAGATAGAAAGCCATGATTGAAAGTGTTGAACGTGTTTCAGTTGAACAAAAGTTTTTGTTGCATTTTTCTTTTTGTCTAGAAAATTTATGATTTTTAGGTCCTGCGGTCCTGCTGGCCCTGGCCTGGGTGGCGGTCTTGGTCGCCCGGGGGGCGGTTGTTCCCTGCCTGTTCCCGTGTGGCGTTGGGGGGATTCCGGCTGCCGCTGCTGCTGCTGCGGCGGGGGTCTGGGTGTGGGGGTGGCTGGGCGCTCCTCCTCCTTCTTTTCACATTCCACCATCCATTTTAGAAAAACATAAACACTCACCTGAGCACAGGTGTTAGCTCACCTTTGCACTAATAGTTTGCATGATTGAATGAATGAAAGATTTCACACTAGTGGGTTTAAAGGCATAGGTATGCGTTTTTGAACACTATCTATTTTGTGTACATGTTGACATGTGGATATTTTTGCAGCTAGCAGGTTTGTTGATAACATTTGAATGTGTGTGGACAGGCCCCGCCCTTTTTGTACTACATTTGAGCCTTGCCGTAATGATAAACAACCAGTAAACTTGTCTGCTCTATGCTGCTTCATGGTCTTACCCCCCCCTCCCACTATCACCCCCCCCCCCCCCCCCTCTCTCTAACGTCCCTCTCTCATCTACCCTCCTTTCCTTTTCCGTCCGGTCCAACACCAAAGATTTTCAAACATAATTGAAATGAATAAAGTTTGGCCTCAATTACAAAAGGGGTTTATTCAGACATACCTTTGGTTTGTCTGAAGATTAATAACCCCTCTTGTTAAAGTAAAATATGTCCAACACAAAAGGCCCTCAGCTCTCATCTGTCTGCCTAGCTGTTGGACAGGACAAGTTTGAAGAGAAAAAAAAATAAGAAGAAAATTTTTTTTTATGATTTCACAATAAACAGAGATCAATCATGACTATTGATGTTCTTCTGTATTTTTCTAAATCCATGTTGACTTTTGTTTATAATGGTTTATTTATGTTACTAATTTGTCACAGAATATTTAACTGGTTGGGCCAACAACAGCTCATTCCAGTTGAGGAGTTGTCTGTCCTTTGTTCCTTATGGTTACAGGTTGACTTTTCAGTGCATTTAGCAGCAGCTATTAATTCACAGAGCAGGATTGTTTTGTTTAACCTCATATGAGGTTTACTGTAGGGTTTTTTTGTGGGGTTGCATGGTTACTATGGAAGCGCAGAACATGTAGCTACACCGAGTGAGCACTGACGTCATCGCCCTGCCTCCCGTGTGGAAATGCTGCCTGGGATTGAATTTTGCTACACTTTTTGCGGGGTGAATTTGGAAAAAGCAAATGCAATCCCCTCTTTGCATTTTCGCTTTAATTATGTCACAGAATAAGCAATGTTAAAGAACAAAGTGAAAAAGCATTTTGAAGTATTGATTTTTTATTTTAATGTTGAGTCATTTGATTCAGTTACATTTAGAAAATTAAAAATAATTTCTGTTAATCCATTTTAATTGTAAAATTAGACATTTCTAAATGAATTTTGCTACAAATTTACTAGAGAACTTTGTGAAAATGAAATGTCAAATACCATTTTCTTTGTAATTTTAATGAAGTGACAGAATAAGCAGTGTTGAAGAAGAAAAAGAAAAAGCGGTTAGGCGGAAGGCTTTTTCATTTTCATTTTGAGTCAGAAAATGCAGCTTCATTTTGAAAATGAAAAAGCATTTGTGGTTTTGACTTTTATTTTTAATTATGCTCCAGAATCGCTTCCAGAGGTTACACAGTTGTTTCTCCTCACAGCAAGAATGCCCTGGGGGCATTCCAGGAAGCAGGTTATGCTAGCTCCGACGATAAGTTTGAGGCTAAGGAAACGGATAACCTCAGCTTTCAGTTCCAGAAATGGAGGTATGTTTCAGGGTATGTCAAGTTGCCATGGCAACTCAAGCTCTGAACATAACCTGGTCTTGAGCAGGTTTAGTTGTAGGTTAGTTGTTTTCAGAGAGGTGAAGCAGCCTTTCGTGTCCATTTGAAGAAGATTTAGTGGATGAAGAAGCTCAGAAAATACTTTTTCCACCATGAGAGGGTGATAAGACCACGCATGGATGTTTTAAAGATAAACTTTTTTACTTTGATCTAACTTAATTATTTGCGTCAGTTAAGATAATTCATTTTTTTTCAGTCAACTTAAAAATAACACGTAACACGTATAATAACACGCATCAGATAGTTATTTTACTTTCATTCGAATTAATTAAATCAAGTAGGTGTAACTTTGGTCTTTGGTGCTGCTGATAGATCGGCAGCGCAAGGAATTGTGGGATACCATTTCCTTTGCCTGTCTGGACGTATTTGGGTTTAAGTGTGGGTTTTTGACCAAAAATGTTTAGTTGTTTAGCTGTTTTACTGTGTTTTGCTGCGTTATTTTGTCCAGTTATGTTTAATTCTTTCTGCATCATAAGTGAGAGGACGGAATAGGATGATGAGTTTATTTGGCACCACTTGTGCAGCATAATATTATATTACCTGAAGTCAAAGTCAGAGTCATGTCATAAGTGTCTGAGACATGTTTTTTAATTTACTCTGCATCAGTTATTTTAATGTTATAACAATGAGAAAAATCTGCAGGCTCAAACTTAGACATATGAGAGTTCAAGAAGTACAATAAATGAAGATGGAAAAACATTTAATTGAATTGGAGTAAAATGACATTTAGTTAGATAAATATGTAAATTTAAATTGTATAAACAATTATTGAGTTTTATAGACATAAGAAATTAGGTTGAATAAATTTAACTCAATTACTTGTTGCCAATTGAAGTAATTCATTTAAGTTGGATAAGAAAAAATATATTTTTATGCGTGACAATGAAAACAAAAATGAGATAGAGACTCATGCGTTTAATTTGTCCATTCTTTTTCTCCAAGCAGAAACTCTTTCTTTTGCTGATGCAGCCGTATTACTTTTTTATGGGTTTATAATCTTCATACGCCGTCATTAAAATCTCTGACTCCGTCTTACTGTAGTATAGTGCTCTCTTTTTTTCTCTTTTTTAAGATGGTAAAATCCTGATGATGTTATAGATTTAATTTTACTGTTGGAGTTCAAGTCTGAGTTGATGTTAAAGCTGAGATGTATAACCTCAGAGAAAGAGATAGAAAATGACTGTTAACACTTTTTCTGAGTTTCTATAGACCAAAGATGATTATCTCAGTTTTTCTGTGTTTATCTGCAGAAAGTTGTTGTAGATACAGAACCATGTGTTCTAGAAACAGACTGAGTCCACTGGTCCATATTCACCTGCTGTAACTAAAATGTAGATCTGAGCATTATCTGGATAATTTTGGAAGAAAACATTACTGCTTGTTGTTGGCATGCAACTCTTTATTAAATTATATTGCTAACTGGCGGTTGTGATGGATACTGATTTTGTTCAGAGTTTCACTGTTTCCTGTCACTGTGGGCTGCAGAGCACAGTAGTACACAGCAGAGTCAGACACATGAAGCTTCTGGATCTTCAGAGGAACTGATTTGTCTTTGAGTTCAGCATCAAATCTGTCTTCCTTGAACTCTGGAGAATTTTCTTTTGTTTTTGAGTAACGTTTCAACATGTACTTTGGGTAACTGTTCACTTCTTGTTTGTACCAGAACAAATATGGAAATGTGTCAATGGTCTCAAAGGTACAGTTGAGTGTGAGAGAGTCTCCTTCAGCAGCAATGACTTCTCCTTCTGGTTGGATCACTTTGTCTTCTCCTTTACACTCTGAGGAAGAACAGAACATGCAGAGGAAGAGATGAATCAATAAAGATGATTGATTAAAGAAACGGTTGTCAGAAACGGTTGGAGTTCATCTTCGGGAGCAAATGACAGACCAGCCAGCAACTTCTTGCCTGTGATCGCCATTTCACAGATAACTGCTGATTTAACCATGGCAGGAAACTAAACATCACTGCTGAGATTGTACTCCTGACAATCAAACTAGATGAAGATGCCAAAAGTAAATCATACAGCTAACTATAATTATGCAGTTTAAACGCATAATGCACTAGCTAAGGCTTTATTTTCACACACTCACATAGATGGTTTTGTATTGTTTTGTTAACTGTATTACTGTGGGGATGCCTGATTATAACATACATGTTCATGAAGCATCCCACTTGAAGGGGCATTTTTTGCTGTTTGTCAAAAAAATAACAAGAACTTCTCAAGGTGTCGTCTGGTATAAATCGACTTCTGGGCAATATCTTGATTACAATCATACATTACATACAGAAACTTCCTGCAGACGTCTTGGGTGTCACTTTGGTACCTCGTCCACTTTTTTTTAACTTGTCTTGGCCAACAGCTGGGCAAACAGACGAGAGTTGACGGCCTCTTGTGTTGGACACATTTTACTTTAACAACAGGGGTTATGAATCTTCTGACAAAGCAGAGAGGTATGTCTGAATAAACCCCTTTTGTCATCGAGGCCAAACTTTATTCATTTTAATCATATTTGATAATCTTTTGTGTTGGACCGGATGGAAAGGGAAAGGAGGGAGGAAGAGAGTGGGATGTTAGGGGGGGGGGGGGGGGGTAGGAGGATGATTATAGAATGAATGGGGGGGGGGGGGGGGGGTAACACCATGAAGCAGCATAAAGCAACAAGTTGCTGGATGGTCATACTCATTACAGTGACGTTCAGATGTAATACATGTCTAAGGGCGGGGCCTGTCCGCACACACACCCAAATGCCACAAACATACCTGTTGGCTCCAAAAACGTTCACATGTCAACATGTACACAATACAAATAATGTTCCCACACGCATACCTATGCATTCAAACCAAATAGTGTGAAACATCTCATTCATTCTATTCTATGTGGGCAAAGGTGAGCTAACAACTGTGCTCAAGTGAGTGTTTATGTTCTTCTAAAATGGATGATGGAATGTGAAAAGATGCCCAGCCATCCCCACACCAAGACCCCCGCCGCAGCAGCAGCGGTAGCCAGAACCCCCCCCCAACACCCGCCCGGCAGCAGATAGAGAACAACTGCCCCCCGGGCAATCATATCCGCCACCTAGGCCAGGGCTAGCAAGCCAAAGAACAGGGAGGCAGGGGGGGGACAGAGGGGTGCAAGCTCCAGCCCAACAAGGAGAGCAGTGCAATGCGAGACCCCGCCCCAGAAAAGCGCCCACAGTCCCAGATGAGCACCTCATCACTACCAAGGAGTTCTGGGCATCCTCCCACCCCAGGTACAAGTCAGGACACCCCAGGGAGACCTACCTGCGCTCCAGGCAGCCACCCACCCGGCCCACGGTTGGTCCAGGAGGCAGGGACCAGTACCCACACCACATGTGCATGTACACCCCCTGGCTCAGATGTGATGTGATTGCCAGCTCTTGGTCTTGCCAGAAAACTCAGGGATCCCTCTCCCTGCTTCGAGAGAGGACTGCTGGACCCAGGAAGCCGGCACCCAGAGAACACGGCCGCCGTTGCCAAGGGCCCAGTACCCCTTACCAGGGATGGGGTAAGGGACAGATGGTCTGAGGTCCCACCTTCCTTGTGAAATGCATGTGTGTGTTTGCGAGTATGTGTGTGTGCATGTATGTGTGTTTGTGTTGAAG
Source organism: Oryzias latipes (assembly GCF_053564925.1). Lineage (NCBI taxonomy): Eukaryota > Metazoa > Chordata > Actinopteri > Beloniformes > Adrianichthyidae > Oryzias > Oryzias latipes. Next base: position 15,625,389 of record NC_136253.1, on the reverse strand, counting down.
TGTATATTTTGAGGGATAAAGGGTGTGTGTACTAAGGGGGTGCAGTTAAAATTGGCCGGTTGGGCACTGAGGGGACATCTGCTGCTTGCTGGCAGTGCTGTCCAAGCACATCCTCTACCAAGAGTCTGTTGAGATGCTGTTCAGATCCATGCTGTTCAGACGCCAGTTCACATCCCTGAAGATTGATCAAGGAGAGACACCACGTGAGTTTTATGTTCGGCTGAAGGACTTGTTCGGAAGATGGGTTAAACCAGAGAAGGCAACAGTGAAAGAAATTTCAGAGCCGTGCATTCAGAATTGGAGGTCTGTATTCGTGAGCATGATGCAGCTACAGCAGAAGAAGCTGCACATCTTGCAGAGATTTTCACTTCAGTCAGAAAAGGAATGTACTTTGGGTAACTGTTCACTTCTTGTTTGAACCAGAACAAATATGGAAATGTGTCAATGGTCTCAAAGGTACAGTTGAGTGTGAGAGACTTTCCTTCAGCATCAATGACTACTCCTGGTTGGTTTACTTTGTCTTCTCCTTTACACTCTGAGGAAGAACAGAACATGCATAGGAAGAGATGAATCAATAAAGATGATTGATTAAAGGACAACAATCAGCAGCTTTAACAGCTCTTAATGTACAGCTCAGTAATTTGTTGAAGTGTTTGAAGAGGAAACATGTTGATCTTTGTGTCTTACCAAAGAAAAGAGCAGCAAGAAGAATCCACAGCCAATGTTCCATCTGTACAACAAGGTTTCAATCAACAGCAGAAACTAGCTGATGTTCAACATTCACTCTGACAATTGTTCTCTTCACAGCACCACTTCTTATTGACTTAATGTTGAACACATAGCAGAATGAGAGCCCCGCCCACTTCACAATGTCGCCCTCTGGTGGAAAATAGAAGCAGTATTCACCAATGGACAATATTCCAGAACGGATTGTCGTCCTGTGGCTCTTTCCTCCCTTATTTATGGCTCCTTTAGCACAATAAAGTCAGGTGGTTGTAAATTTGAGCTTTATATCAGTTTCAGTAATAAGAGGTTTAAAGGACCTATATCATGAAAAAACAACTTTTTTAAGCTTCAAAGTGTTTTAAAAGGTTAATTCCTCACAAAAAATAACCGCAAAGCGGTATCTTGATCCATTACTGAGTATTCCTCTAAATAGCTGCTCTTAGATCACCAGCGCCTCCCAATCCATGACAATAGCCACGGTTACATTGGCAAAATATATTGATCGGATCAATGGTCGGATTAAAATTCAACCGTGCACATGGGCCCAGAAAAACTTTTTCCGATTAGAAAAAACGTTCACATGGTCACACGTCCAGTCGGAATAAATCATTTGGGCATGCGCAGTAGTGTTGAAAATACCAGAAAAAGGAATTGAGTCCCAAAGTAAACAAACCTTTGCTGTCATGTCCTCCTGAGAACCGAGGAAAAAAAGTGTCTTACAATTTCTGTTTTTTTGTGATTTCCTATCTATTTGGGCCTAAATAAACACCTTACAATTTTTTGTTTTAATTTCCCAACACGTCCACTGTAGAGGACAACAGGACGATATTTCTGTGAAAATAGAAGTCAATTTGGAAAATCAGAAAAAAGGAGCAGATTAAATCTTTAGAGTTATATTCACCCTAAAAACATTAAATTTTGTTCTAAAACAATAAAATTCTGCATCACTCTTTTGTTATTTGTTGGACCATCTGCTACAGAGGAAGATCGACCGGTAAATTGAGAGCTTTGCTTATTGGCTCAGCTCTCTCTTCACCACAACGGACCAGTACATCAACCGCACACTTATGGACGCCGCTCCAATCAGCCTGTCAATCTCATGCTCCTGTCTTCTCTTACTCATGGACAAGACTCCAAGATATTTAAACTTCTCCACCTGGGGCAGGGACACTCCACCCACATAGAGATGGCAAACTATCTTTCTTTGGTCGAGAACCATGGCCTCAGATTAAGCAGTGCTGACCCAGCCGCTTTACACTCGGCCACAAACCGCCCTAATGCATGCTGGAAGTCCCAGCTTGATGAAGCCAACAGGACAACATCATCTGCAAAGAGCAGAGATGAAACCCTGTGGTCCCCAAACCAGACCCCCTTCGGCCCCTGGCTATGCCCTAGAAATTATGTTCATAAAAACTATGAACAGAACCGGTGATAAAGGGCAGACCTGCCGGACTCCAACGTGCACCGGGAACAGGTTTGACTTACTGCCGGCTATGTCAACCAAGAACTTGCTCCAGTTATGCAGAGACCGGACAGCCCTCAGTAAGGCTACCCGGACCCCATACTCCCATAGCACCCTCCACATGATACGGAGGACGCGGTCGAACGCCTTCTCCAAATCCACAAAACACATCTGGACTGAATGAGCGAACTCCTGCATTCCCTCCAGCACCCTAGAGAGGGTGTAGAGCTGTTATACTGTTCCACGACCAGGAAGGAAACCGAACTGTTGTTCCTGGATCTGAGGTTCGACTATCGGACCGATTGTCTTCTCCAGTACTGTGGCCTATAGACTTTCCCAGGGAGGCTGAGTATGAGGGTAAAAATGAGTCAAAAAGAACGCACTTGTAGATTTGATTTGAGAACTTGTAATATAGAATGTGAATACTTGTGCATCAAAAATCTGCATCTGTGTGTAAAAATCTTCTGCTGTGAACTGACAAATTTCCAATTGCATGTGTTCATTTAGAGTTCCAACTTTAAATCTGTGATTACAACTGCTCAAATGTGCTTCTGCGTGTGCTCCAATCTGCTGCCGCAAATCACAGGTGTGCTACAACTGCGCTCTGACTTCTGACACATTCCTTGCGAGAAACTTGGGTCAAAAGTGATCTGTGTCCGATAATGGGACTAGGGGGGGAGGGAGGGTAAGAGGAGGCGGAGTCAACCAATCAGAGTGGTGGATTCGGAGAACTTGGTCAAGTTAGAAAGACCTTCACAGATTCACACTTCCAGCTTCAATAACTCTTCTGATAAACGTTCAAATGTGACAGCAAGTCTCTCAATCATTTTGTATGAACACAGAGAGTGAAATAAAAATGCATTCCTACAGAAAAACTTAGTTTTCTCCTGCATTTTAATGAGAAATGATCTCTTCGTGCTTTAAATGCAGACATGCAGCTAGACGGCTGCGAACGGACAGGATCAGGAAGATGATTGTAGCAGGACAACAGGGCCAGGGCTATGAGCAGCTTTATTATAAATCATATGGATAAACATTTGAAAAAAATATATTAGATTAGATAAATGCGTTCTCCGCGTCGTTCCAGGCGACAGCGCGGCGGCGCGCGGCTGTGGCGGACTCAGCCCGCTGAGCAACGGCTGGCCGCTGACTGAGCGAGGGCGTAGCGTGTCGCTGGTACGCGACACCGCGGCTAGACGCCGAGCTCCGCGGAGGAAAGAAGAAACGAGGATCCCGCTGACACCTGTCGCTCGCGCATACCCAGCCGTCGCTCAGCGGGCTGAGTCCGCGTTCCGGCGCGGCGGCGAGCGGCTGTGGCGGACTCCTCGCTTCTTCTTTCCTCCGCTGAGCGAGGGCGTAGACCTCGCCGTCTGTCAGCGGGATCCTTGCTTCTTATTTCCTCCAGAGCTCAGCGGCTGCCCGCTGAGCGAGGGCAAATAGCACGGTGTCACACCGCTGCCAGCCGCCGAGCTCCGCGGAGGAAGGAGAGGCCGAAGGAAAGGCCGAGGATCCCACTGGACAAGCGCGGAGCACCCGCGAGCGACAAGTGTGCTCCGCCGTCGGTCAGCGGGATCCTCGTTTCTTCTTTCCTCCGCGGAGCTCGGCGTCTAGCCGCGGTGTCGCGTACCAGCGACACCCTACGCCCTCGCTCAGTCAGCGGGCTGAGTCCGCCACAGCCGCGCGCCGCCGCGCTGTCGCCTGGAACGTCGCGGAGAACGCATTTATCTAATCTAATACATTTTTTTCAAATGTTTATCCATATGATTTATAATAAAGCTGCTCATAGCCCTGGCCCTGTTGTCCTGCTACAATCATCTTCCTGATCCTGTCCGTTCGCAGCCGTCTAGCTGCATGTCTGCATTCAAAGCACGAAGAGATCATTTCTCATTAAAATGCAGGAGAAAACTAAGTTTTTCTGTAGGAATGCATTTTTATTTCACTCTCTGTGTTCATACAAAATGATTGAGAGACTTGCTGTCACATATGAACGTTTATCAGAAGAGTTATTGAAGCAGGAAGTGTGAATCTGTGAAGGTCTTTCTAACTTGACCAAGTTCTCCGAATCCACCACTCTGATTGGTTGACTCCGACTCCTCTTACCCTCCCTCCCCCCCTAGTCCCATTATCGGACACAGATCACTTTTGACTCAAGTTTCTCGCAAGGAATGTGTCAGAGGTCAGAGCGCAGTTGTAGCACCCCTGTGATTTGCGGCAGCAGATTGGAGCACACGCAGAAGCACATTTGAGCAGTTGTAATCACAGATTTAAAGTTGTAACTCTAAATGAACACATGCAATTGGAAATTTGTCAGTTCACAGCAGAAGATTTTTACACACAGATGCAGATTTTTGATGCACAAGTATTCAGATTCTGTATTACAAGTTCTCAAATCAAAACTACAAGTGCGTTCTTTTTGACACATTTTTTTTTTTTTTTTTTTTTTTTTTTTTTTAACTTGTCCCGTCCAACAGCTAGGCAAACAGATGAGAGCTGAGGGCCTCTTGTGTTGGACATATTTTATTTTAACAAAAGGGGTTATTCATCTTCAGACAAACCAAAGGTATGTCTGAATAAACCCCTTTTGTAATTGAGGCCAAACTTTATTAATTTCAATCATGTTTGAAAATCTTTGGTGTTGGACCGGACGGAAAAGGAAAGAGGGGAAGAAGAGAGAGGGACGTTAGAGAGAGGGGGGGGTAGGAGGGTGATAATAGGAGGGGAAGGGGGGTAAGACCATGAAGCAGCATAGAGCAGGCAGGTTTACTGGTTGTTTATCGTTACGGTACGGTTCAAATGTAGTACAAAAAGGGCGGGGCCTGTTCACACACACTCAAATATTATCAACACACCTGCTAGCCGCAAAAATGTCCACATGTCAACATGCACACAAAACAGATAGTGTTCACGAACGCATACCTATGCCTTTAAACCAACTAGTGTGAAATCTTTCATTCATTCAATCATGCAAACTATTAGTGCAAAGGTGAGCTAACACCTGTGCTCAGGTGAGTGTTTATGTTCTTCTAAAATGGATGGTGGAATGTGAAAAGAAGGAGGAGGAGCGCCCAGCCACCCCCACACCCATACCCCCGCCGCAGCAGCAGCGGCAGCCGGAGCCCCCCCAACGCCACACGGGAACAGGCAGGGAACAACTGCCCCCCGGGCGACCAAGACCGCCACCCAGGCCAGGGCCAGCAGGACCGCCGCGAGGCCCCCAGAGCCAGAGAGCAGGGAGGCGCAGAGGGAAAGAGAGCGCCGCCCCAGCCCAGCCAGGAAAGCAGCCCCCCGCCGCGCCGGAAGAGCCCAACGCAGGGCCCCACCGGAGAGGGACGCCCACAGCCCCAGACGAGCACCCCACCACCACCCAGGAGTTCCGGGCATCCCCCCGCCCCGACCCCAGGTACGAGCCAGGACCCCCCAAGGGAGACCCGCTCCGCACTCCAGGCAGCCACCCACCCGGCCCACGGTTGGTCCAGGTAGGAGCAAGGCAGGGGCCCGCCGCCCCCGCCCAGGAGGGGGGAACCCCGGGGAAAAAAGGGCGGCCCACAAGGGATGTTATAAATATGGCCCGACCAGGCTCGGCCATGTTGGAAGTTTGGCGGGGCCCAGCGTCCAGGGGCAAGGACCAGGACCCACCCCCCAGGGACACGAACACCCCCGGCTCAGGTGTAATATGAACCCCCCCACCGTGCGGAGAGAGCACCGCCGAGCCCAGGGAGCCGGCACCCAAGGGACACGGCCGCCATCGCCAAGGGGCCCGCACCCCCCAACAGGGAAGGGGTAGGGGACAGATGGACCCAGGTCCCACCTTCCTTGTAAAATGTGTGTGCGTGTATGGGTGTTTGAGAGGGTGTTTGTGTGCATGTGTGTGTGTTTATGTTTGAATGTATATATTGAAGGGGGAGGGGTGTGTGTACTAAGGGGGGTGCAGTTAAAATTGGCGAGTAGGGCACTAAGGGGACATCTCCTGATTACTCACAGTGATGTCCCCTCACCCTCCACACCAAGGGGCCCTAAATGTCTAAGGTGCGGTTAAAATTGGCGGGTAGGGTGCCAGGAGGACATCTGCTGCTTGCTTGCAGTGATGTCCAAGCACCCCCCCTACCAAGGACCCTACATGTCTAAGGTGCAAATAAAACCGAAAGAGGGGGGGCCCACTCCATACGGCAACCATAGGAGGGGGGCCACTCCCAAGTAGCCCCCCCCCCAAGGCGCATCGCAGGCTAGACCCCCCACCCCCTCACCCTAATATGAGGTTATATAAGGAAGGGGGTAAGTTGGGGACAGCTGGTAGACTGTCCCCCGGTGGTCAAACAGCCGTCCCCCAGCCCACCCCCAGCAAAGGGGCCAGGGCCACCCAGCCCAGGGGCCCACCCCCGGAGGCGCCGACACCCCAGGCCCGGCACCACCCACCCCACACAGAGAGAGAGGAGCCAGAAAGCGTCGCCCCCCCCCGGAGCAAGCCCAGGCCCCCACCCCCAGACGCCGGCCCTAGAAGAGCTCTGGTCAGGCCTCGACGGGACCGAGGAGGCCAACCGGCCGAGGCAACCACTGATTGCCTCAGCGGAGACCCCGACCCGCTAGCCCCCCCCGACCCGTACTAATAATGGGCCCCCCCTCCCCCCCAGAACGCCCCCCCACAGGACAGGGCCGACAAGCCCCCCACCCCACCCCACCCCAGACCCCGCAGCCGAAGCGGGTGACACCCAGAGCGACCGGGGGCCCCGAGAGGGTTGTCCCGTCCCGTCCCAGAGCCAGGGAAGGGCCGATCCCAGCCCCAGGTGCAGATGGGCAGCCCATCCGGCGCCGCTGGGCCCCCCCCACCCGAGCAGGGCCCCCCGCCAACCCCCCCCAGCACAGGCAAAGGGACCACCCCCCCAAGCCAAGCCAGACCACCACCCCACCCCCCCACCACGCACCCCCACACCCAAGCCCAGAGGACCACGCAGCGCCCCAGCCCGCCCCACCCAGGCACCGGACCCGACCCCCCGACCAACGGAGCCCCCCACCGCCCCCGCCAGGCACCGGAAGCCCCGACCCCCACCCCAAACCACGGCAGAAGGGCAAGGAGCAGCGACGACCAAGCCCTCCACCCCCTAAGTCATGGAGTCAACCACAGGAGACCAGAGAGACTGAATTCTTTCAAAGTTACTTGAGCTTTGGGCTGACATTTTTTCCAAGCTGATATGATCAAACAGCAGATTTCTGTGTTGACTTATGTTTATATTTTTCTTGTTTTTCCAATTTATTAAAATAGTTTTTTTGGCAATACAAAGAGTTATGAAAATGATAGATGCTAATCCTTCTTCTATATCGATGGCACTCATGTCACCAAGCACACAAAGTGACGGTGAGGCAGTGATTGAAACCTTAAGCCAGACTGATAAATCGGCACATACCTGCTGCCAGAGAGCCTGGACAGGAGTGCAGAACCACAGTGCGTGCATGTAGCTGTCGGGTAGATTATTATCACAGTGCTCGCAAATGTCTGAGTTACTGAGACCCATCTTGAACATCCTCTGTCCAGTGTAGTAAATTCTGTGAAGAGTTTTGAGATGGATTAGCTGCAGATTTGGACTTTTTGTCAGTTTAAAGGTGTTTAGACAAAGTTCTGACCAGAAGCTTTCATCTGTGCTGATGCTCAAGTCTGCATCCCATTTTTTTGTTGGAAGGGCAATATTGTTATCTAAATTACATAAAAGTTTGTAAATTTTGGAGAGAGTTCTATTCATTGAAAAATTAATCAGAGTGGTAACTACATCTGGTAGCTTTAAATCGTCGTCTTTAATTTTATACTTTTTAGTAATACTTGATTTAAGTTGCTGATATTCCAAGAAGTTATTTATTCCATGTTTGTCTTGAAGTTCCTGGGGGGTTATGAATCTTCTATCAATAATTACGTGCTCTAGTTGTTTTATGCCCCCTGCTTGCCAAGCTGGGAAGTGAATCATTTTTTTGTTAATAAGGATGTCCGGGTTGTTCCAGATGGGTGTCATTTTGCACGGTTGAATTGATGATTTTGATATTTTGAGAAATTCCCACCAGGCTGTTAAGGTGGCATTTATATTAATGCTTTTGAAACAATCCTGTTTTTTAACTGTTTGGCTAATAAATGGTAGCTGTGACAGGTTGATCTTTCCACATAACACCTGTTCCAAGTCTAACCATGAGTTGGTTTCTGGATTATTTTTTAACCATTTTAAGATATATTGTAATCTATTTGCAAGAAAGTATTTGTGGAAATTAGGTAGTTCTAATCCTCCACAGCTTTTTGCAGATTTTAAAGTTTTTAGACTAATTCTTGCAGGTTTGTTGTTCCATAAAAAGCTTGATATGGATGAGTCTAATGTTTTGAACCATTTTAATGGCGGTTGTGTGGGAATCATTGAGAAGAGATAATTAACTTTGGGTAAGATTTTCATTTTAACCGTGGCTACCTTGCCCATAAGTGACAAAGGCAGGTTGGTCCAGCGTGTTAGATCGTCCTGTATGCTTTTCAGTAATGGGGTGTGGTTTAGCTGCACCAGTTCTGATAGTTTGGGGGAAAAGTAGATACCCAGATATTTGATATTTCCTGTTTTAACTGGAATTGTGAGTCTTTGTTCCATATTCCTGTTGAGTGGTAATAAAACAGACTTATTCCAATTAATGGAATAGTCTGATATGGAGGAGAATTCATTTATGATCATTGCTGTTTCATTTACAGAATGTAAATTCCTTAAAAACAGTAATATGTCATCCGCATAAAGACTAATTTTATGATGGCTGTGTTTGGTTTTTATTCCTATAATGCTCTCATTCTGTCTTATTGCTGCAGCTAAAGGCTCAATGAATATAGCAAAAAGAGAAGGAGAGAGTGGGCAGCCCTGTCTGGTTCCTCTTCCAAGAAAAAAACTGTTTGAAGTCTGTTTATTAGTTCTAACTGATGCATTGGGGTTGTGATATAATATTTTGATCCAATTGATGAATGCTTCTCCAAAACCAAACTTATGGAGGGCAGCAATAAGGAACTTCCAATTAACTCTGTCAAAGGCTTTTTCAGCATCCAGCGATAGTACCGTCATTTCCTGGTTTTTAATGGTGGTAAAGTCTATTATATTAACTAGTCTACGGACATTATCATCCGAGTGTCTGCCTTTGATGAATCCAGTCTGGTCGAAGTGAATTATGTGAGGAGTGATTTTTTCTATTCTCTGTGCTAGTGCTTTGCAGATAATTTTTACATCTGCATTGATTAGAGAAATAGGGCGATAGCTTGAAGGACTAGTGGGATCTTTGTCTGGTTTTAGAAGAAGAATTATGTTGGCTGAGTTCATGTTAGGTGGCATTGATTGGCTCTCATTAATAGATGTGACAGTTTTATAAAATGTTGGTGCCAGTTGTTCCCAGAATTCTTTATAAAACTCAGCAGGAAAGCCGTCAGGCCCTGGTGCTTTACCATTGGGCATAAGTAACAGAGCTTCATGAAGTTCAGACGGCGAGAGCGGAGAATCTAAGTTTGTGATTTGATCCTCATTTAGCCTGGGTAGGTTTACATTATTAAGAAATGAGTCAATACTTTGCTCTGACGGATTGATCTGCGGTGTGTACAGGTTTTTATAAAAGTTTTCAAATGCGTTATTAATTTCGACCGGGTCATGGGTGACATTTCCTGTTTGGTCCATAATAGAGGTGATTGATGATTTTTCTCTGTTAATTTTAAGCTGATTAGCCAGAAATTTGCCAGATTTATTAGAGTTTTCAAATCTTTCAAGTCGTAGCCTTTGTATTTGAAATTGTGTTTGTTTATTAATGATGTCATTTAACTGCAGCTTTAAATTTTTCAGATCTCCCAGAATGTGTTCCTGTGCAGAAGCAGCATAAGCAGTCTCCAGGGTTTTGATTTTATTTTCTAATTCTAATAAATCTGCTTTCTCTTTGCGTTTTTTGTGCGTTGAATAAGAAATGATTTTCCCTCTCATGACTGCCTTTGCTGTTTCCCAAAGAACGCACGGTGGGATGTCTGGAGTATTGTTGAATTCTAGGAAGGTTGCCCATTCTTTTTTAAAGAATTCAAGAAATTCCTGGTCCTTTAACAGAGACGTATTAAACCTCCAGGTTGTACCAGAGGGTGTGGATTTTTCCCTAGAAATGTTTACAGAGACTGGTGCATGATCACTGATAATGATTGGATGGATATTGGAGCTTTGAATATTTTTTAAAAGAGAGTTACTGATTAATAAATAGTCTAAACGGGAGTGTGAATAGTGAACTGGAGAAAAAAAGGTGAACCCTTCAGTGTTTGGGTGACATGAGCGCCACGCGTCGCAGAGACCCAGATCATTCATGTACTGCTTTAGAATACTTGCAGATCGCCATGTACGCTGGTTTGCTGCTGTGCTGAGTCTGTCAAGTTCAGGGTCCAAAACAAGGTTGAAGTCTCCTCCTATAATGATTGTGGAGTCAGAGTGAACTGAGAGTGAGGTGAAGAATCTGTGAAAGAAGGAAGAGTCGTCAACATTAGGACCATAAATACTCACTATACAATAGTCCTTATTCTGAATGGATATATTAATGATTACAAATCTGCCTTCTGGGTCAGTAACTGTATCCTTATGAGTAAAATTAAGATTTTTATTAATTAAAACAGCAACTCCTCGTTGTTTGGAGTTGTAACTGGCAGAGTATATAACTGGAAATTGTAAGCAGCACATAAGGTGATTCAAAGAATTTGATAAATGGGTCTCCTGCAGTAGAGCTATATCTGCTTTTAGACCATCCAGGTGATTTAACACTTTCAGTCTCTTTGGCTCAGAGCCAAGTCCACGCACATTCCAGCTAACGATGTTAAGACTGTTCATAACTGCTCTGACTGAAAAGGTGTAAAGCTAAGTAGTGCTTGTGTACCGTTCCGTGTGCGCGTGCCCGCATTGAGAAGCGCTGTGCGCGTGAACGTTTTCTGGCTATGTGAGCTGCGTGTCGCGTGCGTCCTATGAGAGCCTGTGTGAGGTGATTGCAGTATGTCGGCGTGTGTGTGCGGGATCGCATGTGCACGCCCCTGTGTGCGCTTGTGTGTGCGCGCGCCCGTTCCGTGCATAAATAAATACTTACCGAGGATGAGTTGCTTCCAGGTGATTTACATATAATGAGGGGGGAGAGGGGGGGGGGAGAGTAAAGGAAAGAAAAAAAGAGATAGAAGGGAAAACGAAAACAACAACAAAACAACAATAGAAACATCAGTGGGACTGAGGTGACACATTTTTACCTTCATAGCTGAGGAGTGTGATTCCCCGGTAGTTGGAACACAACTACTTCAAAGACCGATCCTTGAAAATGTTATCAATGTACTGTGAAAAGTAAGAGATTGGACTCCGGTGTGGGTACCGGATGTTCTCGGGCTGCCGGATGTTCTCGGGGTCCTTCGGGGTCCTTCGACCAATGATGACGTCACACTATTTGATTGGCTGTAAGTTGCCACGACAAATGAGTTAACGTCGCTAAGTTTTTTTTCAAACTTTATTGACAATTGCGGTATCATACATTAACAATGACATTAACGTTAACAACGAACAATAACAATGTAATGAATATTGCTTCGAAGATCAGTCACCATTGCCAAACATAATATATTAACATAGAAAATAAAGAATAGAGGGGAAAAAAGAAACAATGAACATGCCATCGATGTAGAAGGAGGATTAGGCTCTATCATTTTCATAACTCTTTGCATTGCTAAAAAAAACTATTTTAATAAATTGGAAAAGCAAAAAAAATATAAATATAAGTCAACACAGAAATCTGCTGCTTGATCATATCAGCTTGGAAAAAATGTCAGCCCAAAGTTCAAGTAACTTTGAAAGAATTCGGTCTCTCTGGTCTCCCATAGCTAACTCCGTGACTTAGGGGGTGGGGGGGGCATGGTCGTCGCTGCTCCTTGCCCTTCTGCCGTGGGCCGGGGTGGGGGTCGGGGCCTCCGGTGCCTGGCCGGGGGTGGTGGGGGCTCCGTTGGTCGGGGGGTCGGGTCCGGCGCCTGGGTGGGGCGGCCTGGGGCGCTGCGTGGTCCTCTGGGCTTGGGTGTGGGGGTGCGTGGTGGGGGGGTGGGGTGGTGGTCTGGCTTGGCTTGGGGGGGTGGTCCCTTTGCCTGTGCTGGGGGGGGTTGGCGGGGGGCGCTGCTCGGGGGGGGGCCCAGCGGCGCTGGATGGGCTTCCCGTCTACACCTGGGGCTGGGATCGGCCCTTCCCTGGCTCTGGGGCGGGACGGGACAACCCTCTTGGGGCCCCCGGTCGCTCTGGGTGTCATCCGCTTCGGCTGCGGGGTCTGGGGGTGGGGTGGGGTGGGGGTCTTGTCGGCCCTGTCCTGTGGGGGGGCATTCTGGGGGAGGGGGGGGGGGGGGGCACTATTGGTACGGGGCAGGGGGGGTTGACGGGTCGGGGTCTCCGCTGAGGCCATCGGCGGTTTCCCCGGCCGGTTGGCTGCCTCGGTCCCGTCGAGGCCTGACCAGAGCTCTTCTAGGGCCGGCGTTTGGGGGTGGGGGCCTGGGCTTGCTCCGGGGGGGGGCGGCGCTTTCTGGCTCCCCTCTCTCTGTGTGGGGGTGGTGGTGCTGGGCCTGGGGTGTCTGCGCCTCCGGGGGTGGGGCCCCGGGGCTGGGTGGGCCTGGCCCCCTTGCTGGGGGGGGGCGGGGGACGGCTGTTTGACCACCGGGGGACAGTCTATCATCTGTCACCAACTTACCCCCTTCCTCATATAACCTCATAATAGGGTGAGGGGGTGGGGGGCTTAGCCTGCGATGAGCCTTGGGGGGGGGGGTTTACTAGGCAGTGACCCCCTTCCTGTGGTTGCCGTATGGAGTGGGCCCCCCCTCTTTCGGTTTTATTTGCACCTTAGACATGTAGGGCCCTTGGTAGGGGGGGTGCTTGGACATCACTGCCAGCAAGCAGCGGATGTCCTCCTAGCACCCTACCCGCCAATTTTAACCGCACCTTAGACATTTAGGGCCCCTTGGTGGGGAGGGTGAGGGGACGTCACTGTGAGTAATCAGGAGACGTCCCCTTAGTGCCCTACCCGCCAATTTTAACCGCACCCCCCTTAGTACACACACCCCTCCCCCCTCAATATATACATCCCAACATAAACACACACACATGCACACACACACTCTCTCAAACACACATACACGCACACACATTTTGCAAGGAAGGTGGGACCTAGGACCATCTGTCCCCTGCCTCTTCCCTGGTGGGGGGTACGGGCCCCTTTGCAACGGCGGCTGTGTCCCCGGGGTGCCGGCTTCCTGGGCCCGGCGGTGCTCTCTCCGCGCGGTGGGGGGGTTCACATTACATCTGAGCCGGGGGTGTTCGTGTCCCTGGGGGGTGGGTTCTGGTCCTTGCTCCTGAGTGCTGGGCCCCGCCAAATTTCCAACTGTGGCCGAGCCTGGTCGGGCCATTTTTACAACACCCCTTGTGGGCCCTCTTTTTTCCCCGGGGTTCCCCCCTTCTGGGCGGGGGCGGCGGGCCCCTGCCTCGCTCCTCCCTGGACCAACCGTGGGCCGGGCGGATGGCTGCCTGGAGTGCGGAGTGGGTCTCCCTTGGGGGGTCCTGGCTCGTACCTGGGGTTGGGGCGGGGGGATGCCCGGAACTCCTGGGTGGTGGTGGGGTGCTCGTCTGGGGCTGTGGGCGTCCTTCTCCGGTGGGGCCCTGCGTTGGGTTCTCCCGGCGCGGCGGGGGGGCTGCTCTCCTGGTTGGGCTGGGGCGGCGCCCTCTTTCCCTCCGTGCCTCCCTGCTCTCTGGCTCTGGGGGCCTTGCGGCGGCCCTGCTGGCCCTGGCCCGGGTGGCGGGCTTGGTCGCCCGGGCGGCGGTTGTTCCCTGCCGGTTCCCGTGTGGCGTTGGGGGGATTCCGGCTGCCGCTGCTGGTGCGGTGGGGGTCTTGGGGTGGGGATGGGTGGGCACTCTCACCTGAGCACAGGTGTTAGCTCAACAGACTGAATGACTGAAATATTTCACACTAGTTGGTTTTAAGGCATAAGTATGCGTGTGAACACTATCTGTTTTGTGTACATGTCGACAGGTGGACATTTTTGCAACTAACAGGTGTGTTTATAACATTTGAGTGTGTGTGTGGACAGGCTCCGCCCTTTTTTTGTTTTTTTTTACATTTGAACCTTACCATAATGATTAACAACCAGTAAACTTGTTGCTTTATGCTGCTTCATGGTCTTATCCCCCTTCCCCTCCTATTATCACCCCCTACCCCCCCTCTCTCTAACGTCCCTCTCTCTTCTTCCCCTCTTTCCTTTTCCGTCCGGTCCAACACCAAAGATTTTCAGACATGTTTGAAATTAATAAGGTTTGGCCTCAATTACAAAAGGGGTTTATTCAGACATACCTTTGGTTTGTCGGAAGATTAATAACCCCTCTTGTTAAAGTAAAATATGTCCAACCCAAGAGGCCCTCAGCTCTCATCTGTCTGCCTAGCTGTTGGACAGGACAAGTTAAAAAAAAAAAAAAAAAAAGAAACAATGAACATAACACACAAATAAATAAAAACATAAGTAATATAAAATAAAGGAACATAGAAAAAATCTAAATAGTTAAGTTAGGGGTACTCGTGAAGTTTGTATTTTTGAACAAAACTAAGCAATTTCAAGCCATTCTTCTTTTTCATATAATGAAGCGATTGAAAGTAAAAACAGAGCTCTTTATTAAATGTTATAAAAAGTGGTTTGGTCTTCAAAACTTGACCTCACCAAGATGGCGGTGCTCTCCTCCCATGAGGAACCACGTGATGTCTTCTTTAGTGATATAACTCATTGGAAGGACCCTGAAGGACCCCGAGAACATCTGGCAACCCGAGAACATCCGGTACCCACACCGGTATTCACAAACTTTGGCGTCATCTTGATAGGCAGGGCGCCCTGGTAGCACAGGTGTAAACCTGTTATGATGGACGTTTAAAAAACATAAAAATCAAGTTAGTTAAAAAAATAACAGTTATTTTTTGCTGAATCTCATCCTTTTTATCACCTGAAAGCTCCAAATCTGAATGTCTCTCAACTATCTGGCATAGATGTCATGGTGCCTCTGTCAGCTCTCCTCCCCCTCCCCTCTCTGCTTGGCCTCTGATTCATCCCAGCTGCGTCCACTCATCTCATCACCTTACCGACCTACTTAAGGAGCCTCAAGACCAGGATTCATCGCCAGATCGTTACCCCTGATGGTGCTAGTCTAGTCTTCCTCTCTGTCTTTTCATGTCTAGTATCTCGTCCATGCCTCACGTACGTTTTCCTGTCTCCAGGACCTTCATGCCCACGAGTGGACACCTCGAATCAAGAGACAACCGAGCAGAACATCACCAGAAGCCGCCTACCTCGTCACGGAGTCTCAGTCACGTCCAGAGCCATAGCCGAACCTCCAGCCACGCCAAGAGCCACAGCCGAGCCGAAGCCACGTCGGGAGCCGCAGCCGCAATTCCACGTCTCGCTTCGGAACTTCGACGTCCCCCCAGCTTCGCCACCCTCCTGCCAGAGCGAACTATGTCACCATTCTGGAACAATTAAACTTAATTACTTACTTCCATTCACCTCCTGTCCTCTTTCGGGTTCCAGCAACTGGGTCTGCCAAGTTAGCGAACCATGACAATAGAATCCTCTCTGCTTCACTTTTTTCTCCTAAAATCATGGGCAGTCATTAAATACATTAAAATGGTCCCGGTGTCCTCTACAGTGGACATTCATTAAATGCCTGCTGTTTTAAAACCGAAAACTTGAAACTTTTTTAAGATCTAAAAATTTTGTTCCTAACATGTTTATGACCAAGAATATATATAATTATAATGGTAAAAAAAGGAATAGATACAGAATATTTGACTTGCCTTTCACCTTTCCATAAAATTAGGTAAATGGCATGGAAGCCATCTTTGTAGAGGTAAAACTTAAAGTCCCCAGCATGCAAACTCATCACATGACACATCACTGGAAAGCCCAGGATGTCCTCTACAGAATAGAATAGGATTTGGAAAGGTATCTCTTAATTCCTTAGAAATATACAGGTAAACAAAATGTCCATTATAGAGGACATAAATGACTGGGCCGGGTCTCAGGAGGATTTATACATTTTATGCAGCAGCTCTGTAATATACGAGATGATCTTCCAAACTTGTTTTTATTAATGTTATGAATATTATGAAGCACCTGTTCGCTAATCATTTTATTTTTTAATCCGTGTGGTGAGTGCTTTTTTTGTGGAAGAACGGAGCTCCCAGGAGAGGCTAACAAGCGCTAACAACATTTAGCCTTTGATTAACATAAACTCATGCGGGTAATGCCGCAATCTGCATCTTGGCTGCATGTAAATATGTGGGAATAAAATCAGCCTTCATTTTGTTGGTACACGACTGGAAACACAAATCCACATGATTGTTTGAACGGTTTCTAAGCTGAGCGACATTCTGCTTTGAAAAGTTTGCACACCGCCCCAATGCCGCTGTGTGAACTGGAAGTCCGAACTTTGCTCAGACACACGGTTTCCCTGACAGCAGCTGACCGAGAGCGGCGGGACGGATCGCAGTCACACAGACAAACAACAAAACGCACACGTAACAAAGCTTCCTCCCTTATTAATCCAGCTGCTCTGCTCAGAGACACAGTTTGTTCGGTCCACCGGCATATAAACCAGGACCACGCGGGGTCCAGAAGTCACGGGTCACTAAGCGCTCCTTCCCGGCACCCCGCTCGTGAGGGGTGGAGGAGAGGAGAGAGGCGGAGAGCCAGCGGGGCGAGAGCTGAGCGGTGCCTTTACCGGGCCTCCGCAGAGCAGCCGGTCAGTCCTGTTTGAGCTCCAAATCTTTCTCTCAGCGAAACACCGTCTATGCATGACGTTAAACCAGAGCAGAAGTGACACACGAACGGAATTAACCATTTACATGCACAACGATCGGATCAACAATCGGCATAACCCACCTATCTAGATCGGAAAGAAATTTTGATCAGAACGAGTCTGATCTGGGCAGACTATTACGAACTGCGTGTTTATATGACGCATTTTCCTTCCGATCAGGCATTCTTTCGGATTACTTTTGCCCATGAAAACGCAGCTAATGATTGGGTCCTCACATTAATACACATGAATGCGGGGAACTAGCCCCTTCCAGGAAGAGTCTGCTCTGTTCCCATGCAGGCTAACACCCACACACACTTTCTCTGCTGGCGGTGATCAGCAGCAATGCTTTAATTTTGGCATCAGTTCTGAGAAGAAAAAGTTCCTCCTGCACTTAATCTGCAGAGACAACAACGGCTGTTTTTTGTAGAAAAGACAATGGCTGTGTGCAAATTTATGAGGGGCCGTATAAGACATTATTTATTCTGAACCATTCACATTCATACATTCTTGCTCTCACAGTCATATATACTCTCTTTCGCATACATATATTCTCTTATGCATCCATATATTCTCTCTCTCACATTCATACATTCTTGCTCTCACAGTCATATATACTCTCTTTCGCATACATATATTCTCTTACGCATCCATATATTCTCTCTCTCACATTCATACATTCTTGCTCTCACAGTCATATATACTCTCTTTCGCATACATATATTCTCACTTGCACACCCATATATTCTCTCTCTCGCATGCATATATATTACTTTACACATACATACATTCTCACTCTCATTGTCACTCTTAAAAAAGAATGTATGTATGTGAAAGACAAGTATATATGAACGTGTGAGGAAGAGTTTATATGTGTGTGTGAGAGAGGAGTATGCATGAAACGGAAGTGACTTTGCATGAAAAGGAAGGCACTTTGAATGAAAAGGAAGGCACTTTGCATGAAACGGAAGGCAGATGATTTCTCGTGCTCTGATTGGACGAGAGGCCGCCACCTCCCATTTTGAACACACTCTAAACCCTATCACTTGTACTGACTCATAACTATTAAGGTTACACAACTTAAATGTCATTTTGTAGTTGATTCAACTATAAAGTATTAAGCTCTATCAAGATTTTTTCAAATTTAACTTAACAGTGCTAAATATTTTAAAGCTTATTTGTATCTAGCACTCAAAAATTTTAAGATCCCTGAAGTAGCGTCATGACGTCATCACGTACTGGTGGGAGGGTCTTTCGTTTTCTCTACGTTAGCTCAGGTGGCCATGTTGGATTTGCCGAATGCGAGTATGCGACGTTTGAAATTGAAAGTCGAGCATTTTATTTTTCTGCAAAGCGTTGCGATTTCGTCCCGCTTCAAGACGCCCCAACCTCGGGTTTTTTTTTTCATCCGCCTCATCGCTGATGGTGCCGTCTTGTCTTCAGCCCTGATTTAATTTGGTAAGTATCGTTCATGGTTTATTTTGAATGAATGCTTTAAAAATGCTCTTATACTACCGTAAATGTGGTTTACTGTTGTTTAAACATATGTGTGTTACGATTGTTTTAGAGCTTAATGTGGCAATGTATACATGATTAGTTTGTCATATTAGCAGACGTATGGCGAGCCAAACCCAAAATGCATTTCTGCCCGTAAGTTACGACAGTGATGAGGTTTTTTTTTTTTTTCAGAGGTAGAAATGATCTGTTATGCTGCAATCACACTAAACATGATCCGCGTGTGAAATTCGCGTTGGAGGCCTCTGTCTGTGGCTAAAGTTTGCTGCTGGACATTTGTCCAAAAATGTCACTCAAAGCCTCTAACGGTTGTGTGGGAGGAGCTACCGCCAACAGTTTTAAGCCTGGTTGCTACATGGAAACATTGGGTTTTGAATGCAGCTTTAAGCTTTTATAAATCACTGATCTCCGTTATAAAAAAGGTTTTTGTAAAAATAAATTAATCAACGTGCTCGTGTTGTGTTCAGGTACCGAACTACAGAGTGTTCAGTGTTTCACCTCCAGGTAGACGCCAAGGCCAGCCAGGTAACTTGTCTCCTGATCAGTTATTTGTCTAGAGCTATTTAAAAAACAAAAAATGCAATAGGTTGTGTAGTGCAATAAATGTTTTTTGATCAGAATATAATTGAAACATTTTTTAACATTGAAAAATCTCTTTTGGACTTTTTCAGATACTGAACTTCAGAAAGTTCACCAGAAAGTCACCATTTCACCAGAAAAGAGGTGTCAGTGGGTGAGTTTTATACTTATTTAATATATTCATCTTGAACTATTACCATTATTAGATTTATACGGCAGCATGGAAACATTTATGCACATTTTAACTAGCCAAAGGTCTAAATAGAGCTGAAATTATTTACATTTGAACTAAACATATTTAGATTGCAGGCTGAAGGTGGCACAATGGAATGGAGGTGCAAGTTGTGTTCTGTTACTTTGGCACTATGCAGTACTACATATAATACTGCAGTACTACATAGCAAATATTCCAAAGTGTTTCCACTGCCATGTATGTGGAGACACTTTGGAATATTGTCATGTCTTTATGACAGTATATTACAATAATAAAATGATGTTGCATTAGGACCATTCCATCATTTGAAACCATGAAAACTCATCTGTCAAGATCTGAAATGGATTTATGTAGAGTAGATGCAGTCAGAGGAAATTGTGCAGTTTTTACATGTTTGTGTAACTTAAAGCTGCCCTTTTCTGAGCCAAAGTCCACCAAAACAGACAGGAACTGGCCAGCTTGGTTAGGATTTATGACCTCCAGGTGAATTTCTAATGTGCATAATTCAAAAACGGATAACAGCTGTAAGAAGCCAAGGTGTAACTTGCCTTAAAAATGTTGGGTCTTTGACCTGAAGTGGATCATGCCATGAACACTGTATTGTACTCTCACTAGAAATAGACATCTAGAAAAGGTATCATTTTATTATTTCTTAAAGTTCCTTAAATAAATATTGGAAGTGTTTGCTCTGCATTTGCTTCAAAGGTAATGGATATTTCTTTTATTCTTTTAGGACCAGCGTGACGTGAACATGAGACGGGCACTTGTCCTCCTGCACTTCCTGTTTATCTGCATGAAGATGCCTCCAACTTCTTTTTTTTTTTTTTTTTTTTTTTTTTTAACTTGTCCTGTCCAACAGCTAGGCAAACAGATGAGAGCTGAGGGCCTCTTGTGTTGAACATATTTTATTTTAACAAGAGGGGTTATTCATCTTCAGACAAACCAAAGGTATGTCTGAATAAACCCCTTTTGTAATTGAGGCCAAACTTTATTAATTTCAATCATGTTTGAAAATCTTTGGTGTTGGACCGGACGGAAAAGGAAAGAGGGGAAGAAGAGAGAGGGACGTTAGAGAGAGGGGGGGGTAGGAGGGTGATAATCGGAGGGGAAAGGGGGTAAGACCATGAAGCAGCATAGAGCAGATAGGCTTACTGGTTGTTTATCGTTAAGGTACGGTTCAAATGTAGTACAAAAAGGGCGGGGCCTGTTCACACACACTCAAATATTATCAACACACCTGCTAGCCGCAAAAATGTCCACATGTCAACATGCACACAAAACAGATAGCGTTCACGAACGCATACCTATGCCTTTAAACCAACTAGTGTGAAATCTTTCATTCATTCAATCATGCAAACTATTAGTGCAAAGGTGAGCCAACACCTGTGCTCAGGTGAGTGTTTATGTTTTTCTAAAATGGATGGTGGAATGTGAAAAGAAGGAGGAGGAGCGCCCAGCCACCCCCACACCCATACCCCCGCCGCAGCAGCAGCGGCAGCCGGAATTCCCCCAACGCCACACGGGAACAGGCAGGGAACAACCGCCCCCCGGGCGACCAAGACCGCCACCCAGGCCAGGGCCAGCAGGACCGCCGCGAGGCCCCCAGAGCCAGAGAGCAGGGAGGCGCAGAGGGAAAGATAGCGCCGCCCCAGCCCAGCCAGGAAAGCAGCCCCCCGCCGCGCCGGAAGAGCCCAACGCAGGGCCCCACCGGAGAGGGACGCCCACAGCCCCAGACGAGCACCCCACCACCACCCAGGAGTTCCGGGCATCCCCCCGCCCCGACCCCAGGTACGAGCCAGGACCCCCCAAGGGAGACCCGCTCCGCACTCCAGGCAGCCACCCACCCGGCCCACGGTTGGTCCAGGTAGGAGCAAGGCAGGGGCCCGCCGCCCCCGCCCAGGAGGGGGGAACCACGGGGAAAAAAGGGCAGCCCACAAGGGGTGTTATAAATATGGCCCGACCAGGCTCGGCCATGTTGGAAGTTTGGCGGGGCCCAGCGCCCAGGGGCAAGGACCAGGACCCACCCCCCAGGGACACGAACACCCCCGGCTCTGGTGTAATATGAACCCCCCCACCGCGCGGAGAGAGCACCGCCGGGCCCAGGGAGCCGGCACCCAAGGGACACGGCCGCCATCGCCAAGAGGCCCACACCCCCCACCAGGGGAGGGGTAGGGGACAGATGGACCCAGGTCCCACCTTCCTTGTAAAATGTGTGTGCGTGTATGGGTGCTTGAGAGGGTGTTTGTGTGCATGTGTGTGTGTTTATGTTTGAATGTATATATTGAAGGGGGAGGGGTGTGTGTACTAAGGGGGGTGCAGTTAAAATTGGCGAGTAGGGCACTAAGGGGACATCTCCTGATTACTCACAGTGATGTCCCCTCACCCTCCACACCAAGGGGCCCTAAGTGTCTAAGGTGCGGTTAAAATTGGCGGGTAGGGTGCCAGGAGGACATCTGCTGCTTGCTTGCAGTGATGTCCAAGCACCCCCCCTACCAAGGACCCTACATGTCTAAGGTGCAAATAAAACCGAAAGAGGGGGGGCCCACTCCATACGGCAACCATAGGAGGGGGGCCACTCCCAAGTAGCCCCCCCCCAAGGCGCATCGCAGGCTAGACCTCCCACCCCCTCACCCTAATATGAGGTTATATAAGGAAGGGGGTAAGTTGGGGACAGCTGGTAGACTGTCCCCCGGTGGTCAAACAGCCGTCCCCCAGCCCACCCCCAGCAAAGGGGCCAGGGCCACCAAGCCCAGGGGCCCACCCCCGGAGGCGCCGACACCCCAGGCCCGGCACCACCCGCCCCACACAGAGAGAGAGAAGCCAGAAAGCGTCGCCCCCCCCCGGAGCAAGCCCAGGCCCCCACCCCCAGACGCCGGCCCTAGAAGAGCTCTGGTCAGGCCTCGACGGGACCGAGGAGGCCAACCGGCCGAGGCAACCACTGATTGCCTCAGCGGAGACCCCGACCCGTTAGCCCCCCCGACCCGTACTAAGCCAAGCCAGACCACCACCCCACCCCCCCACCACGCACCCCCACACCCAAGCCCAGAGGACCACGCAGCGCCCCAGCCCGCCCCACCCAGGCACCGGACCCGACCCCCCGACCAACGGAGCCCCCCACCGCCCCCGCCAGGCACCGGAAGCCCCGACCCCCACCCCAAACCACGGCAGAAGGGCAAGGAGCAGCGACGACCAAGCCCCCCACCCCCTAAGTCATGGAGTCAACCACAGGAGACCAGAGAGACTGAATTCTTTCAAAGTTACTTGAGCTTTGGGCTGACATTTTTTCCAAGCTGATATGATCAAACAGCAGATTTCTGTGTTGACTTATGTTTATATTTTTCTTGTTTTTCCAATTTATTAAAATAGTTTTTTTGGCAATACAAAGAGTTATGAAAATGATTGATGCTAATCCTTCTTCTATATCGATGGCACTCATGTCACCAAGCACACAAAGTGACGGTGAGGCAGTGATTGAAACCTTAAGCCAGACTGATAAATCGGCACATACCTGCTGCCAGAGAGCCTGGACAGGAGTGCAAAACCATAGCGCATGCATGTAACTGTCGGGTAGATTACTGTCACAGTGCTGACAAATGTCTGAGTTACTGAGACCCATCTTGAACATCCTCTGTCCAGTGTAGTAAATTCTGTGAAGAGTTTTGAGATGGATTAGCTGCAGATTTGGACTTTTTGTCAGTTTAAAGGTGTTTAGACAGAGTTGTGACCAGAAGCTTTCATCTGTGCTGATGCTCAAATCTGCATCCCATTTTTTTGTTGGAAGGGCAATATTGTTATCTAAATTACATAAAAGTTTGTATATTTTGGAGAGAGTTCTATTCATTGAAAAATTAATCAGAGTGGTAACTACATCTGGTAGCTTTAAATCGTCGTCTTTAATTTTATACTTTTTAGTAATACTTGATTTAAGTTGCTGATATTCCAAGAAGTTATTGATTCCATGTTTGTCTTGAAGTTCCTGGGGAGTTATGAATCTTCTATCAATAATTACGTGCTCTAGTTGTTTTATGCCCCCTGCTTGCCAAGCTGGGAAGTGAATCATTTTTTTGTTAATAAGGATGTCCGGGTTGTTCCAGATGGGTGTCATTTTGCACGGTTGAATTGATGATTTGCCTCCAACTTCTTCAAGACCTGTACAGTAAGTGCAAACGACTCCCTGTCAATGGTTTTCACTAATCCTTTAATATTGATTGAGATTTTATTGAGTGACATAATAAATAGGGCAATTGTTTGTAGTTTGTAAACTGAGTGATATTTTTAAATGGTTTTAAAAATTAGATGGAAGATGAAAGGCGAACATCAGGGACTCCTGATTGGA
The DNA here is from genome assembly GCF_053564925.1 of Oryzias latipes. Taxonomy (NCBI): domain Eukaryota; kingdom Metazoa; phylum Chordata; class Actinopteri; order Beloniformes; family Adrianichthyidae; genus Oryzias; species Oryzias latipes. The sequence continues at coordinate 15,601,708 of NC_136253.1, read as the reverse complement.
AGGAGTGGGAACATTTTCGTTTACCTTTTTCTGCTCCTGATCCATCATTATTTGAATACAGAAAAATGAAGCTTTAGTCTTAAATTATTTTATAAATGTCCTCCTTCAGAAAAATGCTAAAGAACTTTTTAAAAACACAATTTTAATTGGAGTTGGTCCTTAAAACATCATAGCCAGTTGATTAAAAGCTAACAGAATGTTAGCATGAAAAGATTCCCATTGACAGATGGCAGGAATGTCAGTTTTGGACATTAGTGTGATGAATATCTTTGAGGGTCTGAACTCATCTGTGTTTTTTGTTTTGTATTTTCCAGAATACCAGACCTCACAGACACTGCTGTGGGTATCTTCTCAGTTGTCGTGGTGATGCTCCTGATGCTGCCGTCAGTGGTCCCACACATCTGGCTGACTAATCTCTTTTAACTCTTCGGGGACATCTATGCTCTGGACCTACAGCACCCCAAAAAACTTGAACTTGCCTTCATATTTATTCAGAATGCTGTCTTGAGCCTTGAGGACAGCAAACCACTGAAAGGACCTTTATTGACGCTGAAGAATGTTTCGTTGAGTGAGTCTTCCAGAATGGACTATTTGTTGGTTTAAGTGTTATGTAACTAATGTGTTTTGTTGTGATCATTTGCTTTTTCTGCCGTACAATACAAAACCAACTCTTTTTGTCAATATGTTGTGTGGCACTCTTATAATGCAGTTTTATTGCACTTATTGTTTCTTCATCCTCTTGATATTTGTGCTTTTTTTTGAAAGAGCAATTAAAAAAAGTGTATTATGCAATCACTATTGTGTGGCCTTCACGTTTGTTGGTTTTTATCAATGTTAGCCTTTAAAATGTAGTGGGGCAGTATCAATATCTCTGTTTAGAATACATTTTAAGCTGAAGAATTTTAAATATTTTCAATGCTACACATTTAATGAGTTAAAGAATTTATAAAGCATTTGAGTGAATTTTACATATTTTATGATTTGAGTAATATAAAAATATAGTTAGTTAAAGCGTTTTTTAGTTGGAAAATATTAAAAACTTTAAGTAAATAATCTCTCTTTTATAAGTTGAGGAATCTTAATATTTTTTATATGAAATAATACAAATGTAAGCCAACTGACAATATGAATTTTAATAAATGTTAACTTAAAAGTTTTAATAATATAACTTAACTGTTGCGTAATCTGTTACACAATAATTTTTAAGTTCAGTCAACTCGCTAGGGATTACAGTGCAGACGCTAACATGAACCAGCAAGAAATCCCAAATTAACAGACTTGTGGTGTGGAAAGGTATGTTTTTCAGCTAGCAGGAATAATCAAAGTATCCGTTCTCTGTTTCAAAATGAGATTGCCACAAAACCGTATGTTATCTCATACTGGAACAGCTTTGGATGTAGAATTCAGTGGGAAAAGGTTTGGACCCTGCCACAAAAGTATTTCATCACCAATAAAATCAGAGAAATTTCTTTCAAAATTCTTCACAAATTTTATCCAGTGAAACATTTCTTTACTAAGTTTAAAAAAGATCTGGACATAAACTGTTCATTCTGTCATTCCTCACCAGAAACTGTGCCTCATCTTTTTTGGTTTTGCTCTTTCACTCAACTATTTTGGAAAGATGTGATACATTTTATAAGAACTCATCTATGTGAAGATTATAGATTATTTTACGAGCATATTATTTTTGGATATTTTACACAAGAAAGACTTAATGCAGAAAAAATATATGTAGTTAATTTACTTATAATTATGGCTAAATACTTTATACACAAGTGTAAATATGCCAACAAAAAAAACGTGTTTTATGTTTTTCAGAAAGAAATGGTTTTGTATGTGAACAGTATTAAATCTTCCACTAACAAAAAAGCTGTCAGAACAGTTGAAACATGGTCTCTCCTGAAACTTTAACAGATTCCTTTGCCTTATTATTTTTGTTTTCTTTTTGCATAACCTGTTTTACATGGTTATCATTATGTTTTTTTTGTTCATTCTCATGGCGAACGTGAAGATTGTATTTTGCACACAGTGGAGTTTTGTGTTTGGTATTTTGTATGTGCAAGATATTGTTAATAAAGTTTATTTTTTTTTAAAAACGAACCGGCAAGAAGTAGCCACGGGGGTCCTGCAGCCATCGGAACCTTAACAAATATTTCATCTCCACCTCACCGTTGCCTTTTTTAAGAAATGACAGCTGGTTTTCCCACATTTATATGTAGTTATGGATCGAAAACAAGAGGAATTTGTTTTAATGTAAATGCGTGTTCCAGCGTCTACAGGAAGTGTCGCCCATAATTCACGCAAAGGCTCATGGGGGCTAGGAATAAGGTGGATACGGATTTTCTGTTTCGGTGGCACTTCTATTACCATTATTGGTATTTGAGACATTCCTTTGTGTCTCTAGAGATGCAGACAGATTTGTGACCACTTGAGGTGAAGATAAAATATTTCTTAAGGTTCCGATGGCCTTCTTATTGGTTCGTGTTAGCGTCTGTTCAAAATGGGAGGTGGCGGCCTCTCGTCCAATCAGAGCACGAGAAATCATCTGCCTTCCGTTTCATGCAAAGTGCCTTCCTTTTCATGCAAAGTCACTTCCGTTTCATGCATACTCCTCTCTCACACACACATATAAACTCTTCCTCACACGTTCATATATACTTGTATTTCACATACATACATTCTTTTTTAAGAGTGACAATGAGAGTGAGAATGTATGTATGTGTAAAGTAATATATATGCATGCGAGAGAGAGAATATATGGATGTGCAAGTGAGAATATATGTATGCGAAAGAGAGTATATATGACTGTGAGAGCAAGAATGTATGAATGTGAGAGAGAGAATATATGGATGCGTAAGAGAATATATGTATGCGAAAGAGAGTATATATGACTGTGAGAGCAAGAATGTATGAATGTGAATGGTTCAGAATAAATAATGTCTTATACGGCCCCTCATACAAATTCCTTCACAACTCATGTAGTCGGCTCCGGTCCAAAGGTTGTCAGTTAGGTGAGGATGTTGTCATTACAAAATGGGCGACAGCTGGGCGCTCACAGCCGGATCGCAGGCCGGTAGCAGCTTTGATCTGTTGATGTGTAAATTTCTCTGATTGACGGCCGTCCATATGAAGTGCCACCGGCCGCCAGCCACCCAGTAGCTTGGGGCAATGTTCCCTGCACGTTTGAGGAATCTCAAACTACTCGCACATTCATATTGCACAAAACTAAATGTGTTATGGCTGGAATGACAGAAACCCAAGTGCAGAGAGAAATCAGTCTGAGTCTCTAGGATTCCCAAAAAGCAATTTAATTAATAGCAAAGAACGCCACAAGGTGGGAACAGGAAAACAAATATCCTGACTGGAAAGGAAAACTGCAAAAGGACAAAACAATGAACTAAGCAAAGTAAAAAAAAACAAAAACAAAGGACAAGTAGACCTCAGTGTCGGCTAAGCAGGAGACCACAGACCTAAAAGAAACACACCAACGCTGAGGACTGAGAGACTTCAACTTAAATAAGCTTGATAACAAAGTGCAGGTAACTGTGCACTCCTCCACAGAGGACCAGGTAGGGGAGGAGGAACCATCCAGGAGGAGTGACAGCTGACCTGCAAAACACAGAGGCAGTCAGAAGCAGAAACAAAAAACCAAACGGTGTCAATATGTGCAGTCCTCAAACTAAAATTACATGTTACTTACACAGACAATCAAACTAATTATATTAAAAACAAAGTTACCAAAAATCGTCCAGTCGCCCTTGAATATGAACGTTTTCTTAAAGCTTTGGGGTCCACTAATTTGCTAAAAGAATGGCATTTAGGTCGCTGCATGGTGGCATTTTGGCACATGTGCCAGTAGCTTTGGTTGATCATGGCCTGTGTCAAAGTGAGAAATCTGGGAGACTACACCTCAGAACTGGAACAATTTATACAATCAAAAATGATAAAGAGGCCAGACCTGTAATAAAATCATACAACCAGCTGAAATTATGCAGTATAAATGTGCATATCACTAGCTGATGCTTTGTTTTCACCTCGCGTATAAATGCTGTTGTATTTCATTTTTAGCTGTTAAACTGTGTGGATGCATGATTAAAACATAAATATTCATTAGGGATGCCTCTTGTGAGTCATTACAAAAACAACAACTAGAAGTGTCATCTGTTATACATAAACCTCTGTGCAATTTATTGTTGTAATAGTACATTGCATACAAAACTGCCTGCAGACGTCTTCAGGGTCACTGTGGTACCTCGTGCACTTCAAATTCCAGATTGGACCCTGGGTAAAGAGTCTAAGGTTCCACAACATGCGCATCCAACTTTGAAAAAGTTCAGATTTTTGTTGTCATGGGCAGAATGCAGACAGGCTTCCAAAGCCGGCCCAAAGTTGATGTCATGATGTAGGCGGTACCCACAAGGAGTGAAAGGTGGTGCCTCAAGGATCGAAGCATCTCACTTCCACATAGGATAATGAGCTCACAAAAAAACAACGAATATTTCATAAAATAAATATTCTTTAGTGTAGTTTTATTATAAATATACATGCATAAAGTTTGTTCTGAAAGGCTTAGAGTGGCATGATACAGACCCTTAAAGGTTATTTAATTTTTTTTCCGGCTTTCTTCTTCATGAGAACAGAAACGAAGTTCCCACAAACCTCTAATTATGAACTGTGAGTGTTTGAACCTTCATGTAGATGTTTATTGGTTGATGTGGATCATCTGCTCATGTGAATCCTCCCACAGTGTTTCATTAGCAGCTGTAACCACAGAGACTCTGATCAAACAGGAATGAACAGAATCCATCTGATATGAAGCTGTGCTTCTAAAACCACTTCCCTCCTCTTTGAAGAGTAGTCCCATATCTGTCTTCAGGTTTTTGTACAGCCTCTTCTACACTTTGGATCACTGTGTGTCTACAGCACAGTAGTAGAGAGCTGTGTCTGCCAGGGTTAACTCTCTGATGGTCAGTTCAGTTGATGTGTCTGTTGTTCTGGATTCATATCGTTTATCTGGGATATGTTCACTGTTGCTCCAGCTTTTTGCTCCTTTCCAGAGAATAAACTGAGGAGCCTTAACGTCAGAATCATGTTTGTACCAATAAAGGGAAGGATGGCTGTAGTCGGTCAGATAGTTACATTTCATTGTAACGGATTTTCCTTCAGTTCCTGTAAGTTGATCTTGATCAGGAGAGATTGAGTCTCCAGCTGTGAGTCCTGGAAAAAGTGGAGAAAATGAAGCCATTAGATGAATGAGATGATGAGTTGATGCAGCAGCTTCAAGCAAACTTCAATCTCTGTTCTTAAACTCACCTAGAATGTGAGATAGAAGCAAAAAGAGGTAAAGCAACATGTCTTTGGAGTTCTTGAATCCACACAGACAGCAGATGAACTCTGTTCTTCCACTGCAGCTCAATGAGGAAGAAATAATGTGACTGGATGATGTGAAGTTCAGTGGGCGGGGCCATGAGCTCTTTTTTCAGTTTATCTCGACCAATCAAAGAGTTTAGTTCTTTCACAGCAGCTCTGTCTCTGATATTCACTGCTTTATTTCTCTGTTTAATTTTTCATCTGTCAAATGACAGAACAATCGGTGCTTTCACAGTATATGACTCCATCTAGTGTATGTTGTGTAGTATTGTTATTTCTTTGCAGGTTTTTGTACAGAGTTTTGTTGTTTCCTGTCACTGTGGGCCTCACAGCACAGTAGTACACAGCAGAATCTGTCACTGCAGCAGAGGAGATCTGCAGATCCATTTGTCTTTTGTCGTCACTCACTTTGAAGTAAAATCCAGGAACTGGATTCTGTAACTTCAGGCTTGTTCCAGTGTGAGAGATCAAGAACTGTGGAGGTTTTCCAGGAAATTGTCGATACCAGAAGAAATAATCATTTCCTGTTGCAGCATTTTTATATTTGTAGGACAGAGTGAAAGAAGTTCCTTCTAAAGTGGACTCTTCCTTCTTGACTGCAGTGAGTTCTTCACAGCTGACATCTAATGGAAGAGAGAAGTCAGATCAGTGATGGACAAACATCAAATGCTGAAATGGATCTTTGAAAGAATCCCATCAACCTGTTCCAATGACTAGAAGCAGCAGAGTGAACACAGATATCTGCACAGACAGCATGTTGGATGAAGCTGATGTTTGGCTTTTGTGTGTTGAACTGTGTTGAAAGTGGAAGTTTGTGTCTCTTCTATGGTTCACTAACAGCTCAGCTCCTCCCTCAATCTCTCCATCTGCTCTTTCATCTGTTCTTCCTCTACTCTCTCCTCTTCCTCCTGGTTAAGCCTTAGTCACATCTCCCCCTACAGAATTTTGACTGTCTGAAGGTGAAAATGAAGGTGAAAATGAGAAAACCTGTATGGGGCATGGAGGTGACCAGCACACAATAACAAAGTTGTAGATCGCTCTGTGAGCCCATAAAGTGTAAATGTTCATTCACGTTTTTTTCTACTGGAAGTCTTTGAGCAACAGGTGATTTCAAACATTTATACAATACACAAATCTAAGTTAGGGTGAAGTAGGTGAGATGCAGGCGTGCTGTATGTCTTTTTTAACACCCCTTTCCAAAAAAATAGTCTTATGAGCTATGCAAGCCCAGCTGTTCATGTGATCAGAAAATGAGACAGTCATAGTTTGTGTTGACATCCTACAGGCACATGTTACGTGCACACCCTTGTGTGTTATTCGTGCATGGTAAGTGACGTTAAGGGGCAGTAATCGCACTTTATTAATTCAAAATTGAAACTGCTGGAGACAGAAAAAGTTGCAGCAGCATCAGTTCTACACCAAGAACTGCAGCAGAAAGTAGAAAACACGATCAGAGTTTTTAAACAAGGGAAAATAATAATCTTCGATTATTGTTGGAGTCTCCAAATCACAGAAAATACAAATGGGAAAATCGGTCCTTCATCCACTGATGAATTGATGGCAGAAAGATGAACACAGAGGTTGATAATGATGTCAGATAGTTGTAGATTACAGTATGTTTTGTAATTATCATACTAAACTGAAACACACATGGACAGAAGAGTCTGGAGCAGAAACTAGTGGAAGGTTTATGTGGAACAGGTTTGTCAGTAACAGGCATGTTCAGCATATCAATGATGGAAGTGAAACTGAACATCTTAGATGACCCCACCCTTGTATTGACGTGTTCTCCCTACCATATCAAAGGTGGATAAAGGTTGAAAGATTTCATGTAATCCATGGACACCAGTGAAGATCACAAATCATTAAAGAAAAAAGATCCAGAGCACTGTCTAGTGGATCTAGATGACCCAACTCCCAATGTTAAAGTGCCTAGGATAGCACAAGGGTTAACCTCACACGAGGTTTATTGTAGGTTTTTTTTGTGGGGTTGCATGGTTGCACAGTTGTTGACTCCTCACAGCAAGAATCCTCTGCTTTGAATATCAGCTAGGACCTTTCTGTGCTTTCTGTGTGGATTTTCCATGTTCTACCTGTTCTTTGTTCGTTTCTTCCTTCCATAGTCAAAAAACATGTGTCATGGGTTCATTGGAATATCTAATAATTTGTCACTAGGTGGGTGTGTATGTGTATAAATATGTCAAATTTTTTTAAACCCACACATCACTGCAGAAGCATTAAAATGGCATGTTATCGAAAAGAAAATTTAATGATTATTCCACAGAATGTGATCATTTAGATGCAAAAACTCCAAGTAAACTGAGGTTGTGTCCAAATTCGAAGGCTGTGTTAATAATATTAATAATACATTTTATTTAAAAGCGCCTTTCAAAACACCCGAGTACACTGTACAATAAAATCAAAACATATTCAACCATGTTCTACCTGGGACTGCCTACTTCACAGCACAGTGATGTCCAAAGTCATAATTCATTTAGAAGTTACAACTAAAATGTAGGCATACGCACTGAAGCAGAGAAAACATTTATTGTTTTACCAACGTTTTTGTGAAATAAACAACAAAAAATCATGAAAGAGAAATCTGCAAAAGATAATCCAAGAAAACACTGGTTAGTGAAAGTCCCTGGAAAATCTTTAGTTGCAGGTTTGGGTTATTAAGATGGCAAACTTTTTTTTTTTGATAATATTTAAACAAATTGACATTTTAGATCTGAACTCCACCAGTAACACGTATATCTAAAAATAATTCTAGCATTATTTAAATGAAAAATCATACTTTCTTGAGTTCTTGAACCGGATTTGAATGTAACATGTAAACATGTTGGTGTGGGTACAAAAACACATCAATCTGTGGCCTTATCATCCTCTCACGGTTCCTTACGGTTCTATAGTTTCATCTATTCTGTTTTCTGTGAACTTAAAACCTTTGGATAGTGCATCAAGAACATTTGTTTACATTTAAATAGTAAAAATATTTAGCTTTTGAGCGCCCTCTAGATGATGTTGGCTTTGCTCTGCAGGTTTTTGTACAGAGTTTCACTGTTTCCTGTCACTGTGGGCTGCAGAGCACAGTAGTACACAGCAGAGTCTGACACATGAAGCTTCTGGATCTTCAGAGGAACTGATTTGTCTTTGAGTTCAGCATCAAATCTGTCTTCCTTGAACTCTGGAGAATTTTCTTTTGTTCCATACGTGTCACGTTTCAACATGTACTTTGGGTAACTGTTCACTTCTTGTTTGTACCAGAACAAATATGATTGTGAAAAACTGGTCTCAAAGCTACAGTTGAGTGTGAGAGAGTCTCCTTCAGCAGCAATGACTTCTCCTCCTGGTTGGATCACTTTGTCCTCTCCTTTACACTCTGAGGAAGAACAGAACATGCAGAGGAAGAGATGAATCAATAAAGATGATTGATTAAAGGACAACAATCAGCAGCTTAAACAGCTCTTAATGTACAGCTCAGTAATGTGTTGAAGTGTTTGAAGAGGAAACATGTTGATCTTTGTGTCTTACCAAAGAAAAGAGCAGCAAGAAGAATCCACAGCCAATGTTCCATCTGAACAACAATGTTTCAATCAACAGCAGAAACTAGCTGATGTTCAACCTTCACTCTGATAATTGTTCTCTGCACAGCACCACTTCTTATTGACTGAATGTTGAACACAGTGCCGGAAAGGAGCCCCCGCCCACTTCACCATGTCGCCCTCAGGTGGAGAATAAAGAATTAGTGTCTAGAAGAGGAATAACAAGGTCAGAACATTCATTTTCTAAACTCATTTTTTTCCTTTCGGGGTCATGGAGCTTCCGGATCCTATCCCGGCCACTCGTGGGCAAAGACAGGGGAAAACCTGGACAATTCACCAGTCTGTCACAGGGCCAAGTTCAGAACAGTCAATTTTAATTAGCTTATGTCTACACATATAAAAAGATGTTTTAATATAAAGGTATTTAAAAAAAAATAAGAAATAAAATTTGAGATTAAAAATATTGTTTTAAAAACATCTCTTTTGGTCTCCCAAACAAAGTCATGATTATGAGACTGAACAGAAACGATTGAAGTTGTTTTTCTTTCTAGTCTTGGTTTTGCTGTTCCCTCAAATCTTCTGTCTCACCATTGAACATGTTAGTTTTTGATTCGGTTCATAGAAACAATCAAGAAAAAAATCTCTGTTGACTGTAGCAAAAAAAACGCTTTGTTACACTTACAAGATCATAAAGATGAAAAAAGTACAATTGAAGAATTTTGCAAAAATGTATGAGAGCTGCTGACAGATTTATTCAGCAAGTGGCATCTGATATTTAAAGATAACAGCAGAAACTGCAGCTTTCGGAAACATATGTGTCTAATATTTAAAAATAAAAGTCAATACTGGAAATGCTTTTTCATTTTCACGATAAATCTGCTTTCATTGACTCAAAAATCTTCTTCTTTCTCTTTCGGCTTTTCCCATCAGGGGTCGCCACAGCGAATCATCCTTTTCCACCTCACTCTATCATGGACATCTTCTACCCTAACATTAGCCAACTTCATGTCCTCTGTTAAGACATCCATATATCTCCTCTTTGGCCGTCCTCTTGCCCTCCTGCCAGGCAGCTCCATCTCCAACATCCTTCTACCAATATATCCACTATCCCTCCTCTGAACATGTCCAAACCATCTCAGTCTGGCTTCTCTGACTTTGTCCCTAACACAGGCAACATGAGCCGTCCCTCTGATGTACTCGTTCCTTATCCTGTCTAACCTGGTCACTCCTAAGGAGAACCTCAACATCTTCATCTCCGCTACCTCCATCTCAGCCTCTTGTCTCTGTCTCACTGCTTCCGTCTCTAACCCATAGAGCAGAGCTGGTCTCACCACTGTCTTGTACACCTTTCCTTTGAGTCTTGCTGGCACTCTTCTGTCACACAACACTCCTGACACTTTCCTCCACCCGCTCCAACCTGCCTGCACTCGCCTCTTCACCTCTTTTCCACACTCCCCATCACACTGAACTGTTGACCCCAAGTACTTAAACTCCTGCACCTTCTTCACCTCAGCCCCCTGTAACCTAACGCTTCTACCTTGATCCCTCTCGTTCAAACACATGTATTCTGTCTTACTACGACTGACCTTCATGCCTCTTCTTTCCAGAGCAAACCTCCACCTCTCTAGCTGTTCCTCCACCTGCTCTCTACTCTCACTGCAAATTACAATGTCATCCGCAAACATCATTGTCCAGGGAGATTCCTGTCTTACCTCGTCTGTCAGCCTGTCCATCAGCATAGCAAACAAAAAAGGACTCAAAGCTGATCCTTGGTGTAGTCCCACCTCCACCTTGAACTCCTCTGTCTGACCTACAGCACATCTCACCACCGTCATACTTCTCTCATACATGTCCTGAACTACTCTGACATACTTCTCTGCCACTCCAGACGACCTCATACAGTACCACAGCTCCTCCCTCGGCACCCTGTCATACGCCTTCTCTAAATCTACGAACACACAATGCAGCTCCTTCTGACCTTCTCTGTACTTTTCCATCAACATTCTCAAAGCAAAAATGGCATCAGTGGTGCTCTTACGGGGCATGAAACCATACTGCTGCTCACAAATCTCCACCTTATTCCTAAGCCTGGCTTCCACTACTCTTTCCCACAGCTTCATTGTGTGGCTCATCAACTTTATTCCTCTATAGTTGCTGCAGTTCTGCGTGTCACCCTTGTTCTTAAAGATCGGAACCAGAACGCTTCTCCTCCATTCCTCAGGCATCTTCTCACTCTCTAAAATCCTATTGAACAACCTCGTTAGAAATTCCACTGCTGTCTCTCCTAAGCACTTCCATACCTCCACAGGTACGTCATCAGGACCAACGGCCTTTCCGCTCTTCATCCTTTTCAGAGCCTTCCTAACCTCATCCTTTCCAATCTCTGCTACTTCCTGCTCCACAACAACCACTTCTTCCTCCCTTCTTTCCCTGTCATTTTCCACGTTCATCAGCTCCTCAAAATACTCCTTCCATCTTTTCTGTACACTCTCCTGGGTTGTTAGCACCTTTCCATCTCTGTCCTTAATCACCCTTATCTGTTGCACGTCCTTCCCATCTCTGTCTCTCTGTCTGGCTAGCCTGTACAAGTCCTTTTCTCCTTCCTTTGTGTCTAACCTGTCATATAGCTCATCGTAAGCTTTCTGTTTGGCCTTTGCCACCTCTCTTTTCACTCTACGCTGCGCTTCCTTGTACTCCTGTCTACCTTCCTCAGTCCTTTCTACATCCCACTTCCTTTTAGCCAACCTCTTCCTCTGGACGCATTCCTGTACTTCCTCATTCCACCACCAAGTCTCTTTACCGTCTTTCCTCTTTCCAGATGACACACCTAGCACCTTCCTACCTGTTTCCCTGATAATTTCTGCTGTAGTTTCCCAGTCATCTGGAAGCTCATCCTGACCACCCAGGACCTGTCTCAACTTCTGCCTAAATTCCTCACAAGTTTCTTCATTCTGTAGCTTCCACCACTTGGTCTTCTTTTCTGTTTTCCCTCTCTTCTTCTTCCTGACCTCCAGAGTCATCTTACACACCACCATGCGGTGCTTTCTGGCTACACTCTCTCCTACCACCACTTTGCAGTCAATAACCTCTCTCAAATGACTTCGTCTACATAGGATGTAGTCCACCTGGGTACTCCTACCTCCACTTCTGTATGTCACTCTATGTTCCTCTCTCTTCTGGAAGTAAGTGTTGACTACAGCCATTTCCATCCTCTTCGCAAAGTCCACCACCATCTGTCCCTCCAGATTCCTTTCCTTCACACCAAACCTGCCCATCACCTCCTCATCACCTCTATTGCCCTCACCAACATGCCCATTAAAGTCTGCTCCAATAACAACTCTCTCTCCTCTGGGGATACTCTCTATGACCTCATCCAACTCACTCCAGAATCTCTCCTTCACTTCTAACTCACAGCCAACCTGTGGCGCATACCCACTGACTACATTCACCATCACCCCTTCAATTTCTAACTTTAGGCTCATCAACCTGTCTGAGACTCTTTTCACCTCTAGAACACTGTTTACAAACTCCCCCTTCAGAATCACACCTACCCCGTTTCTCTTCCTATCAACACCATGATAGAACAGTTTGTATCCTCCTCCAATACTACGTGCCTTGCTGCCCTTCCACCTTGTCTCCTGCACACACAGTACATCTACCTTCCTTCTCTCCATCATGTCTGCCAGCTCTCTGCCTTTCCCTGTCATTGTGCCAACGTTAAGAGTCCCTATTCTCAAACCTATGTTCCTGCCTTTTCCCTTCTCTCTCTGGCCACGGACCCTTCTGCCTCCCCTCTTTCTTCGACCAACAGTAGTCAAATTTCCACCGACACCCTGTAGGTTAACAGCATCGAAAACTCCTCCCCCTGCAAAAGAGTGCAGACGCTTTTTTCCCTGCTCCTGCTGCTTCCTGCTTTATTTGCTTTTTAATAATTTAATTAATCATTTTTAATCATTTTACTTCTTCCACACATCCTGGAATATCAGACTGGTCATCCTTTTTTGTGACTTCTACCTATACAAATCAATATTTTTGACAAGTCAGCGACATGTCCGGAAGAGGAAGAAAAACAAACTCCCACTGTGAACGCTGTCGGATCTACCAACAAGAAATAAAAGAGCTACAAACACGGATATTTACTTTGGAAACTGAAAATGGACTTCACAAGACCCTTCCAGTAACATCGGGTGGTAAGAAGCCTGCTCTTACCACAAACGAGAAGAATAACAGTGACATAGACCTGAGTGATGTTGTGTCATTTCCAAAACTTTGTGCGGAGGAACTCTGTGTTAAGCCAAAGCGTAAAGATGATAGAACATCCGAAATAAAGCTCACAAACAGATTTTTACCCCTAACACAATGTGATATTGAAGAACACAGTGAAATTGGACCACAGAGAAGGAGTCATAATGTTGGCAACAAAGCACAAGCAGAAAGAAAATCTGTGCCAAACGTCAAGGTCAGAGATACGCTGCTGCTTGGAGATGGCGCTATCAGTGGAGTCAGCCACAGAAGAATGCAAACTTTATGTTGCCCAAGTTCTACTGTTCCAGTGATTACAGGACTGTTATCTAAAGTCTTGTACCAAGGAGTTAAACGAATAATCATCCATGTAGGTGCTGTCGATATCAGAAAAGAACAGTCCGAACGTTTGAAAAAAGACTTCATCAAGTTATTTGAAGAGATTGACAAAGTAGAGGTTGAAGCATTCATCAGCGGACCTCTTCCTAACATCGATGGGGTGTCACTCAAGTTCAGCCGTCTGTTTCAGCTGAACAATTGGCTCTCCAGAGAGTGTGCTTCCAGAGGATTGCATTACATTGATAACTTCAATACATTCTGGAAGCGAAAGGACCTTTTCATGGGAAGAGGCCCACACCTGAACAGAGGTGGAGCAAGAGAGTTAGTGAAGAACCTCCTCCACGCTCTGGGGCATAGAGGCCAAGGCCCTGAAAAGGCAGTAAGGAAGGACCGAGCCAGTGTCCCAGGAACCACAGCACAACGGCAACAACAACTACCTCCACCAACACCGGTCAATGACTTGGATCCGGCAGCACCAGCACCACAACCACCTCCACCTAAGGACTCAGCTCCACCAGCATTACAGCAACCACCTCCATCTAAGGACTCACCTGCACCAGCACCACAACAACTACCGCCAGCTAAGGACCCAGCTGCAGAACCACAACAACAACCACCAGATTTGGCCCCAGAAATTCCACCATCTGACCAGCTGTGGGCGCCCCCTGCTACGTCTACTCCCAGTGAAGACTCACTTTCCTTTTCGTCCCCCCCACTTTCACCCATGGCCCTACCTAGCCATTTTGATAGCCTCATCAAGTCAGGAATTAAGATGGCTCCCCTAACACCTGTGAGCCTCACACCACACAGGAGCTCTCCTACCCCTCCAGCGCCCCCTCCTCATCCTTCACCCAAAGTCCCTCCAACACGGCCTTCATCCAAACCCCCTCCAACACGCCCCCTCCGTCGTTCACCCAAATCCCGTCCAGCTCCCACTCCTCCCGGTCCATCACCCAAACTACCCTCAACTCAACCTCTCCTGCGCGCCTCTAGACGTGCTATTCCCCGGAGCTAGGATGAAACGGGCCCCCAGTGTCCTAGGAAAGGTTATGTCAAACTGGGGCCCTGTGATGAACAGCTTCCTTCTGGTGCTATACCTGTAGTTGCACCACGTAGAATGCAAAAAAGGGCAGTTAGACTGTCCAATCAAAGAAATCTAGTTCACATCCCTTGCAAGAAGGTTTTGACCAGTCCCAAGGAAACTAATCTCAAACTTGCTGCACTCAATGTCAGATCTTTATGCAACAAATCATTTTTAATCAATAATCTTATCTCTTCTTTTAATCTTGATTTTATGTTTTTAACTGAAACATGGCTTGACAAAAACACAGGAAACATAGTTCTAGTCGAATCAACTCCCCCCAACTACAAACATGAATCTGAAATACGAGAAAATAAAAAGGGTGGAGGCGTTTCTGCACTGTTTAGAGATAATATTGCAACCCGCAGACTATCATTTGGTGTGTTTTCATCATTTGAGTATGTGTCCTTTAAGATTGAGTTAAAACAAACTCCTCCCTTACTCTGCATAGTTATGTACAAACCTCCTCAGCACAGCCAAAGTTTTATTGATGATTTCACTGAAATGCTCTCAGTTGTGTGCACAGACTTTGATGGTCTAGTCATTACAGGTGATTTTAATGTTCATGTTGATAATGTCAATGACAGAACTGCAAAAGAGCTCAATGCTGTCCTTGAAACCTTTGGTCTAATTCAGCATGTGAGTTGCCCCACCCACAGCAGAGGGCACACTCTGGACCTGCTCATCACAAGGGGGGTTACTATTTACAATGTCAGTGTGGTTGATGTCGCCCTCTCTGATCATTTCTGTGTATTCTTTGACCTGTCTGTTGCTCCCAAACCACCGCCTGGCCCTGCAGTTGTCCAAAGGAGACAAATAAATGAGAGCACTAGGGCACAGTTTGTAGAAATGATAAACCCTGAAAACGTCTCTGGTGCCAATGTTGATGAAATGCTGAATTCTGTTACTTCTAGCATCTTGAATGTTCTGGATGCCATTGCCCCTATGAAAGTTCAATTGAGAAAACATAGACAGAAAGCTCCCTGGAGGAATGATGATCTAGTCAGGGCACAGAAACAACAGTGCCGCAGAGCCGAGCGAAAGTGGCGCAAGTCAAAACTCCAGGTTCATTATGGAATATATAAGGCGGAGTTGTACGCTTATAACCAGATCTTATGCAGAACAAGGGAAAGGTACTTCTCTGAAATAATTGGAAGTTGCAGCAGCAACTCTCGTATCCTGTTCACAACAGTTAACAGATTAACTAACCCCCCAACCCAGCTACCAATAGAATTGGTTTGTACACCTAAATGTAATGAGTTTGCTGTATTTTTCAATGACAAGGTTCAGGGCATTAAAAAAGCCATCAACTCCACAACACATATAACTATCGAACGGCCACCTACTCACTCTAAGCTGACTCACTTTATACCTGTCACTGACCAAACTGTCCAAGAGACCATCACCCGTCTGAGCTCGTCTACATGCTGCCTTGATGTGTTACCCACTAGATTTCTAAAGTCTGTCTTGAACAGTGTGTTGCCATCAATTACTCAAATAGTTAACATGTCTCTTCAATCTGGAACATTTCCAGAGGCCTTAAAACTGCAGTCATTAAACCCCTCCTGAAAAAGAGCAGTCTTGATCCCACTGTACTGAATAATTACAGACCTATCTCTAATCTGCCATTTTTAGGAAAAGTCCTTGAAAAAGTTGTCTACCAACAGCTCACTGACTTTCTCTTATTAAACAATTCGTTTGATGTTTTCCAGTCAGGTTTTAGACCCCATCATAGCACAGAAACTGCTCTTATCAAGGTAACCAATGACATCCGCCTGAACACTGATGATGGAAAAGTCTCTGTCTTAATCCTGCTAGACCTGAGCGCTGCCTTTGATACTGTTGATCATGGGATCCTTTTGCACAGACTCCAAGACTGGGTTGGCATCTCTGGATCTGCCCTAAGTTGGCTCAAGTCTTATCTAGAAGACAGGAAATATTTTGTTGAAATTGGGAGTTGTGTCTTAGACTACATGGGCTTGAATTGTGGTGTGCCCCAGGGATCGATCCTGGGACCCCTTCTGTTCAACCTCTACATGCTGCCACTAGGGCAGTTAATACGCAGTAATAACATATCTTATCACAACTATGCAGATGATACTCAGATCTATGTGTCACTGACAACAGGTGAATATGGGCCGGTGGATTCTCTCAACCACTGCCTCCAACAGATCAGCGCGTGGATGCAGAACAACTTTCTCCAGCTAAACTCAGACAAGACCGAAGTTATTGTTTTTGGCCCACAGAAACAAAGAGAAATTGTCAGCAGCTACCTTCATTCTCTGTCTCTCAAACCTTCAAATCAAGTCAGAAATCTAGGGGTAATCATGGACTCTGACCTGAACTTTAACAGCCATATCAAGTCAGTAACATCAGCGGCATTTTACCACCTGAAAAACATTGCCAAAATCAAAAACATAATCTCAAAGCGAGACCTGGAGATACTTATCCATGCATTTGTCTCCAGTAGGTTAGACTACTGTAACGGCCTGCTCACCGGCCTCTCCAAACGAAGTGTAAAACAGCTTCAGTACATCCAGAATGCTGCTGCTCGAGTCCTGACCAAAACCAGGAAATATGATCACATTAGTCCTGTGCTCAGGTCTTTGCACTGGCTCCCTGTACCTCAAAGAATAGACTTCAAAGCAGCTCTGCTTGTGTACAAGTCTCTCCATGGCCACGCACCAAAGTACATCTCTGACATGTTAGTGCCATATGAACCATCTCGTACTCTGAGGACCTCAGGGGCCGGCCTCCTGTTGATACCCAGAGTCAGAACTAAACAAGGGGAATCAGCGTTTCAATATTCTGCAGCTAAAATCTGGAACAGCCTCCCTGAAGGCGTAAGACAGGCCTCTTCTGTGTTCATGTTCAAATCTAGACTTAAAACATTTCTGTTTAGCCGTGTATATGACTGAAAGGTCCTATCTGCACTTTTCTTTCCTTCCTTTCTTTTTAAATCTTTTTTTTTTTTTTTTTTTTTTTTTTTTTTTTTTAAAGTAAATTTTATGTTGATTATTTCTATGATGTATTGTGATTTTAATGCACTTTTCTGTTTTGTGAAGCACCTTGAATTACTTTGTGTACGAATTGTGCTATACAAATAAACTTGCCTTGCCCTTGCCTTGCCTTGCCATCGGTGGCGGTCGTTGTTAACCCGGGCCTCGACCGATCCGGTATGTCTAAAGTGTTGTGGATGATTCGCATGGTTATTTTGGCAATTTTTACGCCGGATGCCCTTCCTGACGCAACCCTCTCTATTTATCCGGGCTTGGGGCCGGCACAGAGGCAACTGGCTTGCAACCCCTGTGGCTAGATTTTTCATTGACTCAAAAATAAAATGAAAAATCAATCCGCCAAACGTCTTTTCACACATTCTGTCACCTAATTAAAATGGTAAAGAGAGTGGTTTTTGAAAATTCATTTTCAAAAAGTTCTTTATTGTATCTGTATAATTCAATTAGAAATATCTAATTTGACTATTAAAATGGATTAACAGAAATGCTTTTTCATTTTCACAAGGTAAAATCATCAATTGACTCAAAAATAAAATTAAAAATCAATCCTCCAAAATGCTTTTTCACTTTCTACTTTAACACCATTCATTCTGTAATATAATTAAAGCTAAAATGCAAAAAGAGAATTCCATTTTCGTTTTCACATCCACCTGCAAAAATTGTTGCATAATTTATTTTCAGTCAGCAGTTCCAGGGGGAGACGAGGCGATGACATCACTGCTCACTCTTCTTCTTCTGTCACTACTGCGTGTTTGGTCCTGGAAAAAGTGGAACAAAGCAAGAATAGAAGATTGAGTCTCCATCTATGATTCCTGGAAAAGTGGAGAAAATGAAGCCATTAGATGAATGAGATGATGAGTTGATGCAGCAGCTTCAAGCAAACTTGAATCTCTGTTCTTAAACTCACCTAGAATGTGAAATAGAAGCAAAAAGAGGTAAAGCAACATGTCTTTGGAGTTCTGGAAGCCACACAGACAGCAGATGAACTCTGTTCTTCCACTGCAGCACAATGAAGAAGAAATAATGTCACTGGAGGATGTGAAGTTTAGTGGGCGGGGCCAATGAGCTCTTTTTCAGTTCAGATCAACCAATCAAAATGTTTAGTTCCTCAGCTCTGTCTCTGATCTTTACAAGTTTATTTCTCTGTTGTCTTTGTTTTCGGTTCAATGATTCAACAATCAGAGCTTTCACAGTGTGTGACGCCCTCTAGTGGATGTTGTGGAGTATTGTGTTTTCTCTGCAGGTTTTTGTACAGAGATTTGTTGTTTCCTGGCACTGTGGGCTGCAGAGCACAGTAGTACACAGCAGAATCTGTCACTGCAGCAGAGGAGATCTGCACATGAAACACTTTTTGCTGTTTGTCATGTGTCACTGAGAACTTCTTTGTTTTTTCTGAAAAGTCCGCCATGATGAACTGCGGAGTTGAACTGAGCTTCTGCTGGTACCACTGAACATTATAGACAGAACCAGAATATTTGCAGGAGAGAGTGACAGTGTCTCCTTCCAAAGTCATCAGTTCATCTTTCAATGGTTTCAGTAAATCCTCAGAGGATCCTGGAAACAACAAAGATAGATTTCATCATGACATTTGGATTCTAATCCTTAATCTGACCGTCATCATCTCAAAGTAAATCAGTTCAAACATCTCCAGATGTTTCTCCTGTCCATCATCTACTTTTCCATCTGCATCTTTTGATGACTTACCAGTTTGAAAGGAGACCATCATCATCCAGATGAGAAGCAGCAACATTCTTTTCACTGGTACTGAATGAAGAACAGAGAGAACACAGCAGCTCTTCAGCTCCAACATGAAGCTTCATGTTCTGCTGTGAAGCTCCTCCTCCTCCTGCTGTGGTTTGTTTCTGTGGAGCAAAGCCAGGAACAAACGTTTTTTCTGAGTTCTGCAGTCTGCAGAGTGTCAGAAACGGACAGACGGCTGGTTCTAGTTGCAGCAGGTTTAGGATGATAGGGGTCAAGCACAGCTGAGTTCACAGAGCTAAAGCAGGGTTGGTTAGGCAGAGATCAGACGCTGGCATGACAATATCAGAGAGCAGGCTTGAACAGCGGTAGTTCAGGCATGGGTCAGGGGCAAAGCGGCAGCCAGATGGAGTCATGTGAGGATCAGGAAAACGAGAAGTCAGGTCAGAAATTGCCGCTCATTATGCAGGCAGAGTGGCTCACATAATAATTTACACTGAGTGAGGCTTGGTGTGCTGCTTAAGACTCATGTGGGTGATTGTAAATGAGTCAGGTGAGCAGCATCCGGGAACTGCGCGCTGGGGCGTCTGGGAGATGAAATGCGTAAGTTTACTTGAGACTCCCACTAGTGACCAGAGGAAGAGACAGAGCTCTACCTAATTTTTCAAACCCCATGACTCTTGCAACTTCACTAAAGTGGATGTGAGGAACATCTGTCAAAAATCAGAACTCTGTCTGTTCCTCTGGTCACCAGCGGGAGCCGTCCACAGAGTTCTAAACACACTACAACTTGAGCAAACCCCCAGCGCACGCGATCTGGAAGTTGCACACCCAACTCTCATTCATTAAATCAACCACAGTCTACTTAAGCTCTGCACTAAGTGAAGCTCAGTGTGAAATATTGTTTGTGCCCCTCTTCCTTCCTTACCAGGTGTTATAATTGGACCTGATCTTCTGTCTCCTGACCCTGTTTCTGACTCTGTTTGCCTGCTGCCTGCCCCGACTCTGGCCTGGATTTGACCCTGATTTAGCTTTGTGGGCTTTTATCTAAACTAATAAACCTGCTGCATTTGGATCAAGCCGTCTGCCTGTTTGTGACAGGATCCTCTGTCAGAGGAACTCTGCTGAAGAGTCTGCATAACCGTTATGCCATCCTAGACACTTTAACAGTGGGAGTGGGGTCATCTAGACCCCACTAGACAGTGCGCTGAATCTTTTTTCTTTAATGATTTGTGATCTTCACTGGTGTCCATGGATTACATGAAAACCTCTCCATCTTTATCCACCTTTGTCGTGGTAGGGAGAACACGTCAATCTTGACCCCAAAGGGTAGCACAAGGGTTAAACACGGATATTAATTGCAAACACATACCATGAAAGCACGTCACAACACATTTTTAATGGTTCGCTTTTTGTAAAAAAGGATGGAAACATAAAAATATATAAAGATTGAAGTATTAATTGGGTTAACATTTCTTTTAGTGACCGTGAGCTGTATAAAACCCTTCAAGAAATGATTGATTAGAAATGAATAGACTTCGGGAGAGTATCCGCGATCAGGCTTCCGTTGTCTACCAATGTCTGATAATTGATAACTAGTCAGGCACTGTCGCTTAAATAGTAATGAATAATAATCTGTTCTTCCACTGCAGCACAATGAGGAAGAAATAATGACACTGAATGATGGGAAGTTCAGTGAATTCTTTTTTAGTTCAGCTCAACCATTTAAAGAGTTTAGTTCTTCCACAGCAGCTCTGACCCTGATCTTTACTGTTTTATTTCTCTGATGTCTTTGTCTTCAGTCTAATGATTCAACAATCAGTGCTTTCACAGTGTGTGACGCCCTCTAGTGGATATTGTGTAGTATTGTGTTTTCTTTGCAGGTTTTTGTACAGAGTTTTCTTGTTTCCTGTCACTGTGGGCCTCACAGCACAGTAGTACACAGCAGAGTCTGTCACTGCAGCAGAGGAGATCTGCAGATCCATTTGTCTTTGGTCGTCACTCACTTTGAAGGAAAATCCAGGAACTGGATTCTGTAACTTCAGGCTTGTTCCAGTGTGAGAGATCAAGAACTGTGGAGGTTTTCCAGGAAATTGACGATACCAGTAGAAATAATCATCTCCCTGTGCAGTATTTTTATATTTGTAGGACAGAGTGACAGAAGTTCCTTCCAAAGTGGACTCTTCCTTCTTGACTGCAGTGAGTTCTTCACAGCTGACATCTAAAGGAAGAGAGAAGTCAGATCAGTGATGGACAAACATCAAATGCTGAAATGGATCTTTGAAAGAATCCCATCAACCTGTTCCAATGACTAGAAGCAGCAGAGTGAACACAGATGTCTGCACAGACAGCATGTTGGATGAAGCTGATGTTTGGCTTTTGTGTGTTGAACTGTGTTGAAAGTGGAAGTTTGTGTCTCTTCTATAGCTTACAAACAGCTTAGCTCCTCCCTCAATCTCTCCCTCTGCTCTTTCATCTGTTCTTCCTCTTCTCTCAGCTCCTCTTCCTTCTGGTTAAGCCTTAGTCACACCCCCACCCCCACAAAATAACAAAGTTGTCGATCGCTCGGTGAACCCAAAAGTGATTGATGATTGGCAGCGCAAGGGATTGTGGGATATTATTCCCTTTGCCTGTCTGGAGTGTGAGTTTTTGACCAAATGTGTTTAGTTGTTTCACTTTGTATTGCCTAGTTATTTTGCCCTGTTATGTTTAATTCTTTCTGCACCAGTGAAGAATTGAGTGAGTGAGAGGGAGAGGGAGGATGATGAGTTTATTTGGCACCCCTTGTTGTGATTTAACACCCCTAGTGTTATAATTTGTACATGAACTGAAGTTAACATTGGAGTGGCATCCCTGAAATACAGGTTTCATAACATTGAAATACATAAAACAATTCAGTATGAATTGTTTTATGTATTGTATAAACAATTATTGAGTTGAATAGACATAAGAAATTAGTTTGAATAAATTTAACTCAATCACTTGTTACCAATTGAAGTAATTCATTTAAGTTAGTAGTAGTAGTAGTAGTAACCTTTTTATTTTGGACAAGTGAAAACAAGTGTAAAATAACAAAATAAGACAAAAATTATATAAAAGAAGAAAATGATATAAAACAAGACAAGACAAAAGTTGGGTAATATATATATATATATATATATATATATATATATATATATATATATATATATATATATATATATATATATATATATATATATATATATATATATATATATATATATATATATACATATACATATACATATACATATACATATACATATACATATGCGTACAATGAAAATAGAAATGAGACAGAAACTCTTTCTTTTGCTGATGCAGCCGTGTTACTTTTTTGATGGACGTAAAATCTTCATAAGGCGTCAGTAAAATCTCAGACTCCGTCTTAATGAAGTATAGTGCTCTCTTTTTTTCTCCACACGTTGATTTCGGCGATCCATTGAGAATGTCTTTATGCACTTAACGTGGGCTCGCAGCAGTGGTGCATCGGTAGTGTGGTCGACCCATGATCGTAAGATTGCAGATTCAATTCCCGCCTTGCACGCCCATGAGTCGGAGTGTCCTTGGGCAAGAAACTGAACCCCACCTTGCCTCTGGTAGGAGGTTGGCGCCAGTGTTTGGCAGCGGAGCCGCCAGCAGTGTGTGAATTTGTGTTTGCATGGGTGAATGAGTCTGTGACTGTAAAGACCTTTGGGCCTTGAAGAAGGTAGAAAAGCGTTATATAAGTATACGCCATTTACCATTAACCCAGGGTTACCAAGTCAACCGTAATTATGCTACCTCATATCCGGTCTTTTGGAACGGACATACCCAGAGTAAGCAAGTTCAGGTGGATTTCAGCCAAAGTTCAGGGTTCAAGTCAGGGTAGTTTAAACATGCCTTCTGGAATACCCCCCCATGATACCCTACCTTACAGTCCTTGCAGCAAAACAGTTGTGTTTGTTTGGAGTAAGATATCTTTGTGAGGAAGCTTCTTTGTAATGACCATGAATAAATCACAGCTGTGCTCAAGGCTCACATTCAAATACTTGAATCCCATCCTGAAGTTGGATAATAATAATGTGCTGGTAAAAGCTAAAAGATGCCAGGAATATGAAATAAAATAAACCATGCAACTCTACTTAAAGTTCTGCGGGAAACACCCTGATATTGGGGGTGTAATGATTAATCAATGAATTGATTTATCCAATGAAATTGATATATGAGAGGCATGTTAATTGAATTGATGATAAAAAATAATTATAAAAGCTGCTCCTATGGGAAGAAGTAGGTAGAAGTATGTGTGATGGTGGGTTAGATGGTGTTTTTGTTTCTTTTTTTATTGTTAAAAGTTTGGATCATTACTGATTTTTTAGGTGACTTTTTAATTTGAAGCCTTTTGCCTTTAATATCACTGGCTGAACGACACTTTGGATTTTAGTTGAACATTTGGAAATGTTTGACAACAATAAAGAAATCTATTTTATCCTGTCACACCACTAAGTGATATCCAACAAAAATGTAATTTAAAATAAGAAATATTTCTATTTTCACATGTAATTTAGTCTCTGTATTCTTTTAAAATCTTCCACACACAAAGTTTATAGAGACAGAATCAGGACAGAATGGGGAAAGAAACAGGTTGGTCTTATGGTGGACGTTCAGGGCAAAGCCGGTTCATACAAGTCAGTCATCTAGATGCTCATTCTGGTTTAAACTTCTGCTGACCACCAGTTCACTGTGGCCTTCTGGGTAAATAAATGCAGGCATACATGACAAGTCAGTCACAACAGAGAAGAACAAGGAGAGAGGTTAAGATGACGATGATGAAGAGAAAGAGAGACGATCAGCTGATGATGAAGATGGAGAAGAACAGCGATGCAGAATAGAGGGCTGGGGCAATTACTCAGATGATCCTTCTAAATAGGCTTCACCTCACAAAACTGGGGACTCATTGAGGCAATACACAGTTGAAAATGGCTCACAAAAATGTTCTGGTGGGCCATATCCAAGATCAGATAAAACTAAATTAGATCTATATATTTAAACACAAAAGACGTGTTGTGTGGGTGTTTAGATGGCTTGACGAGAGCATGTATGTGTGAGCATGTATGTGTGTGGGGTGGTGGATTGGGGTGGCGTTTTTTTAAGTGGGTGCATATCCCTATGAAACTGGACTGTTGTGCCCCTGCACTCACATGATGGCAGCAGAAAAATGATAATATTATCATTATGTGTGGAAACACTTTGAATTTAGCAAAGACGTGAGTGTGGTAGAATGTTCTAATAATGTTCTTCTTGCATTATTTTGATGTGGAAAAACAACAGTGAATTGAACTTCATGAAAATAAAATGTAAATGGATTTACTATTAATTCTTGTTTACTTGTTTGTTTGTACACATATTTAATTTAGACTTGATTTTTTTGAAAGAAATACAGGAATCTGGTAAACTTCACTTGCACTGTTTTAGTATCCAGGTATTTATCTCTGAGTCACACTGGTTGAATTATTGGCTAAATATGTCCTGATGTGATTTTAGGTCAGTGAACCGGATCATTCAAAATGAACCAATATTGACTATGAAATGGATCAAAAATCACTAATTATGATATAAATCAAATCATTATTAAAATGAATCATTTCCTTGATCTATGATGTACTTCTGTGAATCACTGAGGCATTTTGTGTTTGTGTCTGCTTTGTTCTCAGAATTTTCAAATACACCTGAGGTGTTTTATGATGAATATAAATTATGTGCTTGTACTTTTTTAAGCTAACTGTCCTCAGGTTTAAGCTTTATCCTTTAGGGTCATTATATTAACTAAATGAACAAAATCATGGTTGTTGTTCTTTAGTTAGGATTTTCTGATCTAGTTCAGTTGGGAATAGATTTTCCTTCATATTGCTTCTAAACGAAAAGGAATTCTTCTTGGTTTAGTCCAATATTTGGATATTTGAATATTGATGGAGCTCATTACTTAACCCGTTCCAAAGTTTAGTGCCACACACCAACACACAGAAACTTTTCTTTGTGGTTCTTATCAATTTGATCTTGAAGTTCCTTCATCCCCTCAGTTTTTAGCCCATTTCATTTTTTGGATATTTAATGGTAACGGTTTCCCACTGGCTCTGTATAGAAGTTGTGCGGCGTGAAAATTCACAAGGTCACACAGTTTTAAAAGTCTGGATTGATAAAATAAATTGTTTGTATGATCAAGATAGCCGACTGGATGTACAATACTGATGGCTCGTTTTTGAAGTAAATAGAAAGGATGTAGTGAACTCTTATAATTATTTCCCCAATTTCTATACAGTAGGTGAAATATGGTAATATCAAGGAGCAGTATGGTAAATATCTATTGTCGTATTCTAATGTATGTTTAGATTTATTTATGATTGAAATGCTTTTTGAGACTTTAGTTTGTATGTGTCTGATGTGAGGCTTCCAACTTAGTTTGTTATCTATGAAAACCCCTGAGAATTTAACTTCAGTAACATTATTTATTTTACTTGAGAGCTCGGTATTGGCATATCTACCAAAAAACAACACTTTGGTTTTATCTAGGTCCAAAGATATGCATTAAAATATGGGCGACAGCTGGGTGATCACAGCCGATCACCAGCCGGCAGCAACTTTGCTGGACGAGGTGTGTAGTCTCCAGATGGCAGATGTCCATATGAAATGCCACAGACCACCAGATACCCAGTAGCTTGGGGCAATGTTCCCTGCACGCTTGTACAATCACACACTGCTCTCACATTCTTAGTGCAGAAGAATATATGTGCAATACAAAATTACATACTACTTACATTACACTGATTACATCAAAACAAAGTTGTCAAAAATTCTTCTAGTTGCCGTTGAATTTGAACTTTCTTAAAACCTATAGGCGGCCACCAATTAGCTAAAAGAATGGCATTTAGGTTGCCACACTGTGGCCTTTTGGCATATGTGAGAATAGCTTTGGTTAAACTTGTGTCAAAGTGGGAACTCTGGGAGACTAAACCTCTGGGCTGGCACAGTTCCAACTATTAAAAAATGATGAAGAGGCCAGACCCATAAGATGTCAGGTTTTGAATAAGCTGGACCCAAAAGCAGACAGGGATTAAGTTAAAAGTTGTCCAGTTGATTAAAAGTAGAAATGTGGATGGTAGATCCTGTGAAGAGGCAACTGGCAAGTGGGCAGTTGGTCCAAAGTAGTTTTTCCTGGGGTGGTTGATGGCATAGAGGGGAAGAATCCAGAAGGATTTAACGTGGCTTGATGAGGCTTGAGTTGATTTGGTTTGGCTTGAAGTGACTTGGCGTGATGTGGCTCTGCTTGGCTAGAGAAGCAGACAAACTGACAAAAGCTGGAGGGCGTGGATGACTGATAAAGGTTGTCTGAGTAGATGCAGAGCAGTTGCGTTTGACCTAATCCTCAGGCAGGTGTGCGAGGGCGGCCCCGGCACCTGACAGTAAATAAATATTACAACTAGGTAAAATTATACACTATAAAAGCTAACACTTTATTTTCCCACATGTTGCGCTTCACATATAGACCCTTTTGTATTTTCTTGGTAACTGTATTACTGTGCGGATGCATGATTAAAACATAAATGTTTATGTAGGATGCCACTTGAAGGGGCAATTTTGCTGTGTGTCAAGACAATGACGACAACAACTTTATGTGTCGTCTGAAATAAATAGGTTCTTAAAAGTCATTCCAAGTATCAACTGCTTTTCCTTCATCATCAGAACAGGAACTAAATTGCCACAAACCTCAGATTATAAACTGTGAGTGTTTGAACCTTCATAGTTGTTTAGTGGTTGATGTGGATCATCTGCTCATGTGAATCCTCCCACAGTGTTTCATTAGCAGCTGTAACCACAGAGACTCTGATCAAACAGGAATGAACAGAATCCATCTGATATGAAGCTGTGCTTTGAAAACCACTTCCCTCCTCTTTGAAGAGTAGTCCCATATCTGTCTTCAGGTTTTTGTACAGCCTCTTTTACACTTTGGATTACTGTGTGTCTATAGCACAGTAGTAGAGAGCTGTGTCTGCCAGGGTTAACTTTGTGATGGTCAGTTCAGTTGATGTGTCTGTTGTTCTGGATTCATATCGTTTATCTGGAATAAGTTCTCTTTTGTCACCTTTTGCTCCTTTCCAGAGAATAAACTGAGGAGCCTGAAGGTCAGAATCATGTTTATACCAGTAAAGATACGGATAGCTTCTATCTGTCTGATAGTTACATTTCATTGTAACAGATTTTCCTTCAGTTCCTGTAAGTTGATCTTGATCAGGAGAGATTGAGTCTCCAGCTGTGATTCCTGGAAAAAGTGGAGAAAATGAAGTCATTAGATGAATGAGATGATGAGTTGATGCAGCAGCTTCAAGCAAACTTGAATCTCTGTTCTTAAACTCACCTAGAATGTGAGATAGAAGCAAAATGAGGTAAAGCAACATGTCTTTGGAGTTCTTGAAGCCAAACAGACAGCAGAGGAACTCTGTTCTTCCACTGCAGGTCAATGAGCGAGGAATAATGTGACTTGATGATGTGAAGTTCAGTGGGCGGGGCCAATGAGCTCCTTTCCAGTTCATCTCAACCAATCAAACTGTTTGGTTCTTCCACAGTAGCTCTTTCTCTGATCTTTACTACTTTATTTCTCTGTTGTCCTTGTCGTCACTGACTGAACAACCATTTCTTCATAGTCTGTGTCACCCTCTAGTGGAAATTTTGTAGTATTGTGTTTTCTCTGCAGGTTTTTGTACAGAGTTTTGTTGTTTCCTGTCACTGTGGGCTGCACAGCACAGTAGTACACAGCAGAGTCTGTCACTGCAGCAGAGGAGATCTTCACATGAAACTCCTTTTGCTCTTTTTCGTGTTTCACTGAGAACTTCTCTGTTTCTTCTGAATATTCTTTTATCAGAAACTGTGGAGATGAACCGGACTTCTGTTGGTACCAGAAGAATTCCTGGATTGTACCAGAATATTTGCAGGAGAGAGTGACAGTGTCTCCTTCCAAAGCCATCAGTTCATCTTTCAATGGTTTCAGTAAATCCTCAGAGGATCCTGGAAACAACAAAGATAGATTTCATCATGACATTTGGATTCTAATCTTTAATCTGACTTTTATCATCTCAAAGTAAATCAGTTCAAACATCTCCAGATGTTTCTCCTGTCCATCATCTACTTTTCCATCTGCATCTTTTGATGACTTACCAGTTTGAAAGGAGACCATCATCATCCAGATGAGAAGCAGCAACATTCTTTTCACTGGTACTGAATGAAGAACAGAGAGAACACAGCAGCTCTTCAGCTCCAATATGAAGCTTCATGTTCTGCTGTGAAGCTCCTCCTTCTCCTTCTGCTGTGGTTTGTTTCTGTGGAGCAAAGCCAGGAACAAAAAGCTGATATGTGAAACATTTTTCTGAGAAAATCTGCTCATGACTCTTCCTAAAGTCTCTGATTATAAAAAACGTGCAATAAATTTCAAGATGTAATACCACAATACAATTCACAAACATTCCTGTTTGACTTCCAGATTGAATGTCAATTAAAATCAAAATGGAGAAAAACTAAAGCAGTAATTAAAAAAGGCTTTAAAACTTTCATGGGTTCATTGCAGCAGACAGAACAATTTAAACATGATTCAGACACAGAGATCATAATATCACGAGAACCAAAGTTCCAACTTGAAGCACAGATTGAACTGATACTTAAGATGCTGATTTTGACAAAGTTTGGTGATGAGTTTTTATAGAGGTATTCTTTGTGTTTAGATTAACTGATCTTACAATGCAACTCTTGTCCAGTTTTTTGTGCCAGTTAGATTGTTTTTCTCTTTTTTATTTAGCAGTCACACCTTAAAGACCAGTTGGTGAAAACATTGTATGACATCAAACCAGTTTTTGGGAATCGTTGCTTTACAGGAAAATCTTAGATTCTATTCACTGCAGCTCTTATAATCATCAGAATAATCTGTAGCTTGTGCTCGTCTCTTTCTGATGTGTCGGCTGGATTCTCATCTTCTTCATTGCTGCAGTTTCCTGGAATGATTCTGTTTTGTTTTGTGGTTTCCTCTGACCCTCCTCCAGTTTCTGTGCTGTTAGGACCGGGATTTGTCTTTTAAGGGGAGGTTGTGTGAGAATTGGTTCCCTTTTTATTTTGTTGCATTAATTCGTGTTCAATCCTGTTTTTTTAGTTTTTTTTTTGAAAGGGCCTATATCAGGCTATACTTAAGCATTTTATAGTAAACAATATCCATTTAAATGATAATATATTACATTTGGCACAAAAAAGAAAAAAAAGAAAAAAAATCAATAGTTAATTTCCTGAGTTCTTTTCCAGCCCAGAAGTAAAATGACTCGATCTCTGAGACACCGGCTTTCGATCTTTGTGGGTGCCCCCCATTTCATGACGTCAACCTAGAGCCGGTGTGGTAGTGTGTCTGGATTACACCCACAAAAACAAACAACAACCAGAAGGAGAGTCCAAGGGCAGGGATGCCCAGTTTAGCCTAGTCTGTTTAGTTTAGTTTAGTTTAGTTTAGTTTAGTTTAGTTTAGTTTAGTTTAGTTTAGTTTAGTTTAGTTTAGTTTAGTTTAGTTTAGTTTAGCCATTATCTATTGAATTTTATGACTTCATGTTTTTTATGATTTCAAGCTTATTATAGAATTACTGGTATTAAACCCATTTGGATGACTTCTGTTGCAATATTGGGCTATATAAATAAAATTGAATCCAAACTTTTGCAAAGATGGATGTCCACACTGTACATATACAATCAAAGTATTTTTGCCAAATACCGTTAGCTCAGCAGAGAAAGTGTGTTAGCGTGGGGGCGGTGCTGGCAGTACAGTTTCTTCCTGGAAGGGGCTGTTCCTCACTTGTCTACGTCACAATGTGAGAATCTGTTGCTGAGAATCTCTGAGCTGCTGCTCAGACAGCAGGTTTTTAGAGGAAGACTTAGAAATTCAAAAAGGGATTAAAATACCGCTTTTTTTTGAGAAATCAAACATTTTCATATACTTAAAAGCTTAAAAACATTCATTTGACATTATATAGACATTTTAAATAGTTTCCTAAAGTCACAGTCATATTCGGGTTAATCAACAAACTTCCCACAGAACTTTTCATGAAAACATGCTTTACGTGTGTGAAGGTTTCTGTTCAGGATCTCCTTCCAGAAATCATAGTTTCTTTGAAGACAGGTAGGGATGAGGTGAAGAGGACAAGTGGATGAGTTCAGTTTACATGTCACTTTCTTCAGCATGGCAGCATTAACCAGTGCAGAGATCTTCAGTGGTTCCTCACACACACAGGAAACAGAGTCAGTCACCACAGGACAACCACCGATTCTGAATCATTTGTAGAGTCCAGCTTGTACCTGTAAACCCTTTAAACTTGTCACCTGAAAATCAATGTTAATTTTAAAAGCAGGCTTCTTTTGATTTGCATTCAGCATTTCTCACTTTGAGTACAGTCTTAACATGTTGATGACTCTGTCACATTGGGACAATTTTTCACAGAGAAGGTCATGAAAATTTACTTTATTTAGTCCGAAAGTTCTGGATAAACTTTTCAGTGTTCTTTTCCTGGTCCTCCTGGTTGGCATGTTGGTTTTTAAAAAAGTTTTAAAAAAAATGTTTATGAAAACAAACAACACAAAAAATACAGGAGGATTTTGAGATTAATGTTGTGTTTGGTGGGAGTTAAAATATATTTACAATCACTTTAGATGTCAGACCGAATTTCTTAAAAGTTCTCTCCACAATCTTGTTTTATAAACAAAATGCAGATTATATACTGATAAAGTACTGCTCTAAAATGAATAAAAGTGAACAAAAAAAGGATATTTTCAAATGTTTGTTTTTTTGCTTTTAATTTGCACCAAGTTGATCTTCTACACTTGTTTCCTATAGCATTATTATATTCTCACAAGAACGTTCTCTGGGTTTATACTTCAATCAGTTCTGTTCTCTCAAAACTCGAACCTTTTTGGTGTTAAGGCTCCCTCTAGTGGACGTTGTTGTGTTTTGTTGTTGCAGGTTTTTGTACAGAGTTTAGTTGTTTCCTGTCACTGTGGGCTGCAGAGCACAGTAGTACACAGCAGAGTCTGTCACTGCAGCAGAGGAGATCTGCAGATCTATCTGTTTGTTTTCAACTTGAATCTTCAGTCCTTCAATTTTTGTAATTCCTATCTGTCCTGAAGAAGAATGAGAGACCAGGAGCTCTGGAGGTTTTCCTGGAAACTGTCGATACCAGAAGAAATAATCACTCGTTGATAGTTTAGGATATTTGTAGGACAGAGTGACAGAAGTTCCTTCCAAAGTGGACTCTTCCTTCTTGACTGCAGTGAGTTCTTCACAGCTGACATCTAAAGGAAGAGAGAAGTCAGATCAGTGATGGACAAACATCAAATGCTGAAATGGATCTTTGAAAGAATCCCATCAACCTGTTCCAATGACTAGAAGCAGCAGAGTGAACACAGATGTCTGCATAGACAGCATGTTGGATGAAGCTGATGTTTGGCTTTTGT
The DNA here is from genome assembly GCF_053564925.1 of Oryzias latipes. NCBI lineage: Eukaryota > Metazoa > Chordata > Actinopteri > Beloniformes > Adrianichthyidae > Oryzias > Oryzias latipes. The sequence continues at coordinate 15,569,888 of NC_136253.1, read as the reverse complement.
GTGTTGAACTACGTTGAAAGTGGAAGTTTGTGTCTCTTCTATAGTTCACTAACAGCTCAGCTCCTCCCTCAATCTCTCCATCTGCTCTTTCATCTGTTTCTTGTGTGTATTGGCTAGAGTCTGGCGATACGATACACATTTTCTTTTTTTTTAAGTTTGACTTAGAAAAATCTTTACCTGAATTTCAATCCGTCTTCCATTGTAAGTAAATTGTAAAATTCTGTTTATTCAAAAATGGCGTATACTTATATAGCGCTTTTCTACCTATAAGGAAAAAGTGCTTTACAGTCACACACACATTCGCACACTGGTGGCCGCTCCGCTGCCAAACACAGGCGCCCGCCTTCCACCATAGGCAAGGTATTCAATGATCACAATGTTAAGCACTGCAACCTCATCTCATATATAAGTTGCTTTTACCAAAGCAAATTTCAAGTGCTTTTATTTTGGTAACTTAAAACATATAAAGGGAACAGTCGACATTGTCTGATTTCCATGCACAACAAAATATTTTTCAGTATGAGAAAACAAAATGGAATGAATGTGCCTTAACCAATAAGGTTCCAAAAGTATGATTGAGTAAATAAATTGCTGTTTATTTTCAAAATAACGTAGCTTCTCCAGTAGTTTTAAACTGTTCAGAAGCCTGAATGGTGCTTCAAAAGTGAAAGTGGAAAAAAAAACACTAATTCTTTCCAGAAACAATAAAGTGTGATGATGAGGCAGCATGATGGGTGAAGGAAAGTTGCTTTAATGTGGCAAAGATGCTTTGTTTACATGTGGGTCAGAACTGCAGCTGTAGCTCTGCTTTCTCACCAGTGTTGCCAGATTGGGTGGAAACAAATGCAAATGGCTTTGGGCGGGTATGCATGATTTGGACGGATTTAGGGTCGGTTCGGCGTTTTTTTTTGCTTCATGATTATATAATAGCGGCCTACATAGGCTGTGTGACTGTTGGAGTTCTATGTACTGAAGCTCCGTGAACACACCAGGTAGAGACGCTTAATGGCCTGGGCTCTGCCCCGCCTCTTAGAAAAGGTGTTCTTTAAAGCTTGACACCACGGCCGCATGTGGGAGGAGCTACCAGCTAATGTTATCGTTTGATCGCTACATGGGGGCGGTGTCTTTGTACATACGGCGAGCCCTCATTCAGTTTTTACAGACCTCCCCTGTGGAACAGCTTCCCAGAGAGCCTCAGGGCCGCAGAGACTGTTCGTGTTTCTAAAGGAAGGCTTAAGACCTACCTTTTTAATTTAGCTTTAAGTTGAATTTTAGGAATTTATTTGATATTTTAATTATTTATTTTCTCTTTTTACTAGTTTTGTGTATGTATATACATTTATTTATTTAATAATTTATTTGTATTTATTTTATTTACTTTTAAGTTTTTAGTCACACTTACCATTTCATATGTCTATTAAGGTTTATGTAAGTATTAGTTTCTTGTTCATGTTTTAAATATATTTTAATTTTAATTTTATTCCTTTTACATTTTATTTATAACTCCAGTGTTTTCCTCTGAGGGATCCTCCACATCATTGACTGACCATTCTCAGTGAACGGGGTCGCTGCAATGGGATCTCCGATAGTCGGGGCGCTCTGGCGCAACCGGAGCAAAAGGATAGAGCTGCACGGGTTATAGCGGGGATAGAGCGGTTAAGAAAATGAATGGAAGAAGGCCGGTCCGCTGAAGAAATATTCAATACTGTACTCCTTTTATTATTAGTCTGACCTATGTTTTATTTTGAGAAATCTTTAATTTTGAAATCACCGGATCGGTGGCTAAATAAATCCAGTAGGGGGAAAAAAATCAACAAAAGCTGTGTATTCTTGTTTCTCCTGATGCCACGCCTGATAGTGAACCTTAATTATATATATAAAAAACGCCCCTCTCACCCTCCGTGGGTGGTTTCTCCTCCAAGCTCGGGTCCTCTACCAGAGGCCTGGGAGCTTGAGGGTCCTGCGCAGTATCTTAGCTGTTCCTAGCACTGCGCTTTTCTGGACTGAGAGGTCTGATGTCTTTCCAGGTATCTGCTGTAGCCACTCCTCCAGCTTGGGGGTTACTGCCCCAAGTGCCCCAATTACCACAGGCACCACTGTCACCTTCACTTTCCAGGCTTTCTCCAGTTCTTCTCTGAGTCCTTGGTATTTCTCCAGTTTCTCATGTTCCTTTTTCCTGATGTTCCCATCGCTTGGCACTGCCACATCCACCACAACGGCTTTCCTCTGTTCTTTATCCACCACTACAATGTCTGGTTGGTTCGCCATTACCATCCTATCAGTCTGGATCTGGAAGTCCCACAGGATCTTTGCCCTCTCATTCTCTACCACCTTCGGAGGTGTTTCCCATTTTGACCTTGGGGTTTCCAGTCCATATTCTGCACACATGTTCCTGTATATTATTCCAGCCACTTGATTGTGGCGCTCCATGTATGCTTTACCTGCCAGCATCTTACATCCTGCAGTTATGTGCTGGATTGTTTCAGGCGCCTCTTTGCACAGCCTACACCTTGGGTCTTGTCTGGTGTGGTAGATCTGAGCCTCTATCGCTCTGGTGCTCAGGGCTTGTTCCTGAGCTGCCAGGATGAGCGCTTCAGTGCTGTCCTGTAGGCCAGCCCTTTCTAGCCATTGGTAGGACTTCTTGATATCAGCCACTTCAGTTATGGTCCGGTGGTACATCCCATGCAGGGGTTTGTCCTCCCATGAGGATCTGTCCTCCAGCACTGTATCCTCTGCTCTCCATTGCCTGAGGCATTCACTGAGCACACTGTCAGTTGGGGCCTTGAGCTTGATGTACTCATGCATCTTGGATGTTTCATCCTGGATAGTGGCTTCTACGCTCACTAGTCCTCGGCCTCCTTCCTTGCGGCTCGCATACAGTCTCAGGGTGCTGGATTTGGGGTGGAACCCTCCATGCATGGTGAGGAGCTTTCGTGTTTTAACATCCGTGGTCTGTATCTCTTCCTTTGGCCATCTTATTATTCCTGCAGGGTATCTGATAACTGGCAGTGCGTAGCTGTTTATTGCCCGGGCCTTATTTTTGCCATTGAGCTGGCTTCTCAGGACTTGCCTCACTCGTTGTAGGTATTTAGCTGTTGCAGCTTTCCTTGTTGCCTGCTCAAGGTTGCCATTTGCCTGTGGAATTCCAAGGTACTTGTAGCTGTCCTCAATGTCTGCTATTGTTCCTTCTGGGAGTGAAACCCCTCCTGTGTGGACTACCTTGCCTCTTTTTGTCACCATCCGGCTGCATTTCTCGAGCCCGAATGACATCCCAATGTCAGTACTGTAGATCCTGGTGGTGTGGATCAGGGAGTCAATGTCACGCTCGCTCTTTGCATATAGCTTGATGTCCTCCATGTAGAGGAGATGACTGATGTTGGCCCCATTTCTGAGTCGGTATCCATAGCCAGTCTTGTTGATTATTTGGCTGAGGGGGTTCAGACCTATGCAGAACAGCAGTGGGGACAGAGCATCACCTTGGTATATCCCACATTTGATGGACACTTGTGCAAGTGGCTTCCCATTGGCTTCAAGGGTGGTTTTCCACAGCTTCATTGAGTTTCCTATGAAGGCTCTTAGAGTCCTGTTGATGTTGTACAGCTCCAAGCATTCAGTGATCCATGTGTGTGGCATTGAGTCATAGGCCTTCTTGTAATCAATCCAGGCTGTGCACAGGTTGGTGTGTCGTGACTTGCAGTCTTGAGCGACTGTTCTGTCGACCAGGAGTTGGTGTTTGGCTCCTCTGGAGTCTCTACCAATGCCCTTCTGTGTGTTGCTCATGAATTGATCCATGTGCCTATTTATCTTGGTTGCAATGATGCCAGACATGAGCTTCCATGTTGTGGAGAGACAGGTTATTGGCCGGTAGTTGGATGGGACTGCACCCTTTAAGGGATCCTTCTGGATCAGGATCGTTCGCCCTTCCGTTAGCCATTCGGGGTGAGTCCCATCTCTTAGCAGCTGGTTCATTTGTGCTGCCAGGCGCTCGTGGAGTGCGGTAAGCTTCTTTAGCCAGTAGGCATGTATCATGTCAGGGCCCGGTGCTGTCCAGTTCTTCATACCTGAGACTCTTTCTTGGATGTCTGCCACTGTGATGGTTACTGGATTCTGTTCAGGGAGGTTGCTATGTTCTTTTCTCAGAGAGACCAGCCACTGGGCATTGCTGTTATGTGCTGTCTCTTTCTCCCATATACTTTTCCAGTACTGTTCAGTTTCCAGCCTTGGGGGGTCTGCTCAGCTGTTTTGACCCTGCCACTGAGCGTACACTTTCGCAGGTTGAGTTGCGAAGAGCCTGTTTATTCGTCTGGCTTCATTGTCTCTTGTGTACCTCTTTAGGCGGCTGCTCAAGGCTAGGAGCCTTTGTTTGGCAGTTTCCAGTGCTTCAGGTATGGGCATTTGGCTGTATCTCTTAGGTACTTGCTTTCTCATTGTACCTCTTTGAGCCTCTGTCAGCCTACTCACATCCTTCCGAGTTGCCTTGATTTTAGCCTCTAACCGTTGCTTCCGTGGTGGGTACTGTTTTCTTCCATGGTTGCTCTTATAGCCATGCATCTCAAGGATCACTGCTGCTGAAGTGTAAACCAGTTCATTGGTTTCTGTGATGGTTGTGGTAGGAATTGCCCTCAATGCTTCACTCACAGTTTCCAGTAGACTTTCAGGCGGTACATCACTTAACCGTTGTAGCTGGTGTCGGGGTTGACTAGTCTTCATTGTAGACATGATCTTGTCTTTCAGGTCAGTTGCTGCCTCGCTCAGCGGAATTGTGGTTGTTGGGGCTGTGTACCCAATCTCAGGGTGGGACTGTGGTATAACCTCCTCTCTGACCTGTTCTGGCTCTCCTGTGGCATTGTATTGTATCGCTTCAATCTCAAGTTGTGATAGGAGTTGCCGTTTGTGGATGTTAGTACGCTGGGCTACCAGTTGTTTGGCAGTTAGCCTTGATTGTGGGTTTCGAAGCATCCATTCATTCCACATTCTCTGCATGTAACCGCTCTGGCTGGGGTTACTCGAGTAGTAGCATTCTAACAGAACCTTGTTTTCACATCTAGTCCATTTCCGTCTTGTTCCAGTAGCCCACTTTCCATCAGGGTGCTCTGGTCCCTCAGCACCTGACGCAGACCTTGTTTGGCCGGGCGACGTCTGAGCCGGCATGACATGTGGTTCATTGTCTCTCATGTTGTGAGGTAGGCATCAGCGTTAAGGGTCTTGCCCAAGGACCCTCACTGGGTGATGTTAATTGCCCGTCATTGTTATGGTAATTGCCTCATTTCCATGGTAATTGCCCCATTTCCGTTGCCATTTTTATTTCCATTAACATTAATTGTTCATTCCGGGAGCCGGTTTAGCTCGTGCTGGTTTGCGGCACCTTCCGTCCGTGAAACCAGGGTTCGAATCCGGGCTGCTCCCTGTTCCCTTCTCTACCTCTGTGCCGGTCCCAAGCCGGGTTGCTTTGAGAAGGTTGCGTCAGGAAGGGCATCCGGCGTAAAACATTGCCAAGTTTACCATGCGACTTGTTCGCTGTGGCGACCCCTGATGGGAAAAGCCGAACGAGAAAGAAGAAGATTAATTGTTCATTCGGCCCTGGGAATCGAACCTGGGTTTTCCTGCATGACAGTCCTGCAACTTACCAACCAAGCTACCCAGCTGAGCTACCCAGCCGGTATATATATAGATATAGATATAGATATAGATAGATATATATATCTATATATAGATATATATATATAGATAGATAGATAGATAGATAGATAGATAGATAGATAGATAGATAGATAGATAGATAGATAGATAGATAGATAGATAGATAGATATAGATAGATATAGATATATCAGGTTGCTAAACTAGAATCTATTGCTGGGAGGTTCTGCAGCATACTTTGGCCCGCTTTGCCGACAGCACTTTGGCCGATGCTGCGTGAATTCAGGAATCAGGAAACTTTATTGTCATTTTATCATGATAAAACGAAATTAGGCTCTCTGGTCCCGGGCCAGCCGTTTACATTCAGACATAAATAAATATAGTATCAATAATGATAGACTGTTACAGAGTATTGCACAGAAGTATTTTTCAATTTCACAGTATGTTATGTTAAGCATTGCACAGCCCTGTGATATTGCACTTGGGAATTAGCTTGTTGTCCATGGAGAGGGGGGGGGTGTGGTGATCAACCGGAGTTCAGCAGTCTGACTGCTTCAGGAAAAAAACTGTTCCTCAGTCTGGTGGTCCTGCTCTTTATGCTCCTCAGTCTCCTGCCTGAGGGGAGCAGGGAGAACAGAGGGTGTGAGGGGTGAGTGGGGTCTTTCTGGATGCGGGAGGCTCGTTTCCTGCATCTGGTCGTATAGATGTCAGTGGTGGACGGCAGGCTACAGCTCACAGTCCTCTGTGCAGCTTTTGTCACTCGTTGCAGAGCTTTCCTCTCTGCCGCAGAGCAGCTGCCGTGCCACACAGTGATGCAGGAGGTCATGACGCTCTCCACCACACACCTGTAGAAGGAGGTCAGGACTAAGATCCCCATCCCAGCACGCCTGAGCCTCCTCAGAAAATACAGGCGCTGGTGTGCCTTCTTGACCAGGCAGGAGGTGTTGGTGCTCCAGGTGAGGTCGCTGGAGATGTGCACGCCCAGATACCTGAAGCTGGAAACCACTTCCACCGCGTCCCCTCCGATGTGAATGGGGGGAGGGGGGCATCTGTCCTTCCTGAAATCCATGATCATTTCCTTGGTCTTCTTCCCGTTGATGCAGAGGTTGTCTCTGCACCAGCTCTCCAGATGTTCCACCTCCTGCCTGTAGTCGGACTCATCGTTGTTAGAGATGCGTCCAACCACAGCTGTGTCATCCGCAAACTTCACGATCAGACAGCTGGGTTGAATCGCTGTGCAGTCGTGTGTGATCAGGGTGAACAGGAGGGGGCTCAGCACACAGCCCTGGGGGGAGCCCGTGCTGAGGGTGATCGGGGAGGAGGAGACGTTACGGATTTTTACAGACTGTGGTCTGTCTGTCAGGAAGTCCAAGACCCAGTTGCACAGAGTGGGGTTCAGTCCAAGTGTGTGTAGTTTCTGGGTGAAGGTCTGCGGGATAATGGTGTTAAAAGCTGATGTGAAGTCCACGAAGAGCAGTCGAACGTACGCGTTCTTGTTCTCTAGGTGGGTGAGGGTTGTGTGGACCACAGAGGAGATGGCGTCCTCTGTGGATCGGTTTGACCTGTATGCGTATTGGTGCCGGTCCTTGGTGATATCGATGGATTCTGTGATGCGTGTCATGACCAGTTTTTCGAAACATTTCATGACTATCGGTGTCAGGGCAACCGGCCGATAGTCATTCAGACCTGTCACTGTGGATGATTTGGGTATTGGAATGATGGTGGCGGTTTTCAGGCAGGTGGGGACCACTGCCTGCATCAGGGAGGTGTTGAATATGTCTGTCAGCACCTCTGTGAGCTGGTGTGCACAGTCCTTCAGCACCCGTCCAGGGATGTTGTCGGGTCCAGCAGCTTTGTGAGGGTTGATCCTCTGCAGGGTCCTCCTCACCTCAGCGGGCGTCACGCTGAAAGGCTCTTCGCCAGGTGGGATGGTGAGTCTGGTGCTGGGATGGGCGGTGTTGGAGTCCTCAAAGCGGGAGTAGAAGAGGTTGAGTGCGTCTGGTAGAGAGGGGTCCTCAGGGCATTGTGCATCTCTGGTGTTGTAATCTGTAATGCACTTAATGCCCTTCCACATACTCCGGGGGTCATTCGACGTAAAGTGTCCCTGAATCCTCTGAGCATAGGCGGCCTTGGCCCTCCTCACCCCAGCATGCAGCTCCCTTCTTGCCGCTCTGATTGCCACCTTGTCACCTGACTGGAACGCAGCATTCCTGTGTTTCAACAGAGCCCGCACCTCTGCGTTCAGCCAGGGTTTCTGGTTGGGGTAGTCCGTTACAGTCCTGGTGCTGGTGACATCTTCCGTGCACTTACTGATGTACCCGAGGACTCCTGATGCATAATCCTCCAGGTCCACCTCCCCCTCATGCGAAGCTGCCTCCCTGAAGATCTGCCAGTCTGTGTGCTGGAAACAGTCTTGCAGAGCTGATGCAGCCTTACTAGGCCACACTGTGATGGTCCGCTGTGTTGGTGCCTGTCGTCTGGGGAGAGGGCGGTAAACAGGGACCAGCATGATCGCAATGTGGTCTGAAAAACCCAAATGAGGATGGGGGACAGCTCTGTATGCGTCCTTTTTGTTGGTGTAGACACAGTCCAGAATATTATTTCCGCGTGTTGGAAAATTGATGTGCTGGTGGAACTTGGGCAGAGTGTCTGTCAGGTTTACATGGTTGAAGTCCCCTGCAACCACGTAAAAAGCCTCCAGGTGCTTGTGCTGGAGCGAGCTGATGTTGTTGTGCAGCTCCGTTAGCGCTTCGTTAGCGTTAGCATTAGCGCCCGGCGGGATGTAAACAGCCATGATAAACCCCGCCGTAAACTCACGAGGCAGATAGTGTGGCCGGCATTTAACAGTCATATGCTCTATCGCCTCGGAGCAGTGGCTGTTCACCACTGTGAACAGCCACAGTTCGTACACCAGTGGATGTAGATACACAGTCCACCCACGCTGGTTTTCCCCGACTGCTGGTTGCGGTCCGCCCGGAACAGAAGCCGTCCGTCGAGCTGAAAGGCTGGATCCGGCATGTTGTCTTTCAGCCAGGTTTCCGTTAGACTTAGCTGCTGTGCAGCTGCAGTGCTTCACTCGTTCTTATCTGAGCCCACTAAGCACTGCAATCCACGTTTTTTTATGTTGTTGGCAGCATCATGGCTCAAAGTTTCGGTTTGAACCCATCCTAAGTAAAACCCAAGTAGTTCATGTCTCATAAAAACAAAACAAGCTGCTTCTTGCTTTGGTCTGGTAGTTGTTTTGTGTGGTGTAGAGCTGCTCAAAGGCTGCATTTACACTGTAAGTCTTGATGCCCAAATCTGATTTTCTGACTAATTCTGATGACCCGCTTACATCATCTTTTAAAAGTGACCCGTATCCGATTTTTGCATTTACACAATACAATGCTGAAACTATCAAACCTGGACGTTCTGAGGACTACGTAGCAGCATTTCCGTCTTCCGCGGACCTCCTTCAGACTTTTGAGTGACTGCGGTTGTCATGGAGGCAACACAGCGACGGAAGGAGGTGACACGCTGACAGCAAAATCAGCGCACAAAAAGCACCTTAATAAGTCATGTGATCTCAGTTGGTGGTGTCCTGAGTTGATGTCACTGACATACGACTCGCATTTACTGGGGAATATCCGATTTGTCTGCTTACATGGCACATGCAAATATACGTATCCGATTTATTTCCACATATGAATTCGGCCTTAATCCGATCTGAGAAAATCAGAATCCATGCGCTTTTGTCCTGCTTACACGTTCACCGGTCATATCCGATCTGTGCCACATGAGAGGAAAAATCGGAATTGGTTCACTTGAACCATGCAGTGTAAATGCGGCCAAAAAGGCTCCGTGTTCTCTGCTGCCAACTAGCGGTCGAAGGTTTAAGTGTAAAACAAGAGTCAGACACTGAAGGACGCTCAGAAATAATTAAATAAACATTGTCCTGACAGCATTTTTAATCGATACAAGTATTGATAAATTAACTATCACAGTCCTAGTTTCTTAGTCGCAACTCTCCCTACAGGCGGATTTAGACTGTCTGCAGGCGACAATGAAGAAACCTGTATGGCGCATGGAGGTGGCCCGCATAAAATAACAAAGTTATTGTGAGGTATTCGGGCCTGTTTATGTTCTGCTTTTCTTTTGTTGCTTCTTGTTTCTCACATGTCTTCTCATTGCAGATGTCTTGACCTTCTCTCCAGTGTCAATTCTCACACAGTGTGTTCACTTGCCCTCCCTCATGTGCGCAACTGTTTGTAATTGTTTAATCTGTCCTCATGTTTATAGTGTGCGTCTCCCCTGCATCTGTTGCCAGATTGTTTTGTGCGTTTGACAGAATTATGAGCCTTCTTGTCTTCTGAAGTCTTGTTAGATCCGTTGATTAAATTTGGACTTTTCTTTGGGAAATCCTGTCTCCTGCATTTGTGTCCACACCGCATTCCTGACAGTTGTAGATCGCTCTGTGAGCCCATAGAGTGTAAATTTGTTGTGACAGAGTGGCTTTCATTCATTCATTCATTTCATTTATCTGTCATTGTCATCAAAACAATGAATGGCTTTAAGTAACAGATTGTTGCAAGCTAGTTAGGGTGAAGTAGGTGAGATGCAGGCGTGTTGTATGTCAAGAATCCATCTTGAAATAATGGACTTGCAGTGTGATGTGGATATGATGGGATAAAAGTCACAATTAGTTTAGACCGCCCTTGCAGCAAAACAGTTGCACGTGTATGGAATCACATATCTTTGCAAGGAAGTTTCTTTGTAACAATCATGTATAAAACACAGCAGTGCTTAAGGCTCACATACAAAAACTTGAATCACATCCTGAGCTTGGCTGATATCAATGTGCTGGTAAAAGCGAAAAGATGCCAAGAATATGAAATATACTAAACTATCCAACTCCACTGAAAGTTCTGCACGAGACACCCTGATATTAGGAGTGTAACAATGAATGAATTGATTTATCCAACCATTTCATTTCATTCATTTATTTTTTCCTTTCTTTTTTCTTGCAATTCGATTACTTCTTTAAGTTTTAATAAACCTGACTTAATGAAAAGTTCATTAGTGTGATCCTTAAATTTAGCTTTGTGAATAATTCGAAAAGCTCTCTTTTGTAATAGACTTAAGGGCATTATATTAATTGGTTGAATGCTGTATAGCATTCAACCCTTTGCTTTCCTCTTATGCTATCTTCCGCCGTTTTTCGGCACTTAACTCCTTCTACAATTTTTAACCTATTTTAACCATTCAACTTTTAAAATGTTCAGCTCTTTCAGCTTATTAATGCTATGACTTTTGGTTTTTCAATTCCTTCAACTTTTTAAGATATTCCAGGTTTTCTGGGATTTTTTTGCCCTATTAAAATACATGGGGAAGTTATGGTGCATGAGGCGCCCGGTTCGACACCCCGTTCGGACACTTCAAATTTTTCAACCATAAAATTATTAAAATCTTTAACTATTTCACTTTATTTCAGCTATGAACTTTGGCCCTTCAAATCCTTCAACTTTTCAAGATATTCCAGGATTTTCCAGGGGTTTTTCAAGATTTCTGCTCCATTAAAATACATAGAGAATCCTTGAAACCTTTGTTTCTTTCAACCAGAATAACTTCAACATGCCTTTGGCTAGAAACACCGTTCAAACATTAAACTGCTCACAGGACTTTGGACTTTAATATAAATTTTGAAATTATTATGGGATGGCAACGCCAACTATGGTTTGGCGGCCATTTTCAGCCTAAATGTGAGGCGATTTAAAACTTCAGTTTTTAGCTATTTTAACCATTTTACTATTACAATGTTCAGATCTTTCAACTTAATCCTTTCTGCCATAACTTTTGGTCCTTCAAATCCTTGAACCTTTTAAGATATTCCAGGATATTCCAGGATACTCCAGGATTTTCCAGGAGTTATGCTCCATTTAAATACAAGGATAATCCTTGAAAACCTTTGTTTCTTCTAACCATTGTAACTTCTACATGCTTTCAGCTAGAGACACCGTTCAAACATTTAAATGTTCACAAGGCTTTGGATTTCAACATAAATTTTGCAATTATTATGGGATGGCAACACTACCTACAGTTTGAAAGCCATTTTTTGACAAAATCTGAAGCAAATATTGCAAAAAACTTAATCCATGGCTGGAACTGAACATATTGAAATTCAATGGATCTGGACATATAAGGAATGTGGGCGTGGTTAGCAAACAAACTTCGTTGCTAAGGAGATCCAAGGGTTAACCTTTACCGATTTGTCTGAAACTGACGTCGATTTGTTCGTCATCCCCAGGCGACCCAAACATAAAATGGTTGCTATGGAGATAAAATTAATAGAAAAGCCGCAATTTTGAAAAAAGTGGATTTTTTTATCAACTTAGAACATGTAGCTTTTACCAATATGATACTCTCAAACAATGTGTTTTTTTTAGTCAGTTGATGATGCTGATTTCAGTGCTGGCACTTTTAGCCATATTAGCAACATCTTCACATTTTCAGCAATTCAGCCATTTTTTCAACAATTTCAGCTTTAATGCTTAACTCCTTCTACAAACTTTGACCTATTTTAGCCATTCTACTATTACAATGTTCAACTTTTTCAGCTTATTCCTGCTAGGACTTTTGCACCTTTAACTTTTCATGGTTCTTCCAGTACAGTTCAGCCATTTCTTCAGCTAATTCAGCTTTCATTCAGCAGTACAGCATTCAACCCTGCATTTTCTTCTGGAAATGCAGCTCCTTCTAGTTTCAAAATACATTTCCCTGCACTTCAATACAATAAGTATGTAATTTTGTAATGTAAAACCAAAGAGCAATATAACATGTGCATAATATGACATGGTAAAATATATTTGGATTTGTTCAGAATAAAAAGGCTCTTGCCTACTTTATTTTTTACATAAAATATGAGATTTCCATGTTAATTTGTCATCCAACATAACCCCTAAAAATCTAAATTCAGACACCTGTTTTATGTTTGTGTTGTCAATGAACAAAATCACTTCTGTTCTGTTTTTATTACCAAACACCATAAACTTTGTTTTTGTTAGATTGAAAGATAGTTTATTGTAATCAAACCACATTTTGAGTTTATCATTTCCATTTTAATACTTTTAGCTAAAGTTTTCAGATTGTCCCCACAACAGAAAACGTTAGTATCATCAGCAAATAAAACAAACTGGGACAACTTAAAAATATCACAAATGTCATTTATATATAAAATAAAACGTTTAAGTCCTATAATTGAGCCTTGTGGAAGTCCACAAATAATATTCATGAGATCAGACTTATTACCTCCAAAATGCACATGTTGTTGTCTGTTTTGTAAATAACTGGTGAGCCAGTTCAGAGGGATTCCTCTAACCCCACATGCATATAATTTAGAAATCAAGATAGAATGATCTATGGTGTCAAAAGCATTCTTTAAATCAATGAAAACTCCTATTGTGTAATTATTTTTGACAATTGCTGTTGAAATTTCTTCAACTATTTTCATTTTATAGCCTGTAGACCTATAAGAACGAAACCCAAACTGATTCTCACTTAACAATGTATTTTTTTCTATAAAGCTGTCTAGTTTGTTAACAATAAACTTTTCTAAAACTTTTGAAAATTGGGAAAGTAATGATACTGGTCTGTAATTATTAAAAGTATGTGTGTCTCCATTTTTTTTAAAAAAGGAATAACTTTAGCTATTGTCATCCTCTCAGGAAAAATTCCCAATTTAAGTGAAATATTAAAGATATTATGTAGTGGTTTGACAATACAATCTATTGTTGTTTTTATTATTTTTATGTCAATCCCATCACTGTCCTTTGAGATCTTGTTTTTCAGTTTGTGTACTGTAGCCAAAATGTAATTTTCATTCACATCAGATAAATACATAGATTGGGAAATCCAATTTTCCTTTTTACTAGCATCTTTTGATTGTTTATTGCATCTAATCTTTTCTGCTAGGTTGGGTCTTATAGTTACAAAAAATGAATTTGAGACATTTGCCATGTCCTCTTGCTTTTTAATGACATCATAGTCAATCAGATTGATCTGTCTGAGGCAAGGTGTTAATCGAATTGATTCGACCTATACCATTATAAAATCATTTTAAAATGGAAAAAAAATCAATTATAATCAATGTTGGAAATTATCATTTGAATTGAGGCACAGGGACAATGGAATGGATTTCTTTGCAGTTTTCCAGATGCTCAAAGCACTTACAGTGTGTCCATTATTGATTCACTCCTCATTCATACTTGGTTAAGGTGACTTGCCCAAGGACCATGGCCAGGGGGGGGGGGGGGGGGATGCTGGGACTGCCCCCAAATGTAACAAAATGCAAACAATCCAAATTAAAAAAAAATGTTTAGAGAAAAACGTAACGCTCTCTGGCTGTCATTTAAAGTAGCTGCTAGTGCTGATTGGTAGATGCCTGTGCTGTGCTTCAGAAGAAGTTAGTACATCTCTGCAGGCTCCTTCACTTCTTAACTCTTCTCAACATTTTAGACATTGCCATTGTAGAGGTGGAGACAAGATTTTCCAATTGTCCTCCACCTCAATCTCCCTCTTTTCTGGATGTTTCCATGTTCGGTCCTCTGCAGAAAATGGCAGGAAGTGACAGAGATAAACTTTCCAGCGAGATTCATGTCACAAAAATAATATTGGAAAAAGAGTTCAAAAAGACTGATGCTGACAGCAATGTAGAGTTTGTAGACCACTCCACCATTTGCAAATATTTACATGGGTAGAAGAATACCTTTCCTCAGCTCAGCTTGTGATTGGTGTATCAACTGCATCATGTCAAAGCTCTTTCTCTACTTTGTCTCAAGTTCATACCCCCTTCTGCTGCACCATGCTACATGAAAGAAAAGAAAATTGAGTTATTTTAGCTCATTAGAAGGCCATAACAGAAGCCTGGATATAGACTTATTTGTTAGAACTTTTTAACTCACGAAAACAGACGACTAATGCTGTAATGACTGGTATAAGCCATGCTGTGTGTTCAGAACTAAACTAAAATGACAAAGTGACAAAAAAACAAAAAAAAGAAATAAATGACAAAAGAGAATAAATAGCTAAACAAATAGACAAACATTAAAAATAAGCAAATACAAAAGTGACAAAAATACATAAAATAGTCAGAAAACTAAACCAAAGATAAACTTGAAAATGAACAAATAAAAGTGACACAAAGTAGCTAATTGCACAACGTATGTAAAAAAAAATAAACAAGATAAAAAAAAGAAGTTAAAAAAGGATCAAACCATCATTACAGACTAATGTGTAGAGACAATTTGAATTTAGCAAAGACATGTTACCATACAGTGTGGTAAAATGTGTCTTAATAATGTTCGTTTTGTGTTATTTTGATGTGGAAAAACAGCAGTGGGCTGAACTTTAGGAAACTAAACTTTAAACGTATTTACCATTAATTCTTGTTTACTTGTTTGTACACATATTTTATTTACACATGATTTTCTTGCCCGCAAGTGGCCGGGATAGGCTCCGGCAGCCCCGTGGCCCCAAAAGGGATAAAACGGTATAGAAAATGATGAATGAATGAAATGAATGATTTTAGGTCAGTGAATCGGATTGTTCAACATGAACCAAAATCAACTATGAATTGTAACACCAACCACTAATTGTGATATTTATCATATAGTTGTTCAAATGAATTATTAGACCTCTACTTTATACAGTTCTGTGATCTGTGATGTACTTCTGTAAATCACTGAGACAATTTGTGTTTGTGACTACGTTGTTAAAGAATTTTTCCAATAAACTTGAGATGTTTTAGGATAAAGAGAAATGATGTGATATTACTATTTTGAACAAACTGTCCTCAGGTTTAAGCTTTATTCTTTAGGGTGATTAAATTAACTAAAGGAAAATAAACCTAAAGTTGTTGTTCCTTAGCTATGATTTGCTGATCTGACTCAACAGGGACTAGACTTTCCTTCATATTGGCTCTAAACTAAAATTAGTTCTTCTTGGTTTAGTCCAGAAACGAGGATCAGCATTCTAGATAAACTGCAGCTGTTTAAAGTTGGTTTGAGATCAGTCTGTCTGTGTTTATATGCAGAAAGTTGGATTCAGTGGATTCACTCATTGATCTGTTGGAGAGAGAAACAGACTGAGTCCACTGGTCCATATTGACTGCTGTGACTGACATGTAGATCTGAGTGTCATCTGCAGAGCATAGTTTTGGAAGAATACTATACATTTTATTAAATAATAGCGTCACCTGGTGGTTGTTAAGGATACTGAGTTGTCTACAGGTTTTTGTACAGAGTTTTACTGTTTCCTGTCACTGTGGGCTGCAGAGCACAGTAGTACACAGCAGAGTCTGACACATGAAGCTTCTGGATCTTCAGAGGAACTGATTTGTCTTTGAGTTTAGCATCAAATCTGTCTTCCTTGAACTCTGGAGAATTTTCTTTTGTTTTTGAGTAACATTTCAACATGTACTTCGGGTAACTGTTCACTTCTTGTTTGTACCAGAACAATGTTGGTAATGTTGTACTACTGGTCTCAAAGGTACAGTTGAGTGTGAGAGAGTCTCCTTCAGCAGCAATGACTTCTCCTCCTGGTTGGATCACTTTGTCTTCTCCTTTACACTCTGAGGAAGAACACAGCATGAAGAGGAAGAGATGAATCAATAAAGATGATTGATTAAAGGACAACAATCAGCAGCTTTAACAGCTCTTAATGTACAGCTCAGTAATGTGTTGAAGTGTTTGAAGAGGAAACATGTTGATGTTTGTGTCTTACCAAAGAAAAGAGCAGCAAGAAGAATCCACAGCCAATGTTCCATCTGTACAACAAGGTTTCAATCAACAGGAGAAAGTAGCTGATGTTCAACATTCACTCTGACAATTGTTCTCTTCACAGCACCACTTCTTATAGACTGAATGTTGAACACAGAGCAGAAAAGCCCTGCCTACTTCACTGTGTCGCCCTCTGGTGGTAAACAAATAGTATATTTACCTGTTGCTGTTTGTTTTTGGTATAAACCAGAGCATCTACACAGCTGTAGCAATGGTTGAATTTACCTGGTTGTGAATTTTTGTAAGACAATGTCTCCTAAGTGGCAAAATTGTGTTTTAGGCTGTGAGAGATTTAGGAGTTGGTTCAGCCTTCCCAAAGAAGAGCCTGCTAATGAAAAGTTTATCTTCGGGAGTATGTTACAGACCAGCCAGCAACTTTTGTCTGTGATCGCCATTTCACAGATAACTGCTGAGTTAACCTTGGGCTTTTTTCAAAGTTGATTGTTCAGGAGACTAAACATCACTGCTGAGATTGTATGCCTGATGATCAAACTGGATGAAGAGGCCAAAAGTAAATCATAGAGCTAACTATAATCACACAGTACGTATAATGCACTAGCAAACGCAACATTTTCACACAATCACATAGATGGTTTTGTATTGTTTTGTTAACTGTATTACTGTGGGGATGCCAGATTATTACATACATGTTAATAAAGGATACCGCTTGAAATGACATTTTTTGCTATGTGTCAACACAAAAGCGACATCTTGTCCATGTGTCTTCTGGTATAAATCAACTTCTGCGCATTTTCTTGATTACAGACATACATTACATACGATATGTAGACGTCTTCAAGGTCACTGTGGTACCTCAAGGACTAAAATTCCAGATTGGACTTTGGTCAAGAGTTCCATAATATGCACATCCATCTTTGCAAAAGTTCAGATGTTTGTTTTCATGGGCAAAACACAGACAGGCTGCCAAAGCTGGCTCAGGTTGATTTCATGACATGAGCGGCACCCACAAAGAGCAAAAGGTGGTTCCTCAAAGATCGAGGCATCTAACTTTCCGGTAGGAAAATTACCTTATAAAATAAATCGTATTTTATTTAAAAAGTCGAGTGTAAATATATTATTATATACGTGGATAAGGTTAACTCTGAAAGGCTTAAAAAAGCATGTTATAGGTTCTGTAACCCTTGTGCTATCCTAGGCACGTTAACGTTGGGAGTTGGGTCATCTGGACCCACTACACAGTGCTCTAAACCTTTTTTCTTCAATGATTTGTGAGCTTCACTGGTGTCCATGGATTACATGAAATCTTTCTACCTTTATCCACCTTTTTCAAGGTAGGAATCACACGTCAAAGTAAGGGTGGGGTCATCTAAGATAGCACAAGGGTTAAGGCCATTCCGAGTCTCATCTGGTTTTTCTTCATCTACAGAACAGATGATGAAGCAGGTAGCTCGGTTGGTAAGGTGGGAAGCTACCATGCAGGATTCAATTCCCGGAGGGGAATGAGCAATGATACTGGGGCAATCACCAAATCAATGCTGAGCAATTAACATCACCCAGTGGGGGTCCTTGGGACCCTTAACGCTACTGGCTTCCGAGCGCAGTTTGGCTGCAGCTCACCTTTGTGGGATAATTACAGTATAATAAAAAAAAGAAAAAAAAATGAACTTCCCACAATCATCTGATTATAAACTGTGAGTGTTTGAACCTTCATGTTGTTGTTTAGTGGTTGATGTGGATCATATGCTCATGTGAATCCTCCCACAGTGTTTCATTAGCAGCTGTAACCACAGAGACTCTGATCAAACAGGAATGAACAGAATCCATCTGATATGAAGCTGTGCTTTGAAAACCACTTCCCTCCTCTTTGAAGAGCAGTCCCATATCTGTCTTCAGGTTTTTGTACAGCCTCTTCTATACTTTGGATCATTGTGCAATCTCTAGAGCACAGTAATAGAGAGCTGTGTCTGCCAGGGTTAACTCTCTGATGGTCAGTTGAGTTGATGTGTCTGTTGTTCTGGATTCATATCGTTTATCTGGAATATTTTCATATTTGCTGTAGCCTTTTGCTCCTTTCCAGAGAATAAATTGAGGAGCCTGAAGGTCAGAATCATGTGTGTACCAGTAAAGATTGATATAATTTTCAGCAGTCTGGTAGTTACATTTCATTGTAACAGATTTTCCTTCAGTTCCTGTAAGTTGATCTTGCTCAGGTGAGATTGTGTCTCCATCTGTGAGTCCTGGAAAAAGTGGAGAAAATGAAGCCATTAGATGAATGAGATGATGAGTTGATGCAGCAGCTTCAAGCAAACTTGAATCTCTGTTCTTAAACTCACCTAGAATGTGAGATAGAAGCAAAAAGAGGTAAACCAACATGTCTTTGGAGTTCTTGAAGCCACACAGACAGCAGATGAACTCTGTTCTTCCACTGCAGCTCAATGAGGAAGAAATAATCTACCTGTGCATGCATTGGTTTCTTCCTCCCATAGTCAAAAAACATGTCATAGGATCATTGGAGTCTCTAATGATTGGTCACTAGGTGGGTGTGTATGTGTATAAATATGTCAATGGTTTGTAAAACCACACATCACTGCAGAAGCATTAAAATCGCATGTTCTCAAAAAGAAAATGTAATGATTATTTTGAAGAATGTGATCAATTTGATGCAAAATCTCCAAGTAAACTGAGGCTGTGTCCAATTCGAGGGCTGTGTTCCACCTGGGCTGCACTTTTAGACTGTCACAGCGCAGCGACAAGTGCTGTCCAAATTCAACGACTCCTGCAAATGCAACCAAACAATATCGCCCTCTTTTCCCTGATTTCAAGGATTGATCTGGTGTATCCTTCCATTCAGTAAATATCCCAAGATGCATTGTGGCCGAACCTGGAGATTTTCTGAAAACAAAGGTGGACTGTGATGCCGGACTAAGTGTGGGAGACAATTACACCTTTAAATGTAAGTAAACAATTTAAAGTGGTAAATTAATGGTTTGATCAATAATATAAAACATTTTTAAGTTATTCTGATCTCAACATTTTTACAATCACTGGATACAGGAAAGACAGAGCTGTCCTGTATCAAATCACCTCTTGCAGGGATATGTGGACATTTTTGCTGCTCGAGATGAGGACGTCACCAGGACTATGCTGATACAGCACCATGACAGCACTGGAGAAGCAGCTCCCCTTCACTTGCGGCCACATAGACTGCCTTTGGCTAAACGGCATGCTGCAGAGGATTGCATCCGTAGCATGGCAGCTAACATGATTATTGAGCCATTGGACAGCCCATGGACTGCACCTGTAGTCATGGTCTGATAAAAAGACAAAGGAGGGCGCTCCTGTGTGGACTACAGAAGTCTGAACGCGGTGATGAGGAAAGATTATTTTCCCCTGCCATGGATTGACGATGCTCTGGACTATGCTGCTGGGTCCCAGGGGTTTAGCTCCTTGTGTCAGGAGCCGGGGCCAGGGCGGTTCATTTTTGTCTCACTTCCGGTTTTCGGGCTTTTATTTTGTTAACTCATGTTCTGTCTTCCGTTGGTTCTTTAGGTAACTTACCCCGGTTTTCACCGGCACCTGTTTACCCACCTGTTTTCAATTTATTATGTGTGTATATAAACTCCTGTTTTTGTTTCACTTGTTACCGGATTGTTCTGCTTGTTTTACCTCGGTCTTTACCAGTTTAAGAGCCTTCCTTGGATTAAAGGATCCTTTTTGATTCAAACTTTTGCCGTCCTGGTTTTGTTTCCGAATTCAAATCCTTGAGATTAAGATCCGGTCATCATGGACGCAGCGGACGCAGGAGTCCCACGAACGAGCAGCGACGCCCAGGAGAGGGTCATTCTTCAGCAGGAGGAACAGCTAAATTACCTCAGACGAGGTATGCTGGAGATGGCTGGGCGCCAGGAGCAACAGCTGACCATGATCGGTGATCGCATTGAGACATTGACAAAGCAGCTCCAGCAGCCGCCGTCATTCCATCCGCCACATCCCTCTACCTCTACACCGGTGGTTCCGGTCCAGACGACGTCACTCGCCCCGGGGGTTCAACTGGCCCGACCAGAGAGGTTTTCCGGCGACTCAGGGGATTGTCGGGCGTTTATCACTCAATGCGAGCTCCATTTCGAGCTGCAGGCAGCCAGTTTCCCTACAGATCGGGCCAAGGTGGCATTTATAATCTCGCACCTCTCCGACAGAGCCGGAGCATGGGCCACTGCGGAGTGACAACGTAGAGGAGCGACCTGCGCCTCTCTCTGTGCCTTTCTCGACGCCTTCACCCAGGTTTTTCAACACACGAAACCTGGCAGAGAGGCGGCTCGGCGCTGATGCGGTTGACACAAGGTAACCGTCGGGTGACAGATTATGCTATTGAGTTCCGGACTCTCGCTTCAGAGAGCGGGTGGAACCCCGCAGCGCTTATGGAGGCTTTTCTGGAGGGATTATCAGAGGAGCTGAAGGACCACTTAGCTCCCTTGGAGCTGCCCTCATCCCTGGAGCCTCTTATCGCCCTGGTGATTCGTATCGACAATCGACTGCAGGATCGTCAGCGGGGGCGTCGGGTGGACGTTTCCCAGTTCAGGGGACACCCTGACGTTTGTTTACGTCCAGCCCTTCCCTCATATGTGTTCTGTTACCCCCACAGTGCCTCCTGCAGCCCCGTTGGAGGAACCTATGCAGCTGGGTCGTGGCCGTTTGTCCCCCACTGTGCGTAGACGAAGGATGGCAGCAGGTGAGTGCCTTTACTGTGGTCAGCGGGGTCATTACTGTAAGAACTGCCCAAAAGCTTCCGCTCGTCATTGAAAGTGGGCGCACTGACGAGCGGAGGCCAGGTGCCCGTCGATTCTAAATCCACCTCCTGTCTTTTGGAGGGTCACATTGTGTCTAAGGGTGGGGGGTTTCCTGTTCGGGCCTTGTTAGATTCTGGGGCTGAACAGAATCTCATGGATGCTGAGCTAGCCAAACAGGCCGGTCTTAGGGCCAAATCGCTTCCCCGCCCTTTGCAGGTGATCTCCTTCAATGGTGAGGTGGTCGCCACCGTTAACTAGATCACTGAACCTGTTCACCTCATCCTTTCTGGGAACCACCACGAGCATACCAGTTTTTTTCTTTTTGAGTCATCTCATAATCCGGGGGTTCTAGGGTTTCCCTGGCTTCTTAATCACAACCCAGTCATTGATTGGCCAACCAATCGCGTAGTCAGTTGGAGTACTCATTGTCACGGGGCCTGCTTACGCTCAGCTCGGCATCCAGAGTCTGATCCCGCTGACCCGGTAGGGGAGCCGCCCTCACCTGACCTCTCCAAGGTGCCTCCTGAATATCATGACCTGGGGGAGGTATTTTCCAAATTCCGGGCTCTCTCTTTGCCCCCGCACAGGCCGTATGACTGCTCTATTGAACTGCAGCCGGGTGCCACACTGCCCAAGAGCCATATCTATAGCCTGTCCAAACCCGAGAGGGAGGCAATGGAGCAGTACGTAACTGACTCTCTTCGGGCGGGTCTTATCAGACCTTCTTCGTCTCCTGTGGGGGCGGGGTTTTTCTTCGTGGGGAAGAAGGATGGAACATTATGCCCATGCATTGACTACCGAGGGTTGAATGCCATTACGGTAAAGAACCATTATCCTCTTCCACTTATGAACTCCGCTTTTGAGTCGCTGCAGGAGGCCCGGTGTTTCACCAAATTGGACCTACGGAATGCGTACCATTTGGTACGCATCAGGGAGGGTGACGAATGGAAGACCGCCTTCAACACGCATTTGGGACATTATGAGTATCTGGTGATGCCTTTTGGACTATCTAATGCCCCAGCTGTATTTCAGGGCATGATAAACGATGTACTCAGGGACTACATCCACCATTTTGTTTTTGTGTACCTTGATGATATTCTTGTTTTCTCCAGGAGTCCCGGCGAACATAGGCGGCATGTTCGTCTGGTTCTTCAGTGCCTATTGGAGAACAAGCTTTTCGTCAAGGCAGAAAAATGTGACTTTCACTCCTCCAGTGTGCCTTTTTTGGGTTTTGTGATTGCGGAGGGGGAGGTGCGACCGGACCCAGCTAAAGTCAGCGCGGTGGTTGATTGGCCTGCTCCGGTCAATCGGAAGCAGCTTCAACGATTCCTGGGGTTTGCCAATTACCTACGCCGTTTTATTAGGGGTTATAATTCCCCTTACGGGTCTGACCTCCACCTCCTCTCCTTTTGTTTGGACAGAAACTGCAGAGGCCGCTTTCCGGCGGCTCAAACACCTTTTTACCACCGCCCCGGTTGTCTCACCCAACCGGACTCTTCCGCCCAGTTTATTGTGGAGGTTGATGCCTCGGACGTCGGGGTTGGAGCTGTGCTGTCCCAGCGGCAGGGTGCTGACAACAAGCTTCATCCTTGCGCTTTTTTTTCCCGCCGGCTTACTCCGGCGGAGATGAGATACGATGTGGGGGATAAGGAGCTTTTAGCTATCAAGCTGGCGTTGG
The DNA here is from genome assembly GCF_053564925.1 of Oryzias latipes. NCBI lineage: Eukaryota > Metazoa > Chordata > Actinopteri > Beloniformes > Adrianichthyidae > Oryzias > Oryzias latipes. Next base: position 15,547,013 of record NC_136253.1, on the reverse strand, counting down.
AGGAGTGGCGGCACTGGTTAGAGGGGGCGGGACAGCCTTTTGTGGTCTGGACGGACCACAAAAATCTGTCTTATATACGGACCGCAAAACGGCTTAACCCGAGGCAGGCACGGTGGTCACTTTTTTTTCGCTCGGTTTGATTTTGTGGTGTCTTACCGCCCTGGCTCCAAGAACATTAAACCAGATGCTCTCTCCCGACAACTGGAACCTGCTATGGAGGATTCCCTCCCTCAAACTGTAATTCCTGCCTCCTGTGTTCTGGGTACCCTCTCCTGGCAGCTGGAGAGGGAGATCAAGACTGCACAGGCCCAGGAGCCAGACCCTGGTGGGGGTCCCCCTAACAGACTCTATGTTCCCAGGGCCGTAAGGAACCAGGTCCTCCAGTGGGCGCACGCTACTCGGCTTACCTGTCATCCCGGGGTACACAGGACTATCGCTCTCCTGCGTCGCTGCTTCTGGTGGCCCAGTTTGGCGAGGGATGCCCGGGAGTTCGTTTCTGCCTGCACGATCTGCGCCCAAAACAAGTTCAACAATCGACCCCCAGCTGGCCTGTTGCATCCCTTACCTGTTCCGAGCCGCCCTTGGTCCCACATAGCCCTAGACTTTGTGACCGGCCTGCCCTCATCTGCTGGCAGAACTGTGATCCTGACTGTTGTGGACCGCTTTTCCAAGGCAGCTCACTTCGTGCCCCTGAAGAAGCTGCCTTCGGCCTCAGAGACCGCCAGACTCATTGTGGAACACGTGTTCAGACTGCATGGGATCCCGGTGGATATCGTTTCTGACCGTGGACCACAGTTCGTCTCACAAGTGTGGAAGACTTTCTGTGCAGCTTTTGGTCCCACGGTCAGTCTCTCTTCGGGCTTTCACCCACAGTCAAATGGGCAGGCCGAGAGGACCAATCAAGACCTGGAGGTGGCCCTCCGATGCATCTGTTCCCGGCACCAGACCTCTTGGAGCACCCTTCTGCCCTGGGTTGAGTATGCCCACAACTCAATGACGTCATCTGCTTCGGGTATGTCCCCATTTGAGGGTTCTCTAGGCTACCAACCCCCATTGTTTCCAGAGCAGGAGAAGGAAGTGGCGGTGCCGTCGGTACAACACCTCTACCGCCGCTGCAGACGGATCTGGAGTGAGGCTCGCGCTGCTCTTCTTCGCTCGTCCGCAGCTAACAAAAGACTGGCTGATCGGCATCGGTTACCGGCGCCTACCTACGTGCCAGGTCAATTAGTACTACTGTCCACTGCCAACATCAAGCTGTGGACAGAGTCTAGAAAGCTGTCTCCACGATTCAATGGGCCGTTCCAGGTGGAGAAGGTCGTCAACCCTGTAGCGAATTGACTACGCCTTCCTCGGTCCATGCGCTTACATCCATTTTTTCATGTTTCCCAACTCAAACCCCATGTTACTAGTCCTCTCCAGCCCTCTCCATCTCAACCTCCACCACCTCGTATCATCGACGGTCTGCCTGCATGGAGGATCAAACGTATCATGGATGTAAGACGTCGGGGCCGGGGTCTGCAGTACCTGGTTGACTGGAAAGGTTACGGTCCTGAGGAGAGGTCCTGGGAACCCACATCGAGGATCCTGGACAAAGGCATGCTCAGGGAGTACCACAGTCTTCACCCTGACAAGCCCGGTGGTGTGCCCAGAGGCACCCCTTGAGGGTGGGGTACTGTCAGGAGCCGGGGCCAGGGCGGTTCATTTTTGTCTCACTTCCGGTTTTCGGGCTTTTATTTTGTTAACTCATGTTCTGTCTTCCGTTGGTTCTTTAGGTAACTTACCCCGGTCTTCACCGGCACCTGTTTACCCACCTGTTTTCAATTTATGATGTGTGTATATAAGCTCCTGTTTTTGTTTCACTTGTCACCGGATCGTTCTGCTTGTTTTACCTCGGTCTTTACGAGTTTAAGAGCCTTCCTTGGATTAAAGGATCCTTTTTGATTCAAACTTCTGCCGTCCTGCTTTTGTGTCCGAATTCAAATCCTTGACACCTTGGACTTGAAGATAGACTACTGGCAAGTTGAGCTGGCAAAAGAAGACAGAGCTAAGACTGCTTTTAGCATTGGACAGAGACTGTGGCAGTTTACTATAATGCCATTTGGACTGTGCCATGCACATTTCCCTGTGGAAAATCCCCCACAGCAGTTGTGTGCTGTACTTGGACCATTTGTTGGTGCATGCTCGGTAGGGATGGGTATCGTTAAGGTTTTAACGGTACTACTACTCTTATCGTTACTGCTTATCGATCCGGTATTTTAACGGTACTCTTATCGATACTTTTTGAGGACGAAAAATAAATAAATAACAAATTAAGAACATAAAGTGTTTTATTTCCTCATTATGCAACAACACTTTTTTTTTAACAAAAATGTTTACTTTATACATGAGAATGTTCCAGACAGGATATTCATTTAAATTATTTAATCTAATTATTAGTATTCTTTATGAGAGTGATGTTTCCTTTGATCTTTTGTCCATTTTCCACAACCTTGAATAGACATTTCTGTCTGTCAAACACCAGAGTTAGGATTGAGTGAGATGATGGAAACATATTCACTTTAATAACTATCGTTATTCATTAATTATTATAAAGTATTAGGAAGCAGCTGATAGTTTGTCGCAGGTCTGGAATCATAAGCGGTGAATCTAAGCCCCGCCTCTCTACCTGTTTGTTTTGTGTAGAACACGCCGCCCCAGCGTGTTCTACACAAACAGCGCAACATACGGTCATTGTAGCAGCAAGGTGACGGCATGGTAGGGGCTCCTTGATGCAAACTTCATTAATTTTATGCAGAAACGGGTGTTCTTAGTCTAGGGCGCTCACGTGTCCCCTACGAGATCGCCACTGTGTGTGCGCTGCCTTGTGTTGTGTGTGTGCGCGCGCGGCGCGTGCCGTCTGAACAACAGCCCCGCCCCCCGTGGACACAAATAGACAGAGCTCCCCGCTTCAACGAGAATACCGGAATTCATATCATCATTAATTAATGGAAAATTGACTAACTTGGTGAGTGAAATATGGCAGAAAACGCTTGTGGGACACAAAAAAAAAAGAAAAATTTACTTTTCCAGTACCGATAGCAGAACCGTTCAGGTCAGATCTTAACGATACTGCGGTCTTGAAGAATGTGGCCCCGGGGCGCGTTCAATACGGTACGCACGGTACCCATCCCTAATGCTCGGGACTTTGTCACCGCTGTGAGCCTGGACTCTTATTACCGCAAGTTCATCAGAGACTTTGCTACTATGGCCGCACCCCTTCACCAACTCACCCGCAAAGGTCAGCAGTTTGACTGGACTAGAGGCGGCATTGCGGCATTCCAACGCCTCAAAGCTGCACTGACAGACGCCCCTGTTTTGACATACCCTGATCCTGAACAGCCTTTTGTTTTAGACACTGATGCCAGTGGCGTGGGAGTTGGTGCTGTGCTGGCCCAGCCTGGGGAGAGAGTGGTGGATTTTTACACCTGTTGTCTCAAGAAACCAGAGCAGAACTGTTGCATCACCTAGTGAGAGCTACTAGCGGTGGTTTTGGCAGTGAAGCATTTCTGGACATAGCTGCTCAACACCCTGTTCACACTTAGCACCAACCATGCCACCAACCAAGTTCCGTCACCGAGAGGGTCTGGTGGCTAAATGGATTGAGGTGCTTCAGGAGTACAACTTCTCCATTCAACACCGACCAGGACAGCACCACACCAACCATGAGGCACTCCTCCGGCGCCCCTGTCTCATTGAGGAGTGCAGATGCTAAAGGCGACAGGAGGAGCAGAGTCAGGGAACAGTGGTAACTGTCGCTGCAGCAGTGATATCGCCACAGGTGCACGGTGATCGGCCAGGGCTGTTTTCACAGGAGCAGCTACAAAAGGTGCAAGAAGCAGAGCAAGTTTTGGCTGAGCTCCACAGTGACCAGGGAGGAGCTTTGAAAGCCGACTCTTCGCTGAGGTGTGCAACAGCCTGGGGGTGAAGTAGACCCAGACTACACCACTCCATCCACAGAGTGATGGTTTGTAGGACCGCTTCAATCGGACTTCAGCCACACAGCTTGCCACAGTGACCACAATGCATCAGAGAGACTGGGACCAACATATACCCCCAGTTCTGTGGGCTTATTGCACAGCAGTGTAGGAATCCAGTCAGTGCACACACATACTACTGATGTTCGTCCAGGAACTACGTACACCTGTGGTCCTGGTGTTTGGCGCTGCACCCGAGCCGGAGATCACAGGAGATCTTGAACTAGACCTGTTAGTCTTTGTTCATGTGTTTCTCATCCCTAGCTGCGATGAGGGGGTTTTACGAAACACTGTCATAAGCTGATAAAGAATACTGTTTGAACTTAGAATCCTCTCAAATGTTTCATTATACGACACCCCCAAATGAACTTTCTCTTTGTCTGGAAATTGTAACCTCATACTTGAATTCTTAATAAAAGGAGCATTGGGAGAAGCAGACCCTTTGAGAAGAGAAGCGTGGTGGACCTTTTCCATCACATTTGCTCCTCTCCCTCGTGCATGAGAAACTTGATTCTTGTTGTGGTCTGTTGTTTCTCATTGTTTTTTTAATGTCTAGATGCATTTATCTGACAGTGGGAAATCCTATACCATGAGTAAGAAAGCTGTTGAGGGAAGTGACGCTCGTGTTGTACACTATTTGTGTGATGTACTCTTATGAATGGGTTTCGATACCAGAAAAATTATTGCAAAATCTGCTTAGCTGTCTATCACACCTTCTTTGAGATTGTTTAGGGCTGTTCAGTGTATGCTACACAGACAACTCTTCCACTCTGTCAGATAGTTGGTATCTCAGCTCTCAGCTCCCTCTACAAGTGACATACCAGCTGGTTGTTACAATATGTTACTAACAAGTGAGTTGACTAGAAGGAAAATAAAGGAATAGATCCAAAACAGCAAATTGTCATGAATTCATTGTAATACCTTTATTTACAACTAGTACAAAGTTGGTCGACATAGATGGGCCGATGCAACTCAGGGTTGGAACTTTCTGGTTGGTGATTGGAACATCTGACAGGGTAGTCTGCTGAAAGAGCTTCGGGATGCGGCTTCACTGTACATCAGCAGGGTTTAATAGGCTGGCTGTCTATGGATGCTGCATGACTAAAGATTATCCATAGGTTGATTCTGCAGTACAGATGTCTAGTCTGGTTAAAGAAAATGCACAAGAAATCCCTTTTTAGTATAAAGATGTGGTTTTAACTTTTTATGAGCATTAAAAACATGATTACACATAGATGGATGTGATCATAACAAAATACTTAAATACAACTTTTACTCAATTAAAACAAGAGAAGAGTAAACATTGTTCAAATTAATTTCTGCAATAAAAGAAGTCACATGATAAAAATAACATTTAACACTATTTTGGTTGGATTCATAAAATAATTCAAAAATAGTTTATAGTTATTATATACCCTTTTATTATTCTAAAAGGAAGGTGGGTACTTCTGCACAGTTACATTCACTATAAGAACTTGTGAGCAGTAAACAGTATTTTTACTACCGGTTAACCATTTTTGGGTACTCTACAAACCCACGAATTTGCAGCAGTAATTGTATATTTTACAACCGTAATGAAGTTATAAAATAAACCCATAAAACTAGCCAAAGCTATTATGTAATTCCTGAGAGCTTCAGGTTGTAGACTTTTTAATTTTTATTTGAGAGATTGTATACGGTACCTGTTATGTCTCAGCCAGAAATACAATGTGCCTTCGACTGGAACACATATGATTCAACACCTCCAATATTGAAAGTTGGATCAAATAAGCCAGGAAAATTTCGAACTGCATGCCTGGTCCACTACAACTCTCTGATTCACGTGACACATTACTACGCGACAGGACATTTGCCGAGGCAACGGATGGAATTATTTATAGGCTAGACTCGTCCAAATTCACAGCCGTTAACATCCGACCTACCTGCTCGACGAAGGACAAGGCCATCGTCGACTGGTAAGGCCACAGCCATTAAAGTACGGAGCGCTTAGATTTGGACACACCCTAAATCCACGTTAACGTTATTAATACCAAAGCCACTTGATGTGTTACTAAGCAACAGAGTGTGACATTACAGATATCAAAGACCCATGTGAAGTTGCTTAGCAACACGCTTCGACAACGCCAAACTTTGTTTGTTTTTTTATATTATAACTCATCCAGCCTTTTAAATCTGAAATCCACCAGTAACCTACATAGATCAATATAACTGAAAAATCACATTTTCTTAAGTCGGATTTAAATGTAACATGTAGACATATTCATCTGGGTACAAAAACACATCAATCTTTGGCCTTATCATCCTCTCACGGTTCATCAGGGTTCTACTGTATGGTTTTACCTCTTCTGTTTTCTGTGAACTTAAAACCTTTGGAAAGCACATCAAGAAAACATTAGTTTACATTTTAATAGTAATGATAGTTAGCTTTTGAGCGCCCTCTAGATGATGTTGTCTTTGCTCTGCAGGTTTTTGTACAGAGTTTTACTGTTTCCTGTCACTGTGGGCTGCAGAGCACAGTAGTACACAGCAGAGTCTGACACATGAAGCTCCTGGATTTTCAGAGGAACTGATTTGTCTTTGAGTTCAGCATCAAATCTGTCTTTCTTGAACTCCGGAGCATTTTCTCCTGTTGTTGAAAAACGTTTCAACATGTACTTTGGGTAACTGTTCACTTCTTGTTTGTACCAGAACAATCTTGGGAATGTATCACTGGTCTCAAAGGTACAGTTGAGTGTGAGAGAGTCTCCTTCAGCAGCAATGACTTCTCCTCCTGGTTGGATCACTTTGTCTTCTCCTTTACACTCTGAGGAAGAACAGAACATGCAGAGGAAGAGATGAATCAATAAAAATGATTGATGAAAGGACAACAATCAGCAGCTTTAACAGCTCTTAATGTACAGCTCAGTAATGTGTTGAAGTGTTTGAAGAGGAAACATGTTGATCTTTGTGTCTTACCAAAGAAAAGAGCAGCAAGAAGAATCCACAGCCAATGTTCCATCTGTACAACAAGGTTTCAATCAACAGGAGAAAGTAGCTGATGTTCAACTTTCACTCTGACAATTGTTCACTTCACAGCACCACTTCTTATTGACTGAACGTTGAACACAGAGCAGAAGGAGAGCCCCGCCCACTTCACTATGTCGCCCTCTGGTGGAGAATAAAGAATTGGTGTCTAGAAGAGGAAAAACAAGGTCAGAACAGTCATTCTCAAACTTTTATTTCAGACTCAGGTGGTCCATAGGAAGAAAAGAGAAAAAAAAAACATAAGATACACATACAGTATACATAATAAAAAGTAAAAAGATATAACTTAAAAAGAGTATAATCGCTGTATCCAGTGTTTCCTCAGGGCAGAAGTGTAGCGGCATGAGCTTCTTTTGGGATCAGTCAGAGACATGATAATTGAGTTCTTAGATTTGTCCAGGCGTTCCATGAGGCTGTATGTAAGCTTACGCAGTAGAGCTTCACAGGTGGAGATGTGAGCGTCCACAAACAGCTGACTGGCTCTGTACCACCTGGGCACCTGTAGCAGAAGCCTAAAAGCATCATTATAGGCCAATAAGAATTTGTGGAATGTCCCACGTCCATAGTTCCACCAAAGAGGAGCCGTATACAGAGGAGTGCAGTAAGCTCTGAACAGCGAACACTTCACTTGAAGTGAACATGCACTGAATTTTCTCATCAGCATATTTGCCTGAGCATAGAGTTTACAGTACTGTCTCTGAATGTCTCTATCATCCCTCCAATCCAATCATTCATTTTCTAAACTCATTTTGTCCCTTTCGGGGTCATGGATCTCCCGGAGCCTATCCCGGCCACTCATGAGCGAAGACAGGGGACAACCTGGACAATTCACCAGTCTGTCACAGGGCCAAGTTAAGAACAGTCATTTTAATTATTTTATGTCTACACATATAGAAAGCTGTTTTAAAATAAGGTATTTTTTCATGTTTTAAAAATCAAAAAAAAAAAATTGAGATTAAAGATATTGTAGTGACTTTCACGTGCATGTTGGCTGATATACCAGCTGATTGTTACATTATCTTAAAAATGTTAAATAGCAAAACATTGTTATAATACATGTCTTTAGGTCTCCTTAAACAAAATCATGATTATGAGACTGTGAACAGAAACCGTTTAAGTTGTTTTTCTTTCTAGTCTTGGTTTTGCTGTTCCCTCAAATCTTCTCAAACTCAAACTTTATTTATTTATATAGTGCCTTTCATTTTGGTTAAAAACACAAAGCGCTTAACATAAAAACAGATAAAATAGTCATAAAAAATGAAAGTTGTTAAAAACGGAAAACAAAGGACAATCAAACAAAGAAGGGACCCCTCCCTCACCACCCCCCGCCCCCACCCCCACCCACCCAGTTACCCCAGTAGAACCCTCAACAGAAACAAAGAATTGCAGCTTAAAGAAGGTCTGGCCTGGTACTGCTGTGAGGAAACGACCAACATGTTAGTTTTTGATTCTGTTCATAGTAACAATCAAGAAAAAAAAATCTGAAGAAACGCTTTGTTACACTTACAAGATCATGAAGTTGAAAAAAGTACAATTAAAGAATCCTATTGCAAAAATGTATGAGAGCTGCTGACATACTTATTAATTACGCAAGTGGCATCTGATATTTAAAGGTAACAGCAGAAACTGCAGCTTATGAAAACATATGTCTCATATTTAAAAATAAAAGTCAATACTGGAAATGCTTTTGTCATGGCCTGGCAGCTACTCCCTCCTCCCCCCTCCTTCCTGTGTTGGACGCGACCAGCTGGATTCACTCACCTCATCTACACCTTCCTTCATAAGCTCCTCCTGGATCATCAGCCGGTGCCAGTTCGTTGTTCCTCCTATGGACTTAAACCTATTGGATCCTCACCTGGTCGCTGTCCTCCTACGCTGCTGTCTATCCGCCTCAAGAAACCTCCAGCCAGCCGCCTCTCCTCGCCATGGTTCAAGCCTCGCCCACGCCGCAGAACTCCCTCAAGGAAATTCCTCCTCAAGATTTCTCCAGCTAGCCTTAGCTCTTTGACTAGAGATAAACCTGTCAAGACCTATTTCAGATTAAACCACTTGAAACTTACCATTGAGTCCTAGCCTCCTTCCGGGTTCCAGCATCTGGGTCATTCTGAACTCACGTCCGCATCATGACAGAACGAACTGGCCTAACCTCTGACCCAGCTGACCCGGAAGGACTCCGCCATGCAGTTACCCAACAAGGTATTTTTCTGGGACTTCAGTCTAACTTACTCACTCGTATTACGTCTGTACAAGAGGATCTGGTTTCTCGCATCAACGGTATCACTCGGACTCTTAATGAATTTTCTGGTCAAACTTCAAGGCCCACAGTCTCTGCTCCGCCTCCTATTTCCGGCAACAACGCTACATCCGCTTCCACCCTCATCCCGGAAAATGTTCGACTACAGCCGGAACCTTTTTTCGGGGATGTTTCTGCCTGCGGAGGGTTCCTTCTGCAATGTGAACTGATTTTCCAACAAGCCCCCAGGTATTATCAAGCCGATCACACTCGTATCTCACTAATCGTGAACTCTCTCCGTAGTAAGGCGCTGCAATGGGCTCAAGCTTTCCTGGCCTCCCATCCTATCTCGCATCTCCCTTTCGAACGCTTCCTGGGAGAGTTCCGCCTCGTCTTCGACCGGCCTCGAAAGCAGGAGGAAGCCACCCGACGGTTGCTAGGTCTCAGGCAGGGTAACCGTCCGGTGAGTGAACATCTCATTGACTTCCGGATTTTTGCTGTCGAGGCTGGATGGCCAGATCCCGCACTCAAGGGGATTTTTTACCAGTCACTGAATGAGCGCATTAAGGATCATCTTTGCACCCAGCCCGAAGCAGGCACTTTCGAAGAACTTGTCACGGCCGCCCTGAGGTCGGACATCCGCCTCCGGGAACGCCTCGCTGAGCAGAAATGTAAGCCACCTCCATCCCTTGACTATCCCGTTCGCGACTTACCCCTGGCGGCTCCAGCGAGCCTAGCTTCGCCCCCCGTCAAAACTGACGAACCCATGCAAATAGGCCACTCCAAGCTCTCTCTAGAGGAGAGAAAGAAGCGTCGTGATGGGGGGTTATGTTTTTACTGTGGTCAGGCGGGCCATCAGGTCTCTCAATGCACCGCTCGTTTGGACTCCAGAAGCCCCTCGTTTAGGGACGGGCCACGGGGGGGTGACCCTGAACCTTCTCACGTTTCCAAGTTTTTACTCGTTCCTGTCAAGATTTGCAATAAGAACCAAGTTTTTGAATTTAAAGCTCTTGTTGACTCTGGGGCCGAACATAGTTTAATGGATCAAAGTCTCGTTCATGAACTCTCTCTCCCGGTTGAAGTCCTCGATAACGCTGTTAATGCTGCGGGTCTGGGGGGAAAACAACTTTCACGCATTACCAAACGCACCGGTCCGGTTCTCGTTATTACCTCCGGTAACCACAGGGAATACCATAATTTCTTTATCACTCAATGTCCGCAGACGCCGTTAATTCTCGGGTTTTCTTGGCTTCAGAAGCACAATCCCAGTATTGACTGGAGTTCGTCTCGCATTTCCAACTGGAGCACTTTCTGTATGGCAAACTGCCTGCAGTCTGCTGTTCCCCTCACCAAGTTACCTGACTCTGGACCCGATAAAGAAATAGATCTGTCTAACATACCCTCCTGTTATCATGACCTACGTTCCGTATTCAGTAAATCTAGGGCTAGTGCTTTACCGCCACATCGACCATACGACTGCGCTATCGAATTGCTAAATGGAGCTCCTTTTCCAAAGAGTAAATTGTACAATCTTTCCGGTCCTGAAAAGAGCTCCATGGAGGCCTATATTCAGGAGGCTCTTTCCCTGGGTCACATACGTCCTTCCTCTTCCCCAGTCGCTGCCGGGTTTTTTTTTGTGGAGAAGAAGGATAAGACGTTGCGACCATGCATCGATTTTCGAGAGTTGAATCAGATCACGGTCAAGGATAAATACACCCTACCATTATTAGAATCTGTTTTCGACTCTGTCCAACATGCTAAAATCTTCTCGAAACTTGATCTCAGGAACGCTTACCACCTTGTACGCATGCGCGAAGGTGACGAGTGGAAGACGGCTTTCAACACCCCGTTGGGCCATTTCGAGTACCTTGTGATGCCGTTTGGGCTTACCAACGCCCCCGCAGTGTTCCAGCGTTTGGTAAATGATGTCCTCAGGGACTTTCTTGATCGTTTTGTCTTCGTGTATCTTGACGATATTCTTGTTTTTTCCTCCAATGAAACACAACACGAACATCATGTCCGTCTTGTCCTAGAACGGCTTCTCGCCAATCAGTTGTATGTCAAGGCTGAGAAGTGTGCGTTTCATGTGTCCTCCGTCCCGTTCTTGGGTTATATTATCGAAGCTGGCAACATCCGTCCTGACCCCGCTAAGATCGAGGCTGTCGCTCAGTGGGAGACTCCACAAACCCGCAAGAAGCTCCAACAATTCCTGGGGTTTTCCAACTTCTATCGCCGTTTCATTCGTGATTACAGCAGTATTGCAGCCCCTCTCACGCAACTCACCTCCATCAATCGCCCTTTTGTCTGGAACTCTGCCGCTGATGCCGCTTTCAAACGTTTAAAGTCCCTGTTTGTTTCCGCACCTATCCTCATCCAACCCGACGTGGCTAAGCAATTCATTGTGGAAGTCGACGCCTCTGACTCGGGGGTGGGCGCTGTTTTGTCCCAGCGCGAGGACGGCACGGGGAAACTTAAGCCCTGTGCGTTCTTTTCCCGCAAACTAAGTCCGGCTGAGCGGAACTACGATGTGGGCAATCGTGAGTTGCTAGCCATCAAGCTCGCGTTGGAAGAATGGCGTCACTGGCTGGAGGGGGCGGAACAACAATTTATAGTTTGGACAGACCACAAGAACTTGGCATATTTACGCAGTGCAAAACGGCTCAACTCCCGTCAAGCCAGGTGGTGCTTATTTTTTGATCGATTCAACTTCGCCATCACATATCGTCCAGGCAGCCGTAATGTCAAGCCAGACGCCCTCTCACGCAAATACTCCAGGTCTGACGACAACTCTGTCTCCACCATTCTACCAACGTCCTGTTTTATAGGCAATCTCACGTGGGAGATTGAGAACAGGGTCCAGCAGGCCCAGAGCGAGATCCCCGCCGGTATCACAAACCCTCCTGGCACCCTCTATGTTCCAGACTCCCTCAGGTCCGAGGTCCTCACCTGGGGTCACACCTCACGTCTCGCCTGCCACGGAGGGGTTTTTCGGACTATTCGACTCCTTAAGCGTCGCTTTTTCTGGCCCACCTTGGAACGTGACGTCAAGGAGTACATAGCTGCTTGTAGTACTTGCGCTCGCTCCAAGACGTCTAACCGACCTCCTTCTGGTCTCCTGCTGCCGCTGCCCATCCCTAGCCGTCCCTGGTCCCACATTGCTGTGGACTTTGTCACAGGACTCCCACCTTCACAGGGCCATACGGTCATACTAACCGTCATAGACCGATTCTCCAAAGCCGCCCAGTTTGTTCCACTCCCTCAACTTCCCACGGCCACTGAGACCGCCGACGCCCTCGTCAACCACGTCTTCCGACATCATGGGATCCCTTGTGACATCGTGTCAGATCGTGGCCCCCAGTTTACATCCCAAGTTTGGAAAGCATTCTGCTCCGCCCTGGGGGCCACGGTCAGTTTGACTTCAGGGTACCATCCTCAGGCTAACGGTCAAGCGGAGCGGGCGAACCAAGAGCTAGAGGCCGCCCTCAGATGCTTGGCAGCTCAGAAGCATGCTGACTGGTCCAAGTATCTGATTTGGGCAGAATATGCCCATAATTCCCACACCTCTACAGCCACGGGACGGTCACCTTTTGAAGCCTCGCTGGGCTACTCACCCCCCTTGTTTCCTTCCCAGGAATTGGATCTGGCGGTTCCCTCTATCCAGCTCCATCTGCAGCGCTGTCAGGAGATCTGGCTGCAGACCAAGGCCGCTCTCGTCCGCACCGCTGAGAATAACCGCCAGATTGCCAACCGTCACAGGGGGGTGAGTCCCGAATACCAACCAGGTCAAAGGGTGTGGCTGTCCTCCCGTAATGTCCCTCTCCAGGGGTCCTCTCGCAAGCTGTCGCCCAAGTTCATTGGGCCTTATACGATCGACCGGGTCATTAATCCGACCTGTGTTCGACTTCGTCTGCCGGCGGCTCTGCAGATACACCCCACATTCCATGTGTCACAGATCAAGCCTGTTTCCGAGAGCCCTTTGTGCCCGCCGGCCGCTTCCCCGCCACCCGCCCGTACCATCGATGGGGCCCCCGCCTTCACTGTCTCCAAGATCTTGGACGTTCGGCGTCGGGGTCGCGGGGTCCAGTTCTTGGTGGATTGGGAGGGGTATGGTCCAGAGGAACGTTCGTGGATCTCGCGTTCGCTCGTCCTGGACCGTACCCTCATCGACGACTTCTATGCTGCCCATCCTGATCGTCGCCCTGGACCGCCTGGTGGCGGTCGTTGAGGGGGGGGTACTGTCATGGCCTGGCAGCTACTCCCTCCTCCCCCCTCCTTCCTGTGTTGGACGCGACCAGCTGGATTCACTCACCTCATCTACACCTTCCTTCATAAGCTCCTCCTGGATCATCAGCCGGTGCCAGTTCGTTGTTCCTCCTATGGACTTAAACCTATTGGATCCTCACCTGGTCGCTGTCCTCCTACGCTGCTGTCTATCCGCCTCAAGAAACCTCCAGCCAGCCGCCTCTCCTCGCCATGGTTCAAGCCTCGCCCACGCCGCAGAACTCCCTCAAGGAAATTCCTCCTCAAGATTTCTCCAGCTAGCCTTAGCTCTTTGACTAGAGATAAACCTGTCAAGACCTATTTCAGATTAAACCACTTGAAACTTACCATTGAGTCCTAGCCTCCTTCCGGGTTCCAGCATCTGGGTCATTCTGAACTCACGTCCGCATCATGACAGCTTTTTCATTTTCACAATAAAGTTGCTTTCGTTCACTCAAAAATAAAATAAAAAATCAAACCACCAAACGTCTTTTACTTTTTCTTCTGCAACGCCTCTCATTCTGTCGCCTAATTAAAATGGTAAAGAGAGTGGTATTTGACATCTCATTTTCAAAAAGTTCTCTATTATATGTGTATAATTCAATCTGACAATTAAAATGGAATAACAGCAATGCTTTTTCATTTTCACAATATAAAATCATCAATTGACTCAAAAATAAAATTAAAAATCAAACCTCCAAAATGCTTTTTCACTTTCTACTTTAACACCATTCATTTTGTGATGTAATTAAAGCTAAAATGCAAAGAGAGAATTCCATTTTCGTTTTCACATCCACCCGCAAAAAGTGTTGCATAACTTATCTCCAGTCAACATTTCCAAGGGGGAGGTGAGGCGATGACATCAGTGCTCACGCTTCTTCTGTGATTTTGGCCCTGCCGGCAAATGGCTAAAGTTCAGCATGGTGAAATCTGTGCACGAGCTGTTGAGGGAGGCTGCAGCTGTCCTCCAACATCAAACCAGCGGGAAACAGCAGGAGACGATTTTCTAAATGTGCTTCTATTATCATTATGATCATTTTTAAGTGCCTGTGCGCTCATAATTTTTTTAATTCGTGCAGCCAGTGCTTTATTCTTGGCAGAATGGACCCAGAAGAAGGGTTAGGATTAGGCTAACACGTGCCAACAACAACATTTAGCTTAGTTGAAATCCGCAATGTGCATCTTGGCTGCACGTAAATATATGGGAATAACATCAGCCTTTATTTTCTCTGGACACGACTGGTAACACAAATTCACGATTGTTTACACGGTGCTGCTCCACCGCTTGGAGACACAGTTCTCCTGGGAGACACGGTTCCCCTGAGTCCGGCAGCTCACTCACGTAGAGCAGCCTGACAGACTGTGGTCCAAAACCTCCTCCGGAGTGCAGACCGTAGCAAAGCACCCTCCCCTGACCGCAAACACGAAGCCATCTATGAGTCCTGGAAAAAGTGGAGAAAATGAAGCCATTAGATAAATGAGATGATGAGTTGATGCAGCAGCTTCAAGCAAACTTGAATCACTGTTCTTAAACTGACCTAGAATGTGAGATAGAAGCAAAAAGAGGTAAAGCAACATGTCTTTGGAGTTCTTGAAGCCACTCAGACAGCAGATGAACTCTGTTCTTCCACTGCAGCACAATGAGGAAGACGTTCAGTGGGCTGGGCAAGTAAGCTCTTTTCAGTTAAGCTCAAGTTTTTCTGTACTATAATTAAAAATAAAAGTTAATACTAGAAATTCTTTTGCATTTTCATAATGAAGCTGCGTTTGTTGACTCAAAATTAAAAAGAAAAAGCAATCTGTCAAACCGCTTTTACTGTTTTCTGCTTAAACACCCCTTATTCTGTCACTAAATTAAAATGATAAAGAAAATGGTATTAGACATTTCATTTTCAATAAGTTCTCTGGTAAATGTGTAACGAAATTCCATTAGAAATATCTAATCTGACAATTAAAATGGATAAAAAGAAATGCTTTTTCAATCCTTCCAAACTCAACCAATCAAAGAGTTTAGTGCTTCCACAGCAGCTCTGTCTCTGATCTTTACTGCTTCATTTCAATGACGAGTCTGCTTACAGAATGGAGGTGGAGCAGCTAGCAGTGTGGTGTAAATCCCATAACCTTCAGATCAACTTGAAGAAAAGTAAAGAAATGGTCATCGACTTCAGGGCATCTGGCAATCACCACCACTCACATCTGACCATAAACGGTGCTGCCGTGGAGAAGCATCAAGTTCCTGGGGGTGCACCTCACTAATGACCTGTCCTCCTCCACCAACTCAACAATGGTCATCAAAAAAGCACAGTAGGGTCTCTATGCCCCTCCGGAGACTCAGGAAGACTAGAATTCCAACACTTCACCTCATCACCTTCTACAAGGGCACCATTGAGAACATCCTTACACAGAGCTTCACATCCTGGTTTGGCAGCTGCAAGGTTCAGGACAAACAACGGCTCAGCAAGATTGTCAGGACTGCGAGAAAGATTGTTGGTGCACCTCTCCCGATCCTGGAGGAGTTATACGAGCAGCGCTGCCTACGCAGAGCAACCTCCATCATCAGGGACCCCCAGCATCCCTCTCATGGACTGATCTCCCTCATGGCATCTAGGAGGAGATTCAGGAGCTGCAGATCAAGCAGGATGTTAAAAAGCTTCTTCCCACAGGAATAAGACTCAAAGGATTACCCCCAACCCACCAAACAACCCAAAGAAACAATCCATGGATACAGACTCTAACAACCCCCCCCCCCCCCCCCCCACCCCACACTGAACTTTATGGACAGAACCAGAATATTTGCAGGAGAGAGTGACAGTGTCTCCTTCCAAAGCCATCAGTTCATCTTTCAATGGTTTCAGTAAATCCTCAGAGGATCCTGGAAACAACAAAGATAGATTTCATCATGACATTTGGATTCTAATCTTTAATCTGACTTTTATCATCTCAAAGTAAATCAGTTCAAACATCTCCAGATGTTTCTCCTGTCCATCATCTCTTTTTCCATCTGCATCTTTTGATGACTTACCAGTTTGAAAGGAGACCATCATCATCCAGATGAGAAGCAGCAACATTCTTTTCACTGGTACTGAATGAAGAACAGAGAGAACACAGCAGCTCTTCAGCTCCAACATGAAGCTTCATGTTCTGCTGTGAAGCTCCTCCTCCTCCTGCTGTGCTTTGTTTCTGTGGAGCAAAGCTATGGAGTTAATTCAGTCTCAATAATCAGAAATGCACACAACCTGTTTCACAAATACACACGCTCTGATTCACAAATGTCATTTTATGCAAACATGAAAATAAATTTGGAAATGCACACCCTGTGTTTCACAAACACACACATTGTGTTTAACACATGCACACTGAATGTTTTACAAATGCACATTAAGTGTTTCTCACAAATATGCACACTGTGTTTCACAAAAACATTTCAGAAATTCACCATAAATGTATTAGAAATGCACAATAGGTGCTTCACAAACACGATTTTTAGGTACACATGTGATGTGAACTCACAGATCATACGAATTGCAGAATGTGCATTCAAAAACCCGCTCTCATTTGTGAATCTCCCCACATTTGTGAGAGATTTTTCTACTGTGAATATTGAGACTCCTTTGACGGAGCAGGTCAACTAATGTCACCATTGGCTAGTGAATCTGTCAATCAAACTCATCGGCAAAGCAGGCGGGTTCGCTTTTAGCAAATCAAATGGCCCCTTAGACATTTACTACGCTTTCGTGCAGGTGGCAAATGCCCCGCCCATATTTGATCCTGTACCGGTCGGTCGTTACAAGCGTGTTAGCCTCAGCATGGCTTGTCGGTTTATTTGCCTTCGGTCGTCAAAAATTACTGGCTTGCGCAATTTTTCAGTGGATTTGAAAGCAAGGCAACAGTGGTTGAATGCAGTTGGCATTGAATCCAAAGAACTGTCCCGCTCATTAGATTTACAATGAATGTTTCACTCGGGATTGTTTGCTAATACGTTATCCTTCTTAGCTTTGATGCTAGCGTCATTTCAACACTCAGACACGGTTCCCTTCTGTCTTGATCATATGAAGGTGGAGGAGCAAAATATTCAAGTTCCACAGAAAGTTCTGTGGAGAAACTGGCATCACTTTGCTCCATACCACGCAGTGGGTCTACATTACCTCAAGCTCATCTCACTGTCAATCACAGATACCCAATACACCTCCCCTGCTCAGCCCGAAGTCACTTTGCTGGACCTTAATTTTAATTCGATAATAACTCTAAAGTCATTGATTTTGTATTGTAACCATATATTCTGCTGCTAACCTCTTGGCCAGGTCACCCTTGCAAAAAAGATCCTCATCTCTCTGGGTTTTATAACTGGTTAAATACTACACAACAAAAGATGGTCAAAGAACAACAAAATGCAATCATTCACCCTTTATTCCCAAGTAAAATTCAGTTAAAACATGAACAGATTTAAACATCAAAATTTAAGCAGATGCAGGGGATCTCTACTGATTTGAATTTTATTTAAACTGGAACTAATTTACATTGACGTGTTCTCCCTACGATGACAAAGGTGGATAAAGGTGGAAAGATTTCATGTAATCCATGGACACCAGTGAAGATCACAAATCATTGAAGAAAAAAGGTTCAGCACACTGTCTAGTGGGTCTAGATGACCCAACTCCCAATGCTAAAGTGCCTAGGATAGCACAAGGGTTACTATGTTTTAAGACTAAAATTAACAAACAGACGTTAAGGGAAGACTTGTGAATAGACAACAAGAAGACATGGAGTCACAGGTTGTTCAAGAGTTGTGGATCTGTTGCAAAAGGAGTGCTGCACCCTGAGAGATCAAACAATGTAAAATTTGAAAAGCAAATAAATATACACAGACTTCCTCCAGAATTTGGAAGTGAAATGTATGAAAAAGTTTCACTGCACGTGAAGCCCTCTACTGGATGTTGGGGAGTATTATGTTGTTGCAGGTTTTGGTACAGAGTTTTGCTGTTTCCTGTCACTGTGGCCCGCAGAGCACAGTAGTACACAGCAGAGTCTGACACATGAAGCTTCTGGATCTTCAGAGGAACTGATTTGTCTTTGAGTTCAGCATCGAATCTGTCTTCCTTGAAATCTGGAGAATTTTCTTCTGTTCCATAGGTGTCACGCTTCAACATGTACTTTGGGTAACTGTTCCCTTCTTGTTTGTACCAGAACAAATATGGTTGTAAAGAACTGGTCTCAAAGGTACAGTTGAGTGTGAGAGAGTCTCCTTCAGCAGCAATGACTTCTCCTCCTGGTTGGATCACTTTGTCTTCTCCTTTACACTCTGAGGAAGAACAGAACATGCAGAGGAAGAGATGAATCAATAAAGATGATTGATTAAAGGACAACAATCAGCAGCTTTAACAGCTCTTAATGTCCAGCTCAGTAATGTAATGAAGTGTTTGAAGAAGAAACATATTGATCTTTGTGTCTCACCAAAGAAAAGAGCAGCAAGAAGAATCCACAGCCAATGTTCCATCTGTACAACAAGGTTTCAATCAACAGGAGAAAGTAGCTGATGTTCAACATTCACTCTGACAATTGTTCTCTTTACAGCACCACTTCTTATTGACTGAATGTTGAACACAGAGCGGAAGGAGAGCCCCGCCCACTTCACTATGTCACCCTCTAGTGGACATCTAAAGCTGCTTGCAGCTGATGAGGAAAAGGTTCTTCATGTCTTCTTCTTCTGTCAGAAAGATTAACAAAGGGCTTGATGATAATATCAGATAGATGTAGGTTCTCCTTTTTTTTTTTACTTGTCCTTTCCAACAGCTGAGCTAACAGATAAGATATGATAAGATAACATTTTTCATCCTACAATGGAAAAAATTATCTTACCTTCAGCAGCAAAAACAGACATTCAGAAATACAAACAGCAAAAGAATTGGCATACCCAGAGGATAAAATGACCTTCAAAAGACCTGATGAGAGCTGAAGGCCTCTTCTGTTCGACATATTTTACAATAGGGGTTATGAATCTATCTTCTGACAAGGGGTGTGACGAGAACTGCATCACCGCACGTTTTTTATTTTCTTTGAAAGTTTTTTGTTTTGCTTTTTTTTTGTTTTGTTTATTACTGTTCTCATTCACTCTGTAACACCAAACATGAACGCGCACTGTTAGGTTTCAATGAATATCACGACATGTTTTGTTTGGGAACTATTTTGTGCAGCGCAAAGTTACGTGTCTGCATAAATAAAGGTGGAGCTTCCTGCCCTGTGTTCTTCATGGGTGTCAGGCTCATGGCTAACCGAAAGGTGACAAAGTGTCTGCAGTTTCATTTATAACTGGGCAATATATGATATTCTGAGAAGATTTCTGTGCCAGAGAGCACAGGTGAAACTCGCGTGCAGCTCGAGAGCGGTCTGCTGCAGATGAATCAACACGCACCCCCAACACACTTGTGTGCGCTCCCTCCTCCTGTCAGCGAGCTGACACACACACACATAGTCATTCTAGAACACCTATATAGTTTGTTCATTAGCAGTGGCGGCTACTGGTCTGTCAGAGAGGGGAAGCTCATTTTCGGCCTACATCATAAAATTGTTTATTTATTTAAAAGTAAATTCTGTCCTTCATTTATTGCATGCTAAACCTTATCCTGCCCAGGCAACTTAATCTTGCACATGCACTCACATGTTCATTGCTCTTTTCATGTCTTTTATATGCCCTGTTATAGTCAGACAGATCTCCAAGCCCCACCTTTGACCAAACAACACATCCCTGAGATGGTTTCATCAAGAGGCATGGCTTGCAGTACATTTTATTTGTCACAGCACTTCCAGTCAGCCAGCTAACTTTGTCATACCAGGAGAGCTGAAAAAGCCTGTTATTTTTCCCTATCTTTTGCACTAAATCAATCTTAGGTGTTGATCTGCCCTGCTGTTTAATTCTAGGTTTTTCCTCTTAAGGAACACTTTCAAACGGCTTCGCCAAAATCAGGTCGACAATATTAGCACCGTCTGCCATCGTGCACAGTTTCACCCACAACGCTAGCCTAGCCTACTAACATTATATGAATGAATGAATGAATGAATGAATGAATGAATGAATGAATGAATGAATGAATGAATGAATGAATGAATGAATGAATGAATGAATGAATGAATGAATGAATGAATGAATGAATGAATGAATGAAAGAATGGAGGAATGAATGAATGAATGAACGATCTAAAAAAATCATACATTAAACCCTGTAAAACTGAAACAAGGAATGTGGTGTATAATTGTGTGAAATGTATGATGAAAATCAAGCAATTTCGCCATGCAAATATCAAAGAAATAGGTTGCAGCAGTTTTTATTTTGACTGAACTTGAGAAATCTGCGATGGGACTGAGCGCGAATAGCTTCAGTGATTCCTTATAGTACAAAATCGCTGAAGCGTCAGTCAAAAGGAGATGCAGTCTTTCGACAGAACTCCAATCATGAGATGCTCGGAGTCCGGGCCAGCCCACTCCCCATTCCCAGAGACGATGAGCGTCCGTGGGCAGAACATAATCGCAGCTTTTATCCAATGACCATCTAGTTTCAAAGCGCTAAAAAAAAAGGTTAAAAGCAGCCCCATTGAAGTCATTGGAAGCTGGCCTTCAATAGGAAAAAGCACTGTGACGCTTCGGGAATGTATGAGAAGGAAATCGTGTCAACCGACCTGCTATATGTAACTGATTCTGAGCGAACTCGTCTTTGAGCTGCACGTTTTCTAACGCATTTTTAGTCAATAAAATGTTAATACAATACAATACAATAGTACATATTTGGCAATTAATTTTGTGACATTAGCCGAGCTTCCCTTGCAGTCTTAAAAAAATAGCCGCTGTTCATTGGTCAGATAGGTAGTATTTAGTTGTTACTGTTATTTGTTAATAAAGAATACTGCGTTGTAATTGTTTTCATTTGCGACGCGGCCGCCGGGGGATTTTGTGTTTGGCGGGGGGGTGTGCGGTTAACCACGACACCGCAAACCCTGCTGGTTCATCACCGCGGCGATCAAAAATCCCACACCGTCACAGCTCAACTTCTGACACACCAGAGGTGTATCTAGACCAATCTTTACTCATCCTAATCATATTTGTAACAGTTTTATGTTGGACGGAGGGAAGAAGAGAGAAGGATTTTAGAGAGGGGGGCATAGGAGGGTGATTATAGAAGGGGAAGGGATAAAACCATGAAGCAGCATAAAGAAACAAGTTGATGGATGTTTAGAATCACTACGGTTAGGTTCAGATGTAATACAAGTCTATAAGGGCGGGGCCTGTCCACACACACACTCAAATGTTATAAACATACCTGTTGGCTCCAAAAATGTTCACATGTCAACATGTACACAATACAAATATTGTTCATACACGCATACTTATGCCTTTAAACCAACACAGAGTCCAATAAAAACAATCTGCAGTTCTGCTAAGATCTCACAGGGTGATGATGATGTCCTGAGTAATGAAGACCTGCCAGTGTCTCTACATAAGGACATGAACACATTTCTGAGCTGCTTGTCTTCATGCTTCAGTCTAATCACCAGCAGGTTTTGTTTGTCTGAGGTAAACTCTGGGCATGATATCATTTTGAAGATAGCTATTAGCCATTTGTAAGCAAAACAGACTTAAAAAATGTGCAAAAAATAATAGCTTTAGCTAAAATGAAATCTTTGATTGTTTATATTTTATAATAAAATATTTCTTAAGCTTTGTCCCACAGTTGTACAGCTGTAACCACAGAGACTCTGATCAAACAGGAATGAACAGAATCCATCTGATATGAAGCTGTGCTTTGAAAACCACTTCCCTCCTCTTTGAAGAGTAGTCCCATATCTGTCTTCAGGTTTTTGTACAGCCTCTTCTACACTTTGGATCACTGTGCTGTGTCTAGAACACAGTAGTAGAGAGCTGTGTCTGCCAGGGTTAACTCTCTGATGATCAGTTCAGTTGATGTGTCTGTTGTTCTGGAAATATATCGTTTGTCTGGAATAAGTTCACCTGTGGAATCTTTTGCTCCTTTCCAGAGAATAAACTGAGGAGCCTGAAGGTCAGAATCATGTTTATACCAATAAAGATATGGATAGCTTCTATCTGTCTGATAGTTACATTTCATTATAATAAATCTTCCTTCAGTTCCTGTAAGATGATCTTGATAAGAAGAGATTGAGTCTCCAGCTGTGAGTCCTGGAAAAAGTGGAGAAAATGAAGCCATTGGATGAATGAGATGATGAGTTGATGCAGCAGCTTCTAGCAAACTTGAATCTCTGTTCTTAAACTCACCTAGAATGTGAGACAGAAGCAAAAATAGGTAAAGCAACATGTCTTTGGAGTTCTTGAAGCCACACAGACAGCAGATGAACTCTGTTCTTCCACTGCAGCACAGTGAGAAAGAAATAATGTCATTGGATGATGTGAAGCTCAATGGGCGGGCCAATGAATTTGTTTTCAATTCATCTTAACCAATCAAAGAGATTAGTTCTTCCACAGCAGCTCTGTCTCTGATCTTTATGGCTTCATGGCTGTTTGTCTTCGGTCCAATGACTCAACAATCAGTGCCGATACTGACTGTGGCCCCCCTTAGTGGATGTTGTGGAGTATTGTATTGTTCTGCATGTTTTTGTACAGAGTTTTGCTGTTTTCTGTTACTGTGAGCTGCAGAACACAGTAGTACACAGTGGAGCCTGTCACTGCATTAGAGGAGATCTACATATAAAAACGTCTCTCCGACACCGAAGTCTCATGTTCCAACTCATGCTCTTCAGGGGCCACGCTGTCTTTTGCATCTTCCTGGTGCCACAGGGGTTGGTGAAAGCCAGCATCTATTCCTCCGCAGGACCCCTTTTAGTCTTTCTATGGCGTACGAAATTGAAACAACCGTGCCCCTCTCAGACCTTTAACCCACACATGATCTTCAGGCTGTAGCTGAGACAAGTCATGTGCTCTATGGCCGCCTTTACACTGCATTGTTCAAGTGACCCAATTCCGATTTTTTCCTCTCACGTGGCACAGATCGGATATGATCGGTGAACGTGTAAGCAGGACAAAAGCGCATGGATTCCGTTTTTCTCAGATCGGATACAGGCCTCTCTCATATGTGGAAATAAATCGGAAACAAATCGGATACGTGCATTTGCGTGTGCCATGTAAGCAGACAAATCGGATATTCCCCAGTAAATGCGACTCGTACGTCAGTGACGGCAACTCAGGAGACCACCAACTGAGATCACATGACTTATTAAGGTGCTTTTTGTGCGCTGATTTTGCTGTCAGCGTGTTACCTTTCAGCCTCATGCTTCAGACCGTAGTTGGAAACCGCTGTTATGTCCGGTCCGGTCCCGGTCCGGACGCAAACGGTAACTAATGAAGCGGGACACCGATGCTATGGAACAGCAGGCTAGAAGCCGTTTATTTCTTTGGGGGCGTGTATGATGGGGACCATGTGTGTGTGTGAGCGCGCGCACACGTGCTTGCGTGTGTGTGTGTGTGTGTAAGGAGAGAGCCCCCCTCTCTCCTGTGAGCGCGGAGCGGGGGACTGTCGGAGAACCGTAAATTAAAAATAAGATGTCTCCCCCAAAGGTTTTGGAGTCTTTGGGTGAGGCTGAGGGTTCAGAACGGAAAAGAGAACCCCGAGGAAATCTCCCGTGCGTTTCTGACCACGTTCGGAAAAGAGAAGTCATCGCGCAGGAAAGGTTCAACACTTGGACCAAACTGTTCGGATAGCACGTCTGCAAACACTTCCTCATTCAAAACTCAGAGAGAGAACATAAGACGGCCGACCAGCCCTCATTTTTACTCCCCCATGCATCCCCTCAGGAGCGCCCAAGGCAACGCCTCCTTCCGTCGCCACTTTGCCTCTATGACAACCGCAGTCACAAAAGTCCGAAAAAGGTCCGCGGAGGGCGGAAATACTGCTACGTAGTCCTCAGAATGTCTACGTTTGATAGTTTCAGCATTGTATAGTGTAAATGCAAACATCAGATACGGGTCACTTTTAAAAGATGATGTAAGCGGGTCGTCAAACAAATCGGATATAGTCAGAAAATCGGATATGAGCATCTAGACCTGCAGTGTAAAGCCGGCCAAAGTCTGCTGTTATAGTCTTGCTGAAGCTTTTGTCTGTACTTCTGCTCAATCTCTTT
Organism: Oryzias latipes; assembly: GCF_053564925.1. NCBI lineage: Eukaryota > Metazoa > Chordata > Actinopteri > Beloniformes > Adrianichthyidae > Oryzias > Oryzias latipes. The sequence continues at coordinate 15,522,345 of NC_136253.1, read as the reverse complement.
CAGCCTCTTCATATCTGCACCTTTTGGATTAAGCGGAGATTGATCATAAGAACAGCTGTTCTTATCCTTCTACCCATCAGAAGTTCTGCAGGGCTGTATCCATTCGCTAGAGGTGCAGAATGAAAAGCCATGAGAGCAAGATATGGAACTCCAGACTTCTTGAGAATATTCTTGACTGTCCTCACAGCTCATTCTACCTCACAATTGCTCTGTGGGAATTGCGGGCTGGCAGTCACATGTTTAAAGTTCCAGCAGCGCGCAAACTTATGGAAGTGCTCAGAACTAAATTGTGGTGCATTATCCAAGCGCAGCTCATCCGGGATGCAGTGTTGTGCAAACACAGACTTGAAGTGTTCAATTACACCTTCAAATGTTGTAGACGTCAGCTTGGCCACTTCAAAGTTCCTGGAATGATAGTCCACAACAATCAAGTAATGCTGTGAACGAACTGAAACAGATCTGCTCGTACTGTGGACCATGGTCTTGTAGGAAACTCAGTATGAATCAAAGTTTCCCCCAAGTTTGTTCTCTCACGAGCACAGACATCACATTGTTCTATCATTTCTATCAACTCTTTGCTGAGACCTGGCCACGAAAGTGACTTCTTGGTTCTTGCTTTGCACTTCGTTATCCCCAGATGTCCTTCGTGCAGCTTTGAAAGAATTTTCTTCTTCAGTGATGCAGGAATCACTATTCTGCTACCATAAAGTAGCAAACTGCTGTGAACTGAGTGATCTTCAGAGAACAGCAAGTAAGGCTGCAGGGAACTTTTGGCTGAGAATTTATCTGTCCATCCTTCCAGGCAGCACTTTTTTGAGTTGCTGAACTATGAGGTCATTCTCCTGATAAGTCTTAATTTACTGAAGCCTGCTCTCAGTAGCTGGTAGGCCGCTTATAACCACGTCCACATACATGATGTCTTCCTCCGACAAGTCAGAGGAGCTACTGACAGAACATCTGCGGTTGCAATGTTTTTGCCTGCCACATGAGAGATGGTAAAAGAAAACCTCATCATTCTGATACGTAAGCGTTGTATGCGGGGTGGCAGCTCATCAAATCTCTTTTAACCCAGCAGTGGGACTAACGGTTTGTGATCCATCTCCATGTGAAAACTTTTTCCTATGAGAAACTCTTGAAACTTCTCACATTCCCACGTTAAGGCCAACGCCTCCTTCTAAATTTGGGCGTTTGCTCCATTTCACTCAAAGCTCTGGAAGTATACGCAACTGGTTTCCATCCATTATCTTATTGCTTTTGGAGTAGAACCACGCCCATCCCATAGGAAGAAGAATCTGCAGACACCAGCGTTTCAGCCTTCGGGTTATACAGAGCGAGTCCTGGGGGTGCTGTCAGATCTGCTCTGATACTCTCAAAAGCTTTCTGCTGCTGTGAACCCCAGTTCCACATGTTGGACTTCCTCAGCATGTCTCTCAGAGGGCGTGTCTTTTCTGCTAGGTGAGGCAAAAACTTTCCAAGGTGATTTGCCATTCCAAGAAAACGTCTCACCCCACTCACATTGTTGGGCTCCTGCATGCCGGTGATGGCTTTAACCTTGTCAGGGTCTGGGCTGACTCCTGATGCTTCAATAATCTGACCCAAGAATTTTATCTTGCTTTTTGAAAATTCACATTTGTCATTTAATGTGACGCCTGCCTATTGGAGACGAGATAATGCTCTTCTCAGTATCTCATCATGTTCTTCTTGTGTGGATCCCCACATAAGAACGTCATCCATCTGAGACAAAACGCCTTCCAGACCTTCCAGCATGCCTGACGTTCGTTTCTGGAAGTGCTCTGGTCCAGACGAGATCCCAAAACACAAACAATTGTAGCAGTATCGTCCAAATGGAGTTATAAAGGTGGTCAACAGAGAAGTCTTTAGATAGTGGAATCTGCCAGAACCCAGCATTAGCAGCCAACTTTGAAAAGACTTTGGCTCCAGCCAGCTGCTCTAATGTGTTTTCAACAGAAGGAAGATAATGTTTTTCTCTTAACACAGATTTATTCAGTTCGGTTAGGTCAGTGCAGATCCTCACCCTGCCTGTGCGTTTCGGCACCACCACCACCATGGGTGCACACCACTCAGTTGGCTGGTCTACTTTTGAGATGACCCCTTGCTGCTCCCACCGGGTCAATTCTTCCTTAACCTTTGGCAAAATGGGAAGAGATATGCTTCTTATTTTTCCAAGTTCACTGAAAAGCCAAGGGAACTCCCTTTTAACAGTCCAGAATGATGTTCTCTACTCTGGCAACCAGCTGTAGAGCAATAGCTGCTGCTCCACTCAGGAGTGGCCTTCTCAAGCCTTTCACAACATAGATGTCCTCCTTTGTTTTCTCGTTATTGTTGTGAAGGTTAGCTGTAAATATACCTTGGACTTGTAAACGTGAACCTCCTGGTCCTCGCAAGACTTTCGTTGGCTTCTCCAACTTGCCAAACTGTACTTTGTTGTACAGCGTCTCTAAAACTGCTGTCACATCAGCTCCAGTGTCAATTGTAAACACTGTGCTATGGCTGTTCACATTTCCTTCTGTGATCCAAGGACTTATTGTGTCTTTATCAGACATTGAGCCTAAGAACGCGTTTCCATCATCCGAGTCCTTTGTCACCATGGCGATTTTCATGTCTTTCCTCTTTTTGGTTCTGCAGACTCTTGCGTAATGTCCCTTTTTCCTGCACTGATTGCACACTGCTTCAGGTGCTCGGCATTGCTGCATGCTATGTTCTCTTGAATCTCCACATCTAGTGCACTGAATTACTGTGTCCTGTGCGTTTTTCTGTACTTTCTGGCGGTATTGCTGCACGTGCGCCGCCGTGTTGACGCTATTGTAGTGTTGACGCTACAATAACTATGTCATTAAAAAGAATCCACAGAGTTATTTTACTTTAAAAGTGGAATATAAAGTGTTGAAATTACATAAAAGTACACATTCACCTGTACTTTTAGCTTCATACATGTTGTATGGCTCTCACGAAATTACATATAAAACCGTGTGGTGTTTATGGTTCTCTCGGCCAAAAAGGTTCCCGACCCCTGCTGTAAGCTGATCCTGAAAAGGAGAGATTGTGTCTCCATCTGTGAGTCCTGGAAAAAGTTGAGAAAATAAAGCCATTAGATCAGAGCAGGGGTGTCAAACATACGAGCCGCGGGGCGTGTCCAGCCCGCCAGATGGTTCAATCCGGCACAGTCAGGAAGAGTAAAAATTTGTAAAGAAGTTTTTTTTTTTTTTTTTTTTTTTTAAAAAAACATTTCTAGTTCCTTCCTGGGGCAAGTTATGATTTTTTTAAGAAATAACCGAAATGCACAATTCTGCCACTAGGGGGAGCAAAGGAAAATCGAAACAGGTAAAACAGCATAACTTTGCATGTGTCAAAAGCGAAACCTAACGGCGTCTGAGTAAGATGTAGTTTAGTTCCGCGCAAGCCTCACCGCTGTTACATTGGTATAAGAATGATCAGTAGTGACACCCTAATGACCAAGATGTTGTCAAAAGAAAAAAAGGTTGAAGTGAAGTGCAGAGCTTTCCAAGAAAAATGGACAGTTTTATTTGTTCAGGGAGCTGAATGAAAAACCTGCATGCTTGGCATGTCATCAACAGGTCGCAGTGCTCAAAGAATACAACATTCAGCACCACTATGATACTCACCATAAAGAAAAATCTCACCATTTGCTGTTTAGAAAAGAGCAGATATACCAACTATTAGCTGGACTGAAGAACAACCGTCTGCATTTACTGCGGCTGTGATGTCACTGATGGAGCAGTGACAGCTACCTTTTTGCAAAAAAGTTATAAGTGCAAACATCCAAACTATTTTCGGATGGTGAACTTATTGAAAAATGCTGAAGGCTGCAGAAGTCTTGTACCCCAAAAAAGCGCTTTGTCCTTGTGGGTAGAAAAGTGCTATACAAGGATACGCCATTTACCATTTACCAAAAATCAGTCGACCTTTGCCAACAAGAGACTGTCAAGGATTACGATTACAGATGCAACATCTCTGAGGAGACTTGGGCACCAAATGAAGGAATCCAGTCATTTATTGCATTTTCTGTCACCATTGATGAGAGCATCGACATCACAGATGTGCATATTTATTAGAAAAGTTGAAGAGAACATCACAGCAGAGTTTCTGGAGTTGATGAACACAACAACAGCTGATGACATAGTCAGCTAGTAGTAGCTAGTTACTGTGCTGGACAACGTTGGAGTGAACTGGTCACGTGATGTCAGTCTGGTCACTGATGGCGCCCCATTAAAGGTCAGAAAGAAGGCAGGTGTTGCCAAAAACATCAGGCAGAAACCAGGAAAAGATTCTTGGGCGTTTCATTGTGTTTTGCACATTTGATTGACAGAAAATGTGTTGCTGCACAGGATCTGAATCCTGATATTGATGGCAGGGTGAAGTTCCAGGAGAGGAAGAGAGGTTGACTCCAAATTCTCATGTTCACAAATGTTTCCATGTTTAATTTAGTTGAATTTTTCATTGATTTGCACATTTACATTTTAGGCTGGTGTTTTCATTTTTCGTAACCCCTCTTGAGTTTACTATCAGGATTGCTTCAGTGTCAATTGTATAATATTCATTAGTTATAAAATTGAATAAACCAATTTTTTTGAAGTGAAATGCATTTTATTTAAAATCCAATGGCCTCTGTGAATGAATGGGTAATACTAAGTGATTAGGCTATCATGTTGATTGAGGCATTTTTCCCAACTCAATAAAAAAACAAAAAAGAACAAAGCTGTTTTTTGCTGTTATGTTACTGGTCACTTTGGATCAGACGGGTTTAATGTGGCCCCTGAACCAAAATGAGTTTGACACCCCTGCATTACATTAGATGAATGAGATGATGAGTTGATGCAGCAGCTTCAAACAAACTTGAATCTCTGTTCTTAAACTCACCTAGAATGTGAGATAGAAGCAAAAAGAGGTAAAGCAACATGTCTTTGGAGTTCTGGAAGCCACACAGACAGCAGATGAACTCTGTTCTTCCACTGCAGCACAATGAAGAAGAAATAATGTGACTGGATGATGTGAAGTTCAGTGGGCGGGGCCAATGAGCTCTTTTTCAGGTCAGCTCAACCAATCAAAGAGTTTAGTTCTTCCACAGCAGCTCTGTCTCTGATCTTTGCTGCTTAATTTTTCTGTAGTCTTTGTCATTTATCCAGTGTCTCAACAATCAGTGCTTTCCCAGTGTGGGCGCCCTCTAGTGGCTGTTGTGTTGTATTGTGTTTTCTCTGGAGGTTTTTGTACAGAGTTTTGTTCTTTCCTGTCACTGTGGGCTGCAGAGCACAGTAGTACACAGCAGAGTCTGTCACTGCAGCAGAGGAGATCTGCAGATGGACCTGGTTCCTCTCCTGGTTCAGGACAGCAGTCAGTCGGGGGTTTGGAGGTTTTGCTTCCACCACACTGGGTTCTTTGGTGTCAGTGATCAGGAGGAGGAATCGAGGAGCTGATCCTGGATCCTGTCTATACCACTGCAGATTCTCAGCTCTGACTGAATAATTACAGGACAGAGTAACTGTGAGCTCCTCTGATGAAAAGACTTCAGCTCTGCTGGCAGTGATTCCATCCTCCAGACTGTCACCTGCTGAACAGAAAACAGTTTTTCTTCATATCTTTGATCCAAACTTACAAACTCAACACAGCTTAGTTTTCGAGACAAAATTAAAGGACAATTTTCCGTTTTTAAATCATGAACTTCTGTTGAAGCAAATCCAGATCAGATCCTGAAGTTTTACAGAAACATACGTACATATGAGAGCTGAGAAGAAGCACATCACAGCCAGTTTCTTCATGTTTCCAAGTGTTGATGTGATGTTCATCTGAATCAGCTGAGAGAGCTTTGAGTTGTGTTCGTTCTGATGTTCAGGTTGAAGTCAAACAGTTGTCAATCTTCTGCAGTAAGTGGGAGGAACCTGAGCTGCTCTTCTTCAACCCTGCAGTCAGGAGGAGGAGCCTGAGCTGCTCTTCTTCAACCCTGCAGTCAGGAGGAGGAGCCTCAGCTGCTCTTCTTCAACCCTGCAGTCAGGAGGAGGAGCCTGAGCTGCTGTTCTTCAACCCTGCAGTCAGGAGGAGGAGCCTGAGCTGCTCTTCTTCAACCCTGCAGTCAGGAGGAGGAGCCTGAGCTGCTCTTCTTCAACCCTGCAGTCAGGAGGAGGAGCCTGAGCTGCTCTTCTTCAACCCTGCAGTCAGGAGGAGGAGCCTGAGCTGCTCTTCTTCAACCCTGCAGTCAGGAGGAGGAGCCTGAGCTGCTCTTCTTCAACCCTGCAGTCAGGAGGAGGAGCCTGAGCTGCTGTTCTTCAACCCTGCAATCAGGAGGAGGAGCCTGAGCAGCTGTTCTTCTTCAGCTCAAAGTGTTTCCACACATTGGACTGTAATGATGGCTTGATTATTTTTTGCTGCCATTTCATTCCTTACAAACAACCAAGCCTTACTTGTTTGCTTATTTCTTTATTTCAGTCAGACAACTCTTGCAGTAAGAAATATTTATTTGACATTTTTCCACATTCTTTAAGTTGGCATTCACATATTTTCGTTTGGCATAAGGCTCCGTTCAATTCCATAAAACTTCCATAAAATTCCATAAAATTTCCATAAAACTTTCGGGTAACAAAACCCCCCTTTACGGAGCCCACAGGTGGAAGCCGGGGAGGAGGGTGGGGCGAAGAATGAGCGCTGAAGGTAAGAAAGAATGAACAACTGCGCACTTGGCTTAAATAGGACGCTGAACAGGTGAGTTAATTAACTGAACCGCCCTGGGGTATTTACCTGAAAACACTGCTTCGAGTATCTGCCCGAAATACGATAAATCGTCATTTCAGTCAGACAACTCTTGCAGTAAGAAATATTTATTTGACATTTTTCCACATTCTTTAAGTTGGCATTCACATATTTTCGTTTGGCATAAGGCTCCGTTCAATTCCATAAAACTTCCATAAAATTCCATAAAATTTCCATAAAACTTTCGGGTAACAAAACCCCCAACACTAAAATCATCCAGAAGAAGAGAAAATGTGAATGTATAATCAGTGTGTAATAAAATGGGGTGTGTTTTCGGCACCATTCCATTTTCATTTCATTTCCCAGTATGACTGCTATGTGTGACCCGGCACCATTGACCGTTTGGGCCGCCCCCGTTCGAGTACAGCGCCACGAAGGGAACATGCTATCTAGTGGATCTGCTATGTGTGACCCGGCACCATTGACCGTTTGGGCCGCCCCCTTTCGAGTACAGCGCCACGAAGGGAACATGCTATCTAGTGGATCTGCTATGTGTGACCCGGCACCATTGACCGTTTGGGCCGCCCCCGTTCGAGTACAGCGCCACGAAGGGAACATGCTAACTAGTGGATCTACTATCTGTGACCCGGCACCATTGACCGTTGGGCCGCCCCCGTTCGAGTACAGCGCCACGAAGGGAACATGCTATCTAGTGGATTTGCTATGTGTGACCCGGCACCATTGACCGTTGGGCCGCCCCCGTTCGAGTACAGCGCCACGAAGGGGACATGCTATCTAGTGGATCTGCTATGTGTGACCCGGCACCATTGACCGTTGGGCCGCCCCGTTCGAGTACAGCGCCACTAAGGGGACATGCTATCTAGTGGATCTGCTATGTGTGACCCGGCACCATTGACCGTAGGGTCGCTCCCGTTCGTGGAAACCACTAGAGGAACATACTATCTGAAAGAGAGAGGGAAAGAAATAAAAGGGGAGCCAACATAAAATTACTTATACGTGATCTTAGAACGTAAGCTCACTTCCGCAAAACGCTGTGCAGAACTATAATTTAAACCGCCAAACAACCCGTATGATACACTAACTTAACATCCAATCCAAAGCTTCCGATGGCGTATGACATGCTTAACAGCCATTATTGGAACTTCTATTAAACCAAGAACAAGTTTGATGGCCATAAACTCTTCCATTTTGGCAACTATATATACACGCGCTTAAGTAACATCCATTATTTCGAAGCTCCCAACGACAGTACCACGAACGAGCTTAATAGCCATAATTTTCTCCATTTGGCATACCAATTATAAGCGCTCAAGGAACATCCATATAATTAGGTTCCATCCCAATATTAAGAACGAGTTCAACGCCCATAATTACTATGCTTCTTTGGCATACTACAAACAAATGAGCTTAAGAACCAGATTCGAGCTCCTCGCAGACTATGATACAACTTAGAGCAACCTAAATTTTGAGGCTTCCACCTGGCTATAATTTTCTTTTAACATCTATAATCGAAGAATTTACATTCATTCTGCGGTTGACATTGATTAATTAATTCAGTCAGAAGTGTCATTGGAATGCAGAGGAGGTCCAACGCCCCGTCACTTTCAGTGCAGCAATAGGTACGTCGAGCAGTCATCGTTGCAGCACCAGATCAAGGAATGCATGGGTGACATCATTTCCTGGAAACGGAGAAGCTGATCGGGGCGTAGGTGTTCGCAGGCTCAGGATGCGATGCATAGATAAAAACAAAGCAGTATTAGTCTTGACAAGAATATATAAATAACCCAGAAACTGATCAGTTTCAAAATGATTGAGATAAATTAAATAACAGTGCTTTTAAAAAACAAATCTGAGAAAGTGAAATTTAGTAGATAGTAAAGGTAAAGACCCATTGTGGATTTATCGCACCCTAGAAACCACCATAATTACAAATTCCAACAGTGAAATGATAGTGAAATATATGACCTGCACGAAATCTTAACACCATTTTTTTATATATTCCAATGATGAGAAAAGTAACCTTTGACAGTTTCAGAGGGACGCACCTTCAGGAGGCCATCGAGGAGTAGTAGATGGGAAGAGTAGCCAAGGAGATTTGTAGATGAGGAAGGTCAACATCCCACGTAGCAAAGGATTACAGCTCGGCTGGATTTGATGCCTTGTATTTGATATAAGTGGTTCTCAAATTTTAAATTAGCCAAGGGCGACTGGATACTGCAAAAGAGAACTTGAGAGCCATGAGGGATCATAGGTTTTGATAGTATTTTTGCTAGACTGAACCTTAAGCATTTAGAGGCGGAGTATAACAAGCCTCTAAATGGGGATGCATCTAGCAGAGTGTAATCTGCTTAAAAAAAGCAGATAGAAGACTGACTTGTGGACACAAGATTTAACTCTTGAACTAAGCTTGAGAGCGCAAGTGATATATATTTCCTACGGTCAGGGTAGAAGTTGCTCAAGGTGTTATTTAAACATTAACCAAGTCAACTGATGACACAATACTATCATTTAATATTGAAACAGCCTTAATATAATCTCCAAGGATGAAATAACCGGACGACCCCTTAAGAACCATCAGAGCCGTAGATTCTGGCGGCCGGACAAACACAAACCACTCTTCTTAAATCCTTTTCCCCCAAACCAGAAGGCGCAGACTCAGGAGAACAAGTGGAGGGAGCCTGAAGACACAACAGGTATCACAAAACCACTCCAGGCATAGAGAGGGAAAGATCAAACGCAAAACACGAAAATCCAGAACAGGAACACGTGGCCCAGGATCGAACAACCCAGAACAAGAACACAAGATGAACGGATGACCATAGGACCAAAGCTACAGCAAATGTCAGGTGGCCCAATCATTGACGAATCATACCCAACCAAAATTTGAATAAACGACATGCTGCACAAAAGCTAGAGATGACATAATGGGGAGAGACAAGCATCAATGAACCACCCAAATCTATAGAAGAAAAAGAAATCCGGACGGGTGGAGGACCGTACATTATAGATAACGTGGAAACCCAATTTTGAAAATAAAGTTTTTTTCACAGAGATTCAGAAGACCAGGGATACAGAGGAAAGTTGGCCACCAAGAAATCATCGATAACATGCAAAATGAAGGGCACCCATCGCCTACAAATATCCAGTACAGGGCGATAAAGTCGATTTTATGAGGACTGCCACGACAACGGAAAGGTAAACCGGCAAACACCTCGAGCGCCAACTGAAGGCCAAGAGACGCCACTGAGAGGCATAGAGGCAGAACAGTGAGACCATCAGTGACAGTCATCCTCAGCCTTATATCGCGTTCGGAGGAAAATCGTGGAGACAGCATGGGGAGCTGAAGAAAATGTATACTAATCCTGAAGGCGCATGGGGAACCAGGCCACTGATGCCCAGAAGATTAACTGCGAGGCGCTAACAGGTCCAGATCAAGTCACGTCAACCTGAACACTTCCTAGGGGCCACCCTCAGTGGCGGCTTTGAAAACGATGCCCCGGAAGAATCCATCACATAGCCCCCACAAACCTCCAACCAAACTAGAGAGAGAATAACAAATTAACTGTCCAGCCGAGAAAACAAGGCCGCGACGAGACCGACACACTCACTAATGCGGCCGACGCAAGTCCCTGAGGACAGGGCAGGACCCACTGGGGTACACAGAGCGGGGAAAAACAGGCGAAGCAGAACCAGATGCAGAATGTGCGGGGGCAATGAACGAGGATCGCTGAGTGAATAAAATGAGCCATAGACGCTGCATAAGAGAGACCAATCATAGGGAAAAATGTCCACAGAGCAGAGACGGGTCCAAGAGACACTGATTCACATTCTAACTAACCAGCAGCTACAACAACGAAGAAAACAAACAGAAGAAACGCCATAATAATAAAGCCAGCATCAAATTAAAGATAAGATTTACACACAGCTCCCAAAGAACAAAACAGCAACAGAAAACAAATGCTAAAAGCCACGATAAATTCAGCCAGCATGAGAAACCTGTCCAAACGAGGACTGCCAGCCTTCACAACCACAGAAAGGACCCCACAACCCCTGAAAAAAACAACCGGACGACACAGAACTACGCAGCAGAAAAGGAATCAGAAGCGCATCATGAAGGACCCGGAGTCAAAACCACAATTCCCAGGGTCCTTAGGGGCGTGACGTCACCGAAGTAAACAGGAAGTGAGACGCAGCCATAGAAAACTACACGGGAGAAGTACCGCATGACGCTCACCGTGGATAATTGGGGTGACCACGGCAGACGAGAAGACCCGGACTACTCCTGATCGGGGGGCACGGACATCCAGAACATCGCGGAAAGCACACCCCTTGCAGATGCACGCGACTGCGGCGAAACGAACGCGCTGTGCGCCGTCAGCCGCCCGCGGATCGGAGGAGAAATTAAGGAGAGCAGACGCGGCGAAACGAAAACCCCACATCAGAAAGATGGGGATCATCCATCCGAAGGACGGGGGAACACAGCAAGACGCCGAAAGAGACGGAGACCCGCGGCCTCGGAGACCGGCGAAGAATGAGCGCTGAAGGTAAGAAAGAATGAACAACTGCGCACCTGGCTTAAATAGGACGCTGAACAGGTGAGTTAATTAACTGAACCGCCCTGGGGTATTTACCTGAAAACACTGCTTCGAGTATCTGCCCGAAATACGATAAATCGTCATTTCATTATCTATTTAAAGTTAAATAGTCATTATTCTTTGTACGTGGGGGTCATGGAACATATGTTTTAACTGAGGGGAGTGTGAAGGGTGGGTTGGGTTTTTACTGTAATATTGTGTGTTTTCTGTTTTTAATGTTAAAGCACTTTGAGCTGCACAATTGCATGAGAAGCGCTATTAAATGAACAAAGTTTGATTTGATTTGATGTGTCTTGTCGGCTGTGATGTCACTTTGTTGTTTCTACGATATAGTAAAATAAACAGGATTTACCTGAAGAATAAACAAAAGTGAGAATTCAGACAGGAACCTTGGATTCACACCAGTTTGTTTCATCTAATAACCTGCTGCTTGTGGCAGAAGTGAAAGTTCATCTGAAATATTTTTGAATAAAACAAGCAAACTCCGGTCTTTATATGAACAATAAACAGCCCAAAAATATGAATCTTAATAAAATAAAAATAATCTTGTTTTAAGAAAGATTTTCTTATTTACTGACATAAGAAAAAAGTAAGAATAAAAATAATCATATCACGATGTTTTTCAAAAGAAAAATTCATTGTTGCTTCAGAAAACATGTTTTAGATTTCCCATGTATAGATTCTTTTTTTCTTATGGAAATGTAACCATTTTTATCTTAAATAGCAGGCCTGTTGTGTGATGGAAATTGTTTTATTATTATCATTGTTTAAAGGTATTTGGTTAAATGTATTTGTTTAAATATTAACTCAGATTGACCTTTTTACCTTTTTAGACAGCTTTGTGTGTGTGTTCATCTGGTTCTCATCCCAGCAAGGCTGAGAGGGTTTTACGACACACTGTCCTGAGTTGATAAGGAATACTGTTTGAAGCTAGAAACCACCAAAAGGGGTAATTATACGACAGCCCCCTAATGAACTTTTTCTCTTTGTCTTGAATTTGTATCCTCCTACTTGTGTTCTTAATAAAAACAGCACAAGGAGAAGCAGACCTTTGAGAAGAGCAAGCGTGGTGGTTGTCTTCTGTTGTCTTCACACTGGCTTCTTCTCGACTTCTCGAAACTCGATTCTTGTTGTGGTCTGTTTTTTCTAATTGTGTTTTCTTTAATGTCTAGATGCATTTATCTGACAATAATCTGGTGATCTGCTTCAGTCTTTGGTTCTCTTCTCAGAGCTCTATGTGTTCAAGCAAAAAAATAAAACAGATGGAGCCTTATCATCCTCTCACGGTTCCTCAGGGCTCTATAGTTTCACCTCTTCTGTTTTCTGTGAAGATAAAACCTTTGGACAGCACAACAGGAACATTAGTCTACATTTTAATGGTGATGATAGTCAGCTTTTGAGCGCCCTCTAGAGGATGTTGTCTCTGCTCTGCAGGTTTTTGTGCAGAGCTTTGCTGTTTCCTGTCACTGTGGGCTGCAGAGCACAGTAGTACACAGCAGAGTCAGACACATGAAGCTTCTGGATCTTCAGAGGAACTGATCTGGATTCTGAATCCAGACTGGAGGAAAATCTCTCCTTGAACTCTTCTGATGTGGTTCCTGTTCCAATCTTAAAGCGACTCAGGATGAATGTTGGTCTGTTGCTTCCATCCTGTTTGTACCAGAACAGATAATAGTTGGATGAACTGCTGTTAAAGTGACATCCCAGAGTGACTGTGTCTCCTTCAGCTGCAGTCACATCTCCTCCTGGTTGCTGCACGTTGTCTGTCTGTGCTCTGCATTCTGTCAAACACAGAGCAACAGTTCAGTTTGCTGCAAAGCAATCATGTCAGTGTTGTGTTGATGTCAGACAAACAGAGTTGTGTTCATACCGAGATTCACAGCAGCCAGCAGCACAGAGATGAACAGAGGCTTCATGTCTGCAGTGTTGAGGAACTAAGAGCTGCAGAGAGTAGGAAGAAGGCTGAGATCTATTTTTAGTCTTCATCAACACTAAGCTGGTGGATGAGGAGGCGGAGCCTGATCACAGTGACAGAGCTCGTTCATTGTCAGTCTGACATTTACTTTATAATTAAAGAAAATTAAAATTTTCGCAAATAAGAATGAAATACAATTCATATTTCATCCAACCAGAACATTTGAATGACAGAAGAAAATGTTTGGTTTCCTTGATTTTGTTCAGACAGCTTGAGCAGCGTCAGTCTTCAGTCCTTAGAAGATTCCTGCATCAAATTCACGTCAGTCGCCTCTCTTTAGACGCACATCAAAGTTTCTGCTCAACGCTAGTCCAAAAATGTGTTTAGAAACTAGACGCCCCTGATGAGTGTGGGAGGAGCTACTGCCTAAAGTTTTTAGCCTCATCGCTGCATGAGAGCATCAACTGTAAAATCTGATCAAACTTTATTTGTAAAACATTTTTTATACTCATGTAACACAAAGTTCTTTCCATAGTAAAAGCATTTTTCAATAAAAAAAAAAATTAAAAACAAAGACCTTTACACACAAAGTATAATGGCCTTGTAAGTGTGGATACGTCTAATTTCTGTAATACACACTTAAGCTGTAGAGTCGGAGCTTATAGTTGACGTGTCCTTCTTCAATGAACTTCCACAGTCCAAGTTCTTTGTTTTGAATATTTAATTCCCAAGAAAGTTGTTACAAAAATGTAAATACAAAAAATATATAAACAAAAGAACTTTAAAGTACGGTCAAAAACTAGTGCGCTCTCTAGCCCTCCAGCTTCACTGACGGACCAAACAAACCTTTTCACCTGCGTCATACCTCTTCAGCCAATAGAACAGCTGGGCTCCAAAGTTGACCTACATTTCAGTACAAACTTCTTAGAATGTTTAAAATGGCTCCAACAAGCTTATATTATTTCTGATGTTGTAGTTTCTGTGCGTTCACACCATAAAGGAGTTGCAGGGGCTTCAAGATTTATTAGGAAATGTGAGTTAAATCTGCACAAAACTGTGTCCCTGGAATGAAATAAGGTCAACCTAGGTCTTCTCTGACCACCTATGGTAGAAGTACGAATCACCTCACTACCAAGGTATATCCAGTATTATTGATAGTACTTTTCTGTCTTTGACATTTTTATAAGTTTTCCTTACTTTCACTCGTCATTAATGGTGGATATTATTTGTTGTATGTTTTCTGATTTTGATGTATTTTTATATCTTACTTGTCTTAGATGTTTATTTATAATATAAATAAAGTAATATTATAAATACTAACCACCATAGTAACCCCCAAATGTTAATATAAAAATTTTTTTTACAAATTAAATCACTGACATGAACACAAACATTGGGGGTGGGAGTTAATACGATTTTCTTCTACCCAATTATTTTTTGAGCACTTATCACTTTCTATTTATAATGCTTTTTAAAGCATTTTATTGTGTTTTAAAATAAAATTAAAAAGATTGGTTGATCGATCGATCAATATAAATTGTTAGATATGCGTTTCCTCACAGAACAAAACTTAAAATGCAACTACCAAGAAGCATTTATGTCATGTTATATAGCTCCCCCTAGTGATAGTATTTTATTATTGTGTCTCTGCTCTGCAAATATTTGTACAGAGTTTTACTGTTTCCTGTCACTGTGGGCTTCAGAGCACAGTAGTACACAGCAGTGTCAGACACATGAAGCTTCTGGATCTTCAGAGGAACTGACTTGTCTTTGAGTTCAGCATCAAATCTGTCTTCTTTGAACTCTGGAGCATTTTCTTTTGTTTTTGAGTAACGTTTCAACATGTACTTTGGGTAACTGTTCACTTCTTGTTTGTACCAGAACAAATATGGGTATGAAACACTGGTCTCAAAGGTACAGTTGAGTGTGAGAGAGTCTCCTTCAGCAGCAATGACTTCTCCTCCTGGTTGGATCACTTTGTCTTCTCCTTTACACTCTGAGGAAGAACAGAACATGCAGAGGAAGAGATGAATCACTAAAGATGATTGATTAATAAACAACAATCAGCAGCTTTAACAGCTCTTAATGTACAGCTCAGTAATGTGTTGAAGTGTTTGAAGAGGAAACATGTTGATCTTTGTGTCTTACCAAAGAAAAAAGCAGCAAGAAGAATCCACAGCCAATGTTCCATCTGTACAACAAGGTTTCAATCAACAGGAGAAACTAGCTGATGTTCAACATTCACTCAGACAATTGTTCTCTTCACAGCACCACTTCTTATTGACTGAACGTTGAACGCAGAGGTGAAGGAGAGCCCCGCCCACTTCACTATGTCGCCCTCTAGTGGAGGAAAGACGTGGCCTCTTGAAGTGGATAAAAGTCCAGTACAGTCATTTTTAAATTTTTCATATCTAACACAAGTAGAAAGCAGTTTTTCTTTTGCTTTTTTCTTAAATAAACACTTTGGTTTTTTTTTAACAAATAAATAAATATAATTTGAGATTAAAAGTATGTTAAAATTTTCAATAGCATAACTGTTGGGTCTAAACTAAACCAAGATTTCTCAACTATATGTATGCCGAAAGAAAGGACGCGGACTCGAGGAATTCCTTTCACGTGGAGAGCAAAATAAAAGCTTGTACTCAGACAACGCACTAGTTTGCTCTGAGTTTTGCAAAGCTCTGTTCCCACCTTTATTAGAATCTGGGCGTTTCCTAGCATACAACATGTGACTTTTGTTTCTAAAGGGTAAGGGGTACAAACATACACACACACACATAGTTTACAAAAGTTAAGAAACTAATCTAAACATTTTTTGACATCGTCAGGAAGCTAATCAAAACATCCCTTGTGATCGTTTGTTCACCGCTGTAGATTAGGTCCATTTCTTGCAGATTTAAGGTGAACAGCTGCCGCCGGGTCAATACAAAATCTTTGACTGCATTCCCAGGATCACGTTCCTCGCAGAAAAACAATGAACACACTTTATCATATATGTTAACACAACAGTACAAAAGTTCTGAGTAAATATGGGATAACTTATGTACAAATTTATTCTAACAAAAACAATGTTATAAAAACATCTCTTTAGGTCTCTAAAAAAGTATTTATGAGACTGAAACAGAAACCAAACTTTCAAGTCATTTTTTGGTTTTTCTGTTCCCTCAAGTCTATTGTCTCACCATTAAAACATTTTAGTTTTTTGATTCAAAGAGGTTCATTGTGTCTATAAAATTATACTGCTTATTTAATTTTTTTTTTTTTTTTTATCAGACACTGGTTTGTTTTGTAATGTAAAACGTACCGACATGTTTCGGTGGAATGCCTTCCACCTTCATCAGGGTCGTCATCAGGTGGTGGTGTGTGACATCTTTAAAAACAGATGATTGTGACTGAGGCGGAGTCACCTGTCAAACTTTGACAAGTGATTCCGCCCCTTGATGTCCGTTTTTTGCTGGAGGATGTTGCTCCAGGTGTGGGAGAGCAGGAAGTCCCCCTGTTAGGAATGATTAGAAACAGAATAGTTAGACACTCCCTTTTGCATTTTATTAAACTAACTTTTACCTTTTATTACATCAATGGCTTAACCTCGATTTACTATGTATTATCATCTCAAAATTATATTACACTCCAGACAGAGCACAACCGACTATTGTCTCGCAACATTCCTTTAACATCCTCCCTTTTTCATCTTTGTGTGTTCTGGTGTATGCGTTCTGGTAAATGTCTGCAAGAGACCTGACACTTTAGGTGCTCTGACCTTCGAGCATCTAGCCTGCAACAGTCTGTGGGTGTGTTTTTCACACCATGATCCATAGAATGAGGTTCTGAATATGCAAATGCAAGGTATATATGCCAGGCCTTTTGCTGAACCCCTTGGTTCAGACTTTGAATGCACTTTGTTCATCTGTCTGTAACCCTGCGTACAAATCTGTGGTCTTTGTGCGGAGTAAATCTACAAAAGATAAGTAACTGTCTCTGAGTCTTATTCATTATTTCTGTGTGTTGGAAACTGAAAAGGGAAACGAACCAACCTAATAATATTTTTATTAATACAGTCCTTTCTAGAAAATCCAGTTTCCTCACACCCCCTCATCTCTGTTCATGAAAGTGTGGGCTCGCTTTCTTATCTCCACCGCCTCCATAATCCATCTGCGGTGTCTGTTGTCTTCAGTACGGAGGACTTTGGCCTTTTCCCAGTCCACTGAAGACAACAGACACCGCAGATGGATTATGGAGGCGGTGGAGATAAGAAAGCGAGCCCACACTTCCATGAACAGGGATGAGGGGGCCATTATCACCCTCCCCCCCTCCCCTCTCTAACATCCCTCTCTCTTCTTACCTTCTTTCCTTTTCCGTCCGGTCCAACACCAAAGATTTTCAAACATGGTTGAAATTAATAAAGTTTGGCCTCAATTACAAAAAGAGTTTATTCAGACATACCTTTGGTTTGTCTGAAGATTAATAACCCCTCTTGTTAAAGTAAAATATGTCCAAAACAAGAGGCCCTCAGTTCTCATCTGCCTGCCCAGCTGTTGGACAGGACAAGTTAAAAAAAAAAAACTATATTATATATAACAGTGTCTGTCTGCACAGACATTAAATTGTTCTATAATTTCTGTCAACTTTTTGCTGAGACCTGGCCACGAAACTGACTGCTTGGTTCTTGAACTTCGTTATCCCCAGATGTCCTTCGTGCAGCTTTGAAAGAATGCCCTTATTCAGTGATGCAGGAACCCCTATTCTGCTAGAACCAAGAATCAATCAAGAATTTTTATTTGTCACATACAAAGTTATATTTAGCAAATACAACCAGTAGTGAAATGTACGCCAGGTCCGCTCCGTGGACGGTGCAAATAATTAAGGAAAACAGCACAGATGAAAATATACATAATATATACAAGTAAAGCTATGTAAAGATGAAATAAGAAAAAATGTGTATTGTAAAATTAAATATAGAACGCAAAATAAAGTGCATGAATGTAAACTGTAGATTTAGATTATTAAGATACACGTTTAGAGTTTAAGAGCCTGATGGCCTGGGGGTAGAAGCGCCTCCTGAGTCTGGGCTACGGTAGCGCTTACCAGATGGCAGCAAAGTAAAAGTATGATTACTGGGGTAGGTGGAGTCTTTGATGATTTCCGCAGCTCTATTTCTGCAAAGTTTGAGGTAGATGTCCTGCAGAGAGGGGAGAGCAGACCCTGAAATGCGTTCGGCTAAGCGCACAACTCTCTGCAGAGCTTTGCAGGCTTGACTTGAGCTGTTCCCATACCACACTGTGATACACTGAGTCAATACACTTTCTTTAGCACCGGAATAGAAGGTTTTCAGGATTGCTGGTGAGACCCTGAATTTCCTCAGCTGTCCCAGATGGTACAGTCTTTGCCTTGCTTTATTGACCTTTGTTTGAATGTGAGTAGTCCAAGTCAGGTCCTCCGGGATGTTTACGCCAAGGTACTTGAAGCTGCTCACCCTCTCCACAGGGGTCCCGCTGATCATAAGAGGAGTGTAGGGCTGCTGTTTTCTCTTCCTGAAGTCCACAATCAGTTATTTAGTTTTGCTCACATTCAGAAAGAGACCGTTGTCTTGGCACCATGATGTCAATTTCTCTACCTCGTCCAAGTATGCGGTCTCGTTGTTGTTGTGAATGAGGCCCAGAACCACGGTGTCATCAGCGAATTTGATGATGGATGTGGAGCTGTGTGAAGACACGCAGTCGTGAGTGTAGAGAGAGTAAAGCAGGGGACTCAGGACTCACTCCTGCGGGGCTCCTACGTTCAGGGTGATGGAGTTAGAGGTGTACTGGCCTAGTTTCACCACTTGAGGTCTGCCGGTGAGGAAATCAAGAATCCATTTGCAGAGTGAAGAATTCAGTCCGAGTTCTATGAGTTTGGAAGCTAGCTTTATGGGGACTATGGTATTGAAAGCTGAGCTGTAGTCAATAAATAGCAGCCTTACATAGTTCCTGTTATTGCTGTCAATGTGCGTGAGAGATGAGTGCAGGACCTGAGAAATGGCATCATCTGTGGATCTGTTTGGGCGATAGGCAAACTGAAGAGGGTCCAGAGTATCCGGGATGGAGGAGCAGATGACGTTTTTAACCAGTCCTTCAAAGACTTTCATGACTATTGATGTGAGGGCAACTGGACGATAGTCATTCAGACAAGAGGGTTTATTGTTCTTAGGCACAGGGATGATGACCGATTTTTTGAATGGGGTGGGAACCACCGATGCAGCAAGAGACTCATTAAAAATGGATGCAAACAAACCAGCGAGCTGATCAGCACAGGACCGCAGAACAGGGCCAGAAATCCCATCAGGTCCTGCTGCTTTCCTTACATTCACTCGCTTTAGTGCCCTCCGAACCTCGTCCTCTGTCATTGTGATCGCATGATGATCGCTGATCTGGCTGCTGCTTCCTGACGCGCTGATCAACGGACTAACGCTGCCTAGATTGCTTTCAAAGCGGCCGTAAAAAGTGTTTAGCTCGTCAGCCAGCAACGGATCTGCTCTCACCACTGCAGAGGATTCATTTCCAGAGTCACAGATGGTCCTTAGTCCTTGCCACATGCGTCAGGAGTCATTTAGCTGGAAATGTGACTCTATGCGTTCCCTGTACGCGTACCGTGAAGTTGCAAACCACTGTGAACTGAGAGATCTCCAGAGAACTGCAAGTAAGGCTGCGGGGATCTTTCAGCTGAGAATTTATCTGGCCATCCTTCCAAGCAGCACTTTTTGAGTTGTTGAACTATGAGGTCATTCTGATGAGTCTTAATTTACTGTAGCCTGCTCTCAGTAGGTGGTAGGCCGCTTATGAGCCGCGTCCACATATAGCTTGATGTCTTCCTCCGACAAGTCAGAATCATTCCCTCCAACAGGAGCTCTTGACAGAAAATCTGCGGTCGCGATGTTTTTGCCTGCCACATGAGAGATGGTAAAAGAAAACCTCATCAGTCTCATACGTAAGCATTGTATGCGGAGTGGCAGCTCATCCAATCTCTTTGAACCCAGCAGTGGGACGAACACTTTGTGATCCGTTACCATGTGAAAACTTTTTCTGATGAGAAACTCTTGAAATCTCTCACATGCCCATGTTAAGGCCAATAAGAACGTCATCCATCTGAGACAAAACGCCTTCAAGATCTTCCAGGATGCCTGACGTTCGTTTCTGGAAGTGCTCTGGTCCAGACGAGATCCCAAAACACAAACAATTGTAGCAGTATCGTCCAAATGGAGTTATAAAGGTGGTCAACAGAGAAGTCTTTAGATAGTGGAATCTGCCAGAACCCAGCATTAGCATCCAACTTTGAAAAGACTTTGGCTCCAGCCAGCTGCTCTAATGTGTTTTCAACAGAAGGAAGAGGATGTTTTTCTCTTAACACAGATTTATTCAGTTTGGTAAGGTTAGTGCAGATCCTCACCCTGCCTGTACGTTTTGTCACCACCACCACCATGGGTGCATACCACTCAGTTGGCTGGTCTACTTTTGAGATGACCCCTTGCTGCTCCCACCGGGTCAGTTCTTCCTTAACCTTTGGCAAAAGGGGAAGAGATACGCTCCTTATTTTTCCTAGGGAACTCCCTTTTAACAGTCCAGAATGATGTTCTCTACTCTGGCAACCAGCTGTGGAGCAATAGCTGCTGCTCCACTCAGGAGTGGCCTACTCAAGCCTTTCACAACATAGATGTCCTCCTTTGTTTTCTCGTTATTGTTGTGAAGGTTAGCTGTAAACATACCTTGGACTTGTAAACGTGAACCTCCTGGTCCTCGCAAAACTTTCGTTGGCTTCTCCAGCTTGCCAAACTGTACTTTGTTGTACAGCGTCTCTGAAACTACTGTCACATCAGCTCCAGTGTCAACACTGTGCTATGGCTGTTCACATTTACTTCTGTGATCCAAGGACGTATTGTGTTTTTATCAGACATTGAGCCTAAGAACGCGTTTTCATCATCCGAGTCCTTTGTCACCATGGCGATTTTCATGTCTTTCTTCTTTTTGGTTCTGCAGACTCTTGCTTATTGTCCCTTTTTCCTGCACTGATTGCACACTGCTTCATGTGCTCGGCATTGCTGCATGCTATGTTCTCTTGAATGTCCACATCTAGTGCACTGAATTACTGTGTCCTGTGCGTTTTTCTGTACTTTCTGGCAGTATTGCTGCATGTGCGCCGCCGTGTTGACGCTATTGTAGTGTTGACGCTACAATAACTAAGTCATTAAAAAGAATCCACAGAGTTATTTTACTTTAAAAGTGGAATATAAAGTGTTGAAATTACATAAAAGTACACATTCACCTGTACTTTTAGCTTCAAACGTGTATGCCTCTCACGAAATAACATATAAAACCGTGTGGTGTTTATGGTTCTCTCGGCCAAAAAGGTTCCCGACCCCTGCTGTAAGCTTATCCTTAAAAGGAGAGATTGTGTCTCCATCTGTGAGTCCTGGAAAAAGTTGAGAAAATGAAGCCATTAGATCAGAGCAGGGGTGTCAAACATACGACCCGCGGGGCGTGTCCAGCCCGCTAGATGGTTCAATCCGGCACAGTCAGGAAGAGTACAAATTTGTAAAGAAGTTTTTTTTTTTTTTTTTTTAAAAACATTTCTAGTTCATTCCTGGGGAAAGTTATGATTTTTTTAAGAAATAACCGAAATGCGCAATTCTGCCACTAGGGGGAGCAAAGGAAAATCTAAACAGGTAAAACAGCATAACTTTGCATGTGTCAAAAGCGAAACCTAACGGCGTCTGAGTAAGATGTAGTTTAGTTCCGCGCAAGCCTCACCGCTGTTACATTGGTATAAGAATGATCAGTAGTGACACCCTAATGACCAAGATGTTGTCAAAAGAAAAAAAGGTTGAAGTGAAGTGCAGAGCTTTCCAAGAAAAATGGACAGTTTTATTTGTTCAGGGAGCTGAATGAAAAACCTGCATGCTTGGCATGTCATCAACAGGTCGCAGTGCTCAAAGAATACAACATTCAGCACCACTATGATACTCACCATAAAGAAAAATCTCACCATTGCTGTTTAGAAAAGAGCAGATATACCAACTATTAGCTGGACTGAAGAACAACCGTCTGCATTTACTGCGGCTGTGATGTCAGTGATGGAGCAGTGACAGCTACCTTTTTGCAAAAAAGTTATTAGTGCAAACATCCAAACTATTTTCGGATGGTGAACTTATTGAAAAATGCTGAAGGCTGCAGAAGTCTTGTACCCCAAAAAAGCGCTTTGTCCTTGTGGGTAGAAAAGCGCTATACAAGTATACGCCATTTACCATTCACCAAAAAGCAGTCGACCTTTGCCAACAAGAGTCTGTCAAGGATTACGATTACAGATGCAACATCTCTGAGGAGACTTGGGCACCAAATGAAGGAATCCAGTCATTTATTGCATTTTCTGTCACCATTGATGAGAGCATCGACATCACAGCTGTGCATATTTATTAGAAGAGTTGAAGAGAACATCACAGCAGAGTTTCTGGAGTTGATGAACACAACAACAGCTGATGACATAGTCAGCTAGTAGTAGCTAGTTACTGTGCTGGACAATGTTGGAGTGAACTGGTCACGTGATGTCAGTCTGGTCACTGATGGCGCCCCATTAAAGGTCAGAACGAAGACAGGTGTTGCCAAAAACATCAGGCAGAAACCAGGAAAAGATTCTTGGGCGTTTCATTGTGTTTTGCACATTTGATTGACAGAAAATGTGTTGCTGCACAGGATCTGAATCCTGATATTGATGGCTGGGTGAAGTTTCAGGAGAGGAAGAGAGGTTAACTCCAAATTCTTATGTTCACAAATGTTTCCATGTTTAATTTAGTTGAATCTTTCATTGATTTGCACATTTACATTTTAGGCTGGTGTTTTCATTTTTCGTAACCCCTCTTGAGTTTACTATCAGGATTGCTTCATTGTCAATTGTATAATATTCAGTAGTTATAAAATTGAATAAACCAATTTTTTTGAAGTGAAATGCATTTTATTTAAAATCCAATGGCCTCTGTGAATGAATGGGTAATACTAAGTGATTAGGCTATCATGTTGATTGAGGCATTTTTCCCAACTCAATAAAAAAACAAAAAAGAACAAAGCTGTTTTTTGCTGTTATGTTACTGGTCACTTTGGATCAGACGGGTTTAATGTGGCCCCTGAACCAAAATGAGTTTGACACCCCTGCATTACATTAGATGAAAGAGATGATGAGTTGATGCAGCAGCTTCAAGAAAACTTGAATCTCTGTTCTTAAACTCACCTAGAATGTGAGATAGAAACAAAAATAGTTAAAGCAACATGTTTTTGGAGTTCTGGAAGCCACACAGACTGCAGATGAACTCTGTTCTTCCACTGCAGCACAATGAAGAAGAAATAATGTCACTGGATGATGTGAAGTTCAGTGGGCGGGGCCAATGAGCTCTTTTTCAGCTCAACCAATCAAAGAGTTTAGTTCTTCCACAGCAGCTCTGTCTCTGATCTTTGCTGCTTAATTTTTCTGTAGTCTTTGTCATTTATCCAGTGTCTCAACAATCAGTGCTTTCCCAGTGTGGGACGCCCTCTAGTGGATGTTGTGCAGTATTGTGTTTTCTCTGCAGGTTTTTGTACAGAGTTGTGTTGTTTCCTGTCACTGTGGGCTGCAGAGCACAGTAGTACACAGCAGAGTCTGTCACTGCAGCAGAGGAGATCTGCAGATGGACCTGGTTCCTCTCCTGGTTCAGGACAGCAGTCAGTCTGGGGTTTGGAGGTTTTGCTTCCACCACACTGGGTTCTTTGGTGTCAGTGATCAGGAGGAGGAATCGAGGAGCTGATCCTGGATCCTGTCTATACCACTGCAGATTGTTAGCTGTGACTGAATAATTACAGGACAGAGTAACTGTGAGCTCCTCTGATGAAAAGACTTCAGCTCTGCTGGCAGTGATTCCATCCTCCAGACTGTCACCTGTTGACCAGAAAACAGATTTTCTTCATATCTCTGATCCAAACTTACAAACTCAACACAGCTTAGTTTTCGAGACAAAATTAAAGGACATTTTCCAGTTTTTAAATCATGAACTTCTGTTGAAGCAAATCCAGATCAGATCCTGAAGTTTTACAGAAACATACGTACATATGAGAGCTGAGAAGAAGCACATCAAAGCCAGTTTCTTCATGTTTCCAAGTGTGGATGTGATGTTCATCTGAATCAGCTGAGAGAGCTTTGAGTTGTGTTCGTTCTGATATTCAGGTTGAAGTCAAACAGTTGTCAATCATCTTCAGTCAGGAGGAGGAGCCTGAGCTGCTGTTATTCTTCAGCTCAAAGTGTTTCCACACATTGGACTATTGTGTGTTTTCTGTTTTTAATGTTAAAGCACTTTGAGCTGCACAATTGCATGAGAAGCGCTATTAAATGAATAAAGTTTGATTTGATTTGATTTGATTTGATGTGATGTGTCTTGTCGGCTGTGACGTCACTATGTTGTTTCCACGATATAGTAAAATAAACAGGATTTACCTGAAGAATAAACAAAAGTGAGAATTCAGACAGGAAGCTTGGATTCACACCAGAGTTTGTTTCATCTAATAACCTGCTGCTTGTGGCAGAAGTGAAAGTTCATCTGAAATATTTTTGAACAAAACTAGCAAACTTCGGTCTTTATATGAACAATAAACAGCCCAAAAATATGAATCTTAAGAAAATAAAAATAATCTTGTTTTGAGAAAGATTTTCTTATTTACTGACTTAAGAAAAAAATAAGAATAAAAATAATCTTATCAAGAGGTGACATGTTTTAGATTTCTGATGTATAGATTTTTTTTTTCTTTTGGAAATGTAACCATTTTTATCTTATATAGCAGGCCTGTTTTTGCAGTGTTTCCAGTCATGAATTATCCACTAAACTAAAGTACCAGAGATATAAAGAAGTCAGGAAACGTTTTACTGGATAAACATGCTGTAGGAAGGAGATACAATTTATTATAATTGTGATGGAAATTGTTTTATTATTATCATTGTTTAAATGTATTTGGTTAAATGTATTTGTTTAAATATTAACTCAGATTGACCTTTTTACCTTTTTAAACAGCTTTGTGTGTGTGTTCATCTGGTTCTCATCCCAGCAAGGCTGAGAGGGTTTTACGACACACTGTCCTGAGTTGATAAGGAATACTGTTTGAAGCTAGAAACCACCAAAAAGGGGTAATTATACGACAGCCCCTAATGAACTTTTTCTCTTTGTCTTGAATTTGTATCCTCCCACTTGTGTTTTTAATAAAAACAGCACAAGGGGAAGCAGACCTTTGAGAAGAGAAAGCGTGGTGCTTGTCTTCTGTCACACTGGCTTCTTCTCGACTTCTCGAAACTCGACTCTTGTTGTGGTCTGTTTTTTCTAATTGTGTTTTTCTTTAATGTCTAGATGCATTTATCTGACAATAATCTGGTGATCTGCTTCAGTCTTTGGTTCTCTTCTCAGAGCTCTATGTGTTCAAGCAAAAAAATAAAACAGATGGAGCCTTATCATCCTCTCACGGTTCCTCAGGGCTCTACAGTTTCACCTCTTCTGTTTTCTGTGAAGATAAAACCTTTGGACGGCACATCAGGAACATTAGTCTACATTTTAATGGTGATGATAGTCAGCTTTTGAGCGCCCTCTAGAGGATGTTGTCTCTGCTCTGCAGGTTTTTTTACAGAGTTTTGTTGTTTCCTGTCACTGTGGGCTGCAGAGCACAGTAGTACACAGCAGAGTCAGACACATGAAGCTTCTGGATCTTCAGAGGAACTGATCTGGATTCTGAATCCAGACTGGATGAAAATCTCTCCTTGAACTCTTCTGCTGTGGTTCCTGTTCCAATCTTAAAGCGACTCAGGATGAATGTTGGTCTGTTGCTTCCATCCTGTTTGTACCAGAACAGATAATAGTTGGATGAACTGCTGTTAAAGTGACATCCCAGAGTGACTGTGTCTCCTTCAGCTGCAGTCACATCTCCTCCTGGTTGCTGCACGTTGTCTGTCTGTGCTCTGCATTCTGTCAAACACAGAGCAACAGTTCAGTTTGCTGCAAAGCAATCATGTCAGTGTTGTGTTGATGTCAGACAAACAGAGTTATGTTCATACCCAGACTCACAGCAGCCAGCAGCACAGAGATGAACAGAGGCTTCATGTCTGCAGTGTTGAGGAACTAAGAGCTGCAGAGAGTAGGAAGAAGGCTGAGATCTCGTTTTAGTCTTCATCAACACTAAGCCGGTGGATGAGGAGGCGGAGCCTGATCACAGTGACAGAGCTCGTTCATTGTCAGTCTGACATTTACTTTATAATTAAAGAAAATTAGAAATTTTCACAAATAAGAATGAAATACAATTCATATTTCATTCAACCACAACATCTGAATGACAGAAGAAAATGTTTGGTTTCCTTGATTTTGTTCAGACAGCTTGAGCAGCGTCAGTCTTCAGTCCTTAGAAGATTCCTGCATCAAATTTCCGTCAGTCGCCTCTCTTTAGACGCACATCAAAGTTTCTGCTCAACGCTAGTCCAAAAATGTGTTTAGAAACTAGATGCCCCTGATGAGTGTGGGAGGAGCTACTGCCTAAAGTTTTTAGCCTCATCGCTGCATGAGAGCATCAACTGTAAAATCTGATCAAACTTTATTTGTAAAACATTTTTATACTCATGTAACACAAAGTTCTTTCCATAGTAAAAGCATTTTTCAATAAAAAAAAAAATTAAAAACAAAGACCTTTACACACAAAGTATAATGGCCTTGTAAGTGTGGATCCGTGTAATTTCTGTAATACACACTTAAGCTGTATAGTCGGAGCTTATAGTTGACGTGTCCTTCTTTAATGAACTTCCACAGTCCAAGTTCTTTGTTTTGAATGTTTAATTCCCAAGAAAGTTGTTACAAAAATGTAAATACAAAAAAATATATAAACAAAAGAATTTTAAATTACGGTCAAAAACTAGTGCGCTCTCTAGCCCTCCAGCTTCACTGACGGACCAAACAAACCTCTTCACCTGCATCATACCTCTTCAGCCAATAGAACAGCTGGGCTCCAAAGTTGATGTTGTTGAATGTTTAAAATGGTTCCAACAAGCTTATATTATTTCTGATGTTGTAGTTTCTGTGCGTTCACACCATAAAGGAGTTGCAGTGGCTTTAAGATTTAATATTTAGGAAATGTGAGTTAAATCTGCACAAAACTGTGTCCCTGGAATGAAATAAGGTCATCCTAGGTCTTCTCTGACCACCTATGGTAGAAGTACGAATCACCTCACTACCAAGGCATATCCAGTATTATTGATAGTACTTTTCTGTCTTTGACATTTTTATAAGTTTTCCTTACTTTCACTCGTCATTAATGGTGAATATTCTTTGTTGTATGTTTTCTGATTTGAATGTATTTTTATATCTTACTTGTCTTAGATGTTTATTTAAAATATAAATAAAGTAATATTATAAATACTAACCACCATAGTAACCACTGACATGAACACAAACATTGGGGGTGGGAGTTAATACGATTTTCTTCCACCCAATTATTTTTTGAGCACTTATCACTTTCTATTTATAATGCTTTTTAAAGCATTTTATTGTGTTTTAAAATAAAATTAAAAAAGATTGGTTGATCGATCGACCAATATCAAATGTTAGATATGCGTTTCCTCATGTTCAACATTCACTCTGACAATTGTTCTCTTCACAGCACCACTTCTTATTGACTGAATGTTGAACACAGAGCAGAAGGAGAGCCCCGCCCACTTCGCTATGTGGAGGAAAGACGTGGCCTCTAGAAGTGGATAAAAGTCCAGTACAGTCATTTTTAAATTTTTCATATCTAACACAAGTATAAAGCAGTTCTTCTTTTGCTTTTTTCTTAAAGAAACATTTTGTTTTTTTAACAAATAAATAAATATAATTTGAGATTAAAAGTATGTTAAAATTTTCAATAGCAAAACTGTTGGGTCTAAACTAAACCAACATTTCTCAACTATATGTATGCCGAAAGAAAGGACGCGGACTCGAGGAATTCCTTTCACGTGGAGAGAAAAATAAAAGCTTGTACTCAGACAACGCACTAGTTTGCTCTGAGTTTTGCAAAACTCTGCTCCCACCTTTATTAGAATCTGGGCGTTTCCTAGCATTCAACATTTTACTTTTGTTTCTAAAGGGTAAGGGGTACAAACATATACACACACACAGTTTAAAAAAAGTTAAAAAACTAATCTAAACATTTCTTGACATCGTCAGGAAGCTGTTTTGATTGTTTGTTCACCGCTCTAGATTACCGTAAATTCCGGACTACAGAGCACACCCGATTACAAGCCGCACCCACCTATTTTCACGTGTTTAATTACTTCTTTACATACACAAGGCCTTTACATACACAAGCCGCGCAAGCCGCGTATGTGTTAGGCGACATTGCCATCCTGACAGATCGCGTCCTGAATATCAGAGTGAGTGCGATTCATTAGCACACAGTGGGTGGAGTCAGCTATGCCTCAGGCTCATGTATTTGAGTATGTTAACATCTGTCAAACAGCACGGACCTCTATTCTGTTCACAAGTTCCTCAGTTATGGTGTTTTTATTTCTTTTTTTTTTTTTACTTATTGACAATCTAGGTATCATACATAAAATTACAAACAGTAACCATATAATCAACATCACATCCCTCAATTATGTTGAGGAAATTTACATCCGCGATTCCCCATTTCCCATGAGTCTTAGGGGCTAAAGGCGGGGCCAACGCCCGGCTCGCAATACTGTCGTACGTGTTTAAGAATGAGCAAGTATCAGCAGTGCATGGAGGGGTGAACGGGAAAAGCTCTCCTTCCGCTTGTGTCGCGGCAGCGTTATGGGAGTAACAGGACTGGTTAAAAAAACACACCGGTAAAATAAAGCAGCGGCGACTGAAAAGCGATACGCGCGCCTCAGCGCGATACGCGCGCCTCAGCGCGATACGCGCGCCTCAGCGCGATACGCGCGCCTCAGCGCGATACACGCGCGTCAGAAGTCAGAAGCCTCTGAGCTCCGCGGATGCCTCTGCGCTCCGCTCCCGCCCCGCGTGCTCCTTGTCTCCCCTTCATATCTACTCCGACACCTCTGGCCAGGGCGGATTCAAGGAGGAGCACTTTGTCCCCATTTTGCCGGTGGATGGAGCAAATCGTGTCTGTGCAAAGCAATCGGACTTAAAACTGTACGTTTTGTGTATGAGGGGCGGATGCGTTGTTACGTGTGGGAGCCATCAGACAGCCATCGGCCCTGCAGCTCTATAAGAGCAGCAGGAGAACATTTATCCAGCTCACACGGAGGCTGTGAGCTTTTCAAAGCAAAATTCTGCTCAGTCCTTAAAAACCGTTAAAACGATCACGTCAATTTGTGTTTCCAGTCGTGTCCCGACAAAATAAAGGCTGATGTTATTCCCACATATTTACGTGCAGCCAGCCGAGTCACTATGACTCAGAGGTAAATTCACTCCATGCGCTGTTCTCTCCGTCACGCAGCTGACCGGCTTTTCCAAACCCGTTGGTGATGCTGGATTTTTTTCACGCTGCTTTTAACGATTGCTTTTAACTTGAAAGCTTCATCATATTGTAGCCGGGTTCACGTGCACGTTGGGTCTAATGGCACCAAAGGATTCTGGGATGCGGCCGGGCATGCGTGTTTCGTTTTGTTGAACCATGTCTGAAGTGTCTAAGAGCTGAAGTCAAGTCCATGCTGTTTGGCTGCTTAGAGGTGTGTTGAAAAACAAATGACTTTTGCTTGGTGTTAGAGAATTCAAACCATTCACTGAGTCCGAAAGTACGTACATGGCGGCCGCCAATTAAATCCATAAATTAGCCGCGTCACTGAATAAGCCGCAGGGCTGTAAGTGCAGGAAAAAGTAGCAGCTTATAGTCCGGAAATTATGGTAGATTCATTTCTTGCAGATTTAAGGTGAACAGCTGCCGCCGGGTCAATACAAAATCTTTGACTGCATTCCCAGGATCACGTTCCTCGCAGAAGAACAATGAACACACTTTATCATATATGATAACACAAGAGTACAAAAGTTTTGAGTAAATATGGGATAACGTTTGTACAAATTTATTCTAACAAAAATAAAATTATAAAAACATCTCTTTAGGTCTCTAAAAAAGTATTTATGAGACTAAAACAGAAACCAAACTTTTAAGTCACTTTTTTTTGGTTCCAGTCTTGGTTTTTCTGTTCCCTCAAGTCTTCTGTCTCACCATTAAAACATTTTAGTTTTTTATTCTGTTCATGGTTAAAATCAAGAAAAAAATAATCCGTTGACTGTAGCACTAGAAACTGCTTGTCATACATACGGGATCATGAACTTAAATTGGTAGAAAAAATAATCTTTTTGGAAAAATGTGAGAGATGTAGACATTTAGATTTATTCAGCAAGTAGCATCTGATATTTAAAAGTAACAGAAGACACTGCAGCTGGTTTAAGTGGGTTTATGTGGAAAAAGAACCAGACAAATGAATATTGTTCACAATTCCTGAAACTTGAGTCTCTGCATGTGAGACTTAAGAGCGACTCTGAAATCATGTTAAGCATCAATATTCTAAATTCAGGAAAGTTCAGGTCAGAATATAATCACTAGAGGATTAATTTAGTCACAAAAGTAGCAAAAGCTCTGAAAGGCTGAACATGTCAAAAATCTTTTATCTTAGAGTTAATTGAGGTGAATCCATATCTCACCAGCCTTTCTTTTTCATCTGAACAAAACAAAGTTTCCAAATTAGAGTCTGTGTTGATAAACTGTGAGTGTTTGAACCTTCATGTAGATGTTTATTGGTTGATGTGGATCATCTGCTCATGTGAATCTTCCCACAGTGTTTCATTAGCAGCTGTAACCACAGAGACTCTGATCAAACAGGAATGAACAGAATCCATCTGATATGAAGCTGTGCTTTGAAAACCACTTCCCTCCTCTTTGAAGAGTAGTCCCATATCTGTCTTCAGGTTTTTGTACAGCCTCTTCTACACTTTGGATCACTGTGTGTCTACAGCACAGTAGTAGAGAGCTGTGTCTGCCAGGGTTAACTTTCTGATGATCAGTTCAGTTGATGTATCTGTTGTTCTGGATTCATATCGTTTATCTGGAATAAGTTCTCTTTTGTCACCTTTTGCTCCTTTAAACAGAATAAACTGAGGAGCCTGAAGGACAGAATCATGTTTGTACCAAGAAAGCCAAAGATTTCTGTAATCTGTCTGATAGTTACATTTCATAGTAACAGATTTTCCTTCAGTTCCTGTAAGTTGATCTTGATCAGGAGAGATTGAGTCTCCATCTGTGAGTCCTGGAAAAGTGGAGAGAAGGAAGCCATTAGATGAATGAGATGATGAGTTGATGCAGCAGCTTCAAGCAAACTTGAATCTCTGTTCTTAAACTCACCTAGAATGTGAGATAGAAGCAAAAAGAGGTAAAGCAACATGTCTTTGGAGTTCTTGAAGCCACACAGACAGCAGATGAACTCTGTTCTTCCACTGCAGCACAATGAGGAAGAAATAATGTCACTGGATGATCTTAAATTCAGTGGGCGGGGTCAATGAGCTCTTTTTCAGTTCAGCTCAAACAATCAAAGAGTTTAGTCCTTCCACATTAGCTCTGTCTTTGATCTTCACTGTTTCATGGCTGTTTGTCTTCAGTCCAATGACTCAACAATCAGTGCTGATACTGACTGTGGCCCCCGTTGGTGGATGTTGTGGAGTCTTGTATTGTTCTGCATGATTTTGTACAGAGTTTTGTTGTTTTCTGTCACTGTGAGCTGCAGAACACAGTAGTACACAGCAGAGTCTGTCACTGCAGCAGAAGAGATCAACATATAAAACTCTTTTTCTCTGCTTGTCGTGTTTCACTGATAACTTCTCTGTTTCTTCTGAAAATTAAGAGATGATAAACTGTTGAGTTGTACTGAACTTCTGTTGGTACCAGAAGAAAAACTGGATAGAACCAGAATATTTGCAGGAGAGAGGATGGCTGTTATCTGTGTGATAGTTACATTTCATTATAATAGATTTCCCTTCAGTTCCTGTAAGCCAGGGGTCAGGAACCCTTGGCTCGCGAGCCATATCTGGCTCTTTTGATGGCCACATCAGACTCGCAGACAAATCTTTAATTACAAAAAAAAAGTATCTATAGACCAGTCCTTGTCGGGCGCGATGCGATGCCGGGGGGTCAGTAGTAGCGGTGCATGGAGAAAAGCAATCTGCGCCATTATCAGTTATTATTATCTGTTATATCACAGAGTTTGTACCAGAACCTGCGAATTGCCGACCCTGCAGTGTTTAAGTGGCTGAGTTTTATTTCTCTAGCTATCACCAACACATGAGACACGCTTGTAGCTTCACACAGGTTCCTCTTTATTATATCCCCCTCCAGGAAAATATACACACATATAAAGGTTCCTACCTATTTGTGTCACCTGATACTATATCCCCCTTTCTTAAATGAAGAACATCAGGGTAACATAACTAAAGGATTTAGTTACTAAAGGAGTAACATTGTACTGCTTCACTGTAAAGTGTTCATACATGTAACTAACATAACAAAGTGCTCATCTCAGTGAAACCCTTAAAACTGCATGCATTTCAACATAAACCAACAAGTTCTATCTATGAGGAATGAGATAGACTACTCAGATCCTCAACCTGAGTGTGGGGATTGTTCTGCCCCTGAACTCACTCAGTTCCTTTTGTTTGAACAAACATAGTCCTTTAGGTACGCAGGTAGCACCCTGGCTCTTACTGGAAAATGTCTCTCAGACACCGAAGTCTCATGTTCCAACTCATGCTCTTCAGGGGCCACGCTGCCTCTTGCATCTTCCTGGTGCCACAGGGGTTGGTGAAAGATAGCATCTGTTCCTCCGCAGGACCCCTTCTGGTGTATCTATGACGTCCAACCTTGGAGTATTTGCTGCCAAAACAACCGAGCCCCTCTCCTGCAGACCTTTAACCCACACATGATCTCCAGGCTGTAGCTGGGACAAGTCATGTGCTCTGTGTCTGCTGTTATAGTCTTGCTGAAGCTTTTGTCTGCACTTCTGCTCAATCTCTCTCAGCCTCTTCATATCCGCACCTTTTGGAATAAGCAGAGATGTGATCATAGGAACAGCTGTTCTTATCCTTCTACCCATCAGAAGTTCTGCAGGGCTGTATCCATTCGCTAGATGTGCAGAACGATAAGCCATGAGAGCAAGATATAGATCTCCAGAATTCTTGAGAAGATTCTTGACCGTCATCACAGCTCGTTCTGCCTCACTGGCTGGAAGTCACATGTTTGAAGTTCCAGCAGCGCGCAAACTTATGGAAGTGCTCAGAACTATTATTATCCATTACCATTATCCAAGCGCAGTTCATCTGGGGTGCAGTGTTGTGAGAGCACAGACTTGAAGTTTTCAATTACACCTTCAAATGTTGTGGACAAGTTTGTTCTCTCACGAGCACAGACATCAAATTGTTCTAGTTCTGTCAACTTTTTGCTGAGACCTGGCCACGAAACTGACTGCTTGGTTCTTGCACTTCGTTATCCCCACATGTCCTTCGTGCAGCTTTGAAAGAATGCCCTAATTCAGTGATGCAGGAACCATTATTCTGCTACCGTGAAGTTGCAAACCACTGTGAACTGAGAGATCTCCAGAGAACTGCAAGTAAGGCTGCAGGGATCTTTCAGCTGAGAATTTATCTGGCTATCCTTCCAAGCAGCACTTTTTGAGTTGTTGAACTATGAGGTCATTCTGATGAGTCTTAATTTACTGAAGCCCGCTCTCAGTAGCTGGTAGGCCGCTTATGAGCCGCGTCCACATATAGGTTGATGTCTTCCTCCGACAAGTCAGAATCATTCCCTCCAACAGGAGCTCTTGACAGAAAATCTGCGGTCGCGATGTTTTTGCCTGCCACATGAGAGATGGTAAAAGAAAACCTCATCAGTCTCAAAAGTAAGCATTGTATGCGGAGTGGCAGCTTATCCAATCTCTTTTAACCCAGCAGTGGGACGAACACTTTGTGATCCGTCTCCATGTGAAAACTTTTTCTGATGAGAAACTCTTGAAACTTCTCACATGCCCATGTTGAGGCCTGCTCTGATACTGTCAAAAGCTTTCTGCTGCTGTGAACCCCAGTTCCACATGTTGGACTTTCTCAGCAGGTCTCTCAGAGGGCGTTCTTTTCTGCCAGGTGATTTGCCATTCCAAGAAAACGTCTCACCCCGCTCACATTGTTGGGCTCCTGCATGCCGGTGACGGCTTTAACCTTGTCAGGGTCTGGGCTGACTCCTGATGCTTCAATAATCTGACCCAAGAATTTTATCTTGCTTTTTGAAAATTCACATTTGTCATTTAATGTGACACCTGCCTATTGGAGACGAGATAATGCTCTACTCAGTCTCTCATCATGTTCTTTTTGTGTGGTTCCCCACATAAGAACGTCATCCATCTGAGACAAAACGCCTTCCAGACCTTCCAGCATGCCTGACGTTCGTTTCTGGAAGTGCTCTGGTCCAGACGAGATCCCAAAACACAAACAATTGTAGCAGTATCGTCCAAATGGAGTTATAAAGGTGGTCAACAGAGAAGAGTCTTTAGATAGTGGAATCTGCCAGAATCCAGCATTAGCATCCAACTTTGAAAAGACTTTGGCTCCAGCCAGCTGCTCTAATGTGTTTTCAACAGAAGGAAGAGAATGTTTTTCTCTTAACACAGATTTATTCAGTTCGGTAAGGTCAGTGCAGATCCTCACCCTGCCTGTGCGTTTCGGCACCACCACCACCATGGGTGCACACCACTCAGTTGGCTGGTCTACTTTTGAGATGACCCCTTGCTGCTCCCACCGGGTCAGTTCTTCCTTAACCTTTGGCAAAAGGGGAAGAGATATGCTTCTTATTTTTCCAAGTCCACTGAAAAGCCTAGGGAACTCCCTTTTAACAGTCCAGAATGATGTTCTCTACTCTGGCAACCAGCTGTAGAGCAATAGCTGCTGTTCCACTCAGGAGGGGCATACTCAAGCCTTTCACAATGTGGGGAAATTGCATGTTTTAGTGTGTTTTCTTTTGTGCATGTTTTGCATGTTTGTGGTACCTGTTTTTGCATGCTATGGACACCCCCTTGAAACACAGCTGGCGACCAACAACACCTGTTCCAAATTATAAGGGAACTATAAAAGTCCTCAGGAGAAAAGCGCAGGGCCCCACGTTTTGGCAGAGACGTCACGCGCCGGCCGCGCGCCGGCTGCGAGGCCGCACACCGGCCGCGGAGGGCAAGCCGGCAAGAAGGTCGCACGTCGGCAGAGAGATCGCACGCACGCCGGCAGAGATAGCGCCCGCACGCCCGCACGCAGGGAAGTCGCATGCCGGCAACAGGGCATACGCACACGGGGCGCGGTTGGATCACCGGAGTGACAGACGCAGTGAGGACCCACCGTGACCGCACACGCACCGGGAGAGCTTGGAACGCTGGAACCACCAGTCTGCAGCGCGGTCAACACGCAGTGGCAGGGCAGGGACCCTGCCTGTGTTGTAAGTAGCCGGACGTGATTTTGCGGACTGGTCGAACTAAGTCGGCGGGAAGGCTGGTGGCAGCCTGCATCGGAGATTGCTTGGTGCTGCCGTCTGCCTGTCTCCGCAGGATTCCAGCATGTCCGGAGGGCCAGCTGGAGGTGACACGGAGGAGTGTCCGCGTTACGTGTAACCCCAGAGGCGAGGGGAGCCCGCCTCCCAGGTCCAGGTGTGCATTTCCGGAGGGATCCTCGGCGCAGCGTCGGGAGAACTCGACCCAAGGGCCAAGTCTGGCGTGGAGAGGACGCCCCCTGGTTGGGATCAGTGACCCCTCCCTTTGAGCTGCATTTTTAAAGGGGTTTTAACCGTTCTTTGGACTTTTAGCCCTCATTTATTCTCTCTTAACTGCTTTTAGGATTTTTATCTTGTTTTATTGTTTTTAATCTTGCCTTTGAATTCTTAGACTCATCCCATGCTCGTGTAAGTGTTTTTAACTGGAACCCTGTGGCCATTCATATTTTTATATTCCAATAAATTGTCATTGTGGCCAAGAACTCGGGTCCTCTTTGGTGGTGTGCGTGCGCTCTCCCCAGATCATTTCCCTAGCCCTTCAATATCCTCATTCATTTTTTTGTTTACTTCATCTTTCAACCCTCCAGGCCTTACATACCCTTCTAACAACAACATATATGTCCTCCTTTGTTTTCTTGTTATTTTTGTGAAGGTTAGCTGTAAATATACCTTGGACTTGTAAACGTGAACCTCCTGGTCCTCGCAAGACTTTCGTTGGCTTCTCCAGCTTGCCAAACTGTACTTTGTTGTACAGCGTCTCTGAAACTGCTGTCACATCAGCTCCAGTGTCAATTTTAAACACTGTGCTATGGCTGTTCACATTTCCTTCTGTGATCCAAGGACTTATTGTGTCTTTATCAGACATGAGCCTAAGAAAGCGGCTCCATCATCCAAGTCCTCTGTCACCATGGCGATTTTCATGTCTTTTCTCTTTTTGGTTCTGCAGACTCGTATTGTCCCTTTTTCCTGCACTGATTGCACACTGCTTCACGTGCTCGGCATTGCTGCATGCTATGTTCTGTTGAATCTCCACATGTAGTGCACTGAATTACTGTGTCCTGTGCGTTTTTCTGTACTTTCTGGCGGTATTGCTGCACACGCGCCGCCGTGTTGACGCTATTGTAGTGTTGACGCTACAATAACTAAGTAATAAAAAGGATACACATTTAAGCCATTAGATCAGAGCAGGGGTGTCAAACATACGCCCCGCGGGGCGTGTCCAGCCCGCCAGATGGTTCAATCCGGCACAGTCAGGAAGAGTAAAAATTTGTGAAGTTTTAAAAAAAAAAAAAAACATTTCTAGTTCATTCCTGTGGCTAGTTATGATTTTTTTAAGAAAAAAACTAAATGCGCAATTCTGCCACTAGGGGGAGCAAAGGAAAAGCAAAACAGGTAAAACAGCATGACTCTGCATGTGTCAAAAGCGAAACCTAACGGCGTCTGAGTAAGATGTAGTTTAGTTCCGCGCAAGCCTCACCGCTGTTACATTGGTATAAGAATGATCAGTAGTGACACCCTAATGACCAAGATGTTGTCAAAAGAAAAAAAGGTTGAAGTGAAGTGCAGAGCTTTCCAAGAAAAATGGACAGTTTTATTTGTTCAGGGAGCTGAATGAAAAACCTGCATGCTTGGCATGTCATCAACAGGTCGCAGTGCTCAAAGAATACAACATTCAGCACCACTATGATACTCACCATAAAGAAAAATCTCACCATTTGCTGTTTAAAAAAGAGCAGATATACCAACTATTAGCTGGACTGAAGAACAACTGTCTGTATTTACTGCGGCTGTGATGTCACTGATGGAGCAGTGACAGCTACCTTTTTGCAAAAAAGTTAGTGCAAACATCTAAACTATTTTCGGATGGTGAACTTATTGAAAAATGCTGAAGGCTGCAGAAGTCTTGTACCCCAAAAAAGCGCTTTGTCCTTGTAGGTAGAAAAGCGCTATACAAGTATACGCCATTTACCATTTACCAAAAAGCAGTCGACCTTTGCCAACATGAGTCTGTCAAGGATTACGATTACAGATGCAACATCTCTGAGGAGACTTGGGCACCAAATGAAGGAATCCAGTCATTTATGCATTTTCTGTATCTATTGATGAGAGCATCGACATCACAGCTGTGCATATTTGTTAGAAAAGTTGAAGAGAACATCACAGCAGAGTTTCTGGAGTTGATGAACACAACAACAGCTGATGACATAGTCAGCTCTAGTTACTGTGCTGGACAATGTTGGAGTGAACTGGTCACGTGATGTCAGTCTGGTCACTGATGGCGCCCCATTAAAGGTCAGAAAGAAGGCAGGTGTTGCCAAAAACATCAGGCAGAAACCAGGAAAAGATTCTTGGGCGTTTCATTGTGTTTTGCACATTTGATTGACAGAAAATGTGTTGCTGCACAGGATCTGAATCCTGATATTGATGGCAGGGTGAAGTTTCAGGAGAGGAAGAGAGGTTAACTCCAAATTCTTATGTTCACAAATGTTTCCATGTTTAATTTAGTTGAATTTTTCATTGATTTGCACATTTACATTTTAGGCTGGTGTTTTCATTTTTCGTAACCCCTCTTGAGTTTACTATCAGGATTGCTTCAGTGTCAATTGTATAATATTCAGTAGTTATAAAATTGAATAAACCAATTTTTTTGAAGTGAAATGCATTTTATTTAAAATCCAATGGCCTCTGTGAATGAATGGGTAATACTAAGTGATTAGGCTATCATGTTGATTGAGGCATTTTTCCCAACTTTTCCCAAAAACAAAAAAGAACAAAGCTGTTTTTTGCTTTTATGTTACTGGTCACTTGGCATCAGATGGGTTTAACGTGGCCCCTGAACCAAAATGAGTTTGACACCCCTGCATTACATTAGATGAAAGAGATGATGAGTTGATGCAGCAGCTTCAAGCAAACTTGAATCTCTGTTCTTAGACTCACCTAGAATGTGAGATAGAAGCAAAAAGAGGTAAAGCAACATGTCTTTGGAGTTCTTGAAGCCACACAGACAGCAGATGAACTCTGTTCTTCCACTGCAGCACAATGAAGAAGAAATAATGTCACTGGATGATGTGAAGTTCAGTGGGCGGGGCCAATGAGCTCTTTTTCAGTTCAGCTCAACCAATCAAAGAGTTTAGTTCTTCCACAGCAGCTCTGTCTCTGATCTCTGCTGCTTATTTTTTTCTGTAGTCTTTGTCATTTATCCAGTGTCTCAACAATCAGTGCTTTCCCAGTGTGGGACGCCCTCTAGTGGACGTTGTGGAGTATTGTGTTTTCTCTGCAGGTTTTTGTACAGAGTTGTGTTGTTTCCTGTCACTGTGGGCTCCAAAGCACAGTAGTATACAGCAGAGTCTGTCACTGCAGCAGAGGAGATCTGCAGATGGACCTGGTTCCTCTCCTGGTTCAGGACAGCAGTCAGTCTGGGGTTTGGAGGTTTTGCTTCCACCACACTGGGTTCTTTGGTGTCAGTGATCAGGAGGAGGAACCGAGGAGCTGATCCTGGATCCTGTCTATACCACTGCAGATTGTTAGCTTTGACTGAATAATTACAGGACAGAGTAACTGTGAGCTCCTCTGATGAAAAGACTTCAGCTCTGCTGGCAGTGATTCCATCCTCCAGACTGTCACCTGTTGACCAGAAAACAGATTTTCTTCATATCTCTGATCCAAACTTACAAACTCATGACAAAATTAAAGGACATTTTCCAGTTTTTAAATCATGAACTTCCGTTGAATCAAATCCAGATCAGATCCTGAAGTTTTACAGAAACATACGTACATATGAGAGCTGAGAAGAAGCACATCACAGCCAGTTTCTTCATGTTTCCTAAGTGTGGATGAGATGTTCATCTGAATCTGCTGAGAGAGCTTTGAGTTGTGTTTGTTCTGATGTTCAGGTTGAAGTCAAACAGTTGTCAATCATCTGCAGTCAGTAGGAGGAGCCTGAGCTGCTCTTCTTCAACTCTGCAGTCAAGAGGAGGAGCCTGAGCTGCTGTTCTTCTTAAGCTCAAAGTGTTTCCACACATTGGACTGTAATGATGGCTTGATTATTTGTTGCTGCCATTTCATGCCTTACAAACAACCAAGCCTTACTTGTTTGCTTATTTCTTTATTTCATTATCTATTTAAAGTTACATAGTCATTATTCTTTGTACGTGGGGGTCATGGAACATATGTTTTAACTGAGGGGAGTGTGAAGGGTGGGTTGGGTTTTTACTGTAATATTGTGTGTTTTCTGTTTTTAATGTTAAAGCACTTTGAGCTGCACAATTGCATGAGAAGCGCTATTAAATGAATAAAGTTTGATTTGATTTGATTTGATTTGATTTGATTTGATTTGGTTTGATTTGATTTGATGTGTCTTGTCGGCTGTGATGTCACTATGTTGTTTCTACGATATAGTAAAATAAACAGGTTTTACCTGAAGAATAAACAAAAGTGAGAATTCAGACAGGAAGCTTGGATTCACACCAGAGTTTGTTTCATCTAATAACCTGCTGCTTGTGGCAGAAGTGAAAGTTCATTTGAAATATTTTTGAATAAAACTAGCAAACTCCGGTCTTTATATGAACAATAAACAGCCCAAAAATATGAATCTTAAGAAAATAAAAATAATCTTGTTTTAAGAAAGATTTTCTTATTTACTGACTTAAGTTTCCTGGAAACTGTCGATACCAAAAGTAAGAATCACTTCTTGACAGTTTGGGATATTTGTAGGACAGAGTGACAGATGTTCCTTCCAAAGTGGACTCTTCCTTCTTGACTGCAGTGAGTTCTTCACAGCTGACATCTAAAGGAAGAGAGAAGTCAGATCAGTGATGGACAAACATCAAATGCTGAAATGGATCTTTGAAAGAATCCCATCAACCTGTTCCAATGACTAGAAGCAGCAGAGTGAACACAGATGTCTGCACAGACAGCATGTTGGATGAAGCTGATGTTTGGCTTTTGTGTGTTGAACTGTGTTGAAAGTGGGAGTTTGTGTCTCTTCTATAGTTCACTAACAGCTCAGCTCCTCCCTCAATCTCTCCATCTGCTCTTTCATCTGTTCTTCGTCCTTTTTCTCCTCCACTTAAGGGCGGCCGTGGTGCAGTGGTGGCGCAGGTGATCTGTGATTGGAAGATTGCAGGTTTTCTTCCCACCTTGCCCATCAAAGTGTTCTTGGGCAAGACACTGAACCCCACCTTGCCTCTGGTGGAAGGTTGGCGCCATTGTTCAGCAGCAGAGCCGCCATCAGTGTGTGAATGGGACTGTAGATGTTTACCATTCATTTCCTCCTGGTTAACAGTCTGCTAAAAGGTTGGATGTTCTTCATTAATGGAAACTCAAAGACTTTAGTTGTTTTCATGTCTGTTCAGCAGACATGAAAACAAATTAGTCAGATGAACTTTGAACTTCACACCTTTCTTTCTGTTCGCATCTGAAAGTGAACATCATGACGTTAGCAGATCAAACTGACCTCCAATGTTATTAATTTGATTTCTGTATCTCTCAGTTGATAAGTTCATAACTTTTATGAAAAACTCTTTGTTGACTTTTATATAAGTGGAAAGATATCAGTTATTTTTTATTAATCAAGTTTAAAAGTATGAATAATCTCTGTTAATCCCTTTACTTATTTCTTCATTTTCTGTAGAGTAAAATATTTTCACATCTTCAGAAAATAATGTCAGTTTAACATTATTGATAGATTTAATATATCATTGATATGATCTGCTTGTTTGATCTGCTTCTTCATTGTTTCTTTTCTTTAGGTTTTTGTGCAGGCTGGCTGTGATTCAGACCATTCAGCCCATTACCTACCTGCTACCCCTTGGCAATATATTTCGTAAATTCAATATTGACTTTCATTGTTTCGCGGATGACACTCAGCTCTATCTGTCCAGTCAACCCAACTCTTCTATTCCACCTGCCTCCCTCTCCTCCTGCCTGTCTGAAATAAAAACCTGGTTCACCCTAAACTTCCTCAAACTTAACAGTGATAAAACCGAATTACTCCTCGTAGGTTCCAAATCCACCCTTTCCAAAGTTTCTAATTTTACCCTTTCCATCGATTCCTCTCCAGTTTTCCCCTCCCCTCAAGTAAAGAGTCTGGGTGTCATCCTTGATAGTACATTATCATTTCAATCCCACATCAATAGCATTACTCGGTCAGCCTACTTTCATTTACGCAATATTAATCGACTCCGCCCCTCCCTCACCATCCACTCCGCCTCCATTTTAGTTCATAGTCTGGTCACTTCTCGTCTCGACTATTGTAATGCTCTTCTCTTTGGTCTTCCCAACAAAACTCTAAATAAGCTTCAGTTGGGCCAGAATTCAGCTGCCCGCGTCATCACCAGAACTCCTTCCTTCCATCACATCACTCCCGTTCTCCAGCAGCTGCACTGGCTTCCAGTAGCCTTTAGGATTAAGTTCAAGCTCCTTCTCTACACTTTCAAAGCCCTCCATAGCCTGGCTCCCTCCTATCTCTCTAATCTCCTCCATATTAACACTCCCTCTCGCTCTCTTCGGTCTTCTTCCTCCCTTCAGCTCTCTGTCCCTCCGGCCCGTATGGTCACCATGGGGAGCCGTGCCTTCAGTCGCTCTGCTC
Source organism: Oryzias latipes (assembly GCF_053564925.1). NCBI lineage: Eukaryota > Metazoa > Chordata > Actinopteri > Beloniformes > Adrianichthyidae > Oryzias > Oryzias latipes. The sequence goes on along the minus strand of NC_136253.1, from coordinate 15,479,961 downwards.
CCCAACTCTGGAACTCTCTCCCCCCAGACCTCCGTAACACTGACTCCTTTCTGATCTTTAAATCCAGACTCAAAACCTATCTGTTTAAGCTTGCATTTCAGGAACACAATTTCTCATTCTCTGTCAGCTGATTTTACTAATGAATCCAATTTATTTATTGTTTTTAACATGTTGTGATTTTATTGTGTTTTACCTCTAACTTTGTACAGTGACCTTGGGTGTTTTGAAAGGCGCTTTTTTAAATAAAATGTATTATTATTATTATTATTATTATTATCATCCTGTTAAACAGTCACTGCTGCAGGTCTTTGGTAGTTAGATACAGAGTATTTAATGAACTGTTCCTGAGTCTTCACTGTCGGATCACTTTGTATCATTGCTAGTTGTCTGAGTCCTTGTATCTGTTCAGTATAAACTCCCTCTTGGTTCTTTCCTGCATCTGGGTTCTTTCCTGCTTCCCTAAATGTGACAATCATTTATCTTTGTGGAACAGTACCAGACTCAAAGAGAAAAATGGTTAGTATTAGGCTAATATGTGCCAACAACATTTAGCCGTGGATGAAATTAAAATCTCAGTGCGGTTGTAATGGTTGCCACTACAGATCAGTTTCAGCACATGTCGTGAAAATTAAAAACTTGGTTGTTTATTTAATAGTTCTATTTCAATGAAACTTCGTAGTCATATGTTGTATTTGTCGTCACCCTATTGGTTGAACCGGACCAGCTGACAGGTGACAGCCAGGTAACAGGGCGCCTTTTTTTTTGACAAGACGCAGGAGCGCGGTAAGGGGAGATGCACATCTGACAGGACCAGGAGGGCGCTGTAGCAAGGGGTTGTATGGATTATCTTTCCCAGCTCGGATTTTTTTCATCAGAACTTTTGACGGACTATACTTCCCATAGAGCTCAGATCGTCCAATGCGAGGATCAGCGGTGGCTTCATTGACGGGTGGGGCGTGTTCCAGCAAAAGAGGCGGAGTGGCTTCCCACCAAACGCGTGAGACTGTCAAACACTCATTTTCTTTCAGAACATTTTCTTAATTTGCAAGCAAGACTGCGGGACTTGGGCTTGAACTGTGGGTTTTAAATACATTGTAGATTTTGGGAAGTCAAGTTCTTGGTGTTTGAGTGTTGGGCGAAGTGTTTGACCCATGTAAGTTTATGATTTGTCACGCTCACACAATACAAGGCTGCTCAAACAAACAGTTATATAAGGTTTTTTTTGTTAATATTAGAGGGCAGATTGTCTTGATATTTAATGCCCTAGCCGTAAAACGCCGTTGTGACGTTCCCCTCGCTAAGTGGAGGGTGAATTGTTTCACGGTGAATGCTGCAATGTGAATCTTGGCTGCACATAAATATGTGGGAATAACATCAGTCTTTATTTTCTCTGGACACGATTGGAAACATGAATTCACATGATTGTTTACACGGTTTCTCAGGATTTGAGCAAAGTGGCATTTCTGCATTCAAAAGCCAGCTCACACACCGTTCCAGAGCCACTCCTCTGCTCAGAAACACAGTTCTCCTGTTCATGCTCCAAAGCTCCAAAGCCTTCTCTGGAGTGCCACACCATCTATGCATGACATAAAACCAACCCAGTAGTGACCCAAAATCGGAATAAACTGTTTATATGCACCACGATCGGATCAACAGTATAACCCACCTCACCTTCTCAACCGGAAGGACATTTTGATTGAAATGAGCCTGATCAGGGCAGGGTATTCCAAACAGTGTATTCTTTGAGTTCAGAATCAAATCTGTTTTTTTGGACTGTTTTCTCCTGTTGTTGAAAAACGTTTCAACATGTACTTTGGATAACTGTTCACTTCCTGTTTGTACAGTTATTCCTGTTTGTATTGTTGGAGCCAAAGTCACTGTTTACATTTAATAGTTATTAAGTTAAAATAATCCCTGTTAAGGCTTCCAATTAAATAACGCCATGTTACAGAGATGCAGTTAGCGAGACTGCATTGTTAGATTGAAGCCTGAGAAAGTTGGAAGTGACATAGTTGTTACTGCAATTTTAAGTTTTGGAATAAAAATTTTGAAGGAAGAACACGTCTCATTCGTTTCAAAAAACAGTTGCTGGCTAGGTTCAGGAGACAGTCGCACAGAGTGCCCCTAACTTTAGACACAAATCTTGCTCAGAAGACGTCCGGAGGATGTGATTTGCCTTCTGCGGGACATGAGACGGGCAGAAAAGAATCCACAGACGCACTTCATGAGACTGTCCTGCTCTCCGTTTTCCACAGATGAAGGTATTTTACTCTTTTTTCTGTGAGTAAGAAGAAGATATAAAAAGGATTTCTGATGCTCAAAGAAGAGTAACAAGTTAAAAAGGATGAAGTTTAACCGACTTGTGCTATAAATAGCAACGTGTATTTCCCACAAATAAGTGAAGGTACTGTACGGCAGTGGCTCATGCGGTTGAGCAGGTTGTCCTATGATCGAAGGGTCAGCGGTTCCATCCCCGCTCCCCCCGGCCAACTGTCGTTGTGTCCTTGGGCAAGACACTTCACCTTCCTTGCCTCCAATGTGGCTCCACTGGTGTGTGAATGTGTATGAATGTCCCGGTGATGGTCAGAGGGGCCGTAGGCGCGAACTGGCAGCCACGCCTCTGCCAGTCTGCCCCAGGGCAGCTGTGGCTACAACAGTAGTTACCGTCACCAAGTATGAATAAGGAGTGAATGAATAATGGACACATTGTAAGTGCTTTGAGTGACTTGAAAAGCGCAGATAAATCCAATCCATTTTTATTAACTTTAAATCAATCAATGTGGACTTTGGCGCTTTTGGAGAAACTGTTTGGATGTGGTTATAGAAAGAAGAGAAGAGAGAAGCTTCTAAATAACGCACTGTTTGTGCTTTTACTTTGCAACGTGTTGATGGCTGATGAGGAGGAACAGACGAGTGGGGAAGATGCAGCGGAGCAGGGAAGATCACGGAAACTGAAAAGGCTTTAGAGGAGAAGTTACAGAGGTGGATTGCCATAAGAAGAAGAAAATCAAGTTCACTGACAAGCAAAACTAAAGAGCTTGAAGTGTTAATGAATGATGCAAAAAATAATCAACAAATGAACAACGTGCTGCAGAATCAGTTGAAAGTTAGGGTAGTAAAAGATGGCAGACTTATCAGAAGATTGTCTGCTGCCAGACAAACCTCTCTTTATGGACACTTGTGCTGATTTCTTTGGTTTAATGTTAAGATGGGTCGGGCTACGGTCAAAAGATATGGTATTATGGTGGTGGAAACAATACCAGACACTGGTGGGATGGTGAGAAGGCTAAGGATAAAGACCAACACCAGTTTGCTAGAAAGGCTTGTGAATAAACTGTCTGCTGGAAGAAGCCATATCTGAAGAGTGAAGACAAAGGAAAAAAGATGTATATTATGAAAATTTGAAGTATTTGGCTCTATATGTTTGAATTTGTAATTGCTTAGTCATCCCGCTAACCAATTAGGGGCTGGATTATGTTGGACCCAAATTCCCAGTTTATATTTAATAGTTATTATTTGGAGGCAAATGCAATGTTTTTCATTTAATAGTTAATTTAAATAATCATTGTTTGAAATTCCAATTAGATAACGCTACGTCACCGAGATGATGTTAGCGAGACTCATTGTTCTTTGAAGCTTGAGAAAGTTAGAAGCGATATAGTTTTTTGACTGTGTGCTCTTGTAATTTTTCTTTTTGGGGATAAAAAGTTGATGAAGAACTTGCATTTCAAATAACAGTTGCTGGACAGACTTCAAACGGTGGTAGAAGTGAAATTACACGCAGAGAGAGTGCCACTACAGTGTGTAAAAACACTGATAGTAACAGGGATTCAGAGCAGTTGTCACGTTTAGGCCAGCAGGAGGAAATACAAATGCAAGGAAGAACCAGAAGCACATTGAAGCAAAGTTTTAAGGTTTTACTTACAAGGATAAACTTTGGCGCGTGTTTCACCTTCGTGTTTTGGCACAATGTTTTGGTGCGTGTGTCAACTAGCGCAGATCACGTGATTGATGACGTATTACGCGCCAAATGCATCGAACGTTTCCCGACAAGTTCTATTGTTTCCCCTGTATTGGAATCAGCGTCAGTTCATTGCACTTTACCATATGACTCCTGGTAAAAAACGTACTGTGGCTCAGGATCGTTTCAACTCGATTTCTCCTAATAAAACAATGCACTATGAACAAAGTGTATAAAAAAATACTTCAATAAATCTGTAATGGCAAGCCAACTTTGTATCAGTAGAGACAGCTCAGTGGAACAGTCAGTAGGGTTTGCATGTTGAGATCCTGAGTTCAAGACCACTTTTTAAAATGCACCTCTCACAGAAGACGTCACATGTTGGGTTGTTTTACGTTGTTTTTTTTAATCATCATTAACAACATTGTTTTTTTGGAAAACAAGCAACAGTCAGTTCGCGTGATGCTGTAGATCGCGTGATGCTGTAGTATCGCGAGACCCAGCGAGACGAGTGTGGTGAGTCGACTTGGCGGCGCGTAAGCATTTGAACAAACATTTTCGATCTTGTTTCATTTTTCCGCCATATTAAAATATTTCCTGCTAACTAACACAACCTGTTAAGAGTATTAAGCTTCTGTCAGCCTGGAGGACCTGGAGAATTTCATCGACGAGTGTTTTAATACCTGCAACATGGTGAAGCCCAGAACCGCCACCACCACCCCCTCCGCCAAGCGTGAACGGCCTGAGGACTCTCCCGGGGCTGTGTCGTCTCCAGGCAGCGGAATGAGCGATATCCTGGATTCGATTGACAAAAAGCTCTCCAGCTTTGATGGCCGCCTCAATCTGCTGGAGATCCTCCATAGAGAATTTCAAGGTCTGCGGGAGTCTCTGGAATTCAGCCAGCAGCAGGTGCGGGAGCTCGCAGCGGAGAACCAGGCCCTCAGAGAGACCGTGAAGACCCTGAGCAGTGACACCGCCCGTCTCTCCGAGGAGAACCGATCCATCAAGGAAACCCTCCTGGATCTTCAGTCGAGGAGCATGAGGGACAATCTAGTGGTCGCGGGGGTTCCAGAGGAGGTAGGAGAAGACCCCGAGGCCACCGTTAGATCCTTTTTACAGGTCCACCTGAAGCTCCCCAAGGAGGAGGTGCAGAAGATCTCCTTCCACAGGGTTCACCGCCTCGGAGGAAGAAGGTCCGACCACCAGCGCCCGCGTCCTATTGTGGCTAAATTCGAACATTTCAAACAGAAGGAGTTGGTGAAGGGCCGCGGACGGGAACTGAGAGGCACGCATTACAGCGTTAATGACCAGTTCCCGGCAGAAATCCTCCGTAGAAGGAAGATCCTGTTCCCGCTGAGGAGGAAGCATCTTGCTGCTGGTTCGAGAGCAATTGTGGCCGTTGACAAACTTTACGTGGACGGCCGGCTGTTCCGGGACCCGGAGATCACCCCCTGGCTGTGCTGAAGGCTTTCAGATCCGCGGTGAGAACATCTGGTCTGCGCTGCCCAGAAGAAACCCGCTAAACTTACTTCAATGAATGGAAAACCGGATCATCAATAATCCACACCTCGATCGCAGGAAAACAGTCTTTTTTTTTTTCTTCGTCACCTCAGTCCCACTGATGTTTCTATTGTTGTTTTGTTGTTGTTTTCGTCTTCCCTTCTATCTCTTTTTTTCTTTCCTTTACTCTCCCCCCCCCCTCTCCCCCCTCATTATATGTAAATCACCTGGAAGCAACTCATCCTCGGTAAGTATTTATTTATGCACGGAACGGGCGCGCGCACACACAAGCGCACACAGGGGCGTGCACATGCGATCCCGCACACACACGCTGACATACTGCAATCACCTCACACAGGCTCTCATAGGACGCACGCGACACGCAGCTCACATAACCAGAAAACGTTCACGCGCACAGCGCTTCTCAAATGCGGGCACGCGCACACGGACTGGCACACAAGCACTACTTAGCTTTACACCTTTTCAGTCAGAGCAGTTATGAACAGTCTTAACATCGTTAGCTGGAATGTGCGTGGACTTGGCTCTGAGCCAAAGAGACTGAAAGTGTTAAATCACCTGGATGGTCTAAAAGCAGATATAGCTCTACTGCAGGAGACCCATTTATCAGATTCTTTGAATCACCTTATGTGCTGCTTACAATTTCCAGTTATATACTCTGCCAGTTACAACTCCAAACAAAGAGGAGTTGCTGTTTTAATTAATAAAAATCTTAATTTTACTCATAAGGATACAGTTACTGACCCAGAAGGCAGATTTGTAATCATTAATATATCCATTCAGAATAAGGACTATTGTATAGTGAGTATTTATGGTCCTAATGTTGACGACTCTTCCTTCTTTCACAGATTCTTCACCTCACTCTCAGTTCACTCTGACTCCACAATCATTATAGGAGGAGACTTCAACCTTGTTTTGGACCCTGAACTTGACAGACTCAGCACAGCAGCAAACCAGCGTACATGGCGGTCTGCAAGTATTCTAAAGCAGTACATGAATGATCTGGGTCTCTGCGACGCGTGGCGCTCATGTCACCCAAGCACTAAAGGGTTCACCTTTTTTTCTCCAGTTCACTATTCACACTCCCGTTTAGACTATTTATTAATCAGTAACTCTCTTTTAAAAAATATTCAAAGCTCCAATATCCATCCAATTATTATCAGTGATCATGCACCAGTCTCTGTAAACATTTCTAGGGAAAAATCCACACCCTCTGGTACAACCTGGAGGTTTAATACGTCTCTGTTAAAGGACCAGGAATTTCTTGAATTCTTTAAAAAAGAGTGGGCAACCTTCTTAGACTTCAACAATACTCCAGACATCCCACCGTGCGGTCTTTGGGAAGCAGCAAAGGCAGTCATGAGAGGGAAAATCATTTCTTATTCAACGCACAAAAAACGCAAAGAGAAAGCAGATTTATTAGAATTAGAAAATAAAATCAAAACCCTGGAGACTGCTTATGCTGCTTCTGCACAGGAACACATTCTGGGAGATCTGAAAAATTTAAAGCTGCAGTTAAATGACATCATTAATAAACAAACACAATTTCAAATACAAAGGCTACGACTTGAAAGATTTGAAAACTCTAATAAATCTGGCAAATTTCTGGCTAATCAGCTTAAAATTAACAGAGAAAAATCATCAATCACCTCTATTATGGACCAAACAGGAAATGTCACCCATGACCCGGTCAAAATTAATAACGAATTTGAAAACTTTTATAAGAACCTGTACACACCGCAGATCAATCCGTCAGAGCAAAGTATTGACTCATTTCTTAATAATGTAAACCTACCCAGGCTAAATGAGGATCAAATCACAAACTTAGATTCTCCGCTCTCGCCGTCTGAACTTCATGAAGCTCTGTTACTTATGCCCAATGGTAAAGCACCAGGGCCTGATGGCTTTCCTGCTGAGTTTTATAAAGAATTCTGGGAACAACTGGCACCAACATTTTATAAAACTGTCACATCTATTAATGAGAGCCAATCAATGCCACCTAACATGAACTCAGCCAACATAATTCTTCTTCTAAAACCAGACAAAGATCCCACTAGTCCTTCAAGCTATCGCCCCATTTCTTTAATCAATGCAGATGTAAAAATTATCTGCAAAGCACTAGCACAGAGAATAGAAAAAATCACTCCTCACATAATTCACTTCGACCAGACTGGATTCATCAAAGGCAGACACTCGGATGATAATGTCCGTAGACTAGTTAATATAATAGACTTTGCCACCATTAAAAAACAGGAAATGACGGTACTATCGCTGGATGCTGAAAAAGCCTTTGACAGAGTTAATTGGAAGTTCCTTATTGCTGCCCTCCATAAGTTTGGTTTTGGAGAAGCATTCATCAATTGGATCAAAATATTATATCACAACCCCAATGCATCAGTTAGAACTAATAAACAGACTTCAAACAGGTTTTTTCTTGGAAGAGGAACCAGACAGGGCTGCCCACTCTCTCCTTCTCTTTTTGCTATATTCATTGAGCCTTTAGCTGCAGCAATAAGACAGAATGAGAGCATTATAGGAATAAAAACCAAACACAGCCATCATAAAATTAGTCTTTATGCGGATGACATATTACTGTTTTTAAGGAATTTACATTCTGTAAATGAAACAGCAATGATCATAAATGAATTCTCCTCCATATCAGACTATTCCATTAATTGGAATAAGTCTGTTTTATTACCACTTAACAGGAATATGGAACAAAGACTCACAATTCCAGTCAAAACAGGAAATATCAAATATCTGGGTATCTACTTTTCCCCCAAACTATCAGAACTGGTGCAGCTAAACCACACCCCATTACTGAAAAGCATACAGGACGATCTAACACGCTGGACCAACCTGCCTCTGTCCCTTATGGGCAAGGTAGCCACGGTTAAAATGAAAATCTTACCCAAAGTTAATTATCTCTTCTCAATGATTCCCACACAACCGCCATTAAAATGGTTCAAAACATTAGACTCATCCATATCAAGCTTTCTATGGAACAACAAACCTGCAAGAATTAGTCTAAAAACTTTAAAATCTGCAAAAAGCTGTGGAGGATTAGAACTACCTAATTTCCACAAATACTTTCTTGCAAATAGATTACAATATATCTTAAAATGGTTAAAAAATAATCCAGAAACCAACTCATGGTTAGACTTGGAACAGGTGTTATGTGGAAAGATCAACCTGTCACAGCTACCATTTATTAGCCATACAGTTAAAAAACAGGATTGTTTCAAAAGCATTAATATAAATGCCACCTTAACAGCCTGGTGGGAATTTCTCAAAATATCAAAATCATCAATTCAACCGTGCAAAATGACACCCATCTGGAACAACCCGGACATCCTTATTAACAAAAAAATGATTAACTTCCCAGCTTGGCAAGCAGGGGGCATAAAACAACTAGAGCACGTAATTATTGATAGAAGATTCATAACCCCCCAGGAACTTCAAGACAAACATGGAATAAATAACTTCTTGGAATATCAGCAACTTAAATCAAGTATTACTAAAAAGTATAAAATTAAAGACGACGATTTAAAGCTACCAGATATAGTTACCACTCTGATTAATTTTTCAATGAATAGAACTCTCTCCAAAATATACAAACTTTTATGTAATTTAGATAACAATATTGCCCTTCCAACAAAAAAATGGGATGCAGATTTGAGCATCAGCACAGATGAAAGCTTCTGGTCAGAACTTTGTCTAAACACCTTTAAACTGACAAAAAGTCCAAATCTGCAGCTAATCCATCTCAAAACTCTTCACAGAATTTACTACACTGGACAGAGGATGTTCAAGATGGGTCTCAGTAACTCAGACATTTGCGAGCACTGTGATAATAATCTACCCGACAGCTACATGCACGCACTGTGGTTCTGCACTCCTGTCAGGGCTCTCTGGCAGCAGGTATGTGCCGATTTATCAGTCTGGCTTAAGGTTTCAATCACTGCCTCACCGTCACTTTGTGTGCTTGGTGACATGAGTGCCATCGATATAGAAGAAGGATTAGCATCTATCATTTTCATAACTCTTTGTATTGCCAAAAAAACTATTTTAATAAATTGGAAAAACAAGAAAAATATAAACATAAGTCAACACAGAAATCTGCTGTTTGATCATATCAGCTTGGAAAAAATGTCAGCCCAAAGCTCAAGTAACTTTGAAAGAATTCAGTCTCTCTGGTCTCCTGTGGTTGACTCCATGACTTAGGGGGTGGAGGGCTTGGTCGTCGCTGCTCCTTGCCCTTCTGCCGTGGTTTGGGGTGGGGGTCGGGGCTTCCGGTGCCTGGCGGGGGCGGTGGGGGGCTCCGTTGGTCGGGGGGTCGGGTCCGGTGCCTGGGTGGGGCGGGCTGGGGTGCTGCGTGGTCCTCTGGGCTTGGGTGTGGGGGTGCGTGGTGGGGGGGTGGGGTGGTGGTCTGGCTTGGCTTGGGGGGGTGGTCCCTTTGCCTGTGCTGGGGGGGGTTGGCGGGGGGCCCTGCTCGGGTGGGGGGGGCCCAGCGGCGCCGGATGGGCTGCCCATCTGCACCTGGGGCTGGGATCGGCCCTTCCCTGGCTCTGGGACGGGACGGGACAACCCTCTCGGGGCCCCCGGTCGCTCTGGGTGTCACCCGCTTCGGCTGCGGGGTCTGGGGTGGGGTGGGGTGGGGGGCTTGTCGGCCCTGTCCTGTGGGGGGGCGTTCTGGGGGGGAGGGGGGGCCCATTATTAGTACGGGTCGGGGGGGCTAGCGGGTCGGGGTCTCCGCTGAGGCAATCAGTGGTTGCCTCGGCCGGTTGGCCTCCTCGGTCCCGTCGAGGCCTGACCAGAGCTCTTCTAGGGCCGGCGTCTGGGGGTGGGGGCCTGGGCTTGCTCCGGGGGGGGGCGACGCTTTCTGGCTCCTCTCTCTCTGTGTGGGGTGGGTGGTGCCGGGCCTGGGGTGTCGGCGCCTCCGGGGGTGGGCCCCTGGGCTGGGTGGCCCTGGCCCCTTTGCTGGGGGTGGGCTGGGGGACGGCTGTTTGACCACCGGGGGACAGTCTACCAGCTGTCCCCAATTTACCCCCTTCCTTATATAACCTCATATTAGGGTGAGGGGGTGGGGGGTTTAGCCTGCGATGCGCCTTGGGGGGGGGCTACTTGGGAGTGGCCCCCCTCCTATGGTTGCCGTATGGAGTGGGCCCCCCCTCTTTCGGTTTTATTTGCACCTTAGACACGTAGGGTCCTTGGTAGGGGGGGTGCTTGGACATCACTGCCAGCAAGCAGCAGATGTCCTCCTGGCACCCTACCCGCCAATTTTAACCGCACCTTAGACATTTAGGGCCCCTTGGTGTGGAGGGTGAGGGGACATCACTGTGAGTAATCAGGAGATGTCCCCTTAGTGCCCTACTCGCCAATTTTAACTGCACCCCCCTTAGTACACACACCCCTCCCCCTTCAATATATACATTCAAACATAAACACACACACATGCACACAAACACCCTCTCAAACACCCATACACGCACACACATTTTACAAGGAAGGTGGGACCTGGGTCCATCTGTCCCCTACCCCGTCCCTGGTGGGGGGTGCGGGCCCCTTGGCGATGGCGGCCGTGTCCCTTGGGTGCCGGCTCCCTGGGCCCGGCGGTGCTCTCTCCGCACGGTGGGGGGGTTCATATTACACCTGAGCCGGGGGTGTTCGTGTCCCTGGGGGGTGGGTCCTGGTCCTTGCCCCTGGGCGCTGGGCCCCGCCAAACTTCCAACATGGCCGAGCCTGGTCGGGCCATATTTATAACATCCCTTATGGGCCGCCCTTTTTTCCCCGGGGTTCCCCCCTCCTGGGCGGGGGCGGCGGGCCCCTGCCTTGCTCCTACCTGGACCAACCGTGGGCCGGGTGGGTGGCTGCCTGGAGTGCGGAGCGGGTCTCCCTTGGGGGGTCCTGGCTCGTACCTGGGGTCGGGGCGGGGGGATGCCCGGAACTCCTGGGTGGTGGTGGGGTGCTCGTCTGGGGCTGTGGGCGTCCCTCTCCGGTGGGGCCCTGCGTTGGGCTCTTCCGGCGCGGCGGGGGGCTGCTTTCCTGGCTGGGCTGGGGCGGCGCTCTCTTTCCCTCTGCGCCTCCCTGCTCTCTGGCTCTGGGGGCCTCGCGGCGGTCCTGCTGGCCCTGGCCTGGGTGGCGGTCTTGGTCGCCCGGGGGGCGGTTGTTCCCTGCCTGTTCCCGTGTGGCGCTGGGGGAATTCCGGCTGCCGCTGCTGCTGCGGCGGGGGTATGGGTGTGGGGGTGGCTGGGCGCTCCTCCTCCTTCTTTTCACATTCCACCATCCATTTTAGAAGAACATAAACACTCACCTGAGCACAGGTGTTAGCTCACCTTTGCACTAATAGTTTGCATGATTGAATGAATGAAAGATTTCACACTAGTTGGTTTAAAGGCATAAGTATGCGTTCGTGAACACTATCTGTTTTGTGTGCATGTTGACATGTGGACATTTCTGCGGCTAGCAGGTGTGTTGATAATATTTGAGTGTGTGTGAACAGGCCCCGCCCTTTTTGTACTACATGTGAACCGTACCGTAACGATAAACAACCAGTAAACCTGCCTGCTCTATGCTGCTTCATGGTCTTACCCCCCTTCCCCTCCTATTATCACCCTCCTACCCCCCCCTCTCTCTAACGTCCCTCTCTCTTGTTCCCCTCTTTCCTTTTCCGTCCGGTCCAACACCAAAGATTTTCAAACATGATTGAAATTAATAAAGTTTGGCCTCAATTACAAAAGGGGTTTATTCAGACATACCTTTGGTTTGTCTGAAGATGAATAACCCCTCTTGTTAGAATAAAATATGTCCAACACAAGAGGCCCTCAGCTCTCATCTGTTTGCCTAGCTGTTGGACAGGACAAGTTAAAAAAAAAAAAAAAAAAAAAAAAAAAAAAAAAAAACATTGTTTTGTTTTACGCTTTTTCATCATCATTTCCACACTGAAATGTTACAAGGAGCTTTTTTGAAACATATGTCGATGAACGTACAGTTCGCCACCAGATGCCGCTGTTCTGTGTGGTTTCAAAGCCCGGAATGGGTGGTTCATTTTTCCGGCACAATTACATGATCCTCAAGGGAGGCTTCATTGGGATTCTATTCCCCATCCTTAGATAAACCTATGTAACATGGATACAATACAAGCAAAAACTAAGGGCTCCGAGAATTCCGTAACCCTTGTGCTATATTAGGCACTTTAACGTTGGGATTTGGGTCATCTAGACCCACTAGACAGTGCGCTGAACCTTTTTTCTTCAACGATTTGTGATCTTCACTGGTGTCCATGGATTACATGAAATCTTTCCACCTTTATCCACCTTTGTCATGGTAGGGAGAACACATCAATGTAAGGGTGGGGTCATTTAAGATGGCACAAGGGTTAAATGCAGTCAGGCCTGATTAACAAAGTGCAGCAGCTGTGACTGCTTCAGGTATCACCAGGAGAAGGGGCGGAGTCACAGCCAGCCTGCACAGAAACCAGAGAAAGGAAAAATGAGCAATAACATAAAAACCAAACCAGTAAATCATCATAGCAGGGTTCTACTATCTCTGGATCTCAGAGGTTTGCAGGTGATTTGGTACCAGACCAACCAAAAAGATTAAATTAAAATGTAGTCCATAGGAAGGGTCTACAAAAAGCTTTTTTGTTGTTGTTTTTTTTAAAGAATGGCTTGTTTCAACTGTCTTTGTTTCTGCAGACATCATAAGACTCTGCTTTCAGACAAATGTGTTGCAGATGCAGCTGTATCATGTCTATGTGGTCCAAACAGAACTACAGCTGTGAGCAGACTCGGAGTGGAACATTTCTTCATCCTTACTGAGTCTTGAGGACTGTCTGAGTTTCAAAGCTCTTTCAAATTCTTGAGGATGAGTTTTCTTCCATGTACATAGTGCTGTTTTCTCTTGGCTGGAGCCACACTTATCCTCCTCTCCATCAATCAACTACCTAAAAGATTTAGTTCTTCCACAGAAGCACTGTCTCTGATCTTTACTGCTTCATCTGTCTATTCAGTGTGCGATGCCCTCTAGTGGATGTTGTGCAGTTTTGTGTTTTCTCTGCAGGTTTTTGTACAGAGTTTTGTTGTTTCCTGTCACTGTGGGCTGCACAGCACAGTAGTACACAGCAGAGTCTGTCACTGCAGCAGAGGAGATCTGCAGATCCATTTGTCTTTGCTCGTCACTCACTTTGAAGGAAAATCCAGGAACTGGCTGGGAAATTGGTGTTCCTGTTCCAAAGTGAGAGATCAAGAACTCTGGAGGTTTTCCTTGAAACTGTCGATACCAGAAGAAATAATCACTTCCTGTTGCAGCATTTTTATATTTGTAGGACAGAGTGACAGAAGTTCCTTCCAAAGTGGACTCTTCCTTCTTGACTGCAGTGAGTTCTTCACAGCTGACATCTAAAGGAAGAGAGAAGTCAGATCAGTGATGGACAAACATCAAATGCTGAAATGGATCTTTGAAAGAATCCCATCAACCTGTTCCAATGACTAGAAGCAGCAGAGTGAACACAGATGTCTGCACAGACAGCATGTTGGATGAAGCTGATGTTTGGCTTTTGTGTGTTGAACTGTGTTGAAAGTGGAAGTTTGTGTCTCTTCTATAGTTCACCAACAGCTCAGCTCCTCCCTCAATCTCTGCATCTGCACTTTCATCTCTTCTTCCTCTTCTCTCTGCTCCTCTTCCTCCTTGTTAAACCTCAGTCACATCTCCCCCTACAGGTGGATACGGGCTGTAAGCAGGTAAAATGCATGGTGAAGGCAGGTGGGCTCCACAAAGTAAGAAAGTTTTAATCACTGGTTCAGCCCTTAGTGTGAAAATGTTCCTGTCTGCTTTTTTCAACAGAAATGCCCTTAACAACAGATCTTTGCAAACTATTTTTCATCTTTTGAGACCCCCTCCCCCCATGTGATAAGAGAGCACGCTCCGTCCGTGCAGCCCGACATAGTCAGTGAAGAGGAAGTACTTACAATTTACTATTTTAACATTATAACTAGATACACTACAGGTTGCAGCAGCATCAGTAGCTTGTTGAAGAGGATCTGCCAAAACCTTAAGCTGCACCCAGTGTTTTTTGAATATTTCTGCTGGAGGAACCTCACTCTCTCTTCAATTTGATGAAATATATGTAAATGCGATGGATTTAATGTTGTTTACCTTTCAGCACACCCCTCAGGGGTCGACAGAGTGATGTCTGCACAAACATGTGCATCTTTGGTTAGATTCTCTGATTGATGAGAGAAAATGCAGCACCAAAGAACATAAACTTTGTTTGACAGAAAGAACAGTTTGTTCAAATTCAGTGGCGGTTCTACACTGATTCTCTCCGTGGGTGAGACCCCTATAGCATCGCCGCCCCAGGATGGTAAACAGGTGAGTAACTTCTCTCTCCTGACTGCGTCTTTCTGCTGAGACGTGTTTCAACAAGGAACCACTGAACAGATCACAAACCGGATCAAAATATGTCCACCTGCCCAAAGCTATTTTTTCCTGAAAATTTTAGAATGAAATTAGGAAGAAAACAACCAATTCTGGCTACACTGATAAAATAAAGTAGACCCCCCCCCCCCCCTTCTCCCCCATCCATCCACTTAATTTAGAAGTGACCCACAGTTGATTCACAACTGATTCCCTTCACGTCTTACCTTTATCTTCACACACCTTTTGCGATTCTCAGCCGATAGAGTGTATGCAGCTGCAGGGGGCGGCACACCACATGTTTTAGGCCGTTCCAATTACTGTAATATGACAGATTTTCTTTCCACTGCACCCCCTTTGAATTGTTGCCTCGGGTGACTGCCTGTACTTCCCGTACCTAAAACCACTGCTGTTCAAATAATCTTAATTTTATTTTTATTTTTTAAACTTAATGTTCTATAGGAGTTCTTCAGTATTTTGTAGTTGTGTCAATTCTATTGCCTGTGAATATGAAACTTGAACATACACCGAAGGAAGGAAAAAAAAACATTTTACATTATTATGTTGACATTGTTCAGCTTTTAACCGCCCTCTGGTGGTTGCTCTAAAGCAGTTGTTGTCTTTGCTCTGTAGGTTTTTTGTACAGAGTTTTGCTGTTCCCTGTCACTGTGGGCCGCAGAGCACAGTAGTACACAGCAGAGTCAGACACATGAAGCTTCTGGATCTTCAGAGGAACTGATTTGTCTTTGAGTTCAGCATCAAATCTGTCTTCCTTGAACTCTGGAGAGTTTTCTTTTGTTGTTGAGTAACGTTTCAACATGTACTTTGGGTAACTGTTCACTTCTTGTTTATACCAGAACAAATATGATTGTGAAAAACTGGTCTCAAAGCTACAGTTGAGTGTGAGAGAGTCTCCTTCAGCAGCAATGACTTCTCCTCCTGGTTGGATCACTTTGTCTTCTCCTTTACACTCTGAGGAAGAACAGAACATGCAGAGGAAGAGATGAATCAATAAAGATCATTGATTAAAGGACAACAATCAGCAGCTTTAACAGCTCTTAATGTACAGCTCAGTAATGTGTTGAAGTGTTTGAAGAGGAAACATGTTGATCTTTGTGTCTTACCAAAGAAAAGAGCAGCAAGAAGAATCCACAGCCAATGTTCCATCTGTACAACAAGGTTTCAATCAACAAGAGAAACTAGCTGATGTTCAACATTCACTCTGACAATTGTTCTCTTCACAGCACCACTTCTTATTGACTGAATGTTGAACACAGAGCTGCGGGATAGCCCCGCCCACTTCACTTTCTCCCCCTCTAGTGGAGGAATATGGAGTTATTTCAGTCTCAATAATCAGAAATGCACACAACCGGTTTTACAAATACACACGCTCCGATTCACAAATGTCATTTTATGCAAACGTGAAAAATAAATTCGGAAATACACACCCTGTGTTTCACAAACACACACATTGTGTTTCACAAATGCACACTAAATGTTTTACAAATGCACAATAAGTGTTTCTCACAAATGTGCACACTGTTTTTCACAAAAACATTTTAGAAATTCACAATAAATGTATCAGAAATGCACAGTAAGTGCTTCACAAACGTGATTTTTAGTTACACATGTGATGTGAACTCACAGATCATTCGAATTGCAGAATGTGCATTCAAAATCCCGTTCTCGTTTGTGAATCTCCCCGTGTGTGTGAGAGATTTTTCTACGGTGAATATTGAGACTCATCTGACGGAGCAGGCTGACTAATGTCACCATTGGCTAGTGAATCTGTCAATCAAACTCATCGGCAAAGCAGGCGGGTTCGCTTTTAGCCAATCGAATGGCCCCTTACACTTTCTCTACACTTTCTGCAGGTGGCAAAAGCTCCGCCCATGTTTGATTCTGTACCAGTCGGTCGTTAGCGTGTTAGCTTTAGCATGGCTTGTCGGTTTATTGCCTTCGGTTGTCAAAATTTACTGGCTTGCGCAACTTTTCAGTGGACCTGGAAGCAAGGCAACAGTGGTTGAATGCAGTTGACATAGAATCCATCGAACTCTGGTCATGAGATTTACAATGAACGTTTCACTCGGGATAGTTTGTACGTTATTCTCTTAGCTTTCATGCTAGCGTCATTTCAACACTCAGACACGGTTCCCTTCGGTCTTGATCATCTGAAGGTGGAGGAGAAAAATCTTTAACTTTCACAGTAGGTTCTGTGGAGAAACTGGCATCACTTTGCTCCGTACCACGCAGTGGGACTACGTTACCTCAAGTTCATCTCACTGTCAATCACAGATACCCAATACCCCCCCCCCCCCCTGCTCAGCCCAAAGTCACTTTGCTGGACCTTAATTTTACTTTTTTAAATAACTCAAATGTCATTGATTTTATATTGTAACCATATACATATACACCTCTTGGCCAGGTCACCCTTGCAAAAAAGATCCTCATCTCTATGGGTTTTATAACTGGTTAAATACTACACAACAAAAGATGGTCATAGAACAACAAAGTGCAAACATTCACCCTTTATTGCAGAGTAAAATTCAGTGAAAACATGGACAGATTCAAACATCAAAATTTAAGCAAATGTGGGATCTCTACTGATTTGAATTTTATTTAAACTGGAACTAATTTTCACAACATCCTTACATACAATGAAGTCCCTTGAACAATACAGCAGTATTGATCTGAACTCTGTCTTCCTCCCCTCAGTCTCTCTTCTTCTGTATGTAATTATGTCGCCTAAATTAAGTTCTAAACAGGGACAGTAAAGATATAGGTCCACTCCCAGACGGTCTGAATTCCACAATGGGTTGATGTCGTCTTGCAGTTCCAACATTTGTGGACCCAAAAGAGGACTGTCCCATACCAGGACATTGATCCCAGGATGAGGTTCAGTCATGGATCCACTCTCCTCCCATTCAATCTCTGGAACCAGCATACCCTGACAAAAAAAAAAAAAAAAACTGTTTATGAACAGCACTGTTTTTTTTGTGTTTTAGATTATGTAGGAACAGTGACCGACTAATAACAACTTATATTGTTGCTGGCAGGCAGACCTCATATCTCCATAACTGTTTATAATTTGCAAATAAGTGAACCTTAACAAAGTAGTGACATTAGTACATCTGATGGCTCATAATGCCATGCATTGTGATGCATTTTGAACTTGCAGATGTGCTATTCTTCCTACAAACAAACAATTTAGGGAAATTGTTTGCACCACACAACAATAATCCTTTTCATTCATTTTCGATGAAAATTCACTGTAGTCATTATGATTTCATGATACTCTTCTTGATACTTTCCACTTTAGTCAAACTGCACACAAATCAGTTGTCCAGTACAGTGAGATTACATAAAGCATTTACCCGGGGATCAGAAACAGGGTTCTGGGTCAAGCCCAACTGCCACAGCTGATTTGGTGTCATGCTTTGCTCCGTCCTGATTGGATGGCTGTCCCACGCGTCACTAAAGACATCCAAACTGGCCTGAATGCGTGGTAGGAAAATGTAATGGCAGCAGAATACGTGATGTTACTGATATTGAGCAAGTCTTGGTCCTCAGGAGAGTGCAGGATGTTGTAATATAAACCAGTAACACTCATGAAGACATCACACCAGAGGGGCTCAATCCTGTATTTGGAAAAAAGCAAAAAGAAATATTATATTGTCAGATTTATTTTTAATACATCATTCACTTTTATGTATCAGGGCTCCAGACTAACTTTTTTCACAAGGAGCACTGTGGCCCCTAACTGAAAATGTTAGGGGCACAACCAGAAAATTTAGGGGCGCATACCGTAAATCAACATTCTAACCAAATCTACTAATTTCCACTGTATTACAAATAAATACTTTAATAATAGATGCAGAAATTACAATGTGCTGTTTCAAATGCAGTGTCACATTTTATTCTGCACTTTTGAAGATGCAACAAGAAGGTAAACTGACAAAAGCATCGCTGTCATGACAGTACAAATAAGTAAAAATAGTAAAATAGTAAAAGAAAATAACATACATTTAGAATAAAAAAAAGTTTTTAGTAACAAGTGATTACCGTAGTAACCTTTCGGTCATTTCACAGTTTCAAACAATACTTAAATGTGTGTAAATATTAGAGGATGGAAATTCATGTTGGTGACACCAAATAGGTTCAGCCAAGATGCACAATAAGCGTGTTTGAGATCACCCAGATGGACGCAACACTGCACATATCACCTTTGTAGTTCACTGATCAATTAAAATAATTTAAAATACCAACTGATTAAAAAAGGCTACATCCATTACAAAACATTAAAATAATTATAAAAGATGTAATATCACAGCTCATACTTAGGGGGAGAGGCATATTAAAACTAAATTGAATGTTAAGGACAACTCCTAATTCCTGGTCTCTTTCAGTATCACTGCAGCTTCGATTTCATGCGAGTTTGAGACCCCTGCTGTACACTCTGTCACTGGTACACTAGCTGCAGATCGGAAGAACGAATCAATAGTTCGCTTATTCATAGCTCAGACGTACATATCAGGTTGTGAGGATATTTGTCTCTGTTTCCTTCCCACAGATGTTTACGCGCGCTCGATTATCTCTAGGCCCCGCCCCTCCACATATTTTAGCCACTTACAGTGACTTTCCCTATTCTTCTCACACGCATTGGCCGTCTCAGGCATCACTCAATGACACGAGAGTGTGCGCTCGCGTGTGCTACAGTCTCATGAGTATTCGCGCGCGAGTGTGTGTGTGTCTGCCTGCGTGCGTGTGCGCTCGCGTCTCATTGATGATTTCATCTCTCATTTCATCGATCATTGATGTGCTCCTTTCATGTTTAATGTATAAAAAACACGGAGGGTGGGGGAGGCAAATTTACTGGTAGCACATGTGCGACTGGGTGTAAAATTCAGTCGCACACTCTCAAATTTTGGTCGCAAAATGCGACCAAATGGTCGCAGTCTGGAGCCCTGTGTATATATTAAAGCTTCTAAAACTAGGTTCAACTCACCGTTGATTGTGTGTACACTTTTCCCACAATGAAGCCGTTTGTGTCAGTTGTACGTACTGTGAGCATTAACTCGGCTATGCCCACATTTTCTCCTCCGTGATCTCCTCTCACCCTGACAATAACATGAAAATCATGTCTCAAACACATAATTACAAATGCATCGCCAATATGGTACACATCAGTTTAAAATGTAATGTTCTTATGTACGTTGCCAATAAGTAGAATTTCTAGGTTAAATAAATTGCAGGAGTGGGTTACATGTATCACTGGGGGAAAAACTGAGGCAAGAGAGACTGTTGGGGGGGGGGGGGGGGTAAAATGTTATTCATGAGGGGAAAGAGTTTTAGAGTTGCCTTTGTTTTCAGAGAGGAGTCTAAAAAAAGTTATTTTATTTTTGTACAAATAACCAAGTACTTATCCTGCCTGATATGTGAATAAAATATTTCTTTATGAATAACATGAATACCTCAGAGGAAAGCCATAAACGTTCACAGCTTCACTGAAAAAGGCCAAGTGGGTGTCTGCACAGTTGTTGTCTGCTATCTTCAGGTACAAGATCTATGGAATACAAGTAAAAATACTTTCAACTGACAGATATTTACAGGGGCAAAAATGCTAAATTCCCAATTGACAGGTAAAACAGTGATACAATAGGATGATAAAATATGAAATAGAATAGAAGGGTATTTAATAATCCCTGAGGAAATTTTTTAAAAATGGCCATCTTAAAAAACACAAACACACATGCATTACAAATAGAAATATCACAAAATAAAAAGATTGATAAAAAAGGTAAATAATTGGAAAATCAGTGGGTAAAATTAAAAGAAATTACTTGTAAGATGCCCTGCCAGAGAGTTGTATTGCCTGAGGAACAAAAGATTGTCACGCTGTCACGCTTCAGTAATTCCTAGAGAATAAATAAAAACACGACAAATATGGATTAGATAATTTAGCTGTCTGAGATTAAATTACATAATTTTCAAATATTTGAAAGGGGAATTTTTTTAAACACTCTTGCTATGATAATTTGAGCTTGTAGTAAAGAACAGCTTTAAAAAAAATCAGAGACAAGACACTGATCACAGGAAGCCTGTGTGTAATACTTACAGTAACTTCTACTCTAATCACTGTTGACAGCTGATTTCTCCCATCCACCCTTTCTGTGACTACTTATCGACTACAAAACAGCCTAAAAACATAATGTTTGGGATTCTTGTCATTACGTCATTGGAAGTAAAGATACGGGGATTTTAGTGGCTGTCACTCTGATCTGACACAATCTCACAGGGCTTTTCAGCAAAATACGGGTTCTAACGTTAGAAACTTAATGAGGCTTCTTTCATTCAACAGTGGAGTCACGTCTGTTATACTTAAAAAATGCCGTTTTCATGAATGTCATATGAATTAACTTTGTTGCACATATCCACCCCATCTTAAAGTCTGGGTTGTGAAAATGCTGTGTCTAACTTTAACCCGGATCGCGTTTACATAAAGGCAGCACACGGAACAACTAGCTAGTTAGCATAGCATAGCATCAGTGTTTAAACAAATCGCCGTCTCCAAATCAATACTTTTAATTAAACTTTCTTTGCTGCTGTAAATCCGGCATGCTTTTCCCCTTAGGTCTATCTGAATCATGTTAAGAACCTACAGATCATTGGCTACAGACGCTAGCTTGAACCGACACCGGCTTGAAGTTCACTCACACAGGCAGACACAACTTGAGTCGAAAGCCGGCTAGTTTCGAGGCCCCTGGTTGGTTGTAGTTACTTGACAAAACCATCATAAGTCCTCCCCCGCTTTAAAACCATTAAAAGAAATTTGACCGCACAGGCTAAGCAAAGCAAAGCTAAGCTAATTTGCGGTGGGGTTACTCTGCAAACGACTCGGCTGAAGTGTTCATAAAGCATTCACACACGTCACTTGGCTAAGGGGAACGCTTCAACTTAGTATTCAATAACATTACAGGACGTACAACGAGGGAATGATCAAATAAATGCATTACTTACGGGCTGAGACTGATCCCGTTCGGAAGAACTCTCCGCCATGTTTGCCGCCCGCGTCCTCCCGACTGCTGTGCTGAACAGCTCCCTCCCTCGTCACTTTGAAAGTGAGGAGTGTAAGGGGCCATTCGATTGGCTAAAAGCGAACCCGCCTGCTTTGCCGTTGGGTTTGATTGACAGATTCACTAGCCAATGGTGACATTAGTCAGCCTGCTCCGTCAGATGAGTCTCAATATTCACCGTAGAAAAATCTCTCTCACACACGGGGAGATTCACAAACGAGAACGGGATTTTGAATGCACATTCTGCAATTCGAATGATCTGTGAGTTCACATCACATGTGTAACTAAAAATCACGTTTGTGAAGCACTTACTGTGCATTTCTGATACATTTATTGTGAATTTCTAAAATGTTTTTGTGAAAAACAGTGTGCACATTTGTGAGAAACACTTATTGTGCATTTGTAAAACATTTAGTGTGCATTTGTGAAACACAATGTGTGTGTTTGTGAAACACAGGGTGTGTATTTCCGAATTTATTTTTCACGTTTGCATAAAATGACATTTGTGAATCGGAGCGTGTGCATTTGTAAAACCGGTTGTGTGCATTTCTGATTATTGAGACTGAAATAACTCCATACAGGAAAGACGTGGTAAAAAGTCCAGAACAGTCATTTTAAATTCTTCATATCTAGCAGTAGAAAGTAGAAAGCCGTTTTAAAAAGCTTGTTTTTTATTTAGTTTTCTAACAATTAAATAAATATAATTTGAGATTAAAAGTATGTTAAAATATTCAATAGCAAAACATTGTTTTAAAAACATCTCTTTAGTCATGATCTTGAGACTGTAAACAGGAACCAACCTTTGAAGTTGTTTTTTGTTCCTATTCTTAGTTTTGGTGTTCCCTAAAATCTTCTGCCTAACCAATAAAACATTTTAGTTTTTTATTCTGTTCATGGTTACAATCAAGAAAAAAATCTCTTTTGACTGTAGCAGCGGAAACACTTTATTATACATACAGGATCATAAAGATGAAGAACATAGAAAAAAGAATAGTTTTGAAAAAATGTGTGAGAGCTTCAGACATTTAGATTGATTCAGCGAGTAGCATCTGATATTTGAAGGTAACAGCAGACACTGCAGCTGGTTTAAGTGAGTTCATGTGGGAAAAATAAAGGAAAAAATAAAGGAAAGTGTTTGGGGCAGAACCAGTCTATATTAATTAATTTGTACAGAGTTTGGTTGTTTCCTATTAATTAGTCTGGTATTAAAGTTACAATGTTTACAAGTCCTGAAACTCAAGTCTCTGCATGTGAGACTTAAGTGCAACTCTGAAATGAATAATGAGAATCATTGGACATTCCATTTGTAAATCATATTTTTGAAAGTCAACATTAATATTGTATTTGATTTGTGTTTGTGTGTGAAAATCACTGCAATGAAGTCAATGAGGGGTTTAATCATCAATGACTTCAGACCAGCATTCAGAATAACAGTGGAGATCCTCACTCATCTGTTTCACAACAAATGAAAGAGGATTATAAAACCATTTTTTGGATCATCATATTTTACTCAACACAGAACTTCAGATCTGTTTGAAAGAACCACAAAAGTTAATAAAAACAGTTTGTGTTTGCACATAGATCCATTTCTCTATAATATTCCAGCAGTTCAGAACCATAAAGAAGCAAATAGTCATTCTGTGACAGTGATCTTTACCGTGAACATTGGGTTTTCAATGTTTCAATGACATCGTCAATCACGCCAACAACAGATTGTGTTCTAACACAGCTGTAGATGTTTGTTTTCTTTATAAATGGGAACAGTTTGGCTGACACAGATTATACCACTGTCAGGATGAATGCTGGATTCTGATTGGCTGAAGGGCGTGCTTTTGAAAGTGATATACCAGACCTGATGAAAAGTTCCGGTCACACAGCTCGAATGTTCTATATAACTGCACTCGCCTGAACGGCAGTTGTTGACCAGAGCAACAGAAAATTCATTCATTCATTCATTCATTCATTCATTCATTCATTCATTCATTCATTCGAAAAAAACAATAGGCGATTTATGATAATTTGTAAAAACATGGCTGGCCCGCCCAAGGAGA
The DNA here is from genome assembly GCF_053564925.1 of Oryzias latipes. Taxonomy (NCBI): domain Eukaryota; kingdom Metazoa; phylum Chordata; class Actinopteri; order Beloniformes; family Adrianichthyidae; genus Oryzias; species Oryzias latipes. The sequence goes on along the minus strand of NC_136253.1, from coordinate 15,455,941 downwards.
GGCCCCCCCAGTCCCCGACAACCCACCACCTCCCGGGAGCACAGGACATCCCCCCTCCCCCAAGGGAGACCCGCCCCTAACTCCAGGCATCCCTGCGCCCACCCCATGGGAGGTCGGAAAGAGCAAGGTCAGAGGCTGAGGGGGATGCCCAAGAGAGCTGGGGGTCCCCATGTTTATAGATTTCATCTGAAACCATGTTGAACATCAATATTCAGAATGCAATAAAATTGAGGTCAGATGATCATCACTAGAGGATTCATTTAGTCACAAAAGTAGCAAAAGCTTTGAAAGGCTAAACATTTCAAAAAAGTTTTATCTTAAGGCCCGTACACACCGGGACGAATATTCGCCAGCCGTTATTCGCCAGTGTTTTTCAACACGTTTTTTGTGTTCACACCCAGGCGATTTTCGGTGACGATGAGCAGAGCGAACATGCAATTTCATTCCCTGACATTAGATGGCGCTTAATGTAAAACAGAAATACCCCCTGTACACAATGTGGCACTGCGCAACTTTACGCTTCTTAAAGTCGCTTTTCACTCAGAAGAAGAGAGCAAGTATTTACGCGATTGTCAGAATCAAACAAAGAAAACATGAATATTTCAAGCACCAGTAGCTCTAGCTCCAGTTCCAGCGATGAAGAAATTATTGTTCTGTTTAATGATGAAAGACGCCGGGAAAGACGCCGATTTTGGGTACATCCCATTGTTACGAGAAGAGAAGAACATGGGGAGTTTTATCGACTGGTACAAGAGCTGAAAATGTATCATGAGCGTTTTCGGGGATATTTTAGAATGTCCGTCAGTGAGTGCATCTTCTTTGTCTTATTTCTTCGCGGCAGTGTAGACGCTACTTGGCGTGTGTCTTCTTCGCCGTGACGTCTGTGTGCTCAGCAAGACAGTTTTGTGTTTGAGCGCCCCCAAGTTGTGTTTTACTGTAACTTCAGAAGCTCCAGACACGTGTGCAAAAGCGCCATTCTCATTGGTCGTATAGTTTTTGACGCGGCGCGTCAAACCAAAAAAGCGAACCCGAGGCGTTTTTTAAAAAATGACGCTTTTACGTGTGGCGTTTTTCGCGTCGGTGTGCAAACTCACATTGGTGCCCTTTGCTTAGTCACGAGGCGTTAAACGTCGGCGAATATCGCGTGCAAAATTCGTCCCGGTGTGTACGGGCATTTAGAGTGAATTGAAATGACATAGGTTTCTACATGAGAGGCTATGTTGATGAAGTGTGAGTGTTTGAACCTTCATGTAGATGTTTATTGGTTGATGTGGATCATCTGCTCATGTGAATCCTCCCACAGTGTTTCATTAGCAGCTGTAACCACAGAGACTCTGATCAAACAGGAATGAACAGAATCCATCTGATATGAAGCTGTGCTTTGAAAACCACTTCCCTCCTCTTTGAAGAGTAGTCCCATATCTGTCTCCAGGTTTTTGTACAGCCTCTTCTACACTTTGGATCACTGTGCTCTCTGTAGAGCACAGTAATAGAGAGCTGTGTCTGCCAGGGTTAACTCTCTGATGGTCAGTTCAGTTGATGTGTCTGTTGTTCTGGATTAATATCGTTTATCTGGAATAATTTCTTTGTGGCTGTATTTTATTGCTCCTTTCCAGAGAATAAACTGAGGAGCCTGAAGGTCAGAATCATGTTTGTACCAGTGAAGTTCAGGATAGCTGTAGTCGGTCTGAAAGTTACATTTCATTGTAACAGATTTTCCTTCAGTTCCTGGAAGTTGGTCCTGATAGGTAAATATTGTGTCTCCATCTGTGAGTCCTGGAAAAAGTGGAGAAAATGAAGCCATTAGATGAATGAGATGATGAGTTGATGCAGCAGCTTCAAGCAAACTTGAAACTCTGTTCTTAAATTCACCTAGAATATGAGACAGAAGCAAAAAGAGGTAAAGCAACATGTTTTTGGAGTTCTTGAAGCCACACAGACAGAAGATGAACTCTGTTCAATGAGGAAGAAGTAATGTAACTTTATGATCTGAGGTTCAATGGGCGGGGCCAATGAGCTATTTTTCAGTTCAGCTAAACCAATTAAAAAGTTTAGTTCTTCCACAGCAGCTCTGTCTATGATCTTTACTACTTTATTTCTCTGTTGTCTTTGTCATCTATCCAGTACGGTGGCCCTGAAGTGCAAACCATTCAACAAATCACTCGATACAAAAACATTTTTAAGATCACAGCAACAATTTAAAAAGCGTATTACATTTTAGAAAACAAAACAAAATTTCAGAAACCAAAACATAAAAAAGAAAAAAAAGAAAAAAAGATTTCAGAAAACAAAATTAATTTCCAGAAAAAAAAAAGAAATATTACAAAATGAAAAAATTTCAGAAAAAAAATTAATTTCCAGAAAACAAAATGAAATAAAAAAAATGAAAACATTTCAGAAAAACAAAATGAAATATTAAAAAATGAAAAACATTTCAGAAAAAAATGAAATATTAAAAAATGAAAAACATTTCAGAACACAGAATGAATTTCCAGAAAACAAAACGAAATCTTCAAAAATGAAAAACATTTCCAAACCGGAAGAAGCAGGTACTATGGGACAACGCTGATTGGATGATGATGTTTGTCAATCATTTGAACTGAAAAGTATTTTAAATGAAGCGACGACGGATTTTATCGTCCAAACAACAATGTACCATGATAATTCCCGTATTTCCCATTTACATATTAAATCAAAAATGCAGCAAACAGATAATGAAGGTTTAAATTATTTTTTGAATATTTCGTCTGAAGCAGAACGGTCACCCGGAAGTAGTTTGTGTGGATGACGTCCGTTCTGCAGGTAAACAAAGAAAGGGACGGTAAAACGTTAACATAAACTTTAATCTTTGAATATTTAGCGGATGTGATGACAGAACGCACGCAGAAATATCAACACCAACCAGGTTTACAAATGTTTCAAAATGTCGTGAGAGGATTCTGTCTAAAGCAGCAGCTGCGAAGAAACGGGTGTTAAAGACGGCGCACATCAGGAAATGCAGTCCCGCCATCCACAGATAAGGTATGGAGGCACATTTGTTTGATCTAATAAATGTAGCGTTAAACGTGATTTCTAGGTGGGTGTTTACAGACAGATCCAAGATCCTTCAGTCATACGTTAATGACAGGTTACCTCATCAGCTGGAGAGGGGGGTCACGTGGGCAGGATTCTCAGACAGGTGTACCAGCAGCATAAATCAGCAAAGCTGTCAGGTAAACTGCAGCAGTTTGTGTCTCAGAATAACATTTATGAATGCTTCTTATTCACACTATTAAGATCTGTGACTTTAGAGTGTGTCAGTGCACAGAAACATGACAGTAAATGACTGGATGTGCACATCATCAGACACGTCCAGGTGTGTAACTAAAGGTGGCAAAGTCTGTAGTGTAAAATAAATCTTTAAAAAAAACGTTTTAGTCTTTCAGGCAGAGGAGGAATACCAAATTGTTTTAGAATGTATTTTTTTATAAGACTGAAATAATGTATTTTATTCTGAGTTTGGTGTTTTGACCCCTCCCTTATGAATTTCTGGTTTAACCCATTTTCTCCTCATTTTGATGAACTCAACTTTTGCCTGAATAAAAGATGAACGGCAGCTGATGTTTTTCGGTTAGGGATTTTTATTTATTAATTTATTTCTGTCAGGGATTTCAATGGAGCTGGAGTCCAGTGCAGAGGAAGCTGCAAGCATGTACGAGCAGGAACTGGGGTCCCTTACCTGTGCATCTTCCTCTGGATGTGATGCTGAGCAGCAATGTGGACAAAACTTCCCTGACATGACTCTTTTTGATATAGTTGTTAAGCACAAACAGACTTTTCCCAGATGCATTTTTTCCTCTAATAAATGTGACTGACAGGTACGCTGAGTAAATGCTGAATGTAAACGGAACATTTGATTGACTGCATGAAGAAGCCCATAAAGGAAAATCCACAACCGTTTCTTTGTTTCTGTTACTGAATAACGTATTCATGTTAAGTTTTCAATAAATATACTGCATTGCTATGAAACAAATTTGTTTATTTTCATATCCATTATTACAATCCTCACGTCAGCATTCAGTTTTTTCATTGACAAAAAAACATTTCTAAACAACAGCTTTGAAAATCAAACACCATCTTTGTTAATAAAGCTTTAAAACCTAAAATGGTAAACACGGAAAAACTCCTAAATGAAGCAAGCCTAATACGAACATTTTAAACTGGAGTTTTGCTTAAAGGAACATTAAGTTGTTTGGAGTTGTACAAGTGTTTGATGCGATTCCTCAGATGTGATTTCCAGATCATCAGCCGGACACTAAAGCCAGGAATTGTGCTTCGTTTTTCACTCCCCACTGCATCATTTACAACTAATCAGGCTTATGCAGCAGGTTAAAGACGTTTTTTTAAAGGACCTGCAATTTAAAAAAAAAAAAATTAGATATTAAGGTTAAAAAATATTTATTGATTACATTTCACATAAATCATGGTGACTTGCCTGTACACTGCACAATGATATGAATGACTTTAGTCTTCTCGTATTCCCATGTAGAGCTGCCATCTGTTCTTCTGCAGCACAAACCTTTCTGGAACTTCGCTTTGAGAAACTTCACCTGCAGAAATATCACATGTTAATTCAATTAAGTATTTTATAAACTTTAAAGTTCATTTTTAAGTTTCAGTATATGTGTATATATGCATGGTTCAAAAATATACAATGCACTTAAATATTATTTCCCATAAGAACTTGTTTACTGATTTCAGTCTTAAAGTCGATTTTTAGCAACACTGATGCCATATAATTACTGTAATTACTGTATAAATCACAGAATCAGGCTGGCTCGGAGCTTTTTCTCTCATGTTGTCACCGAAAACGGGAACGGCTATCATGTGAAGACGGTTCGTCTCCATCGGGTTCTTTTTGCGCATGCGCAAGATAAAAAGAAATTATCTTTTCAAAGCAGCACTTTAACATCCTAAAATTAACATCCTTAGAGAAATGTGACTGACAAAAGAAAAGATCACAGAATTGATTCTTACCTAAAGATGATTGACAGCGTGAACCTCGCAGCCGTAGACATTAGCGCACAGCGTTCAAAGTAAAAGTGCTCACAAACTACTTCCGGGTGACCGTGTGTCAGGCGAAATGTTAAAAAAAAAAATTTAAAGTTCATTAACAGTTTGCTGCATTTTTTATTTGATATATAAATGGGAAATACGTGGATTATTATAGTACATTGTTGTTTGGACGATAAAATCCGTCATCGCTTCATTTAAAATACTTTTCAGTTCAAATGATTGACAAAAATCATCATCCAATCAGCGTTGTCCCATAGTACCTGCTTCTTCCGGTTTGGAAATGTTTTTCATTTTTGAAGATTTCGTTTTGTTTTCTGGAAATTCATTCTGTGTTCTGAAATGTTTTTCATTTTTTAATATTTCATTTTTTTTCTGAAATGTTTTTCATTTTTTAATATTTCATTTTGTTTTCTGGAATTTTTTTTTTCTGAAATGTTTTTCATTTTTTAATATTTCATTTTTTCTGGAATTTTTTTTTTCTGAAATGTTTTCATTTTTTAATATTTCTTTTTTTCCTGGAAATTAATTTTGTTTTCTGAAATGGTTTTTTTTTTGTCATTTTTGTTTTTCAAGTTTTGGTTTCTGAAATTTTGTTTTGTTTTCTAAAATGTAATGCTGCTTTTTAAAAATTTTTTTTTTTTTTTTTAATTGTTGTTGTGATCTTAAAATTTTTTTTGTATCGAGTGATTTGTTGAATGCTTTGCACTTCAGGGCCACCGTAATCCAGTGACTCATCCATAATTGCTTTCCCAGTGTGTGACACCCTCTAGTGGATGTTGTGCAGTATTGTGTTTTCTCTGCAGGTTTTTGTACAGAGTTGTGTTGTTTCCTGTCAAGATGGGCTGCAGAGCACAGTAGTACACAGCAGAGTCTGTCACTGCAGCAGAGGAGATCTGCAGATGGACCTGGTTCCTCTCCTGGTTCAGGACAGCAGTCAGTCTGGGGTTTGGAGGTTTTGCTTCCACCACACTGGGTTCTTTGGTGTCAGTGATCAGGAGGAGGAACCGTGGAGCTGATCCTGGATCCTGTCTATACCACTGCAGATTCTCAGCTCTGACTGAATAATTACAGGACAGAGTAACTGTGAGCTCCTCTGATGAAAAAACTTCAGCTCTGCTGGCAGTGATTCCATCCTCCAGACTGTCACCTGCTGACCAGAAAACAGATTTTCTTCATATTTCTGTTCCAAACTTACAAACTCAACACAGTTTAGTTTTCCTGACAGAATTAAAGAACATTTTCCAGTTTTTAAATCATGAACTTCTGTTGAATCAAATCCAGATCAGATCCTGAAGTTTTACAGAAACATACGTACATATGAGAGCTGAGAAGAAGCACATCACAGCCAGTTTCTTCATGTTTCCAAGTGTGGATGTGATGTTCATCTGAATCAGCAGATAGAGCTTTGAGTTGTGTTTGTTCTGATGTTCAGGTTGAAGTCAAACAGTTGTCATTCATCTGCAGTCAGTAGGAGGAGCCTGAGCTGCTCTTCTTGATCTCTGCAGTCAGTGGGAGGAGCCTGAGCTGCTCTTCTTCTTCAGTTCAAAGTGTTTTCACACATTGAACTGTAATGATGGCTTGATCATTTTTTGCTGCCATTTCATGTTTGTGTTGTTGGCTGTGATGTCACCATGTTGTTTATATGATATAGTAAAATAAAAAGGTTGTACCTGAATCCAAATGGTAACTTCTAAGATCAACATAATTTTTTTATTTCTTTTTGAAACTACTTTTTATGGTATATGTTTATTCAATTCCATTAATAACTTTGCTTAGACAGATCAATCTGATTGGATGGTTGGAAAATAAATTTATTGACTAGTTGAATCACTTAAGTTAATCAGAAATGAAAGTTCATCTGAAGTGTTTTTGATTGAAACAAGCAAACAATCGTCTTAATATGAACAATTAACAGCCCAAAAATACGAATCTTAAGAAAATAAAAGTAGTCTCATTTTAAGAAAGATTTTCTTATTTTCTGACTTAAAAATTATATAAATAATCTTATCAAGAGGGTTTTCAAAAGCAAAATATTCCTTGTTTTAGAAAACGTGTTTTAGTTTACCAATACATAGATAATTTTTTTGTAAATTTAACCATTTTTATCTTTTTCCATAGCAGGCCTGTTTTTGCAGTGTTTTCCAGTCATTAATTATCCACCAAACTAAATAAACCAGAGTCATGAAGAAGTCAGAAGAAGTCTTACTGGATAAACATGGTGTAGGAAGGAGATACAATTTATTACTCTGTGATCATCTGGTGATCTGCTTCAGTCTTTTGTTCTCTTCTCAGAGCTCTGTGTTCAAGCAAAAAAAAAGTGATGTTGGGTGGGGGCATTTCTTCAAACTTAATAATCAATAATCATGATGATAGATATTTTTGAGAGTCTGTTCTAAAGGATTCTTCTGCTACAAACCAGTGTATTTTTACACTGTTATCATATCAAATGCATTGATAAACTACAAATGTTTGTGGATTTTGTTTTTCACTTTAAAAACAATCCAGATTAAAAATTCTGGTTCTATCCAAACTTGTTGAAGATTACTACAAAGGTAAAAATAATGGATTGGATTTATCTGCGCTTTTTCAGACGCTCAAAGCGCTTACAGTGTGTCCATTATTCATTCATACTTGGTGACTGTAACTACTGTTGTAGCCACAGCTGCCCTGGGGCAGACTGACAGAGGTGTGGCTCATACTCATTCAGACACCAGTGGAGCTGCACTGGAGGCAAGGAGGGTGACGTGTCTTGCCCAAGGACACAACAACAGTTGGCTGGGGGGAGCAGGGATTGAACCGGAGACCCTTCAATCATTGGACAACCTGCTCAACCGCCTGAGCCACTGCCACCCAAGATGTTTTTAATAAATGAGTGAATAATCTTTTTTATGGCGGACTTAATGTCATGGTGCTCCGGGGAATCTACTCCTCCTTTTCACCCGTCCTTTCTCTGCTCTTCCTCTCCAGATTGGACCCAGCTGTTAGCACTCACCTCCTCAGCACTACTGCTTCTTAAAAATGGTCTTCTCCAGTATTCACTGCCAGTTCATTTGGCCACTATGGTGCAGTTCTTGTTCTCATGTTACCTTGTAACCTGAATTTATATCTAGATCCTTGCTTTCTCATATACTCTCGTCAACCTCCTTGTCAACAGGATCTATCACTACTAGTGCCGACCTGAGTCCACCCATCTACTCCCTGTCTGGTTATGCCTGAGCTGTCGAACTTCAGCCAACCCACGACTTCACGCCACGCAGCCGCCACCATCATACTTCAAGACAAGCACCACCGGTCTGCTCAGAACGTAACTACGCATCGCTACAGAAACGGGGATTGCTTCACTCACCGTCTTGGACCACGTCCAGTTTCCACTTCCTCCTCCACTGGAACTCATGCTCCACCATCATCCCAAGGCATCTTCGTAGATTCCTCCATCGGCCACAGAACACTTCCCAGAATAACTGTTTCCCCACCTGAACAAAAAATCAATGACTAGATCCTTGTGTCGTGATCTTTCCTGGTTCCTGCATCTGGGTGTGTTTTCATTCCTCATAAATATGACACTCAACGTCCAAATAACAAGACTATAAAAACAGAATTCATACATTAACGGTACATTACATATTCATATAAAAATGCTAAAAACAACAGGCATAAAAAAATCCAAGTGGAAAGACATTACAATCTTGGAAACTGAAGGGGTTAAAAATGTGTCCATTCCCGTACCTCCAAACTTAACAGTGATTATTAGGAATGCTGTGCCTTATATTGGTGAGAGCTAAAATCATTTAATTCTCTGAGGCATTAAGACTAAAACCATTACTAAAATGTCTAAAAAGAGCCTGTGAAAACCAGCCCCAAGAAAACATCTCACTAGCACTGCATCACCATGGTCTTTTGAATAAAATCCACAGGGCATCATTATGAGCATCTTGTAACTTTTGCATGCTAGATGTCCTGTAGTCAATCCACAGGTGTGGCGTATATAAAACAGTGCAGTAATATTTAAAGAAAATAATTTTAACATGATCAGAACATGGATTAAACCTGTGCGCGAGAACGTCTGCTAGAGCATAGAAGAGAAAATTGTCTCTCATTAATTATATGACCAAGATATTTAACTTCATGACTAATAACTGAATGTGACTCCTAAAAAATAAATCAGAAAAATGATCAATGATCAAAACTGCTTTCAACAAAATTCACGTGTTTACTTGTTTAATTCATCACAGACCAATATTTACCAATATTGTTACAGTGAAAATTATCTGTTTTAACCCTCTTGATGCAAAAATGCTTCTAATCACTTCTGCTCCAAAGTCACTTTCATTTAGCAAAAACTTACAAGAAATAACTGAAGTATATTTTATTTTGATTGCTGTAAATAGATTAGTGCATGAAAGGGTTAAAGACATCAAATCTTCTTAAGATGACTTCCATATGTTTCTATATTTCATTATTGTCAGTAAACTGAACCCAGAAAAACTTTCTTTGACTTTAATGCTGATGACATTTAGTTTTTGGGTGCCCCCTTGTGGATGTTATGTAGTACTGTGTTGTTGCAGGTTTTTGTACAGAGTTTTGTTGTTTCCTGTCACTGTGGGCTGCACAGCACAGTAGTACACAGCAGAGTCTGTCACTGCAGCAGAGGAGATCTGCAGATTTATCAGTTTATCAGCATCTTTCACTTCATGAGAAAATCTAGGATCCAAACTCTGTAGTTTTTCTTCTGATCCTAAATGAGAGAAGAAGAACTCTGGAGGTTTTCCTGGAAACTGTCGATACCAAAAGAAAGAATCACTTCTTGAAAGTTTGGGATATTTGTAGGACAGAGAGACAGAAGTTCCTTCCAAAGTGGACTCTTCCTTCTTGACTGCAGGGAGTTCTTCACAGCTGACATCTAAAGGAAGAGAGAAGTCAGATCAGTGATGGACAAACATCAAATGCTGAAATGGATCTTTGAAAGAATCCCATCAACCTGTTCCAATGACTAGAAGCAGCAGAGTGAACACAGATGTCTGCACAGACAGCATGTTGGATGAAGCTGTTTGGCTTTTGTGTGTTGAACTGTGTTGAAAGTGGAAGTTTGTGTCTCTTCTATAGTTCACTAACAGCTCAGCTCCTCCCTCAATCTTTCCATATGCTCTTTCATCTGATCTTCCTCTTCTCTTTCCTCCTCTTAAGGGCGGCCGTGGTGGAGTGGTTGATCTCTGATTAGAAGATTGCAGGATTTATTGCCCGTCAAAGTGTTCTTGGGCAAGACACTGAACCCCACCTTGCCTCTGGTCTAAGGTTGGCGCCATTGTTCAGCAGCGGAGCCGCCATCAGTGTGTGAATGTGTGTATAAAAGGGACTGTAGCTGTAAAGCACTTTGGCCTGAGAGCAAGGAAGAAACATGTTTGGGGGTGGGGGGCCTGGGCTTGCTCCGGGGGGGGCCGGCACTTTCTGGCTCCTCTCTCTCTGTGTGGGGGTGGTGGTGCTGGGCCTGGGGTGTCTGCGCCTCCGGGGGTGGGGCCCCGGGGCTGGGTGGGCCTGGCCCCCTTGCTGGGGGGGGGTGGCGGGGGACAGCTGTTTCACCACCGGGGGACAGTCTATCATCTGTCCCCAACTTACCCCCTTCCTCATATAACCTTATAATAGGGTGAGGGGGTGGGGGGCTTGGCCTGCGATGAGCCTTGGGGGGGGGGGGTTTACTAGGTAGTGGCCCCCCTCCTGTGGTTGCCGTATGGAGTGGGCCCCCCCTCTTTCGGTTTTTTTTGCACCTTAGACATGTAGGGCCCTTGGTAGGGGGGGTGCTTGGACATCACTGCCAGCAAGCAGCAGATGTCCTCCTAGCACCCTACCCGCCAATTTTAACCGCACCTTAGACATTTAGGGCCCCTTGGTGGGGAGGGTGAGGGGACGTCACTGTGAGTAATCAGGAGATGTCCCCTTAGTGCCCTACCCGCCAATTTTAACTGCACCCCCCTTAGTACACACACCCCTCCCCCCTCAATATATACATCCCAACATAAACACACACACATGCACACACACACCCTTTCAAACACACATACACGCACACACATTTTGCAAGGAAGGTGGGACCTGGGTCCGTCTGTCCCCTGCCTCTTCCCTGGTGGGGGGTACGGGCCCCTTTGCAGCGGCGGCCGTGTCCCCGGGGTGCCGGCTTCCTGGGCCCGGCGGTGCTCTCTCCGCGCAGTGGGGGGGTTCACATTACATCTGAGCCGGGGGTGTCTGGTCCCTGGGGGGTGGGTTCTGGTCCTTGCTCCTGAGTGCTGGGCCCCGCCAAATTTCCAACTGTGGCCGAGCCTGGTCGGGCCATATTTACAACACCCCTTGTGGGCCCTCTTTTTTCCCCGGGGTTCCCCCCTCCTGGGCGGGGGCGGCGGGCCCCTGCCTCGCTCCTCCCTGGACCAACCGTGGGCCGGGCGGATGGCTGCCTGGAGTGCGGAGCGGGTCTCCCTTGGGGGGTCCTGGCTCGTACCTGGGGTTGGGGCGGGGGGGTGCCCGGAACTCCTGGGTGGTGGTGGGGTGCTCGTTTGGGGCTGTGGGCGTCCTTCTCCGGTGTGGCCCTGCGTTGGGTTCTCCCGGCGCGGCGGGGGGGCTGCTCTCCTGGTTGGGCTGGGGCGGCGCTCTCTTTCCCTCCGTGCGTCCCTCTACATTTGAACCTTACCATAATGATTAACAACCAGTAAACTTGTTGCTTTATGCTGCTTCATGGTCTTATCCCCCTTCCCCTCCTATTATCACCCCCTACCCCCCCTCTCTCTAACGTCCCTCTCTCTTCTTCCCCTCTTTCCTTTTCCATCCGGTCCAACACCAAAGATTTTCAAACATGATTGAAATTAATAAAGTTTGGCCTCAATTACAAAAGGGGTTTATTCAGACATACCTTTGGTTTGTCTGAAGATTAATAACCCCTCTTGTTAAAGTAAAATATGTCCAACACAAGAGGCCCTCAGCTCTCATCTGTCTGCCCAGCTGTTGGACAGGACAAGTTAAAAAAAAAAAAAAAAAAAGGAAGAAACATGTTCTATAAGTATAAACCATTTATCATTGCTGCACCTCACATGAGGTTTATCGAAGGGTTGTCTGGTTGCACAGTTGTTGACTCTCTCACCTCACTGAAAGAAGGTCCGGGTTTGAATCTGAGCTGGGACCTTTCTGTGGTTTCTGTGTGGAGTTTCCATGTTCTGCCTGTGCATGTGTTGGTTCCTTAATTACCACAGTCAATAAAACGTGTCATGGAATCAATGGAGTCTTTGATTTGCCTGTAGTTGTGTGTATATGTCATTTCTTTGAAAAAACAAATGTCACAGCTGACCATTTGTATTAAAATCCCATGTCAAAAAAAGTATTTCATAACTATTTTTTCAGGATCTAATCATTTAGATGCAAAATCTCCATGTAAACTGAATCCACTGAAAAATTATAAATACCAAAGTCACTTGGTGTGTTAAGCAGCAGACTGTGACATCACAGAAATCAAAGACATATGTGAAGTTGCTTAGCAACACACTTAGACAACAACATTTTAGTCGAGTTGAGAAAATATTCTGCAAAACACTGTCCAAGAAGTATTAGTAAGTCAGATTCCCGAGAAAATCTTTAGTTGCAGGTTTGAGTCGAAAAAATGCCAAAATTTAAACTTTGTTATAATATTTTAATTCATCCAGCTGTTTGAATAAAATGCCTCAACACATTGACATTTTAGATCTAATAATTCTAGCATTATTTAGTTGAAAAATCAAACTTTTTTGAGTTTTTGAGCCTGATATAAATGTAACATGTAGACATGTTCATCTGGGTACAAAAACATCAATCTGTGGCCTCATCATCCTCTCACGGTTCCTCAGGGTTCTATAATTTCACCTTATCTGTTTTCTGTTAGCTTAAAACCTTTGGACAGCACATCAGGAACATCAGTTCACATTTTAATGGTGATGATGGTCAGCCTTTGAGCGCCCTCTACAGGATGTTGTCTGTGCTCTGCAGGTTTTTGCACATAGTTCAATGTCAAAGTCAAAGTCAACTTTATTGTCTATTCTCCACATGTGCATCACATAGAATGAATTGAAATTCCGTTTCTTACTCTCTCATATCTGTTCAAAAGAAAAAAAAAAGAAAAAACATTATAAAATAAAACAAATAATTACAAAGAAAGAAAAGAAAGACATTTTACACAATTAGCTATTAGCTATTAAAGTGTGAGTGCACTTAAGGCAGTATCTCTAGGCAGTGGGGGAGGGGGAGTTTAATTTGAGCACTGTTCATGGGGGGATATGGGTGGTGGGTAGGTGGAGAGGGGAGAGGGTGTTTAGCCTCCCGATGGCCTGGTGTGTGAAGCTGTTTCTGAGCCTGGTGGTGCAGGAGCGGAGGCTCCTGTACCTCCTCCCCGAGGGCAGAAGGCTGAACAGGTTGTGTGCAGGGTGGTGTGTATCCTTGACAATTGTTAGTGCTTTGCGGGTGAGGCGGTTGATGTATAAGTCCTGCAGGGAGAGGAGTGGTTCTCCAATGATTCTCCTGGCTGTGTTGACTATGCGCTGCAGGGATCTCCTGTTGCTGTGTGTGCAGCTGCCCCCCCCCCCCCCCACCACCACCACCACACTGAGAGGGAGCTGGAGGGGATGCTCTCAATGGTTCCTCTGTGGAATTTGGTCAAGATGGCTGGTGAAGCACCTGATCTTTTTAGTTTCCGCATGAAGTAGAGACGTTGCTGACCTTTCTTTGCCAATGATGTGGTGTTGGCGGTCTAGGAGAGGTCCTCACTGATGTGAACCCCCAGGAATTTTGTGCTGCTCACTCTCACCTCAGCAGTACCGATGATCAGTGGCAGGTGTTGAGTGTGGCCCCTCTGGAAGTTGACAACAATCTCCTTTGTCTTGCTGACATTTAGCAGGAGGTTATTATCTCCGCACCATTTTGTCAGCAGATCTACGTCTTCCTTGTAGTTGGTCTCATCGCCCTTGGTGATGAGACCCACCTGAGTTGTTTCGTCTGCAAATTTCACAAGGTGGTTGGTGCTGTGGGTTGTTGTGCAGTCATGTGTCAGCACGGTGAAGAGCAGCGGACTACGCACACAGCCTTGGGGTGCCCCGGTGTTGAGAATGATTGTATTTGAGGTGTTGTTGCCGGCACGTACTGTTCGTGGTCTTCGGCTGAGGAAGTCCAGCAGCCAGTTGCAGATGGGGGTGTTAACACCCAGCTTGTCTAGTTTGCAAATGAGTTGCTGTGGTATTATTGTATTAAATGCAGAGCTGAAGTCTATGAACAGCATTCTCACATATGCGTCCTTTTTGTCTAAGTGGGTGAGAGCTGGGTGGAGAGCAGAACAGATGGCGTCCTCTGTGGATCGTTTGGGTCGGTATGCGAACTGAAAGGGGTCCAGGGTGGGGGGAAGGGTGGATATTTTTGTGTGACATGACTAGCCATTCAAAGCACTTCATGATGATGGACGTTAGTGCTATGGGGCGGTAGTCGTTGAAGCAGGATGGTGATGGTTTCTTTGGCACAGGTATGACGGTGGTAGCCTTGAAGCATGATGGGACGATGGCTTGCTCCAAGGAGATGTTAAAGATGTCTGTGAAGACATCCTTTAGCTCCTCTGCGCAGTCCTTCAGCACAGTCTGGGATATTCTCTGGACCCACAGCTTTCCTTGGGTTGATGGTCGAGAGTGTACTCTTCACGCTGGCAGCTGTCAGGTGCAGAGTTTGGTGGTGGGGGAGTGGGGGCGTTTTCTGTGGGTGTGTGCTGTTTAGTCCTTCAAAGCGTGAAAAGAAGCTGTTCAGGTTGTTGAGAAGGGGGGTGTTGTTCTCACAGCTCTTGCAGAATTGTAGTCTGTGAGCTTTGCAGTTTCCTGTCACTGTGGGCTGCAGAGCACAGTAGTACACAGCAGAGTCAGACACATGAAGCTTCTGGATCTTCAGAGGAACTGATCTGGGTTCTGAATCCAGACTGGATGAAAATCTCTCCTTGAAATCTTCTGCTCCTTGATCTCTTCAGTTCAGTTTGCTGCTAAACAATCATGTCAGTGTTGTGTTGATGTCAGACAAACAGAGTTGTGTTCATACCGAGACTCACAGCAGCCAGCAGCACAGAGATGAACAGAGGCTTCATGTCTGCAGTGTTGAGGAACTAAGAGCTGCAGAGAGTAGGAAGTAGCTGAGATCTCTTTTTAGTCTTCATTAACATTAAGCTGGTGGATGAGGAGGCGGAGCCTGATCACAGTGACAGAGCTCGTTCACTGTCAGTCTGAATTTTGTTTTCTAATTAAAGAAAATTAGACATTTTCACAAATAAGAAGGAAATATAATTCATATTTCATCCAACCAGAACATCTGAATGACAGAAGAAAATGTTTGTTTCCTTGATTTTGTTCAGACAGCTTGAGCAGCGTCAGTCTTCAGTCCTTAGAAGATTACTGCATCAAATTCACGTCAGTCTCCTCTCTTTAGACGCACATCAAAGTTTCTGCTCAACGCTTGTCCAAAAATGCGTTTAGAAACTAGATGCTCCTGATCAGTGTGGGAGGAGCTACTGTCACAAGTTTTGCCTCATCGCTGCATGAGAGCATTAACTGTAAACTTTATTTGTAAAACAGTTTTTATACTCAAGTAACACAAAGTAAACACATTTTGTGTTATGGTAAAAACATTTTTCAATTTAAAAGCCAAAATCAAAAACAAAACCTTCACCCTCAAAGTTTAATAGCCTATATTATTTCTGACATTGTAGTTTTGTGCGTTGACACCATAAAGGAGTTGCAGGGGCTTCAGGATTTAAATTTTATGAATTTTGAGTTAAATCTCTAAAAAAAAAAAAGTGCCCCTGGAAGGAAACAAGGTCATCCTGAGTCTTCTCTGACCACCTATGGTAGAAGTACTAAACACCTCACTACCAAGGTATATCCAGTATTATTGATACTTTTTTTCTTTCTTTGACATTTTTATAATGTTTCTTTACTTTCACTCACTTTTGTTGTATGTTTTCTGATTTGTATGTATTTTAATCTCTTACTTGTCTTAGATTTTTATTTAAAAAAAGTAATATTATGAATACTAACCACCATATAACCCCCAAATGTTATTATAAATTCATTTTTACAAATTAAATCACTGACATAAACACAAACATTGGGGGTGGGAGCTGATAAGATTTTCTTCCACCCAATTATTTCTCGGTCACTTTATCACTTTCTATATCTAATGCTCTTGAAAGCTTTTGATTGTGTTTTAAAGTAAAATTAAAAAGATTGGTTGATCGATCGATCAATATCAAATGTTAGACATGCGTTTCCTCACAAAACAAAACTTAAAATGCAACAACCAAGAGGCATTTATATCATGTAATAGAGATCCCCTTAGTGATAGCATTTTATTATTGTGTCTTTACTCTGCAAATATTTGTACAGAGTTTTGCTGTTTCCTGTCACTGTGGGCTGCAGAGCACAGTAGTACACAGCAGAGTCAGACACATGAAGCTTCTGGATCTTCAGAGGAACTGATTTGTCTTTGAGTTCAGCATCAAATCTGTCTTCCTTGAACTCTGGAAAATTTTCTTTTGTTGTTGAAAAACGTTTCAACATGTACTTTGGGTAACTGTTCACTTCTTGTTTGTACCAGAACAAATAGGCATATGTAGCAGCAGTCTCAAAGCTACAGTTGAGTGTAAGAGAGTCTCCTTCAGCAGCAATGACTTCTCCTCCTGGTTGGATCACTTTGTCTTCTCCTTTACACTCTGAGGAAGAACAGAACATACAGAGGAAGAGATGAATCAATAAAGATGATTGATTAAAGGACAACAATCAGCAGCTTTAACAGCTCTTAATGTACAGCTCAGTAATGTGTTGAAGTGTTTGAAGAGGAAACATGTTGATCTTTGTGTCTTACCAAAGAAAAGAGCAGCAAAAAGAATCCACAGCCAATGTTCCATCTGTACAACAAGGTTTCAATCAACAGGAGAAACTAGCTGATGTTCAACATTCACTCTGACAATTGTTCTCTTCACAGCACCACTTCTATTGAATGAATGTTGAACACAGAGCTGAAGGAGAGCCCCGCCCACTTCACTATGTCGCCCTCTAGTGGAGGAAAGAAGCTGTATTCAGCTGATGAGGAAAAGGTGAGTAATGTTCTTCATGTCTTCTGGCAGAAAGATGAACACAGATAATGTCAGACAGTTGTAGGTAGATTGAAGTCTGTTTTGATACTAAACTGAATCACATATGCACTGATGAGTCTTTAGTGCAGAAACTAGTGGAAGGTTTATGTGGAACCTGGAAGCAGGTTTGTCAGTGACATGCATTTTCAGCATTTAATGATGGAAGTGAAACTGTGTTGCCCTGTAACCCTTGTGCTATCTTAGGCACTTTAACGTTGGGAGTTGGGTCATCTAGACCCACTAGACAGTGCTCTGAACCTTTTTTCTTCAATGATTTGTGATCTTCACTGGTGTCCATGGATTACATGAAATCTTTCCACCTTTATCCACCTTTTTCATGGTAGGAATAACACGTCAATGGAAGGGTGGGGTCATCTAAGATAGCACAAGGACATATCTAACACATGTAGAAAGCTGTTCTAAAAAAACTTTTTTTCTCTTCAGTTTTTAACTAAGAAATAAAAGACATTTGAGATTCAAAATGCTAAAATGTTAGCAGCAA
This sequence comes from Oryzias latipes, assembly GCF_053564925.1. NCBI lineage: Eukaryota > Metazoa > Chordata > Actinopteri > Beloniformes > Adrianichthyidae > Oryzias > Oryzias latipes. The sequence continues at coordinate 15,438,221 of NC_136253.1, read as the reverse complement.
ACATTGTTATGAAAAAAGTCATGATCATGAGACTGTAAACAGAAACCAATTTTTGAAGTTTTTTTTTTTCCAGTCTTGGTTTTGGTATTCCCTCAAATCTTCTGTCTCACTATTAAAACATTTTAGTTTTTGATTCTGTTCATGGTTATAAAAAAACCAAAAACCTGTGTTGACTGTAGCAACAGAAACACTTTATTGTACATACAGGACATATTGTACATACAAAGATATAGAACGTAAAAAAAATAATCTTTTTGGAAAAAAGTGTGAGAGCTGCAGACATTCAGATTTATTCAGCAAATAGCATCTGACATTTGAAGGTAACAGCAGACACTGCAGCTGGTTTAAGTGAGTTTATGTGGAAAAAATAAAGGAAAGTGTTTGAGACAGAACTAGACAAATGAAAATTGTTCACAAGTCCTGAAACTGAAGTCTGCATGTGAGACTTAAGTGCAAAAAAAAATAATGAGAATCTTTGGATATTTCATTTGTTGAATTGTATTTTGGAAAGTCAACATTAATATTGTATTTGATCTACATTTGTGTCTGAAAATCACTGCTATGACATTGTAATGGTTGCCACTACAAATCAGTTTCTGACCATGCACAGCTGTCCATGAGCTCCATGAGCGCGGAGGAGCAAGCGATCTCGTATGATGGATTATCTTTCCCAGCTCGGATTTTTTTCCCCATAACGTTCGACAGAGTATATTATCCCAAAGAGCTTGGATCGTCCAATACGAGGATCAGCGGCTTCATTGACGGGTGGAATGGGGTCCAGCGAGTGAGGCAGAGCGGCCTCCCCCCAAACGTGTGAGATTGTCATACACTCATTTTCTTCCAGAACATTTTTCATCTTTCATTTGTTGTTTCACAACAAATGAAACATTATAAAAGTATATTTGGATCATCATATTTTACTCAACACAGAACTTCCGATCTGTTTAAAAGAACCACAATAGATGATAGAAATAATAAAAGTAAATAAAACATTGTGTGTCTGCTCATAAGTCCATTTCTCTTTAATATTCCAGCTGCTCAGACTCTTAAAGAAGCAAACAGTCATTCTGTGACAGTGATGCAGACAGCTGAACATCTCTGTGGCTTCAGTGCAGACATGATTTAAGCCATTGTGGATGGATGAGCTAGTTAGGTTGCTGCACAGGTACAGTCTCTCCCATCCTGGGCTTGCTGATTACTGACGCTGATGAGCACCTCTCGCTTCTTAACAGATAGTTGTTAATACTTCCATTTCAATTACTTAATAACTGTTATTTTAAAATATTCACTGATTTTTTTCTGCTCAGATCATGACTTAAATTGAACTTTACAAACATACATTTATAAATTGATTCAAGATATTAAATTCTGCACAATGTCAACAATGTAAACCGTATTAATAATGTTGGAGCACTTTGAAGCTTACATCACAAAAACTTTGTGTAAGAGTATTACAATAAATGTAAATTACTATAATAATTTTTATGTAAGAGTCTAGAATTTGTGCAACGTAGTGTGAATTTAGTCTCTTATGGTCTCTCATTGACGCTGCCTCTCCTTCTGCTGAAAATCCATGTTCTTTCAAAAGCAAACACATTTTAGTAAAAGATTGTGTTTAAAAGATGTTTACATATCTTGAGCATAAAAATATTAAATATAATATTTTCCTCCTAATCATAGTTTTCCTCCTAATTACAGTTTGGATTTGATGATGGTCTTGGTGTGAGGATTGAGTACTTTAGTCAGGCTTTTGGTCCTTGTTTAGGTGCTCTTTGCTGTTCTCCTTTATCAATCACACCAGGTTTAGGTTAGAAATGATCCACGGCTGTATTGATGTGTTGCAGTTTTCCTTAGTTGCTTTGGTTCATTTCTCACAAAAGTTTTAAACTTTGCACCATGTTTCTCAAAACAATAAGTGCAAACTGCAAAACATGGTATATAACCTGCAAAAGCGAGTCACTTTCTCAAAATGGAGTTAATTGCACAAAAGCCAGTTCCTTAATCAAAATGAATAAATAGATCTTCAAAAGCAAAAATAGATCTTCAAAAGCAAATATTTATGTCAGTGAAAGTGTAGTGTCGTCAAAATGACATGTTCCGACTCCATCAAATCAAAAAGTTTGAACATGTTGGGACGGATTTCTCTAAAAAGTGATCCCCATGTCATAAAGTGAAGACAGCTGTGGATGACATTTAGAAAATTAGAATACAATAAAAAGACATTGAATATGCAATTTCACTGCTCAGTCAAAAGGAGTACTATAATACAAGATTATCTTCTTTACTCTTACATTAAAGCACACTATGCCAGAAAAATCTGAGCTACAGTTGTAGAAAATTGTAAATTTAAATGTAAAAGGTTACCAGGTCATGTCCCAATGCAAACCTGTATGACTATGATAGTACAGAGCAAATTAGTTTGTGCTCAATAATCCTAAATTATAATTTGCTCACCTGATTTCTCAAGGAAATCTGAAGTCTGTCCCCTGTCTCTGTCAGGAATATAACCAGTAAAATCTTAATTATTTTCTTTAGCAAACACTTTTTTTAGCTGACACTGAACTGGAAGATAAGAAGTCATTTATAAAAACAATTCATTTTTCATCTTTTTTCAATTATAAACACCATTAACTACGGTGGCCAAGAGGTCCAACACACGCTTACATTTAAGATACAACAACAAATCCCAGTACAAATGAACAAATACTGAAACACAGCAGCAAATCCTGGTGCAAATTACCAAACTACAAAAAACAACTTCATTACAAATAACCAAATCCAGAAACATAACAATGAAAATAGAGACAAAACTTCTAACAGAAAGGGACGTTCACACGGTTCACATTACACCTGAGCCGGGGGTGTCCGTGTCCCTGGGGGGTGGGTTCTGGTCCTTGCCCCTGAGCGCTGGGCCCCGCCAAATTTCCAACTGTGGCCGAGCCTGGTCGGGCCAAGTTTACAACACCCCTGGTGGGCCCCCTTTTTCCCCGGGGTTCCCCCCTCCTGGGCGGGGGCGGCAGGCCCCTGCCTTGCTCCTCCCTGGACCAACCGTGGGCCGGGTGTGTGGCTGCCTGGAGTGCGGAGTGGGTCTCCCTTGGGGGGGCCTGGCTCGTACCTGGGGTTGGGACGGGGGGATGCCCAGAACTCCTGGGTGGTGATGGGCTGCTCGTCTGGGGCTGTGGGCGCCCTTCTCGGGTGGGGCCCTGCGTTGGGCTCTCCCGGCGCGGCGGGGGGGCCGCTCTCCTGGTTGGGCTGGGGCGGCGCTCTCTCTCCCCCCGTGCCTCCCTGTTCTCTGGCTCACGGCGGTCCTGCTGGCCCTGGCCTGGGTGGCGGATTGGGTCGCCCGGGGGGCGGTTGTTCCTTGCCTGCTGCCTTGTGGCGTTGGGGGGGGTTCCGGCTGCCGCTGCTGCTGCAGCGGGGGTCTTGAGGTGGGGATGGCTGGGCACTCCTTCCTTCTTTTCACATTCCACCGTCCATTTTAGAAAAACATAAACACTCACCTGAGCACAGGTGTTAGCTCACCTTTGCACTAATAGTTTGCATGATTGAATAAATGAAATATTTCACACTAGTTGGTTTAAAGGCATAAGTATGCGTGTGTGAACACTATCTGTTTTGGGTACATGTTGGCATGTGAACATTTTTTCAGCCAGCAGGTGTGTTGATAACATTTGAGTGTGTGTGTGGGCAGGCCCCGCCCTTTTAGTACTACATTTGAACCGTACCGTAACGATAAACAACCAGTAAACTTGCTGCTCTATGCTGCTTCATGGTCTTACCCCCCCCCCCCTCCTATTATCACCCTTACCCCCCCCTCTCTCTAACATTCCTCTTTCTTCTTCCCTTCTTTCCTTTTCCGTCCAGTCCAACACCAAAGATTTTCAAACATGATTGAAATTAATAAAGTTTGGCCTCAATTACAAAAGGGGTTTATTCAGACACACCTTTGGTTTGTCTGAAGATTAATAACCCCTCTTGTTAAAGTAAAATATGTCCAACACAAGAGGCCGTCAACTCTCATCTGCCTGCCCAGCTGTTGGACAGGACAAGTTAGAAAAAAATAAATAAATAAAAAAAAATAACAGAAAGGGACGTAACATAGAAAATAACGTGATTTTTTTTATGTGGACATTTTTTTATTGTATAACTACAACAAAAATTACAACAACATTTAGCAGGGTAAAGTTTTTGCATCACATCCGGTAGTAAGGGTATTCCCTTTGCGTTAGCAGCTGCTCCCTTTGTTAATTGTTTCTCCATCTTTTGCTGTTGTGTTTTGCACTTGCCGGCCAGCCGGCCAGAAAATGCTGGTTTTACAGGAGAGGAATACAATTTATCGCAGTTTAAATCGCCGACCGTGATCGCTATGTGCCAATCATAATCCCCCCCCCTTAAGTGAAAATAAAAGCTGTTTAAAAAAACAACTATAAATTACAAAAATTCCCACTCACCCCTGAGTTGTTATGAATTAAATATTTAAACATTGACAAAACAAAAAAATTTAGAGCATCAGACATTAAAGGGGTTCATTTGAAGGAGGGGGAAACAAGATTTTAACATTGGAGTCTATGGGAAGTTCATTGAAAGCGCCAGCACATCCAGTCATTTGAGGTATGGTGCTTTTAATAACTTCCTGGTTGATTTCAGCCCCCCCTCCTCCCCAAGTTACTGCTTGTGTATACTCAGTAGGTTCAGAAAATCAATTTTGTATCACTTTATATAGATGTTTATTGGTTGATGTGGATCATCTGCTCATGTGAATCCTCCCACAGTGTTTCATCGGCAGCTGTAACCACAGAGACTCTGATCAAACAGGAATGAACAGAATCCATCTGATATGAAGCTGTGCTTTGAAAACCACTTCCCTCCTCTTTGAAGAGTAGTCCCATATCTGTCTTCAGGTTTTTGTACAGCCTCTTCTACAGTTTGGATCACTGTGCTCTCTCTAGAACACAGTAGTAGAGAGCTGTGTCTGCCAGGGTTAACTCTCTGATGATCAGTTCAGTTGATGTGACTGTTGTTCTGGATCCATATTTATCTGGGATATTTTCAGCTGTGGAACTTTTTGCTCCTTTCAACAGAATAAACTGAGGAGCCTGAAGGTCAGAATCATGTTTGTACCAATAAAGCAAAGGATAGCTTCTATCTGTCTGATAGTTACATTTCAATGTAACAGATTTTCCTTCAGTTCCTGTAAGTTGATCTTGATCAGGAGAGATTGAGTCTCCAGCTGTGAGTCCTGGAAAAAGTGGAGAAAATGAAGCCATTAGATGAATGAGATGATGAGTTGATGCAGCAGCTTCAAGCAAACTTGAATCTCTGTTCTTAAACTCACCTAGAATGTGAGACAGAAGCAAAAATAGGTAAAGCAACATGTCTTTGGAGTTCTTGAAGCCACACAGACAGCAGATGAACTCTGTTCTTCCACTGCAGCTCAATGAGGGAGAAATAATGTCACTGGATGATGTGAAGTTCAGTGGGCGGGGCCAAAGAGCTCTTTTTTAAATCAAACTTTATTTATAGATTTCAGTTCAATTCAACCAATCAAAGAGTTTAGTCCTTTCACAGCAGTTCTATCTCTGATCTTTACTACTTCGTTTTCTGTTTGTCTTTAATTCAACGGCTCAACAATCAGTGCTTTCACAGTGTGCGTCGCCCTCTAGTGGATGTTGTGTAGTATTGTGTTTTCTCTGCAGGTTTTTGTACAGAGTTTTGTTGTTTCCTGTCACTGTGGGCCTCACAGCACAGTAGTACACAGCAGAGTCTGTCACTGCAGCAGAGGAGATCTGCACATGAAACTCCTGTTTCTGTTTGTCGTGTTTCACTGAGAACTTCTCTGTTTCTTCTGAATATTCTTTAATCACAAACTGTGGAGATGAACTGGACTTCTGTTGGTACCAGAAGAAAATCTGGATAGAACCAGAATATTTGCAGGAGAGAGTGACAGTGTCTCCTTCCAAAGCCATCAGTTCATCTTTCAATGGTTTCAGTAAATCCTCAGAGGATCCTGGAAACAACAAAGATAGATTTCATCATGACATTTGGATTCTAATCTTTAATCTGACTTTTATCATCTCAAAGTAAATCAGTTCAAACATCTCCAGATGTTTCTCCTGTCCATCATCTCCTTTTCCATCTGCATCTTTTGATGACTTACCAGTTTTAAAGGAGACCATCATCATCCAGATGAGAAGCAGCAACATTCTTTTCACTGGTACTGAATGAAGAACAGAGAGAACACAGCAGCTCTTCAGCTCCAACATGAAGCTTCATGTTCTGCTGTGAAGCTCCTCCTCCTCCTGCTGTGGTTTGTTTCTGTGGAGCAAAGCCAGGAACAAAAAGTTTCTAATGCAGGCAGGAGCAAGAAGTACTACTAAAAGAGAAATCACAGGAAGTGGGTCCTTGTTTGACTTCCAGGATGTGGTTCTTTTAAAAACAAACTGATCTGGGTCTCATATTCTCTTTAGACGTCTGCAGCATACATGGATCATTCCAGTCCAGGTTAGAGTGAAACTTCTTGACTAGAAATCCCAGGATTGGTTCTCTTCTGCCCACTAGTTCCCAAATTTCTATTAATTTCTTTAACAGAACTTCCTCTTCTGCTCACCTGACGTCCAGGGAGGGATGGAGAAAAAGAGAGCTGTTTACTGGTGGCATTCCTCTTTATCTCTCTATTTCTAAGCGGTACCTGAGATCAAGATCACCCTTTAACCTTAAATTTCTGCAGTCTCCTGCTTTCATTTTATTTGGGTTTTACTTTTGTTCTTTCTCTCTTTCAGAGACCCTCAGTGTCTTGAACTGTTGCATCTGAGATCTGCTTTTTAAAATGTGGGGGGGCTGGTGCTTTTTAAATGTTGTTTTCTGAGTATGTTTTACCTCTGTTATTCTTTTCGGTTACGGTAAACCTGGTTTCAGTTTCCATGAACACATCTGTACATCTGCACTGTAGCTTTTTTGTTTATGTCAGATGTCACAGGGAGAGGGAGTTGTCCATCCTGCACATTAATGTTCACTTGGTGAAAAAACATGATAATGTCAACCTGAGATTGAAACCATAAAGGTTTTTTTCAGCAGTTTCTTCACCCATGATTTTGTTTTGTCTCTATGCATTTAGCACATTGTGCACTGATGCAGCAGGTCAGATAAAATACTCTCAGCTGTCAGGCACTGATCTAAAAAGAGTAGTATTTATTCTGGACTTATTGTCAGAGTTTATGTTTGTCTTAAATCATCAGGAAGAATGTTCCAGATTTCAACTGCATGAGACTGAAACTTCATTGTATTCAGGAGGTCTATTCCTGAGATTCTTACAGTTCCACTTGGTTCATGTCAACATGTCAGAGATGTACTTTGTGTTAAACCTTGGAGAGCCGTTTAAGTCTCTTCTCTGAGTGACAAGAAGCCAGTTCAAAGACCTGAGGACAGGGCTGATGTGAATGTTCTTCCTAGTTTTAGTCAGGACCCAAACAGCAGCGTTCTGGATGAACTGCAGCAGCCTTAAAATACAGTGGTCCCTCACCATAACGTGGTTGACTTTTCAGAAGATGTTAAATTATGATTTTTTTTAGAGGGAAATGTTGCCCAATTTTTTTTTTTTGAAATGCATTGTGTTCTGCCTCCTGATTGGCTGTAGACCACCATCAATCAATCTTCTCCATGACATGTCTCTGGTACTGACCAAAATGTGTTCAGTTTTTCAAATGCACATAAATCTTCATAATCAGATATCTGGTTTTGTTATAAAATACTAGACTTACTTTTCTACGAACATTAGAGCCTTGAGAATTTAAACAAGAGAGAAACGTGGAAAAAGGTTCATGAATGTCTGAGAAAAGTGTTCAAAGAGTGAAGCAAGCAGTTTTACAGCCTAAACATTTATAGTAATTGGAAAAAATAAAACTGACCATACAGACTTTGTCTATTGATGATTATTTTTAGAATGTAAGCTCTCTTGCCACAATGAGAAGGCCCTGGTTAACCCTCAGAGAAAGAAACTGATGTGTGTCACCACTTCACTTTCTGAGTTTCTCTGGATCAAATATTATTATCTCAATCTGTCTGTGTTTCTCTGCAGAAAATTGTTCTGAATTCACTCACTCATCTGTTGGAAACAAAAACAGACCGATTCCACTGATCCATATTCACCTGCTGTGACTAAAATGTAAACCTGAATATCATCTGCATAGTTTTGGAGGGACAGCACACTTATATGGAAGCTATTCTGGAGCATAATTAAAAATAAGTCAAAACCACAAATGCTTTTTCAGTTTCAAAATGAAGCTGCATTTTTTTGACTCAAAATGAAAATGTAAAAGCAATCCGCCAAAATGCTTTTTCATTTTCTTCTTCAACATCGCTCATTCTGTCACTTAATTAAAATGATAATGAAAATGGTATTTGACATTTCATTTTCAAAAGGTTCTCTGGTAAATGTGTAGCAAAATTCATTTAGAAATGTCTAATTTGACCATTTAAATGGATTAACAGAAATACTTTTTTCATTTTCAAAATGTAACTGCATCAAATGACTCAAAATTAAAAAGAAAAATCAATCCTTCAAAATGCTTTTTCCTTTTCTACTTTAAAAACGCTTATTCTGTGCCATAATTAAAACGAAAATGAAAAGAGGGGATTGCATTTTCATTCTCACATCCACCCTGCGAATAGTGTAGCATAATTCAATCCCACTCAGCATTTCCAGAGGGGAGGCGGGGCGATGACGTCAGTGCTTTCTCCGTGTGTCTGGCTGCTAAGAGACACAGACACACCAGGAGCAGTCTGGCTTTGTGTTATAAGGTTCCATTTGTGCCAAAAATATAAAAATACGTTTTTGCGTCCACTGCGTCCACTCTATGTTTTGGGTCCAAAGTCTATTAAACAAGTGCATTGAACATTTGTTCATGGTATGTACTACTAAGCAATATTTTCTGCATACCCATGCTTCTTTGCTTATTACTTTCTATTTACTCTGAGACAAGAAAAGACAGAAGAGAGAATAATGTCTGACTCCTCATCTCTGTTGGTGACTTGGATGCTTACATTGACAGGTAAGAAATTTAACAGAGATTCACTTATTTTTGAGAAAACGGAGATAGGAAGAGACTAGTCCAGTTTTCAACGACCAGAACAGAAGCCACAGTTCTCTTCTCTGGAACTTCATCATGGACTTTATATGGATGAGTTTCATTATTTCATTTCATTATGTTTCACACGAAGTTTGTGGATTTCCTCCACAGAAGTCACCAACAAACATTTAGCCACAGCTTTGGAACTAAACGTCAATACTGGAGGATTGGAACAAGACCCACTCAAACTCAGTGACCCCTGCCTTCTTTAGGATGTGGCTGAAACCTTTCTAGACATTTTAGTTAAAGATTTGTCTGAAATTCTCCACCAAATGCTTCCAGCAGACCCTCTAAACACGTTTGGGCCTGCATGTCTCTGATCAAACTCACCACCAGATGGTCATTAGCTCACAGCTTAGCCTCTCTATTCACTCAGGGGTCCAGAACAACAAGCTGAAGGTCACATGATGTCTTTAATGTTTCCTTTCTTTTAAGATACAATCAACTTACCTGGGGTGGGGCGTGAGGATGCCCAGAACTCCTGGGTGGTGATGAGGCGCTCGTCTGGGGCTGCGGGCACTCTTCTCGGGTGGGGCCCGGCGCTGCGCCCTCCTGGCGCAGTGGGGAACTGCTCTCCTGGTTGGGCTGGGGCTGCGCTCTCTGTCCCTCCGTGCCTCCCTGCTCTCTGGCTCTGGGGGCCTCGGGGCGGTCCGGCTGGCCCTGACCTGGGTGGCGGATGTGGTCAACCGTGGGGGCGGTTTTTCTCTGCCTACATCCGAGTGACGTTGGGGGATTTCTTGCTGCCGCTGCTGCTGTGGCGGGTGTCTTGGTGTGGGGATGGCTGGGAACTCTCCCTCCTTCTTTTCACAATCCATCATCCAATTTAGAAGAACATAAACACTCACCTGAGCACAGGTGTTAGCTCACCTTTGCACAAACACTTTGCGTGATTGAATTAAATATTTCACACTAGTTGATTTGAAGGCATAAGTATGCATGTGTGAACAATATCTGTATTGTGTACATGTTGACATGTGGACATTTTTGCTGCCAACGGGTGTGTTTATAAAATTTGAATGTGTGTGTGGCAGGCCCCGCCCCTTCTAGATTTGTATTACATCTGAACCTGACCATATTGATAAACAAGCAATGCTGCTTCATGGTTTTACCCCCCCCTCTCTTATGACCACCCTTCTACCCCCCCAGCCCCCCCTCTCTAACATCCCTCTCTCTTCTTCCATTCTTTCCTTTTCCGTCCGGTCCAACACAAAAGATTTTAAAATATGAATAAAATTAAAGTTTGGCCTCAATTACAAAAGGGGTTTATTCAGACATACCTCTGGTTTGTCAGAAGATTCATAACCCCTGTTGTTAAAGTAAAATATGTCCAACACAAGAGGCCTTCAGCTCTCGTCTGTTGCCTAGCTGTTGGACAGGACAAGTTAAAAAAAATAAAAATACAGATACAATCAGTTTTTGGAAAAGTCTGTCATTTAGCAGAAGAATGAATTCACTCTTGGTTTTGTTTGTTTTTTTCTCAACAGCAGCAAGTCCACTGATGACAGTGATGGAGGTCAGAGATGGAGATGAAGTCTCTTTAACTTGTACAGGTGGAAGAGATTTCCATGATGGATGTAAAAGTGTGACTTGGATCTATGATGATTCAACAAACACAGTAACTCTGTTTGAACATGGAAAGATTCACAAAGATGCTGGATCTAAATCAGACAGACTGGATCTCTCAGAGGACTGTTTTCTGGTTCTGAAGAAGATCACAGCTGAGGATGAAGGTCGATACTCCTGCAGACTGTCCAGACCCTTCAGATCAAAACTCACAGATGTTGTTCGTCTGACTATCATTGATGGTGGGTTCCCATTCTCATATCTGAATCTCTGTCATCATCAGAGCTGAAGACATCCTTAGTTTGATCTTTCTGGATGAATGAATGGAATCAAACGTCTGATTTGTCCTTTTTTGGAAAAGGAAGCAACCAGTAAAACACCCTGGTGGAGCTCAGAAACTCTGCTAACATCAAATACAAGAACATCTGCTGAAGGAAACCAAAGTCCTGCAGGTTTGTTAGGAAATATCAGACAAATATGTGATGATGAGGAGGGCAGAGGAGTTGTTCATAATTCTGTGTGAATGATGGAGAAAATGTTGAGAATGATGGGATTGTGTTTCCACGTTCTTCCTGTAGGATCTTCTATGTTCCTGTGGGCTTAGCAGTTCTCTCTGTCATCACTGTGTTGGTCATCATGAAGACAAGAACAAGCATTAATGTCAGCAAAACACACTTAGCACTTGTGCAAAAAATATTAAGTGTAGCTAGAATGAAATCCATGATTTTTTTCACTGTACAATAATGGATTTTTTTCAAGCTTTTAATGATATTTATGACATAATTTTAGTGGTTGATGTGGATCATCTGCTCATGTGAATCCTCCCACAGTGTTTCATTAGCAGCTGTAACCACAGAGACTCTGATCAAACAGGAATGAACAGAATCCATCTGATATGAAGCTGTGCTTTGAAAACCACTTCCCTCCTCTTTGAAGAGTAGTCCCATATCTGTCTTCAGGTTTTTGTACAGCCTCTTCTACACTTTGGATCACTGTGCTCTCCGTAGAGCACAGTAGTAGAGAGCTGTGTCTGCCAGGGTTAACTTTCTGATGATCAGTTCAGTTGATGTGTCTGTTGTTCTGGATTCATATCGTTTATCTGGAATATGTTCACTTGTGGAACTTTTTGCTCCTTTCCTAAGAATAAACTGAGGAGCCTGAAGGTCAGAATCATGTTTGTACCAGTGAAGTTCAGGATAGCTGTCATCTGTCTGATAGTTACATTTCATTGTAACAGATTTTCCTTCAGTTCCTGTAAGTTGATCTTGATCAGGAGAGATTGTGTCTCCATCTATGATTCCTGGAAAAAGTGGAGAAAATGAAGCCATTAGATGAATGAGATGATGAGTTGATGCAGCAGCTTCAAGCAAACTTGAATCTCTGTTCTTAAACTCACCTAGAATGTGAGACAGAAGCAAAAAGAGGTAAAGCAACATGTCTTTGGAGTTCTTGAAGCCACACAGACAGCAGATGAACTCTGTTCTTCCACTGCAGCACAATGAGGAAGACATAATGTCACTGGATGATATGAAGTTCAGTGGGCGGGGCCAATGAGCTCTTTTTCAGTTCATCTCAACCAATCAAAGAGTTTAGTTCTTCAACAGCAGCTCTGTCTCTGATCTTTACGGCCGGCTTCATTTCTCTGCTGTCTTTCTCTTTATTTCAATGACTCAACAATCAGAGCTTTCACAGTGTGTGTTGCCCTCTAGTGGATGTTGTGTAGTATTGTGTTTTGTGTGCAGCTTTTGTACAGAGTTTTGTTGTTTCCTGTCACTGTGGGCCTCACAGCACAGTAGTACACAGCAGAGTCTGTCACTGCAGCAGAGGAGATCTGCAGATTTATCATTTTGTCGTCATCTTTCACTTTGTGAGAAAATCTAGGATCCAAACTCTGTAATGTTGCCTTTGATCCCAAGTGAGAGAAGAAGAACTCCGGAGGTTTTCCTGGAAACTGTAGATACCAGAAAAAATAATCACTCGTTGATAGTTTGGGATATTTGTAGGACAGAGTGACAGAAGTTCCTTCCAAAGTGGACTCTTCCTTCTTGACTGCAGGGAGTTTTTCACAGCTGACATCTAAAGGAAGAGAGAAGTCAGATCAGTGATGGACAAACATCAAATGCTGAAATGGATCTTTGAAAGAATCCCATCAACCTGTTCCAATGACTAGAAGCAGCAGAGTGAACACAGATGTCTGCACAGACAGCATGTTGGATGAAGCTGATGTTTGGCTTTTGTGTGTTGAACTGTGTTGAAAGTGGAAGTTTGTGTCTCTTCTATAGTTCACTAACAGCTCAGCTCCTCCCTCAATCTCTCCATCTGCTCTTTCATTTGTTCTTCCTCTTCTCTCTGCTCCTCTTCTTTCATGATTAGTCTTCTTCTTAAAGGTTGGATTTTCTTCACTGATGGAAACTCAAAGACTTTAGTTTTTGACATGTCAGTTCCGTAGAAAGAATTTTTCAAAATGTCTTTAATAGAATAGAATAGAATAAACACAAAGAAAAAAGTATTTTACGATCTTTCATTTTCCTAACTACTCAGTGTTTTATCAGGGCCTGTTTGGATGAGCTGATATCCTGGAGATGGTAAATGATTTTGGATCAGTTAATGAGGGCAATTTCCCACGCCACACTTCTCCATCTCCCACGGCACTAGTGCCGCGGCACACTGGTTTAAAAACCCTGATCTAAATTAATCAAATAGTTTAGTTCTTCCACAGCAGCTCTGTCTCTGATCTTTACTGCTTCATTTCTCTGTAATCTTTGTCATCTACCCAGTGTCTCATCAATCATTGCTTTCACAGTGTGTGACACCCTCTAGTGGATGTTGTGCAGTATTGTGTTTTCTCTGCTGGTTTTTGTACAGAGTTTTGTTGTTTCCTGTCACTGTGGGCTGCAGAGCACAGTAGTACACAGCAGAGTCTGTCACTGCAGCAGAGGAGATCTGCAGATGGACCTGGTTCCTCTCCTGGTTCAGGACAGCAGTCTGTCTGGGGTTTGGAGGTTTTGCTTCCACCACACTGGGTTCTTTGGTGTCAGTGATCAGGAGGAGGAACCGAGGAGCTGATCCTGGATCCTGTCTATACCACTGCAGATTGTTAGCTTTGACTGAATAATTACAGGACAGAGTAACTGTGAGCTCCTCTGATGAAAAGACTTCAGCTCTGCTGGCAGTGATTCCATCCTCCAGACTGTCACCTGCTGAACAGAAATCAGATTTTCTTCATATTTCTGATCCAAACTTACAAACTCAACACAGCTTAGTTTTCATGACAGAATTAAAGAACATTTTCCAGTTTTTAAATCATGAACTTCTGTTGAATCAAATCCAGATCAGATCCTGAAGTTTTACAGAGACATACGTACATATGAGAGCTGAGAGGAAGCACATCACAGCCAGTTTCTTCATGTTTCCAAGTGTGGATGTGATGTTCATCTGAATCAGCTGAGAGAGCTTTGAGTTGTGTTTGTTCTGATGTTAAGGTTGAAGTAAAGCAGTTGTCAATCATCTGCAGTCAGTGGGAGGAGCCTGAGCTGCTCTTCTTCATCTCTGCAGTCAGTAGGAGGAGCCTGAGCTGCTCTCTTCATCTCTGCAGTTAGTAGGAGGAGCCTGAGCTGCTCTTCTTCTTCAGTTCAAAGTGTTTCCACACATTGGACTGTAATGATGGCTTGATCATTTTTTGCTGCCATTACATGTGTGTTTTGTCGGCTGTGATGTCACTATGTTGTTTATACGATATAGTAAAATAAACACACTGTACCTGAATCCAAATGGTAACTTCTAAGATCAACATAATTGATTTATTTCCTTTTGAATTTCATGGTATATATTATTTCAATTTGATTAAAAACTTTGCTTAGACAGATCAATCTGGTTGGATGGTTGGAAAATAAATGGATTAACTAGAATCAGGTAATTGTTACACCCCTACTTTCAGATGTTCTCCTCAGTAAAGAGGTCATTCATTCATTCATTCATTTTCTATTCCGTTTTATCCCTTTCGGGGTCACGGGGCTGCCGAAGCGTATCCTGGCCACTTGTGGGCAAAGGCAGGGGGAGCCCTGGACAAGTCGCCAGTCTGTCGCAGGGCAGAATGTCCACATTCACTCTCACACCTATGGACAATTTAGCGTTGCCAATTAACCTAAACGTGCATGTTTTGGATGGTGGGAGGAAGTCTGAGATCCTGGAGAGAACCCACACATGCACGGCGAGAACATGTAAACTCCACACAGAAAGGTCCCCATTGATGTTTTTCCCCCTACCCTACTTGAACCGGGGGCCTTCTTGCTGTGAGGCAAGAGCGCTAACCACTGAGGTCAGTTCAAGTATAAAAAAAAGTTAGAATTCAGACAGAAAGCTTAGATTCACACCAGAGTTTGTTTTATTTGATAATCTGAATCAGAGGTGAAAGTTCATCTGAAGTGTTTTTGAATGAAACAAGCAATTAATGGTCTTAATATGAACAATAAACAGCCCAAAAATAAGAATCCTAAGAAAATAAAAATACTGTCAGCCTTCAACTGAAGGCAGCGCTGACGTCACTCAAGAGGTGTTGGTATCCTGAGACAAAGAGCGAGAATTAATGCAAGGCTGAGAGAAAAGCGTGAGCGCTTAAACTGAGATTGATGAGTGAGGTCTCCTTTTAAGCAGCATGGCAGATGAGGTGAGTGAAATCAGCTGGTGGCAATCATGGAGCAGAGCAGGCAGGGCTGGAGGGGGAGGAGTCTGACAGGCACCGCGACAAATATTCTCGAAAGATTATCTTATTTTCTGAAAAAATAAGAATAAAAATAATCTTATCAATAAGTTTTTTCAAAAAAAAAAATCTTTGTTTCATAAAACATGTTTTAGTTTAACAATGCATGGATTTTTTTTTTTTTTGTAAATCTAACCATTTTTATCTTTTTCCATAGCAGGCCTGTTTTTGCAGTATTTTCCAGTCATGAATTATCCACCAAACTAAATAAACCAGAGTCATGAAGAAGTCAGAAGAAGTCTTACTGGATAAACATGGTGTAGGAAGGAGATACAATTTATTACTCTGTGATCATCTGGTGATCTGCTTCAGTCTTTGGTTCTCTTCTCAGAGCTCTGTGTTCAAGCAACAAAAATAAAACTGATGGAGGGGGGGCATTTCTTCAAACTAAATAATCAATAATCATAATGATAGATATTTTTGAGAGTCTGTTCTAAAGGATTCTTCTGCTACAAAACCAGTGTATTTTTTACACTGTTATCACATCAAGTGCATTGATATACTATAAATATTTGTGGATTTTGTTTTTCACTTTAAAAATAATCCAGATTAAAACATTCTGGTTCTATCCAAACTTGTTGAAGATTACTACAAAGGTAAAAATAATGGATTGGATTTATCTGCGCTTTTTCAGACACTCAAAGCGCTTACAGTGTGTCCATTATTCATTCATACTTGGTGACGGTAACTACGGTTGTAGCCACAGCTGCCCTGGGGCAGACTGACAGAGGCGTGGCTCCCAGTTCACGGCTACGACCCCTCTGACCATCACCGGGACATTCGTACTCATTCAGACATCAGTGGAGCTGCGCTGGAAGCAAGGAGGGTGAAGTGTCTTGAACAAGGACACAACAACAATTAGCTGGGGGGAGCAGGGATCGAACCGGAGACCCTTCAATCATTGGACAACCTGCTCAACCGCCTAAGAAACTGCCACCCAGGATGTTTTAATAAATGAGTGAATATTTTTTTTAAGCTGCTTTTAACAAAATTCACGTGTTTATTTGTTTAATTTATCAAAGACCAATATTTACCAATATTGTTACAGTGAAATGATCTGTTTTAACCCTTTTGATGCAAAAATGCTTTTCTCCAAATTCACTTTCATTTAGCAAATACTTACAAGAAAGAACTGAAGTACATTTTCTTTATTGCTGTAAATAAATTAGTGCATCAAGGGGTAAAAAACATCAAATCTTCTTAAGATGACTTCCACGTGTTTGTATATTTCATTATTGTCAGTAAACTGAACCCAGAAAAACTTTCTTTGACTTTTATGCTGATGACATACATATTTGTGTCTCTTCTATAGTTCACTAACAGCTCAGCTCCTCCCTCAGTCTCTCCATCTGCTCTTTCATCTGATCTTACTTTTCTCTCTGCTCCTCTTAAGGGCGGCCGTGGTGCAGCGGTTGATCTCTGATTGGAAGATTGTAGGTTTTATTCCCACCTTAGCCGTATGTCATTTGTTTGAAAATCCACACGTCACTGCTGAACATCTGTATTAAAGTTAAATGTAAAAAAAAAAAAAAAAAAAAACATAATTATTTTTTCAGGATTTAATCATTTAGATGCAAAATCTCCATGTAAACTGAATCCACTTAAACATTATAAATACCAAAGTCCAAAGACACAAAGATGAATACCAAAGTGTGTTAAGCAACAGACTGTGACATCGCCATAAAAGAGTTGCAGGGGCTTCAGGATTTTATTCTTATCAATTTTGAGTTGAATCTCACTCCACTTATAGTATTTATATTTAGAAGTTGCGCACAAAACTGTACCCCTGGAATGAAATAAGGTCATCCTGAGTCTTCTCTGACCACCCATAGTAACCACCACACCACCGACAAATTTCCAGATTTGAATTGTATTTTTGTTTCTTTGATATTTTTATAATTTTTCATTACATTGACATGAATGAAGGATATTGTTTGCTGTGTGTTTTTATTTAAACATTAATTGTAATCATATCTGTCTTTATTTAAAATATAAATTATACAACGTTAGAGTTAGAATACACTGTTTTCTATAATACAGATCATGATCACAGATCGTGATCACACAGATCACATTTTGATCCCAGATAATATATAATACAGTAAGAATATTTACTAAGACAAAAAATGACAACAGAAAAAGTAAAAAATGAGGAAAAGATGTTACACAAAAAAAAATGTACTTAACATTTCTGAAACTCACAAATTAGAAAATGAGAATCCTTTTTTAATTAATTTTTTGTGTTAACGTCAGTGACTTAATTGAGGGTGAGATTTCTTCTACCCAATTCTTTTTCGAGCCATTTATCACTTTCTAGTCATAATGCTCTCTACTTTGTTATTTTGATTTTTAAAATAAAAAGAAATCTATTGAATGATTATCAACTGTTAAATATGCGTTTCATCATGTCAGTTTTGTGTTGATGTCAGACAAACACAATGTGTTCAGACCGCTGGTTTCCTTGATTTTGTTTAGACAGCTTGAGCAGCGTCATTCTTCAGTCCTTGGAAGATTCCTGCATCAAATTCAAGTTAGTCGCCTCTCTTTAGACGCAAATTAAAGTTTCTGCTCAACGCTTGTCCAAAAATTCTTCTGTCTGGTGAAGTAGTGCAAAACATGGAAGAAAGTAACAAATGAGATGAGTAATGAGGACTACCATCCTTTTTGCGCACCAGCACAACCAGTGATGCTTAGGGACTTCTACTTTCCCTATTTACCCGAGACCAGAGCAAGTTGTTAATATGCTCCTTCCCGCCTTGTAGTCTGAGGGAGAGATGCATCAGTAGTGTTGCCGCACAGGAACTTCACCCAAAAGGGGGATCTCATGAGTGACATTAGATTTGTGCAGGCCAAATCAGGATCATGTGCTGAAAGGACAGACAAGTTCTTGGTGAGGAGAGATCTCAACTTGTGTTGCTCTTCCACAGGCACGGAAGACAAATCCACTGAGTCAATGGAATTGGGGGAAGAGGCTTTGGCCTCCTGAGTCGCAATAGTAGCCACCATTGAGGGAGCCTCAACCACTCCCCTGGGTAGGATAACGACACTGGCTGGGGCCGAAGTACCAATTACTGTACGTGGAGAAAGTCTCACACCTGCAGAACCCACATTGATCACAGGGACATATGCTGTCCCCTTATGTACCCTCAAAGCTTCTAAGACCAGAAGTCCAGAAGGGAGCTCACACTCAAACATGCCTGATCCCTGGTCAGAACAAGTAGAATGGATCATTTTCAGGGCACCACTTGGGATCCAACAGGCCTTGGGACCACGAACTCTTGCATTGTGAGGGCACCACACCAAAGACCCTGTGGAGGCAAACCAGAAAGATTGGCAGCAGGGCATTACCTCAGCAACCACAGGACATGCAGGGCGAAGAGGCACACATCGCACACATACCTGGATATCACCTGAAGGGAGGGGCAGGGAGCGATGCACTCCATTTCACCTTTTCCAGTCACAAGCAGATCCGCTGTGTGACAAGAAATTGTAATAACCACTGCACTAGAAACAAAAGAACACCACAATGTAAGGACAGCAAGCCCAACCACAATACATTCACTGACAGGTGCAGGAATCCAGAAAGAGGCAGCCTCAGCCAGGAATGAAGGAGAGCCAGCTCAGTCCCATTTTATAGGTGGCCAGGTGCTCAATAGCAGCACCAGGATGGGAGTGACTATGTCCGTGACCCACAATAAAAAAAAACGTTTTTTTTAACATTTATGGAAACATAAATTAGTTAAATTAATTACGTTGTGTTTAAGTCAGTGATTTATTAAGTAAAAGTGTATTTATAGTAACATTGGGGATGGGAGTTGACACGACTTTCTTTTACCCAATTCTTTTTCGAGCACTGTATCACTTTCTATTTCAAATTCTCTTCAAACCATTTCATTTTGTTTAAAAAAAAGGGAAATCGACTATTTGATTTATCAATATCAACCAATATCAATAAAAAAGTTCAGAGAAGCACTTTTTTCATGTCATAGAGCGCCTAGTGATGTTAATGAGTATTATGTCTTTGTTCTGTGGATTTTTGTACAGAGTTTTGCTGTTTCCTGTCACTGTGGGCTTCAGAGCACAGTAGTACACAGCAGAGGCTGACACATGAAGCTTCTGGATCTTCAGAGGAACTGATTTGTCTTTGAGTTCAGCATCAAATCTGTCTTCCTTGAACTCTGGAGCATTTTCTTCTGTTCCATAGGTGTCACGTTTCAAAATGTACTTTGGGTAACTGTTCACTTCTTGTTTATACCAGAACAATGTTGTTAATGTTGTGCTACTGGTCTCAAAGGTACAGTTGAGTGTGAGAGAGTCTCCTTCAGCAGCAATGACTTCTCCTCCTGGTTGGATCACTTTGTCTTCTCCTTTACACTCTGAGGAAGAACAGAACATGCAGAGGAAGAGATGAATCAATAAAGATGATTGATTAAAGGACAACAATCAGCAGCTTTAACAGCTTTTAATGTACAGCTCAGTAATGTGTTGAAGTGTTTGAAGAGGAAACATGTTGATCTTTGTGTCTTACCAAAGAAAAGAGCAGCAAGAAGAATCCACAGCCAATGTTCCATCTGTACAACAATGTTTCAATCAACAGGAGAAACTAGCTGATGTTCAACATTCACTCTGACAATTGTTCTCCTCACAGCACCTCTTCTTATTGACTGAATGTTGAACACAGAAAAGAAGGAGAGCCCCACCCACTTCACTATGTCGCCCTCTAGTGGAGGAAAGAAGCTGTATTCAGCTGATGATGCAAAGGTTCTTCATGTCTTCTTCTGGCAGAAAGATGAACACAGATATTGATAACAATGTCAGATAGTTGTAGGTAGACTAGGGTCTGTTTTCTAATTATTATACTAAACTGATCAAATTTGGACTGAAGAGTATTTGGGGCATAAACTAATAAAAGGTTTATGTGGAACCTGGAAGCAGGTTTGTCAGTAACAGGCATGTTCAGGATATCAATGATGGAAGGGAAACTTTTCACAAGATGTTCAGGTGATGCTGCTGCTGGAACCACAGTTTTAATAAAATTTTTCTTCCTTGAAAACATGGAACCTTTCTCAGCTGGGTGATGGTCAGCACTGTCATGTTACATCAAGGAGGTCTTTGATTTGGCTGAGGTTTCTTCTTCCTGATGACCTGAGTTGGTTTAGATTACTTGATGTCCTTCAAACTGAGTGGGTTTTTGACTTTTTGTTGTATATTTTTGTAAATGTTTGACCAGGGGGGTATTCCAGAAAGCAGGTTATGCTGGCTACCACGGTAAGTTTGAGGCTAAGGAAGTGGATAACCCTTAGCTTCCGGTTCCAAAAATGGAGGTATGTTTCAGGGTATGTCAAGTTGCCATGGCAACTCATGCTCTGAACATAACCTGGCCTGGAGCAGGTTTAGTTGAAGGTTAGTTTGTTTACAGAGAGGTGAAGCAGCATTGCGTGTCCATTTGAAGATGACTTAGTGGATGAAGAAGCTCAGATAATACTTTTTCCACCATGAGAGGGTGATAAGACCACGTTATAAAAATAAACTTTTTTACATTGATCAAACTTAATTATTTGTTTCAGTTAAGATACATTTTTTTGTTAAGTCAGCTTAAACTAACGTAGTTTTCAGACAGTTATTTTACTTTCATTCAAATTAATTCAATTAAGTAGGTGTAACTTTGGTGCTGCTGTTAGATTGGCACAGCAAGGAATTGTGGGATACCATTCCCTTTGCCTGTCTGGATGGATTTGGATATAAGTGTAGGTTTTTGTCTAAATATGTTTAGTTGTTTAGATGTTATACTGTGTATTGCTTATTTATTTGTCCTGTTTTGTTCAATTCTTTCTGCACCATGAGTGAGAGGAAGGGAGAGGATGATGAGTTAGCACCCCTACTGGTTAGTGGTGTAGTGTTGAAGTCAGAGAGATGGCAAATAAAATCATGTTTCATGTTTTAAAACCACGTTGTTTCATTCATTTTATTGTTATAAATATATCTGTAGGCTCAAACTTAGACATATGACAGTTCAAGAAGTACAATAAATTAAGATGGAAAAACATTTAATTGAATTGCAGAAATATGACATTTAGATAAATATGTCAATTTGAGTTATAAAAATAATTATTGAATTGGATAGACGTAAGAAATTAGGTTGAATAAATTTAACTCAGTTACTTGTTACCAATTGGATTGAACTAATTCATTTAAGTTGGATAAGTTATACATACATATATGCGTCACAATGGAAATGAGATAAAAACTTGTTCTTTTACTTTGTCTGCTCTTTTTTTGCAAGCAGAAAGTCTTTCTTTTGCTGATGCTGCCGTATTACTTTTTGATGGGCGTATAATCTTCATACGCCGTCATTAAAATCTCATACTCCGTCTCACTGAAATATGGCATTCTCTTTTATTCTCCACGCGTTTCCATGGTGACTCCGGAAATCGGCAACAATTGAGAAGGCCTTTATGTACTTGCTGTGCACGCGCACTAACCCAGGGTTACCAAGTCGAGCGTAATTACGCTAACTCATATCCGGTCTTTTGGAACCGACATACCCAGAGTAAGCAAGTTCAGGTGGATTTCTGCCAGAGCTCAGGGTTAAAGTCAGGGGAGTTTAAACATGCTTTCTGGAAAAAAAAAACCTGAAATGGTAGAAAGATGTTTGTTTCCCATGTTTAGACATGTGGTGTCCATCAGGGCTCATTGTGAGGCCCTTTTTGTTTTTTGCACATCAATGATGAAAGTTTAATATGTAATTAACTTAGTTCATCCTGTATTTGATTCCTAATAGATGAAGCAACTCAGTACTTGCTGTGTTCATCCAAAGATATTTGAGATAAAGAGGATCTTGTCTGTGTCTGAGTTTTCAGTCTTCAGGTGTTGTGGTTAACTGTGGGAGTTACACTTCACTAAATGAACCACATGTTGATGACACACCGCTGTTGAAGCCAGGTCTCTGAAACACACCACTTCTGCTCTGTGAAGAAAAGAGGAAACAGCAGGTCTCAGAGCACAAAGCTTGAGTTTTTTGTTCTCTGTGATCTTCATAAAGAACTCCTCACAGAAACTCATCAATCAGAACAGAGTAGAATCAGCCTGTCTCCAGCACAGGCTTCCCAGCTTGCCTGAAGTCATCTGTCATTATTACCCAAAAAGTCATCCACAGCCTGCCTCACGGACTACCGTCCAGTTGCACTCACCCCTGTTATCACCAAATGTCTGGAATGGCTGCTCCTAGGACACATCAAAGACTTCCTTCCTCCAGCTTTCGACCCCCACCAATTTGCTTAGAAAGCGAACAGATCAACGGAGCATGCCATATCCATCACCCTCCACACTGCGCTGAGCTACTTGGAACACAAAGAATGAACAATGTAAGCCAGGAGCTGCTGGTAACTTTCTACCGCTCAACCGTGGAGAGCATCCTGTCATACTGGATCACAGTGTGGTTTTCTCACTGCACTGAGAGCGTCCAGAGAGTGGTAAAGACAGTGCAGAGGATCATCGACTGCCTCTTCCCTCACTCATTTACTAGTCACGCTGCCTCAACAAAGTGACTGGTATCATCACTGTCTCCACCCATCCTGCTTTCCCTCTGTTCGACCTTCTGCCCTCTGGCAGGAGGTACAGGTCCATCAGAACCAGGACAAACAGACTCAGGAAAAGCTTCTTTCCACAGGCAGTTACCATACGGAACACATATACTTCCACTAACTCCACCCCACTCCGACTGTTTCACACACACTAAACCACTGTTTACTATTTGTGTGCAAATTGACTTTCAGTACAAAAACTGGAGGTCAGAGATGGAGATGATGTCTCTCTAACTTGTTCAGGTGGAAGAGATTTCCATGATGGATGTAAAAGTGTGACTTAGTCATTCAAGAAAAACAGTAACTCTGTTTGAACATGGAAAAATTCACAAAGATGCTGGATCTAAATCAGACAGACTGAATCTCTCTGAGGACTGTTCCCTGGTTCTGAAGAAGATCACAGCTGAGGATGAAGGTCGATACTCCTGCAGACTGTCCAGACCCTTCAGATCACAACTCACAGATGTTGTTGTTCGTCTGACCATCATTGATGGTGGGTTCCCATTCTCATATCTGAATCTCTGTCATCATCAGAGCTGAAGGCATCCTTGTTTTGATCTTTCTGGATGAATACATGGAATCAAACGTCTGATTGGTCCTCTTTTTATCATTTAAGGCTCACATATCAGAACTGCCTTTTTTTAACCCATCAGAATATTGCTAAGATCTGAAATATACTCTCTAAGAGTGATGCTGAAAAACTCATCCATGCATTTGTTACGTCGAGGCTGGATTTTTGTAACTCCTTGTTAGCAGCGTGTCCTAAGAGTTCCTTAAGAAGTCTCCAGCTTGTTCAGAACGCAGCAGCTAGATTGTTCGCAGGAATTAGCAGAAGAAATCACATCACTCCTGTGTTAGTCTCGCTCCATTGGCTCCAAGTTGATTCTAGAATCATGTTCAAGATCCTTCTGTTAACCTATAAGGCCTTACATGGAATGGCCCTGTCCTATATTAAGGACCTTATAGTCCCTTACCATCCAATAAGAACACTAGGATTAGTAAAAGTACGGTTGGAGGTAGAGCGTTTAACCACCAAGCCCCTGTTTTATGAAATAAGTTCCCAGCTCATGTAAGAGAGGCAGATTCAGTTTCTACATTCAAAGTTAGACTGAAAACATTCCTCTTTGGACAGACTTATTGTCAGACTAGTTAGTATTTAGAGATTATTTAACTTAATGTTAATTTGTTTAAATTAAACTTAATAACAATAACTATTTGTTTTAAAAGGCTGCTTGAAGTTGAAGCTGGGGTAACTATGGTGCTCTGGGGTTCTGTCCTCTTTTCTCATCTACTTCTACCCTCGTTCTCTTTTCTATTTTTGATTATTATTCATCATTTAGTTCTCCATGACTCTGTTTGGTAGAGTGCGATTCATGTATTGTCCCTCTTTTCCTCTCCCCTCTTGGGGAGTGGGAGTGCTTCCAGATTCCAGTTGATTCATCCGTACTCCTGTAACTGACCGTGTACCTTGTTTCTGGCTCACCTCTACTACTGCTTCTACACCTGGCTATGGTTCCTGTCTCCGGCTCGACTCGCGCCCCTGACTGTCGCCCCTATACCGGCTGGATGTAGCTCGTCTGCTGGACTTGTAGTAGTAGAGTTAGATAAGTTAATTCTTCTCTATGAGTTCTGGTAAATCGCCTGTCCGTCCTGGGGGAGGATCCCTCATTCATGTGGGCACCACTGAGGTTTCTTTCTTTTTTACGGAATCCGTTTTTTAGGAGTTGTTCCTTACCGTGAAGGGCCGTCTAAGAGCAGGGATGCCAGTATAGCTTAGTCAGTTTGTTAGTTCATTTTAGTATTTTCCTATTGAACTCTATGTATTCATGATCCTTTTGATTTCATGTTTCACTTTTTCAATTACCGATACGAAACCCATCGAGACGAGTGTTGTTTTGAATTTGGGCTATACAAATAAAATTGAATTGAATTGAATTGAATTGAATTAGAAAAGGAAACAACCAGAAAAACACCCCGGTGGAGCTCAGAAATTCTGCTAACATCAGACACAAAACCATCCGCTGAAGAAAACCAAAGAAGAAATCCTGCAGGTTTGTTAGAAATTGTCAGACAAATATGTGATGATGAAGAGGGCAGGAGAGATTTTTGTTATTTCTCTGTAAAGGATGAAGAAAATGCTGAGAATAATGGGATTGTGTTTCCAGTCTCTTCCTGGAGGATCTTCTATGTTCCTGTGGGCTTAGCAGTTCTCGCTGTCATCACTGTGTTGGTCATCATGAAGACAAGAACAAGCTTTAACGTCAGCAAAACACACTTAGGAAATGTGCAAAAAATAGTACCTGTAGCTAGAATGAAATCTATGATTGTTTTCACTGCATAATAAAGGATTTTTTTTAGCTTTGTATGACATTTATGACATGATTTTAGTGGTTGATGTGGATCATCTGCTCATGTGAATCCTCCCACAGTGTTTCATTAGCAGCTGTAACCACAGAGACTCTGATCAAACAGGAATGAACAGAATCCATCTGATATGAAGCTGATTTGATTTGATTTGATTTGATTTGATTTGATGAAGCTGTGCTTTGAAAACCACTTCCCTCCTCTTTAAAGAGTAGTCCCATATCTGTCTTCAGGTTTATGTACAGCCTCTTCTACACTTTGGATCACTGTGTGTCTATAGCACAGTAGTAGAGAGCTGTGTCTGCCAGGGTTAACTCTCTGATGATCAGTTCAGTTGATGTGTCTGTTGTTCTGGATTCATATCGTTTATCTGGAATATGTTCTCTTGTTTCACTTTTTGCTCCTTTCCAGAGAATAAACAGAGGAGCCTGAAGGTCAGAATCATGTTTGAACCAGTAAAGTTCAGGATAGCTGTAGTCAGTCTGATAGTTACATTTCATTATAACCAATTTTCCTTCAGTTCCTGTAAGTTGATCCCGAAAAGGAGAGATTGAGTCTCCAGCTGTGAGTCCTGGAAAAGTGGAGAAAATGAAGCCATTAGATCAGAGGTGGGCACTGAGGGCCGCATTCCTGCATGTTTTCCAGCATACCCTGCTCTGGCATGTTCTAATTGGCTGGACACACCTGAACCAGGTAATCAGTCATGAGTAGGGCAAGATTATTGGCTGGACACACCTGAACCAGGTAATCAGCCATGAGTAGGGAAAGGCTATCTTGAAATCATGCAGACACACCGGCCCTCGAGGCCTGGAATTGCCCACCCCTGCATTAGATGAATGAGATGATGAGTTGATGCAGCAGCTTCAAGCAAACTTGAATCTCTGTTCTTAAACTCACCTAGAATGTGAGATAGAAGCAAAAAGAGGTAAAGCAACATGTCTTTGGAGTTCTTGAAGCCACACAGACAGCAGATGAACTCTGTTCTTTCACTGCAGCTCAATGAGGAAGAAATAATGTCACTGGATGATGTGAAATTCAGTGGGCGGGGCCAACGAGATCTTTTACAGTTCATCTCTACCAATCAAAGTGTTTAGTTCCTCAGCTCTGTTTCTGATCTTTACTGCTTCATTTCTCTGCTGTATTTTTCTTCAGTTCAATGACTCAACCATCATTGCTTTCATAGTATGTGTCACCCTCTAGTGGATGTTGTGTAGTATTGTGTTTTCTCTGCAGGTTTTTGTACAGAGTTGTGTTGTTTCCTGTCACTGTGGGCCTCACAGCACAGTAGTACACAGCAGAGTCTGTCACTGCAGCAGAGGAGATCTGCAGATCCATTTGTCTTTTGTCGTCACTCACTTTGAAGGAAAATCCAGGAACTGGATTCTGTAACTTCAGGCTTGTTCCAGTGTGAGAGATCAAGAACTCTGGAGGTTTTCCTGGAAACTGTCGATACCAGAAGAAATAATCAGTTCCTGTTGCAGCATTTTTATATTTGTAGGACAGTGACAGAAGTTTCTTCCAAAGTGGACTCTTCCTTCTTGACTGCAGTGAGTTCTTCACAGCTGACATCTAAAGGAAGAGAGAAGTCAGATCAGTGATGGACAAACATCAAATGCTGAAATGGATCTTTGATCAACCTGTTCCAATGACTAGAAGCAGCAGAGTGAACACAGATGTCTGCACAGACAGCATGTTGGATGAAGCTGATGTTTGGCTTTTGTGTGTTGAACTGTGTTGAAAGTGGAAGTTTGTGTCTCTTCTATAGTTCACTAACAGCTCAGCTCCTCCCTCAATCTCTCCATCTGCTCTTTCATCTGGTCTTCCTCTTCTCTCTGCTCCTCTTCCTCCTGGTTAAGCCTTAGTCACAACCCCCCTTACAGGTGGATACAGGCTGTCAGCAGGCAAAATGTATGGTGAAGGCAGGTGACCTGCTCAAAGTAACAAAGTTGTAGATCACTGGTTTATCCCGTGTGAAAATGTTTCTGTCTCTTTTTTAAGCCTTGTGCTATCCTATGATCCCACCCTTACATTGACGTGTTATCCTTACCATGACAAAGGTGGAAACTTCACTTTAGTCAAACTAAAGTGAAGTAACAAACACACAGGTGTAGCCTACAGATTTTTGATCTTATAACCCCCCCCCCCCCCCCCCCCCCCCCCACATGATAAAACATCCCATCAGGGGTCGACAGAGTGATGTCTGCACAAACATCAGTTTTCACTGATCTGCACATCTTTGGTTAAATTCTCTGATTGATGATTTCATCTTATCTTCCTCCTTTTCTCTCTGCTTCTCTTCCTCCTTGTTAACCGTCTGCTTAAATTCTGGATGTTTTCTTCATTAATGGAAACTCAAAGACTTTAGTTGTTGTCATGTCTGTTCTGCAGACATGACAACAAATTAGTCAGATGAACTTTGAACTTCACACCTTTTTTTCTGTTTTCCTCTGAAAGTGAACATCGTGACGTCAGCAGATCAAACTTACCTCAAAACTAATTAATGTGATTTCTGTATCTCTCAGTTGATATTTTCATAACTTTTATAAACAACTCTTTGTTGACATCACAATTTTTGGAAAAGCATGTTTTTTGTTATTGTTCAAGTTTAAAAATATTGTTAAACTCTGTTTTTATCCCTAGAATTATTTCCTCATCATTCTCTATAAAGAAAAATAAGTTCACATCTTTATGAAATAATGTTTAACAGTCTTGATAAATTAAACATATCATTGATATGATCTGCTTGTTTGATCTGCTTCTTCATTGTTTCTTTTCTTTAGGCTTTTGTGCAGGCTGGCTGTGACTCCGCCCATTCTCTTGTGGACTCTGTTAAACAGTCACTGCTGCAGGTCTTTGGTAGATAGATACAGAGTATTTAATGAACTCTTCCTGAATCTTCATTGTTGGATCCCTTTGTATCATTGCTAGTTGTCTGAGTCCTTGTATCTGTTCAGTATAAACTCACTCTTGGTTCTTTCCTGCATCTGGGTTCTGTCCTGCTTCCCTAAATGTGACAATCATTTATCTTTGTGGAACAGTACCAGACTCAAAGGTTACAAGCTGTTTACAAAAATTGAAATGGCTGCTTTTATAACATTTATCTAATGTTTGTCAGAGGAAGCCATGATTGAAAGTGTTGAAAATGTTTTAGGAGAACATAAGTTCTTGTTGCATTTTTCTTTTTGTCTAGAACATTTGTGATTTCACAATAAACAGAATTCAGTGATTACCATTGTTGTTCTTCCGTTTTTTTGTAAATCCTTTAATTATAATAGTTTGTGTGTCAATAAATGTAACTAATGTATCATTGAATATTTAACTGGTGGGACCAACACTAGTTCAGCCCAGTTGAGGAGTTGTCTCTGTCTTTTGCTCCTGGCGGTTACAGGTTGGCGCCATTGTTCAGCAGCGGTGCCGTCATCAGTGTGTGAATGTGTTTGTAAGGGACTGTAGCTGTAAAGCGCTTCGGCCTGAGAGCAAGGAAGAAACGTGTTCTATAAGTATAAACCATTTATCATTGCTGCTGCTAAAAGGCTTTTTAATGCATTTAGCAGCAGTTATTAACTCAGAGAGCAGGATTGTTTTGTTTAACCATGCAGTTTATTGTAATGTTGTAGGGTTGCACAGTTGTTGACTCTCTCGCTTGACAGCAAGAATGTTTTGGTTTAAATCTCAGCTAGGACCTTTCTGTGCTTTCTTTGTGGAGTTTCCATGTTCTTCCTGTGCATGCATTGGTTTTTTCCTCCCACAGTAAAAAAAAACATGTGTCATGGGATCATTGGAGTCTTTACAGTGGGAAAAATAAGTATTGAACACGTCAACATTTCTCTCAAAAAACATATTTCTAATCGAGCTATTGACACGATATTTTCACCAGATGTCGGCATTTACCCAAGTAATGCACACATAGAAAGAAATCCAAACATTTATGTCCATAAATGAAGTTATGTGTAATAAAGTGAAATGGCACAGGGAATAAGTATTGAACACATGAAGAAAAACAGGGGTAAAAAGGTCTGGCAAGCCAAGAAAGCAGCTGGAGTTTGTCAGTATTCAGAAGGTTAACCTGCCCCCTATTATTGCAAAGTAATATCAGCTGGTATAGTCCTGATTGATGCCTTTTAAAAAGGTTTCTCACCAGCAAAGTGTGAGACAAGAAGCATTGCATGATGGGTAAAAGCAAAGAGCTGTCCAAAGACCTATGCAACCTTATTGTTGCAAAACACACTGAAGGCATTGGTTACAGGCGCATTTTTAAACTTCTGAAAGTTCCAGTGAGTACCATTGGGGCCATCATCCAGAAGTGGAAAGAACACGGCATTACCATAAACCTGCCACGGCCAGGTGCTCCTCGCAAGATTTCAGACAGAGGAGTCAGAACAATCATCAGAAGGGTTCTCCAACAGCCCAGGACCACTCGTGGAGAGCTTCAGAAAGACCTGGAATCAGCAGGTACCGTTGTTTCAAAGAAAACAATATGTAATGCACTCAACCGCCATGGCCTCCATGCACGCACACCACGCAAGACTCCATTTTTGAAGAAGAAGCATGTTGAAGCTCGTTTGGAGTTTGCCACACAACATTTGGATAAACCCATGACATTCTGGGAGAAGATACTCTGGTCAGATGAGACCAAAACTGAACTCTTCGGATGTCATAAGACACAACATGTTTGGAGGAAAAATGGCACCGCACATTACCCCCAAAACACCATACCAACGGTCAAGTTTGGAGGTGGGAGCATCATGGCGTGGGGCTGTTTTTCAGCATGTGGTACTGGTAGACTTCATATCATTGAAGGAATAATGACTGGAGAAAAGTATGGAGACATTCTTTTTTTTTTTTTTTTACTTGTCCTGTCCAACAGCTAGGCAGGCAGATGAGAGCTGAGGGCCTCTTGTGTTGGACATATTTTACTTTAACAAGAGGGGTTATTAATCTTCAGACAAACCAAAGGTGTGACTGAATAAACCCCTTTTGTAATCGAGGCCAAACTTTATTAATTTCAATCATGTTTGAAAATCTTTGGTGTTGGACCGGACGGAAAAGGAAAGAAGGGAAGAAGAGGGAGGGATGACATGGGGGGGTTGATAGTGAGAGGGGGGGTAAGACCATGAAGCAGCATAGAGCAGACAGGTTTACTGGTTGTTTATCATTACGGTACAGTTCAAATGTTGTATAAAAAGGGCGGGGCCTGTTCACACACACTCAAATATTATCAACACACCTTCTAGCTGCAAAAAATGTCCACATGTCAACATGTACACAAAACAGATAGTGTTCACGAACGCATACCTATGCCTTTAAACCAACTAGTGTGAAATCTGTCATTCATTCAATCATGCAAACTATAAGTGCAAAGGTGAGCTAACACCTGTGCTCAGGTGAGTGTTTATGTTCTTCTAAAATGGATGGTGGAATGTGAAAGTAAGGAGGAGGAGCGCCCAGCCACCCCCACACCCAGACCCCTGCCGCAGCAGCAGCAGCAGCAGCGGCAGCCGGAGTATCGAGACATTCTTGATCAGAATCTGCTGTCATCTGCCAGGCAACTGAAGATGAAAAGAGGGTGGATCTTTCAGCAAGACAATGATCCCAAGCACTCAGCCAAGGTAACACTCAACTGGTTGAAGAAAAAGAAAATAAAGCTGCTAGAATGGCCCAGTCAATCACAAGACTTGAATCCAATTGAAAATCTTTGGAAAGAACTGAAGATCCGGGTTCACAGAAGAGACCCCCGGGACCTTGAAGAATTGAAGGCAGTTTGTGTGGATGAATGGGCCAAAATCACACCTGAGCAATGTATTCGACTGGTTTCTCCATACAGGAGACGTCTTGAGGCTGTAATCACAATAGATGATATATAATGTTGGAGAACTTTGAAGCTTACATCATAAGAACTTTGTGTAAGAGTATTACAATAAATGTAAATTACTATAATAATTTTTATGTAAGAGTCTAGTATTTGTGCAACATAGTGTGAATTTAGTCTCTTATGGTCTTTCATTGACGCTGCCTCTCCTTCTGCTTACAATCCATGTTCTTTCAAAAGCAAACACATTTTAGTAAAAGATTGTGTTTATAATATGTTTACATATGTATATTGAACATAAAAATATTAAATATAATATTTTCCTCCTATTCATAGTTTTCCCCTAATTACAGTTTGGATTTGATGATGGTCTTGGTGTGAGGATTGAGTACTTTAGTCAGGTTAGAAATGATCCACGGCTGTATTGATTTGTTGCAGTTTTCCTTAGGCGCTTTGGTTCATTTCTCAAAAAAGTATTAAACTTTGCACCATGTTTCTCAGAACAATCAGTGCAAACTGCAAAACATGGTAGATAACCTGCAAAAGCGAGTCACTTTCTCAAAAATGAGTGGATTGCACAAAAGCCAGTTCCTTAATCAAAATGAATAAATAGATCTTCAAAAGCAAATATTTATGTCAGTGAAAGTGTAGTGTCGTCAAAATGACGTGTTCCAAGTCCATCAACTCAAAAAGTTTAAACATGATTTCAT
Organism: Oryzias latipes; assembly: GCF_053564925.1. NCBI lineage: Eukaryota > Metazoa > Chordata > Actinopteri > Beloniformes > Adrianichthyidae > Oryzias > Oryzias latipes. The sequence goes on along the minus strand of NC_136253.1, from coordinate 15,406,308 downwards.
TGGGACAGATTTCTCTAAAAGTAATCCCAATTTCATAAAGTGAAGACAGCTGTGGATGAGATTTAGAAAACTAGAACACAATAAAAAGACATTGAATATGCAATTTTACTGCTCAATCAAAAGGAGTACTATAATACAATATTATCTTCTTTACTCTTACATTACAGCACACTATGCCACAAAAATCTGAGCTACAGTTGTAGAAAATTGTAAGTTTACATGTAAAAGGTTACCAGGTCATGTCCCAATGCAAACCTGTATGACTATGATAGTACAGAGCAAATTAGTTTGTGCTCAATAATCCTTATAAATAATTTGCTCACCTGATTTCTCAAGGAAATCTGAAGTCTGTCCCCTGTCTCTGTCAGGAATGTAACCAGGAAAATCTTAATTATTTTCTTTAGCAAACACTTTTTTTAGCTGACACTGAACTGGAAGATAAGAAGTCATTTATAAAAACAATTCATTTTTCATCTTTTTTCAAATATAAACACCATTAACTACGGTGGCCAAGAGGTCCAAGACACGCTTACATTTAAGATACAACAACAAATCCCAGTACAAATGAACAAATACTGAAACACAGCAGCAAATCCTGGTGCAAATTACCAAACTACAAAAAACAACTTCATTACAAATAACCAAATCCAGAAACCTAACAATGAAAATAGAGACAAAACTTCTAACAGAAAGGGACGTTCACACGGTTCACATTACACCTGAGCCGGGGGTGTCCGTGTCCCTGGGGGGTGGGTTCTGGTCCTTGCCCCTGAGCGCTGGGCCCCGCCAAATTTCCAACTGTGGCCGAGCCTGGTCGGGCCAAGTTTACAACACCCCTGGTGGGCCCCCTTTTTCCCCGGGGTGCTCCCCTCCTGGGCGGGGGCGGCTGGCCCCTGCCTTGCTCCTCCCTGGACCAACCGTGGGCCGGGTGGGTGGCTGCCTGGAGTGCGGAGCGGGTCTCCCTTGGGGGGTCCTGGCTCGTACCTGGGGTTGGGACGGGGGGATGCCCAGAACTCCTGGGTGGTGATGGGCTGCTCGTCTGGGGCTGTGGGCGCCCTTCTCGGTTGGGGCCCTGCGTTGGGCTCTCCTGGCGCGGCGGGGGGGCTGCTCTCCTGGTTGGGCTAGGGCGGCGCTCTCTCTCCCCCCGTGCCTCCCTGTTCTCTGGCTCTGGGGGCCTCGCGGCGGTCCTGCTGGCCCTGGCCTGGTTGGCGGATTGGGTCGCCCGGGGGGCGGTTGTTCCCTGCCTGCTGCCGTGTGGCGTTGGGGGGGTTCCGGCTGCCGCTGCTGCTGCGGCGGGGGTCTTGGGGTGGGGATGGCTGGGCACTCTCCCTCCTTCTTTTCACATTCCACCGTCCATTTTAGAAAAACATAAACACTCACCTGAGCACAGGTGTTAGCTCACCTTTGCACTAATAGTTTGCATGATTGAATGAATGAAATATTTCACACTAGTTGGTTTAAAGGCATAAGTATGCGTGTGTGAACACTATCTGTTTTGGGTACATGTTGACACGTGGACATTTTTTCAGCCAGCAGGTGTGTTGATAACATTTGAGTGTGTGTGTGGGCAGGCCCCGCCCTTTTTGTACTACATTTGAACCTTACCGTAATGATAAACAACCAGTAAACTTGTTGGTTTATGCTGCTTCATGGTCTTATCCCCCCCCCCCCTTCCTATTATCACCCTCTTACCCCCCCCCCTCTCTCTAACATCCCTCTCTCTTCTTCCCTTCTTTCCTTTTCCGTCCGGTCCAACACCAAAGATTTTCAAACATGATTGAAATTAATAAAGTTTGGCCTCAATTACAAAAGGGGTTTATTCAGACATACCTCTGGTTTTTCTGAAGATTAATAACCCCTCTTGTTAAAGTAAAATATGTCCAACACAAGAGGCCGTCAGCTCTCATCTGTCTGCCCAGCTGTGGGACAGGACAAGTTAGAAAAAAATAAAAAATAAAATAACAGAAGGGGACATAACATAGAAAATAATGTGATTTTTTTTTTATGTGGACATTTTTTTATTGTATAAATACAACAAAAATTACAACAATGTTTAGCAGGGTAAAGTTTTTGCATCACATCCGGTAGTAAGGGTATTCCCTTTGCGTTAGCAGCTGCTCCCTTTTGTTAATTGTTTCTCCATCTTTTGCTGTCGTGTTTTGCACTTGCCGGCCAGCCGGCCAGAAAATGCAGGTTTGACGGAAGGGGAATACAATTTATCGCAGTTTAAATCGCCGACCGTGATCGCTATATGCCAATCACATTCCCCCCCCCTTAAGTGAAAATAAAAGCTGTTTAAAAAAACAACTATAAATTACAAAAATTCCCACTCACCCCTGAGTTGTTATGAATTAAATATTTAAACATTGACAAAACAAAAAAACTTAGAGCATCAGACATTAAAGGGGTTCATTTGAAGGAGGGGGAAACAAGATTTTAACATTGGAGTCTATGGGAAGTTCATTGAAAGCGCCAGCACATCCGGTCATTTGAGGTATGGTGCTTTTAATAACTTCCTGGTTGATTTCAGCCCCCCCTCCTCCCCAAGTTACTGCTTGTGTATACTCAGTAGGTTCAGAAAATCAATGTTGTATCACTTTATATAGATGTTTATTGGTTGATGTGGATCATCTGCTCATGTGAATCCTCCCACAGTGTTTCATTAGCAGCTGTAACCACAGAGACTCTGATCAAACAGGAATGAACAGAATCCATCTGATATGAAGCTGTGCTTTGAAAACCACTTCCCTCCTCTTTGAAGAGTAGTCCCATATCTGTCTCCAGGTTTTTGTACAGCCTCTTCTACACTTTGGATCACTGTGTGTCTATAGCACAGTAGTAGAGAGCTGTGTCTGCCAGGGTTAACTCTCTGATGATCAGTTCAGTTGATGTGTCTGTTGTTCTGGATTCATATCGTTTATTTGGAATATGTTCACTGTTGCTCAAGCTTTTTGCTCCTTTCCGTAGAATAAACTGAGGAGCTTGAAGGTCAGAATCATGTTTGTACCAATAAAGATAGATATAGCTATCATATGTCTGATAGTTACATTTCATTGTAACAGATTTTCCTTCAGTTCCTGTAAGTTGATCTTGATCAGGAGAGATTGAGTCTCCATCTGTGAGTCCTGGAAAAAGTGGAGAAAATGAAGCCATTAGATGAATGAGATGATGAGTTGATGCAGCAGCTTCAAGCAAACTTGAATCTCTGTTCTTAAACTCACCTAGAATGTGAGATAGAAGCAAAAAAAGGTAAAGCAACATGTCTTTGGAGTTCTTGAAGCCACACAGACAGCAGATGAACTCTGTTCTTCCACTGCAGCACTATGAGGAAGAAATAATCTCACTGAATGACGTGAAGTTCAGTGGGCGGGGCCAAATAGCTCTTTTTCAAATCAAACTTTATTTATAGATTTCAGTTCAATTCAACCAATCAAAGAGCTTAGTCCTTTCACAGCAGCTCTATCTCTGATCTTTACTAATTCGTTTTCTGTTTGTCTTCAGTTCAACGGCTCAACAATCAGTGCTTTCACAGTGTGCGTCGCCCTCTAGTGGATTTTGTGTAGTATTGTTTTTTGCAGGATTTTGTACAGAGTTTTGTTGTTTCCTGTCACTGTGGGCCTCACAGCACAGTAGTACACAGCAGAGTCTGTCACTGCAGCAGAGGAGATCTGCACATGAAACTCCTGTTTCTCTTTGTCGTGTTTCACTGAGAACTTCTCTGTTTCATCTGAATATTCTTTAATCAGAAACTGTGGAGATGAACTGGACTTCTGTTGGTACCAGAAGAAAATCTGGATAGAACCAGAATATTTGCAGGAGAGAGTGACAGTGTCTCCTTCCAAAGCCATCAGTTCATCTTTCAATGGTTTCAGTAAATCCTCAGAGGATCCTGGAAAACAACAAAGATAGATTTCATCATGACATTTGGATTCTAATCTTTAATCTGACTTTCATCATCTCAAAGTAAATCAGTTCAAACATCTCCAGATGTTTCTCCTGTCCATCATCTCCTTTTCCATCTGCATCTTTTGATGACTTACCAGTTTGAAAGGAGACCATCATCATCCAGATGAGAAGCAGCAACATTCTTTTGACTGGTACTGAATGAAGAACAGAGAGAACACAGCAGCTCTTCAGCTCCAACATGAAGCTTCATGTTCTGCTGTGAAGCTCCTCCTCCTCCTCCTGCTGTGGTTTGTTTCTGTGGAACAATGCCAGGAACAAAAAGTTTCTGATGCAGGCAGGAGCAAGAAGTACTACTAAAAGAGAAATCACAGGAAGTGGGTCCTTGTTTGACTTCCAGGATGTGGTTCTTTTAAAAACAAACTGATCTGGGTCTCATATTCTCCTTAGACATCTGCAGCCTACATGGATCATTAGAATAGAATAGAATCTTTATTTCTATAGCACTTTTCTCAGAGCAAGTCACAAAGTGCTTTACAAAGAGCATAAAAGCATATCAACCCACAAAAAAGTAATAAAATACAATAATAATAATAGTAAAATAAAACACAGTAAAACGTGGTAAAACTAGGACTAAATCAACTAAAAGCTCTCCTAAATAAAAACGTCTTGACCTGAGATTTAAAACACTCAACGGAATCGATCTGACGCAACGACAATGGGAGGGAGTTCCAAAGACGAGGAGCAACAGCTTGAAATGACAGATCTCCTCTAGTCTTATAGCGGGTTTTCGGAACGCTTAAAAGATTCTGGTTGGAAGACCTCAATGATCGGGCCGAAGAGTATGGGGTTAAAAGGTCAGATAAATATGTCGGAGCTTGACCATGCAAGGCTCTAAAAACTAAAAGTAGAATTTTAAAATCAATTCGAAATTTGACAGGTAACCAATGTAAAGCAGACAAGAGAGGAGTGATGTGTGTCCGTTTACTTGTTCCTGTTAAAAGCCTCGCTGCAGAGTTTTGGACAAGCTGAAGACGGTTTAGGGAACGTTTGTTAAAACAGGTAAAAAGAGAGTTGCAGTAATCTAAACGAGAGGAAATAAAAGCGTGGATAATTTTTTCCAGGTCTGATCGAGACAAAATACTTTTTAATTTTGCCACGTTCCTCAGATGATAAAAACAGTTTTCACTATCTGTTTTGAGTGACTTTCCAGAGACATAGACCTGTCAAACGACACCCCAAGATTTATGAGGCTTAACTGGACAGAAGAGCTCAGACACCCAAGGCGTTGACTGATGGACGGGATTTTATGTTCAGGGGCAAAAATAAGTGTTTGTAGTAATCATTTTCCGTGAAAGAACAGTAGAGCTGGATGTCGTCTGCATATAAATGATATGAGATGTGGCTAAATTGATTAATAAGTTTCCCAAGAGAAATCATATATAAAATAAATAAAATAGGGCCTAGTACAGAACCCTGGGGAACGCCACAAGTTATTTCTTTAATTTCAGAGTGTTACGCCCCCTTGTATGTCTAGGGGCGACGAGGGGGCATAACATAAATAAGTAAAGGTTTGGCAACCAAAGTTAAATTAACACACACCAAACGAATGTCTCCAAACAAAATATATCAAATTTATTTACAAATTCACAAACAATCAATACAAACTAAAAGTGAAGCAAAGGCTTCAGGGTGAACCCAGGCCAAAATAACAAACAAAACCACAACTAACTGAAACTTGTTTTCTTACCTGTACAAAGGAAAAGGGAAAACAAAGACAAATACTAACCTCCCTAACCTAATAAAAACAGGAGAAAACAAGTACTAAAGAAAATGGCAGTTCACCCCTACAGCTTCACTTGAACAAAACTATAAACCAAAAGACTAATCAGAGTGGGCACAGACAGAACTACGAAGGACTACAAAGAACTAACACAGAATACTGAAGTGCAACACACAACTAAACAAGAGGTGAAATCAAAAACAAAATGGAGAAGAGGGCCAAGCTGCAGTGGAGACTGTTGCAGCAAGGCTCCCTTCCCCATGGCTGGAGGTCCAAGTGGTGGCTTTAAAGGCTGCCTCCACCAGCTGGTCCAATGGGAGGCCACACCCTTTCCACCACACCTGAAAATAACCAGACAAAGACATACAAACCCAAAGATCCACAAAACACAGAAGTCCCACTGTGATACAAAAAATACACAAAACAGAACAAACAGAACCAAACAAAACCAAATACGGCCACAGCCGTAACACAGAGCTTGAAGAACCGACAGCCACATTAAATGTTCTTCCACTAAGATACGATATAAACCAATTTAAAACTGACCCAGAGAGACCATAGTCATTGTGAAGACGTTCAATTAAAATGTTATGATCCACAGTGTCAAAAGCAGATTTCAAGTCTAAAAGCACAAGGAGGGTATACTGGCATGAATCAGCTGCCATAAGCACATCATTTGAAACCCTTAGGAGAGCTGTCTCTGTTGAATGGTTCTTCTTAAAGCCAGACTGAAAAGAATCTGATATATTGTGTTCTTCCAGGTACATATTTAGTTGGACAGCGACCACTTTCTCCAAGATTTTGGAAATAAAAGGAAGCTTCGAGATTGGTCTGAAATTTTTGGGATCCGACTGGTCCAAATCAGGCTTTTTCAGAACCGGATTTATTAAAGCATGCTTTAAGAACTTTGGGACTGATCCTGAAGTCAAAGAAAGATTAGTGAGGTCAACAATAGTAGAACCTATACTGTGGAACACTTTCAGGAAGACAGAGGTGGGAATTGTGTCAAGAGGGCAAGACGAAGGTTTGATCCTTGTCAGCAGAGAATGAACGTCCTCCACTGTCACAGGAGAGAAATTAGACCAAGACTGCGGACACTGAAGGCTCTGAGAGAGTTGAACATTGGCTAAAGGAAGAATGTTTGCTCCAACATCCAAAACCTTAGCTAAGAAATCTTGGAGAAATTAGCTGCAGTCAGGCTGGGAAAGCTTTGGGAATTTAGAAGCACAAGGTGAAACTAGAGAATCTAGAGTGCTAAATACAACCTTAGGATTTTTTCTATTTGTAGAAATAAGTTTGGAAAAATAAGCTGATCTGGCCTGTCTTATCATTTCATTTAGATAACAGATCAGATCTTTAAGATGTAACCTGTGTACTTCCAAATTGGTTGATTTCCACAAACACTCCACCTTGCGACAAAGCCTTCTGGAGCAGCGGATTTCTTTATTTATCCATGGAAAAGAGATTTTAGAAGAGGCAATTTTCATTTTGACAGGAGCAACCACGTTCAAAATGGACTCACAGTGACTGTTAAAAGATTGCATAAAATAATCCACATCATAAAAACTCTTAAAAGAATTCATGTCAAACAGCTCAATAAAACCATCAGCAACATTCTGACCTAGAACCCGATGTTGAGATCTAAGAGGAGACAGAGAGGGTAAAAGAGGGAATGTCATATTAAAAGAGATCCAACTGTGGTCACTAACATGACTGTCTGTCACACTGAGCTGATGGATGTCTAGGCCTAGAGAAAAGACCAGGTCCAAAGTGTGACCTTTGTTGTGGGTGGGACCTGTAACATGCTGAATAAAATTAAATGACTCAGTTAAAAATGATAATTCTGATGCAAAAACACAAGAAGAATCATCAATATGAATATTAAAATCACCCAATAAAAGCACTTTATCAAATGTGATAGTAAAAACTCAGCAAACTCATCCAAGAAAACTCGTGCAGGGCCTGGAGGTCGGTAAATTATAATGCAATAAAAAAGCGGATTAGATCCAACCTTAATGATCTGGAGTTCGAATGAGGCGAAAGAGTCGAAGTTCAGTTTGGTGCTGGGGAAACGGTCCAGATGGATGAGAGCCAGTCCACCCCTGCCCCGTCCAGAGGAGCGGGGGGTGCTCAGCGCAGAGCAGTCCGGGGGGCACAGTTCGTTCAGGTGGATGTGGTCCGTGTCCCGCTGCCATGTCTCCGTGAGGCACAGGAAGTCCAGACGCTCCGATGTGAAAATGTCATTCAAATAGAATGACTTGTTTGAAATGGACCGCGCGTTCAGTAGCGCAAACCTGAGCGTGTCCGTGGTGTTTCTTGAAGGTCCAGACCGCAGAGATCCCCGAACATCCCGGCACAGAGGTCGTAGATTGCGGGGGTTGATCCCTCGGCGGCGCGGGCGGGGGGAGCAGGGCCTGCTGGGGGCGTTTCAGTGGCGGTTTTTGATATGGGCGATGTGGGCGGTCGCCCAGGGCGGCACGTCATACGGGGCGGCATTTGCCGTGCCTGATGCGTTACACACAATGTGCTACATACTGAATTCAAAGAGGAAGCTTGGAGGTTTTAATTTGAAATTGCTTCAGCAGCCGACACTTAATGCTTTTCTATTGACACATCAGACTATTAAGAATGTCTTCCTCCTATTTCCTCTTCACACTTATGGTGCAAAAAAAAAAAAAAAAAAAAGATGAAATAACTCAGAGTGATATAACTCAGAGTGAAACAACGTAAAACAGGCACATGAAAAGGAATTAGGCAGAACAAACATCCGTGCTCAACCCAATTTAGAAAAAAGCAGGCAATGGAGATTATTTCCCACAATTCTTTGCTCCGACACAGCAGACCCGATGCGCACGTGACCACCGCCCTCTGCTACAACACGCTTGCGGCCACACCTCTTTGCGGTAGTCTTTGGAACATAAGTCAAAAAACTCGAGAGGGGGGCGCAACTCGCCGGTGGCTGGCTGAATCACACTAACAGGTGATTGGGAGTCTTTTTCTATCTAACAATCAACTCTGGGCCGCAGCTGTGCCTCCCGTCATAGAGACGGAGCCGCGTGTGTCAGAGGGAAGGGGAGGGGGAGGGGGGATGAGCGCAGACCATTTTTTATGGATTGAGTTTTTTTGGAGGATTTCTACTGTTGGTGTTGCACAAATTTAGGGAAATGCCAAATATTTTTGGAGTAATCCCACTGATGAGTTCTAAGATTTAGTCTTTAATGTTTTATAAGACCTAAACATATTAATCACAAAAAGTTTTATTTTTTTAGATCTAATCCCTCTGATATGTTTCACAAAGACACACACAGGACGTCACACATTAAGAAATTATTGCTAAAAATGAAGCAGGTGTCTAGCTCTAAAAAAAATGCTCTAAAAAATGATAAAAGAGCAAAAAAAACGGAAATATTTGATTTGTAATTTCTTATCAATATTTCCAGGCTTTCTTTGTTTTTTATCCTGCAGCATGTTTTTGACAGAATATATTTAAATGGAGAACAAAATATTACAAGTTATTTAAGGTTTAACTTGAGTTATTCTGGATTAATGTTCCTGTTTTTATTCATATTTATGTTCAGAAAGTTCAGTGTAAAAGGTTTAAAAGTTTAGCTTTAGTGTGTAGTTCAGTAAATGTTTATCTTCTTCGGCTCAAAACCTATAAGCCTGTTTTTAACTTAGGCCCCTGTGTGACTGAGTTTGACCCCCCTGTAATACGAGTCTAAAAAATTCATGCGTTTTTTGAGTTGTTGTTTCTCTTTCAGCTTTTCCCATCAGGGGTCGCCACAGCGAACGAGTCGCATGGTAAACTTGGCAATGTTTTACGCCGGATGCCCTTCCTGACGCAACCCTCTCAAAGCAACCGGGCTTGGGACCGGCACAGAAGTAGAGAAGGGAACAGGGAGCAGCCCGGAGTCGAACCCTGGTTTCACGGACGGAAGGTGCCGCAAACCAGCACGAGCTAAACCGGCTCCCACTCATGCATTTTTTGAGTAAAATGGCTAAATAGAAGATAGGGAACACAACAGGATGTTGTCAAATTTTGTATGTGTGCGCGGGGGGGGGGGGGGGGGGGGGGGGGCGCTGGTGGGGTCACTCGCACAGGGAGTAAGTTAGTGTAGAACCGCCACTGGGGCGTTTGACAGCTCCTCGAAACCGATGACAGGTGACAGCCAGCTGACTGCAGGCTCCAGCGAGCGGCGTGAAGGGCAAAAACTTTTAAGCTCAGTAAGCTTTGCCTTGGTTTGTCCAGTAAAACGACCTAAACAAGTCTTTAGGTACACGATTTTGCCGCTTCTTTTACCGCGGCGACGGTGGCGTCTTTTCCACGGTGAAGGGGCCCCGGCGGGAGAGCGGCAGAGGAACGCTGGAATTCCCTCCAGAAACGGTGGTAAAGATTTTTGGCCACCGGAGTGATGTGAATCCGAAACGTTCATTAAAGATAGGAAATCCAGAAGTGACTGTCGGTCATAGACCAGTAGGGAGGTTGTTCTATGTGTAAAACTTATCAAAAAGAGCAGAAACATACAAACACCAAGAACGGGCAGACGGCAGGCCACACACACCGGCGCCATCATTCCAGTCCAGGTTAGAGTGAAAAACTTCTTGACTAGAAATCCCAGGATTGGTTCTCTTCTGCCCACTAATTCCCAAATTTCTATTATTAATTTATTTAACAGAACTTCCTCTTCTGCTCACCTGACGTCCAGGGAGGGATGGAGAAAAAGAGAGCTGTTTACTGGTGGCATTCCTCTTTATCTCACTTTTTCTAAGCGGTACCTGAGATACCCTTTAACCTTAAATTTCTGCAGTCTCCTGCTCTCATTTTATTTGGGTTTTACTTTTGTTCTCTCTTTCAGAGACCCTCAGTGTCTTGAACTGTTGCATCTGAGATCTGCTTTTTAAAATGGGGGGGCTGGTGCTTTTTAAATGTTGTTTTCTGAGTACGTCTTACCTCCATTATTCTTTTCGGTTACGGTAAACCTGGTTTCAGTTTCCATGCACACATCTGTACTCTAGCTTTTTTGTTTCTGTCAGATGTCACAGAGAGAGGGAGTTGTCCATCCTGCACATTGATGTTCACTTGGTGAAAAAACATGATAATGTCAACCTGAGATGGAAACCATGAAGGTTTTTTTCAGCAGTTTCTTCACCCATGATTTTGTTTTGTCTCTATGCATTTAGCACATTGTGCACTGATGCAGCAGGTCAGATAAAATACTTTCAGCTGCCAGACACTGATCTAAAAAGAGTAGTATTTATTCTGGACTTATTGTCACCACCACCATCAATCAATCTTCTCCATGACATGTCTCTGGTACTGAACAAAATGTGTTCAGTTTTTCAAATGCACATAAATCTTCATAATCAGATCTCTGGTTTTGTTATAAAATACCACTTTTCTATGAACATTAGAGCTTTGAGAATTTAAACAAGAGAGAAACGTGGAAAAGGGTTCATGACTGTCTGAGAAAAGTGTTCAAAGAGTGAAGCAAGCAGTTTTACAGCCTAAACATTTATAATAATTGGAAAAAATAAAACTGACCATACAGACTTTGTCTATTGATGATTATTTTTAGAATGTAAGCTCTCTTGCCACAATGAGAAGGCCCTGGTTAACCCTCAGAGAAAGAAACTGATGTGTGTCACTTTCTCTGAGTTTCTCTGGATCAAATATTATTATCTCAGTCTGTCTGTGTTTATCTGCAGAAAATTGTTCTGAATTCACTGACTGATCTGTTAGAGACAAAAACAGACTGATTGCATTGATACATATTCACCTGCTGTGACTAAAATGTAAACCTGAATATCATCTGCATAGTTTTGGAGGGACAGCATATTTATATCGAAGTGATACTGTAGCATAATTAAAAATAAAAGTCAAAACCACAAATGCTTTTTCATTTTCAAAATGAAGCTGCATTTTTTGATTCAAAATGAAAATGAAAAAGCAATCCGCCAAAATGCTTTTTCATTTTCTTCTTCAACATCGCTTATTCTGTCACTTAATTAAAATGATAAGGAAAATGGTATTTGACATTTCATTTTTAAAAAGCTTCTCTGGTAAATGTGTAGCAAAATTCATTTAGAAATGTCTAATTTGACCATTTAAATGGATTAACAGAAATACTTTTTTCATTTTCAAAATGTAACTGCATCAAATGACTCAAAATTAAAAAGAAAAATCAATCCTTCAAAATGGTTTTTCCTTTTCTACTTTAAAAACGCATATTCTGTGCCATAATTGAAACGAAAATGCAAAGAGGGGATTGCATTTTCATTCTCACATCCACCCTGCGAATAGTGTAGCATAATTCAATCCCACTCAGCATTTCCAGAGGGGAGGCGGGGCGATGACGTCAGTGCTTTCTCCGTGTGTCTGGCTGCTAAGAGACACAGACACACCAGGAGCAGTCTGGCTTTGTGTTATAAGGTTCCATTTGTGCCAAAAATATAAAAAGTTTTTTGCGTCCACTGTCTATGTTTCAGGTCCCTTCCTTCCTCTTTCGGCTTCTCCCATCAGGGGTCGCCACAGCGAACAAGTCGCATGGTCTATGTTTCAGGTCCAATGTCTATTAAACAAGTTCATTGAACATTTGTTCATGGTATGTACTACTAAGCAATATTTTCTGCATACCCATGCTTCTTTGCTTATTATTTTCTATTTACTCTGAGAGAAGAAGAGACAGAAGAGAGAACAATGTCTGACTCCTCATCTCTGTTGGTGACTTGGATGCTCACATTGACAGGTAAGAAATTTAACAGAGATCCAAATATTTTTGAGAAAATGGAGATAGTAAAAAACTAGTCCAGTTTTCAACGACCAGAACAGAAGCCACAGTTCTCTTCTCTGGAACTTCATCATGGACTTTATATGGATGAGTTTTATTATTTTATTTAATTTTGTTTCACACCAGGTTTGTGGATTTCCTCCACAGAAGTCACCAATAAACGTTCAGCCACAGCTTTGGAACTAAACATCAATACTGGAGGTTTGGAACAAGACCCACTCAAACTCAGTGACCCCTGCCTTCTTTAGGATGTGGCTGAAACCTTTCTGGACATTTTAGTTAAAGATTTGTCAGAAATTCTCTACCAAGTGCTTCCAGCAGACCCTCTAAACACACCACCAGATGGTCAAAGATGGAACAAAAAGCTGAATGTCATAGGATGTCTTTAATGTTTCCTTTCTTTTAAGATACAATCAACTTACCTGGGGTGGGGCGGGAGGATGCCCAGAACTCCTGGGTGGTGATGAGGCGCTCGTCTGGGGCTGTGGGCACTCTTCTCGGGTGGGGCCCGGCGCTGGGCCCTCCTGGCGCGGTGGGGAGCTGCTCTCCTGGTTGGGCCGGGGCTGCACTCTCTGTCCCTCCGTGCCTCCCTGCTCTCTGGCTCTGGGGGCCTCGGGGCGGTCCGGCTGGCCCTGGCCTGGGTGGCGGATGTGGTCAACCGGGGGGGGGCGGTTGTTCTCTGCCTACAGCCGAGTGACGCTGGGGGATTTCTGGCTGCCGCTGCTGCCCTGGCGGGTGTCTTGGTGTGGGGATGGCTGGGAACTCTCCCTCCTTCTTTTCACATTCCACCATCCATTTTAGAAGAACATAAACACTCACCTGAGCACAGGTGTTAGCTCACCTTTGCACAAACACTTTGCGTGATTGAATTAAATATTTCACACTGGTTGGTTTGAAGGCATAAGTATGCATGTGTGAACAATATCTGTATTGTGTACATGTTGACATGTTGACATTTTTGCTGCCAACAGGTGTGTTTATAACATTTGAATGTGTGTGTGGACAAGCCCCGCCCTTTCTAGATTTGTATTACATCTGAACCTGACCACATTGATAAACAAGCAACCCTTCAACCCCACCCCTCTCTAACATTCCTCTCTCTTCTTCCCTTCTTTCCTTTTCCGACCGGTCCAACACAAAAGATTTTAAAATATGATTAAAACAAATAAAGTTTGGCCTCGATTACAAAAGGGGTTTATTCAGAAATACCTCTGGTTTGTCTGAAGATTAATAACCCCTGTTGTTAAAATAAAATATGTCCAACACAAGAGGCCTTCAGCTCTCGTCTGTTGCCTAGCTGTTGGACAGGACAAGTTAAAAAAAATAAAAATAAAGATACAATCACTTTTTGGAAAAGTCTGTCATTTAGCAGAAGAGAGAATTCACTCTTAGTTTTGTTTTTGTTTTTTTCAACAGCAGCAAGTCCACTGCTGACAGTGATGGAGGTCAGAGATGGAGATGAAGTCTCTTTGACTTGTTCAGGTGGAAGATATTTCCATGATGGATGTAAAAGTGTGACTTAGTGATTCAAGAAAAACAGTGACTCTGTTTGAACATGGAAAAATTCACAAAGATGCTGGATCTAAATCAGACAGACTGAATCTCTCTGAGGACTGTTCTCTGGTTCTGAAGAAGATCACAGCTGAGGATGAAGGTCGATACTCCTGCAGACTGTCCAGACCCTTCAGATCAAAACTCACAGATGTTGTTGTTCGTCTGACTATCATTGATGGTGGGTTCCCATTCTCATATCTGAATCTCTGTCATCATCAGAGCTGAAGGCATCCTTAGTTTGATCTTTCTGGATGAATACATGGAATCAAACGTCTGATTTGTTCTCTTTTAGAAAAGGAAACAACCAGTAAAACACCCTGGTGGAGCTCAGAAACTATGCTAACATCAGATATAAGAACATCTGCTGAAGGAAACCAAAGTCCTGCAGGTTTGTTAGGAAATATCAGACAAATATGTGATGATGAGGAGGGCAGAGAATTTGTTGAGATTTCTTTGTGAATGATGAAGTAAATGTTGAGAATGATGGGATTGTGTTTCCAGTCTCTTCCTGGAGGATCTTCTATGTTCCTGTGGGCTTAGCAGTTTTCTCTGTCATCACTGTGTTGGTCATCATGAAGACAAGAACAAGCATTAATGTCAGCAAAACACACTAAGCAAACGTGCAACAAATATTCACTGTAGCTAGAATGAAATATATTATTGTTTTCACTGTACAATAATGGATTTTTTCAAGCTTTTAATGACATTTCTTATTAATTTAGCTGTTGATGTGGATCATCTGCTCATGTGAATCCTCCCACAGTGTTTCATTAGCAGCTGTAACCACAGAGACTCTGATCAAACAGGAATGAACAGAATCCATCTGATATGAAGCTGTGCTTTGAAAACCACTTCCCTCCTCTTTGAAGAGTAGTCCCATATATGTCTTCAGGTTTTTGTACAGCCTCTTCTACACTTTGGATCACTGTGTGTCTACAGCACAGTAGTAGAGAGCTGTGTCTGCCAGAGTTAACTCTCTGATGATCAGTTCAGTTGATGTGTCTGTTGTTCTGGATTCATATCGTTTATCTGGAATAAGTTCACCTGTGGAACCTTTTGCTCCTTTCCAGAGAATAAACTGAGGAGCCTGAAGGTCAGAATAATGTTTGTACCAAAAAAGCAAACGATTGCTGTAATCTGTCTGATAGTTACATTTCATTGTAACAGATTTTCCTTCAGTTCCTGTAAGTTGATCTTGATCAGGAGAGATTGAGTCTCCAGCTGTGAGTCCTGGAAAAAGTGGAGAAAATGAAGCCATTAGATGAATGAGATGATGAGTTGATGCAGCAGCTTCAAGCAAACTTAAATCTCTGTTCTTAAACTCACCTAGAATGTGAGATAGAAGCAAAAAGAGGTAAAGCAACATGTCTTTGGAGTTCTTGAAGAAACACAGACAGCAGATGAACTCTGTTCTTCCACTGCAGCTCAATGAAGAAGAAATAATGTCACTGGATGATGTGAAGTTCAGTGGGCGGGGCCAATGAGTTCTTTTTCAGTTCAGTTCAACCAATGAAAGAGTTCAGTGCTTCCACAGCAGCTCTGTCTCCGATCTTTACGGCTGGCTTCAGTTCTCTGCTGTCTTTCTCTTTATTTCAATGACTCAGCAATCAGAGCTTTCAGTGTGTGTTGCCCTCTAGCGGATGTTGTGTTGTTTTGTGTTTTGTCTGCAGGATGTTGTACAGAGTTTTGTTGTTTCCTGTCACTGTGGGCGTCACAGCACAGTAGTACACAGCAGAGTCTGTCACTGCAGCAGAGGAGATCTGCAGATTTATCAGTTTATCATCATCTTTCACTTTGTGAGAAAATCTAGGATCCAAACTCTGTAATGTTGCTTTTGATCCCAAGTGAGAGATCAAGAACTCTGGAGGTTTTCCTTGAAACTGTCGATACCAGTAGAAATAATCACTCGTTGACAGTTTGGGATATTTGTAGGACAGAGTGACAGAAGTTCCTTCCAAAGTGGACTCTTCCTTCTTGACTGCAGTGAGTTCTTCACAGCTGACATCTAAAGGAAGAGAGAAGTCAGATCAGTGATGGACAAACATCAAATGCTGAAATGGATCTTTGAAAGAATCCCATCAACCTGTTCCAATGACTAGAAGCAGCAGAGTGAACACAGATGTCTGCACAGACAGCATGTTGGATGAAGCTGATGTTTGGCTTTTGTGTGTTGAACTGTGTTGAAAGTGGAAGTTTGTGTCTCTTCTATAGTTCACTAACAGCTCAGCTCCTCCCTCAATCTCTCCATCTGCTCTTTCATTTGTTCTTCCTCTTCTCTCTGCTCCTCTTCTTTCATGGTTAATCGTCTGCTTAAAGGTTGGATTTTCTTCACTGATGGAAACTCAAAGACTTTAGTTTTTGACATGTCGGTTCTGTAGAAAGAATTCTTCAAAATGTCTTTTATCGAATAGAATAGAACAAACACAAAGAAAAAAGTATTTTACGGTCTTTCATTTTCCTAACTACTCAGTGTTTTATCAGGGCCTGTTTGGATGAGGTGATATCCTGGAGATGGTAAATGTTTTTGGATCAGTTAATGAGGGCAATTTCCCACGCAACACTTGACCATCTCCAATGGCACTAGTGCCGCGGCACACTGGTTTAAAAACCCTGATCTAAATTAATCAAATAGTTTAGTTCTTCCACAGCAGCTCTGTCTATGATCTTTACTGCTTCATTTCTCTGTAGTCTTTGTCATTTATCCAGTGTCTCAACAATCAGTGCTTTCACAGTGTGTGACGCCCTCTAGTGGACGTTGTGGAGTATTGTGTTTTCTCTGCAGGTTTTTGTACAGAGTTGTGTTGTTTCCTGTCACTGTGGGCTGCAGAGCACAGTAGTATACAGCAGAGTCTGTCACTGCAGCAGAGGAGATCTGCAGATGGACCTGGTTCCTCTCCTGGTTCAGGACAGCAGTCTGTCTGGGGTTTGGAGGTTTTGCTTCCACCACACTGGGTTCTTTGGTGTCAGTGATCAGGAGGAGGAATCGAGGAGCTGATCCTGGATCCTGTCTATACCACTGCAGATTCTCAGCTCTGACTGAATAATTACAGGACAGAGTAACTGTGAGCTCCTCTGATGAAAAGACTTCAGCTCTGCTGGCAGTGATTCCATCCTCCAGACTGTCACCTGCTGAACAGAAGACAGATTTTCTTCATATATCTGATCCAAACTTACAAACTCAACACAGTTTAGTTTTCATGACAGAATTAAAAGATATTTTCCAGTTTTTAAATCATGAACTTCCGTTGAATTAAATCCAGATCAGATCCTGAAGTTTTACAGAAACATACGTACATATGAGAGCTGAGAAGAAGCACATCACAGCCAGTTTCTTCATGTTTCCAAGTGTTGATGTGATGTTCATCTGAATCAGCAGAGAGAGCTTTGAGTTGTGTTTGTTCTGATGTTCAGGTTGAAGTAAAGCAGTTGTCAATCATCTGCAGTCAGTGGGAGGAGCCTGAGCTGCTCTTCTTCTATAGTTCAAAGTGTTTCCACACATTGAACTGTAATGATGGCTTGATCATTTTTTGCTGCCATTACATGTGTGTGTTGTCGGCTGTGATGTCCCCATTTTGTTGATACGATATAGTAAAATAAACATGCTGTACCTGAATCCAAATGGTAACTTCTAAGATCAACTTAATTGATTTATTTCCTTTTGAATTTTTTATGGTATATATTATTTCAATTTGATTACAAACTTTGCTTAGACAGATCAATCTGGTTGGATGGTTGGAAAATAAATGGATTGACTAGAATCAGGTAATTGTTACACCCCTACTTTCAGATGTTCTCCTCAGTAAAGAGGTCATTCATTCATTCATTCATTTTCTATTCCGTTTTAACCCTTTCGGGGTCTCGGGGCTGCCGAAGTGTATCCCGGCCACTTGTGGGCGAAGGCAGGGGGTGCCCTGGACAAGTCGCCAGTCTGTCGCAGGGTAGAATGTCCACATTCACTCTCACACCTATGGACAATTTAGAGTTGCCAATTAACCTAAATGTACATGTTTTTGGACGGTGGGAGGAAGTCTGAGATCCTGGAGAGAACCCACGCATGCACGGGGAGAACATGTAAACTCCACACAGAAAAGTCCCCACTGATGTTTTTTTGCATGTCCCCCTCCCCTACTTGAACCGGGGGCCTTCTTGCTGTGAGGCAAGAGCGCTAACCACTGAGGTCAGTTCAAGTATAAACAAAAGTTAGAATTCAGACAGGGAGCTTGGATTCACACCAGAGTTTGTTTTATTTGATAATCTGAATCAGAGGTGAAAGTTCATCTGAAGTGTTTTTGAATGAAACAAGCAAATGATGGTCTTAATATGAACAATAAACAGCCCAAAAATAAGAATCCTAAGAAAATAAAAATACTGTCAGCCTTCAACTGAAGGCAGCGCTGACGTCACTCGAGAGGTGTTGGTATCCTGAGACAAAGAGCGAGAATTAATGCAAGGCTGAGAGAAAAGCGTGAGCGCTTAAACTGAGATTGATGAGTGAGGTCTCCTTTTAAGCAGCATGGCAGATGAGGTGAGTGAAGTCAGCTGGTGGCAATCAGGGAGCAGAGCAGGCAGGGTTGGAGGGGGAGGAGTCTGACAGGCACCGCGACAAATATTCTCGAAAGATTATCTTATTTTCTGAAAAAAATAAGAATAAAAATAATCTTATCAATAAGGTTTTTCAAAAAAAAAAATTTTTGTTTCATAAAACATGTTTTAGTTTAACATTGATTTTTTTTTTTTTTTTTTGTAAATCTAACCATTTTTATCTTTTTCCATAGCAGGCCTGTTTTTGCAGTGTTTTCCAGTCATGAATTATCCACCAAACTAAATAAACCAGAGTCACAAAGAAGTCAGAAGAAGTCTTACTGGATAAACTTGGTGTAGGAAGGAGATGCAATTTATTACTCTGTGATCATCTGGTGATCTGCTCAATTTTTTGTTCTCTTCTCAGAGCTCAGTGTTCAAGCAAAAAAAAAAAGTGATGTTGGGTAGGGGCATTTCTTAAACTTAATAATCAATAATCATGATGATATATATTTTTGAGAGTCTGTTCTAAAGGATTCTTCTGCTACAAAACCAGTGTACCTTTTACACTGTCATTACATTAAATGCATTGATAAACTACAAATGTTTGTGGATTTTGTTTTTCACTTTAAAAACAATCCAGATTAAAAAATTCTGGTTCTATCCTAACTTGTTGAAGATTATTATTATTATTTATCTGCGCTTTTTCAGACGCTCAAAGCGCTTACAGTGTGTCCATTATTCATTCATACTTGGTGACGGTAACCAATGTTGTATCCACAGCTGCCCTGGGGCAGACTGACAGAGGCGTGGCTCCCAGTTCACGCTACGACCCCTCTGACCATCACCGGGACATTCATACTCATTCAGACATCAGTGGAGCTGCGCTGGAGGCACGGAGGGTGATGTGTCTTGAACAAGGACACGACATCAGTTGGCTGGGGGGAGCAGGGATCGAACCGGAGACCCTTCAATCATTGGACAACCTGCTCAACCGCCTGAGAAACTGCCACCCAGGATGTTTTAATAAATGAGTGAATAATTTTTTTAAACTGCTTTTAACAAAATTCACGTGTTTACTTGTTTAATTCATCACAGACCAATATTTACCAATATTGTTACAGTGAAAATGATCTGTTTTAACCCTTTTGATGCAAAAATGCTTTTTCTCCAAATTCACTTTCATTTAGCAAATACTTACAAGAAAGAATTGAAGTACATTTTTTTAATTGCTGTAAATAAATTAGTGCATCAAGGGGTAAAAAACATCAAATCTTCTAAAGATGACTTCCACGTGTTTGTATATTTCATTATTGTCAGTAAACTGAACCCAGAAAAACTTTCTTTGACTTTTATGCTGATGACAAACATATTTGTGTCTCTTCTATAGTTCACTAACAGCTCAGCTCCTCCCTCAGTCTCTCCATCTCTTTCATCTGATCTTACTTTTCTCTCTGCTCCTCTTAAGGGCGGCCGTGGTGCAGCGGTTGATCTCTGATTGGAAGATTGTAGGTTTTATTCCCACCTTGCCCGTATGTCATTTGTTTGAAAACCCACACGTCACTGCTGAACATCTGTATTAAAGTAAAATGTAAAAAAAAAATCATAACTATTTTTTCAGGATTTCATCATTTAGATGCAAAATCTCCATGTAAACTGAATCCACTTAAACATTATAAACACCAAAGTCCAAAGACACAAAGATACCAAAGTCCATACCAAAGTGTGTTAAGCAACAGACTGTGACATCGCCATAAAGGAGTTGCAGGGGCTTCAGGATTTTATTCTTATCAATTTTGAGTTGAATCTCACTCCACTTATAGTATTTATATTTAGAAGTTGCGCACAAAACTGTACCCCTGGAATGAAATAAGTTCATCCTGAGTCTTCTCTGACCACCCATAGTAACCACCACACCACCGACAAATTTCCAGATTTGAATTGTATTTTTGTTTCTTTGACATTTTTATAATTTTTCATTACGTTGACATGAATGAAGGATATTGTTTGCTGTGTGTTTTTATTTAAACATTAATTGTAATCATATCTGTCTTTATTTAAAATATAAATTATATAACGTTAAAGTTAGAATACACTGTTTTCTATAATACAGATCATGATCACAGATCGTGATCACACAGATCACATATTGATCCCAGATAATATATAATACAGTAAGAATATTTACTAAGACAAAAAATGATGTTACACAATAAAAGAAAATGTACTTAACATTTCTGAAACACAAAAATTAGAAAATGAGAATCCTTTTTTAATTAATTTTTTGTGTTAACGTCAGTGACTTAATTGAGGGTGAGATTTCTTCTACCCAATTCTTTTTCGAGCCATTTATCACTTTCTAGTCATAATGCTCTCTACTTTGTTATTTTGATTTTTAAAATAAAAAGAAATCTATTGAATGATTATCAACTGTTAAATATGCGTTTCATCATGTCAGTTGTGTGTTGATGTCAGACAAACACAATGTGTTCAGACCGCTGGTTTCCTTGAAGTTGTTCAGACAGCTTGAGCAGCGTCATTCTTCAGTCCTTAGAAGATTCCTGCATCAAATTCATGTCAGTCACATCTCTTTAGACGCATATCAATGTTTCTGCTCAACGCTTGTCCAAAAATTCTTCTGTCTGGTGAAGTAGTGCAAAACATGGAAGAAAGTAACAAATGAGATAAGTAATGAGGACTATCATCCTTTTTGCGCACCAGCACAACCAGAGATGCTTAGGGACTGCTACTTTCCCTAATCACCCGAGACTAGAACAAGTTGTTAATATGCTCCTTCCCGCCTTGTAGTCTGAGGGAGAGATGCATCAGTAGTGTTGCCGCACAGGAACTTCATCCAGAAGGGGGATCTCATGAGTGACATTAGATTTGTGCAGGCCAAATCAGGATCATGTGCTGAAAGGACAGACAAGTTCTTGGTGAGGAGAGATCTCAACTTGTGTTGCTCTTCCACAGGCACGGAAGACAAATCCACTGAGTCAATGGAATTGGGGGAAGAGGCTTTGGCCCCCTGAGTCGCAATAGTAGCCACCATTGAGGGAGCCTCAACCACTCCCCTGGGTAGGATAACGACACTGGCTGGGGCCGAAGTACCAATTACTGTACGTGGAGAAAGTCTCACATCTGCAGAACCCACATTGATCACAGGGACATATGCTGTCCCCTTATGTACCCTCAAAGCTTGTAAGACCAGAAGTCCAGAAGGGAGCTCACACTCAGAAGGCTCAAACATGCCTGATCCCTGGTCAGAACAAGTAGAATGGATCATTTTCAGGGCACCACCTGGGATCCAACAGGCCTTGGGACCACGAACTGTTGCATTGTGAGGGCACCACACCAAAGACCCTGTGGAAGCAAACCAAAAAGATTGGCAGCAGGGCATTACCTCAGCAACCACAGGACATGCAGGGCGAAGAGGCACACATCGCACACATACCTTGATATCACCTGAAGGGAGGGGCAGGGAGCGATGCACTCCATTTCACCTTTTCCAGTCACAAGCAGATCCGCTGTGTGACAAGAAATTGTAATAAGCACTGCACTAGAAACAAAAGAACACCACAATGTATGGACAGCAAGCCCAACCACAATACGTGCACTGACAGGTGCAGGAATCCAGAAAGAGGCAGCCTCAGCCAGGAATGAAGGAGAGCCAGCTCAGTCCCATTTTATAGGTGGCCAGGTGCTCAATAGCAGCACCAGATGGGAGTGACTATGTCCGTGACCCACAATAAAAAAAAAATGTTTTTTTTAACATTTATGGAAACATAAATTAGTTAAATTAATTATGTTGTGTTTAAGTCAGTGATTTATTATGTAAAAGTGTATTTATAGTAACATTGGGGATGGGAGTTGACACGACTTTCTTTTACCCAATTCTTTTTCGAGCACTGTATAACTTTCTAATTCAAATTCTCTTCAAACCATTTCATTTTGTTTTAAAAAAAAGGGAAATCGACTATTTGATTTATCAATGTCAACTAATATCAACAAAAAAATTCAGAGAAGCACTTATTTCATGTCATAGAGCGCCTAGTGATGTTAATGAGTATTATGTCTTTGCTCTGTGGATTTTTGTACAGAGTTTTGCTGTTTCCTGTCACTGTGGGCTGCAGAGCACAGTAGTACACAGCAGAGTCAGACACATGAAGCTTCTGGATCTTCAGAGGAACTGATTTGTCTTTGAGTTCAGCATCAAATCTGTCTTCCTTGAAATCTGGAGAATTTTCTTCTGTTCCATAGGTGTCATGTTTCAACATGTACTTTGGGTAACTGTTCACTTCTTGTTTATACCAGAACAATGTTGTTAATGTTGTGCTACTGGTCTCAAAGGTACAGTTGAGTGTGAGAGAGTCTCCTTCAGCAGCAATGACTTCTCCTCCTGGTTGGATCACTTTGTCTTCTCCTTTACATTCTGAGGAAGAACAGAACATGCAGAGGAAGAGATGAATCAATAAAGATGATTGATTAATAAACAACAATCAGCAGCTTTAACAGCTCTTAATGTACAGCTCAGTAATGTGTTGAAGTGTTTGAAGAGGAAACATGTTGATCTTTGTGTCTTACCAAAGAAAAGAGCAGCAAGAAGAATCCACAGCCAATGTTCCATCTGTACAACAAGGTTTCAATCAACAGGAGAAACTAGCTGATGTTCAACAATCACTCTGACAATTGTTCTCCTCGCACCACCACTTCTTATTGACTGAATGTTGAACACAGAGCAGAAGGAGAGCCCCTCCCACTTTACTATGTCACCCTCTAGTGGAGGACTAAAGCTGTATTCAGCTGATGAGGAAAAGGTTCTTCATGTCTTCTTCTGGCAGAAAGATGAACACAGATAATGTCAAACAGTTGTAGGTAGATTGAAGTCTGTTTTGATACTAAACTGAATCACATATGCACTGATGAGTCTTTAGAGCAGAAACTAGTGGAAGGTTTATGTGGAACCTGGAAGCAGGTTTGTCAGTGTCATGCATGTACAGCATATAAAGATGGAAGTGAAACTGTGTTGCCCTCTAGTGGAGAAAAGTCTAGAACAGTCATTTCAAATTCTTCATATCTAACACATGTGTTAAAGTATTATTGAAAACATACCTGTAAAAAGTGAAGTGAAATATCTTGGTCTAATAATAACAAAAAATAGTAATGATAGAGAAAGTGTAAATATCACTCCCAGACTAATAACAATACAGAAAACTTTAAATCAATGGTTGGGACGTGGCCTATCAATATTTGGCCGCATTCTATTATCCAAACGGAAGGTTTTTCAAGACTTGTGTATCCCTGTCACTCATTATATACATCCCCAAAGAACATCAAGTTGTCTAATTCTATTCTCTTTAAATTTATTTGGAAAAATAAGACTCACTATATACGAAAATCACAATTGGTCAGAGATTATAAAAATGGCGGTTTAAAAGCTTTAGATGTTGAATCACAGATTGTAGCTTTTAGAATGAAATGGTTAAAAGGCTGTATTTCCCAGCCTCATTCTATGTGGTATCATATCCCAAACAAACTCTTCGGTAAGGTCGGGGGACTGGAGTTTTTGCTGAAGTGTGATTATAATATTTCAAAAGTACCAATAAAACTATCAAACTTTTACAAACAAGCCTTAGAATTTGGGAAGATGCTTTTCAACCATAACTTCTCCCCTCACAACACTGTTTTATGGAACAACAGATTTATAACTGTAAACAAGAAATCCTTGTTTATGTCTGAATGGTATGATAATGGTGTGTATTTTGTCCATGACTTGATGCGTACTGATGGAAGGCTGTTATCATACTATGAGTTTGTAACCAAATACAAGATTAAGGATTCTAGTAACTGTTATAACAAAGCCTGTAAAGCAATTCCCTTACCTCTACTTAATCTCATTCAAAACATACTACAATACAATGAAATCAAACCACAACTTTCGGAGCTGAAAATTAATAATATTCCCCTAAAAGATAAAAAATGCAACAATAAATTAATAACTCTAACCTTTAAACAATTAATTTTCTGCAACTTTAGTATAAACAATAGATGCGATTTAGAAACCACCCAAATGAACAAATCTTTTTCTTTATACACAAAGTACCCACTTCCTCCTAAAATGAAAGAAACGCATTTTAAAATAATATCTAAAATTTACCCTGTTGGAGATTTTTTACATAAAAGATTCAAATTTGAATCGGAACCATGCATATTCTGTTCATCTGAAACTGAAACATTAGAACATCTGTTTTACAGTTGCAACCAGGTTAAAATATTTTGGTCTGATATACACAATTGGTTGTCACTCAAAATTTTAAATATTCCCTTTTTTTCCTTATATGATGTTCTTTTCTATATGGAAAATCTGGACCCGGGAATTTCTGATGTCATTAATGTTATTATTTTATGCAAACATTTCATTCATTTGTGTAAATGGAAAAATACATGCCCTTTATTTAGTATTTTTTTGAATTATTTTTCTGATTATTATAAGTGTCTTAAATGCATTCCTAACAAAAACAAGAAAACTACAGTCATTTATCAAAATATATCAAAAGTATTATTATTTTGAATTGTTTTGGCCTTGCCTTTGCCTATTATTTCATTTTTGTTTCTTTTTCTTTCTATATGTGCATTTATAACGTTTGTTCACCCTAATTTGGTTTGTATATGAGCATCTATAAAAAAAAAAAAAAAAAAAAAAAAAGGCACACACATTGTTAAAAATATTACTATTTTTCGTTTTTCAGTCTTATATGTGTGTTTGATATTAACAATTGTTTATTGTGCAAGTAAGTGACTGTGAATGTCTGTAAGTTGAAAAATGTACAATAAAGTTTGTTTAAAAAAAAAAACACATGTGGAAAGCTGTTCTTAAAAAGGGTTTGTTATTTCAGTTTTTAACTAAGAAATAAATTACATTTGACATTAAAAAATTTTAAATATTATCAGCAAAACATTGTTATTAAAAAAGTCATCATCATGAGACTGTAAACAGAAAACCAAACTTTGAAGTGTTTTTTTTTCCAGTCTTAAAACATTTTTAGTTTTTGATTCTGTTCATGGTTACAATCAAGAAAAAAATCTCTGTTGACTGAAGCAGCAGAAACACTTAATTATACATACAGGATCATGGATGAGAGAAAAGTTGAAAAAAAAAATCAAGTCAAAGTTTATTGGAATAGCGCTTCTACAACACAAGGTACTCAAAGTGAGGGACGTTGGGAGCATTTCAGGCAGTCAACTCTTGCAGAAGAATATTTATTTCACAACATCTTTAGGTTGACATTCACAATTTGATTCACAACTTCGTTTTGGCATAAGGCTCCGTTCAATTCCCTTGAGACACTTATTTTTTCCATACACTTTCGGGTAACAACCCCCGTAACGGAGCCCACAGGTGGAAGCCGGGGAGGAGGGAGGGGCAAAGAATGAGCGCTGAAGGTAAGAGAGAATGAACAATTGTACACCTGACTTAAATAGGACGCTAAGCAGGTGGGTTAATTAACTGACCCGCCCTAGGGGAGTAACCTGCAATTCTGCCGAGTGTCTGCCCGAAATGCGACGAGTCGCTATTTCAGTCAGACAACTCTTGCAGAAGAATATTTATTTCACAACATCTTTAGGTTGACATTCACAATTTGATTCACAACTTCGTTTTGGCATAAGGCTCCGTTCAATTCCTTGAGACACTTATTTTTTCCATACACTTTCGGGTAACAACCCCCAACACCAAGATCATCCAGAAGAAGAAAATGTAAATGTGAATGTATAATCAGTATGTAAATAAGATGAGGTCTGTTTTCGGCGTCATTCCATTTTCACTTCATTTCATTTCATTTCATTTTCCAGTATGACTGCTATGTGTTTACCCGGCACCATTGACCGTTTGGCCGCTCCCTTCGAGAACCACTCTACGAAGGGAACATTCTATCTAGTGTATCTGCTATGTGTTTACCCGGCACCATTGACCGTTTGGCCGCTCCCTTCGAGAACCACTCTACGAAGGGAACATTCTATCTAGTGTATCTGCTATGTGTTTACCCGGCACCATTGACCGTTTGGCCGCTCCCTTCGAGAACCACTCTACGAAGGGAACATTCTATCTAGTGTATCTGCTATGTGTTTACCCGGCACCATTGACCATTTGGCCGCTCCCTTCGAGAACCACTCTACGAAGGAAACATTCTATCTAGTGTATCTGCTATGTGTTTACCCGGCCCCATTGACCGTTTGGCCGCTCCCTTCGAGAACCACTCTACGAAAGGAACATTCTATCTAGTGTATCTGCTATGTGTTTACCCGGCACCATTGACCGTTTGGCCGCTCCCTTCGAGAACCACTCTACGAAGGGAACATTCTATCTAGTGTATCTGCTATGTGTTTACCCGGCACCATTGACCGTTTGGCCGCTCCCTTCGAGAACCACTCTACGAAGGGAACATGCTATCTAGTGTATCTGCTATGTGTTTACCCGGCACCATTGACCGTTGGGCCGCTCCCGTTCACCAGGGGAGCATACTATCTGAAGAGAGAGAGAGAAAAAGAAGACTGGAGGGGAGCCAACAAGATTACACAACCTGATTCAATTTAAACACCATGCATTTTATACTCATCATTCGCGGCTTCTACTTGAGGAAGGACTTCTCTTAAGATAATTATTTTCTTTACGCTTTAGGGTAACAAAACCCCCAACGCCAAGATCATCCAGAAGAAGAAAATGTAAATGTGAATGTATAATCAGTGTGTAAATAAGATGAGGTGTGTTTTCGGCGTCATTCCATTTTCACTTCGTTTCATTTCATTTCATTTTCCAGTATGACTGCTATGTGTTTACCCGGCACCATTGACCGTTTGGCCGCTCCCTTCGAGAACCACTCTACGAAGGGAACATTCTATCTAGTGTATCTGCTATGTGTTTACCCGGCACCATTGACCGTTTGGCCGCTCCCTTCGAGAACCACTCTACGAAGGGAACATGCTATCTAGTGTTTCTGCTATGTGTCTACCCGGCACCATTGACCGTTTGGCCGCTCCCTTCGAGAACCACTCTACGAAGGGAACATTCTATCTAGTGTATCTGCTATGTGTTTACCCGGCACCATTGACCGTTTGGCCGCTCCCTTCGAGAACCACTCTACGAAGGGAACATGCTATCTAGTGTATCTGCTATGTGTTTACCCGGCACCATTGACCGTTTGGCCGCTCCCGTTCGATAACCACTCTACGAAGGGAACATGCTATCTAGTGTATCTGCTATGTGTTTACCCGGCACCATTGACCGTTTGGCTGCTCCCTTCGAGAACCACTCTACGAAGGGAACATGCTATCTAGTGTATCTGCTATGTGTTTACCCGGCACCATTGACCGTTGGGCCGCTCCCGTTCACCAGGGGAGCATACTACCTCAAAGAGAGAGGGAAAGAAATGAAATGGGAGCCGACATAAGAAGTACTCATACCTGATCTTAGAACGTAAAGCCCACGTCCGATGGCCGATGCCAAATTTAAAGCGGAGGAACCGAGGCGCGACAGTTCCCACACAATCGCGTCGAACCTGAACGTCCGGGTGTCACCTTAGTGCCGATCCCAAACAGAAAACGGCCCCTGGGAAAAGCCCATCATGAACCCCCCTCCCCTAACGACAAATCCCTAAACAACCAAGAACACACAACCAGAATGCCAAAAAAAAAAAACAACAAACAAAAACAAAACACCGGTGTGCGTGAGAAGACAGGGCCACGCGCAAACCGACAGACGCACACACAACGGGGCAGAATTTAGTTCCGCCGAAAGCCAGGGGGACACTCTTCACATTTCCTTCCCTCTCCCTCTCACAAAAGAGACCTATCCATAAACCAACCAATCCAAATGCAGGTCAACTAGCAATTGTACACAGCTTCAAGAAAGCAAAACAAAGAACCGCCACTGAATAATGGCCAAGACAGCAGAAACCGGACCAGAGGTTGACAACACGCACCGTGCCTCATTGAGAACTGCAAGTCCCAGGGTCCTTAGGAGCGTGACGTCACAGATGACAGCGACAAGCAGGAAAAAAAAAAAAAACCCGGAAGAAAACACAGCACAGAAGCCGAGGCTAACGCACGCCGCTCACCAAACATTCCGGTGACTACGGCGGCCAAAAAACGCTGAGACACCTCCCGATCGATCGCCACAAACAACCCGACTGTGGCAGGACACCGCTCCGTGGACACGCACGCGACACGCAGACACGCGACACGAGACCCGCGGCTCCGAAGACGCGCCACGAGCCGGAAGCCGAAACACAGGGGCAGACGCCCCCCCCCCCCCCCCCCCCCCCCCCCCCCCCAGGAAGGGGGGAACCAAGAAACAGAAGAACGGGGGAGAACACCACGACGCAGAAGGAGAACAGCGAACACGGAGAATCGGCGAAGAGGAACGCAGCGCTGCTGCGAAAAGGATGAAGATCCAACAAGGTCCGACAAGGACCGGTGGGACAGTGAAAAGAGAACAGCGAGCTCAGGGAACCGCAAAGAATGAGCGCTGAAGGTAAGAGAGAATGAACAATTGTACACCTGACTTAAATAGGACGCTAAGCAGGTGGGTTAATTAACTGACCCGCCCTAGGGGAGTAACCTGCAATTCTGCCGAGTGTCTGCCCGAAATGCGACGAGTCGCTATTTCAGGCAGTCAACTCAGGCAGGCTTTTACCGAGGCCACTCCCCTAGGGCTGGTCAGTTAATCAACTCACCTGTGCAGCATCATCCTATTTATGTCCAGGTGTGTAAGTTGTTCATCCTTCTTTAGTGCAGCACCAGAGCTCCATTTTTCTGTTTTGTTTTTTTTGAGTCAGCCCTAAGGTGGCCATTCAAGACGTTTTCAGGTTTGATGCAATTGTGTGAGAACTGTCGGCGCCTCGGTTCCTCCACTTTTATTTATTTTTTGCGTCAGCAGCCTTTTCCTCGTGATCCTTCCGGTTTTTGTTTTGCGCTTGGCTGACTATGCCATCCCTATGATTTGTTCCACCGGACCCTGTGCATGGCTGGGGGAGGCTGATTTTGTTGATGCTCTCTCTGTTCTGCCTCTTCATTCCTCCCGGTGGCGTCTTCTGGCTTAGGTGAAGCTGCATCACCCGGAGTTGTGTGAGAAAGCCCTGGCTGTTGCTGGCCTGAAGCTGACACAGCACGACGCGGATACCTTTTTCCAGGCAAAGCTTACCACCATCTTCTGCAAGAGCAGGGACACAAACTGAAATGGGCTCCGTCCCTGCAGCGAGGTGGAGAATGAGGGATTTCGTTTTTTATTGAATGCATTAGAGCCACTCTTAGATATTCCCTCTCGGAAATACTGAAAAAAGGATCCCTCCACTGTACGCCCAGACCAGCTTTTCCCCAAACGTTTTGTTCACAAAGATGTTTACTTTTAGATAAACTTCCTAGCTACCAGATTTTTTTTTTTTCTGGGAGAATTTTATTTTCGTTTACACCACATTTGCACTAAATGGTGTCATTTATATTTAACAAAGTCTCTATAATCATTTCACAGAATTAATATCTGATTCACAGCAATTTTTTTTAAATAAGCAATGGCTATGGTTTTGTTTTTCAAAAGTTAATACATTTGTGCCTGGCAGCTACTTGACTTAGTCATTTTTTATCCTGTTTACAGCCATTTTGTACTAAATAATGGCACTGCTGTTCATGTTCACTATCGTTTAAATCAAATTTTACAGATATTTCCAAATGAAAATTGTCATTGTTTGTCAAAGACAGAGTATTACTGATTTCAGCAATGTTGCACAAAAGTCTGTTATCCATTACACCAACTAGGACACAAGTTGTTCATTATTATTGTGTTTCAAACCAAAAAAATAAATGGGGAAATATTTTCCAAAAAACATTTTTGCAAGTTCTTCTTTCTTAAAGTTTGATATATCATGAATTGTTATAGAGACGAGATATATCGATTATCACATTATCGCCATATCGTAATAGTATCGTTATCGTGGGCAATGTATCGCAAATCATATCATGAGGTACCCAGTGATTCCCAGCCTTACAATAAACCCTCCACTCAGCGAGGGGAACGTTACAACACCATTCTACGGCTGGTACATCAAATATTAGGGCCAATCTGCCCTCTAATATTAAAAAGGAAAACTCATAACTACTTATTTGTGCAGCCCTGTATTGTGTGAGCGTGACAAATCATAAACATACATTGATTAAACACTTCGCCCAACACAGGGCGAGCTCTGTGGTGGGACTGAAGCTGGATCTTGTGGAGGAGCTGGCAGAGCAGAAAACTCTGACCAGGTTCAGGGCTATCATGAGGAATCCCTCACATCCCCTACATGAGGCCTTCACCAGCAGCAGGAGCGCGTTCAGCAACAGACTGCTGTCCAAGCGTTGCTCCACAGAAAGACTGAAGAAATCGTTTGTTCCTCGTGCCATCAGGCAATACAACTCTCTGGCACTGCATCTTAGAAGCAATTACTTTAAATTTTATTTATTTTTATTTATTTTTTACCCACTGATTTTTAAATAATCAATCTATTAAATTTTCAATCTATTTAATCTATTTATTGGGCTGCAAGCGCGCTTGCCTCACACCAAAAACGCCCCCGGTTCAAGTCCCGGCAGGGGGACATGAAAAACACAACATCAATGGGGGACCTTTCTGTGTGGAGTTTGGATGTTCTCCCTGTGCATGCGTGAGTTCTCTCCAGGGTCTCCAGCTTCCTCCCACTGTACAAAAACATGCTTCATAGGTTAATTGGCAACTCTAAGTTGTCCATAGGTGTGAGTGTGAGAGTGAATGGGTGTGTGTTTGTGGACATTCTACCCTGCGATAGACTGGCGACTTGTCCAGGTTGTCCCCTGCCTTCGCCCACAAGTGGCCGGGATAGGCCCAGCAGCCCCGTGACCCCGAAAGTGACAAAACCGGATAGAAAATGAATGAATCTATTTATTTATTTTTATTAATCTTTTACTATTTTTACTATTTTTATTGTTTTTAACGTGTGTCTGTGTTTTATGAGTGTAAGCAGATGGCCACTTTTAAATTTCCTTAGGGATTATTGAAGACCTATTCTGTTCTATTCTATTCTATTCTATTCTATTCTATTCTATTCTACTCAAACACCAAAAACCGGATTTCCTAAAATCCACAATATATACAAAACCCACAGTTCATACCCAGCCGGCCAGCAACTGCAAGTTCAACGGAAAGGGAATATCTTTAAACACAGTTTTAATTGCCAACAGTGATCGCTATCTGCCAATCACAATCCCCCAACCCCCTAAGTGAAATTAAAATCTGTTTAAAAAAAAACTATAAATTACAAAAAATCTCACTCACCCCTGAGCTGTCATGAATTAAATATATAAACATTGATGGAAAAAAACAGAGCAAAAATCAAGATTTTAACATTGGAGTTTATGGGAAGTTCATTAAAAGCACCAGCACATCCGGTCATTTCAGGTACTGCAACATTTTGTTACGTCCTGGTTGATGTGAAGTTCAGTGGGCGGGGCAATGAGTTTGTTTTCAATTTATCTTAACCAATCAAAGAGATTAGTTCTTCCACAGTAGCTCTGTCTCTGATCTTTACGGATTTATCATTTCTCTTTTGACTTTCTCTTTAGTCCTGCAACTCACAATCAGTACTTTCAAAGTATGTGATGCCCTCTAGTGGATGTTGTGTAGTATTTTGTTTTCTTTGCAGGTTTTTGTACAGAGTTTTGTTGTTTCCTGTCACTGTGGGCCTCACAGCACAGTAGTACACAGCAGAGTCTGTCACTGCAGCAGAGGAGATCTGCAGATCCATTTGTCTTTGGTCGTCACTCACTTTGAAGGAAAATCCAGGAACTGGATTCTGTAACTTCAGGCTTGTTCCAGTGTGAGAGATCAAGAACTGTGGAGGTTTTCCAGGAAATTGTCGATACCAGAAGAAATAATCTGTTCCTGTTGCAGCATTTTTATATTTGTAGGACAGAGTGACAGAAGTTCCTTCCAAAGTGGACTCTTCCTTCTTGACTGCAGTGAGTTCTTCACAGCTGACATCTAAAGGAAGAGAGAAGTCAGATCAGTGATGGACAAACATCAAATGCTGAAATGGATCTTTGAAAGAATCCCATCAACCTGTTCCAATGACTAGAAGCAGCAGAGTGAACACAGATGTCTGCACAGACAGCATGTTGGATGAAGCTGATGTTTGGCTTTTGTGTGTTGAACTGTGTTGAAAGTGGAAGTTTGTGTCTCTTCTATAGTTCACTAACAGCTCAGCTCCTCCCTCAATCTCTCCATCTGCTCTTTCATCTGTTCTTCCTCTTCTCTGCTCCTCTTCCTCCTGGTTAAGCCTTAGTCACAACTCCCCCTACAGGTGGATACAGGCTGTCAGCAGGCAAAATGTATGGTGAAGGCAGGTGGCCTGCACAAAGTAACAAAGTTGTAGATCACTGGTTGATTCTGGTTGATTGTTTCTGTCTCTTTTTTAAGCCTTGTGCTATCCTATGATCCCACCCTTACATTGACGTGTTCTCCCTACCATGACAAAGGTGGATAAAGGTGGAAAGATTTCATGTAATCCATGGACACCAGTGAAGATCACAAATCATTAAAAATGTTCAGCGCACTGTTTAGTGGGTCTAGATGACCCAACTGCCAATGTTAAAGTGCCTAGGATAGCACAAGGGTTAAACAGAGATGCATAGAACAACAGA
Source organism: Oryzias latipes (assembly GCF_053564925.1). NCBI lineage: Eukaryota > Metazoa > Chordata > Actinopteri > Beloniformes > Adrianichthyidae > Oryzias > Oryzias latipes. The sequence continues at coordinate 15,373,056 of NC_136253.1, read as the reverse complement.
TCGTTGCAAACACTTGTCCAACACAAAAGTCTAACTAAAGTGAAGTAACAAACTTGCAGGTGTAGCCTACAGATTTTTCATCTTAAACCCCCCCCCCCCCCCCCCCCCCCACATGATAAGACATCCCATCAGGGGTCAACAGAGTGATGTCTGCACAAACATCAGTTTTCACTGATCTGCACATCTTTGGTTAAATTCTCTGATTGATGATTTCCTCTTATCTTCCTCCTTTTCTCTCTGCTTCTCTTCCTCCTTGTTAACCGTCTGCTTAAATTCTGGATGTTCTTCATTAATGGAAACTCAAAGACTTTAGTTGTTGTCATGTCTGTTCAGCAGACATGACAACAAATTAGTCAGATGAACTTTGAACTTCACACCTTTTTTTCTGTTTTCCTCTGAAAGTGAACATCGTGACGTTAGCAGATCAAACTTACCTCAAACCTAATTAATGTGATTTCTGTATCTCTCAGTTGATATGTTCATAACTTCTATAAACAACTCTTTGTTGACATCACAATTTTTGGAAAAGCATCTTTTTTTGTTATTGTTCAAGTTTAAAAGTATTAATAATCTCTGTATTTATCCCTAGAATTATTTCCTCATCATTCTCTATAAAGAAAAATAAGTTCACATCTTCATGAAAGAATGTCTGTTTAACAGTCTTGATAAATTCAACATTTCGTTGAAATGATGTGCTTGTTTGATCTGTTTATTCATTGTTTCTTTTCTTTAGGCTTTTTGCAGGCTGGCTGTGATTCAGCCCATTCTCTTGTGGACTCTGTTAAACAGTCACTGCTGCAGGTCTTTGGTAGATAGTTACAGAGTATTTAATGAACTCTTCCTGAGTCTTCACTATCGGATCCATTTGTATCATTGCTAGTTGTCTGAGTCCTTGTATCTGTTGAGTATAAACTCACTCTTGGTTCTTTCCTGCATCTGGGTTCTGTCCTGCTTCACTAAATGTGACAATCATTTATCTTTGTGGAACAGTACCAGACTCAAAGGTTACAAGCTGTTTACAAAAATTACAGTTTCTCCTCTTATAACATTTATCTAATGTCTGTCAGAGGAAGCCATGATTGAAAGTGTTGAAAATGTTTTAGGAGAACATAAGTTCTTGTTGCATTTTTCTTTTTGTCTAGAACATTTGTGATTTCACAATCACAAATGATTGTGAAAGTCTAGCCACAGGGGTTGCAAGCCAGTAACTTCTGTGCCGGTCCCAAGCCCGGATAAATAGAGAGGGTTGCGTCAGGAAGGGCATCCGGCGTAAAAATTGCCAAAATAACCATGCGAATCATCCACAACACTTTAGACATACCGGATCGGTCGAGGCCCGGGTTAACAACGACCGCCACCGATGCTGTTAACCTACAGGGTGTCGGTGGAAATTTGACTACTGTTGGTGGAAGAAAGAGGGGAGGCAGAAGGGTCCGTTGCCAGAGAGAGAAGGGAAAAGGCAGGAACATAGGTTTGAGAATAGGGACTCTTAATGTTGGCACAATGACAGGGAAAGGCAGAGAGCTGGCAGACATGATGGAGAGAAGGAAGGTAGATGTACTGTGTGTGCAGGAGACAAGGTGGAAGGGCAGCAAGGCACGTAGTATTGGAGGAGGATACAAACTTTTCTATCATGGTGTTGATAGGAAGAGAAACGGGGTAAGAGTGATTCTGAAGGGGGAGTTTGTAAACAGTGTTCTAGAGGTGAAAAGAGTCTCAGACAGGATGATGAGCCTAAAGTTAGAAATTGAAGGGGTGATGGTGAATGTAGTCAGTGGGTATGCGCCACAGGTTGGCTGTGAGTTAGAAGTGAAGGAGAGATTCTGGAGTGAGTTGGATGAGGTCATAGAGAGTTTTCCCAGAGGAGAGAGAGTTGTTATTGGAGCAGACTTTAATGGGCATGTTGGTGAGGGCAACAGAGGTGATGAGGAGGTGATGGGCAGGTTTGGTGTGAAGGAAAGGAATCTGGAGGGACAGATGGTGGTGGACTTTGCGAAGAGGATGGAAATGGCTGTAGTCAACACTTACTTCCAGAAGAGAGAGGAACATAGAGTGACATACAGAAGTGGAGGTAGGAGTACTCAGGTGGACTACATCCTATGTAGACGAGGTCATTTGAGAGAGGTTAATGACTGCAAAGTGGTGGTAGGAGAGAGTGTAGCCAGACAGCACCGCATGGTGGTGTGTAAGATGACTCTGGAGGTCAGGAAGAAGAAGATAGGGAAAACAGAAAAGAAGACCAAGTGGTGGAAGCTACAGAATGAAGAAACTTGTGAGGAATTTAGGTAGAAGTTGAGGCAGGTTCTGGGTGGTCAGGATGAGCTTCCAGAGGACTGGGAAACTACAGCAGAGATTATCAGGGAAACAGGTAGGAAGGTGCTAGGTGTGTCATCTGGAAAGAGGAAAGACGGTAAAGAGACTTGGTGGTGGAATGAGGAAGTACAGGACTGCGTCCAGAGGAAGAGGTTGGCTAAAAGGAAGTGGGATGTAGAAAGGACTGAGGAAGGTAGACAGGAGTACAAGGAAGCGCAGCGTAGAGTGAAGAGAGAGGTGGCAAAGGCCAAACAGAAAGCTTACGATGAGCTTTATGACAGGTTAGACACAAAGGAAGGAGAGAAGGACTTGTACAGGCTAGCCAGACAGATAGACAGAGATGGGAAGGACGTGCAACAGATAAGGGTGATTAAGGACAGAGATGGAAAGGTGCTAACAACCCAAGAGAGTGTACAGAAAAGATGGAAGGAGTATTTTGACGAGCTGATGAACGAGGAAAATGACAGGGAAAGAAGGGAGGAAGATGTGGTTGTTGTGGAGCAGGAAGTAGCAGAGATTGGAAAGGATGAGGTTAGGAAGGCTCTGAAAAGGATGAAGAGCGGAAAGGCCGTTGGTCCTGATGACGTACCTGTGGAGGTATGGAAGTGCCTAGGAGAGACAGCAGTGGAATTTCTAACAAGGTTGTTCAATAGGATTCTAGAGAGTGAGAAGATGCCTGAGGAATGGAGGAGAAGCGTTCTGGTCCCGATCTTTAAAAACAAGGGTGACATGCAGAACTGCAGCAACTATAGAGGAATAAAGTTGATGAGCCACACAATGAAGCTGTGGGAAAGAGTAGTGGAAGCCAGGCTTAGGAAGAAGGTGGAGATTTGTGAGCAGCAGTATGGTTTCATGCCCCGTAAGAGCACCACTGATGCCATTTTTGCTTTGAGAATGTTGATGGAAAAGTACAGAGAAGGTCAGAAGGAGCTGCATTGTGTGTTCGTAGATTTAGAGAAGGCGTATGACAGGGTGCCGAGGGAGGAGCTGTGGTACTGTATGAGGTCGTCTGGAGTGGCAGAGAAGTATGTCAGAGTAGTTCAGGACATGTATGAGAGAAGTATGACGGTGGTGAGATGTGCTGTAGGTCAGACAGAGGAGTTCAAGGTGGAGGTGGGACTACACCAAGGATCAGCTTTGAGTCCTTTTTTGTTTGCTATGCTGATGGACAGGCTGACAGACGAGGTAAGACAGGAATCTCCCTGGACAATGATGTTTGCGGATGACATTGTAATTTGCAGTGAGAGTAGAGAGCAGGTGGAGGAACAGCTAGAGAGGTGGAGGTTTGCTCTGGAAAGAAGAGGTATGAAGGTCAGTCGTAGTAAGACAGAATACATGTGTCTGAACGAGAGGGATCAAGGTAGAAGCGTTAGGTTACAGGGGGCTGAGGTGAAGAAGGTGCAGGAGTTTAAGTACTTGGGGTCAACAGTTCAGTGTGATGGGGAGTGTGGAAAAGAGGTGAAGAGGCGAGTGCAGGCAGGTTGGAGCGGTTGGAGGAAAGTGTCAGGAGTGTTGTGTGACAGAAGAGTGCCAGCAAGACTCAAAGGAAAGGTGTACAAGACATTGGTGAGACCAGCTCTGCTCTATGGGTTAGAGACGGTAGCAGTGAGACAGAGACAAGAGGCTGAGATGGAGGTAGCAGAAATGAAGATGTTGAGGTTCTCCTTAGGAGTGACCAGGTTAGACAGGATAAGGAACGAGTACATCAGAGGGACGGCTCATGTTGCCTGTGTTAGCGACAAAGTCAGAGAAGCCAGACTGAGATGGTTTGGACATGTTCAGAGGAGGGATAGTGGATATATTGGTAGAAGGATGTTGGAGATGGAGCTGCCTGGCCGGAGGGCAAGAGGACGGCCAAAGAGGAGATATATGGATGTCTTAACAGAGGACATGAAGTTGGCTAACGTTAGGGTAGAAGATGTTCATGATAGAGTGAGGTGGAAAAGGATGATTCGCTGTGGCGACCCCTGATGGGAAAAGCCGAAAGAGAAAGAAGATTTGTGATTTCACAATAAACAGTGATTACTATTGTTGTTCTTCTTTTTTTGTAAATCCATGTTGACCTTTAATTATAATAGTTTGTGTATCAATAAATGTATCATTGAATATTTAACTGGTGGGACCAACACTACTTCAGTCCAGTTGAGGAGTTGTCTCTGTCTTTTGCTCCTGGTGGTTACAGGTTGGCGCCATTGTTCAGCAGCGGAGTCGCCATCAGTGTGTGAATGTGTTTGTAAGGAACTGTAGCTGTAAAGCGCTTTGGCCTGAGAGCAAGGAAGAAACGTGTTCTATAAGTATAAACCATTTATCATTTATTATTATCATTATTTATCATTATCAAAAAGCTGCACTTTTTGGTGGATATGACAAGCCACCTGAACGAGCTGAATGAAAGTTTGCAGGCGCCGCAAATGCTTGAAGCTGTTCTGTCATTCGAGCGCAAGCTGACTGTCTTTGCCAGAGATGTACAGCGAAGAAGAGAAGAGGATGCTTTTGTTTTACCCTCGCTGGCACTGACTTGCTTGGCATTTGCACAGAAATCAAACTTAACTGTATTAATTTGATTTTATATACTTCATCTTTTCAAAAGGCTGCTGTTTTCTTTTTTACAAAAGGAGGCTGCGTTGTATTGCACTCTGTTTAGTTCCCAGTCACACACGTTCCTTTTTGATTTTTGTTCGATCATCAAAATAAAAATGACATCAAAAAATCGGATTTCTTTATTACATTTCTTTAATTTTATCAAAGCAATCAGACATAAGTCATTGATATTGTAATGAAGTTAAACTTGCACAACAAGTCGTTCGTCGTTCTCCGCAGAATGCACTGCAGGGCAAATAAACATTTAATCGTCAATGCTCATTATGTATTTGCGGCAACTTAGTCATTTTGATAGTAGGCTGATATAGCTAATATAGATACATATTGCATGTGTTCCCTTCATTATAAGGCTTAAATAGGGCTTTTAATATTTTGCGGCTCCAGACATATTTGTTTTTTTCGTCCAATTTGGCTCTTTCAACATTTTGGGTTGCCGACCCCTGCTGTTGTGGTTCTGTTGAGCATACCTCCTCCTTGGAGCCCAACACCTGCTGCTCATCTCTACAATCAGCACCTCCACACCTGCAGGCCATCACAGACTCTATTTATTCCTGAGGAGGATCTCCAGCCAGCGCCAGATTATTGTTCACCCTGTGGTAACAAGTCCTTGGCTTTGAACAATCCTTCACACTCAAGAGCAACTAAAATAACTTTTGCATCTCTTTCCAGTCTGCCTGCCTGCCTGCCTGCCTGCCTGCCTGCCTTCCAGTCTGCCTGCCTGCCTGCCTTCCAGTCTGCCTGCCTGCCTGCCTTCCAGTCTGCCTGCCTGCCTGCCTTCCAGTCTGCCTGCCTGCCTGCCTTCCAGTCTGCCTGCCTGCCTGCCTTCCAGTCTGCCTGCCTGCCTGCCTTCCAGTCTGCCTGCCTGCCTGCCTTCCAGTCTGCCTGCCTGCCTGCCTTCCAGTCTGCCTGCCTGCCTGCCTTCCAGTCTGCCTGCCTGCCTGCCTTCCAGTCTGCCTGCCTGCCTGCCTTCCAGTCTGCCTGCCTGCCTGCCTTCCAGTCTGCCTGCCTGCCTTCCAGTCTGCCTGCCTGCCTTCCAGTCTGCCTGCCTGCCTTCCAGTCTGCCTGCCTGCCTTCCAGTCTGCCTGCCTGCCTTCCAGTCTGCCTGCCTGCCTTCCAGTCTGCCTGCCTGCCTTCCAGTCTGCCTGCCTGCCTTCCAGTCTGCCTGCCTGCCTTCCAGTCTGCCTGCCTGCCTTCCAGTCTGCCTGCCTGCCTTCCAGTCTGCCTGCCTGCCTTCCAGTCTGCCTGCCTGCCTTCCAGTCTGCCTGCCTGCCTTCCAGTCTGCCTGCCTGCCTTCCAGTCTGCCTGCCTGCCTTCCAGTCTGCCTGCCTGCCTTCCAGTCTGCCTGCCTGCCTTCCAGTCTGCCTGCCTGCCTTCCAGTCTGCCTGCCTGCCTTCCAGTCTGCCTGCCTGCCTTCCAGTCTGCCTGCCTGCCTTCCAGTCTGCCTGCCTGCCTTCCAGTCTGCCTGCCTGCCTGCCTTCCAGTCTGCCTGCCTGCCTGCCTTCCAGCCTGCCTGCCTGCCTGCCTTCCAGCCTGCCTGCCTGCCTGCCTTCCAGCCTGCCTGCCTGCCTGCCTTCCAGCCTGCCTGCCTGCCTGCCTTCCAGCCTGCCTGCCTGCCAGCCTGCCTGCCTTCCAGCCTGCCTGCCTTCCAGCCTGCCTGCCTTCCAGCCTGCCTGCCTTCCAGCCTGCCTGCCTTCCAGCCTGCCTGCCTTCCAGCCTGCCTGCCTTCCAGCCTGCCTGCCTTCCAGCCTGCCTGCCTTCCAGCCTGCCTGCCTTCCAGCCTGCCTGCCTTCCAGCCTGCCTGCCTTCCAGCCTGCCTGCCTTCCAGCCTTCCAGCCTGCCTGCCTGCCTTCCAGCCTGCCTGCCTGCCTGCCTTCCAGCCTGCCTGCCTGCCTGCCTGCCTTCCAGCCTGCCTGCCTGCCTTCCAGCCTGCCTGCCTGCCTTCCAGCCTGCCTGCCTGCCTTCCAGCCTGCCTGCCTGCCTTCCAGCCTGCCTGCCTGCCTTCCAGCCTGCCTGCCTGCCTTCCAGCCTGCCTGCCTGCCTTCCAGCCTGCCTGCCTGCCTTCCAGCCTGCCTGCCTGCCTTCCAGCCTGCCTGCCTGCCTTCCAGCCTTCCAGCCTGCCTGCCTGCCTGCCTGCCTGCCTGCCTGCCTGCCTGCCTGGTCAAATTAAATAACCTATCTTCTATCAGTTTGTGTCTGCACTTGGATTCAGTTATCCACTCCCCTCTCCCAACACCTGCATTAGATGAATGAGATGATGAGTTGATGCAGCAGCTTCAAGCAAACTTGAATCTCTGTTCTTAAACTCACCTAGAATGTGAGACCGAAGCAAAAAGAGGTAAAGCAACATGTCTTTGGAGTTCTTGAAGCCACACAGACAGCAGATGAACTCTGTTCTTTCACTGCAGCTCAATGAGGAAGAAATAATGCGACTGGTTGACCTGAAGTTCAGTGGGCGGGGCCAATTAGCTCTTTTTCAGTTCAGTTCAACCAAAGAGTTTAGTTCTTCCACAGCAGGGGGTATTCCAGAAAGCAGGTTATGCTAGCTCCCACGGTAAGTTTGAGGCTAAGGAAGTGGATAACCTCAGCTTTCGGTTCCAGAAATGGAGGTATGTTTCAGGGTATGTCAAGTTGCCATAGCAACTCATGCTCTGAACATAACCTGGTCTGGAGCAGGTTTAGTTGAAGGTTAGTTTGTTTACAGAGAGGTGAAGCAGCATGGCGTGTCCATTTGAAGATGATTTAGTGGATGAAGAAGCTCAGATAATACTTTTTCCACCGTGAGAGGGTGATAAGACCACATATGGATGTTGGAAAGAGTAACTTATTTACTTTGATCTAACTTAATTATTTGCTTCAGTTAAGATAAATCATTTTCTTGTTAGGCCACCTTAAAATTGGTGACTCCAGAAATCAGCGATCTATTGAGAATGTCTTTATGTACCTGCTGTGCACGCCCATTAACCCAGGGTTACCAAGTCGAGCATAATTACGCCAACTCATATCCGGTCTTTTGGAACCGACATACCCAGAGTAAGCAAGTTCAGGCGGATTTCAGCCAGAGTTCAGGGTTAAAGTCAGGCTAGTTTAAACATGCTTCCTGGAAAAAAACCCAGCTCTGTCTCTGATCTTTACTGCTTCATTTCTCTCTCTGTCATTTATCAGGCAGGTATATACAAAAAAAATAAATCTGATCATTCATGCACACGGATTAATCAATTGTGCTTGTACTGTTGCGCAATTGTGCGAGCACACACTTTGCATGTGCATGTCTCTGTGCAGAGCAGCCCGACTCTTAGCTTACCATGTTTGCAGGATAGAGATGGTGCTTTGTTACAATGTCAGCAACAGAGGAGTTTTCGGACCACAGTCTATTCATTTGCTCTACGCGATCGGGCTGCCGGATTTAGGAGAACCGTGTCTCCGTGGAGATTTGTATATCCAAGCAGAGGAGCAGCTTTGGGACGGGCGGAGGGGGCTTTTGGATGAACAGCCCATAGAAACTGTGCAAAAAATGATGTCAATTTGTGTTACCAGTCGGGTCCACACAAAATAAAGCCTGATGTTATTCCAGTGTAAATTCTTTCACGGCTAAATGTTAGCACGTATTAACCTAATCCTAACCCTTATTCCATGTCAGTTCGGCCACGTATGAAGCACTGGCCGCACAGATTTTGAAACCTATAAGCGGACATTCACTTAGTAATAATCATAACAATAATAGACGCCTGTTTAGAAGACCATCTCACTCCATGTCGGGGATTTATTTACAAAGGGACCTCCAAGTTTTTCTTCTATGGTGTGACATTATCATTAGTCGCAAACCACAGTGGCCTACAGTGCTTGCACACTGTAACAAAGCACCCTCCCCTGGCTGCAAACAGAAGCTATTAGTCCTGCTGCTCTGCTCAGAGAAATGCACATGTGATGATTTACTGATCTGTGCGAAAGTTTATCAGATTTTTAGTTTTTTTTAACCACTGGCCCCTGGAAGGCTCTGTAGCTTCATCTTAATGCATCAAAGACTAATATTTACAATATTGCTTTGTAAAAGTGATATGTTTTAATCCTTTAATGCAAATATTCTTTGAACTTCTTTTGTTCCAAATGTCATTTTCATTTAGTGAATACATAAAAGACAAGAATACGCAAGTAATTATAGTCTAATTGCTGTAAATAAATTAATGCATCAAGGGGTTAAAACATCAAAGCACCTTGGCATGATTTCCTTATGTTTCTATATTTGATTATTGTCAGTAGACTGAGCTCAGAAAACCTTTCTTTGAGATGAATCCTGATGACATTCAGCTTTTTGGCGCCCTCTAGTGGATTTTATGGAGCATTGTGCATAACAGGTTTTTGTACAGAGTTTTGTTGTTTCCTGTCACTGTGGGCTGCAGAGCACAGTAGTACACAGCAGAGTCTGTCACTGCAGCAGAGGAGATCTGCAGATGGACCTGGTTCCTCTCCTGGTTCAGGACAGCAGCCAGTCTGGGGTTTGGAGGTTTTGCTTCCACCACACTGGGTTCTTTGGTGTCAGTGATCAGGAGGAGGAACCGAGGAGCTGATCCTGGATCCTGTCTATACCACTGCAGATTGTCAGCTTTGACTGAATAATTACAGGACAGAGTAACTGTGAGCTCCTCTGATGAAAAGACTTCAGCTCTGCTGGCAGTGATTCCATCCTCCAGACTGTCACCTGCTGAACAGAAAACAGTTTTTCTTCATATTTCTGATGCAAACTAACAAACTTAACACAGTTTAGTTTTCATTACAGAATTAAAGGACATTTTCCAGTTTTTAAATCATGAACTTCTGTTGAATCAAATCCAGATCAGATCCTGAAGTTTTACAGAAACATACGTACATATGAGAGCTGAGAAGAAGCACATCACAGCCAGTTTCTTCATGTTTCCAAGTGTGGATGTGATGTTCATCAGAATCAGCTGAGAGAGCTTTGAGTTGTTTTTGTTCTGATGTTCAGGTTGAAGTCAAGCAGTTGTCAATCATCTGCAGTCAGTAGGAGGAGCCTGAGCTGCTCTTCTTTTTAAGGGGGGTATTCCAGGAAGCATGTTTAAACTACCCAGACTTTAAGCCTGAACTCTGGCTGAAATCCGCCTGAACTTGCTTACTCTGGGTATGTCGGTTCAAAAGAGCAGATATGTTTTGTCGTAATTACGCTCGCGTTGGTAACCCTGGGTTAATGCAGGTGCACAGCATGTACATAAAGACATTCTCAATGGAAACGCGTGGAGAAAAAAGAGAGCGCTATACTTCAGTGAGACGGAGTCTGACATTTTGATGAGGGGGTATGAAGATTATAAGACCATCAAAAAGTAATACGGCTGCATCAGCCAAAAAAAGAGTTTCTTATGGGTGAAAAAGAACGGACAGAGTAAATGCAAGAGTTTCTGATCTTATTTTTTTTATTGTGACGCATATATATATATAACGTATCCAACTGAAAATAATTCAATTGGTAACAAGTGATTGAGTTAAAGTTATTCAACCAAATGTATCCAACTCGAAAAAAAATTATAACTCAAATTTACATATTTATCTAACTAAATGTAATATTACTCCAATTCAATTAAATTTTTTCCATCTTAATTTATTGTAATTCTTGAACTCTCATATGTCTAAATTTGAGTCTGTAGATATGTTCATTTTTATAACAGTAAAAGGAATGAAACAAAACAGCTTTGAATATTGTAACCATAAACCATATCTCAAAATTTATCACCACTCCACTGTATAGCTTTTTTTTTTAAACAAACTTTATTGCACATTTTTCAATTTACAGACATTCACAGTCGCTTGCAGAATAAACAATTGTTAATTTCAAACACACATATAAAACCGAAAAAAACAAAAACAGTAATATTTTTAACAATGTGTGTACCTCTTTGTTTTTTTTTTTGTTTTTTTATAGATGCTCATATACAAACCAAGTTGGGGTGAACAAACGTTATAAATGCACATATAGAAAAAAGAAATAAAATGAAATAATAGGCAAAGGTAAGGCAAAAACAATTCAAAATAATAATACTTTAGATACAGAACAGAATATGCATGGTTCCGATTCAAATTTGAATCTTTTATGTAAAAAATCTCCAACAGGGTAAATTTTAGATATTTTAAAATGCGTTTCTTTCATTTTAGGTGGAAGTGGGTACTTTGTGTATAAAGAAAAAGATTTGTTCATTAGGGTGGTTTTTAAGTTCCATCTATTGTTTATACTAAAGTTGCAGAACATTAATTGTTTAAAGGTTAGAGTTATTAATTTATTGTTGCATTTTTTATCTTTTAGGGGAATATTATAAATTTTTAGCTCCGAAAATTGTGGTTTGATTTCATTGTATTGTAGTATGTTATGAATGAGATTAAGTAGAGGTAAGGGAATTGCTTTACAGACTTTGTTATAACAGTTACTAGAATCCTTAATCTTGTATTTAGTGACAAACTCATAGTATGATAACAGCCTTCCATCAGTACGCATCAAGTCATGAACAAAATACACACCATTATCATACCATTCAGACATGAACAAGGATTTCTTGTTTACAGTTATAAATCTGTTATTCCACAAAACAGTGTTGTGAGGGAGAAGTTATGGTTGAAAAGCATCTTTCCAAATTCTAAGGCTTGCTTATAAAAGTTTTATTGGTATTTTTGATGTATTATAATAACACTACAGCAAAAACTCCAGTCCCCCGACCTTACCGAATAGTTTGTTTGGGATATGATACCACATAGAATGAGGCTGGGAAATACAGCCTTTTAACCATTTCATTCTAAAAGCTACAATCTGTGATTCCACATCTAAAGCTTTTAAGCCGCCATTTTTATAATCTCTGACCAATTGTGATTTCCGTATATAGTGAGTCTTATTTTTCCAAATAAATTTAAAGAGAATAGAATTAGACAACTTGATGTTCTTTGGGGATGTATATAATGAGTGACAGGGATACACAAGTCTTGAAAAACCTTCCGTTTGGATAATAGAATGCGGCCAAATATTGATAGGCCACATCCCAACCATTGATTTCAAGTTTTCTGTTTTGTTTTAAGTCTGGGAGTGATATTTACACTTTCTCTATCATTACTGTTCTTTGTTATTATTAGACCAAGATATTTCACTTTACTTTTTACATCCACTAAATCATCTTCAAATGGACACGCCATGCTGCTTCACCTCTCTGTAAACAAACTAACCTTCAACTAAACCTGCTCCAGACCAGGTTATGTTCAGAGCATGAGTTGCTACGGCAACTTGACATACCCTGAAACATACCTCCATTTCTGGAACCGAAAGCTGAGGTTATCAACTTCCTTAGCCTCAAACTTACCGTGGGAGCTAGCATAACCTGCTTTCTGGAATACCCCCCAGTTCAAAGTGTTTCCACACATTGAACTGTAATGATGGCTTGATCATTTTTTGCTGCCATTTCATGTGTGTTGTCTGCTTTGATGTCACTATGTTATTTATGCAATATAGTATAATAAATGCGCTGTACCTGAATCCAAATAGTATTTTCTAAGATCGATATAATTGATTTATTTCTTTTTTAAATCATTTTTATGAATGTTGATTCACTTCCATTAATTACATTGCTAAAACAGATTAATCTGGTTGGATGGTTGAAAAAAATTATAGATTAGTTGAATCGGTTAATTGTTACACCATTACTTTCAGATGTTCTCCTCCAAAATGAGGATGTCACTTCAAGAATAACCAAAAGTGAGAATTCAAAAAGGGAGCTTGGATTCACACCAGAGTTTGTTTCATTTGATAACCCAGAAAATCTCTCTGTGTCTTGAATGCTGATGACATTTAATTTTTGAGTGCCCCCTTGTGGATGTTGTGTAGTATTGTGTTGGTGCAGGTTTTTGTACAGAGTTTTGCTGTTTCCTGTCACTGTGGGCCTCACAGCACAGTAGTGCACAGCAGAGTCTGTCACTGCAGCAGAGGAGATCTGTAGATCTATCTGTTTATCAGCAGCTTTCACTTCATGAGAAAATCTAGGATCCAAACTCTGTAGTTTTTCTTCTGATCCTAAATGAGAGAAGAAGAACTCTGGAGGTTTTCCTGGAAACTGTCGATACCAAAAGAAAGAATCACTTCTTGACAGTTTAGGATATTTGTAGGACAGAGTGACAGAAGTTCCTTCCAAAGTGGACTCTTCCTTCTTGACTGCAGTGAGTTCTTCACAGCTGACATCTAAAGGAAGAGAGAAGTCAGATCAGTGATGGACAAACATCAAATGCTGAAATGGATCTTTGAAAGAATCCCATCAACCTGTTCCAATGACTAGAAGCAGCAGAGTGAACACAGATGTCTGCACAGACAGCATGTTGGATGAAGCTGATGTTTGGCTTTTGTGTGTTGAACTGTGTTGAAAGTGGAAGTTTGTGTCTCTTCTATAGTTCACTAACAGCTCAGCTCCTCCCTCAATCTCTCCATCTGCTCTTTCATCTGGTCTTCCTTTTCTCTCTGCTCCTCTTCCTCCTGGTTAACAGTCTGCTAAAAGGTTGAATTTTCTTCATTAATGGAAACTCAAAGACTTTAGTTGTTTTCATGTCTGTTCAGCAGACATGAAAACAAATTAGTCAGATGAACTTTGAACTTCACACCTTTCTTTCTGTTTTCATCTGAAAGTGAACATCATGACGTTAGCAGATCAAACTGACCTTCAATGTTATTAATGTGATTTCTGTATCTCTCAGTTGATATGTTCATAACTTTAATGAACAACTCTTTGTTGACAATAATATAAGTGGAAAAACATTAGTTATTTTTTATTGATCAAGTTTAAAAGTATTAATAATCTCTGTTAATCCCTTTACTTATTTCTTCATTTTTCTGTAGATTAAAATATGTTCACATCTTCATGAAATAATGTCTGTTTAACAGTTTTGATAAATTCATCATTTTGTTGAAATGATGTGCTTGTTTGATCTGTTTATTCATTGTTTCTTTTCTTTAGGCTTTTTGCAGGCTGGCTGTGACTCCGCCCATTCTCTTGTGGACTCTGTTAAACAGTCACTGCTGCAGGTCTTTGGTAGATAGTTACAGAGTATTTAATGAACTCTTCCTGAGTCTTCACTGTCGGATCACTTTGTATCATTGCTAGTTGTCTGAGTCCTTGTATGTGTTCAGTATAAACTCCCTCTTGGTTCTTTCCTGCATCTGGGTTCTGTCCTGCTTCACTAAATGTGACAATCATTTATCTTTGTGGAACAGTACCAGACTCAAAGGTTACAAGCTGTTTACAAAAATTACAGTTTCTCCTCTTATAACATTTATCTAATGTCTGTCAGAGGAAGCCATGATTGAAAGTGTTGAAAATGTTTTAGGAGAACAAAAGTTCTTCTTTCATTTTTCTTTTTGTCTAGAACATTTGTGATTTCACAATAAACAGAATTCAGTGATTACCATTGTTGTTGTCCTTTTTTTATAAATTCATGTTGACTTTTGTTCATAAAAGTTGTTGTATCAATAAATGTATCATTGAATATTTAACTGGTGGGACCAACATTAGTTTAGTCCAGTTGAGGAGTTGTCTCTGTCTTTTGCTCCTGGTGGTTACAGGTTGGCGCCATTGTTCAGCAGCAGAGTCGCCATCACTGTGTGAATTTGTTTGTAAGGAACTGTAGCTGTAAAGCGCTTTGGCCTGAGAGCAAGGAAGAAACGTGTTCTATAAGTATAAACCATTTATCATTGCTGCACCTTACACGAGGTTTATTGTAGGGTTGTATGGTTGCACAGTTGTTGACTCTCTCACCTCACTGAAAGAAGGTCCGGGTTTGAATCTGAGCTGGGACCTTTCTGTGCTTTCTGTGTGGAGTTTCCATGTTCTCCCTGTGCATGTGTTGGTTTCTTAATTACCACAGTCAATAAAACCTGTCATGGAATCAATGGAGTGTCTGATTTGCCTCTAGGTGTCTGTATATGTCATTTGTTTGTAAAAGCACACATCACTACTGAACATGTGTATTAAAATCACATGTAAAAAAAACTATTGAATGATTTTTTTTCATGATCTAATCATTTAGATGCAAAATCTCCATGTAAACTGAATCCACTTGAACATTATTAATACCAAAGTCACTTGGTGTGTTACTAAGCAACAGACTGTGACATCACAGAAATCAAAGACATATGTGAAGTTGCTTTGCAACACTTAGACAAAAACGTTTTAGTCTTCAACTCTGATTACATTTATGAGGTACGACTAAAAACTTTGGCATACAAATTGAAGTTGAGAACATATTTATCATTTTGCCCATGTTTTTGTGAAATAAACAACAACAACTCATGGAAAAAGATTCTGCAAAACACATTCCAAGAAATACTAGTAAGTGAGAGTCCCGGGAAAATCTTTGGTTGCAGGTTTGAGTAAAAACAAAAGCCAACATTTTGATTTTTTTTTTAAATATTTTAAGTCATCCAGCTGTTTGAATAAAAGGCGTTGACACGTTGACATTTTAGATCTAAACTCCACCAGTAACCTGTGGTTAAAAAATAATTCTAGCATTATTTGATTGAAAAATCAAACTTTCTTGAGTTTCAGAGCCAGATATAAATGTAACATGTAGACATGTTCATCTGGGCCTTATCATCCTCTCACGGTTCCTCAGGGTTCTCTGATTTCACCTCTTTTGTTTTCTGTGAAGATAAAACCTTTGGACAGCACATCAGGAACATCAGTTCACATTTTAATGGTCATGATAGTCAGCTTTTGAGCGCCCTCTAGAGGATGTTGTCTCTGCTCTGCAGGTTTTTGCACAGAGCTTTGCTGTTTCCTGTCACTGTGGGCTGCAGAGCACAGTGGTACACAGCAGAGTCAGACACATGAAGCTTCTGGATCTTCAGAGGAACTGATCTGGATTCTGAATCCAGACTGGAGGAAAATCTCTCCTTGAACTCTTCTGCTGTGGTTCCTGTTCCAATCTTAAAGCGACTCAGGATGAATGTTGGTCTGTTGCTTCCATCCTGTTTGTACCAGAACAGATAATAGTTGGATGAACTGCTGTTAAAGTGACATCCCAGAGTGACTGTGTCTCCTTCAGCTGCAGTCACATCTCCTCCTGGTTGCTGCACGTTGTCTGTCTGTGCTCTGCATTCTGTCAAACACAGAGCAACAGTTCAGTTTGCTGCTAAACAATCATGTCAGTGTTGTGTTGATGTCAGACAAACAGAGTTGTGTTCATACCGAGACTCACAGCAGCCAGCAGCACAGAGATGAACAGAGGCTTCATGTCTGCAGTGTTGAGGAACTAAGAGCTGCAGAGAGTAGGAAGAAGGCTGAGATCTCTTTTTAGTCTTCATCAACACTAAGCTGGTGGATGAGGAGGCGGAGCCTGATCACAGTGATTCAGATTGTTCACTGTCAGTCAGACGTGTTTTATGATTAAAGCAAAGGAGACATTTTCACGAATCTTCTTCCACTTTCGGCTTCTCCCATCAGGGGTCGCCACAGCGAACGAGTCGCATGGTAAATTTGGCAATGTTTTACGCCGGATGCCCTTCCTGACGCAACCTTCTCAAACCGGGCTTGGAACCGGCAGAGGTAGAGAAGGGAACAGGGAGCAGCCCGGAGTCGAACCCGGGTTTCACGGACGGAAGGCGCCGCAAACCAGCATGAGCTAAACTGGCTCGAGACATTTTCACGAATAAGAAGGAAATATAATTCATATTTCATTCAACCACAACATCTGAATGACAGAAGAAAATTTTTGGTTTCCTTGGTTTTGTTCAGACAGCTTGAGCAGCATCATTCTTCAGTCCTTAGAAGATTCCTGCATAAAATTCACATCAGTCGCCTCTCTTTAGACGCACATCAAAGTTTCTGCTCAATGCTTGTCCAAAAATGTGTTTAGAAATTAGACGCCCCTGATGAGTGTTGGAGAAGCTACTGTCAAAGATTTTTAGCCTCATCGCTGCATGAGAGTATTGTTACGTCCCTCTTCAGAGAGGAGGGAGAAATGTTTAACATAAAGAAAATTATGATAACCGGGCGGGGTTAAAGTTGGCCACACAGCCGTTTATTTGGTGACAAATAACAATCATAGGGGTCTAAAAGGGAAATAATCAACTCAACACCAAAGGCGCAACAAATAATGGTATAACCTAAATTCTCAGGCTTTATAGCAAGACACCAAATTACTCAAAATGCAAACGAAGACCACAAGAGTAAATGTAACAAAAGGACAAAACCAGAATCAAAGCCAAGGGGGGAAACCAGAGGCTTTCACGAGCTAAAGCCAGGCAGACAGCAGGGGCAGGCTGAAGAAACAAATTCCCACTCAGGAATGCAGCCGCCACTGGAGCAGAGGATCCTCGGAACGTTTAAGCTTCCCTCCAAGATTCAAGATTCAAGATTCAAGATTTTTATTTGTCACATACAAAGTTATATTTAGCAAATACAACCAGTAGTGAAATGTACGCCAGGTCCGCTCCGTGGACAGTGCAAATAATTAAGGAAAACAGCACAGATGAAAATATACATAACATACATAATATACACAATATACACAGGCGATTGGTA
The DNA here is from genome assembly GCF_053564925.1 of Oryzias latipes. Classification (NCBI taxonomy): domain Eukaryota; kingdom Metazoa; phylum Chordata; class Actinopteri; order Beloniformes; family Adrianichthyidae; genus Oryzias; species Oryzias latipes. The sequence continues at coordinate 15,355,594 of NC_136253.1, read as the reverse complement.
GCAGCCTCAATCAGCTCTGTATAGGGGGCGGAGTCAGCAGCTGTGCAGGAGCTGGACTTCTACAGGAGATGAGAACACATATGCATACACACACGCACACACAAGACAAGCAGACAACTACCAGGGGTCGTAACAAGTATCAACTGTAAAATCTGATCAAACTTTTATGTAAAACACTTTTTATACTGATGTAACACGAAGAACTTTACATAGTAAAATCATTTTTCAATCACAATCCAAAAACAAAAACCTTCACACACATAATAGTCTATATTACCGGTATACTCACATTGTAGATTCTGTGCAGTCACACCATAAAGGAGTTGCAGGGGCTTCACGGTTTAAATATTGTAAATTTTGAGTTGAATCTCACTCAACTTACAGTATTTATATTTAGAAGTTGTCCACAAAACTGAACCCCTGGAATGAAATAAGGTCATCTTGACTCTTCTCTGACCAGTAGCAGTACTAACCACCACACTTCCAAGGTATTTCCATTATTTTTGATAGTGTTTTTCTTTCTTTGAAATTTTTATGATTTTTTTTACTTTCACATGAATAAAGGATATTGTTTGTTGTGTGTTTTAATGTATACATTTATTGTAATCAGGACACCATAGGGAGTAGGTCAATGATCAACTTTGTAGTTGTTATAGGCGAACTTCGGCCTTCTTGGACACTCGGATAAAGAGAGGGGCAGGGCTGTCCACCAACCACTACCTGATGGTGAGTTGGATTCGCTGGCAGGGAAGGAGGCCGGAAAGACTTGGGAGACCTGAATGCACTGTGAGGGTCTGCTGATCAGATCATGATCACACAGATCACATTCACAGATAATATATGATACAGTAAGAATATTTACTGTAACTGCCGTTGCAGTTACATTCGGATATCTTGGGGAGCAGGAACCGTCTTTACGCGTGCTTCAGAAAAAAAAGGTCGTTGTTCTTCCTTTTCTGCTGCCTTTGGAGTGAGCTTTGGCGCCCTCCGGAGGCCATCACGCGCATCATGCATTGTTACTGTGACTCCAATTAATGGCAATTATGGCTCAAATTGTCGTCTTTTCTCGAAACAGTAACTCTTCTCACATATGTCAGCTTAAACTTCTTCCTTGAGAGTTTTAGCAAAAGCACCTCTCCTGTCACTGAAAATCATGATGTGCGGCTTCAGGCTTATTGCATTGGCTCCTTACTCAAGTAAATCTTGTGCGATGCTTCAACGCGGTGAGTGAAGAAACTCTTTCCGAGGTCCTCTTCTTATAGTGAAAAACAGTCCAGCATAATCTTAGACTTTTTTATGTAACTGCCGTGGCAGTTACTTTCGGACATCTTGGGGAGAAGGAACCGTCTTTACGCGTGCTTCAGAAAAAAAGGTTGTTGTTCTTCCTTTTATGGCATTTATTTTCTTGCACTTTCTTGAACGGTAAAAATATAAATTACAAACCACAAAAATACTCTTTAAAGGCATGAATACGTCCTTACTATAAAAAATAACATGTTCCAAACACAGTCTAAGCACGGTCTAAGATTACTGTGCTGCCGTGCTTCCTAAGTTCAAAATCCAAAAGCCAATGCAAATAAAAGACACGGCGGCTCCCAAAATGCTCCTAACCAATAGGAAGCCGGAACAGCTGCACAAATCCACTGTTTACATTTACTAGTTATTAAGTTAAAATACTCCCTGTTAGAGCTTCTAATTAAATAAAGCCATGTTACAGAGATTTCAGAGAACTTTGCAACGTGTTGATGGCTGATGAGGAGGAACAGACGAGTGGGGAAGATGCAGCGGAGCAGGGAAGATCACGGAAACTAACAGAAAAGACTTTAGAGGAGAGGTTACAGAGGTGGATTGTATTAAGAAGAAGAAAATTAAGTGCACTGACAAGCAAAACTAAAGAGCTTGAAATGTACAGCAGAATCTGTCGAAAGTTGGGGGAGTGAAAGATGGCAGACCTATCAGAACATCGTCTCCTGCCAGACAAACCTCTTTTTGCCGACACTGGTGTTGATTTCTTTGGTCCGTTTAATGTTAAGAGTCAAAAGATATGGTGTACCTTCAGTTACAGACAGCCTTGAAACAAACTCTTGCATTAATGCAATTTGTCGGTGTGTGTGCAGAAGAGGCCAAGTTCCCATCATGAGGTCAGATAATGGCACAAACTTAGTGTCTGCTGAGAAGGAGCTCAGGGAAGCTATCCAACAGATGGACAATGACATGGTTGAACAAGCGTTGTAACCAAAAGGAATAAAGTGGATATTCAATAGCCCAGCTGCCTCCCACCAAGGTGGGGTGTGGCAAAGACAAATCAGGACTGTGCGCAGAATTCTTAATTGTCTACTGAAGGAGCAGACAGTTAATGATGACTGCCTACACACTTTATTGTGTGAAGCTGAAACTATCATCAATGGTAGACCGCTCACCACTGTGTCAGATGATGTGAATGATGTCGAGGCTTCGACACCAAACCACTTGCTGTTGCCAAAATCCCAGCCCAGCATGCCCCCTGGAATCTTTACCAAAAAGGACTTTTACTCCAGAAGATGGAGACAAGTTCAGCATGTTGTGGATTTATTCTGGACCAGATGGACACACGAAAATCTTTCACAACAAAAGGAACGGCAGAAATGGCTGAGACCAAGAAGAAATTTCACGGCTGGAGATGTCGACCTTCGTGTGGACAGTTCTTCCCCACTAAACTCTTGGCATATGGGGAAGGTGGTGGAAACTACACTGGACTCCAGTGGGACAGTGAGAAAAGTAAGGATAAAGACCAAGACCAGTCTGCTGGAAAGGCCTGTGAAAAAACTGTCTGCTGGAAGAAGCAGTGTCTGAAGAGTGAAGACAAAGGAAAGAAGATGTGTATTATGAATATTTGAAGTATTTGGCTCTATATATTTGAATTTGTAATTTCTTAGTCATTCTGCTAACCAATTAGGTGCCAGATTATGTTGGAGCCAAATTGACTATTTGCATTTAACAGTTAATAAATTAAAATAATCTCTGTTTGAGCTTCCAATTAAATAACGCCACGTCAGAGATGCTGGTAGCGAGACTGTATTGTTAGATTGCAGCCTGAGAAAGTTGGAAGCGACATAGTTTTTTGACCGTGTGTTTGCATAATTTTAATTTTTTTAATTGATTAGTTTGAAGGAAGAACACGTTTCACTCAAATAACAGTTGCTGGAAAGAATACAAGTGGAGGTAAAAGAGACAGTCGCAAAGAGTGCCACTACACAGGCATGTTCAGCATATCAATTATGGAAGTGAAACTATTCAGCTAGAAGTTCAGGTGATGCTGCTGCTGGAACCACAGTTTCAACAAAATGTTTCCTCCTAGAAAATGAGGAACTTTTCTCAGCTGGGTGATGGTCAGCACTGTCCTGTTACATCAAGGAGGTCCTTTATGTCCTTCAGGCTAACCCTTGTGCTATCCTAGGCACTTGGGAGTTGGGTCATCTAGACCCCACTAGACAGTGCGCTGAACCTGTTTTCTTCAATGATTTGTGATTTTCACTAGTGTCCATGGATTACATGAAATCCTCTTCACCTTTATCCACCTTTGTCATGGTAGGGAGAACACGTCAATGTAACGGTGGGGTTTCTAAGATAGCACAAGGGTTAAAGCTTCTTCTTCTTCCTGTTAGGGACCTGATGACCTGAGCTGGTTTAGATCAGAATCAGAATCAGAAGAATCAGAATAGGTTTTATTGCCAGGTTCAGTAGAGCGCACTTTACAAAACGAGGAATTTGTCTTGGTGTATGGTACAATTAAAATAAGTTAAAAAATTAAATTAACACAACAACACTATATACAGTTGAGTAAGGTGGGAGCACAGGTGGGCTGGGATGGTGTGTAAGTAGCAGCGATAGACCTTTGGTGGGGGGGGGTCAGCTGGGGGGAGTTGGGGTTCTGTTCAACAGGCTGACTGCAGTGGGGAAGAAGCTGTTCTTGTGGCGCGAGGTCCTGGTCCTGATGGACCGGAGCCTCTTGCCAGAGGGGAGGGGCCGAAAGAGTTCATGTCCTGGGTGAGAGGGGTCGGCTACAATCCTGGCGGCCCGTCTCCGGGTCCTGGAGATGTGCAGCTCCTGAAGAGACGGGAGGTGGCAGCCGATCACCTTTTCTGCTGAGTGGATGACACGCTGCAGCTTGGCCTTGTCTCTGTCCGTGGCCGCAGCGAACCAGACTGTGATGGAGGACGTGAGGGTGGATTCAATAATGGCAGTGTAGAAGTTTACCAGCATCTTTTCAGGGAGGTGAAACTTCTTCAGTTGCCTCAGGAAGTACATCCTCTGCTGGACCTTCTTAGTGATGGAGCTGATGTTCTGCTCCCACTTGAGGTCCTGGCTGATGATGGTTCCCAGGAAGCAGAAGGACTCCACAGAGGTCACCGGGGAGTCACAGAGGATGACAGGGGGGAGGGGGGCTGGGGCCTTTCTGAAGTCCACTGTCATCTCCACTGTCTTCAGAGCATTGAGCTCCAGGTTGTTGGCGCTGCACCATGACACCAGCCTGGCTATTTCACTCCTGTAGGCCGACTCATCTCCGTCAGCGATGAGGCCGATGAGTGTGGTGTCGTCAGCAAACTTCAGGAGTTTGACAGACTGGTGACCAGCAGTGCATATTCTTTGGTGTCTGTCAAACTAAGTGGATTTTTGTCTAATTGGTATATAGTTTTGTAAATGTTTGAACTGAACTGGCAAACGTATATTAGTTTCCCATGCTTAGACATGTGGTGTCCCTCGGGGCTCATTGTGAGGCCCTTTTTCTTTTTGTACATCAATGATGAAAGTTTAATTCATCCTGTTATTGATTCCTAATAGATGTAGTGACTCAGTACTTGCTGTGTTCAGCCAAAGATATCTGGGATAAAGAGGATCTTGTCTGTGTCTGAGTTTTCAGTCTTCATGTGTTGTTGTTAACTGTGGGAGTTACACTTCACCAAATGAACCACATGTTAATTTCACGCCGCTGTTGAAGCCAGGTCTCTGAAACACGCCACTTCTTCTCTGTGAAGAAAAAGAGGAAACAGCAGGTCTCAGAGCACAAAGTTTGAGGTTCTTTGTTCTCTCTGATCCTCATAAAGAAGTCCTCACAGAAAGTCATCAATCAGAGCTGAGTAGAGTCGGTTTAGAGCTAAACGCTAATACAGCAGCTGTTTGTTTAAAGCTTTGAATCAAAATAAATCAGAAAAGGAATGAGATGGCCCTCCTGTGTCAGCAATAAGGAGCTTTTTCTCACAGGAAGTGGATTCATCTGTGCTGTGAGGCTGAGTTGATGTGTTCTTCAGACTGACAGAAAGTCTGAGAGAAGAGACAGAAGAGAGAACAATGTCTGACTCCTCATCTCTGTTGGTGACCTTGATGCTCACATTAACAGGTAAGAAATTTAACAGGGATCCGAACATTTTTGAGAAAATGGAGATAGTAAAAGACTAGTCCAGTTTTCAACAACCAGAACAGAAGCCACAGTTCTCTTCTCTGGAACTTCATCATGGACTTTATATGGATGAGTTTCACTATTTCATTTCATTATGTTTCACACCAGGTTTGTGGATTTCCTCCACAGAAGTCACCAACAAACATTCAGCCACAGCTTTGGAACTAAACCTCAATACTGGAGGTTTGGAACAAGACCCACTCAAACTCAGTGACCCGTGCCTTCCTTAGGATGTGGCTGAAACCTTTCTAGACATTTTAGTTAAAGATTTGTCTGAAATTCTCTACCAAGTGCTTCCAGCAGACCCTCTAAACACATTTAGGCCTGCATGTCTCTGATCAAACTCACCACCAGATGGTCATTAGTTCACAGCTTAGCCTGTCTCTTCACTCAGGGGTCCAGAACAAAAAGCTGAAGGTCACATGATGTCTTTAAAGATTTATGTCAAGATACAATCAGTTTTTGGAAAAGTCTGTCATTTAGCAGAAGAATAAATTCACTGTCTGTTTTTTTTTTCTCAACAGCAGCAAGTCCACTGATGACAGTGATGGAGGTCAGAGATGGAGATGAAGCCCCTTTAACTTGTTCAGGTGGAAGAGATCTCCATAATGGATGTAAAAGTGTGACTTGGATCTATGATGATTCAACAAACACAGTAACTCTGTTTGAACATGGAAAGATTCACAAAGATGCTGGATCTAAATCAGACAGACTGGATCTCTCTGAGGACTGTTCTCTGGTTCTGAAGAAGATCACAGCTGAGGATGAAGGTCGATACTCCTGCAGACTGTCCAGACCCTTCAGATCAAAACTCACAGATGTTGTTGTTCGTCTGACTATCATTGATGGTGGGTTCCCATTCTCATATCTGAATCTCTGTCATCATTAGAGCTGAAGACATCCTTAGTTTGATCTTTCTGGATGAATGCATGGAATCAAACGTCTGATTTGTCCTCTTTTAGAAAAGGAAACAACCAGTAAAACACCCTGGCGGAGCTCAGAAACTCTGCTAACATCAGATATAAGAACATCTGCTGAAGGAAACCAAAGTCCTGCAGGTTTGTTAGGAAATATCAGACAAATATGTGATGATGAGGAGGGCAGAGAAGTTGTTGATATTTCTTTGTGAATGATGAAGAAAATGTTGAGAATGATGGGATTGTGTTTCCAGTCTCTTCCTGGAGGATCTTCTATGTTCCTGTGGGCTTAGCAGTTCTCTCTGTCATCACTGTGTTGGTCATCATGAAGACAAGAACAAAGATGAGAACATCAAACTGTTCCAAAGACAGAGTCCAACCAGAACCACTAAACACAGTCAGCAGTTCTGCTAAGATCTCCCAGAGTGACGATGATGTCCTGAGTGATGAAGACATGCAGGTTTCTCTGCACCAATGAAGACATGAACACATTTCTGAGCTGCAAGTCTTCATGCTTCAGTCCATTCACCAGCAGGTTTTGTTAATTTGAGTAAACTCTGGGCTTGAAATTATTTTTTGCAAATGTGCAAAAAATATGAACTGTAGCTAAAATGTAATCTATGATTGTTTTTGTCTCATAATAAAGGAATTCTTAAGCTTTTAATGACATTTATGACATAATTTTAGTGGTTGATGTGGATCATCTGCTCATGTAAATCCTCCCACAGTGTTTCATTAGCAGCTGTAACCACAGAGACTCTGATCAAACAGGAATGAACAGAATCCATCTGATATGAAGCTGTGCTTTGAAAACCACTTCCCTCCTCTTTGAAGAGTAGTCCCATATCTGTCTTCAGGTTTTTGTACAGCCTCTTCTACACTTTGGATCACTGTGCTCTCTGTAGAGCACAGTAGTAGAGAGCTGTGTCTGCCAGGGTTAACTTTGTGATGATCAGTTCAGTTGATGTGTCTGTTGTTCTGGATTCATATCGTTTATCTGGAATAAGTTCATTGTTGCTGTACCTTTTTGCTCCTTTCCAGAGGATAAACTGAGGAGCCTGAAGGTCAGAATCATGTTTGAACCAGTAAAGTTCAGGATAGCTGTAGTCAGTCTGATAGTTACATTTCAGTATTACAAATTTTCCTTCAGTTCCTGTAGGTTGATCCCGAAAAGGAAAGATTGTGTCTCCAATTGTGAGTCCTGGAGAAGTGGAGAAAATGAAGCCATTAGATGAATGAGATGATGAGTTGATGCAGCAGCTTCAAGCAAACTTGAATCTCTGTTCTTAAACTCACCTAGAATGAGAGATAGAAGCAAAAAGAGGTAAAGCAACATGTCTTTGGAGTTCTTGAAGCCACACAGACAGCAGATGAACTCTGTTCTTCCACTGCAGCTCAATGAGGAAGAAATAATGTGACTGGATGATGTGAAGTTCAGTGGGCGGGGCCAATGAGCTCTTTTTCAGTTCATCTCAACCAATCAAAATGTTTAGTTCTTCCACAGCAGCTCTGTCTCTGATCTTTATGGCTTTACTTCTCTTTGACTTAATCTTAATCTTCAGTCTCAATAATCAGTGCTTTCACAGTGTGTGACGCCCTCTAGTGGATGTTGTGTAGTATTGTGTTTTTTCTCTGCAAGTTTTTGTGCAGAGTTTTGTTGTTTCCTGTCACTGTGGGCCTCACAGCACAGTAGTACACAGCAGAGTCTGTCACTGCAGCAGAGGAGATCTGCAGATCCATTTGTCTTTGGTCGTCACTCACTTTGAAGGAAAATCCAGGAACTGGATTCTGTAACTTCAGGCTTGTTCCAGTGTGAGAGATCAAGAACTCTGGAGGTTTTCCAGGAAATTGACGATACCAGAAGAAATAATCACTTCCTGTTGCAGCATTTTTATATTTGTAGGACAGAGTGACAGAAGTTCCTTCCAAAGTGGACTCTTCCTTCTTGACTGCAGTGAGTTCTTCACAGCTGACATCTAAAGGAAGAGAGAAGTCAGATCAGTGATGGACAAACACCAAATTCTGAAATGGATCTTTGAAAGAATCCCATCAACCTGTTCCAATGACTAGAAGCAGCAGAGTGAACACAGATGTCTGCACAGACAGCATGTTGGATGAAGCTGATGTTTGGCTTTTGTGTGTTGAACTGTGTTGAAAGTGGAAGTTTGTGTCTCTTCTATAGTTCACTAACAGCTCAGCTCCTCCCTCAATCTCTCCATCTGCTCTTTCATCTGTTCTTCCTGTTTCTGCTCCTCTTCCTCCTTGTTAACAGTCTGCTTAAAGGTTGGATGTTCTTCATTGATGCAAACACAGACTTTAGTTCTTCCCATGTCTATTTAGCAGACATAAGAACAACTTAGTCAGATGAACTTTGAACTGCACACCTTTCTCTAAGTTTTCCCCTGAAAGTGAACATGGTGATGTTTACGACGGAGTTTTATGGCCACGGTGAGAAATAAATTCTGGAGAATAATTTTTTTACTGTTCCTCACTTAGAAGAAAAAAAGTCGAAATGTCGAGATTAAAGTTGAAATAGATTTAACCTGCTAACAAAGTTGTCTGTTTACCCCTATTGCTATCCTATGACCCCACCCTTTCATTGACGTGTTATTCCTACCATGACAAAGGTGGATAAAGGTGGAAAGATTTCATGTAATCCATGGACACAAGTGGAGATCAAAAATCATTGAAGAAAATAGGTTCAGAGCACTGTCTAGTGGGGTCTAGATGACCCAACTCCCAATGTTAAAGTGCCTAGGATAGCACAAGGGTTAATGGAGCATGCTTTAAGATAAAAGATATGGAGCATTTTGTAAAGCTTTCATTCGGAATAGTTTTCAAAGACAAAAAATTCTGATCCTTTTGGTGACTCAAAACCAAATTATGTTTAGTTTAGCCGGCTTTCTGGGGTTCAGGATTGAGAAAGCGGAGTTTCATACGAAAAATAAGGAGCTCAGAGACACATTTGAGTGTAGATGGCTGCTTGTTTAACCCTTGTGCTATCCCAGGCACTTTACCATTGGGAGTTGGGTCATCTGGACCCACTAGACAGTGCTCTGAACCTTTTTTCTTCAATGATTTGTGATCTTCACTGGTGTCCATGGATTACATGAAATCTTTCCACCTTTATCCACCTTTGTCATGGTAGGGAGAACACGTCAAAGTAAGGGTGGGGTCATCTAAGATAGCACAAGGGTTACTTTCCTTTTCACTCACAAACCCAGAAGTCCATTTGTCAGCTTACAATGTTTAACACGGACGCTTCGGCGCGCGGTTCACCTTCATGAAACAGAGTGTTTCGGCACAATGTTTCAGGGCGTGTGTCAACCAGTGCAGATCACGTGGTTGATGACGTATGACGCGCCAAATGCTTCGTTTGGTCGAACCACGCTTCAGATGTAATTGTGTTTTGAACAGTTGGGCCCGCTATTCTCTAGAAATAGAAAATGAATCCTGAACGTTTCCCGACCAGTTCCATTGTTTCCCCTGTGTTGGAATCAGCATCAGTTCATTGTACTTTACCATGGCTCCTATTTAAAAAGGTTCTGTGACTCAGGATCATTTCAACTCGGTTTTTCCTAATAAAACAATACATCATGAACGTTGTGTATCATAAAAAAATAAACACTGCAATCAATCTATGATGGCATGCTGTTTTCTTGTGATTAGAGATAGTTCAGTGGAATAGTCAATGACATAAATATCCAGAGGTTCTAGGATCAAGTCTGGCAGTACACATTCTTTTTGCGTGTATTTTTTTCTTCATGTGATATGTATTTTACTGTGTCAAGCACTTCTCACAAAAAGCGTCACATGTTGTGTTGTTTTACATTTTTTTTATCATCATTAACAAAATGTTTCTGTTTTACATTTTTTCATCATTAATTCCACATTGAAGTGTTACAAGGAGCTTTGTTGAAACATATGTCGATATACATCCAGTCCGCCACCAGATGCCGCTGTTCTGTGTGGTTTCGAAGCCCTGAATGGGTGGTTCATTTTTCCGGCACAATTACATGAACCCCAATGAGGCTTTATGGGGCTTCTATTCCCATCCCTATGGCTTGGACAGGTTACAGAATGGAAATTTGCTTGGTGTCCTAAAAAGTGGCAAACAATGGTGACCAATGGTGGCAGTGTAGCTGGTGGCGATTCCACATGAAGCAGGCAGACTGACGTCGGCTGACGGGTGAAGAGTCCATATGAAGGCTGCTGGCTGATGAGAAGATGGGTGGCAGGTGTGATGAAGATTCCCTGCAAGGTGTGGGGGGAAGACGAGGATCCTAACAATGCGAAAGGATAACAGTGTTACATACAGCCCCTCCTCCACATTAAATGTCTCGTTTCAAGACAAACAACACAGATGAAAATAGTCTGTTATAATAACATTAATAAATCCTAAAACAATGAGTTTCCAAACATTTGGAACGTTATCAATAAAAATTCAGCTCACCTGTTCAATGAAGTTTAGTCAGTCTGCTCTGCTGCTGCGTGGCGTTCACCTGCTGCACTGTGTGCTCTCTTCCACTTTAATCTCGTACATCTACGAGTCTTTTTTCTAGTAAATTTATGAATTTAAATATTGTAATTTTACTTTCTTTTGTGGCCCCAAAACTCTTTTGTAGAAGTTAGCAGACCAAACTGATCTCCAACGTTACAAATGTGATTTCTGTATCTCAGATGTGTTGTTCATAACTTTTATGAATCTGCAAAGGACTCAATTTCAACAATGACGTGCGGTCAGAGCGCTGACTGTAAGGGCGGAGAAAAAGCGGTTGGTGAGGCAAGCTTCACTATGGGGGAGATGTGAGCTAACAGCTGCTTTGTAGCTATACTGGTGAGAGATACAGAGCGAGGAAGTCTTTCTTTACTGGCCATAATCTCCAGCACAGCATAGACTCATTAAACTAAAGGAAAATACGAAAGACTGCAGATCCTAGAGCTTTTGGTGGAGAAGGATCGGCGCATGCACTCAAGAGTAAGGCCAAACATGGCTTTCAAATGTTTTTTAACATGGACCAAAGTGGAAAAAAATGTAAGTAAAACTAGGCCTAAAAGAATTATTTTTATGATCATTTTCACTGACATCATTTGATAACATTTAAGCACCATAATATAAAGTTGAAAAAATACCAGAAATACTTACTGAGGGTCAAAATTAAATATGTGCTAAACACATCTGTATAATTTAATTTGTTTAGAGTATATATATGAAATTTTTTTACACAAGAAGAGTTCTATCCATGTCTATAATAGAAATATTCTCTGGAGGACAAATAACGTGTGTTTTAGATGCAGTTACCTGCTGTTGGATGAATAGGGAAATATTCACTTCTTGCAATTTTTAATCTGACTCCAGAGGAGTCAGTGCCTCACCAGCCATCAACCCTCACCGCACGTCAGTGTTTGCGGATCAAATGTTACTAATTTATCACCAGCTGCGTATCTTTACAAAAGTTAAAACAAAGCATACCAGATTTTTAATAGTTTCCGTAATCCAGTTAGGTCCATGCTATTTCTAACAAGATTGTCTTAACATTTTACCAGAACTGTTTTTAAAAGAGACCAATGTGTTACATAAAAGATAGTGTAATCTCTGTACTGAAAAAGAAAGAGGTGATAGAGAAAAACTCTTTGGAAGTCCAGGCTATGTTTTTTTATTGGTTTATTTATTACGGTGGCCCAGAAGGGTCACAACACATTAACTTTATACACAACACACTAACTTTACACACAACACATTAACTTTATACACAACACACTAACTTTACACACAACACATTAACTTAACACACAACACATTAACTTAACACACAACACAATAACTCACAACACAACACAATAGCTCACAACACAACACATTAACTCACAACACATTAACTCACAACACAACACAATAACTCACAACACAACACATTAACTCACAACACAACACATTAACTCACAACACAACACAATAACTCACAACACAACACAATAACTCACAACACAACACATTAACTCACAACACAATAACTCACAACACAACACATTAACTCACAACAGAACACATTAACTCATGGCCCAGAAGGGTCACAACACAACACATTAACTTACCTCACAACACATTAACTCACAACGGAAGTAAAGCAGCAACTGAAGTGCTTTTATTCTGAAATTTCTACTGGGCTGAGCAGCTAACTACCTAACAGAAAGTAATGTCACAGTGAGCTGTGGAGGGAGCATGTTATTGCTACAAGAGAAGCTAGCAGCAGTGTTGCCAGAAACTTTGTCTTTACTACGGTTCTCCTTCCTCTAAACACACACAATATGAACGCACACTCCTCCCTCCGCTCTGACACCCCCCTCTGTCACTGCACGCGCGCTCCTCTCCTCTCCTTTTTTCCGCTCCGTCTTCTCACACAGGCACGTGCAGTCCCCAACACACACGCACACACAGGATGGAGCAGAAAAAAGGAGAGGAGAGGAGCGCGCGTGCAGCGACAGAGGGGGGGTGTCTATGACGGAGTTTTAGGGCCACGGTGAGGAAAAAAAATTCTGGCCAACGTGACGAGATTAAAGTCGTCATGTCGACTTTAATCTCGTCATGACGAGAAAAAACTCGACACAAAGTTTCGATAAAAACTCGTCTTGTCGAGATAAAAGTCGAAATAAAGTTTCAAGATTAAAGTCGCAAAAAAACTCGTAAATTTACGAGATTATTGTGGAAGTGAGCATCATGCAGAGCAGCAGGTGAACGCCGTGCAGCAGCAGAGCAGACCAACTAAACTTTGTTGAACAGGTGAGCTGAATGTTTATTGATAACGTTCCAAATGTCTGGAGGCTCATTTGATTGATTTACAAGTTATTAAAGTTTTATTTATTGATGGTTGGTTTGCAGGATATCTGCAGCTCGATGAAGCCATCGGTGTCCCTGCAGCTGTTTGCTTGAATCCTTTCTTCCTCCACCAAAGACAAAATCTCTACGTTTGTGTGATGCTTCCGTCTGAGGAGGAGAAGCACTTTTTGCCTTTTTCAACGTTGTAATGCTAATATAACAGACTATTTTCATTCATCTTTGTTTTTTGATGATCAGAGGGGACGCTTCATCTGCAGGAGGGGGCGTATGTAACAATGTTTACTTCCGCATTGGTGATCGGATGACAGATTCATGACGTAAGGTGACAGATGAACTTCAGGTTATGTGAATGAAAAGGAAAATAAAGGCTGCAGCGGTCCTCTACACCCAAACGTGTCTCTGAGCTCCTTATTTTACAGATGAAACTCCGCTTTACTGACACCAAACCCCGGAAAGACGGCTACACGGAAAATAATCTGATTTTGAGTCGCCAAAAGACTCAGAATCTCTTTGTTTTAAACCTATAATCTTGAAATAAAGCTTCACAAAAGGCTCCACATATTTCATCTTCAAGCTAGGCTCCGATAAACAGACAACTTCGGGGTTTTTCTCCTTGTTAATCTATGGCTTTTTCCCGTAAATTTGCGAGTTTTTATCTCCAAATAAAATTAATTTTTTTGGTGGCCATAAAACTCTGTCGTAAACTCTTAAATACAAGCCACTAGCTCACTAACATTAGCCATAACACTGAATACTCCTGAAAGACTCAGCTTCACTGCTCTCGCGCAACATTGCGACTTTAATCTCGAAACTTTATTTCGACTTTTATCTCGACACGACGGGTTTTTTCTCGAAACTTTGTGTCGAGTTTTTTCTCGTCATGACGAGATTAAAGTCGACATGACGACTTTAATCTCGTCATGTTGGCCAGAATTTTTTTTCCTCACCGTGGCCCTAAAACTCTGTCGTAGGTGTCAGAGCGGAGGGAGGAGTGTGCGTTCATATTGTGTGTGTTTAGAGGAAGGAGAACCGTAGTAAAGACAAAGTTTCTGGCAACACTGCTGCTAGCTTCTCTTGTAGCAATAACATGCTCCCTCCACAGCTCACTGTGACATTACTTTCTGTTAGGTAGTTAGCTGCTCAGCCCAGTAGAAATTTCAGAATAAAAGCACTTCAATTGCTGCTTTACTTCCGTTGTGAGTTAATGTGTTGTGAGGTAAGTTAATGTGTTGTGTTGTGACCCTTCTGGGCCATGAGTTAATGTGTTGTGTTGTGAGTTAATGTGTTGTGTTGTGAGTTATTGTGTTGTGTTGTGAGTTAATGTGTTGTGTTGTGAGTTATTGTGTTGTGTTGTGAGTTAATGTGTTGTGTTGTGAGTTATTGTGTTGTGTTGTGAGTTATTGTGTTGTGAGTTATTGTGTTGTGTTGTGAGTTAATGTGTTGTGTGTTAAGTTAATGTGTTGTGTGTAAAGTTAATGTGTTGTGTGTAAAGTTAGTGTGTTGTGTGTAAAGTTAGTGTGTTGTGTGTAAAGTTAGTGTGTTGTGTGTAAAGTTAATGTGTTGTGTGTAAAGTTAGTGTGTTGTGTATAAAGTTAATGTGTTGTGTTGTGACCCTTCTGGGCCACCGTAATTTATATATAAACTCACTTAAAAAAAAGGGGGAAACATTATTTTGCTAAAAAGTATCTAAAAATGTGTTTAAGGGGTTAAAATCAATTTGATGTATTAAATTAGTAAAAGTCCCCTTTACTCTGTTTTAAAACTAAAATTGACAAACAGACTCGTAAACAGACAAGAAGACATGGAGTCAGGTTGTCCTAAAGTTTTGGATCTTCTGAAGCGGGAGTGCAGCCCCCTCTGGTGCAAAACAATGTAAAAATTTGAAAAGCAAGTGATCATTAAACAGAAAATTCGTCTGGAATCTGGAAGTAGAATGCATGAAACAGTCTCACTGTATGTGCCGTGCCCTGCAACAGACAAGCGACCTGTCCAGGTTGTTTCCCACGAGAGCCTGGGATAGGCTCCGGCAGCCCCGTGACCCCAAAAGGGACAAAATGGGTTTGAAAATAAATCAATGAATTTATAAATGAATGTGACACCCTCTAGTGGGTGTTGTGGAGTATTGTGTTGTTGCATGTTTCTGTACAGAGTTTTACAAAGCTGTACAAAGCTTCTGGATCTTCAGAGGAACTGATTTGTCTTTGAGTTCAGCATCAAATCTGTCTTCTTCTTCTTGATTTTGAGTAACGTTTCAACATGTGCTTTGGGTAACTGTTCACTTTTTGTAGTAGGTTTAGGGGATGTCATTTGGACTTGGTTTTAAAGTTGGAAGACGTTTCGCCTCTTATCCAAGAGGCTTTGTCAATTCTGAAATAGCTGGTCTAAGAGCTGGTATATATGCGCTCATGGGGGAGGAGTCAGACCTGAAACTGGAGGTGTTGTCCACTTAGCCTACGTGGTTTCGGGTCGTTAATAGTCCCTTGTCCTCAGCTGGGGGTTGGGGAGTCAGTGACTCCCTCTCCAAATTGGTTGTCTCTTTCAGCGGTTAACGACTCAGGTGGAACTGGTTTGGTTTGTTTAGGTTTCAAGACACTGCCGTAGATGGATGGAAGAATAAACCTGAGACCACCATTCTTATTAAGAGAAGGTTTATCCTTCTTGACAAAGATGGCTTCTTTCACTCCTCGCTCAAACCATCCTTTCTCTCTGGCTAGTATTCGGACTTCACTGTCCTCGAAAGAGTGGTTTGTGGCCTTCAGGTGGAGATGTATTGCAGACTCAGGTCCACTTGGGTTGGCTCTGCGATGTTGGTAAAGCCGCTTGTGTAGAGGTTGTTTGGTTTCTCCTATATACTGTTCATTGCATTTCTCTTTGCAGTGGATAGAGTACACAACATTACTCTGTTTGTAGCTGGGAATTTTGTCCTTTGGATGAACCAGTTTCTGTCTGAGGGTATTGACTGGTTTGAGATGAACTGGGATGTTATGTTGTTTGAAAATCCTTTTAAGTTTTTCAGACAGGCCTGAGATATATGGAATTGAAATACTGTTCCGTTTCGGCTCTTGTTCCTTCTTGTCTTGTTTTCCTGTATGTTGGGATCTGGTGAATGCCCACTTGGGATATCCACAGGTTCGGAGGGCTTGGTGGATATGTTGCTCTTCCTTCTTCTTTCCGTCAGAGCTTGTGGGGACCTCCTGGGCTCTGTGTTGTAATGTCCTGATGACGCCTAGTTTGTGCTGTAAAGGGTGGTTTGAGTCAAAAAACAGGTACTGATTTGTGTGAGTAGGCTTTCTGTACACTTCAACCTGGAGCTGTCTGTCCTCTCCAATGATCACAGCACAGTCTAGAAAGGCTAGGGTGTTGTCCTTTGTGTCTTCCCTGGTGAACTTGATGTTCTTGTCTACTCCGTTGATATGATCTGTGAAAGTCTCCACTTCCTGGCTTTTGATCTTGACCCAAGTGTCGTCCACATATCTGAACCAGTGGCTTGGAGTTGTACCTGGGAAGGAGTCCAGGGCTCTTCTCTCAACTTCTTCCATGTACAAATTGGCCACAATGGGTGAGATTGGAGAGCCCATAGCACAGCCGTGTCTCTGCCTGTAGAAGTTTCCCCTGAATTGGAAATATGTGGAGTTGAGGCACACTTCCAGCAGTTCGCAGATGTGGTCTGGTGTCAGATTTGTTCTGTCTTGTAGCTGAGAATCCTGTAGTAATCTCTTCCTCACTGAAATCACTGCCTCCGTGGTGGGAATGCAGGTGAAGAGGGAATTTACATTATAAGACACCATCATCTCGTCAGAATCCAGCTGAAGATGTTTGACTTTGTTTGCAAAATCTTGTGAATTCCTAACATGATGCTCTGTGTTGCCAACTAGAGGGGCCAAAATAGTAGCCAGGTGTTTAGCCATGTTGTAAGTTATTGAGTCACTGCTGCTGACAATGGGTCTCAGTGGTATTCCTTCCTTGTGGATTTTTGGGAGGCCATAAATGCATGGAGTGTTATTACCCGGGTACAGTCTGTAATAAAGAGGCTTGTCGATGACTTGATCTCTCTCCAGTCTTTGTAGGCAGTCTATAACCTTTTTCTTGTAGCCGCTGGTTGGGTCTCTTCTAAGTGCCTCATATGTGGTGGTGTCGCTGAGTAGGTTGGTAACTTTGGCTTCATAGTCCGCCGCATTCAGGATCACAGGGCATCTCCCTTTATCCGCTGGTAAAATGTTGATACTGTGGTCCTTCTCCAGGGCTGTCAAGGCCTTTCTTTCATCTGAGGAAAGATTGGAAGGTGGTGGTTTGGCACTGGACAGTGCCGCCGAAATTTTGAGTCGTAATTCTTCAGCTTGAGATCCAGTCAGGTTGTTCCTCTTTATGGCCGTTTCTGTAGCTGTGATGAGGTCTACCACGGGGATATGATTTGGTGTAACCGAGAAATTCAACCCCTTGGATAATACCTCTTTCTCTGTTTGGGTCAGCTCACGGTCGGAAATATTCTTAATCCACCTCTCTCTATCAATCCCTGTCTTAGTGTGGTTTCCTCTATTCTCCCTGTTGAGCCTGTCCTTAAGGATCTGTTGTTGGTTTGTGAAAATCTGAAATTTCTTGATTTGCCGTTGCTTGCTTTTGTGGTGTTGTGCCAGTTGTGCTGTCCGGGTGAAGCCGACAATCTTCTCAAGAACTTCTTCAGTAACAGTTGTGGCCAAGTTGTCCTGTAGATTCTTCATTTTGCCTTCCAGGTTGTTGATGATGAAATACGTCTGTCTGATTCTGTCCTCATAGACATGTTCACTTCTTGTTTGTACCAGAACAAATATGGGTATGGAGCACTGGTCTCAAAGGTACAGTTGAGTGTGAGAGAGTCTCCTTCAGCAGCAATGACTTCTCCTCCTGGTTGGATCACTTTGTCTTCTCCTTTACACTCTGAGGAAGAACAGAACATGCAGAGGAAGAGATGAATCAATAAAGATGATTAATTAAAGGACAACAATCAGCAGCTTTAACAGCTCTTAATGTACAGCTCAGTAATGTGTTGAAGTGTTTGAAGAGGAAACATGTTGATGTTTGTATCTTACCAAAGAAAAGAGCAGCAAGAAGAATCCACAGCCAATGTTCCATCTGTACAACAAGGTTCCAATCAACAGGAGAAACTAGCTGATGTTCAACATTCACTCTGACAATTGTTCTCCTCTAAGCACCACTTCTTATTGAATAAAGGTTGAACAGAGTGCTGAAACAGAGCCCCGCCCACTTCACCATGTCACCCTCTAGTGGAGAATAAAGAATTGATGTCTAGAAGTGGAGAAAAGTTCAGAATAGTCCTTTTAAATAGTTTGTATCCAACACATGTAGAAAGCGGTTTTGAAAGAATAAAAGACATGATTAAAAGACTAAACAACCAAATGTTATCAGCGAGTGACTAACTGCTGCTGCTGAAGAAATCTTCAGACAGTTTGAAAAAAAAAATCATTGAGGAAGAGATGAATCGTCATCGCACATTGCAGGGGGGTATTCCAGAAAGCAGGTTATGCGAGTTACCACGGTAAGTTTGAGGCTAAGGAAGTTGATAACCTCAGCTTTCGGTTCCAGAAATGGAGGTATGTTTCAGGGTATGTCAAGTTGCCATAGCAACTCATGCTCTGAACATAACCTGGTC
Organism: Oryzias latipes; assembly: GCF_053564925.1. Taxonomy (NCBI): domain Eukaryota; kingdom Metazoa; phylum Chordata; class Actinopteri; order Beloniformes; family Adrianichthyidae; genus Oryzias; species Oryzias latipes. Next base: position 15,336,755 of record NC_136253.1, on the reverse strand, counting down.
TGGAGCAGGTTTAGTTGAAGTTTAGTTTGTTTTCAGAGAGGTGAAGCGCATGGCGTGTCCATTTGAAGATGATTTAGTGGATGAAGAAGTTCAGATAACACTTTTTCCACCGTGAGAGGGTGATAAGACCACATATGGATGTTGGAAAGATAAACTTTTTTACTTTGATCTAACTTAATTATTTGCTTCAGTTAAGATAAATCATTTTTTGTTAGGTCACCTTAAAAATAACACGTAGTTTTCAGACAGTTATTTTCCTTTCATTCAAATCAATTCAATTAAGTTAGTGTAACTTTGGTGCTGCTGTTAGATCGGCACCGCAAGGGATTCTGGGATATCATTCCCTTTGCCTGTCTGGACGGATTGGGGTTTAAGTGTGGGTTTTTGACCAAATGTGTTTAGTTGTTTAGCTGTTTTACTGTGTTTTGCCGAGTTATTTTGTCCTACTATGCTTACGTCTCTGCACCATGAGTGAGTGGATAATGAGTTTATATAGCACCCCTACAAGTTTATTGTAATGACAATGATGGAAAATTCTTTAATAAATCTTTGCACTCCGTGCATTTTTTCCCATCCTTTTTATTGTTATAAAAATTAGCATATCTGCCGGCTCAAACTTAGACATATGAAAGATCAAGAAATATAAGTAATTAAGATGGAAAAAAGATTAATGGAGTAATGTGACATTTAGTTAGATAAATACGTAAATTTGAGTTGTATAAACAATTATTGAGTTTTATAGACGTAAGAAATTTTTAGAGAGTGAGAAAATGCCTGAGGAATGGAGGAGAAGCGTTCTGGTTCCGATCTTTAAGAACAAGGGTGACACGCAGAACTGCAGCAACTATAGAGGAATAAAGTTGATGAGCCACACAATGAAGCTGTGGGAAAGAGTAGTGGAAGCCAGGCTTAGGAAGAAGGTGGAGATCTGTGAGCAGTAGTATGGTTTCATGCCCCGTAAGAGCACCACTGATGCCATTTTTGCTTTGAGAATGTTGATGGAAAAGTACAGAGAAGGTCAGAAGGAGCTGCATTGTGTGTTCGTAGATTTAGAGAAGGCGTATGACAGGGTGCCGAGGGAGGAGCTGTGGTACTGTATGAGGTCGTCTGGAGTGGCAGAGAAGTATGTCAGAGTAGTTCAGGACATGTATGAGAGAAGTATGACGGTGGTGAGATGTGCTGTAGGTCAGACAGAGGAGTTCAAGGTGGAGGTGGGACTACACCAAGGATCAGCTTTGAGTCCTTTTTTGTTTGCTATGCTGATGGACAGGCTGACAGACGAGGTAAGACAGGACTCACCCTGGACAATGATGTTTGCGGATGACATTGTAATTTGCAGTGAGAGTAGAGAGCAGGTGGAGGAACAGCTAGAGAGGTGGAGGTTTGCTCTGGAAAGAAGAGGCATGAAGGTCAGTCGTAGTAAGACAGAATACATGTGTTTGAACGAGAGGGATCAAGGTAGAAGCGTTAGGTTACAGGGGGCTGAGGTGAAGAAGGTGCAGGAGTTTAAGTACTTGGGGTCAACAGTTCAGTGTGATGGGGAGTGTGGAAAAGAGGTGAAGAGGCGAGTGCAGGCAGGTTGGAGCGGGTGGAGGAAAGTGTCAGGAGTGTTGTGTGACAGAAGAGTGCCAGCAAGACTCAAAGGAAAGGCGTACAAGACAGTGGTGAGACCAGCTCTGCTCTATGGGTTAGAGACGGTAGCAGTGAGACAGAGACAAGAGGCTGAGATGGAGGTAGCGGAGATGAAGATGTTGAGGTTCTCCTTAGGAGTGACCAGGTTAGACAGCATAAGGAACGAGTACATCAGAGGGATGGCTCATGTTGCCTGTTTTAGCGACAAAGTCAGAGAAGCCAGACTGAGATGGTTTGGACATGTTCAGAGGAGGGATAGTGGATATATTGGTAGAAGGATGTTGGAGATGGAGCTGCCTGGCAGGAGGGCAAGAGGACGACCAAAGAGGAGATATTTGGATGTCTTAACAGAGGACATGAAGTTGGCTAATGTTAGGGTAGAAGATGTCCATGATAGAGTGAGGTGGAAAAGGATGATTCGCTGTGGCGACCCCTGATGGGAAAAGCCGAAAGAGAAAGAAGACGAAAGAAATTAAGTTGAATAAATGTAACTAAATTATTTGTTACTAATAGAAGAAATTTATTTAAGTTTGAGATATATATATATATATATATATATATATATATATATATATATATATATATATATATATATTTGGTTGGTGGTTGGTTTTTGGTTCCTTCATCTTCATAAAGATTCTTCTTTGCGTTTGCTTTTGTGTCAGAGATACTCTTGATTCCCGTTCATCTGTCCAAATTACCTTGGTTACGTTTTTACAGTCTTCCAGTACTGAAGCTGCTGCAGCTGCTTTTAGTACTTTAGACTCGTGTTAGTTTACTCAAAAAGTATTTTAATTTCTAATGATTCATGTCCTTAGAACTACCGGTACACACAAAAAAATTAAAATCTGTTTTATTTTAATATCCAGATTAAAAGTGTTCTACAAATAGAAAAAAAGAGTAAAAGACATCAAATATTTAGCATGTTTAAAAAGGTCTCTGGATTCTCACCTTCCTCCATAACATTGAGAAATAAAATACCACAATGTTTGTGCAGAAACAGTTTGTGGTTTTGATCCTTTTTCTACTCAAACGTAAATAAATAAAGAATTAGTTTTCATTTTAGCGACTACAAGTTGTTTTCTTAACGTTTCCCTCACGTGGCCATGTGCTCATTAGCAGCACCCGGATGGGAGTGACTACACCTGGGACCCAATTACCTCATCCTGCTACATTTACAACCCCATACCTGGGCCTGCTGTCAACAGGGTGCAGCTTCCCCCCTCCTTCACAACGCTGGAAAAATCCAGAACATTCCAAATGTAGCAGAACAGACACTGAAACATCACAAATGCTAATCCCATCAGATACTGATACTACTGTTTCTTCCTCACAGAAAACAGCAGCATCGTGTTGTTCGTCTTGCAGACATCCATTTCCGCTATAGCAAGGCTAACCCTGTGACCGTCAGCGCCGGCGTGTTTGCAAAGAGCAGACAGGAAGGGGTTGTGAGGGTAAGTTTGAATGTCAGATAATGGACTCTCATGCAGAGCAGGATGTTCTGACATCAACAGTTTATTTACACACATCTCCCAGTTCTTGGTTTTTGTGATCATGTCAATGTACTCACTAAGTCTGACCTCCTCCTCCTCTGTCTCAGAAGTTGGAGGAATTTCCCGCTAGGAGACGGTTTGTGCTGCAAGACTTGAACAGGACGACCTGTGCCTCCTCCGTCCCCCCCGTGTCCTGATGCACGGCAACTCCATACCTGGGCCTGCTGCCAAACATCACCATGAGGAAGCTGGTGCTGCCGTGCAACCTACGAGGAAAAATCCACCTCTATGTGACTCAGAGTTTCCCTGGCTTTTCTGGGGAACAGTGGCACCGGATCAACATCAACGCGAGACTGAGGTGCCTTTGGGAGGTTGAACCAGAGACCCAGCGTTTTGGGTTCTCTGACCCCTGAAGGCCCCCCTTACAGATCTGCTGGAAGAAACAATTGCACTGTTCTAAGCCAGCCTGAAGACGGCAGCGTCCTCCAGAGAGGAATTTATCGAAGAGTGGATGGGAACAGTTTCTGCATCAGCCGGGTCAGACTTTAGGGAATCTTTAAGAAAGCTGCCGCTGTTCTCATCCCACAGGAGGTGTGTGTCAGAGGCTGGGCTTCTCCCTACCAGGTCCCGCCACTCAGACAGAAAGTAAAACGGCTTCACTGACCCATATATGAACCACACTCACTTTGAGAACTCACTTTATATTTCACTTTTTTTTAAATTGATGGCCTTTAAATACTGATGAACAAGAAACAGAAGCGCAGCAGAAACAACTCAAATGTGATGTTTTATTCTGAAAACAATGAAAACAATGAAGGATAAAAAGGATACAAAAAAATTGAATACATTGTATTTGTTGCCGTGTTGTCACTTGCTTTTTTTCCTCCATTTTGAAAAACATTTTGGTAAAAGAAAAAACTGCCATTTAAACTTTTTTAAATTAAAATAATAAAACTTTATTGATCAGATAATGTATCTCCGTGAGTCATTTTTGGAAAAAATCTGTGTGCAGATCAGCAGCCTGAAGATTTGGCCAAGAAAACAGGAAGCGGGGGCATCACTGATACTTTAAGTCATTTTGTTAGGTTGATAACTAAAACTATTTGATCCATTGTGCTTTTATTAAAAACGACACCTTTAAAAAAACAAGTATTTTTTAACTCACAATTCACAAAGTTTTTCTTCTGAAATATTAATTCTTTGTTCTGAAGAAATCTGCAAATTTTAGAGCATTTATTTTAAAAACATGCTGGTTAACTCAGATGATGGGCATTTTGTGTAAATGTTTCAGAACTGCAGACGTTTTTGGAGTCAAGGTGTGTGAGGGCATCCAATAGCTTCATTGTGAAGGCTGCAGAAGGAGGAAGGCATGTGTTCCTCCATGGTTAATATGAGGTGTGTGACTCTCTCTGGTGGAGGTTGTGGAGTATTTTTTTTCTGCAGGTTTTTGTGCAGAGTTTTGATGTTTCCTGTCACTGTGGGCTGCAGAGCACAGTAGTACACAGCAGAGTCTGTCACTGCAGCAGAGGAGATGTTTACATGAAACTCCTGTTTCTGTTTGTCGTGCTTCACTGAGAACTTCTCAGTTTCTTTTGAGAAGTCAGCAATGATAAACTGAGGAGATGAATTGGACTTCTGTTGGTATAAGAAGAGATACCAGACAGAACCAGAATATTTGCAGGAGAGAGTGACAGTGTCTCCTTCCAAAGCCATCAGTTCATCTTTCAATGGTTTCAGTAAATCCTCAGAGGATCCTGGAAACAACAAAGATAGATTTCATCATGACATTTGGATTCTAATCTTTAATCTGACTTTTATCATCTCAAAGTAAATCAGTTCAAACATCTCCAGATGTTTCTCCTGTCCATCATCTCTTTTTCCATCTGCATCTTTTGATGACTTACCAGTTTGAAAGGAGACCATCATCATGATGATGAGAAGCAGCAACATTCTTTTCACTGGTACTGAATGAAGAACAGAGAGAACACAGCAGCTCTTCAGCTCCAACATGAAGCTTCATGCTCTGCTGTGAAGCTCCTCCTCTCACCATCACTCAGGCTGTTGGAAGCTTCTAGAAGTGACACCTGAAGACAGTAAGTCGACTTTACTTTAAAGTCCTTCATGTCAAAGAGTAACTTTGAAAAGAATGTTTCATGAGACCCCATACCATAATGTTTCTTTTGCTTCAGTGCATATGGGACCAGTCTCATTTTCTGAACCTAGATCTGCATTTATTGTTATTTTTTTGCCAGAAAGTGCAGACAGAGAAGGACAGAAGCTTACAGCAGCTTTTGTTCAACTGAACAGAAAACATCTGCCTAAATCATTGATATATTGATAAAGTTGTTCATCAGCTTGTCTCAGCAGCACATCAGAGAAAGGTCTGCCAGATGCTAATCTTACCAATAAATCTTCTCCAGTTTATTTCAGATGATATGATAATAATCAATGCCCCTGGGAGGAATATCCATCTAATCAGACACCACATTTGTTCAGTTGGTCCATTCCTCCGGTCCAGCCTTCAGAATCTTTATGTCATGATTTGATTTGATTAGACTGGACAATATCATTCAGACACTATGTTGAAACTGTCTTAAAGCAAAGGGAACTTTCTTGCCTCCAGGTTGTTCAGAACTCTGCTTCCCATCTTTTAATCCACACCAGCAAAAGAGCACACATCACTCCAGTTTTACCAGCACTCCATGAACTTTTAGTTCATTTTATTATTTTTTCTCCAGAGTCCTTCTTGACCAGGCTCCTTAATATATCGCAGAGCTTTTAGAATTCCACAAACCTTCTGGTTCTTTTGGATCATCATGTCGGGTTTTGTCCCACACACATTTTAACACTCCAAACTATGGCTGCCAGATGCTTTGCCTCTGCCTCTTCATTACTCTGACTTAACTGAGGCCTTTTTAATCAATTTTGTATTAGCCTTATATTTCATCAGGCTTTCAGACAGGTGAGGGTTTTAAATCTTTTATTTAATGTTTTAATCCATATATGGCTGTGACCTGTGTTTTTGTCACCATCTGCACATTACTCCATCTGGTTTTCTGGGGCCAGATATTCTATGCAGCTCCTCTGTGTAATGCCCAGCTGTTCACCCTTAGCAGAAAGAAGTAAATTTGATGTTTATTTTATTTAAGTATACTTAAGGATAATAAGTATAAGCATAGCGAGCATGTACATGTAGCATAGGATTTAAAACTAAATACTTACTCAAACTAAATTGTAACATTTTAAGTGTACAATATATAGACACTACATAAAAAGTAAACCTCATTATACTGCCTCACTTTTAATAGGCACATTATTATTACTATGATAATTATTATTATTATTATTATTATTATTATTATTATTATTATTATTATTATTATTATTATTATTATTATTATTATTATTATTATTATTATTATTATTATTATTATTATTTTAATCTTATTTTTGTTTCTGAAACAAGAAAATATAATTATAAGCTCTCACAAAAAAATTATAAGCTCTCACGTGACCGGATGTTCCGGGCTATTTCTCCGGCGGAAGTGCTGTTAGTAGCTTTAGCATTTTTTCGTTTAGCCTAGCATGTATGAGCCTGCAGGCGGCTGTGTTGTGGATTGTCCGCTATAGAGTTGCAGCTGCAGCAGCGATGTCTTCAGTTCAGTCTCTGAGAGAATTTATCAGCGAGCGACTCACTGCTGCTGCTGAAGAAATCTTCAGACAGTTTGAAAGGACCATCGTCCAGTATGAGGAAGAGATAGATCGTCAGCGCAGACTGCTGGATAATTGTAGCAGCTGGAAAAGAAACACAAACACATCAGGTATGGACGGGGGAAATCAGAAAGATGTCATCCACCAGGTCCTTGAATCTGGATCTCCGTGTGACTATATTAGAACATTTAGAGCTTTGTGGAAAAGGGTTGTTGAAGAAGATCATCAAGATGCTCCATTCTGTCCCGATTTCATTTCATTTATGTCAATGTATTGTTATAGTGGCGAGGTGAGACTCCTGTGTCTGTGTTCGTGTCAACAAACTACAAAGCTGCAGTGATGGAAGAACACCGTAACAGCTGTGGTTCCTGAACAGGCCATCTCTCTGTCCTGAAATCCTAACAGGGTGAAGGAGAGGAAAACACAATCTTGTTGGGCAGATCATGAGAGATACTCAGAGGTCTATAATGGTGGATGATGATCGCTGTGAAGGTCAACTGAAACGGCTCTGATCTGACTGTGAGCTGGATTCCCTGAAACGTCAGGAAGTCTGTTCTGTTTGGAGTTTCTGGTCTACCAAACTAAAAGATATGCTTCATTTATCAGCACCAGTTTAAGTTTCTGCTGGTCCAACACGTTCTCATCCCATCACACTAACATTACTCTCACTGGAACTGTGCCGCCCAAATCTGCTCGTCTGGAATGATCACATGCTTTCTATTGAGGTGCTCAGTCCACATGTGTAAAAACCTGGACAGACTTTCCTGATACGTGTGCAAGTTACATGCAGGATCAGAAAGCCCCCCCCCCCCCCCCCCCCCCCCCCGACCTGGGCTTCACAAACACCCATCAGCTGAAAGTCGAAAGACTCCAAACATTCGGAAAAGCAACATGTGTCTTCTGAATTGACATAACACGTCCTTGCAGGAGGATGTCATTATTTACTGTCAGAGTTTTCTAAGAACATGGCATCTGGAAATGCAGAGGGAGCACTGGAGTCTGTTTTCTCACTGATGCTGAGTCAGCATAAGGAGCAGACAGGAAGTGTTTGGGTAAAAGAAAGATGCTGTGGTTTGGAAAGGAAGAACCCTCCTGATTTAACCTTAACCCTAATGCCACATTTTAACTTCTTTTTATTTCACATCATCACAATTTAAAGAGGAAATCTTTTTTTATTATTGGCTTTAAAAAAATAAAATTTAAGGTTTAGATTTGGATCAGAGACTGATCACTCCGACTGTAAAACATCAATGTTGGAACACCACAGATATTCCTTGGCAGGCTCCGGTGTTCTTAAGGCTCCCTTTCTTCATGTTCTTAACCTTCAGACCTCACTGGCGGTGATCTTAAGTGCTCATTCCAGCAGAACTTCACAGCAAAGACCTTTTTTAAAATTTCCGAACCACAAAAACAAATGGTTCTTCTGTTTTGAACCCAAAGGTTCCCTCAAACCCTGTGAAAGGACTTTACCGTGATCAGGAAAAATGGGGTCTTTAAAGCAGTTTTCTTTTGTCTGGTTTCTCTCTATGATGAGGTTTTTTGATCCTACAGATCATGCACAGCTGCATGTTTACAAGGAGGAAGAGGAGGAGCTCCTCATCCACCAGGATGGGAGCGTCAGTTCGGAGCAACTTCAACCAGAACCAGCTTGGGCCCAGGAGAAACCAGTAGAGGCCAGCAGCGGTTGTGAAGAGCGTCAGTTTAAAGTGAAAATAGAGACGGACACCCCTGTGACGGCGCTGTCTGCAGAACCATCCACAGTTTGTGGGGAGCTGCCCCTCTTCTGGAACGAGGAAGACAAGGATGTGCAACACCACCTGCTGGGTATCGGCTCAAACACAACAGGTGAGTCTGGAGCGAGAATTTTTATTAGTCTGGGTCTTGAAGAGAAGAATGAAAATGACTCCCACCAGTGAAAAAGTCCCACAGTCTTCATTTTTGTCCATAAGGGGTTAGTAAATAAAAATAAATACCGTATTTTCCGGACTATAAGTCGCCCTTTTTTTCATAGGTTGGCAAGTGGTGCGACTTATATTCCGCAGCGACTTATATTAGAAATAAATTGAAATAAATACGGTGTTAACCCTCCTGTTATGTTCATTTGTGAGGAACAGAGATGATGTTCCTGGGTCAATTTGATGTATGAGGTATGTTAAGTGACTCAGAGAATCAGCAAACTTTTTTTTACAGTAAGATCTTGAAGGCTAACAACATAATATTCTATTTTCCAATGATTTCATAGATTCAGAAATGCAATAAAAATGACAACTGTTTCTACAAATACAGGATGAAAACAGAGTATTAGTTAGCCAATGATGCTTCATGAAAGGAATAAATAAATATAAGAAAGAATTACTGTGAAATTATGAAATAAACAGTCTGCTATGATTGTGTCATATGAGTTTGTGCAAGTTATTAGTTCTTGGTCTCAGATTTTGTCAAATAAATTTCCCGTCAAAATGCGACTTATAGTCCAGTGCGACTTATCTGTGTTTTTTTCTACTTTATAATGCATTTTTGGGCTGGTGCGACTTATACTCCGGAGCGACTTATAGTCCGGAAAATACGGTATTTCAGGTCAGGAAGAGCTGGTATTCGCCTCTTGGTCTTGTGTGGGTACGTTTCCTTTCTCGGTTTCCTAAATGTAAACACGGGACACCCCATCAAAGAAAACATGCAATCTTGAACTGAACCACTGGCCCCAAGCTATGTGAGGCCAGACCACAGTCTCATATGGTTCAATGTCAGGTTTCTAAGCCCTCCCAGCGTTTCTTTTATGTCACAAATAAGCTATCTTCCTGTCTTTATTCCAATTTTTTTTTTTCCAAAATACGAGTTTAAGCCTAATTTTCTTTATGCATGTTCTCCATAATGAGAAAAAGGCTACAAGAATACGTTAACATCAAAGCCACAATTTAATTGGAGGTGATCTTTAATGTTTCTTGAAACATTAAAGCCCAGGAACCTTCTTATGTTTTGGACATAGTCAGCATATTCCTGGTGTTTTGTGTAGGAAAGGACTGTGTGAAGTTAGAATTAGTTGTTTAAGAGGAACTGGTGACACATTTTCTCATTTTTCACATTTTCTCATTTTCACATATGCTGCCACAGATATATGAAATTTCCCCATTGTGGGTAATAAAGTCATCATCATCATTTGTGTACACACTCTGAAGAGAGCTGCAGGGGGTTAAACAGGTACAGGCTGAGTCTCTGCAGGGGCAGTGCCTTGTCAGATTGTTGGAAATCGTTTGTTAGGAATGCAACAAGAAAGGTTGAGCTTTCAAAAGTTTAGTTTTTAAGTAATAAAAAACACTACTATTTGTTTGTTTGTTTTTTCGTCCAATCATCTGTTTCAAACCTACAGAAATAAAGTTAAGCCTTTTAGTCTTTAAAGGGTCTACATCAGGGGTGTCAAACTCATTTTCACGGAGGGCCACATCAGCATAGTGGCTGTCCTCAAAGGCCCAGATATAACTTATACATGTAACTACCGGTAAATGTAATGAAAAATAAATGCAACTACTCCTTAATGTTAAAAAACTCATTTATTTATTATCAAGTTCTAAAGTGACAATTACAGTTGCATAGAAAACATGTTTTCTTGTTACTCTATAGCATAAATCCTTTTAAATTTTGTCCGCTTATAAAAACCCACGATTAAACTGTCCAAGTGAATAAAAAAAATAACATAAAACTAAGCTAGAAAGAACATGTATGACACATGTAACATTTTACTAAAAAAGCCTGCACACAGCCTTGCATCCAACTGATGGTTTGATGACAACAATTTGTCTGCATGCACACATAAGACCTGCAAAAATTGAATAATTACAACAGCAGCTACACATAATATGTTATCAACTAAAAAAAAAAAAATATTTTAAGAAATTTAAAACTTTTATGCTTTCGCGGGCCACATAAAATAACACGGTGGACCACATTTGGCCCCCGGGCCTTGAGTTTGCCACATGTGGTTTAGATACTTCAAAAATCAACTTTTTGGAGTCTTTAATTGTATAAAGTGAGGCAAAGAAGTATTTAGTCAGCCACCAATTGTGCAAGTTTTCCTACTTACAAAAAGATGAGTGGCCTGTAATTTTCATCTTTTCATTTTGCCTCAACTATCAGAGACAAAATAAGGGGGAGAAAATCACTTTGTCAAATTTTTTAAGAATTTATTTGTAAATTATGGTGGAAAATAATTTTTTGGTCAATAACAAAAGTTCATCTCAATACTTTGTAATATACCCTTTTTTGGCAATGACAGCAGTCAAACATTCTCTCTTAAGTATTCACAAGGTTTTCACAAACTTTTGCTGGTATTTTGGCCCATTCCTCCATGCAGATCTCCTCTAGAGCTGAGATGTTTTGAGGCAACACGGACTTACAACTCCCTCCAAAGATTTTCTATGGGGTTGAGATCTGGAGACTGGCTACGCTATTCCAGGACCTTGAAATGCTTTTTATGAAGCCGCCCCTTCGTTACTCCGGAAGTGTGTTTGGGATCGTTGTCATGCTGAAAGTTCCAGCTACGTTTCATCTTCAATGCCCTTGCTGATAGGAGGTTTTCACTCAAAATCTGACGATACATGGCCCCATTCATTCTTTCCTTTTCAGGGATCAGTCATCCTGGTCCCTTTGCTGAAAAACAACCCCAAACCATGATGTTTCCTCCCCCATGCTTTACAGTAGGTATGGTGTTGTTTGGATGCAACTTGGCATTTGTTCTCCAAACATGGCGAGCAGAGTTCTTACCAGAAAGTTCTATTTTGGTTTCATCTGACTATAGAACATTCCCAATCCTCTTCTTGGGAATCCAAATCCCAATCCAAATGCAAACTTAAGACATGTACTGGCTTTGGCAGGCGGACATGTCTGGTCCCAGCTCTGTGAATCTACAGTTTTCATAGTAATGAAAATAAAGAAAACTCTTTGAATGTGAAGGTGTGTTCAAACTTTTGATCTGTACTCTATAATGAAGATTAAACGCCTATTTTTCTCTGTAAGTAGGAGAACGTGCACAATTGATGGCTGACTAAATCACGTTTTCTTTTGGTTTTTTTTTGCTTGTTCCTGACCTGGCGCTGGCATTTTTTAAAAATATATATTTTTTTTGTTATTGCTCTGTTTTTACTTTATTTTCGGTCAACTTTGATCATTTATCTATTTATGCCAATTATTACCCTTTCAGTTTGATTTTCATTTAACAACATAGCTTCCAACCTTGCAACTCGTCCCTAGTTTATTTTTCTTTCCCATAGATTCTGTGGAGGTGTCGTGGGTTGTCCTATCTATGAACATGAGTCTGATTGGTCTGTGTTGATGAATTCTTGGTTTTTCTTGTTTTGTTTGAAGAATAATATCATGTACTTGTGTCAGTAGACTGTAATTCTGACATGTCCTGTGGATGTTGATCAGTAAAGGTCCATCATTACAGGCGAATCATTTTAATTTGCATCTTCTTGTTTCTTTAGACTTTCTTGTGCAAGAGATAAGTGAGGAGGAAGATGATGATGATGTTAATGCAAACCAAGAGCTAAGTGCCCAGGAGAGGAACCAGAAGGAATCAGAATTGGTACCGATTGAAGAAAAATCTGAGGATTTCTTTGCAGGTCAAGAGGATGAGCAACTTCATTCTAAGCCAGTGACTGATGTGTCTTTGTTGCCAATATTGCACGATGAAGAAAACCTCCAGGACTCTAACCAGAGCCCATCCATGTCGCCGAAACCTTTCATGTGCAGCTCCTGTGGAAGGAGATTCTCCAGTCTGCACTTGTTGACATATCACAAAAGAACCCACACAGGCCAGCCGCCGTATTCATGCCAAATATGCAACCGAAAGTTTATCCGGAGCTGCAACCTGCTCTGTCACATGAAAACGCACTCGGGCGAAAAGCCCTTCCCTTGCAAAACCTGCGGTAAGACCTTCGGCCGAAGCTCTGACCTGCTCTGTCACATGAGGATTCACACTGGCGAGAAGCCTTACTCCTGCCAAACCTGTGGGAGGCGCTTCAATCGGAGCAGCAGCTTGTCCCGCCACATGATCACGCACACGGGCGAGAAACCCTTCTCCTGTCAGACGTGCGGGGAGAGGTTTGGCCTCAACAGTCACTTGCTGCGCCACATGAGAACCCACACAGGGGAAAAGCCCTTTGCTTGCACGATGTGCGACAAGAGCTTCAGTCAGAGCAACAGTCTGTCCGATCACATGAGAACGCACACAGGCGAGCGGCCGTTCTCGTGCAGGGAGTGCGGGAAGAGCTTCAGCCATAGGGGGGGCCTGACCGTTCACGCAAGAACCCACACAGGCGAGAAGCCATATTCCTGCGAAATATGTGGAAGGAGCTTCAGCGCCAGCACTAACTTATTGCACCACACAAGACTTCACCACTGACTACGCCAAGCAGAGTGGGTTCTCGGGAGTGAGGGGACCCCAACGCACACATCTGAGAAAGAATTTAAATGACCCTTCAGATGAAGGGAGTTCAAATCCAGGCGTCAATGGCTGGTTTCTTCTTTTTCAAAGGACCCTTTTCTTTGCAACTATTCTCTGACTGAGCAGGGAATAGCAGGTAATCTAAGTTTGTGGGATATCTGGGAAAATTGGTAAAAATGCAAGGCAGCAACTGTCAAGGCCTAAATTTGCTTCCGTTTCCAACTAATCAATCGCATTTTGTGGCGTTGAACATCTGGAACCTCAGTTCTACCTAGATTATGCTCTTCTATTATTTCTAAGTAAGAGCTGCTTAAAGAGGCAAATCTTTATGACTTGTCTGTGTGTTCAGACAGTGTTATGCCTTAAATGTCCTTTTTTTTCATTACTGAATGACATTTTTGAGACAAGAAACCTTTTCAAAGTGGTCAAATCTGTGTCATCAATGCTGTGACCGATGTACCATACCGTTGATGCTCCTTTTGATCTAATAGCTACGTATTTATTTATCATAACATTTGTAAATGTTGTTTTGTGGCGTTGCAGGTGTGATGCAGCTGTCAGTACAGATGAACAAATCAATAAAGGGTGGGCTAACTGCTGCGTTTTATTTTTTTATCCATCAAAAAAAGGCTTAGCTCATATGACCTACACAGTTTTTTCCTCTTAAAGTCCAATTGGGGGCGCTGTGGTCATCACAAACTTGATCTAATGTCCATTCATTCAAAAACTGGGCTAAACAAACCAGCATCCAATTGTTGGAGTACAACCAAGATGAATGCCTATAGCTAACCAGTTGAAGGACAAAATATATTTACGTTAAAGAAATAGGTTTCTATTTTGTTCAAAATAAAATTTACCACAGAAGCAAGCCCAAAGTTTGATACCAAACAACATACACTTCTGTGTTCTTCTCTAAATCAGCTGTACTTCAATAAGGAGAGATCTTGAAAGTGTGATTAAAAATGTAATGGTGAAACAGGAAATGAGCATGAATAGTCAGTCGTCTTTGGCGGTTGGGCTCTGGGCTAGAGACATAATGCATACTTTGGATGACCTCTAACATTCATTAGTACATTAATCCCTAACTCGGGCTTCATGAAATGAGATGACCTATGAAATTAATATATTTAGAATGTGGGTGTGGTCAACAAAAAAACCTCTGTTGCCAAGGGAATACAAAAATGTACTTTTACCAATTCTTTTAAAAATTACAAAGACTTGTTTGTCCCCCCCAGGTGACCAAAAAATGTAATAGTTGCTATGGAGTTAAAATCAACAGAAAAGCTGCCATTTTGAAAAAAGTGTGTTTTTTTTTTTAATAAATGTGTCATGTGTAGGTCTGACCAGGGTGGCAGACGCAGAAGGGGGAAGTGAGGGGTGTGTGGCACATGTTCAGTCAGCGGGGGCAGGGAAGGGTGGCACTTCACTGATGGGAAGGATTGTTGATTCTTTCAAGATGATGTGACGTTATAAGCTTTCCTATTTCTTTTTCTGTTTCTCTCTGCAGCAGCTCCAATTCCCATCAAACGACTGAAGCAGAACTTTCATGCAGATCTCAATGTCATAAAGACAGAGGTGAAAACATGAAGATTGTTCCATGTAAACAAGTTTTAGCTCAAGTTTTTTTTACGTTTCTCTGAGGTTTCTGAAAATAAAGACACAAATTGATTGCTTCAGCAGCATTTCCTGTTGCAGTCAGCATGCATGGAGTTCAGATGACGGTCATTTCTGAAGGTAATTGAGGTAGGTGGAGCAAACTGGTCTGTGTGGTCCCTCTTCAGGCTTCAGGTTTGCTCGGGACCCTAAAGTTTAGGTGACGCCAGAGATCATCAGTCCAGTGTTTGTCTGTCTGTGGTTCATATTGACAGGAGCAGCCACCCACAGGCCTTTTCTCTAACAAATGATCCTCTTCAGGCTTGTTGTTTGGTGTGCGTGGCTGGTTAAAGCATCCCTGGTTTGTGGGTGTAATCACAAACAACGGATTTCTGTTCTGCAGATGTTATGAAATGACGGGATGATCAAATCAAAGAAAGACACAATTGTTCTGGTTTTAGAGATCATAGTGTTTAATTCTTGAAGGCTCAGAGCCCATAAAACAAGGGTCTAAGCCAGTTACTGAGCAGAGGAATGTCAACAATCTGCATGAAGAAGGAACATTGTACATACTTGTTGAAAGAGATAGTTCATGGGCTTTGATCTGCTGTGACTCTGCTTCATATTCTATAAGAGCTTCTGAGCTTCATCAGAAAAGTCATGTTTCTGGATATGCGAAACACATCTGATAATTCATCTGAATGTTCTGCATATGCACAATTATTTTAAGATTTATGTCAATAAAGTGACATTTTTCTCAAGCCGATGGATTCTGTGAAGTCAATGCAGCCACACTGTTTTGTGATAATGACACCCTCTAGTGGATGTTGTGTAGTATTGTGTTTTCTCTGCAGGTTTTTGTACAGAGTTGTGTTGTTTCCTGTCACTGTGGGCTGCACAGCACAGTAGTACACAGCAGAGTCTGTCACTGCAGCAGAGGAGATCTGCAGATGGACCTGGTTCCTCTCCCGGTTCAGGACAGCAGTCAGTCTGGGGTTTGGAGGTTTTGCTTCCACCACACTGGGTTCTTTGGTGTCAGTGATCAGGAGGAGGAACCGAGGAGCTGATCCTGGATCCTGTCTATACCACTGCAGATTGTTAGCTGTGACTGAATAATTACAGGACAGAGTAACTGTGAGCTCCTCTGATGAAAAGACTTCAGCTCTGCTGGCAGTGATTCCATCCTCCAGACTGTCACCTGCTGAACAGAAAACAGTTTTTCTTCATATCTTTGATCCAAACTTACAAACTCAACATAGCTTAGTTTTCGAGACAAAATTAAAAGACATTTTTTCGTTTGTAAATCATGAACTTCTGTTGAATCAAATCCAGATCATATCCTGAGGTTTTACAGAAACATACGTACATATGAGAGCTGAGAAGAAGCACATCACAGCCAGTTTCTTCATGTTTCCAAGTGTGGATGGGATGTTCATCTGAATCAGCTGAGAGAGCTTTGAGTTGTGTTTGTTCTGATGTTGAGGTTGAAGTCAAACAGTTGTCAATCATCTGCAGTCAGTGGGAGGAGCCTGAGCTGCCCTTCTTCGTCTCTGCAGTCAGTAGGAGGAGCCTGAGCTGCTCTTCTTCCTCTCTGCAGTCAGTAGGAGGAGCCTGAGCTGCTCTTCTTCAGCTTTGTAGCTACAGTCACTCCAGTCTCAATGTATTTTTGGTCAAGCTAATGCTGCTGAGATGACCCCTAGGCAGCCATGATGCTAGTGCAAATGCTGATCTATCTACGTTGACACTGGCAGGGTCAGCAGATGAGAAGTGTCGGAAAGAAGAAAAAGGACTAAAGCGAGAATCTGATGTAACTTTACAAAATAAGATTAAGAATAAATGTATAATGTACATTAGCAGAACAAAATTGGGGCACAATAACATGCCACACAATAACACCTTTTAGTCCTGCAGGATGAACCCCCCTGCTCTGCCTCTGAAATGCTCTTGTGTGTGATCATTGATCCCATGAAAGCAGTAATGAGATCCATAATTTAAAAAAAAGAATACATAATAGGCGACAGTGGCTCAGGTGGTGGAGCAGGACATCCAATGATCAAAGGGTCAGCAGTTCAATCCCTGCTCCCCCTAGTCAACTGTCACTGTGTCCTTGGGCATGACACGTCACCCTCCCTGCATCCAGCGTTGCTCCACCGGTGTATGAAAGCGTGTGAATGTCCCTGTGATGGTCAGAGGGGCCGTGGGTGGGTACTGGCATCCCAGGGCAGCTGGGGCCACATCAGGAGCTGACCATCTCCAAGTATGAATGAGGAGTGAATGAATAATGGACATACATGGCAAGTGCTTTGAGCCTCTGGACAAGTGCAGAAAAATCCAATCCAGTATTATTAAATGCTCCTGACATAAACAGGTTTTTGCTCATTTTCAGCTGTTTTTATTATTATTTTAATTTTACTGATTCAAACATTTAAACTGGCATTCCTTTTAAAATTATCTAAGGGGATTAATGCAATAAAAAAAAACTTTTTTGAGATTGCTTAGCATCCATAAGCTTACATTTATATAGAAATATGTTTAAAATTTCACAATTTTTCAACAGTCAACTTTTTCTTAACTACTTTTTTTCTTAAAGCTTAAAGAAGCTTTTTACCAATCAATTATTTATGAATTTATAATTCTAGTTTTTTTTTTTTGTGGCACTCAACTTTTGTTACCAATGTTCCCTGCCTGTATGGGCATGTATGATTGTTTTACACAAATCATTTTGAGAATAATTTTCAAATTTTAAGTTTCTGCTGTTTGACTCAATAGTCCATTTATACGTTTTCCTTTTATAGCTTAAAACACCAATTAGAGCTTTGAACTATTAAAGCATTTTTTTGGAATTTTTTGTTTATTTTCAGTTGTACATGTACGTTTTTTATTTTTTGGCAATAATCACAAAGATTTACACTATTTCAATTATTGACATCATTTACCTTTACAATGTTCAATCTCAAATTTTACGGTTCCATTTAGGAAGTTTTTTCAGCAGTTGAGTAAGAGTTAAAAGCATTTTAGCATTGTCCACATTTTTTATTTTTAATCTTGTGTGGTTTATATATTTATCTGCAGTACGCAGAACATTTTAGCTTTCATTTTCAACACTGCTTAAGCATGAAAAAGGATGCAGACGTGCACAACAACGACCTGTTTTTGCACAGAGGTTTGGTGTATTTTGCCACTGTGGGCCCCACAGCAGACTCAGCAGAGCCGAACATCCACACAGATGTCTGCTCACTCAGCACACTGCTTGTGTGCTAAACTATGCTGAATGTGGGTGTTGGTCTCTCCTACTTTTCCGTTACAGCTCAGGTCGTCCCTCAATATCTTCATCTGCCCTTCTACCTATTTCAGTCATCCTCACAAGTGATGGTCAAAGAGTATACTCTTTAATGATGAGTAATAAACTGAAAACGGAAAAAAATATAAGACAATCAAGATCCTATGAAGATTTTTGAAACAGTTATGTCTATTTTTTTTCATATTTTTATTCATTTATTTAACAGGGACAGCACACATTAAAAGCATGGCTGCAATGCGCCAGAATTTTATTTATCTGTAGTCCCTGGAAAGGTGTTCAAATCGTCAACCTCAAACCTCAAAGCATCAAATACATTAATAGAAAATATACATTTACAAGGAACAATCATTCAAAATACATCAAAACATGCACACAGTGAGAAACATAAAAATAAATACAAAAGAAACAAAGGTGAGTTTACTGACATAGTATTGTTTTTTTAATCATTTACATGACTTTTCTAATTAACATAATCTGCATATATCTTAGATAACTGATCTGCATTTGCCATGTTGATTTCTAAAATAGTTATGTCTATTTTTTACATAAGTATTTCATCTTTTTTTATGTGTTTTATTGATACTTAAGGATTCTCAATTCTGTCTGATAAAAAGTTATGAACCAGATAATGATAAATCATGTAATAAAATGGCCATGGTAGAACAGGGGTGGGATTATATAACTTTGCTTCCTTCCACTCTCTTTCAAGCAATATTTAATTTGATGTCTAATTATCCTAAGTTTGATACGTTATTGTATGAATGTATAACCGATGATTGTGATGTTTTTTGTGCATTATTCGTATTTGATTGCTTGAAATAAAACATTTCAAATCAAAAAATCAAATTAAAATAGGACATTTGACCCAAGCTGTCACCAGAAATTACAGTAAAGGAAAACTGCACCAACGTCCATTTCCAGCCCATTTTTTTATTTTGTTCTTGATTTTTAATATGTGATAATTATTACTATACTGTAATACTTTGATTATTATAACAATTTGATATTGAATTATTAGTATGTATACCTTGCAATGACCTAAAAATGCATTGATTTATTTTTATTACGACCTTAATCATGTCAAATTATCAAAAACATTGGTGGTCCCAGACTGAAGCCCAGGAGGACTCCACATCACGGGGATTTACAGATGTAAAAATACAGTAGTCACCAACACATGTAGCTTGTCAGGTTTGACACTTGGTGGCGCTGTAAGATCAGTAAAACACCCGTTTTGGAAACTTTCACCATGAATATAACTACAACTCCCAGAATGCATAGGAAAACCTCTCCAGTCACAGCGTGTAAAATTTAGAAGCTGATAACTGATCTTTATTGAATAAGTAAACGACATGCTCTTGAGAACCGTGTCTTTATTTGGTGTTTTCCTTTTGACTAAAAACCGAAATGAAAACTGGGTTTGACTTTATAATTGACTCAGCATCATTTCGCCTACATTTTAAGGGTGTGGGCTCTTTACATCCGGAAACTCATAAGCTGATTGGTTCTCATCATCAGACTCCCGGTAACTGGCCAATCACAGGGATTCTGTTGTGACGTGGCCACCTTCGACGCTTCTCGGCAGGAAGAACCGATGCCACAGCTCGGGCGTCAGCGTCGTTAAATTAAAGAGAAAAACAAAACAATACTCGCAGACGTAAACAGTAAAGATGTGTGTTTTGCTGCTGGAAAAGCGCTAAACACACACAGTGTCCACGCGCTCACCGGAAACGGATAGAGACTCACGGGAGGGCAGGCAGACAGGCTAACTATTAGCTTAGCACCAAGCTTCGCCGAAACAGTTGCAACAAATATCCGCGAGGGAAGGTGACACCTCCCGCCGGGACCCTGGGAACACCTGTTGAGGGGGGCCGACTGCGCCGGTCCTTCTTTACGCGCGTGACACCGCGTGGACACCGGTAATTCAGTGAGTTCCTGCTCCTAGTTCGTGACGTCACGCAAGCGTGGGTGTCACGGTGAAGCCGGGATCTGTTTTATTCAGTGACCGGTTCATTCTCAGGTGGCGTAGAAGCAGAGATAAAAGGTGGAGACGAGAGGAAGCCGTAGATCCGCCTGATGGAGTCAGATGTGGCTGCAGGTGTTTGTTTACTCATCGTGCGCGTGCACGAGCCAGAACTCCACGATTCCAACCAAACTGGAACTTTTTTTTAAATGATCCTACAAAAATTAGTTTAAAAATGTAAAGAATGTGTTCATACTTAACATGAAAATCAAACGAAGCTGTGTGGATTAAAGATGAATGAGTTCAGTTTCCTTTAGCATTAAAACTCAAAACAGCATTTTTGTGTTTGCTGGTTCAGTAAACATCTGCCAGGATCTACGCTGTTGCTTTGAAATCTGTGTGTCAAAGTTCCTCAAACCCTCTGTCCTGCAGATTCCTCTTTGCATGGGTGGGTGAGCACTGACCATGAGCGGTGAGCCGGACGCGTTGGCTGTGGTCAACCAGCTCAGGGACCTGGCTGCTGACCCCATGAATCGGCAGGCCATCGTCCAGGACCAGGGCTGTTTACCGGGACTCATCCTGTTCTTGGACCACCCCAACCCTCAGGTGGTCTACTCCGCCCTGCTGGTGAGTGATAGAAGATGTCAGGTGTGTGTTCACAGGCTAGTCTCTGAGCTGTTATGGGTCAGAACCAGGTTCTGTTTGCTGTTTTTGGTCTGACCTTAGTTGCGCTTTTAGGCGATCCGATACCTGGCAGAATGTCGAGCCAACAGGGAGAAGCTGAGGGGGGAGCTGGGGATGATGCTGAGCCTGCAGAACATCATGCAGAAGTGAGTGTGCTGTACTAGGTGGACCTGTTTTTTTGTCTGACACTAAGGCCGCATTTACACTGCATGGTTCAAGTGACCCAATTCCGATTTTTTCCTCTCATGTGGCAAAGATCGGATATGAACGGTAAATGTGTAAGTAGGACACCAGCGCATGGATTCCGATTTTCTCAGATCGGATACAGGTCTCATTCATATGTGGAAATAAATCGGATACGAATCGGATACTTGCATTTGCGTGTGCAACGTAAGCAGACAAATCGGATATTCCCAGGTAAATGCGAGTCGTATGTCAGTGACATCAACTTAGGGCACCAACAACTGAGATCACATGACTTATTAAGGTGCTTTTGTGCGCTGATTTTGCTGTCAGCGTGTTACCTTTCAGCCTCAGGCTTCAGACCGTAGTCGGAAACCGCTGTTATTTCCGGTCGGGACACAAACGGTAACTAATCAAGCGGGACACCGTTGCTCTGGAACAGGCTAGAAGCCGTTTATTTCTTTGCTTGGATCGAACTGTTAGGACAGCACAACGTCCCCTCAGGACCGCCCAAGGCAACGCCTCCTTCCGTCGCTGCGTTGCCTCAATGACACCGCAGTCACACAAAAGTCTGAAGGAGGTCCGCGCTAGGCGGAAATGCTGCTACGTAGTCCTCAGAACGTCTACGTTTGATAGTTTCAGCATTGTATAGTGTAAATGCAAAAATCAGATACGGGTCACTTTTAAAAGATGATCTAAGCGGGTCGTCAAAAAAATCGTATATAGTCAGAAAATCAGATTTGGGCATCAAGACCTGCAGTGTAAATGCGGCCTAAGAGTCCAGAACCAGATAAAGTTCTGACATAAAGCACTTCTTAAGTCTAAATAATTTCACTGCCACAAGGTGGAGTCAAAGTCGCTGCCCCAAAAAGTTCTTTTCATTTATTTATGTTGAAACAGGAACCTATGTCTGATCTGCTTTGGTGGAAGACCAGAGCAGTTCTAATGAGTCCACAATCAACCACTGATAAGTGAAACTAAAGCTAAGTTTTGGTCTGGTGTTGGCAGATCCACCACTCCTGGAGAGACCAAACTGCTGGCGTCTGAAATCTATGAGCTGCTGCAGGCCGCCAGCGCCGCCGACTCAGAGCCAGCTGGAGCAGCAGTGAGCAGCCGCCGCAAAGCTCAGTTCTTCTTAGGCTCCAGCAACAAGAGAGCAAAGACAGTCGTCCTGCAGATCGACGGGCTGGATGACTCAGTGAGTCCAGATCCTAAGTGACTCAAGCTGGGTCAGAACCACGCTGCCTCTTTCTATAGCTTAGCCTCAGCACTGAAGGAAGTACCTGATTCTCCTCCTGACTGGACCTGCCCTTTGGTTTTTCTAGAGGACAGATGTCTCAATTCTTTCATGTTTGCTGTAAACGAAAGCCTGAGTTCGGAATCGGTCCTGTGTTTGCAGAGCCGCAGGAGTCTGTGTGAAGAGGCGCTGCTTAAAATCAGAGGAGTCATTAGCTTCACCTTCCAGATGGCCGTGAAGAGGTGCATCGTCCGGATCCGTTCGGACCTGAAGGCTGAGGTGAGGTGGTCAGACCTCTTCATGGCATTCTGGACCTTTACAGAAACCGGCTGGTGCCGGCATTAACTTTGACCGTCTCCATTTTAAGGCATTGGGGTCTGCTATAGCTTCTACCCAGGTGATGAAGGCTCAGCAGGTGGTGAAGACGGAGAACGGCGACGAGGTCAGTATTAGAATTTTCTAGAATATCTGAAGAACTGGGCCATCAGACCTCTTGGTTCATTATTGTGATGCCAGGAGTTTGGTAAATAAAGTAAAATTTACAATAAATATAATATTTTGATTTGTTTTTCCTCTGATAAAGAACATTTGAGTTTAAAGAAAGTTTGTCTATCTCAATATTTTTTTTAAATTATTACTGGAGACACCTGTATTATCTGCATTACAAATATTTTTCATTTGTAACACAAACATAGTGGTGTTCGACACAGACCCCTGTGGGACCCCACAATGCCTATCATGAAAGGTTGATTTATTACTCTGTTTACAGAAACGTTTGTCTTTTTTTCCCGCTGTAACACCAGGCCACTAAGACCAGAATTTTCTAGGTTTGCATAATATTTTACAGTTGACTGCATTTAAATCATTTATGAAGTAGAGCTTTAGAAGCTGATCTGGATCAGAACCAATGATGGGTAAGTTACTTTTGAACTAATTCATAACAAATTACTTGTTATTGTAGCTTAGAAGTAACCTTTTACCGCACAAGCCAACCACTTCCTCTGTAAAACACACAGTGAAGTCAAAGCAGGATGACATTTGAGTGACGATAGCTGTGTTTCCATTACACACATGCGCAAAACTTGATCAGAATTCTAGAAATGTAAAAGAAAAACCACAATTTCCCAATAACACTGTTTCCATTAAATTTTAATTATGCAATTATACACAAACCAACTCACATGATAAGTCATTCAAGGCAACGGATGTGAGCAATCCTTTGATTTACAGCAGACCCATTCAAATGTCTGCCACAGCACTAGCGCTCATCGTCATCTATAAGGCCACGGAGCAGCGAGCTCCTCCCTCATGGGAGGGACTATGGATTAAGCGATTTTGGGAAATCGTGGTTGTTGATTTTACAGAGGAGCTGTGCATCTAACAAACTGTGTGATGCTGTGGGATTCTGTGGCACCCGCTGTGCAGCGCCCAATGCAGCCAGTTCCTTCATTGGCATCTGGTTGTTGGTCATGTGACTCATTTAATTCCAAAAAAGTGTTTCAATCGCAGTTTTGCAAAATAAGTCAATTTTGATACTGCTCAAAAAACCACCTCCTCCACGCGCAAACGCGTTTTTTTCAATAAATGCGAGTTTTTTTTTAATTGTCCTGTTTCTATTAGGCGAATTTAGTATCTCAAATCTAGGCCTGGCCGAAAAATCGATTGAATAAATTGATTCAAAATTTTTGTTACGGGCGATTTTCAAAAATAACTAAATCGTGTTTTTGTTTAATGCCGCATTTTTGGCTCCCCAGAGCTTCCGTAGCGTTAGTTTCACACGGCGGTATCACAAGCGACAAACAACAACGACTCCTGCTGCTTCATCGTCTTCTCCATGGAGAAGACGGGGTTTATTAATTAAATTAAATCCTTTTGGACAAGTGAAAGTAAGTGTAGAATAACAAAATAAGACAAAAACATGACAAAAATTATATAAAACAAGAAAATTATAAACAACACAAGTCCAAAAGGGAGTGAGAAGAAGGAAAATCTTATACTTAACTTTGATTCCAAAAGTGTTCATTTATTTATTATTCATCCCAGAAATGGGGGTTACATTTGTCTTGCGTTTGATTAAATAAAAGCAAAATTTGCTTTTAGTTGTCTTTCGTTTGTACATATTGCTTTCCTTAAGTGTGTGTGTGTGTGTGTGGGGGCGGGGGGGGGGGGGGGGGGTCAGGTGAAATTATCAGAAAGAAATGTATCTAAACGATCATGATCTCATTCTCTTTTCACTGAAGAGGCTGAAAAGACCAAACTGCTCACAGTGGGCTTGGTGCTTTCAGGAAATAGAGCAGACCTCAGTGTTTGTTATTGGTCCAAAGGACTTAACCTACAGGACAAACATATGCTAACATGTTAAGAACCTGCACATCAACACAGCATCAAAATCAATCAGTCATGTTCTGATTGCTTTTTTACTGATCTGTTTTTAAGTCATTCAGTTTTGGAGGAAAAGTGTGATGCATTGAATTATTTCTTTCTTTAATGTTCTACAAAAGTACCACTGTAGCTTCATGTTCTCTTCCTGTGACCTGGTTCCTTCTAACATTTCCTGTTCTCAGAAAGACTTCTTTTGTTTGATTCGTTAAATACTTCAAGCTGCCATAAAATTGTTTTAGCAGATGTAAGGTAACCATTTATTGCAATTTTCGCCGTCTTTTGCGATATGCGTATCGCACAGCTTGATGTTGTGATAACGATACATTTGCGATTTATTGTGCAGACCTACTGTCAGCCCATCAGTGTGAATGATTCTGTTCTGCAAACACTGATGATGTCATCGTAATTTCCGTACTGACCTGTTGTAGTAGAGGTCACACATTTGATCTCTGACCTCCATCCACATGACCTCGTGGTGGTAGTCATGATCCTCAGCAGTTCTGCTGTTTGTTCTGTACAGATCAGAAAGGCGTCTTCATGTTCTGCTTTTGTGGTTCTGCAGGTTCTGGTCCCGTTTGCAGAGGACGGTTCTGTGGCAGTGGAGCGGAACGAAGACCTGCCGGAATACCTGCCCGAGGATGAGAGTCCGTCCCAGGAACCCGACAAGGCCGTGACCCGGATCGGATCCAGCCAAGACGGTGCCAGCTGGCTTGGAGCTGCAGCCAATTTCCTGTCCCGCTCCTTCTACTGGTGACCACTCCCCAGTTACAGGCTCCGCCCCCTTCAGAGCCGAAACCCTTGAAGCTGCCAAATGTCACATCAGAACCTAACCAAATAGAAACTCTCCCTCAGAGTTTGGACCCGGTTCAGTGACACTAACTACACTGCCTTGATGAACTTTAACAGTCCAGAACCAGGTCAGAACCGCCCTCCTGTCTGTTATTTATTGTGTGGGGGTGTGGCTTTGGCCCTCATGTTTCTATTGAAATGAAAACTTTTTAGACTCTTCTTTGGCGCTTTGGGTTCTGCCTGGCCCCCACATTTAACTGTACTTCAGAACCAGAACTCTGAGATCCGCTTGGCCACTTTGACCCAGAGAGAGCATGCCTCCTCCTCGGGTCAACTTCTAATCTGGTGTACCCTTTGGTTCCTTTCAGTCCCCCCCCACCTTGAATTGATGCCTTCAAACTAAACTCCACTGGTGCTTTTTGTTCTGAGTAAAACCAACCCATTCCCCCTTTCCAGGCCCGCCGGGCCAGACTTCTCTGACTTCAGAAGTTTTAACGGGAACTCTGCAACTTCCTGTCAGACTGAAAAGTCCCACATGAGGACAACCCCCAATGAGAGAACTTTGGACCTCAGCAGATGACACCAGAGACATTCTCACACCATCGTCTCTCAGTCCAGGAAGTTTGTGAACCCTCAGCTGATCTGAAAATAATTTGTTGTTCATGGAGGCATCTTGCATGAAGGATCTGTTGTGCTGCACTGATATTAGGTTCTTCGGTTCTGTCCAGTTCTGCCCTGATGGGAGAGGTAGCAGAACCAATATGAACAGAGTTTAAATCTCAGCCTTGCTTTGTGATTGTAAAGTTCTGGTGGACCTATGGGTCAGGGCTGCCCAACCCTGGTTCTGGAGGTCTACCACCCTGCCTGTTTTCCAGCTGCACTTCTTGATGCTGGTTATCCCTGAATCATGCATGTTCAGTGTGTTTAGACTAATCAGCTAACCAACAGCAGGCGGTGCAGAGAGAACTGCAAAACAGTCAATCTGAAGGACCAGGGCTGGGCCGCCCTTCTTGTGTGTTTCCTGCCGCTGTCACTTCCTGTTCAGCTTTGTCCAATGAAAACATCAAATCAAATCACCACTGAGTCTCTGTGGTTCTGTGGAATTTTGAGACCAGACCAGTTGTGACCGTGAAGTCAGAGCTGTTTTTTTTCATCCTTTGTGGTGTTGTTACTTCCTCAGGTTGGAATAAAATCTTTTATTTTGATGGCTCTTCAGTACATTTCTGTCAGGAGCTGCCATGTTTCACACAAACTATCAGATTTACCATCATGCACATAAACTCTGTGACCGTTTCAAACTGAAATCTCACAAAAATGCAGTGAAACACCTGGACGTCTGTGTGAGATGCAAATGACAAAAGCAAAGCTATGGGACCTGATCTAACCGCAGGTTCTGATCAGAGAGCTGCGGTTTGGATCAGAAATCCTGTTTTGAATGCTCTGGTTCTGGGTGGTACATGCAGAGATTCAGATCTTTGCACAGCTGCAGCTGAGATGCTCTCCTCCATTTCCCATGTGGTCTTTATTTCTAGCACACATAAAGATGGGAGATGTCAGAGTTGACGCTGTGCTTCATTTTAACAAAGACCTGGAAGCAAACATCTATGTTGGAGTGAGTAATCTTAGAGGTTTGGGCATACAGCAATGTTCAGGATGAGAGCTGCATCTTGATGTTCACACATGACCACCAGACTTTGGTCCAGTCAGCAGAACAAAACTGAACTTTATAGTTTGGGGTCCTTAAAAACAA
The DNA here is from genome assembly GCF_053564925.1 of Oryzias latipes. Classification (NCBI taxonomy): domain Eukaryota; kingdom Metazoa; phylum Chordata; class Actinopteri; order Beloniformes; family Adrianichthyidae; genus Oryzias; species Oryzias latipes. The sequence goes on along the minus strand of NC_136253.1, from coordinate 15,309,598 downwards.
TACATCAATTATCTACACTGTCTTTGCTCTGTGCAGGGTCATAGAGGTTGCTGGAGCCTATTCCAGCTTCTTGAGGATGAAGGTGGGTTCACCCTGGACAGTTAACCAGTCCACCACAATGCCACACACAGACGGAACCCAGTTGGGATTTGAACCAGAGCTCTCTCACTGTGAAGGAGAAGATTCACTTGGGCTGCATGGTGATGTATCAGGGTTGGAACTGGGAAATATGTTTTCTGAAGGATTTTGAAGTCTTTCCAAGGTGTGGATCTGATCCATCTAGTCAGTTCTGGGTCAGAAGGTTCTGAGAGTCTGAAGGTATGGGTTTATGTGCCCAAACCCAAACTGTGGAGATGAGGAAGCACCAGAGGTCTTCACTGCAATACACACTGAGCGCGGCTCATTAAGAAGTCTCCAATGTTCTCAAATTCCTTAAGAGCTCTCCCCACGGCTGAGCAGCACAGCCATGTAGACATGAGGGTATGGCAGACCTACAGTGGTGGACAGAATAGTTGGTACCCCACAGTTAAAGAAAGAAAGTCCACAATGCTCACTGAATTGACTTGAAATGCTCAAAAGTAACAATAAATTAAAATTTCTTGAAAATCAAATAATCAAAATCAGCCATTACTTTTGAGTTGTTGATTAACAGAATTATTAAAAAAAAAAAAAAACTACGGTAATGAAACAGGGCTGGACAAAAATGATGGTACCTCCATAAAAGACTGAGAACTAATTGTCCAGGGAGTCATGATGAACTCAGGTATGTCCTTTAATTCACATCACAGCTGTTATCAAACCCATAATCAGTCAGTCTGACTATTTAAAGAGAAACAAATAGTCACGTTACTGTTTGGTGAAAAGGTGTGAACCACACTGAACATGGACAACAGAAAGTGAAGGACAGAATTGTCCCAGGACATTAGAAACAAAATCTAACACAAACATCTTAAAGGTAAAGGCTATAAAACCATCTCTAAGCAGCTTGAAGTTCCTGTGATGACAGTGGCACATATTATTCAGAAGTTTAAGACCCACGGGACAGTAGCCAAACTCCCTGGACGTGGCTGGAAGAGGAAAATTGATGACAAATGGAGGAGACGGATAGTTGGAACTGTATCCAAAGAGCCCAGAACAACCTCCAAAGACATTAAAGGTGAACTCCTAGATCAAGGTACATCAGTGTCATATCGCACCATTCGTGGTTGTTTGACCCAGAGTGGACTTCATGGGAGACGACCAAGGAGATTGAGACTGGAAGGAAAAGAACATTGTCCCTACTGTGACACATGGAGGAGGCTCAGTTCTGTTTTGGGGCTGCTTTGCTGCATCTGCCACAGGGTGTCTTGAAGTTGTGCAAGGTAAAATGAAATCTCAAGATCATCAAGGCATTCTGGGTAGAAAAATGCTGCCTAGTGTCAGAAAGCTTGGTCTCAGTTGCAGGTCACGGGTCTTCCAACAGGACAACGATCCAAAACACACAGCCAAGAACCCCCAAGAATGGCTCAGAGAAAAACGTTGGACTATTCTGAAGTGGATTCTATGAGCCCAGATCTGAATCCCATTGAACATCTGTGGAAGGAGCTGAAACATGCCATTTGGAGAAGACACCTGTCAAACCTGAGACAACTGGAGCAGTTTGCTCATGAGGAGTGGGCCAAAATACCTGTGGACAGGTGCAGAAGGCTCATTTACAAATACAGAAACCGTACAGTAATGGCTGATTTTGATTATTTAATTTTCAATAAATTTTACTTTATTGTTACTGCTTACTACACGCAAGAAGCCTCAAATCATGGTGGTTCAGTTCTGAAAGATACATTATTATTGTCAGTCAGTCCCCTTGGTTCCATAAGAACGAAACATCAATCCATTCATCAGTTCATCCAGTCATGTGTTCATTTATTAATCCACCCATTGATTGATTTGTTAATTAACTTCTTTACTAGCGTCTTACTTCAGAGATTAGCTTTCATTCATCCTGACAATTTTTTATTCATGTGTTAATTATTTAATTCATTCATTCACACATGCAGTTGTTTGTTACCGTAATTGATATTTTTATCCATCCATTCATTCAGTGACTCATAATTCCATTCATTTTCCTTTTTTTTTCTTTCCTTTGATCATATTTTGTGTGTGGAAGCAGGTTGGTTTCAGTCTCAGCAGATGTCCAGGCCTCTCCTCCCTCTGGTTCACGTTTCCAAGCTTCTGAACAGACCTTCTGGTTTTCTGTGAAGGTTCCCTGAAGCTACAGAATCTAAAATGTGGCCCATTCTGAATCATGTTAGATTTATTTTTAGGTGCTTTGTAAAGTCAGGATTCATGATTCGTTATTGTCATTTCACCACAGCAAATAACCGAAATTTGTGTCTCTGGTCCCGGGCCAGCCATTTACAGTAAAAACGGTGCTGGTGGCGGGAGCACGAGAAGCCGCCGCACTACTGCGGGCCACCATCTTCTGTTGCATATGCTGGCACAGCTCGGATCTGGTGATTTTATGTGGGTCTAATGATTTGGGTTCAGGAATTTGAAGGCTTCCTGTTTCTGAGCACAAGACTGAGTTTTGTGTTTGTGATGATTCAGTTCTTGACATGCTGACTGTCTCCAAACCCTGGAGCTGCTCCACTGCAAAGGATGGGGGACGGGTCCAGACAGATCTAGACAGGAAAGCTGTGATCTGCAGAGAAAATGATTCTCTTTTACACTGTCAACCAGATAAAACTGCCAACCAGATGATCTGCAGGAAGAAACAAGCAACGACTGGCATAAAAAACATGTAAGGAAATCTGAACCTTCCGTAATAAGGATACACTGAAGGCTGAAGAAAGCCTGAGGAGAAAATGTTTACACCTTGAAAAGCCTGGAAACATGAAGAAGTTTGAACATGTCAAATCAGTGAACACGTGGCTCCAGTCTCCCACTATCACACTCCCACCTCCATGTCTGACTGCGAAAAGCCTTGTTAGTTATAGAATCTTGAAAGATCTTGAAAGTTTCTTTTTAGTCTCATCGACCCCAGACATTTGCCCAAAAGCTTCTGGATGCTTTTCTCAGAATTGAAGGGGGCTTTGTGCTGTTATTCAGCAGCCTCTTTTTCTCCTCGTAACCCTGCGGGACTCAAACTGAAACATGACTGTTACTTTGTTTCTCATCTGTTTTGGATTTTCTGTTGGATCAGCTCCGACAAAGTGGTTTTGATTTTCACTGTGGCTCATTGTCAGAGAAAATGAGCTGAGTTCAGAGCTGTTTTACAGACAGTTTAAGGACATTGAGACAGAAACACTCGAAACCTTTTACAGGAAGGTTCTTTTTAGTGTGTCGAGGTCCAGCTGAACGAGGCTGAAACATCAGCCAAAGTAAGTAATACAAAATTCACTCTAATAAGGAACAAAAGCTGCACATCAGTAGAGCCATGTTTTTCAGGACAGGAAGTTGGAGCGTCTGGCCTTCATAGTTAAGGGTTACTTATCAAAGAATTTTGCCTGCATGAGCAATCACTGGTTTTAGTGTTATTTAGTTGTTTTAGCACCAAATAGTGTCTGTAACATTTAATGGTTGCTGTTTGTAAATACCCTCACAGTGTTTTTTTATTGATTTAATTTTTTGTATTACTCCAAAATGGTTCATAAAGTTCTGCCTCAATTTAGACTTCTTCTTTTAAAGTGATTAATTCCTTTCATTAAATTGAGCTAAATCTATTTGATCATCATTATATTTGATGGATTTAATGTTTCATGTACTGTATGCTTCATAGGTCAATGGGCAACTCTAAATCGTCCCTATAGGTGTGAGTGTGAATGAGTGTGTGATTTTGGCCTTGCGACAGACTGGCAAAGACTCCAGGGTGTACCCTGCCTTCGCCCACAAGTGGCTGGGATAGGCTCCAGCAGCCCTGTGACCCCGAAAAGGGATAAAACGGTAGATGTATGAATGTACTGTATGTATGAGTACAAATGTGTCTTTTATGATTAAGAACAATTATAATGGCATCATTTAAACTTGTATGTGAATATGTACATGAATGTGAGTGCATTTCTTTCCTTTCCTAATTTGTCAATCAATGTATGATCAAATATCCTAATTGGGTTTGATGTGTGTCTTTGTGTTTGTTTTGATTTCATGGAATTAACCAATTTAAATAAAAAAAAGTTTCCTATTCCTTGCTGGCTTCTGTTAGTTCATCTCCCACAAGGGGACTTGATAACAAAATGTACTTACAGATTTATTAAACATAAGTTCAAAGTATAAAGTTCAAACCACGGTTCAAACGCGGATTGCTTTTTTTTTTTTTAACTTATTGGGATCCCTGTCTAATCCAACAAAGCAGCACTCTTGATCATTTACTTGTCCTGTCTGCTTGATGGAGGAGGGATAATGGGCAGAGAAGAGGAAAACTACAGGAAAATCACTCTGATCGGAAGCTTTATTTTGAAGTCTGCAGCCGGAAGTGCTGTGTGCCTTTTTTCTAACTTTAAGCATAAAGCGCGTGCAGGAGTGAGTCCGGGGGAGCGTCGTTGGGGACCCAGTCATGTCCGCGCTGCTGCCGCTGCTGTTCGGCCTCGTCGGGCTGCTGCTCTTACTGCTGCGCACCAGGAAGAGGTCAGTACTACCCGGTTCGGTTCGGCTCGTTTGCCTGGTCCGCTGCAGGAAAAAAGTTTTCAAATCTGTTATGATGTCGGCTTGTTCACTACAGTTGTGGGTTCTGGTCCAAAAACAGAAGAAGCCCGTTCTGTCAGACTTGATTGATGTTAAATTATAGACAGATGGATGAACAGAACCCCGCCCCCTGCTAGACCTCCTCTCTAGTCCTGAAGTTTTGACCCCCTGAAGCGCATTTTTGGTTCAGTTTTCTTTTGAGACCATCCAGATGGAGAGGCAGAGACGGTGGGGTCAAATTTTGACTCCACAGGGGGATGTTCTGTTGACTTTAAAGTAAACATTTGGGGCTGCAAAGCATTCTGGGAGAATACTGTTGATAACTGTTACTAGCAAAGTAAAAAAAAAAAAAATCTGTTCCTTTTTACTTTGCTAGTAACTGTTGATACAGAAGAGTGATTTTTTTTTCATTGGTATTAATTTTTAGTGATCCTTGTGTCACTTTTCTGTCAATCTCAGCCTGTAGGAATAGTTCAGTAGGAACCATTGACTGTATATGAGAACTGGACTGAGTGAGCACTCCCCCTGGCTTTCCAGACAAGAAGTACAGCTGGTTCCAAGAAGCCAAACTCCCTTAGACTTCTATTGAGAAATATACAGCTATTACTCAGTCATTATATTTGTCACCAAAACGATTCTTGCTCAGATACCTTTCTAACGAATTCTATGCCTCATAGCATTTTATGAGTCATAGATGTAAATTCTTTGACTTTATGTTCTTTATGATTCATGTTTATTTCACAAATACCTGTTTGAAGCCTATTGAGATGACTATTGTTGTAATATTGGGCTATATAAATAAAATAAAATAGAATTGAATTGAATTAAAATGTTACAATGAATCCTATTTTTCCCCTGCAGAACTCTCTGCAAAAAGCAGTGTGCATTGTTGCTCACTAGATTAGAAACAGACCACAATGTATTGCGTTTGAACAATTTTTGTGAAAAGAAATGTTAGTAATTAGGGAGTAGGGAGAGAATTTAATAATAGCCTGAATAGACTTCATGTGGTTGGAGCCGGAAGTTAGCCTTTTTCTGTGGGTGATGTCACACTCACTCAGTCCAGTTCACATATACAGTCAGTGGTAAGAACAATAATCCAGATTGTCCCTGGTTTTGTTTTCTGGTGGCACAGTTCAGTGTCGTGGATTCTTTTGTAGACTTTCTTTTACAGTCTGGGAAGTGAGTTTTTTCATTACTCACTATTATTAGTACATTGGGGCTCTGGAACCGCTGGATGCCCCAAGCATTTTTTGTATAACCTGTCAAAATGCAGCACATTTCAAGTCAATTATCCTCTCTTTGCTGTAGGTTCTGTAGGTTTCACAAACATTCGCATTGGTGCAGGAAGTGGTGTTTGCATATGGGCTTGTATCTTGACAGATGTTAACACTGGTGTTAGGACAGATTTAATCATGTAAACACTGAATCCCCCTTTTCCATTTGAGAATTCAAAGCAGACCAGGAAGCATCAGGAGTTGCTATTTTTTTAAATAACCACTGGTGGCTGGTCTTGATTCGGAGCAATTCCACTTTTACTCCCATGTTAAGAATTCCATCTTTACATTTAAAATACAATTATATACAGCCTGCATCAACAACCAAAAGATGTTATTACATAAGAGGACTTTTAATTTGTTGCACAATATACCACCAATTTATCGTTATCGCAATATCCAGCTCTGCAATATCCATATTGCAAAGGACGGCAAAATTCGCAATAAATCGTAAACCTTAAATGTGTTCAGACAATCTTATGGCAAGCTTGAGGCATTTAACAAATCAAATAAATGCCTTTATGCATTTGACCAATCGGATGGAGCCCTTCACGTTGTTGACCAATCAGGTGGAGGCCTATTATGTTAGATGTTTGTCACCTATGTCGACAATGGTCATTTGGAGTATAATTTTTAAACTGTTGCAATGAAATCAGCGTTATGTTTTTGGTTATATTGCTATTTGTTTATATACCGCAAATTATAACGTTATCGCAATAATAATCTCTAATATCACACATCGCAAGTTGTCCTCATCGTGCATCCCTAATCAAAACTTCACATGATTTACTGGGTGGGTGAGGGGATCTACTGGTGTTTCCCTCCTTATCGGTTCTTTGTCTTATTTTTGTCCCAAAAACTGGTATTGGTATTGTCCATGTAGTGCACTAAGTAGTGAGTAGTGAAGAAATTCAGACACAACCCAAATGTTATAAGAAGTGTTAGCACATTTGTGTTCATATTGTATTTTACATATTAGCAAAGATGTAAACATAGGTGTTTAATGGACATATTAGCACATATGATTCTCTAAACCAGTGTTTCCCAAATCTACTTCTCAGGGAACACTGTCCGGTGTGTTTTCCGCGTTGTCCTGATTCAGCTCAACATCAGACTCTGCAGAAGCCTGATAATGACATTCATCAAAGGCAGGTGTCTTTGAGCAAGGCAGGATTGAAAAAATGTAGGACAGGGTTCCCTGAGGACCAGGGTTGGGAAACATGACGCTCTCTAGACCAGTCCTTTGGACCTACACATTGAGTTCTGCAGACCTGAAGCTGAATGTCCAAAGTGATCAAAGTGGGCTGATTAGTTTTGGGACAGGAAGCTGCTTGTTGTTACTCTGCAGAAGTAGGTCAGCACCAGGAGGGAATGGACCGGTCTCCTGGGAGGAAGGCGCCACCTCGCAACCACATTCCTGAACTTTAGAGCACAAAGGGGCATAGAGAAAGCAGCTAGATAGAGAGGGGGGCGTAGCCAGAGAAACCGGCTGCTGGTTCAACACCGTAAGATACAGCAAGCACGAAAGCAGGAACAGCAGATGATTTGCTTAGGTTTGTCCTCTGGATCTGAACCTGGAACTTTTGTGGAACAGTCCTGCTTTGAAGGAAGGGTTGGTCTCTGAGATGCTGTGTGCTCAGCAGACCTTTGTGGGTTCTGGAAACATCCCACCAGTGGCGGTTATATCCTGAATTATTCCCTGGGCGAGACCCCCCCCCCCCCCCCCCCCCCCCCCATAGAGTCACTTTGTCCATGTCAACTGACATGTTTTATTGTCATTGAAATTAAGAAATTGATAAAAAAAAAGACGTTTATCAGAATTCTGCACAGCATTATAACAGTTATCAGAACATAAAATAAAAGACCATAAGCATGGCAAAAATACAGTTAGGTAGGAAAATATTTAATCAAACACAATATTGAATAAATAATATAAAATTAGTATTATAAAGCACAAATCTTTTATCACACAAATAACACGCTAAAATAAGTAAAACTGCAGCACCATTGCACTAAGAACAGAAAACACTAACTAAAACTTAACCTTTCTAGCCTTCCTTGATGCAAACTCGTCAATAACGTCATCATATGAAATCTGCTCCCCTACTGAATGAATGATACAAACAACGGCAAGGTTAGTGAGTCGCTCCTGAGACATTGTTGACCTTAGATATGATTTGATCAACTTGAATTTTGAAAAGCTCCTCTCTCCTTGAGCCACAGTGACTGGCAAGGTGAGTGCAATCCTGAGAGCAGTCCAAAGGTTGGGACATATTTCTGATAGATCCTCATCAGACATGAAAGTGATAAGCTCTAGGAAACTTAAGCTAAGTTCACACTGCAGGCTGAAACGACCCAATTCCGATTTTTTTGCCCCTATGCGACCTGTATCTGATCTTTTCATGACAGTCTGAACGACACAGATCTGATCTTTTCAAAAACGACCCAGGCCACTTGAGTATGTGGTCCTGAATCCGATACGATTCCGATCTTTTCAAATGCGACCGCCTTCTGACCGGCCAGGCCACATGAACCCGACCCGTACGTCATCCATACGCTACAAAAGTCATAATTCTGCGTTGAAGTAGGCGGGAACTAGAACATAAACAACAACCATGGCGGACGATGCTGCTGAGACCAGTCAGTGGAAGGGAAGCGAGGTCACCGATTTGATTCACATTTGGGGTGACAGCTCCATTCAGGCCTAACTCAAGGGCTCTCATCGCAACCGGGCGATTTTTGAAAGAATTTCCAGCGAAATGGCAGAGCGTGTTGTTGAACCTTCCCCGCGATTATTTTTTTTTCTCCCTTTCCGACCGTGGTCAGTAGCGCGGGGGACCCAAGGCGGATCCTCCTCCGGGGTTCACTTCGCCGTACGGACCCTCAGATTCTCCAGAACAGGTTAATAAAGATTCAATAGTATTTATTCTGGAAGAAACCTCCTTTTATAACTGTTCTCCTTCCTCCGTAACACACAACATGAATGTGCGCCCCCACAGCCCCCCTCTTTCTCTACCGCTACACGCGGTCTCTCCTCTCTCTTACACACACGCGCGTGCGGCCCCAACACATACACATTCCCATTCCACTACAGTGGGTACAGACGATCCTGGCTCCAATGCCTTCTTAAAATGAGAAGATTGTAATTGTGCTGGCTCCTTTGTGAAAATAAATGTAATAATGCGAAAAGAGCTCCGCTGTTGACAACACTGTTGTTGACATCCATTGCTAACGTTAGCTACTTCCACAAACAACGACTGACGTTGTTCACCGTTGAGTACTCTTCTGCGCATGCGGGTCAACTCTGGGTCATTTCACGTTTACACAGAAGATCACAAAAATTTGCATTTAATTAGAAATGTGAACGGCCTTGCAAAAAAATCTGATTTTTTCAAAAAAGTGGAATTTAGCAAGAGGCCCTGCAGTGTGAACGTAGCCTTAGAGTCGTTGAACAAGTCCTGAACAAGCTCTCTTGTTCACAGTTCACAGTCCAAATCACAGTTCTCTTCAAAATGCTGTATGTCGTCGCCGTGCTCACCGTGCGCCCTTCACCCCGCGCCCCCTCCCCTTCTCCTTCTTCACACACATTTGCGTCTTCTTCTCAAAGACAGGAGAGTGCGCAGCTGCGGGGCGGGGGCGCCGCCAAGTTTCAGGCTGTTACAAACTCTGTGATATAAGTAAACCAATAGTGGTGCATATATCTTTTTACAAGCGCTGAGCCGCCGGCGCCGCCCCCCTTCATTTTCCGCCCCGCGCCATTGCCCGTATTGCCCGTGCCTAAAACTGCTACTGCGTCCCACCAACAAATTTACACGTCAACATGTTTCATCTGGTCTTCTTCCATTCCAGGCCCCCTTTGAAGCTTCTTTATTATCCCACAGATGTAGGCTCTTTTAAAACAGGATTATTCCTTTTGCTATGATTCATGTACTCATGTAAACACCTCTACCAGAATGTTTCTCTTTATTTGGAATGCTTCATGCAAATGCAGTTTTGTCCTGAAGATCTCCTAAACCTTTGGTTTCAGAAGGCTTGGCTCTGTTTAAATGTGTCTTCATGCTGCAGATGATCAGGCTGCACAAATCATTATCTGCTGAGTGAGTGAAAGCCAACTAGACCAAAGGAAGAATCTACTGAAGATGCTGAAAGACGGCAAAAGTCTTTGAAATATTTAAAGGGTTACAGAAATCTCAGAATTTTTAAAGGGAACGACGCAGCAGGAAAAAAGTCAAACGACTTCCTGAGTTAGTTGAAATTTAGGCAAAACTTAAAGAATCGGAAAAAAAGGGCTATCAAAGCAGATGTGAGAGAATCATCAAAGCTTGAGTGGAACAAAGCTGCATAAATGTGTTAAAAATGCTAAAGGATTCTGTTGCCGGGCAGAAATCTGAATTCTGATCTGATCAAACTCCCTGTGTGACTGGATTATAGCTCTAAATTCTTGAACATTAAACTCTATGTATTCCTACATTGTAATACAATATATAGAATTTATTAAAACTCACAGTTGATCTGTAATCATTTTGAAAATGCAATTGAATAAAGATCATAGGAATTTGTTTAAAGATGATCTTTGTTGCTGAGGGTCTGCTGGAACGTCTCCTTCTCCTTCATGTCAATGAGCAGATTAATGTTACGAAAACCATAATAGTGGGAGAAACCAGAAGAACCAGTTGGAAAGATGAAAAGAGTCAGAGGAGGATCTGAGTGTGAACATTTTTCCTCAGAACTCGGGTTTGATCATGTGTGAATAATAACTAAAACGATAAAATAGAAGGAAGAGATCGTTTTGTTTCTGTTCCAGTTTTACCTAGTTCTGGCAGAGCAGGAACATCTAAGCTTAAAGTTCAGCAGGGTTAATCATTAACACGTTCACGACAAGCTACACGTGAACTGTTGTCCACTAAACAGTGAAGAAGATGAGTTTGTGTCTTTTTTTTCGGGCAGGAGAGACGACGAGCCTCCGCTGATCAATGGATGGATTCCTTTCATCGGGAAGGCTCTGCAGTTCGGGAAAGATGCCCACAAGTTTCTTGAAGAGTACAAGAGGAAGTACGGAGATGTGTTCACGGTGCACATAGCAGGTGTGTTTGAACACCTTATCCCTGCTGTTCTTTCAAAATAAAGTGCAGACATTAGATTCTACATCATCTTTGTTCAGTTTTTGTGACAGTAAAAAAACCACAAGAGAGGACAGCTTGGGATCAGAATGTAAAGTTCCTTCATGGATGGTACATGGATGTAGTCCAAAAATATAACACAGATGTTCACACTGCGTTCAAATAAATCCTCTGATCTTGATTCTCCCTCAGTGCTTCCTCAGTCTGTTTGGATCTACATGAACCCATAAAATGATGACGTTATTGAGACAAAACAGAAAATATTTGAAACATCACTAATTCATTTTTTACGTTTGATTTGTTATTACACAATCGGTACAGACATGAATCACAATCTTCTCACATCCCGAAAAGCTTCATCAGTTCAGGGTTTAAAAAGTCCAGTTTGAGGCCGGATGGTTGAGGGTTTTTTTATTGAAAACAAGCTGTTGAATTTGATCTTCATGCTGTAGTGTTACAGTTTTTCTCCATTGGTTTGGCTCATTTATTGAGACAGAAATTACATATTGCCCCCTCGCTGGCCTGGGACATCCTCTTTCGTTAGTCAAGTTCTAGTTTCACCTGACTGTCAATTACTGTAATAAATTTATCAAATGTTCCAAGGGATTCATATATCGTATTCATGATATTATGTTCTTGACTAATTTTGACAATTGAACAGACTATCGTGCATGTGATGACTTACACAATAAATGAAATGATGCTGACTCATTTTGGAGAGAACAACCATTAGACTGAGAATCAACAATCAGTTTAGATCAACAAGATCTATTCACTTGGAAATTGTGCTAAATGAAGGCTACCTGTACTTAATCATTTGAAAGATGTACTGAGACATTGAGACGTGTACTAAGACATTTGCAATTTGATGAAACTAATGAGAAATGCCATTCTGTTGTGAACAATTGCCAAGTGGTTTGGAGGTTTGTCCATGTTGTTTTGAGAAAGTCATTTCTGTTTCAAGAAATGAGCCAAACCAAATGGAGAAAAACTGTAAGTTATTTTATAAGTTGCAGTTTCCAACTTGTGCCACTAGTTGTCACTAAGATGCACCAATAGAATTTTTCAGTGCTGGTCTTTAGGATCTTCCCTCCAGCTTTTTTGAAGCTCTACTGCTGGTTCCTGTGAGTCCAGGTTCTGGTAGAGTAAACAGGGCCAAGGACGATGATCAGCAGCAGGCAGAGGACCTATAAATCAGGCTGTTGGTTGGTGTGGAGGACCAACTATCCCGAGGGTGAAGTAGTAATAATAATGGATTGGATTTATCTGCGCTTTTCCGGATGCTTAAAGCGACAGTGTGTCCATTGTTCATTCACTCCTCATTTATACTTGGTGATGTTAAGTCACTGTTGTAGCCACGGCTTCCCTGGGGCAGACTAACAGCGGCGTGGCTGCCAGTTGACAAACCATCACCGGGATCATCATTCATGCACATTCACACACCAGTGGAGCTGCACTGGAGGCAAGGAGGGTGAGGTGACTTGCCAAAGGACACAACGACAGTTGGCTGGGGGAAGCAGGGATTGAACCGCCAACCCTTCAATCATTGGACAACCTGCCCAACCACCTGAGTCACTGCTTAAGTCAGCAACAATCTGCCCAACAAATGAATAAGAATCAGCTCACTGCACATCCTTTGTTGGACCCGTCCTTTTTGCACTGTTATGTTCCAGTTAGTTTGTTTTTTAAACCGCAGGGGCTCTTTTAACATATGTATCCATTAGAGACCTGCATGCACATTTATTCGAGTTTCAAACTATGTTTGCACAAAAAAGTTTATATAACCCAATAACAAAAATTATAGTTTTTTTCGTTGTATGTGGTTCAGAGATTAACCCAAACGTTTGCGATTGGTCCAGAATAATGGTACTTGTCTTTTAACAAGATCCAGAAACAGATCTTGCCTTCATTTACACTTAATTTCAGGATTTTCTTTTTTTTTTTTTATCACAGAGAGGACTTCCTTCACTGTGTGTTCTGTGAGCTCTTACAGATCTACAATCATGGCCAAAAGTTTTGAGAATTAAACAATTATTAGTTTTCACAAAGTTTGCTGCTAAACTACTTGGAAAATGCATTGTTAGTCACCAAACTGTTGTTGGATTGTTGGAAGAAGTTGCTGTTGGAGGTTGTTTTGGTAGCATTCTTTATTCATGGCTGTGTTTTTGGGCAAAATTGTGAGTGAGCCCACTCCCTTGGATAAGAAGCAACCCCACACATGAATGGTCTCAGGATGCTTTACTGTTGGCATGACACAGGACTGATGGCAGCGCTCACCTTTTCTTCTCCGGACAAGCCTTTTTCCAGATTCCCCAAATAATCGGAAAGAGGATTCATCGGAGAATATGATTTTGCCCCAGTCCTCAGCAGTCATATTTGCCATACTTTTTGCAGAAAATCAGTCTGCCCCTGATGTTTTTTTTGGAGAAAAGTGGCCTCTTTGCTGCCCCTCTTGACACCAGGCCAACCTTTTGGTTGTAGAGATTCGGCAATGACTAACATTTTTCTTCCTGAAAGGCACCTGAACCGTACTTCTGATCCTGGTACCTTAAGGTTCTGGAAAGTTTGTACTATGAATAGGTTTTTCAATCTTCTTTCTGTGCTGTAGGTAAATACATGACCTTCATCATGGACCCACTTCTGTACCCGAGCGTCATCAGGCAGGGTCGCCAACTGGACTTCCATGAGTTCACGGGCAAAGTGGCGCCTCTGACCTTTGGATACAAGCCTGTGCACTCTGACTTGTGGGATAAAATAATGCGCTCCTTCCAGCTCCTGCAGGGAGACAACCTCCAACCCCTGACAGAGAGCATGATGGGTAATCTGCTGCTGGTCTTTCGTCAGGACCACCTGGACCATGGCCTCTGGGGGACCAGGAGCATGTGTGACTTCTGTTCCTCCGTCATGTTTGAAGCCACCTTCCTCACCATGTTTGGCCGACCTGCAACCGGCCAGCGCCACAGCGGCATGGAGGCGCTGAGAGAGGACTTCAACAAGTTTGACAACATGTTCCCACTACTCATTGCCCAGGTTCCCATCTGGCTCCTGGGGAAGACCAGCGCCATCCGCAAGAAGCTGATCCACCAATTCCTGCCGAAGCATTTGTCCCGTTTTTCCAACACGTCCCAATTCATCAAGATGCGGGCTGGACTGTTTGAACAGGAGAGCTTGAAGGACACCGACATAGGAGGTAGACCTTGTTCTGCTGCTGTTCTTTTCTCAGAAGGTTCAGAATTCCAGAGTCAGATAAAGTAAGGGTGTCAGGTGAGAAGATGTTCTCCCTGTCTTCACTTTTCTGGAAGGCAGAGGAGGGATCTGGTGGCTCTGGATCCTTATGCACCTTATTTGATTAGAGTCCTTCAGATTCCATGAATTAGGCCTCCTGGTCTACTGATCCAGATGAGGAGAAGCAGGGTGCACTCACATGACCCACTTACATTTGCCTGAACCCTCTCTGAGATCAGGCTCCTCCCTGATGAACCAGACAGAATCTTTTCAGTTTTAGCCCAGAAGGCTGGGAAAATGTCAGGTTTCTAAAGCTGTAAGTTCTGACCCGCTTTCATTCTGACTCTCAGCTCACCACTTTGCCATGCTGTGGGCCTCAGTGGGGAACACGCTCCCTGCCACCTTCTGGGCCACGTACTACCTGGTGAGCCACCCTGAGGCTCTGCAGGCCGTCCGGCAGGAGATCCTGGATGTCTTGAGAGACGACGGCGTGGAGTTCAGCACCGACAACGATGTGAATCTCAGCAAGGAGCAGCTGGACAAACTCATCTATCTCGGTATCACAAAGCAACATATTTATCCAAACTTTGAACTGACTTCTACACTGTTTCTGAATTCTAGGTCGAGGATTTACAAACAAGAGTAGAAGTTGCATGTTCGCTTGTTCTTTTCCACATTATCCTGAACCCAGACTTTTTTTCTCTTAGTCTAATCACAGAATCAGTCAGTGCATTCTTTTATAGACAGAATCTCTGATCATGTCCATCATGAGTAATGATAAGAACCTAAATGACTTCAAGAAAACTTTAAATATGGAGGGTGTTTAGTGGGTTTGTTTCAAAGCAGCTGGTTTCTGTGGAGGACCTGAAGAGAGCGTCTGCTTCATCCTGTAGAAAGCTCCATCAACGAGAGCCTCCGCCTGTCCTCGGCCTCCACTAACATCCGAGTGGCTCAGGAGGACTTCAGTCTGCGGCTCGATGCCAGCCGCGCAATCTCTGTCCGGAAAGGAGACATCATCGCTCTGTACCCCCAGAGCATGCACCTGGACCCCGAGATCTACGAGGAGCCTCAGGTAGAGAAGCTCTGCCGCTCCGTCTTTAATCTGAGGTTAAACCAGGAAATAGTCTGCACCCAAAAGTTTCATAGACTGATGAGTTTCCCCCCTTAGGTGGTGGTTTGGGAGCGGGGGGGGGGGGGGGGGGGGTTGCGGGGGGGGGGGGGGGTTGCCTTGATGCGTGATCATTGTGGAAACTGTGCTGCCATCTGGTGGAAAATGTCCAGAACTGCCTCTTATCTTATTTACTGTGTCTATTAATTAGATCCAACAAATACCAAATGACTCAAAAAGAGGAATAGACATTGTTTTTATAATCCAGATTAAAAAAAACATGTCATTAATTATTTTAAGCAGAAAACACGCGTTTCACAAGTCAAACAAAAAAAAAAAACATGTTATGGTTTATTATTGGATTTTCTTCAGCTCCACAGTAGTCGCTATTTTGGTTGGATATGATGTCATCAAACCCTTGCCTTTGCAAAAAGGTGTAACCCCCCCCAAAATAGAAATACTAACTATCTAACTGCATCCTGTTAAAAGACCCCATCTCCCATTTCAGCACAGATTTGAGCTGAAATTGAAGGCATAGGCGAACCCCGCGTCTGGGCCCCCAGGCCACAGGACAGGCGTGCTTCGCTGTACTAGGCGGCAGCCATGGGGGCCACCGGGCGCCGGACACCAAGACACGGGCCGAGGATAAAACCAGGGCCCCGAAAACCCATGAGCCGCCCTCCACCCAGCCGGCGCCCCGTCTCCGCATGCCAGCCCCAGCACCAGACCCAAGCAACCCAGAGATTACCACGCAACCACAGCCCCCCCTACTCTTCCCTCTACAACCCTCCTCACCCGCCATATTATCCAAAGTGGCAGTGGCTCATATTATCCTGCCGGCAGATCCCACCCCCCCAAACCCTCCCCGGCCCACTGAACCAGCCAGGATCCGGCTCAACCCATCATCCCCATCATCCCACCCCTACTAGGTGATGTGACTAACCAGCTGGAGCCAGGGAGAGTCTGAAGCCGACAGGTTTTTTGTGGAGGACATTATCTCTAAACTAATATGCTCTGACATGAGCTTTCTGTAGTGATTGATGCTAAGATTATTTTTAGATTTCCAGTTTAGGAGGATAGTTTTCTTTGCGATACATACAGCGGTGAGAACCATATAAGCCTTGTGCGATTCCATGTTGATGTTATTCAGGTCACCTAGTAAGCAGAGTTTGGGGCATGCAGGAATCTTATGATTCAACCAGATTGATAGTTCCTCATAGACCTTACGCCAGAATGATTGGACAGGTGGACAGAACCAGAGGGCGTGCAAATAGTCGTCTATGTTGTTACCTGTGTGCATACAGCAGACTGATTGAGACCCATTTTAAGTCACTTTCAAGAGTTCCCAGAAACATTCAGAAACTGTTTAATCCTCTTCACCTCCATATGAAGCTAAAGTTCTGTCATTGGAAAGGAAGTCAACTGTGAATGTGGTCCAGAATAACCTTGGGGTCCTGTGGACCCAGACTAGTTTAAACAATACTGTTTCAAAGTCATGAAACATGAAAACTCTGCAACTCTTTAAACTGTTTAAAAAGAAGTAGGGATGCTGAACCATGGTAACCAAAATTTAAACTAAACTCATTAACGGTTCATGATCTATGAGGAGCCATGTTAGATATTCATTTAAGAATAGGATCAGCAAAGAAAAGAAACCAGATGATGACAACAAGAAGACAAACTTCCTTTTAACACGAACACACAAGCTAAATCTGTGTTAATAGGAAAGTTGGTAGAACTGATCACTGTTCTCACACTCGTCGCCCCCAGTCACTTTTCTGTCGTGGCTCTGCCTTCTCTGACTGTCCTTCTTGTTTTCTCAGACATTTCGGTTTGACCGCTTCGTGCAGGACGGCGCCGTGAAGACAGACTTCTACAAGGATGGGCAGAAGCTGCGGTACTACCTGATGCCGTTCGGATCTGGCTCCTCCATGTGCCCGGGGAGATACTTTGCCGTCAATGAGATCAAACAGTTCTTGTCCGTGCTCCTGCTCTACTTTGAGATGGAGCTGGAGGAGGGGCAGCCCAGACCTGCCCTGGACCCCAGTCGAGCTGGACTGGGGATCCTGCTGCCCTCCACTGACGTGCGGTTCCGTTTCAGACTGAGACCCACTGAGGTGTAGTGTTGTTGGGTTATTGGTCCTCAGTGGTTCTAATCGTCCAAGTAGTTAAACCAGATCAGTAGTAAGACTTCCAGTGCAGGAGCCTCAAGTCACATAAGCAGACGATTAACCAGAGCAGGAATAAGTCAGACCACAGCAAAAATCACACCTAATCACACCCACAACAAGAATAATCAAACGATGAGATACTACAACTTTCTGTGGCCCAGATTGTTATGAACGATCTAAGGCTGGACGGCTTAAAGTTGGACCAGGAGAATCATATAGACTGGAAAACTGTCCTGGATGAGCCCCACCTTCACAGTAGAGGAGAAAGGTTCCTGCAACCAGATGAATCTCCTACAGAACTGACCACTTGTTATTTTTTTATTTTTTTCAAATAAAAGCTGATATAAAAACTCCTAATAGCTGATTCTTCCTGTCTCCTCCAGAGGTGATCAGGGTCCAGTTTGTGTCCAAGAAGGATGCTGCAATTGTACTGATCAAGTGGAAAATGAACAGCAGACTGTTTTGGAGATTTGTGTTCAAAAGAAAAAAGACCTGTTTTTAGAACAACAGTTGATTTCTATTGTGCTGTTTAACCTGGGTACATTTAAACCACTTTGGATCAGCTGGTTCTGCTGTGCCATTTCTGTAAATCTGGCTTTTGAGTCCCACATTTCAACAACCAAGATAAAATACTTTGAAAATCATTTTTTTCTTCTGTGTTCACACAAATGTAAATTAAACTATACATTGTGAGAGGTAAATTACAAACTTAGAAAAAAAACTCAATAATGTTCAACTGTCTCCATTCTTGCACTTGTTTTCCACCAGAGGGAGCTCCTGAGTTAGGAAAGATAAGAGGTGCGCCTGCGCGAGTTCAAACCTTGGCCATAAACAAAAAGTGAAGAGCTTTACCGCAAATAAGGTTTTTTAAGGGGACCGTGGGGGGGGGGGGGGGGCAATAATTATAAAATATTGCAAGCATCGTAAATAATTAAATATAAAAGAATATTGAAGTTTGGTGTTTCTTTAATAAAGAACAAATCACCCTATCTGGTGAGTTTAGCTGAGGATCTTTGATATATTTTTAAATAAAAGCTACATTCATATTTTTGTTTTTAAGACTTTCCTAGTGAAATTGAAAAATTATCGTTAAGTGCATTTTATTTTTAAAGTCTCTACCGGAAGTTTGCGTCTCGGACACCTGAGCTCGGGAAAGATCGGAGCGCTTCGACTCCGCTCGGTATATTTTCATCACACAGTCCATCAGAGCGCAGGCAGATGCAAACTGGACCCTGCTGAAGCGAGAACGGGCTGGACGCAGCGGGACCTGAACGGGACGGTGCGACGGGCCGGACCAGGACGGCGCAGGGGTACCGGGATCGGACCAGGACGGCACTGTGGGACCCGGACCTGACCGGGACGGTTAGGTTGGATCAGGACTACGAGGTTTAAGCAGAGGCTGTATCTTGGTTACGGAGCTGGGTTGGAGTGCACTTCTGCCAGGCGCCTGCAGCTCCAGCTGCGTGCCGCTGAGCCGGATACGGAACCATGTACCCGGTCCAGGTGAGTTCCTACCTGAGTTTAGACTGTCATACTAGTGATCCAAAGCAGAACCATGTTGGACAAAAGAGCAGGTTCCATCAGAATACTCCACATCATTATAAATAGGGATTATAGATCCAGAACAGAGTCCAGCTGAGTTTCTGCTGACAATCAGAACCAGCAGACCCGGATGATCTGAAATGTCAGGAGCTTCACTTGGTTCTGCTCGGTTCTTCTATCGTTAAGAAACAAGTTTGTCAAGCAGCTGCAGATCTCAGGTCTGAGCTGGATCTGGATACAGTTCTGGTCCACTGGGTCGGATTGGAACTGCAATTCAATTGTTCAGATATCTTAACTTTTGATAACAACAATTCTGCAATAGAATTCTGATCAGAACGATCAGAACCGAGGTTCCTGTCTCCTCTGGAGTCCCCACAGCTGCAGCAGCTGTGTCCCCTGCTGTGTAAATGCAGATTTACAGTTTAATCACTGTGAGCTGCAGCCGCTGTCACTCCCGCCACCTTAAGCCTCTCATCAGCTTCAAACATCTCGCTGCCTCATCTCTGACAGAACCAGAACACATTTCCAAACCGGCAGCTGCTGCTTTTATTAAGGCAGCTTTCTAAATGTACATCAGCAGAGAAACAGCTGATTCTGGGATTCTGGGAGGGAGACGTCTGCTGAGGCTCCAAGAGGTTCTGGTTAACATTTAGGCACATAAAAAGTTCTGCTGTTCTTTGTTGATGACATCATTATGGGAATTAAAAGAACTTTTGAGAATCTTTGTAACCCCCCTGCTCTTTGTTAGCAGCAGCAAGACCAAAGATTAAAAAAAAAAAAAAAAGGTTTGATCTTGTAGGATCTCCACCCACCATCACTCTGTACAATCCTGATTGTTCACCAAGACTGACTTCTACCTGCCCACATCCAGGCCTGAGTGCAGACGTCCCTCCATCCACAGATGGTGGCAGCCTACCCTTCTTTAATTGTGTTTCCAGTAGGGGCGAAACGATTCATTTTAACGACAATTCGTTTCATATCATGATTTGTGGTTGACGGTCCGATTCACTGACCGAAAATCAATCCAAGACATCTTTAGCCAAAAATTCCCCCAGTGTGACTCGGAGTTAAATATCTGGATACTGAACACTGCAGGGGAAGTTTTCCACATTCCTTGTATTTTTTGCAACATAATCTTGTGGAAATTAAATATGTTTACAAACAAACAAACAAGTAAACAAGAATTAATGGTGAGTCCATTCACATTTTAGTTCAGCCCACTGTTGTTTCACATCAAGATAATCCAAAGGTAACATTAATAGAACATTCTACCACACTGTATGCCCTAATGTCTTCAAAATGTTTCCACACATTGGACTGGAATGATGGATTGATCACTTTTTGCTGCATCGCATGTGTGTTGTCTGCTTGGCCGTTTTTACATTATAGTAAAATAAACCTACTGCGTCTATATCCAAATGGCATTTTCCAATACCATTTTGGTTGTTTAATATTGGAAAATAAAATCAATTTAACCTTTGTGCTATCCTAGGCGCTTTGACATTGGGAGTAGGGTCATCTAGACCCACTTGACAGTGCACTGAACCTTTTTTCTTTAATGATTTGTGATCTTCACTGGTGTCCATGGATTACATGAAATCTTTCCACCTTTATCATGGTAGGGAGAACACGTCAATGGTCATCTTGACCCTGTAAGATAGCACAAGGGATAATCGATTACCAAGGCATAGGCCGATTTGATCCAATTAACAACTTGCCTCAGACAGATCGATCTGGTTGGCATAGAATAGAAATTGATTCATCGATTTATTGGTTAATCATTACACCCCTAATTAACATCCACCAGGGACACAATGATACAGTTTCCTTACGATTCAGTGCAAACCCCCTTTATTGGGTTAAGGTTTTATTTCAGTTCGATATATAATTTGTGTATTACCAAACAACAACAGAATTCAGATTTTTTTTCTTTTTTTTTGCTATTGAGCAAACAGTAACAGAGAAGAAACGGGGTGGGACACAGGGTGGCCGTGGTGTTGCAGTGTCCTTAGGCAAGACACTGAACGCCTCATTGCTCCTGGTTATAGGTTGGTGACAGTGTGGCATCAGTGTATGAATGTGTGTGAATGAGACTGTGACTGTAAAGCACCGTGGGCTTTCTAAGAAGGTCGGAAAGCGCTGTACAAGTATACACCATTTACCCTTTTACCATTCAAGAAACAGCTTTCATTTGGCTGACACTAAGCCTGCTGTAATGTAATAAAACAACAAATAATAAATCCTTCTTACACACGTGTTTGACACCAAACATACTGGTGTACTGTACGGATGCAACGATTCACTTTCCCCATGATTTGGTTGAATGGTGTAGCATACGGTTCAGTTTTAAACCAAGAATTGTGGCATCCCTACCATCCACCCAGGCATCAAAGTAGGAGATGTATATGAGTGAATGAAAAAGTCTTATAAACAAATATCATTTTTTGATTTCTTTTGCACAATGTTGTTTGCAATATTGCAAGGGTGGTTTAACGTTTTTAACATAAGGGGGTCATGGATACATGACTGATGCCATAGTTCTGGAGAATCATCATGTTTAGCAATCGCAGCAGTTCTTTATAGGACCTCGGAAAAGTGATCTGGTACACCTCTGTAAGCCGGGCCATGGTGCAGTTCCCTTGCTCTTGTTCCAGCACAGAACAGAGCAAATACTGCAGACAAAGCAACCGGACTCTGGGGTCAAACTAACCTGAGTATGGGGCAGAAATTGAGTTTGAGATTCCTTTCACTGGTGCTGAGGATGGTGGACGGTAGCTTCATTGATGGGCCTGAATTTTGGGTTCGGTATCACAGATGTATGTGTGCGTGTTCCTCGCTACAGATGTTGTGTAAAATTACACTTAAACTTAGGAGCCTCACACACAGAAGGGACTTTCGGCTGACTGAACATCTGAAATCAGATTTGAGCTCCGACAGTGAACGCCTCGCTTTGATCCTCTGCAGCAGAGTGAAGATGAGACAGCCTCGCTTTCATGTCTCTGTCAGGTCACTTCATGTCAAACCAGACCCAGCAGCTCGGCACTAAATGGACTGCATCTCATTGTACCGAGTGCTGGAGGAGTTAGATAATTGTACACAAAAAAACAAAAGATTAAAAAAAAGGAATAATGAAGATGACTACAAGAAAACACAAGAGAGACGAGATAAGAAGGTTTATTTTAAACACAGAAGAACGTGAAATAGACATCAGTTTGCAGCTGCAACTAAAATAGAAGTTCTATCAAATCAAAGCTGAGAAAAATGGAAAACAATCAGTAAAAGAATGAAATGTCTTTCAAAATTAGATGCCATTAAACATGACAGGTCTGAAATAGAGCAACATTTTCTCATTACACGATTCTTTCTTCTGGCACATGTCATTTTGGAAAATATTTCCATCCCTCAACGCCACATCCTGCTGCATTCACTGAAGCTCGAAATGTGGAGCTTCTCCATGTGAGGAAACATCCCTGCTGTTGTTAAGAGACTTCTGCTGAAAGACCTCTGAGAAAACGATGATTGACGAGGAACCTTCCCAACCAAAAGGTTTGGCCTCATTAGGTTTGGTTTAGTTCAGCGATAGTTTTCATCTGTTAGTTAAGAAGTTGTATTCATAGCAGTATAGCATTTCAAACAACAGTTGTCCACCTCAGAGTGGGTTGATACTGAACCCACAATTGTGGAAACTCAGCTGAAGTCTGTCTTTGCTAGCGTGTGCTCGCTTTGAGTTTTGTGACAGTTTCTGCTTATTTTGTTGGTTCACCAACGTCAGTAAATCTGAGGAGAAGGAGGATTGGTTTATGTCACCAAGGTAACACTTTTCTGCAGAAAACCTGCAGTTTGTCTCCTGAACTCACACTTTATTTCCGGTGCCTGGTCTAGGAAATGGAGCTAAAGCCGTTTGGCTGCTTCATGTGACTTTGAGCAGGTTTTCATGTAGGCTGGGTGGTTTGGGGGTTCAGCACAATTTATATGAAACCTACAGAGAACAATGCTAAATAGGAACTATGGATTTAGCAACTGGTTTTAGATCCATGTGTCCTCAGAAGTGTGTTGTTTTTGTGTTTGTTTCAGTTTTTTGTTATATGCATATATATGTGTTTTGTTTTTTACGTGTCTTGTTATTTGTGTCTATGTCTTTGGGGTTATTTGTCGCCTGTGTGTTTGACATTTTTGTATTTTTAGTGTATTTTAAGGCATGTGTTTGGTTATTACGTTTTTTCATTTGTGTATTTGCTATTGGTGGGGAGTTTTCTGACTTCTGTGTTTTGTCATTATTGTGTGTTTTTGCTTGTTTTTGTCATTTGAGTGTTTGGCAAAGTTGCATAATTTTTTGTTTTTTGCAGTTTTGTCATCTGTGTTTTGTCATTTATGTGTTCTGTTTATTACACAAACACACCACACAGGGACATGTGCATACAGACACACACACACACACACATAAAAGGTTCTTTTCTGCTCACAGATTTCTCGTCTCGTGTTTCCATAAATTTGCTGACAGGGCGACGGACTTTGCGTTCTGTTTAATCCCAAGAACATCACCCAAGAAGAAAATCTCATTCATCTGCCGTGTTTTAATCTTCAATATTCATAACGTTTCTGCCATCATGCTGAAGAGGATCAGCATCTCTTCATCTCATTTGTTGTCTCCACAAGCTCATTGTCTGCTGTCCTGAGAGACACAAGCTCGCGCCTCCTTCAGATCCTTTAGGAGAAGATTTCTTCCTAAAATGAGGCAAACAGCCATACAGAAACACCACAGCCTTTACTGTGCTCTCAATGAACGAGCAAAGACACAGTCCAGCTTGACTCTATAGAGCTCTGGTCTCAGAGAAAAAGGCTCTAAATATCATAAAACAATCGCTTAGGCATTTCAGAAAGGAATAGTGATGGCCAGGAAGACCAGGAGCTTTTCAGATTTTACACGCCTCAGCCTGGCGTTAAGACCATCGACGAGTGGAGACGTGCATCGTGTCGACATGGAGATGAGGTTCTGGTGGTTTAGGCTTGTTCAGCGAACTACTTTGTATTCTTTAAAGCTTACTGTTTTTTGTATATTATTTTCGATTTTTTAGTAAAATGTGATCATTTCATCAGCGCTGAATCAGCATTTACTCTCTTTGAATCCTCTTCTGAACATTCTTTTAATCCATTTATTCATTTTCCAAACCCACTAAATCCCTTTTGGGGTCACAATATCACTGGAGCCTCTCCCTGTTACCACTGGGCAAAGACAAGCTGCACCCTTGACAGGTCGCCCATTTGAAGCAGGGTCACACACGTACAAACCCACACATTCATGCCTAAGGACTATTTAGACCCACCAGTTAACCTATGAAGCATGTTTTTGGACTGTGGGAGGAAGCCGGAGAGATAAAAAAAAACCCACACATACACATGGAGAACATGCAAACTATACACAGAAAAACCCATCCAGAAATCGAACTACGAACTTTTTCTGTGAGGTGAGAGTGGTAACCACCTCCCTAAGTCCAAAAACATTCTTCATTGGTTGATTGGTTATTCTAATTTGTCCCTAGGTGTGCATGTGAGTGTGTTTGATCCGGCAACGGACTGGTGAATTGTCCTTGTTTTACCCAGCCAGCACCCAACAGCAGCTGGGATAAGGTCCAGCAAACCCATCAGCCCTAAACGGATTCAACGGGTTATGGATGGGAGGATTTGGTTTGGAGATTTTAGAAGGTAAAAAAAGAAGAAAGAAGGTAGTGGTGCAGGTGAGGTGAAAAGGGAGAGCTGTAAATGCTTTCTTTTCTCGCGCTCACCTCGTTCTGGCGGTGTGCTCAGTGTGTTAGTGGAAGCTTCTTTCCATTGTTTGATGCTAACATTTTTCAAAGAAGTTAATCTGAGAATGACAGCCTCTGGGTGAAGAGGAGGTCAGACCTTGAACCCGGCCCTGAGTGTCCTCTGCAGGCTCCTGTAGTCTGTAGTTACAGTGTGGCTGACCCAAACGTAGCCGCTGGGGATGCTCTGACTTCCATGATGAATTAGCTGCTGCAGGTTATAAATATCTGGTCTCTTGAGGGCTGCTGCTGTCCTCAGCACACTCGCTTCTTCTGAGCAGCATCAACCGTGAAGACTCAGCTGCAGAATCTGAAACCCAGAGCCACAACTCAGGCTTTCTTCTTCTGCCACAGAAAAAACTGCAGGGAATCATGAAGATTCATCCAGTTTATTCATGCTGGAGAATGGCTTAAAACGCCCAACAGCAGCCCGGCCCTCAGGAGTTGCAGTCCTGATCCATCACAGTTCACGGAAATGCTCTTCAGTCCTGATCCTTCTTCTTTGAGGACAAAACCTTCACCTGCTGCCCAACAAACCCCGCCCACAAGCAGGAGGCAGGAAGGCAAGTCAGTCACTGCTGTTAGTGATGATGAAATGAAAGGATGGTGATGGTGAAGAAAGGCAGGCGGAGCTGGAAGGATCTGCTCTCAGATCAGCTGCTCGCAGGACTGTTTGCTCAGCACAACAGCAGGTTATTTTTAGACGCACAACATCAACACGCACACACACTCTGGGTTCACAGCTGGGTGGCGGACACTGACAGAGTGAGGAAGATTAGAGCAAGCACTACAAGCATAGGATGAAGAGTGCTCCTCTTCCTCTGTGCGCGTGTGTTTGCACGGCCTTGAGCTCCCCTCAGCCCCCCCTGGGTCCTGCGTACCGTGGACCCACAGCCCCCAGCATGCCGCAGCCCCCCGGTCTGCCGGCTCCTCCTCTGCCTGCGCTGGCAGAGGATTGATAAAACGGTTGGACTTAGCCGAGCAGCCCGCCATCACTAGCCGACTGACGGACAGTGACATCATCACAACCATTGTCATGCCTCTCTGTGCTGTCACTCATCATATGATGAGGAGCAGGTGAGCCCCACGCCTGCTGTTGTAACAGGAAGTGAGGTCAGAGGGTGTTTTTTAAAACATCCACCACAGATTAGACCTGCAGAGGGATTAGTGTTCACAAAAAGTTAAAAGAACCTGGTTTTGGTTTTTTATATTTTTAAAAGACATTAAAAAATTAAACAGTTTTATAATTAATTTATTGACTATGTCTGAATTCCTGAACTCCTCACTACTTAGTGCACTATTTAGTGTATACGCTTTTATCATCAGAACAAAGTGGATTCATAAATATTTGTTGTAAAATTCTTTTGTTTGCATTTTCATTTTCGTGAAATCAGTGACGTCTTGTTTACCATTAAAAAAACAAAAAACCTAGTGAGGATGGTGTCTGAATTGCTTTTAAAAATCATGGCACTAGATAGTTTTTGAGTAGTTAGGGAGTCAGAAGTGTTATTTGGACATAGCCCTTTTTTTATATACTGAGTAATAAGGTTGTATTTTTTTTGAAGAAACACAAGAGTCAGACTGATAAGGAACCAGACTACTAACATCAAGCCACTTAGTGGTAATAAAAAATAAAAAAATAGAAATGAAAAACACAAACTAGGTGGTGGATGCTTGTGAGAAAACAAACATTTGCTGATTTCTAAAAAATAATAAAATAAAATAAAATATTTAGATCTAGAAAAAAATGAAAATGAAGAGTTTAGGTTTGTTAAATTTGAAGCAAAGATAAGTGAGGAGGAGTCATCAGTTTTGCAGAGGATGAAGTCATCTGTGACAGCTGGTCTGCATCTGTTGTAAACAGAGCTCTGACCTTCATCAGTAAACACAGCAGGGGGGATGCCAGCTGACTTACGCTGGTTTGCTCCTGTGTCCATCAGCCAACTTGAAGGAGAACTTCGTTGTTTCGATGGAAACGTGTGTCCCGTGTGAAGCTGAGTGAACCTGTCAATCTGCCTGTTGTAGGGGAGGGGCCAAAGGGCAGTTGCCATGGTGCTGAAGGAGCTTCCTGGTAGAAAGGCGTCCTCTGAAGGGAACCCCCTCGCCACTGTGACAACAAAGGTTGGCATGACAACCATGCTCATTTGTGTAGCAGATTAGAAATGTTGCATTGTTGAAATGTTTCTGAATGTTTGCTTGCTTAATCCTGCAGCTTCATGTTTGCCTTTCTGTCCGAAAGGAAGGACAGCATTCTGTGATGGAGCCACAGAAAAATTCTTCTGAAGAAATTTCGGTTTATCTTCTAAACCTGTTTCGTCCTGTGGGGGGGGTCATGAGGTTGCTGGAGCCTATCCAGCTACTGTTGGGGCAAAGGCGGGGTACAACCTGGACAATTTGACAGTCTGCTGCAGAGCCTTACAGAGGCATACAACCACCCACACTCACATTCACACACTCATTTAGAGTGTGATTAACCTATAAATCATGTTTTTGGAATGTGGGAGGTTTGCAGAGATGGTCCAGATCACGGTTCAGAAGGCCATGTCGCCATATAGACCTGCTATAATCGATTCTCCAAAGCTATGGCATGAGTTGTGTAACCCCTACATTTTTAAAATGTTTAAAACCAAAACATAATCAAACAAGCCCTTCTTAAAGCTCTTCCAGTGGTGGACACTAAACCAATAAAAAGAGGGCATGCTACAACCTGCTGGAAGGGATGGTGGGCGGGACAGACCTGCATGGTCAGTGTGAGGCTGGACGGCTCCTGCACCTGCTGCCTAGAAGAATCACTTCTTTAGCTCTGGTCCGTTTTATGAAAATATATCTTTGATCTTCCTAACTGCTGATTGTGGAGCTTCCTTTTGGACACGTGCAGACGTTGGGTCATGAGACTGTGAGGCGGCAGGGGCTTGCAGACCTTAGACTCTTCACGCCCCGTCTCTCTGAACCTCTGTGTGTCCTCCAGCTGGTGGGTGAGCAGCAGGAAAGTCGGCCCCTACTGAGCCCCTCCATCGACGACTTCCTGTCTGAGAGTCGGAGTGAGTCTGCCTCCACCCGACCCCCCACCTCCAACACTGCAGGTAACTGTCCGCTAATTACTGCTAACTCTTCATCACCCCCAGATCCCTGCCAGGCTCTCAGCTGAAGCTTCAGCTCCATCAGGCTCATTGACCGAAGTGATAAACCTTTTCCTCTTGCACATCATCAACATGATGAACTGATTTTTTTTCCAATAAACTTTATTGCACATTTTTCAATTTACAGAAATTCACATTCAGTTGCACAATAAAGAAACAATTGTTAATATCAAACACACATATAAGAACAAACCACAATAATAAAAGTAGGCAAAGGCAAAGCAAAAAACAATTCAAAATAACAATGCTTTTGATATATTTTGATAAATTACTGTAGTTTTCTTGTTTTTGTTTGGAATGCCTTTAAGACACTTATAATAATCAGAAAAAGAATTTCAAAAAATACAAAACAAAAGGCATGTATTTTACCATTTACATAAATTAATGAAATGTTTCCATAAAATAATAAAATTAATGACATCAGAAATTCCCGGGTCCAGATTTTCCATAAAGAAATAACATCAGGTAAAGGGAAAAAGGGAATATTGAAAACTTTGAGTGACAACCAATTGTGAATATCAGTCCAAAATATTTTTATCTGGTTGGAACTGTAAAAGAGATGTTCTAACGTTTCACAAGATGAACTGATGCAATTCAGAATTTCAGACGCAGATAAAGTTGCTTTTAATGCCATCTGGGAAAAGTTAACGCCTGTCTCCTTTGTCCTAATGTTGACGGGCAGTTACCTGGTGGGTTTTAAGGATCATCACCTTCTTTGTGTCTAATTTTTTTTACACCTGCATTCATTCTGATGTCAGTTTAGACTGTTCAAATGCTTTGGAAAGACAACTGCTTCTTGCCAATGTTTGGAATTAAAATCCCTTTGTTTTGTTCTTGAAGAAGTTCCTGAATATTAATGCGGTCACGAGCCATGTCTGTTCTCCAGATGCTCTCACTGATGAAGACGAAGCGTTCTCCTCCTCATCTTTGCTCTCCTCTGACTTTCCAACTTCCTGCCTCCTCTGTTCCTCCTCGCCCTTCTCTAACTTTGTGTCCTTGGCTGTTCCTCTCCCCCCCTGTGCCCATCTGTCACCCCCCCCCCCTCTCAGCAGGTGCCTTAGCCTTCATTAACACCTCTGACCTCCTCCTCCTCCTTGTTGTTGGCAGCAGAGGTGAATTTACATAAAAGCGGTATTTGCTGTCAGGAAGCAGAGCTGCAGTTCTGACTGTGGCGCCGGCTCACGTTTCAGCTGAGCGCGCTGGAGCTGCTTTGTCATCGACGACGATCATGTGACCCACGAGAACAGGTTCTGTTATAGCTGACCGGGGTCACGTGGCGGACCCGACGCTGCAGATGCTCATCAGAACAATTTTTCTCAAATATCAAGTGAACAAGCGGAGAAGATGTTTAAGGACTGAGCAAAGTCATCATCGATTAGGAACCAGAAACTTTCGCAGTTCTCCTTCTGGAAACAGACCTGCCAATTTCTTGTCCATCTTTTTCTCTGCAGTCTGATCTGCTTTAAGATTTATTCCATGTGGCCTTGCCCAGTTTCCAACTTTTATCCAACTTTTGTTACAGTAACAAACTGTGAACAAAAGGCCAATAAACCGTGTAAACAAGGATTCAGGGGAGCCATCCTCTCAGTACCAACCACCAACTAGCAAACATGTGGCCTTGCTAATGGAGCGTCATGCTTCTTTCCTGGATCTTTATGTGCCTTTTAGTCCAAACTTGATCTGCATGAATCGTGTTAAGTTTGGATCCCAGATACATTGCAGTTCTGTTGCAGTTCTGTCCACAGCTCTGGACTTGGTGGACCTCAGTGACCCAGGTGAGAGCATCAGGAAGGACAGCAGGAGAAGTCCTCTGAGGAGAAAGGGCAGCTCTAAAAGTCCTCGACGCCGGGCGCGAGCAGACGAGACGGAGCTGGTTCAGGTGGAGGGGGAGCACCTGCCTGCCAGCCCAACACCTGAGAAGGTTTCTCTGGATTCAGGTCAGTTCCTCAGAGAGGAAGGATGGGCAACACCTGCTCCTATGTGTTGAATGGTGGTTTCTTTGTGTACCTTTATTGTCCTCTCATTTTTTACTTTTTCAGTTGATCCGTTCATTTTTTAAGCTGCTCATTTGTTGAAAGCTTTGAAATCAGTCAGTTGTGATTAAACCAAAGATCTGAGCTTTTAATGTGATGAGGTCTTCCTGTGTCACACCCTCGCAGCCTGATGGTGGGTGTGGCTCTGCTGTTTTCACCTTAAACTTGTGTAGCGATGGGGATTCTGCATCAAAGCTAACAAAAATAGACTTAGATCACATCAGTGCTCATCCTCTGTGTTGGATTTCCTTTTCTTTTCCCTTTGGTGTTGATGTTCTTGGGGCTGTGCGTTCCCGTTGCGATGGTTTCTAATGTAGTTTTCCTGTCTGCTCTGCAGTGAGCCTTTTCTCTCCTCTGGACAAATGGGACAAGGTACACATGGGCATGGAGGATGGAGGACGCAGGAGGAGATACGAGAAGAGATGCACCTCCCACCACTCATCCAGCGAGCTGCTGTGGTATGACGACCAAAGCTTGAGTTATGTTTGGCCTGCGAGAAATGTAGTTTTTAGAAAGACTTGAACATGATGGAGGTGAAGCAGTTGAGGCTTCCCTCTCCAGATCCAGACCTCAGCACAGATGTTTTCCTCCAAACAGTAGATGGAAATATGCCATCGTTTTGTTGGTTCACCATCCAGCAATAAATTAACCCTTTAACAACAGAGTTCTTTGAACTACTGTAACTCTTCCACTGTTTACGCAATTCATTTGATTTTTACACATTTTGACCCAGAGAAGAGCGAACTCAGAATCAGCTGGTTTATGCTGGTTTTACTTTACCGTACTACTGTAAACTGTTGCATTTCAGTGCAAAGCTGATTATTTCACTTCAGAATCCACTGGAATTACATTAATAGCTTAGATGGTTGAAGAGT
Source organism: Oryzias latipes (assembly GCF_053564925.1). Taxonomy (NCBI): domain Eukaryota; kingdom Metazoa; phylum Chordata; class Actinopteri; order Beloniformes; family Adrianichthyidae; genus Oryzias; species Oryzias latipes. Next base: position 15,278,647 of record NC_136253.1, on the reverse strand, counting down.
TACAGTAATTCAAAGAATGTCAAAAGACACTGGAGATAAATCTCCGTTGTTAAAGACTCACTCAGATGAAAATGGTGTTCTTAAAATGTTCTTTAGATGTTTTTCTGATGATGGAGGACTTATTAGGGAAATTAAGCCAACATTTTCAATTCTGAGTATTTTTTTATTTAAATTACTGTGAATTAGAACCAGATGCAAAAATCCAGTTTGCAAAACTGTATCCGTCCCAGAGCAAAGCACGGGGCCTCGTGCATGGCCGCCAGAGCACGTCCATCAGACTTCATGATTTACTCCTCAGAGGTACATCAAAGGAGGAAGAACCATCTTGCAGATGGAAGAAAGCGCTGGACTGCTGTGACAGGCGGGTAGCAACTTCAAGTTGAATCCAAACTAATGAGGCACGCACAGCAGCAGCAGTGGATGCGTCGTCCCCACCCTGCAAACTGGTGGTGGCATGAGACCCCGAGTAAGAAGCCCAGAGGCTGGCAACGTCAAAGTACTCCCAAAACTCGGAATCTGAGGCCACCTCCGCAAGTGTGAGTGTAGCAGAAGGCCCGGCACGGTCACGGTGACCCTGCAACGCCATCAACGCCATTCACATGAGCCAGATCGGATGAAAGGTCCTCGACCGTGAGGGAAGGGCCATCAGAATCCCCCGGCCGGGCTCAAGGTTCTAGAGCAGGCAGCCCAGCAACCAAGACAAGCAACCAAATCACAACGGGGCACCACGACGGGGCACCAACAATGCACGGCAAAGGCCAGGGAAGGACGGCCTGAGCGGCCAAGAAGAAAGGGTCGGAACACCAGCAACCACGGCCACCGAGGCAAGCAGGAACACTGGAAGAACGGCTGCAAAAGAATAAGAAGAAGAAAAAAGAAACGCCACAAATGGCAAGCACCGGTTCAAGAGTGCCAAAGCGAAAACCGCCCGTGCAGCCTCTGGAGGGTGAGACACACTCGCAGCTCAAAATAAGACGTGGTGAGGCCACAAGCAGCAGGCAGAAAAATCTCACCAACGCAAGTGAAGACACATGGACCACGCACACGAGGGAGAAGTAGTCTGAGACCCCTACATTCAAGGTTCCTACTCCAAGTCCTACACTCTTGCCTTTCATTTTCTCTGCCTACAAACAGCTTTCTACTCTCCCTTTTTGACTAGTCAAACTTCTACCTGCACCCTGTAGGTCACCAGCACCAGTGGCAGTCGTTGTCAAGCCAAACCAAGACCGATCTGTAATTAAAGTTTTATTTGTGATGTCTTTGTTTGGTTTTGGTTTTGGTTTTACGTCTTTCCTGGCACAATCTTCTGCATTATCTGGGACCAAGACGAAACCACTGGATTGAGACCCCTTGTGGTTGCTTTGTGACATTTTATTCCAGTTAGGATCGCAAAAGCCATAGAGCTAAAATGTTCTTCATTAGCCTGACACAAACGGACGAGCCACATGGCCACAGGATCGTCCATCTTTATGTTTAAACTTTGAAACAACTGTTGGTAATTCATCTTCACCTTTGATTTGGAATTCACAGCTGAGAAGAGTTTGACTTTAGCAAATGTGTCAGAAACTTATAAGAACTGAATTTTTCAAGCCGTAGTGACACATAGTTTGTGATTATCTTGCAGTTGTGTTCCATGTGGCCTGTTCAGAAAGAGCAGAAATCAGCTTTGAGTCCTAACTTTTATTCTGATGGACAAAATGTTCCTTCCAATGTTCAGCAGACGAAAATAAACATGGGGAGGAATCGGAGTTAGCTCCTCTTCACTTTCATGTTTTGTTGAAAAGAACTTTGAGGACAGGGAGGAAGATGATAAATAAATAATGATCTGAGAGAAATGAGCACAAAAGGCTAACTTTGTGTGTTTTTGTAAACATTTTCTTTTCACTGTTTGACTTCTTTTTTCTTCTTCAGGTCTGCAGAGTTTAAGACGGATCATCTGATGAAAAGCAACTTTGACTTCCACAGCTTCGATGATCTGGAGTTCACGTCTTCTGCACAGGTGAGCTTCGCCGCCACCGGTGGCACAAACAAAAGGATAGAGCTGAACATTTCCAGGGCGCTGTAGTTGTTTTTTGCCCCAACATTCAATAAATTTTAATATATGTGAAAGTAAATTCTTAACTTACAGTTTTTTACAGCAAATGCTTTTCTTGATTAAAATAATACAAATGTTTCCCAGAAGATAGTTAAACTAGAGACAATTGGCATGTTATGTAACAATTCTGTACTGAGGATGGGGAATGGAATATATTTCTGGCTGGACTGTAAATAAATTTACATTTGCAATCAGCTATTATTTTCTCTGAATGTGTAAAAAATGATTTTTAGATTTCACCATTGCAGGACACCAATCCACCATCACTGTGACACAAACTAAGATGTAATCTGAGATGGAAACTAAGATAAACACCAAAACTAAGCAGAAGTGGTTTACAAATCACACTTACTTTACCCTTTAGTAACAACAAGAAAATTAAGATATAAATTGATACAAAATAAAATATAAAATACTTTGGTATACAATAACAAACTGTGACAGAAAAGTGAGACATGGAATCTAAAGTTATGTAAAGATGTCAACAAAGTCATGAACTACTGTGTAAACCGTCAGAAACCAGAACTCAAACTGTCTCACAAACTATGTTGTTAAAAACATAACCTATAGAATCTGGGTTGGAAGTCCAGACTCAGGAGGATGAAACTCTTACAGCTTTTTAATTTTGCAGTTATGTAAGCTTTGATGTAAACTAAACTGTAAACTGTCAGAGAGTAAAAAGATATTAACTCAAATGGGAGAAAGACGTAAACTAAAACACAAATATTGACCTACTTTGAGACGTAAAATAAGATGTTGGCAATGTTGTAAACTTAAATAATTGGGTGAACAAAGATCTAAACCGTGACATAAACATAAACCTAAAATGTGAGTAGAGACAGAGACTAAAACACAGCTAATACAAAAATTGCAAAGAAAACAAAAACTCAAAGATGCTGATAAAGCATTGTTGAGTTTTATCAGGGTTTTTTTCTGTTTGAGTGTCATGCTGATAGCTGTTGGCTGACCTTTCTGTGTCTGTGTGTGTATCTGTGTGCGTTTTCGTTTGTTTGTGTTTCCAGGATTGTGGCGCCTCCACACAGCGCCGGAGGACGCGCTCTCTCCTGCTCAGACACGAGTCTCAGGAGGATGAATTTGTGCGGGCAAAGGCTGCGGTGGAGGTGGGTTTTTGAGCTGGTTCAACCTAGCGATGATGTTAAATTCCTTCTAAAACCCTTACCCAGTCTGAAACTAGTGACAGAAGAACAGATCTGCATATGAAATAAAATAACCAGACGATTGGTCCTAGAACAGTTGTTCTTTGGTCTGAATTTTTATTTTCCACGTTAAGTTGAACTAAAACCGTTGACTGTACATGAGAACTGGAATGAGTGACCCTTCCCCCTGGTTTTCCAAACAGGAAGTACCCGCTGGTTATAAGAACCAAAATCCCATGGACCTCTATTGAGAAATAAACAGCTGATATAGTTATCAGTATAATCATTCTTGCTCTGACACCTTTTTTAACATGTTCTTGCTAATCCTAATTTTTTTATGATATTGTATCTGTATTGCAAGTTATTCCAGTTATAAACTGGCCAATAAGATGCCTCGATAAAAGTTTGTTGTCTCCAGTCAAAAATGTCAAAATGTTCGACAGACTCTTCTGTGATCATTTTGAAAATGGTAGGGGTGTGGCCTTCCAATAAAGTCGGCGAGAGTGGTTGCCATAGAAACGGTGACTCAGAACCTATTACATTAGTGTTAGCAGTAATATGGTTCATCTCTTTTACGTCATGGTCAAAAATCTTACAACTGCTGATCTTCACCACTTAAACTTTCTTCAAAACACTGCTGTGTGACTCCGCCCCCTTTTGCAACACCAGGATTTTTTTTCACACTTAGGTTTATAAATTCAAAAATGTGAATGGATCTAATGGGACTGATCATGTGCTGTGACATTGTTGTAGTCTAAATGTTGCAATGGTGCCTCCTACTGGTGAAAGTTGAGTTTAAATTGTGCTTTGTGTTTTCATTGTGTGACAGTCGGACACAGAGTTCTGGGATAAGATGCAGGCCGAGTGGGAGGAGCTTGCTCGGAGAAACTGGCTGGAGGAGTCTGAGGCTCAGAAACCGGCCCCGCCTACTGCCTCACCTGTGGAGAAGGTAACTCTCCTCTCTGTTGTTCGTGGGGCTCCTGAGGTCTTTATAAAACATCTGAGGCTAATTGTGGTCCTGAAGGACAAAACCCCGGTGCATTCATGTGCAATCAGAGAATTGTTAACCTGCTGTTTTCCCACAATGCCTCAGTAAGGTGCAGTCGCCGACAGATGATCACCTAAATGGATGTTTCTCATTAATCTGCAGCGTTAATCCTTTGACCTGACATCAGCGTCAGTGTCTGCATGCAGACGGTCGGTCAGCGGTAATCCCATATTAATCCCTTTCTGCGCAAAAGTTTACGTCGCTATGGCGACCTAGTGTTAAACATCTGCTGGCTCCCATAGATTTGATCAGTTTCTCTGATTCTGCTTTAGATTTTTTTCTTGCACTTCCTGTAAATCTTTCACAATAAAGGTTTCCATATGATGCTTTGGTTGAGCCACCAAACCTTTCTGTTTGACTCCAGATCAGTAGTAATGGCAGGGTCACATAATCTGGAAGATTATAAAAAAAATAATGCTGAAATTTGCAGTCAAATAATCTAAGGGATTTTGGGGCACTTTAAAGGCATTTTTTTCCTAAATGATATTGACATCTTGATAAAATATGACAATCACTTTTTGGCCTGTAACCCTTGTGCTATCCTAGGCACTTTAACGTTGGGAGTTGGGTCATCTAGACCCACTAGACAGTGCTCTGAACCTTTTTTCTTCAATGATTTGGGATCTTCACTGGTGTCCATGGATTACATGAAATCTTTTCACCTTTATCCACCTTTGTCATGGTAGGGAGAACACGTCACTGCAAGGGTGGGGTCATCTAAGATAGCACAAGGGTTAATAGACGCCATTTTTCTTTTTAATCAGTTTAAATACATAAATCCAGAGAACCATAGCCAATTAATTTAAAATTTCGTTTTAGATAAACCTTCAACTACTTGCATGATTTTTTTGTATATATTTTAAAATAAGCATTTTTAAGTAAAAGTTGTCTGAATCAGGCCATTGATTATTTATATATAGTTAGATAATTTACCACTGATAGAGAAAATATTTATTTTACTGGGGAAAGCTCCTTGCTGGTCACCAGGGGAACTAATGTGGCATTAATTGTGTTTTCAAAAGGGTTTCAATAATGAAGTCAGAGGCCTGCTCTTGGGTTAGGACCTGTGTGGCCTGTATTTTCAGGCAAAAACAGGACATTTGGACAGCAGTCAGATCCTTGTCCTCATCATGAAAGCTCATGTATGATCAGAAGCCTCAGACCGTCTTTTACTCTGGGTTCTTCAGAGTTACTACTTCAGTACCAACAACCCATACAAAGACTCGGCCAATGTCTTCACTGAGGGTCAGGAGAAAGCTCGAGAGGGAGACCTAAACACAGCAGTGCTGCTGCTGGAGGCTGCCATCCTGCAGGACCCGCAGGATGCAGAGGTGAGACACCACAACCCTATGGCTGGCTGATCGTGGCATGTCAGGTTTAAGCTCCTCCTCTTCTTTGTATGTGTGCAGGCCTGGCAGCTGTTGGGGATGACACAGGCTGAGAATGAGAATGAGCAGGCTGCTATTGTGTCCCTGCAGAGGTCAGACCCCTTACCCTAAAGGTCAAATAAGGCATGTCTGCTCTTGCTGTAACTGTCTGCTCACCTGCTGCAGGTGTCTGGAGCTCCGCCCCAACAACCTGCCTGCCCTGATGGCGCTGGCAGCAAGCTTCACCAACAGCGGCATGCAGCGTGAGGCGTGTGACGCGCTGCGGCGATGGATCAAGCACAACCCACGCTACCGACACCTGGACATGGACAGGTGGAGCTCGCAGCGCAACTCTCCAGCTGGCACGCCACACAGGAGCCCCCAGTGCTGCTCACCTGCCAGGTAAAACCCCCTGCAGGAGCAGAGCCTGTGATGACATCATATAGGGATGTGGCCACTAAAGACTGCATTTTCCTGTTCAGGGCGGTCAGCTGCACGATCCTGTCTGTATGGGCGGGGTGTCATCTGTACTCTCTTGTATGTGTGGAAAGGTCAGGTGCTTTATCTTGTGTGTCTGTTCAGGGGGGAGCTGCAGGAAGTGCTGTTCCTCTTTCAGGAAGCAGCTCTGCTGAATCTGGACTCAGTGGATCCGGACCTGCAGACTGGACTGGGAATCCTCTACAACCTGAGCTCAGACTTTGAGAAGGCGGTGGGGGCCTTCAGTGCGGCACTAACCGTCAGACCACAGGTGGAGCCCCCTAACACACACCCCTCATTTCTCTGCAGTGAGATAGACAGAGGAATTAATCTGTCAGTTGTTTTTGTGAGGACCACATGGATTCATAAAACCTTTTCAGTTTGAATCTCTAGCAGGTAAAGGATTGAAATCCCCTTGAAAGGACTTCAGCTCCTTGACGCCATGCCTGTATACAAAGTGAAGGGGGTGTGGTCTAGCTGTTTTTTTAATTGAGGGTCCAACACCACAGGAAACTGATCAATTGTTACCATGCTGCACTGAGAGAAAAGATTACTTACATTATTTCTGTTTCATTTATTATCTAATTCTAAGGAAGATTGTTTTGGAAATCTACAGGATTCTCTTCACCACTTCTGTCTATGACTCACTCTCTGCGTGTGGTAAAGGTCCACTCCACTAAAATGGTGTTTTTGGTGTTTTTAAAATGTTCTTCAGACATTTTTCTGATGAAGGAGGACATATATTCAGCAGACAAAAAAAATTGCAGATGGAAAAAGAGTTCATTTTTGATGGAGAAAATCTGCTGGTCGGGCCATAAGCTCAGGGGTATCAGCAAGGTGGTGGGGTTGCTCCACACCAACGGTTCCACCCACAACTCAGAGGGGAATTTCCAACAAACTATGTTTGCTCAGCAGAAACTATTTTCTAGAAAACAACAGAGATTTTTTTTAATTTAGGCTAAACGAACTGCATCATCATAATTAAAAGAACACTGGGAACACTTTTACAAAGATGATCGGGGTGGGTCTGTCCCATGTCTTACCTACATCCACTACCTTCTTAAAGCGATTGCTTTGGGCACTTGGTCATTAACTCAATAAATAAACCACCAAGCTAACAAAGTACAAAAACGAATGCCTTTGCGCAAAGTAAAAGAGGGAGGAACAATATACCGCAAATTTATCATTATTGCGACATCAAGCTGTGCAATACGCATACCGCAAAAGACGGCGAAAATCGCAATAAATGGTTACCTTAAATGTGCTAAAATAAACTCATGGCAGCTTAAAATATTGAACAAATGAAATAATTCCCTTTATGCATTTAACCAATCGGAATGACCCGTTTACGTTGTTGATCAATCAGATGAGCCCTTTTATGTTTGATGTTTGCCTCCTACGTCGACAAGGGTCATTTGGAGTATAATTTTTCAACTGTTGCAGTGAAATGGAAATTATGTTTTTGGTTGTTTTGCTATTTGTTTATATACAGCAAATTATATCGTTATCGCAATATTAATCACCAATATCACATATCGCGAGTTTTCCTCATATCGTGCAGCCCTACTTGATTACGTGGCCTTGCCCACCCACGTATGGGTACCACGACCGCCCTATATATTATAGCGGAGAAAAACAAAAACGTAAGCCATGAGTTCAGTTCCCCATACACCAAGCTGTAAAAAATCTACTGCTCGTCATGGCATCAACATGTCCTTTATTAAGGAAGTCATTGACAGCTTTCCTAAATAATTTACTTGCATTTTAAACAAATCCTTTGCCTTGCGCAACTTGAAGCTTTTTAACATTTAAAACAAAAAACATACACAGTATTGCAATAAAAACCCAACCCACCCTTCACCCATCCTACTTCACTCTTCACCCCCGTTAAAACATATGAAACGTGACCCCGCAAACAATTAATACTTAAAAAAATAACTTCTAAAATAAATTTAAGGCGTGGCTCTGGTGTGAGGAAAGAATATTTGGGAATCTATTCATACCAGGAGTCAGCTCAGCCATAGGAACATCGCCACAGTGCCCACCTAGACCATTACAGCAATGGGGTCCACTCCACAGCCGTGATGCTGCAACGTTAAACTCCAGCTGCCCCAGCGAGGACGACAACTCTGGGAACAAGCACCAACCGAGCCAGGACAGTCCTGGTAGAAAAGATCCCCACAAGAAATGCTGGGGTTAAAATCGTAAGAATATATGCTAAAATTAAATACATACGATAAAAAATGTAAAATTGAGAATAAGATAAAATGCATAAAGTGAAATTAAATACCGGTACATAAAATAACATATACTAAAACTAATAGAATAAATAACCAGTTAAAATGAACTAAAAGCTAAATTAAAACGGTGGGTCTTGAGCCTCTTCTTAAAAACCTCTACAGTCTCTGGGGCCCTGAGGCTCTCCGGCCGGCTGTTCCACAGGCGAGGACCGTAATGGCAGAAGTTTTTGTCCTCACCTTAGGAATAACTAAAAGTCCAGCCCTGGCCGACCTCAGGGTCCGCGAGGGCTCTTTATTTCTGTCTCTGTAGTTCTGTATTAGTTTTAAATTTGAAAGAGATGTTTTGGGTAAACCAGAGAGCGGGGCATTACAATAATCTAAATTACTAAATACAACAGCATCTCTGTGCTGGCAAGAGAGAGACTAGCAATGCTTTTGAGATGATTAGAAAAAAAAGTCAAAAACGTAACTAGAAAAATAATTACAAAACACAGATGTAAAAGGTTTTGATTTACTTGCATCAAGGATGTTTTTTTATTTGTTTGTATCTATTTGGTTTGTTAAACTGATCAGCATGGACATTGAAGGATATAGAGGGATAGGCATCTAATAAGCTTCATATGCATCTGCCTCTTTTTTTTGTATTGGTTGTTTGTTTATATTGTATTTTACATAAATAATACAAATGGCAAAATAAACCAATAAAATAAACCAACATAAAAAAAAAACTTTTGTTATTATTTTTAAAAGATATGTCTTTTTTTTTTTTTTTTTTTTTTTTACTTGTCCTGTCCAACAGCTGGGCAGGCAGATGAGAGCTGAGGGCCTCTTGTGTTGGACATATTTTTAAAAATATCTGTCTTTACCCCGGATCCCGGATGTATTATTTTATTATAATATATTTACCATTTAAAAGGACTGTTTGTTAAAAATTGGTTTGTTGTCCAAATTAGGTTGGGTACCACAACTTTGAAAGGCTTCAAATAAGAACGAAACGCCCACTTTTCATTCTTTTGAATATGAACATCTGTATTTAGGGCTGCCGTGGTGCAGCAGCAGAGCGGTCGACCTCAGATCAGAACATCACAGGTTTGGTTCCCGGCCTGCCTGCCTATGTGTCAAAGTGTCCCTGGGCAAGACACTGAATACCATAATGTTCCTGGTAGTTATGAGTTGGCGCCAGTCTTAGGGAGTTGAGTGTGTGAATGTTGCATGGGTAAACAGGACTGTAAAGTGCCTTGGGTTTCAAGGCAGGAAGAAAAGCTTTATTTCATTAGAAGGGCGTTTTCCGTACCACTCAAAAAAAAAAACTATTTCAAAGCCTGTTGTGTCTGCTGACATCATTTTACCATTACTTCCACATCTGCAATAAAATGTTCTGATCAAATGAAAACAAAGAACGTCCACTGTCTGCAGTCATGAGGAGATCTTTCTTTCCTTCGGCAGTCTGTCTGCTGCGTTTCTGATCACCTGTCACTCCCTTAGGATTACCTGCTGTGGAACCGGCTGGGGGCGACGTTGGCAAACGGAAACCGCAGCGAGGAGGCGGTGGAGGCGTACACCCGAGCCCTAGAGCTGCAGCCCGGATTCATCCGCTCCCGATACAATCTGGGAATCACCTGCATCAACCTGGGAGCGCACAGGTAACTGAGACGACTACTGTCCCACAGCAGCTGACTGCTGATCCCTCTGACCTTGTTCTGGTTTTGGTTCCTCAGGGAGGCAGTCAGTAATTTCCTGACAGCTCTGAACCAGCAGAGGCGGAGTCAGAGCTGCAGCCATCAGCAGATGTCGGCCAACATCTGGGCCGCTTTGCGCATCGCCATCTCCATGATGGACCAGCCCGAGCTTTTCCAGGCTGCCAGCACGGGTGACCTGGACCTGCTGATTAGGGCGTTCCACGGGGGGGACGTGTGACCCGCCCCCCACAAGAAACCACTCAGTGAAGCCAAAGAGATGAGACGGCGCAGGATTGTCACGTCAAACCCTTTATAAACCCCCCAGTGCTTCTGCTGCCCCTCTGCTTTTTAAAGCCATTCAAGCCCCCAACCTGCTGCCCCGCCCTGCTGTGTTGTTGGTGGGCCGACACCATCCTTACCTTCAGAGCTCCTCAGATCCTCTTTGGTTCCTCAGCAGTTGCTCCTCCCCTTAGGTGACCTCCTGCCATCGGGGTTTATGCAGGTTTATCTGTTTACTGAGAGAAACGCAGAAAAAACTAAAAACTGATTCAGGACAGTTTTCATTTGGGATAAAATACAACAAATCTGTAGTTATTTAGAAATGTGAGGTGATTAAACGGTATGACAGGAAGTTATCTGAGGTCAGTTATCTTAAATAGTTGATCCAGACCTCATCTGATGCTCCTGCAGGAACCAGTTTCTCCTAACAGCTGCTGCTTTGCCTCTGTCTGTCAGCTGGTTTCAGTGCTACTCCACATGGAGAATGTGTCTGCAGAGAGAAGGGTCCCCAAATGTCTTCATAGTGATAGATAGATGGATGGATGGTTGATTGATAGGATGGATAATTCTACACAGCTCAAGAAGGTCCAACAAAGTCCTGGTGACTGTCCACATGTCCAGAAGAGGGCTCTGTCACTCAAAGCTTTCTGATTCGTGACTATAAAGTGTATTAGCCTCTTCTGGCTAAAGTAGCTTCCATCTTTCATTCCTGGTTCATGGCTTGTGTTTTTGTTTTCCTCTGTAAATGATGGAGTGATGTGTCAGATTGTATGCGAATGTGAATCCATGAGAGAAGGTGTAAGTTATAGGCATGCAGGACTTTCATGAAGCAGCAGGGACTAGAAGTGTGAGGCTCCAGAAATTGCTCAGGATGAAGGCTGCACACCATCATCATCAGTACTGCAGCTGACCTTGTTTGTGGAAAAAAGCCGTAAATGTCACATGATTTCTCATTAATGAGCACATTTTCATAGCAACCGCAGGAATGTGACATCACATCTGTCTCTTCTTTCATCACTTCCTGTTATCCCAAAGCTGCTTTTATTTTGAAAAAACTGTGTTGTACTAAAGCTTTTCATATGTACGGCACATATTAATCCTTCATTATAGCCAACGTTCTGTATGTGCATGCAGATATTTAACCTTTAGATTCAGTCTTTACTGAAGCACATTAAAGCAGGAACTCCTCGGAGTTGCTGTTAGGCATAGAGGCGGAGGTATAATGATGTGGAACTCTTTTAGTGCTGTTCAAACAGGAGCATGTTTCACAACTATTGACAAGGACAAGGCGATCACCTGCATTTTTTGCATGAAGAGGAGGAAGAACATGCTGGTTCAGCGGCACCCCCCTCCCTATAAAGCCATAAACCTCCAGTGGAGGACTGAATGAAGAAGCTCAGGAGCAGAATCCACAAAGACTCAGCATTGGCCCCTGTATTTTTGGTTTGATTGTTTCTTGAAGGGTTCAGCTAGACTTGTCTCTCCACATCTCCCCTTGAACTGTGGGGGTCAGGCAAAGCCCCCCCCCCCATCACTAAAGAGAGCGACCACCTCACTGTCCGCTCTTCATCTTTGCTGCTCTTCCTCACATCCTTGAACTTGGAATGATCAAATGTAATCTAATGTTTTACAGATTAAACTGTTAAACGTGATTCTTCATGTGGACTCAATCAATCGGTGTGGATAGATAACAGGAAGTTATTGAACCCCACTGAGAAGGAGCTTCAGATTCAGAAAACAGAAAAGCAGGTTTGAGCCTTTTTTCCTCATTTCCTTTGATAATCTTTAGAAAAATCCCACAATTCTTTGCAGTCCCCACTTTAAAATGTTGTGCTCAGGAAATACTTTTTATTACTGAAAACTATGTGCAGTTTAATAGGATGTTTTTAAAACTACATTTAATAGAAGACAGTTATTAACTAAACACGGCACATCTGGACTTCTAGACTGAGCAAGTTTGAGCTGAAAGGTTCTGGCCTTTTGTCTCTATTTAAGGTTTGTTTTCCAGGTTCATAGGTTTATGTATCCTTCTTTGGTATGCATGGCAACAGCAGAGAATGCAAAAATGCTGCCTCACATTAAAATAAGTTACAGAAATACTGGGTTCCCTTGAGGAGTAGATATTCAGGTTTAACTACTTAAGACATGAGTGGACTCTGCTTGTCTGAACGTATCACATTTTTGATGGTTATCATTTGATCTTGATGCTTGGTTTTCTTCTCAGATTGTTTGCTAATTGTTTCGCTACTGTGACCAGCTTAACCTGGTGTGGTTTGGCTGTGGATCTCTGGTGGAGAACCAAAAGAAGTTGTACATTTTTTACGCAGGAGGATTTAGATCAGGGGTTTGCGACCTGAGGCTCTAGAGCCATGTGTGGATCCGTCATCCCTCTGTGGCTATTTGCCTTTGAAGTAAAATGTTAAAAATTTCAATAAATAATGGGTTTGTAGTTTTGATTTATTTCTTTTAGTTAAGTAAATTTTGTTATTTAAATCTAAATTTTTAACATCTCAGCTAACTCAGAAAAATTACAGTTAGAGTGCTTTTTATTAAAATAGGTTTAAAGGACATATAGATTCTAAAAAAGGATTTTACACCAATGTTGTCATGTTTAGATTCTATAGAAAAAGGAGAAAAAGGATGACTGCCCACCGAAGTCTTAACGATGAAAAATGGTGTGCATCATTTGGCTTTCTTGTTTTTCTAATTCAAGTAAATCTGCTGAAGCAGGAGGATCTTCTGACAGATTTTTGGGTCTTTTATTTTGAAACGAATTTGTGAGTGCTGTTGTCAAAAGTAAAGTTAAAATCAATCCATAAAGAAAATTACAATTTTCAAATATTGTTAATATTTGAAAGCTACTTGTTATTAAATGAGTGGCTTAATGGCCACAGAAACAAAACTAAAGTGTATTTTTCTACACCGTTTTTCTGGCTCCCGGTTGGTTTTGTCAGTAAGAAACTGGAGCAAATGTCTCTTTTATCTTTAAATATTGCAAAACACTGATCTAGAACAAAAAGTTATTGGAAGAGCCCTTGGGGAAAAATAACTCTGGTCATATGACCCACCTCATATAAGTGTGATTTCTTTGGTTAAAGGTTCCGAACCGTCCCAAACTCTCTCTGAGCTAATCTAATTTATCGTCAAAGTGCATCAACTTTAGTTTAGCGGGGTTTCAACCTTTGTGTTTATTTGTCTGTGTTGCTGTGCAGGCTGCAGCAGTAGTTGTTTAAAGTCTGTTTGGTTTGTATTAATAATAAAAGAAAATGATGGACAGATGACTGAAAGGAATGTGTTTAGACATCTAACAGTATATTTATGAATGAAAACTCCACTTTTCCTATTGCTTATGCCAGCTTGTCTGCAGGTTTTTATGCTGATTCATGATGACGTGAACTACAGGATTAGTAATTTTCTTCCCCTTCAGGATGAACTCTGGATTTTCTGGATCAAAACTTTAGTTAAACAACCAAACTGAATTTCGTGAATGGTGTTGGTTTGTTTGACTCTTTCAGGAACACTGAAGATCAAATGAGAACCGTCCATGTTTCTCCTCCGTGTGTGAGTGTTTGTGTGTTTGAGTGTTTGTGTGTGTCTGCCACCCAGGATTCTCTGTGGCCCCGCCTCATACAGGAATTGAGCGTGTGCCTCTGGGGCTCAACGCCAAACACAAGGCGCCGCTTTATGAGCGTGATGATGTCACTAACGCCTCTGCGGTTTGCTGACGTGCTTTTGTGCAGCGTTGGAAGCTTGTGGATCTGCACTCAACAAGATGGAACATGAAGAGCTGCAGGAAGGCGGAGCTTTGCTTCCTGAAGCTGGTTCTGCTTTGGTTCTAAAGACTGGTTGAGGTCCAGTTTGTCCTTGTGAGAAAATAATCTGAAGAAAATAAAAACGTCTCGTTCAGAAATAACTGGTCCCCACCTATTCTGGACAGGTTTGTGGAACTGTTCCAGAGAGGAAGTGACCTCACTAGTCTTCAGGAACAAACATTCTTGGAAGTCCCTCCTTTTGTTTCAAAAATTGGATTTCTGATCATTTGAGTTCATTTCCACTTATAGAGTTTGATGATCACCAATGGGAGGATTCTCCCAACTTTCAGATGTTTTAGCGGAGGTTTCATCAGAGTGTTAACTGTAGCCATGATGACAGCGATGAAAACAGAGAGGTCATGTGCGCTGACCCGTGACAGAGGGTACAAAGGTTTTATTGGCAATAAATATTCATTAAAAAAAATCATAAAGACGAGTTTTGAAAGCTTCTTTGTGGATCCAAGAGTTCTGATCTGATTCTGTTCTTCAGAGCCCTTTTAGTTTTTGCAATCCAGACTGAAGCGGGTCGATCCAGAACCAGCTGTCGATCAGAAACTTCGGATCAGACTCCCAGCAGAATCCCAGAGAACAGTGAGTCCTGCAGTACGCTGATGGCCGAGCCTGTGCCGTTGTCCACAAACACAGACACGTACTCCCCGGCCTGCAGATAGCAACACAATATGACACCATCTTGTCTGTTTACATGTGACATCACACAGGTGAGAGGCTTACCTGCAAGTAGAGGGTTCCTGTCAGTAAGACGCTGGATGTTCCTCCAGCAGCAGCTACAGCCATTACTGACTCTACAGAGCTGAGACACACACATCTATGAGTCTCTGCATGCGTTTGTGTCTCATTGTGTAATTGTGTTGAGTGGGGGCCAGAAGGGGGCAGCACTCACAGATTGCTTTTACACAGAGACTCGATGCAGATTGCCGCTCTCACACTATCTCTGAGCCGGACCTGCAGACGGTCCCCCGACTCTGAAACAGAACCAGAGTGATGTGAAGAAACCATGTTTGTTTGCACAATGAAGGGAATGAAGGGCTTAATAGTTGGACAAATATACTAAAACGATTCAGTAAATTCATTCAAAGGTCTTCTTCTTCCACTTTCGGCTTCTCCCATCAGGGGTCGCCACAGCGAACAAGTCGCATGGTAAATTTGGCAATGTTTTACGCCGGATGCCCTTCCTGACGCAACCTTCTCAAACCGGGCTTTGAACCGGCAGAGGTAGAGAAGGGAAATTCATTCAAAGGTAAGTTTAAAAAAAAAAGAAACATGAAAATGCTAATTTTGCCACTTAAAAAGTAAGTAAACTCAAAAGACACTCAAAGATTCAAGCGCAATCCTAATCTTGTCGCTAATGGGTTAAGTAATGAGTCGAGAATTCTAACAGAACTGAACAGATCCTGAAGATTTGTCTTCACAGTAAGTTCAGAATAAAGAATGAGACTGCAAATGATGATGAAAATGCAAAAGTATGCAAGTGTGTGCAAAAAAAGGTGATGAACTTTATTTAAGATGCCGTTGGGGTGTTTCTGGTGTTTCTGGTGACTGAGGACTTTTCTGGCATTAAAACACCTTCCTGCAGGGAGATCGCATAAACTTCCTTCGGCACATGACTACACCTGGATGTTATTCTCTGACAGATTCCAGTCGTTCCTGCACAGATCCCTGTAATCTCCAACAGCTGTGAGAAAGTCCAGCTTTGTTGATTTACCTTCAGAGTTCTAGTTAACATTTGTTTTTGTTTCTGTGAAACATTTCTGTGGAAAACCAGGCTGAAATGTTTCCTTAAGATGCTAAACATGACGATGCCTTAGATATTTATGGGATTGGGGAGCATGAAGGTAAGTCATGCTGAGTTTGAGCTGATGCTGAGTTACCACGGTGACCTGGATAGATATAGCTTCATGTGTCCACAAAGCAGAATATTTGACGACAATTGTGAAGTTTGTGTCTGTCAGGAAACAAATTTCTTCTGTTAAACATGTAAAGAGTGCTGAAATCTGGTATATGCCTACAGTTTCAGACTCTTCTGGCAAATGGGAGAATGATGCCTCCCAGAGAGAGATAGGAGAAATATGTTCTTATATGCTATTGTTCCAGCTCCAAAAAGGGATTCCATGACCCAGAAGAAAAGCTCTGTGATGGATAAGGTAAAAGAGATCAAAAGATCCCGTGATTTGTTGTGGCTGAAGACTTGACAATCATCAAGATCCAGGAGCAGGAACTTCAATGGTGTTGGTGGAGGTGGGGAGGCGACGAGCAGAAAGACAATATGATCGCTGAACTTGAGAAACAAGTGGGCGACTTGGAGCAATACACTTCAGATTCAACAACATGGTGATCTCTGGACTAAAGATCTCGAACCCCAATCATATGCATATGCAGCGACCACTGACATCTGGGAGGAACCCGGTGAGTTGGAGAGGAGCTCCATAGAGGAACAGGTGGAGGCTTTTTTGTCCAGTCTAGGATTTCTCTGGATGTAAATAACATTTACATTGTTTTTCTTGATATAATTAATATGTATTGCTGTACAGGCACTAGATAATCTGAAATTGGACTGATGAATTACAAACAACTACATAGATGTTGTGACGTGTTATGTCTACAGCTTTGTAAAAAAAAAAAAAAAATTTAAGTAAAACAGAAAGAGATGGGATTATTTAAAATAGCTTCCTCCCAGTCCCTTTCAAGCGCTTGAACTCTATTTAATGGATTCAATGTGTCGTGTGCATGGTACCTATGAGGATGCTGGCAGTCAACTGGTAGAAGCCAGAGACGGGCGCCGTGTACCTGCCGGTGCTGCTGTCAAAGCTCGGACCCCTCTGAAGGTTCTGCTCAGAGTCTGACGGCTGCAAACACAGAAGGAAACATCCCTCAGACACGATTCAGTTATGGGTTTGTATGTAAAAGATGCCGTTCTAAATTAAGCAGCATTCTGCCTTAAAATGATGAGCTTCAAAAAACTTTTTAAAAAATAAAAGGCCAGCTTAAGCGTTCTTGTGGCTGCAGCAGACTGAAAAGACAGCAAGGCTGATGATGAGGATTAAACCAGGTTATTCACAAACCTGGTGCTAAAGGTCTCACATGCTGATCTGTAAAAACCAAAGCGTAACCAAAATGTAAAGGAAGGAGTTTGTCAAGCAGGAAGTGAAAGACAAAAATATCACAAAGTTCCTCAGACTTGATGTGACCTTTAGCTGCAGGTTGTCAGTGTGGAAAAGGAAAGAGTTCTTCAGATTTTTCTATAACTGTAAGTTGATTGAAAGGCATCTAATCAAGAGTGGACAACCTGGGGATATTTGAAGGATGTATGGGAGGTTAAATGTTTGGATGCACCTAAATATCATATGGAACATCAAATATTAGAAAATCTTCATCAATAGATCTGTGATTTAAAAGTTCTGCTACGATCATATAGCCATGGTGACCCTGAACGCATCAGCATTCCTGAAAGAAACACTCCAAAATGTTGGTTGTGTGTATGAGTTAGACATCCAAGTTAGACTGTTTAAAATATATTTATGCATGTTAACCAACAGTTAAAAATATCAGATATCATTTTAAAAAATCCAATGTCACACTTCCCTTCCTGGCAAACCGTTAGTCTGTCCTAACCAAACAAAGGTTTTGACTGCTCAGTTCTTGGGAGGGACTGAGAACGTTCCCCACAGTTAACAAGAACTTTGCAGCAGACCAATGATCTGGACTCAAACCACATCTGAATGAATTGATGGAAAGGTTTAAGAGAGTCCTGGTCAGTCTGGATTAAATGTCTTTCATGACCTTAAACTCTGAACCCAAAGATTTATGCAAAGAGGAGAAAAAGGACATCTATCATGAGAAGCTCACACTGACAGTTATCACAAATGCAGGATTGTTTGTTCTGAGGGGAGGAGCAGATCATTAAAGAGTAAATCATTTTTCACTGTGAGTTTGGCAGGTTTGCATGGTTTTTTAAACCAAGTACATTAAAGGGAGCATTTAAAATCCATATTAGTTTTTCCAGGCCCTAACATCCCTTATGCACAGGAATGAGCGAGAAAATATGGATGGATGAAATTGTTTTTCTTCTCGTCATTCTTGCATTATGTAACATACATTTGATGATCTGTGATTGCTGGTTTGGATCCTGATCTGAGTCCTGATGCAGATGTGTGTGTCCAGGTTTGTGTGAATTACCCTGCTGAAGGGGTGCAGCTCTTGCAGGCTGCGGCGTGGGACGCTGAGGGGCTGCATGAGGCGACTGGAGAAGGAGGTGGAGACCCGAAGAGGACGGTCACACTGCATACACTCCCCACCCATCATGTCTGAGATGAAGAGGGGGAGGAGGAGGAGGAGGAGGGAAAATGACTTCATAAGGAAAGTGTGTTTTGGCTGGTAGCCTCCAGAGCATGCAGACGTAAACAGCAAGTTTTCAGACACAGGAGGAGCCAGTCCCTGTGAATTGTGGGTAAATCTGGTCTCAGTTTTGACAGAAATTCTGACATTCAGCTGCTTTGAGGTTTCACTTTGACTTTAGACAGAGACACGTTTATTCAGATGGGGGTGGGGCCAGTGTGGGAGGCACATGCAGAGGGGTTTGTGGTGCAGGAAAAAAAAAAAAAGAGTCTGGATTTAGAGACTCTGCAGAAATCCTTCATGTCATTAAATAATGATTAAAGATGGGTTATTTATTTTGATTTTAACAAGGTTTAAAGTCAGAACCATTAGACTGTTGAAGGGTTTTAATAAAGCTCTGCAAGATCAAACACAGCTCAGACCACAATTTCTGCCTCTACAACCTCTAAAAAATGAATGGACCAAGCGAGGAGCCATGAAGTTCTTTACAAGTCCTGAAATACGCAGGTTTGTCCTTGCACATGAAAGTAAAACAAAATGATTTAAGATTGATTTTCCAAAACTCTACCAAAAATTGAGAAAAAGAGCAATTTTGTTGCATTTGCTCTTGTTGCATGACAATAAATACAATTCATTCATTCAGATGCCATTTTGACACAATCTGTGGAAAATACGAAGTTGTGAATTTAGAGGCTCACAGATGCATAAATATGCAGGTTTGTCTCTGTTTCAGAAACAAAATGAAGATTTTTGGTGTTTTGTTCCCAACAAATATCCAAAATCTCTTTGACAATCTTTGTGAAAGTTTGTGAAAATGTTGCAGGCGTCAGAATACAAAAATTCCCATGTATTTGTGATAAATTGATTATTTTAGGACAGAAATAAAAATAAAATGAAAAAAATTACATTCAGTTTCAACTGCAAGTCTAAAAAAGCCCCTTGAAAACAGTACAAGCCTGAGTGGATTTTAACCCTTGTGCTATCTTAGATGACCCCACCCTTACATTGACGTGTTCTCCCTACCATGACAAAGGTGGATAAAGGTGGAAAGATTTCATGTAATCCATGGACACCAGTGAAGATCACAAATCATTGAAGAAAAGAGTTCAGCACACTGTCTAGTGGGTCTAGATGACCCAACTCCCAATGGTTAAGTGCCTAGGATAGCACAAAGGTTAAGCAGTCTACCTTCTTCAACCAGGTGGACACTAAGGGACCAGTGTGGAGCGTTTTGACCTCCCAAGCCTTGACTATGAGACCAGATTGAAGCAAAGATTCAAATATGCAGATTTAGATATGCCAGTTTTGTAAAAAAAAAAAAAAATGTTTACTGATTATTCAGAGAAAGAAGCTGAAAATCTGACAACAAAATGTGGAAAAAAAGCAACAAAAAAGAAGTATTTTTTGTGTTTCTGTTTATATTATCGATCCTTGTCTATTTAACAACCCACAGAAATCAGGTTAATAATCTTACTGAACAATGTATTTTAACTTATCAACTTTGTAAAGTGGACTTTTATTTTGACAGTTAAGAACACTGTCAATATCATACATTACATTTTTACTTGTAAAATTCTGACTAACATTTTCAATGTAATAATAGTAAGTAATTGTGGTCCAACAATGGAACCTTGTGGTACACCCTTGGTCAGAAATAATAGAAAAAGCAGAGTTGATGTAATTAATCATAATGTGGTACATTACTGTGTACCAGGTGCAGGTTAGGCAATCAGCTGACAGTTCAGGAGGACTGCTTACACTGACATAGTGTATTTTTGACAAACAAACTAAAAGTGATACATAAAAATAGGACAGATTTTTTCTAGAGAAAATTGTTCTGTTTCTAGTAAATGTGAGCCCTCACCTCTTAAACTTATTGTTAGACATTAGAAAAGCATTTTGGGTAAAATTTAGAGATGCTGCCGTGTTTTTGAGGAAAACCATAAACTGATGTAGCTCCAGGGGTGCCTCCTTCCTAAGTCCTGACAGAAGGCAGTGATGCGTGGAGACGCTTGGATCAGACCTAAGATCCATGCTGTCATTCAAACATGTACTTTAATGATTCATTACATTGTTTTCATCTGCGAGGATTCAGGGACTCTGGAGAAACCGCCAAATGGAAACATGCAGGAACAAACAGATTCACATAGAAACAGGAACGACGCACCATCAGTCAGCAGGAATGTAAGGAATCTTGCGGCTGAGCCAGCTCACATCCACGCTCCACAAAATTACCCCTATTAAGGACTCAGACAGCCTGCCTCCACACACCCCCATACGCACACAGCAGTATTTATCTAACATGAGAACAGAAAACAGCAGCAGGATGAATGATGGGAAAATGAGGCGCGTTTGTTCTGACTAAACTCAAACAGGTTTTTTTCTTCTCCTCTTCCCTAAAACTAATGCTGCTGTAGAACTGACAGCTGAACCATCTCTAGAGACTTGGGAGTTCTCACCTCTCAGCTTGAGCCGCAGCTCCTGAATGAGCTCCTGCTGCTGGGGCAGGAGGGGAGCAGGTAACCCCGGGGGTCCCTGAGGTCCTGGAGGGCCTGGAGGTCCTGGAAGGCCATGCTGCAGAGGAACATTTAAATAAGAAAGGGTTTGCTTTAGTGTTGTGAATGAGGTCTTGAAGCAGGTCCGGAATTCTCAAACTGCCACTGTGAAGCTCTGGATTTTGGAACCACACAGGTTTGCTGGTTTTAAAGAATCTGTCACAGATCTTGACGCTTATTTTTCCTCAAACTTTGTCAGAAACAGATACAGTTCTCAAAACGATGACATAAGAGAAGCAGACGTCTGTGGGGTTGGAGCTTAGATGGTGGAAGTGATGAAAGCTCAAGAGATGTCTTTACACTTGGAAAGGAAAGGACAGCTGGAGCAGATCTAAACTTCAGCTAAATGCACTGATCTTCAAAGATGATCTGAAATATCTGACTTTAGTTTCTTAAAAGAATTAAAGAGATGCTTCATCTACAAGGACACCAGCAGCTTCTTAAACAAATCTGAATGCTCTGTCATTTCCCTCCACTCCGGCATGAGGCAGTCTTGAACCAGAGGAAAGACCATTTCAATTTAGATTTGTGTGAATTCCGTTGAATCAGAGAATAAATTTACCTTTGAGGTTCTCTTGGGACCTTTGGTTCTTCGGTTTTCTCCTTTGTTGGAGTTTTTTCGGAAGAGCAGCCAGGAATTGAGTGGAGAAAGTCTGGACACTTCTGAGGACGACGTTTCCTGGAAGACACAAGGCAGGGCAGTGTTCTTCAAGAGCTCTTCTGATTTATGAACAGAGTCAAGAGAGTCCCAATGCAGAAATTAGAGCTCAAACTTTCCCCAATGCTGCTGCTGAAGCTCATCAGTCATTTCTCCTTTCAAAAAGCTCTAAACTCGCTTGTGTGCTTTATTTGGTCACAGAGTCTCCTTTTTTGTCTCAAAGATCTCCAGATAACACCTCTGATGTTTGAGAAGACCTGTTTGATTCTTCATCTAAATCAGTTGCTTATATTTCTCTTGTGTCTTAAAGCAGATGTTCCAGTGTTTGCCTGTGTCATTTCCACTCAAACTCCAACCTTCACAGCAGATTTCCAGTACTTACAGAGTCTGGTTCTGCTGGAGGTTTCTAATCTTTCATTTACAGGGAGGTTTTCTCTTCTTTGTCTCTTTTTGCTTGTTCAGGACAAGCAGAGATTATCTCCTTCACTGTAACCCTATGGTCACTTTCACAGGTTAATAGTATACAACCAAAATATTCTGGGTTTATGAGAAGAATTAGAGTTAAATAATTACTTGATTAGATGTTTTATGAATCACTTTTAAACAACATCAGTTGCAAACTGGCACTTCATACCCCAGCCTGTCTTGACAAGCATCTTTTACTTAATCAAACACTATTTCTGGTTAAACTTAGGAAGAACACATTTCTCTGACGGAAACGTTTCCTTTTTGGTGTTTACACATGAGGAGAAGAAGCTACTTTTCAGGTCAGCTGCTGACCTCTGACCCTCCGGGAGGACACACTTCCGAACAGCTCATAAATCAAGTCTTACCAGCATCTCAGCGCTGAAGGTGTCATCATCCTCTAGGAGCTCCTGGTTCTCCTCGCTGGGTGCCTGCGCCTCCACCACCATCTTCATGGACATCATTATTCCCAGGAGCAAAGGGAGCTTCAGCAGCTCCCTCACCCCAACCCTCTTTCCTGGAGCAGATCTAGTCAACATGCTGGAGGGTTTGGATAGAGTTGAGGTTAAGGATATTTAGGTCTTTAGGAAGCGAGCGGTTCCCATGGTGCACCGTTCTTGTTTCTTCTCAAGACCTCTGGGCTATTTCTGGTGGGTATTTGTCCTCTGCAGCTTCACATCCCGTCTTCCTGTGCAGGAACTCTTCAGGTTTGAACAGTCTGTCCTTTCTGCTTCCCCTCTGTCTGTCTGCAGCTCTGTCCTCCTCAGTTTGAGGGTTGTTGCTCAGCCACCTCGCTTTTATCTCCTCCCTCAACTCCTCCTCCCTCTCCTTCTCCTCCTCATGCTCCTCCTTTTCCCTCTATCTCTCTGTGGATCTGAAGCTGTCACACGTCTGTCTGCACTCCTCTTCTGGTGTCTCCTCAGCGCCTGTCTGTCTCTTTGCTTTATCCTTTCTCCCATCATTTGTCTTTCTCTGTTTGCACTTTTTCACCACCTTTCATCACTCCACACTCCTCTTTTTTGTTGCCTTCAGCCCTCAAATATTTTCCTTGAGTAAAAACTAATGTAAATGAAATGGTTGTGAGAGTACATGTTACTTTATTACTATTTAAACTAAACACAACCATCAATAATCTAAATAAAAACAGGTACATTTTAAGCCAGTGGTCTTGCTTTAGAACAACCTCATATTGACCTGATAATAGCTAATGAGATGTTGTTGTGTTCAACTTCAGCTGAAATATGAACCAATAACATTTCACGCTGTGCTAATCAAGTATGAGAATCTCATGGAGGTTTTTCATTACCCTGACATAACGGCGTACTTGCTACGGAAACACTAGTCAGATTTTGGATCAGATTTTCTGACCTGTGAGAGGCCATACCTTACCATGGTAGAAAAGACCAGTTTTTCTCTTGTGTAGATCCAAGAGTGTGGAATTCTGTGACTGTCAGTAGGTTTATATTTTCAGGTCAAGCTCTTAAGATCTGAACACGTTTGCTTGCCAGAAGTGATGCAACAATGCAGTGAGTCTATCAGTGCCACACAGATCCTTTCATCATCCAAATGGCAACCCCATGAGGGGCTTTCATCATCTGGACTCTGGCAGACCACACCTCCTTTATCTGCAGGGTGTTGTCGAGGAGAAACACACTCCCATCGTGTCTGAGGATGTGGGCAAACACTGACCTAGACCCCATAGACCCCATAGACCCCATAGACTTACCATAGCAACAAAGTTCAGGCCGGTCCATATAGAGAAACCCATCCATTCAATTCTATATTCAATGTATCAATAAAGCATAATTTCACAGCTGAAAAAAACATATTAGATTCATTTCAGATGTTGTAATCCAGTTTCAATTGATTCCAGTGATCATTTTCTTTGTATTTTAATAGCAACTACTATGGATAAACAACGGATCACATGGAAGGGACTCCCTCTGAAAGGGTTGACCTCTGAAGTGGATGACATCTGAACTTTAAAGTCAATTTTATAAGTCTAAACTAAGTTTAGATGAAGGACCAAAGCTCAGATTTAGCACTTGAATCTTATTTCCACGACCAGTAGATAAAATGGGCCCTGTGACAGACTGGGGTCCTGTCCAGGATGAATCCCGCCTTTGCCCGTTGTTGGCTGCATCAGGCTCCATCAGCCTGGTGACCTCAAAAGAGACTCAGCGGGTTCATAAGATAGATGGATGGATTGGATTGAATGGATTCACAGCTATGACAGACAGACAAAACATTTTTTTTTATCCTTCAAACAACACAAATGAGCGGAAAAACATTGAAATAACCCAGAAATATTGCATTTTATTTTATTACTTGTGGAGTCACAATAAGAACTTCAAAGACGTTGAAGTAATAACATTTGAAGATCTAGAAATTGTCCACAGGTGTATCTACAAACATTTTGTATATTTTTGTCACTCAACTCACAAAGTGAAACTTGTAGTTTTAAATGTAACTACACATTACACCACATTTTCTAGCTTTTAGTTCCTGTACTTTTAATGAATATGTCATGGTGCCTCTGTCAGCTCTCCTCCCCCTCCCCTCTCTACTTGGCTCCTGATTCATCTCTGCTGTGTCCACTCACCTCATCCCCGACCAGACCTTCATAAGGAGATCCAGAACCAGCATTCATCGCCAGTTCGTTGCCCCTGATGATGCATAACCTGGTCTCTCGTGTAGTTTTGTCAAAGTGTTCATGTTCACGTCTAACTTCTGTATTGCCTTGCCTTCAGGACATTCTGACCACGAGTGGAAACCTGAGTCACCGGATTACCTGAGCCACAGAACCTCTCGGAACACCAAGAACCTCCAGCCTCGCCTCGAGCCATCACTGACCTCCAGCCTCGCCACGAGCCAACTCCGACCACCACCCACCCGCTGCTCTCCAGCCTCCAGCCACATCAAGATCTCAAGCAACTCCGAATATCATTAAAACCTGACTTACCAATTTACTCACCTTGTGTTTTCCTTCCGGGTTCTAGCGCCTGGGTCTGCCTCGCCTAGCTTGCCATGACAGAATATTACCTTCAAATAATGAAAACCTGAAATTTAGACTCTATGAAAGTTGGAATACATCAGACCTGTAAAAAAGGATGTCTCTGAAAACTATCTTCATTTCTATTCACAAACTACTTGGTTGGCCCCTCTTTTTCAGTGCGTCGATGCATGGAGACGATTATTCTGTGGAACTGTGTAGGTGTCATTGAAGCCCAGGTTGCCTAATAGCTTCCCTCAAGTCTTTTGCATTGTGGGGTCTGATGTCTTTCATTATCCTCTTGACAAAAGTCCATACATCAGATACATTTGCTGGACAATCAAGCATGGCAACACCATGCTCATTGAACCCGTTTTTGTACCTTTGACAATGTAGGCAGGTATTAACCCCTATTGGAAAATAAAAATCAACATTTCCATAGCAGCCTGTCAACGTGATGTTTTCTGACGTTTCCTGTTAGATATCCATATTAACTACATTAATCAGAAATAGCTTGACACTATAAATGCCACATTTGTGGCCCATATGTCTAGTTTGCTAAGTCAGCAGTTTTTGCCATGGTTGTGTGGCTAATGACCCAGAATGAGAGACAGTTTAAAGGCTCAGGAAACCTTTGCATCTGGCATGAGTGAATTGGCTGTTTGCAGTCTGACCCCATGAGCTTCTAGCATTGCATTTTTTAAAACATTTTTTTGACAATGAATTTTGGATTTTCCCAACTTGCAAGTAAAAACCATTAACCTTACAAGAAAAATGTTTATTTTTTATGTGTGTAATGATTATAACATTTCTGTGTGGAGTTTGTATGTTCTATCTGTGCATGCGTGGGTTTTCTCCAAAGGCCTTTGGCTTCCTTCCACTGTCCAACATGCTTCATTGGTTAATTGGTTACTCAAAATTGTCCCTTGGTGAGAACGCGAGTGTGTATGGGTGCTTGATTATGGCCCTGGGACAGACTGGCGACCTGTCCAGGGTGTCCCCTGCTTTGGTCCACAAGTGGCTGGAACAAAACGGGTTTAGAGAATGGATGGATGATTATAAAAATACATCACTAATTTTAGTTTAAACTTTTAATCTGACTGACAAAAATATTGAACTTTTACAAAAATACCAATTCTTGACATGTACTTGTATTGGTGGAGCAAACCAGTCGGCGTCAGAGATTTCCTATCTGGTGTATAAATGTCTATGGTGAGAACAGACAGGAGTGAAGAAGCTCGGACTCACCTGAGAGCAGACAGGTGGCTGCAGGCTGGGTTCAGCTAAGAGGATCAGAGTGCACCCATACGCACACAAACTAAGCTTAGCTGCAGTACAGAGGATCAGTTCAGAGATTGTGTTTCTGAAGGATGACGGGCAGAGGTAGTGATTTGACAACGAGGATCTCGGAAAACCTAGCTGACCCTTGAACCTGCAGCCATTCTGTGAGTTTATGCAATTTCATCTGATTTAGAACACATTCTGAAATAGTATTGGAATCAGGAACATGCCACAACCAGATGAACACCTACCAGCAGGCCCAAGTCAAGCTAATTGTTTAGCTTTTCAAGATTAACAGAAGTCATAAAAACATTTAACTTGTTCAAATCAGATGTGTGTTTGTGTGCCTGCCGTACTCTTTTGTTGCATTTGTTAAACCTGTGTTACACATCTGTTATACCACTGCTATACTTCTGTGTTGCTTCTGTTACATCTACTACATCTCTGTTAAACCTCTGCTATGCTGCATTAGTGCCATAGATATTCCTTTATTTTACTTTTGTTACATCTCTTACACCGTTGGGCTGTTATGCCACTGTTATGCCACTGATACTGATACCCTTGTTTAATTTCTTTTATATATAACATTTTTTCCATAATCTTACACGCCTGTTTCATCTCTATTACTCTTTTGTTACACATCTAATACACTTGTTACACTCGTTAGTACACAGATACACATCCATTTCATCTCTGTCATAGCTCTATTATACCTCTGTTACATGCATTGACTGTTTATAGAGAACTAGACGGAGCGACTGTGATGTCACCCTTAAAAATGGACCAACTTTCAGTTCCAACCAAATGAAGTTAATTCAGTCTTCATTGTTCCGCTGTAACCCGTCATCGTGTCAGAACCAGACATCTTCAGTAGGCTGTGATTCGGCCGTGTCGGTCTTAGTCAACCTTTCTATGGCGACCATTCATAGTCAGTAGTAAAGCATGTTAGAAGGCCACACCCCTTCCACTAAAAGCAGGAGAATCTGTCAGTCAAATGCTTAGAATGTTTAAAGCGAGGCCACCCACTTTTATTGAGTGATTGAACAGTTTATACCTTGAATTGCTGGCTACAGCAAAAATGTCATGGAAAAAAAATTAGGATTAGCAAGAACATTTTTTAAAGATGTAATGGGAATTCTGAAAAATAAGAAGACAGAGTAACAGTTGTGTATTACTCAGTAGGAGTCTATGGGATTTCGTTTTTTTAGGACCATAGGGTACTTCCTGTTTGGAACATCAGGAGGTAAGGAGTCACTCAGTCCAGATTTCTGTGTATAAAGTCAATGGTGAGATTTCTATAGCACCTCTGTTACATCTCCATAGCACTTATGTTACACTGTTGTTACGCCACTGATACACATCTATTTTTTTCTCTGTTACATCTCGATAACACCTCTGTTAAACCTCTGTTACCCTGCTGTTGCAACAACGATACACCTTTATTTTATCTCTATTAACCCACTGTTATGCTGCTGTAAAGCTTCTGCCCCTTTTCACCATGTCTCTGTCATGCCTCTGTTTGCCTGCATTGCATTTTCATAACATTTCTGTAGTAAGTTACAAAAATAGTAATAATATTGTAACATTGTTTTGTTGGATAAAATTAAGGAGACCTTGATTAATGACTACCATACTGACTTTAATTTCTGTCACGTCTTCTCACTGTTTATTTTGTTAATTTAACCCATCTACCTATGTTACTTTTTTCCCATCATATTTCATAAACAACAAAAAGAGGCATTAAGTATTAAGTTACATTTTTAATACTCAAGTAACATTTTAGAAATATCCTTGTGTTCCAAAGACTAATTTTACCTATACTCTTATTCAACTTACCGTAGTACTCAAGCATTTACGTAGGTTTTTCAACAGTTAATTTTTCCTTTAGTGAAATAACGATGATTAAACACCTGATAAAGATTAAAGATTGTTCATATTTGTGCAGGTGTCATGGATGCAGAAGGTCCATCTCCTCTACAGCGTTTCGGCGTAGCAAAGCGATCTATCACTTCCATCTTTGATCAGCTGCTGGACTTTGTCAAGGATGGATCTGCCTTCGTGGATGGTTAGAAATACACTCTCACACCTTTTCAGCTCCACTCTAGCAAGTATAAATCTCCAGACCTTAGTTGATTTAACATCTTAAGTTGTTGCTTTGAAACTATATAACTCCACAATTGCAAAGGGTAAAATGACACTCCTCTCACACCTGAAATAAAAATGAAAGAAGAGAACCTTTAAGTTTAGAATCTGACTTGATTTATTGTGGAATCAAGCCAAAAAACTGAGAGAAACCTTTCTTCACAGCCACAGAGATAGAAGATGTCTATCTATATATCACCTAAAAAAACTGAAATGGGTGTCGGCTAAAAAAGAAGATCCAGAACACAGAACAGCAGCGGAACCAAACATAAAAACTGAAATGCAGACAGAACCACAAAGATCTGCTGAAGACAAAAGAAAATTCACAGAACACAAGAAAAGAAAAAATGTAGACTTTTTGGGGAGTTTCAAATATTTATCAGAGTCAGAAACTGTCTGCATGGTAATGTCCTCTATATGTAGCTGCTGGAGGCTGAAGAGTTTGTATTAATGCTTCCTCAGCTTTAATATAAATCACATAATTTCATTTCAGATTAACAGCACACAGGCTAAATATTTAACAGAGACTCAGAAGAGTTGAGGTGGACATCAGGCTATTGTGTTTCACAAACATCATGATCTTTCACAAAAAAAGCCTGAAAAACATGAACACAAATCTTGAATTAACAACTTTTTAAGTGTTTTGTGGTCTCACAATTGTCTCTGGTTTTTATGGGATGTCAGCAGCCTTGCAAAAGGATGACATGGTGGCTGTAGAGGAGCAGAGCTTGGAGATGCAGAGCTGTGCCACCAAACTGTACACCATCAGAGATGTTCTCCTCCGGAGGCACATGAAGGTGGCTTTCTTTGGCAGGTAAGAGCCAGATTCAGAAAACGCCAGAACTATTCTTTACTCTGACTGCAAACGTAAAAGGTAGCAGAATGAATCCGGATGCGCTGTAGTTCTGAAGGTTTCCATGGTGATTTTCCAACAGCTGTTTGGATCCAGTCTTCTGATGGTGTGAAGCTGAAATTCCATCAGAGTTCGGGCTTATGGATGCCACTTTAAAATAATCAAATCGCCTGATTGAAGCAGCATTTGTTGAGAAAATTAATGATGAGTGTATTTTGTTGTGGCTCAGCACATTTGTGTTTCAGTTTGGATATTTTCAGGGTATAGCCCATGTGTGTCGGTCTGTGATAGATCAAGATTTGTTTCCATGTATGTCCAGCCTCACATTGTCCACAATTTGTGCCTGAGCATGGCTACTTTCCCACATACAGTAGGTGGCAGTATGTGCTCTTTACATTGGCTTACCATTCACCAATAAATGAAAGAAGGAGGGCTTATGAACACATGGAAAAAGGTGTTCAAGAGCAAAAAGTGTGTTTCATACAATGATCTGTCTTAATAACACAAGGTTGTTTGCAGACGGACCACAGCAAAAGAGAACTCTGGTACAGTTGGATTGTGCAGTTGCAGCTTTAGCTTTTAAACATAATCCAAAGATGTAAGGCAAGGCAAGGCAAGTTTATTTGTATAGCACAATTCGTACACAAAGTAATTCAAGGTGCTTCACAAAACAGAAAAATGCATTAAAATCACAATACATCATAGAAATAATCAACATAAAATTTACTTTAAAAGAAAAGAAGAAAAAAAAAGATTTAAAAAGAAAGGAAGGAAGGAAAAGTGCAGATAGGACCTTTCAGTCATATACACGGCTAAACAGAAATGTTTTAAGTCTAGATTTGAACATGAACACAGAAGAGGCCTGTCTTACGCCTTCAGGGAGGCTGTTCCAGATTTTAGCTGCAGAATATTGAAACGCTGATTCCCCTTGTTTAGTTCTGACTCTGGGAATCAACAGGAGGCCGGCCCCTGAGGTCCTCAGAGTACGAGATGGTTCATATGGCACTAACATGTCAGAGATGTACTTTGGTGTACGGCCATGGAGAGACTTGTACACAAGCAGAGCTGCTTTGAAGTCTATTCTTTGAGGTACAGGGAGCCAGTGCAGAGACCTGAGCACAGGACTAATGTGATCATACTTCCTGGTTCTGGTCAGGACTCGAGCAGCAGCATTCTGGATGTACTGAAGCTGTTTTACAGCTCGTTTGGACAGGCCGGTGAGCAGGCCGTTACAGTAGTCTAACCTACTGGAGACAAATGCATGGATAAGTATCTCCAGGTCTGGCTTTGACACTATGTTTTGGATTTTGGCAATGTTTTTCAGATGGTAAAATGCCGCTGATGTTACTGACTTGATATGGCTGTTAAAGTTCAGGTCAGAGTCCATGATTACCCCTAGATTTCTGACTTGATTTGAGGGTTTAAGAGACAGAGAATGAAGGTAGCTGCTGACAATTTCTCTTTGTTTCTGTGGGCCAAAAACAATAACTTCGGTCTTGTCTGAGTTTGTATTGACATCTTCCTGGTTTCTGTTGGAATTAGTCTCCAAACAGATTTTGGAACGCTGAGATTTAGTCTGTTGTAGTTCTTGTTTTTGTGCTCAAATGGTGAAAGTGCATGTATGTGCACTGAGTGCTGCTGCGGTGACCTCTCCTGTGGTATTGTGGGCTCAGATTCAGCAGCTGCTGGTGTTTAGCTGCAGATTACGACGAGCCAGCAGACGGGAACAAACTGCAGCTTCAGATAAACTTATCTGAGAATGTAGTGTAGCTGCAGCTTCGGAAACCGTTGATGCAAGGAACGCTCGGACTGTTTCCGTGGAAACCAGTGATGCAACGACAGTTACATGATACAGAGAGCTTTCCTGTGAAACTCAGAGAGGCATTGATACGTTTCTCTGCAGTCTGATAAACAAATATTTCTATTTTTACATCCCACCATCTTCAGAAAACCATCCGCTCTGAGGAGCATCCATGGTTTATTGTCATCAATGGGAGTCTTTCTTTTTAAGCTGCAAATTCCATCTTTGACAGCAGTTAAATACTGTAATTCAGCGCTAAACAGTCAGTACTGATGACCTCCTTCATGATACTGCAGAAAATTGTTCTTCCTCGGGTGAACAATTCTGATGCTCTTTTTGAATAAACTGTGGAAGGTTGGGGTGACTAAACTGAGGCTCAGACAAGGATGAGCGCTCCTCTTCAGGAGGAAACTTCAGCTCCTGAACATCTGCGGAAATCCTTTCATTATCGTCCGGACTTCACCTTTAAACCTTAATCCATCAGCGGACACCTGTCATGAGTCCTGCTCTTTTGGTTCCTCTGATTTCCTTCACAAAAACAACACACCTGAAATTGTGTTAAACACAAACACAAGGTTTTATCCACTGTTTCATTAAAATAAGCACAACAATATATAGTTATATACACAGGTTTTTGCGCTGCTGCATATCTGGGTCTTCCTGTGTCTTGAAAAAAGAGGGTTTTGTCAGGAAGGGCATTTGGTCTAAAAACCACCTGTGCTGATTCCCTGTAGCGACCCCTGATGGGATCTGCCGAAAGGTGAACAATAAAAAGATATTTAAGAAAGGTATCAGAGCAAGAATGGTTATTCAGACCAATAGAATGAAAAGCTGTTTATTTCTATATAGAAGTCTATGGAAAGGATTTTGGCTTCTTGGAACTGCTGTGTACTTCTCGGAACTCCAGCAGTGAGAGGTCTCTTAGTCCAGTTTTATTATACAGGTAATGGTTGTGCCTTAATTGTTGCCATAGTAACAGATGATTGAACTCTAGGAACTCGTGTTTCAATGGTTGCACACGAGTAAAAAAGTTGTTAAAAAATAATTGTCATCCGGCTCCCACATACTTTTTGTATGTCATTTTGCTATAGCTACTAGCTAAGCTATTTAAGTGATCTAATTTTTTAATTTTTTTTTATGATGATGACAACAATAATAGTGTTTTTGTGATCTCAGGACGAGTAATGGAAAGAGCACTGTGATTAATGCCATGCTCAGGGACCGCGTGCTACCCAGCGGAATCGGACACACCACCAACTGTTTCCTGAGTGTGGAGGGGACGGATGGAGATGAGGCCTACTTGACCTCTGAGGCGTCAGAAGAGAGGCGGAGCATCAGTGTATGGCAACCGCCATGCTTTTATCGCCTGTTCTCTGCTGAAATCTCACCTTCACTCCCTCCTCAGACTGTCAACCAGCTGGCTCATGCCCTTCACATGGACCCCACACTGGACTCCAGCTGCCTGGTGAAGGTGTTCTGGCCCAAAAGCCGATGTGCTCTGCTGAGAAATGACCTGGTGCTCATGGACAGGTGATTCCCCTTTCCTTCCCACCTGCACACAGCTAAACATGCATGAAGACCAGATGCATGAAGACCAGAGGCATGACAGCCACATCAGTGAGACAACACAGAGCAGACGTGTTCCGAAGGAGACAGCGGCCTCTCTGACAGAAGCATCACATCTCTGTTATGGCATATTTCTTCTACCAATTCTATTTCTGAATTCTGCAAATGAACTGTAGGAGGATTCAGGAATGTTTTTTTAAATTTTTTTTTATAACCAAGAATCAACTTGTCAAAATAATATAAAATAAAACAATGTATAAAAAAAATCAATAAAAGAAACTGGAGCCGGATCAATTCAGCAATCAACAACTGGGTTCTCTCAGTCTAAATCAATAGTGTCAAACTGTCCAATTTTACAATGCTATAACATGTTCACCCTCTCTGGTTAAATTGATTATTTTATGGAAATTCCCTGTAGTTTTTGTGAACCTCACATTTATTATTTATCTGACATCAAATGGCAGCACTAACTGATGCGTTGTCTTTTGATTGACAGGTAAAGTAATTAATTACCAAACTGCCTTACTGGGCATGTCCCAACAGAGACAAAGCCAGGGTTCTGTGATGTAATTTCCTGCCAATATGATGGCAATGGGTGAACAGAGAAATGAATAGGTTTGATTGACATCACAAATAATCCAGCGCCCCCTGGAGGGCAGAAACCACCATCTGTCAAGTTCCAGCCAGAAAATGTCAGATGGGATCTTGATTTTTTAAAATTATATATTTATGCAGCAAGTTATCTTTTACTGGGTGGTCTGGCTGGATACCTGACATGTGTCCCGTGTGACCTAAGCCTGTGGATTGTTTCTTGCTTCTTATGAGCAGTCCTGGGACAGACGTCACCCTGGAGCTGGACAGCTGGATCGATAAGTTCTGTTTGGATGCAGACGTCTTTGTTCTGGTGGGAAACGCAGAGTCAACGCTCATGAACACAGTAAGGAGACAACATAGTCTGTGTTTGTCTCTCGTGAAAACGCCTCAAAGTTCCCTTTCTGTCTGCAGGAGAAACTTTTCTTCCACAAAGTCAGTGAGAGGATCTCTAAACCAAACATCTTCATCCTGCACAACCGCTGGGACGCCTCAGTAACTGAGCCTGACTACATCCAGGAGGTTTGATTATCACATTGACAAACAGGAGGGTTTTGTTGTGAAGTAGACACAGGACAGGATGGGGTTGCTCCAAAAGCAAAATAAACATTCGACTAGAGAATTATTTCAAAATAATTTCTGTAACTAGACAAACGGAGGTGTGTGAAATTAGATAAACTGTGATAACAAAGTTGATGCCCTGCTGTCCAGGTGAGGAAACAGCACCTAGATCGGTGTGTCGGCTTCCTGGCTGAGGAGCTGGGGGTGGTTGGGCCAAACGAAGCTCCAGGGAGGATATTCTTCATCTCTGCCAAAGAGGTTCTTAGCTCCAGGATGCAGCGAGCACAGGGCATGCCCGAGACAGGTGAGACAGGTGAGGGTCAGTCTCATACCAAAACCATCTTCACATCAGTCAGACGTAACATCGAGGCAGAATGTAGTGGGGGTGGGGGGGGGGGGTCTGACTCTCAGATTGATCTGATTCCTGATTGATCAGCATTTAAGTGCAGATTAAAGGCTGGAAATTCTGGGGGGTTTGTGGATTTTGGTAGGCTCTGAAGGATGGAACCTTCTACCGTCTGCCTCTGATTCTTTGAACCAAAGTTCGGGCACCATGTATAGATTCTTCAGTAAAGGTCAGTTTTATCTGTAGAAGTATGACATGAATCTTGGCCAGATACAAAGTGAGCCAGGCTTGGAGTGGATTTAGCATGCCCCACTATGGGGTGCAGGTAGAAATTATGGGGGGACAAGTGTGCTGAGAGTTTGGGGTGTCCGAGGCCCTTAAATGCATAGAAAGCCCAGCTATCATCTTATCAGTTCATCTATCCATATATCTATCTTCTTCGTTGATCTATTTGATATGTCTTATAAGTTTTATGTGGAATTCTCTTCCTGACGCCATCCTCTGCATCTACTGGGCTTGGGACAGGCACAAGCAGGACACTGGTTTGTGCCTCTTTTGAGGCTGCATTTGTCTTGTATATCTTTTTGTGTCTGTCTATTTCCCCATTCGGCCGGCCATCCATCCTTACTTTCTTGTTTTGTTTTGTTTCTTTGCTATTTTGTGGGGGGGGGGTTTTGGTTTGTCTTTGGTTAAGACTTGACCTCTTACTTTAGTGGAAAGATATTTATGAAATCTTTTTGCAGTTCTGCTGAATGAAAGGTAAACTTGGTCTGTGTCTTTCTGCAGGGGGGGCTCTGGCAGAGGGTTTCCATGAGCGGCTAACAGAGTTCCAGAGGTTCGAGCGAACGTTTGAGGTACGGAAGCACACGTTTGGTTGAGAAGGTTCCCTTTGGACCAGCCAAAGACTGGCTCGATGTTTGGGCTAAAGTAAAGTCTTGGTCTCTGCAGGAGTTCATCTCCCATTCTGCGGTCCGGACCAAGTTTGAGCAGCATACTGTCCGAGCGTGCCAGATCACAGAAGCCATCAAGGCTGTGATGGACGCTATCAACATCGCATCAGCTGACAGAAAGTGAGCATCAGAACAATGCTGAGTTACTGTGTGCTTCTCTGAACCCTGACTTCTGACAGGATTTGCTGCCTGGAGGAGCGTGAGGAGCAGCGGGACCAGCTGGACTTTGTTCGAGGACAGATGAATCGCTTGACCAACGGCATCAAGGAGAGGATCCAGATCCTCAGCGATGAAGTCACTGCCAAGGTGTGCTAATCCTTCTAGGTAGAGACTAGAGTGGTTCAGCAAGAGAAACTGTAACCGTTTTAGCTTTAGACCACCAACATTGCTGGTGCTCATTGTTAAACCAAAAGATAATTCACAAAATAATTCTCAAGATTTTTATAACTTCAGCGTCTACTGACTTGAACCTGACTGTTGGAGAAGAGTAACCCAAGACCAGTTTAAAAAATGTGGGTACAAAAAAGTCTCTTCAGTGACGGTGGTCCCACCCATATGGATGGATTTTTCTTAGCAGTTGCAAGATCTTCCTTTCGTGGAGTCTGTCAGCAACAGTTCCTGATGCTCCCTTTGGTTTTTGATAGTGTTTCCATAGTAACAACATTCGTTCTGTGCTCAGGTGGCCTCGGCGCTGTCTGATCATATCCGCTTGCTTCCGGTGCTGGTGGAAGAGTTTAGAGCCGACTTCAAGCCAACTAAAGAGACTCTAGAGCTCTACAAGGCTGTAAGACACGTGCACACACACACTTGCAGCTTCAGGTGTGGGGGAGGAACCTTTGAACTCTAATAACCCAGCTTCATGAAAATTTCAGTCATGACTTCATTTTTTGAGATTTGTCTGAAGCTATGTTCACAACACGCAACATGCATCCAAGCGACAACTTCCAATGAAAGTATGTGTAAAGTTTATATATGTGCGTTTCAGGCATCTGCGTATAAAAGTCAAATTTTTAGCTACACACGTTTTTACAACCGTCTTTGGGCTCTACGTACAAAACATGTGACCATTGAACGCATGTTGCCAATTAAACCAGTACAAACTTTGACAAATCAGGGACTCGGATACGGCAGTCTCATTTGGAGCAGGAGGTGAAACTCACCAAACTCAGAGCATAGCTGGTTTATCTGGTGAACCCAGATTATTTGTTTTTCAAATAAAGATTAACCAAGGCCACTCTCCTGGCATGATAGTAATCTATATCCATATACTACATACACATCTGTATGTAGTATATACGATTAAAATATGAGATCAAAAGCCCAAGAGGTGATTTTTTTTTAGATTTACTGCCAGAAACTTTGAGAAAATCCTTGATATTTTTACAAATTAAAAATGTGTTATTTCCACTTGCGTCTGACTATAATTCAGTTTGGTGCTCCATCCTTCCATCACTCTGATTGTCCTTTGTGTGCTATTGTGACAAAGGACATGTGAAAGTGTTGTTTGGATCTGCTGAAATGCAGGTCTTCATGATGTACTGAATGTCTGCTGTGTACAGAAGCTGGTTCAGCACCTGCAGGACCAGCTGCTGGCCTCTTTGGCGCACCGCTGCTCTGCTGGAGTCCATCGAGACATCAAGGATGCTCAGAGACACATGACTGGTACTGCCTGCCCCTTTGACTTGCTTCAGTCCACCCCTTTTCCTGCACCTGACTCCACGTGTCTTCTGCCCTCAGACAGTGTGCGCCCCCTTCTGTCATCATCTGTTCAGGACCAGCTCTCTGTCCCCTATACCTCCTTTGAGCTGACCTATGACCTTGGTCTTGCCGCCCTCTGTGCTGACTTTCAGGAGAACATTGACTTCCAATTTTCTCTGGGGTGGACCGCCCTCGTGACCCGGTTCATAGGAGCTGCCAATGCCAGGCGTGCTCTGAGAGGCCTCGACAGCAAGTCCCAGGCAAGCTGACACAGCATCTGATTCACAGTCAGACCTTTATCTGAAGATACTGACCTCCTCCTCCTCTCTCCAGGAAGGGTCTGTCTTCAAAGATGAGATGATGGTTTCTGTAGCAAAACGGCTAGTGTCTGCCACCTCCAGAGCATCTATGACGGTGCTGGTAATTGGTGGAGTGGTAGGTCAAGCTTTGCTGGTCACAGTTTACTGTCAGATTTGATTCCTAAGACACGCCTCTTTTCTTTAAAACCTGGACACATTGACGAACCGAGCCAGTCAAAGATGATGAAAGACAAAGGGAAATAAATTAAATTTCCTACTAGATTCTTAGGGACCAATCTCTGATTTTTGCACTAAAAGAAGGAAAACATTCAAAACTTTGGACACATATTAAAGCTGATGCGCTATTGTTTAAAAAAGTAAATAAATAAATGAATAAACACCTATGAAACAGTATCATTAAGGCAGCTGCTTTAAAAACTGTTGTTTGGTGAGTGAACCTTGGAGTTTCCTCTATCCAAAAAATCAAATCTACACATCTTGATATAAACAGAGACAGGGCGGTTTGACTGATTCTAACTAATTGAAAAGGCTGTCATATTGTCTCAAAGTATGACACCACATGACAACATATGGTGATGTGTTGTGAGAAGACCATCAAGATCATAAGATCTCTGTGAAAACTGAAAGTTCACCTTATCTATAAAATGTAGATGTTTTTACTGATCTATAACCGGTTTTCTGTAGTACACTATGGTCAAAAATTGGTCAAAATGTTTTAGTATGACTTTAGTAAATTATGAAGGCTTGTTCCTTGATGGATTGTCGGACAATTATCATTGTCAGAAACCTGCAAAGTGATACTTACTGTGCTTCATCATAATGAATTTAAATATTGAATGTATTGTTTTAATTTTATATGACAACTGAAAAAATGTTGAGTTAAAATAAATGAGGTTTGATTTATCTGTCATGTTGCACTCCCTGCATAGGCTGCTTAATGCAGATAAAATGGATGCACATTTTGCTTGATGATATGCAGAACCTTCCACTGATCCATCTAACCAATCACAGTGAATTCCCCTATGTAGAATTACTGACAGTCATTTACTGGACCCCAACAACCTGAAATTTATTGACTGAAAGTTTGGTTGAATGTGAACATAGTAACATGTCATGTGACATGATATTGATTTTGAAATCATTAAGAAACTTTAAAAGTTTTGCTGCTGGTTTTCCAGAAATCCTGCCTTATCTTGCTGCTGATTACCTCGATCAGGTGTGCTTAGCCAATAAGGAGCTTCAATATTGAATGGAAAACATGTTGGACACCGGCCCTCGAGGCCTGGATTCTGACACCCCTGCTTTATTGTATGTTTGTGTGACTCAATAAAACATGTTTGACTCAGGTGTGTTCTGCTGCAGGTGTGGCGTTCTGTGGGCTGGCGTGTTATCGCCCTCTCCTTTTCCCTGTACGGCCTCCTGTACCTTTACGAGAGGCTCACCTGGACGGACGCCAGCAGGGAGCGCGCTCTGAAGCAGCAGTTTGTGCAGCACGCAGCTCACAGTTTGGGAGCTGTCATACCCGTCACAAGCTCCGCCTGCAGCCAGCAGGTGTACAAGTAAGCCCCGCCCTCCTTGGGGTCTGACTGAGCATGGACCGTCGCCATGACAGTTTGTTCTCCTTATAAGGGAGCTGACCTCAACGTTCATTCGTCTGAGTCAGAGAGTTAACCTGAATGAGGCCGAGCTGGAAGGAAGCATCCGGCAGCTGAGCTCCACCATCCAGAGGCTGGAGAGCATCCAGAGGAAGTCAAAAGCCTTCAGGTAAAAGCTCCGCCCACTGCGCTTGGCTCACACATCAGAATGTATTGATTAAAAGAAACAGATGAGTTTTCGTGTTTCTTGTGTCTGCAGGAACAGAGCGACAGAGTTAGAGGCTCAGCTGGACGCCTTTTCTGTCCAGTACCTGCAGACGGACTAGAGGAAGAACCAGAACCACTTTGTCCAGGTTCCACTTCCTGCTGGTCCACAGACTGGCTCATGGAGTGAAACCAAACCACTGCCAAAACAACAACATTCATCTGCCAGTTCCAAATTCAAACTGAACTGCCTCGTAGGACAGCTCTTTAAGAAAACAAACAAGCCTAACCATTTTGACCATAACGGACAATGACAATGATTTCTCCCCCCCAAAGGCCTGGATGTCACCAACACCTAGAAGTGCTCTGCCTTGTTAATTTCTAAAGATTTGCTCAAGCAAATTTACCTCATGAAAAAAATAGAAAAGTGGAAAATGCTGCACTGTTTCTAAAAAGAGAAAATGAAGGGACAGTAAAAGCTTACTGTATTTTCCGGACTATGAGTCGCCCTTTTTTTCATAGTTTGGCAAGGGGTGCGACTTATATTCCGCAGCGACTTATATTAGAAATAAATTAATATTAATACATTGTTAACCCTCCTGTTATGTTCATTTGTGAGGAACAGAGATGATGTTCCTGGGTCAATTTGATGTATGAAGTATGTTAAGTGTTAAGAGTATGTTAAGTGACTCAGAGAATCAGCAAACTTTTTTTTACAATAAGATATTGAAGGCTAAAAACACAATATTCTATTTTCCAATGGTTTCATAAATTCAGAAATGCAATAAAAATGACTACATTCTACAAATACAGGATGAAAACAGAGTATTAGTTTTTCAATGATGCTTCATGAAAGGAATAAATAAATAAGTTTGAGAAAGAATTACTGTGAAATTATGAGATAAACAGTCTGCTATGATTGTGTCATATGAGGTTGTGCAAGTTATTAGTTCTTGGTCTCAGATTCTGTCAAATAAATTTCCCGTCAAAATGCGACTTATAGTCCAAGTGCGACTTATCTGTGTTTTTTTCTACTTTATAATGCAACAAGACGTGTTCTGTTACTGTTTCTGTTCATGTTACTGTATTAGTTTGAGATTTTTGCACTTCAAACTGGACATTTATGGAGTTTCTGAACTAGGAATAAAATATTTAGGATTTTTTTTCTGATCACCGCATTAATCTGAGGATACAAAGAGTGTAGCATTATGGGTACTTTGATTAAAGCAGCATTTCAAGTTTTCTGTTAGCTGTGATCACTCCACTGAGGACTAGCAGGCTGAACCCTACCAAACGGCACAACAGCACAATTTACTGTTGGAAAAAATGTATCTGAGGAATCAAGATGTGAAAAAATGTAAAAACTACATACTGAATTCCTCCCGCTCTGCAGATACTATGTCCTAGAAAATGACATAGGTTTTTTGATTTTGGTTAAAAATGGCATAATAATTAAGATGTTAGCTCAGATGAGGAAAAGACATGGATCCAGTCGTCTACAAGTGGATCCATCAGAATGGATCAGGGGTCTTGTGGCTCGCTGAATGTACAGGTTAGACAAGTCTTGCCTGCCCCATGCTTTACAGCGCACGGCGTCTGGATCTCACTGCACCGCAAACGTGGACTGAAGCGCTCACTGCGCCCTCTTTCACGGCCGCGGGGTCCCCGCGGACCAGCACTGCTCTCAGTCTGCTTCGACCACCCATGTATATGTTCAACTTTACCTGAACTAAATCAACTTAATGAACTAAAGTGAAGTCAGTCCCAGTTGTTCCCCTCCACAGAAACACCTTATGAAACCCATTGGTGATGGATCTGCAAAGGTCACATGACAACTTCAGTGATACTAGTATTTAAAAATCATCTTAGATTTTTATATAAAATATTTTGATATAAAAAGTTTCATCTTTGTTCATGTCTTATGTGAAAACTCCTTTTTCCTAACCATAATTAGTTTCAAATTAGAAATTTGGAAGACAACATTGTTTTATGACTGGATGGAGCAGACCGGAAGTCTGTAAGGGGACTCTCAATAAAACACTGTTTCAATTTTGCTTCACATCAGACAACCACACAGCGGCCTAACTGCAAACCAAAGACTGATTCTCATGGGTGGAATTAGTGAGACTCTGATGCAGGACGTAAAAGCTGGAACACCCCAGAACAAGTCTCATCTTAACAACTGAAAACCAGGACTGAACTATTTCATAAAATATGATCCAATTTGGATTTTTTTTTTAATTAAGAAAGACATTTATTTTGGGATTATTTTTGTTGGATTAAAGAAACCAAATCTTAAAGCATGAGCAGAGCATAGTTATTTCTCACCTGCTTTAGTCTCAATTGCTTTCTTCTTCGTGGGAAATCTCAAAGTGGGTTGAGGGACTGTTTGCTTTGAGTTTTGTGGTCTTACAAGAGATTAGCAGATTGCTTCTCTCCTCCTGCTTCAGCAGAAGCTGATGAGGCTCCATCTTTGTGGTCTTTGTTTTAGTATTAACATTTCTAACATATTTTAATGATAACATTTTTTTATTCCTCATATCATTTACACATTTACTATAACCATTATTAAACAAATATCAATGAAGAAGTAACTAAAAACATTTAAAACAGCTATAAAAACCAAAACAATATTTAAAAAACTAAATCAAAACATGAAACAATCTCTAAACTGGCCAAACTATTTTAACAACACATAAAATCTAGAGAATTAGACGTAGAGGGTTTTCTTTTGGCCTTTGCTCTTATCCAGAGTCCTTCTTTTAGGCAGCTTTACTTGCTGAATTCTTGTTCTTTTTGGATTTTGTCAGGCCCAGAAAATATATTGCACTTTTCCAGAATGATGGAGACTTTCTCTTGGCTCCTGGAAGTTCTTCAGAGTCCTCTTTGATGACCTGAAGACCTCCATCTTCCAAGTGCTGGCTGGTCTCCTGGACTGGGTGGGCGTCCTGAGTGTCCTCTGTGGTCTGGATCACAGTGACCACAGGGACTGGAGGCTGTTGCTGGACACATTTTTCTTCCAGCAGCTGATGGATTTGGTTCTCTTTGTCTTGAAGCTGAACTTTCAGACTCTGCAGCTCTGCCTGAAACTTCAGCTCTGTTTTGCAGGTCGCAATGGTCATGGTGGCGATCTGTTGGGCCGTGGTTTGGAGTGAAATGTTCTGCTCCGCTTTGAGGCTGTTGATGATCTGCTGCTTCATCAAAAGTTCTTG
The DNA here is from genome assembly GCF_053564925.1 of Oryzias latipes. Classification (NCBI taxonomy): domain Eukaryota; kingdom Metazoa; phylum Chordata; class Actinopteri; order Beloniformes; family Adrianichthyidae; genus Oryzias; species Oryzias latipes. Next base: position 15,236,350 of record NC_136253.1, on the reverse strand, counting down.
TGAGAAAACAGAATTCTCATGTTCCAGCTCTTGACGCAGGACTTCAACTTCCTTTCTGGTGGTTGACATATGAGCTTTATGGTCTGCCTTCAGATCTTCAATCTCTTCCCTCAGGAGAGTCTCAGTTCTGGATTGTTGACTTTTGGAATCCAGCTGCTCTCTAAGACTTTCCTAAGACTAAGACTTTTTTCTCTGCTTGATGTCGCTTCTAACTTGGTTAGAGATTTTGGCGGCGCTCAAGACGTCTGAATGGGCGTATTTTGATGCCTCTCCAGTTCCTGCTTGATCTCTTTTCCATCATTAATGAATTTCTCTTTGAGTTGTTTTTGTTTGGCCATTTGTAGCTTTGTTTCCTCCAATTCTTGATGTAACTGGGCAATCAAATAATCTGCATGGAAGTGACATTCTGCATGTCTGGGCAGAACCTGGGTCCCACAGTAACCCTGGTGGGGGTTGATAGACGATGGTTTTTTCAAACTGAAGATTTCTTCAGCAGCAGCAGTTCCTCTGATAAACTCTCTCAGAGACTGAACGGAAGACATTGCAACTTTATTCAGCAGAGGCAACACTTTAGGCTCACACACTAAACTGATAAAGCTTCTGGTGTTCAGCTGTGCCATGAAGTTAGCTTCAGGTTTTTAATTAAAAACCCTTTTCTGTACCACACCATTAACAAATTACTGCTCCTCATTAAAAAAATGTCACACAAAAATCAATTTACATTAAAAATGAACATGATCTTTATTATTTTTTCCTAAACTGACACTTTCTAACTTTTACCATGAAACTAACCTCACATGCATCTGTGACACTATGCTCAACCTTCCCCAGTGTGCACGGTGAGAACATTTCCATAACAGCTATGCCTGACAGGCAACATTTCAAGAGAAAGACTTGTTCATCCAGAAGCTTCTGTGACAGATCCACAGACTGTTTCAGTTTCAGAGTTGGTGGTAGCCTGCAAAAACATGAAATGGAGACTTGGTTCAGACAAAATCAACAGATCTTTGTGCAGAAACATTTTTTAAGCAATCTGCAACAATGAGCAATAATGTATCTTCTTTTCAAGTACATTGTTTGTGTTTGAAGGCTGTTTTTGAGTTCATCATGAGAGGCTGGATTACTGTAACTCCTTGTTAGCAGCGTGTCCTAAGAGTTCCTTAAGAAGTCTCCAGCTTGTTCAGAACGCAGCTGCTAGATTGTTAGCTGGAACCAGCAGAAGAGATCACATCACTCCTGTGTTAGTTTCGCTCCATTGGCTCCCAGTTGATTCTAGAATTAAGTTCAAGATCCTCCTGTTAACCTATAAGGCCTTACATGGAATGGCCCCGTCCTATATTAAGGACCTCATAGTCCCTTACCAACCAATCAGAACACTTCGCTCGCAAAATGCAGGACTGCTTGTGGTTCCTAGAATTAGTAAAAGTACGGTTGGAGGTAGAGCGTTTAGCCACCAAGCCCCTGTTTTATGGAATAAACTCCCAGCTCATGTAAGAGAGGCCGACTCAGTTTCTACATTCAAAGCTAGACTGAAAACATTCCTCTTTGGACAGGCTTATTGTTAGACTAGTTAGTATTCAGAGATTATTTAACTTAATGTTAGTTTATTTAAATTAAACTTAATAATAACTATTTCTTTTAAAAGGCTGCTAGAAGTTGAAGCTGGGGTAACTATGGTACACTGGGGTTCTGTCCTCTTTCCTTTTTTACTTCTACCCTTCCTCTCCTCTATTCTTGATCATAATTTATCATTTAGTTCTCCATGCCTCTGTTTGGTGCAGTGCGATTCATGTATTGTCCCTCTTTCCCTCTCCCCTCCTGGGGAGTGGAAGTGCTTCCAGACTCCAGTTGGCTCATCCGTGCTCCAGTTCCTGACCGTTTACCTCGCCTTTGCTCGCCCTCCTACACCTGGCTGTGGATCCTGCCTCTGGCTCATCTCTGGCTCGTCTCTGCTCTGTACCTGACCGAGTACCTCGTCTCTGCTCCTGCTCCTACACCTGGCTGTGGTTCCTGTCTCCGGCTCGACTCGCGCCTTTGACTGTCCCGATAACCACGGCTGGATGAAGCTCGTCTGCTGGACTTTTATATATGTAGTTGTAGATTTAGATAAGTTAATTCTTCTCTAAGATTTCTGGTAAATCGCCTGTCCGTCCTGGGGGAGGATCCCTCCTTCATGTGGGCACCCCTGAGGTTTCTTCGTTTTTTCCGGAATCCGGTTTTTTTGGGAGTTTTTCCTTACCGCGAAGGGGGGTCTAAGGGCAGGGATGCCAGTATAGCTTAGTCAGTTTGTTAGTTCATTTTAGTATTTTTCTATTGAACTCTTTGTATTCGTGATCCTTTTGATTTCATGTTTTACTTCGAAGCCCATCGAGACGACTGTTGTTGTGATTTTGGGCTATACAAATAAAATTGAATTGAAATAAATTGAATGAGAAAGTGCCCCAAGAGGACCTGGCTGCAGACATCAATGTCCAGAACCAGAAGTCCTCAATTAGACATCCTCCAACGGAACTGGACGTGCCCCCATGATACTTGAAAAACCCTGGAACCCAAGCAATTACGGTCTTTCCAGTTAGGGTTATGGTAAATTGTATCATTTCTGCTTCCGGCTGATGATGTCAGAGGTCCTCTTGTCTGCAGCCGGGTTCCTCTCAATTAGCTTGCATTTTCTCTAAATATAGGACTTTTTTCTTTTTTTGCTGTGAGTAATCCCTCAAGACCAAGCCTTAGGCCTACTTTTACACCCAACTATGGTGCATATCCAGTTAAATTCAACTAAAAGTTGAGTTGAGTCGAGTTGATAAAGTGGATAATATTTGGTGTTTTCCTCCAAATCTGCCTTTTTTTTTATATCCAATGAGCTAATATGAGGTTCATTTAAAAAAAATTTTTGGATCAGATGCAGCTGTGACACTACATCATTGGTCCACCCACAGCACCATCTGATTGGTTACACAGGCAGTTCTGGATTGTTGACTTCTGGAATCTGGATTGTTGACTTCTAGCAAGAAGCAGCCAAAATTAAAAACTGTATGATTGAGGGCAGGGAAATTGGATGTGGATTCCTCACACATGGTGGAGCAGATAAATGATCAGCTTATAGAAGCTATGGAGAGCAGCGGCCTCATCAGCTGGAGGTAACATCACGCAGTTGCTGCAGATTTGTCTGCTGCACATACACTATGCCAATCTCCACATCCCAAAGGTGCTTCATTGGAATGAAATTTGGTGACTGTGCAGGCCATTTGAATCTGGTAAACTCATTATCAATCTCAAGAAACCAGTCTGAGATGATTGCATCTTTATGAAATAGAATGTTATCCTGCTGGAAGTAGCCATCAGAAGATGGTACTGTGGTCATAAAGGGATGGACATGATCAGCAACAATACTCAGGTAGGCTGTTGCCTTTCTAGCTTGAACCAGTCTGGCCATTCTCCTCTGACTTCGACAAGGTATTTCGGCCAACATTGGCTGTTCTTGGGACTGTTCTCTGTAAACTCTAAAGATGATTGTGGGTGAAAGTCCCAGTAGATCAGCACTTTTTGAAAAACTCAGACAGGCCCATCTGGTACTAACAACATTGACACTTTTAAAGTCACTTCAATCACCTTTCTTCTCGAATCTGATGGGACTGTGTTTCTGATGATACAGATCAGACAGACGGGCGGGCGGGCGGACGGACAGAAACTCTCGAGCCTCTGTCTGCATTTTAAAAGCAAGCGTCTTCCTCTCGTAGGTCACCAGTAACTTTGATGGGTGAATCACTCTGTGCTTTATCCCCAATCAGCGCAGATCCTCCCAAACCGAGTCGAACTGTTTCTGAAGCTGGTGCACTCCCGCCGCTAGGTCCAGGTAGAGTCGGATCCGCTGCTCCTTATAGCGAAGATCCTTTTTGGCCCGTGCCGCAGAGACAACAGCCAGCTTATCCTTATAGTTGAGGTATCTCATGATTAGAGCGAGAGGTGGAGTGTTGCCGTCTCTCCGTGGTCCGATTCGATGCGCTCTTTCTATGATCAGCGGAGTCTGAAGCTTTTTGGTGCCGAGCGCCTCTTGAAGCCACTTTTCCAAGAACAGGCACAGGTCCTGCCCTTCAGCTCCTTCTGGCAAGTTGACAAGTCTTAAATTGTTCCGCCTTGATCTTGACTCCAAATCTAAGACTTTGTCCTCCAGAGCTTTTCCTTTTGTTTCCAGTGCGCTAATCTTGGCCTGCAAAGCTTCGTGTTGGAAATGCGCACCTCCGTTTGTGTCACACGTTCAGTGCAATCATTTAGTTCCCTTTTCATGTCTTCGACTGCCATTAAAAGTTTGTCAAACCTTGTAGAGAAGTCTGTCTTCATGGAGGTTACAACAAACAATATTTTATCCCCCTTGCTGCTTTCCTCTTCACCCGTCTCCCCCATTTGGTCAGTGGTAGCGTTAGCCTTCTGCGCTTCCCCTCGAAGACGAAACTTGGTTAACTTGGGTTGTTAAGATTTTTCAGTTTTTTCTTGTCCAGTTTTAGCTGTTTTAGGCATTATTCCTTCCTTCCACTTGTATTTTCATTTTGGATAGCAGCAAATAAAGTTCTTCTTTCAGTATAGCACGAGCTGCAGAGCGGCAAAAACCACAACTTTTCACATTCCGCCATAACAGAGAAGTGACAGAAATGTTTCTGCTGTAAACATGAACTCTGTCATTTCTGGAGTTCTAGGAAAACTGCCTCAGTTCTTCCTTCATATTATTCCCACTTTTCTTCATCAGATTTAACTCAAGCTCTGGAATGAATACAAAAGAATCAGGATGTTTTTATTGTCAAATGATCAGAAACAACTTTTCTCTGAAGAACAAAGAAATGAAAACACCAACGTTCAATCATAAAATGTCAAATAAAGCAAAAAGACAGAAAACAAAGTTGTAAATGTTCTTCTTTCTACAAACAATCTTCTCCTTCAGTTTCTTCTCGTCGTTTCTGAATAGAACAAACAGAGAAAGTCTTTGATTGTGACGTCACTGATTCCATTTGTGTTGCAGCTTCCTTCAGTTCACATGACAACAACACAAAAACATGAACAAAACATTTGTGTGAAATTTGAATTCAAACAGTAAAATCCCAAAGATCAAAGAAACAAGAAAGCAGATTTTACTTCAAAACTTTTTAGATTCATGTTCAAAAATGTCTCAAATCCACATTTTCATTTCTCTCTTTATTTCTGACTACAAACATTACTCCACAGAATATTAACAGTTAAAACGTTTAGTTCAAAATGATCCAAAGCAGAGAAATCACTAAACACAAACATCTCACTTCTTTCAGGAACTTCAGGAACTATTTGAGTTTACAGAACTCTGCTGTGCTTCCAATAAAACCCAACCTCAGTCCTGCATGGAGCGGCTGAGTGAATGTGGTCTGGACTCTGTGGAGGAGAGTCATGCTTTCAGAGACGCTGTAGAAAGACAGAACACCTGCTCTGTGATTCAGGTACACTCCTACTCTGGAGGAACCAGGAGCTGAGATGGAGGTTTTTGTGCTGTTCCGGTAAAATAAGAAAATATTTCGAGAACAAAATAATGTCCAGGATTTGTCATTACGAACAAATGAACTTTCATTTCCAGATCTCCTGATGTTCTTGTATGCGACTGCTACATCGACCTCTGTTCCTCTCCACTCCACCTCCCAGTAACAACGTCCAGTCAGACTCTCTCTACTCAGAACCTGAAATCGATCAGTGAATCTGTCTGGATGATCGGAATAAGACTGAGATTTTTCCATCCTTGTCACCTTTCTGTTCTCCTCTGACAGTAACAGTTCTCTGTATGCTGTGTTTGGATCCAGTGTGATTTCACATGAATATTTGAAGAAGTCAGCTCTGCTCTTTGGTTCTGGTTCTGGTACTGACAGTAAAACGTCCACATAATTGACTGTCAGTGAGATGTTTGTCCATTCCTCTCTCAAAATGTCCTGCAGTTTGTCTCTGAGCTCTGACACAACTGCTGTCACATCCTCAAAGTATCTCAGAGGACGGACATTGATGCTGGATGAGTGTGTGGACTCACTGAGTGGTGGCAGTGAGGGGTAGTTGAGCAGAAACTGGCTGTGATCCTCTGTGAGTGAGAGCTGCTTCAGCTCAGCGTCTCTCCTCTTCAGCTCAGTAATCTCCTGCTCCAGCTCCTCCTGAAGATCTTTGACTCGACTCACTTCAGTTTGCTGCTGGGATCTGATCTGCTGCTTTACATCACAGCTTCTTTTCTGGAGGAGACGGATCATCTCAGTGAAGATCTTCTCACTGTCCTTCACTGTTTGATCAGCAGAGTGATTGATGGCCTCCACCTCCTGTTGAAGCAGCTTCACCTCCTTCTCTCTGTCCTGGATTCTCTGCTGGATTTGTTGTTGACTCTCCTCCAGCTCTCTCTGCCTCTCAGTCCTTTCTGCTGCAGCTGAGACTGTGTCGTGGCCTCTATGTTCATCTACAGAGCAGAGATAACAGATACACTTCTGATCAGTGCGACAGAACATCTTCATCACCTCATCATGACGGGAGCAGATGTTCTCCTGCAGGTTCTTGGAGGGTTCCACCAGCTTGTGTTTCTTGAATGCAGCTGCATCCAAATGAGGCTGAAGGTGTTTCTCACAGTAAGAGGCCAGACAGATCAAACAGGACTTGATGGCTTTCAGTTTTCTTCCAGTACAGACATCACAGACCACATCTTCAGGTCCAGCATTGCAGAGATCAGCAGGAGAAGCTTGGAGTCCAGTCTTCTTCAGCTGATCCACTAAAGCAGCAAACATGAAGTTTTTCACCAGAACAGGGCTCGGTATGAAGGTCTTCCTGCACTGAGGACAGCTGTGGATTTTCTTCTCTTCATCCCAGAATCCTTGAATACACTTCATGCAGTAGCTGTGTCCACAGGGAATAGTCACCGGATCCTTCAGCAGATCCAGACAGATGGAACAGCAGAAGGTTTCTTGATCCAGATCAACTCCTTTCTGCGCCATTTCTCTTCTCAGACACAAAGACTGTGAGAGTTTCACTTCCTCATAAACCAGTTTGACTCTGATCAGGTGTTTTCACTGGGAGTTCAGCCAATCAGCTTCTTTCTTCTCTTCCTGTTGGTTACGCCCATCATGACAGACGAGGAGCTGCAGATCAGGAAGAGGAGAACTTTAGAGAATGTGGCTGTTAAACCTTTCAGAAAGAGAAAAAGAAGACATCAAAAGTCTTCTCCTTCAGCAGATCCAGACAGATGGAACAGCAGAAGGTTTCTTGATCCAGATCATTCATGGTCATTTTGCTTAAGAGTTCCAGTTGAAGAAGCTGCAGTTCTTTTTTGCAGTGAATGTTTGCTCACAGCTTGTTTCCCTTCAAGACTAAAGTTTTTCATGGTTATCACATATATTTTGTTTTGGCAACAACAGTATGAAGTTGTTTGGAATGAATTTGGAAATCAACATCATCATACTTTGTTAAATGTAAGAATCAATAATATAGTTAGAGAAAAATGCTGTTTTTTTTTTCCATTTCAATGATTCATCCATTAAAAACTACATATAATGGATACAAATCATAATTGTAACATTAACGTAAATATAATTCAGTGTCATGTTTTTCTGCTTTGCTGCTCCAAATGGGTTTGATCAGAGAAAAATAGATAGATAGGGTCTTTGATAATCCCTGAAGAAATTTTAAAACAGCCGTCTGCTGACAATCATTAATCGATTAAATAATTTAAGAATCATTGGGTTAAATGAATTAAAAGCTATTGTTTCTTAGATGCTCGGCCAGAGAGTTGTATTACCTGATGGCACGAGGAACAAAAGATTTCTTCAGTCTGTCTGTGGAGCAGCAATGGGACAGCAGTCTATTGCAGAATGTACTCCTGCTGGTGAAGGCCTTGTGTAGAGGATGTGAGGGATTCATCTTGATGGCCATGAATCTGGTCAGAGTGTTCTGCTTTGCCCCCTCCTTCACAAGATCCAGCTTCAGACCCACCACAAAGCTCACCCTCTTGATGATCTTATTGAGCCTGCAGATGTTCTTCTTGCTGGTATTGCACCAGCACACAGCAGCATAGAGGAGAGCACTCTCCACCACTGACTGATAAAACATATGCAGCAATTTTGTGCAGATGTTAAAGGAGAGCAGCCTCTGGAAATACAGCCTGGACTGGCTCTTCTTGCAAAGCTGGTCCGTGTTGGTAGTCCAGTCCAGCTTGCAGTCCAACACAACCCCCAAGTACTAGTAGATCTGTACCATCTCCGTTTTTTTTATTTAACCTTTTTTTTTTAACCAGGAATGTCCCATTGAGATTAAAACCCTCTTTTCCAAGGGAGTCTCGGCCAAGAGGCAGCACATTTCAATACAAAAAATACATAAAAACAAACATTATTAAAACCACATACATCATAAAAAGCAGTGCACATTATTGTTTCAGTCAATCCATGTTCCACGTTTTCCATGTTTTCTCCCTCTATGTACACGCACTGAGGTGTTCGGACTTCTGAAGTCCAGAACCATCTCCTTGGTCTTCTGGATGTTCAGCCGCAGCTGGTTTTCCCTGCACCAGGCCACAAAGTCCTCCACCAGCCGCCCGTACTCCCTCTCCTCTTCCCATTTGACGTAGGCCACAATAGCTGCATCGTCCGAGAACTTCTGCATGTGGCAGGTTGCTGTGTCATAGTGGAAGTCAGACGAATACAGCGTGAAGAGTAGAGGAGGCAGGACTGTCTCCTGCGGTGCCCTTACACTGCAGCTGAGGGTACTGGAGACAGATCCCCCCATGAGTTTCTCCTCCAGCAGGTGAGTATCTATTGTGTTAAAGGCTCAGGAGAAATTTAAAAAAAGCATTCTCACAGTGCCACCTCCTTCATCCAGGTGTGCATAGGTACAGTGTAACAAGAAGAGGATTGCGTCCTCCACCCCCACTCTCTCCCTGTATGCAAACTGCAGTGGATCTTAGACATGCTGCACTTGTGGCTTCAGCTGCAGCAGAACTTACGTCTTAACCCCTTGTGATGACCCCACCCTTGCATTGACGTGTTCTCCCTACCATGACAAAGGTGGATAAAGGTGGAAAGATTTCATGTAATCCATGGACACCAGTGAAGATCACAAATCATTGAAGAAAAAAGGCTTAGCGCACTGTCTAGTGGGTCTAGATGACCCAACTCCCAATGTTAACATGCCTAAGATAGCACAAGGGTTAAAAGTCTTCATCACATGTGAGGTCACTGCTACAGGCTGATAGTCCTTGTTTTCTTTAGGATGCCTGACTTTGGGGAGAGGAACAATACATGAGGCCTTCCACAGGATGGAACATGTCCCAAGTCCAGGCTTAGGTTGAAAAGATACAGAAGAGGAGACCCAAACTCATTTGCACAAGTTTTCAACAGCCTCCTGAACTTTATGATAATTTTCTTATTTTCATTAAGGCAAAAATAAAAAAAAGTTCCCCTGATTCTATTCTTGTTTTTATTTTTACCCTCTCTGGTTAATGCGGGACAGCAGGCCTTCAAACTCGGTCAGAGAGAGAACATATTTGGGACTTTAAGTTTAATTTTAAACATGTGCGGCCAACAACAAAATCCAGCTTTGGACGCTCTTAAAATGCAAGTGGGGCAGCGCATCAATGTGCTACCTTCTCTTCTCCCACGCCTGAAATTGTGCACGCTGGACGGGGCAGATCATGGAGCTTGTTCAATGCACACGTGCTACTGGACCGCTGTGACATCACAACAGCTCATTGATTCAAACCGAGCGTCTTTGCAACAGTTTGACTGATTAAGGAGAAATACTCAGAAATGCAAAAATTAAATTATTTTTTTATTACATTTGTTCTCTTTCATAAGAAAAATGCTGCAAGTACATATCAAAAACTGAAAAAACAGGATTTTTTTGCATGGGGAATTGAATCCATTGCAGATTGATCTAAACTAGAGCTGAGAACTCTGAGCATGTCGTTACTATATGAATTGCAAACAAATATCAGTCGTTCAACGTTACAGAGATGCTTCTGTTTATTATTTGTTATGAGCTTTTCTCTTGAATAGAGCATGCTTAAAGCATTGACTAAAGTTAAACAGAGTTTGTGAAACTTTGACACAATTATTTTTACTTTCACTACAAGCGATACTGGCCACAAATGTTGGTTATCAACCACTTTGAGTGCAACCCTGAAAAAAAGCCCAGTATTTGATCACTATGATCCAGAAAACAAAACCCTACAACTTTGATATTAGGTCATCTTTTTTGGAGCTGAATTCTGCAGTAATCACATTACTCAGTGTCTTTGGTTGTTTTTGAGATTAAACTTGTTTTTTTCAGCCTTTAAGAATTTTTGGTTCAGGTTTTTCTGCAGACGTTTTTTCCTCAGTCACAGAAGTATAAATACTAGAAGGAAAAGGTCACTGATGATTCAAGTGGTTGTTGACAGATCTCTGGAACCTGATTGGCTCAATAAAATGAATCAAAACTAGGTGTGGGGTCCTTTGTGGTACATGTCTCCTACTTTACAACAGTCTTTGCCTCTTTGCTAAAGGTTTAGATGCTCTTCTGGATTTATTTCTTGATGCCATCACCTGAGACTGTAGAATTTGAGAGGGGCGGGACATCAGGGGTGACTTGGGTACAAAGGTTACCCAGCTGTTCCCGGTAAGTGGTGCTTTTTCCAACGGTCTAGAAATGGGCGGGGGCTCCTGAGCCACCCTGACTGTGTTTCGGCCATACAGCCTCCTCTCGTACTGCAGTAGCTGCTCCCAAAAGCCAGAGTTCAGTCGGACAAAGGGCCGGCTCTCCTGGACCCAGTGGTGAGCCTGGCGCAGTGTTACACCGCGGTGACGCATCAAATACGCCATGACCAGCGCTGGCGAGCGGCTCATCCCTGCAGCGCAGTGCACAAGGGTGCCTCCGTCACGGTTACCATGGATACGGTCAGCCACCCGGTCGAAGTGGTCACTGAGCCGGGCAGAGGGCAGGTCGCACACAGGGACACGCAAACACTCCACACCGGGGTAGGCGGGGCAGGCGTGGTTTAGTGTGGCGTTGACAATCAGGGTGATGCCTTTCTGTGACACCAGCGCCGCATTAAGTGGAGCGTCGGCACCACTCAGGAACAGGGTGGACGTGACCTGAGACAGCAACATCTGCACTAATGAAGACCCCACAGCTGGCTTCAGGTCTACCTGTTGAATAAAAACAAGTGGCAGAAAAGTTAAAGACAAGAACAGACCTCTGAATATCACACAAAGCCTCCATCCAGCTTCTGAACTGGCTTGGTTTGGTTCAGGGTTACAGGGCTGCTGGATCCGCAAAGGTGGGGTTTGCCCTGAACAGGTAACCAGTCCTTCGTAGAGCCACACAGAGACGTACAATCACACCCACTCATTTCCACATCTAAGGGGCAATTTAGAGACACCAATTAGCCTTTGAAGGATGTTTTTGGACTGTGGGATAAAGCCAGGGTTCCTGGAGAAAACCCATACATGTACAGGGAGAACATGCAAACTCCACACAGTAAGAAACGAGCCAGGATTCCAACCAGAGCCTTCTCACTGTGAAGCGAGAGTGCTGCACTGCACCGCCGTGCAGGCCAGTGATAGAACCAAAATCCGAAAATTTAACATGTTCAAAAAAGATCTAAACTTCTCAAACCTTTTACTCCAATTTAATGTGGAGATAGGTTTTGGTATTTGACTTAGAAGAAAACCAACAGTGTAGCTCAGCTGTAAGACCCAACAATAGTAAGCTGATAGGCCAGTTTAGCACAAAAAGGTATGGTTAGACACACACTAAGGAAAAATAGAAGCTTAAGTTAACATTACCTTTAACTGCAGGGAGTTTTCTTTTCCCACACCATGACACTCCCTCCTTTCAGTGAAGATTCTGAGCACAGAAACTGTTTCACGTTCATCTGAAGGAGACTTTCAAACCCAGACCTCCGTCATTCATTCTCTGATCTTCTGGGTCGGCACATGTCACACAGGCTTGTGTTTCTTCTGGTTCCACTTGGGAACTTTAAAGTTCTGTGGGTCTCTAGCAGAGCAGAACACGCCTCTCCTTTAGTTTCATTCATGAAGATTTTTCAGCGGCTGAATGTTCTCTTAGGTCCGGTCAGCAGACAGAACCCACCAGAGTTAAACCGTGAAGGAGCTACCTGCTACTGCTGCCTCCTCTGCTCTCTGAATCTGAAACCCAGTCACCCTACATGGCTGTGAGTCTCTCTGGCCAATCACTGCAGGGGTTAATTTGAGAACTTGGAGTTAGAACTAAACAGGGAGAAGCTGCTTTTAGCTTCTCACGGCTTCAATGAACAGATGTGCTCCAAGTCTTTCTGCATTCCAGTCTGACCCTAAACTGCTGCTCTCTTCTGGTTCCTTTCTTTAAAATGATGAACTCTTGTTGTTTCTTGTTTTTTTTTATCCTTTCAAAGCTTTTTGGATCTTTGGTATTTTGAGTGGCATCTGTGTGTAAAGACTAATATGCAAATAAAGCTGCTCTGCTTATATTTTGCTGTTGCTCCAGTCCTGAGGTTCCCCTCGTTTCCACAATAAAATCACAAATAATTCAGCATCACTGTCAAAAAAATAAAAAATTAAATTGTCATAGGCTGGTCCGGGAAATTTGTTCCAAACTTCTTTCAGCTGTTTTAAACATTCTGTATCAAAACGGCCAGGTTCTTTGGGTGAGTCCTGCATCTACCGCTGGTTTGCTCACTGTTATGCTTTGAGAAATAATAACTAAAAGTTGATGGAAAAGAATTCAACCCTTAAGTCCATTGTGTTATTAAAAAGGGAAGAGTTTCAGATGTTCAACAGGAAAAAGGAACCAGACTTTTAACAATTTAGCAGGATTTGGGCTCCTTTACTTGAACTTTTAAAACATTTCCTTCTGGTTATGTATTAATCAAGCCTAAAGAATTGACTTAGAATGGTACGTTTAATATAAGCAAATAAATCAGTCGTTTTGTTTTTTCCATTCAAATGTTCCCCTCAGGTTTTTCCTTAACTGCAGTCTTCCAAGTCTGCAGCTAAGGAGAAACCTGTTTGTCACATGTGGGTAGGACTCAAACAGTGCAGCAATAACACAGCTCAGTCATTTATTAAACTAATCTGTGAAAAAAAAAATTTTTTTGGTCTTTTTGCAATATTTCCCAGAAAATACATGACTGTGGTTTCCGCACGGAGATAACTAAAATCACTTTTTGAATAAGAAATGTTTATTTAATTTAAACCATAAAATGTGTTTTTGAATTCATTAGCTTCTCTTTTTTTAAACTAAGAGTAAAAACTATTTTCAAGCATAAAAATGAAATTAATTTACTGTTTAATATTATTAAACAGTTTTTACAAATCGGTAAATGTCTGTTGTAAAGTTTTATCTTCTCTATAATTTATGATTTGCAGTTTTGCATTGGTTAATTTATTCATTCATTCATATTGACAGGTGTCTTTTAACATTTCCCTTTTCCTTCCCTCAACCGTTACCCAGTAACTGTGGAATGGAAGCAAACTTCAGCTTTTTAGTGTTTGCATTCTTACGTGCATGCTTTTGCTACATCTTAGACTTTGTGTGTTTAATGCTGATGTAAATCCTCTCAGTCACCACGATTTATTTTATAAATTAGTGTTTTGTCAGTGCTGTAATGTCACTTCTCGCCTACAGAGGGCAGCAGAAGAATGGGGGTTTAAACCAGCACCGGAAGTCCCTCTGACCTGAAGCGGAAGTTTCTTTGACTTGTAGCAGAAGTCTTGTAAACCTGTAGAGTGATGGCGGAACTGAACCGACAACTCCAGGAATACTTGGCTCAGTCCAAAGGCGGCGGGACCAGAACTATCTCGCAGTCTAGCTCCAGCACTGCAGTGGATCTGGGAGACCCAGAGCCGGTTTCTGGGAGCTGGTTCGGGCGTTGGTCCAGTCCGTGGGCCGGAGGACAACCGTCTTCTGGAGGAAACAGCGGTTTCTCCTGGCCCTGGTCGGCCGAGCCGGACCCCTGCCTGCCGGGACTGAGCCGCCGGCAGCGGCTCGTTGCTTTTGGCGTGTGCGTGTCATTCTCATCGCTCTGCTTCGGCCTGTCCGCTCTGTACGCCCCGCTGCTGCTGCTCTACGCCCGGAAGTTCGCGTTGCTCTGGTCGCTCGGATCCCTGTTTGCCATCGCTGCCGCCGCGGTCCTGCGGGGGCCCAGCAAGTTGGCCGCCGGACTGCCCACCTCTCCAGGAGCGGCGGTGTACCTGTGCGCCCTCGGGGGGACCCTTTACGCGGCGCTGAGCCTTCACAGCACCGTGCTGACGGCGCTTGGAGCCGCGCTGCAGGTCGCAGTCATCGGTGGGTTCGTGGTGTCGCTGATACCCGGAGGGAGCGCTGGGATGAGGCTGGTTGGCGGCATGGCGGCCTCCGCCATCAAAAGGACCGTGACAGGAAAAACCTTACCGATCTGAAGCAGTCAGTGAACCGACTGATCACCTATATGACTAAAATGAACCCTGCGCGCGGACTGTCAGGCGCAGACGTTTGTGCTAAAGGAGCGTCACTTCATGGATCGGTGCACGAGCAGGTCCAGTGGTTTAGTTGAAGCATTCCTCCTGTGACTACGGATTTAACTAAGTTTTCTGAAAATAAACTTTTCTGTTACTGTTAACCTATTAAGGCGGTTATTACACACAGCAGCCACAGGGTGGCGCTGTGTCCCCTTGCAGGAACCCTAAAGGCTGCAGGTTCCAGGGTACATTTGAAATGGAGGCAAACAGGTCGAACACCACCAGGTTCTGACTGCTCAGCCCTGCAGAGAAGAGCTGAACAGCTGATTCTCAGGTTTTATGACCTGCTGGCGCTTGGAGCCCCCTCCTCCCAACATACAGACACTTCTCTACACGAACCAAAATAAAATGACTCCCACAACATCTTAAGTGTCATAATCTCTATCGTTATTTTCCCTCTGGAACACGATCTCATGAATCCGTCTGGATAGAGCCGCTCTGACTGGAAAGTTTCTGCTTCTCTAACAGCGTCTAGATCAATGAAGCGTGAACACTCGTACCTTTTTATTAAAATCTTTAAACCCACACCACAACACCCCCCTG
Source organism: Oryzias latipes (assembly GCF_053564925.1). Classification (NCBI taxonomy): domain Eukaryota; kingdom Metazoa; phylum Chordata; class Actinopteri; order Beloniformes; family Adrianichthyidae; genus Oryzias; species Oryzias latipes. Next base: position 15,221,300 of record NC_136253.1, on the reverse strand, counting down.
TGAGATGGTATCCGCATGAAAGAAGAAGCAACTATAGAGCAGAGTCACCGATTTTATTCACCACTGAAGAAACACCTGTTTGTGTCATGTGATCCCCACTTCCTGTCAAGTGGTGGGGGGGGGTTCAAAGTCTGGAGGTGTGAATCTTGGGGAACGACACGAACACGTAGAAATCTGTTAGAAAAAACTGCAAACAGACATGGCTCCAGTTCTGTACACGCCTCTCCAGCCGCTGCAAAGCATCATGTGACAGGTCACATGACCTATAGTCCATCTGGAAGTTTTTGAAGGATTCTGGGATCTAAAGGAGGGGGAGTCACAGGAGAAGGGGTATTCAGTCAAAACTACCGGCCCCGCACACCACCCCGCAGTGCTCCTCTAGGAGGGGGTCCTCCTCTTCTGGATCCTGGACCAGGTCCACCGGGACCCCATCCACCCCTCCCACCTCTGCCAGAGGGACGACCTGCAGACAGAAAACAGCATGTACGGAAATTGAGGCAATAAACGGGAAAATGGAAGAAAAACAAAATATGAGAGGTGCACGTCTGCAACTCGAGAAAAGCCTTGATTACTGTTCCCAGGTCGATCATAAACACATTGAAATAGTTTTAAAGACATATCCCTGTGGTACACCAAAGGTCTGTGTGTGTTTGTACCTCCATCAGCGACAGGGGAGTCTCGCTCCCGCGGGTCACCCGTTCCAGGCCCATCCTGCCATGGACGCTTGCGAGGGGGCAGGGAGGCCATGTCCATCCCCTGCAGGGATGAGGAGCGCTCCCGGCCGGCGGGAGACGAGCCGTCGTGCATTTGTGACCCGTCTCGATAACCATCATGACCTAAAACAAAACAAAGTTTACAATCTAGAAGTGTGGCCCTAACCTCTCACATACCCCATGGTCAAGATCCTAACCTCCCCCTCCTCGTGGTGGCCTCCCTCGGCCCCCGTTGTCCCACCCCCGGCCGATCTCTTCGCCACCATCATAGCCTTCGTCCTGGCCGTACTCATCAGAGTAACCTTGACCTCCAGTCCGACCCTGGCCCCCTCCTCTGAACCTGCAACAGAATATAGATAAGAACCAGAAACTGGTGCGAGGTTACGTCCCACTAACAGTGTCAGAGTCTCACCTATCGTCCCGCCGTCCTCGGAAGTCTCCCCCTCCGTAACGGTCTTCGTGTCCCCAGCTCCCTTCGTTTCCGCCCCCTCTGTGTCCTCCCCCTCGGTGGCCCCCGCCTCTGTGGCCCCCACCTCCTCTGCCCTGATATCCCGGACCTGTCCTCCAGCCATCATCTCCTCTGCCATGGTAATCCTGCCCCCCCTCAAACTCCTGCTGTCCTCTGCGGCCCTGCTGGTTGTCCCCCCAATACGGTCCAGAACTTTGATCTGGTCCTCCAGGTCCCTGCCGGTTGGGAGGACCCATGTGGTGGCTTGGGGGTGGCCCCCGAGGGTCTGCTGGGTCAGAAAGAGAAACAAAGTTTTGTTAGAAAGCATTTGATGGGGGGGGGGGGGGGGGGGGGGGGGGCATGGAAGCGTCCGTGATTTGACAAAGGCCCTCGTGGACCAGGCTGCCTCACCTTTGCTGTTGGGCCCTTGCTGGCCCATCCCATGCATCATGGGCCCCGAGTTCTGCCCCTGTGAGACCAGAACAGAGTTAATCCACTTCCAAGGTCTGAACCTGGACCAGGTCCTGAAAACTGGTTCAAGATCTGCTCACCTGGTGCTGCATGTAGGGGGGCTCCTGCATATTTCCGTGAGGCCCCTGCATGTTCCCATGAGGCTCCTGCATGTTATTTGTGGGCCCCTGCATGTTATTCGGGGGACCCTGCATATTTCCAGAGTGCATTCCTCCTTGGGGGCCCTGCATGTTGCCCATCCCATAGTTGGTGGGCATGTTGCCATGTGTCCTTGTCGGAGGGCCCATCATTCCACCCTGCATAGACCCCTGAGGGCCCATTATGTTCCCCTGAGGGGGCATCATTCCCCCTTGAGGTGGGGGCCCTTGTGAGTCCCTTGGGCCTATTCCTCGAGGTGGGGGCCCCATCATTCCTCCAGGGGGCCCCTGCATCCCTCTAGGTCCCATGCCGTGAGGCCCTTGAGGGCCCATGTTCCTTGGGGGGCCAGGATGTCTCTGTCCTTGCATGTCTGAGGGTCCCATCATGCCCTGAGAGGGCCCCTGATGGCCCTGAGGTCCAGAGGGCGGCCCCATCTGTCCAGGCTGCATGAAACCGGGGCCCATGGGGGTCCCCATGTTGTTGGGCATATGCTGAGGGGCCATGTTAGGAGCAAAACCCTGCTGGCCAGGAGGCATGGGGCCCCCGGGGCCAGAGTAGGGCATTGAGCCTGGTCCCTGTGGGGGGCCGACATTTCCCTCTTGGTGTATCCGGTCCATCTTCATTTGCTGTAGAGACACAGAACCAGAACTCAGTCAGTCTGGGTTCTAGCCAGGTCCAGACGGGCGTCCCGCAAAACTAAGATGAGAAGAAACCCGGATTTTCCAGAGATCTGGACTGGAAAATTCACGAAAGCCAGATCCATGAGTCCAGTTTAGATGGCGGCTTTTCTTGCTGTGCTAAATCTTTACCCCATAACCCTAAAAAATATTTAAATTATTCTGAATCAAGTTACCATAGTGATGGATTCAATCAGATAATCCAAGTGGTTAAAGCCAATAACTGAGTAATTTTTCAGTCAGAGGGTCGTTTCTGGGACTATTTTCCTTCATTTTTTGTACATTAAAATATTACTTATGTAATTTTTTTAATGTAAATTCAATAAAAATTGTAAATACTTGATACTAGATAAAACAATCCAACAGAAGATGAAAACGTTTGTTTGTACTGGGAGGAGTTGGAGTCCTGCAGGTGAGATGCAGTGACTGGCAGGTGAGTCTGGTAAGGATGCTCAGCAATAACAAAACAACATGAACAGCTTAACAGCTTTAACTGCAACTGTTTCAGTCTGAACTCTCCAACAGAACGAGCTGCTGCTGCCGGGAACGACGTGTCCCTCAGCCCTGTAGCTCTGAAAACCCCCAGACAAAATGATCACAGACCAGGTCTAGATTATGAACTTCTACATTCATTTTTGTGCATCAATCTGGTTTGAAAACATCTTGGATCTTCATATATGGAACTGTTTGCTGCTCAGATATCAAAAGTATAATTCCTCTGAGATGTTTCATTTTTAAAAATGCCACAACGTTTGTGGTATATCCTGATGGTACTGATGTGTGTTTGTGTTGTATTGTGCGCGTGTGCACCTCCAGCAGTATGGGGTTGGTGTACTGCAGTGCAGCCATCTCCTGCTCCAACTCCGCCTGCGTCTTCTTTTTCATGTCCACCTTCTGTTCCAGCTTTCGGTCTTTGGGTAAATCTCCAGGAGGCATCATGGGAACTTTGTTCTCAGCCCAGGCCTGCACACAGACGTGCACTTTCAGCCAGACGTGCGCGCTTTAGCTCACCCTGACCACAGGTGAGGTTCTTACCTGCTGAAACTGCGCAGGGATGGGTTTGGCATAAGGAACCTTCTTCTGAGGGACCTTCTTGGAGTCTCGGCCCATGACCTCCTCCATGCCCCAGTCCAGACCAGGGATGGACATTTCCACATCTGGAGCTGCATCTTTATCTGCGAAGGACCAACATAGGTGAGATCTATAGATGACGAGAACTGGAGGTAAGTTCACAACTCGTACTGCTCTGCTCCTGCTCCATGGCGGCCTTCAGCTGCTCAGGGATACCCATCCCAGGGATGGAGGCCATGCTGTTGGGCTCCACGTCATCTGGGAAAACAGAGACAGGACATTCAGCTGAAAGGAAGTTAAAGCACAAAAGTCTTAGTGAAGTTTGTCTCCTGCAGCTTACCGTACTCCACACCGTCCTCTGACATCCCTGGAAGCAGGTTCAGGTTGTACCTGTCCCTCATCTTGTCTCCGGGCCGGTTTCTAGTCCAGAATTTACTGAGGAGGAGCACACCGGAGTTCATACATCAGAACACAAATAAACCTATGAAAATAGAGTCTCCATGGTTCATATTTAAGTTGAGCTCCCCCTGCTGGCCAGAAAGCAACAGCTGCCCTGTGGCTGAGCATTTCTGAGGCCAAAATCAGCTTAAATTTTCAAAATAACAGCGGCCTGCTTTATCTGAGGTTCTAATCACAAAGGAAACAGAGCAAGACTTTGTTTTTTTAGACTCCAGAGAGGAAGAGGATGTGGATTCGTGTAATTAAATGAGCTGGCGTCTCCAGGGAAACAGGCTCCTGCTGTGTCATAATACACTCACATATACAACAAACCTGAGAATCAAATTAAGTTCATCAGAACGAATTATCACAATAAAAATATATTACATATAGAAATTTAATGAATATACATTGTATTTATATAATTATAATAATTAACCATTTAACTCAACTAAATTATCATCAACTTAAACGTAAACTTAAGATTCAGTCATACTTAATGTAATTAAGTGTAACCAACCATGATATACAAATACATGCAGCATAACCTGCGCGTGGACGTGGGTCACGTATGTGCACCTATGTGCACATACGTGACCAAGCGTTCACCTGGTGTGGTCGTTGGAGCCGGAGCACAGGATGTGACCCAGCGGGTGCCAGGCCAGACTCCAGATCATCCCCTCATGGGCCATCTCCATGCCTCCCACCTCCTTCTCCACCCTGCCAAACAAAAAGGACTGTAAACAAAGGCCAGCTGGAGTCCTGTGGGGTTCTGGAAGTTCTGCTGGACTCCGTCTTTCTAACCCAGTGTGCCAGAAGAGCAGCGAGCCATCAGAGCCTCCGCTGGCGAATAGACCCTCATGAACGGGATGCCAGGCAACCGCTGCCGACAGAGAAGATTGGTCAGAAACAGAGAGAACAGTCAGCTGCTTGAGTTTTGGCCTGGTTTAGCTGTCGGGTTCCTCACCTGTGGCCTCCTTTTTGTGCCCTCTGAACACCTGCAGCTCCTCCTTCAGGTTCCTGATGTCGAACAGCTTGCAGAGGTGATCGCGGGATGCCGTCAGAAGCCAGTTCCCGTTCAGGTTCCACTTCACCTCCATCACTGTATTCTTGTGGGCATGGCTAAAGAAAAAGATGCAGGTGAGCCACTGGTTGCCATGGTAATGAATCAACCAGGAAGGGGTGTCTGTGATCTCACAGTGTGGCCAAACTTTGTCCCGTTTTGGGGTCCCAGAACTTAATGGGCTGCTGGCTGTCCTTGCTGCCTGACACCACCAGGCCTTTGGTGGGATGCCAGTCCACGCACTTCACATCAGCGCCATGACCTGCACACGCACACACAGAACATCGGGTAATGAGTCATGGCGTTCAGGCCCAGGGCTGGCTTTTTGGACTGGACCACAGCACTGCTGACCTCTGAGAATTCTCTCCTCGTGACAGCGCAGGAAGTCCCAGATTCGAACAGTGCCGTCATCTGAGCATGTGGCAAACTTGTTGTCCGTCGGAGAGAAGCTGAAGAAGAAGAGGAGTTTTCATCATCCTGAATGTACCAAACTCAAAACTGACATACTTTTGCATGTTAATTAGGCTCGAATTTTGAAAGTAGTTGACAAACAATCACACCTCATCTTTCAGAATGAAAAACCTTTTAAATTCGAAAACGTTCTTTAATCTGTCAGATTTAACCCAAATGAACAGGGTTCATCTGCAATCTGAGGCTGATTAGCTCCACCTGCTGGACACTCACAGTAAATTTCAAATAACTGAGTTTCTAAAATAGAAATGTAGATTTCCTACAGCGCAAACTCATGTTGGGGCATCTGATAGAAATTTCACAAACAGTCAAACGCTACAGCACACAAGCTTCTTCTTTTTTTAGGACCCTGCAGAAACTCTAAGTGCACGATCATGACTCATGTTCACTCATTTATTTTAGGCATCTTTCAGAATGACAATATATCTGAACGAGATGCAATAATAATTTAGAGGGCAGAGTTCAGACGGTGCCTTAAATCATACTACTGTTGAAGCAGCAGAAAAAACAGAAGTGCATGTGTCTCATGTAGACACAAGTAGATGGAGAAACCACTGAACTCCTGCTTTTTGTGACACATGAAGCCTCTGATCTCTTCAGAAAAGACGGTCAGGATTGAACCTCAATTAGGAATCCAAAATGTGACCTTAGTGTTTAAATGAACCATTTCTGTTGCCTCTCATATAATGATGCTGTTCTAAAACATTCTTAAGAGCATCAGCGTTGCAGCTTTCTGTTGTGACCAAACGGCTAAGACGTGTAAATGTGAGCAGGCAGGTTGAAGGCTGCAGCTGTTCTGTCAGAGGTCAGGAAACCAAAGTTTGGGAGCTCTGACGTTTTTCTACATTTGTGGATTTGATCCAGAATAAAACTTCAGACGTGATCGAGCCCCCTTTCTTTCTTTCTTTCTCTTCTTTTTTTTTTTTTTATGACGTGCAGAAAAAAGTTGAAGCCACCTTTGAACTGTGAACGGCACAAGTCTTTGAAAATGTAGTTCCTACAGCTGTGCAGTGAATAGTCAGTCCTAATCCTTTGGGCTCCTTTGATTATTAGAGGATAAGAAAAGTTCCAGAAAATTAAACCTATAGTATATATTACTGGGACCAAACTTTCGATTTATTTACTTTAAATTTGATACTCTTTTTGTAATAATTCCTATATTACAGGTTGTTTTAATAAAATTTGACGAAATCTGAAAACAAATGAGCGTGTCTGCATTTCCAGTGAAAATATCCATGTGAAAGCTGGAACCGTTTAAACATTAGTTTACTGGTTTTACATATGAAAATGGCCACAGTGCTTAAAATCTCTCAATTGGTTAAACAATAATCATATGAGTGTTATAAAGAAAAAGAGGGCAAAAAAAGTTACATTTTATACTGTTAAACTGTGTGTGTGGGGGGGGTAAGATAAACTGTTGATTCCAAACTATTTAACTTAAGTAGTTCTATCAAATGTAGCTGTTCTTTAAAAATATATATATTTTAAATTTGTTATTGAAATTTTCTGATGAATGATTTAAGTCTGAATGATCTTTGTGATCAAAGTTCTTTGATGTTTTTTTAATGAACAAAATTTATAAGAAAGGTAATAAAATGGGGAAAATTCCGCCCAAAAAGCTTGAACAGCAGCTTCACAGTGAAGTTTGAACTGTATGTCTGTATTTCTGTCATCTGTTTAATCTCATTTGAGTAGTAATGAAACCAAACATTAGGTAAATTTGTCCTCTGTGACGTTTTATTCTATTCTATTCCATCACGCAAAAACAGCTAACAGTGAGGGAGAGTTTGGAAATAAATTGACAAAAAAGCATCTTCTTGTTAAAAGGAACAGAGAATTCAAAGCAGCAAGGGAAAAAATAGAAAAAAACTGTTCTTGAGCTCAGATTTAAATTTTAAATTTATTTCCCCTTTTGGGCTTGTGTAAAAAATCAGCGGCTTCAGTTAAACGCCTGTTTTAGTGTTTAAGATGTTCCGATGTTTTTTCTACAGAACCAAAACCAGCCCTGCAGAACGTTTGGATTCCTCTTTCAAACTGGAGAAAAAAAGTCCTGCTTTTATTGTTTATAAAAGTGAAAAAACTGGCTTTTCAAGAGCAGCACTTCTCTGTCTGACTGCTGTGAAGGTTGGGACAGAAGAATTATGGTATGGGCTCTCAGTTGGAACATGAATGCATCAGCATAACTAGACTGTAAGAAGAAGTTGGATTTGTAATTTTCATATTCAAGGTAAACTTTACGATTCTGCAAAAGAATTCAGAAATGGTGAAATAAACCACCATCAACAGCAAAATCCAGCAGAAATACTCAAGGAAGCCCTGGAAGAAAAAGAGGAAGTCCTTCATTCTGTGTTGCCGTCTGAGTTAAAGTAAAGGTCGTGGAGGTCAGGCAGCTTCAAGAGTCAAAGGCTGAGAAAAAAGCCCTGAAGATGAAGATTCACCTGCACACAAGAGGCTGCAGACATCTTCCTCATGACTGACTATAAAAAAACATTTCCTACAAAAATGCATCAAAATGTTAACAAGAGAAAAAAAACTGAAAATGAAGCTTCTTATAATGCTATAATGACTTCAAAAGAATACAAAACTTTGAAACAGTGGCATGATCAATGCCAGAGCCTAAAATAGATAATAGTCTGGAGTTGTTAGAACAACCAGAATAAAGTTAAAAATGCTAAAGATGCTACTGACGCTTCTTGGATTACTGTCAAATAAATTTAAGTTGCTTTATTGTAGGTTTTTATAACTTAAAAATAAATTTTTTGAAAAAGCTTAAATAAAAACCCAAAAGCTTAGTGTCCCAGGCTGTGTGGACTGATGGAGATAGAAAAAAAGATGCTTCAGAGTAACAGAGCTGGAGGTGGCCTCAATATTCCTAAAAGGGGTCAAATAATCTAGTTGTCGGATTGAACTATGAATTACAGTCTTGTCCGTCTCTAAACCTTATTCTACAACTATTAAAAACTCAAAAGTAGACCAATGCTTTTATCAAGCACATATGTGGTTTTCTAGACTGTAAGGAATTTCTGAAAGCTGAATCCAATAAGAACTCAGAATCTGCCAGAAGCGTTCATGAAGAATCAGAACCTTCTCCGTTCATTTTCAGAGCAGAACTCAGCTCAGTTTTCTGAAACTCGTGGAAACAAACAGAAGCAGAATTACAAGTGGAGACCTTTGTGTTGACACCTCAAACTCTGATGCTAACTCTTTTAACTCGTGTTTGAGCCGGAACATTAAAAGGTCTCTGCAGATTTATCAACATTTAAAAAAAAGATCAGATATTTTTGTCTCATGTAAGATGGTGACAAAAAAAGGCCCTGAGGATATTTTAGAACAATCCATTTCCTGGCCGAGTGCTTTCTACTGTTGTTCAGCATTCGACACTAATATAAAATAACCACAAAATGTGGTTTTGAACCCGTCTGAAAATGTCAAAGGTGTAGATGGCCTCAGACACAGAACCAGTCAGGAGCCGCCTGTCCTTATAGACCAGAACCGTGTGTGAACCAGGATGTGATCCAGACTTTGATGATGAGGTGATACCGTAGTTGGTTTAAGTCACAGACGTGAAGGAAATCAATTCATTTTTTACAGGACCACACAAGACAAACATATGTTCAACATGGCATCCAAATGTGTGATATTTTGAGTTGAAATAAATTGCTCCAAAGTTGTTTGTAATTAATCTCAAGTGTTTTGGCGCTCAAAGACAAAGTTTCCGACCTCCTGAGGCTTCAGTATAGCTGGTTACTATGGAAACAGATTAAGGGGGCTTAAGTTAGTAACTGGATATTAAAGTTTTCTGCTTGCCAGTTATCCACAGCATCACATTTCAAACCCACATTTCCACTCAAGTTTCTGACGTCACTCATTTATAAAACTGTGGATATCAGAGAAAAAAAATCAAAGCATAGGAGAACAGACTTTTCTCCTCCTTTCCGGATACATCCAATAGTTATTTTAAAAAAAAGAAACTAAAGGCTAAACCTGTGTAACAATAGAGGAACAGACTATAGAAAACACACAAAAATGAAAAGTCAAATCAAAGTTTCGACTTTGGTGCAGACGCTGAGATTTTAGAGCTTTTTGGGATTCTCAGGGGAGTCCTTGTTTAGACTGATCCTGAAAGCTAGCGCTCCATTCTTCACACTTTCCCACGTCTGAAATGGCTCAGGTTAAATTAGTCTGAACAGAGCAACACACGGTACTATGATAAAATATAAAACCATCATGCAGACGAGGGCATCAAACAGATAAATGCATGAATACACAATTGAACTTAAGGTTTTAAACATAAAAACAAAAGTAATTTGGGGATTTTTAGGGATTTCAGAGACAAAAATACTTTGAAGTGTGATGGAGTTTCTGTCCTTTACACCTAAAAGAAGCTGTTCTATTTGACAGGAGGAGCGGATCCCAGTGAATGGGGCAGTTTGTTTCTAGAGGTGTAGGATGAGTGAGCTACATGCTGCTGTGGTGGAGCGGGAGGAGGGGGGCTGACTGACACATCACACAGGAGCACGGGGGGGGGGGGCAATGGAGGTGAAAATGAGGGAATTCAGAAAAAGAGGAGGAATAAATCTATTCTGACAGCTCCAATGTGGTCAACAGTTTTACACTGAATTACTATTTTTACTTTTTGTTCTTATGCTCCAATAAGAAACTTCAATAAAAGGATGTATGTTTTTAACTTAAGGAGTTTGTTACACACATTTCAAAACTATTCTTGGTTGATAAAATCATTAAGTGTTAATCTGAGGAGTTATTTTGAAAACCTTTTTAAATGGACTTCAATGTGGAAGAAAGGGTAAAGACCTCACTAACGCATGCTGATGCCCCTCCTGTGGGGCAAGTGCGGATGGGTGGTCTCCATAGACAACAGTTATGATCAGGTGACCAGAGCGACCACTGGTTATGACGCATTAACACAGTCTGCTGCCTCTGCACAGCTGGAAAACAAGTCTGCCTCTGGTCCTAAGCCTTTTGGGTAATGTAGTATTCAGGTGTGTTTGACTGTGTTGATGATATCACTGCCTCTTTTCAAGTAATTTTAACTTCATCCTAAAACAGAAAAGTAGAAAAGGGTTGTTTCGATGCATTATGGGAAAAGGTAGGTTCTGTGTTCCAGGATGCACATGTGGAATTCAAACCTTTATTTAAACCCAGCCAGCTGACAGTTGGAGCAGCCGGAGTGACTGTCACTTTATTTATTGATCCCTGCTGAAACTTTATTGCTTTTGGGCCTTTATTGACCTTCAGCTGAACCAGCGGGCGACCCAAACCTGCTCAGGTGAAGCATGACTTTATTTAACAGATCAGGCGGAAGTGTAAACACAGATACACGGCTCAGCAGGCACAAAGTCAACAACAGATCAGTGCAGTGCTGCAGCACACGCTTACATCTGTCATTAATGTACCACAACAAACACAACACCAGCTGAGGGGGGAGGCAGCGCCCCCCCAGGGTCTGAGCTACAGAGAATGGGAGATTGGGTAGAAACCTGGCTTCTCTAATGGCCTCCTTGTGTGCCTGGAACATCTTGACGTTGTTCATGTTGGACTGCCAGTACTTCACGTAGCCACCGTGGTCCGCCGTCAGCATCCACATGTCGTTGTGAGACCAGGTCATGGCCCGCACTGGACTGTCATGAGCCTGCACACACAAAGAGGAAGGCGGAGGTTGAAGAACTTGCACCGTTTCTAGTTTTTAGAAAATATTTGGTTCTGCAGAATTTAGTGAGCATGCTCACAACATTCTGTGCTGACAGTTCTGTTTGAAGTAACCTCAAAAGAGTCAATGAGGAATAAAAAAGGATTAACTGAACGACTGTGCGATAGGGCCCGCTGCTTCAACAGCGGGCCCACCCACCCCTTTTAGTCTAATAGCAAAGGCTCACCTGTAAGATGGTCTCAAAGTTGAAGGTAAGCCCGTTCCACAGAGTGAACTCTCCACTGGAGGCCCCGGTCACCAGCCGGCGGCCCTCAGGAGTCCACTGCAGACAGACAGGAAGCAGATTAGCTTGTATATATGTTAGTACTCACTGCATCACGTCAACAAAGCTGTGCGGCGACTCACCCTGATTACAAACACGGGACATTTGACCTTATTGGTGGAGGTCCGGACAAACTTTGTGGTGACGGCGTTCATAGGGTTGTTTTGCATCCCGATTGGAGGGACGAGCTGCAACACAAACATTTACAAAAACTGTTTATTCCCTTTCTTGCAAAATCCCCCTGAGTCTGGTCAGCTGGAACATGGAAGTGCACGCATGCGCACACTTTTCTGCACTTACATCATTGTAGCAGCCGGCATCAGGCTGGATGGCTCTAAGGTCTCTGTGGTCTCTCTGCCAAAGACGATTCTACAGAAAAAAAAGAGTTTTAAAGTGATTTATTCTGTAAAATCTCCGGCTGTTTAACGGCACAGGGTGAGTGTTTAAATAAAGTTACAACAGAAGGGGTGGGCAGATCGATCTGAGTATCGATAGTATTGATACCACGGTGAAGTATTGTTACTAGCGTGATGAGATTGATACATTCTATGCAGTTCTCCTTCAATATGTCCAGTAAAGAGCTTAAATTTGCTTATGGAGTTCATGCAAGTGCAGCCCAGTTTGGCAACATTGTCCGTCTGTGTAAACAGAGCCCTTCCTCTTCTCTCAGCTCACACCTGCAGCTCACACCTGGCCCCTCCCCTCCCTACTTCATCAGAGAATGGTGTCATTAAAGAGCCACATATTTGCACCAAAAGAAGGATTTTTCTGCTGTGTTTATATTTTTATATTTCTTAAAGTGCTGCTTTGGTTTACTTTTTTCACTGGTGACTTTAATATTTTATTACTGCACTTATTTATTTATTTTAATATATGTTCGTGATGCTGTTATACTTATATCTTTGCACATTTTTGCACTAGTTACTGTTTTCTTATTTTTATTGTTGTGCCATTACTAATGCTCATGTTCTGTCCAGTGGTTAGCGCTCTTGGCTCACAGCAAGAAAGCCCCCGGTTCAAGTCCTGGCTGGGGGACCAGAAACAGAACATTAATGGGGGACCTTTCTGTGTGGAGTTTGCATGTCCTCCCCATGCATGCATGGGTTTGCTCCATGGACTACAGCTTCCTCCCACCATCCAAAAACATGCTTCATAGGTTAATTGGTTACTCTAAATGGTCCCTGGGTCTGAATGTGAGTGTGATTGACAGATTGGCGACCTGTCCAGTATGTCCCCTGTCTTCAGCTACGGCAGCGCCGTGACCCCGAAAGGGACAAAACGGTTTAGAAGATGAATGTTCTATAATTGATTTATATGTTCAGTTCAGATTGTTTTAATTATTTAAAAGAAAGTTTGCCAAAAGTTTCTGTCCTGTGTTTTATTATAAACGTAATCAACAAAAAATTGTGTATTTCCAAAAATATTCTATAATACATTTTAAGAAAAAGTATGGATATCGAAATCGGCAATACTAGCCCTTTTCAATCAATACTCAAATCCCCGGTATAGCCCACCCCTAATTTATTGACTAATTGTGCTTAGTAATAAGTTTCAAACAGGTGTGTTACCTGAAGGTGTCTGATGACGGAGGGGTTGTAATCAATGGTCTTGCGGTTCACAGCCTTCCTCATGCGTTTCCCATCAAAAGTGAGCTGCTGCATGGCCTGCTGCTGGGCAAAGTCAGGCCTTTTGTAGAACACCTGTCGGGGAGCCTGGTGCTGGAACCGTGGCATGTGGAAGAACCGCTGGGGGGAGCCCACGTCCGTCGCCATGGTGACCAGCTAAATCTGCAGCAATAGGGAATGCAGTAAGTGACCAGTTCTACTGTCAACCTTCAGGCCAGAATACTCAGGATTAGAGAATTTAGATTTGAATTTCAGCTCTAAATGAAAAATAAAATCCCCTGATCTACTGTTCTGAAAATTACAGATTCTGAGTCAAAAGTGCTGCTGAGTTGAAGACTAGCAACCCAGGATTAAAAGAGATTATGTTTAAATTTGACTCTGCACACAGTTTCTTGGCAGATACAATTAACCAACCAAACAAAAACAAAGATTCAAAGTCCTTCAAACTGCATGTGAACAGAGAATCACCGCATGGATTAGGAAATAAGCCTCTCCACCATCGCACTGAGTTTGGGCTACGGGCGCAGAATTCCGTCAGCTTTCTGTTGCACATAAAAAACTACGGGAAGATCAGAAAAAAATTCTAAAACTCACATCCTGACTGTTACAAAGAAGCTAAAATTCTCTGACAAATAAAAGACCTTAGTTTCAACACCTGCAGCAGCAGACTGGTGACAAAGCAGTGGGTCCATGACAAGAAAAACGTTTAGGTACACTTGGCAGTTTTAGAACTTGTTTTTTTTCTTTTTACCTGACAGTCGGGTATTATCCAGATCAAATTATGGCATAGTCAGCCTGACTATGCCATATTTGATGAACACACCTGGATATTCGACTGAATATCGACATTGGTGATTGTTTAATTATAACTGTTCTAAAGTACATAATTGTCAGATGTGAAAATTGAAGCTTTTGGATTTTCATGGTAGGGTATTAAACACTGATGAACACATTTTCTTTAGAGTAGAATATATAAATATTTACAGATATGATAACGACGAAATATCGTGAACAAAAAAATTAAGGTATCTCGTTGGGTATCGCGGCAGAATAATGCTAGCACGAACCGTTGTGGAACAGAAAGCTTCGCCCCCAAATGAACCTGCACCCCTGACTGTGAACACTCTTCAGAACCGGGAAGCATACAGCAGCGGTAGAGTTTGGTTGTAAACCGAACAGAACCTCCTGTTGGCTAGCCACGCATCACGCGGCTAGCTCAGCTGCGATAACAACCTAGCTAGCAGCGGCTAATACATGTAAACACAAATGCGGCTCCTCGTGGGCCCAATGCATGGATGAAGTGATAGTAAGGTACAAATGGTTTTTATGCCCGGTTCGACATGTTTATCTTTTTGTTAAGAAAGCAGCTAAATGGCGGCGTCGCCGGAAGTCTGGTCTTTACCGCTAAAAAAAAAAAACTCACCAACGATTCCCGCAGGACACGGAGCTATCTAGCCGACATGAAATGTTTGTACTCTTTAATAACTCTTTCTTTAAGTACTACCCACGTCTGAAACTTTATTTAAACAAAACATTAACACATTTTGGGACTTTTAGCCACCAGCGGACTCCATCATTGCATCCGTTCTTCTCGGCCCTGACGAAAAGCATGTCGGGAAAGAGGAACAACGGGCGGGAGCAAACGACGAGCTTGTGCAAAGCATTGTGGGAAATTGAGTTTATGTCTGATAGACACTGATTTAAATGAACACTTATTCTGTTCTTGATGTCGACTCAGTTCACTTTAACTTACATTAAAGTTTCAAGAATCATTCCATATTAACCATGGTTAAGCAATGCTAATGAGGTTTTATAAACAGCATTTATAAAGGGTTAGGGTTGTAAAGTCATTAAATAAAACCATTAAAACTTTTGCTTCCTAACTCCAAACAAAAATCACGATTAATTATTTCAGACGTTAAGGCTTCACATGTATATTAACTAACACGATGATGCATGCATAATGCTAAGTAAGTGAATAGAGAAACTTTAGGTAATGAATTGTTATGCACTTCAGTAGAGTTTAATAATGAACAGTACTGCAAACTAATGCATTAAATAATTCACCTAGTAATGCAAAGTAATGCATAAATTGCCCTTTTAACATGTTTTTAAATAGTTTAATGATGCTAATATACGTATTAACTAACATTTATAAAGGGATCTATATCATAAGGTTAACAATTAACCTTAAAATTCTTGATTTCAGAAAGTTATATGTTTCTAAATCTTAAATTTGTCTAGTTTTGCCTTCTTGCTTCAGAAAGAGCTGGAAGTAAAAGAAATGTGGGTCATAAGAGATTATTTGTCATCAATTGAAAACTGTAAAAGGAAGTCGCAACCTTTAGTAATAAAAGAGACATTTTGGGCTTGTTTTGTGTTGATCAAAACATAGTATGATATAAAATTGGGCTATAAAAGTAAAATTAAAATTGAAATGGTAGGAGATTCAAAGTCTTATTTTACCCCTTTAGGAAAATTTGATACAACTGTACTTTGTATTCATTACAATTTTACTAAACATAAATATGAGTTTTACTTAATTTTTGCATGAATAAAAATGTAAATATAAAGAGAAACTACCATGTTCTGAAAAGGTGAAATTGTTTTTTACTTTTGACAGATGTCTGTGTGTCTTCCATTTCAAAATAAAAGAAGGATTGTGCCAAACAGCCTTATTTGAAAAAAACAGTGCACATCAACGAACATTTCTATGAATGTGCCAATGTTGACTGCAAAGCTAATTTTCTACTGTAGTCCCTCGGCAAAGTTTGCCAACAGCAAACATCAGAAATACGTAAAGCCCCGAATACTAAATGTTCTGAAAAGTCTACTTTGATTGGTCTATTTCTAACAAATGCTCCACATAAATTTTCATCTTCGGGTGTTTTCTGTAATGATTTAAGTGATCGTTGTGTGGTTACAGTATGCAGAGACGCAAAAATCCCCAAATGTAAACTCTTAGTTTACAAGTCTTTAGGAGAAATTCAATGAACAAGCCTATCATCATGATTTATCCTTGGTTAACTGGAAGAACATAGGCCTGCTGCCCAATGTTGAGTTAGGTTTTTTAAGAAAAACTTTGAAAAGATTATAAATAAACATGCTCCAATAAAGAAATTTAGAGTGAAAGGTCGAGATAATCCTTGGTTCTCGCCTCCAGAATGTGGCTTGGCCAAAGCCTGAAAAATAGACTCAGATGGTGACTGGTCCACCTTTAGACAACTGAGAAATAAATGCACTTCATTCATTAAAAAAGCTAAATCAGAATATTATCTATTTGTCACAACTGAGCACCTCAACAATTCACAGAAATTTTGGATGGTGAACAAAAGCTCACATGCTCTTCCTTCGTTTGTTTTAAAAACAGCAGTCCTAGTTTATGACCAAACTGAGGTTTGAAATTGTTTCAATAATCACTTTATATTATCTGGCTCTTTCTTTGATTCCAAAGGCGCTACCTCAGTGCCCCACAGTGTAAACTCATCTGTGTTTTCAGGTGAAACTTTTGCATTTTTTACTATGAATCAAGTTCATAGAGCTCTTAGAACTCTGAATTTCAAAAAAATCAAGAAATTCCTTCCATCTGGAAATCATCTTTTGTTACTCCTTACTTAAAAGGAGGGGATCCAGCAGTTTTAACCAACTACAGGCCAATCTCCAATCTGTGTGTCTTGGAAAAAATTCTTGAATCTCTTGTATGCGATCAATTATACTCAAATGAGCTTCTCTCAACATTGCAGTCAGGCTTCAGGAAAAAAGCACAGTACCACTAATGCTGCTGCAATAGTGATAAATGACATTCTTGTTGTTCTGTTAAAAGAAAGGCTCATCAGTTTTAGCCTTTTAGATCATGTAGTCTCCTGACTCACACATTACTTGAGTAACAGAACCCAATGTGTTGGACATGATGGTTTGTGCTCTACATTCTTAAATGTACACAAAGGGGTGCCACAGGGTTCTGTATTAAGACCCCTTCTATTTGTCATTAAATGATACAGGTCAAAATGTGTCTGATGCAAATGTGCATTTTTATTGGGATGACACAATTATTTATTGCTTTGACCCATTCCCTGCAACTGCTGTTAAATCTCTGCAAAAAGGTTTTGACACTGTACATCATACATTTCTTCAACTAAAATTACTGGTTAATGCAGACAAAACCAAATTAATATCGCTTTCAAACTCTAGAAAAACACCACAAGTTTTCCCTACAGTTTCTATTCTGGAGGGAAATGAAACTGAGGTGGTTCATGTGTACAAATATTTGGGATCCTTGATTGATGATGCACTCACATTCAAGCCCCACATTGAGAATCTTGTGAGGAAACTGAAATTGGAACTGGGTTTTCTGGGATTAAAAAGCGAATTGTCACCGTACTTTTTTATCCATTTTAGATTGTGGAGACCTTTTATATATGAATGCAACAGCTCAATGTTTGAGTAAGACTGATTCTGTGTATCACGCTGCTTTGAGGTTTGTAACAAACTCTGAGGCCTCGACTCATCATTGCAAACTGTACTCTCGAGTGGTATGGACTTCTCTGTCCACCAGGACGCTCACACACTGGTGCATTTTTATTTACAAATCTCTTCTTTGACTTTTACCTTCCTACATTCAGCTTGATCAAGCGGAGGACTGTAGAATCATATAGACTGCGTTCCAATGACCATCTGTTCCTCGCTGTTCCATTTGCCCGTACAGACCTGGAAAAAAAGGCTTTTGTCTTTTCTGCCCCCTCCACATGGAATACTCTACAAAAAGCTGGAAATTAAAATAACTCATTCCTCTTAATGTTTTCATATCCAGACTGAGAATGGAGAAAAAGTCACTTTTAACTGTACCTGTTTTACATAAGCTCTCATTTTTATTTATTTTACATTTTAAATGTTTACATTTTTATTTTAAACGTAATTTGTTGTTTCCTCCTAGCCCGGACTCTGAACAGATTCTTTATCCCAATGGGACATTTCCTGGATAAATAAAGGTTAAACAAATAAAAAATTGACAATAAAAATGACAAGTAATACAATGATACAAAATGTTATTAAGAGTTTATCAAAACTTAAATGTTAATTTATAAATTATCTACCAAAACGAATCATTTCAAATAGTCAAAATGCGCTATGTGCCCATAAGTGACATACAATATTTACACGTGCTGGTTCATGAAGTGTAGGAAACAGGATGTTTTGTTCAAGAGTATGTGCATTGTTGCTGCTGTTATTGTCATGTTCGTATGTGTCTGAAATTAAACATACTAAATTTGATTTTGAGATTTTCTGGAAATGCTTTTTGAAAGTAAGGGAGGGGTCAAGAATAACTTCTTAAATTCTTGAACCAATAAGCTCCTTGTTTCCCAAAAAACGTTTTGTTGGGGTATTGCTTCTATTGTATAGAGAATATCACACATGCAGTCTTTTGGTATTTAAAAGAAGACGTGACTTTGTGAGCCATTTTTGGACTTGTACTAACGTTGAAGTAAAAATAGGACCGGCTTAATGTGTAGTTTTTGCAGGTGTGAAAATTACTTCTTCGTTAGGAAAAATTTGTACATGAATTTTTTTGCATACCTCTGTTAAATTATTAATGTATAGTTAAAACAAGACTGGTCCGCCTATAAATCTTTGTGGGACTATTTGGGTCTAAGTGGGGGTGATTTGACCACTGCACATTGTTTTCTATTAGTGAGATATGACTTTAACCAGTTAATGGCTTTTTTGGAGAAATTAAAGTGTGTTAATTTGGTTTATGATAATTGGTGGTAAACAGTGTCAAAAGCCTTCTTTAGGTCTAGAAAAACTGCCCTGACACAACCTCCCTTATCAACCTCATTCTTTTTCAAGAAATAAACTAAGAGCAGATTCAGTCAAATAGTGGTTACAAAATCGAAACTGCATGTTCATTTATTCGTACCACCCATTTATCGATTATTTTTGAAACTACAGGGAGGGTATTGACCTGTCATTGTTTTTGTCATTTATAAACCCGGTTTCAAATATTGGGCTCACCACACCCACTTTCCATGTTGGTGGGACTTCAGAGTGTTTAATAGACAAATGTACCCTTTGGGTAATTGGCTTTATTAATATCTCTATATGTTCTCTCAAAAAGTTGGAGTAATTGTTGTACTCATCCTTAGCTTTAGAATAATTTAATGAGCCAATTATGTTTATAAATTCTGTTTCTGTTATCAATTTTTTTAGTAAACATTGTGTGAGAGTGATCATTGCAATATCTTCTTGAAACAACATCAGATACAGTATATTTTTGTGCAGAATTAATAAAAAAAATATTTAACTGGGCAGCAACTGTGCCAGGCTACTTTTCCAATTTTCCATTGGTGTGCAGGATGAGATAATATGTGCTTTAATTCATAAACTAAACTGATCCATTAGAAAATAAAATCAGATTTTTTACCAAAGTTTTGTTTAGTAATTCAAATCTGTGCATTCTGGAAAAAGCGTAGAGCCAACAAGGCCTCTTGAAAACCTTTACATACCAGTTTGGCTTACTTAGGGGCACCTCAGCCATAAGTTTAGAAACTTAACTAATTTAATTTATATAAATGCCAATTTAGAGGTAGAGCGGTTTACTTCGGATTGGAAGATTGCAGCTTCAGTTCTGCCGTGTCTACCCGTGAGCCGAAGTGTCCTTGGGCAAGACACTAAACCCCACATTGCTCCTGGTGGTTATAGATCAGTGCAAGTGTTTGGCAGCGGTGAATCAGTGTTTGAATATGTGCGTGCATGTGTGAAAGGAACTGTGACTGTAAAATACTTTGGCTTTCTAAGAAGGTAAAGTAATTATATAAGAGATGAGGTTTTGAAGTCAAGTTGATTTTGTTTTACCAAAGAGTCAAGAGTCAAACTACAGACAAATAAACAGTCAAACTTAGAGAAATGTTTCACTTTATGATTTTTATCAGAAAGAAAATTGTTTGCTGATAAAGTCAGGTTTGTTCCTAAAATGTTGAAAAATGTATGATTTTTTTTTTCAAATTGCATACATCAAAAAAGCACAGACCAAATCTAAAATGTCCGGAGTACAAAAATTTAAAATTAAAATAGAATAGACTAAAATAAATAAATAGACAAATAAATAAACGCCAGTCTAGAAATGCTGCGAATATTTTTGCATTTATGTTGGTTAAACTCTAGGAAGGTGAGTGAAGTGTTTCCACGCAGCTGATCACCAGCTGTTCATGGATCAGCTGCGGGTAAGTGAAGCTATCTTCGTCCAATCAGGGGAGAGCGCGTGGTCTCACCGTTTGCACTGTTAGATCCTGTAGCGCCGCTATCGGTGAGTAGGGGTAAAATATTTCGTTAGGAGGGGGGCAGAAGAGGTAGTTGGGTTGCAGCGGGCAGCCCCGGGTCGTTGATGGACGGGGGGCAGAGGTTCGGGACGGCTAACAGGTGCTGCGGGGTCCCGATCATCTTCTGAGAGGCTTTTAACGCCTTTAACGGTCGCAGGGAGCCGGTAACGGCGTTAGCCTCGGCGGGCTCAGATTGCAGATCCCCCTAAATGGAAATAATTTTAATCTGATTTAAGAAATCAGAGGGGGGGGGGGGGGTACTAAAACGAAGCAGATCTGCTGAACAGAAAAAAAAGCAGAAAAAAATCATCTTCTACTCTGTGGCTTGGGGATTGTCTGAAGATGTTAAAACCCAATTTGAGAAAAATTTCTTTACATAAAAAGTTGAAACCTTGACGTTTGATGCCCAGAATCCATAGAGTATTGTTTTAAAGACTGATTGGTTGAAAGATTTATTCAGATATGATAATAATATTGGGATCTGATTATAAATATTAATTAAATAAACCTACTTCAGTGTTGAGCAAGCTACTTCCATACAGTACAAATTACTTAGTATTGTAGTTAAGAGTAATCTATTACTATCAGGGGTGTAACAGTTAATCGACTTGATTGATGAATCCACTTATTACGATTCAACAAGATGGATCTGTTTTAGGCTAGTTGTTAATTGAGTCAGTCACTATCAATATTAATCGATCATATTGATGTTGTAAAATACTGTTTGGAATGAGGTACAGTAGGTTTATTTTACTATGATGTAAGAAGGACCAAGCAGACAACACACATGTGATGCAGCAATTTTCACTTCAATGTGTGGAAACATTTGAATTTAGCAAAGACATGACCATACAGGGTGGTAGAATGTTCTATTAATGTTCCGTTTATATTATTTTTATGTGGAAAAACAACTGTGAGCTGAATTTTGGAATGTGAATGGATTGACCATTAATTCTTTACCATTAATTACTTGTTTTTACGCATATTTAATATAAACTTGATTATCTTGCAATAAACATACAAAATTTGGAAAACTTTTAAGCCACACTGGTTGATGTTTTGGCTAAAGATGTCCTGGATCGATTTCAGGTCATTGAATCAGATCATTTTAAATGAATCCAAACAGACTTTGAATTGTATCGGGAATCACAAATTATGATATGAATCAAAAAATCGTTAATATGGATCGTTACACCCCTTACTTTATAATATCATAGTCTCAGACTTATGATGCATTTTAAAACTCCTGCATTACTTTGAAAATACTCTGTGTGTAAAAACTGCTGAAGGAGAACACTATATTGAGTGAAAAATATAGTACAGAGGTGGTGATTTAATACATCTTTACTCCATTTAACAATAGGATGGTCAGCAACTGGCTCTATAAGAAAAACATATATAAGACTAAACACACTTATTAGGTAGTAGACAAGTAAAAAATTAAGTCTATAGAGCCTACAAAAAATAAAGTTAAGTAATTTATTTGTAGTCTATAAAGCCTTCAAATAAATACCTTCAAAAAGCTTAAAGTGACCATGACCAGCATGAAAAATCTTGTTTCTGGCATTCCTAATCTGTAAATTCCTTGTGTTCTTGCTGTTTTTTGGTTGGTCTGTTGATACACAAGTTATAGAATATGTCAAGATTAAAAATTCACTTTATTAATAATGGCTTACACTGCTTCATTATAGCAATAAGTATTCTGTATTACATTAATTTAGAAATAAATGCATTTCTCCCAAATCTGTGGGCATTTCAGGTGTTGTTTCCTATAGTTTCAGCATCCATCAGACTCAGACAGGCAGACATGAGCAGCAGGAGCCGTAGGTCCAGGTGAGAACTCATCTCACTTCTACTTTACACCTGTTTCACACCTGTTCCACTTGTATTATATTCTTTATCACAATTGCTTTATTCTAGGTCCACTCCTTTTTACACAATGTTTCATTGCTGTTTTACCTTGTTTCCCTCTCGCCTCAATTCAATTCAATTCAATTTTATTTACATAGCCCAATATTCACAACAATAGTCATCTCAATGGACTTCACACTTGTCCTGTCTCTTTTCACCTTTTTTATTTCGATTTTCCATGTTTGGCTGTTTTTCCAAACCTTTTCCACTCCTGTTCTGCACTTGTTTCACTTCTATCTTACTCCTGTTTTTACTTGTCCCTCAGGCGTCAACTGCAGACTCTCAGATGATAACAAATAATAGCGGAAGCTCAGTTTCATCCATAGTCTGAGCTCAGGAGAGTCACCATGACTGATTAGACTTCAGTGGACCAGTTTATCTACCTTATCTTCAATTTACTACAATTAACTCCAATTTAAAATCTAACAACAGTTAAAGGGGTTTAATGTTTTTGTACAAAGGAGTATCTCAAAGTCAGGTGGACTGAACAGTTTTCCATACTGACTGGATGTTCTAATGCTGCTTCAGTCTCAGGTCAAAGAGTCACTTTAGCTCAAGACGATTTTCCAGAGCATCTCTACGGAAGCCTGCATGGACTAAAGAGGAAGTAAGTCTTCAATACCTACACTCAGAGTCTGCTGAATTCTGTTTTAGACGGATAACAAGTTTTTCTTTTGCTGTCAGGATGAAATTCTACGCCTCCTGGTGCAGGAATTTGGTTCCAACAGCTGGTCTGCAGTGGCTCTGCATTTTGAAGTGAGTAGATTTAGATTCACATGTCAGAATAAACAAGTGTACATGTGAACAGTTGAGCAGAGGTGTCAGTGAGCAGCATGGTGAGGTAACCTGCTGGGGTCTACCAGGGTCAGAGGTCACAGATGCAGTGTCAGCGTCGTTGGCACCAGATCAAAAATCCAGAGCTAATCAAAGGGCCCTGGACTGTTTATGAGGATCAACAGGTAAACACTCACCTGAAACTCTGCCCACTGATTAGAAAATGGCTAAGAAGGTTTTGACACTCATGCAATGACACTTCCTGTGCAGGTCACAGAGCTTGTTCAGAGGTATGGCACTAAGCGCTGGTCGCTCATTGCCAAACACCTGCACACCCGAAATGGGAAGCAGTGCCGCGAGCGCTGGCACAACCACCTGAACCCAACAGTAAAAAAGAGCAGCTGGACTTTGGAGGAGGACCGCGTTGTGTGCCAGGCGCACAGCCTGCTGGGAAACCGTTGGGCGGACATTTCGAAACTGCTGCCTGGCAGGTGAGAATGCACTTGTTCCCTGTAGAGTGGGCTCTAACTCTGCCTCCTTGCTTACTGCTCTAAGGACGGACAACGCCATCAAGAACCACTGGAACTCCACGCTAAAGAGGAAGGTGGAAAAGGAGGGCTACCTGCAGTTCTTGAATCTGCACAGCTCCTCTTCCATGTCTGCACCCTGGACCTGCAACCCCTCAATCCCAGCCAATTTCCCCATCAAGGTCTCCCTCCATTCTCCACACACCCACCCATCAAGAGGGCATTTGGGTTGAAGTAACACTGATGTGTCTTCAAGCAGGCTGACAAACTGAGAGGGGGGATGGATGAGTGCTGCTGCCCCTCCAGTCAACACAGCATGTATAGGCCCCATACAAACTTCACCCATCTCTACTCGGCCTGTACCCCCACCTTCTCCTCAGGATACAGTTCGTCCCTGAGCGCTTGCAAGTTAGCGTCGTCTGCAGAGCTGACGGAGACGGTAACCACTTTCCCTCACGATACAGCCACTTTTTATTTCTCTCTCTGATTCAGATGGTCTCCTTCACAGAACTCAGAGATGTGGTGCTGCGAATTAGAGGCGGGCTCCTCCCATCAGGACCTTCACCCCATGTTGCTCTGCAGCTGTCCGGAGCAGCAGCTCACCAACAGCGGCCAGCAGATTGTTGATGTGAGCAGACACAAAACCCGCTCCAGATACACAACCTACTGCCTTTGACTGTTCTGATGACTAGACAGAACCAGGCTGAGTTTATTGAGAACAGAATTTGGCCTGGATCCTGGTTCTGTCAGAAGCTGGATCTGGTCTCCCTAAGGTCTGGCGGTTTCATAAAGGTTTGTGGGTCAGGTCAAATGGTTTTGTTGTGTTAAGGTTGTCGGTGAAGTGGAGGAACTGATGCACACCGAAGAAGGCACCTCCTTTCTGGACTCCTCTTCCTGCAGGGGGGCACACTGTATGCGTGAGGTGAGCAACCTGGAGCCACTTCATCCAGCTCTCACCTCCACCCCCCTTTGCTCCTTCAAGCACCCCTGCAGAAGGGAGAATGACTGCGTGCACTGCAGCCAGACCAGCCGGTCTGTCTCAGTTCTCTGTGCTGCTGCAGGCAGGTCAGATCAGAGCTCGGAAGGTGCAGCTGTGTGCAGGACTCCAACACCGATTCAAGAGCGCATCCAAGCACTACTCAGGAGTGCTCCAACAACACCAACACCCCTGAAGATCAGGGAGCTACAAAACGAGGTGAGGGGGGGAAATGAACATCTGCTGATGGATGTTTTGGTCAAGAACTCACTGTGTGTGTGTGTGTGTGTGTGTACGGGTGGAGCAGGTCTCAGAGTGCTCAGGTGGGATGATGAATTTGATGATGGACAAACAAAACATCAGTGATAACTGTCAGAAGTCCAGCAGCCCCTCACAGGTCTTAAAAACACACACAGCTTTGCCTGTTTGTGCGTGTATGTGCACTTTGGTGTGTGCACGTGTCTCCATAAATGTGCGTTTGTGTGCAGGTGCAAACATGTCTATATCTGTTGTGCACTTACATGCAAGTGCTGAAGAATAATGCACGTGTGTCCATCTATGTGCATGTGTTTGCATTTGTTGCATGCGTGTGCATGTATGTACATGTGTGTGCAGTTGCTGGAGGTGTGTATGTATGTGTGTTTAGGTGCGTGTTTGTTGTGCATGTATGTGTAGGTGTGTGCAAGTGTCGGAGGTTTGTGGAACAAGTGTGTGATGTCAGTGGTGAAGTTGTGTGTCTTCTGACCTGCAGGCTCAAAATGGCTCTGTGCTCCTCTGTGAGGAGCTGGACTGCTTTCCTCTGGACGGACCGGTGAAGGTGTGGTGGTGCAAGGAGCCCGTCACATTTTTGGTCAGTTCCAAAGTCAAAGGTAAATCCCAGATGACTTGCGGTTCTTTAAGGTGTTTCAGAAGAGAAACAGAAATGAGAACGTCAGGGGTCAGAAAAAGAGCAGAAAAGACTCTTAGTAGAGCCTTTTTTTTTCCTAAAATCACAATGAGAGGGCTTTGAAAACACCCAAACATGTTGTCTGTTACAGCTTTGTTTATTATGTTGATCTTTAAAATGATCAGACATCGGGAACGTACATTTTCACAGAGATTGCAGATTAAACAAATCCAAAAAGCTTTGATTGTTTATGTGAAGCATTGTGTTCAAACGTTTTTAGTGCATTTGCATGGTTAGTATGAGGTTCCTGCACCTTTGGCTCTCTGAGCTATGAGTCCATCCACATTGGTTCTAATTAGAACTGAGTAACCAAATAACAAGTTGAATTTTTCCTGCTGCATAAATGAATGTTTGGTCCTTTTTTTCAATCTGGATCCCAGTTTTTCAATGTACGTGTGAGTTTGTGTGGGAGACCATAGGAAATGCACAGACATAGTGATTCTCATACATAGTGTCTTTAGGTGGCCCTGAAATACAAATTGCACAACAAATCACTCAGAGCAAAAAAAATATTAGAGATCACAATCAAAATTTAAAAAGCACAACAAAACAAAACAAAAAAAAATGTTACATTTAAAAAAATGAAAAACAAAACTCCAGCAACGAAAGCGTAAAAAGAAATGTTTCGGAAAGCAAAAATAATTTTCAGAAATCGAAAACAAATATTAAAAAATGAAACAAAATAAGAACCTAGAAAAGATAGGTATTATGGGACATTACTGATTGGATGAGAACATTTGAGTTTAAAAAAATAGGGAAAGCAGAAGGATGTTTTGACTGAACTCTGGTGTTTTTGTAGTTGAGCAATCAGTGGCTGTGGCCAGAAGCTTAAAGAAATATTGTTTGTAGGACAATATTACCACGCCAAATGACTTCTGGTTGAAAAGGTGAACAAACAATTATCCAATCAGTGATGTAATAATAATAATAATAATTATAATAATGGATCAGATTTATCTGCGCTTTTCAAGTCACTCAAAGCGCTTACATTATGTCCATTATTCATTCACTACTCATTCATACTTGGTGACGGTAACTACTGTTGTAGCCACAGCTGCCTTGGGGCAGACTGACAGAGGCGTGGCTGCCAGTTTGCGCCTATGGCCCCTCTGCCGCCCTTTGATGTCCAATAGTACCTACCTTTTCTGATTTCTTATTCTATTTTTAACCTTTCATTTGGATTTCTGGAAATTTGTTTTGTTTTCCGAAAAATCTCCTTCCCGTTTTGTTTCATTTTTTGTAATGTGTTTGGTTTTTTTGGGAATGACATTTTGGCTTTAGGAATTTTGATTTGATTTCTAAACTTTTTTTTTTTGGTATTAATTGTTCTGCTTTTCTGATTGTTGATGTGATCTTCAGTATGTTTAGCATTGAGTGATTTGTTGAAGTTTTTGCTTTTCAGGCACACCGTACAAAGATCCTATTTCAGGCATTCTAAAATTAAATATATGATTATATCATTATAGAACAGTAGACTTAAGTTTATATTATGTAAATAACTTTATGTTTTTATATATTCATTAAAAACATTTACACTTAAAGAAAAACAGGAGTTTTTAGGAAAACCTTTTTTTTTGTCTTGGTGAAGTTTTGACTCAGAGTGGTCATCCTCACAGAGGATCTGGCAGTCTGCTGGTTTTTGTGTTTGCTGTGATGGTTCTGTGTTTCCTGTTGTTGCAGGTGAACCCACCAGCCCACTGAATGATGTAGCTCACCTGTGAGGTCAGCTGACCACGATGCTCCAATCAGGAGTTGTCTCTGACTGAATTCCTAGGACCTCATCGGATTTGATTTATTGATTTCTTAAGCAGTTTGAAACTTGCACTTTATTCCTTGAATGTAATGTTTACATATTTTATTGGTTATTTAGTCATTTATTAGTCAGAAGATATATTTGAAATAACCTTGTGTATAATTTAACACATTATTTTGCTGTTTCATTTGTCAAGGAGCAGAAAACATTAATTTGTGTGTTTCTGTTGGATCAAATGCAGTTACATTATTTATTTCTTGTAAAAAATAACTCCTTGAAAACTTCTCACTGTTGCATTTTGGATCAGAACCGATCAGTTTTTCCTTTTTAACCGAGAACCAGACACAAGATTTAATGAACTTTACTGAACTCAGTGTGACTTTGCTGCCTTATGTATGAATGTTTTCTTAAGTGCTCTTGAAATCCAAATCTGCACTTAAATATTTGCAATATTTGTACGAGGATTTTTATCTCTGACTAACAGGATGCTGTGAGTTTAAACTGTCAGATTTAGTTTTTCAAATTAAACTGTCAGAAATATACTTGTCAAAATAAAGTGACACATTAAACCTATCTGGTCATGTCATGGTTTGGACCCTGGTTCTTTGTTCTGGTTTCTTTATTCGAGCCAACCGTTTTGGTGGTTCTCAGACGTTTGTATTTACTGCATTGGTTTCTGTGTTTAAGGAGCTGTATATGTTTCTGTTCCTTGGCTTAAACTGAGGATTTTTTTTAATCTTGATTTGCTGTTTTGAGTTTTCACTGAATAGTGACTTTCTGTTAAAGGGAGCTGTCTTCCAGTCTTCTCTGGTGTTCTTGCTGATGTCAATGCTATGAGGCTGAAGGGCGTCATTTTGAACCAGTAGATGATACAATGAGAGGCCCACATTGACGTGTTCTCCCTACCATGACAAAGGTGGATAAAGGTGGAAAGATTTCATGTAATCCATGGACACCAGTGAAGATCACAAATCATTGAAGAAAAAAGGTTCAGCGGACTGTCTAGTGGGTCTAGATGACCCAACTCCCAACGTTAAAGTGCCTAGGATAGCACAAGGGTTACAGGGGGCATCCAGACATAACCAGTTAATGTCTTTGACCCACTTAAAAACCAGAACCAGAGACCGACCCAACAGCTCTGCATGACTCATTGAGATTCCAGAAGCTCAAAGCAGTTTCATGATGATCTGTTCTTTATTTTGAGTGAAATATGTTATAGTGGAAAACTCTCAGCTACGGATGTTTGATCACAAGGGGGCAAATCCTTCTCCTGGGCTAGACCCCTATGAATTTATGATAAAACACTAACAGGCCGAAACTGTTAGGAAACATGAAAAAAGATGTGGTTGAACACCTAGCGACCCTTCAAACTAGACTTTCCATATCCACAATTTCAATTTATCAGCTGTTCATCGCCTGCGCATCTGTGTAGACTGCTCCGTAGACCACAAACATGAGAGCACTGATTCCTTTATGCTCTGACTCCTGGATTTGAGCATTCAAGAGTTTGAAAAATGACCAGCAGAGGGCAGCAGTTTTACACAAGAGAAAACAGTAAAGTCAGATTTTACCCTCTCACTAACAGACTCCATAAGTTTAGGTGATGACAGGCCCTGGTTCAAATTGAAAAAACTATAAACAACTATGATTTATGTTTGGCCCCACCATCTTTTGGTGTTGTCATTGATAAAAAATAAACAGAAAAGCCATAAATTAGCTGGAAGATTTGCATGAAGGAGGAACTATTAAAGACTCAAATGAAAATTGTGTTTTTGTTGATTTTAACATGTTCTTGTAGCATTTTATGATGATGGATTGCATGTAAAAAGAAAGTTAAGATCAAACAGTGTTTCTGAGTATTTCTGTATTGAAACTATGGTTAGTCAGGGACAGACTAGACTGGAAGCAGTGGAATCTGAAGCAGTTAATTTCAATGCTGTTTGAGGAAGATTGCAATTTAACAGAAGAACTACAATATTCAAGCCACAAGGCTCATGCTCTTTTCCATTCTTCTTGCATCCCCTTTAAATCAGTGGGATTCATGTATGTCCTTATTTTCTCTGGTGTGTTTTAATATTACCCTTCTTGTTCGTTGCACTACTAATATTAGCTTAAGGTTTTTAAGGGCTGTGAGCCAGTGAGAGAATGTGTAAACAAAGGGATGATGGGAAATGAGCAAAGGCTCACAGGACTTAGGACATGCCTGGTGTAAAATGTGCATTACAAAATAGCAATGTGTTCTGTGACGTTCACCTTTTTATTTATTATCTGTAACTGTGACTATATATTACCTCCCTTCATCTTTATATGTTCTGTGTCATACATTTTTAAATAAACTTACATATCAAAAACAGAATACTACATTTTGCAGTACAGGAAATCCTTTTGATGCCCTTTGGTCGCTCTGCCACAGCAATTCATCTGCCTCCATCCAGCCTTTTCCACTGCATCCTCCTGGCTCACACCACCCACCTTCATGTCTTCCATACCTGCATCCTTCAACCTCGGCTCTGGTCTTCCTAGGAGCTCCAACCTCAGCATCCTTTTACAGACACAATCACTGTACCTGCTCCAAGCTTAGCTGAACAAGAAACCCAAAATGTAATATTGATGTGTTTGTTCCCACATCTTCTTTTCTTCTTCTTTTTTTTACTTGTTTCATCCTTTCATTAGTGTTAAATGGTTTAGACCAGAGACACTCTCTTCTGCCATGTGTCTCTAAACAGCTGCTAATCACTGCAGTGAAAGCAGACTGAAAGCTCAGCATTCTCCAGTTTCTGTGCCTGCAGAAGCTGTCTCATTTAACCATTTACGGAACTCAGGATGAAGTGATGATTGGAGTAAAGATTGACATCTGGATGAAGTGTTGGTATGTTTATTAATAAAAGTATTTCACTGTTTACGTAATTTCATCACTCCTCTCTGTTTTATTTAACTTATAGGTCCAGAGTTTAGTCTGTGTGAGATGGAGGTGAAACGTGTGAACCTGGCTGTGGTTTCCTGCTCTCTTTCTGTCACAAACACTAACATCTGTTCATCTGCAGGTTTTTGTTCAGCCTGCAGGGATCATTTCTCACTGTGGGGATGAGATCCAGCAGCTGCAGTAGTAGGAGGCTGAATGATCCACTTTGACTTTATTGATCTTCAACTCCTATCCTGTCTGTGTTTTCTCAGCAGACAAAATGTCTTCTCTTTCTGCAATCTGTCTTAATGTTTCTTTTTTTTTTCTTGTCATTATACCAACTCATCTGAATTCCTCCACAGCTTGAAGACCAACTATTCTGGTCAATGTTAAATCATTCTGAATCATTTCTGCTGCCATGGCAACCAGTGCTGCAGAGACACAGACAGACAGGTGAAGGTCAGGATGACAGTGTTTGTTCCAGGTAGACCTGGTTGGCTCCTGATTGGCTGCAAACACTCACCTGAACACAGACAGCACAGAGCAGCAGCTGGGAGGAAAAGCATTTTGTTCAGCCGTGTTTCCTCTGCTCAACCTGAGGAGAAGTGGTGTTCTGATGCAGCTGAGGACAAAGAAGGACGAGCTGTGAGATGAGAGCAGAAGCAGAAGACTGCTGCTGCAGACGGACAGCTCAGCTGAAGCTGCTGTGTGGTTTCATCTTCCTGATTTGAATCTGACAGCAGATGAAGAGAATCTGGGTCACATGATGCACAAACACTCAAACACATTCATGTTCCACAAACACACTCAGCTTGATGCTGAACTCACAAACACACAATTTTATCTGCTGTTTAACAGCTGTGGAGCAAGGACACATTCACTTTAAATTTGATCAATGATCAATGAAACCATCAGCTGATTATTTCTATGAAAATGTAACCCTAACCTACAGAGATCTGTTTTTGTTGTCATTTCTTTTTGAAGCTGTTTTGTATGTTTTTTACACTGATTAAAGTATCCTATAAATGATTCTAATGTGCTACTGCTAAGGAAACAACAGGGGTGTAACGATTCACTTTAACAAGGGTTAGATTCAAATTATAATCTGTTGTTGCTGATCCGATTGATCTTGATATGGGTTCATTTTCAACGATCTAATTCACTGACCTAAAATTTATTCAGGAAATCTTTAGCCAAAACCTCAAAGGGTGTTACTCAAAGATAAATACCTGGTACTGAACAGTGCAGGTGAAGTTTTCCTTATTGCTTGCATTTCTTGCAAGATAATCAAGTATAAACTAAATATGTGAACAAATGAACAATTATACTAGAATTAATGGTAAATCCATTCACATTTCAGTTTCATAAAGTTCAGTCCACTGTTGGTTTTCCACATCAAAATACTCCAAACGGAACATTATCAAAACATTCAAACACAAATATAGTCACATGTTTGCCAAATTCTAAGTGTTTCAATACACTTAACTGGAATGATGGCTTGATCACTTTTTGCTGACATCACGTGTGTTGTCTGCTGTACTGCTTGGTCGTTTTTCTGTTATAGTATGATAAACTGTGTCTCAATCTAAATGGTATTTTCCATTATCGATTATAGATTGATTTGCTGCATTTTGAAAAGATTTTTTAATGATTTAGGTTGATTTGATTCAATTAACAACTTGCCACAGATAGATTGATCTGGCTGGATCATAGGAATAGAAGTTTATTCATCGATTATTCGTTGCACATCTTTAAGGGAGTGCCCTTCAGCTGTTTCAATTAAAAAGAAAGTATCTACTTGTCATACCAATCTTCACAGTACTTATTCATCAGTTCAACCAGGGTACTCGTTTCTCTTTTTTTTATGGAAGATTATAATCTGTCACAAAACAGGCAGACGGCTGGTTCCAATTGCAGCAGGTTTATTAGCTCAGCTAAAAGTCCACAAAGCTAAATCAGGCTCAGACAGGCAGGGGTCGATAACAGGCATGAGACCATCAGAGAAGAAACAGGAGTAGTCAAGATCCAAGCGAGATACGAGGGAGGCAGCAAAGAGACAAACAGGATCAGGAAATCAGAACATCTGGACAGGATATAATGCTCGGTAACGCAGGCAGAGTGGCACAAACAATACTTCGTACTGAGTGAGGCTCAGTGCAGTGCTTAAATACGCTGTGGTCGATTTGGTGAATGAGAGTCCGGTGTTCAGCACTCAGAAACTGCACACTGGGGATGCTAAGAGAGGTAGTGCGTCTCGAACTCTGGAGTTGGCTCCCACCAGTGACCAGAAGGGAAAACAGGTCTGACTTCTGTCATAAACCATGTAGGCTGTTTTTCTCCTCTGGTGACATTTAAGAAACTTTTTTTGCGGGGGCACTTTTGACCTAATCCTCATAAAGACAAGTTGAAATATATTCCTCTGGCACCAATTATTCTCCTCTCTAGATTATCTTTATTTTTTGTAATGTCTCAAAAAGAAAATAAAACCTGCAATTTATATGAATACTTTTTGACTCAGTGGCTCTCCCTGCTATCAAATCCAAACAGTAAATGTTTCATGTTTTGACACATGGTTTTGGTTGTACGAAACATTTATGGATAAAGAAAGACATTGTCTTCATTAAAAGGAACTTTTAAATAAATTAGTAAAACAAACGTAAGTATTTTTTTCAATATTATTATCTAGACTAATGTCTAAAACAAGAATATTTGTCATTATTTGGACAGTAAAAGCTGGTTGTGTGTTTGTACATCTAAGTGTGAAGCCCCACTAATGTCATGGAGGCTGCAGAGCACAAACACACACAGCCACAGGAAGATTTATTGTCTGTCAGCGTCATTTCCTGTAATAATAACCACTAAGAACAGATTCATATCTGCTGCTGTTCACATTCATCAAGCCCCTTCCGCTCTGCTCTCTGGTCGAACATCAAACACTAAACATTGTTTTGCTGCTTTAGATCAATCAGAATGGAATTTTCTTTGTGTCAAGTTTAAGAGAAGCAAAAATGTTGACTTTTTTGTACTTGATACAAATGAGTGTTCTAGATGACAGCTGTTTTATGATTCAATAGATTTTATTGTCTTTGCAACCACATATATTTGATGCAACATCTTCACATGTAACACATGTTAGGTGCACAATGTGCATCAAGGTGCTCATAACAACTTTACAGGTAAAATGGATGTTGAAAATGCGATGAAGTGACACAATTGACTGGTGAGACTTATGACGTGCATGGAAAGAAGGATGTTTTTCACAATATGGACAGTAACATTTGTAGTTTTTGAAAATTTCCTCGTGAAGCCACAGTTAACGGTTTGGAGGCTGCAGAGCACAAACACACAGCTGCAGAAAGTTTTTTGTCTGTTACTAGCACTTCCTGTTATAATAACCACTGAGGACTGATTAATAACTGCAGCTGTTCACTCATTAATCTCCCTCTTTGCTGCTCCCTGTATTGACTTTGCTTCAAAACTCTGCATCAAAACCTTTTGCATATTTGTGTTCTTGAAAGAATCATAAACTTACAGCAAAAGGAAAAAAACAAGCAGATTCTCTTTGAGTTTATTGAGAATATTGTTGCATATCATCGTAAAATAATTTCACAATTTGCATTTTACAGAATTGTTAAATGGAACAGAAGAGACCAATGTTACATTTACACAAAGCAGCTGCAGATAGTTTGATGAAGGATAAACAGCAAAGAGCCGTGATCAAAGTGATGAATGAGATGAAAGGATGAGATCTCATTAAGAGAAAAGACGAGCAGAAAACAGTCATTCAGCATGTCTGGAGTTGGTGGATGCTCCCTTGTTTCTTTGCATTTTTGTGTTCTTGAAAGAATCATAAACTTACAGAAAAAGAAAAAAACAAGCAGATTGTTTTTGAGTTTATTGAGAATATTGTTGCATATCATCGTAAAATAATTTCACAATTGCATTTAACATAATTTTTAAATGGAACAGTGATGAAAAGTGATGAATGAGATGAAAGCATGAGAGTTGATGGAGAGAAAAGACGAGCAGAAAACAGTCATTCAGCATGTCTGGAGTTGGTGGATGCTCCCTTGTTTCTGAGGATCATCAGCAGAGAGAGTCCACAGCAGTACACCAGACTCTTCACTATCAGCACTGAGTACAGCAGGCAGAGCAGCTTCACCCTGGACTCTGACTGGAAGGACAGCTTCACCAGGTCCAGAGGAGGAACAGAGGCTGTGACTGTTGTCAGAATGTTGACAATTGCTGGACGAGATGTTGGGGCTTTTGGAGCTGCTGTGGAAACTGCAGCTGGAAGTGGAGGCAACTCTGAAACAAAGAGCCAGATGTTTGCAGGGAGAAACATCATTTTTCTACTCCTCTGCTTTCTTTGACAGCATCTCTACATTAAACTGAATCTCTGTTGAACACAGTCATCAAGCCTTCATTACCTTGTTGTGTTTGGGCCTCCACTGTGCCCCCCTCATGTTTGACGGAGCAGCTGTATTTATAGGAGCTGTCCTCTTGCTGATGGAGCAACAGGATGGAGGCGCTGTGTCCCGACTCTCTGAGATCCAGCTGCTCTTCAGAGGTCAGTTTCTCCAGTGTTCCGTTGTTCTTCTGTCTTTTCCAGGAGAACTGGACCACAGGAGGAAACATGGCTGAGGCCAGACACAGCAGGGAGCTGCTCCCCTCCACATGGACTCTGGATGCTGCTGGGTACACGCTCACCACGGGCTTCAACACGGGCTTATCTGAAGTTTGACAGCAGCAACAAGCAGCACAGACACACACTCACACAGTCAACAGCAGCTTCCAGAAGTGCATTCAGTCTGATCCTGGAAACTCCATGAACTCTGATCACTAAATTCCTCATCAATGCAGCACAAAGTTCACTTCACTCACTGGATTCAGCTTCACATCAAACCGTCATCAGGAGACACGACGGCTGGAAATTGTTACTAATCTCAAACTAACTCATTTAGAACACAAGGAGATAAAAAGTAAAAGATTTTCTTTGATCATCTATGTATATAAATATATATATATATATATATATATATATATATATATATATATATATATATATATATATATATATATATATATATATATTTATATATTTATATGTGTATATAAAATACAAATATTCATAGTTTATTTATCATAACAGAATACAGATAAAAAAAATTGAAAGTTTTTATTTTTATGTAAATAATTTCTTTTTATTTTGATGAGACTTTTGAAAAATTAACTGCAAAAATAAATGAAATGCACTAACATTTAACTAAATCACTTTTTTTTTATTTTCAACTTTTAAAAAAAATGTAAAGTTACAAAATTTAAAAAACTGTTATAATACACAGATGCTTTCATTGTTCATTTTTAGGTTTTTTTATTATGTCTCTATAGTTTTTGTTGTGAGTTACAGTATGTCAAACTAAACTTTAAAATCATTCTAAAAAAATTGTCTCCAAAAATGTAGTGATTAATTTTCATTCATTCATTTTCTGTACCGTTTTTCCCTTTCGGGGTCACGGGGCTGCCGGAGCCTATCCCGGCCACTTGTGGGCAGGGTAATTGTGTGATTATTTTTCTTTTGAAAATTGAAAATTGGGTAACACTTTATATTAAGATTCTTTAACAAGCTTTGTAAACACATTAACAAGCATTATAAATTAATTTATAGGGTGTTAGTAAGACATTTATTAGTACAATAAGTCTAATAAGGTTTATTAAATTACTTAGTTAACACATTTACAAGCATTATTATTAGGATTTTTCAAGATGCTAGTGATGCATTTACTGATATTATAGGTGCCTAACAAATGTGTCAGTGTTGATAAGCTTAATAAGATTTATTAACAACCTTTGTTAACAAATTAAGAAGTATTATTATTGTTTAGGGTTCTAGTAAGATATTTATTAGCATTACAGACGCCTGACACAAGCCTAAGTGTTCATAAGCTTAATAAGTTTTATTAACTAACTTAACAAATTATTTGGCTTTATTAATGTGTCAGATGCTAGGAAGATATTTATTAGCATTATAGATGTCTTGCAAATACCTGAAAGTGTTAATAAGATTTATTAACATCTACAGTCAGACCATTGTCCTCTAAACCCATATTACTAAACTGCTTATAAGCTTTACAAATGTATTTATTAACTTTGTTAATAGTTTATTAATTGTTTTGCAGCACCCCATCTAAAGTGTGGATGTATTTTACCACAAACAACCACAAAGCATAAAGATTGTAAAAAGAACTTTATGACATTAAAACAGACTAAACATACACAAATCGTTCTGTAAAAGATATATAAAAATTCAATTCAGACAAATAATTTTTTTAAAAAAAACATATATACTGTTGTTGGATGACTAGCAACATAGCTAATAAGGATAAACTATTAGCATCTATCCTGAGTGAAACATTCATTGCAAATCCCATCACCAGGACTCAGGAGACAATTCTCTGCATTCAATGCCAACAGCATTCAACCACATTTGCCTTGCTTCAAAGTCCACAAGAAAGTTACACAAGCCAGTCATTTTTGAAGAACGAAGACAATAAACCTACAGGAGCCATGCTAAAGCTAACACGCTAACCTGCCCATCTTTGATTTTGAATCAAAGATGGGCAGGTTAACTAATGTCACCATTGGCTAATGAATCTGTCAATCAAACTCATCAGCAAAACAGGCGTGCTCACTTTCAGCCAATTGAATGGCCTCTTAGACTTTGCTTTCACACAGGTGACGAAAAAAAGCCCCGCCCATCTTTGATTCTGCACCGGTCGGTCGTTAGCGTGTTAGCTTTAGCATGGCTCCTGTAGGTTTATTGTCTTCGTTCTTCAAAAATTACTGGCTTTTGTAACTTTCTTGTGGACTTTGAAGCAAGGAAAATGTGGTTGAATGCTGTTGGCATTGAATGCAGAGAACTGTCTCCTGGTGATGGGATTTGCAATGAATGTTTCACTCAGGATAGATGCTAATAGTTTATCCTTATTAGCTATGATGCTAGTCATCCAACAACAGTATATATGTTTTAAAAAAAATTTTATTTGTCTGAATTAAATTTTTATATATCTTTTACAGAACAATTTGTGTATGTTTAGTCTGTTTTAATGTCATAAAGTTCTTTTTACAATCTTTATGCTTTGTGTTTTTTTGTGGTAAAAAACATCCACACTTTAGATGGGGTGCTGCAAAACAATTAATAAACTATTAACAAAGTTAATTAATACATTTGTAAAGCTTATAAGCAGTTTAGTAATATGGATTTAGAAGACAATGGTCTGACTTTAGATGTTAATAAATCTTATTAACACTTTCAGGTATTTGCAAGACATCTATAATGCTAATAAATATCTTACTAGCATCTGATACATTAATAAAGTCTATTAATTTGTTACGTTAGTTAGGGTAGAAGATGTTCATGATAGAGTGAGGTGGAAAAGGATGATTCGCTGTGGCGACCCCTGATGGGAAAAGCCGAAAGAGAAAGAAGAGAGTTAGTTAATAAAACTTATTAAGCTTATGAACACTTAGGCTTGTGTCAGGCATCTATAATGCTAATAAATATCTTACTAGAACCCCAAACAATAATAATACTTCTTAATTTGTTAACAAAGGTTGTTAATAAATCCTATTAAGCTTATTAACACTGACACATTTGTTAGGCACCTATAATATCAGTAAATGCATCACTAGCATTTTGAAAACATCCTAATAATAATGCTTGTAAATGTGTTAACTAAGTAATTTAATAAACCTTATTAGACTTATTGTACTAGTAAATGTCTTACTAACACCCTATAAATTAATTTATAATGCTTGTTAATGTGTTAACAAAGCTTGTTAAGGAATCTTAATATAAAGTGTTACCGAAAATTGTTTCCAAACTGCAGGTAAAGTCAGTTTTGAAGGTCAGATCTGATCTTGTTCTCAGAAACCAGCAGATGTTCCAGAATCAGTGAGACCATCAAACTCTAAATATTTGGAACATCACTCAGATTTGCAGAAATCAACAATCAGTTTAGTTGTTCAGTGAGATTTCAACATGTTTGCAGAAATGATTCAGCTTTTCTTCTGGAACAATGGCTGCTTGATGAATGCTCTGCTAATGATGAACAAACTAACATGTGAAGCTGAAGCAGCAGAAACTGACTTGAAACACATTTTCTACAATCAAACAGCTGAAGGAGCAGAAATGGTTCTTCTTACCCGTTACAAACAGTCTAGTTCCAGATCCAAAGATGTAGTAATCCCCTGACACACAGTGAGAAAGTGTGCTACAAAAACCTGTGTGCTGTTAAAGTGTCATCTGAGTGAATCAGGATCATATTTCAGCTCCATGATGAGTTTCTCTAATGTTCAGATCAACATGACTGTCTCTGTCTGCAGTAGAGGAACTTGGTGAACTGCTGTGTGAAATGAGAGAAGAAAATGACAAATATTCCTGCAGTTATTAGATGAAAGATTCATGTAGAAACTGACAGCATGAAAATGAAAAAAAGAGTAGCGCACATGTGCAATTATCCTGAAGTACATCAGTCTGGTTTCTTCTGATCCTCCTGAAATCACAGGAACATGAGAGAAACTCTGAGAAAACCCTTCTACATTGAAAAGAAGGTTTGTTTGTGTTTCTTTTTTTCTGCGGTTCCTCTTATTGCTGTGTTTATTCCATGGGGGAGCAAAGAGCATTACATGCAGTTTGGACAGAACTTCAAGCAACCACTCCCAATAAAAAAGTCAGTGTATATGTGTGTATATACACGTTTCAGGTCTCCGCGTTCAAAACTTGTGTTGACATGTCATGTTTTGAAGACCATTTTTGAGCTCTTTGTACAAAACAGTTACACTTAACCCTTGTGCTATCTCAGATGACCCCACCCTTACATTGACATGCTCTCCCTACCAGGACAAAGGTGGATAAAGGTGGAAAGATTTCATGTAATCCATGGACACCAGTGAAGATAACAAATCATTGAAGAAAAAAGGTTCAGAGCACTGTCTAGTGGGTCTAGATGACCCCACTCCCAATGTTAAAGCGCCTAGGATAGCACAAGGGTTAAATTGATTTTATTTTCCAATATCAAACAACCAAAATGGCATTGGAAGATACCATTTGGATATAGACACAGTAGGTTTATTTTACTATAATGTAAAAACGGCCAAGCAGACAACACACATGCGATGCAGCAAAAAGTGATCAATCCATCATTCCAGTCCAATGTGTGGAAACATTTTGAAGACATTAGGGCATACAGAGTGGTAGAATGTTCTATTAATGTTACCTTTGGATTATCTTGATGTGAAACAACAGTGGGCTGAACTAAAATGTGAATGGACGCACCATTAATTCTTGTTTACTTGTTTGTTTGCGCACATATTTAATTTACACATGATTATGTTGCAAGAAATACAAGGAATGTGGAAAACTTCCCCTGCAGTGTTCAGTATCCAGATATTTAACTCCGAGTCACACTGGGGGAATTTTTGGCTAAAGATGTCCTGGATTGATTTTCGGTCAGTGAATCGGACCGTCAACCACAAATCATGATATGAAACGATACGTTGTTAAAATGAATTGTTTAACCCCTACTGGAAACACAATTAAAGAACCAGTGCGATAGCACAAGGGTTATTGCGCATTGTGCCCAGCTGGAATTACATGACACCAAGTCTTTCTTATATCGGTACAGGGCTGTGCAAAGATTTTGCACCAAAGGCAGGCCCATGGGCTAGTATCTAATAGTGGCAGTCCAGTGTGAATACCATGTGCTAAACCAGTGTTCAAAAATGCACATTTAGCCCTGTGAATGCACATCTCGTGCTCTATGCGTATGTAGCATAAAACTACACGCATGTTGAAAGGTAAACCAGATCAAATTTTGACCAATCAAGGACTCAGATTTGGTAGTGATGAATGGATGACG
Organism: Oryzias latipes; assembly: GCF_053564925.1. Lineage (NCBI taxonomy): Eukaryota > Metazoa > Chordata > Actinopteri > Beloniformes > Adrianichthyidae > Oryzias > Oryzias latipes. The sequence goes on along the minus strand of NC_136253.1, from coordinate 15,181,170 downwards.
TCACTTTTAAGTCATAGAAGTGCCAACCATTTGAAAATTAATCTTGGGGGAATACATTATAATCGTGCCTTGAAGGAATTATATAACACTAAGTCTTTCTTATATCAGAATAGAGCCGTGAAAGGAAAAACCCTGGAGCAAGATTTGTTAAATTTGCACAGTTTCAACATTTCACACCAAGCCTCTTCCAAATGTAGGTGGTAAACATGTGCTAGTAAACCGTAGCAAAAGAAAAAGAAGAAGAAGCCTCTCCCTGCTTGTCCAGTGTGAATGAGCATCATTGGTTGCACATCCCAGAATTCAACACACAAGCAAAGGCATTATTGAACTCTCGACTCTTGTCTTAGTCTTATGAAACTAATCACTCTAAATAATTTATCTGTCAAAAGTACAGTGATGGAAACTGGAGTGGAGACAGAGCTAAATTACTTGTTATGTAATTTTTTAAATTAATCTTTCACAAGATCCTTTAACTTCTCTTTTGTTGTTAAGGAGGTGAGCTCACAAGGGTTCTATAATTATTTTTCTTCTCAAAAGCTGTTTTTCCTTAAACATGATGACATGTCTTTTTTACAGTAACAATTGGTTGAAATAGAACTTGAGATACAGATGACTACTGGTCTGCTGTATCTCAAGTACAAGGGTTTGACTCATCTGTCAATTGGGCCAAAATTTGGATGTGGTGATGAGACCATCAAAAAAATGAAACAAAAAAAATAGTCCTTTTTATTGAATCATTTAATGCTCTTACAGCCTTTCTTCAGTACATCCATCACAGAGGAATCCAAATATGGATTTGGGGATACAGGAGCATAAAGATCAGGAAAGGTCCCACATACCCTCAGTCCAGTCCAAGCCCCCCCATGCCCCAACAGTTGCCCTCCGGTAAACATACTCGTCTTAACATCCCTGAACTCATGTCTGTTCTCTTGTTCTCTTACTTGACACACCTGACAAGAGGTGTGTCAAGTAAGAGAACACAAAATCAGACGAAGCACTAATCAATTCATATATATTTTCATTTATAGAGCTAAAAAACATTAGACATTAGTCTGAGCACAGAAAAACAAATTAAAATAAGCAGACGGAAATTTTAATAGTTACAAACTCATTTTCTGGGTTTAGATGCGTAGACAGCCAATTGGAGCAATGCAGGAGGGGAGAGCGGTCCCAGTCTCAAAATGTTAGGTAAAAACAAGACCTAGTAAGATCATGTCCTACATGTCAAATTAACAGTTATAATTCATAGCATTTCCCTTAAACCAGGGGTTAAAGTAGACTTTTGTTTATGCGAGTACTACTACAAGCTACATCAACATGAATCTTTTTAATAGCAGTAAATGCAGATTATGGGTGTAACTAATCAATCTCTAACTTGCACAGAAATATGCCTACTGTAACAATGAGGCAGAGTCAGGAGGAACCATGAGCAGTACTTTATTGAGGACACATGGAGAGGTAGGGGGCTGGCAGACATGGGTCAGAGACAGGCAAGTCAAGGATCAGGCAGAGGCAGATGATGGAAGAATGCACAGAATTTTAGGCCAGAGTCACAAACAAGTGTTGCACTGAGTTAAGTGCTCTGTCTAAATACTGCTGGAAGTGATGGGAAACAGCGTTGGGGCTCCTGAGAGTGACAGCAGGGGCTGATGGGAAGTGGAGTGTGGAGTAGCAGGGAGTGCTAGCACTCTCAAGATATTTCCTGCTGATGGCCAGAAGGGGAGACAGGGTACCGATTCATGACAAAAAACCCCAGACGAGCGGCTCCAGAAGCGAGGGACCTGTTCGCTCAGAAGTCTCCAGAGCTAGGGATCAACCGACATGCCTTGGAGAAACAGTCCACTACAGTCAGAATGATGATGTTACCCTAAGACCAGGGCAAATCTGTCACAGGGTCCACTACGATATGAGACCAGGGCCAGCGTGGAATGGGTAGCGGCTGCAGGAGACCAACTGGACCTTGGTCCTCTGGCAGGTGGAACACAGGGCGATGTACTGTGCAACGTCTGTCTGCAGGGTGGACCACCAGAAACAGTTAGGGTTTGTGTGGTGGTAGTACCAGGATGGCCTGCGGCAGGTGTGTCATGGACCAGGTGGAGCACTTGCTGACGATGGGTTTTAGGGACATAATTAGTCGGCTGGGCATAACAGAGGAGGCAGGTGTTGTTCGTTGATCTGAGCAAGCACCATCGTGATATCTCACTTTACCTTAGCCAGGATGAGCAACAGTGAGGCAATGTGTTTGGAATCCGACGGAGCATTAGGGGAGGTGTCTTGGATCTCCAAGCATCGGCTTTGCGGTGCTTGGAGCAAAGGTGGTAGGTGATCTGGAATTGGAAACAAGAAAAGAACAATGACCAGCGTGCCTGGCAAGGGTTGAATTGTTTGGCAGTACGGATGTACTACAGGCTGTAGTGGTCGGTCAAAACAATGAATATTAGCAATGCCCCCTCTAACCAATGCCACCACTCACCAAATGCTGCATTCAAGGCCAACAGCTCATGGTCAACGAGTGCCTACTACTCGGTGAGCTTCCAAAAGTAGTAGGCACAGCGGTATGATTTGGCCGACTGACCATGGCATTGGGATAGGACCCCCCACAATGTCGGTACTAGAGGTGTCTACATCCACATTGAACTGGGACATGGGATCCAGAGGGCGAAGAATGTGAGCCTGGGAGAAGTGGGACTCAAAGGGTCTCAAAGGCCTGGGTGGCTTCGGGTGTCCTGTATAACTGACGAGGACTAGCCTTTATTATTTAATTTATTATTTATAGGTGATCAAGATGACACTCCCCAGTGTGCGACATTGCGCCACTCTCAGGAGTCAGGTTTTGTTTTATTTTGATTTTGTTAGATCTGTTTCTGTCTCAAAACGTCCACAGAGTGTTAACTCACATCAAGTATGACTGGGAAGCTCTCTTAAGGCTGGCACAAACAAGCCACAGAGGATATTTTGACACATTATCCTTATCCCCCACCCGGAGCTACAACCCCATGCTGGAATCTTACCGCAACAGGCCGCAGCAAACTGGCAATGAATGCTGGGGAAGGTCCATGATACTTTTTTTTACATACAGAAAATAAGTACAGTTGTCTGAGATTTAAATATGAATTTGTTTAACAGAGTTAAACACACTTCATGTTATTTGAATTTTTGTTTGCAAATACAATACTTACTACTGTGTAATATGTCGTTTTTAGTCTAACTGAATCATTTCAAATGAATTGTGAAAACTGATCAGAAAAATCCAAATATTGACAGACAAACTTTTTGACACAGTTACAGTTTTTCTCAAATGCTAAAACACATTTCACAAACGTGTCCTCCATGTTCCCCATTGTCTAAACACAACATCCTTTTCTAAAGCCACAGAAACACAACCACACCTTCTCATTTCAAAACTCAAACTTTCACAGCACAATAGCTGCTTGAAGCTTTCAAAAATGTAACTACTACACACATCATTACACACTACAGCAAAACATCATGGCTAATGATGTTACGGCCTCTTTGCCTCCACTTCTGCCGGTCAAATGCCCTGATAATGGTGGCCACGATGAACCTACTCAGGTTTAGACGGACTCTTAGTCCGCTTCAGCCATTGTCATGCCATGGACAATGACATGGTCAATGACTGTTGCTCGCATCTCGTTCATAATGATGGTGCAAGGTTGTCTTGCTCTCCTTCCTGGACCTCCTCCTCTCCCTTGTTGGCCTCTTCCTCTGTTCCTCTTCTAATTTCAACTCCTCTTCCTCATTGGCTTGCTCCTCTTCCTCCATGACCAGCTCTTCTTCCTCCTCTGACTCAAATTCCTCTTCCCCTGACTCTTCCTTCAACCATTGTGCTTATTTGAAATCTTCATCAAACTGTGTTCTCTAAACTTGCTTTTTTAACGTGTGGTCACAGCATTAGCAACAAATGTCTTCAATTTTGAGTTGTTGTGTTTAATGAATGACGCTAGATGTGTTCATTGTGTTCAAATATTGCTGACTGTGGCAAGTGTTTTGTATCACGAGCTTTCATTTGAGAATATGAGCAGAGTTCTTTTTCAACTTGTGTTTTAGCAAAGAAAAATGTGTTAAGATTTATGAGAACGGATTGTGTTTTATGAAGTGTGCCTTCATGTGAAATGTGTTTATGATATTGTAAAAAGGTGGCTAGATTTAGTAAATGTGTTTCAACAACTGGTCACTTTGTTTAGGGGATTGGCTTTTGTGTTTTAGCATTTGATAAAAACTGTGAAATAGTTGTGTTTTCTGGTAACCACTTAATATTATACTATTTTATTATAGAGTAATTCAGTTACTAACCCAGTTAAATTTAAGACGAAGTAGCGACTAAATATGAAAAAACATTCTTTAATAACACTCCCAACAATGTTAGAAATAAGGATTTCTCCACTGCAGTTTTAGTGGTTTGTAGTTTTTTAACTTTTAAAAATGTTGTAATATAGTATTCATATGTTTATTATTAACATGTATAGCCAAGACTAATTTTTCCTAAAAAGTAAAATATGTGGTATGTACCACAGATCAAGGAGTTCAATGAACATGTTTCTAATGTTCTGTTACACTGATGTCATCATGGGTTCTTCAGGGTTTATAGTGTTTCACACTTTCATGATAGCAAAGAAAAATGTGTTAAGATTTATGAGAACGGATTGTGTTTTATGAAGTGTGCCTTCATGTGAAATGTGTTTATGATATTGTAAAAAGGTGGCTAGATTTAGTAAATGTGTTTCAACAACTGGTCACTTTGTTTAGGGGATTGGCTTTTGTGTTTTAGCATTTGATAAAAACTGTGAAGTAGTTGTGTTTTCTGGTAACCACTTAATATTATACTATTTTATTATAGAGTAATTCAGTTACTAACCCAGTTAAATTTAAGGCGAAGTAGCGACTAAATATGAAAAAACATTCTTTAATAACACTCCCAACAATGTTAGAAATAAGGATTTCTCCACTGCAGTTTTAGTGGTTTGTAGTTTTTTAACTTTTAAAAATGTTGTAATATAGTATTCATATGTTTATTATTAACATGTATAGCCAAGACTAATTTTTCCTAAAAAGTAAAATATGTGGTATGTACCACAGATCAAGGAGTTCAATGAACATGTTTCTAATGTTCTGTTACACTGATGTCATCATGGGTTCTTCAGGGTTTATAGTGTTTCACACTTTCATGATTTCATTTTTCCTCTGCTTTTTTGTTTTGTTTCTTTAATTTGGATTCAGTTTCATTGTGCTTGAGAATCTTTTTGAGATGGAGGTGAAACATGTGAACCTGGCTGTGGTTTCCTGCTCTCTTTCTGTCACAAACACTAACATCTGTTCATCTGCAGGTTTTTGTTCAGCCTGCAGGGATCATTTCTCACTGTGGAGACCTACAGCTGCAGTAGTAGGAGGCTGAATGATCCACTTTGACTTTATTGATCTTCAATTCACATCCACTCTGGGTTTTTTCAGCTGTGAAATCATCTTTCTGAGGATGATCATTACTTTTATATATTTTAGCATTACTTTCGGAAAATTCAAGAACCACTCGTAATGTTTCTCTTTCTTTCTTCTGGACCCAGTAGATATAATTACATGGCTCAGTTCCACAACTGAAAGAGACACTTTGACCAACTTTTCTCGTCAATGTTAAATCCTCCTGAATCAGGTCTGCTGCCATGGCAACCAGGGCTGCAGAGACACAGACAGACAGGTGAAGGTCAGGATGACAGTGTTTGTTCCAGGTAGACCTGGTTGGCTCCTGATTGGCTGCAAACACTCACCTGAACACAGACAGCACAGAGCAGCAGCTGGGAGGAAAAGCATTTTGTTCAGCCGTGTTTCCTCTGCTCAACCTGAGGAGAAGTGGTGTTCTGATGCAGCTGAGGACAAAGAAGGACCTGAGAGCTGTGAGATGAGAGCAGGACCACGTTCTTTGGGACTCCTCCTCCAAGCTCCCATCAGCCCCTGCAGCTCACAGAGAAGACTGCTGCTGCAGACGGACAGCTCAGCTGAAGCTGCTGTGTGGTTTCATCTTCCTGATTTGAATCTGACAGCAGATGAAGAGAATCTGGGTCACATGATGCACAAACACTCAAACACATTCATGTTCCACAAACAAATTGGTGCTGAACTTGAAAACAGCATGTTATCTAAAAATACACACATTTACATAATATTTGTTGATTTATTATTGTGATCAATAATGAAACGATCAACTTGCGATCTGCCCTCCTGGCTGGGAGTTCTGGAGCCAAAAGCATGAGGCCCAACGCTCGGGGGTGGGTGGTGAGGGGCAGGCGACCTTTTTTTAAAAATAAAATCACAGATTAGTCTGGAAGCGGTCTCCAGACAGCCCTCTTTTATATTTTGGTGAGGGGGGCTCAATTTTCATTGCATCTCAGGGGTTACTTGGCAGGGGGTCCTCCCTCCTCGATTGCCTACCTGTTCCACGACCCAAACCCGTTGATTTTCCACATTTCTCTGGGCCCAGTCCATCCCTGGTGAGGGGAGCCAGCCGCTAAAATTCTTTACACCCTTTTACTTTTTTGGTATTTGTCCACTTATATCCAATGTCCCACTCTCTTTCCTCCATCAATTCTACAAAGAAATGCACACAAATATAATATAAATAAGGTTTAGTCTCAAATACAGAAGGGGTACGTTCAAATACACACCTTGTGTGTCCAAAGTTACATAACCATTTAATGAATTAGAACAGACAAGCCAGAAAGACAGAAACTCTGGAGCAAAAAAGAGTTTTTGGAAAGAGCTCAGCGATGTGGTGGAGAAGTCAAAGAAGTAAGTGATTTTGTTGCTTTCCTCAAAGCCTCTGATCGTTTTCACCTGTGTCTTGTCAGTCCTGTTTGTATGTCTTGTCTCTGCCTTCCTCTGTGTTTGTTCATATTGTCTGATTCCCTGTCTTCTTGGTCACCCTGACAGTTGGTTAAGTTTGGTTACCCTGCTCATCAGCGCTTGTTTATTTATGAGTATTAAACCCTATTTATTTGGAAACCACTTGTTTCCCGTCTCTTCATTTTGGGTCCTTTATCAGCCCCCCTACTTGACATTGATGGTGAAACATATTCATAATAAGAGTAATTTGCCAAAGTTGCTGTGATTGCATGAAGTTGCTGTGTTGTGAATAATTTGGGGGAATTAATTGAATTCATAGTAGTGCAAATCCATCATTATGGAATTCTGGAGGGGAAAAAAATAGTGAACCCCTTAAAAAAATGTCCATGATCTTTTAAGTTTGACAGTGCTTTGACATTTGCTATTAAAATGCTATTCTGTTCTTTGCTGTGGATGGATCTTCCCAAAAACATTCGAGTCACTGTCCTTCGATAAGTGCAGAAACGTGCATAAATCCTCTTTTGCACTTGTTATTGTGTTCTAAGGATGACTGTGTGCGAGTGATGACTTAAAGACGCATATTTGTCGTAATATGGACAACAGAAGTTGCGGTTTTAAAAATTTTCATCGTAAAGCCACAGTTAACGGTTTGGAGGCTGCAGAGCAAAAACACACAGCTGCAGAAAGTTTTTTGTCTGTTACTAGCACTTCCTGTTATAATAACCACTGAGAACTGATTAATATCTGCTGCTCTTCACTTATCAACCTCCCTCTTTTGCTGCTCCCTGTATTGACTCTGCTTCATTAAAACGTTTTGCGTTTTTGTGTTCTTGAAAGAATCATAAACTTACAGAAAAAGAAAAAACCAAGCAGATTGTTTTTGAGTTTATTGAGAATATTGTTGCATATCATCGTAAAATAATTTCACAATTGCATTTAACAGAATTTTTAAATGGAACAGTGATGAAAAGTGATGAATGAGATGAAAGCATGAGAGTTGATGGAGAGAAAAGACGAGCAGAAAACAGTCATTCAGCATTTCTGGAGTTGGTGGATGCTCCCTTGTTTCTGAGGATCATCAGCAGAGAGAGTCCACAGCAGTACACCAGACTCTTCACTATCAGCACTGAGTACAGCAGGCAGAGCAGCTTCACCCTGGACTCAGACTGGAAGGACAGCTTCACCAGGTCCAGAGGAGGAACAGAGGCTGTGATTGTTGTCAGAATGTTGACAATTGCTGGACGAGATGTTGGGGCTTTTGGAGCTGCTGTGGAAACTGCAGCTGGAAGTGGAGGCAACTCTGAAACAAAAAATGAAGAGTCAGATGTTTGCAGGGAGAAATGACATTCTTCTGCTGCACTGCCTTCTTTGACAGCATCTCTACATTAAACTGAATCTCTGTTGAACACAGTCACCAAGCCTTCATCACCTTGTTGTGTTTGGGCCTCCACTGTGCCCCCCTCATGTTTGACGGAGCAGCTGTATTTATAGGAGCTGTCCTCTTGCTGATGGAGCAGCAGGATGGAGGCGCTGTATCCCGACTCTCTGAGATCCAGCTGCTCTTCAGAGGTCAGGTCCTCCAGTGGTCCGTTGTTCTTCTGTCTTTTCCAGGAGAACTGGACCACAGGAGGAAACATGGCTGAGGCCAGACACAGCAGGGAGCTGCTCCCCTCCACATGGACTCTGGATGCTGCTGGGTACACGCTCACCACCGGCTTCAACACGGGCTTATCTGAAGTTTGACAGCAGCAACAAGCAGCACAGACACACACTCACACAGTCAACAGCAGCTTCCAGAAGTGCATTCAGTCTGATCCTGGAAACTCCATGAACTCTGATCACTAAACTCCTCATCAATGCAGCACAAAGTTCACTTCACTCACTGGATTCAGCTTCACATCAAACCGTCATCAGGAGACACGACGGCTGCAAATCATTTCTACGCTCAGACTAACTCATTTAGAACACAAGGAGATAAAAAGTAAAAGATTTGCTTTGATCATCAACTTTTGTGATCAGAACAAGTTGGGCTGCATAATAGGAGTGCAGCCCTACTTGCAATTATTGTGATCAATTTTGCGATGACCCTGCGAAAGACTGGCGAACATGCCAGGGTGAACCCTGCCTTTGCCCTCAAGTAGCCGGGATAGGCTCCAGCACCCCCGTGACCCCGAAAGGGATTAAACGAAAGATGAATGATTGAATTTTGCCATGACGATATAACTTGCGGTACATGAACAAATAGCATAACAGCCAAAAACATAATTTTCATTTCAGTATTACAGTTTAATTCAAATGAGAGTCAACATCTAACATAAAAGAGATCCATCTGATTTGGTTAAATGCAACAGATTTATTTGGTTAGTTAAATACTTCAAGGTGCCATGAGATCGTTTTAGCACATTTAAGGTAACCACTTTTTGCAATTTTCACTATCTTTCAATAGTAAAAATACAGTTTGATATCACAATAATGCTAAATTTGCGATTTATTGTGCAAGCTTAAGAACAAGTGATATTAAAGACGTTTGATTTTAATCATTTAATCATATTCAACTGAAAACACTATAAAGCTTACAATTTTTAAAGCATGTTTGAAAAAGAAAAAAAATTGTTAGAACACACAGATGGTTTCATCATGCACTTACATTTTTTTTCATTCTGTCTGTACAGATTTCATTTTATATTAAAACTGTGTTTAACTAATTAGTCTAAAAGTGTTTTCGAATAATTTTCTTTGAAAGTTGAAAATTTCTTCAGTTGAAGCTCAGATCTGATCTTGTTCTCAGAAACCAGCAGATGTTCCAGAATCAGTGAGACCATCAAACTTTAAATATTTGGAACATCACTCAGATTTGCAGAAATCAAGAATCAGTTTAGTTGTTCAGTGAGATTTCAACATGTTTGCAGAAATGATTCAGCTTTTCTTCTGGAACAATGGCTGCTTGATGAATTCTCTGCTAATGATGAACAAACTAACATGTGAAGCTGAAGCAGCAGAAACTGACTTGAAACACATTTTCTACAATCAAACAGCTGAAGGAGCAGAAATGGTTCTTCTTACCCGTTACAAACAGTCCAGTTCCAGATCCAAAGATGTAGTAATCCCCTGACACACAGTAAGAAAGTGTGCTACAAAAACCTGTGTGCTGTTAAAGTGTCATCTGAGTGAATCAGGATCATATTTCAGCTCCATGATGAGTTTCTCTAATGTTCAGATCAACATGACTGTCTCTGTCTGCAGTGGAGGAACTTGGTGAACTGCTGTGTGAAATGAGAGAAGAAAATGACAAATATTTCTGCAGTTATTAGATGAAAGATTCATGCAGAAAGTGACAGCATGAAAGAGGAAATGTAGAGTTGTGCACGTGTTCAGTTATCCTGAAGTCCATCAGTCTGTTTTCTTTTGATCCTCATGAAAGGAACATGAGAGAAACTCTGAGAAAACTCTTCCACATTCAAAGGAAGGCTTTTTTGTTTTTTTCTTTTTCCTTTTCTGTGGTTACCCTTATTTCTGTGCTGATTCCATAGGGGAGCAAAGAGCATTACATACAGTTTGAATAGAGCGTCAAGCAACCATTTCCTATGAAAAGTCAAAGAAGATGTGTATACAGTTCAGGTGACCACATTCTAAACCTGTGTTCACATAACCCACATTTACATAGTGTTTTTGCGCTCTATTTACAAAAACACATACATTAAACATGCATTGTGCTCAGCTGGAAATACATGACACCAAGTCTTTCGCCTGTCAAAATTGAGCTGTGAAAGAAAATACCTAGAGCAAGATTCACCAAATTTTACTTCAGCTTATACATTTTTGCACCAAGTGCAGGTACATGTCCTTGTATCAGGTAGCAACAGTCCAGTGTGAACACCATATGCAAAACCCACTTTCATGCGCATACCCATGTGAATGTAATTTTGGCCAATCAGGGACTCAGATTTGGTAGTGACGAATAAATGGTGTCCCTTTCAATTCATAGAAATGCCAATCATTTGAAAATTGATCTTGGAGGACATGGTAATAATTGTGGTTTCTGCCCAGACGGATATATATGACACCAATTTTTTTCATATATCGGAATAGAGCTGTGAGAGAAAAAGCCTGAAGCAGGATTTGTGAAATTTGCACAGCTTCAATATTTCACACCAAGCCTCTTCCAAATTCCCCAACACCAAGCTGGGGAACACAATTTCAGACATAACACTGACCAAATAATATGAATTTTAATTTATAGAGCAAAAAAACAAAAACCGACCGTAACCGTTACCCACCTCACATCCCCTGAAACTGTAACACATGAAGCAAACATTAAACATGAGGTTGAGCACAGATAGGCAGACTTTTTTTGTTGCTACAAACTCATATTCTAGGTTTAGATGCGTAGACAGCAGAGTGCAGCAATGGGGGTCCAAGCCTCAAACATTTAGGTAAAAAAGGCAGGTCACAGCTCATGCTATAGTAGCTAGAGATAGTTAAAGCAAAGCAGAGACTGAGAGCAAAAGTATGGTGGCCTGGAGTTGTTTGAGAGGCAGAAGACCTTTAGTGAGATCATGTCCCTCATGTCCCTCACAGTTCTACTTCAAAGCATATCTCTAATAGTCAAAGAGCCACAGAGGGATGAAGGAGCCTCATGTGGCTCCAGAGCCTCAGGTTGCTGACCCCTTGTATAGACCATTTCCATCATGATACCACTTATTGGTAGTGACATACTATGAGCTAGATGCTTTTCTTCCAGCCTTTTGAAGCATCCCTCATTGCACCACAGGCTGCAGTCCTGCTGAATAATTATTTTATTGAATTTTTACATCAGCCAAAAGCAAAAACTGTCAACACTGTTTGAAAATATTGTACAACTGTACAATATTGTGGGACAAAACAGACAATCAGGATTGGTGGAAAACAATAAGATATGCCACCAACATGGTAGAATTTTTCTTCACATACATACAGTAAAGACCAAAGGTTTGGACGCACTGGTTACACTCCACCTGCCTTACAGTACTGGATGCAGTGGCTCCACTTAAATCCAGGCAGCATAAAGTTAAAACTGAGCCGTGGTTGAACAACGTAACTCGTGCTGCTAGACGTGAGTGCAGTAAAGCTGAACGGAAGTTTAAAAAGGACAAGCTACAGGTGTCACTACAGATGTTGAAGGACAGCTGGCGTCATTATCAGGCTACTGTAAAAGAGGCAAAAAGGGAACATCTGTCAAATGTTATCCTGTTAAACCGACACAAGCCCCGTGTCCTGTTTAGCACCATAGATGCAGCTCTTAATGCCCCTAAGCCTGTCTGTGTCCAACCTACGCTGGAGACATGTGAAACCTTCCTTAAGTTTATTGTGGACAAGGTGAATAATGTCATGGCGCTCATATCACCACCTGGATTTGACCCCTCTGTTGTTGTGTCTTGCCCTGTAACCTTTGACCAGTTTGAACCAGTGACTCTGTCCTTTCTGTATGAGACTGTGAAACACCTGAAGCCCTCAGGTTCCCCCTCTGATGCGATTCCACCCCGATTATTTAAAGAGGTTATCACTACTCTGGGACCTGCAGTTCTTGCTGTTGTAAACGGCAGCCTTTCCTCTGGTGTGTTTCCTAGAAACTGTAAACATGCTACAGCACAGCCGTTGATCAAGAAGCCTAACCTGGATCCCTCTGTGCTGTCCAATTTTAGACCCATTTCTAAACTTCCTTTCCTCTCAAAGATTCTGGAAAAAATTTGCGTATGTCCAATTAAAGGATTTTTTAGATGAAAATGGCAACCTTGAGGTTTTCCAGTCTGGCTTCAAATCTCTACACAGCACCGAGTCAGCTCTGCTCAGGGTGTTTAACGACATCCTCTTAGCTGCAGATGCTGGGGACCATGTGGTTCTGGTACTACTGGATCTTACGGCTGCCTTCGACACACTGGATCACAACATCTTGATCTCCCGGTTACAGCAACTTGTAGGCATCCGTGGCACTGCTCTGCAGTGGTTCAGGTCATATCTAGAAGATAGAACATTTTGTGTAAACCTCAATAATGTTCAATCTTCCTCTGCTCCACTACTGTATGGGGTCCCGCAGGGTTCAGTCCTTGGGCCTCTGCTTTTCTCCCTTTACTTACCCCCCCTGGGTTCCATTCTTAGAAAGTATAACTGTGCTTTTCATTGCTATGCGGATGATACCCAGATATATGTGCCAATAAAAAAAAAGGATGCCCACTCCTTTAATTAAGTGCTTGGAGGAATTGAAAATCTGGATGGCTCTGAATTTTCTCCACCTCAATGAGAAAAAGACAGATGTGATTGTCTTTGGTCCCAGTGGCAACAGTGAGTCACACCCTATAGCTCTGGGTTCTCTCACTCAATCTGTGAAATCCACAGTCACAAACTTAGGAGTGAAGATGGACAATGGTTTTCATTTGGACAAGCAGATCAGTTCAGTGGTGAGATCCAGCTTCTTTCAGTTCAGGCAGCTGGCTAAAGTCAAATCATTTTTATCAAGAAAGCACTTTGAGACAGTAATCCACGCCTTTGTTACAACTCGGCTGGATTACTGTAACTCTCTTTCCTTTGGTGTCCCTCACTCATCCTTGTCTCTTCTCCAGCTGGTGCAGAACGCTGCTGCACGCTTGTTAACTGGAACGTGGAAGAGAGAGTAGATTACAGCAGTTCTGGCTTCTCTCCACTGGCTGCCTGTCCATTTCAAAGTTGGTTTTTAAATTCTTTTATTTGTTTTTAATTCTTTAAATGGTCTGGCTCCGCCCTACCTCTCTGAGCTGCTACACCTGCATTTCCCTTCCCGCTCACTTAGATCAGCTGACCAGCTGCTCCTGGATGTGCCAAGGACACGGCAGAAAATCAGAGGGGACAGAGCATTTGCCGTTGCTGGCCCCATCCTGTGGAATGGAATCCCTATGCAGGTTAGGCAGGACCGTTCACTGAATGATTTTAAATCCAAGTTAAAAACTCACCTTTTCTCCCTGGCTTTTAACTCAGTATGAGTTGATGTTTTTATTGGTTTTATTGGTTTTATTTATTTATTTTTATTTGTTTTATTTATTTTTATTTAGTATTGATTTTTATTGATTTTATTCTGTTTGTTTTAGTTTGTTGTTTTGTTTTTATTCTGCATTGTTAAGCACTTTGGTCAGCTTCTGCTGTTTTAAAAGCGCTTTATAAATAAAGTTGACTTGACTTGACTTGACCTTCTCATTCAAAGAGTTTTCTTTATTTTCATGACTATGAAAATTGTAAAGTCACACTAAAGCATCAAAACTGTGAATTAACACATGTGGAATTGTATGTTATAAAAATATGTTATATTCTAGGTTTTTCATAGTAGCCACCTTATGATTTGATTACTGTTTTGAACACTTTTGGCATTCTCTTTATGAGCTTCGTAGTCTTGAAGTTCATCAAGGAAAGCGATAGGTCTAATCTAAACATATGAAGGTATGTTTTTTTGCCACATTCTTTTTATCAAATTTTCAATGCCAGAAAAAAACAGAAACAGATTTTACATTCCACTTGATTCAGCCATCACAAAAATTGCACTTATTATCAACAGTATTTAGGCAACGCTTTCTCTAATTCCCATTGTTATGTGAATGTGTTTTTCGAGCATTTGACAATACACATTTTTGCATGACTCAAGCTGAGATTTATGAACGCCCTCTCACCTTTGATGTAGTTATGTATTTTTGGAAATATATGTAATAAAAAAAAACTTTGGCCCCAGTGGAATCTGCTTTAAAGTAATTTTCTCTAGTGTGACTTTCACTTCTCCCCAAAATGTTTGTATACCTTTGCATTCCCAAGTACAGTGCAAGTATATTCCTTTCATTTACACACATTTGGCGCAGACATCTGGTATATTTTTGTTATAGATATTTAAATCCACTGGTGGAACATATGTACGCATTTACTATTTGTATTGTATTAATTTTAGTCTCGAGTTAATTGACACCTTCTGAGCTCAAGCACTCACTCTCCCATTCCTCATTTGTAATTTCTTTTAGGAGATCTTCTTTCCAAGCATTTACTCTGTATTGTGAACTTTCGCTTGAGTTTGACAAAAACATATTATAAAACTCAGAAATGCTGCCGTATTTGGAACTGTCTCTCACCATACATTTTTCTAAAATTGAACATTGTGGTTTGTTGAGGGTGTTCTGTGTTTGTCCTACAAAGTTTCTGACCAGGAGATATTTATAAAAATGTTTTTTAGTCAACTCATTTTTAGCTTTTGACTCTTCAAATGACATAACATCATAATCTGGCAAATATAAGTCCTGGATGGTGGGAAGACCTTTTGTTTCCCATATTTTAAAGGTGGCATCCGCTCTACCTGGGGTGAAGAATTTGTTCCCCCAAATTGGGCTATATTGTGTGTGGGTGAGACTTGTTCATGTCATTTAAAACTCCGAACCAGATTTGTATCAAACGTTTAAGAATTGGGTTCTTTGTGTCTTTGCATAACTTTTTTGAGTTTTTTTTTTTTCTTTAATTTTGAAAATAAGTCTAGAGGGTGTGGCAAGGGTATGTTTTGAAACAGATAAATTAGTTTTGGGAGTACACTCATCTTTAATATATCTATTCTTCCCATGATTGATACTGATATTGATAGTGTCATCCATTTCTCTATGGAGCCGTTTATCTTTAAATTAAAGGATCATATTTTGATTATATTATCTGTTTTAGTCTTGGCCTGATATTGATTCCCAAATATTTGAAACTTTCAACAACGTTAAATTGAATAGTTTCAGAAGTTTGATTTTTTTCTTTCTTCTTCATGTAGTAATACATAAGATTTCATTGGTTCACTCGGTATCCAGAAACTTCTCCATATTTTCTGATTATTTCCATTTAAAAAAAGAATTGACTTTTAAAGCTGAGAGAGAAACACAATCACATCATCTGCATATACAGCTATTTTGTGTTCTACTGGACCCATCATGATTCCATAGTCCAGTATGGGATCGTATTGCTATTGCTAGTGGTTTAATTGCCATTGTAAATAGCAAACACCCTTGCCTGGAGCCTTATGTTATGTTTATTGACTGTGAAGTGTTCCTGTTTGTCAAGATTTTTGCCTTGGTGTGATCTGGACCCACATTTTAAAGTTGGTTCCACATCCAAATTTGTCCATAACCTTAAACAGAAAAGGCCAATACCTTATCAAAGGTCCATTGGCCTTTTCAGCATCCAGTGCTAATTAATAATAATGATAGATACGTTATCTATCCCACAATGGCGAAATTCTTCTCCACATTTGACCCATCCCCTGGGGGAGCGGTGAGCTGCAGCCAACTTGGGAGGCAGTAACGTTAAGAGTCTTGCCCAAGGACCCTCACTGGGTGATGTTAATTGCTCACCACTGATATGGTAATTACCCCCAGCACCATTGCTCATTCCCCTCCAGAGATCGAACCCTGGATTCCTGCATGTTATAGCCTTTCACCTTAACAACCGAGCTACCCAGCTGCTAATAAACCTATTTCTGCTTTATTTTTACTACAATGGATAATACGTTTCACGTTGTGAAATCTTTGCCTTCCAGATATAATTCCATTTTGGTCTCAATAAACAATGCTTGGCGACGTAGTCTGTAGTCGTGTAGTTAAGAGTTTACAGATTATTTTAAGGTCAGAGTTGGATAAACTTATTAGTCTAAACTTTTCACACTCGAAAATTCACACCAGAACACTCGTCCCAATCAATCAGGCGGAACAAGGTGCAAAAAACAAGTCTGGAGCAGCCCTGTAGAAAGTTGATATTTTCTAGATTTAAAAACTGCTTCAGATTAATTGAAGTCTAAGGTAAGAACATGCATAAAGTGTACATTGTATCCTGGAGAGAAGTTTTTCTGTTAAACCCAGATAGCAAGTACAGTTGTCTGAGATTTCAACATAAATGTATTTAAGTTGAGCAACAGAGTTAAACACACTTTGAGTTATCTAAAAATGTGTTTGCTCAAAATCAAATCAAAATCAAAACTTGTTGGGGAGACAACTACTGTGTAATACTGTAAATTGTCAGTTTTAATCTATCTTAATCATTTCAAATGAATTGTGAAAACTGATGAAAAAATGAAATATTGTCTGACATAAACTTTTTTATACACTAAAAAAATAGTTGTGTTTATTGGTAACCAGTTACTTTTGTCATAGAGTAATTTAGTTACTAACTCAGTTACATTTATGAATAAGTAGTGAGTAACTATATAAACTTTTAAAAAATATTATTCCCAACATTGTTGAATACTTTAGGAGTCTCAACAATATTAGAAGGAAGGATTTTTCCACCACATTTTCAGCAGTTTGTAGTTTTTAAAATTTTGAAAGGTTTGCTACTGTGTGGACCTTGTAATAAAGTATTCAGATGTGTCATGGCGCCTCTGTCAGTCACCTTCCCCCCTCCCTCTCCTGCTCGGCTCTGGACGCGACCAGCTGGTTCCAATCATCACCTCGTTAAACCGCCTACTTCAGGAGATCCAGGACCTGACGTCAACGCCAGTCCGTTGTTCTTACCACGGTGCATAGTCTGGCTCTCGCATGTCTTGTGCCTTACCTTGGCTTGATCACGCTGATTTTGCTTCTCCGTTCTGCTCTCAGGAATCATCCTCACGAGTGTGCTCCTCGGGCTACAGTTCTCCAGTTCCCCTCTACGTCTTCCCTTCGGATCCAGCAAGCCTCAGTCTCGAGCTCCGTCTGCCTCCACCCTCCAGTCAGCCGCCACGCAGCAACAAAGACTTGGTCACAGACTCTCCTTCAGAGAAATTAAATCTTTCTTATACTTACACCTCGTTTCCGAGTTTCTTCCGGGTTCCAGCGCCTGGGTCCTTTCGAATCCCCACGGGACCATGACAGAACGGACTGGCCATACTCCGGACCCAGCTGACCCGGAAGGACTCCGCCACGCCATATCTGTTCAAGGTACTCTCCTTAGTCGTCAAGCAGACGCCCTTACTCAACTGTCCGCAGTTCAACAGGACCTTTTCCGCAGACTCGACAGTATTACTCATACTCTCGCAGAATTAACAAGGCAACCCTCGAATCCCACAGTCTCAGCTCAAACTGCTGCTTCCGGCAACAACCCGACTTCCGCTGACGCCATGACCCCCGAAAACTTCCGCCTGCAGCCGGAACCATTCAGCGGCGATGTTGCAGCCTGCGGAGGATTCCTCCTACAGTGTCAGCTTATCTTTCAGCAGGCCCCCAGATTCTACCAGTCAGACCACAGCAGAATATCATTAATTGTAAACGCCCTCCGTAACAAAGCACTCCAGTGGGCCCAGGCTTTTTTGGCTTCTAATCCCATTTCTCATCTGCCATTCGATCGTTTCATCGGAGAATTTCGCCTCGTGTTTGATCAGCCTCGCAAACAAGAGGAAGCCACCCGACGGTTGCTTAGCTTAAAACAAGGCAATCGCTCGGTGAGTGAACATTTGATCGATTTTCGCATTTTAGCGGTGGAGGCCGGCTGGCCTGACCCCGCACTCAAGGGTATTTTCTACCAGTCCCTTAATGAGAAAATTAAGGATCATTTATGTTCACAACCCGAACCTGACTCTTTTGAGGAGCTAGTCTCAGCAGCCCTCCGATCTGATGTGCGGCCGAACGGAGCCACAAACCAACCAGTTTCCCTCGGAACCCCGGAGCTCCGGGTCAGGTTTTTTCTTTTCCCGCACACGAGTCCCCCACACATGTTTTGGAGGAGCCCATGCAGATAGGCCATTCAAAACTAACGGCAGAGGAACGTCAGAAACGTCGCGACGAAGGTTTGTGCTTCTATTGCGGGCGTCCCGGTCATGTAATTTCCCAATGTGGAAAACGTTTAAACTCCAGAGCCCCTCGTTAGATGACAGGCCACGGGGGGTCGAAAACGTTCACGTCAAAGAAATCAGGTTTTTGTATGTACCTGTCAAAATTACTCATCAGGGTCAAGTCAGTGAATTTAGTGCTCTCATCGATTCTGGCGCTGAACATAGTCTTATCGACTCACAGCTCGTTAACCACCTCTCGTTGCCTTTCGAACCTCTCGAGTCCCCTATTAACGCTGCCGGATTAGGTGGTAAACAACTTTTTCGCATCACGTCTCGTACCAAACCGGTCCTCATTCTCACCTCCGGCAACCATCGAGAATACCACCAGTTTTTTATCACACAATGCCCTCAGACCCCCATCATCCTGGGTTTCTCCTGGCTCCAAACTCATAATCCACGCATCGATTGGGCCGTTCCTCGCATCACCAACTGGAGTACTTATTGCATGGCAAACTGTCTTCATTCCGCCATTCCCTCCTCTGTTTCCATCACCTCGGAGTCCGAAATGAATATCGACCTGTCCAACGTTCCTTCCTGCTATCACGACCTCAGAACTGTTTTTTGTAAATCCAAAGCCAGTACACTACCACCCCATAGACCATATGACTGTGCCATAGAACTGCTCAACGGCGCCCCACTCCCTAAGGGAAGACTGTTCAATCTTTCCGGTCCTGAAAAGGAGGCCATGGAAAACTACATTCAGGAAGCCCTTTCCCTCCACCACATCCGTCCCTCTACATCTCCAGTCGGTGCAGGATTTTTCTTCGTGCAGAAAAAGGACAAAACCCTGAGACCCTGCATCGACTACCGTGAGTTAAATCAGATTACTGTTAAGGACAAGTATTCACTTCCACTCATTAATTCTGTTTTTGATTCTGTCCAGGAGGCTAAAATATTTTCCAAACTTGATCTCCGTAATGCCTACCATCTGGTCCGCGTCCGTGAGGGTGATGAATGGAAAACCGCTTTCAACACCCCTTGGGGTCACTATGAATACCAGGTCATGCCATTCGGCCTCACGAACGCCCCTGCTGTTTTCCAACGGCTCGTGAATGACGTACTTCGTGATTTCCTAAATAGGTTTGTTTTCGTTTATCTGGACGATATCTTAATTTATTCGTCCAGTCAAACCCAGCATGAGCATCACGTTCGCTTGGTTCTGGAAAGACTACTGGAGAACCAACTATTTGTAAAAGCGGAAAAATGCGAATTCCATACTTCTTCTATCCCCTTTTTGGGGTATATTATTGAAGCCGGTAACATTCGGCCCGATCCGGCAAAGATAGACGCCGTCACTCAATGGGAGGTCCCACAAACCCGCAAAAAGTTACAGCAATTTCTGGGCTTCGCAAATTTCTACAGAAGGTTCATCCGAAATTACAGCAGCATCGCGGCTCCACTCACTCAGCTCACTTCTGTTAATAAGCCCTTTGTTTGGACCCCTGCTGCCGACATGGCTTTTAAAAGACTCAAAGGACTTTTTGTCACGGCACCCATTCTGATACAACCTGATGGCAAGAAACAATTCATTGTTGAAGTAGACGCCTCCGATTCCGGTGTGGGAGCCGTGCTATCTCAGCGCGAAGGAACCTCCAACAAATTAAAACCATGCGCTTATTTTTCTCGTAAACTGAGCCCAGCCGAGCGGAATTATGACGTGGGCAACCGAGAGCTTCTGGCAATTAAACTGGCTCTGGAAGAGTGGCGTCACTGGCTGGAGGGGGCAGAACAACCCTTTATTGTTTGGACTGATCATAAGAACCTCGCATACTTACGCAGTGCAAAACGCCTAAACTCCCGTCAAGCCCGCTGGTGTCTGTTCTTCGATCGATTCAATTTCAACATCACTTATCGACCCGGCAGTCGTAACATCAAGCCAGACGCCTTATCCAGAAAATACTCAGTTACGGAACCTACCTCTGAATCCACTATCATCCCCACCTCCTGTTTTATAGGTAATCTCACCTGGGAGATCGAGAACAAAGTCCAACAAGCCCAAGGTGAGATACCTGATCATGCTACCTGTCCTCCTGGAACTTTGTATGTACCCGACTCTCTGAGATCTGAGGTGTTGACGTGGGGGCACGCCTCTAAGATTGCCTGTCATGGGGGGGTTCGTAGAACCACCAACCTGCTACGTCGACGGTTTTTCTGGCCTTCCTTGGAGAAAGACGTCCGTGAGTACGTGGCAGCTTGCTCAGTTTGTGCTCGCTCTAAGAACTCTAATTCACCCCCCTCCGGACATCTGTTGCCTCTGCCCACACCTAGTCGCCCTTGGTCACACATTGCACTAGATTTTGTTACCGGTCTGCCTCCGTCCCAAGGGCACACTGTAATTCTAACGGTCATTGATCGCTTTTCCAAGGCTGTCCATTTCATTCCACTAGCACAACTCCCCTCTGCCTCCGAAACTGCGGATATCCTGGTCCATCATGTGTTTCGTTACCATGGAATTCCTAGTGATATCGTGTCCGACCGCGGACCCCAATTCACGTCTCAAGTTTGGAGGTCGTTCTGCTCCGCCCTCGGGGCCACGGTCAGTCTTAGTTCTGGTTACCATCCGCAGTCCAACGGGCAAGCTGAGAGGGCAAACCAAGAGTTGGAAGCAGCTCTTCGATGCTTGGTGGCGCAAAATGAAGCAGACTGGTCCAAATACCTCATCTGGGTGGAGTATGCTCACAACACTCACTCCTCTACCGCTACTGGCATGTCCCCCTTTGAAGCCTCCTTAGGGTTCTCACCCCCTCTGTTTCCCTCTCAGGAACTCGATCTGGCAGTGCCCTCGGTCCAGCTCCATCTTCAACGGTGTCAGGACATTTGGCGGCAGGCCAGGGCGGCTCTCCTCCGCACCAAGGAGAGCAACTGCCAGATCGCTAATCGTCGCAGGGTGGTGGGACCCGTCTATCTACCGGGGCAGAGGGTATGGCTGTCATCCCGCAATATTCCTGTTCAGGCGTCCTCTCGTAAGCTGGCACCCAGATACATCGGCCCTTACGAGATCGACCACATCATCAACCCCTCCTGCGTCCGGCTGCGCCTACCTGCTGCTTTGAAGGTACATCCCGCATTCCATATTTCTCAAATCAAGCCTGTCCACGAAAGCCCGTTGTGCCCGCCGTCCGCTTCCCCTCCGCCCGCCCGTATCATTGACGGCGCGCCGGCCTTCACCGCCAGCCGGGTGTTGGACGTCCGGCGCCGGGGTCGGGGTTTTCAGTTTCTCGTGGACTGGGAGGGTTACGGTCCGGAGGAGCGCTCCTGGATCTCCCGCTCCCTCATCCTGGACCGTTCCCTCATCGACGACTTTTTCCGCGCCCATCCGGACCGTCGTCCTGGACCGCCTGGAGGCGGTCGTTGAGGGGGGGGTACTGTCATGGCGCCTCTGTCAGTCACCTTCCCCCCTCCCTCTCCTGCTCGGCTCTGGACGCGACCAGCTGGTTCCAATCATCACCTCGTTAAACCGCCTACTTCAGGAGATCCAGGACCTGACGTCAACGCCAGTCCGTTGTTCTTACCACGGTGCATAGTCTGGCTCTCGCATGTCTTGTGCCTTACCTTGGCTTGATCACGCTGATTTTGCTTCTCCGTTCTGCTCTCAGGAATCATCCTCACGAGTGTGCTCCTCGGGCTACAGTTCTCCAGTTCCCCTCTACGTCTTCCCTTCGGATCCAGCAAGCCTCAGTCTCGAGCTCCGTCTGCCTCCACCCTCCAGTCAGCCGCCACGCAGCAACAAAGACTTGGTCACAGACTCTCCTTCAGAGAAATTAAATCTTTCTTATACTTACACCTCGTTTCCGAGTTTCTTCCGGGTTCCAGCGCCTGGGTCCTTTCGAATCCCCACGGGACCATGACAAGATGTTTAATATTAACCTGTGAGAACCCAGACTATTTTTTTCCTAAAATGAAAATTTTGTGGGATCAAGGAGATCACAGAATACATTTATAATCTTCTGTTACACTGATGTCATCATGGGTTCTTCAAGGTTTATCCGGTTTCACACTTTCATGATTTCATTTTTTCTCTGATTTCTGTTTTTATTTCTTTACTTGTGTCCTCAGTTCAGTGTGTTTGAGAATCTGTGTGAGATGGAACTAAAACATGTGAACCTGGCTGTGGTTTCCTGCTCTCTTTCTGTCACAAACACAGCACACAACAATCTGAAGGTTTTTGTTCAGTCTGCAGGAAAGATTTCTCACTGTGGGACCAGCAGATGCAGTAGTAGGAGGCTGAATGATCCACTTTAACTTTATTGATCTTCAATTCACATCCTGTCTGGGTTTTCAAGGCTGAGAAATCATCTTTTTGAGGATGACCATAACCGTCATATGCAACACGACTATTTTGATCAAATCTAAGAATCGGTTTGAATGTTTCTGTGTTTTTCTTCTGGTACCAGTATATGTAGCTACCGCTGCATGGCTGAGTTCCTCCACAGCTGAAAGAGACACTTTCACCAACTGCTCTGATCAATGTTAAATCCTCCTGACTTAGTTCTGCTGCCATGGCAACCAGTGCTGCAGAGACACAGACAGACAGGTGAAGGTCAGGATGACAGTGTTTGTTCTAGGTAGACCTGGTTGGCTCCTGATTGGCTGCAAACACTCACCTGAACACAGACAGCACAGAGCAGCAGCTGGGAGGAAAAGCATTTTGTTCAGCCGTGTTTCCTCTGCTCAACCTGAGGAGAAGTGGTGTTCTGATGCAGCTGAGGACAAAGAAGGACCTGAGAGCTGTGAGATGAGAGCAGGACCACGTTCTTTGGGACTCCTCCTCCAAGCTCCCATCAGCCCCTGCAGCTCACAGAGAAGACTGCTGCTGCAGACGGACAGCTCAGCTGAAGCTGCTGTGTGGTTTCATCTTCCTGATTTGAATCTGACAGCAGATGAAGAGAATCTGGGTCACATGATGCACAAACACTCAAACACATTCATGTTCCACAAACACACTCAGCTTGATGCTGAACTTAGAAATAGCAGGTTATCTGAAAATACATACATTTACATAGTATTTGTTGATTGATGTATCTGATCAATAAGGAAACAATCAATGAACTATACATCCTTCTGGTTGGGAGGCCTGAGGCCCAACACTTGGGGGCAAGGCTGAAGGACAGGTGGTTTTTTTTAGATAAAATCACAGGTTAGTCTGGAAGCTTTCTCCAGACCCTACTTCTTTTCTTAAATGATAATTCACCTTAGGGGTTCAACCACCTTTGTTCCCAATCTGCTCTGCAACCCCCTCTCTTGATTTTAATCATGTTTTTGGGCCCTACTCTATACCTGGTGGGGGGAGCCAGCTGCTCAACTTTACACTTCTTATATGGTAGCTGTCCCCTCATATCTATGTCCCACTCTCCTCTGTCCAGTCTACAAATAAATGCACACAAATGTAATATATATTAAAAAAGTTTAGTCTCAAATACAGAAGGGATTTGTACAAATGCACACCTCATGTGTCCAAACTACATAATCATGTAATGAATTAGGACAGACAAACCAGAAAGACAAATTTGGGAGCAAAAAATAGTTTTTAGTAAATAGCTCAGCTACGTGGTGGAGAAGTCAAAGACGTGAATGTTCAGCAAAGACTGGGCAGGATGAGGAACATTGGTGATCAGGGTTGGGGTGATGTAAATCTGGCAAGCAATCCAAATAGTTATTTAAATGAATAATCTGATCTGTAAATATAAGTCATAAAATTTGATAAACCCACCAACAACTCCAAGTCCAAAAACAGAAAAAAAAGATCAGCAATGGACAGCCAACAACATATGGGAGAACTAGGCTTAAACGTGGGCACAAACTACAATAAATTAGGGAAAAAGCAAAGTATAACCATTATTTATTATAATTTCTTATAATTCATTATAATTATTAACAAAATTATTGAAAAAGCTTAAGACATCATCAATACAAGCTTCTTTAGGCATTGGTAATAGCATCTCTGCTAGAATAACTAGTGTTTTAATATTAATAACAGTAACAATAATAAAACAGTTTGAAATACGTATTTTTGATCTTATCATGTATGGCCTTCCACTTTACTGTTTTCATTTGCCACCCCCCCAGAGTCAGTCATTCAAGTCATAAACTGACGTAGTATGTGACCTTGCGTCAAACGTTCAAAGTGTCTGATTGAAAGATTCTCCCTAGCCTGCTTTCAGCTGTAGAGGTGTGGCCTTCTTGATTGAAGAGAGTGGTTGCCATAGAAATTTAGACTGCCCAATCACGGATTACTGAGGACGTCTGGTTCCAACATGGCAAAGGACATATCGCTTAAAAATGGGCGACTAAATTGACTTAATTTGGTTGGAATCGGAAGCAAGTCATTTTCAATGAGTGGCATCACACGCTATTTGTCCAGTTATATATTATACAGTCAATGGCTGTTTCACACAAAAAGAAAGCATCTTCTTGTCACCCCACTCTTCGCAGTACTAACACTACTCAAAGTAAGTTGGGGATTGTGTTTTTTCATGATTGATTTTCTGTTTAGTCTGAATTTTAATGAAATATGAAAGTTCCCTTTGATATTACAAATAATGAATGAGAGGAAACACCATCTTCATTAGTTGGATATTTAGCCCCACATAGATGGCCTCATATAGCACATATTGACCATGTGAAGAGCAGTGAAGTGTTTTTTTTTTCTAGAAACCCTAATACCCCTCACATCTGGTGAATAGCCTGCAGCTGTGTGGCATTTGCAAAACGAAGTGTGCTGTGGTCTGTCATTTGCAGGGCTTCACTCCTGGGCCACAAATTCTCCCAGTAGTTCTGTGTCTTAATGCAAGTCCTCTGATGACGCTTTGCGACTCGCCAAGTTCACCTGCAGCAGCTGACTGCCGACTACCAACCTGAAGACACGCTACTGCCAGGTGCTGCCACATGTTCATGGGTGCTTGAATGATGAACTTGGAATGACTTACTGGTAAAATTCAGCGTTTTATACCCATAGAATGTTGAAACTGATGCCACATTAAAAAAGGTTTTTCTGTTGGAAATTTTCGATTTTGGCCCTAATGAGTAAAGCGCACTGACCATTGAGCCCATCATGTGGAAAACACCAAATAAAATGTGTCTATCACTCCAATAAAACTGCTTCCTTATCCTGAAAATCTGTCAAGTGAAACAAACACAATGTATATGACATCCGCTTAGTTTTTCACAATATCCCCACTTTTGTATTAAGATGATAAACCATGCAGGCTGTTTTCCTACTTTAGAGACATTCATGGACATCTTTGTGTGAGCACTTTTGACTTTATCATCACAAAGCCAATTTGAAATTTGTGTCTTCGTTACTTATTATACTCCTCTCTATATTATCTCTAGTCTTCCTGATTCCTAAATAAAAACAATAAAACCTGTCGTTTGTGTGAATGCTTTATGGCTCAGAGAATCCCCCTGCTGTACAAACTAGAAAAGTAAGTTTCTCTCTTTTGATAACCCCATTGTCATGATTCTTCAGGCTAAGCGAACCCAGATGCTGAAACCCAGAGTAAGACAGGTAAGTGGCAGATGAGTAATAGTTTATTGATTCTCCGTGTGAGGCTGAGGTTTGGTCCCGGCGAGGTCCGAATGTGAAGATGGCTTGTGTTGTGGCGTGGCTGGAGGTGTTAACGCGGTCAGCGTACGGCGAGGAGTCTTCCGGTTCACTGGAACGGCTTAACTGATGACCCACACTGGTGTCACTCGTAACGTGGTTTCCTGAGGCAGGAGAATAGGAATTAGGTTGGGTACGTGAGCAAAACAAGATAGAGCATAGCAAGACCAGGCGAGTCACCGTAAGGGTTAACGATCTGGCGTCGGCTTGAGGCGCTGGAGCTCCTTAAGAGCAGAAGTGATGATGAGGAGAGTGACAGCAGCTGGTGGCAATCAGGAGAAGAGTGAAACAGTGCTGGAGGGGGAGGAGTCTGCCAGAGGCACCATGACAGTACCCCCCCCTCAACGACCGCCTCCAGGCGGGCCAGGGCGCCGATCCGGGTGGGCACGATAGAAATCCCTGATGAGGGAAGGGTCCAGGATAAGGGAGCGAGAGATCCAGGAACGTTCCTCCGGACCGTAACCCTCCCAATCCACCAGGAATTGGTGGCCACGACCCCGGCGACGGACGTCCAGGATGCGGCTGACGGTGTAGGCAGGAGCATTGTCAATGAGCCGGGCGGGTGGAGGGGATGCGGAAGGGGGGCAAAGCGCGCTGTCCTGAACAGGTTTGACCTGGGAAAAATGGAAGGACGGGTGGATCTTGAGAGCAGCGGGCAGCCGGAGGCGGACACAGGAGGGATTGATGACCTTCTCAATAGTGTAAGGACCGATGTAACGGGGAGCAAGCTTACGTGACGTGGCGTGGATGGGTATGTTACGTGAGGACAACCAAACCCGTTGACCAGGCAGGTATGTGGGCCCCACCACCCTGTGGCGGTTAGCAGAACGGCAGTTGCTCTCCTTGGTGCGGAGGAGAGCAGCCCTGGTTTGGTGCCAGATGTCTTGGCACCGCCGAAGATGGTCCTGAACCGAGGGCACTGCCAAGTCCAGCTCCTGCGAGGGAAACAGTGGTGGTGGGTACCCGAGGGTGGCCTCAAACGGGGACAATCCTGTGGCAGAGGACGGGTGAGAGTTATGTGCGTATTCGGCCCATACCAGATATTTCGACCAGTCCATGGAATTCTGAGCGGCCAGACAGCGAAGGGAGGTTTCCAGCTCCTGATTAGCTCTCTCAGCCTGCCCATTTGATTGGGGATGGTATCCGGAGGTGAGGCTAACAGAGGCGCCCAGCGCCGAGCAGAACGCTTTCCATACTTGTGAAACGAACTGGGGACCCCGATCTGAGACGATATCAGTGGGGATGCCATGGTGTCGGAAAACTTGCTGGACCAGAATTTCAGCTGTCTCTGTGGCTGTGGGCAACTGAGGAAGTGGAATAAAGTGAACAAACTTGGAGAAACGGTCAATGACAGTGAAGATTACTGAGTTGCCTTGGGAGGGGGGAAGACCGGTAACAAAATCCACAGCTATGTGTGACCATGGTCGACTGGGAGTAGGCAATGGGTGCAGTAGTCCAGATGGTGGATTATTAGAGGATTTGGAGCGTGCACACGTGGGACAGGCGGCAACGTACTCCCTGACATCCTTACCCATAGAAGGCCAGAAAAACCGTCTGCGGAGGAGGTTGAGGGTTCTGGCGACACCCCCATGGCAGGCGATGCGGGACGAGTGAGCCCAGGTAATTGTGTCCGATCTGAGGGATTGAGGAACATAGAGCGTACCATTAGGAGGATTGGGGTGGTCCGGTTCCTCACCTTGGGCCTGAAGAACTTTGGTTTCAATGTCCCAAGTGAGACTTCCAATGATGTAGGATTGCGGGATGATGTTGGCGGGGGTGCTGTCCAGTTCATCCGAGGAGCAATATTTCCGGGAGAGGGCATCCGGCTTGACATTACGACTGCCTGGTCTGTAGGTGATAGAGAAATTGAAGCGATCAAAAAACAGGCACCAGCGGGCTTGGCGGGAGTTTAGTCTTTTTGCCGAGCGTAAGTACGAGAGGTTTTTGTGGTCCGTCCATACGATGAATGGTTGGACCGCTCCCTCCAGCCAATGACGCCACTCCTCTAAAGCCAGTTTAATTGCGAGAAGTTCCCGATTCCCAACATCATAGTTCCGCTCCGCGGGGGAGAGTTTCTTAGAGAAGAAGGCACAAGGTTTTAATTTGCCGGACTTCTCTTCTCGTTGGGATAGAACAGCTCCTACCCCAGAGTCAGAAGCGTCTATCTCGACGATGAATTGTCTGGTAGGATCGGGTTGGATAAGGATGGGGGCTGAAACGAAGAGTCCTTTAAGAGTGTCGAAAGCCTTTTGGGCTGCTTGGTTCCACTGGAAAGGTCTGCTGGTGGATGTGAGTTGTGTGAGGGGCGCGGCGATAGCACTGTAGTTCCTGATGAATCGTCGGTAGAAGTTAGCAAACCCGAGAAACTGCTGCAACTTTTTACGAGATGTAGGGGGATCCCACTGGGAGACAGCTTCAATTTTGGCAGGATCAGGCCGGATACTGCCTGCCTCAAAAATGTAACCCAGGAATGGGATGACGGAGGAGTGAAACTGACATTTCTCTGCCTTCACAAATAGGTAATTTTCAGACAACCTCTGGAGCACGAGCCGAACCTGATTCATGTGTTGAGTGGGATCTTTGGAGTAAATTAGAATATCATCGAGATATACAAAGACAAATCTATTTATGAAATCTCTGAGAACGTCGTTCACCAACCGCTGAAAAACTGCAGGAGCATTGGTCAGGCCGAAGGGCATGACCAAATACTCGTAATGCCCTAAGGGTGTGTTAAAGGCAGTTTTCCATTCATCTCCCTCCTTGACCCGAACGAGGTGGTAGGCATTACGGAGGTCAAGTTTGGAAAATATACGAGCTTCCTGTATGGAATCAAAGACTGAGCTAATAAGAGGGAGAGAATATTTGTCCTTAATAGTGATTTGGTTCAGCTCGCGGTAGTCAATACAAGGCCTGAGGGTCTTGTCCTTCTTCTCTACGAAGAAGAACCCTGCACCAACGGGAGATGACGATGGACGGATGTGTCCCGAGGAAAGTGCCTCATGGATGTACTTCTCCATAGCTGCTTTCTCAGGACCAGAAAGATTAAATAATCTCCCCTTGGGAAGAGTGGCTCCATCTAGCAAATTTATGGCGCAATCGTATGGTCTGTGGGGTGGTAGAGAACTGGCTTTGGATTTACTGAACACGGCTCTTAAGTCATGATAACAGTCAGGTACGTTAGAGAGATCAATCTCCTCTGGACTAGGAGGAGAGGGGGCTGAAATAGAAGGAACAGCAGACCGAAGACAGTTAGCTAGACAAAACTCACTCCAATTAGAGATGCGGTGATGAACCCAATCACACTGTGGATTATGACGTTGAAGCCACGAGTAACCTAGCACGACGGGATTCTGAGGGGTGTGGGTGACGAAAAACTGGGTAAACTCCCTATGATTTCCAGAGGTGATAAGCAGTACAGGCTTAGTGTGGTGAGTAATTAAGGAGAGATGTTGTCCTCCTAAGCCGGCAGCTTTAATAGGGGTTTCGAGTCTTTCAGTGGGTAACGAGAGACGTGAAACCAAACTATGGTCGATTAGGCTGTGTTCAGCCCCAGAATCAATTAAAGCATGAAGGTCGGTGATCTTAGACGAATGGCAGAGCTTGACAGGAACAATAAGAAAGTCTTTATGTGTAGTAATGGATACACCCCCCCGCGGCCTGTCTTCTAGCGGGGGGTTCTGGAGTTTAAACGAGCAGTGCACTGGTTTACTTGGTGTCCCTGCTGTCCGCAGTAGAAACAGGCCCCCTCATCTCGCCGTCTTTGTCGTTCTTCTGCAGACAGCTTAGAATGGCCGATTTGCATGGGCTCTTCAGAAGCACCATGAAGTGTGGCAGATGGGGGGGTTAGCGGAGAGTGGTGAGTCATACCTGGGCTTTTACGAGGTTGAGTGGGCCTTTCATGTTGTCTTTCTCGTAAACGGGTGTCAGAACGGAGAGCCGCGGTGACGAGCTCCTCGAAAGAGTGAGTTTCGGGCTGCGTACATAGGTGATCTTTGATGGATTCATTCAACGATTGGTAGAATACTCCCCGTAACGCTGGATCTGACCATCCTGCTTCTACAGCCAGGATCCTGAAATCGATAACATGGTCACTAACCGATCGATTTCGCTGCTTAAGGGCTAAAAGCCTGCGGGTGGCCTCCTCTTGTTTTTTAGGTTGATCGAATACCAGTCGGAACTCCCTGATGAAATGGTCGAAAGATAGGTGGGTGATAGGATTTACAGCCAGAAATGCTTGAGCCCATTGTAGAGCTTTATTGCGTAGGGAGTTTATAATTAATGTAATTTTACTATGATCTGACTGATAGTACCTCGGGGCTTGCTGGAACAGTAGGTGGCACTGTAGGAGGAAACCGCCGCATGCTTCGACATTACCCAGGAACGGCTCAGGTTGTAGGCGGAAGTTTTCCGGGGTCATAGCGGAAGCGGAAGTGGAAGCGTTGCTGGCAGCCGGGAGCGTAGCTGTGGGTGAAGGTGTAGACATTTGACCAGTTAGATCCGTTAAAGTTTGTGTCAAACCGTCTAGACGTCGAAACAGCTCTTGTTGGGCGGATGCAATTTGGGACAACGCGTCGGCTTGACGACCCAGAGCGATGCCTTGCAGATTCACGGCGACACGGAGTCCTTCTGGGTCAGCTGGGTCCGGAGTCTGGCCAGATCGTTCTGTCATGATTCTTCAGGCTAAGCGAACCCAGATGCTGAAACCCAGAGTAAGACAGGTAAGTGGCAGATGAGTAATAGTTTATTGATTCTCCGTGTGAGGCTGAGGTTTGGTCCCGGCGAGGTCCGAATGTGAAGATGGCTTGTGTTGTGGCGTGGCTGGAGGTGTTAACGCGGTCAGCGTACGGCGAGGAGTCTTCCGGTTCACTGGAACGGCTTAACTGATGACCCACACTGGTGTCACTCGTAACGTGGTTTCCTGAGGCAGGAGAATAGGAATTAGGTTGGGTACGTGAGCAAAACAAGATAGAGCATAGCAAGACCAGGCGAGTCACCGTAAGGGTTAACGATCTGGCGTCGGCTTGAGGCGCTGGAGCTCCTTAAGAGCAGAAGTGATGATGAGGAGAGTGACAGCAGCTGGTGGCAATCAGGAGAAGAGTGAAACAGTGCTGGAGGGGGAGGAGTCTGCCAGAGGCACCATGACACCCATACAGTGATTCCTTTTCAGAACCTGCTGAATCACTTTTTGGATCCACAGGGCTGCTGGAGCCAACCAAGCTATTACTGATCTTAAAATGTATGGGTAAAGTAAGTATTGAGTAAACTTTTAAAATTAACAGAAATAAAGATGAATATTTTTAACATTTATATGTTGGAAGAATAAAACAAAACCACATATTCATTTTTCATTATGTGGACAGCAAAAGCTGTTTTTGTTAAGTGTAAAGTCACATTTAACAATGTTGAGGCTGCAGACGCAGCTGCAGGCAGTTTGATTGTCTGTCAGCAGCATTTTCATGTAATCCAAACCACTGAGAGCAGATTCATATCTGCTGCTGTTCACTCATCGACCTCCCTCCTCTCTACTCTCTGTCTTTATTCTGCTTCATGAACACCTTTCATATTTGCATGTTCTTATTAAAATCATGAACTCATAATTTTGTGTCTTTGAAGAAAAGGAAACAAGAACATTTTCTTTGAGTTTATTAAGAACATTGTTGTAAAGATAAGGAAGATTTGGACTAATGTGCACAAAATATTTACATGCAAAAGCAGAAGACAACAATGCTACACCTCCACAAGGTAGATCATAAGGATCTACAGCAAGTCATAAAGAGCATTAAAGAACTGTGATCAAAGTGATGAATGAGATGAGAGTTGATGGAGAGAAAAGACGAGCAGAAAACAGTCATTCAGCATGTCTGGAGTTGGTGGATGCTCCCTTGTTTCTGAGGATCATCAGCAGAGAGAGTCCACAGCAGTACACCAGACTCTTCACTATCAGCACTGAGTACAGCAGGCAGAGCAGCTTCACCCTGGACTCTGACTGGAAGGACAGCTTCACCAGATCCAGAGGAGGAACAGAGGCTGTTCCCTTTGGTAGAATGCTGGAAGATGCTGGATGAGATGTTGGGGCTTTTGGAGCTGCTGTGGAACCTTCAGCTGGAAGTGGAGGCAACTCTGAAACAAAGAGTCAGATGTTTACAGAGAGAAACGTCATTCTTCTGCTCCTCTGCTTCCTTTGACAGCATCTCCACAAAAAGCTGAATCTCTGTTGAACTCAGTCATCAAGCCTTCATTACCTTGTTGAGTTTGGGCCTCCACTGTGCCCCCCTCATGTTTGACGGAGCAGCTGTATTTATAGGAGCTGTCCTTTTGTTGCTGGACCAGCAGGATAGAGATGATACGTCCCGACTCTCTGAGATCCAGCTGCTCTTCAGAGGTCAGGTCCTCCAGTGGTCCGTTGTTCTTCTGTCTTTTCCAGGAGAACTGGACCACAGGAGGAAACATGTCTGAGGCCAGACACAGCAGGGAGCTGCTCCCCTCCACATGGACTCTGGATGCTGCTGGGTACACGCTCACCACGGGCTTCACTACAGACTGAGCTGAAGTTTGACAGCAGCATTTTTAAGGTTACCAAAAATTGTATTAGTATCATCCAGAAAATGAAATTTATTAAGTAAGAACAGATTAAGATTCCGCAACTACTATATTTTGTTGAACTAATACAAAAACATACCATAACATTCTTGACTTTAAAACACTATTTAATGTTTTGAAACTTTTTACCCAAAAATGAAACATAAAAACATGTTTGCTACATTCATCTTCTATTTTAAATGGATAAAATGTTAATCATTTTTGTCCAGCAATGCTGGAAGTTTAACACTTTTGTTATTTAAATTTTCAGTTCAACATTTTGTATGTTTTCTTTTGTTTGTTTAGGCAAAAAACGTTTGAAATCAGATTAAATTTACTGTGATAATTTTAGACATTTTTGACTAAAAAAACACAGACAAAAATGTTGTTTCCAAACTTCAGTTCAATTCAGTTGAAGCTCAGATCTGATCTTGTTCTCAGAAACCAGCAGATGTTCCAGAATCAGTGAGACCATCAAACTCTAAATATTTGGAACATCACTCAGATTTGCAGAAATCAAGAATCAGTTTAGTTGTTCAGTGAGATTTCAACATGTTTGCAGAAATGATTCAGCTTTTCTTCTGGAACAATGGCTGCTTGATGAATTCTCTGCTAATGATGAACAAACTAACATGTGAAGCTGAAGCAGCAGAAACTGACTTGAAACACATTTTCTACAATCAAACAGGAGCAGAAATGGTTCTTCTTACCCGTTACAAACAGTCTAGTTCCAGATCCAAAGATGTA
Organism: Oryzias latipes; assembly: GCF_053564925.1. Lineage (NCBI taxonomy): Eukaryota > Metazoa > Chordata > Actinopteri > Beloniformes > Adrianichthyidae > Oryzias > Oryzias latipes. The sequence continues at coordinate 15,147,574 of NC_136253.1, read as the reverse complement.
GTAATCCCCTGAAACACAGTAAGAAAGTGTGCTACAAAAACCTGTGTGCTGTTAAAGTGTCATCTGAGTGAATCAGGATCATATTTCAGCTCCATGATGAGTTTCTCTAATGTTCAGATCAACATGACTGTCTCTGTCTGCAGTGGAGGAACTTGGTGAACTGCTGTGACAAATTAGAGAAGAAAATGACAAATATTTCTGCAGTTATTAGATGAAAGATTCATGCAGGAAGTGACGGAATGAAAAACAAAAAGAAGAGTGGTGCACATGTGCAATTATCCAGAAGTACATCATTTTTTTTCTGATCCTCCTGAAACCACAGGAACATGTGAGAAAGCTGCTGAACTTTGTGCACCTCTCAAACAACATTGTGTTGAGACTATAAAAGGAAATAGGGTCTAATGATGTTTAAAGGATTTAGAAGATTAAAGAGTGCATTGTCATCCATCTTGAAAAAGACTAAAAATGTCACAGTTTTAGCAGTAAAGGACAAAAATATGATGGTGGACTTGATGTTTTGTCAGGTAGCCTACTTAACTCTGGAAATGAGGTCTCAGTCAACTGGCCTTTTGGCCAAGATATGCTTATTTTAAACAAACCAAATTTGATAATGCAGTGACTCCTCATTAACCTGAAGCAATGTTCAGAAGAACATTGCTTCAGGAATCTTACACTTCCTTTCTGTCTTTACAACCCTATGGACAATTTGGATTTCCTGCAGTTAACAGTCTTAAAACTTTTAAAAAACATCTTAAAACTTAATTTAACACAAATTATATTTCAAAGAGAGAGCTGGCCATTCCCCTGAAAAAACACAAAGCATTAAGTGACAACGAAGACTTATAAAAAACAAGCTTAAAAACTTAGCTGAGTGTCTAACAGTTGTAAAAACTGAACTAGAGTTCAGCTAGCTGAAGTAATCAGGAGACTTTGAGCCCAGAAAAATACAAGACAACAGAATCAATATATCCAAGAAAAAAGAGGAGGACTTTGAACAACACTTTATAGCAGCATTCACACCTAACATGATCGGTGCGTTAAATTTGCATGTTGAACGTGTCACGTGCCCAAAGCTGAGTTCCTGTAGGGTTGATGTGATGAGTCGACCTCCTCAAAATTCAGATTTTTAAACTCTGGAGGCAATCTGATGCATTTGTGACTCGGAGTGTGTGCAATTCTGAATTATGAGACTGTTCTGGCCTCATACAAAAGGAATACCATGTATGGTCCTCATTTAACTTTAAATTCATATCCGTAACTTGATTCAGCTGTGACAAGTACACTGACTTTGATCAAATGATGTTTTTTAAGCAATAAACGAAATTAAATTAAATTAAATGAATCAATTACTAAAGATGATTAAAACAAAAGCCTATTCTAATCAAAAGGCACTCCACATCGTTTTTCCAATATGTGATTTAAATTGATGACACAAAAAACGTCATTACACTTTAGAAATCAAAACAAATGTTACGTCAAACAATGTTACGGCTCGAATAACGGAAACCCAAGTACAGAGAGGAATCAGGCTGAGTCTTTGGAATGCGCTAAGAAGCGATTTAATAAATAACAGAAAATGACAAAAGGTGGGAACACAAACAGAAAACTCCTAAAAGGAGGGAAAACTACAAAAGACAAAATAAGGACAACTGAGTAAAGTAAAAAAAAAAAAGCCAAAAGACAAGCAGATCTCAGTGTTGGCTAAACAGGAAAACCCCAGACCTAACAGGGACGCAAGACACTGAGGACTAAGTTACTTCAACTTAAATAAGCTTGATTACAAAGTGCAGGTGCAGTCAGGACCATAACTATTTGGACAGAGACAAATTCTTTCTAATTTAGTTTCTGTGGATTACCACAGTGAATTTTAAATAAAACAACTCAGATGCAATTGAAGTGCAGACTTTCAGCTTTTATTCCATGGGTTGAACAAAAGGATTGCATAATAATGTGATAATAAGTCTACCATAAAAAGAAGACAGCATGAAAGTAGATACAGAGGGTACACTGCAAGATGCAAGCCATTCATAAGCCTCAAGAATAGGAAGGCTTGATTGGACTTTGCTAAAAAGCATTTAGAAAAGCCAGCACAGTTATGGAAAAACATTCTTTGGACAGATGAAACCAAAATCAACCTCTACCAGAATGATGGCAAGAGAAAAGTATGGAAAAGGCGTGGAGCTCTTGATCCAAAGCAGACTACATCATCAGTAAAACACTGTGGAGGCAGTGTGATGGTCTGGGCGTGCATGGCTGCTAGTGGCACTTGGACACTAATGTTTATTGATGATGTGACACAGGACAGAAGCAGCTGAATGAATTCTGAGGTGTTCAGAGACATACTGTCTGCGCAGATCCAGGTGAAAGCAGCCAAACTGATTGGGCGGCGTTTCATAATACAGATGGACAACGACCCAAAACATACAGCCAAAGCAACTCAGGAGTTTATTAAAGCAAAGAAGTGGAATATTCTTGAACAAAGAATGGCACCATAGTCACCACTACATCTATAGGAGTTTCCAGGAGAGTCCTAGAAGTGTCTTCACATGGACTCTGATGGTCCATTCAGGAAAAGAACATTTGTTTTTATTTTTTGGTTGATGCACATTCCAAAGTCAGCATCACAAGACTAAGGACACTGTTTGCAGCAGCGTATGGCCTCCCTGAACACATTGTGACTGACAGTGCAACAACTTTCATTTCAAAAGAGTTCCAAACTTCCATGAGTGCTCCAAGACATTAATCCTCAAATGAGTTAGTGGAGAAAGCAGTGCGCACACTGAAAGGTTTGCAGAAGCTTAGAAACTTAGGATTTGATTTGGAGGAAAAACCATCCATATTTCTGCTGCAATATCGCACTACACCAACATGTGCAACAGGACAGTCTCCAGCTGACCTCTTCCTAAATGGTAAATGGCGTATACCTAAATAGCGCTTTTCTACCTACAAGGCCAAAAGCGCTTTACAGTCAAATACCCATTTACCAAGTCCCACACACATTCACACAAGGGTGACGGCTCCGCTGCCGAACACTGGCGCCAACCTTCCACCAGAGGCAAGGTGGGGTTCATTGTCTTGCCCAAGGACACAGCCGGGAATCAAACCTGCAATCTTACGATCATGGTCGACCGCCCTACCGCTGCCCCACGGCCGCCCCCAGAATGATTGAATTCGACTGGACTGGTTTTCCATTTGTTACCTTCATGAATTCGAATGACGTTATATGCACTGCATAGGTCCAGCTTTGTGAAGAAGCGCACAGTGCATAGTTGCTCCAGAGCTGCAGGAACCAGGAGCAGAGGGTAACTGTACTTTACTGTGACATCATTCAGGCTCCGAAAGTCTACGCATGGCCTGAGACCCCCATCTTTCTTTTTCACAAAGAACCCAGCAGACTTGGATGGCTGGATGAACAGGGCAGCGTGGAGAGTTGATGGCGATGAGCCAGATAACCTTGAGGTGGACATGCGTTGAGCCTGATGTCTTGAGTCAGGTACTGAATCTGCCCTGTGCCCTGTGGCCCTTGCAATTCAAGCATTGCATGGGAAGACAGGAACTGCATGAGTCTGGCCAAAGGCCAGATCGATTAAGTTATCTGCAACACTTGTATCTAACATTGCCAAATGTTTTGCAAAAATACTATTGTAAGCCAGAGCAGAGCTTAGCACTTTCACTAAATGCTGTTGTGAGTGATTACTGGTGGGACACAGCTGTGGGGTTTATAGCGAGTGACAGCAGGGGCTGATGGGAAGTTCCCGCTGATGGTCAGAGGGGGAGACAGCGACCTGATTCATGATTGTGGGTTTTGAAAACCCCTGGCATATTTAATAGAAACTATTGAAACGATTGAGATAATTTATCCTATCGACTCAACTTGAATATTTGATTTGTGTGTTATTGCCAAAAACAAGTTTAATAAATAAGTGAAAAAAAATGTAAAAACATAATTAAAAAAAACTTGAAGGGATTAGAGAAAGAAGTTTGGTAAACACTTTTAAGGATGGGAAGGTGCATGCTCATCCTTGATGGTGAAGCTACAAAGCTCAAGACCTAATAACACAAGCTTACTGAATTACATTTGAATAAAAACTGTGCCACCATCCACAGTACTGTCAGTTGCTGAACTAAATGGACACAATTTAAAAAGAAGAGAACAGTATTTCTTATTTGTTTGTCTTTTTAATGTGACAATTATGAAGGAACAAAAACTAATTTACTTTAAAAAATAGTTCAGGCCAGAACAAAAGGGTCTACAGGGCCTGGACCACTGGACATTAGCAGTACAAACCAAAACCAGTCAGTGCCCCCCCTCCTAACTGAAATGGGGCACAAGATAGAGGATAAGTGTTTACCATCCATTTTGTCCAGTGATTGCTTCTACGTCTCTGCATGCATGTGTGATGTTAAGAAAGCAAATATTTAGTGTTTCACATTGTCATTGTTTCATTTCTTTTCTGCTTTCTGTTTTGTTTGGTGCTTGAATCCTCGGTTCAGTGAGTTTGTGAGTCTGTGTGAGATGGAGGTGAAACATGTGAACCTGGCTGTGGTTTCCTTCTCTCTTCTTATCTAAAACACCAACATCGCCAGGTTTTTGTTCAGCCTGCAGGGATCATTTCTCACTGTGGGACCAGCAGCTGCAGTAGTAGGAGGCTGAATGATCCACTCTGACTTTATTGATCTTCAATTCACATCCTCTCTGGGTTTTCTCAGCTGTGAAATCATCTTTCTGAGGATGACCGTAACCTTTATTTATTCCACAATCATTTTTATTAAAATGTAGTATTATTTTGAATTGTTCTGTGTCTTTCTTCTGGTACCAATATATATCATTGCTTCTCTGCTGAGTTCCTCCACAGCTGAAAGAGACACTTTCACCAACTCTCCTGGTCAATGTTAAATCCTCCTGAATCAGTTCTGCTGCCATGGCAACCAGTGCTGCAGAGACACAGACAGACAGGTGAAGGTCAGGATGACAGTGTTTGTTCCAGGTAGACCTGGTTGGCTCCTGATTGGCTGCAAACACTCACCTGAACACAGACAGCACAGAGCAGCAGCTGGGAGGAAAAGCATTTTGTTCAGCCGTGTTTCCTCTGCTCAACCTGAGGAGAAGTGGTGTTCTGATGCAGCTGAGGACAAAGAAGGACCTGAGAGCTGTGAGATGAGAGCAGGACCACGTTCTTTGGGACTCCTCCTCCAAGCTCCCATCAGCCCCTGCAGCTCACAGAGAAGACTGCTGCTGCAGACGGACAGCTCAGCTGAAGCTGCTGTGTGGTTTCATCTTCCTGATTTGAATCTGACAGCAGATGAAGAGAATCTGGGTCACATGATGCACAAACACTCAAACACATTCATGTTCCACAAACACTTAATTTAGTTCTCATCCACACTCAGCTTGATGCTGAACTCACAAACACTCCAGTCAAAGAATTTTTGAAGCAAATTAATTTTTCTCCTTTTAATTTTCAAACAGGATTGGTTTAACTGTTTGAGACAATTTTTACAGTTTATACTTTTTAAATTACAATGTTTTGTAATTTGTATATTTGTATTTGATTTGTTTAGTATTTGAAGAGACGTTCATTTTTTGAATAGTTTTTAACTTTGTAAGGTTGCATCGATAAGGTTGGATTAAGGTTGCACAAAAACAACAAAGTCCCACTCTGATAGAAACAAAATACACAAAACACAGAATAAAAAGAAACAAATGAAATGTGGCCACAGCCGTAACACCAGTAAACAATGCAAGAAAATCCAACTTTTTTTCTGTTCAGGTTTTTGCATTAATTTTAAACTTTTTTGTCTTTTATTTTAAATCACTTTGGTACCATCAAGGAATTGTGAAGTGTAATATAAATAAATCTTTATTCATTCATTCAAAAGTCTTTAAGATTCTTGCAAATCTTGACATTTCTTCACAGTTATACAATGCCACCCATTATTGTGAGAATAACCATTAATGGACCTCGATGCCGTTTTCTGCTTTCTACCTGCTACAAGCATTTAATCTTTTGCGGCTTTTTGGTCCTTTGAAGGTTCGGATGTTCTGTAGTTTTTAATCTTCTGTAGGTTTGAGATCATCTACAGGTTTTTGTACCTTTTGATCATCTGTTGGTTTTTAATCCTCTGCAGGTTTGTGTTTTTCTGGAAGCTTTGTTTTTCAACACATTTTTGATTATCTACATGTTTTTGATCATCACCAGCTTTTTCAATTATCAGCAGATTTTTGATGTTTTGTAATAGTCCATCACCTGCAGGTTGTCAATCATCTGCATTATTCTGATTTTCTGCAGGTTCGTGATTTGGAGGTTTTGATCATCTGAAGGGTTTTTCTGATCTCCATGTTTTTGATTTTTTTTTTTAATTTTGGATCTTCTTTTTTCCTCCCCTGTTTTTCAAGCAGGCAAGCACTTAAAAAAAACATCTCAGAGTGTTATATCAATATGACAAAACTTTGAAGGAATTTCAAACTCAACAGTTTTTTCCATTAACAATATATAAAACAAATGAGGAGGAGGAAGGCTGAAAATCCTCTGAGAAAAGATGCTTAAAAAGTGTGGATTCTACAGAGAAGAGGTCTGGAAATTGCCCTGTGCTATCACCAAGAGAATGACAGAATGGGGTTAAGAGTCCAGGAAATCATATCGTAGAATTTTTAATGAAATAATTAGTAAAGCCCTCTGTAAAATAAGTATTTGTTCTCCTACATCCACCATGTATTTCTTTAACCCTCCGTGTCCTATGGCTGCCAGCGCCTATCCTATGTTGGGCGAAGGCCGGGTATATCTGGACCAGTTGCCAGCCTGTCGCCTTGTTCTCCTATATACAACCAAAATTTCTGGTTCTCACAGACCTGTAACTTCTTCTTAAGAGGCTCTTTTGTCTTCCATTTGCTACCTGTAATAATGGCTGCTGTTTGAGTCTGTTATCGTAAGATACACCCGTTCACATCTTCAAACAGTCACACTCCAAACTCCACTATGGCCAAAACACAAGAGCTGTCAAATCACACCAGAAACAAAATTGTAGAGCTGCACCAGGCAGGGAAGATTATCTCTGCAATAGAAAAGCAGCTCGGTGTGAAGAAGTCAACTCTTGGAATAATTACAAGAAGATGCAAGACACAAAAGACCACTGAGAATTTCCCTTGATCTGAGATTCTGTGCAAGATTTCATTTAATATGCTCAAAATGATCACAAGAAAGGTAAGCAAAAATCGCAGAACCACACTGTTATTTAATAACAAAGTTTCTAGAGTCTGTGGCGATAACTCCCTGTCCCACCAGAAGGTGTCAGGCGTACTGAGAAATGGAGAACAAAACTGATTCCAGGTGGTGAGGAGATGGGAGATAACCAGAAAGTCAGTTCACCACTCACTTCTGTGATGAAGGTTGAATCTCTGAAAGTTCATGAATGACCTTGGATATGTCCAGGGGAGGAGAGAGAGGGACACACACACATACAAAGAAAACCAGGGAATCCAGGAAAACAATCCTAATGCTTACGCTTCACAATCAGGAAATCCTCCAAGGGTCTTAGGATCCAAAGCCACTGAAACACTGTCTCACCAGAGAGGCCACATAGACAGAGGAAAAACCAAAGGCAGCAAGGTTTAGGCAAGAATAGAGAACTTTCAGTCTGACTGTAGAGTCACAGGCACATGCAATTTTCTGACACTGAGCAGCAGAGAATTTTCTGCTAAATAGGCTGATGTATAGCCAGAACCACACTGTTACCACCTGTGCCAGTTCATATACCTGGCAAGGCTGCCTGCTGCCTGGGGAAGGGGCATTCCATGACACATAGAATGCTGGAGGGACTGAATTACCCTCAAAAACATTTCCATGCTTTTTATTTTTTATTCCTGCTTCACAACAGAAGATTGTCCATAATATTTGCTTTTTGACTGAATGTTTTGATACTTGACATGGATGGCTGGATGGATGTATGGATCCTTAGGTAAATATAGACATATTTTTTTTTACTTGTTTCCATGTTCTAACCAGAATGGATGCATGACAAACAGCTGGATCTTTAAAGAAAGTAAAAGTTGTTTTTTGAAAAAAAAAATTTTGAAGCAACAGCTAACGGTGTGAAGGCTGCAGAGCACAAACACACACAGCTGCAGCTAGTTTGATTGTCTGTCAGCAGCATTTCATGAGATAAAAACCACTGAGAGCAGATTCAAATCTGCTGCTGTTCACTCATCAACCTCCCTCCTCTCTGCTCTCTGTCTTTATTCTGCTGCATGGAAACTTTTTATATGTTAATGTTATCGAAAGAATCCTTAACTTACACTAAATTGTGTCTGAAGAAGAAAAAACAAGAAGATTGTCTTTGAGTTTATTGTTCCAGACAAATGTGAAAAATGGCACAAACAGAAAATTCAAATGAAAAAGCACAATAAAGCAATGTTACATTTTCAAATCGCAGCTGCTGACAGTTTAATGAAGGATCTACAGCAAGTCATAAAAGACATTTGAGAACTGTGATCAAAGTGATGAATGAGATGAAAGGAGGAGATTTGATGGAGAGAAAAGACGAGCAGAAAACAGTCATTCAGCATGTCTGGAGTTGGTGGATGCTCCCTTGTTTCTGAGGATCATCAGCAGAGAGAGTCCACAGCAGTACACCAGACTCTTCACTATCAGCACTGAGTACAGCAGGCAGAGCAGCTTCACCCTGGACTCTGACTGGAAGGACAGCTTCACCAGGTCCAGAGGAGGAACAGAGGCTGTGCCTGTTGTCAGAATGTTGACAATTGCTGGACGAGATGTTGGGGCTTTTGGAGCTGCTGTGGAAACTGCAGCTGGAAGTGGAGGCAACTCTGAAACAAAGAGTCAGATGTTTACAGGGAGAAATGTCATTCTTCTGCTCCTCTGCTTTCTTTGAACGCATCCATGAAGCTGAATCTCTGTTGAACACAGTCACCAAGCCTTCATTACCTTGTTGTGTTTGGGCCTCCACTGTGCCCCCCTCATGTTTGACGGAGCAGCTGTATTTATAGGAGCTGTCCTTTTGCTGCTGGACCAGCAAGATAGAGGTGATGCGCCCCGACTCGCTGAGCTCCAGCTGCTCTTCCCCAGTTGAGGTGAGGTCCTCCAGTGGTCCGTTGTTCTTCTGTCTTTTCCAGGAGAACTGGACCACAGGAGGAAACATGGCTGAGGCCAGACACAGCAGGGAGCTGCTCCCCTCCACATGGACTCTGGATGCTGCTGGGTACACGCTCACCACGGGCTTCACTACGGACTGAGCTGAAAATTGACAGCAGGAACAAGCAGCACAGACACACACTCACACAGTCAACAGCCAAGATCTAACCCTTGTGCTATCCTAGGCACTTTAACATTGGGAGTTGGGTCATCTAGACCACACAAGACATTGCGCTGAACTTTTTTCTTCAATTATTTGTGATCTTTACTGGTTTCCATGGATTACATGAAATCCTCTCCACCTTTATCCTCCTTTGTCATGGTATAACATGTCAATGGTCATCTTGACCCCATAGGATAGCACAACGGTTACCAGCCAAAAATTGTAACATTGTCATCCTGCAAATATCATTTATCAAGTAAGGACAGATTAAGATTCTGCAGCTATTATTTTTTTAACTAAAACAAAAAGATACCATAATTTTTTTTTACTTTTAAACACTATAGAGTCTTGAAACAATTTAACAAAAAATGAAACTTATACATGCCCCGTAAATTAATCTCTTAATTTTAAGCTATTAAAAGAAGACGGCTGAACCTTAAGTCATTTAGAACAAAAAGATTTTGGAAAATTAAATGAAATTGCTTTTATAATCAATTATTGTCATAATCAATACATTTAAAAAATTATAAATTAAAAAAATCTTCTAAAAATATTTTGGCATTTGTAAAGATTTTTAATGTTATTTATCGTTATTTATCATTATTTATCATTAAAAAAAGGTAAATTTATGACAGAGAGAAATGAAATTTTTGCCTACGATGCATTTTGGTAAACAGAACAATTGTTATTAAGCGTTTGTGTCTGACTTTTCAACACAAATGTGACTTTTGGAACAGCGTACTGCAGTATCAATTATATGTACAGCCATTTCAAAAAAAAAAAAACAAGAAATAAATGCTGGATTTCTACGTGAAAAGCATTTTCAGTAATTCAACATTTTTTAAAAAACACAAATACCTGCTTAATACTGGTCACATTTGAATCAATGATTCTCGACACAAAAGAAAACCAAACAAAAAAAAACGTCACTGTAATATGTACCTGTTGAACAACAACAAAAAGCATCTGTCACATTCTATAACATTAATAATTTGCATTTTTCTTTCTTGAGACGTTTTTTTGTCATTTCCATTGATCTTTTTAAAAATTATTTTCAAAGTGAACATTTCTGTCTTCTGTTTTGTTTCCAAAATGCAGTTAAATTCTGATGAAGCTCAGATTTGATATTGTTCTCAGAAACAGCAGATGTTGTGAGACCATCCAACTCTAAATATTTAGAACATCACATATTTTTCTGAAATCAAGAATCAATTTAGATTTCACAGTTTCCTCAATAAAACATCTAAAGGAGCAGAAATTGTTCTTCTTACCCGTTACAAGAAGTCTAGTTCCAGATCCAAAGATGTAGTACCCAGAGCCTCCGTCACACAGTGAGAAAGTCTGCTACAAAAACCTGTGTGCTGTTAAAGTGTCAGCTGAGTGAATCAGGATCATATTTCAGCTCCATGATGAGTTTCTCTAATGTTCAGATCAACATGTCTGTCTGCAGTGGAGGAACTTGGTGAACTGCTGTGTGAAATGAGAGAAGAAAATGACAAATATTCCTGCAGTTATTAGATGAAAGATTCAACTGACGGCATGAAAAACGAAAAGAAGTGTGGTGCACGTGCAGTCATCCTGATGTACATCAATTTGTTTTCTTCTGATCCTTCTGAAACCACAGGAACATGAGAGAAAGCTGCTGAACTTATGCAGCTTAAAACATTGTGATGACACAAGGAACAGAAATATCGGATAATGTTAAAAAGAAAGAGTAAAGAGTAAAGGTTTTGTCATCTAACTTGAATCACTTGCTACTAGAAGTGGGTTTTAATCATTGACTGTATATGAGAACTGGACTGAGTGACCCCTCCCATTTTCGCATTCCAAATAGGACGTATTGGCTGGTCCCAAGAAGCCAAAATGGCCGATCCATCCAATCCAGCAAAATGGCTGAGCGTGGTGTTGAACCTTTTCCGCGATTAATTTTTTTTTTCTCCCTTTCCGACCGTGGTCAGAAGCTCGGGGGACCGACAGCGGATCCTCCTTCAAGCCACCGACCCATTTAGAAGGAAAAAAGAAAGAAAAAAAATTGGTCGAGATGGCAAACCAAGGTTTTCAAAATTGTGTGAAATATAATGTTGTTGTGATTGTAACCATTGTTATAGCGTGGCTTACCTGCCAGTACTGGTGCCCCCTGGGTATGAAAATGGAACAATCCTTTCAACTGAGAGAACTGTAAGTCCACCCACTCATGTTTGCCCAATAAGACAAATGGCTAAAGAAAACTCACTGAACCCAGAGAATACTACTACTATTTTTAACTTACAACTCTCGAAACTAAATTCTGTTACCTGTTTCTGTGTATCCTATAACGGTTGACGTTTTGGTTGCTAAAATGTCTAGTATTTATCCTCAGAGATGGAGACATAGCCATAAGCGAGAAGTGTGGCTGACTGAAACTGACCCTACTTACATAGACGCCATAGGGGTTCCTCGTGGAGTACCAGATGTATATAAATTATATTATTATTATGTATATTAAATCAGCACCTCCACATCCCCATTCCACAACAGTGGGTGCAGACGATCCTGGCTCCAATGTCTTCTTAAAATGAGAAGATTGTAATTGTGCTGGCTCCTTTGTGAAAGTAAATGTAATATGCAAAAAGGGCTCCACTGTTGACAACACTGTTGTTGACATACATTGTTAACGTTAGCTACTTCCGCAAACAACGAGTGACGTCGTTCACCATTGAGTCTTCTTCTGCACATGCAGGTCACTTCTGGGTCATGTCACGGTCACACAGGAGATCACAAAAATTCACATTTAATTGGAAATGTGAACGGCCTTGCAAAAAAATCAGATTTAAAAAAAAAATCAGAATTGAGCATTAAGCCCTGCAGTGTGAACGTAGCCTTAGAGACAGCGAGAGAAGCTGCTATCCAACGGAGAACTGAAGAGGCGTGACAGTGAAGCAACTTGCATCTGAGAGTTCTGGTCTAACTAGTTGCATCCACATATTTAGCAAGCTTGAATATGGTTAATATTTCAGAAAAATGCTCTATATTAGTCAAGGAGTCCCATTTCACTTTTGCCAGACATCTGAGCGGCACATCAATTCCTGTCTGTGCAGATCGTGCAGAGACTGGAAGTTAGATATTAAGTTCAAAATAAAAAACCCTGGGAAATTTTAAAATAAACACTTAACACAATGAACACTTGATTACTTCCTCACTACAGGTCTGACACTAAATTTATCTTTTTACCGTCATATTTTCTGATTAGAAATGCTTTTTTTTAAACTCTGCATCATTCAGTTTCCCAGTCTTCCATATTAAAACCTTCTCAATCACAGCAAAAGCCTGTGTTTAGAGCAGGGGTATCAAGCTCATTTTCACTGAGGGCCACATCAGCATAGTGGCTGTCGTCAAAGGGCCAAATATAACTTATACATGTAACTAAATGGAATGTAAAATAAATGAAACTACTCCTTTATGTGAAATAATTCATTATTTATTTATTATAACTTTTAAATGACAATTGCAGTTGCATAAAAAAAAACATATGTTTGCTTGTTACTCTAGCATAAATCATTTTACATTTGATTCTGTCAGGTTAGGTTATATGGACAGTGTTTAAGTCCTAATGTATAGTTGCTCAATCCCATATTTCAAGTCCGATTCCCCCTAGATATGAATAAATACACACCAATTTTTATTTTTTATTTTAAAGAATTAAAAACCTTTATGCTCTTGCGGGCCACATAAAATGACATGGCGGGCCACACTTGGCCCCCGGGCCTTGAGTTTGACACATGGGGTTTAGAGGATCAGATGCAAAAGAAAGTTTTGGTGTGAATCCCTATCTTGAACAAGAGTCTCATTTGGTACAGCTGTTAGGAGCTGGAGGTGTAAGAGCCAGAAGGCAGGAAATTGAGCAGAAACATAAACATTTAATAAATAAACATAAACAGGACAAAAACCATGGAGAAACAAAAAGAGGGAAAAGCAAATGACCTGACAAGGTAGAACTGAAATCCAGACACTTCTACTCACTGAAGACAATTAACCCTTGTGCTATCTTAGATGACCCCACCCTTACATTGACATGTTCTCCCTACCATGACAAAGGTGGATAAAGGTGGAAAGATTTCATGTAATCCAGGGGTGACTGATAGAAAACAGAACATGACCAAAAACGTCACTGAAAAACTGAGCTAAACTGCAGAATCCTTTGCCCTTCTCTTGTTTGGGTCCTTGGAGGGTAATTGAGAAAAGCGGCTGCATCTTAAGGGGAGCACAGGTGTTTATCACAGTTACTTTGAGGCTCTTGCAGCCACTGAATGTCATAAAAATGAAACTTATGATTGTCATGTATTTGTATTGAAAAGTATTTGTTGGCAACATAAGGTGCATCTCACCTACTTTATAAATATTCACTCCAACCTGTCACTCAAAGCATTCCCGTAGAAAAAATGTGCATGAATAATAGTCTTCACAATTCAAGAGTGCGTATCTAAATTAGTAAGGTATGGACCATTACAACTATGCACTAACAGTAGTGTGTCCCTCTCAGCAACCCCTTAATTGGAACAAGGTATAGGGAGAAACAGGAAACAAATGCTTTGGCCAAACGCCCTGTGAGTTAACAAAGATGCAAATATTTAAATAGTAAATATCATTTTGAAAATAAGATGTGGTTGATTATCCAATAAATATGCAGAGAGAGGAATAAAGTCTTCAAAAGGTTTTCAACCCATCATCTTTTATTTCTTCAAGTTTATAGTTGGCGATACTTAATACCCGATAACACAGGCTTGCATAAAAACTGTACCATAACACAGAGGACTGTCAGCTCCTGAACAAAATGGATACAATTTAACATTAACAGACATACAATAACTTTTTTTGGGTTTTTTTTTTCAAGAAAAGAAAAGCAATTTAAATTCATGTTTTGGTAGAACAGAAACAAATGTACTCTTTTAAATTAGTTCAGGTCAGCATAAAAGGCTCTACAGGCCCTGGACTGGACAGTAGTAGAACAAACCAAACCAGTCAATAGCGCCTCCCACCTGAGATGGGGCACAAGATAGAAGATCAGTGTCAGGCACGTGCACTCAAAGGGCCCAGGGGTGCTTGAGCATCTGCCCTTTTTTGCTTCGTATTCAAAAATACCCTAGTGTTCTTTGGTTTTTTATTATTATTGTTATTATGTTTTGAATCAACATTAATACATTTCTGTTAAAGATACAAGAAAGAAATGTTGCTACAAACTCCCCGGTATTATGTCGAAACTATTTTCTAGTTATACGTGGGTTCTGAGCTGTCGCTTCTGTCTTTGGGGCTCCGTTCAGGCTCAGAGCCACCGGAGACAGTTAAGGACAGCCAGGGACAGTGAGAGAAGCTGCTCTCCCAAGGAGAACTAAAGAGATGTGAGAGTGAAGCAGCTTGAACCTGTGAGTTCTGGTCCAACTAGTCACTTTCCACTGATTCAACGAGTTTAAATAAGGTCAATATGTCAGAAAATGCTTTATATTAGTCAAAGTCAAGAGTCTCTACTTTTGTCCGATGTCAACACAGAGCAGATAGTTCTGGGACAGGAAGTTAAATACTAAGTTCAAAATGAAACACCGGGGGAAATTTTAAAAGGCTGATGCAATTTCGCGCCTTTGTGACACCACGGCGGAAGGATCAGTCACACCAGAATCCGTCGTCCCCTCTTCACTGATCCTAGCCCCTATTCAGTGGGATATGATAACAGAATTTTCTGACACGAACGCTACAGAGGCTCCACCACCGTCCTGTCCGGCTGATAAGGTGTACATTCCACGGTACAAGCAGGTTCTCCACCTAGTGCACGACTTGCCTTCAGCCAGACATCCAGGTATGGCTAGCACATGTTCTTTAACAGCACATTCTTTCTGGTGGCACACACTGCAGGCAGACGTGGCCCAGTACGTGACCCGCTGTACATCCTGCCAAATGGCCAAGTCTCCTCAACAGCTTCCGGCCTGTCTCCTACATCCACTGTCAATACCTCAAAGTCCCTGGTCTCACATTGCAGTGGATATCATCACTGATCTGCCCCCCCTTGATCTTGACCCCTTTTCTAAGGTGTGTCGGTTGATCCCTCTGCCTAAGTAGCCCACAGCTCTGGAAACGGCGGTAAACGCATCGATAACGTATTCCGGCATTATGGTCTTCCGGAGGACATCGTGTCGGACCATGGTCCACAGTTGACCTCACGTGTGTGGCGAGAAATGTGTAAGTCAAAGTCAAAGTCAAAGTCGGCTTTATTGTCAAATGTACTGCATCCATAAAAAACAGAAGCAAAGGGACCCCCCCAACGACTCACAGCACCAGACCAGCCACCGCCCACCCATCCTCCAACCCCCCTCTGCCTCACCCTGAATCAGGTTAGGATGGAGTTAAGGAGAACA
Source organism: Oryzias latipes (assembly GCF_053564925.1). Taxonomy (NCBI): domain Eukaryota; kingdom Metazoa; phylum Chordata; class Actinopteri; order Beloniformes; family Adrianichthyidae; genus Oryzias; species Oryzias latipes. The sequence goes on along the minus strand of NC_136253.1, from coordinate 15,131,879 downwards.
AAGGCCAGGAAGGCAACAGGCCCTGACAGCATCACCTCCAGGCTCCTCAGGGAGTGTGCAGACCAGCTCTGTGTGGTGATGCTGTTTATATTTAATATGAGCCTCAGACTGGAGAAGGTACCAGTCCTCTGGAGGACTTCCTGTCTGGTTCCGGTTCCAAAGGTACCTCGTCCTACGGAACCGAACCACTTCAGACCTGTCGCCTTGACTTCCCACCTGATGAAGGCTATGGAGAGGATCATCCTCAGCCATCTCCGCACTCAGGTGAGCTCAGCACTGGACCCGCTGCAGTTTGCATATCGACCAGGCATCGGGGTGGATGACGCCATCATCTACCTGCAGCATCGGGCCCTGTCTCACCTGGAGGCCCCTGGGAGCACTGTGAGAGTCATGTTTTTTGATTTCTCCAGTGCTTTCAACACAATTCAGCCATCACTGCTGAGGAGGAAGCTGGAGGTTGCAGGTGTGGACCAACATCTGGTTGCTTGGACCATCAACTACCTCACAGACAGGCCACAGTTTGTGAGGCTGCGTGACTGTGTGTCTGATGTGGTGGTCTGCAGCACGGGGGCACCTCAAGGGACTGTGCTCTCCCCATTCCTGTTTACCCTGTACACATCAGACTTCACCTACGACTCCCACCATTGTCATCTGCAGAAGTTCTCAGATGACAGTGCCATTGTGGGCTGTGTATCAGGGGGGGATGAGCAGGAGTACAGGGGGGTCATCACTGACTTTGTTAGCTGGTGTGAAGTTAACCACCTGCTGCTTAACACCAGCAAGACAAAGGAGCTGATCCTGGACTTCAAGAGGTCCTCACCATCACACTCACTGGTGAACATCCAGGGTTCAGACATTGAGGTCGTGAACACATTTAAATATCTGGGTGTTCACCTGAACAACAGACTGGACTGGTCCAACAACACGGATGCTCTGTACAGGAGGGGCCAGAGTCCCCTTCACCTGCTGAGGAGACTGAGGTCCTTTGGTGTGTGCAGACAGCTGCTGAGGACCTTTTACGACACTGTGGTGGCCTCAGTGGTCCTTTATGGAGTTGTGTGCTGGGCGGGCGGCAGTGCAGGCAGAGACTTGAAGAGGCTTAACAAACTGGTTAGGAGGGCCGGCTCTGTCCTGGGCTGCACACTTGAGTCCATCGAGGAGGTGGCGGACAGGAGGATGTTAGCTAAGCTGACATCCATCATGGATAACCCCTCCCACCCCCTACACCAAACTGTAGAGGCGCTGACCAGCTCCTTCAGCACAAGACTGTTGCACCCTCAGTGTAAGAAGGAGCGCTACCGCAGGTCATTCCTCCCCACAGCCATCAGACTGTACAACACCGTGTCAAAGTGACACTCCACGGTCCCAGGGGTGTTTTTCTGTTTAGTCATTGATTCATTTATTTTTGTTGTAGTTGTTGTTTTTCAATTTTAAATTGTTTTTTGTTCCTGAACAGTTGTGTGTTTTTGTGAACTTCATTAGTTATTTCTGTATTTTGAAAAAATTTGTAATGTTTTTTTACAGTTTACATGTTTTGCAGACCGCATGTTTTTTACACTTTTGCAGCTGTATTTATTTAATATTTATTTCTTTATTTAATAAGAATCTCATTTTTGATAATAATTTTTCATAATAATTTTAGTAATATTTTTAATTATCTAATATAAATGTAATTTGTGATGTCCTTTATTGATGTTATATTATACAGATTATTTCTGAATGTCGTGTTGCTGCCACAGATAAATGAAATTTCCCCATTGTGGGATTAATAAAGTCATCTATCTATCTATCTATCTATCTATCTATCTATCTATCTATCTATCTATCTATCTATCTATCTATCTATCTATCTATCTATCTATCTATCTATCTATCTATCTATCTAAAGACATACAGCACAGATGAAATTGCTTTCCTCTCACCCCACAGTGCAAGCAGCATATAAAAAATAAATAAATAAACGACTTAAAAAATAGATAAAAAGACAGCAATAATAAGAAGAATAACAGTAGTCTAAACAGTGCAGAGAGCAATGAGATGGTTAACGTGGCAGTTTAAAGTGACAACAGTGCTGAGAACAGTAAGTGGATGAGTTAGTGACTGCAGTCTTTGGTGAAAGCGGTGAACTGAACTGTTGTGAAAGTTTTCAGTGTGGGCTTGTAGGACGGAGTGGAGGGGCCAGAGGGGGGAGGACAGGGAGGGAGTTGAGTGTCCTTATCGCCTGATGGAGGAAACTGTCCTTGAGTCTGCTGGTTCTGGCCTGCAGACTTTGCAGCCTCCTCCCTGATGGCAGCAGGTTGAAGTGTCTCTGGGATGGGCGGGAGGGGTCCCCTGCAATCCTGATGGCTTTGCGTGTAAGGGTCTGGGCATTAACCTGAATCTCACCTCCAGCCACCATCCACAGAAATGGTGGCCAAATGGTCAAATGGCCAAGTGAAACACCTGAACCAAGAGATCACACGCTTCCTCAGAACCTACTGTATTCAGCATCAAGAGGACTGGAGTTAATTCCTAGTTTGGTTCTGAATATGCCCAGAAATCATTGAAGAAGGCAACCACGGGATCCCTCCCTGATCAGCGTCTTCCAATTATGCCACCCCGACAGACTGGCACTCCGACCTTGGCGTCGGAGGGCACCTTGCTTTCCTCAGGGATTATTAAAGACCTATTCTATTTCTATTCTATTCCGGAGCCGCTCACAGGAGGGGGGCTCTGTCAGAAGTCAGAGCTCTATCACCAGCGGGAACTATCTCCAGAGTACTATATGAACCACATCTCCCAGCAACCCCAGTGTGCCCTTCCTGGATGCCACACACCTGACTCTCATTCACTCAATCACTCACAGTCTACTTAAGCACTGCACTGAGCCACACTCAGTGTGAAGTATTGTTTTTGCCACTCTGCCTTCCTTACCGAGTGTTATATTTGAACATGATCTTATGTTTCCTTACCCAGTTTCTGACTCTGTTTGCCTGCCTCTCGCCTGGATCATGACTACCCAGTCTCTCCTCTGATGATCTTATGCCTATTATTTACCCCTGCCTGCCTGACCTTGATAAACCTGCTGCATTTGGATCCAGGTTCTTGTAACATGAACCCCCAAATCCTTAAAGCAACAGTAAACTAATAACACAAAATATCATTAATGATTCCAGTATTCTGGGGATAAAAGCTGGTGGATATGTGTTTTGTTACATGATTTTGCTGCCATTTTCAGACTTAGAGCCCCTGCCCGTTTAAAATTCTGTGCACATTACTTCTTCTTTCTTTATCCAGTGTGTGTGTCCGAACACACCTGTGTGTGAGGAAAGCAACTGTGTGATGTTTTACATTGTTGAAGTTCATCACTGCTTAAAACTTAGGTCCTCATTTCAGTAGGTTGCTGATGTGAGATAGAGGCAAAACATGTGAACCTTGGTTGTGGCTTCTCGCTCTCTTCCTGTCATGAATCTGTTCATCTGCAGGTTATTGTACAGCCTGCAGGGATCATTTCTCACTGTGGAGAACGTCTTTATAGCAGCTACAGAAGTAAGAGGCTGAATGATCCATTGTAACTTTATTGATCTTCAATTCACATCCAGTCTGGGTTTTTTCAGCTGTGAAATCATCTTTTTGAGGATGACCGTACCGTTTATCTGTTGCACCACTACTTTTTTTTAGATCGAGAATTATTCTGAATTCTTTTTCTTTCTTCTGGTACCAGTACACATAATCATCTTTAAACTGCTTTGTTATTTCACAGCTGAAAGAGACACTTTGACCAACCCTTCTGGTCAATGTTAAATCATCCTGAATCAGGTCTGCTGCCATGGCAACCAGTGCTGCAGAGACACAGACAGACAGGTGAAGGTCAGGATAACAGTGTTTGTTCCAGGTAGACCTGGTTGGCTCCTGATTGGCTGCAAACACTCACCTGAACACAGACAGCACAGAGCAGCAGCTGGGAGGAAAAGCATTTTGTTCAGCCGTGTTTCCTCTGCTCAACCTGAGGAGAAGTGGTGTTCTGATGCAGCTGAGGACAAAGAAGGACCTGAGAGCTGTGAGATCAGAGCAGGACCACGTTCTTTGTGATAGCTCCTCCAAGCTCCCATCAGCCCCTGCAGCTCACAGAGAAGACGGATGTTGCAGAATGACAGCTGTGTTGTTTCATAGAACTGAAGTCAATCTGACACCAGATGAAGAATATCTGGGTCACATGATGCACAAACGCTCAAACACATTCATGTTTCAAAAAGAAATATTAAATTTAATGCTGGACTTACAAATAAACTCTAGATAAGAGTGAACTTTTTGTTGCATCGTCACATTTCAGGAAGCCACCCATCTTTGTCAGCTTAATTCAAAAGTGTTTTTTTATTTTGCTCTTTTTATATTTGTGCTGGAAATCCTTTTGGATAGGTTGTGGTTTCTGATTCATTTGTTTTACAAAGCATGTTATTGCTTACCTATAGGTTTTGGGGGTACAAAGATTCTAAGTTTGACTGTAGTCTTCAAAAGGTTTTTTTTCATTGTGACAACAAGTTAATAATATGTTGATTCTAGCAATGATTATAGTTTAAATGACCATTGCCTCTTCTGTTGCCTATTGGCAGGAGGGCAGGTCTACGTACATCATTCTTTTAAGTCCTGCAAATTTCTACAAATTTAATACTTAACAGTCAAATTATTTTATGTAAGGCAAACTTTTTGCGTGTGGGACAAAAGTGCTGTGTACATCAGATGCATGACAAGTCATGTTTTATTTTTTTATATTCAGATTCTTTAAAAAATGTGTGATAATAAAAAATTAAAATCTAGAAAAAATCTCCACTAACGTTGTGATATCAAAAATTAATGACGAGGACACATATTTACCCTTTAAAATAAAGAGCAAGTTTATATTAACATTATTTAAAAATATGTTTTTAATATTTTTCATATTTTTAAAACTGAAAATATTTAACTTGGACTTAAATGTTTATTTAGCAAATAAATATTTAGTTATACAAAGCTTATATTTTTAGAAAATAAATATTCAGGTGAGATTCATTCATTTACAAACTAAACATTAAGTTTCTAAACTAAATATATAATTATAAAAAAAATTTAACTTTAAACTAAATATTTGGCTTACTAACATTTTTGTTAGTAAATGTAACATTTATAAATACATAAATTAAAATGTAAAGACATGCATTTGAAAATGAAACCTGTTTTTTTCTCCTAAAACAGGCTGGACAACAAAAAATATTGCTGTTAATATTTGCCTCTGCAGCTTTACAGACGGCACCCCATAGTCTTAATCTAATGCATCAGGTGCAAACAGACCCAACTACACACACAAAATGCTTGCTTGTGTAACAGAAAACAGCGCACAACTCGTGTGAGAACAATATCAGACCATCTGTAAGGGCTGCTATCTGATTCTCTCTGTTGTATTTTTTATTTATTTCAGCAATAGTGCCTTCTAAATTCTTATTTAAGCACTGTTATTTGTGCCTGCTATTCATGTTACAAAAACACCTAGTTATTCCCCTGCTGATCTGACTGTAATTAAAAAGCACATGGAAACTGAGGGTAATCATGCAATTTTGTGTTCTTTATTATGGATTTTTGTCAATCAGATTTCAACAATGTCACGAAGAAAAGGCTAAAGGTTATAAGAACACATATGCATGACTGCAATGTCCTCACTATGAGAGCTATTTTTGAAATCTAAGGGTCAGACAACAAACATGTTGCTTGTTTGCAAAAGCAGCTGTGATGATGTTCTCCTAAGGATCAGTGACCCTTTGGATGGTGTGGAGTGGGGGCGTTCATTTACATTCACTGGCCACTTTATTAACTACAACTTGTTAGTTGACTATGCCTAAATGCATAAATGCATTGAGTTGCTGCGATGTGATTGGCTGATTAGAAATTTGTGTAAACAAGCAGGTGGACAGGTATGCTTAATAAAACGGGCCTGAGAATGTATTCTGGCAATAACTCTCATGAAGAAAAAAACTATCTTGTAGATGACTATTTGAATTTATATTTAATTTTTTAAATCAGAGACATATCATAAAAATAGTTAATATTTGTTTATAGAGGGTTATCATTGGTCATTGAGGCTCCATAATGTCAGTATGACAAACAGGTCTAATAAGTGATCAAATAAAATGTGTAAAAATCCAAAATATAAGTCTGTAAGGTTAGGGGTTAAATAGAAGCTGTTAGAATAAAAACCACTATGCTGCAGTCATGCAACATCTGTGTCCGCACGACTCTCCGTTTATGCAGTATTTCCTGTTTTAAAAACCACTGAGAGTAAATTCATATCTGCTGCTGTTCACACTCATCAAGCCCTCACTCTTTCTGCTTCATGGAAACTCTTTTCTACTGAGAATCCCACATGCAAAGACAGCAGATGAGTCCACCTGCAGTTGATGTTCCAGTAACAAGTTTCCAAGTCTTAACCCTTCAATAACGCAATGTTTCAGTTACAGAGAGAAATTGTTTTCATTATAATGTCAAATGTTTAACGTTCTAGTGTTTTAATGTTTTACTGTTCTAATGTTGAATATGCTTGTAAATTTGTATTTACTGCCTCTTTGACAAAACTCCCTTACAAACGAGGAATGAATTCTCAATGGGGAATATCCTGGTTAAATACAGATCAATAAAAAAAATAACAGAGCGGAGGTTTAGAAAAACTCCTGTCATGATATCAGACTTTTCATTGAAACATAATTACTGCTGTAACAATGAATATATTTCAGTTCAAATTTTCACAAAATAGAAAAAAAAATAAAGAAAAGCATAAACAAAATAAACTTTAGCAAAATATTAGAACTAGAAAAAAAGACTAACCAGTCTCAAAGTTCAAAAGAAAATGAAATATTTTTATCAAAATGTTTAAATCTAAAATCTCTTCATTGCATGTGACAATAACTTTCAGGTTTAAACTTATATATATATATTTTTTCATTTATGTAAACAAAATTTCTCGATAAAATAAAATATATTTGGAGTTTGAAAAAAACTTTTAGTGTTTTGGAGGAAGGCAGCCGTGAAAAGTAACTCGTGTTCCCCATCGGACCGTCTTAGTGTGACACTAGCGGAAGTAAACAAACCCCGTAGCAGTGTGGACTCCTTTCAAGAAAAAGCTGTTTTAGCTCGTTTTCCCGGCGTATGTGTGCATATAAGCAGCGATGTCTTCAGTTCAGTCTCTGAGAGAGTTTATCAGCGAGCGACTCACTGCTGCTGCTGAAGAAATCTTCAGACAGTTTGAAAAGACCATCGTCCAGTATGAGGAAGAGATCATGGATCGTCAGCACAGACTGCTGGATAATTGTAGCAGCTGGAAAAGAAACACAAACAACATAGCAGGTACGAACGCCAGATAGACTGTTGAGTTTTACAATACAGCTCATTCACAAACGTAAGTTTAGATCCTCCATTTGTTATTTTTTTGGACGTCCTCCGCTAGGAGGGTAGAGTCAGTTCTTTTTACTGAAATGAAGGAGTTCTTCTAGCTCTGTCAAGATAACTGTTCTGTTGCTGTTTTTAAGGAATTTTAGGTTGGGGCTGTAAAGACTATGCAGACTCTCATCATTAAATCAGTAAACCTGGATGTGAGGTGAGTGGACTGAAGCAGATAGAGAACAGCAGGGGCCTCTGGAGAGACCATCTGGGCAAAGCTGGAGTGAATGTAGTCAACAACAACAAAAGAAAAGAACAAAATGTCACCACGAGTTGAGACTGAAAACAACAGGTTTTTTTATATCACTGATAATTATCCTCATGAAACTAGGATAGAGGAGTCTGGATAAGATTATATGGAGGTGGAGGAGTCACTCCAGCAGCCCTTTATGGGAGTAGATGAAAGCTATAAAAAGAGTTATGATTACATACACCATCAGGTTTCTCCATTTAAGAACCATAAAAGAGATAAGTAGTGTAAAGCTAATGTTCATGAACACTTTTCTATACGTTTTTATAGTACTGTTTATACCCAAAATTAAACAAATTGATTTCATCAATATTTGAAAATACTATTTGAACTGAGATAGTTATTTTACTGTAAACCTTCTGAATTGATCGTACAAATAACCAAGTGTCATCATAGCCACAACACACATGATGACACCCCCTGGGGGAGGATCCCTCCTTCATGTAGACACCTGAGGTTTCCTCTTTTTTTTCTAGAATCCGGTTTATTTAGGAGTTTTTCCTTACCGTGACGGAGGGTCAAAGGGCAGAGATCCCCATTTTAGTTTAGTCTGTTTAGTTAGTTCAGTTAAGAATCTTCCTACTCAATTCTATGTATTCATGATCCTTTTGATTTTATGTTTACTTTACAATCAACAGTACGAAGCCCATCGATATGACTGTTGTTGTGATTTTGGGCTATACAAATAAAATGGAATTGAATTGAAAATATTATCAGTCCATCGTTTCAGTCCAATGTGTGGAAACACTTTAATTTTAGCAAAGACATGTGACCATATAGTGTGGTAGAATGTTCTCATTATGTTCCCTTTTGATCATTTTGATGTGGAAAAACAACAATGGGCTGAACTTTATTAGACTAAAATATGAATGGATTTGCCAGCAATTCTAGTTTACTAGTTCGCTTGTTTGTACACATATTTAATTTACACTTGATTATCTTGCAAGAAATACACAGAAAAACTCAGGAAAACTTCACCTGCACTGTTCCAGACCCAGGGATTTATCTCTGAGTCACACTGGTTGAATTTTTAGCTAAAGATGTCCTGAATAGATTTTAGGTCAGGGAATCAGGTCCAATCAGATCCTTCGAAATGAACCAATATTGACTTTAATTCATATTAACAGCCACTAATTATGATACGAATTGACTTGTTGCTACATGTGTGTATTGGCCGATCACAGATCTCCCAAAATTAAGTAAATCAGAGCTGAATAAACCTAGAATAAACTGCACTTAATTGTGTTTTTTGTCAAATATTTAGCTGTTTTCCTCTTTCTTCTCACAGATATCCCAGCATTCATCTGTAAGGAGTTCGTGGTCAACCCGCTGTCCCTTAACCACCAAAAGGGCCCGGAGGAACCAGAGCTGAAGTGGATCAAGGAGGAACAGCCACAGCTGGGTTGCAGTCAGGATTGGAAGCAGCTTGGATCAGAGACTGAGGTGGATCTTTCTGCCCAGATGTTCTCTGGTTCTGAAATAGAACCCAAAGCTGCTCAGCTCCACTTCCTGGACTCTCTACTGATCGAGAGCCAGGGTCCAGACCTGGAATCAGCCAAGAATCTGGAAATAAAAGAAGAAATGAGCACTTATGGAGAAAGCTCTTCCTCCTCATCGTTTTGCCTCAACGATACGTCCTCCAACAAATCTGTAAACTGTGAGATTTGTGGAAAAACTCTGAAAGACAAGTACAGCATGAAGCAGCACCTACGGATCCACAGTGGTGTGCGGCCATACATTTGTAGAACCTGTGGGAAGGGCTTCACCCAAAAGGGCAACCTGCTGAGCCACGTCCGAATCCACGCGGGGGAGAAGCTGTTTTGCTGTGAGACCTGTGGGAAGAGCTTCACCTGCAGCAGCAACCTGAGCGTGCACAGGAGGACCCACACTGGAGAGAAGCTCTTCCCCTGCAGGACTTGCGGCAGACGCTTCTCCCAAAAATGCAACCTGCTGAGCCACATGAGGACCCACACGGGCGAGAAGCTGTTCACCTGCGACACCTGTGGGAGGAGCTTCATGCACCGCAGCCACCTGAGCGTGCACAGGAAGATCCACACTGGCGAGAAGTCCTTCTGCTGCAAGACCTGCGGCAAAGGCTTCACCCAGAACGGGAACCTGTCAGCACACATGAGAACACACACGGACGAGAGGCCGTTTCGCTGTGGAGCCTGCGGACGCACATTTAAGAGGAAAACACACCTGAGGGTTCACCTGAGGACGCACAAGGACCAGGTCTTCTTCTGCACCTCCACATCCTGATTTCCTAAATCTTTCTTTATTTTTTTACAGTTTCAAGCTGGAACTCAGACATCTTATTTTCTATTTTAAAGAATAGAAAAACATCATATGTGGTTACAGTATTTTTTTGTACTAGCATCATAGTCTGCGAGGAAAAAAAGAATTGTGCATGAATTAACATTTTCCCCAAAAATCAGATTTTTTTTGTCTGGTTCATCATTTTTAGGGGTAAACCTGTAGAAATCTGTCCAACCCTCTGCAGTGTAGGAATACAGATTAATCCATGAGCAATGTTTGTTGTGAATAAAAATATTCTAGATTAAACACTTTATTGAAAGTTGCAATGATTTCGTAATCATGAAGGAAGACATCACTCTCTACAAATCCAAGACTCTGGGATGTGGGAGGGGCTTTAAAGAGAGAGCTGAAGAGTTGAGCTCTACTCTGGAGGATCTTCACAATCTAAGTATCTCTCACTGATTATTAGAGGATTTGTAAACTTGTACCTCAACTCTTTATAATTTTTTAGAAGAACAAAGCCATCCATCCATGTTCTGAATCCATTTCAGCGTCAGGGCGTTGCTGGAGCCAAACCAGCTTCTGTTTGGTGAAGGCGAGGCCTGGACACGTCGCCAGTCTGTTTCAGAGTAGGAGCAAAGTTTTCAGTTGAAAATTCCCTAAAGGTTTTCTTGTTTTGTAAAATTACACTTTCATCTTTATCTGCTTAAAAACGTAAGACAAAAAACAAACAAAAATTACAGTAGATAAAAAACCTGCAGATGATGAACTGTTTGTGACAGGAGAGTAGAAAACAGCATCTAGGTTAAGTGATGATTATTCTCAAAATAATAAAAAACATAAAGATCTGCAAGAATCTTAACATTTATTGCAGAATTCTGAACCAAAAGAAGAACAGACAGAACATTCATGCAACAGATTCAGCGGCACCTTGCCTGAATCGATGATCAGAAGAGCTAGACTGTGGATCCAAATCCTCTGGAGAAGGGGTTCAGAATCTAGCTTCTGGAGGTCCAGACTGAAGCTTTTATTAGTTTGTGTTTGTTGAGCCACATGGTCTGATCCATCTGCTGTTCTGAATCATTAAAAATCATTTTTATGCAACCAGCAGACCTGACAAAGGTGAAAACTATAAAAAATGTTTAGATCTCTTCAAAAACTAATAGATCAAATAGAAACAATGCAAACCACTGTAATTTAAAACTGATAAACTGTAAAAACTCTTAAGCGACACGGATCCTGTTTGGAAATCAAATAAATGAGAAAAATTGATTTGCCTAAATAAAGTGAAAGTTCTTTGACTTTTAACCAGAGTGTGTTTGTGCATCATGTGACCCAGATTCTCTTAATCTGCAGTCAGATTCAAATCAGGAAGATGAAACCACACAGCAGCTTCAGCTGAGCTGTCCGTCTGCAGCAGCAGTCTTCTCTGTGAGCTGCAGGGTTGATGGGAGCTTGGAGGAGGAGTCCCAAAGAGCGTGGTCCTGCTCTCATCTCACAGCTCTCAGGTCCTTCTTTGTCCTCAGCTGCATCAGAACACCACTTCTCCTCAGGTTGAGCAGAGGAAACACGGCTGAACAAAATGCTTTTCCTCCCAGCTGCTGCTCTGTGCTGTCTGTGTTCAGGTGAGTGTTTGCAGCTAATCAGGAGCCAACCAGGTCTACCTGGAACAAACACTGTCATCCTGACCTTCACCTGTCTGTCTGTGTCTCTGCAGCACTGGTTGCCATGGCCGCAGAGCTGATTCAGGATGATCTAACATTGACCGGAAGGGTTGGTCAATACATCACATTTAGTTGTGGGCTAGTTGAGCAGTGTTACCCTGATTACGTATTATGGTGGCAGAAGAAAGAAACAGAAACATTTAAAAAAATTGTTCATTTTTATGGACGTGACTGCAAAATAAAAAAAGATTATGGTCATCCCCAGGAAGAGGATTTCTTATCTAAGAAAACTCTGAGTGGATGTGAATTAAAGATCAACAGACTAAAAGTGGATCATTCAGCCTCCTACTACTGCAGCTGCAGGAGGATCAGTCTCCACAGTGAAAAATGATCCCTGCAGGCTGAACAAAAACCTGCAGATGAACCGATTTGTGACAGAAAGAGAGCAGGAAACCACAGCCTGGTTCATCTTCATCTCACTCAGACTCAAAGGCACACTTAAAGCATCAAATAAAATCAAAAAGCAGAGATAAAAATGAAATTATCAAAGTATGAAACAGTTTTGACAATAAACATACAAATACATCTTCCAAATTTTTAAATAGCCAATATTTCCTCTGATCATTACTTCATCATGAGTTTCATTAATACAGAAATCAGAGTTTAATAGCTTCTGCAGACTCTAAGGGACAAAAATACACAATGTTGAGGTTTTAGTCAGCTTGGAATGCTTGGTCTACTCTGCTGCACAGTGGTTGGTAGAGTCCCTTCACAGCAGGAAGGCCCTTGCTCAAATCCCAGCATAACCTACTAATGAATGTGTGAGGTTTTTTAAGGGAACTTCGGCTTCGTCCCACAGTCCAAAAAATGCTTCACTTGTCCAGAGTATCAGTGGGAATTTAACAGACATACTTAGTTGAAAGAATTAGCAGCCGTTCTGAGAGACACATAGAACACACTGTCTAAAACTATCTTACAGTTTGACCTCCTGATGGACCGGTCACCATCTCCTGTTCTGCTGTCTTCCTGCTAGACCCCCAGAAACGTCCACATGACTGGCTCTGCTCAGTCAGCCCCTTAGATCTGCTGCTGCTCTGCCAGCCCTCACACCAACTTGCTGAACTGTTCTGTTTTCTCTTTGTTCAATGTTTGTTTTTGCTCCTTTTGCTATCATTTGATTTGGGACTTAACCCTTGTGCTATCCTATGGGGTCAAGAGAACCATTGACGTGTTCTCCCTACCATGACACAGGTGGGTAAAGGTGGAAAGATTTCATGTAATCCATGGACACCAGTGAAGATCACAAATCCTTGAAGAAAAAAAGGTTCGGCGCACTTGTGGGGTCTAGATGACCCAACTCCCAATGTTAAAGTGCCTAGGATAGCACAAGGGTTAAAGAGCATCTTTGATGTTTCAGGTTATCAGCAAGACATCTGTTTGCCCTACTGCAGTCTGGTCTCAGTTTGGCTCTTTAGGGCATTTTTATGAAGAAACTCCATGTGAGCAAATAAAAAAATCAAACACTAACATCCGCCTCAAAGAAATCCTTGAACTCTGTGGTTTTCTGAATGTTCAGATGTCTTTTATTTTCCTGTTAACTTCTTTAGTTCAAACAAAGTATTGAACTCACTTTAGCGACTTGCTGGGGGTTGTCCTGTTATGGACCTTACAGTATCGACTTTGAAACATGAATCCCAAACCAACCAACCAACCCATCCATCCATTCATCCATCTTTCTGCTGGTATCACATTTCAGTCTTAAGGAATCATTGCTAGATTGGCAATCTAGACACGGTGTGCCTCACCTTCCCCCAACAGTAACATTTCTTTTCATTGTCTCATCACGATGTTTGAAAGCTGCACAAAGTTCAGCAGCTTTCTCTCATGTTCCTGTGGTTTCAAGAGGATCAGAAGAAAACAAATTGATGTACTTCAGGATAATTGCACATGTGCACAACTCTACATTTCCTCTTCCATGCTGTCAGTTTCTGCATGAATCCTTCATCTAATAACTGCAGGAATATTTGTCATTTTCTTCTCTCATTTCACACAGCAGTTCACCAAGTTCCTCCACTGCAGACAGAGACAGTCATGTTGATCTGAACATTAGAGAAACTCATCATGGAGCTGAAATATGATCCTGATTCACTCAGATGACACTTTAACAGCACACAGGTTTTTGTAGCACACTTTTTCACTGTGTCTGGACTATGAGTACTCCATCTTTGGATCTGGAACTAGACTGTTTGTAACGGGTAAGAAGAACCATTTCTGCTCCTTCAGCTGTTTGATTGTAGAAAATGTGTTTCAAGTCAGTTTCTGCTGCTTCAGCTTCACATGTTAGTTTGTTCATCATTAGCAGAGAATTCATCAAGCAGCCATTGTTCCAGAAGAAAAGCTGAATCATTTCTGCAAACATGTTGAAATCTCACTGAACAACTAAACTGATTCTTGATTTCTGACAAAAAAATGTAATATTTTAATATTAATTTTAAAATTATCAAAATTTGTTTATATAATTTTCACATTTAGTTACATTAAATTAATTTTAGAACAACTGAAAATGTCTTATCTGTATTAAATTACTAATTCAAAGGTATTATTTTCATTTTCTGGATCAACCTTTGTGCTTTAGATAATACTTGGAAATTAGGGGGAAAAATCGTTGATTCAAAATTTTGGACATGTTTGTATATTTCTTTGTTCTGTGTTGAATTGTTGAACATGTATAAATTGTGTTTAAAAGTTAACCAAAAAGTGATGTTGTGTTTTTTAAGTTCAATAAAATAAAATAAGGAAACAGTAATCTGTTCTAAGTTATTAAAGAACTTTTTGAATGACTAAACTACAACTTTAAAATCTTTTTTTTAAGTTTATGTGTTTTTTTAAAAGAATATCATTTGATGAACTACCTTGTATGATATTTATTAATTTTGAAAGCAAAGATTAAATCTTTTTCTTCCAAATGAGTTAGTCTGAGTGTAGAAATGATTTGCAGCCGTCGTGTCTCCTGATGACGGTTTGATGTGAAGCTGAATCCAGTGAGTGAAGTGAACTTTGTGCTGCATTGATGAGGAGTTTAGTGATCAGAGTTCATGGAGTTTCCAGGATCAGACTGAATGCACTTCTGGAAGCTGCTGTTGACTGTGTGAGTGTGTGTCTGTGCTGCTTGTTGCTGCTGTCAAACTTCAGATGAGTCCGTAGTGAAGCCCGTGGTGAGCGTGTACCCAGCAGCATCCAGAGTCCATGTGGAGGGGAGCAGCTCCCTGCTGTGTCTGGCCTCAGCCATGTTTCCTCCTGTGGTCCAGTTCTCCTGGAAAAGACAGAAGAACAACGGACCACTGGAGGACCTGACCTCTGAAGAGCAGCTGGATCTCAGAGAGTCGGGACGCAGCGCCTCCATCCTGCTGCTCCATCAGCAAGAGGACAGCTCCTATAAATACATCTGCTCCATCAAACATGAGGGGGGCACAGTGGAGGCCCAAACACATCAAGGTAATGAAGGCTTGGTGACTGTGTTCAACAGAGATTCAGCTTCATGCTGACTCTTTCTGACTCTTTCTCTGTTTCAGAGATTCCTGCTGCAGGTTCCTCTGTTCCTCCTCTGGATCTGGTGAAGCTGTCCTTCCAGTCTGAGTGCAGGGTGAAGCTGCTCTGCCTGCTGTACTCAGTGCTGATAGTGAAGAGTCTGGTGTACTGCTGTGGACTCTCTCTGCTGATGATCCTCAGAAACAAGGGAGCATCCACCAACTCCAGACATGCTGAATGACTGTTTTCTGCTCGTCTTTTATGATCTTTCACAGCTCTCCAATGCTCTTTGTGACTTGGTGTAGATCAGTCTATGTCAGTAGCTGCCTTGTGAGGATGTTCTGTTTGGCCACACTGTTCCATATTCTCCACATGTATCAACAAGATTCTCAATAAACACAAAGAGAGCCTTCTTGTTTCTTTTTCTTCAAAGACATTTAACTCTGTTATGACCCAGCCTTTTAGTACCCCCCACTCCCTTTGCCGATTAGCTGTGTTCCCATGTTTGCTTGACTGACTGCACCTGATTCATGTAATGAGCAGCAAAAAGGCAGAAAAAGTTGTAAAACAGGCAGGGTGATAGATCACAAAGACCAGAATTAGTAGACCTGCTGTAAGTTTGTGATTCTTTCTAGAACATAAAAATACTAAAAGTTTGCATGCAGCAGAATAAAGACAGAGAGCAGAGAGGAGTGAGGTTGATTAGTGAACAGCAGCAGACATGAATCTGCTCTCAGTGGTTTGAATTACAGGAAATGCTGTGTGTGTTTATGCTCTGCAGCCTCAACATCAGAAGCTGTGGCTAAAGCAACAAACAACTTTTATCGTCCTAATTACAAGAAACGTCCTCGTGTTAGACATCTGTCAGACACAGTTCTCATCCGATTGCAAAAACATATTTATTTATATTTCCATAACTTCATGAGATCATGGGCATGAGAATTTTTTATGATCAATCACTTCTGTTTTTCCTAAAGTTCTGAAAAATCCTTGTAGAACCTGTGGAGCAAAGTGCAGAATCGAATTTTAAATGGAATGTCAAAACACTTTGAATCACAATAAAATTCTGCACCACATTGATTTGTGCAGTAACCCAAAACGCATTCAAACGTTTCATTATCTTCATGACAAATTAGTTTGTTTTTTAATTACTTTACTACTCACTACGTAGTGTACTACAAAGTCTGTTCCCCCTTTTGTAGTGCTGTCCAAATCTATCCAAAATGGAGTGCACTTTAAATTTCCCAGAAGTCTCTGTGCAAAACCAGAGTGATCCCGATTAGGCATATAGACCTCAACGCATTGAGTTTGAACAATCTTTGCGGAAAAAATGTATTTAAATGTATTTTTTCAATAACCCATCAACGTTTTCATCATCAGAACACAATAGGTTGATAAATAGTTGTTGAAAAATGCTCATATGTACTATGTTTTACTTGGTGACTTCATCATGCTTACTAAAAACATTTAGTAAGCATGATGTCCAAATTGCTTTTAAAATCTAGGGCACTAGATAGTCTTGCACTAAATTGTTTTTTAGTATTTAGGGAATAGGGAGTGAGTTAAGACATAGCCGTTAAGGACATCAAAGATGGTTTCTTCCAGAGCAGGGATGTCAACCTGCAGACCTCAAGAGATAAAATTCCTTCCATGCCTTGATTCTTCTGATCAGGTCGGACATGTATTGTTAACAAAAATGGTAGAGTCTGACTGAAAAAGGGCAGGGCACTGGTCCATGAGGACTTTAGTCAAACAACTGTCACTCTAAACCTTCATTAGGATAAAGCAGCTATATTTTAGCTTGTCTTTGTAAAAACTGGTTCAGTCTACCTGCAAAGAAAAATGTTCTTCATTGTTTTTAAAGCTGCAAAACTGTCTTCTTGTTCAATTTTCTACCACAGACCTGAGAGGGATGGGGGGCTGATGAACAACAGCGTATATAAATCTGCTTTCAGTGGTTATTGTTTACAGGAAATGCTGTTGACAGACAATAAAAACTTTCTGCAGCTGTCTGTGTTTGTGCCCTGCAGCTTCAATTACGTTCACTGTGGTTTCACACTTTGAAACAACAAACTCACAAACAGAGAATCTGGGTTCTCCGTTTGCGAGAGAAGCAGTGTGTGTTACACTCAATAATCAGAATTCAAATTCAAATTCATTTTATTTGTAAAGCGGCTTTCATGAAACAGCTCAAGTTGCTGTACACGGCATAACAAACAAAAATATAATTTCAGTCAGACAACTCTTGCAGTAAGAAATATGTATTTCACATACTTCATTTCACATTCTTTAAGTTGGCATTCACATCTTTTTCATTTGGCATAAGGCTCCGTTCAATTCGATGAGTTAATTTCCATAAAACTTTCGGGGTAACAAAACCCCCCTTAACAGAGCCAACAGGTGGAAGCCGGGGAGGAGGGAGGGGCGAAGAATGAGCGCTCAAGGTAAGAAAGAGAATGAACAACTGCACACCTGGGCTTAAATAGAACGCTGAGCAGGTGAGTTAATTGACTGATCCGCCCTAGGGGAGTAACCTGTAAAACACTGCCGAGTGTGCCTGCCTGAAATAGCGACAGGTCGCTTATTCCACACATGCAATAAAATAATAAGATAACCCCTCATAATATTGTACACAAAAACAAACACAAATACAGGAGAAATTATTATGACAGAAGAGAAGCTAAATAAAAGAGAACCCTGAAGATGCTGTCTGCCCTACCTTCCTGTAAATTAATGAATGCGTATTTTAGTATCAATCAATCAATCAAACTTTATTTCTAAAGCAATTTTCATGTGAAAGCATAACACAAAGTGCTTTACATTAAAACAAAACAAAATAAATAATATAAAAACAAGCACGAAAATTAAAAAAAAATAGGGCCCCCCTACCCAGACCTACACACAACCCCCCACTCCTTTCACACCTCCCACCCTGATGGGGAAAGAAAATGAGCACGAACAACAAGATGTTGGAAACGCTAATAATTTGGACCTCCCTCTCTGTGAATAACTGCATCACCGTATCATCCCTCCACCAGTACACCCAAACCCCTAACAACCCCACTATCCTCTGAAGGGCAATAATTGGATTGTAGGATTTGAACTGCACACATTCAGATAAATGTTGGGGCTCATTGGCTAAATGAGAAAAGCCTAATATTGTGATTGACCTAATTTCTTTTGGAAGTATGAAGGAGCTTTTTGGTTGTTTTTTTATCATAAACACCGACATATTTTTAGCAAAGCATTCATATTTGAATCTTTTGTGTCTTGCTCAAACTAAACTCTAAATACCCTCTAATCGTGACATCTTCTGATCTTTAGGACTCTAGCTGGTCCGGACAGGCTTTGAGACGTGGAATGTCTAAAGGTCAGGGAAGACATAATAAAACAGGTTTGTCACCTTGGACATAGTGAAAGGATAGATGAAACGGGTGGACAACTTCCTGGACAAAACCCAAGCAAGGAAGTCAGTGGTGGACAGCCAAACCTGCTGACCAACAGTGTGCAGAAATCTCCATTAGGCACAACCTGAAGCCAATTGACAGTGTTTGACAGATGCAGGAGCAGTGGAAACCTACATTCCTGAGAACAGAGGAGATGAGCCTGCTATCTGTAAACCAACCTAAGACTGACCCAAACCATTGGAAGAGGAAGAATGTGTCTTTGAATCCGAGTGCCGTTCTGTTGTTTGACTTCTGTAAATCTTCGAAGTTTGTCTCTAACAAACACCATGTTCACTTCTGATCACTACCTGGTGGTGAGATGGATTTGCTGGAAGGCAAGGACTCAAACTGTTTACTGAAATTATGAATGAATGTTTTCTGAAGTTAATCAGTCATTGCTAGGCACTGGATTTTGTTACTTGAAGAGAATCTTATCTGATCAGAACTGGATTATAAAAACTGTAAAACCATCAAAATCAGTAGGGGTGGGATTATATGAACTCGCTTCTTCCCACTCCTTTTCTTTATTGCTTTGACTACAATGCTTGAAATGAATCAATAAATCAATCAAATCAAACAAAATGTGACAGTTGACTGGAAACATCTGGCTAAGCCCTCCATCAGGGAGGGCTTCAACTCCCACATCCAGGAAAACTTTAAACGGGCACAAAGGTAGGCTGGAAAAATTGAATCCAAGTGAAACTCGCTCTCCTCCCCTCTTGTCTCTGCTGCTGTTCTGAGCTGTGGTTGCAAGGTCTATTTCATGTTGAGGTGGCAATCACCAAATTCGATGGTGGATAACCAAAAATAAAGGATGCCATCAAGCTAAAGAAAGAGTTCTACCAAGCCTGGTTGACCTATTGGACTCCTGACGCAGCTGACAGGTACCAACAGTCTATATTTGAAGTCAGAGCTCTGTGTCCCCCGCTGGTCACCAGTTCTAACAACACTACATCTCCCAGCAACCCCAGCGCATACTTCCTGGATGCTTAAACACTGCACTGAGCTTCACGCAGTGTGAAGTATTGTTTGTGGTATTCTGCCTTCATTACCGAGTGTTGTATCTGGATATGATCTCCTGCCATCTGCCCTGACTCTCACCTGGATCCTGACCACCTGTGTCTCTTCTCTGATGCTCTCATGCCAGTTATTGACTCCTGCCTGCCTAACCCTGATTTAACTTTGTAGTCTTTTAGCTGAGCTGATAAACGCCTGTCTGTTCTTGTGACACAGTCTAAGTGAGCTGCGCCCGAGGAAAAACATGGTCCTGTGAGGAGTTTGACTCTACTGAGAAACTTTTGCTGGGCTCAAACAGATTCAAGAAAACCATCAAGTATTACAGAAGGGAGAAGCAGTATTCTGGAGGCACCTTTTTCAGCGTAGATAAGGAGCTGTTGACTTCCACTGGGAATATTTTGGGGCGGTGGAAGGAATTCTTTGAGGATCTCCTCAGTCCTGCTGACACGCAGGACTGACTCCAGATAGCCGGAGTGCCACAAATACACCGGGGCAATATTCAAACTCCTCATAGAAAGGTCCCTACCAATATGCAAACCAAGGGCTTCTCACAGTGAGGCAAGAATGCTAACACTGCCTCATGTTGACTGTAAAACAAGTGAATTCACTTAACAGTTAAAAGTAATTGGACTTGTTGCTTGGCTTCATGCTTTACTTGCCTTTTCTATGTAAAGCTGATCAAAAGGAAGCACATAGGCATTTGTCATACAGATCGTCTGCAGCTCAAAGGACTTTACAAAGAGAAATAATCCAAACACCAACTTCATCCAAAAATGAATACATCACATTCAGTCTAGAATCACTTTTTTTGTTTAAATGTATATAATATATATGCAAAATATATTATATATCCCTTATATAATGAAGTACAATTTTGGTAAAGCTAAACAAAGCAGTTTTATAGCGTGTTTAAAAAAAAGTCTTCAACTGACAGACCAACAGACAAACCACACATAGACACAACACCTGCTGCTCAACACACACATGAAAAGACACGCAAACTTACACAAGAACTCACACATACACATACACACCCACCTGGTCACTGATCACTGCCTTTATGAACCCAAAAACACAGAAAGTTACAGCTCAGGCTCACTTAGTCAAGGTTTTTCTGAAAGCTTGGTCTATGATAAGCCGGCTTCCTGAAACAGCTGCTGGTCTGTACAAAAGCCAGCTGCAGCTGCAAACACTGACCTAGAACTACACACAGCATTTCAATAAATGATTGTAGATAACACCTTTAAAATATTTTTCTGGTTAACAAAACATGGAATGATTGCCCCATTCTTTTAAAGTGAACGCTTCATGAACAATGATTATGGATGGCGTGCTGGAGGCCAAGACCCGCATCCCTGCCTGCTTTCTAACATCTGACGGGTTTTTTGGCTGGACACAACAGATCCAGGTAATCAGCCATGAGTGCGACAACGATATCTGAAGTCGCCTGCTCCTGGTTCAACATAAGACTTACAGTTTTGGAATTAAACATTTGAAAGTTTTAGACTGAAACAATTATAATTCTCAGCATTCAACTCTTCAGTGAAAAATGTAAAAAAAAAAATGGTGTGCAAGCAATGAAAGTTTCTGCATGAAAGCCCCAAATGTTTAAGCATTAAACACATCACCTTTTCAGAATAAAACACTTGAATGCACGAAAAATCATAAGGTTTCTGCATAAAGCACACAAAAAAGTCAATATTGTTGGCATAGCACATGGGAATTTTAGTGTACAAAAACTCCAGATAAATTCAAACTGAAAGTTTCCATTTGTGACACCTGGAACTGTGAAAAATCTAAATTGTCGCATTGTGTGTCTGCTGAGTCCTTACATACATGAGCCTCTGCTTAGATTCCTATGTATTTCTGAATGAAGCTTTTTCCTCAATGAGTGCATAAATACGCATTGTTGCTGCCTGCTGGAGGAGAGACCTGCAGGAATGGGGTAAAGAACCAAACCGCATCAAAAGCTTATAAACAAAACTTTATCTTTTATCATTCGTGTGCCCCCCAAAAAATACATATAAGGACCAGTTGACCCACTGGTGAGTCTTTCTGCTCAGCAGTACTAGCTCTTAGATGATTGACATTACCACCAGAAGAGAAATAAACATTCAAACACCAACAGTTTTTGATTACTCTGTGCTTTAACTTCATTTTTTATTAAGATCTGTAACAAAATTAGCTTAATAAACTTTTCCACCAGAATTTGTGCTGAATACATTGTCAGGAAATTTGCTCTTCTGTTCTTTTGTCCAGTTCAAGAAGAGCTCTGCTGCGTTCTGGTGGTTCACATAAGCAAGTGCAAGATCTCAAACTACATAGTATAATAAAAAATTAAAAAAAACCCTTCATGACAAAGCTGCAGTTAGAGAAAAACATGATTGATAATAACATAATTTAAAAAGAGCTGATTTTTAACTATGGATGATCATCGATTATCACAGTTTGTACACTCACTCATTTGGTTTATTTTTTAAGACTTAAATGTTCGGTTGTGTACAGTTTGTTTCAAACAACTTTGATTTGACCAACAAAAATCTGTGACAGAATGTGTGCACACAGGACAGAGCTAATGATTTCATAACCAATCCATTATATCCCTTAATGAGCAAGATATTTTAGCTCATCATTCAACAAACCATAAATCTAGATGAAAAAAACAAACCAACACATCACGGATGAAGTGCATTTGACTCCTTCAGTCTTTCATAACACAAATGATTAAAATACAAATTTATTGCAGTTGAGGATGAAATACTCAAATTAGCAATGATGTTGTGATCAAAACATTCCTCTGGTTTTAAGCCGATTATTTTAATGATTTGAAATGGTTTATTTCAAGCAATCAAATAGAAATAATACACCAAAACAATACAATCATCAGTTTTACATTCATACAATAACTAATCAAACTGAGGATAATTAGACATATTAATAAATGAAAGGGAGTGGAAGGAAAGGAACTTATATAATCCCACCCCGTTATACTATAACCATTTTATTACATGATTTATCAATATCTGGTTCCTAGCTTTACTGACAGAATTAAGAATCTTGAAGTATCAATAAATTCTTATTATAACAATAATAATAAATTATGATTTCAGTTCAGTTTTTTACTGGTGTTCATCTACCAAAAATGCTTTTACGATGACAGACGTGAGGTGACCTTCCTCTGACAGCTGTCACCTGCGGCCCTGGCTGCTCGGCAGCAGCATGTGCTCCTGGTGTCTCTTCAGGTGGCTGATCAGGTTGCTGCTCTGACGAAACGTCTCCCCGCAGACTCGACAGCTGAAAGGTTTTTCGTTCGTGTGGATCCTGACGTGAACCTTCAAGGCGTGTTTGTATCGGAAGCGTTTTCCACACATGTGGCAGGAAAAGGCTTTCTCCCCCGTGTGGATCTTGTTGTGGACTTTTAGAGAGTATTTGTCTTTCAAGCTTTTCCCACAGATGCTGCATTTACAGACCCTGTTGTCGTTTTCAATCATGAAGTCGCGCTCTGGCAGGAAGGCACCCTCTGGGTCGGTGCAGCCTCTTCTGTTTGGTCTCTGCTGCGACATCACCTCTGCGTCTCCATCAAACTCCATGTACGCCCCACCCTGCTGGTCCTGAGGCACGAGAGGGATCTGAGAGAGAAGCTGCTCGCAGCGTGACTCTGCCTCAAAGGGAGCCTTCACAGAGGAAACATTGTTCTCCTGCCACCTCTCCTGACTGCTGCACGGCTCCTCCTGCTCCTCTTTGACCTGCAGCTCCCTCAGGCTGCTGCTCCTCTCCTGGTTCCAGAGCGGCTGGTCTTCCTCAAAGACTCCTGGAGGTTCCAGATCTGCAAGGTCACATAAAGCTGGGGGTTCTAAGCAGGTTCTGTGCAGACACGACAACACTGCCTCATCTTTTCGGGATTTTCATTTATACTTCTCGGAGTTGCGGCATCTGTTCCTCTATAAACGTTTGAGTTCCTTTAACGGTTGCAGGGCTCCAACACATGTTGCACTTACATTTATGACTTACTAGGACCACCTGAAAAACATATTTTTGGTTTTACCACCATACTGACAAAAGGTGAGGTGAGCCCCAAACACCCTTCTCTCCACTGATGAACGTCAAGTCAAAGATGAACTTTTCTGGATATGATTTGGGATCAACAGGACGTGATAAGGCTAACATTACTTACTTTGTGACTCAAGTACACATCTCACATCAAACTATGTACTTTCTAATGTAACTTTTCAATAAACACTTGAACGACTTACATCAATGATGACGAGTTCTCAGGACTGTAAAAAAATATATTTTGTATGTTTTAAAATCCCTTATAAGATAACAACTTTTATGGACACCTTATGTCAGAGTCATGTCCTCAAAGATTCTATCTTCTGCTTGATAGTTCTCAGTACAGGGATTTAAAAAAAAACGCACGTTTATCTGCATTATGGTTACTGGTTCAAAAACGTTGTGATCACAGCAGGTTTACCTGGTCTGTGTGGATTAGTCGGTACTCTCCAGCTGCTACAATTATCCAGCAGTCTGCGCTGACGATCCATCTCCTCCTCATAGTGGACGATGGTTTTCTCAAACTGTCTGAAGATTTCTTCAGCAGCAGCAGTGAGTTGCTCGCTGATAAACTCTCTCAGAGACTGAACTGAAGACATCGCTGCTGCAGCTGCAACTCTATAGCGGAGAATCCACAATCCTCCACACTCACACGCCAAACTAAATGAATTCCTCTTTGTTTACTTCCGCCGGGGCGCTTGACAGTTTCCGGTACAGTGCTCCACATTTGAGTACCGGCAGTTGTGTTTCTAAGAATGTGTCGTTCCACCACCAACATTTTCTTTTTCCTTTTTATTATTATTATTGTTTGTTTTTTTTACAACTTCAAAAGATCACATACATATCCACATATAGGACAGAAAGAAATGAAGATAAAAAAATAATAGTAAAATACAATAAATACAATTAGAAATGTAGTCTTATACAAATGCCATAATATAATATAATATAATATAATATAATATAATATAATATAATATAATATAATATAATATAATATAATATAATATAATATAATATAATATAATGCTAGGGATTGTAATACAGCATTTTATCTTCAGTGAAGGTGGACAGTTTCCTTGCATTTTCTTTCGTAACTTTAGTGATTTAAAATATATACAGATCTCTTTATGAAATGTACAGAATAATGGTTGGATTTTTAAGAATCTGCTTTTGTGAATGAAAAACTTCCCAGACATTAATAGAGTATTGAATAAAAGAAACCACTCCAAATAATTGTATGTGCTTTTTATGTGAAAAGTACATATATTGATACACTGTGTACTTTTGGAAACTTTCACCCGAAACAGTTACTAGTCTATTTTGGCCTTGCTCTTTTTCTCACTCTTTTTGGCAAATTTACTGTGATTTCTTTTATTACCAATTTGCTCTCTCATTTTCTTTACTTTGGAATCATGTATTGTTTGGCTCACACCAAAATAAGAATATGCCATTTCAATTTCTACCAATTTTTTTTAGTTATCTTTCTTGCTAAAATTTAAACTTATAAATGTAAATTTTATAACATTCCAAAGTTCTCTTTTTTCCCTTTGGAGGTCAAGCTATGTACTGAATTTTAAATCTATAGGAGCTATTGAAATTTGTTCCCAACATAAAATTATTGAAAATGTCAATTATGCAATCCTTTATCAACCTTACTTCTATTTGCTCATTGTATGCTTTAGTTTGTTTGCTCCTACCCCACGCTCAATATTATAATTACTATATTCTTTTTCATAGTATTTGTTTGTATTGATGTACAATGTATATTATTAGTTTTGTGCTGAAACTGAAGTTTACAATAAAGTTTAAAAAAAACTTTACAAACCAAAGTGCCATTTGTTACATAAAATCAAACACAGATGGACAAAACTGGACAAGGGGGTAAAAACAGAAAGCAACATATGAAAGAAATGAAAAAGAAAAAAAATGAAAAATGTAAAGCGCAGATCATATTATAATGAATCACAAACTTTAAAGGGTTGGTATCACCAACTATTCAAATTGTGTTTTTTCAACATATATCAAGTTTTTAAACCTTTTAAATGCTCAGCGTTCTTAATTTCACAGATTTGTTACTAGCATGTTTACATTTATGAATGTAATATTTGGCCAGAATGAAAATTAAGTAAATAGGCCCTGTTGTCTTCCTTGTATTTAAAAAAACAAACAACAAAAAAACAAGAGTTTGTTTGAAACAGACAGGAACATTGGGGATAACATGTGTTTGCAGCAAGTTTAAAACACCAGACCAGTAGGCTTCAGTATGAGTGCAAGTCCAAAATAAATGTCTAAAAGTTTCAGCATGATTGTTGCTAAAAGAGCAACTGGGGTCAATATCCTTTCTAAATCTTTGGAAAATAGAATATTGAATGGGGAAGTATTTGTATCATATTTGAAATGAAATTTATCTGACTTGGTTAGTCAACATATAAGGTAATAACAGTACTTTATACTTTACTGAACCAGCAGTATTGCAGTGAAAAACTCTTTAACAAATAAAGGTACATGGCACATGTTTATATTTTTTTAATTAATAAAACTGTTAAATAAATCAAATGTAAGTTTGTTTGAACTCAGACTTTAATAAATCCTAAGTTTCCAGTCGGACCTTTTCGGTGTAACACTCCACGGAAGTAGCATTAAAGCGCCAGTTGTGGATTCATCCTCAGTCTGCTGGTAAAGTTATATTTTCCTTCAGGGGGAAATCTGCTCGTCTCTGGGAAAATGTTTTCCGTTCAGTACTTCCGGGAGTTAATCAGCGACAGACTCACGGTCGCAGCGCTGGATATTTTCGCGGAGTTTGAGAAAACCATCATGCAGTACGAAGAGGCGATGGAGCGGCAACGCAGACTGCTGACCGCGCTGAGGAGGAAACCCGCAACCGCACCGCAGCTGTGCCCAGCAGGTACGGAGCTCTGCGGGACCCCACAGCTTAGCCCTGCGAGGTATTATATAGGGTTTGGATCAATTCAGTCACGTGATTTGGAGTTTTACAAATAGGGGGCGTTTCCCATCCTCCTCGGGATTTGTGTTTAAAGAAATCTTTCGAGAAAATTGGTAAAAATTCGTTTTGTTAACACAGCTCCCCTCTTCCTGCTTCACCTCCCTCTAGAGTTCTCCACAGGGAATCTTCCGGCTCCTCTGTCTCCTCCTTGTGTCCTCTTACAGACTTCTTCTGATAGATCCAACCTCATCATCCTTTAAGCTTGTCACTGTCCCGCCTCACAACGTGTCCAAACCACCTCAGTCTGTCTTCTGCTCTGAAATGCATCTCCTAAACATCTAACATGGGCTTTTCCTCTGGATTCCTTCCTGAATCTGATCCTATGTGTCTGCATCACTACCCAAAGAGAACCTCAACATCTTCAGCTCTGCCTCCTGTGTCTTTCTCTACATGGACGACCTCAGTCGTCGACACCTTTCCATTTCCTTTCATTCTTCCTAAGTACTGAAAGGTCTCCACCTTCCTCACCTCTGTTCTCTGGAACCTCACTGCTCCTCTTCAGTTCCTCTCATCGACACACAGAAAGCCTCGTCTTTCTGCGGCTCACCTTCGTTTCTCCCTCCCAAAGCAAACGTTCATCTCTCTAGATCAGGGGTTCTCTCAGTTTTTGTAGCTGAAGGCCAAATGAAGTACTCGACGTTAGACTGGGGGCCAATTTTGGTGAAAGAAAATGGATAAACCGAAAAAGTTGTTTTTAATAACTTTAATGAGCAAGTGTCATTGTACAGTTAACCAGGCCCTCCAGATGTTTCCCAATTGTGGTCAGAGGTTGCTGCCCAGATGTTCTACTCGTCTAGTAATTGTATCATTTGACAGACTTATTTGTTCAAGCTTTTTCTTTTGCTGTAGACAAACAATGTCAGCTACTTTCCGCATACATTCTTTTTACAAACTTCCCGTCACTGACTGGCTTGATACTCGGGTCATTTCCAAAGCAACAACGTATGTAGCTTCTGTCATAGCTTCACTGCATTTAGTCATGTTTGTACACATCTGCTGTGAAGCAAAGCCTCGTTGTAGTTGTTGGAGCTTATTGTGGCGCTCCTCGTCTGTAAATTTGTCATCGTTTTTATAATTTGTAACATTGTTTGACGATTTATATTGAATACTTTTGGCATTTCATTTACCTGCTTACAAATAAAGCACATGAGTTTATCCAGCCCATAAGGTAAGACAAAGTAAGCATTTGACCACTTAGCTTGAAAACGCCTTTTTCTCCTCGACAACACAACGTTTTTCCTCTGGCTCTCTCTCCATATCCCGCCATTTCTGCTACCGTTGTCACGGTCCAGAGGCGGTGACATAGAAAATGTTGTCTGCCCGCTTGGGGTGAAATGAATCCACCATACTGTTGACACCCGAGTGTAATTACCATTTTCTTCCTGCAGATGTCGCCAGAAACCATGAAACAATATTTTTCCAATCAATGGACAGCTGGTTCAATAACCATTCGATCAGGATTTATTGATTCTTCTTCCACTTTCGGCTTCTCCCATCAGGGGTCGCCACAGCGAACGAGTCGCATGGTAAATTTGGCAACGTTTTACGCCGGATGCCCTTCCTGACGCAACCTTCTCAAACCGGGCTTGGAACCGGCAGAGGTAGAGAAGGGAACAGGGAGTAGCCCGGAGTCGAACCCGGGTTTCACGGACGGAAGGCGCCGCAAATCAGCACGAGCTAAACTGGCTCCCCAACATTTATTGATTGAGGGCCACAAAAACTCTTCCCGCGGGCCGCCATTGGCCCCCGGGCCGTACTTTGAGATCCCCTGCTGTAGATGTTCCTTCACCTGCTTCCACTTTCACCATATCATCTGCAAACATCATGGTCTGTCTGTCAGTCTGTCCATCTTCACAGCAAATAAGGAGCTCAGCTGATCCCACCTCCATCTAGAATCCCTCTGTCACCCCCACGGCACATCTCACCACTGCCTCCATCGTTCTTCTCTGCAGGCTTCTTCACACAAACCACAGCTGCTATCCCTGTGTCCTGTCTCAGACTTTCTCTAGATCCAAAAAGAAACGATGCAGCTCCTTCTGACTTCCTCAGTTCTTCTCCAGGAGCCTCATCAAAGTAAACAGTCCATCTATGATTCTCCTCATTGGCATGAAACCAAACTGTTGCTCACAAACGTTCACCTCCGACCTCAGTCTAGCTTTTACTACTCTTTCCAAAATAATAACTTTATTGTTTATTACATCAGCTTTATTTCTCTGACGTTTCCATCACTCTGCCTCGTTCTTAAAAATGAGCAGCAGAACACGATTTTGTTAAATAATCCAGTCAGAAAAAAACCATCACCTTCCATACCTCCATGGGAATGTTCTCAGGACCGTCTGACTTTCCACTTCTCTGAATTTTGACAGCTTGCTGTAGAAAGACAGCCCAAAACTCTGCTGACGTCTTCCTGCTGACGTCTCCATGGAGAACTTTAAGACGATGGTTCTGGTTTTGCAAAGAAACAACGCAGCGATTCTGATGCTTTTTTTTCTCTGTCCATTTTTTACCATCTGTCCATCTGTGGTAGCTCCGCCTCCCCAGAGCAACTGTAAGCAGAGGAGCAGTCCTGGTCTGAACCAGGAGGCGCCAACACCAGAACTCAGAGAGGTTAAAAAGGAAGAGGAGGAGCTCTGCAGCAGTCAGGAGGATGAGCCGCTGATCCACCAGCAGGCGGCAAACGCAGCGATTTGTCGCGAGTCCAAAGACGAGTCTCAAGTCAGCGAGGAGGTGAATCATCTGCTCAGGCTACGGAAAGACATCCAGATCCCCAAAATCCATCTGCACAGAATAGGTATGATGGCCTGATGTTCCTGCAGGGAGCCCGCCATGAACGCGGTCAGACTAAAAAACCCAACGCACTCTAAACATTAGACTGCAAGCTGAGCACAGCAGTGGTTCATGGGATGCTTATGTTAAAAATGTGGGCGGGGCTTCTAGAAACTTATGTCAGCTTTGAAATTAAAGTAAATTCTGAGTTTGTGAAAAACTCAACAAAACATTGATCCAGTTTAGATCAACATAAAGACGGTTTCTGCGGCCACAAATGCTTGTTTAGCAGGCGATAGATGTTGGACCGCTCTAGAACCTTCAGTGCTTTGCTCAGGTATTTTAGGAGGGCTGCCCCCCTCCCCATCACCTGAACCCTCCTGTGTTTAACCACATTTGTCTTCCTCCTCGCAGATCTTCAACAATATTCTGTCCAAAGGGAGGAGGAGGCGGCACACTCTCCGCCCCCCCAGCAGAGCCGCTGCAGAGCGGACCAGAGCCCATCAGAACCTCTGAGCTTCGCAGAAGGGCTTCTCAGCCTGCAGCTGGTTCTGAAGCAGGAACCTGAGGACAGCGATGGGTACGAGCCGGATCCGCACAGAGGTCACATCCAGTCCGATTCCCACGGTGAGGCTGCAGGGCAAAAGCCACAGTCAAGAGAACCGGAGGACGCGACGTCAGCTGGAAACTCGAAGCTGAGAAAGGAAAGGCGAGTCGTTGACAGCTGTCCTCCTCCAGAGGGTTCCTGCAGCTCTGAGGAAGACGAGAAGCTCTTGGCGTGTGACCTCTGTGACAAAACCTTCAAGTTTAAGTCCCTGAAGAAGAAACACGACAGAGTCCACAAAGGGGGGAAGAGACATTTCTGCAAGACGTGCGGCAAAGGCTTCACACAGAGTGGGGACTCGCTGGCCCACAGCCGGACTCACGTCCGCAGGAGGAGGTGCCCCTTCAGGGAACATCAGCGCTCCCTCCGGAGCGGCAGTGTGTGGGCCCGCATCAGAAACCATAACCTGTGGAGGAGGTTCTCCTGCAAGCAGTGTGGGAAGAACTTTGTTCAGAGCGGGACTTTGTTAGTTCACAGGAGGGTCCACACAGGCGAGAAGCCCTTCTCCTAAACCCTCCGGTTCTGGTCTCACTTCAGAACCAGAGCAGTGTGGAAGAAGCTCCATATTCTACCAGGAATTTAAAAAGAAACCACTAACCTTGTAGCTTCAGTCTGAGGTTCACATCACATCCTGAGATTACACTGAAACCTGCGGGAAGACTTGAGTGAGATGATGATGATGATGATGATGATGAAACTGTGTGAGGAAGGATCTGCTTCTTGTATTTTCAAGTGAATAGATTATGCAGAGAAAAGACATTCAGTTATTTTATTTTTATTTTAAGCACCACTGTAAAGTGAAAAAGCTTTACCTTGTTTGATATGTTTCTTCCTGATGTTTTTTATATTGCATGTATTTTAGGACATACGACATTGACTTATTTATTAATGTAAATGTTTGAACTTGTCCTATTTGTTCACAGGTGCTTAACTAGGCAGGGGCTGAAGGTACAGTAGGAAGACGGCTGTAGGAACAGCTGTGAGCTGTTAGCTTGATGCTCTGTTGTCCCTGTGAAGTGTTCCAATAAAGAAAAGCTTCTGCTCGACTCTTTCCTCCTTTGGACCACTGACTGTCTTGCAAGGTGCAGTTTAGTGAAGAAAACTGACGACTACTTCTGCTTTTCCCTTCAGGGGAATCAGCTTCCTCCATCTAACCCTGTCAGAAGAACTGAGACATGGAGGGTTTTAAGATTGTCCAATGAGAAGCTGCTTCCAAAAAGGAGGACCTCATTTTAATATTGCAGATCTCGTCCCGCAGCTCAGTTCTGAGCAGGTCAGAGTGGATCAATTCTCCCCATAAATACTGTTTGTTTTTTTAATTTAACCGGGTAGGCTATTAAGAGCACGACTTGAGAAATGAATGGACAACGAAAATGTCTTTTATCTTATATCTGCATCTAAATCCTAAAATTCTTACATGATAACTGAACTGGGACGACGATCTTCATGTCTAATTTTAGTAAAAAATCTCGTCATAATCTCAGATTACTTTAAATTGAAATACCAAAATTTCAGGCCATATTTCCAAACTGTTTTGTCTTTTTAGAAAAATGTTTCAAATCAAAAAGAACCTGGGAAGATATTTGGTCCTCAAAACTGCAAATTCTTAGCAAGAGCTAAATGGGTTCAAAAAATGAAGATTGTGTTTTATTTTTTGTAACTGGATAATTAAGAGACATAACTCATAGAGGACCAGGTAATGTGTAGATGTCTTCAGGTTCTTTATGCTCATATGTGGATCCAGTTGTTGTTTGCTTATGGATACAAAGCATTTCTAGAAAAAATCCCCACTGATTAAATAACTAAGGTGTTGATATGTAAAACATGTTTTAAATATGATGTTTGAATAGATTAATCAGAACATTTGTTGTCATTCTCAAATTCTTTCATTCCCTGCCTGGATGTTGCTTTTCTGGTTTTGTTTTCTGACTGTCTTGGTGATTTGTTGGCTGTAAAAAATTCAGATATTGATTTACTTTATTTTAGATTGATTTTTTTCAGATGTAGCTTTAAATATCAAATCTTTGGGACTTCCTGTATTTTGATAGATAAAAAACTTTAATTACCGTGCAAATTCCTTCTTTTCCAGGAAATCACTGTTAATCTTAACACTGACACCCCAAAAACGGTATTAAACAATGAATACAGCTCCAATGTATAATCTGCAGTGCCTATGAATGTCCAGCAGGGGGCGGGGCTCTTCCAGCGGAAGTAAACATCAACAACGTGCTATTGCCGCGAGCTTGACGAAACAAAACGAAGCTGAACAGATTCTTGTGTTTTATTTCATTAGTTGTTGAAATTAATTATGTATTTACAAATGTGGGAGATCTTGAAAGAATGAACAGAAACACGACAGCTGGAACAAAACCCGTCTGACTGATGGAAGTCGCAGGTACGGAGCCCGTGTCCTGACATTAAGATATAAAAATATATCTTGTTCCCACAGATTAATATCTTGTTCCCACAGGTTATTATGTCGTTCGCACGAAATACTATTCCGTTCCCACAAGATACCATTCTGTTCCCACAAGATACTATTGCGTTCCCTCAAAATACTATTCCGTTCCCTCGAAATGATTAACTCGTGCGAACGCAATAATTATGTCGTTCGAACGCAATAATTATTCACGTCATAAGTCATTCAGGCAGATATGCTCTTTGTACGCCGGCAAAACTAAGCCGCTTTCAGCGGTAACTTCCGTGTCTCTGTGACCCACATTCGTTCAAAAAAGGAACATGAAAAACAAAAATGATCACTTTATTACTGTCTCAATGAATATAAGAAAAATATCAAAAGATTTATGATAACTAGGCTGCTTTGTCAAACGATAGCTCCTGCTAGGCTACTACTAGCTCCGCCGCAGAGCTCTTTGATGTATGCCGGCATTTGGGCAACTGGCTGGTCTGTTGTCAGACAGCTGATATTGTAGTTTAGGGTCGAATAGGAATAATAATATTCAGGACTTGTCTTTTATTAACTTTAGCAGTCAGTCGCTTTACATTCGAAGGCTATCAGGCTACATGCTAACTGACTAGCCGATCATTTCCTGTTATTAATTTACGTCATAGATTTACAGCAGATACCTTCACATTTCTGTCTGTGTGTGTCTCATTACATTGCATTGAAGACACGGAGGATGTTTAGAGAACAGATTTATTTATTTCAAAAAGCACAAAAGCAGCAAGATGACTGAGGGCGTACCAGATGATGTGAACGTGAATACGATGGATGCTTCTGTGCTTTTTAAAATAAATAAATCTGTTCTCTAAACATCCTCCGTGTCTTCAATGCAATGTAATGAGACACACACACAGACAGAAATGTGAAGGTATCTGCTGTAAATCTATGACGTAAATTAATAACAGGAAATGATCGGCTAGTCAGTTAGCATGTAGCCTAATAGCCTTCGAATGTAAAGATACTGACTGCTAAAGTTAATAAAAGACAAGTCCTGAATATTATTATTCCTATTCGACCCTAAACTACAATATCAGCTGTCTGACAACAGACCAGCCAGTTGCCCAAATGCCGGCATACATGATCAGAGAGCTCTGCGGCGGAGCTAGTAGTAGCCTAGCAGGAGCTATCGTTTGACAAAGCAGCCTAGTTATCATAAATCTTTTGATACTTTTCTTATATTCATTGAGACGGTAATAAAGTGATCATTTTTGTATTTCATGTTCCTTTTTTGAACGAATATGGGTCACAGAGACCGGAAGTTACGGCTGAAAGCGGCTTTTGCCGGCGTACAAAGAGCATATCCGCGTGAATGACTTATGACGTGAATAATTATTGCGTTCGAACGGATTAATTATTGCGTTCGAACGACATAATTATTGCGTTCGCACGAGTTAATCATTTCGAGGGAACGGAATAGTATTTTGAGGGAACGCAATAGTATCTTGTGGGAACGGAATAGTATCTTGTGGGAACGGAATAGTATTTCGTGCGAACGACATAATAACCTGTGGGAACAAGATATTAATCTGTGGGAACAAGATATATTTTTATATCTTAATGTCAGGACACGGGCTCCGTACGCAGGTGAGAAGAAGTCAGAAAGACTATTTTATTCATTTCTCATAAAAAGTTTTTCTTATTTTCGTATAAGTTACTATGTCTCAAGTTAAAATGTCCCTTTTCTCCAAATAATCATAAACTTTTAAACTGCTGCTCTTTTGAAGCATTTGTGTTTTATAAAGTTCAGCTTTCTAATGTTTACACGTCTCGACTACAGATTTATCTTCATCTTTAATAAACTTCTCTGTGGATAAAACTGTCATGTCAGTTAAAGTGTAAAGATGCACTACAGAGCAGATGGTTGAGACTCCACCTTAATACAAACTAAAAGTTGGTTGATTTCTCTGATTGATCTGATTTTCATGCAGTTGCCCAATAATGGAACAAATTATTGTAGAAATGCTAAACTAATATAAACAAGACAAAAAATGTGCTATATTTTCTTACATAAGGCATAAGAGGGATTTTATGCTTACAAAATAGTTTTTAAATGTTAGAAAATAAGCAAATCGGTTTAAATAAGTTTTCTAAAGTGTAAATTAATTAATATCTTTTTTGCTGAAAGTTTGTAATTCTCAACTTTTAAAAAGATTTCTGAAGGATTTGAAGTTTTTTTAATTAGCTTTATTGCACATAAAACGATTAAAAACTTTTTTTATATATACAAATGAGACTAGAAAGTGTTTATTCACATGTAATTTTTTTTAAATTCATGCGGCCAGTGATTAACCTTTTTCTTGGCCGCACGAAGTCGGAGGAAGGTTCGGTTAGATCAATACATACCAGCAACAATTACAACACGTAAATACACGAGAATGACATCATCCATGAGAATCAGACTGGAATCTCTTGAAAGAGCAAAAATCAGGTTGAAAAATTCTAAACAGACTTTTTCTTGGTAGGAGAGAAAAATGAAACAAATGTACCTGTTAAAAACTACATTTCTTTTAAGGAGGAATGACTAGTTTTAGTTTGGTCGGCCTTTCTGAGTCTCCTGACGCTCTTTTCAGATTTAATAATAATGGATTAGATTTATCTGCACTTTTCCAGACGCTCAAAGCGCTTACGATGTATCTCCAGTATTTCTTCATTCCTCATTCATGCTTGGTGATGTCCGGAGTGGTCTGCTGCCGGGAACTTGACGTGGAAGGACATGAGGGTAGATCGCAGGACAGAGAAGATTAAAAAAAAAAAGTACTTCTTAAAAATCCACCAGCCAATCAAAATCCTCACCGAGAAGCATGGGACTTGATTGACATGCAGAATGGCCAATCGGACATCCTCTGATGCATACGTCACTGCAGACGCGTGTTTAAATTCACTGAGCGCAAACTCTGTCATCAGAAAGTCTCTTTCTGCCCCGCGGCACATCATGCCCCCGGCAGAAGACCACTCCTGACAACCGGGGTGTTCATTAAAGCCGCCCCGCGTTTCTCCTCTCGGCCGATAAATACGAGCGCATTAAGGAAGCTGCGAGGCACGCGCTTCGTACGGCGCCACCCAACTCCCAATGTTAAGTGCCTAGGATAGCACTAGGGTTAAATGTTAAAAAATAAGGAAAATAGACAAACTTTGCTTACAGAGTAATTATTACAGAAGAATTTGGATCTTTACTCCATTAAGGATAATACTTTATGCTATATCCTCTTTTCTTAAATGTTTAGTTTGTATTTGAAGAGAGATCATCATTCCAGTTTTTGAAAAATGTAAGTTTAATTATGGTGGTTAGCGCTCTTTCCTCACAGCAAGAAGGCCTCCGGTTCAAGTCCGGCTGGGAGACGTGAAACAGAACATCAACAGGAGACCTTTCTGTGTGGAGTTTGCATGTTCTCCCTGTGCATGTTTGGGTTTTCCCCATGGACACCAGCTTCTCCCCACCGTTTAACGCTTGTGCTATCCTCGGCATTTTAACATTGAATCTGTAACATACAGACAAGGTTTCGATAGGTCATTCCTTCTCAGAATTACGGAAAAGATTGAGTTCCCTGACCGGGAATCGAACCCGGGCCGCGGCGGTGAGAGCGCCGAATCCTAACCACTAGACCACCAGGGACAATTCAACTTATCATCGTCACTCTGAAACTTCATTCACTACTGCCCCCTAACGGTATGGGAATGTACTCAAAATTCTGTACAAATGCGACAGTTCAGCCCATCAGCTCTTTTTTTCCTTTTTTCAGGCCAAATTTCTGTTAAATTTCCTTTAAATGTTTAAAATTGCCGTGTCGATTAGTCACCTTTAAATTTAGTGTATAATAAGGTGCCTTTTTTTGCACGTATTAAACGTTTTCTGGCTTATTGCTGCATTTGAGTTAATCTATAATAAAAACGCATTTCACTCATATTTGTTTCTTTTTCATCAGTTTCATGCTCCGCCCCTGATGTGTCCAGCACTCTTTCTGTGTGTTTTGTATCTGTTTACGCATGCGAGTTTGGATGGCGTGAAGGAGTGTATGAGTCTGTGCCTTCTGAGCTGAGAGCTGCAGCCTCAGTGTGGACCAGCCCTTCAACACCTGATAACCAAGACGCCATCTGCTGTGGACCAATGACTGAGGATCCATTCCTGTTTAAAAGAGCCACCATTCCTTGCAGAAATGGCAGCTTTTGATACACCCTTTGGGGTGATCAGCTTTCCCTCAGTGAAACCACCAACATTAAGCTGAAGTCCTCTTTCATTTGGAATTCTGTGGAGGAGCTTGTTAATACGAGTGCATTGTGTCAGAGACTTTAGTTGTTGCTTGTTTTGTCCAAAGCACTTGTTAAACTGTTATTACCTGATGGGTCTCGTTTCGTGAAGATTGATTGTTGCAAACAACTTGTTCTACTTTGTTTTCTGACATCTCTCCTTTTGTTTGCCTTTTCAGCCAACAGCTAATTAAAAGCTGCACTTTAGCACAGCACGCCTGTCTGGGCCTTCCTTTATTTTCTGTTACACCTTTTTTTGGGTTGGGATTGTTAAATAAGTGGGGGCTTGTCCAGGATATTGATTGCAATCAACTGTTAGTGCTACCGCACTACTGTCCCTGAGGTGCCTCCCACTTGGGTATATCGGATGGCTACTGGCTTTGAGTTGGAGGACTTCATCGCTAGTCCAGCCATTTAGCAACAGTGTATGTGCCGCACAAGTATTCTGATGCAGATTGCAACCCACTTCCGGTTTAAATATTCTAGAGACTCCTTTTAGCCTTCCCAGGTACAATCCAAGCTCTTCCTTGAGTGGGACCCGGGACAAAACACGGCTGAAAAGTCCATCTCACCCGCCTTCAGTTTGAAGTTCAGGAAAAGGCCCGACACCACAGTGAGGATTAGAAAACTGGAGCTGGAGTCAAAATTAATGTTTGAACTGAAATTCAAACATTTAACCAGTCATCTCCTGGTTCAATCCACACACTATCACAAAGTATACAGCAGCAATTACGGCAAACAATGAAGTTTCTGCAAAACCAAGCTCTGTGTATATTACAACTACAGAATTCATAAAGTGTTATTGATTTAATAAATAGATGGACCCACTTAATGGACCCTGTCGTTTACTTTGAACATTTGATGTACAATTTATTGTTCCTTTGGCAAGCATTTTCTTCCAGAATTGAAACTTAATTGCACATAATACCATTTTACAGATATTCACTGTCAGGTATGTATTAAGAGAACGGTTGTCAATTATGTATATATATATATATATATATATATATATATATATATATATATATATATATATATATATATATATATATATATATATATATATATATATATATATATAAAAGCCAGATGATAAGACATTATGATTAAGTATTGAATCTGTCGCATACAGACAAGGTTATAGGTCATTTCTTCTCAGAATTACGGAAAAGATTATGTTCCCTGACCGGGAATCGAACCCGGGCCGCGGCGGTGAGAGCGCCGAATCCTAACCACTAGACCACCAGGGACAAGTTGACTGACTTTCGTCGCTCTGAAACTTCATTCACTACTGCCCCCTAACGGTATGGGAATGTACTCAAAATTCTGTACAAATGCGACGGTTAAGCACATCAGCTCTTTTTTTCTTTTTTCAGACCAAATTACTGTTAAATTTCCTTTAAATGTTTAAAATTGCTGTGTCGATTAGTCTCCTTTAAATTTAGTGTATAATAAGGTGCCGTTTTTGCACGTATTAAACGTTTTCTGGCTTATTGCTGCATTTGAATTTCCTTTGTTCATCTATGTAATAAAAACGTATTTCACTCATCTTTTTTTGTTCTTCAGCAGTTTCATGCTCCGGCCCTGGTGTGTCCAGCACTTTGTGTGTTTTGTATCTGTTTACGCATGCGAGTTTGGATGGCGTGAAGGTGTGTATGAGTCTGTGCCTTCTGAGCTGAGAGCTGCAGCCTCAGTGTGGACCAGCCCTTCAACACCTGATAACCAAGACGCCATCTGCTGTGGACCAATGACTGAGGATCCATTCCTGTTTAAAAGAGCCACCATTCCTTGCAGAAATGGCAGCTTTTGATACACCCTTTGGGGTGATCAGCTTTCCCTCAGTGAAACCACCAACATTAAGCTGAAGTCCTCTTTCATTTGGAA
The DNA here is from genome assembly GCF_053564925.1 of Oryzias latipes. Lineage (NCBI taxonomy): Eukaryota > Metazoa > Chordata > Actinopteri > Beloniformes > Adrianichthyidae > Oryzias > Oryzias latipes. The sequence continues at coordinate 15,093,252 of NC_136253.1, read as the reverse complement.
TTCTGTGGAGGAGCTTGTTAATACGAGTGCATTGTGTCAGAGACTTTAGTTGTTGCTTGTTTTGTCCAAAGCACTTGTTAAACTGTTATTACCTGATGGGTCTCGTTTCGTGAAGATTGATTGTTGCAAACAACTTGTTCTACTTTGTTTTCTGACATCTCTCCTTTTGTTTGCCTTTTCAGCCAACAGCTAATTAAAAGCTGCACTTTAGCACAGCACGCCTGTCTGGGCCTTCCTTTATTTTCTGTTACACCTTTTTTTGGGTTGGGATTGTTAAATAAGTGGGGGCTTGTCCAGGATATTGATTGCAATCAACTGTTAGTGCTACCGCACTACTGTCCCTGAGGTGCCTCCCACTTGGGTATATCGGATGGCTACTGGCTTTGAGTTGGAGGACTTCATCGCTAGTCCAGCCATTTAGCAACAGTGTATGTGCCGCACAAGTATTCTGATGCAGATTGCAACCCACTTCCGGTTTAAATATTCTAGAGACTCCTTTTAGCCTTCCCAGGTACAATCCAAGCTCTTCCTTGAGTGGGACCCGGGACAAAACACGGCTGAAAAGTCCATCTCACCCGCCTTCAGTTTGAAGTTCAGGAAAAGGCCCGACACCACAGTGAGGATTAGAAAACTGGAGCTGGAGTCAAAATTAATGTTTGAACTGAAATTCAAACATTTAACCAGTCATCTCCTGGTTCAATCCACACACTATCACAAAGTATACAGCAGCAATTACGGCAAACAATGAAGTTTCTGCAAAACCAAGCTCTGTGTATATTACAACTACAGAATTCATAAAGTGTTATTGATTTAATAAATAGATGGACCCACTTAATGGACCCTGTCGTTTACTTTGAACATTTGATGTACAATTTATTGTTCCTTTGGCAAGCATTTTCTTCCAGAATTGAAACTTAATTGCACATAATACCATTTTACAGATATTCACTGTCAGGTATGTATTAAGAGAACGGTTGTCAATTATGTATATATATATATATATATATATATATATATATATATATATATATATATATATATATATATATATATATATATATATATATATATATATATATATAAAAGCCAGATGATAAGACATTATGATTAAGTATTGAATCTGTCGCATACAGACAAGGTTATAGGTCATTTCTTCTCAGAATTACGGAAAAGATTATGTTCCCTGACCGGGAATCGAACCCGGGCCGCGGCGGTGAGAGCGCCGAATCCTAACCACTAGACCACCAGGGACAAGTTGACTGACTTTCGTCGCTCTGAAACTTCATTCACTACTGCCCCCTAACGGTATGGGAATGTACTCAAAATTCTGTACAAATGCGACGGTTAAGCACATCAGCTCTTTTTTTCTTTTTTCAGACCAAATTACTGTTAAATTTCCTTTAAATGTTTAAAATTGCTGTGTCGATTAGTCTCCTTTAAATTTAGTGTATAATAAGGTGCCGTTTTTGCACGTATTAAACGTTTTCTGGCTTATTGCTGCATTTGAATTTCCTTTGTTCATCTATGTAATAAAAACGTATTTCACTCATCTTTTTTTGTTCTTCAGCAGTTTCATGCTCCGGCCCTGGTGTGTCCAGCACTCTGTGTGTTTTGTATCTGTTTACGCATGCGAGTTTGGATGGCGTGAAGGTGTGTATGAGTCTGTGCCTTCTGAGCTGAGAGCTGCAGCCTCAGTGTGGACCAGCCCTTCAACACCTGATAACCAAGACGCCATCTGCTGTGGACCAATGACTGAGGATCCATTCCTGTTTAAAAGAGCCACCATTCCTTGCAGAAATGGCAGCTTTTGATACACCCTTTGGGGTGATCAGCTTTCCCTCAGTGAAACCACCAACATTAAGCTGAAGTCCTCTTTCATTTGGAATTCTGTGGAGGAGCTTGTTAATACGAGTGCATTGTGTCAGAGACTTTAGTTGTTGCTTGTTTTGTCCAAAGCACTTGTTAAACTGTTATTACCTGATGGGTCTCGTTTCGTGAAGATTGATTGTTGCAAACAACTTGTTCTACTTTGTTTTCTGACATCTCTCCTTTTGTTTGCCTTTTCAGCCAACAGCTAATTAAAAGCTGCACTTTAGCACAGCACGCCTGTCTGGGCCTTCCTTTATTTTCTGTTACACCTTTTTTTGGGTTGGGATTGTTAAATAAGTGGGGGCTTGTCCAGGATATTGATTGCAATCAACTGTTAGTGCTACCGCACTACTGTCCCTGAGGTGCCTCCCACTTGGGTATATCGGATGGCTACTGGCTTTGAGTTGGAGGACTTCATCGCTAGTCCAGCCATTTAGCAACAGTGTATGTGCCGCACAAGTATTCTGATGCAGATTGCAACCCACTTCCGGTTTAAATATTCTAGAGACTCCTTTTAGCCTTCCCAGGTACAATCCAAGCTCTTCCTTGAGTGGGACCCGGGACAAAACACGGCTGAAAAGTCCATCTCACCCGCCTTCAGTTTGAAGTTCAGGAAAAGGCCCGACACCACAGTGAGGATTAGAAAACTGGAGCTGGAGTCAAAATTAATGTTTGAACTGAAATTCAAACATTTAACCAGTCATCTCCTGGTTCAATCCACACACTATCACAAAGTATACAGCAGCAATTACGGCAAACAATGAAGTTTCTGCAAAACCAAGCTCTGTGTATATTACAACTACAGAATTCATAAAGTGTTATTGATTTAATAAATAGATGGACCCACTTAATGGACCCTGTCGTTTACTTTGAACATTTGATGTACAATTTATTGTTCCTTTGGCAAGCATTTTCTTCCAGAATTGAAACTTAATTGCACATAATACCATTTTACAGATATTCACTGTCAGGTATGTATTAAGAGAACGGTTGTCAATTATGTATATATATATATATATATATATATATATATATATATATATATATATATATATATAAAAGCCAGATGATAAGACATTATGATTAAGTATTGAATCTGTCGCATACAGACAAGGTTATAGGTCATTTCTTCTCAGAATTACGGAAAAGATTATGTTCCCTGACCGGGAATCGAACCCGGGCCGCGGCGGTGAGAGCGCCGAATCCTAACCACTAGACCACCAGGGACAAGTTGACTGACTTTCGTCGCTCTGAAACTTCATTCACTACTGCCCCCTAACGGTATGGGAATGTACTCAAAATTCTGTACAAATGCGACGGTTAAGCACATCAGCTCTTTTTTTCTTTTTTCAGACCAAATTACTGTTAAATTTCCTTTAAATGTTTAAAATTGCTGTGTCGATTAGTCTCCTTTAAATTTAGTGTATAATAAGGTGCCGTTTTTGCACGTATTAAACGTTTTCTGGCTTATTGCTGCATTTGAATTTCCTTTGTTCATCTATGTAATAAAAACGTATTTCACTCATCTTTTTTTGTTCTTCAGCAGTTTCATGCTCCGGCCCTGGTGTGTCCAGCACTTTGTGTGTTTTGTATCTGTTTACGCATGCGAGTTTGGATGGCGTGAAGGTGTGTATGAGTCTGTGCCTTCTGAGCTGAGAGCTGCAGCCTCAGTGTGGACCAGCCCTTCAACACCTGATAACCAAGACGCCATCTGCTGTGGACCAATGACTGAGGATCCATTCCTGTTTAAAAGAGCCACCATTCCTTGCAGAAATGGCAGCTTTTGATACACCCTTTGGGGTGATCAGCTTTCCCTCAGTGAAACCACCAACATTAAGCTGAAGTCCTCTTTCATTTGGAATTCTGTGGAGGAGCTTGTTAATACGAGTGCATTGTGTCAGAGACTTTAGTTGTTGCTTGTTTTGTCCAAAGCACTTGTTAAACTGTTATTACCTGATGGGTCTCGTTTCGTGAAGATTGATTGTTGCAAACAACTTGTTCTACTTTGTTTTCTGACATCTCTCCTTTTGTTTGCCTTTTCAGCCAACAGCTAATTAAAAGCTGCACTTTAGCACAGCACGCCTGTCTGGGCCTTCCTTTATTTTCTGTTACACCTTTTTTTGGGTTGGGATTGTTAAATAAGTGGGGGCTTGTCCAGGATATTGATTGCAATCAACTGTTAGTGCTACCGCACTACTGTCCCTGAGGTGCCTCCCACTTGGGTATATCGGATGGCTACTGGCTTTGAGTTGGAGGACTTCATCGCTAGTCCAGCCATTTAGCAACAGTGTATGTGCCGCACAAGTATTCTGATGCAGATTGCAACCCACTTCCGGTTTAAATATTCTAGAGACTCCTTTTAGCCTTCCCAGGTACAATCCAAGCTCTTCCTTGAGTGGGACCCGGGACAAAACACGGCTGAAAAGTCCATCTCACCCGCCTTCAGTTTGAAGTTCAGGAAAAGGCCCGACACCACAGTGAGGATTAGAAAACTGGAGCTGGAGTCAAAATTAATGTTTGAACTGAAATTCAAACATTTAACCAGTCATCTCCTGGTTCAATCCACACACTATCACAAAGTATACAGCAGCAATTACGGCAAACAATGAAGTTTCTGCAAAACCAAGCTCTGTGTATATTACAACTACAGAATTCATAAAGTGTTATTGATTTAATAAATAGATGGACCCACTTAATGGACCCTGTCGTTTACTTTGAACATTTGATGTACAATTTATTGTTCCTTTGGCAAGCATTTTCTTCCAGAATTGAAACTTAATTGCACATAATACCATTTTACAGATATTCACTGTCAGGTATGTATTAAGAGAACGGTTGTCAATTATGTATATATATATATATATATATATATATATATATATATATATATATATATATATATATATATATATATATATATATATATATATATATATATATATATATATATATATATATATATATATATATATATATATATATATATATATATATATATATAAAAGCCAGATGATAAGACATTATGATTAAGTATTGAATCTGTCGCATACAGACAAGGTTATAGGTCATTTCTTCTCAGAATTACGGAAAAGATTATGTTCCCTGACCGGGAATCGAACCCGGGCCGCGGCGGTGAGAGCGCCGAATCCTAACCACTAGACCACCAGGGACAAGTTGACTGACTTTCGTCGCTCTGAAACTTCATTCACTACTGCCCCCTAACGGTATGGGAATGTACTCAAAATTCTGTACAAATGCGACGGTTAAGCACATCAGCTCTATTTTTCTTTTTTCAGACCAAATTACTGTTAAATTTCCTTTAAATGTTTAAAATTGCTGTGTCGATTAGTCTCCTTTAAATTTAGTGTATAATAAGGTGCCGTTTTTGCACGTATTAAACGTTTTCTGGCTTATTGCTGCATTTGAATTTCCTTTGTTCATCTATGTAATAAAAACGTATTTCACTCATCTTTTTTTGTTCTTCAGCAGTTTCATGCTCCGGCCCTGGTGTGTCCAGCACTCTGTGTGTTTTGTATCTGTTTACGCATGCGAGTTTGGATGGCGTGAAGGTGTGTATGAGTCTGTGCCTTCTGAGCTGAGAGCTGCAGCCTCAGTGTGGACCAGCCCTTCAACACCTGATAACCAAGACGCCATCTGCTGTGGACCAATGACTGAGGATCCATTCCTGTTTAAAAGAGCCACCATTCCTTGCAGAAATGGCAGCTTTTGATACACCCTTTGGGGTGATCAGCTTTCCCTCAGTGAAACCACCAACATTAAGCTGAAGTCCTCTTTCATTTGGAATTCTGTGGAGGAGCTTGTTAATACGAGTGCATTGTGTCAGAGACTTTAGTTGTTGCTTGTTTTGTCCAAAGCACTTGTTAAACTGTTATTACCTGATGGGTCTCGTTTCGTGAAGATTGATTGTTGCAAACAACTTGTTCTACTTTGTTTTCTGACATCTCTCCTTTTGTTTGCCTTTTCAGCCAACAGCTAATTAAAAGCTGCACTTTAGCACAGCACGCCTGTCTGGGCCTTCCTTTATTTTCTGTTACACCTTTTTTTGGGTTGGGATTGTTAAATAAGTGGGGGCTTGTCCAGGATATTGATTGCAATCAACTGTTAGTGCTACCGCACTACTGTCCCTGAGGTGCCTCCCACTTGGGTATATCGGATGGCTACTGGCTTTGAGTTGGAGGACTTCATCGCTAGTCCAGCCATTTAGCAACAGTGTATGTGCCGCACAAGTATTCTGATGCAGATTGCAACCCACTTCCGGTTTAAATATTCTAGAGACTCCTTTTAGCCTTCCCAGGTACAATCCAAGCTCTTCCTTGAGTGGGACCCGGGACAAAACACGGCTGAAAAGTCCATCTCACCCGCCTTCAGTTTGAAGTTCAGGAAAAGGCCCGACACCACAGTGAGGATTAGAAAACTGGAGCTGGAGTCAAAATTAATGTTTGAACTGAAATTCAAACATTTAACCAGTCATCTCCTGGTTCAATCCACACACTATCACAAAGTATACAGCAGCAATTACGGCAAACAATGAAGTTTCTGCAAAACCAAGCTCTGTGTATATTACAACTACAGAATTCATAAAGTGTTATTGATTTAATAAATAGATGGACCCACTTAATGGACCCTGTCGTTTACTTTGAACATTTGATGTACAATTTATTGTTCCTTTGGCAAGCATTTTCTTCCAGAATTGAAACTTAATTGCACATAATACCATTTTACAGATATTCACTGTCAGGTATGTATTAAGAGAACGGTTGTCAATTATGTATATATATATATATATATATATATATATATATATATATATATATATATATATATATATATATATATATATATATATATATAAAAGCCAGATGATAAGACATTATGATTAAGTATTGAATCTGTCGCATACAGACAAGGTTATAGGTCATTTCTTCTCAGAATTACGGAAAAGATTATGTTCCCTGACCGGGAATCGAACCCGGGCCGCGGCGGTGAGAGCGCCGAATCCTAACCACTAGACCACCAGGGACAAGTTGACTGACTTTCGTCGCTCTGAAACTTCATTCACTACTGCCCCCTAACGGTATGGGAATGTACTCAAAATTCTGTACAAATGCGACGGTTAAGCACATCAGCTCTTTTTTTCTTTTTTCAGACCAAATTACTGTTAAATTTCCTTTAAATGTTTAAAATTGCTGTGTCGATTAGTCTCCTTTAAATTTAGTGTATAATAAGGTGCCGTTTTTGCACGTATTAAACGTTTTCTGGCTTATTGCTGCATTTGAATTTCCTTTGTTCATCTATGTAATAAAAACGTATTTCACTCATCTTTTTTTGTTCTTCAGCAGTTTCATGCTCCGGCCCTGGTGTGTCCAGCACTCTGTGTGTTTTGTATCTGTTTACGCATGCGAGTTTGGATGGCGTGAAGGTGTGTATGAGTCTGTGCCTTCTGAGCTGAGAGCTGCAGCCTCAGTGTGGACCAGCCCTTCAACACCTGATAACCAAGACGCCATCTGCTGTGGACCAATGACTGAGGATCCATTCCTGTTTAAAAGAGCCACCATTCCTTGCAGAAATGGCAGCTTTTGATACACCCTTTGGGGTGATCAGCTTTCCCTCAGTGAAACCACCAACATTAAGCTGAAGTCCTCTTTCATTTGGAATTCTGTGGAGGAGCTTGTTAATACGAGTGCATTGTGTCAGAGACTTTAGTTGTTGCTTGTTTTGTCCAAAGCACTTGTTAAACTGTTATTACCTGATGGGTCTCGTTTCGTGAAGATTGATTGTTGCAAACAACTTGTTCTACTTTGTTTTCTGACATCTCTCCTTTTGTTTGCCTTTTCAGCCAACAGCTAATTAAAAGCTGCACTTTAGCACAGCACGCCTGTCTGGGCCTTCCTTTATTTTCTGTTACACCTTTTTTTGGGTTGGGATTGTTAAATAAGTGGGGGCTTGTCCAGGATATTGATTGCAATCAACTGTTAGTGCTACCGCACTACTGTCCCTGAGGTGCCTCCCACTTGGGTATATCGGATGGCTACTGGCTTTGAGTTGGAGGACTTCATCGCTAGTCCAGCCATTTAGCAACAGTGTATGTGCCGCACAAGTATTCTGATGCAGATTGCAACCCACTTCCGGTTTAAATATTCTAGAGACTCCTTTTAGCCTTCCCAGGTACAATCCAAGCTCTTCCTTGAGTGGGACCCGGGACAAAACACGGCTGAAAAGTCCATCTCACCCGCCTTCAGTTTGAAGTTCAGGAAAAGGCCCGACACCACAGTGAGGATTAGAAAACTGGAGCTGGAGTCAAAATTAATGTTTGAACTGAAATTCAAACATTTAACCAGTCATCTCCTGGTTCAATCCACACACTATCACAAAGTATACAGCAGCAATTACGGCAAACAATGAAGTTTCTGCAAAACCAAGCTCTGTGTATATTACAACTACAGAATTCATAAAGTGTTATTGATTTAATAAATAGATGGACCCACTTAATGGACCCTGTCGTTTACTTTGAACATTTGATGTACAATTTATTGTTCCTTTGGCAAGCATTTTCTTCCAGAATTGAAACTTAATTGCACATAATACCATTTTACAGATATTCACTGTCAGGTATGTATTAAGAGAACGGTTGTCAATTATGTATATATATATATATATATATATATATATATATATATATATATATATATATATATATATATATATATATATATATATATATATATATATATAAAAGCCAGATGATAAGACATTATGATTAAGTATTGAATCTGTCGCATACAGACAAGGTTATAGGTCATTTCTTCTCAGAATTACGGAAAAGATTATGTTCCCTGACCGGGAATCGAACCCGGGCCGCGGCGGTGAGAGCGCCGAATCCTAACCACTAGACCACCAGGGACAAGTTGACTGACTTTCGTCGCTCTGAAACTTCATTCACTACTGCCCCCTAACGGTATGGGAATGTACTCAAAATTCTGTACAAATGCGACGGTTAAGCACATCAGCTCTTTTTTTCTTTTTTCAGACCAAATTACTGTTAAATTTCCTTTAAATGTTTAAAATTGCTGTGTCGATTAGTCTCCTTTAAATTTAGTGTATAATAAGGTGCCGTTTTTGCACGTATTAAACGTTTTCTGGCTTATTGCTGCATTTGAATTTCCTTTGTTCATCTATGTAATAAAAACGTATTTCACTCATCTTTTTTTGTTCTTCAGCAGTTTCATGCTCCGGCCCTGGTGTGTCCAGCACTCTGTGTGTTTTGTATCTGTTTACGCATGCGAGTTTGGATGGCGTGAAGGTGTGTATGAGTCTGTGCCTTCTGAGCTGAGAGCTGCAGCCTCAGTGTGGACCAGCCCTTCAACACCTGATAACCAAGACGCCATCTGCTGTGGACCAATGACTGAGGATCCATTCCTGTTTAAAAGAGCCACCATTCCTTGCAGAAATGGCAGCTTTTGATACACCCTTTGGGGTGATCAGCTTTCCCTCAGTGAAACCACCAACATTAAGCTGAAGTCCTCTTTCATTTGGAATTCTGTGGAGGAGCTTGTTAATACGAGTGCATTGTGTCAGAGACTTTAGTTGTTGCTTGAATTCATAAAGTGTTATTGATTTCATAAATAGATGGACCGACAAAGTGGAACACCATTGATATTTCAGATCCACCTGTCTCGTTTCTTCTCCATCTTCCCACTGGGAGCTGCATAAAAAAAATGCCTCCAGGTCATTGACACGGGCAGGAAACGTTTCATGGAAACTTTGTTAGCAAATATCAATCATTGATCCCTGACAGTCTTTTGCACACATTTTACAAACATAACCCACCTTCTAATCATAGAAAATGTCTGCACAGATTGTGTTGAACAGCAGGTTCAGGACAGCATGACTATGCCGAGGGCGTTTGACGTCCGATTGGCCAATGCTGAATTTCTTCTTCAAATAAAAATGGCATTAGCTGAAAATGGCTAATAATGGGCACATCAACACAATCATCACAGCCTGTAATGTTGGAAAGTGTTTGGCTGCAGGGTCAACAACAAAAACAAGTCATTCTTTGAAAAAGTTATTTTAATCTAAATCAAAAAAATGTTTGGTAACATAAAAAGCATACAATATTTGGTAGACCATACCAAAAGTCTTCACATTAATCAGCACTGAAGATGAAAAAAATGGACCAATTTTGATCAAACTTGAGTCTTTGTGTGGCGAAGTTTGTGGCAATCATGGTTTGGATTCTTCTGTCATCAGTTCATTATCAGAGTAAAAATTGTGGGGAGTTTGTTGGGCCCGAGACATCTTCTGATGCGTCGGAGACACCAAATCCAGCAGTCGGGTCATTATCCTTTCAAGCATGTGGTTAGTTTGCCTCTGCAGTTCCAGGTGACGTTCCTCCATCTCCCTGTCCGCCTTTATCCAGTTCTCCAGCATCTGTGTCTCCTGCTGGTGGTGCAGCTCCTCAGCACGCATAAACTCCTCATGCTGCTGCTGCTGGATTTTCAGGAAGGCTTTCATCACATCGCTGGCGTCTAGCCTCGTCTTCCGCTTCCTTTTCCTGTTCAGAGTTGAAGGCCCCGCACTCGTGGGGGGATCAAACGTCTCCTGATCGCCCAAAAGGGATTCAGTTGAAGTGGAGAATGTGGCTGTTAAATATAAAAGTTGCATAAATATTTTACACATAGTAACGTCTCCAAAGCATCAACGAATTGGATATTCTTTTTTAGTTAGGTTTGCTTAACTAGCCAAGCCAATCCTAGCAGAAAGGTGAGTAGCTATAGAACATTGTTACATAGCTCTCCAAGTGCCAGTGGCCAAAAAAAATAAATAAAAAAATCTGATAAACTGTGCGCACGGATTGCGACACTGTGCCCACAGATTAATCAATTGTGCTCATACTTTTGCGCAATCTTGCGCGGGCCCACATTGCATGTGCGTGTCTCTGAGCAGAGCAGCCAGACTCGTAGCTTTGGGTTTGCAGGCGGGGGAGGGTGCTTTGTTACAGTGTGCAAGAAACGGAGGAGACTGTCTGGCTTTTCTGCGTGAGCGAGCTGCCGAATACAGGAGAACAAAGTCTCCTGGGAGATTTGTATCTCCGAGCAGAGGAGCGGCTTTGGGACGGGTGGAGGCAGCTATTGAATGAACAGTCCTGAGAAACCCTGCAAACAATCATGTGAATTTGTGTTACCAGTCCGATTATATTTTTCGGGTTTAAATTCATTCACGGCTAAATGTTGTTAGCATGTATTAACCTAATCCTAACCATTCGTCCGGGTCATTCCGGGCCGCACGGATTTAAAAGAAAAGACTAAGCGGGCATGCACTTATTAATAATCATAATAATGATAAAAGTCCGTTTAGAAGATCATCTCACTCCATGTAGGAGCTTTGTTTACAACGGAACTCAAATTTCTTCTTCTACGGTTTTATCGTAATTTATCCAGACCAATCACTATCTTTCACGCTATCTGACCAACGTACAGCCAATCTAATAGCGTGACATCATTAGCCACAGGCCGTGTTCTGGAGACATGCGCATGCAATCTGTGCGCGCGCACGATTTTGAAACAGTACGAGCATAATTGATTAATCCGTGGGAACGGTTTAGCAATCCGTTTATCAGATTTTTATTTTGCACTATTGTGTTCAAGCCGGCAAAACTGTTGTTTTTCCAAACACCTATGATCTAACAATAGTATAAGAAAGAAGTTTACGTTGTAGGAAAATCGAAAATACTGAATTCATTACATGTGAACAGCACAGAGTGACAAACCCAATCAGTCCAGAATAATTTCTCTCCCCCGTGATCACAGGACCTGACATCAAAATAGTCTTACAGTCTGCGCTTTACCAGGCCACAAGTCCGCAACTTCATGCTTTATGCGCACAGCACACCTGTCAGGTGTCAGTGAAGTTCAGCTCTTGTGTGCTCGTTACAGCATGAAGTCCTCAAAGCTATGTCCATACATTTCATGTTTTGTGTAGTTGTTGTTCAGTATAGATTTAAAGAGGACAAAAACCTAACAGCACTTGGAGCATGCTCAGTCCATATTCTGCGGCCTCACAGATGGTGAACCATGACGGGCCGAAGCGGAAGAGGAAGCCTGCAGATACTAATTCTGGTTATTCAAAATAAAATCCCATTAGTGAAGTCATCTGGTTAATATGTGAATTAAAGACTTACTGCACTTCAACATTTGAAGACGGATTTTCAAAAGGAGCTTGTTTTTTAGTACGTCTGAGCTGTAAGGCATTGAGTTTGGTTAAAACTTAAGGAATTGAATGACACACTGATATGCTGAAATAAAACATACAAAAAACTGTCAGAACAGTTCAACTCTACAGACCTTTATTTCGCGGCTCTGCTTCAGAATCGTCGATGATGTTCTGCAAACTGCACTCCTGATCCGTCTCGTCCTTGAACTCGAACATGAAATTTTCACTGTCCTCACATTCAGACATGAACTCCACCTTCACATCAGGCTCCTGACTCAGGAGCAGCTGCTCTCCCTCCTCATTACAGCACAGTTCCTCTGGTTCCTCTTTGATCTGTGGAGGTTCTGGGTCATCCTCCTCCATTTTATAGTCATGTCGCTGCAGGACATCTGGAGGCAGAAAGAATTTTTGAAGCTTCAGTTTAAGTGAGCTGAATGGTGGTGAGTCGTTAGTTTTGCTGCTGTGTTAATTCTCCTGGTGCACGTGTAGCTTTTTCTTGAGTTTTCAATTGGCTTGTCCTCTAAAGAGTATTACTACAAACACTACTGCTGTTAGCCATTAAAACACAGACCAAGCGAAGCAAAACTTCAAAAAGACAGACTTCTTTCAGCCCTTTGTTGAATGTTTTATGTTCTCTTATAAATAAGGTCTTTGAAAAAATGGTTAGAAGGTGAAGTTAATTAAAATATTTATCATTTTCTAGATTTACACTCGTCTGTCTGCAGTGCATCTCCCTTGCATTGCATAGGGAGTCCATCTAATAACCATTAGTTTGTGTACATTGTCTTCATTCCGCCTCCTTCATTCCTCATTGAGTACTTATAAAATGCACGTTGTGTGTCATGAATATTTTTTTGTCAAAAACACACACTCCAAACTCCACTATAGCCAAGACCAAAGAGCTGTATAAGGACACAAGAAACTAAACTGTTGACCTGCACCAGACTGGGAAAACTGAATCTGCAATAGATAAGCAACTTGGTGTGAAGAAATCAACTGTGGGAGAAATTATTAGGAAATGGAAGACATACAAGACCACTGATAATCTCCCTCCATCTGGGGCTCCTTGCAAGATCTCAACTTGTGGAGTCAAAATGATCATAAGAACAGTGAGAAAAAATCCCAGAACCACACGGTGGACCTAGTGTCTGACCTACAGAGAGCTGGGACCGAAGGAACAAAGACTACCATCAGTAACACACTACGCTGCCAGGAACTTAAATCCTGCAGTGCCAGACGTGTCCCACTGCTAAAGCCAGTGCATGTGCAGGCCAGTCGAAGGTTTTCTAGACAGCATTTGGATGATCCGGAGGATGTTGGGGAAATGTCCTAGGGTCAAATTAAACCAAAACAGAACTTTTTGGTAAGAAATCTACTCGTCGTGTTTGGAGGAGAAAGAAAACTGAGTTGCATCCAAAGAACATCATAGCACCTGTAAAGCATGGGGGCGGAAACATCATGCTTTGAGGATTTTTTTCAGCAAAGGTACCAGGACGACTGATCCGTGAAAAGGAAAGAATAAATTGGAGCCATGTATCATCAAATTTGAAGAAGAAAACCTCCTTTCATCAGCAAGAGACTTTTGAGTATGAAAGACCCCTTCAGTGAGATTATATACGCATGCGGATGGATGGATAGAGAGAGAGAGATGGAGAGCATTTAAAACTATTTTATTTTGAAAGTACAACGGAAGTTTTTCTGGGGGTTTTTCCGTGACCCGGAACATTTTACCGTTTCTCCGGCTTCTTTCCGCAAATTTGACGCGTCAACGGACTAGAAATAAACTCCTGCCTTCACACTTTAATTTCCATTTAGCTTCGTGAAAAATAAGAGTACCTGGATCAAATACTGGTATAAAAGCACAACAATGTGTCCATTCAATATTCATCTTCATTCATCCGTGTTAATCATATATCTGCTGTCACGTTGTGCACAGTTACTGGTTTCAAATGAACTCACGGAAGCGGTCCGTCTCTGCTTCGAAATCTGCAGGCAGATTTGGGGTCTTCGTTGTTCTTTCTTTGATGAAGAGACGGCTGCGTTGCATGAAGCGGTAACACCAGGAAGGTCCTCCCGCAAAGTTATTTATATTCATCTCTTTGGCAACTACCTGGGCGTGGAGACGTAACTGCACCGTCGTGAAACCTCTTCCTGCAGCGCGTTGTTCCAGCACCCATCGGTGAACCCGCTCCTCCAGCTGTGGCCATCTAGCTCTTAGCCCGCGATTAGCTTTTTTCGTTTTTTTCATTACAGTGAGAATAGCCTCCGCTTTTCGCCAATCCCTCACGAGTTTCTCACTCACTCCAAACCTTCTTCCTGCTGCTCGATTACCGTTTTCGGCAGCATATTTCGATGCTTGCAGTTTGTAATCTGCACAGTAGGACTTTCTTTTTAAAGGCATTTGTGTCCGTTCTTTCTCAATCAATGACTGGAGAACTGACTGACTGAACAACCCTCCCCCTTTGAATCCAAATAGGAAGTACCTGCTGGCTCCAAGAAGCCAGAATCTCTTAGACTTCTATTGAGAAATAAACAGTTATTACTCGGTCTATTTGTCAGAATAACCAACCACTACTGCTCAGCTAACTGTTTTTAGCATGTTTCGCTAATCACTCGTTTTTTCACAACATTTTTTAATGACAAATTGTTCAAGTTATCAAGTGACCAATCAGATGCCTCAATCAAAGTATGTGCTGCTAGCTGAGCCCCCCCCCCCCCCCCCTTGTGTATAAATTATTCATATGTACTGTAAGAAATTAAAGTATACAGAATGTGTTCAGCACACATTTGACCTTCAGTAACTATTTCTGGTATTTTTCCAAATTCAAATTCTGGAGCTTTAATCAGTGTTATCAAATGTTGTCTGTCTGTAAAAATGATCATACAATAAATTACTTTACTTACATTTTTATCCACTTACTCCCATGTTATTTTTTTAAAAACAAACATTGAAAAACGTCTTTGGCCTTACTTTTTGAGTCCATGTGTCGATCCTCCACAAAAATCTCTATGATCTGTTGTAAAGTCTTCCTTATTTTCCTTTATTTTATACGAGTTCCTCCCTCTCAATGGAGAAAGACGTTCTTAGTCTTTTTCTACGGTACCAGTGTAGCTACAAAGCAGCTGTCAGCTCACGTCTGCCCCCTGCTGGTGAGGCATGTCTCACCTGTAATCTTTTCTGCGGCCGCTTTGTTGCCAGATTGTTGCCAAGACTTAACTAAGACTAAATGCTTTGCAAAAAAGAAATAAATTACTATAAGACATTTCCTCATGGTGTGTTTAAATAATCATATTTATTTTGTAATGTTTTAATAAGTAAGGTTTTGCAATCATAGATGCTCAAAATATGAGAAAAATGGTTTGATGTAAACATTCTGTTTTTTTTCTTTAAATAGCTTCCAAATCATGTGACCTTATGATTGCAAATATATGCCAACTCATGGCTCCAACATACACCATACACACATATGAAATTTTTATATAAAACTCCAGCAATTTGAGGTCACTACCACAATTCGGCATATGTTTAATCTCTTTTGGTCAGGCGGTTTGGGAGCTATTGAAAAAAAAAGACCAAATTTCATTTGCAAACCTGTGAAATTTTGATATACAAATTTATATAAAATAATTATTATCTTTGATTACCAAAAAAAATATTGTTTCTGATGTTGGGATGTCAGTACCACAATTCGGCATAGGTTTAATCTCTTTGGGTCAGGTGGTTTGGGAGCTATTGTGAAACAATGACCAAATTTCTTATGCAAACCTGTGAAAGTTTGATATAAAAATTCATATAAAATATTTAACAACGTTAATAACAAAACAAAGTGGCGTCTTTGTTTTTGGGATGTCAGTGCTACAGTTCGGAATATGTTTAATCTCTTTGGGTCACATGGTTTATGAGCTATTGAAAATATTGACCAGATTTAATATGCAAACCTTTGGAATTTTAATATGACAATTCTCATAAAATTTTTGTGTGTATGGTGTATGTTGGAGACATAATTTGTTATATATTTGCAATCATAAGGTCACATGGTTTGGAAGCTATTTAAAAAAAACAGAATCTTCACTTCAAACCATTGTTCTTATAAGATATTGAGCATCTTGATTGCAAAACTTTTCTCATTAAAACATTGTAGAAAAAATACATTTATTTAAACACAACATGAGGAAATGTTTTATAGTAATTTTTTTTATTTTTGCAAAGCATTTAGTCCTAAGTTTGATCTAAATCTTCTCCATCTCATGCACTTGTTAATTTGTTGACGGTCCCTAAGGCCGCATTTACACTGCAGGTCTTGATGCCCATATCAGATTTTCTGACTATATCCGATTTTTTTGACGACCCACTTACATCACCTTTCAAAAGTGACCCGTATCCGATTTTTGCATTTACACTATACAATGCTGAAACTATCAAACGTATACGTTCTGAGGACTACGTAGCAGCATTTCCGCCTTCCGCGGATACGCCTTTGTTTAATTTACGGTTCTCCGACACTATCCGATTTGTCTGCTTACATGGCACACGCAAATGCACGTATCCGATTCGTATCCGATTTATTTCCACATATGAATTAGGCCTGTATCCGATCTGAGAAAATCGGAATCCATGCGCTTTTGTCTTGCTTACACTTTCACCGGTTATATTGATTGATTGATATTGATTATACAATGATACACACATACATATATGCCCCCCCCCCTCAACTTGCGATCAGACTGTCTTCTTTAAAACTTTGTTAAAAACATATTTTGACAATAACCCCCACAGTTAAAACTGTTTGTATTTTTTCAACAGATGACCTTTTGAGGCTGATTCAGTCCTTGTAACTGTAAATAGCACAACATGCTCATGCAGTGCTGGAAGAGCTGTCTAGAATTATTTGGTCGCATTGCTTTTCCAAAATGCACACAACAAAGGGCTTTAAATCCCTCCCATTGCCCTCCTTATGCACAAGGCTAAAACAGAGATAAATAGGAGGAGCTTCTTCCCCCAGACCATTCGGGCCCTCAACCTAAATACCTCATACCCGTCTTCCTGGACCCCTGACCCACACAACACGCTGTACTACCTGGGCTGTTTTGGAACAGACACTGCATTATTCTACACAATCGATATAAAATGGCACTCTACATTTTGACCATTTTTCAGCACGTGGACACTGCACTTTTTTGAATTTTTGTGGCCTTACATCACTTCATGTATGCTAGGCTATATTGTCAAATATTAATTGAAATTTTATTCATGCTCAGTCACCTGACCATACTAACAGCTCTTAGGCCTGTACTCAGGGAGTCGTGCAATACAATTCACTACATATTGTATGTATATGTATGTGAATTTGAACGTTAATTACAGTCCTGGCATCATCCTCGTAAACGGGTAACAATGAACTGTTTTTACTTTTGCCATTAGTTTTGTGTTAATATGTTGACTTTGACACAAAAGATTGTTATTCTACAGGGAAGATCACAAGAGGCCACCAGCGACATGATTGTGTGCAAACCAGCAGCAAGGTAGAAAGAAAAAGTAAGGGCCGGTGTGACATACACACTGTGGCATATTGTGATAAGTCTTTGTGGTAATTCCTAAAACACAAGCACAGTTCTGCATGGTTATTTGTAAAACACTACTGCTATAAAGTTCAACAGCACAAATTAAAGCCTCTGAATTTTCCAAATCAATTTTTCAACAAACTCCATCCAATTTTTCAAAAAATTCATGTCATCTTAAGTGCTCTAAATTAAGTTAATAGCTGGCGTCCAGAAATATTCATGTTTGGTTGGAACCTTACATCTTACATAACAATAATATTCTACTCGAGATTCTTTGGTTGATCTTTAACTGCTTTGTATTCAGTCATTCCTACTTTATGAGAAAATGTTTACTTTGGCTCCATCTCCATTCTTGGTTATGTTTACTGTATACATTTTGTGATTATTTTAATTTGTTTTGAGTAAAATTGCAAAATAGGTTGCTGTTTGAAGTTACCCAACAATCTAACGCTACAAGCTAAGGTAAAGGACGGTTGATTATCAAAAAGGAATCATTGTAATTTTGTTGTTTTGCTTTTCTTCAGCTCTCACGGTGTGACTATGACGGTGGAGTAAATAAATGGGTTGGAATACC
This sequence comes from Oryzias latipes, assembly GCF_053564925.1. Taxonomy (NCBI): domain Eukaryota; kingdom Metazoa; phylum Chordata; class Actinopteri; order Beloniformes; family Adrianichthyidae; genus Oryzias; species Oryzias latipes. Next base: position 15,075,014 of record NC_136253.1, on the reverse strand, counting down.
CCATCATAGTCCATAAGTTATCATCATTGAGTCCATCGTCTGAATCAAGTCCGGCTGGAATGCTACATGAACCTAGTTTTCATATACCTGCATTTATAAAAATAACCTCTTTATTGGCTAAAAGGCAGTGTGACCAAAATAAAACAAAGTGATAAATTACTGACCTTAAGGTAAAAGGTTTACATACCCATTTCATGTAACTGTCTTTCAGGAATCCTGATAGTATTTCTGTGGCAATACTGTGGATCTTCTTCCTTAAATGCAAACATGTTACTTTCAGAGTCTACAGCTGTTTCTCTGCATTCAGACTTGATTTCCACCTTCACGTCGGTGTCCTGATTCTGCACCAACCGCTCTCCTTCCTGACCACCGCACTGCTCCTCTGGTTCCTCTTTGATCTGTGGAGGTTCTGGTTCTGCTTGGTACAGATTGGACTGTCCCTCCTGCTTGCAAAGCTGCCCTTCATCCTCATCCTCCTTACAAATGTGATGTTGTTGAACATCTGGTGGGAGACACCAAAAAACTAAGTTGAATTTTTTAAGAATGAAAGAGAATTAGATAAAATGATAAAATTCAAAAAAAATTCCACACACAAACCCATTTCACAGAATATTTCCCTGACATACAAAAAGAAACAAAGCACATCAGAGTTATACCACTGGATTATACTGAATGTACTTTGCTAAATTTCAATGAGTTTTGGAACCACCGCAGTGTTTCTGACAGCAACACCAGAACTGACATTTAGTGGTAGGATACTAATGCACAATGGTGGAAAACAGGATTCAAATATGTAATAATTTACTAGCAAACTAACCAAAGGGCTTGAAATTTAAGAAAAGCTTAAACTTATCTTGAAATTATGCTTCAAGCTGAACTAAAGTCTTTAAAGGTTTTCAAACTGCAATGAAAAACGACATAAAAACCTTTTATTACTGGGGGTTCAGTTCATTTCTACTTATAGAATCATCAATAAAAATCTTCTTCCTCTTTCGGCTTTTCCCATCAGTGGTCACCACAGCAAAACAACCTCTCTTTCGAGGTGCAGTCGCGTGGTTAACTTGGTAATGTTTTACGCCGGATGCCCTTCCTGACGCAACCCTCTAAATTTATCTGGGTTTGGGTCTGGCACAGAAGCAGAGAAGGGAATAGGGAGCATCCTGGATTCGAGCCCTGGTTTCACGGACGGAAGGCGCCGCAAACTAGCACGAGCTAAACTGGCTCCCAGGATCATCAATAAAAACGATGAACAAAATTAATTAAGTCAGCAACATTATATTGCATGCTAAATTTCAACACAAATCTTTGACACCTTTCTCAAAACCTATGAAATCAAAGAAAAAGAGAGAAGATCTTTAAAAAAACAGCACGATGGGTGTATGTGTGTGAGTAGATAAGAGTTGTGTTGTAAAGAACTGTCTTTTAAGAGGAGGGGTGACAGATTATCTATGTTTTTGGGCGGCTGGGTAGCGGGGTTGGTAAGGTAGAAGGAAGGCTGCCACGCAGGAATCCAAGGTTAGATTCCCGGAGGGGAATAAACATTGGTACTGGGGGCAATTACCATATCAATGGCGAGCAATTAACATCACCAAGTTGGGGCCCTTGCGCAAGACTCTTAACGCTACTGCCCCCGAGCGCAATTCAGCAGCAGCTCACAGCTCCCCCCAAAAATGCATTTCTGGTTATGACTTTTTTTTTAAATAATGCTAAACAATCGCTTCCATAAGAAACCTCTATTGCAATAAAAAAAATTCTGGAGCTGCCCCAGACGTAACTCTGCAAAAAAAAAAAAAAGATCTCTTACTCAAATAACTTATTTCCTTACTGACTATTATAACTCCTGTTTGAAAGTAATATTGACTTGAATATAAAAAAAAAATAAAGTCATTAATTTTGCATTGAATAGTTTGATTCACTAACTATCATGTCACCCACATATGATAATGTAAACAATCTTATTTTTTCACCTCTCCTGATGATCTCCTCTGAATCTGATAAGTCAGATTCAGAGTTAGTTTCCTGAGCTTTGAAGTACATAAACAGTATGAGAAGATTTTAGACTACTTAAAACAACAGACAATTTTTCATGAAAAACACAAATCATTTTGAAAGGTTCTTCTTGGTTGGAAATTCTTTCATAATTACTTACAAGAGTTAGAGAAATCTTCAGCTGCACAAATGTACAGTGTGATTCGTTGGAAGGGCTTTCCCAATATCTCCTTGTACTGCTTTAGAGAGAAAGGTACTTCTGTTCCTGGTATATTATTTATCTTTGTACCGTCAGGGTAGAGCAGTAAGAAGGGACCACTATGTAAATTTGTGTGGACGGCCTTCAGTTTTTGCTCAGCAGCTCTCTGCAATTCAGTGGCATCCACCTCTGGTTGCACCAAAAGGGGCATCACTGTTCCTCTTGCAGCCTTCAGTCCACCATCTTGTAGCCGCATAAGGCCTACTGAAATCTACAGGGAAACATTGAAATACTGACTGTTAACTAGATCACTGACACTATAAATACACAACACAATGGACTGTCAAACAAATTATTAGTTTATATCAGCAAGAAGAGTTACCTTCACAACCTTCCTCTTCTCTTGAAATGTTACTTTTTTCTTTTTGAAACGCATTCGTTCCTCTTTCTCCTTTAGACTCGGGGAAGTCTGAAATGACTCCAATGCACTTTCTCCAGGTGCCTCAGCTTCAAATAAGGGTCCAATTGTCAATAAAAAAGGACAGAAAGACACATAGTGTTCTCAACTATACTCATAGAGTATATAGCTAGCTAGCTGGAATTATAGCTAGGCATTAAGAAAATAATTAATCTTTAATAGTAATTCCTTAGTTGAATTTTTCGAAAGAGACGTTTACTGGTGAACTTCCTTTTTTTCACAGACAAACCCATTTCACACGATATTTCTAACATACAAGAAGGGGTTCAGTTCATTTCTACTCATAGAATATTCAATTAAAATGATGAACAACATTAATTAAGTCATTTCTATGGGGGGGGGGGGGGGGGGGGGGGGGGGGGGGTCCTTCATATATTAGTATTTGTGTCCTGGTATGTTAAGTGTAGCAAGACAAATACCGTATTTTCCGGACTATAAGTCGCACCGGAGTATAAGTCGCACCAGCCCAAAAATGCATTATAAAGTAGAAAAAAACACAGATAAGTCGCATTTTAACTTTCACAACCTTATATGACACAATCATAGCAGACTGTTTATCTAATAATTTCACAGTAATTTTTTCTCAAACTTATTTATTTATTCCTTTCATGAAGCATCATTGGCCAACTAATACTCTGTTTTCATCCTGTTTTTGTAGAAACAGTTGTCATTTTTATTGCATTTCTGAATCTATGAAATCATTCGAAAATAGAATATTATGTTGTTAGCCTTCAAGATCTTACTGTAAAAAAAAGTTTGCTGATTCTCTGAGTCACTTAACATACCTCATACATCAAATTGACCCAGGAACATCATCTCTGTTCCTCACAAATGAACATAACAGGAGTGTTAACAATGTATTTATTTCAATTTATTTCTAATATAAGTCGCTGCGGAGTATAAGTCGCACCCCTTGCCAAACTATGAAAAAAAGGGAGACTTATAGTCCGGAAAATACGGTAATCATGTTGATGCAAATTTCTTCTAATTTTTTTTTTGATTATGCCAAATATGATGGTGTTTATTGAAGAGGTTGGGTTGATATAGTGTGCATTTTACTACATAAATATGTATTTAAGTAGAGGGACTTTTGACAAAGTACCTTAGCAAATTTTAAACTTAAATCTCTTTGCTTTGTCATTTATCAGGTCATGTTTAGTCCTTTCTGTGAGGTGAACCGTCCATGCATCCTGGTATACTGTAGCTCATGCTGTAGAAATGTCAGGTTCCTAAGGAGTCCTCAAGATGAAGGTACATTTTTTCTGACTGTTAATTATTTGAATCGTATGAATATGCACCCCTGTTACTTTCCTTCTTTGAATTGTAATTTTACATAAAAATGAATTAGCTACTCTGTACAGTCATTTACAAACGATGGAAGGGATTGTGTAGCATAATTAAAAATAAAAGTCAATACCCGAAATGCTTTTTCGTTTTCATAATGAAGCTGCATGTGCTTTTCACTGTGCTTTATTACTCTTATGATTATTATTAGGGGCTTTCTCTCTCATATTTTTTAAATGTGTGTTCAGTGCTTTTTTCTTCGCTGGAAGGACCCGAAAGACAGGTTAGCATTAGGCTAATATGTGCTAAAGCATTGGCCGTGGAGGTACTTAAAACTCTGTGCGGGCAATGCCGCAATGAGCATCTTAGATGTAAATATGTGGGAAGTACATCATCCTTTATTTTGTCTGGACACCACTGGAAACACAAATTAATATGATGGTTTAGAGTTTCTCAGATCTGTGTAAAAGCACTTCCGCCTTCAGCGAACCGGAGCTTCAGATCGCGGGGCTTTGCGCTCCGCTATGCGATAGCGTCTGCCGGTCCGAAAACAAAGCTAGTCCGGGGGAAAGTTTCGACGAACCACGGTGCGTCCGAAGGAGAACCGCGAAAGCTGGAAATGCTGCTACGTAGTCCAGAGAAGCTGTGTACAATCATCAGGAGTACACAACCGTCACAAAGCCCTCTACTCTGCCACTAAAACAAAGCTACACTGCTCCCAGCATGTGTCTCTTAGCAGCCGGACACACGGAGATAGCACTGATGTCATCATCCTGCCTCCCCTCTGGAAATGCTAAGTCTAATTGAATTATGCAACACTATGCGCAGGGTTGACGTGAAAATGAAAATGCAATCCCCCTCTTTGCATTTTCTTTTAAATATGAGACAGAATAAGCGGTTTTTAAATAGAAAATGAAAAAGCATTTTGCAGTATTGCTTTTTCTTTTTAATATTGAGTCAAAAAATGAAAATTCATTTTGAAAATTAAAAGGCATTTTTGCTTATGACTTTTTTTTTAAAATAATGCTAAACAATCGCTTCCATAAGAAACCTCTAAGCTATTGCAATAAAAAAATCCTGGAGCTGCCCCAGACTCAACTCTGAAAAAATAAAAAATATCTCTTACTCGTGTAACTTATTTCCTTACTGACTATTATAATTCTTGTTTGAAAGTAATATTTTACTTGAATATAAAAAAATTTAAATTCATTACATTTGCATTTAATAGTTTGATTCCCCAAGAACTCAAATCACTAACTATCATGTCACCCACATATGATAATGTAAACAATCTTATTTATTCACCTCTCCTGATGATCTCCTCTGAATCTGATAAGTCAGATTCAGAGTTGGTTTCCTGAGCTGTGAAGTACATCAACAGTATGAGAAGATTTTAGACTACTTAAAATGACAGACAATTTTTCAATTTTTCATGAAAAACACAAATCATTTTGAAAGGTTCTTCTTGGTTGGAAATTATTTCATAATTACTTACAAGAGTTAGAGAAATCTTCAGCTGCACAAATGTACAGTGTAATTCGTTGGTAGGCCTTCCCCAATGTCTCCTTGTACTCTTTTAGAGTGAAAGGTACTTCCGTTCCTGGTATATTATTTATCTTTGTACCGTCAGGGTAGAGCAGTAAGAAGGGACCACCATGTAACTTTCGGTGGAAGGCCTTCAGTTTTTGCTCAGCAGCTCTCTGCAATTCAGTGGCATCCACCTCTGGTTGCACCAAAAGGGGAAGCACTGTTCCTCTTGCAGCCTTCAGTCCACCATCTTGTAGCCGCATAAGGCCTACTGAAATCTACAGGGAAACATTGAAATACTGACTGTTAACTACATCACTGACACTATAAATACACAACACAATGGACTGTCAACAAATTATTAGTTTATATCAGCAAAAAGAATTACCTTCACAACCTTCCGCTTCTCTTTTAATGTTACTTTTTTCTTTTTGAAACGCATTCGTTCCTCTTTCTCCTTTAGACTCGGGGAAGTCTGAAATGACTCCAATGCACTTTCTCCAGGTGCCTCAGCTTCAAATAAGGGTCCAATTGTCAATAAAAAAGGACAGAAAGACACATAGTGTTCTCAACTATACTCATAGAGTATATAGCTAGCTAGCTGGAATTATAGCTAGGCATTAAGAAAATAATTAATCTTTAATAGTAATTACTAAGTTGAATTTTTTGAAAGAGATGTTGACTGGTGAACTTCCCTTTTTTCACAGACAAACCCATTTCACACGATATTTCTAACATACAAGAAGGGGTTCAGTTCATTTCTACTAATAGAATCATCAATTAAAATGATGAACAACATTAATTAAGTCATTTCTATGGGGGGGGGGTGTCCTTCATATATTAGTATTTGTGTCCTGGTATGTTAAGATGTAGCAAGACAAATAATCATGTTGATGTGAGTTTCCTCTCATTTTTTTCAGATTATGCCAAATATGATGGTGTTTATTGAAGAGGTTGGGTTGATATAGTGTGCATTTTACTACATAAATATGTATTTAAGTAGAGGGACGTTTGACAAAGTACCTTAGCAAATTTTAAACTTTAATGTCTTTGCTTTGTCATTTATCAGGTCATGTTTTGTCCATTCTGTGGGGTGAACTAGAGGGCTGCATTGGGATCGGGTCCAACCGGGTCCCGCGGGACACAACCCAAATCTCGCGGGATTGGGCGGTTTGAATTGTGCTGCGGGCGGGAGCGGGCGGCAAAAAAAAAAACCCGCGGGATCAGTGCTGGCATGAATATCTCATGAATATATATTAGCGGACTACGTTAGGCTGGGCGGCTGTTTGATTCTTATGTACTAAAGCTCCGTGAAGGCACCAGGTAGAGACGCCCAATGGCCTCTGTCATCTAACCTGTTGTTGGAGGTGCGCCACGCCCCGCCTCTTACTAAGAGCGCGCTTCAGGCCGTCTGTCTGCGCGCACACACACGCACACTTTTAACAGAACAGGATTGGTAAAAATATATTTAATAATTAAGTTGCACATTACACAAGAGGAACGCATGAAAAGATGAGGCTGGAGGAGGGACATGAATCTCTTTAATAATATCAATACAAATACCGTAAATTCCGGACTACAAAGCGCACCCAATTATTAGCCGCACCTACTTATTCTCACGTGTTTAACTAATTTTATACAAACACAAGCCGCATCGAAGTACAAGCCGCATGAATTAGGCAACATTGTCATCCTGACAGATAACGTCCTGACTCACAGAGCAAGTGTGATTTATAAGCACACAGTGGGTGGAGTCAGTTTTGCCTCAGGCTCATGTAATTGAGTATATCTACATCTGCCAAACAGTATGCAGCTCTATTCTGTTCACAAGTTCCTCAGTTATGTTTTTTTTTTTTTTTTTTTTTTTAACTTTTGACAATCTAGGTATCATACATAAAATTACAAACAGTAACCATATAATCAACATTACATCCCTCAGTTATGATGAGGAAATTTGCATCCGCGATCCCCCATTTCCCATGAGTCTTAGGGGCTAAAGGCGGGGCCAACGCCCGGCTCGCCATTCTGTTGTAAGTGTTTAGGAATGAGCAAGTATCAGCAGTGCACGGAGGGGTGAACGGGTAAAGCTCTCCTTCCGCTTGTGTCGCGGCAGCGTTATGGGAGTAACAGGGCTGGTTAAAAAACACACTAGTAAAATAAATCAGCGACGACTGAAAAGCGCGCGCCTCAGCGCGATACGCGCGCCTCCTCGCGGCGCGTGGGTCAGAAGTTTCCTTCCACAACAAACACTGTTGTTCCGCGGACGCCTCGAGTAAGCCCTGGCTGCAGCCTGCAGAATGGCTCGACGCCTCATGGCTCCCGCGCGCTCCTTGTCTCCCCTTCCTATCTACTCCGACAGCTCTGGCCAGGGCGGCTTCAAGGAGGAGCGCTTCGTCCCCATTGCGCTGGTGGACGGAGCAAATCGTGTCTGTGCAGAGCAATCGGACTTAATACTGTACGTTTTGTGTATGAGGGGCGGATGCGTTGTTACGTGTGGGAGCCTTCAGACTGCCATCGGCCCCGCAGCTCAAACGACACGCAGTCTCCAGCTCACACGGAGGCTGTGAGCGTTTCAATGCAAAACTCCGCTCAGTCCTTAAGAACCGTTAAAACGACCACGTCAATTTGTGTTTCCAGTCGTGTCCCGACAAAATAAAGGTTGATGTTATTCCCACATATTTACGTGCAGCCAGCCGAGTCACTATGACAGAGTTAAATTCACTCCATGCGCTGTTCTCTTTGTCACGCAGCTGACCGGCTTTTCCAAACCCGTTGGTGATGGTGGATTTTTTCACGCTGCTTTTAACGATTGCTTTTAACTTGAAAGCTTCATCATATTGTAGCGGCGATCACGTGCTCGTTGGGTCTAATGGCACCAAAGGATTCTGGGATGCGGCTGGGCATGCGTGTTTCGTTTTGTTGAACCATGACTGAAGTGTCTAAGACCTGAAGTGAGGTCCGTGCTGTTTGGCTGCTTAGAGGTGTGTTGAAAAACAAATGACTTGTGTTTGGTCTTAGAGAATTCAAACCATTCACTGTGTCCGAAAATACGTACGCGGCGGCTGTCAATAAAATCCATAAATTAGCCGCGTCACTGAATAAGCCGCACGGCTGTAAGCGCAGGAAAAAAGTAGCGGCTTGTAGTCCGGAAATTACGGTAGGTGTTTTTTTCCTGCGGAACGGGAGACATTACAAAATCAATGCATCTCTATTACTGTGCGGGACTAAAGTCTACGAGTTTTGCGGGTGCGGGCGGGAGTGGACATACATATTGCGGGAGCGGGCGGGAGTGTAACGCATACGTTGCGGGAGCGGGCAGGATTGGTCAAAAATTCAGCGGGCGCGGGCGGGAGCGGGATGAAGAAAATAGTCCCGCGCAGGGCTCTAGGGTGAACCTTCCATGGATCCTGGTATACTGTAGCTCATGCTGTAGAAATGTCAGGTTCCTAAAGAGTCCTCAAGATGAAGGTTAAATTTTTTCTGACTGTTAACGATTTGAATCGTATGAATATGCACCCCTGTTACTTTCCTTCTTTGAATTTTAATTTTACATAAAGATGAATTAGCCAATCCTTACAGTCATTTAGAAACCTCTAAGCTATTGAAGTAAAAAAAAATCCTGGAGCTGCCACAGACTTAACTCTGAAAAAAAATCTCTCTTGCTCAAGTAGCTTATTTCCTTACTGACTATTATAATTCTTGTTTGAAAGTAATCTTTTACTTAAATATAAAGACATTCTCAAATCATAAATTTTGCATTGAATATTTTGATTCCCAAGAACTCAAATCACTATCATGTCACCCACATATGATCATGTAAACAATCTTATTTATTCACCTCTCCTGATGATCTCCTCTGAATCTGATAAGTCAGATTCAGAGTTAGTTTCCTGAGCTGTGAAGTACATAAACAGTATGAGAAGATTTTAGACTACTTAAAACGACAGATAATTTTTCATGAAAAACACAAATCATTTTGAAAGGTTCTTCTTGGTTGGAAATTCTTTCATAATTACTTACAAGAGGTAAAGAAATCTTCAGCTGCACAAATGTACAGTGTGATTCGTTGGTAGGCCTTCCCCAATGTCTCCTTGTACTCTTTTAGAGTGAAAGGTACTTCTGTTCCTGGTATATTATTTATCTTTGTACCGTCAGGGTAGAGCAGTAAGAAGGGACCACCATGTAACTTTCGGTGGAAGGCCTTCAGTTTTTGCTCAGCAGCTCTCTGCAATTCAGTGGCATCCACCTCTGGTTGCACCAAAAGGGGAAGCACTGTTCCTCTTGCAGCCTTCAGTCCACCATCTTGTAGCCGCATAAGGCCTACTGAAATCTACAGGGAAACATTGAAATACTGACTGTTAACTACATCACTGACACTATAAATACACAACACAATGGACTGTCAACAAATTATTAGTTTATATCAGCAAAAAGAATTACCTTCACAACCTTCCGCTTCTCTTTTAATGTTACTTTTTTCTTTTTGAAACGCATTCGTTCCTCTTTCTCCTTTAGACTCGGGGAAGTCTGAAATGACTCCAATGCACTTTCTCCAGGTGCCTCAGCTTCAAATAAGGGTCCAATTGTCAATAAAAAAGGACAGAAAGACACATAGTGTTCTCAACTATACTCATAGAGTATATAGCTAGCTAGCTGGAATTATAGCTAGGCATTAAGAAAATAATTAATCTTTAATAGTAATTACTAAGTTTAATTAATGAAAACCAAAAAAATAAGTTTAATTTTTCAAGATTGAAAGATGTTGACTGGTGAACTTCACTATTTTCACACACAAACCCATTTCACACCATATTTTTAACATACAAGAAGGGGTTCAGTTTATTTCTACTTATAAAATCATCAATTAAAATGATGAACAAAATTAATTAAGTCAATTTTATGGGGGGGAGCGGGGGGCTGTCCTTCATATATTAGTATTTGTGTACTGGTATGTTAAATTTAGAAAGACAAATAATCATGTTGATGCGAATTTCCTCTAATCTTTTTCAGATTATGCTGAATATGATGGTGTTTAGTTAAGGGGTTGGGTTGATATAGTGTGCATTTTACTAAATAATTATGTATTTAAGTAGAGGGACTTTCCAGAAAGTACCTGAGCGAATTTTAAACTTTACCGTCTTTGCTTTGTCATTTATCAGGTCATGTTTTGTCCATTCTGTGGGGTGAACCTTCCATGCATCCTGGTATACTGTAGCTCAGCGGTCCCCAAACTCCGGGCCGCGGACCGGTATGGGGCCGCATAGAAAAAATAAATAACTTACGTTACTTCCGGTTTATTTATTTCGTAATCTGAAAGATGTTTTATTTGGAAAGACTGCCCGATTCTCTGTAACATCCGTCAATAAAACTCTTGACATAGGCCAAGGCGTTCTTCTTGGTCACGTTATAGGATACCGCTAAAATGAAACCCAGGATCTGGCACAATGAGTTAAAAACAAACGTCTTTGGAACATTTCTCTGCCAAGGGGAAAAGGCCCAGCCAGGAGACAGAAGAGGAGCCTTCGACTTCCAAAAAAAGAAAGCTAAATAGACAGAAGTTATTTTTTGCCCCATGAGTGTGGGAAGGGGAGAGGATGATGACACCTGTGCGATGTACGATGTCATGAGTGTCAAAATAAAAGCTCAGGGTTTGTCTGGTCACAACTATGTTAGTTGTTTATCGCAGCATAGCAACAATAATCAATCGCCTTCAATTACAAGACCGGTCCGTGGCGTTGAAAAGGTTGGGGTTCACTGCTGTAGCTCATGCTGTAAAAATATCAGGCTCCTAAAGATGAAGGTAAATTTTTTTCTGACTGATAATGATTTGAATCGTATGAATATGCACTCCTGTTACTTTCCTTCTTTGAATTGTAATTTTACATAAAAATGATTTAGCTACTCCATACAGTGATTTAGAAACCTCTAAGCTATTGCAGAGAAGAAATCCTGGAGCTGCCACAGACATAACTCTGCAAAAAAAATCTCTCTTGCTCAAGTAACTTATTTCCTTACTGACTATTATAATTCTTGTTTGAAAGTAATCTTTTACTTAAATATAAAGACATTCTCAAATCATAAATTTTGCATTGAATAGTTTGATTCCCAAGAACTCAAATCACTATCATGTCACCCACATATGATAATGTAAACAATCTTATTTATTCACCTCTCCTGATGATCTCCTCTGAATCTGATAAGTCAGATTCAGAGTTGGTTTCCTGAGCTTTGAAGTACATCAACAGTATGAGAAGATTTTAGACTACTTAAAACGACAGATAATTTTTCATGAAAAACACAAATCATTTTGAAAGGTTCTTCTTGGTTGGAAATTCTTTCATAATTACTTACAAGAGGTAAAGAAATCTTCAGCTGCACAAATGTACAGTGTGATTCGTTGGTAGGCCTTCCCCAATGTCTCCTTGTACTCTTTTAGAGTGAAAGGTACTTCCGTTCCTGGTATATTATTTATCTTTGTACCGTCAGGGTAGAGCAGTAAGAAGGGACCACCATGTAACTTTCGGTGGAAGGCCTTCAGCTTTTGCTCAGCAGCTCTCTGCAGTTCAGTGGCATCCACCTCTGGTTGCACCAAAAGGGGAAGCACTGTTCCTCTTGCAGCCTTCAGTCCACCATCTTGTAGCCGCATAAGGCCTACTGAAATCTACAGGGAAACATTGAAATACTGACTGTTAACTACATCACTGACACTATAAATACACAACACAATGGACTGTCAACAAATTATTAGTTTATATCAGCAAAAATAATTACCTTCACAACCTTCCGCTTCTCTTTTAATGGTGCTTTTTTCTTTTTGAAACACATTCGTTCCTCTTTCTCCTTTAGACTTGGGGAAGTCTGAAATGACTCCAATGCACTTTCTCCAGGTGCCTCAGCTTCAAATAAGGGTCCAATTGTCAATAAAAAAGGACAGAAAGACACATAGTGTTCTCAACTATACTCATAGAGTATATAGCTAGCTAGCTGGAATTATAGCTAGGCATTAAGAAAATAATTAATCTTTAATAGTAATTACTAAGTTTAATTAATGAAAACCAAAAAAATAAGTTGAATTTTTCAAGAATGAAAGATGTTGACTGATGAACTTCACTTTTTTCAAACACAAACCCATCAAACACCATATTTCTTACATACAAGAATGGGTTCAGTTTATTTCTACTTATAAAATCCTCAATTAAATTTCATTCATTTATTCTCTTCTACCGTTTTATCCCTTTCGGGGTCACGGGGCTGCCGGAGCCGATCCCGGCCACTCGTGGACGAAGACAGGGGACACACTTGACAGTTCGTCACTTTGCAGTGTCACATATCACACACCCATTCACTCTCACACTCACACCTAGGGACAACTTAGAGTACCCAATTGACCTATGAAGCAAGTTTTTGGATGGGGGGAGGAATCCGGAGACCCCGGAAAGAACCCACACGTGCACGGGGAGAACATGCAAACTCCGGACATTAAGGCACCGCATTGATGTTCTGTTTCGGGTCCCCCGGCCGGGACCTGAACCGAGGGCGTTCTTGCTGTGAGTCAAGAGCGCTAACCACTGTACCACCGTGCAGCCCATCAATTAAAATGATGAACAAAATTAATTAAGTCATTTTTATTGGGGGGAAGGGGGGTGTCCTTCATATATTAGTATTTGTGTACCGGAATGTTAAAATTTAGCAAGACAAATAATTATGTTGATCCAATTTCTTCAAATTTTTTTTTAGATTATGCCAAATATGATGGTGTTCATTGAAGAGGTTGGGTTGATATAGTGTGCATTTAACTAAATAAATATGTATTTAAGTAGAGGGACTTTTGAGAAAGCACCTAAACAAATTTTAAACTTAAATCTCTTTGCTTTGTCATTTATCAGGTCATGTTTAGTCCTTTCTGTGAGGTGAACCGTCCATGCATCCTTGGTATACTGTAGCTCATGCTGTAGAAATGTCAGGTTCCTAAGGAGTCCTCAAGATGAAGGTACCTTTTTTTCCAACTGTTAATGATTTGAATCGTATGAATATGCACCCCTGTTACTTTCCTTCTTTGAATTGTAATTTTACATAAAAATGAATTGGCTACTCTGTACAGTCATTTAGAAACCTCTAATCTATTGAAGTAAAAAAAAAATCCTGGAGCTGCCACAGACTTAACTCTGAAAAAAAAATCTCTCTTACTCAAGTAACTTATTTCCTTACTGAATATTATGATTATTGTTTGAAAGTAATCTTTTACTTAAATATAAAATAAAATTTCAAGTCATTAATGTTGCATTGAATAGTTTGATTCCCAAGAACTCAAATCACTATCATGTCACCCACATATGATAATGTAAACAATCTTATTTATTCACCTCTCCTGATGATCTCCTCTGAATCTGATAAGTCAGATTCAGAGTTGGTTTCCTGAGCTGTGAAGTACATCAACAGTATGAGAAGATTTTAGACTACTTAAAACGACAGATAATTTTTCATGAAAAACACAAATCATTTTGAAAGGTTCTTCTTGGTTGGAAATTCTTTCATAATTACTTACAAGAGGTAAAGAAATCTTCAGCTGCACAAATGTACAGTGTGATTCGTTGGTAGGCCTTCCCCAATGTCTCTTTGTACTCTTTTAGAGTGAAAGGTACTTCCGTTCCTGGTATATTATTTATCTTTGTACCGTCAGGGTAGAGCAGTAAGAAGGGACCACCATGTAACTTTCGGTGGAAGGCCTTCAGTTTTTGTTCAGCAGCTCTCTGCAATTCAGTGGCATCCACCTCTGGTTGCACCAAAAGGGGAAGCACTGTTCCTCTTGCAGCCTTCAGTCCACCATCTTGTAGCCGCATAAGGCCTACTGAAATCTACAGGGAAACATTGAAATACTGACTGTTAACTACATCACTGACACTATAAATACACAACACAATGGACTGTCAACAAATTTTTAGTTTATATCAGCAAAAAGAGTTACCTTCACAACCTTCCGCTTCTCTTTTAATGTTACTTTTTTTATTTTTAAACACATTCGTTCCTCTTTCTCCTTTAGACTCGGGGAAGTCTGAAATGACTCCAATGCACTTTCTCCAGGTGCCTCAGCTTCAGATAAGGGTCCAATTGTCAATAAAAAAGGACAGAAAGACACATAGTGTTCTCAACTATGCTCATAGAGTATATAGAGTGTACATTGCCTACCGGTAAGCCTCATTTAAAAACAGAAAGAAACTTAAACCTTACTTGTCCCAGGCTCGTCATCATCAATATCACACAGGAATTTGATGCTCTTGCCACATGAACAGCAAAACAGTGGTTTAAAGGGCTGCTGGTGTCCACAAAAAGGACAATACATTGTGATCTGTTAAAAAAAAAGCATAATTAGATATCTTTGGCCTTAAATTATATTAACATTTTAGCCAGCAGTTCCTGGGGTTTTTTTAAAACAAGAAAGACAACTGATTTATTTATTCAATTTAATTTTCATCCTGGCCTAATATTACATTTAAATGAAAATATACTAATAACAAACCCATCTTGCCTGAATCTGCGAAATTTAAAAGAATGTTGAATCTTTAAAAAACTCAGAAAATTATAAGGCTTTAAAAGCTTTACCATATTTGAGATATGCAGTTTGAATAATTACATGTGTTTTTGTTCCAGGCTGTCAGAACATGTTGCCAGTTGTGTTTTTATGGAGTGGTTCATCTCCATGTTTAATCGAGTAAAGCTATAGAACTCAATACTCCTCTCCATGTGGTGCGTTTACACCAAACACTGTTCGGGCTGCAGTGCAATTTGAGATTGCAATTGAGAGTTAAGCTATCTGAACAGTGATTAGGTCGCCTCATCGCATCCACTAATCAGGGACTTGTGGCATGTAACTTAAAGTTTTCTTCCTTAATAATTTGTGTCTTACATTATTCTTTGTAATGTTTATACAGAGATTTTGCCACAACCCACTTTGTAAAAAGATATGTGGCTGTTAGAATAAACCTGTTGCTTGACGCTAGCAAACCGTGTCTCTGAGTAGATCAGCTGGAGTCTCCTAGTTTCTCGTACGCAGGCAGGGGAGGGTGTTTTGTTACGGTATGCGGTCCAGAGAAAAGTTTAGACCACACTCGGTTTGGCTGCTCTGCGTGAGCGAGCTCAGGAGAACCGTCTCCCGGAAGGTCTCCCGGAAGATTTGCATCTCCAAGCAGAGAAGCAGCTTAGGAATAAACAGTCCTGAGAAACCGTGCAAAAAATCATGTAATTTAGTGTTTCCAGTCAGGTCCAGACAAAATAAAGGCTGATGTTATTCCAGTTTAGGTTTATCCGCGGCTAAATATTGTTAGCACGTATTAACCTAATCCTAACCCTACTTCCGGGTCTGTTCTGCCAAAGAATAAAGTACTGGCCCCATGGATTTAAAAAAGAAAAAACTATAAGCGAACATGCACTTATAGTCATAACAATAATAAAAGCTCGTTGAGAAGATCATGTCGCTCTACGTCGGAGCTTTGTTTATTTACAACGGAACTCAAAATTTCTTCATTTATGGTAGAACCGTAATTTGTCCGGACTAATCACTATCTGACACGTCATCGGACCAACGTACAGCCAATCAAGTGTGACGTCATCATTATTCGCAGGCCCCCGAACACTTATTGCAGGCCAAACAGTTTTGGTACCTACACCTAGGTACACCGGCTCTAGGTCTACATCCTCAGAAATGTGTAGATTTTATAGCCAACTCTACAGCTCAAATCTTTCGAGAACAGACGTTGACAATATTATAAAAGAGATTGCTCAACACATCCCCAAAATAGACATCAATTTTACTTTCACTTTTAATCTCTAAGATTGATGCTGTGATTAGTCAACTCTCTCTTAATAAATCTCCTGGATCAGATGGGCTCACAGGGGACCATCATAGACACTTTTGGGAAGATATCAGAAATTTGTATCTGTATCAAGTCTTCCTGGAAATTTTTGAGACCTGCACACTCCCAACTACAATGAAACATGGGATTATAGTTTCCATCCCAAAACCTTACAAAGATTCTAGACTTACAGA
This sequence comes from Oryzias latipes, assembly GCF_053564925.1. NCBI lineage: Eukaryota > Metazoa > Chordata > Actinopteri > Beloniformes > Adrianichthyidae > Oryzias > Oryzias latipes. Next base: position 15,058,493 of record NC_136253.1, on the reverse strand, counting down.
AAACAGAAGACCTATCACTTTAAGAAATTCAGACGACAAATTATTAACATAGATCTTTGCCTCTCGTCTCCATACGGGACTCTCAGGACCTATTGCGACAACACATTCTGGCTATTTAAAGGGCAGTTCATAATAATATAAGACAGGTTATGGACATTATTGAACACCGACATCTTATAGAAGATAATGGTTTTATTCTCTTTATGGATTTTTACAAAGCCTTTGACTCAGTGGAGCATCCGTTTATAACACTGGAGAATTTTGGTTTTGTCACTAAATTTAGGAAACTTCGTCTATGGTATATATCTGAATATCCGCAGTTGTGTTATCCTTCCAAATGGCTCCACCCCAAGTTTCAAAACTGGAGTACTAATCCCTCAAGGCTTTCCCATCTCACAATATCTTATTAGTTACTGAGATGTTGGCCATCTATTTTAAGAATTGTAATAATATTGAAAAGTTAAATGTCCTGGACACAGGGATCTTTATTAGCCAGCTAGCAGAAGACACAACACTGCTTTTAAAAGATTAGCATCAAATTACAGCAGCTATTGAAAATGTAACAAACTTTCCAAAGCATCAGGGTTAAACTTAAACTTAAATAAATGTGAACTATTGGCTATTCATGACACACCTTTAAAAGAAATCAATCATATCCCCCATTAAATCTGAAATTAAATACCTGGGCATGTACATCAACAAAGATTAAAAAAATGAGCTAATCAAGGAATGTGAGGAAAAAACGTGATGAATGCAAGGCAATATGTGGCTCCAAAGAGACATGTCGCTGCTGGACCGGATCTATCTAACAAAGATAGAGTGTTTGTCAAGATGTATTTACCCATCTTACTCTATTGCCATCCCACACAAAATGATAAAATCCATGAACCAAATGAATTTTAACTATATTTGGAGAAACAAACCTCATTACATGAAAAAGAACTAAATATATAGACAAAGAATTTAAAGATGGTCATCTCAGTTATTGATTTTGACAGCCTTAATGGGACCCTGAAGATAAACTGGTTAAAATGGTGGATCAAACAAAACCAATAATTCTGATTCTGTGTCCCAAATTATTTATTTAACAAAATAGGTGGGTTAAAGTTTGTGCTTATTAGTGAGTTTGATGTTAATAAGCTCTATAGCATTATCAGAGTTCCACAAAAAATTCTGTTATACTGGAAAATATTGTATGTGCATAATTTCTCGCCACACTCAAATGTTATTTGGAACAACAGATACATCCTCCATAGAAACAAGTCAGTGTTTTGATCTGAATGGTTTGGGCGAAGTGTGTGGTCGATCACTGACCTGATGAACAGGTAGGGTAATTTTCTAGATTATGAGCAATTTTGTTTAAAACATAACTTAAATCCTCCCATTGCAGAATTCTTGAAACTACGTAAACACAATGACATGTAACTATAAAACCATAATTAGCCTCATTATCAATTGAAGGATGCCCTCTTATGGACAAAAAATGTAACAACTCTTATCAGAAATTGGTTCATTACAAGATTATTTCCTGGACGACAGAACAAAAATAATATATTTCAGACATTCGAACAAAATATTTTTTCCAAATTAAGAACCGCATTCATGAAACTTCACAAAAGTTATACAGTTCAAAATTATGAACAATTTCTATCCCTCCAAAGAATTACTTAGGTTATGTTTTAACATTGATGACAACTGTTGTTCCTTCTGCCAGACTGCTGTTGAGGAACGACACCAACCACATATTTTCCTATGTAACGTTGTAAAAATGTACAAATTGTTAAGCTATAAATTCCCATTCATTATGGACTTCTCTTTAAAAGAAATCATAATTTTTGGCCTGTTACTACACAAAAATGTAAATAATTTATGTATCAATAACGCGTTATGTTTGGCCAGATTTTTTTATACACCAAAACAGATTACAGAAATGTCACCCCAACTTTACCTTCTTTTATATAAAAAAGTGAATTTATACTTTAAATCCATAAGATTAATCTACTCACCAAAAGACATAACAGTATATGATATTCTGAGCGATAATCCCGGTATCCGAGACAGTTTATTTAGTCATTGTTGTACATCCCCCTGCATTATGTACTACTATCCAACTCTGAAATTGTTTTCTTTTTTGTCTTTTTGTCTAAGAATGTGTGCATGTGCAGGTATATGCATAATGATAAGTATTCTACTTCTTTTTTTTTTTTTTGCTCCCCTTTAATTGCGTTATTCTTTCTACTGTATCCTCCATATTTTGTGATTTTTTTTTTTTTTTTTTGCAAGTGTTCTGGTGTTGTTCTGTTTTGTGTTCAATAAAGTTCCTTAAAAAAAAGCAGCTCTGGGTCTGCCAGCCAGCTAGCAGCCGGGGGGCTGGCGGAGCTTCAGCTTGTGAAGCTCGCTCGCTCATAAACCCTGAATGGGGACCAGACTACATTTTTTTTAGAACTCTTCATAATAAATCAGCCTGATCTCTCAACACCACCTGCGTCTTCCATGCATTGTAAGTGAGATAAACACAGACATGCTCCATGTAGCGATCAGGCTAAAAACATTAGCTGGAAGCTCCTCCCACTCGGCCGCAGCATGAAGCGCAGGAACACGTTTTAGGACAAACGGCCAGTTTGACTTCGCCGCGCGGCAAAGGAGAGGCGCCAGACGCAAATTCGACGATTCACCGTGAACTTTAGTGGTCTTTCTGTACACTGGCTGTCTCCTCGTGAGGCAAAGGAAGGAGCTAACAATATAAACCGGCAAAAAACCTGGGGCTGCCTTGCCTAACCAAATAACATCAAAAGTACAGATATATAGTAACATTGAACATCAACATTTTCACTTCCTCGTCCGGTTTCCAATTCGTACTCTTGTTTACCTCCTTCTTGTTGAAGTGATGAACATAGAAAAAGCCAATACACTACTGTGTACCAACAAGCTGATCCCCGATTCCGTTGTAGTGTGGCTTCCGTTGTGACGTCACTTCCGTTGTGACGTCACGTGCACCGGGCTCCAAAATTCCTACTATGGGTGAGCCTTGTCAGGCCATGTTTACAACACTCCTTGTGGACCCCCACTTCTCTTGGGCATCCTTCTCCTGGGCGAGGGGCCCCTGCCTTGCTCTCTCCTTGACCAACCTGCATGGAGCGTGGGGCGCCTGGGTGATGGAGGATGTGACTGCCCGGCGCGCGGTTATTCTATATCTGCTACCATGTGGGTGTTGGGGGGTTCTAGCTGTAACTGCTGCTGCTGCTGCTGCGGCGGGGGGCTTGTTTTGGGGATGGCTGAGCAGTCTTTTTACATTCCATCATCCACCTTAGAAGAACATGAAGACCCACTTGAGCACAGGTGCTATCTCACCTTTGCCTAAATAAATCAAACTTTTTATTTCAGACTCAGGTGGTCCATAGGAAGAAAAGAAAAAAAAACATAAGATACAAATACAGTATACATAATAAAAAGTAAAAAGATATAACTTAAGAGTATAATCGCTGTATCCAGTGTTTCCTCAGGGCAGAAGTGTAGCGGCATGAGCTTCTTTTGGGATCAGTCAGAGACATGATAATTGAGTTCTTAGATTTGTCCAGGCGTTCCATGAGGCTGTATGTAAGCTTACGCAGTAGAGCTTCACAGGTGGGGATGTGAGCGTCCACAAACAGCTGACTGGCTCTGTACCACCTGGGCACCTGTAGCAGAAGCCTAAAAGCATCATAGGCCACTAAGAATTTGTGGAATGTCCCACGTCCATAGTTCCACCAAAGAGGGGCCGTATACAGAGGAGTGCAGTAAGCTCTGAACAGCGAACACTTCACTTGAAGTGAACATGCACTGAATTTTCTCATCAGCATATTTGCCTGAGCATAGAGTTTACAGTACTGTCTCTGAATGTCTCTATCATCCCTCCAATCGTCAGTAATGAAATGTCCAAGATATTTGATAGATGATGTTTGTTCCAGAGTCGTTCCACAAAGCTTAAAAACAGGAAAGTTTACATTTCTGTCGTCTTTGGTCCTTACGATCATTACTTTGCTTTTGGAGGGATTGTATTTTATATCAAAGTCTCTGCCATAGTCAGAACAAACTGTTAAAAGTGTTTGTAACCCAGCACTGTAGGGGCTAAAAATGACAAGGTCATCAGCATACATGAGATGATTAAAGGTTTGACATCCAACAACACACCCAGTTTTGCACAGATTCAGATTAGTGGATAGGTCATGAATATACACATTGAATAGAAATGGAGAGAGGATCCCCCCCTGTTGAACTCCATTGCTTACATAAAAAGGCTCTGATAAGACATTGCCCCAGTTGACTACCATTGTTTGATTAGCATACCAGAAAGCCAAATAGTTTGCATGACAGAATGAAATGTCTCACACTAGTTAGTCTGAATGCATTTGTGAACATGAGCTGTATTGTGTACACGTTGACATGTGAACATTTTTGGAGCCAACAGGTATCTTTATAAAATTTAAGTATGTGTGTGTGTATAGGCCCCGCCCCTTCTAGATTTGGACTACATCTGAACCTGACCGTAATGGTTGTAAACATCCAGCAACGTGTTCCTTTATGCTGCTTCATGGTTTTACCCCCCCCCCCCCTTTCTATAATCACCCTCCTATCCCTCAGCTCTAACATCCTTCTCTCTTCCCTCTTTCCTTTTCCGTCCATCACAAAAATGTTACAAACATCATTAAGATGAAAAAACTTCCTGCAAAGAAAAAGAAGATAATGGAGATGGCACATTGCAGTGAGTTAAGAAGACTAAATAATTTCCTTCCTGTCCCACTGCTTGTCGTCATGTCACCTTCCCCTACAAAGGGAATGAAAATATAGAAATTACATTAAAAATGATCCTGGGCATCCCATCTCTTAAACTTTTATAATAAATACAATAGTATATTATATTTGGTAGTTTGCACGAGTGCACAAGTAACTGAAGACAAATTCCCTGTACATTTGCTGTACTTGGCCAATAAAAAGATTCTGATTCTGAAGGGGCATCACAGGTCACCCAAATAATCTAACAGAGAAGGAAAGCATACAGGGAAAAACTATTTATGTACGTGTGTACAACAGCTCCACCTTTAATAGTACCTGATAAGGTGGATTTTGAATACAACTAGAAAACGTTCTCTGTCTAAAAACAAATGCAAGGAAAAGAAAAGGGACAAGTTCATGGATTCCTGCTGGCGTTTCCTCCATTTGATGCTTTCCCCTTCAAGTGGGGCAAAATAACTTGACAAATATTGAATGAAATCGTTGGTAAAATGAATCATTACACCCCTAGTAATTATACAACATTTGTGTAGGGATAAGTTGCAGGAATAAAATAATTGTATCTAAGTTTTGAGCACAGCAATTTTTTGAAGAGGAAAAAAAGCTTATATTTTCACATGAAAAAAAAGTTTTACCTTTTAGTTGCTTTAAAAAGTAATATGAACTGGTTCAAATAACTTGAAAATACGAAAATAGTTTAAGAGATCATGATCTAAAGGCCCTCCGTAGAACAAGAACAGGAGTAGGAGTAAAGCACAAAGTGACAAAACCATTAGTCCGTAAAAGAAAATTCAATCAATTAGTCAGTCAACCAGCAAAACCGCGGGTTTGTTTTATTTACACTCCGTGTCGCTAGAGGGCAGTGTAAAAGACCGTGTCTGCTAAAGTCGGAGTTTCCGGTTCCATAGTATTGAAGGAATGCCGTTGTTAGCTCTAGCGTCTCAGTCAAAAGTATCCCCGTAAATTTCGCGTTAGCCAATTTTAAGTTGATTAAACTGACGACAGACGTCACAAAACGAAAACGTATTTACACAGTCGAAATATAACTTCAAATGTCCAATAAAAGGTAACGAAATGCTCTGTGTTTGACTAGCAGTCTGTCTTGACTTGACTTAATGAATGCAGCAACAACAACAGTGCACGAATAGTCATAGAGTTCGATTTAAACCCTGCGCTAATAGTTACTATTTATTTAAGAAATTAACTACCACAAGTGTCATTTGTGTTTTTTTTACCTTCAGATGTTACAGCAACGTGGTTGTGAGAGTGAGAGGAACTCCAGTCTGGACCGAGCGGAATTAGATCCTCAACGAATGAAAGGGGAACTCACTGTACAGCAATCAGGAGGGAGAGCAGCTGCTCACCGGTACAGTTTTAGTCTTAATGTGAAGAAACTCTGAAAACCTGTGGAAATATCATGTCTGTGTTCAAAGAAGAGTCGGATGAGGACTGCAGTCTGCAGAACACCATCAGGATTCCTGGAACACAAAGAAAAGGTACATAAACCTCTGTCTAAAAATCATTTTTTCCCTCAAGTTTAGGAAAAATTAGGACACTCACTTTATCATTTCTGTGTTGGAGTTAAAGAACAACTTAAACATGTATTTGTGGGCCATGTTCTCTTTGCCCAAGAATGACAAATGTCATTTTAATTTCGTAATCATTAGCAAATTCTTTTAATTAAAATGACTTACAAGTGAGATTCATTATGACCAGAAAGTAAATCGGCAACAGCCTTGTGATCCAAAAGAGGATCAGGTTGCTATTGATGGAGGACTGAAGGATGAAGGAAGAAATGTCCAGATCAGAGCAGAGGAATGACTGAGGATTTTTCTTTTTTAACAACCGATGAGCAGACAGACAGGAGCTGAAGGCCTCTTGTGTTGTTGGATTTATTCTACTGTTGCATCAGGGGGGTCTGGATCTTCCAACACACTACTGTAGCTGTGAATTTAAATAAAAACGCCTTTTGTTATTTAGGCTAATACTGATGACTGTATGATTTATCCAGGATGTTATTGTGCGACAGGTGTTCTCCACCAACAAGTACAGAGAACTTATGAAGAAGACATTCCTCACCCGCTTGTTTCTGCTGACAGAAGAACTTCATTAATCATCTCCTATTTATTTTTAAAATAGCTTTGTTTATTTATCTTCTTACTTTTACTTAAGTTTGAGCATTTCCCATGAGTGTTGAACCACTCTCACCACCCAGTGATGACATCTATAGAGAATGTTCTTCACCTGGCGGTTGCTGCTGCTGTTTCATGTCATTTCTGAAGTTTTTCCTCTGAATTTGGCACCACCTTTTCTCCTGCCGTACTGCTTCCTAATCCCACCTTTCACTCATGTCTTTCTGAAATTGGAGCCATTGTTGTAGTGAGCCAGGCACCGGCTCTATATCTGCTGGTACTGAATCCCCCTTCAGACGAATGTTTAGGGACCCACTTCCAGCTGAACCCTCCTCCTGCTAACCCTCAGCCGGCTCTGATTGGTCACCGAGCCTCAAATCAGGTTCTTACCGTTTCCACCTTCAGACATGGATCCCACCTCTGACACAAAAATGTTGGGTTGCTTTGTGAAGAACCCCCCAGCCTGGATGAAACACACAAGGGTTGAAGATGACCAATAAAAGACTGGCTGACTTAATGAATGATGTATTGAAAAAGATGATTGAATGATGATGCAGGCCTTTGTTTATGAATGGGGGCTTTTGAAAGCAATGACATTTCTAGATGTGATTTTGAAATATGTCTTTTTCATTTAATTTGAAATGCCACATAAATTTTAATATTCTTTTCTGGATCTTATGCGTTTTCTTTCTTTTTTTATATTTAGCTTTTCACAGTAAATTTGTTTATATTACCACAAGCATGTTTGTAATATAATACATTTTCCACAATCATTTGGTCAAAGAATTAAAACTGACAGAAAAGTGGAAGTTGAGATTTGGATCGAAATGTGCACAAATGAAGGAGAAATTCACGATATGAGAAAGATAAGATGATAAAGATCTCACACACCTGAAGACAGAGGTTGGTCTGAACACCAACAGAATACATTTGTTCATGTGAAATGTCACTGCAGCTAGAGATCTCTTAAAGAAACGTCAAAAACTTTAGAATGTGTGTTTTTCTTCAACATGGTAACTTTAATGTTATGTGTTGTTTTTTCTTCTGTTTGGAGTTCAGAACAAATGGAAGCTCTTTAACGAGATGAACACCAATCTGGACCCAGCAGAACCAGAACCTCAACAGATGAAAGAGGAACCAGAAGAGCTGTGCTGTAATGAGGCGGGAGAACAGGAGGAGTTCAAATCTGAGTTGTTTGATCGTCAGCATCACCTGGGGAGCATCATTATGAATCCCGTTAGAAAGGTGCAAACAACAGGTATGTAAACTTGAACTGTTCTTGTAAGTGTGGCTCATTCTAATTTCTGAAAGGGACACTTAAGCTGTAGAGTCGAAGCTTATAGTTGACGCGTCTTTCTTAAATGAGCTTCCACAGTCCTATATCTTTGTATTCAAATGTTTACTTTCCAAGTGGATTGGAAAGTAATTTATTGGTACGAAACATATTAACATATTATAAGAACGTTAAAGTACGGTCCAAAAACTAGTGCGCTCTCTTAGCTCTAAGGCTTCACTAAAACAAACAAGAACAATGCGCATCTACTACGTCGTACATCTCAGCCAATAGAACTGCTGGGCTACTAAGTTGACCAATTCTACAAATCCAGTACAAACGTCGTAGAATGTGTAAATGGCTCTAACTTTTCTGAAAAATGATGTTTTATGATTATAAAACAAATGGTAAGTGACGTGTTCTTATATAGTGCTTTTTTACTGCTAAAGAGCTTTGTGGTCAGTCCCTTTAAGCCATTCACACTCACTCACTCACTCACTCACTCACTCACTCACTCACTCACTCACTCACTCACACACACACACACACTGATGGTGGCTGCTGTTTACCTGCTCCAGGCCACCAGGAGCAATCTGGTAAAGCAGGAGAAGCAGTTCAAAGCAGCTTTTACTGTTATTGATTTAAATTGTTTTTATTTAAATGTTTATAGTAAAACCCTTTCTAAAAAAATTACTTGCCTCTGCGTACAACTACTGTACAAATAAATTCGCCATACTGAAACAAAATTGTTTCTTAGCAACTTAAAATTGGGGCAAATCATTTCTTTGTGTTTTTTCCTCCAGGTGTTCAACACCAACATGTCTGTGAGGATGACGAGGAATGGCAGCTATATAAGCAGGAGCGACACTCCAGTCTGGACCAAGCAGAACCAGAACTTTCACAGATCAAAGAGGAACCAGAGGAACTCTGCAGTAACCAGGAGGGAGAGCAGCTGCTCCTGAATCAGGAGACTGATGTGAAGATGGAGTTCAAGTCTGATTTGTTGGATCATCAGCATCACCAGAGGACAATGATCAGGATTCCTGTAGTAAATCTGCAAAGCATAGGTAGGTCAACTGTAACTGTTCTGATGAATAATGTTTTTTATTTTAAAAATTGTAGTATATTGTATAGCACCTTTCTACCTTCAGAGTAGCCAAAGACTCTCTCACACTGACGGTGGCTGCTGTGTAGCTACACAACCAGGCCACTGGGAGGAACGTGGTAAATCAGGAGAAGCAGGTCAAAGTTCATCATGTCTGTAGGAGCAAACATGAGTCTGAAAGTTGCTACGGCTTGATTACAGAAAAGTAAGTTTTCATATGAACATATAAGTGGGAACACAGTTAAAACTTTTTTCAAAAATGGTAAGACATTAGGCCCAGATGGGCAACCAGTAAAGTTTTACAAAACAATTTCCTCTAAATTTTCCCCTTTTTAATGTAAACTTTTTGAGGAAATCCACACGGTTAAAAAATTTCAGCAAACTAGGAACCAGGCAATTATTACTGTTCTTCCCAAAAAAGGAAAAGGCTCTTCGCTTTGAATCGGTAATTCCTAAAATAATAAATCCAGATCGATCAGGCTTTATACCCGGTAGCTCTTCTTTAGCGGTGTAGCTTTCCGCGGGATCCGGTGTCAGACTGTGGATAAAGTGAACAAAACAATGGAGCTCAGAGAAGCGAGTCTGTCTGTGTTTGGCAGCTGTTTGCTCTACATCTCCCATGATGCATTGGGTAAAGTGAAAGCGTCTCAGCGTACAATGAGTCTTCCTTGTTAAAAGTCTTCAAACAGTTTTTAAATCTTCCAACTTAACTTTTATTACATCTTTTAGAAAAAACAGCTGCAACTTCCATCTTTTTCTGCCACAATTATCACAAAACTGCATATGAGATTGTGGAGGAGCTGTAGATCAGTACAGACTAGGAGTTACTCCTTTATTTTATTTTTTGGATGCTGGTGTGCCGCGGGATTTTTGTCAAGGTTAAAGTGTGCCGTGGCTCAGAAAAGGTTGAAAAACACTGGAATATATAATTATACTGATTGTCCCTGTTAATACTAGTTTTCTCCTGCATCTTTGTTCCTGCAGACCCATCAGAGAAAAACATCTGTAAGGTGGAGACTGATGATGAGCAGCTTCTCTGGAAGCAGGAGAGGAGCTCCAGTCTGGATGAAGAGGATCCAGAGCTTCCACTGATCAAAGAGGAGTGGGAGGAGGTCTGCATCGGTGAGGAAGGAGAGGAGCTGGAACTGAAGGAGGAAAATGATGATTTCATGGTCACTGAGGATGATCAGGAAAACATGGACTCCAAACCAGAACCAATTGAGAACCTAGTTCTGGAAGCAAACACCCAGTTCAGAAACATTGATGCTGTGACTGTCCAGCTGGACTCTCCTTCACACGGGACTTCACATTCCTGTGACACATGTGGAAAGGTTTATACTAGACGTAGTAATTTGAAGACTCACATGAGAATACACACTGGTGAAAGGCCTTATTCTTGCAAAGTATGTGAAAAGAGTTTTGTTCAAAGTACTGCCTTAAATGTCCACATGAGAACTCACACAGGTGAGAGGCCTTTTACCTGTAAAGTATGTGAAAAAAGCTTCATTACTAATAGTGACTTAAAAGTTCATCTCAGAACTCACACAGGTGAAAGGCCTTTTACTTGTGAAGTATGTGGGAAAAGTTTCACTCAAAGCAGTGACCTAAAAGTTCACATGAGGACACACACAGGTGAGAAGCCTTATTCTTGTAAAGTATGTGGCAAAAGCTTCAGTCAAAGTTGTAAATTAAAAACCCACATGAGAACACACACCGGTGAGAGGCCCTATTCTTGTGAAGTATGTGGAAAAGGTTTCCCCTCAATTAGTGAATTAAAAATCCACATGAGAACTCACACAGGTGAGAAGCCTTTTACCTGTAAAATATGTGAAAAGCTTTTCAGTACAAGTAGTGACTTAAAAATCCACACAAGAACTCACACAGGCGAGAAGCCTTTTTCCTGTGAAATTTGTAAGAAAGCTTTCATCCAGGCAAGAAGTTTGACCGATCACATGAGAACTCACACCGGTGAAAAACCTTTTATTTGTAGAGTATGTCAAAAACGGTTTATGCATAGAGCTGCCTTAAATGTCCACTTGAGAACTCACACAGGTGAAAGGCCTTTTACCTGTGAAGTATGTCAAAAAAGTTTCATCTCAACCAGCGACTTAAAGTCTCACATGAGAACTCACACAGGTGAAAGGCCCTTTCTTTGTACAGTCTGTGAAAAAACGTTTATTAAAAGTAGTCATTTAAAAGTCCACATAAGAACTCATACAGGTGAGAGGCCTTTTTGCTGTGAAGTTTGTGTAAAAAGTTTCCCAACACGTAGTGAATTAAAAGTCCACATGAGAACTCACACAGGTGAAAAGCTTTTCACCTAGAAGTATGTGAAAAAGGATTAAATTAAAGTAGTACAGGGAAAAGCCAACGAACTCTCATAAGTTAGACCTTATTTGGAAAGTAAAGTATGTTTCACTGCAAGTAGTGACTCCAATATCCACTACTGAACCCAAACAGTTGACTCTACTTGTAAAGTCTGTTAAAAAGTTACAGTAAAGAAAAGATATTCAATTTAAAACCAAAGTAAAAACCCAGCTGAAAGGCCTGTTACATGTAAATAAGTTTCATTGCAAGCCCTGACTTTAATGTCTTCGTGAGCACTCACACAGGTCAAAGAAGTCATTTTTTTTTTGTCTTTTTCATTAAATCTTTAAATTACACTGCCCAGACAATTCTTTGTTGTGAATTTTGTGGAATATTTTTCAATAAAAAGTTTTTTTGTGGATCAATGATTTTATATATTGAAAAAATATGTTTATTTTATCAGAGTTTTATATATACCTGTAAGCAAAATTTCAAAACAGCATTATCTTTTTTTGTAAAGTAAAAACAAATAAAACAAATGGTTTTTTTTATGTAAAAGATACATTTATCAGGATTCACAAAGATAGAAGACCAGTTTCTCACATGAAGATTTTGAATAATAAATTACCTTTTCATTCAATTGTGTGAGATATTGCATTACGCTATGACAATCATTTTTTCTTAATGTGTATGTAAAAAGTTGCAAATGTGTATTTAAATCATATATTAAACAAAACTATAATAAACTGCTGAAAACGCTTGAAAATGTTCTGTAAACAGGCATTTGACTTGGAACTTGGATCGTTGTGATTTACTGTTTGTGGAGTTTTGTTTTTTTACCTAAAGAGAAAAATACGTCAAGAAGACAGTGTTGCCCTTTTGTGTGGCAATCTGGCTCCGTTCTGGGATGTCCCCTTGAGTCTGTGACTGTGGTGAGTGAAAAGGAGGATATATCAAAAACTGAAATCCAACATGGACAATCCTCATCATCGTTTTCATGAGAAAAGGAACTAGACAATGCTAGAATATCCACAAAAATCAGCATATTATAAATTACATTTACCCCCTTTAAGCATAAGACTAATAGATTTTCATTGACTTTTCATAGAGTATGGTTGGGGATTCCGTACCAGATGAGTGTCTTTGTTTAATTACAAAGTGATTTATGATCCTAGCAGTGTAAGAATGGTCTACAGTTGTCCTTCCATAAATGTTGTATTACTGAACAATCCTTGAATCCCTCCTTTCAGTTTGACAGCAAAGGAGCTGTATAAGGTCTATCTTCAAAGGCAGATAAGATTGAGAAAATGGGCGCACAAACGTGGTTGAAGAACAGATACTGCAGCAGGACCTTAAGGTGGAACTGTATGTAAATATTCATTTGTTACATGTAAAATATATTAAATCTTTTTTTAATTTCAGGAAATCAATAAATGACTCAGTGTTTATTGTGTTTTGACATCAAGTTTCTTACGATTATCCCATCTCTATGGTCCATATTATTAAAAGGGGACTCCTCTGTGGCATTTTCATTGGGGTTGGTTCTCTCCTGTTAAGGTTGTATGGTTAGAACTACACAGGTCATGATGATTTCACAGGCAAATTACAGGACCAGGCCACTTAAAGAAGGTGCACTGACCGCCAAGCAAAGTTAGTACATAACAAACATCTTAGGAAAGTTTCTTTGCACCAAAAAGACAAATTAAGGAAGAATAGAATAAATCTGCGTTGAACAAACAACACCAGGAGATAAACTTGAAATATGGATTAATTGCAACAGTTGTTTCTACTACCTAGCCCTCTGTAATATTAAATTCTAGATTGCAAAATGTATTTTCATATTCCAAGCCTGAATTGCATATAACTTTGAATTATGACTCAAAATAAATTTTCATACTGATATTTGATTGTTTTTACACTCCGTGACGCTAGAGGGCGACGTAATTTTTATCATGTCTGGAAAAAGGCAGCAGTATCCGGTTTTAGCTTTGCTGTCATTTGATTTGTAATGTTGGCTGTCACTGTTTGATAAGATTTCTACAGTTTGGGGATATTTATCCATGAAATGACTAGGCTGATGGCAGTCTTCACAAAACAAAAACTGCACAGTAACAAAAATGTCTGATCAATTTGAATAAAACGTGATGTTTGACCACAGCTGTCTTACAGTTAAGCTATAAACTAAGCACTGAAAGAGTTTGTAGTTCTTTTGATTGAGAACTGAAGAAATGAACGGATACGTGCAAAGTAATGACCGATTTGTCCATGATGATCTGTCATTGTGTGATAAGTTGGTGGTGAAAAAAACAACAACGCCAAGAACATCCACGTTATCAACAGATTGTGGGCAGGGGAAATGATCAGAAACTCAAGGATGTGTTAGCAGATTGAGGTTTGTTCAGATTGTCAGATAAGAGGGCTTTGCAATCCACAGGGAATCAGGACAGCAGTTTGTTCAGCTCTTCACACAAGTTACCCAGCTCTAGTAGCCGATAGATCACTCTCACAGACTAACTGATGCATATACTCTAATTACATGCTGGAATATAATAGTGTTGACTGCTGCCGAAGCTTAAAACAAGTCGGTTTTGTTGACAGTTTGACAGATAAGACAATATATAACCATGTGAGCAGAAACTGAAAGTTGGTTTTCCTCAGGGTAAGGTTTCCATCAGAATGCTGCAGAAAACTCCATCTGACGTTTTCCATAAAATCCTTAAATATTCAGAAGGCTCTCTTAGCTGCAGCTATACACAAATTCGGCGAAACCCGGAAGTAAAGTAGTGGCGCCATTACTGCGGTGCTCTGCTGCTAAGGAAGTAGCAGAAAAGTAGCTTGTTGTTGGTCCCGCAGCGGCTGTTGCAGACGTTCGCTGCAAGTTTACAAGCGAGCTTAGATGCAAAAAGTTTGTCCATTTTTTTTTTTTTGAACGATGCCGGGGAGAACATGTTGTGTTTTCGGCTGCTTTAACAGCAGTGCAAAAATACAGGCCTGGAATAAGACTGTTTGTGAAATTCACAAACCTTTGCTGCACCTAGACTGCCCGTGTTTACGGCCTTATGGATTACACAGATTTCCTGGTCGAGCGGAGGACCAAGATGTGCGTCAAAAGTGGATGAAATACATAAACCGAAATGGCTTCACAGCAAACAAGAATACTGTGGTACGTTTGGCTTTGATTGTTCGATCTGTTAATGCCACATGTTGCACACAGAGGGTGTAATATAACATAACAGCTAAGATGACCGCGGTCAAGTGAGCCGACATCTGTGGAAGTGCGGTCACGCTAGCCGTCACTGACTTTTCCCATGCGCGTTTACATCATAGTTTACGGTGCACACCGCCAGCTAGCTGAAAAGACGGTATAAAGCACTAATATCACCCATGTCACAATTAATCATTATCAAATAACATGTACTGTGCTCAGGAATTAATGAGAGATATTGCAGCTCTATATTGTCATTTGATGTACAGATTTATTCATTTATATTGCATGTCTGACCATTCTATAATGAACTACCAAGAATAATGGGTTTGTTTGAAATGTTTGCAATCAGACAGATTCTAAAAGTGAGTTTGAACACTAACAAGAGTGTTTTGTGTGTTGTTGAGCATGGCATGGCATGGAATGAAAAAGTAATAAAGATTCTCCACGGAAAATGCCACATCTGGTCCAGTCATGTCAATTCATTCTAAAGTGGCTTCTGTCTAAGATTACACAAAACTTTCAATGGAATATTGTTAAGTGAAACCTTTGTGTAATCTTTTAATAAACTGGCATTTTAGGTGGTTTCCATGTTACACTGACTATGAATGAGGAGGCCTGAATGAGACTATAATGACAATATCTCTAATTTTATACAGCAAATCTTCTACAAACTTGCTGTGATATTTGTGAACATCATTAACAACAATATTCCATTGAAAGTTTTATTTGAAAGTTATTTGATAATGATTAACTGTGACATGGGTGATATTAGCGCTGTATACTGTCTTTTCTGCTCACTGGCGGTGTGCACCGTAAACTATGATGTAAACGCGCATGCAAAAAGTCAGTGACGGCTAGCTAGTCGGTGTCGGCTCACTTGACCGCGGTCTAAGATGCTAACATTATTAGCCACAGGCGAAAACACAGCTGAAGCTTTCATGTCGTAGTGTTTCCAAGTGAAAATATGATTTTACAAGACTAAAGCTCTGTTTTTAGTGCTTTGTATGATCTGTAATTAAGTTACTGTAGTTTATTTCTGTGCATTGGCTTAACTGTTTGTCCTCGTTGCTTTTCTTTGGGTAAAAAAACATCTGCTATGGCTGGTTAAATGTACTCAACCAATTGGTTTTTTGATTATTTTGTGATTGGTGTTATGAAATAATTAAACTAGTATGTCAAATAGACAAATCTTCATTCTTGCACAAATAATAAATCCACATAGTACTTCAATTACAACAGGAGACTAAAAAGGATGGGGATTAACAACAATTTTGGCCCCTTAAACCACAAAAAAGAACAATATTATCTGTAAAACCCCTCCAGGGATTAATAAATAGGATGGTAAAATGGAATTGTGCATGTGCAAAGTATTTCAGAAGTATTTACAACAACCAATGTATGTATATTTATGTTTCACTAAGGTGTGTGGGATACATTTTCCTGACGGACAACCCACAAGAGAAAATCCATATCCTGTGTTGTTCATGGGCTATGATTGTCATGTAAGTAGGTCTCTTAGCAGAGCCATATTATTGCATCACATTGTTAGTTTAAATATGCTTCATTCTCATGTTTTACTAATGCACAGCTCTTTTTTTTTTCTTTAGGTAACTCCAGCTAGACCTCCACCCAGAAAAAGATGTCTTCAGCCACTACACCTGAACTCAGCTATTGAACCAATGGAAACAGATGTGGATGTTGGAAATTTGGAAAATTTGCCTCTGCAAACACCTGATGTTGGAATCCAGTGGCCAGATCACATGGACCACAACTACAGTTTCAGCAGCGGTAACAAGCCGATGAAGGACTGTGCCATTCAGACTGATCCAACGCCATCAGTGTCAGCGAAAAATTTAAATAACAAAGACTTTATATTTCATACAGGTTTATGTGCTGACAGTTTCTGGCTACTTTTGCGAGCCGTTCTGACTTTTTGCTCACAACCACTTAATACCAAATTGGCTGTCCATGAACAATTTTTGCTTGTTTTAATGAGACTCCGTTTGGGTTTATTGTTCACTGACTTGGGTAAACGATTTGGAGTGAGTAGAACCACTGCATCTGAAATATTTACATTTTGGAGACCAATCCTTGCAAGGTTTATGAGGGAAAAGGTGATTGTTTGGTTGCCCAGGGATACGCTGAACAGAATCAGGCCCAAGACATTTAACAAAAATGATAAAATAATAAAATTATCCTGGATACCTGTAAAAACATTTATTTTACTACAACTAGACGTGTTTTAGATGTTTGCAAGCTAATGAACATATTAGCAACACAGCTAGTAATGATAGCGTTCGGTTTTATTGCTGTCATCAATGAATACGCGCCTTAATACATTATCTTGTCATTAAATTACCTGCATCGGTTAATTTTGGCCACTGCCTGACGTCATCTACCCAATCTTCCCTTTCCTTTGCCATTGTTTATCTACCTGTCACCTGTGATATTCGCGTTAGAAATGCTTTCATTGAAAATCCAATAGAGGGCAGCGGTAAGTCACAGTCCACAGCCACGCAGTAATGGCGATAGCCAATATGGCGGCGCCCGTAGATTTCGCGGCGGATTTGTGTGTAGAAGTTTTGAAGACTTGAGGATGAAAGTTGGCTAATAACTTTGTTTTCTGGTTTTTGTTTGTAAGTAGTTCAGAACAAATGGCAGCTTTGTAACCTAGAGATGAACTCCAGTCTGGACCAAGCAGAACCAGAATCCCAGATCCAAGAGACACCAGAAGAACTGTGCAGTAATCGGGAGGGAGAACAGCTGATCCTGAACCAGGACCCGCATGTGAAGCTGGAGATTGAGTCGGATTTGTTGGATCATCGGCTGGGGAACATCATCAGGATTCCTGTAATAAAGCTGCAAAGAATAGGTATGTAAACGTTAACTTTTCTGACAAAGACTGTTTTTTTGTTTATTATTATGAAACACAGTGCAGTGGTCAGCACTCTTTCCTCACAACAAGAAGGCCCCTGGTTCAAGTCCCAGGTGGGGGACCTGAAACAGAACATGTATGGGGGACCTTTCCGTGTGGAGTTTGCATGTTCTCCCCGTGCATGTGTGGTTTTTCTCCGGGGTCTCCGGCTTCCTCCCACCGGCCAAAAACATGCGTCATAGAATATTTGGTCTCCCCCCAACTTCAGACACGCCAAGTGCACTGAAGCGGGCCATTGCATTTGCCACCTTGTTAGCACGCAGGCTGATCCTGCTGAACTGGAACTCCCCCCGTCCCCCTTCGCATGTCCGCTGGGTCCGCGAGGTGCTTTATAATCTCAAACTTGAGAGGCTTAGGTACTCACTTCAAGGCTCACTCAGGGTGTTTCATGAGACCTGGAGCCCTTTCCTACAATATATGGACTCCTTGACATTTCCTCACAATCTGGAGGCTGACTGAGCACCAGTGCAACGAACAGCCACTGCTGTTACTCTGGTTTTCTCACTTATTACTACTTATTTAATTACCCTTTTTATTATTTATTTATTTATTTATTTCTCCTCTTCTTTTTGAACCTATTTCTTATCTTTAAATGCCCAAGTGGTTTGTGTTTTTTTATTTTTCTTATTTATTTTTTTCTGTGTTTGACTTGGCCTCTTAGGGGTTGTTGAAGGGGGTGGGTGGGTTGGGGGGTGGGACGGGTTGACATTCGAGTGTTTATTTTTACAGATTGCCTTTTTTTTAAATTTCATTATACACTCTGTATGTGTGTTTAATACAAAAAATGTTCAATAAATAAAGTTATAAAAAAAAAAACATGCTTCATAGGTTCATTGGTTCATCTAAATTGCCCATAGGTGTGATTGTGGCCCTGCGACAAGGATGCCTTTGCCCACAGTGGCTGGGATAGGCTCCGGCAGCCCCGCGACCCCGAAAGGGAACAAACGGAAACGAAGATGAATGAATTAATAAAACAAATAGTGAGAGGCACAGAGCTTTTTAACAGTTTTTAATGGCAAAGAGCTTCATGGTCACAGTCCCATCCAGCCATTCACACACACTCACTCACTGATGGTGGCTGCTGTTTACCAACATTAATCAGGCCGCCGGGAGCAAAGTGGTAAGTGCTACGGTCAAAACCGCAACTGCCACCGCACAATGAGGAGCCATCGGCGGAATCTTCAAGTTCAGCTGCTGCTGGCCGATTTCATTTTTTTTTTTGTTGAAAATCATTGGTCACTGGGTGGTAGCAGCCAGATTGCTGGCCTAGATCATGCCTAAATGTTTCCACACAGCAGCCGTCCATATCAAGTGCCACCAGCCAGCAGCGGCCCGGTAACCTGGGCCAATGTTCACTGCGCGATTGCTCAATCTTGCACTGCTGCACATTCTCAGTGCACAAGAAAATCAAGAAAATATGTGCAGCTCACAAAACAAAATTACATACTACTTACATACACAATTATAATATTTACATCAAAAGTGCCCACGCTGCTTCCGTGTGGTTTCTAACAGTTTTTATAACAGGTGGCAGTGAGAAGGCAGAATGGGAGAAGGGGGGGGCTGGAGGGTAGCGGCCTGAAATCATCTGATCATCGGTCAATTTGGGGGACCTTGGAGACCCTCCCATCAGTCAGTTATTGCGCTGCTGCCTTCCTGCCACTGCACGACCTCCATATGTGCCTGGGCGGCCACTGACCGATGACAAAAAACTGAACAGTTGCTGCTCAGTTTTACCTTTCTTTTAAAACCGACTGCCACAGTTAAAATTTAATGAGAGATTGCTACCTTTAATTCTGACTAAAAAGAGTTATAGATGAATGAGTGCAAACTTTTAATTAATATTGCATAAAGATGTTGACAATATTTATGATGTCACAGTCTTTGGAACTACTGTAAGAAATGAATTCTTCCCTGTATCACTGCAGCCATTTGTCAAAATCAGGAAAGTTCATTTTATTACTCAATAATATACACTGAGGACTCTAGCTTGACAGAAAAAACAAATATGAAGATATTTCTACAAATTTACAAAGATTTGCAGATCTGCATTTTACAAAGAAAGAGAAACTATAAAGTCATATAATTCCTAAAGGAGGCTTTTACTCAATACTAGGAAAAGGGTCTGAATACTTTAGTGATGCTTTCTTTTTCCTTCCAGTTTTTCTTTTTTGTAAATTGCAGAGATTTCTACGCCTGTTTTTTCTGTTGTGCTCAGTGTCCATTATTGAGAAAGTTTTTGGCCGCACAGATATAAAGAGGGACTAAAAGAGTGAAATACTTTCCGTAACCACTGTAATTACACTGATTCCTGTTTTCTGTCTGTTAGGGAGTCTTTATATCTAATGTTTCAGATGATTTTACTAGTTTCCTCCTGAATCTTTGTTCCTGCAGACCTCTCAGAGAAAAACATCTGTAAGGAGGAGACTGATGATGAGCAGCTTCTCTGGAAGCAGGAGAGGAGCTCCAGTCTGGATGAAGAGGAACCAGAGCTTCCACTGATCAAAGAGGAGCAGAGGGAGGAGGAACAATTCATCAGTGAGGAAGGAGAGGAGCTGGAACTGAAGGAGGAGACTGATGCTGTCATGGTCACTGAGGATGATCAGGAAAACATGGACTTCAAACCAGAACCAAGTGAGAACCCAGTTCTGGAAGCAAACACTCAGATCAGAAACAGTGATGCTGTGATTGTCCAGCTGGACTCTCCTTCAGATGAGAGCTCAAATTCTTGTGTAAAATGTGTAAAGGTATTTTTGCCCGATTGGGGTAGTTTAATGATGAAAACACACACAGTTGAAAATCCTTTTCCTTGTGCAGTATTTGAGAAACTTTTTACTATAAGTAGTGCCTTAAAAACCCACATAGGAACTCACACAGGCAAAAGGCCCTTTCCTTGTAAAGTGTGTGACAAAGGTATTGACATAAAAGCTCATAGGAGAACTCACACAGGTGACAAGCCTGTAAGAAAGCTTTCATCCAGGCAAGAAATTGGAAACATCCCATGAGAACTCGCATAACTTAAAGATAGGCCTTATACTTGTAAAGTATTTGAAAGTCACTTTACTGTAAGTATTCAGAAGAAGTTCTGGTTCAAGTCCTGGCTAGAATGTAAAGGTTTTCTCCAGGCCTAACTGTAAATACTACTTCCTTTTTTTTTTTTTTTTTTTTTTTTTTAAACTTGTCCTGTCCAACAGCTGGGCAGAGAGACGAGAGCTGAGGGCCTCTTGTGTTGGACATATTTTGCTTTAACAAGAGGGGTTATTAATCTTCTGACAAACCAAAGGTATGTCTGAATAAACCCCTTTTGTAATTGAGGCCAAACTTTATTAATTTCAATCATGTCTGAAAATCTTTGGTGTTGGACCGGACGGAAAAGGAAAGAGGGGAAGAAGAGAGAGGGACGCTAGAGAGAGGGGGGGGTAGGGGGTGATAATAGGAGGGGAAGGGGGATAAGACCATGAAGCAGCATAAAGCAGCAAGTTTACTGGTTGTTAATCATTATGGTAAGGTTCAAATGCAGTACAAAAAGGGCGGGGCCTGTTCACACACACTCAAATGTTATAAACACACCTGCTAGCTGCAAAAATGTCCACCTTTCGACATGTACACAAAACAGATAGTGTTCACACGCATACTTATGCCTGATAACCAACTAGTGTGAAATATTTCAGTCATTCAGTCATGCAAGCTATTAGTGCAAAGGTGAGCTAACACCAGTGCTCAGGTGAGGTTTTATGTTCTTCTAAAATGGATGGTGGAACGTGAAAAGAAGGAGGGAGAGTGCCCAGCCATCCCCACCCCAAGACCCCCACCGCAGCAGCAGCGGCAGCCGGAATCCCCCCAACGCCACACGGGAACCGGCAGGGAACAACCGCCGCCCAGGCGACAAAGCCCGCCACCCAGGCCAGGGCCAGCAGGGCCGCCGCAAGGCCCCAGAGCCAGAGGCCAGGGAAGCACGGAGGGAAAGAGAGCGCCGCCCCAGCCCAACCAGGAGAGCAGCCCCCCCCGCCGCGCCGGGAGAACCCAACGCAGAGCCCCACCGGAGAAGGACGCCCACAGCCCCAAACGAGCACCCCACCACCACCCAGGAGTTCCGGGCATCCCCCCGCCCCAACCCCAGGTACGAGCCAGGACCCCCCAAGGGAGACCCGCCCCGCACTCCAGGCAACCATCCGCCCGGCCCACGGTTGGTCCAGGGAGGAGCGAGGCAGGGGGCCCGCCGCCCCCGCCCAGGAGGGGGGAACCCCGGGGAAAAAAAGAGGGCCCACAAGGGGTGTTATAAATATGGCCCGACCAGGCTCGGCCACAGTTGGAAATTTGGCGGGGCCCAGCACTCAGGAGCAAGGACCAGAACCCACCCCCCAGGGACCAGACACCCCCGGCTCAGATGTAATGTGAACTCCCCCACCGCGCGGAGAGAGCACCGCCGGGCCCAGGAAGCCGGCACCCCGGGGACACGGCCGCCGTTGCAAAGGGGGGCCCGCACCCCCCACCAGGGAAGAGGCAGGGGACAGATGGACCCAGGTCCCACCTTCCTTGCAAATTGTGTGTGCGTGTATGTGTGTTTGAGATGGTGTGTGTGTGCATGTGTGTGTGTTTATGTTGGGATGTATATATTGAGGGGGGAGGGGTGTGTGTACTAAGGGGGGTGCAGTTAAAATTGGCGGGTAGGGCACTAAGGGGACATCTCCTGATTACTCACAGTGACGTCCCCTCACCCTCCCCACCAAGGGGCCCTAAATGTCTAAGGTGCGGTTAAAATTGGCGGGTAGGGTGCTAGGAGGACATCCGCTGCTTGCTGGCAGTGATGTCCAAGCACCCCCCCTACCAAGGGCCCTACATGTCTAAGGTGCAAATAAAACCGAAAGAGGGGGTCCCACTCCATACGGCAACCATAGGAGGGGGGCCACTGCCTAGTAAACCCCCCCCCCAAGGCTCATCGCAGGCTAAGCCCCCCACCCCCTCACCCTATTATGAGGTTATATGAGGAAGGGGGTAAGTTGGGGACAGCTGATAGACTGTCCCCCGGTGGTCAAACAGCTGTCCCCCGCCCCCCCCCCCCAGCAAGGGGGCCAGGCCCACCCAGCCCAGGGGCCCCACCCCCGGAGGCGCCGACACCCCAGGCCCAGCACCACCCCCCCCACACAGAGAGAGAGGAGCCAGAAAGCGCCGCCCCCCCCCCGGAGCAAGCCCAGGCCCCCACCCCCAAACGCCGGCCCTAGAAGAGCTCTGGTCAGGCCTCGACGGGACCGAGGCAGCCAACCGGCCGGGGAAACCGCCGATGGCCTCAGCGGAGACCCCGACCCGTCAACCCCCCCTGCCCCGTACCAATAGTGGACCCCCCCCCCTCCCCCAGAATGCCCCCCCACAGGTCAGGGCCGACAAGACCCCCACCCCCACCCCCCCCAGACCCCGCAGCCATGTATCACTGCGGCCATTTGTCAAAATCAGGAAAGTTCATTTTATTACTCAATAATATACACTGAGGACTCTAGCTTGACAGAAAAAACAAATATGAAGATATTTCTACAAATTTTCAAAGATTTGCAGATCTGCATTTTACAAAGAAAGAGAAACTATAAAGTCATATAATTCCTAAAGGAGGCTTTTACTCAATACTAGGAAAAGGGTCTGAATACTTTAGTGATGCTTTCTTTTTCCTTCCAGTTTTTCTTTTTTGTAAATTGCAGAGATTTCTACGCCTGTTTTTTCTGTTGTGCTCAGTGTCCATTATTGAGAAAGTTTTTGGCCGCACAGATATAAAGAGGGACTAAAAGAGTGAAATACTTTCCGTAACCACTGTAATTACACTGATTCCTGTTTTCTGTCTGTTAGGGAGTCTTTATATCTAATGTTTCAGATGATTTTACTAGTTTCCTCCTGAATCTTTGTTCCTGCAGACCTCTCAGAGAAAAACATCTGTAAGGAGGAGACTGATGATGAGCAGCTTCTCTGGAAGCAGGAGAGGAGCTCCAGTCTGGATGAGGAGAAACCAGAGCTTCCACTGATCAAAGAGGAGCAGAAGGAGGAGGAACAATTCATCAGTGAGGAAGGAGAGGAGCTGGAACTGAAGGAGGAGACTGATGCTGTCATGGTCACTGAGGATTATCAGGAAAACATGGACTCCAAACCAGAACCAAGTGAGAACCCAGTTCTGGAAGCAAACACTCAGATCAGAAACAGCGATGCTGTGATTGTCCAGCTGGACTCTCCTTCAGATGAGAGCTCAAATTCTTGTGTAAAATGTGTAAAGGTATTTTTGCCCGATTGGGGTAGTTTAATGATGAAAACACACACAGTTGAAAATCCTTTTCCTTGTGCAGTATTTAAGAAAATTTTTACTATAAGTAGTGCCTTAAAAACCCACATAGGAACTCACACAGGCAAAAGGCCCTTTCCTTGTAAAGTGTGTGACAAAGGTATTGACATAAAAGCTCATAGGAGAACTCACACAGGTGACAAGCCTGTAAGAAAGCTTTCATCCAGGCAAGAAATTGGAAACATCCCATGAGAACTCGCATAACTTAAAGATAGGCCTTATACTTGTAAAGTATTTGAAAGTCACTTTACTGTAAGTATTCAGAAGAAGTTCTGGTTCAAGTCCTGGCTAGAATGTAAAGGTTTTCTCCAGGCCTAACTGCAAATACTACTTCCTGCTTGGACAACAGACTCTTCTTTGACTTAAAGCCTACAAGGCTAATTCCACTGCCTTCTTCATGTTTGAGTGTAAATGGATAGAAAACATTCTGTGGAACAACAGTCTGGTTTATGCTTAAAGCAGCTAGTTTTTCTTTTCCGTGTCACATTATGTTTTAATTACAGTTAGAGCAGCTGTTATGAAATAAAAATGTGGATAATATGAATAAGTGCTGTGATTATGGAATTACTCTGATTAATCTTTTATGTCTGTTAGGGAACAGATTCCTTTTATCTATTGTTTTAGATGATTTTACTAGTTTGCTCCTGAACTTTGTTCCTGCAGACCTCTCAGAGAAAAACATCTTTAAGGAGGAGACTGATGATGAGCAGCTTCTCTGGAAACAGGAGAGGAGCTCCAGTCCGGATGAAGACAAACCAGAGCTTCCACTGATCAAAGAGGAGGAGGAGGAACAATTCATCAGTGAGGAAGCAGATCAGCTTGAAATGAAGGAGGAAAATGATGCTTTCATGGTCACTGAGGATGATCAGGAAAACATGGACTCCAAGCTAGAACCAAGTGAGAGCCCAGTTCTGAAAGCTAACCCTCATATCCAGTGCAGTGATTCTGTGACTGTTCAGCTGGACTGTCCTTCACATAAGAGCTTATTTTGGTGTGGACCCTGTGGGAAAGTTTTTACACGACGTTCTAATTTGAAGACTCACATGAGAATACACACAGGTGACAGGCCCTTTACATGTAAAGTATGTGAAAAACAATTTACTAAAAGTAGCATCTTAAATGTCCACATGAGAACTCACACTGGTGAGAAGGCTGTTTCTTGTGATGTATGTGGAAAAGGTTTCATGCAAAGTGCAAACTTACAAGTCCACATGAGAACTCACACAGGGGAAAGACCCTTTACATGTAAAGTATGTGAAAAAAGTTTTACTAAAAGCAGCATCTTAAATGTCCACATGAGGACTCACACGGGTGAGAAGCCCTTTTCATGTGAGTTCTGTGGACAAAGTTTCACTACAAGGAGTGTCTTAAAAGTTCACATCAAAACTCACACAGGTGAAACGCCTTTTTCATGTCAAATCTGTACCAAGATTTTCACATACGCAAGGAATTTAACCTATCACATGAGAACTCACACAGGTGAAAGGCCTTTTCTTTGTCAAGTATGTGAAAAAGGTTTCATTACAAGTAGTCACTTAAAAGTCCACATGAGAATTCACACAGGTGAGAGACCTTTCAACTGTGAAGTATGTGAAAAAGGTTTTACTAAAAGTAGCGACTTAAAAGCTCACATGAGAACTCACACGGGTGAGAGGCCTGTTTCCTGTGAAGTATGTGGA
This sequence comes from Oryzias latipes, assembly GCF_053564925.1. Taxonomy (NCBI): domain Eukaryota; kingdom Metazoa; phylum Chordata; class Actinopteri; order Beloniformes; family Adrianichthyidae; genus Oryzias; species Oryzias latipes. The sequence goes on along the minus strand of NC_136253.1, from coordinate 15,032,765 downwards.
AGATGTTTCTCTACAAGGAGCGTCTTAAAAGCCCATATGAGAACTCACACAGGTGAGAAGCCTTTTTTATGTGAAATTTGTAAGAAAGCTTTTAAACATGCAAGGAGTTTGAAACATCACATGAGAACTCACATCACTTAAAGACCTTTTACTTTTAAAGTGTATCAAAGAAGTTTCGCTAATCAGAAGAAGCCCTGGTTTGAATCCCAGCTGGGTTTTCTGCTGGCCTAACTACAACCTGACCCTTGTGATATCCTACAGGGTCCAGATGACCCCACCCTGATATTGATGTGGTCTACCTACCATGATAAAGGTGGATAAAGGTGGAAAGATTTCATGTAATCCATGGACACCAGTGAAGATCACAAATCATTGAAGAAAAAAGGTTCAGAGCACTGTCTGGTGGGGTCTACAAGGGTTAAGCATGCTAGCCTTATTCCACTGCCCTCTTCATCATTGAGTTCAAGTGGACAGAAAAGTTCTGTGGAACAACGGTCTGGTTCATGTTTCAATTAGCAGATCACTCTTTTCCATATAACTGTTTATATGAAATATTCCTGTGGAATATGTGGAAATGTCTTTACTCAAGTAATGAATTTGAAGACTTGTACCGGAATTCACACAGCTGGAAAGACTTTTCACTTGTAATCTATGAGTAAACACTCGTATTCAAAGTAGTAAATCAATAGATCACAAAACTATTACAAGTGAGAGACCATTTTTAGTAAAGTCTGGGAAAAAAAACTGTTAGTGTGGTCAAAAATAAAAGCTTTTGTAAGAACTGACACGGGGGAGATGTCTTTTAGTTTTGGTTATTATGGTGTAGCCTCCCACCTGAACACCCATACTTTAGTTTTTATATCCACTTAATACCTGTTGGGGTTGCTGGAGCCTATCCCAACGAGCCACAAACACAAATGCTAACACCTAAGGAACAATTTAGATTCACCAAATAATAGGGGGTGAAAAAAATCTATCTGGTTAAATCTATTTAACCAGATAGATCTGTCTGAGGCAGAACAGAATTTAATCGACTGATATAATAAAATCGTTTCAAAATAAGATAAATCAATAATCGGGTTTGGGAAATACCATTTGGATTGAGACATGGAAGGTTTCTTTTACTGTAACGTAAAAACAAAGTGCATCACGGGGGACAACAAACAAGTGATGGCAGCAAAAAATGATCAAGCCATCATTCCAGTCCAGTGTGTGGAAACACTTTGAATTTAGCAAAGTCATGTGACCATAGAGTGAGATAGAATGTTCTAATAATGTTCCCTTTAGATTATTTTGATGTGGAAAAACATCAAATGCATTTTTTCATTAATTCTTGTTTACTTGTTTGTTTGTACACATATTTAATTCACACTTGATTATTTTGCAAGAAGAACAAGGAATCCTGAAAACTTCACCTGCTCTGTTCAGTATCAGTGTATTCATCACTGAGTCACACTGGTTGAATTTTTAGCTAAAGATGTCCTAAATCCAATTTAGGTCAGTAAATTGGATCATTCAAAATGAACCAATATTGACTATGAATCGGATCAGCGACAACAAATTATGACTTGAATGGAATCGTTGTTTAAACAAATTGTTATACTCCTTCCAAAAAATCTATGACGCATATTTTTGGAGTGTCAGAGGAAGCTAGCGCATGAAGCCAGATCCGGAAGAGAAAGTGCTAATGACTACCCCACCCTGCAGCCTGAGCACCTACACAGGTGAAAGGTGTCATTCTTGTAAAATATTTGGAAAAAGATTTCTGCATCTCATCTCTTTAGTAACTGTTCACATAAGAAGTCACACAAGTCAAAAGATTCTTTGTTTTACTATTTAATGAAAGTGATGTTTTTACCACTCACAACAGTCGACACATTCATAGTTTTACATTAAATAGACAAAAAAACTACTAAATATTCAGACTTTTCCAAATAAAGCAAGGTCCATAAAGACATGGATGACAGAGTCTGCTGTGGAAGAACTTGACTGGCCTGCACAGAGTCCTGACCTTAACCCAAAAGAACACCTCTGGGATTATTTAGAGTGGAGACTGAGAGCCAGGCCTTCTCCACCAACATCAGCGTGTGACCTCACCAATGACCTTTTGGAGGTATGGTCAAAACATTTTATAAACACACTCCTCAACCTTGTGGACAGCGTTCCCAGAAGAGTTGAAGCTGCAATAGCAGCAAAAGGTGGACAGACATCATATTGTACTATATGGGTTAGGAATGGGATGGCCTTCAGTTCATATGTGAGGCAAATGAGCGAATACTTTTGGTTATATAGTATATATCTTATGACATATTTTTTAATATTATTAAACATTTCATCATACATAAAAGAGACGAAAATACCTTTAGAATTTCAGACATTTCTCAAACTCACACAAATCTCAGATACATTTTAACCCATAAGAACCCAGACACTGATGTCCCAACAGATAATCTACAACCAAAAATCTCCAAGTGAGAAATCGATATCCCATCTTTGTGAATTCAGAAAAATGTCTACTGGAAAGAAATTTGACGGAAACATGGTGCTCTTTTCCCATTTCGCTTTATTTGAAACAGTCTGCTAAGATTGATCAACTTATTTTTCATTATGTAAAATTATGTTTCCTTAGGTGTGTTAACTGGCATATGAGCAGGAAAAATGTCACTTAGCAGCTGCCAAGCAGCTTGATGAAAAAAGGTCTCCTGTTGGAGAAATTATTAGATAATGGAAAAAGCTGAACATGATGGTCAGTCTCCTTTGGACTGGGGCTCCATGCAAGATCTCTCCTCGTGCGGTCTTGTTGATCTTAAGGAAGCGGAGGATCAGGCCAGAACTACAAAGAAGGAGCTGGTCAATGACCTGAAAAGACCTGCGACCAACGTTTCCAAGGTTACTTTTGAAAATACACAAAGACGTCATGGTTTGAAATCATGCTTGGCACAGAAGGTTCCCCTGCTTAAACCAACACATCTCCAGGCCTATCAAAAGTTTGCCATTGACCACTTGGATGATCCAGAGGAGTCATGGGCGAAAGTCATGTGATCAAATGAGACCAAAATAGAACTTTTTGGTCTTAATTCCAGCATGTTTGGATGAAGAAGAATGATGAGAACCATCCCAAGTACACCATTCAAATTATGAAGCATGGGGGTGTTAGCATCATGCTATGGGGGGGTTTTTCTACACGTTTCATACTAGTTGGTTTGAAGGCATAAGTATGCGTGTGGGAACAATATTTGTATTGTGTACATGTTGACATGTGAATGTTTTTGGAGCCAACAGGTATGTTTATAACATTCGAGTGTGTGTGTGGACAGGCCCCGCCCTTATAGACTTGTATTACATCTGACCCTCACCGTAACAAGTATAACAATCCAGTAACTTGTTGCTTTATGCTGCTTCATGCCCCCCCCCCCCTCTATAATTACCCTCCTATCCCCCCCTCTCTTACATCCCTCTCTTTTCTTACCTCCTTTCCTTTTCCGTCCAGTCCAACACAAAAGACTTTCAAATATGATATAAAATTAATAAAGTTTGGCCTCAATTACAAAAGAGGTTTATTCAGACATAACTCTGGTTTGTCAGAAGATTCATAACCCCTGTAAAATATGTGCAACACAAGAGGCCTTCAGCTCTTATCTGTTTGCCCAGCTGTTGGACAGGACAATTGAAAAGAAAAAAAGATAATGGCCAGTAGGGGGTAATGATTATTCGACCTAATCGATTAATCAATTTCTATTCCAACATCTAAACAGACTGATCAGAGGCCAGTTGTTAATCAAATCAATGCCGTACCCCTGGACAGACCTATGAACTTTTTCAAAGTAAAATGTGAATGGATTTACCATTAATTCTTGTTTACTTGTTCACATCTTTAATTTACACTTGATTATCTCGTAAGAAATTAAAAGGATCTGGAAAATTTCACCAATTTCACCTCAAATATTTTTAATTTATTTGACAAAAACATGGGGCTGTTTCAATATTTTTGTTTTATTCAGACTATTCTGAATATCAAGGAAAACTCTTCTTTTTAAATAAAAATATGGGTTCTTGGATGTGTGAACTGTCGCATTCGTGGTAAAAAACATGACTTTGATCAAAGATTTTACATAATTTACAAAATAATATCTTCCCAATGGTGCGATTTCATCATGTGTTCTATTATGGCCACTTAAGGAAGATAATGCAAAAGTGAATGACACCTTTTACCCGTGCGGGTGTTCATGTAGTCAGCTAACTCTTGTGCTATCTTATGGGGTCCAGATGACCCCATCCTTACATTGACGTGTTATCCCTACCATGACACAGGTAGGGTAAAAGAGGATTTCATGTTATCCATGGACACAAGTGAAGATCACAAATCATTTAAGAAAAAAGGTTTACCGTATTGTATTGTGGGGTCTAGATGACCCCACTCTCAATGTTAAAGTGCCTTGGATAACACAAGGGTTAAACAATTAGCGTGACAGAAGTGTTTTGGTTTACTACACGTGGCCTTTCACCTGTGTGAGTTTTCATGTGGGCACATAAGGAACTACTTCGCGTAAAACATTTTTGACAAACTTTACAAGAATAAGGCCTTTCACCTGTGTGAGTTCTCATATGATAGGTCAAATTTCTCAAGGAGACAAAAACTTTCTTACAAATGTCACACGGAAAAAGCTTCTCAGCTGTGTGAGTTCTTATGTGGGCTTTTAATTTAGTACTTTGAGAAAAGGTTTTTTCACATACTTTACAAATAAAAGGCCTTTCGCCTGTGTGAGTCCTCATGTGGGCCTTTAAGGCACTGCTTTGCATGAAACCCTTTTGACATAGTTTACAAGTAAAAGGCCTTTCACCTGTGTGAGTTCTCATGTGTAAGGTCAATCCACCTGAATGGATGAAACCTTTGTTACAAATGTGACAGGAAAAGGGCCTCTCACCTGTGTGAGTTCTCATGTGGGTTTTCAAGTCACTACCTTTAGTGAAACTTTTTTCACACACTTCACAAGTGAAGGGCCTCTCACCCGTGTGAATTCTCATGTGAACATTTAAGGAAGAATTCTGAGTAAAACTTTTTTCACAAACTTTACAAGAATATGGCCTTTCACCTGTGTGAGTTCTCATGTGGAGTTTGACATTTTTCCTTTGAGTGAAATTTTTTTTACATACCTTACAAGAAAAAGGTTTCTTACCTGTAGGGGTTTTCATATGAGCTTTTGAGGTAGAACTTTGAGAGTAACTTTTTTCACAAACATTACAAGAATAAGGCCTTTCAGACGTGTGTATTGAATCACTATGTTGAGGTAAAATGTTTCCACATGTGTCACAGGAATATGACTGACATAAGACAGCTGAACTCTCCTTCACATGAGAATCTGAAGGAGAGTCCAGCTGGACAATCACAGCATCACTGTTTCTGAACTGGCTGTTTGCTTCCAGAACTGGGTTCTCAATTGGTTCGGGGTTGGAGTCCATGTTTTCCTGATCATCCTCAGTGACCATGAAATCATCAGTCTCCTCCTTCAGTTCCAGCTCCTCTCCTTCCTCACCAATGCAGACCTCCTCCCACTCCTCTTTGATCAGTGGAAGCTCTGGTTTCTCTTCATCCAGACTGGAGCTCCTCTCCTGCTTCCAGAGAAGCTGCTCATCATCAGTCTCCTCCTTACAGATGTTTTTCTCTGAGGGGTCTGCAGGAACAAAGATGCAGGAGGAAAAAACATCTGAAACATTAGATAATATGACCTTATTTCCTATCAGACATAAAACATGAATGAATGTTATTCTATAATCACAGCATTTATTCATATTCTCCACAGTTCTTTTTCATAACAGATGCTCTAACATAATTAACACAAACAGTCACGTAGAGAAGCCCCTCAAAACCCCAACCTAATATTAATGGTTCAACAAAAACGGCGAGCAGTATTGAAGCTATCCAGCCCTACAGTTAAGCTCAAGATTCCAGCTCAGATGAGGAAAACAAAGTCGTACATATTTGTCTACAAGCGGACACATCAGAATGGAGCGCTGAGGGGAGCTTGTTATTGTACTGATTGCAGTGTGTATGGAATAAGTACAAGCCTTTTCAAACTGCATTATTTCATCTGCTCTTGATTCACCACAATTTACATAGAGAAATACTCAGAAACACAGTTTTAATTTTGATTTTCTTTATACACATTTATGAGAAAAATGCCACAAGAACATGTTAAAAACAGGATTTTCATTGAAGTGTATCTCAGACATTAATAATAAATCAAATATTAGCGTTTCTTAACTACATTAAAATACATTGCATTATTCCAGACATATTTAAAAGTATCACAGGACAAGTATCAAAATGCAATGGTTACTGTCATCAGAAAAGATTATTACGAACAATAATACATATCACAGATCCAGCATCAGTAAATCATCTGGGACTGGGTCGCAGGAGCAGCAGTCTAAGCAAAGATGCCCAGACTTCCCTCGCCCCGGCCATGTCCTCCAGCTCCTCTGGGGGGACCCTCAAGACGTTCCCAGGCCAGCTGAGAGACATAGTCTCCCCAGCATCTCCTGGGTCTTCCCAGAGGCCTCTGCCAAGTGGCACATGCCCGGAACAACTCCAGAGGGAGGCGTCCAGGAGGCATCCAGACTAGATGCCCAAACCATCTCAACTGGCCCCTCTCGATATGGAGGAGAAGCTCTTCTACTTCGCGCTCTCCACGGGTGACCAAGCTTCTCAACCTCTCTAGAGAGCGCCCAGCCACCTACAGAGAAAGCTAATTTCAGCCGGGACCTTGTTCTTTCAGTCATGACTCAGAGCTTTCAGTCATGACTCAGAGCTGAGTATTGAAACGTAGATTAACTGATAAATTGAGAGCTTTGCTTTCTGGCTCAGCTTTCTACACCACAACGGACCGGTAAAGCAACTGCGTAACTATGGACGCTCCTCCGATTCACCTGTCAATCTTACATTCTGACCTTCCCTCACTCATTATCAGACCTCAATAAATTTAAACTCATCCACCTGGAGAAAGAGCACTCCACCCACAGAGAGATGGCAAATTACCTTTCTCTGGTCAAGAACCATGGCCTGAGATTTAGCGTTGCAATGGGCCGCAAACCACACAAATGCATGCTGAAGGTCCTAGCTCGATGAAGCCAACAGGACAACAGTCTCTGCAAAGAGCAATGAAGAAGTTCTGTGATCCTCAAACCAAACCCTCTCCTGCCCCTAGTTGCAGCTAGAAATTCCATCCATAAAACCTTTGAGCAGACCGGTAATAAAGAGCATGAACCGAAAACATGAACCGAAAACAGGTCTGACTAACTGCCAGCTATGTGAACCAAATCTCTTCGCTTCGGTCATACATAGACAGGAAAAAACACTCAGTAAGGCTCCCCGGACCCCATACTCCCAGAGCAACCTCCACAGGATACCACGGGGGACACAGTCAAAGACCTTCTCCAAATCCACAAAACACATGGACTGGATAAAACTCCCACTAACCCTGGATCTAAGGTTTGACTATCTGACAGACTTTCCTATCCAGTACCCTGGCATAGACAGGAGGTTGAGGAGTGTGATTCCCTGGTAATTGGAGAACTGCTGTCCCCTTCTGAGGGGCTGGACAGTTTACTAGAATCTCTTCGAGGCCAACCGATAGTCCTTCTCCATGGCCTCACCGAAGTCCTCCCAGGAGCAAATTTTTTGCCTCTGCAACAGTCTGGGCCGCAGCTTACTTAGACCACAAGTACCTGTCAACTGCCTCTGGAGTCCCACAAGCCAACCAGGCCTGGTAGGAGTCTTTTTTCAGCTTGACGGCATACCTTACTTCCGGTGTCCACCACCGGGTTCGGGGTTTACCACCGCGACTGGCACCAGAGACGTTGTGACCACAGCTCTGAATAGTAGCACCAGAGACATGGAGGTGGAAAACATGGTCCACTCGGACTCGATGTTCCCAGCTTCCTTTGTTACCTGTTTGAAGCTCTCCTGGATGTGGGAGTTAAAGACTTTCCTGACTGAGGGCTCAGTTGAACTATGTTATAGAGATAGTAGTGTTGTTACATGAATGGTCCAAATTCTGTAGATGGTCCATGGTGGCTTCAAAGGTGGGTATACAGTTGAAAATAGAAGTTGACATTAGGGCTGTGAGATAACAGCATCACCTCGGTGATGAGGTCATCACCGCATCACCGCACTTTTTTTTTTTAAAGTTTTGCATATGGTGCGTGATTCGAACTATAATAAAAACATTAAACACAAGAAAATATGATGCCTTTTTGTTCTTCACTCCAGAAAGCAACAGCAAAACCTCTCCTTCCTTCTCAAAGACGCTCGTCCAAAACCCACTGAATTTAGAAAATGTTTGAAACGTTTACTTTCTCTAATAGTCCTGTGTTCAGACTTCAAGGGTTTCTATGGGAAATCTTTTATCACTCTTCTCCTTCTCTCCTTGCACCGGCCTACGCGCGGCTGTCAGTACTGTCTCTTAAAAGCACGAGGCACGTGCGCACTCTATTTACTCACAAGTGCCCTGTTTCAGAAACACACACACATGTTCATTCTACAACAGAAGTTTCTGTCTTGCAAGGAAATACGACAAATGTACTGCGTTCTAATTATTTATTTCCATTACAAGCTGAGCTGCGTGTGTTCTTAAGTGCACGACACGGCCGCCCACCGGATGATTTTGTGTTGGGGGGTATTACTGTTCTTAGTCACTCTGCAACACCAAACATGAACGCGCGCTGTTAGATTTCCATGAATATCCCTACATTTTTTTGTTTGTGAACTATTTTGTGGAGCGCAAAGTTACGTGTCTGTATAAACAAAGGCGGAGCCTCCTGCCCCGGAAAGGTGACAGTGTCTGCAGTCTGTTTATTACTGGGCAATAAATAATATTCTGAGAAGATGTCTCTACCACAGAGCACAGGTGAAACTCGCATGCCGCTGGAGAGGGGTCCGCTGCAGAGGAATCAACACCACCCCCCCCAACCCCACACACACACGTGTGTATTTATTTCCGATGCGGCCGCCGGGGGATTTTGTGTTTTGTTTGTTTGTTTGTTTGTTTTGGGGGGGGGGGGGGGGTGCGGTTAACCGCGACACCGCGCCCCCTGGTGGTTCATCACCGCGGTGATAAAAAATCCGACACCGTCACAGCTCTAGTTGATAATTAACATTATTTTAATTTGCTAAATGTTAGCATAATAAGACTAGGGTTTTGTGACAAGTATTTATTACTTTTATCAAAGTCAAAAGTTTACATACATTAGTATTTGGTACTATTGTCTTTAAACTGCAGTACTTGGGTCAAACGTCTTGGATATCCTTTGACAAGCTTCTCACAAGATTTGTAGGAATTTTGGCCCATTCCTCCTAAGAGAACTGGTGTAACTGAGTCAAGTTTGTATATCACCTTGCATGTACACTCCTTTTCAGCTCTGAACATACATGTTTATTAGGATTTAGATCCGGGTTCTGCAATGGCCACTACAAAACATTGACTTTATTACCTTTAAGCCACTTTGTAACCAGTTCGGCAGTATGTTTCGGGTCATTATTCATTTGGAAGATCCATTTGCGCACAAACTTTAGCTTTCTGGCTGAGGTCTTCAGATTTTGCTTCAATAATTCCACATACTGTTCTGTCCTCACGATGGCATCTATTTTTGAAGTGCACAGTCCCACCAGTAGCAAAACAATTGCACAACATGATGCCACCCCCCCCCCCTTATTTTCCTACAAAGATAACAATAGTCATCGTGGCCAAACAGTTCAATTTTAGTTTTGTCACACAACAGGACATATCTCCACAAATTAAAGTCTTTATCCTTGTGTGCATTGCCAAACTTAAACCTGGCTTTTCTATATTTCTTTTGGAGTAATGGCTTCTTCCTGGCAGAGTAGCCTTTCAGCCCATGTCTGTACAGTGCTCGTTTTACTGTTGAAAATAACACATTGATAATGACACATACATATGTATGGTGCCGCTGGGTCAGGTGTGCTGCTGGTCAACTGCTCTGTTTAAATGTGGGCGTGAAATGAAAGACTCTAAAAAGTCTCTCAAACCCACAAACCTGTCACAAGAGAACTGAACTCTTGAGTCTGATGAAAAGCAAGGCTGGAATACGACATAACATTCCAGAAGAGCTAAGAAGAAGATAGAGAGGGACCCGTGCTGAGGCGAAGAGGAGAAAAAGGGCCATCGCCAAAAAAAGAACGCAGCCGGAGATATAAACCACCAATCCCGTCAGTGATCATGGGAAATGTAAATGCCTTGGCAAATAAGGCAGATGAAATCCTTGGGTTGGTCGGTAGTCAAAGGATCTATCGAGAGTGCTGTCTATTCATGCTAACAGAGACTTGGCTAACAACCATCACACCTGACAACAATTTGGAGCTACCAGGCTTCTCTCTGGCACGCGCTGACAGCAAAAGTAAAGGAGGCGGCCTCATAATGTACATTAACAACAAGTGGTGTAACCCTGGTCACTTCACTGTTAAAGAGACCATTTGCTGCAGAGACTTTGAACTTTTAGCCGCATGTCCTGGCTGTCTGTGCTTACATTCCTCCCAGAGCGCACGCATAACCAGGGATGCAGGCGGTTGTTAATACGGTCATGGAACTACAAGCACGGCACCCACTGGCACTTGTGGTCATCTCAGGGGATTTTAAACACGTCGCCCTTGATTCCCCGTTGTCATCTATGCAGCAGTACGTGAACTGCCCAACTTGCAATGACAGGACTATAGATTTGCTGTATTGCAACATCAAAGATGTCTATCAGGCCACACCCCTCCCCGCTCTTGGCAAATCAGATCACGTTTTGATCTCCTTACAGCCTTTTTACACACCAATAAAACGGAGCGTGAGTAGGTGGACACCTGAGGTGAAGGAGGAGCTCAGGGACTGTTTTGGAAGCACTGACTGGAGCAGTCTGCTGGATCATTATGGAGAGGACATGGAGGGAGCATCTCAATGCATAACACACTATATGAACTTCTGTATAGATACTGTTGTGCTCACAAAAACAGCCCATTGCTTTGCAAATAATAAACCCTGGATAACTAGGAAAGTGATTCTAAATAAAAAGAAGAGAGCTTTCCACAAAAACGATCAGGAGGAAATGAAAAAGGTGCAGACAGAACTGAGGAGCTGCTTGAAGGGGGAAAAATACCTATAAGGACTGGGTGGAGAGGAAACTGGAGAAAAACAACATCAGGGAAGTGTGGGAAGGCATGAAAACAGTAACAGGGTGCAAGAAGGTGACAAAGGTGGAGGGGGGGGGGGGGGGGGGGGAGTGCAGAAAATGAGCTGAATACCTTTTTTTAATAGGATTGACATTTCACCCGCCATTCCCCCCATTTTCAATACAAGCCTGGTCCGCGCTACACCCATCACAGTGCCCTTTCCACTGCCTGTTCTCACCCCTCAGCCAGAGGAGGGCCCAGCTGCTCAGGCTGCTCCTTCATCACTAACCACCCATGATCTCTCTCTTCCCGTGTCCTCTTCATGTGATTTACGCCCTCCACCTGCAGAATGTGCTCCCCAACACATCACAGAACATCAGGACATCATCTAACACCTGGAGGTTGTGTTAGACCAAAAGCTGGACTGAACTATCAACACAGACCAGCTTTACAAGAAGAACCAGTCCAGAGTGTACTTTCTCCGGAGGCTGCTCTCCTTTAAGATCTGCACAAAACTGCTGCATATGTTTTATCAGTCGGTGGTGGAAAGTGCTCTCCTCTATGCTGCTGTGTGCTGGTGCAATACCATCAAGAAGAACATCTGCAGGCTCAAAACGATCATCAAGAGGGCGAGCTCTATGGTGGGACTGAAGCTGGATCTTGTGAAGGAAGTGGCAAAGCAGAAAACTCTGACCAGGTTCAGGGCCATCATCAAGAATCCCTCACATCCCCTACATGATGCCTTCACCAGCAGGAGGAGCACATTCAGCAACAGACTCCCAGCGCTACTCCACAGAAACACTGAAGAAATCTTTTGTTCCTCGTGCCATCAGGCAATACTACTCTCTGGCAGGGCATCGTAAAAGTAATTTCTTGTCTTTTTTTATTTTTTTTTACCCACTGATTTTTAAATTATAAATCTATTTTTTTATTTATTAATAATTTCAATCTGTTGCTATATTTACTATTTTTATTGTTTTTCATGTATGTGTGTGTTTTATGAGTGTGAGCAGATGGCCATTTTTAAATTTCCTAAGGGATTATTAAAGACCTATTCTATTGTTTTCTATTCTAATCTATTTTTACCATCTTCAGCAAGCATCTCCACAACATCTTTTGCCTTCGTCCTTGGGTTGTTCTGGACATATCGGACCAAAGTATGTTCATCTGTGGAACACAGAACCAGTCTCCTTCTTGAGCGATACCTAAGTGGATTTATTTGATTCATTAAATATTTCAAGCTGCCATAAGATTATTTTAGCACATTTAAGGTTACCATTTATTGCAATTCTCGCCATCTTTTGGAATATGCATACTGCACACAGCTTGATGTATAACAATAAATTTGCGATTTATGGTGCATGCCAACACAGGTGTGTTTGTAATTAACTCAAATGCTGTCAATAGACGTATCAGAGGCATCTAAAGAGATGACATCATCATCTGGGGTTTCCAAAATTACTAAATCCCCTTGATAATCAAGTTGTTCATCCTAAAGTTTTCCAAGTCATCCACACATTACTCGAGTGAATAGATCATGATTGCCATGGACTCAACCACATCTTTGGGTACTTTTTTAGACGTTTTTGGTTAAAGTAGTCCCTGGGCTTTTCGTTTGGGCTTTATCCATTTTATAATAAAAACGCTCAAAATACCAAACCGGACCACTCAGTCTGAACGAAGAATGTCAGTTACCTTCTCAACACTGATTACATCAAGCTATATGCTAACAGCAAGCAAGACATTGACTCTCTAATCCACACAACCAGGATCTACATTATGGAGATGTGGTCATTTTTATCTTCCATCAGTCACTATAAAGGCAGCTGCATTCTAACAGAGTATAAGAAGGGCAAACCCCTCAACTGACCGTCTCTCCTTGCACGTTATCATCCTATATAATACCACCTAAATTATTTGTACTTTTTTTTTACATAGTTACCATAATTCCTTTAATTTAGTTTAATGAATAACTGCAGCTTTCTAGCCTTATTCTAATGTAATTGATCAGAGACAACTGAATCAAAAGGTAAAACACTAAGATCCATAGACATACTGGTTAATGCAGTAATCCAGTTCAAGATGCTCAAGCATGTCATATTTATAAGATTAGGAAACTCCTCCACACTCACAGAGGAGCTGCTCAGGCTGGGGAGTACAGAGTCACTGACAGCAGCAGAAAACAGGGACTTTTCTCCTCCTTTGCTTTGTTTCTTAGGAATAAAAAGCATTCTTAGTCAGAACAGTTACAGTTTACGTACCTATTCGTTCCAGCTTTATGACAGGAATCATGGTGATCTTCCTCTGGTGATGCTGATGATCCAACAAATCAGACTTGAACTCCATCTTCACATCAGTCTCCTGATTCAGGAGCAGCTGCTCTCCCTCCTGGTTACTGCAGAGTTTCTCAGGTTCTTCTTTAATCTGTAGAGGTTCTGGTTCTGCTTGGTCCAGACTGGAATGTCTCTCCCGTTTATGGAGGTGCCATTTATTCTCATCCTCACACAGATGCTGCTGTTGAACATCTGGGGGTAGAAGCCACAGAAAGATAATGCTTTAAAAAAAAGAGAGATGCATCCTAACGGAGTTTACTGCTTCACCAACAAAAATTATACTAAATAGATCACAATTTAAGTTACAAAGAACGTAAATGAAACAAAGCCACCTCATTTGCATTGTAGCTGTTGTATACAAAGACACAAAATGCATTATTTAACAAATTTAAGACAATTAATAACACATAAATATAAGCACAATGGTACAGGGAAAGAGTGAAGTGAAGTGAAAAAAGTGATGTTTCAACCTTATTTTAATTACATTTGAGGAATACTGTTTGTTCTTTAGACTAACAATTGCTCCTACAGATACTCATAAACACAGATGTGCTTTAACCCAATTCACTTACAGAATAAAAAAAACAGAAACTTATCTAATAAGTTATACTTCACATACCTGTTTTGTGTAAGTCTGTCTCAGCATTTCTGATCCCCAGGCAGTACTGATAATGTGACAGTTCCTTGAACTGAAACATAATCCTTTTACAATCTCTGAAATTCTCTTCACATTTAGACTTTAATTCTGCATTTACATCAGCATCCTGATTCAGCCAGAGCGACTCTTCCTCCTGATTAATGCACAGTTCCTCTGGTTCCTCTTTGAATTGTGGAGGTTCTGGTTCTGCTTGGTCCAAACTGGAGGCTCTCTCCTGGTTAGAGCTGTCATTCATCATGTACTCCTTGCATAAAGAAAAACACAAAAGAACAAAGACATTAAGACAAGAATAAAAATGTTATAACCATTTCAAAATTGACTGTTATAACATGAAAAGTCTAGTTATACTGTAGCTGTATTGGGTTTAGTTAGGATCAGCTTGAAGTCAATAAAAATCCAGATTGTAAATTTAAAAAACTAACATATGAAAACAGTTTTAAACTCCAAAGTAATCATTCTAAAGTTGAAAGAAAATACTGACATTTGGAGAAAAATGTTTTTGTATATTTGAAACTTGGAATGACAAAAAAAAACTCTAAACCTGAAGCTGTTACCCAGTGAAAAAAAGTTTTTTAGTATCAGATGCTATTTTGTATTTTCAACATTTGCTTTTCTGTTTCTTTCACTCCTGGCTTTCAGTCCTCAGTTTATGGTTCAACTCAAAGGAGGAAAAGATAATACAAAATCATTGACAAAACCATACAGTATATGGTACAGTATATCGTTTTAACCTCTGTTTTAAAGACCTATTTAAAGGGATGATCAAAGCATTTAATAAACAGAAATGCCCTTAATGCATGATGGTCACGTGATGATGGCGCTGTGCATCGTCTTTGAATGGATAATGTTAACGCTTATATGGCTAAAGAGCAGGGACAGGGCTCACACAACTGTTTCAGAATGATCTTAACAAAATGAAATATCATGACTAGTAGTAGTAGATTCAACACATATCTTTATTTTCAAACTAATTATTTTACTTGTGGATGTTTTAGACTTTCACAGAAATACATACCGCCTCTTAGGAAGTTTAACTACTGCTTTAAGACGATTTCCATCGATCTTTCCTCCTTCCGAAGATCCTTTACAGCAAAACATGTGAAGTCTTTACCACTGCGTGAACTAACCATACCTGAACAAAGCGCCGTAACTAAACCGGAAACGATTCGCTGCTTTCACATCCAGTCACGAGCATCACCGCCCCCTATGGGCAAGGAGGTTTTGGGGGGGGGGGGGGGGGGGGGGGGGGGGGGGGAATGAAACTTGGCTAGCACCGATAGCGAAGCACAGAGTGATGCTCTCTATTAGCGATTTATCATCAGATGAACAGAAAGATGAAGAGGAAAGTTGCGGAGATTATCATGATGATGAGTCACTTTTGCAACCGTGTCGATTCGAACCCTTTTGCGAAAGTGAGGAGGATATAGCAGAAAGTAGTACGGTCTAGTGATGCCGATGACGATAGCATGAAGATTCGGCTAGCCTCCAGAACACGGCATGGCCTATGTATAATATAGCATAGGGAAATGTTTATATCAATATATATACCGTATATATATTAAACGTTAAACTCACTCTCTTTTGTAATAAATAAATTTTGTAATAAACGTTATACTCACTCTCTTTTGTGCCAGCTTTTCGGTCACCGATTTTCTCTTTTTGTACTGGCTGCTGCCAGAGCTGGTACTGGGCGTTTCTGTTTCGGACGTTCCCACTAGCGATCTCTTGAAAATGGTGGGGATTGCGTTTGGTTTCAATACTTTTTTATATCTGACATGCATTCCCATATCTTTCATGAGCTGTGGTTTTTCTTCAAAACAGTCTGCCTCAAAATGTTCGCTGCATAAAGTTGACGAAGCAGTTGGCACCCAATTCGCCCTCGTTCGCTGCACTTGTTTTGTCCATTGTTTCAGCAGCGTTTCTTGTTTTGGGAATTTATACACAGATACACTTTCACTAGATGTATTGCTACATCCAGCTGCCACACAACGACTTGGCATGTTGATGATTAACAGATTTAAACACGAGAGAAACGAAGACTACCTGTTTTGATCACCTACTGTCCGAAGCGGAACTGCGAAAGTCAATGCCTTTCATGACGTCACAGGTCATATCGAGGTCACTTCCAGCCTGCGCTCTTAGCGGCAAATTCAAATCTCTGATTCCTTCGAAAGATGTCTATTATTCATATGCTTCGGATTTTTTTCGACGCTAACTATTGGTATCAATAGAATCAGCGTTTAAAAGGCTTTTTTATTTGACAAAGTTGTTCAAAGCATGGCATCCACACTTTAAAACAAACTCCATTTTTCCCCTCAAACCTCCTTGCCCATAGGGGGCGGTGATGCCCGTGACTGGATGTGAAAGCAGACAATCGTTTCCGGTTTGGATACCGCGCTTTGATTAGATATGTTCAGTTCGCGCAGTGGTAAAGACTTAACATTTCTGATAAAAATGTTGAAAAGGTTCTTTGGAAGGAGGACAGATCAACGGCCATCCTTCTAAAGCCGTAGTTGAACTTCCTAAGAGGCGGTATGTATTTCTGTGAACCTCTAAAACAGCCACTAGTGAAAATAAGAGAACGTCTACATTTTAGTTTGAAGATATGCGTTGAATTTAGTTATTTTGATATTATTTCATTTTTGTTAAGATTCTGAAAACTGTTGTTTGAGCTCTGTCCCTGCTCTTTAGTGCATAAGCGTTAGCATCCAGTCAAAGACGATGCACAGCGCCATCATCACGTGACCATCATGCATTAAAGGGCATTTCTGTTTATTAAATGCTTTGATCATCCATTTAAATAGGTATTAAAACAGAGGTTAAAACGATATACTGTGCCAAATATGGTTTTGTTAATAATTTTGTATTATCTTTTCCTCCTTTGAGTTGAAACCATAAACTGAGGACTGAAAGCCAGGAGTGAAAGAAACAGAAAAGCAAATGTTGAAAATACAAAATAGCATCTGATACTAAAAAACTTTTTTTCACTGGGTAACAGCTTCAGGTTTAGAGGTTTTTTTGTCATTCCAAGTTTCAAATATACAAAAACATTTTTCTCCAAATGTTAGTATTTTTTTTTTCAACTTTACAATGAGTACCTTTGAGTTTAAAACTGTTTTCATATATTAGTTTTTTAAATTTACAATCTGCATTTGTATTGACTTCAAGCTGATCCTAACTAAACCCAATACAGCTACCGTATAACTAGACTTTTCATGTTATAACAGTCAATTTTGAAATGGTTATAACATTTTTACTCTTGTCTAAATTAGTTTGTTCTTTTGTGTTTTTCTTTATGCAAGGAGTACATGATGAATGACAGCTCTAACCAGGAGAGAGCCTCCAGTTTGGACCAAGCAGAACCAGAACCTCCACAATTCAAAGAGGAACCAGAGGAACTGTGCATTAATCAGGAGGAAGAGTCGCTCTGGCTGAATCAGGATGCTGATGTAAATGCAGAATTAAAGTCTAAATGTGAAGAGAATTTCAGAGATTGTAAAAGGATTATGTTTCAGTTCAAGGAACTGTCACATTATCAGTACTGCCTGGGGATCAGAAATGCTGAGACAGACTTACACAAAACAGGTATGTGAAGTATCACTTATCAGATAAGTTTCTTGTTTTTTTATTCTGTAAGTGAATTGGGTTAAAGCACATCTGTGTTTATGAGTATCTGTAGGAGCAATTGTTAGTCTAAAGAACAAACAGTATTCCTCAAATGTAATTAAAATAGGGTTGAAACATCACTTTTTTCACTTCACTTCACTCTTTCCCTGTACCATTGTGCTTATATTTATGTGTTATTAATTGTCTTAAATTTGTTAAATAATGCATTTTGTGTCTTTGTATACAACAGCTACAATGCAAATGAGGTGGCTTTGTTTCATTTACGTTCTTTGTAACTTAAATTGTGATCTATTTAATATAATTTTTGTTGGTGAAGCAGTAAACTCCGTTAGGATGCATCTCTCTTTTTTAAAGCATTATCTTTCTGTGTCTTCTACCCCCAGATGTTCAACAGCAACATCTGTGTGAGGATGAGAATGAATGGCACCTCCATAAACGTGAGAGACATTCCAGTCTGGACCAAGCAGAACCAGAACCTCTACAGATTAAAGAAGAACCTGAGAAACTCTGCAGTAACCAGGAGGGAGAGCAGCTGCTCCTGAATCAGGAGACTGATGTGAAGATGGAGTTCAAGTCGGATTTGTTGGATCATCAGCATCACCAGAGGAACATCACCATGATTCCTGTCATAAAGCTGGAAAGAATAGGTACGTAAACTGTAACTGTTCTGACAAAGAATGCTTTTTATTCCTAAGAAACAAAGCAAAGGAGGAGAAAAGTCCCTGTTTTCTGCTGCTGTCAGTGACTCTGTACTCCCCAGTCTGAGCAGCTCCTCTGTGAGTGTGGAGGAGTTTCCTAATCTTATAAATTTGACATGCTTGAGCATCTTGAACTGGTTTACTGCATTAACCAGTATGTCTATGGATCTTAGTGTTTTACCTTTTTTATTCAGTTGTCTCTGATCAATTACATTAAAATAAGGCTAGAAAGCTGCAGTTATTCATTAATTTAAATGAAAGGAATTATGGTAACAATGTAAAAAAAGAGTACAAATAATTTAGGTGGTATTATATAGGATGATAACGTGCAAGGAGAGACGGTCAGTTGAGGGGTTTGCCCTTCTTATACCCTGTTAGAATGCAGCTGCCTTTATAGTGACTGATGGAAGATAAAAATGACCACATCTCCTCAATACTTGCTGCTCTTCACAGGCTTCTTGTTCATTTTAGGATCCAGTTGACGGTTTTATTCATATCTTTTAGAACTCTGAATGGTTTGGTTCCATTGTGTTTATTGAAGGTTTATTAAAGAGTTACTTAAACCATGTGCTCCAGGAAGAAATATAAAATCTTTGACCCAAAGTTTTTCACTCCAGACTTAAATTAAAGGGCAGCAGAGAGTTTGTAGAAGCTGCCCCTGAATTATAAAATGTTTCTCATCCACATCAGAGTTGATCCAACTCTTTCTGGTTTTTAATCTGTTGGTAATATTTTAAAGACCTTTACTTAAAAGTCAAAAGTCAAAGTAAACCTTATTGTCAATCTCTATGATGTTTTCACATACATGGAAATTTGAAATTCTTTTTCTCTTCAAACTTCAGTCTAAACGGGGAATCTAACTTCAAAATACAAAATAAAATGGAATAAGACGAAGGGGAAAAACCTTCATATAAAAATAAGTTTGTCTCTTAAGGCTAGAGAACGGTTTTCATGTTTTTGTAGAAACATCCAACCAGGTCACTGGGAGCAGCGTGGTAAAGCAGAAAAGCAGGTCAAAGTTCATCTGAATGCACACATGTCTGTAGGAGCAAACTTAAGTCTGAACGTTGCTGCCGATTGATGTTCGAAAAGTAAAATTTTATAAGAACATATACAGTGAGGTCAATAAGTATTTGATCACCCTGTGATTTAGCAAGTTCTCCCACTTAGAAAACATGAAGGGGTCTAAAATTTTTATCATAGATGCATTTCCACAGTGAGAGACAGAATCTGAAGAAACATTCAGAAATCATGTTGTACGATTTTTTTAAAACAGTTTCTTTGTATATTACTGTGACAAATAAGTATGTGGTCACTTGAGTTAAACAACTTTAATATTTAATACAGAAGCCTTTGTTAACAATTCCAGAGGTCAAACGATTCCTGCAGTTCTTCACTAGGTTTCTACTCACTGCAGCAGGGATTTTGGCCCACTCCTCCATACAGATCTTCTCTAGATCTGTCAGGGTTTGGGGCTGTCGCTGAGCAAGACAGTTTCAGCTCCTTCCAAAGATTCTCTATTGGATTTAGGTCTGGAGACTGGCTAGGCCACTCCAGAACCTTGACATGCTTCTTAGGGAGCCACTCCTTGGTTTTCTTGGCTGTGTGCTTTGGGTCATTGTCATGCTGAAAGACTCTGACTGAGGTAAGGAGGTTTTTGCCCAATTTCTCACAATACAGAGCCCCGTTCATCCTCTCCTTAATACAGTGCAGTCGTCCCTGTGCAGAAAAACACCCCCAGAGCATGATGCTTCCACCCCCGTGCTTCACTGTAGGTATGGTGTTCTTGGGATGATGCTCTTCTTTCTTCCTCCTCCAAACACGCCGAATGGAGTTAAGACCAAAAAGTTTTATTTTGGTCTCATCTGACCACAAGACTTTCTCCCATGACTCCTCTGGATCATCAAGATGGTCAGTGGCAAACTTCAGACGGGCCTTGACATGGGCTGACTTCAGCAGGGGAACCTTCCATGCGATACATGATTTTAAACCATGGCGTTTTAATGCATTATTTATAATAGCCTTGGAAACGGTGGTCCCAGCTCTCTTCAGGTCATTGACCAGCTCCTCCCGTCCTGGGCTGATTCTTCACCTTCCTTAGCATCATCGATGCCCCAAGAGGTGAGATCTTGCGAGGGGCCCCAGTCCGAGGGACAATGACAGTCATCATTAGCCTCTTCCATTGTCTGACAATTGCTCCAACAGTTGTTCTTTTCTCACCAAGCTGCTTGGCAATTGCCCCGTAGCTGCTTTGCAATTGCCCCGTAGCTGCTTTGCAATTGCCCCGTAGCCACTTCAAGCTTTGTGAAGGTCTACAATTTTGTCTCTTGTGTCTTTTGACAGCTCTTTGGTTTTGCCCATGTTGGTAGTTAGACTTCTGACTGATTGTGGGGGGCACAGGTGCCTTTATGCAAGCTAACCACCTCAAACAGGTGCCACTAATTTAGAATCATGAACAGAGTGGAGTTGGACTATTTAAAAGCAGAACAGCAGGTCTTTACTGGTCGGAAATCTATCTGATAATCAAGTGATCAAATACTTATTTGTCACAGTAATATACAAATAAATTGTTTAAAAAAATCCTAGAACATAATTTCTGAATGTTTCTTCAGATTCTGTCTCTCACTGTAGAAATGCACCTATGATGAAAATCTTAGACCCCTCCATGTTTTCTAAGTGGGAGAACTTGCTAAATCAAATACTTAACGTAAATTCCGGACTACAAAGCGCACCCGATTACAAGCCGCACCCACCCATTTTCACGTGTTTGACTGCTTAGCCGCGTCAGACTAAAAGCCGCATGTCACGTCCTGACTCACAGAATAGGTGAGGTTCATTACCACACTGTGGGGTGAGTCAGCCTTGCCTCAAGCTCATGCATTTCAGTATGTCCACATCTGCCAAACAGCATGGACCTCTATTCTGTTCACAAGTTCCTCAGTTATGGTTTATTTATTTATTTATTTATTTTTACGTTTTTTTTTTTTACTTATTGACAATCTAGGTATCACACATAAAATTACAAACAGTAACCATATAATCAACATTACATCCCTCAGTTATGATGAGGAAATTTACATCCGCGATTCCCCATTTCCCATGAGTCTTAGGGGCTAAAGGGGGGGCCAACACCCGGCTCGCCTCACTGTTGTACGTGTTTAAGAATGAGCAAGTAGCAGCAGTGCATGGAGGGGTGAAAAGGAACAGCTCTCCTTCCGCTTGTGTCGCGGCAGCATTATGGTACTAACAGGGCTGGTTAAAAAAAACACAGCAGTAAAATAAAGCAGCGGCGACTGAAAAGCGCGCGCCTCAGCACGGCGCGTGCATCAGCAGTTTCCTTTCACAACAAGCACTGTTGTTCCGCGCTCGCCCCGCGCGCTCCCCTTCCTATCTTCTCCGACACATCTGACCAGGGCGGCTCCAGGGAGGAGCAAATCGTGTCTGTGCAGAGCAATCGGACTTAATACTGTACGTTTTGTGGATGAGGGGCGGATGCGTTGTTACGTGTGGGAGCCTTCAGACTGCCATCGGCCCCGCAGCTCTATGTGAACGAGCAGCAGAACATGTCTCCAGCTCACACGGAGGCTGTGAGTTTTTCAATGCAAAATTCCGCTCAGTCCTTAGTAACCGTTAAAACGACCACGTGGATTTGTGTTTCCAGTCGTGTCCCGACAAAACAAAGGCTGATGCTATTCCCACATGCGCTGTTCTCTCCGTCACGCAGCTGACCGGCTTTTCCAATCCCGTTGGTGATGGTGGATTTTTTCACGCTGCTTTTAACGATTGCTTTTAACTTGAAAGCTGCATCATATTTTAGCGGCGATCACGTGCACGTTGGGTTTAATGGCACCAAAGGATTCTGGGATGCGGCCGGGCATGCGTGTTTCGTTTTGTTGAACCATGACTGAAGTATCTAAGACCTGAAGTGAAGGCCATGCTCTTTGGTTGCTTAGTTTGTTGAAAAACAAATGACTCGGGGCAGACTTCATCCACTCCCAGGGCCTTGCCACTGAGGAGCTCGTTGCCTACCTCAGTGACTTCAGCCCGGGTAATAGACAGCCTCACCCCAAAGTCCTCATTCTCTGCTTCTTCGAAAGAAGGCGCGTCAGTCGGATTGAGGAAGCCCCCTCCCGGAATTGGAGGGACATGACCCTCTCGTCCACCGGGGTGAACTCTAACACTTCGCGGCTGAGCTGGGGGCTCACGAGTAAGCCCACACCGGCCCGCCGCCTCTCACCTTGAGCAACTCCAGATTGGAGAAAATCCAACCCCTCTCTAAGGACTGCGTTTCAGAGCCCAGGCTATGTGATCCCAACGATATCTAGATCAGGGGTCGGCAACCCAAAATGTTGAAAGAGCCAAATTGGACGGAAAAAAACAAAAAACAAACATGTCTGGAGCCGCACAATATTAAAAAACCTATTTAAGCTTTATAATGAAGGCAACACATGCAATGTGTATCTATATTAACTATATTAGCCTACTATCAAAATGACTAAGTTGTTACAAATACATAATGAGCATTATTAACTATTAAATGTTTATTTGTGTGTTCTGCGGAGAACGACGCGTCACGTGACTGCTCTGTTGTGCAAGTTTAACTTCATTACATATTAATGAATTATGTTTCATTGCTTTGATACAATTAAAGAAATGTAATAAAGAAATACGATTTTTGATGTCATTTTTATTTAGAGGATTTGAACACAAAACAATAAAATGGAACGTGCGTGCCCCATGACATCAGCTGCGCTCGAATGACAGAACAGCTTCAAGCATTTGCGGCGCCTGCAGACTTTCATTCAGCTCGCTTAGGTGGCTTGTCACAGTCATTTCCACCAAAACGTGCAGCTTTTCCAGCCACTCAGTATCTTCCAGTTGCGGGTAGTTCAGGTCTTTGTTTTTCAGGAATGTTTTCACGTGTTCTAAACAGAAGACAAAGTGACGCAAAACGTCACCCCTGGACAGCCATCGGACTTTGTTGTGTAGCAGAAGATCAGAATATTTGCTTTCAACTTCATCAAGCATTGCACCAAACTAACGGCGGTTCGATTTACATCAGCCACCTGTTTAGCGGTCTGCTGAAAGTTAAAAAAAAAAGCCCTACTAGTAGAAACATGTGGAGTAAGCCATGACGCAAATCTCCGTTGACAGAAATGTTGAAGTTTAACATCGTAATGACTAAGCTGGACAGTCACCCAAGCGGGAAAGCAGCAGCCAAACCGCTTATCAAGAGGCTTTTTAAGAGTGCTGCCAGTACCTCATACACCGCACAACTCTGGAGAGTCTCAGGAACGAATTTATAGCTAAAGAGGCTAAATGTCCCCCTCAATATCAAGCCCATGTCTTCCAGCACACATAAACCAGTCCAAACATCATGGACCTCACGTCAGTTCACAACACTCTTACTAAAGGTTTTACCCCAAAACTCCCACTTCCCATGAGCTTTAGGGGCTGAAGGTGGGGCTAACCCCCAGTTAGGTCTGTTAGCAGCAAGGGATTGTGGGACGCGGTTTCCTGATCTAATTAGGGCTCAGCCTGAGTTTTTCTGTTTGCCCACGTTTCTTTTTAAGTGGCAGTTTTGTTTTTCCACCTTAGTTTATTCTTCCTGTTATGTTTGTTTCTTTTTGTTGTACCATGAGTGTGGAAGGGAGAGAGGTTGATGACTGCTGTGCAATGTGATGCGTATTCAATGCCAATGGTGCTTCTAATATCGGAAAAAAGAGTTTGCTCTCAGTTTCCTTCACTAACCCCTCCTCTCTGAGACTGTGCGGAGTCGTGCGAAGTCAGGGACACGGAATGCTCTTCAGCGCAGCCCGTTGATTGACAGATCAACTTGCAGGTAGTTTGGCTCCCGTTATTCAGACGTACCTACTGGGCGTTACAATTTTATTTCTACAAACTCTTACAGTTTTGAAAACGTTAAGAATATCTGTGTCTTGTTTGTCCTTCTACAGAAACCATATTAAAATAAAAAATATATTTCTCTCTCCCATCTTTTTACATTTTCAAACATTTTTGAAAATGCTCCAGGGAGCAGCGCTAAAGAGCCGCATGCGGCTCCAGTGCGGCGGGTTGCCGACCCCTCATCTAGATGGTATCTCTCAGCCTCTCGCACCGGCTCAGGCTCCTTCCCTCCCAGAGGGGTGACGTTCCATGTCCTAAAAGCCAAGTTCCATGAGCAGTGTTTGGGCCACTGAGGCACCCGCTCTCGACTGCCACTCAAACCACACTGCACCTGCCCCGTTTGAGGTCTCTTACGGGTGGTGGGCCCATGGGAGAGTGGTCCCACATCGCTCCTTCGGGCTGTACCAGACCGGGGTCCATGGGTAGAGCCCCGGTCACCAACCCCTGGCCTGGCTCCAGAGTGGGGCCCCAGTGACGCCAATCCGGGCGACGTAATCGGGTCCTCGTTGTTTCTTATCATCAGGGGGTTCTGAACTGCTCTTTGTCTGGCTCATCACCCAGAACCTATCTGCCATGGGAGACCCTACCAGTGGCTTAAACCCCAGACAGCTTAGCTTCTGGGATCACTCGAGCTCTCAAACTCCCCCACCACGTTAAGGTGGCGGTTCACGGGGGAGCTTACAACAGTTCTACATCTGAAAATAGATTTAGGCATTTATTGGACCAAATAACCTGACAGTGAAGAACAGAGCAACTTAAGTCTTCCTCGGGGGGTTGCCCTGAATATACTTTATATATACTGTAATTCCCGGGCTGTAGAGCGCACCTGATTACAGCGGAGGGTAGGGAGAGTCACGTGCAGCGCAAAAGGTAGTGAGAGCAAGAGCATCAAAAGTTTGTGGGGGGTGTGCGTTTATTTTTGTTATACAGAGTGAAAGAGAACTGTGATAAAACAAGGTTTCCCCCAGAAGAAGATGAATGATTCATTATCAACCCACTCTGGGGACTCTGAGGGTCAGAACCGGGAAGTGAACCACGAAGGAAGATCTGCCTCTGGCGGAGAGGAAAGAAAGTAAGAAAAAAGTAATCACAGGAAAGGCTCAACACATGATATATTTACAAAGAAAGACAGTACACGTCTGTTACATGGCAGTAACACGGCAGCAATATGGTAGTGACAGGCATGGTTAAAAAAACAGTACCGGTAAAAGTCACTGAGAGCATGATCAGTATTCCTCAAATGTAAATAAAATAGGGTTGAAACATCACTTTTTTTTTCACGGTCTGTGTTTAAAAGCTACTCTTTCCCTGTACCATTGTGCTTATATTTATGTATTATTAATTGTCTTAAATTGTTAAATAATGCATTTTGTGTCTTTGTATACAACAGCTACAATGCCACTGAGGTGGCTTTATTTAATTTACGTTCTTTGTAACTTAAAATTGTGATCTATTTAATATCATATTTTTCTGTGTCTTCTACCCCCAGATGTTCAACAGCAACATCTGTGTGAGGATGAGAATGAATGGCACCTCCATAAACGGGAGACACATTCCAGTCTGGACCAAGCAGAACCAGACCCTCTACAGATTAAAGAAGAACCAGAGGAACTCTGCAGTAACCAGGAGGGAGAGCAGCTGCTCCTGAATCAGGAGACTGATGTGAAGATGGAGTTCAAGTCTGATTTGTTGGATCATCAGCATCACCAGATAAAGATCACCATGATTCCTGTAATAAAGCTGGAAAGAATAGGTACGTAAACTGTAACTGTTCTAAGAATGCTTTTTATTCCTAATAAAAAAAGTAAAGGAGGAGAAAAGTCCCTGTTTTCTGCTGCTGTCAGTGACTCTGTACTCCCCAGTCTGAGCAGCTCCTCTGTGAGTGTGGAGGAGTTTCCTAATCTTATAAATTTGACATGCTTGAGCATCTTGAACTGGATTACTGCATTAACCAGTATGTCTATGGATCTTAGTGTTTTACCTTTTTGATTCAGTTGTCTCTGATCAATTACATTAGAATAAGGCTAGAAAGCTGCAGTTATTCATTAATCTAAATGAAAAGAATTATGGTAACTATGTAAAAAAATAAAAGTAAACATAATTTAGGTGGTATTATATAGGAGGATAACGTGCAAGGAGAGACGTTTGGTTGAGGGGTTTGCCCTCATTTTAGGATCCAGTTGACGGTTTTATTCATATCTTTTAGAACTCTGAATGGTTTGGTTCCATTGTGTTTATTAAAGGTTTATTAAAGAGTTTCTTAAACCAGGAACAATTATAAAATCTTTGACCCAAAGTTCTTCACTCCAGACTTAAATTAAAGGGCAGCAGAGAGTTTGTAGAAGTTGCTCCTGAATTATACAATGTTTCCTCATCCACATCAGAGTTGCTCCAACTCTTTTTGGTTTCGAATCTATTGGTCAATTTTGACTTAAACCCCTCTTGTTTTTAATATACAGTGATGAAAGTCTTCCGGGAATTCCCGGAAATCCGGGTTTTTGAGCAAACCGAACGTACTTTCCGGGAAATAAAGACCTGATCTCTACGGACAAATCGCTTTCCGGATTAGAAAATGGTCTGAAATCAGCTAATTTTAGCTTTATTTTCTATATTTCTCCGCAGATCGCTTCCTCTATGGTCGTGGCCATCTTTCGTCTTCCCGGCCTAATTGACCAATGACGGGACGTTTTAGTTGCTTTCGGATGCGTCGATGGGTCTGATTGGCTCTGTCTGCACCACGTGGTCAGCGTGACTTGCTTCCCTAGAGACCAAAACTGGCGGACCCACGCTAAACTTTCACAAACACATCTGAAGAGTTTGCGATCAAATTTGTGTTAAAATAATGGCAGGCATCGTCATTATTGAGCGTGGTCACGACCTCAGTTGTGAGAAGACGATAAAAAACAAATTGAAGTGGTCTTGGCTGGAAAAAAAAAAAAGATTTTTAAGGTAGTGTAGGTCAAATACTTTTTTGTGTAAAATAATCTCAAAACCACATTTTGAAATAATTTCAATTTTAGTTTTGAGTTTCAGTTTTTATTTTGAATACATTTCTCTATCTAATTTATTTGTATTTCCTAATTACCATGATTTAGTTCAGTATAGTTAACATTAATTATAAGTATTTGATGGTTTGGACCCGCACTCCCTTAAAAAATAATGTTTACAATGTTTAGTTTAGTTTGTATGTTTGTTTTGATATTTCCCAGATTACTTAGTATTGGTGTTAAAGAATTGATGTATTATGTTATAGAATTATAGTTTAAAGCAGATCCCATATTTTGATGTAATTATAGTTTGAGAAAACAGTGCAAGTGGATGTTGTACATCAGTCATTTCTAAAGCAGAAATAATGTATAAATAAATGAGGTACTTTCATAGAATATCATAGTTACTGGTGTTCTTTTTGCCATTTGGGGCTTTGATGTTACTATATTTTAGCAATTGTATGTTTTGCAGCTTTAAGGAAAAGCGTAGATTGTAGGATTGTGTTACTTTGAGCAATTTTCCAAATTCTTTTTTAGGACCAGCAAGTCCTTAATGGAGAGTCAAACTAGGGGTTTGAATGACAAATCATGATGCTCCAATTAGTCTTAGTTTCTTGATAAAGAAGTGAATAACTAGCTGCCAGAATGCACCAGAATGCATCTAAGACCACGTATTTTTCCAAAATTTCGCTCTGTGCCCGCCATATCGCTCAAAGAAAAGTTCAGGGATTTTTTCCTTGCCTGACTTTCATCACTGAATATAAGATAAGCATGACATGTATTGTATTAATTGCAATTATATAATAATATTGGATTTTTGTTTTTGTTTATATTGTACATGGTAAGTCTTACTGCGGCTAAAAGAAGTTTGTCTCTTCAAGGCTGGAGAACGGTTTTCATGTTTTGGTAGAAACACCAACCAGGTCACTGGGAGCAGCGTTCTAAAGCAGGAGAAGGAGGTCAAAGTTAATCTGAATGCACACGTGTCTGTAGGAGCAAACTTGAGTCTGAAATTTGCTGCCGATTGATGTTCGAAAAGTAAAATTTCATATGAACATATAAATTTGAGCACATTTAAAATTTGAAAGATTTCCATTTGCAGTTCAGAATAAACAGAGATACAGGTAACAATGGAAAAAGTATAAACTTTTTGTTAATATTGCTGAAACTTTTCTGTTAGTATTTGTGATGTCACCGTGTTGATTCTACCAATTGTGGAACAGGACAAGTTAAAAGTTGGGTACTAAAAACCCACAAAAGTTTATCAGCAACATTTATTCACAGTTGGCAGTGTTCTGTCAGGAAATCTGGTGCATTCAGTGAAAGCATGCGTGGCTAAAGTGAACATCTCTAGCATACAGTCTCAGGGTACTGGATTTGGGATGGAACCCTCCATGTATGGTGAGGAGCTTTCATGTCTTAACATCCGTGGTCTGTATCTCCTCCTTTGGCCGTCTTATTATTCCTGCAGGGTATCTGATATCTGGCAGTGCGTAAATGTTCATTGCACTGGTCTTGTTCTTGCAGTTTAGTTTGCTTCTCAGGACTTGCCTTACTCATTGGAGGTATTTGGCTGTCTTTCCTTGTTGTCTCGTCCAGGTTGCCATTTGCCTGTGGTAGTCCAAGGTACTTGTAATTGTCCTCAATGTCTGCTATTGTTCCATCTGGAAGTGAAACCCCTTCTTTTTCACCTACCAGTTCTTTACCCCTTATTGTCTTTATCTGACTGCATTTCTCAAGCTTGATTGACATATACATCTCGGTTCTGTAGATCCTGGTTGTGGGGATTAAAGAGTCAATGTCTTGCTCCCTGTTAGCATATAGCTTGATGTCATCAGTGTTGAGAAGGTAACTGACAGGTAACTGAGAGCATTTGACTGCGATGGGCTTTAGGCAAATGTTGCAGCATTGGGTCTCTTCCTCCACGTCTGTGGCAGTAAACCCATACCAGCATCTGAGGCGGGGACCGCTCCACCACAGCTAAGTGGTGATGCAGTTTCCCATCCAGAACTGCAGTGGCTGAACAGCAGCCGACCCAGAGGGAGAGGTCCAAACTGAGGAAACACCGGAAATAAAAATGAAAATAAAAATGAGAATCGAAAAGTAAACATATTGATAAAAACAATAAAGCATTGAAATAAGGTAAATTAAAAGAATGCGTTAAAAATCTAGTTCAAATTCATAAAACAAGATAAAATGTATAAATAAATACATTTAAATAAATAAATAAATAAATGTAGTAAAAATGAGCTAAAAGCCAGGTTAAAAAGATTGGTCTTTAGCCTTTTCTTGAAAGCATTAATGCTCTTTACAGCTCTCAGGTCTTCTGGCAGACTGTTCCATAAATGGGGGCCATAGTGCTGAACCGAGCCTCTCCATAGGTTTTGGTGTTTACAGTCGGAATGGTTAACAGACCAGTGCCAGAGGATCTCGGGGTCTGCGAGACTTCATACTTTGCTAAAAGATCTGATAAATAAGAAGGCGCAAGACCGTTAAGAAATATAAAAACTGTTAAAAGTATCTTAAAATCAAGTGTTACAGTTCAACATTATGATATAAATGTAACATAAAATATAAAACAGTAAATTGAAAATATTTTACTTGAGATGATCATATTAGAGGGGAGCCATGTGTGGGTGCAAAGACTTGGATGTGATCAACTCACAGGCCTACATTTGCTTCCTCATTTTGGCAGGATTTCACACCACACACACGAGAAATATCAAAGTTCTGGTGGGAAAAGTTGTTTTCCCCACCCCGCTGTTATGTACCAACTCAAAAGTATCAAGTCTGCACCTGCAAACATTGAAATTGACTCCAAGGATAATAGGAGAGTTAATTTTATGAATAACTATCTCACCAAGAGGAATGTAGAAATTGCCAGAAAAGTCAGACATTTGAAGCAGAAAAATCCAGAACACCTGGGTGAGAAACTGTAAAAATATACATCAAACTAAATGGACCACCAGAACTGGCCACGGTCATGGTAATCAACCGCATGAAAGACTTCAAGAAGTGCTTGGTCACAGAAGACTGAGCAAAAAAAAAGTTATTTGAAACATTAAATTGTGATTTTAAGAAAATTGCTATGGCGTCAGAGATCTTACTTAACTCTGTAAAGTCAGCTGTGACCATGATTTGAAGCAGAGAGTTTTAACCTGCAGACAACTTGATCTCATCTTACTCAGTTATACTTATAACATCTTCCAGAAGGACAAGGGCCCTGTTAAACATGGTCTGCAAGTATTACAACCTAGAGAACAAAGGGATGATGTGAAATGTGAAATGAACAATGGCTTATTCCCCGCCCACAATGCAAAAACTGTCCTAGAAAACAACAAAGGTTATTTTTAAATTTATTTTCCCCCTAATAATGGCATAATCATAATTAAATGACTACTGGGAATACTTTTACAAAAGATAGACGTGATTGGAGTGGGACTTCATAGATTTGATAAATGACCTGAACTTGTACTGGTAAAGTATAAATAACTCCCATTAGAATCGTATTATGATAGGGAGCCAGTTTAGCTCGTGCTAGTTTGCTGCGCCTTCCATCCGTGAAACCAGGGTTCGAATCTGGGCTGCTCCCTATTCCCTTCTCTACCTCTATGGTCCCAAGCCCGGCTTAATTGAGAGGGTTGCGTCAGGAAGGGCATCCAGCGTAAAACATTGCCAAGTTAACTATGCGACTCGTCCACGAACGTTGGGATGATTCGCTGTGGCGAGCCCTGATGGGAAGAAGCCAAAAGTGAAAGAAGAATCGTATTATGATAACTATGTGAAAAAAACTATCAAAATAAAATAGTTATGCCAGGAATAATAAAGGTGAGATTATATGTGTTCACTTCCTCCCCTCCTTTGTGAATAAATAAACTCTTTGAAAAAAACTTTTCGTGTAATAGATTCAATGTGTCGTGTACTGTATGTATAACTACATATATGTCTTCTTGTGATTAAGAGTACATTTAGATGTATAATCTTTTACTTTTGATTTTTTTAATCATCCAAATTTTGTTATATTTTTATAGATATATCAACCATATATCTAAGTATTTAGCTTTTGTTTGTTTTCTTGAATAATTGTTTTTGATCACTGTAACCTGCTTTATATTCTTCCATCTCTATTTCTCTGCCTTGCAGATGGGTACAGATACACCTCTTCCTCCTTCAGTTGAGACAAACTGTCTCACAAGTCCCCATACATCTTTTGTTTGACCTTTTCCACCTCTGTAGTCTGCTGTTGTTTGTCCTCTCAGTGTTAAGTTCTTAGCTGCACTTTTCATGGTTAAACTCTGACAATGTTCCAAAAGGCAGCTGTATGACAGTTTGTTTTTTGTTTTTAAAGAAAATCCTGACAGTCCTCTATTTAAGTCTTACTGGCTTTCTTTAGCTGTCCACATCAGATCCAAACTCTTGACAGTCATTTACAGAGTGGTGGACTCCACCAGCTTCTCTGCACCTCTGTACCCCTACACACATCACGCTCCGCAAATGAGACACGCCTGGTTGTTCCTGCACAACATGGCAAAAGGTCTGAAGCTCAGCTTTTTAGCTCTGATAACACAGAGACGGACTGATTACACACAGCAGCTTCATTTACAATCTTTAAGAAATGAATTTTACAAGAAACAAGAACAAAATGGCCAAGAAAACAGCATTGGCCATAAATGAAAGAGGTTATCGTGTAAATGTTGGAGTTCATTTAGATGAGAAACCTTTTATGGGACAACAGTCTGGTTCATCTTTAAAGGTTAAAGGAGCTGTTCTTTCTTTTCCATGTGACTAGGGACGGGTACCGAGCCCCAGTATTGAACGAGCCCCGGGGCAACATTCTTCAAGACCTCAGTATCGTTAAGATCTGACCTCAACGGTTCTGCTATCATTACTGGAGAAGTTGCTTTTTTCATTTTTTGTGTCCCCTAAGGTATAAACGTTATCTGCCATATGTAACCCACCAAATCAGTCAATTGTCCGTCAGTTATTAATGATATTAATTTCGCTATTCTCGCTACAGAGGAGAGGGTCTGTCTGACTATCTGTGTGCACAAGGGGGCGGGGCTGTTGTTCAGACAGCACGCGCACACAGGAGCGCTACCAAAGATAGACGATGGTGGAAAGAGCTAAACGGTCCAAAATGCAGTTCTTTCCTCCCTGTGCTGCATCTCTCTATGTTTTTGTAAATATCATGTTCTCAGATTGTTGTGGTGCCTTTAACACCATCAGTTAGTACGAGCGGGCAGGAGGGAGACAGCAGCGTGAACGCGCGGAGGGGGCGTGTCTGCAGCTGTGAAAGCCGACCAGTCTGTTATGGGACGGAAAGTTTTTCTAAAAAGACAGTCAGTGGTAATCTTGTAGAGGACATGTGAGCACCCCAAAAAAATCCTTTTATCCCCCTAGACCGGGTGTCGGCAACCCGCGGCTCAGGAGCCGCATGCGGCTTTTTGGCGCTGCCCTAGTGGCTCCCTGGAGCATTTTCAAAAATGTTTGAAAATGTAAAAAAGAGGAGGGAGAGAAAAATATTTTTTGTTTTTAACATGGTTTCTGTAGGAGGAAAAACAAGACATAAACATTATTAACGTTTTCCAATGCTGTAAGAATGCGTAGAAAAAACTTTATTATGTCAAGCAGGTGCACTTGACTAAAACCACCCATTTCCATGTAAAATTAATGAAATTTGCGTCAAGGCGCCCTTATCATCCTAAACACGCAGGGGGGGGGTTGCACGCGGGGAAAAACAACAAACAGGTAGAGAGGCGGGGGCGGGGCTTAGACTCACCACTTATGATTCCAGACAAACTAACAGATGCCTTCTAATAAAAAAAAATAGTTGTCATCCATAAAGTTTATATAATTTATTGGATTTAAATACAAAAAATAAATAGAAAGGAGTCTGTATCAAAGTGAATTTGTTTCCATCATCTCATTCATCTTAACTCTGTCTTTGACAGACTGAAAATCCTATTCAAGGTTGTGGAAAATGGACAAAAGATCAAAGGAAACATCACGCTTATAAAGAATAAAAATAATTAAATAAATATCCTGACAGCATTTTTGAATCAATAGAAGTGCTAAATGAACTATTGCAAAATATTGGCAAAAACATTTTCTAGTGTTGTGGCTCCCTGTGCTTTCATCTCAGTGGGAAACTGATCCAAATGGCTCTTTGAGAGGTACAGGTTGCAGACCCCTGGTCTAGCACATCCACATGCAGTCCAGGTTTGGATTGTAACATTATCATGTATAAACTAAAATGTTTTGTTAAAAAAAATGTTGTTGCATAATGAGGAAATAAAACACTTTATGTTGTCATTTTTTATTTATTTATTTTTTAGTTTTTGTCCTCAAAAAGTATCGATAAGAGTATCGTTTAAATACCGGATCGATAAGCAGTATCAATAAGAGTAGAAGTACCGTTCAGACCTTAACGATACCCATCCCTACATGTGACTGTTTGTGTTAATTATGTTAGAGCAGCTGTTATGAAACAAAACTGTGGAGAATATGAATAAATGCTGTGATTATAGTTATAGTTATATTATGTCTGATTTATTGTTTATGTCGGAAATAAGATCATATTATCTAATGTTTCAGATGTTTTTTCCTCCTGCATCTTTGTTCCTGCAGACCCCTCAGAGAAAAACATCTGTAAGATGGAGACTGATGATGAGCAGCTTCTCTGGAAGCAGGAGAGGAGCTCCAGTCTGGATGAAGAGGATCCAGAGCTTCCACTGATAAAGGAGGAGTGGGAGGAGGTCTGCATCGGTGAGGAAGGAGAGGAGCTGGAACTGAAGCAGGAAAATTATGATTTCATGGTCACTGAGGATGATCAGGAAAACATGGACTCCAAACCAGAACCAATTGAGAACCAATTGACAGTCACCGCATCACTGTTGTCCAGTGATGCGGTGACTGTCCAGCTGGACTCTCCTTCAGATTCTCATGTGAAGGAGAGTTCAGCTGTCTTATGTCAACATAGTGATTCAATACACACACCTGAAAGGCCTTTTTCTTGTAAGAAACATTTTTCTTGTAAGGTATGTAAAAAAGATTTCACTAAAAGGAAAAATGTCAAACTCCACATGAGAACTCAGACAGGTGAGAAGCTTTTTTCCTGTGACATTTGTAGCAAAGGTTTCATCAATTCAGGTGCATTGACCTGTCATATGAGAACTCACACAGGTGAAAGGCCTTTTACTTGTAAAGTTTGTCAAAAAAGCTTTACACAAAGTTCTTACTTAAATATTCACATGAGAAGTCACACAGGTGAGAGGCCTTATTCCTGTGACATTTGTAAGAAAACCTTCATCCATGCAAATAGTTTGACCTATCACATGAGAACT
The DNA here is from genome assembly GCF_053564925.1 of Oryzias latipes. Classification (NCBI taxonomy): domain Eukaryota; kingdom Metazoa; phylum Chordata; class Actinopteri; order Beloniformes; family Adrianichthyidae; genus Oryzias; species Oryzias latipes. Next base: position 14,998,045 of record NC_136253.1, on the reverse strand, counting down.
CACACAGGTGAAAGGCCTTATTCTTGTAAACTATGTCAAAAGGGTTTCATGCAAAGTAAAGACTTAAAGGTCCACATGAGGACTCACACGGGTGAGAGGCCTTTCACTTGTGAAGTATGTGGAAAAAGTTTCACTACAGGTAGTGACTTAAAAGTCCACATAAGAACTCACACAGCTAAGAAGCTTTTTCCGTGTGACATTTGTAAGAAAACCTTCATCCATGTAAATAGTTTGACCAGTCACATGAGAACTCACACAGCTAAGAAGCTTTTTTCATGTGATATTTGTAAGAAAGTCTTCGTCTCCTCAAGAAATTTGACCTATCATATGAGAACTCACACAGATGAAAGGCCTTATTCTTGTAAAGTCTGTAAAAAATGTTTTACTCAACATTCTTGCTTAAATGTTCACATGAGAACTCACACAGGTGAGAGGCCTTATTCCTGTGACATTTGTAGGAAAACCTTCATCCATTCAAATAATTTGACCTTACACATGAGAACTCACACAGGTGAAAGGCCTTTTACTTGTGAACTATGTCAAAAGGGTTTCATGCACAGCAGAGCCTTAAATGTCCACATGAGAAATCACACAGGTGAAAAGCCTTATTCTTGTAAAGTCTGTGAAAAACATTTTACTCAAAAGTCTTCCTTAAATGTTCACATGAGAATTCACACAGGTGAAAGGCCTTTCACTTGTGAAGTATGTGGAAAAAGTTTCACTACAGGTAGTGACTTGAAAATCCACATGAGAATTCACACAGGTGAAAGGCCTTTCACTTGTGAAGTATGTGGAAAAGGTTTCACTACAGGTAGTGACTTAAAAGCCCACATAAGAACTCACACAGCTAAGAAGCTTTTTCCATGTGACATTTGTAAGAAAGTTTTTGTCTCCTTGAGAAATTTGACCTGTCACATGAGAATTCACACGGGTGAAAGGCCTTATTCTTGTAAACTTTGTCAAAAGGGTTTCAGGCAAAGCAGAGACTTAAAGGTCCACATGAGGACTCACACATGTTAAAGGCCTTATTCTTGTAAAGTTTGTCAAGAATGTTTTGCGCGAAGTAGGGGGGGTACTGAAACGGTACAAAATTGAACCAAACCAAAATAGCCGTACCGAAATGGTTCAATACAACTACTTGTACCATAAACCCTTAATAGATACATTCATGAGGATACACAATGTTGGAAGACGTATTACCCACATGGAGATTTTTAGTAATAGATTACCTTTGCATGTAATTGTGAGATTCTCCAATAGAGTATGATGTTTGTCTGAAGGTGCAAAAACCATTTGCCTCTCTTCTTTGCATGAAATGTTTAAAAATATGTATATAAACATAGCTGTAGTTAACTGCTGATAAAGATATAAAATGTTCCTTAAATGTGTTTAAATTTGACTTTGAATAAATGTATAACTTCCTATTAATGAAACATTTATACATTATGGTGGTCTGTTGTTAAGAGAGTTTTCAAGTTTAATTGCAGATATCCAAATAAAGCACACTGATCCCAAGTATTGCTTTTTGTATTATTTTAATTTATTTGTTTTCTATACTTCTTGAGCATTTGTTGAATTGAATCGGAACCATCTATTCAGGGTCTAACAAGGATTTTTTTTTACAAGGATTTGATTCCTATTTTAAGTTTTGGATGCTGATCTGAATGGTAGTAGAATCCAGTTCACTGACCTAAAATTGACCCATGACATCTTTAGCCAAAGATTCAACCAGTGTGACTCAGAGATAAATACCTGGTACTGAACAGTGCAGGTGAAATTTTTCAGATTCCTTTTATTTCTTACAAGATAATGAAGTGTAAATTTAAATATGTAAACAAACAAACAAGTAAATAAGAATTGATGGTAAATCCATTAACATTTTACTTTGATAAAGTTCAGTCCATTGTTGTTTTCCCTCATCAAAATAATCCAAGTGGAACATTATTAGAACCTTCTACCGCAATCTATGGTCTAATGTTTTTGCTAAGGTCAAAATGTTTCCACACATCGGACTGGAATGGTGCACTGATCATTTTTTGCTGTCATCACATGTTTGTTGTTCGCTCTGATACACTTGGTCATTTTTAAATTATAGTTAAATAAACCTGTGCCTCAATCTAAATGGTATTTCCGAATGTCTATCATAAAAGATTTATAAATGGTTTTATAAGGGTATAGGGGTACGGCATTGATCCGATTAACAACTGACCTCATATCAGTCTGGTTAGATGTGGGAATCGAAATTGATTTATCGAGTGAGTCTATTAATCATCACTCCCTACTGGCCATTATCTAAATATCAAATAGGAACACTTGAAAAAAAATTTTTTTGTAGTAATCCTTTATTTAATAATAACCATAACAGTAACAAAAGCACATTTAGAAGATCGTTTCCTGCTGCTTCCAGATGATTTTGCTGGTCGAGGACAGTTTGCTGATAGGACCATTAAAGTACTGACGTCATCACCCCGCCTCCCTGAGGAAATGCTGACTGGATTTGAATTATGCAACAGTTTTTGCAGGGTGGATGTGACAACGAAAATGCAAACCCCTCTTTGCATTTTCGTTTTAATTATGACACAGAATACGCGGTTTATTAAGTGGAAAATAAAAAAGAATTTTGGAGGATTGATTTTTAATTTGTTTTTTGATTCATTTGATGCAGTTTTACATTGTGAAAATGAAAAAGCATTTCTGTTAATTCATTTTCATTGTCAAATTAGACATTTCTAATTGAATTTTGCTACACATTTACCTGAGAACTTTTTGAAAAGGAAATGTCAAATACCATTTTCTTTATCATTTTAATTAAGAAAGAGAATGGGCGATGTTAAAGAAGAAAAAGACAAAGTGGTTTGGCAGATTGTTTTTTCTTTAAAATTTTGATTCAACAAATCTAGCTTCATTTTGAAAAAGAAAAATGAGTTCAGGTATTGACTTTTATTTTTAAATATGCTACAAAAATGCTTCCATACAGATCACCCTCTTTCTCATTTGTGTCTAAGCAGTCTTCCAAGTCCACATACGTCCTTTGTTTTACCTTTACCACCTACGCTTTAGTAGCTTCCGTCTGTTGTGTCTGTCCTTTCACACACTAAGATCTTAGCTGAACATTTCCCGGTAACACTGGCTCATGTCAGTCCAGCTCCAACGAAAAAAGAGCTAAGAAAATGGAATAATTATGGCCCGCAGCAGCAGTCACTGACTGCAAGGACCATATTGTTTTCGCAGTTGGAACGACGACTTCGCCGCCTTTCAACGAGAATGTGACCCCCGCAGCATGCTCGAAAAGTCACTAAAACGTGCACACACCTGGGATAAATTGCAAATTAATTTTCCACAAAGTCAACGTCACCCCCCCGAAGACGATGACATCACGGCCAGCGATCCCGTCAAAAAAATGAATGGGCCGAAAATCGCGCATGGGGCCCAAGAAAATGTACTTCAAAATACAGTCGCAAAACCAAAACACACGTGTCGGGTATATCCCAAAGATGTTTTGAAATCATTACGGGGCGGCCACACGACCTACGGCTTGGCGGCCATTTTGTGGCGAACTCTGAGAATTGGCGATTTTCGTGTTTTCCCACGAAAGGGGGAAACGACACTTTTGTTTGAGCGATTTTCACGCAATTGCACACACTTGCTGCCAGCTCCAGTCTACAAACACCACAGAAGTGTCGTTGACCTTTACCTTGAGAAAAAGCCGCCATCTTTAATTTTCTCAAAAAAGCACCTTTAGCACCAGATACAAACGAAAACTCGTCGTTGGAATTTTCATCAATCGTCTCGTAACTTTTCTGGCATCAACGGCCAGCTACTCTGGACAAAATGTTGGAATTAGAAGTTGTAGAATTTGAACGGCGTGCGCGTGGCGAGCTCGCAACCGTTGCCATCCTAACTAGCTCGCACATTTTTCATCGGAATGTCGTGAAGAGGAAATATGCAATTCCCTGGCCCGCGCTGAACAAAACGATGTCAAAACGATGTCACGGGTAGCAAAGTGGCGCACTGTTGTAACTCCCATGCCTTTCATTGGAATACAGTGAAAATTGAATGCATGCATCCATAGCAGGAACTGAACCGTTTAAAAACACTGGATATGGACATATAAGGAATGTGGGCGTGGTTAGCATGACACTACTGTTGCTAAGGACAACAAAAAGTTTACTTTTGCCGATTCGTCTGAAACTAACATCGATCTGTTCATCATCAAAAGGCGACCAAAACACAAAATGGTTGCTATGGAGATAAAATCAACAGAAAAGCCGCCATTTTAAAAAAATGGGGATTATTTTATCAACTTATGACATATAGCTCTCACCAATGGAGGAATGTGTTTTTCTGAGTCAGTTGATGATGCTGATCGCTATGCTAGCACTTTTAGCTATGTTAGCATAACTAGCATAGTTAGCATAATTAGTATTTTAGGTAATGTGTTTTTCTGAGAGAGTTGATGATGCTGATCGCAATGCTAGCACTGTTAGCCACATTAGCATAACTAGCATAGTTGCATAATTAGCATTTTGAACAATGTGTTTTTCTGATAGAGTTGATGATGCTGATCGCAAAGCTAGCACTTTAAGCCACATTAGCATTGTTAGCATATTTAACAATGAGCAGATTGCAGCCTCGACTAGCTTTTAATTTGTGGGCTGTGAGGGCGGTGAGGTTGGCGTTGGTGAGTAGAGTTGGGCGTGGAAGGCGGGTTGCGTCTGCGGGCCATACAACGCCGCTTGCGGCTTTAATTTGATTTATTTCTTATAATTCATATTTCCAGGCGCACAATATGAGGAAAACTCACGATTTGCAATTTTAGAGATCAATATTGCGCTGACGATATAACTTGCGATACATGAACAAAAAGCAACACAACTTAAAACATGATTCACATTTCACTATTGCAGTTTGTTTTAAATAAGAATCAACATAACTTAAATTACACTCCAAATGACCCTCGTCAACATAGGAGGCCAGGACACAAGATTGGGTTCATGATAAACTCTGGGGTTACGTGATCCACGATGTCTCTCCCTTCCCCTCTCCTGAATGAGTCTGTCAATGCGGGCTGCCAGTGATATTAGATCATTGATCCATCTTGGGAGTTCACGTGCTGCCAACTCATCCTTAACGCACTCCGACAGACCCTCATAAATACACCATCTTAGAGAACCGGTCGACGACCGCCAGAATTACCATCATCCCGTCAGATGGTAGGAGCCCTGTGACAAAATCCAGCGAGATGTGAGATCAGGGCCTTCTGGGAACTGGCAATGGCTGTAGCAACCCAGTAGGAGGAGGAGTCGATGTTTTGACCTGAGCACATTCCGGGCAAGCAGAGACAAATTCATTAATTTCCTCTCTTATGTTTGGCCACCAAAAAAGCTGTCTGATAACAGAATAGGTTCTTCTTTGACCGAGATGACAAAACATATGGGAAGAGTGGAACCATTGCATCACTGTAGCTCTGAGATTGTCAGGTACGTATAAACATTCTGTGGGGCAGGCCGATGGGGATTGAGAGCCTAGAGTAGCAGACCCTACCTCCTCTTCTATGTCAGTATTTGTGACCGCTAATCGAGCTGAGGCTGGCAGGATGAATTCCGGAGACGCCTCCCTAGAGGGACCGTTCTCCCATTGGGACAGTGCATCAGCCTTGGTGTTTAGGGAACCTGGTCTATAAAACAGAGAAAAGTTGAACCGGTTAAAAAACAAAGACCAACGGGCTTGGCAAGAATTAACTCTCTTGGCAGTTCATAGGTATTCCAGATTCTTGTGGTCAGTGAATACTACAAAAGGTTTCTCGGACCCATCTAACCAGTGACACCCCTCCTCCAGAGCGTCCTTGATCTCCAGCAGCTCTCTATATCCGACGTCATAGTTTCTTTCAGAACTGGACAGGCGACGAGAAAAGAAAGCACATAGATGATCCCTGTTTCCTGGCTCCGTTGAGAGATGACAGCACCGATCCCAGAGTCAGAAGCATCCACTTCCATGATGAATTTCTTACTGGGATCAGTTGTACACAATATTGGGGCTGAGGTGAAACGGTGCTTCAATTCCTGGAAGGCGGACTCGGCTTCTTGGTTCCAAGAAAAAAAAATCCTTTTTGGAGAGGTCAAGGCATGAAGAGGAGATGCTATTTTGCTGTAATTCTTTATGAAGCGGGGATAGAAATGAGTAAACCCGAGGAACAGTTATAGCTGTTTGCGGTCTCGGCCACTCCAACACAGCCTGTAGCTTCCTCGGGTCCATTCCTTCAGAAAATCCTTCAGAAATGACTAGGCCAAGGATGAAGTGGTGGTATGAAACTCACACTTCTCTGCCTTGACGTACAGTTGGCTCTAGAGTACCCTCAGCAGGACCTTACGCACATGTTGGACATGTTCCACCATAGAAGGTGAGAAAATACGGATGTCGTCTAGATAAACAAAAACAAAGCAGTTGATCATGTCATCCAAAACATCCTTGACGAGGTTCTGAAAAATGACAGTTAAGCCAAAAGGCATGACCTGATATTCGAAATGGCTTGAAGGTGTGTTGAATGCCGTCTTCCACTCATCACCTGCCCTGATCATGACCAGATGGTAGGCATTGCGAAGATCCAATTTTGTGAAAATCCTGGTCCCCTGAAGAAGTTCATACGCAGAAGACATAAGTGCAGAGGATACCGGTTACGTACAGTGATCTCATTAAGCCCCCGGTAATCAATACAGGATCTCAGGCTCCCATCTTTATTCTTTACAAAGACAAATCCCGGCCCCAGCTTGAAAGGAAGAGGGTCTTATTAGTCCGGCAGCTAACGACTCCTTGATGCAAGTCTCCATAGCTTTCCTCTCAGGAGCCAAAAGGGAGTAAATGTTACATGCTATGGTTCGGAAACGTGTGATGTAATCGTCAATAGTCTCTTTACCTTGATGCACCTTTGTGAGTTGATGTGCTGCCTCCCGATGGATTTTCACAGGGTCAAAAATGGCCTAGAGTTCCTCTGAAAACTGTCTGTAAGAAGAACAGATGACAGAATCTCGAGCGCACTCAGCGGTAGCCCATTGAGCTGCTCAACCAGTTAGGAGTGAAATAACATAGGCAACTTTTGATCTTTCCGAAGGGAAGGCAGATTACTGTAGGGAGAAGTTAATCTCACATTGGCAGAGGAAGGTTCGACGTGATGCAGGATTTCTATCGTATTTATCTGGAAGATCAATCTTAATTTCATTAACAGGCTGTACAGTGATAGGAGGAGGAGTTCTTAGGGAGATGGTCATAGCAGAGAGTTTCAGTAATTTCACACAGGCTAGATGTAAGTTCAGGCATCCACACGTCATAATTACGAAAAGCGCCCTCTACCTGAGCCTGGAACTCCTGGGCCATCTTTGGGTCCATCTTGGCTGGAACGTACTGTCACAACCAGGTCTTGAGGACCAACAAAAGATGACAGACCCAGGAGTATGAGATCTTCAGAGTTTATTTAAAGGGGACCAGAGCAGTCAGGATGCTAGGCAGAATCTTGACACCAGGGAGCGTGGAGGCAGACTTGTGGGAGGCCAGGGGCCTCATTTATAAAACTTTGCGCAGGATTTGTGTCAGAAGTGCCGTACGGATGAAACATAGGACGTGCGTACGCACAGAAATATTCAGATTTATAAAACCGTGCGCACGCACATCCTACGGATCTTTCCCTTAATAAATCACAATCAATTCTAAATGTAGTACAGCTTTTGCGGCTTCATGACACGCCCATAGTTGCCCATAAATAGTCCGTGAAACGCCCACAAATTAATATCAATTGATTGTGAAATCATGGCAAACACAGAGAGGAAATCAAAAAACGTAACTTCACTCAATGTGAAGTAGAAGTTATCGTTGGCGAGGTGGAAAAGAGGAGAAAAATGTTTTTTGGAGGCCACAGTGTGGGCATTACTAATGCCAAAAAGGCACGTGGCAGACGCCGTTAATGCTGTAGCCTCACAACCTCGGACCGTGGCCGAAATAAAAAAGAAATGGTCGGACATCAAAGTCGAGGCAAAAAAACATCTAGCACTCCATCGCCAGAGTCTGTCTGCCACGGGTGGGGGACAGGGAACACCGGAGCTAACCCCTCTTGATGAGAGACTGGCGGCAATTATTGGGGAATCCCTATTAAGTGGAGTGGTGACTGAGGCGCAGGGGGACACCGACGCGCCAGATGCACCGGGTGACACAGGTAAGAGAAATAATTAAAATGAATGCATTCATGTCACATGTATGCAGGCTACACAATTACAGATTATTAATATAGAACAATTTTATTTTAGTTGCTGGGTGTTCCAGCGTGGCCAGTGGTTACAATGCTGCAGCTGAGCAGCCGTCTGGACCCAGCGTCTCCACGGCACGCGGCTCTTAACCCTCCAGCAGTGGACGTGTCCTCACCGATGCAGTCCTTGAAATGCAGAGGGAAGTCATTAGTTCAATCAGAGAGGTGGCCAAGGAGTTGGGCGAAATCAAGACTGCCCTGACTGAAATAAACTGCACGATGAGGGAATTCTTGACTAAATAATATTTTCCACTCCTTTTGTTGTTCTTTACAAGCAACGCATCACTTCCAAACGCTGGCGCACAGCAGCAGCATTTGGCTCAAATGCGTGGGGATGGGGTTCAGGGTCGGGGCCAGCAAAGCAATCGGCGCCAGGGGGTATCCAGTAGGTGGGCTAAATAAACTCATCATCCTTTCCCTCCCTTTCACTCATGGTGCAGAAAGAATTAAATATAACAGTACAAATAACACAGTAAAACAGCTAAACAAAACACATTTGGTCAAAAACCCACACTTAAACTCAAATCTGTCCAGACAGGCAAAGTGAATGGTATCCCACAAGTCCTTGCGGTGCTGATCTAACAGCAGCACCAAAGTTACACCAACTTAATTGAATTCATTTGAATGAAAGTAAAATAACTGTCTGAAAACTACATGTTATTTTTAAGCTGACCCAACTTAAAGACATGATTTATCTTAACTGACGCAAATAATTAAGTTATATCAAAGTAAAAAGGTTTATCTTTCCAACATCCATACAAGGTCTTATCCCCCTCTCATGGTGGAAAAAGTATCATCTGAGCTAAATCATCTTCAAATGGACACGTCATGCTGCTTCACAACTTTGATTGATTTTTGATTTATTGATTTGATTTGATTTATTGATTTATTTCAAGCATTGTAGTCGAAGCAATAAAGAATTTAAACATATTTATCAAACTCATTGCAGAAATGATGAAATGCATAGATTAAAAAGACAGAAAACAAAACAAAAACGTCACTTAAATCATATTTGCTTAATTAAATACAGTGATCATTAACTGAGGTATAAGTAGAGTTTGATTTATTGCTTGAAAAAGAGTGGGAAGAAGCAAGTTTATATAATCCCACCCCTACTGAGTTCATTCATCTGATAGTTTTACAGAGTTTTAAATCTGGTTCTGATCAGATAGATTCTCTTCAAGTAACAAAATCCAGTGCCTAGAAATGACTGATGATCTTCAGAAAACATTCATTCATGATTTCAGTAAACAGTAACGATACCGATATGTAATAATAATTCATTATCATTAGAACACATGATAACATTAAACCAGAAATTATTGCTACACATTTCAGATCAAGTAAACAAAATCAATAGCTTATTGATTGTACTTTAAACATTTCAGTAATCATTATTGCACATTAAAATGTAACACTCAGTGGTTGTAATTAAAAGAGCTTTGATTATTTCACCACAATCAAACTGACCTTCAACTAAACCTGCTCCAAACCAGGTTATGTTCATGCTATGGCAACTTGACATACCCTGAAACATACCTCCATTTTTAGAACCGAAAGCGAGGTTATCCGCTTCTTTAGCCTCAAACTTACCATGGTAACTATCAGAACCTGCTTTCTGGAATACCCCCCTGGTGTGATGGAAAGGCTTTCTGGGCAGGCTCACAGACATCTCCTGTTAAATGAAAGCGAAACATTTAAAATACAGTGGTATGAGAAAGTTTGGGCACCCCTGATAATTTTCAAGATTTTTCTTCAGAAATCGTTGCTGGTTCGGATCATCAATTTCAGTTAAATAGAACATATAGCAGAAGAACACAGTGATATTTGAGAAGAGAAGATTATTGGATTTAAAGAAACTGTGCAATGATTACTTAAACAAAAATAGGCAGGTGCGTAAATGTGGGCACCCCTGTTGTCATATTGATTTGAATACCTTTATCAATAATTATTGGAAGACAAAATTTGTTTTATAAGCTAATTGACCCTTGACCTAAATACACATGTGAAGTCAATCATGAGAAGAGGTATTTAAGGTGCCCTAGAGCAAGTTTTTCTCCTCTTTGCATCTCCTCTGAAGAATGTCAACATGGGAACCTCAAAACAGCTGTCAGATCCTTTAGTTCCAGCTCCTCTCCTTCCTCACCAATGCAGACCTCCTCCTCCTCCTCTTTGATCAGTGGAAGCTCTGGTTTGTCTTCATCCAGACTGGAGCTCCTCTCCTGCTTCCAGAGAAGCTGCTCATCATCAGTCTCCTCCTTACAGATGTTTTTCTCTGAGAGGTCTGCCGGAACAAAGATTCAGGAGGAAAAAACATCTGAAACATCAGATAATATGACCTTATTTACGATCAGACATAAAACATGAATGCTAGCTAGCGGGATTTCGATGTCCCACAAGGGTTGAACAGTAAGGACAGGTCTGAGAGGAGAGAGGACACGCCACAGAGGGAACAACAACTCCAACAGTTTCCTGCTCTGCCTGGTGTAACCTTTGTGCTATCCTAGGCACTTTAACATTGGGAGTTGGGTCATCTAGACCCACTAGACAGTGCTCTGAACCTTTTTACTTCAATGATTTGTGATCTTCACTGGTGTCCATGGATTACATGAAATCTTTCCACCTTTATCCACCTTTGTCATGGTAGGGAGAACACGTCAATGTAAGGGTGGGGTCATCTAAGATAGCACAAGGGGTTAAGTTAGACTGCCGTCCAATGTCCACAGCATCCTGCACACAAAGAAAAATGAACAGAAAATTAAAAGAAAGTTAAAATGAAAATATGTATATTAGTCTGGAAGTTGCAGCTGTTTTTTCTAAATGATGCCATAAAATTTAAGTTAGTTTTCCGTAATAATTTTTAACTAAATTATTTGAAATTTTACCCTGGTAGTTGTTTTTACCCTCCAGTTTATTAAAATTCAGTTTTATGTAATGTCACATAAACTATTATAATCTTTCTAAATAGTGATTTATTCATTTTAATATTTTTTTAATGTTGGTGCAAAAGCAACTTTAATTTTTGAACAATTTACAATATGTTTGATAAATTTTACACAAAAAAACCTAACATTATATTTATTTTTCTATAGCTACACAAAAGGTAAACATGTTGAAGTTTTATTAGTTATTCTCTTATCTTAATTAAAACTGATGTCTTTGAAAACTTTAGCGAAAATGTTTTTATTTCTTTTTAGATTATTTAATTGCTTCAATTTAGTTTAATTGTGTCTGTTGGCCACTTCACCTTAATCCTGTTTCTTAAATGTTATGACTTCTTAAATATAACATAAAATAATCCAGACCTTTTGAGAGAAAAGTGTTTCAGTTAGAAAGATGACTTGGACCAAACTCTGGGATGTTGGGCTGTTAATAAACACAAACCTTGAAGGACAACTTAACTGTTTACCTCTGATTTCATCAAGAAGATTTAAAAACTGTTTAATGTGGTTTCAAGACATTCAACTGGGAAGACTCATGTACGCTGAAGAGACTCAGTTTCAGTAAAAAATGGCTGTAATTGTTTATATTTTATTGTTAAATGTTTTTGGTCACAGTTTAATATTTTTCCAATTCTCCTACTTGAAGTGTATCCGCGCTGTTTATATTCATGTGCACCCCAGCCCCTTTGTTATCATCTCATATGTAGCTTGTTTCATGCAGCTTAAAAAAGAAGACATTAGTGTTATCCTGTTGGGAAGCATGTTTCTATGCATCAGCCTTTTACTTCCACCTGTTTCATTCTGTCTCTTAATTAAAATGATAAAGAAAATGGTATTTGACATTTCCTTTTCAAAAGGTTCTCAGGTAAATGTGTAGCAAAAAATTCAATTAGAAATGTCTAATTTGACAATTAAAATGGATTAACAGAAATATTTTTTCATTTTCACAATGTAACTCCATCAAATGACTCAACAATAAAATAAAAAATAAATCCTCCAAATTGCTTTTTTATTTTCCACTTAAAAACCGCGTATTCTGTGTCATAATTAAAATGAAAATGCAAAGAGGGGATTGCATTTTCGTTTTTACATCCACCCTGCGAAAACTGTTGCATAATTCAAATCCAGTCAGCATTTCCAGGAGGGAGGCGGGGCGATTACGTCAGTACTTTAATGGTCCTATCATCTCATTGTCCTCGAACAGCAAAATCCGCGGTAAGCACCAGGAAACGATCGTCAAAAAATGCTTTTATTACTGTTGTGATAATTATTAAGGGCCTGTTCGCTCATAATTTTTTTAATCCGTGCGGCCAGTGAAGAAATCATTGAAGAAAAAAGGTTCAGAGCACTGTCTAGTGGGTCTAGATGACCCAACTCCCGACGTTAAACTGCCTAGGATAGCACTTGTCAATTGAAACTTCCACAGGCAGCATCCACAAAATAATTTGTAAAACATTGAATTTGGCCCCTGTTGTCTCCATCTGCTGGTAAAAGTAGGTCACCACAACAAAACGAAACAATACAAATTTCTGCTTTTTTGGCTTTAATACTTACGGTATATTGTTTTTTGTTTAAAATATTGATTTTAAGTAGACAGTCTTTTTTTTATATAAATGCAAATAATTGGATATTTGGTATTCCAAAGGATTTTCTTCTCTAAAATTTACCATTTTTAAAAAAATGAAGGATTACTAAAAAAATATTTTTATTTCAAGTGTTCCGATTTGACATTTAGATGATGGTCAGTAGGGGGTGATAATTTATCGACTTAATCAATGAATCAATTTCTATTCCCACATCTAACCAGACTGATCTGAGGTCAGTTGTTAATCATTTCAAAGCCGTACCCCGTTACCAGGGGTCAGGAACCTATGGCTCTCGAGCCATATGGCTATTTTGATGGTCACATCTGGCTTGCAGACAAATCTTTAATTATAAAATCTTTTTTTCATTAGACCAGTACTTCTCGGGCGCGATGCGATGCTAGAGGGGCGCGCAGTAGTAGCGGTGCTTGGAGAGAGAGAAAATCTTAGAGCAAAAAAAAATCTGCGCCACCACTATCAGTTTACTTTTATCTGTTATTTCAACAGATAAAACACACTTTAATGACATCACACGACTGTAAAAATCAGGTCTACAAGAAAAAAAGTGTGCAAGTTAAAAAAAAAATTACTTGTTTTTCAGGCCAGTGTTAATTATCCAAAGTTTTTGGTTCCTGGCAGCTAATAGTTGTATTATTTTATCTAGCAGATCACCTACATAGGTTTACTTTATTCATTGTTATATGTTGTTTCTCTTTCAGCTTTTCCCATTCCCTTTCAGCAACGAGTCGCATGGTTTATTTGGCAATGTTTTATGCCGGATGCCCTTCCTGATGCAACCCTCTCAAAGCAACCGGACTTGGGACCGGCACAGAAGCAGAGAAGGAAACAGGGAGCAGCCCGGAGTCGAACCCAGGTTTCACGGACGGAAGGCACCGCAAACCAGCACGAGCTAAACCGGCTCCCACTTTATTCATTGTTATATAAAACCAATAAATGCATTTTGCAAGTAATTTTTTTTTTACTTTTTTGTCACAAAAAAACAAACAAACAGAAAATGTTCCGAACCGAGCCCTATGAAATACTGAACCGAACCGAAATGAGATTTTAGCGTACCGTTACATTCCTAGTATCTACTGCATTGAAATATTTTTAATTTATTTGACAAAAACATGGTGCCATTTTAATATTTTTGCTTTATTCAGAATAGTCTGAATATCCAGGAAAACTATTCTTTTAAATAAAAATATGGGTTCTTGGATGTGTGAACTGTTGCATTCATGGTAAAAAACATGAGTTTGATCAAATATTTTACATAATTTACAACATAAAATCTTTCCAATGGTGCGATTTCATCATGTGTTCTATTATAGGCAGTTAAGGAAGAGAAAGCAAAAACAAATGACACCTTTTACCAGTTTGGGTGTTCATGTAGTCAGCTAACTCTTGTGCTATCTTATGGGGTCCAGATGACCCCACCCTTACATTGACATGTTATTCCTACCATGACACAGGTGGATTAAGGTGAAGAGGATTTGAAGTGTTTTGGTTTACTACATGTGGCGTTTTACAACTGTGTGGGTTTTCATGTGGGCACATAATGAACTACTTCGCGTATAAAATTCTTGACAAACTTTACAAGAATAAAGGCTTTAACCTGTGTGAGTTTTCATGATAGGTCAAATTTCTCAAGGAGACGAAAAACTTACAAATTTCACATGGAGATATGTAAGTTCTTATGTGGGCTTTTAATTTAGTACTTTGAGAAAAGTTTTTTTTCACATACTTTCGCATGTGTGAGTCCTCATGTGGGCCTTTAAGGGACTGCTTTGCATGAAACCCTTCTGACATAGTTTACAAGTAAAAGGTCTTTAACATGTGTGATTTCTCATGTGTAAGGTCAAACTATTTGCATGTATGAAGGTTTTCCTACAAATGTCACAGGAATAAGGCCTCTCACCTGTGTGAATTCTCATGTGAACATTTAAGCAAGAATGTTGAGTAAAACATTTTTTACAGACTTTACAAGAATAAGGCTTTTCACCTGTGTGAGTCCTCATGTGGACCTTTAAGTCTCTACTTTGCATGAAACCCTTTTGACATAGTTTACAAGAATAAGGCCTCTCACCTGTGTGAATTTTCATGTGAACATTTAAGCAAGAATGTTGAGTAAAACATTTTTGACAAACCTTACAAGAATAAGGCCTTTCACCCGTGTGAATTCTCATATGACAAGTCAAATTTCTTAAGGAGACAAAACGTTTCTTACAAATATCACACGAAAAAAGCTTCTCAGCTGTGTGAGTTCTTATGTGGGTTTTTAAGTCACTACCTGTAGTGAAACGTTTTCCACATACTTCACAAGAATAAGGCCTTTCACCTGTGTGAGTTCTCATATGACAGGTCAATCCACCTGAATTGATGAAACCTTTGTTACAAATCCCACAGGAAAAAGGCCTTTCTCCTGTGTGAATTCTCATGTGGATTTTCAAGTCACTACCTCTAGTGAAACTTTTTCCACATACTTCACAAGTGAAAGGCCTCTCACGCGTGTGAGTCCTCATGTGAGCCTTTAAGGGACTGCTTTCCATGAAACCCTTCTGACATAGTTTACAAGTAAAAGGCCTTTCACCAGTGTGAATTCTCATGTGGATTTTCAAGTCACTGCCTTTAGTGTAAATTTTTCCACAAACTTCACAAGTGAAAGGACTTTCACCTGTGTGAGTTCTCATATGATAGGTCAAATTTCTCAAGGAGACGAGAACCTTCTTACAAATTTCACACGAAAAGAGCTTCTCACCTGTGTGAGTTCTCATGTGAACATTTAAGGAAGAATTCTGAGTAAAACTTTTTTCACAAACTTTACAAGAATAAGGCCTTTCAGACGTGTGTATTGAATCACTATGTTGAGGTAAAATGTTTCCACATGTGTCATAGGAATATGACTGACATAAGACAGCTGGACTCTCCTTCACATGAGAATCTGAAGGAGAGTCCAGCTGGACAGTCACAGCATCACTGTTTCTGAACTGGCTGTTTGCTTCCAGAACTGGGTTCTCACTTGGTTCTGGTTTGGAGTCCATGTTTTCCTGATCATCCTCAGTGACCATGAAATCATAATTTTCCTGCTTCAGTTCCAGCTCCTCTCCTTCCTCACCGATGCAGACCTCCTCCCACTCCTCTTTGATCAGTGGAAGCTCTGGTTTCTCTTCATCCAGGCTGGAGCTCCTCTCCCGTTTCCAGAGAAGCTGCTCATCATCAGTCTCCTCCTTACAGATGTTTTTCTCTGAGAGGTCTGCAGGAACAAAGATTCAGGAGGAAAAAAACATCTGAAA
Source organism: Oryzias latipes (assembly GCF_053564925.1). Lineage (NCBI taxonomy): Eukaryota > Metazoa > Chordata > Actinopteri > Beloniformes > Adrianichthyidae > Oryzias > Oryzias latipes. The sequence goes on along the minus strand of NC_136253.1, from coordinate 14,981,934 downwards.
CATTAGATAATATGACCTTACTTCCTTTCCGACATAAAACATCAAAGTATGCAATTTTATAATCACAGCATTTATTCATATTTTTCCACAGCTTTGTTTCATAACAGCTGCTCTAACATAATTAACACAAACAGTCACATGGAAAAGAAAGAGCAGCTCCTATAAAGAAGAACCAAACTGTTGTTCCATAAAATGTTTCTCATCTAAATGAACTCAAACATTTACACGATAACCTCTTTCATTTATGGACCGTTTTCTTGGCCATTTTGTTCTTTTTTCTTGTAAAAGTCGTTTCTTAAAGATTGTAAATGAAGCTGCTGTGTGTAATCAGTCCATCTCTGTGTAAATAGAGCTAAAAAGCTGAGCTTCAGACCTTTTGCCATGTTGTGCAGGAACAACCAGGCGTGGCTCATTTGCGGAGCGTGATGTGTGTAGGGGTACAGAGGTGCAGAGAAGCTGGTGGAGTCCACCACTCTGTAAATAACTGTCAAGAGTTTGGATCTGATGTGGACAGCTAAAGAAAGCCAGTAAGACTTAAATAGAGGACTGTCAGGATTTTTTTTTAAAACAAAAAAAGTCATACAGCTACATTTTGGAACATTGTCAGAGTTTAACCACAGAAAGTGCAGCTAAGAACTTAACACTGAGAGGACAAACAACAGCAGACTACAGAGGTGGAAAAGGTCAAACAAAAGATGTATGGGGACTTGTGAGACAGTTTGTCTCAACTGAAGGAGGAACAGGTGTATCTGTACCCATCTGCAAGGCAGAGAAATAGAGATGGAAGAATATAAAGCAGGTTACAGTGATCAAAAATATTTAGATATATAGTTGAAAAAAATATAACAAAATTTGGATCATTTACTTTTGATGAAAATCAAAAGTAAATGAATATACATTTAAATGTACTCCTAATCAAAAGAAGACATGTTTGTAGTTATACATACAGTAAATTACATTTTTTTATTTGATTTGATTTGAAATGGTTTATTTCAAGCAACTAAATAAGTACAATACACTAAAACAATACAATCATCAGTTATACATTCATACAATGATGAATCAATCTTAGGATAATTAGACATATTAATAAATATTGCTTGAACAGGAGTGGGAGGAGGCAAACTTATATAATCCCACCCCTATTCTACCGTAACAATTTTATTACATGATTTATCATTATCTGGTTCCTAGCTTTTATCAGACAGAATTAAGAAACCTGAAATATCAATTAAGCACATGTAGCCAAGTGGACAAAAATGTAGGTACAAGGTTATGCCACTAGGTGGCGCTTCTTGCATTTTCAAGGACCAGTTCAACAAGGAAAGAGTGTACTCTGAAGAAGGAAAAATGGTCGGACCCTTATTTGACAGTTATTTTGATCTGCGGATTGAAACCTGACGTGAAGAGCCGTTGACAGACGTCAAGAGGGTTAACAAACATAAAAAGCTAAAAAAAGAAGTGTGTTGAATGTAATTGTTGTAAATAATATTCAGTTTTAATATATTTGATGAAATTAGTAATTTGATTTGTACAACTGTCGCTGCATTTAACGTGTGTTTTATAGCAGTGCTCGACTGAGTTAATGTGGCTGGTGTTCAACTTCGACGTCATCTCTGTTACAGTTCAGGCCAAAGAGCACCTGCTGTAGTTATTCTTGTGTACTCTTTTTCTTAAATTTGATGATTTTCTCTGTTTTTGTTTTGTTTACACTTGTTTTCTTTCGTGATTTTGGAAGATCGGAAAGTAACTGGCTAAAAGAAGCATCTAGATGGCATAATAGATTCACATTTTGTTTTATTTTTTATCTTCCTGATTACCATTTTTTTAAATGTGAAATCCTGAGTTACATTTTTGTTTTGGAATAAAGAACCCAAAGACAGTTTTATGTCCTATGCAGGCTTGAATTCACCAGGCTACACACATGACGAAGATGATTAACTTAAATTATTATGTAAAAAAATAACTTATCAAAATCCACATGGCAAACAAATGCAGATAATTTATCCAAAATATATGCAGATTATGTTACTTATAAAAGTCATGCATATGATTAATATAAATAATACAATAATCAGTAAAATAGACATAACACTGTTTCAAATATTTTCTTAGCAAAATTTGATCAAGTATCAAAAGTTAAAATACGTGCAAAATTATGTTACATCAGTACGGAGCCCGTGTCCTGACATTAAGATATTAAAATATCTTGTTCCCACATATTAATATCTCGTTCGCACGAAATACTATTCCGTTCCCACAAGATACTATTGCGTTCCCTCATAATACTATTCCGTTCCCTCGAAATGATTAACTCGTGCGAACACAATAATTATTTCGTTCGAAAGCAATAATTAATCCGTTCGAAGGCAATAATTATTCACGTCATAAATCATTCACCCGGATATGCTCTCTGTACGCCGGCAAAAGCTGCTTTCTGTCATGGCTACAGAACACTTGTCGACCCAGACGCTGGAACCCGGAAGAAACACAGAGGAGGACGAGCGTGGCAGGTAAGAGGTTTTAATAGAGAACAGACAGAAAGCCGTGGGCAGGATCTAGGGTTCCCAGAGAGTGAAGATCGAACTCGAGTGGCGTCACTGTTGGATCTTTCTGCAGACAGTCGGAAGGAGTTGACGTCGGAGGGGGTCCGAGAGATGGCAGAAGACGGCAGAGGCTCGAGGTGGGACCAGCGGGAGCGAACGGAGGGAAGGTTCCAGACAGAAGTTGATGCAGGCGACCACTTGTGACAAAGGATTCCTGGAGATGAGCAGAGACAGAAATTAGCCAAGGGCTTAACGAGACAGAACACCATGAACGAGACGAGAGGGCCAACTATGCACCATCAGGGGCAACGGACTGGCGAAGACTGGTGATCCAGAGGCTCCTTATGAAGGCAGAAGAGGTGATGAAGTAAGTGGCAGCAGCTGGGATGGAGAAGCAGCCAAGTGGAGGGGAGAGGGGGAGGAGTCTGACAGCGGCACCATATCACTTTCAGCGGTAACTTCCGTGTCTCTGTGACCCACATTCGTTCAAAAAAGGAACATGAAAAACAAAAATGATCACTTTATTACTGTCTCAATGAATATAAGAAAAATATCAAAAGATTTATGATAACTAGGCTGCTTTGTCATACGATAGCTCCTGCTAGGCTACTACTAGCTCCGCCGCAGAGCTCTCTGATGTATGCCGGCATTTGGGCAACTGGCTGGTCGGTTAACAGACAGACAGCTGATATTGTAGTTTAGGGTCCAATAGGAATAATAATATTCAGGACTTGTCTTTTATTAACTTTAGCAGTCAGTCGCTTAACATTCGAAGGCTATTAGGCTACATGCTAACTGACTAGCCGATCATTTATCCTGTTATTAATTTACGTCATAGATTTACAGCAGATACCTTCACATTTTTTGTCTGTGTGTGTCTCATTACATTGCATTGAAGATACGGATGTCACGGTGGGGGGGGGGCTCGAGAGCCGGTAGGACCCAAATGCAGAGACGGGAGGCCAACGGGTTAAGGACTAAAGGGTTTAATAAAAACAAAAGGCGCTGCAGAGCAGGAATACTAAAACAAAACAAAAACTCACTGTGGCTTGGCGAGGGACATGGAACGAGGACGCTAAGACATGAAGACGTGAACACCATGACAAAAGCTAATGGACCAGCCCAAGAGGAAGGGAGAGACGAGACTTAAATACAGGCAGGGGAGACAAGAACCTGATCAGGACAGATTGGGACAAAGGAAGTAAAACTCAAAAAACATGACAAGACAGGAAACCTTTCAAAATAAAACAGGAAACAGAACCAAACAAGACAGAACAAGAACTAAAGCAAAAACCAAGACACAACAAACTCAAACCATGACAACGGAAGATGTTTAGAGAACAGATTTATTTATTTTAAAAAGCACAAAAGCATCCATCGTATTCACGTTCATTCACATGATCTGGTATGCCCTCAGTCATCTTGCTGCAAAAGCCGCTTCCTGCCGCTACTTCCGTGTCTCTGTGAGCATTCAATAGGGGTATAAATAAAAGCAAGAATGGTCGATCTGTTATTTTCTCGATGAAAATCTGAAAAACATCATATTAAGCTGGCTGCTTCGCCTCATGCACTTACCTTTAGCACGTAGCATAACAACAATAGCATTACGTCACGTTTCCCAACATCCTTTGCGGCCAATCATTGGCCAATCACTGTGTCCCTGTAACCAAGGTGTAACAACAAGACCAATGATTGGGCGCAAAGCATGACGTGAATGCGATGGATGCTTTTGTGCTTTTTTGCGTTCGAACTAAATAATTATTGCGTTCGCACGAGTTAATCATTTCGAGGGAACGGAATAGTATTTTGAGGGAACGCAATACTATCTTGTGGGAACTCAACGGTATCTTGTGGGAACGGAATAGTATTTCGTGCGAACGAGATATTAATCTGAGGGAACAAGATATTAATCTGTGGGAACAAGATATTTTAATATCTTAATGTCAGGACACGGGCCCCGTACATCAGGAAAAATCATGAATCAATTTATAAATTTTTGGAACAAGTGAAGTAATATTATAAATCAACCAATTTAACCATTTTCAATCATTGATGTAATAATTTATTTTTATTATTTATTTTTATAATAAGGTAAGCTGTGAAGTAAAATAAAAACAGGTTCCATAATCTGTCGAATGACCAAGGCTGGTATTTCTTCTTCTGCTGATTAACAGAAAAAAAAAAGGTTTTTGGAATGCATAACTATGGGGGAAATGTTTTTTGGCAGATTTTTGAAGTGTTTGCAAAGATCTTGCAAACACTACATTGAATCTATTACATGTGAAGTTTGTCAAAAAGAGTTTATGTATTCACAAAAGAGGGGAGGAAGTGAATACATATAATCTCACCTCTATTATTCCTGACATAACTATTTTATTTTTACATTGTTTTTCTCCACGTCATTTATCAAATCCAAAAAGTCCAACTCCAATCACGTCTATCTATTGTAAAAGTGTTCCCAGTAGTCATTTAATTATGATTATGCCATTTTTAGGGGGAAAATAAATTAAAAAATAACCTTTATTGTTTTTTAGGACATAGTTTCTGGGTGGGGACTAAGCCATTGTTCATTTCACATGATCCCTTTGTTTCCCATTGGCTTACAGCCCTTCAAAACCCCAACGTAGGCCTGCACAATATACCGCAAATTTATCGTTATCGCAATATCCAGCTCTGCAATATGCATATCGCAAAAGACGGTGAATATCGCAATAAATCGTAAACCCAAAATGTGTTAAACAATCTTATGGCAGCTTGAAGCATTTAACGCATCACATAAATCCCTTTATGCTTTGACCAATCAGATGGACGCCTTCCCATTGTTTACCAATCAGATGGAGACCTATTATGTTAGATAATTGTCACCTAGTATAATTTTTAAACTGTTGCAATGAAATGGGAATGATGTTTTTGGTTATTGTTCTATTTGTTTATATACCGCAAATTATATCGTTATCGCAATATTAATCTCTAATATCGCATATCGCAAGTTTTCCTCATATCGTGCAGCCCTACCCCAACGTAATATTAATGGTTCAACAAAAATGGAGAGCCATATCGAAGCTATCCAGACATACAGTTTTGATCCAGATTCTAGGGAAGCATTTCTGTTACAGAATTCAAAAGAAAAGTCAAAACCAGAAATGCTTTTTCATTTTCAAAATGAAGCTGCATTTTTGACTCAAAATTAAAATGAAAAAGCAATCCACCAAAATGCTTTTCATGTTCTTCTTCAACACTGCTTATTCTTGTCATGATTCTTCAGGCTAAGCGAACCCAGATGCTGAAACCCAGAGTAAGACAGGTAAGTGGCAGATGAGTAATAGTTTATTGATTCTCCGTGTGAGGCTGAGGTTTGGTCCCGGCGAGGTCCGAATGTGAAGATGGCTTGTGTTGTGGCGTGGCTGGAGGTGTTAACGCGGTCAGCGTACGGCGAAGAGTCTTCCGGTTCACTGGAACGGCTTAACTGATGACCCACACTGGTGTCACTCGTAACGTGGTTTCCTGAGGCAGGAGAATAGGAATTAGGTTGGGTACGTGAGCAAAACAAGATAGAGCATAGCAAGACCAGGCGAGTCACCGTAAGGGTTAACGATCTGGCGTCGGCTTGAGGCGCTGGAGCTCCTTAAGAGCAGAAGTGATGATGAGGAGAGTGACAGCAGCTGGAGGCAATCAGGAGAAGAGTGAAACAGTGCTGGAGGGGGAGGAGTCTGCCAGAGGCACCATGACAGTACCCCCCCCTCAACGACCGCCTCCAGGCGGGCCAGGGCGCCGATCCGGGTGGGCACGATAGAAATCCCTGATGAGGGAAGGGTCCAGGATAAGGGAGCGAGAGACCCAGGAACGTTCCTCCGGACCGTAACCCTCCCAATCCACCAGGAATTGGTGGCCACGACCCCGGCGACGGACGTCCAGGATGCGGCTGACGGTGTAGGCAGGAGCATTGTCAATGAGCCGGGCGGGTGGAGGGGATGCGGAAGGGGGGCAAAGCGCGCTGTCCTGAACAGGTTTGATCTGGGAAATATGGAAGGACGGGTGGATCTTGAGAGCAGCGGGCAGCCGGAGGCGGACACAGGAGGGATTGATGACCTTCTCAATAGTGTAAGGACCGATGTAACGGGGAGCAAGCTTACGTGACGTGGCGTGGATGGGTATGTTACGTGAGGACAACCAAACCCGTTGACCAGGCAGGTATGTGGGCCCCACCACCCTGTGGCGGTTAGCAGAACGGCAGTTGCTCTCCTTGGTGCGGAGGAGAGCAGCCCTGGTTTGGTGCCAGATGTCTTGGCACCGCCGAAGATGGTCCTGAACCGAGGGCACTGCCAAGTCCAGCTCCTGCGAGGGAAACAGTGGCGGTGGGTACCCGAGGGCGGCCTCAAACGGGGACAATCCTGTGGCAGAGGACGGGTGAGAGTTATGTGCGTATTCGGCCCATACCAGATATTTCGACCAGTCCATGGAATTCTGAGCGGCCAGACAGCGAAGGGAGGTTTCCAGCTCCTGATTAGCTCTCTCAGCCTGCCCATTTGATTGGGGATGGTATCCGGAGGTGAGGCTAACAGAGGCGCCCAGCGCCGAGCAGAACGCTTTCCATACTTGTGAAACGAACTGGGGACCCCGATCAGAGACGATATCAGTGGGGATGCCATGGTGTCGGAAAACTTGCTGGACCAGAATTTCAGCTGTCTCTGTGGCTGTGGGCAACTGAGGAAGTGGAATAAAGTGAACAAACTTGGAGAAACGGTCAATGACAGTGAAGATTACTGAGTTGCCTTGGGAGGGGGGAAGACCGGTAACAAAATCCACAGCTATGTGTGACCATGGTCGACTGGGAGTAGGCAATGGGTGCAGTAGTCCAGATGGTGGATTATTAGAGGATTTGGAGCGTGCACACGTGGGACAGGCGGCAACGTACCCCCTGACATCCTTACCCATAGAAGGCCAGAAAAACCGTCTGCGGAGGAGGTTGAGGGTTCTGGCGACACCCCCATGGCAGGCGATGCGGGACGAGTGAGCCCAGGTAATTGTGTCCGATCTGAGGGATTGAGGAACATAGAGCGTACCATTAGGAGGATTGGGGTGGTCCGGTTCCTCACCTTGGGCCTGAAGAACTTTGGTTTCAATGTCCCAAGTGAGACTTCCAATGATGTAGGATTGCGGGATGATGTTGGCGGGAGTGCTGTCCAGTTCATCCGAGGAGCAATATTTCCGGGAGAGGGCATCCGGCTTGACATTACGACTGCCTGGTCTGTAGGTGATAGAGAAATTGAAGCGATCAAAAAACAGGCACCAGCGGGCTTGGCGGGAGTTTAGTCTTTTTGCCGAGCGTAAGTACGAGAGGTTTTTGTGGTCCGTCCATACGATGAATGGTTGGACCGCTCCCTCCAGCCAATGACGCCACTCCTCTAAAGCCAGTTTAATTGCGAGAAGTTCCCGATTCCCAACATCATAGTTCCGCTCCGCGGGGGAGAGTTTCTTAGAGAAGAAGGCACAAGGTTTTAATTTGCCGGACTTCTCTTCTCGTTGGGATAGAACAGCTCCTACCCCAGAGTCAGAAGCGTCTACCTCGACGATGAATTGTCTGGTAGGATCGGGTTGGATAAGGATGGGGGCTGAAACGAAGAGTCCTTTAAGAGTGTCGAAAGCCTTTTGGGCTGCTTGGTTCCACTGGAAAGGTCTGCTGGTGGATGTGAGTTGTGTGAGGGGCGCGGCGATAGCACTGTAGTTCCTGATGAATCGTCGGTAGAAGTTAGCAAACCCGAGAAACTGCTGCAACTTTTTACGAGATGTAGGGGGATCCCACTGGGAGACAGCTTCAATTTTGGCAGGATCAGGCCGGATACTGCCTGCCTCAAAAATGTAACCCAGGAATGGGATGACGGAGGAGTGAAACTGACATTTCTCTGCCTTCACAAATAGGTAATTTTCAGACAACCTCTGGAGCACGAGCCGAACCTGATTCATGTGTTGAGTGGGATCTTTGGAGTAAATTAGAATATCATCGAGATATACAAAGACAAATCTATTTATGAAATCTCTGAGAACGTCGTTCACCAACCGCTGAAAAACTGCAGGAGCATTGGTCAGGCCGAAGGGCATGCCCAAATACTCGTAATGCCCTAAGGGTGTGTTAAAGGCAGTTTTCCATTCATCTCCCTCCTTGACCCGAACGAGGTGGTAGGCATTACGGAGGTCAAGTTTGGAAAATATACGAGCTTCCTGTATGGAATCAAAGACTGAGCTAATAAGAGGGAGAGAATATTTGTCCTTAATAGTGATTTGGTTCAGCTCGCGGTAGTCAATACAAGGCCTGAGGGTCTTGTCCTTCTTCTCTACGAAGAAGAACCCTGCACCAACGGGAGATGACGATGGACGGATGTGTCCCAAGGAAAGTGCCTCATGGATGTACTTCTCCATAGCTGCTTTCTCAGGACCAGAAAGATTAAATAATCTCCCCTTGGGAAGAGTGGCTCCATCTAGCAAATTTATGGCGCAATCGTATGGTCTGTGGGGTGGTAGAGAACTGGCTTTGGATTTACTGAACACGGCTCTTAAGTCATGATAACAGTCAGGTACGTTAGAGAGATCAATCTCCTCTGGACTAGGAGGAGAGGGGGCTGAAATAGAAGGAACAGCAGACCGAAGACAGTTAGCTAGACAAAACTCACTCCAATTAGAGATGCGGTGATGAACCCAATCACACTGTGGATTATGACGTTGAAGCCACGAGTAACCTAGCACGACGGGATTCTGAGGGGTGTGGGTGACGAAAAACTGGGTAAACTCCCTATGATTTCCAGAGGTGATAAGCAGTACAGGCTTAGTGTGGTGAGTAATTAAGGAGAGATGTTGTCCTCCTAAGCCGGCTGCTTTAATAGGGGTTTCGAGTCTTTCAGTGGGTAACGAGAGACGTGAAACCAAACTATGGTCGATTAGGCTGTGTTCAGCCCCAGAATCAATTAAAGCATGAAGGTCGGTGATCTTAGACGAATGGCAGAGCTTGACAGGAACAAAAAGAAAGTCTTTATGTGTAGTAATGGATACACCCCCCCGCGGCCTGTCTTCTAGCGGGGGGTTCTGGAGTTTAAACGAACAGTGCACTGGTTTACTTGGTGTCCCTGCTGTCCGCAGTAGAAACAGGCCCCCTCATCTCGCCGTCTTTGTCGTTCTTCTGCAGACAGCTTAGAATGGCCGATTTGCATGGGCTCTTCAGAAGCACTAAGAAGTGTGGCAGATGGGGGGGTTAGCGGAGAGTGGTGAGTCATACCTGGGCTTTTACGAGGTTGAGTGGGCCTTTCATGTTGTCTTTCTCGTAAACGGGTGTCAGAACGGAGAGCCGCGGTGACGAGCTCCTCGAAAGAGTGAGTTTCGGGCTGCGTACATAGGTGATCTTTGATGGATTCATTCAACGATTGGTAGAAAACTCCCCGTAACGCTGGATCTGACCATCCTGCTTCTACAGCCAGGATCCTGAAATCGATAACATGGTCACTAACCGATCGATTTCGCTGCTTAAGGGCTAAAAGCCTGCGGGTAGCCTCCTCTTGTTTTTTAGGTTGATCGAATACCAGTCGGAACTCCCTGATGAAATGGTCGAAAGATAGGTGGGTGATAGGATTTACAGCCAGGAATGCTTGAGCCCATTGTAGAGCTTTATTGCGTAGGGAGTTTATAATTAATGTAATTTTACTATGATCTGACTGATAGTACCCCGGGGCTTGCTGGAACAGTAGGTGGCACTGTAGGAGGAAACCGCCGCATGCTTCGACATTACCCAGGAACGGCTCAGGTTGTAGGCGGAAGTTTTCCGGGGTCATAGCGGAAGCGGAAGTGGAAGCGTTGCTGGCAGGCGGGAGCGTAGCTGTGGGTGAAGGTGTAGACATTTGACCAGTTAGATCCGTTAAAGTTTGTGTCAAACCGTCTAGACGTCGAAACAGCTCTTGTTGGGCGGATGCAATTTGGGACAACGCGTCGGCTTGACGACCCAGAGCGATGCCTTGCAGATTCACGGCGACACGGAGTCCTTCTGGGTCAGCTGGGTCCGGAGTCTGGCCAGATCGTTCTGTCATGATTCTTCAGGCTAAGCGAACCCAGATGCTGAAACCCAGAGTAAGACAGGTAAGTGGCAGATGAGTAATAGTTTATTGATTCTCCGTGTGAGGCTGAGGTTTGGTCCCGGCGAGGTCCGAATGTGAAGATGGCTTGTGTTGTGGCGTGGCTGGAGGTGTTAACGCGGTCAGCGTACGGCGAAGAGTCTTCCGGTTCACTGGAACGGCTTAACTGATGACCCACACTGGTGTCACTCGTAACGTGGTTTCCTGAGGCAGGAGAATAGGAATTAGGTTGGGTACGTGAGCAAAACAAGATAGAGCATAGCAAGACCAGGCGAGTCACCGTAAGGGTTAACGATCTGGCGTCGGCTTGAGGCGCTGGAGCTCCTTAAGAGCAGAAGTGATGATGAGGAGAGTGACAGCAGCTGGAGGCAATCAGGAGAAGAGTGAAACAGTGCTGGAGGGGGAGGAGTCTGCCAGAGGCACCATGACAATTCTGTCACTTAAATAAAATGAAAATGGTATTTGACATTTCATTTTCACAAAGTTCTCTAGTAAATGTCTAGCAAAATTCATTTAGAAATGTCTAATTTGAAAATTAAAATTGATTCACAGAAATGCTTTTTAATTTTCAAAATGTAACTGCATCAAATGACATAAAATTAAAATGAAAAGCAATACTTCAAAATGCTTTTTCATTATATACTTAAACCCAAATCTGGCAACCCATTTCATAGAATTTCCGTACCAACGTGCGCTCTGAATGTTGTGCAAAAGAAAGTTGCCTGCACTTTTGTGACACCCCCCCCCCCCCTTTAACACACTTGAACCAATTTGGCAACCCAAAAAAGGACGTTACGCCCCTCTTAGCAACGATTGGTCAACATCATTGCATCTGATCCTGGCACACTGTACAGTTACGAGCGCATTGTATTTCAATAAAGTTGGGAAAAAGAAAAAAACGAGCACATTTTGTCACACTGATCAAAGCGACAACAAGAGAACTTCATGCCAAAGATACTTTATCCATCATTAGGAGCTGAAAAAAGATGAAGAACTTCAACATCAATCACAAGATAAGTTTGGATGATGTTGGGGCCGTCTTTTTTACATTATCCAGTATTTCTATGCAGCTGCGCAATTTACGTAAATACTAATCGATCTGAGGTAAAGATTGTACATAAAACGACCCCGTTTGTCGTAATTTCCAATGGAAAACTCGAAAATAATTCTGATACCCAAGTTTCTAAGATGAGGTCGGACATGGCCTTCTAAACTGCTGAGAGCAGAGAAAAGTAAATAATGATAATGGTATGATGGCTGATAGATGTTTAAATAACTCACGTTATCGTATTGGTTAATTGTTTTGCTAACACATATTTAGTGCATTCTGCATTTTCCGGTTTATGTCATTGAAAAAACTGCTGTTTATTATAGCAGGTCAGGTAGTTTGACTTTTCAACATTGAATGTGTCTTAAAATCTTGCATTAGCATGAAATATGGAGAGTCAAAACTGCTAAATACATAGGAAATAAAGGTTGTCATTTATAGATGATAAACAAAATAAATGTACTAATTTTAAAATCATGAACGTACAAAATAATAGATAAAGACGTGTATAAATGCTTATATTTCCATTTATACTCAAATTATTGTTCACATTTATTATTTATAAATGGGTACATTTTTTTCTTATTTGTATTTTGCAGTTTTGGTTTTACATAATGATGATATTTTGCACAGTTCCGTCTCAGCCGACAGTTTCTTCTGCTCTCCAAAAGTATTGGAGGTGGTGCAGCGTCCACATCCCAAGATGTTCTTGTCATCCAGGATTATGTCATCTCAGGTAATTTTATAGCATGTAAAGTAATAAAAAAACTGTGTCTGCATAACCCCTTATGTTCATAAACAGCAGCTGAGGAGTATGGAGTCCCAAGTTGTTCATAATTTAATTAATAAATATGACCTCATACAAATATACAATCAAACAATAAATCTCTCATAAATATATAAAAAGATCATGAATTTGTGAAAAACCTGCACACAGATTTAAATGAGCCACTAAACTAGTAGTATTCTACGACGGAGTTGTAGAATAGTAGTTGTAGTAGTTGAGATACATAAGAATGGATTTGGTGCAAAGAGGTCCTTTCAGACTTAGAAAGACTCTGACTTTCCAAAATCCCCCTCATTGAGCTGTTGTGTCCTTTATGTTGGATTGTTTTATCGTTATAAAATTTGGTATTAAGTTGCTGTTTATAATAAGTTGGAGTTTTGTGAATTTCATTTGTTGAGTGCCTAATGTTACATTAAAAAAAAATATATATATATATATATATATATATATATATATATATATATATATATATATATATATATATATATATATATATATATATATATATATATATATATTTGTCATTCATATTTATTTCTTTGCATTTAAAATTTGTTGTGCACCACTAAATGTCCATCCAACATGCAGGCAATTTACTGTATTCAATTCTTCGGCAGCAACAATAATTCACAAATGTATTAATAGAGAGATCTCATTTATATTACAACAACAGTTGCGTTTTTTTGGTGCTCCTGATCAGTTGGAGGGCCCACAAATTAAATTTCGCTTAGGGCCCCCAGAAGACCAGGGCCGGCCCTGGGCATAATTAGAGTGAAAATGCAAAGAGGGGATTGCATTTGCGTTTTCACATCCACCCCGCAAAATCTGTGGCAATATTCTTTCTCAGTCAGCATTTCCAGGGGGGAGGTGGGGCTAGAAAAACAAAGATGTACATTGGATTTATTGTATACTAGTGGACACATCAAAATGGAGCTTGTGATTGTACTGATTGTAGTTTGTACCTAACACATACAAGCTTTTTCAAACAACAGTATTTCATCTGCTCTTGATTCACCGCAATTTCCAAATACTCAGAAACACAGTTTTGATGTTGACTTTGATACAATTAATAAAAACATGTCTAAATAAACCTTAGTCTCATTATCCAGACATTTAGCAAATAGAAATAATTGTATTAATTGTAATTGACCTAAAAGAGGAAAAACTTACTTTTATTAAATGTCTGACAGTGAGAAAAAAAAAGCGTATGTGTGTTTTTGTGTGGTGCATGAAGACTTCTGGTTTCAACTGTACGTTTTTTTTCATCTGGCTTAATTGACTTTTTGAAGTTCTCAAGATTGTAATACTTGCAGATAGGGTTGGGCGATGTCCCTTAAATTGGCTGTTGACGATGTTTTCTATCAACCATCGGGATGGACGATGATATCGTCGTGGGGGGGGGGGCTATTTTTAATTTTTCGGTCTTGTATAATTGCTATCCGTTATTTTACTTTATTTATTTTATTTCCCAACTAATGACTCATCCGGGATGATCCAGTATAAACTGAGGGAAGTGACTTTAACAAAAAAAAGTAACAAACAAAATAGAAAAGAAGTGGTCCGCTCCCGCACTTAACTAGTCAAGTGGACGGGCGGAGCGCGGACTTACAGCTTTGTGTTTGAGGGGAAGGGGGGGGGGGTGCTTTGTTACATGAGCGGTATGTGTGGGAGATTTAGGACTGCGATCCGTTGCGCAGCTCTAGAGGAACGAGCTACCGCACTCAAAACCGGGTCTAAAAGTGTGTGTCTCGGAGCAGAGCTTGGACCGTCAACACACACACAGCGGTTTGGGGCGGTGTGAGCTTCAAAGCAGAAATGTCGCTCAGTCCTTAGAAACCATTTAAACAATCACATGGATTTGTGTTTCCAGTCGTGTCCCGACTAAATAAAGACTGATGTTATTCCCACATGTTTACGTGCAGCCAGGATGCAGATTGCAGCACCACCCAAAGCTAATGTTGTTAGCCCGTCTTAGCATACTGCTAATCCTGGCTTCTATCAGGGTACGTACTTCAACAGAAAAAGCACTGACCGCACGGATTAAAATTAAAATGATGAGCGAACAGGCGCTTCATAATAATCGTAACATTAATAAAAGCACGTTTAGAAAATTGTCTCATATATTACCGAGCTGACATGTCAATGTATACAGCCGCTCGGCGGAACTGATGTCTGCTTCCGGTTTTTCAAACCCTACTGCGCATGAGCGAATGATTTATTCCGACCGAAAGTGTGACCCATGTGAACGTTTGTTATATTCTGAAAACATTTTTCTGGGCCCATGTACATGGTTGGATTCTAATCCGATCAAGATATTTTGCACATGTAACCATGGCTTATGGTGTCTACTCGCAGCGTGGCGGGGGCGTGGCATCACGATGGTGTCTCTCCATCGGAATGTCAGTCACCCATCACGATGGACGATGGTATCGTCCATCGGCACAACCCTACTTGCAGACCATGTTTAACAGGGTCCCTGTCCTTCTGGAAGATGTTACAAGTATAACTGAGTAAGATGAGATCAAGTTGTCTGCAGGTCAGAACTCTCTGCTACAAATCATGGTCACAGCTGACTTTTTAGAATTAAGGAAGATCTCTGACGCCATAGCAATTTTCTCAAAATCACAATTCAATGTTTTAAATAACTTTCTTTTTTTTGCTCAGTCTTCTGTGACCAAGCACTTCTTGAAGTCTTTCATGCGGTTGATTACCATGACTGTGGCCAGCTCCGGTGGTCCATTTAGTTTGATGTATATTTTTACAGTTTCTCACCCAGGTGTTCTGGATTTTTGTGCTTCGAATGTCTGGCTTTTCTGGCAATTTCTACATTCCTCTTGGTCAGATAGTTATTCATAAAATTAAGTTTATTTCCTTTCTTCATTAGAGTAAGTTTGTGCTTTCGATTAATGAACCTTGATCGCTGGTTCTTCAGACTCCTTTTTCTTGGGAACTAGGTGGTTGTCTTGGTTTTATGTTAGGAAATCCCTTTTGGAACTGAGAAAGTTCTCCACAGAGTTGCCATCCAGCTCACTGGGATTGGGCATACTGTTAGGATTAGCTGCACCAGCCTTTGACCAGGGTTTAATCTGTGATCCCGTTGTTCATTTTGAAGTTTTCCAAGACACTATTTTTTAATTTTTCGTTCTTATATAATTGGTATTCGTTATTTACTCCTCTGGCTATTTACCAGCTAGAGATGAGCTTAAGCTGGTATTTAGCTGGTATTTTTGTTAGAACTGAATGACTTATGAGCTAAATCGAAACAAGGAAGTGAAGACTTTAACCACTTCTGATTGGTCAGACTGATGACATGTGATTAAGACTCCAAGAATGATTGGTGGAGACAGGTAAAGGGGCGGGACTTTTCCTAAAACAGCGTTTAAGATGCAGCTAAATTGCGGTACCGTCATTCTTATCAAAATGTCTTAATCAAATAAACACAAAGAAAAAAGTATTTTACGATCTTTCATATTCCTAACTTGTCAGTGTTTTATCAGGGTCTGTTTGGATGAACAAAGAGCTGATATCCTGGAGATGGTAAATGTTTTTAGATCAGTTAATGAGGGCAATTTCCCACGGCCCACTTGACCATCTCCCACGGCACACTAGAGTGCCGCGGCACACTGGTTGAAAAACACTGCTTTAGACTAACAATTGCTCCTACAGATACTCATGAACACAGATGTGCTTCAACCACATTCATTAATTTTCTTTATCACTTCAGAATGAAACAAAAAAACAAAAAACTTACCTGATAAGTTATACTTCACATACCTATTTTGTCAAACCCCTCAACCAAACATCTCTCCTTGCACGTTATCATCCTATATCAGTGTTTTTCAACCTTTTTTGAGCCACGGCACACTTTAACCTTGACAAAAATCCCGCGGCACACCAGCATCCAAAAAAAAAAAAAAAAACAGAAATTCATGGTCTGTTTTGATCGACAGCCCACCCCCCCCCACCCCCCCCACCCCGCAATCTCACGTGCATTTTTGTGATAATTGTGGCCGGAAAAGCAGGAAGTTACGGCTGTTTTTTCTAAGAGATGAAATGACAGTTAAATTAGAAAATTTAGAAACTGTTTGTTTGTTGTGGTTTCAAGGCGTTTCGCAAGGACAACTCATTGTGCGCTGGGACACTGGCTCTTTAAGCCAATGCATCATGGGAGATGGAGTGTGAAAACTGCCGAAAACTTGCAGAAAGACTCGCGTCTCTGAGCTTCATTGTATTGTCCACTTGTTTCACGGTCTGACACCGGACTCTGTGGAAAGCTACACCGCTAAAGAAGAGCTTTAGCTGGTATTTTTGTTAGAACTGAGCGACTTTATCAGCAGAATTAAGAACAAGGAAGTGAAGACTTTAAGCACTTCTGATTGGTCAGAGTGATGACATGTGATTAAGCCTTCAAGAATGATTGGTGGAGACAGTTAAAGGGACGGGACTTTTCCGCAAACTGTCATAGCTGCAGGTAAATCGCGGTACCGTGATTCTTATCAAAATTTCTTTAATAGAATTAAATAAACACAAAGAAAAGGTAATTTTAAGATCTTTTATATTCCTAACTACTCAGTGTTTTATCAGGGCCTGTTTGGATGAACAAAGAGCTGATTTCCTGGAGATGGAAAATGTTTTTAGATCAGTTAATGAGGGCAATTTCTCCACGGCGCACTTGACCATCTCCCACGGCACACTAGTGTGCCGCGGCACACTGGTTGAAAAACACTGTCCTATATAATACCACCTAAATTATTTTTACTTTTATTTTTTTACATACCCGTTTTTTCCGGACTATAAGTCGCCCTTTTTTCATAGTTTGGCAAGGGGTGCGACTTATAATCCGCAGCGACTTATGTCAGAAATAAATTGTAATAAATACATTGTAACACTCCTGTTATGTTCATTTGTGAGGAACAGAGATGATGTTCCTGGGTCAATTTGATGTATGAGGTATGTTAAGTGTTAAGAGTATGTTAAGTGACTCACAGAATCAGCAAACTTTTTTTTTACAGTAAGATCTTGAAGGCTCACATAATATTCTATTTTCCAATGATTTCATAGATTCAGAGATGCACTAAAAATGACAACTGTTTCTACAAATACAGGATGAAAACAGAGTATTAGTTGGCCAATGATGCTTCATGAAAGGAATAAATAAATAAGTATGAGAAAGAATTACTGTGAAATCATGAGATGAACAGTCTGCTATGATTGTATCATATGAGGTTGTGCAAGTTATTAGCTCTTGGTCTCAGATTTTGTCAAATAAATTTCCCGTCACAATGCAACGCTAACACTTTATATTAAGATTCCTTAACAAGCTTTGTTAACACATTAACAAGCATTATAAATGAATTTATAGGGTGTTAGTAAGACATTTATTAGTACAATAAGTCTAATAAGGTTTATTAAATTACTTAGTTAACACATTTACAAGCATTGTTATTAGGATGTTTTTAAGATGCTAATGATGCATTTATTGCCATTATAAGTGACTGAAGGAATTTATATTTTTGGTAATTTCATTAGGGTTGTCAGTCTTAAATTTTATTACATTGAAGATAAGTCATTTGCTGAAGTGTGTGCTTTAACATCCTTTGAACTTTGAAGAAGCTTCCTTAAATTGCATATGTGAGAAGTTTCAGGACTGCAGCTCCACGCTCATCCCGTCAGGGGAAAGAAAGGGATTCTTTGATCTTCTAAGGCCATTTGGTTGTAGGTCTGACATGGGCCATAAATTAACTATCTCTGGGACTGATTGTAGCTGTGGGAACCACTTCAGGTGTCCGTTCACGTGTGGAGAATAAAAGCTTTATGATCTACTGAATGCATGCTGGGAAGTTCCGGCCGCCTGTGGAGGACCACGGGAAGCAGAGACCAGATGCTGTGATTTCAAGTATTGACTGAAGGAAGTAGGCGGGCTCTTCTGTCAGCCAATCTCTAGCAACCAGAGGCGGAGATTCAGCGGCCATCATGCTTCAGGAGGAGGGACTCTGACCACATGTTTAAAAGAGCCATGCTTTGGACAAAGGTTTGTTCCCAGACGGCCTCATGTGATGCGGATTTTAATTTCTTACGTTTTGATGGTTTTGGATTTGGGGACCCAGATCGATCTGTTTTATTCTGTTTTATTTTGTTTAGAGCTCTTTGTTAGGGACAATAAAACCTCTTAATTTTATTCCGTTGGCATTTTCTGGTTATTCTCCCGACTTAAGAACACGGATGGAAGAAATCTCAAAGCGACTGATTTCTCATTTTCTTCATGCCTAACAAATGTGTCAGTGTTAATGAGCTTAAAAAGATTTATTAACAACCTTTGATAACAAATTAAGAAGTTTTATTATTGTTTGGGCTTCTAGTAAGATATGTATTAGCATTATAGATGCCTGACACAAGCCTAAGTGTTCATAAGTTTAATAAGTTTTATTGACTAACTTAACAAATTCATAGGCTTTATTAATGTGTCAGATGCTAGTAAGATATCTATTAGCATTATAGATGTCATTCAAATACCTGAAAGTGTTAATAAGATTTATAAACATTTAAAGTCACGCCATTGTCTTCTAAATCCATATTACTAAACTGCTTATAAGCTTTGCAAATGTATTAATTAACTTTGTTAACAGTTTATTAATTGCTTTGCAGCACCTCAACTAAAGTGTGGACAGTTTTACCACAAAGCATAAACAGGGCTCGACATAGCCATTTGTCCGCTGGCCCGGTCCTGTTTTTCGATCAGTACGGACCACAAGACTTTATTTTTCACTTGTCCGCTCGTGCCACTAAAATATCTAACGGTTAATATATTTTTCACCTTTTTCAATAAAGTGTATTTTGCGAAAAAGTGTAGATTTACCTCATCTTCATAATTTACTTTTTCTGCTAGTCCTGTGTTAACACTTCAAGGGTTTCTATGGAAAACCTTATATCACACTTCTTCTCTCCCGACTGCGTGCGCGGCTGTCACTGCCGAGCACCACGCGGCACGCGCTCACTCTACTTTTTTTTTTTCAAACTTTATTGAATGTAACAGTTCAATACAAAACAATGTTAAACAGCAACAACGAAGGAACAAGCCAGTGGGTTATTATTACATTTTACACAGATATATTTAAACTGACACACAGTTCAGAGCGCCCCCTGGTGTTTTTTCACCGCGATGATCATAAATCCGACACCGTCACTGAAGTGACTGAAGCATGTCAGAGATAGGGCTGTGACCATAACCGCATCACAGCATCACCGCGGTGATGACCTCATCACCGCACCTTTTGTTTTACGTTTTGCATATGTTGCGTGATTGGAACTATAATAAACACATTAAACGCATTCATCTTTGCTGATAATTTCCTTTTTCTGCTAGTCCTGTGTTCAGACTTTCCTTCTTTCTTTCAGACTGTTCTCTCCTTTTGACCGACCGCGCCTGTCACTCTCTCTCGTAGGCGCGCGCTCTCACTGTCCGCCTCTGCGCTGCACGTGACACGCGGCTCCCTTTACAGTTACACAAACAGGCGCATGCTTTCAGAAGCACACATCCTCATTCTACAACAGAAGTTTCCGTCTTGCAAGGAAATACGACAAATTTACTGCTTTCTAATTATTCATTTCCATTGTAATCATTTCCATTACAAGCTGCGTGCGTTCTTAAGTGCGCGACACGGCCCCCCACCGGAGGATTTTGTGTTGGGGGGGGGGGGTATTACTGTTCTCCTTCACTCTGTAACACTAAACATGAACGCTCTGTTAGATTTCCATGAATATCACTACAAGTTTTGTTTGGGAACTATTTTTTGCAGCGTAACGTTACGTGTCTGTATAAACAACGGCGGAGCCTCCTGCCATTTGTTTTTCATGGGTGTTAGGCTTCACGGCTACCGGAAAGGTGACAGTGTCTGCAGTCTGCTTATTACTGGGCAATACATAATATTTTGAGAAGATGTCTGTACCAGAGTGCACAGGTGAAACTTGCGTGCAGCTCCAGAGCGATCCGCTGCAGAAGAATCAACGCACACTCCCAACACACGTGTGCGCACCTTCCTACTATTCCTACACAAGACACTCCGCGCTTACACACACCGTCAATCTACAACACCTATAGTTAGTTCACAAGTTAGATATGTAGTTGTTAGTTGTTACTGTTATTTGTTGATAAAGAATACTGTGTTCTAATTGTATTTATTTCTGATGCGGCCGCCGGGGGATTTTGTGTGTTTTGTTTTTTTTTTTTTTGGGGTGGGGGGGTGGGTGGGGGGGGGGGGGGCTGCGGTTAACCGCGACAACGCGCCCCCTGGTGGTTCATCACCGCGGTGATCAAAAATTCAAAAGGATCAAAATCTGAAAGGAATCAGAGATGGGCAGGTTAACTAATGTCACCATTGGCTAATAAATCTGTCAATCAAACCCATCAGCAAAACAGGCATGCTCGTTTTCATCCAATTCAATTGTTTCTTAAGGCCCGTACACACCGTGAAGAATATTCGCCAGACGTTATTCGCCAGCATTTTTCAACATGTTTTTTTGTGTTCACACCCAGGCGATTTTCGCTGACGATGAGCCGAGCGAACATGCAATTTCATTCCCTGACATTAGATAGCGCTTAATGTAAAACAGAAATACTCCTGTACACAAGGTGGTGCTGCGCAACTTTACGCTTCTTAAAGTCGCTTTTCACTCAGAAGAAGAGAGCAAGTATTTATGCGCTTGTCAGCGCTTGTCAGAATCATACAAAGAAAACATGAATATTTCAAGCACCAGTTGCTCCAACTGAGTCATCCAACACCAGTCTATATGTTTTTGATTCTTTTTATTTGTCTGAATTAAATTAATATATATCTTTTACAGAACGATTGGTGTATGTTTAGTCTGTTTTAATGTTATAAAGTTCTTTTTACAATCTTTATGCTTTGTAGTTTTTGTGGTAAAAACTGTCTTCACTTTAGTTGAGGTGCTGCAAAACAATTAATAAACTGTTAACAAAGTTAATTAATACATTTGTAAAGCTTATAAGCAGTTTAGTAATATGGATTTATAAGACAATGGTCTGACTTTAAATGTTAATAAATCTTATTATTTTGCAAGACATCTATAATGCTAATAAATATCTTTAATTTGTTAAGTTAGTTAATAAAACTTATAAGCTTATGAACACTTAGGCTTGTGTCAGACATCTATAATGCTAATACATATCTTACTAGAACCCCAAACAATAATAAAACTTCTTAATTTGTTAAAAAAGGTTGTTAATAAATCTTATTAAGCATATTAACACTGACACATTTGTTAGGCACCAATAATGCCAATAAATGCATCATTAGCATCTTAAAAACATCCTAATAATAATGCTTGTAAATGTGTTAACTAAGGAATTTAATAAATCTTATTAGACTTATTGTACTAATAAATGTCTTACTAACACCCTATAAATTCATTTATAATGCTTGTTAATGTGTTAACAAAGCTTGTTAAGGAATCTTAATATAAAGTGTTACCGCAACTTGTGTTTTTTTATACTTTATAATCCATTTTTGGCCTGGTGCGACTTATACTCCGCAGCGATTTATAGTCCGGAAAATACGGTAGTTACCATAATTCCTTTCTATTTAATGAATAACTGCAGCTTTCTAGCTTTATTCTAATGTAATTGATCAGACACAACTGAATCAAAAAGGTAAAATGTTAAGATAGGTAGAGTAAGGTAGAATGTTAAGTGTGGGCGGCCGTGGTGCGTGGGCGGCCGTGGTGCAGGGGTAGGGCATTCGACCCATGATCGTTATATTGCAGGTTGATTCCCGCCTTGCACGCCCATGTGTCGAAGTGTCCTTGGGCAAGACATTGAACCCATCCTTGCCTCTGGTGGGAGGTTGGCACCAGTGTTTGGCAGCGGAGCCGCCGCCAGTGTGTGAGTGTGTGTGCATGGGTGAATGGGACTATGACTGTAAAGCAGTGTTTTTCAACCTTTTTTGAGCCACGGCACACTTCAACCTTGACAAAAATCCGGCGGCACACCAGCATTCAAAAAAATAAAATAAAAAGGAGAAACTCGGTCTGTATCGATCTACAGTCCCTCCATAATCTCAGTGAATTTTTGTGATAATTATGGCAGAAAAAGCTGGAAGCTGCAGCTGTTTTTTTAAGATGTAATAAAAGTTAAGTTAAAAGATTTAAAAACTGTTTGATTTGTGGTCGTTGTGGTTTCACGATGTTAAGAGGAGAGAGTTGTGCGCCCAGATACTCACACTGTCACTTTAACCCAATGCATCATGGGAGATGTAGTTCAATAATCCGCCGAATGTAGAGAGACTAGCGTCTCTGAGCTTCATTGTTTTTTTCACTTGTTCCACGGTCTAACACCGGATTCTGTGGTAAACTACACCGCTAAAGACGAACTTTAGCTGGTATTTTTGTTAAAACTGAAAGACTTTTTCAGCAGAATTCAGAACAAGGAAGTGAAAACTTTAACCAGTTCTTATTGGTCAGACTGATGACATGTGATTAAGATCCCAAGAATGATTGGTGGAGACAGTTAAAGGGGCGGAACTTTTCCTAACGCAGCTGAAGCTGTGGCTAAATCGTGGTACCGTCATTCTTATCAAAATGTATTTAATAGAATCAAATAAACACAAAGAAAAAAGTATTTTACGATCTTTCATATTCCCAATTTCTTTGTGTTTTATCAGGGCCTGTAGGGATGAACAAAGAAATTAAATCCTGGAGATGGAAAATGTTGTTAAACCGGTTAATGAGGGCAATGTCCCACGGCACACTTGACCATCTCCCACGGCACACTAGTGTGCCGCGGCACACTGGTTGAAAAACACTGCTGTAAAGCGCTTTGGGCCTTCGAAAGAAGGTAGAAAGCGCTATATAAGATGTCCCTTGCCATGCCACAGACGGTGTGATGCTGTAGTATCGCGAGACCCAGCGAGACGAGTGTGGTGAGTCGACTTGGCGGCGCGTAAGCATTTGAACAAACATTTTCGATCTTGTTTCATTTTTCCGCCATATTAAAATATTTCCTGCTAACTAACATAACCTGTTAAGAGTATTAAGCTTCTGTCAGCCTGGAGGACCTGGAGAATTTCATTGACGAGTGTTTTAATACCTGCAACATGGTGAAGCCCAGAACCGCCACCACCACCCCCTCCGCCAAGCGTGAACGGCCTGAGGACTCTCCCGGGGCTGTGTCCTCTCCAGGCAGCGGAATGAGCGATATCCTGGATTCGATTGATAAAAAGCTCTCCAGCTTTGATTGCCGCCTCAATCTGCTGGAGATCCTCCATAGAGAATTTCAAGGTCTGCGGGAGTCTCTGGAATTCAGCCAGCAGCAGGTGCGGGAGCTCGCAGCGGAGAACCAGGCCCTCAGAGAGACCGTCAAGATCCTGGGCAATGACACCGCCCGTCTCTCCGAGGAGAACCGATCCATCAAGGAAACCCTCCTGGATCTTCAGTCGAGGAGCATGAGGGACAATCTAGTGGTCGCGGGGGTTCCAGAGGAGGTAGGAGAAGACCCCGAGGCCACCGTCAGATCCTTTTTACAGGTCCACCTGAAGCTCCCCAAGGAGGAGGTGCAGAAGATCTCTTTCCACAGGGTTCACCACCTCGGAGGAAGAAGGTCCGACCACCAGCGCCCGCGTCCTATTGTGGCTAAATTCGAACATTTCAAACAGAAGGAGTTGGTGAAGGGCCGCGGACGGGAACTGAAAGGCACGCATTACAGCGTTAATGACCAGTTCCCGGCAGAAATCCTCCGTAGAAGGAAGATCCTGTTCCCGCTGAGGAAGCATCTTGCTGCTGGTTCGAGAGCGATTGTGGCCGTTGACAAACTTTACGTGGACGGCCGGCTGTTCCGGGACCCGGAGATCACCCCCTGGCTGTGCTGAAGGCTTTCAGACCCGCGCTGAGAACATCTGCGCTGCCCAGAAGAAACCCGCTAAACTTACTTCAATGAATGGAAAACCGGATCATCAATAATCCACACCTCGATCGCAGGAAAACAGTCTTTTTTTTTTTCTTCGTCACCTCAGTCCTACTGATGTTTCTATTGTTCTTTTGTTGTTGTTTTCGTTTTCCCTTCTATCTTTTTTTTTCTTTCCTATACTCTCCTCCCCCCCTCTCCCCCCTCATTATATGTAAATCACCTGGAAGCAACTCATCCTCGGTAAGTATTTATTTATGCACGGAACGGGCGCGCGCACACACAAGCGCACACAGGGGCGTGCACATGCGATCCCGCACACACACGCCGACATACTGCAATCACCTCACACAGGCTCTCATAGGACGCACGCGACACGCAGCTCATATAGCCAGAAAACGTTCACGCGCACAGCGCTTCTCAATGCGGGCACGCGCACACGGACTGGTACACAAGCACTACTTAGCTTTATACCTTTTCAGTCAGAGCAGTTATGAACAGTCTTAACATCGTTAGCTGGAATGTGCTTGGACTTGGCTCTGAGCCAAAGAGACTGAAAGTGTTAAATCACCTGGATGGTCTAAAAGCAGATATAGCTCTACTGCAGGAGACCCATTTATCAAATTCTTTGAATCACCTTATGTGCTGCTTACAATTTCCAGTTATATACTCTGCCAGTTACAACTCCAAACAACGAGGAGTTGCTGTTTTAATTAATAAAAATCTTAATTTTACTCATAAGGATACAGTTACTGACCCAGAAGGCAGATTTGTAATCATTAATATATCCATTCAGAACAAGGACTTTTGTATAGTGAGTGTATATGGCCCTAATGTTGATGACTCTTCCTTCTTTCACAGATTCTTCACCTCACTCTCAGTTCACTCTGACTCCACAATCATTATAGGAGGAGACTTCAACCTTGTTTTGGACCCTGAACTTGACAGACTCAGCACAGCAGCAAATCAGCGTACAGGGCGATCTGCAAGTATTCTAAAGCAGTACATGAATGGTCTGGGTCTCTGCGACGCGTGGCGCTCATGTCACCCAAGCACTAAAGGGTTCACCTTTTTTTCTCCAGTCCACTATTCACACTCCCGTTTAGACTATTTATTAATCAGTAACTCTCTTTTAAAAAATATTCAAAGCTCCAATATCCATCCAATTATTATCAGTGATCATGCACCAGTCTCTGTAACCAGTCTCTGTCATTTCTAGGGAAAAATCCACACCCTCTGGTACAACCTGGAGGTTTAATACGTCTCTGTTAAAGGACCAGGAATTTCTTGAATTCTTTAAAAAAGAGTGGGCAACCTTCTTAGACGTCAACAATACTCCAGACATCCCACCGTGCGTTCTTTGGGAAACAGCAAAGGCAGTCATGAGAGGGAAAATCATTTCTTATTCAACGCACAAAAAACGCAAAGAGAAAGCAGATTTATTAGAATTAGAAAATAAAATCAAAACCCTGGAGACTGCTTATGCTGCTTCTGCACAGGAACACATTCTGGGAGATCTGAAAAATTTAAAGCTGCAGTTAAATGACATCATTAATAAACGAACACAATTTCAAATACAAAGGCTACGACTTGAAAGATTTGAAAACTCTAATAAATCTGGCAAATTTCTGGCTAATCAGCTTAAAATTAATAGAGAAAAGTCATCAATCACCTCTATTATGGACCAAACAGGAAATGTCACCCATGACCCGGTCAAAATTAATAACGCATTTGAAAACTTTTATAAAAACCTGTACACACCGCAGATCAATCCGTCAGAGCAAAGTATTGACTCATTTCTTAATAATGTAAACCTACCCAGGCTAAATGAGGATCAAATCACAAACTTAGATTCTCCGCTCTCGCTGTCTGAACTTCATGAAGATCTGTTACTTATGCCCAATGGTAAAGCACCAGGGCCTGACGGCTTTCCTGCTGAGTTTTATAAAGAATTCTGGGAACAACTGGCACCAACATTTTATAAAACTGTCACATCTATTAATGAGAGCCAATCAATGCCACCTAACATGAACTCAGCCAACATAATTCTTCTTCTAAAACCAGACAAAGATCCCACTAGTCCTTCAAGCTATCGCCCTATTTCTCTAATCAATGCAGATGTAAAAATTATCTGCAAAGCACTAGCACAGAGAATAGAAAAAATCACTCCTCACATAATTCACTTCGACCAGACTGGATTCATCAAAGGCAGACACTCGGATGATAATGTCCGTAGACTAGTTAATATAATAGACTTTGCCACCATTGAAAACCAGGAAATGACGGTACTATCGCTGGATGCTGAAAAAGCCTTTGACAGAGTTAATTGGAAGTTCCTTATTGCTGCCCTCCATAAGTTTGGTTTTGGAGAAGCATTCATCAATTGGATCAAAATATTATATCACAACCCCAATGCATCAGTTAGAACTAATAAACAGGTTTTTTCTTGGAAGAGGAACCAGACAGGGCTGCCCACTCTCTCCTTCTCTTTTTGCTATATTCATTGAGCCTTTAGCTGCAGCAATAAGACAGAATGAGAGCATTATAGGAATAAAAACCAAACACAGCCATCATAAAATTAGTCATTATGCGGATGACATATTACTGTTTTTAAGGAATTTACATTCTGTAAATGAAACAGCAATGATCATAAATGAATTCTCCTCCATATCAGACTATTCCAATAATTGGAATAAGTCTGTTTTATTACCACTCAACAGGAATATGGAACAAACACTCACAATTCCAGTTAAAACAGGAAATATCAAATATCTGGGTATCTACTTTTCCCCCAAACTATCAGAACTGGTGCAGCTAAACCACACCCCATTACTGAAAAGCATACAGGACGATCTAACACGCTGGACCATCCTGCCTCTGTCCCTTATGGGCAAGGTAGCCACGGTTAAAATGAAAATCGTGCCCAAAGTTAATTATCTCTTCTCAATGATTCCCACACAAACGCCATTAAAATGGTTCAAAACATTAGACTCATCCATATCAAGCTTTCTATGGAACAACAAACCTGCAAGAATTAGTCTAAAAACTTTAAAATCTGCAAAAAGCTGTGGAGGATTAGAACTACCTAATTTCCACAAATACTTTCTTGCAAATAGATTACAATATATCTTAAAATGGTTAAAAAATAATCCAGAAACCAACTCATGGTTAGACTTGGAACAGGCGTTATGTGGAAAGATCAACCTGTCACAGCTACCATTTATTAGCCAAACAGTTAAAAAACAGGATTGTTTCAAAAGCATTAATATAAATGCCACCTTAACAGCCTGGTGGGAATTTCTCAAAATATCAAAATCATCAATTCAACCGTGCAAAATGACACCCATCTGGAACAACCCGGACATCCTTATTAACAAAAAAATGATTCACTTCCCAGCTTGGCAAGCAGGGGGCATAAAACAACTAGAGCACGTAATTATTGATAGAAGATTCATAACTCCCCAGGAACTTCAAGACAAACATGGAATAAATAACTTCTTGGAATATCAGCAACTTAAATCAAGTATTACTAAAAAGTATAAAATTAAAGACGACGATTTAAAGCTACCAGATATAGTTACCACTCTGATTAATTTTTCAATGAATAGAACTCTCTCCAAAATATACAAACTTTTATGTAATTTAGATAACAATATTGCCCTTCCAACAAAAAAATGGGATGCAGATTTGAGCATCAGCACAGATGAAAGCTTCTGGTCAGAACTCTGTCTAAACACCTTTAAACTGACAAAAAGTCCAAATCTGCAGCTAATCCATCTCAAAACTCTTCACAGAATTTACTACACTGGACAGAGGATGTTCAAGATGGGTCTCAGTAACTCAGACATTTGCGAGCACTGTGATAATAATCTACCCGACAGCTACATGCACGCACTGTGGTTCTGCACTCCTGTCCAGGCTCTCTGGCAGCAGGTATGTGCCGATTTATCAGTCTGGCTTAAGGTTTCAATCACTGCCTCACCGTCACTTTGTGTGCTTGGTGACATGAGTGCCATCGATATAGAAGAAGGATTAGCATCTATCATTTTCATAACTCTTTGTATTGCCAAAAAAACTATTTTAATAAATTGGAAAAACAAGAAAAATATAAACATAAGTCAACACAGAAATCTGCTGTTTGATCATATCAGCTTGGAAAAAATGTCAGCCCAAAGCTCAAGTAACTTTGAAAGAATTCAGTCTCTCTGGTCTCCTGTGGTTGACTCCATGACTTAGGGGGTGGGGGGCTTGGTCGTCGCTGCTCCTTGCCCTTCTGCCGTGGTTTGGGGTGGGGGTCGGGGCTTCCGGTGCCTGGCGGGGGCGGTGGGGGGCTCCGTTGGTCGGGGGGTCGGGTCCGGTGCCTGGGTGGGGCGGGCTGGGGCGCTGCGTGGTCCTCTGGGCTTGGGTGTGGGGGTGCGTGGTGGGGGGGTGGGGTGGTGGTCTGGCTTGGCTTGGGGGGGTGGTCCCTTTGCCTGTGCTGGGGGGGGTTGGCGGGGGGCCCTGCTCGGGTGGGGGGGGCCCAGCGGCGCCGGATGGGCTGGCCATCTGCACCTGGGGCTGGGATCGGCCCTTCCCTGGCTCTGGGACGGGACGGGACAACCCTCTCGGGGCCCCCGGTCGCTCTGGGTGTCACCCGCTTCGGCTGCGGGGTCTGGGGTGGGGTGGGGGGCTTGTCGGCCCTGTCCTGTGGGGGGGCGTTCTGGGGGGGAGGGGGGGCCCATTATTAGTACGGGTCGGGGGGGCTAACGGGTCGGGGTCTCCGCTGAGGCAATCAGTGGTTGCCTCGGCCGGTTGGCCTCCTCGGTCCCGTCGAGGCCTGACCAGAGCTCTTCTAGGGCCGGCGTCTGGGGGTGGGGGCCTGGGCTTGCTCCGGGGGGGGCGACGCTTTCTGGCTCCTCTCTCTCTGTGTGGGGTGGGTGGTGCCGGGCCTGGGGTGTCGGCGCCTCCGGGGGTGGGGCCCCTGGGCTGGGTGGCCCTGGCCCCTTTGCTGGGGGTGGGCTGGGGGACGGCTGTTTGACCACCGGGGGACAGTCTACCAGCTGTCCCCAACTTACCCCCTTCCTTATATAACCTCATATTAGGGTGAGGGGGTGGGGGGTCTAGCCTGCGATGCGCCTTGGGGGGGGGCTACTTGGGAGTGGCCCCCCTCCTATGGTTGCCGTATGGAGTGGGCCCCCCCTCTTTCGGTTTTATTTGCACCTTAGACATGTAGGGTCCTTGGTAGGGGGGGTGCTTGGACATCACTGCAAGCAAGCAGTAGATGTCCTCCTGGCACCCTACCCGCCAATTTTAACCGCACCTTAGACATTTAGGGCCCCTTGGTGTGGAGGGTGAGGGGACATCACTGTGAGTAATCAGGAGATGTCCCCTTAGTGCCCTACTCGCCAATTTTAACTGCACCCCCCTTAGTACACACACCCCTCCCCCTTCAATATATACATTCAAACATAAACACACACACATGCACACAAACACCCTCTCAAACACCCATACACGCACACACATTTTACAAGGAAGGTGGGACCTGGGTCCATCTGTCCCCTATCCCTTCCCTGATGGGGGGTGCGGGCCCCTTGGCGATGGCGGCCGTGTCCCTTGGGTGCCGGCTCCCTGGGCCCGGCGGTGCTCTCTCCGCGCGGTGGGGGGGTTCATATTACACCTGAGCCGGGGGTGTTCGTGTCCCTGGGGGGTGGGTCCTGGTCCTTGCCCCTGGGCGCTGGGCCCCGCCAAACTTCCAACATGGCCGAGCCTGGTCGGGCCATATTTATAACACCCCTTGTGGGCCGCCCTTTTTTCCCCGGGGTTCCCCCCTCCTGGGCGGGGGCGGCGGGCCCCTGCCTTGCTCCTACCTGGACCAACCGTGGGCCGGGTGGGTGGCTGCCTGGAGTGCGGAGCGGGTCTCCCTTGGGGGGTCCTGGCTCGTACCTGGGGTCGGGGCGGGGGGATGCCCGGAACTCCTGGGTGGTGGTGGGGTGCTCGTCTGGGGCTGTGGGCGTCCCTCTCCGGTGGGGCCCTGCGTTGGGCTCCTCCGGCGCGGCGGGGGGCTGCTTTCCTGGCTGGGCTGGGGCGGCGCTCTCTTTCCCTCTGCGCCTCCCTGCTCTCTGGCTCTGGGGGCCTCGCGGCGGTCCTGCTGGCCCTGGCCTGGGTGGCGGTCTTGGTCGCCCGGGGGGCGGTTGTTCCCTGCCTGTTCCCGTGTGGCGTTGGGGGAATTCCGGCTGCCGCTGCTGCTGCGGCGGGGGTCTGGGTGTGGGGGTGGCTGGGCGCTCCTCCTCCTTCTTTTCACATTCCACCATCCATTTTAGAAGAACATAAACACTCACTTGAGCACAGGTGTTAGCTCACCTTTGCACTAATAGTTTGCATGATTGAATGAATGAAAGATTTCACACTAGTTGGTTTAAAGGCATAGGTATGCGTTCGTGAACACTATCTGTTTTGTGTGCATGTTGACATGTGGACATTTTTGCGGCTAGCAGGTGTGTTGATAATATTTGAGTGTGTGTGAACAGGCCCCGCCCTTTCTGTACTACATTTGAACCGTACCGTAACGATAAACAACCAGTAAACCTGTCTGCTCTATGCTGCTTCATGGTCTTACCCCCCTTCCCCTCCTATTATCACCCTCCTACCCCCCCCTCTCTCTAACGTCCCTCTCTCTTCTTCCCCTCTTTCCTTTTCCGTCCGGTCCAACACTAAAGATTTTCAAACATGATTGAAATTAATAAAGTTTGGCCTCAATTACAAAAGGGGTTTATTCAGACATACCTTTGGTTTGTCTGAAGATGAATAACCCCTCTTGTTAAAATAAAATATGTCCAACACAAGAGGCCCTCAGCTCTCATCTGTTTGCCTAGCTGTTGGACAGGACAAGTAAAAAAAAAAAAAAAAAAAGAAATATATAAGTATACGCCATTTACCATTTACCATTTACCAAGATCCATAGACATACTGGTTAATGCAGTAAACCAGTTCAAGATGCTCAAGCATGTCAAATTTATAAGATTAGGAAACTCCTCCACACTCACAGAGGAGCCGCTCAGGCTGGGGAGTACAGAGTCACTGACAGCAGCAGAAAACAGGGACTTTTCTCCTCCTTTGCTTTGTTTCTTAGGAATAAAAAACATTCTTAGAACAGTTACAGTTTACGTACCTATTCGTTCCAGCTTTATGACAGGAATCATGGTGATGTTCCTCTGGTGATGCTGATGTTCCAACAAATCAGACTTGAACTCCATCTTCACATCAGTCTCCTGATTCAGGAGCAGCTGCTCTCCCTCCTGGTTACTGCAGAGTTCCTCTGGTTCTTCTTTTATCTGTAGAGGGTCTGGTTCTGCTTGGTCCAGACTGGAATGTCTCTCCCGTTTATGGAGGTGCCATTTATTCTCATCCTCACACAGATGCTGCTGTTGAACATCTGGGGGTAGAAGCCACAGAAAGATAATGCTTTAAAAAAAAGAGAGATGCATCCTAACGGAGTTTACTGCTTCACCAACAAAAATGATATTAAATAGATCACAATTTTAAGTTACTAAGAACATAAATGAAACAAAGCCACCTCATTTCCGTTGTAGCTGTTGTATACAAAGACACAAAATGCATTATTTAACAAATTTAAGACAATTAATAACACATAAACATAAGCATAATGGAAAAGTGAAAGAGTGAAGTTAAGTGAAAAAAGTGATGTTTCAACCCTATTTTAATTACATTTGAGGAATACTGTTTGTTCTTTAGACTAACAATTGCTCCTACAGATACTCATAAACACAGATGTGCTTTAACCCAATTCATTCATTTTCCTTATCACTTCAGAATGGAAAAAAAAAACATAAAAACAAAAAACTTATCTGATAAGTTATACTTCACATACCTGTTTGGGCAAACCCCTCAACCAAACGTCTCTCCTTGCACGTTATCATCCTATATAATACCACCTAAATTATTTTACTTTATTTGTTTACATCCATCCATCTATCCATCCATCCATCTTCCTCCACTTATCCGGGACCGGGTCGCGGGGGCAGCAGTCTAAGCAGAGATGCCCAGACTTCCCTCGCCCCAGTCACTTCCTCCAGCTCCTCTGGGGGAACCCCGAGGCGTTCCCAGGCCAGCCTAGAGACATAGTCTCTCCAGCGTGTCCTGGGTCTTCCCCGGGGCCTCCGCCCAGTGGGACATGCCCGGAACACCTCTCCAGGGAGGCGTCCAGGAGGCACCCGGACTAGATGCCCGAGCCACCTCAACTGGCTCCTTTCGATGTGGAGGAGAAGCGGTTCTACTCCGAGCTCTCCGCGGGTGACCGAGCTTCTAACTTTAGGTTAAGAACTTGACCCCGGTTCTCTGAAACATGAGTGAGGTATCTCACTATGGGACACGCCCCCTGCGCTGTCCCCCAGAAGCTCTTTTTCATTACGCCAGTCTTGACTGGCAGACAGAAGGTGACGTCTGCTCTCAGGAGGCGGGACTTCCTCCTGCTATAAGAGACGGACGCCATCTTCTCTCCTCAGTCTAAGTAAGCACACCTCTTCTCGCTTCAGATTTTCTGAAGCCAGCCGTCCTCTCCACATATATGCACAGCGCCCGCACAGGGCACAATGTGTGAAGCCTCTCTTGCTCCGTAGAGGAAAAAGGAGGCGGATTGAATTCCAAAAACTCAATGGGGTGGCAAGGTATGGTAGAGTTGAAAACCTTGGGCATAAATGCCGGATTCGGTTTCAACAAAACCTTAGAATCCCCTCTGGAGAACTGCAAACAGGACGGGTGAACTGACAACGCATGGATGTCGCTCATTCGCTTAGCAGAAGCTAGTGCAATAAGCAGAGCTGTTTTAAAAGAGAGCGCTTTGAGGCTGACTTGCCTCAGTGGCTCAAACGGTGTGCACGACAGTGCGTCTAGCACCACCGGTAAATCCCAAGGAGCAACAAGGCTTTTCGACACCGGTCGGAGCCGAGGTGCGCCCCTCATAAACTGACAAATAAGCGGATGCTGGCCCACTGTTTTGTCATTAAAACCTATGTGACAGGCGGATATGGCCGCCAGATACACTTTAATGGTGGAAAAGGACAAACCTTTTTCAATCAGTTCCTGAAGGAACGATAGAATGACTGGGACGGGGCTCTGGAAAGGCATTACGGCCATTTTTACGCACCAGTCCTCAAAAACGCGCCATTTGGTGCCGTAGGCGGAACGGGTAGACCGCGCTCTGGCACTCTGGATCGTGTCCATGACGTTCTGTGGGAGTCCCGCTGCCATGAGATTCAGCCTCTCACGGGCCAGGCCCACAGAGCCAGGCGTTCCGGATGAGGATGAAAAATTTCCCCGCGGGCCTGCGACAGGAGGTCCCTGCGTGAAAGCACAGGCCACGGTTGGCTGTGCAGCATCTGAATGATGTCCGCTAGCCAGTGTTTCCCGGGCCACCGAGGGGCTACGAGGATGAGAGAGTGTTTCCCCTCCCGAACCCTGGTGAGGGTAGGGGCAATCAACTCCAACGGTGGGAACGCATACAGAAGTCGGCACTCGTGCGCTAGAGCGTCGACCCCCGGGGGGGCTCTGGTCCGTCAGAGAGTAGAACATTTGACACTGAGCGTTCTCCGCTGACGCAAAGAGATCGACCTCTGCTTGACCGTAAATGCTCCACATCTGGGCTACCACCTGGCTGTGGAGCTTCCATTCCCTGTAACGCGGGTTCCCTCTGGAGAGCAGGGCGGCTCCCCGGTTCATGGATGGCCCGCAGCGACAAAAGTCGGGAGCTGCTCCACATAATCAGTCTGTGTGCTAGCGTGTGGAACTGAAATGAGCGCAGCCCTCCTTGTCTGTTGATATACGCCACCACTGTGGTATTGTCGGTCCTGACTAAAACATGGCCCCCTTTCAGGAAGGGTAAGAAATGTTTCAGTGCAAGAGACACCGCCAGGAGTTCCAAGCAGTTGATGTGAACTGATCGCATGTGGGAGCACCACAGACCGTTCACTGTCCTGCCCTCGTGAGTGGCTCCCCAGCCTGTCAGCGAGGCGTCTGTGGTGATCATGGCCGGCCCTCCCTATACGCGAATTACGCAGCCGCGTAGGGCCCCCGTCACCAGCAGGGCCCAGAAGTGGCGACAAAAATTAAATTAAAAAAGACCCAAATCTGGCAACCCATTTCATAGAACTTCCTTACCAACGTGTGCTCTGAATGTTGTGCAAAAGAAAGTTGCCTGCACTTTAATGATCCCCCCTGTCAGCACACATGAACCAATTTGGCAACCCAAATAATGACGTTACACCATTTAGCAACGATTGGTCAACATAATTGCATCTGAGCCTGGTACGGTGTGCATTTACTAGCGCATTTTGTTTCAATAAAGTTGGGGAAAAGAAAAAAACAAGCACATTTTGTAACGCTGATCAAAGCGACAACAAGGAAACGTCATGCCTCAGAGACTTTATCCATCAGGAGCGGAAAAAAGATAAAGAACTTCAACATCAATCACAAGGTAAGTTTGGAGGATGTTGAGGCTTTATTTTTACATTATCCAGCATTTCTGTGTAAGCGATCTGAGGTGAAGTTTGCACATAAACGACCCCGTCTGTCGTAATTTCCCAGAAAACTCGAAAATAATTTTGATACCCAAGTTTCCAAGATGAGGTCGCACATGACCTTCTAAAACTGCGGAGAGTAAAGAAAAGTAAATAATGACAACTATATGGTGGCTGAAAAATGTTTTAACTCACGTTATCGTTTTGTTTCATTGTTGTGCTAACACATATTTAGTGCGTTCTGCATTTTCCAGTTTATTACAGCATAAAAACTACTGTTTATCTGTTATAGACAGTCAGGTAGTCAGAGTTTTACAACAATGAGTGTGTCTTAAAATCTTGCATTGGCATGAAATATGGAGAATAAAAACTACCAAATACATAGGAAATAAACTAAAGGTTCTCATCTATAAATGACAAACAAAATAAATGTACTAATTTTAAAATTATGAACATACAAAATAATACAAAAAGAAGTGTATAAAAGGCTTATATTTCCACTTATTCTCAAATTAGTGTTCACATTTTATTATTTATAAATGGGTACATTTATTTCTTATTTGTATTTTGCAGTTTTGATTCTACATAATGATGATGTTTTGCACAGTTTTGTCTCAGCCGACAGTTTCTTCTGCTCTCAAAAAGTATCAAAAAGTATTGGAGGTGGTGCAGCATCCACATCCCAAGATGTTCCTGACATCACTGAAGATGGAATCTCAGGTAATTTTAAAAGCATGTAAAGTAATAAAAAAAACAGTGTCTGCATATC
The DNA here is from genome assembly GCF_053564925.1 of Oryzias latipes. Lineage (NCBI taxonomy): Eukaryota > Metazoa > Chordata > Actinopteri > Beloniformes > Adrianichthyidae > Oryzias > Oryzias latipes. The sequence goes on along the minus strand of NC_136253.1, from coordinate 14,946,242 downwards.
CCCTTTTTTCATAAACAGCAGCTGAAGAGTATGGAGCTCCAAACTGTTCATAATTAAATTAAGAAATATCACCTCATGCAAATATACAATCAAACAATAAATCTCTCATAAATATATAAAAAGATCGTGAAATTGTGAAAAACCTGCACACAGATTTTAAACGAGCTAATATATTATTAGTATTCTGCTTTAGGTATTTTATTAGCTTTATCATTGATTATTGTATAATAATAATTCTTGTTTTTTAGATGCAGAAGAAACTCCTGTCATCACATCTACTGTTGAAAGGGAAAACATTTGACTGTTTGACTTTTCACTGTTTGCTTTGTTGAAGTTCTGTCTCTCATGTTCCAGAGGCTCCAAGAGAGGCGTGAATGGAAGAGGAGCCTACTGGATCCAAGATTCCACCTACCGGTACCTCAACTCCAGTTGGTCAAGCTGAATGACCAACCACAGTCTCTGATCCAGAAAGAATTATTTGGTGCAAAGAGGTCCTTTTCAGACTGGGAAAGACTCTGACTTTCCAAAATCCCCCTCATTGAGCTGTTGTTTTCTTTAAGTTGGATTGTTTTATTGTTATCCGATTTGGTATTCAGTTGCTGTTATATATATCTATATACATTTGTCACATATTTTTTTCTTTGCATTTAAAATTTGTTTGGCACCAGTAAATGTGCATCCAACATGCAGGCAATTTACTGTATTCAATTCTTTGGCAGCAACAATAATTCACAAATGTATTAATAGAGATATCTCATTTATATTTCAACAACAGTTGCGTTTTTTTGCTGCTGCTGATCAGTTAGAGGGCCCACAAATTAAATTTCGCTTAGGGCCCCCAGAAGACCAGGGCCGGCCCTGGTGGTGATCACCTGTCTTGTTTGCACGGTTCCCATGACAACACCCGTGGTGAGGAAGGAGATATCCCTCCACTTGTGTAGGGCGAGAATGCACGTAACCGAAGCAAGCACTTGCCGGTGACCATGGCGGGCGGGGCTTAGATTGAGCAACGCCACCCACAGCTGAAAAGGACACATGTGTAAGCGACCAAAAGGGATGACGGACAGAGCCAATGCCATCAGCCCGAGGAGTCTGAGGCACAGTCTGAATGTTATCCACGCTCCCCTGCGGAACTGTGACAGACACGCCCGGAAGGCTGTCACTCTCTCCGCTGAGAGTCGCGCTCTGAACTCGACCGAGTTCAGATTTGAGATTTGAGATTTGAGGAATACTGTGTGTTCTTTAGACTAACAATTGCTCCTACAGATACTCATAAACACAGATGTGCTTTAACCCAATTCACTTACAGAATAAAAAAACAGAAACTTATCTGATAAGTGATACTTCACATACCTGTTTTGTGTAAGTCTGTCTCAGCATTTCTGATCCCCAGGCAGTACTGATAATGTGACAGTTCCTTGAACTGAAACATAATCCTTTTACAATCTCTGAAATTCTCTTCACATTTAGACTTTAATTCTGCATTTACATCAGCATCCTGATTCAGCCAGAGCGACTCTTCCTCCTGATTAATGCACAGTTCCTCTGGTTCCTCTTTGAATTGTGGAGGTTCTGGTTCTGCTTGGTCCAAACTGGAGGCTCTCTCCTGGTCAGAGCTGTCATTCATCATGTATTCCTTGCATAAAGAAAAACACAAAAGAACAAAGACATTAAGACAAGAATAAAAATGTTATAACCATTTCGAAATTGACTGTTATAACATGAAAAGTCTAGTTATACAGTAGCTTTATCGGATTTAATTAGCATCGGCTTGAAGTCAATACAAATGCAGATTGTAAATTAAAAAACTAATGTATGAAAACAGTTTTAAACTCCAAAGTAGTCATTGTAAAGTTAAAGAAATACTAACATTTGGAGAACAATCATTTTGTATATTTGAAACTTGGAATGACAAAAAAACCCTCTAAACCTGAAGCTGTTACCCAGTGAAAAAAAGTTTTTTAGTATCAGATGCTATTTTGTATTTTCAACATTTGCTTTTCTGTTTCTTTCACTCCTGGCTTTCAGTCCTCAGTTTATGGTTCAACTCAAAGGAGGAAAAGATAATACAAAATCATTGACAAAACCATATTTGGTACAGTATATCGTTTTAACCTCTGTTTTAATATCTATTTAAATGGATGATCAAAGCATTTGATATACAGAAATGCCTTTAATGCATGATGGTCACGTGACGATGGCGCTATGCATCGATCATCTATGACTGGATAATGTTAACGCGCTGAGCAGGGACAGGGTTCAAACAATAGTTTTCAGAATCTTAAAGTGTGGGTGACATGGCCTATTTTAATAAGCCAAAATATAGTAAATAGTCTCTATTTCATGTTGCGATTGTTTTTAATATTTTTCGAAAAAGAATAAATAGCGAAAAACGCGATATAAACAACGAGGACGGCCGCCGGCTTCACGCATTCCGCCGACTTCGCGCCGCCATGTTTGTGACGTAACGAAAGGCAGACAACATGGCTAGCACCGATAGCGAAGCACAGAGTGATGCAATTCACTAATTACTTTAACAACAAATACATATATATGTGATCAGGGCCGGCCCTGGTCTTCTGGGGGCCCTAAGCGAAATTTAATTTGTGGGCCCTCTAACTGGTCAGCAGCACCAAAAAACGCAACTGTTGTTGTAATATAAATGAGATCTCTCTATTAATACATTTGTGAATTATGGTTGCTGCCAAATAATTGAATACAGTATATTGCCTGCATGTTGGATGCACATTAAGTGGTGCCAAACAAATTTTAAATGCAAAGAAAAAAAATCAATGACAAATGTATATAGATATATAGATATATATGTTTTAATGTATTATTAGGCAGTCAACAAATGACATTCACAAAACTCCAACTTATTAAAAACAGCAACTTAATAGCAAATCAAATGACAATAAAACAATCCAACATAAAGAAAACAACAGCTCAATGAGGGGGAGTTTGGAAAGTCAGAGTCTTTCTCAGTCTGAAAAGGACCTCTTTGCACCAAATCCATTCTTACTGGATCAGAGAGTGTGGTTAGACATTCAGCTGGACCAACTGGATTTGAGGTAGGTGGAATTTTGGATCCAGTCGGCTCCTCTTCCATATACGCCTCTCTTGGAGCCCCTGGAACATAAAAGACAGAACTTCAATAAAAGCAAACAGTGAAAAGTCAAACAGTCAAATGTTTCCCCTTTCAACAGTAGATGTGGTGACAGGAGTTTCTTCTGCAGCTAAAAAACAAGAATTATTATTATACAATAATCAATGATAAAGCTAATAAAATATATTTAGCAGAATACTAATAATACTTTAGTGGCTCATTTAAAATCTGTGTGCAGGTTTTTCACAATTTCATGATCTTTTGATATATTTATGAGAGGTTTATTGTTTGATTGTATATTTGCATAAGGTCATATTTCATTAATTTAATTATGAACAGTTTGGAGCTCCATACTCTTCAGCTGCTGTTTATGAAAAAAAGGGTTTATGCAGACACTGTTTTTTTTATTACTTTACATGCTTTTAAAATTACCTGAGATGACATCTTCAGTGAAGTCAGGAACATCTTGGGATGTGGACGCTGCACCACCTCCAATACTTTTTGATACTTTTTGAGAGCAGAAGAAACTGTCGGCTGAGACGGAACTGTGCAAAACATCATCATTATGTAGAATCAAAACTGCAAAATACAAATAAGAAATAAATGTACCTACTTATAAATAATAAAACGTGAACACTAATTTGAGAATAAGTGGAAATATAAGCCTTTTATACACTTCTTTTTGTATTATTTTGTATGTTCATAATTTTAAAATTAGTACATTTATTTTGTTTGTCATTTATAGATGAGAACCTTTATTTCCTATGTATTTGGTAGTTTTTATTCTCCATATTTCATGCCGATGCAAGATTTATGACACACTCATTGTTGTAAAACTCAGACTACCTGACTACCTGTCTATAACAGATAAACAGCAGTTTTTATGCTGTAATAAACCGGAAAATGCAGAACGCACTAAATATGTGTTAGCAAAACAATGAAACAAAACGATAACGTGAGTTAAAACATTTTTCAGCCACCATATAGTTGTCATTATTTACTTTTCTTTACTTTCCGCCGTTTTAGAAGGTCATGTCCAACCTCATCTTGGAAACTTGGGTATCAAAATTATTTTCGAGTTTTCCATTGGAAATTACGACAAAGGGGGTCGTTTATGTGCAAACTTCACCTCAGATCGCTTCGTATTTTACGTAAATTGCGCAGCTGCACAGAAATGCTGGATAATGTAAAAATAAAGCCCCAACATCCTCCAAACTTACCTTGTTATGGATGTTGAAGTTCTTTATCTTTTTTTAGCTCCTGGTGGTGGATAAAGTCTCTGAGGCATGACGTTTTCTTGTTGTCGCTTTGATCAGCGTGACAAAATGTGCTGTTTTTTTTTCTTTTCCCCAACTTTATTGAAACAAAATGCGCTCGTAAATGCACACCGTGCCAGACTCAGATGCAATTATGTTGACCAATCGTTGCTAAATAGTGTAACGTCATTATTTGGGTTGCCAAATTGGTTCATGTGTGCTGACAGGGGGGATCATTAAAGTGCAGGCAACTTTCTTTTGCACAACATTCAGAGCACACGTTGGTAAGGAAGTTCTATGAAATGGGTTGCCAGATTTGGGTCTTTTTTAATTTAATTTTTGTCGCCACTTCGGGGCCCTGCTGGTGACGGGGGCCCTACGCGGCTGCGTAATTCGCGTATAGGGAGGGCCGGCCATGTATGTGATCATCTTACATGTACAGGGACTGGTTGCGGTTCATCTATCTCCATTTCCTCTTGAATATGTTCAGGCACTTCAACTGGTTGGGCTAGAAGCTCCTGTACTTCCTGGAATATTGTCATAGATATTGTTAGTCCTCTTCCTGTTACTAGTTGTCTTGCTGCTAAACAGCTTATAATTAATTGTGTGAAATGTGTACAGGCAACATTTAATTAAAATGAAGGATTATTCAGTATAAAGATCTGTTACTCTAGGGCCTAGGCCTATGTATAATATAGCATAGGGAAATTTTTATATCAATATATATACCGTATATATATTAAACGTTAAACTCACTCTCTTTTGTAATAAATAAATTTTGTAATAAACATTAAACTCACTCTCTTTTGTGCCAGCTTTTCGGTCACAGATTTTCTCTTTTTGTACTGGCTGCTGCCAGTGCTGGTACTGGGCGTTTCTGTTTCGGACGTTCCCACTAGCGATCTCTTGAAAATGGTGGGGATTGCGTTCGGTTTCAATACTTTTTTATATCTGACATGCATTCCCATATCTTTCATGAGCTGTGGTGTTTCTTCAAAACAGTCTGCCTCAAAATGTTCGCTGCATAAAGTTGACGAAGCAGTTGGCACCCAATTCGCCCTCGTTCGCTGCACTTGTTCTGTCCATTGTTTCAGCAGCGTTTCTTGTTTTGGGAATTTATACACAGATACACTTTCACTAGATGTATTGCTACATCCAGCTGCCACACAACGACTTGGCATGTTGATGATTAACAGATTTAAACACGAGAGAAACGAAGACTACCTGTTTTGTTTACATGCTGTCCGAAGCGGAACTGCGAAAGTCAATGCCTTTCGTGACGTCACAGGTCATATCGAGGTCACTTCCAGCCTGCGTTCTTAGCGGCAAATTCAAATCTCTGATTCCTTCGAAAGATGTCTATTATTCATATGCTTCGGATTTTTTTCGACGCTAACTATTGGTATCAATAGAATCAGCGTTTTAAAAGGCTTTTTTATTTGACAAAGTTGTTCAAAGCATGGCATCCACACTTTAAAACAAACTCCATTTTCCGCCTCAAACCTCCTTGCCCATAGGGGGCGGTGATGCCCGTGACTGGATGTGAAAGCAGACAATCGTTTCCGGTTTGGATACCGCGCTTTGATTAGATATGTTCAGTTCGCGCAGTGGTAAAGACTTAACATTTCTGATGAAAATGTTGAAAGGGATCTTCGGAAGGAGGACAGATCGACGGCCATCCTTCTAAAGCCGTAGTTGAACTTCCTAAGTGGCGGTATGTATTTCTGTGAACCTAAAACAGCCACTGGTGAAAATAAGAGAACTTCTGCATTTTTAAGATATGCGTTGAATTTAGTTATTTTGATATTATTTCATTTTTGTTAAGATTCTGAAAACTGTTGTTTGAGCTCTATCCCTGCTCTTTAGTGCATAAGCGTTAGCATCCAGTCAAAGACGATGCACAGCGCCATCATCACGTGACCATCATGCATTAAAGGGCATTTCTGTTTATTAAATGCTTTGATCATCCATTCAAATAGGTATTAAAACAGAGGTTGAAACGATATACTGTACCAAATATGGTTTTGTCAATGATTTTGTATTATCTTTTCCTCCTTTGAGTTGAACCATAAACTGAGGACTGAAAGCCAGGAGTGAAAGAAACAGAAAAGCAAATGTTGAAAATACAAAATAGCATCTGATACTAAAAAACTTTTTTTTTTCACTGGGTAATAGCTTCAGGTTTAGAGTTTTTTTTTATGTCATTCCAAGTTTCAAATATACAAAAATATTCTTCTCCAAATGTTAGTATTTCTTTCAACTTTACAATGAGTACCTTTGAGTTTAAAACTGTTTTCATACATTAGTTTTTTAAATTTACAATCTGGATTTTTAATGACTTCAAGCTGATTCTAATTAGACCCAATACAGCTACCGTATAACTAGACTTTTCATGTTATAACAGTCAATTTCGAAATGGCTATAACATTTTTATTCTTGTCTTAATGTCTTTGTTCTTTTGTGTTGTTCTTTATGCAAGGAGTACATTATGAATGACAGCTCTAACCAGGAGAAAGCCTCCAGTTTGGACCAAGCAGAACCAGAACCTCCACAATTCAAAGAGGAACCAGAGGAACTGTGCATTAATCAGGAGGAAGAGTCGCTCTGGCTGAATCAGGATGCTGATGTAAATGCAGAATTAAAGTCTAAATGTGAAGAGAATTTCAGAGATTGTAAAAGGATTATGTTTCAGTTCAAGGAACTGTCACATTATCAGTACTGCCTGGGGATCAGAAATGCTGAGACAGACTTACACAAAACAGGTATGTGAAGTATAACTTATCAGATAAGTTTCTGTTTTTTTATTCTGTAAGTGAATTGGGTTAAAGCACATCTGTGTTTATGAGTATCTGTAGGAGCAATTGTTAGTCTAAAGAACAAACAGTATTCCTCAAATGTAATTAAAATAAGGTTGAAACATCACTTTTTTCACTTCACTCTTTCACTTTTCTATTATGCTTATGTTTATGTGTTATTAATTGTCTTAAATTTGTTAAATAATGCATTTTGTGTCTTTGTATACAACAGCTACAATGCAAATGAGTTGACTTTGTTTAGTTTATGTTCTTTGTAACTTAAAATTGTGATCTATTTAATATCATTTTTGTTGGTGAAGCAGTAAACTCCGTTAGGATGCATCTCTCTTTTTTAAAGCATTATTTTTCTGTGTTTTCTACCCCCAGATGTTCAACAGCAACATCTGTGTGAGGATGAGAATGAATGGCACCTCCATAAACGGGAGAGACATTCCAGTCTGGACCAAGCAGAACCAGACCCTCTACAGATTAAAGAAGAACCAGAGGAACTCTGCAGTAACCAGGAGGGAGAGCAGCTGCTCCTGAATCAGGAGACTGATGTGAAGATGGAGTTCAAGTCTGATTTGTTGGATCATCAGCATCACCAGAGGAACATCACCATGATTCCTGTCATAAAGCTGGAAAGAATAGGTACGTAAACTGTAACTGTTCTGACAAAGAATGCTTTTTATTCCTAAGAAACAAAGTAAAGGAGGAGAAAAGTCCCTGTTTTCTGCTGCTGTCAGTGACTCTGTACTCCCCAGCCTGAGCAGCTCCTCTGTGAGTGTGGAGGAGTTTCCTAATCTTATAAATTTGACATGCTTGAGCATCTTGAACTGGATTACTGCATTAACCAGTATGTCTATGGATCTTAATGTTTTACCTTTTGATTCAGTTGTCTCTGATCAATTACATTAGAATAAGGCTAGAAAAAGCTTCAGTTATTCATTAAACTTAATTAAAGGAATTATGGTAACAATGTAAAAAAATAAAAGCGCAAATAATTTAGGTGGTATTATATAGGATGATAACGTGCAAGGAGAGACGGTCAGTTGAGGGGTTTGCCCTTCTTATACCCTGTTAGAATGCAGCTGCCTTTATAGTGACTGATGGAAGATAAAAATGACCACATCTCCTCAATACTTGCTGCTCTTCACAGGCTTCTTGTTCATTTTAGGATCCAGTTGACGGTTTATTCATATCTTTTAGAACCTTGAATGGTTTGGTTCCATTGTATTTATTAAAGGTTTATTAAAGAGTTACTTAAACCATGTGCTCCAGGAAGAAATATAAAATCTTTGACCCAAAGTTCTTCACTCCAGACTTAAATTAAAGGGCAGCAGAGAGTTTATAGAAGCTGCACCTGAATTATACAATGTTTCCTCATCCACATCAGAGTTGCTCCAACTCTTTCTGGTTTTTAATCTTTTAGTAATATTTTAAAGACCTTTACTTAAAAGTCAAAGTAAACTTCATGGTCAATCTCTATGATGTTTTCACATACATGGAAATTAAATTCTGTTTCTCTTCAAACTTCAGTTTAAACGGGGAATCTAACTTCAAAATACAAAATAAAATAGAATAAGACGAAGGGGAAAAACTTTCATGTAAAAATAAGTTTGTCTCTTCAAGGCTGGAGAACGCTTTTCATGTTTTTGTAGAAACACCAACCAGGTCACTGGGAGCAGCGTGGTAAAGCAGAAAAGCAGGTCAAAGTTCATCTGAATGCACACATGTCTGTAGGAGCAAACTTAAGTCTGAACGTTGCTGCCGATTGATGTTCTAAAAGTAAAATTTCATATGAACATATACAGTGAGGTCAAGAAGTATTTGATCACCCTGTGATTTAGCAAGTTCTCCCACTTAGAAAACATGGAGGGGTCTAAAATTTTCATCATAGATGCATTTCCACAGTGAAAGACAGAATCTGAAGAAACATTCAGAATTTATGTTGTAAGATTTTTTTAAAACAGTTTATTTGTATATTACTGTGACAAATAAGTATGTGGTCACTTGAGTTAAACAACTTTAATATTTAATACAGAAGCCTTTGTTAACAATTCCAGAGGTCAAACGGTTCCTGTAGTTCTTCACTAGGTTTCTACTCACTGCAGCAGGGATTTTGGCCCACTCCTCCATACAGATCTTCTCTAGATCTGTCAGGGTTCAGGGCTGTCACTGAGCAAGACAGAGTTTCAGCTCCTTCCAAAGATTCTCTATTGGACTTAGGTCTGGAGACTGGCCAGGCCACTCCAGAACCTTGACATGCTTCTTAGGGAGCCACTCCTTAGTTTTCTTTGCTGTGGGCTTTGTCATGCTGAAAGACCCAGCCACGACCCACCTTCAACGCTCTGACTGAGGTAAGGAGGTTTTTGCCCAATATCTCACAATACAGAGCCCCGTTCATCCTCTCCTTAATACAGTGCAGTCGTCCCTGGGCAGAACGGTGAGATCTTGCGAGGGGCCCCAGTCCGAGGGACATTGACAGTCATCATTAGCCTCTTCCATTGTCTGACAATTGCTCCAACAGTTGTTCTTTTCTCACCAAGCTGCTTGGCAATTTCCCCGTAGCCACTTCCAGCTTTGTGAAGGTCTACAATTTTGTCTCTTGTGTCTTTTGACAGCTCTTTAGTTTTGACCATGTTGGTAGTTAGACTTCTGACTGATTGTGGGGTGCACAGGTGCCTTTATGCAAGCTAACCACCTCAAACAGGTGCCACTAATTTAGAATCATGAACAGAGTGGAGTTGGACTATTTAAAAGCAGAACAGCAGATCTTTACTGGTCAGAAATCTATCTGATAATCAAGTGATCAAATACTTATTTGTCACAGTAATATACAAATAAATTGTTTAAAAAAATCCTAGAACATGATTTCTGAATGTTTCTTCAGATTCTGTCTCTCACTGTGGAAATGCACCTATGATGAAAATTTTAGACCCCTCCATGTTTTCTAAGTGGGAGAACTAGCTAAATCAAATTCTTATTGACCTCACTGTAAATGTAAATGTGAGCATATATAAAATTGGAAGAAGGATTTCTATTTGCAATTCCGATTTCCGAATGCTGTAAAGCATTCAACCAAATAAAAAGAAAAGAAAAATGCTGTAAAGCATTCAATCCTTTGTTTTCCTGTTTCTCTTTATTTATTACGCTCATCTTCCGCCATTTTCGGCACTTAACTCTTTGTGCTATTTTTCACCTATTTTAACCATTCAACTATTAAAATGTTCAGCTCTTTCAGCTTATTCCAACTATAACTTTTGGTCCTTCAAATCCTTGAACTTTTTGACTTGAGGTACTCAGGGCAGACTTGATCCACTCCCAGGGCCTTGCCGCTGAGGAGCTCGTTGACTACCTCAATGACTTCAGCCCGGGTAATAGACAGCCTCACCCCAAAGTCCTCATTCTCTGCTTCTTCGAAAGAAGGCGCGTCAGTCGGATTGAGGAAGCCCCCTCCCGGAAGTGGAGGGACATGACCCTCTCGTCCACCGGGGTGAACTCTAACACTTCGCGGCTGAGCTGGGGGCTCACGAGTAAGCCCACACCGGCCCGCCGCCTCTCACCTTGAGCAACTCCAGATTGGAGAAAATCCAACCCCTCTCTAAGGACTGCGTTTCAGAGCCCAGGCTATGTGATCCCAACGATATCTAGATCAGGGGTCGGCAACCCAAAATGTTGAAAGAGCCAAATTGGACGGAAAAAAACAAAAAACAAACATGTCTGGAGCCGCACAATATTAAAAAACCTATTTAAGCCTTATAATGAAGGCAACACATGCAATGTGTATCTATATTAACTATATTAGCCTACTATCAAAATGACTAAGTTGTTACAAATACATAATGAGCATTATTAACTATTAAATGTTTATTTGTGCGTTCTGCGGAGAACGACGCGTCATGTGACTGCTCTGTTGTGCAAGTTTAACTTCATTACATATTAATGAATTATGTTTCATTGCTTTGATACAATTAAAGAAATGTAATAAAGAAATACGATTTTTGATGTCATTTTTATTTAGAGGATTTGAACACAAAACAATAAAATGGAACGTGCGTGCCCCATGACAGTCAGCTGCGCTCGAATGACAGAACAGCTTCAAGCATTTGCGGCGCCTGCAGACTTTCATTCAGCTCGCTCAGGTGGCTTGTCACAGTCATTTCCACCAAAAAGTGCAGCTTTTCCAGCCACTCAGCATCTTCCAGTTGCGGGTTGTTCAGGTCTTTGCTTTTCAGGAATGTTTTCACGTGTTCTAAACAGAAGACAAAGTGACGCAAAACGTCACCCCTGGACAGCCATCAGACTTTGTTGTGTAGCAGAAGATCAGAATATTTGCTTTCAACTTCATCAAGCAATGCACCAAACTAACGGCGGTTCGATTTACATCAGCCACCTGTTTAGCGGTCTGCTGAAAGTTAAAAAAAAAAGCCCTACTAGTAGAAACGTGTGGAGTAAGCCATGACGCAAATCTCCGTTGACAGAAATGTTGAAGTTTAACATCCTAATGACTTAGCCGGACAGTCACCCAAGCGGGAAAGCAACAGCTAAACCGCTTATCAAGAGGCTTTTAAGAGTGCTGCCAGTACCTCATACACCGCACAACTCTGGAGAGTCTCAGGGACTAATTGATAGCTAAAGAGGCTAAATGTCCTCCTCAACACCAAGTCCATGTCTTCCAGCACACATAAACCAGTCCAAACAGCATGGACCTCACTTCAGTTCACAACACTCTTACTCAAGGTTTTACCCCAAAACTCCCACTTCCCATGAGCTTTAGGGGCTGAAGGCGGGGCTAACGAGTAAGCCCTGGCTGCAGCCTGCAGAATTGGTCAACATAGTGGAATGCTGGAATGCTGAGGATTGTGGATACGCTGTGGAATGTTAACCCCGCCCACATTGAGCCTGTGCATTTGATTCACCTTCATCAGTGCAGTTGTGATTGCATGAAAGGGGAAGAATCAGTGGAGCACATTTTGTGTCATTGTGAATTGTATGAGGAAGAAAGAGAACAGAGGGGAGGAAAATTTGAATGGTGCAATGTTTTTTTTATGTTGTTTTATTTAAAAATATTTATTTTAAAAGAATGTATCTACTTTTAATTGACCTAACACAAAATGTATTAATAGTTTCCCCTATAGCTCCAGTAATCCAAAATAATTGAGTTCAAGTAAGGGGCATGCTGTTGAATGCTGTTTTCCTGTTTCTCTTTATTCTTTTTGCTGGTATGACTTTTTGTCCTTCAAATCCTTCGACTTTTCAAAAGTGAAAACTTTCGTTCGTTTTTTCCACGTAAAAAACGAAACTGTGGCATGAAATTGTTTCAATTCGGCTTTTCCCAATAAGACGATACATGACGAGCCTCATTTATGGAAATGATGAATCTATTTGTTTATACCGGCGGCCTCAGGAATTCACAGGAGTGTTAGCTCAGCGGGTCAGTTAGTGGGTCCAACATACAGAGGTTTTGAGTTCGAATCTGGCTTTAGACTTTTGTTGCATGATTTTTTTCCTTTGCCTTTCTTGATAAAATTGAGTTCGACAAACTCAATTATATTTCGTTACATGGAAGAATTTTCTGTGAGGTGGGGTAACTCATATTTATTGGATGGAAATCCTGCCCGCAATTAAGTTGAGTTCATCCAATGAGTTATTTTTTTGAGTCTGTGAGGCCAGACAAAATTTATTAACTCCCTAATACATGCACATGGAAACTTGTAAAAGGCATAAGAAGACAGCAATTTATAATTGAGTTATTTGAACTAAGTTTATCAAGAAAGGCAAAGGAAAAAAAATCGTGCGATAAAAGTCTGCTGCCAGCTGCGAACTCAGAACCTCTGCATGATAAACCCAGTACCTAACCCACTGAGCTAACACTCCTGTGACAACATGAGGCCGCCGGTATAAATAGATTGATTATTTCCATAAATGAGGCTCGTCATGTATCGTCTTATTGGGAGAAGCCGAGTTGAAACGATTTCATGCCACAGTTTCGTTTTTTTACGTGGAAAAAACTAACAAAAGTTTTCACTATTGAAAAGTCGAAGGATTTGAAGGACTTAAAGTAATACCAGGCATTAGACGAAGGAGTTGAACATTTTATTAGTTGAATGGTTAAAATAGGTGAAAAATTGTAGCCGTGAGACGGCAAAAACAATAAAGAGAAACAGGAAAACAGCATTCAACAGCATGCCCCTTACTTGAACTCAATTACTTTGGATTACTGGAGCTATAGGGGAAAATATTAATACATTTTGTGTTAGGTCAATTAAATGTAGATACATTATTTTAAAATAAATATTTTTAAATAAAACAAACAGAATTTTATTGTGTTACATGAAAGAGGGGCTTGAATCAATTTTTTGAGTGAAAAAACATTGCACCATTCAAATTTTCCTCCCCTCTGTTCTCTTTCTTCCTCATACAATTCACAATGACGCAAAATGTGCTCCACTGATTCTTCCGCTTTCCTGCAATCACAACTCCACTGATGAAGGTGAATCAAATGCACGGGCTCAGTGTGGGCGGGGTTAACATTCCACAGCATGTTCACTTTCCTCAGCATTCCAGCATTCCTCTATGTTGACCAGTTCTGCAGGCTGCAGCCAGGGGTAGTTGGAGCTAACCCCCAGGTAGGTCTGTTAGCAGCAAGGGATTGTGGGACGCGGTTTCCTGATCTAATTAGGGCTCAGCCTGAGTTTTTCTGTTTGCCCACGTTTCTTTTTAAGTGGCAGTTTTGTTTTTCCACCTTAGTTTATTCTTCCTGTTATGTTTGTTTCTTTTTATTGTACCATGAGTGTGGAAGGGAGAGAGGTTGATGACTGCTGTGCAATGTGATGCGTATTCAATGCTAATGGTGTTTCTAATATCGGAAAAGAGAGTTTGCTCTCAGTTTCCTTCACTAACCCCTCCTCTCTGAGACTGTGCGGAGTCGTGCGAAGTCAGGGACACGGAATGCTCTTCAGCGCAGCCCGTTGATTGACAGATCAACTTGCAGGTAGTTTGGCTCCCGTTATTCAGACTTACCTACTGGGCGTTACAATTTTATTTCTACAAACTCTTACAGTTTTGAAAACGTTAAGAATATCTGTGTCTTGTTTGTCCTTCTACAGAAACCATATTAAAATAAAAAATATATTTCTCTCTCCCGTCTTTTTACATTTTCAAACATTTTTGAAAATGCTCCAGGGAGCAGCGCTAAAGAGCCGCATGCGGCTCCAGTGCGGCGGGTTGCCGACCCCTCATCTAGATGGTATCTCTCAGCCTCTCGCACCAGCTCAGGCTCCTTCCCTCCCAGAGGGGTGACGTTCCACGTCCCAAAAGCCAAGTTCCATGACCGGTGTTTGGGCCGCTGAGGCACCCGCTCTCGACTGCCACTCAAACCACACTGCACCTGCCCCTTTTGAGGTCTCCTACGGGTGGTGGGCCCATGGGAGAGTGGTCCCACGTCGCTCCTTCGGGCTGTACCAGACCGGGGCCCGTGGGTAGAGCCCCGGTCACCAACCCCTGGCCTGGCTCCAGAGTGGGGCCCCGGTGACGCCAATCCGGGCGACGTAATCGGGTCCTCGTTGTTTCTTATCATCAGGGGGTTCTGAACTGCTCTTTGTCTGGGTCATCACCCAGAACCTATCTGCCATGGGAGACCCTACCAGTGGCTTAAACCCCAGACAGCTTAGCTTCTGGGATCATTCGAGCTCTCAAACTCCCCCACCACGTTAAGGTGGCGGTTCACGGGGGAGCTTACAACAGTTCTGCATCTGAAAATAGATATAGGCATTTATTGGACCAAATAACCTGACAGTGAAGAACAGAGCAACTTAAGTCTTCCTCGGGGGGTTGCCCTGAATATACTTTATATATACTGTAATTCCCGGGCTGTAGAGCGCACCTGATTACAGCGGAGGGAGGGGAGAGTCACGTGCAGCGCAAAAGGTAGTGAGAGCAAGAGCATCAAAAGTTTGTGGGGGGTGTGCGTTTATGTTTGTTATACAGAGTGAAAGAGAACTGTGATAAAACAAGGTTTCCCCCAGAAGAAGATGAATGATTCATTATCAACCCACTCTGGGGACTCTGAGGGTCAGAACCGGGAAGTGAACCACGAAGGAAGATCTGCCTCTGGCGGAGAGGAAAGAAAGTAAGAAAAAAGTAATCACAGGAAAGGCTCAACACATGATATATTTACAAAGAAAGACAGTACACGTCTGTTACATGGCAGTAACACGGCAGCAATATGGTAGTGACAGGCATGGTTAAAAAAACAGTACCGGTAAAAGTCACTGAGAGCACGATCAGTATTCCTCAAATGTAAATAAAATAGGGTTGAAACATCACTTTTTTTTTCACGGTCTGTGTTTAAAAGCTACTCTTTCCCTGTACCATTGTGCTTATATTTATGTATTATTAATTGTCTTAAATTGTTAAATAATGCATTTTGTGTCTTTGTATACAACAGCTACAATGCCACTGAGGTGGCTTTATTTAATTTACGTTCTTTGTAACTTAAAATTGTGATCTATTTAATATCATATTTTTCTGTGGCTTATACCCCCAGATGTTCAACAGAAACATCTGTGTGAGGATGAGAATGAATGGCACCTCCATAAACAGGAGAGACATTCTAGTCTGGACCAAGCAGAACCAGAACCTCTACAGATTAAAGAAGAACCAGAGGAACTCTGCAGTAACCAGGAGGGAGAGCAGCTGCTCCTGAATCAGGAGACTGATGTGAAGATGGAGTTCAAGTCTGATTTGTTGGATCATCAGCATCACCAGATAAAGATCACCATGATTCCTGTCATAAAGCTGGAAAGAATAGGTACGTAAACTGTAACTGTTCTGACAAAGAATGCTTTTTATTCCTAATAAAAAAAGTAAAGGAGGAGAAAAGTCCCTGTTTTCTGCTGCTGTCAGTGACTCTGTACTCCCCAGTCTGAGCAGCTCCTCTGTGAGTGTGGAGGAGTTTCCTAATCTTATAAATTTGACATGCTTGAGCATCTTGAACTGGATTACTGCATTAACCAGTATGTCTATGGATCTTAGTGTTTTACCTTTTTGATTCAGTTGTCTCTGATCAATTACATTAGAATAAGGCTAGAAAGCTGCAGTTATTCATTAATCTAAATGAAAAGAATTATGGTAACTATGTAAAAAAATAAAAGTAAACATAATTTAGGTGGTATTATATAGGAGGATAACGTGCAAGGAGAGACGTTTGGTTGAGGGGTTTGCCCTTCTTATACCCTGTTAGAATGCAGCTGCCTTTATAGTGACTGATGGAAGATAAAAATGACCACATCTCCTCAATACTTGCTGCTCTTCACAGGCTTCTTGTTCATTTTAGGATCCAGTTGATGGTTTTATTCATATCTTTTAGAACTCTGAATGGTTTGGTTCCATTGTGTTTATTAAAGGTTTATTAAAGAGTTACTTAAACCATGTGCTCCAGGAAGAAATATAAAATCTTTGACCCAAAGTTCTTCACTCCAGACTTAAATTAAAGGGCAGCAGAGAGTTTGTAGAAGTTGCTCCTGAATTATAAAATGTTTCCTCATCCACATCAGAGTTGCTCCAACTCTTTTTGGTTTCGAATCTATTGGTCAATTTTGACTTAAACCCCTCTTGTTTTTAATATAAGATAAGCATGACATTTATTGTATTAATTGCAATTATATAATAATATTGGATTTTTGTTTTTGTTTATATTGTACATGGTAAGTCTTACTGCGGCTAAAAGAAGTTTGTCTCTTCAAGGCTGGAGAACGGTTTTCATGTTTTGGTAGAAACACCAACCAGGTCACTGGGAGCAGCGTTCTAAAGCAGGAGAAGGAGGTCAAAGTTAATCTGAATGCACACGTGTCTGTAGGAGCAAACTTGAGTCTGAAATTTGCTGCCGATTGATGTTCGAAAAGTAAAATTTTATATGAACATATAAATTTGAGCACATTTAAAATTTGAAAGATTTCCATTTGCAGTTCAGAATAAACAGAGATACAGGTAACAATGGAAAAAGTATAAACTTTTTGTTAATATTGCTGAAACTTTTCTTTTAGTATTTGTGATGTCACCGTGTTGATTCTACCAATTGTGGAACAGGACAAGTTAAAAGTTGGGTACTAAAAACCCACACAAGTTTATCAGCAAAATTCAGTCACAGTTGGCAGTGTTCTGTCAGGAAATCTGGTGCATTCAGTGAAAGCACGCGTGGCTAAAGTGAACATCTCTAGCATGCAGTCTCAGGGTACTGGATTTGGGATGGAACCCTCCATGTATGGTGAGAAGCTTTCATGTCTTAACATCCGTGGTCTGTATCTCCTCCTTTGGCCGTCTTATTATTCCTGCAGGGTATCTGATATCTGGCAGTGCGTAAATGTTCATTGCCCTGGTCTTGTTCTTGCAGTTTAGTTGGCTTCTCAAGACTTGCCTTACTCATTGGAGGTATTTGGTTGTCTTTCCTTGTTGTCTCGTCCAGGTTGCCATTTGCCTGTGGTAGTCCAAGGTACTTGTAACTGTCCTCAATGTCTGCTATTGTTCCTTCTGGAAGTGGGACCCCTTCTTTTTCACCTACCAGTTCTTTACCCCTTTTTGTCTTTATCTGACTGCATTTCTCAAGCTTGATTGACATATAGATCTCGGTTCTGTAGATCCTGGTTGTGGAGTTAAAGAGTCAATGTCTTGCTCGCTGTTAGCATATAGCTTGATGTCATCAGTGTTGAGAAGGTAACTGACAGGTAACTGAGAGCATTTGACTGCGATGGGCTTTAGGCAAATGTTGCAGCATTGGGTCTCTTCCTCCACGTCTGTGGCAGTAAACCCATACCAGCATCTCAGGCGGGAACCGCTCCACCACAGCTAAGTGGTGATGCAGTTTCCCATCCAGAACTGCAGTGGCTGAACAGCAGCCGACCCAGAGGGAGAGGTCCAAACTGAGGAAGCACCGGAAATAAAAATGAAAATAAAAATGAGAATCAAAAAGTAAACATATTGATAAAAACAATAAAGCATTGAAATAAGGTAAATTAAAATAATGCGTTAAAAATCTAGTTCAAATTCATAAAACAAGATAAAATGTATAAAGAAATACATATAAATAAATAAATAAAAGTAGTAAAAATTAGCTAAAAGCCAGGTTAAAAAGATGGGTCTTTAGCCTTTTCTTGAAAGCATTAATGCTCTTTACAGCTCTCAGGTCTTCTGGCAGACTGTTCCATAAACGGGGGCCATAGTGCTGAACCGAGCCTCTCCATAGGTTTTGGTGTTTACAGTCGGAATGGTTAACAGACCAGTGCCAGAGGATCTCGGGGTCTGCGAGACTTCATACTTTGCTAAAAGATCTGATAAATAAGAAGGCGCAAGACCGTTAAGAAATATAAAAACTGTTAAAAGTATCTTAAAATCAAGTGTTACAGTTCAACATTATGATATAAATGTAACATAAAATATAAAACAGTCAATTGAAAATATTTTACTTGAGATGATCATTTTAGAGGGGAGGCATGTGTAGTTGGAAATAATTGAATGTTATCAACTCACAGGCCTACATTTGCTTCCTCATTTTGGCAGGATTTCACACCACACACGAGAAATATCAAAGTTCTGGTGGGAAAAGTTGTTTTCCCCACCCCCCTGTTATGTACCAACTCAAAAGTATCAAGTCTGCACCTGCAAAGACAGACACGTTTTACAAAGCTAAAACAGCCTGGTAAAGTATAAATAACTCCCATTAGAATCATATTATGATAGGGAGCCAGTTTAGCTCGTGCTAGTTTGCTGCGCCTTCCATCCGTGAAACCAGGGTTCGACTCTGGGCTGCTCCCTATTCCCTTCTCTACCTCTATGGTCCCAAGCCCGGCTTAATTGAGAGGGTTGCGTCAGGAAGGGCATCCAGCGTAAAACATTGCCAAGTTAACTATGCGACTCGTCCACGAACGTTGGGATGATTCGCTGTGGCAAGCCCTGATGGGAAGAAGCCAAAAGTGAAAGAAGAATCATATTATGATAACTATGTGAAAAAAACTATCAAAATAAAATAGTTATGTCAGGAATAATAAAGGTGAGATTATATGTGTTCACTTCCTCCCCTCCTTTGTGAATAAATACACTCTTTGAAAAAAACTTTTCGTGTAATAGATTCAATGTGTCGTGTACTGTATGTATAACTACATATATGTCTTCTTGTGATTAAGAGTACATTTAGATGTATAATATTTTACTTTTGATTTTTTTAATCATCGAAATTTTGTTATATTTTTATAGATATATCAACCATATATCTAAGTATTTAGCTTTTGTTTGTTTTCTTGAATAATTGTTTTTGATCACTGTAACCTGCTTTATATTCTTCCATCTCTATTTCTCTGCCTTGCAGATGGGTACAGATACACCTCTTCCTCCTTCAGTTGAGACAAACTGTCTCACAAGTCCCCATACATCCTTTGTTTGACCTTTTCCACCTCTGTAGTCTGCTGTTGTTTGTCCTCTCAGTGTTAAGTTCTTAGCTGCACTTTTCCTGGTTAAACTCTGACAATGTTCCAAAAGGCAGCTGTATGACAGTTTGTTTTTTGTTTTTAAAGAAAATCCTGACAGTCCTCTATTTAAGTCTTACTGGCTTTCTTTAGCTGTCCACATCAGATCCAAACTCTTGACAGTCATTTACAGAGTGGTGGACTCCACCAGCTTCTCTGCACCTCTGTACCCCTACACACATCACGCTCCGCAAATGAGCCACGCCTGGTTGTTCCTGCACAACATGGCAAAAGGTCTGAAGCTCAGCTTTTTAGCTCTGATAACACAGAGACGGACTGATTACACACAGCAGCTTCATTTACAATCTTTAAGAAATGAATTTTACAAGAAACAAGAACAAAATGGCCAAGAAAACAGCATTGGCCATAAATGAAAGAGGTTATCGTGTAAATGTTGGAGTTCATTTAGATGAGAAACGTTTTATGGGACAACAGTCTGGTTCTTCTTTAAAGGTTAAAGAAGCTGTTCTTTCTTTTCCATGTGACTAGGGACGGGTACCGAGCCCCAGTATTGAACGAGCCCCGGGGCAACATTCTTCAAGACTGCAGTATCGTTAAGATCTGACCTCAACGGTTCTGCTATCATTACTGGAGAAGTTGCTTTTTTCATTTTTTGTGTCCCCTAAGGTATAAACGTTATCTGCCATATGTAACCCACCAAATCAGTCAATTGTCCGTCAGTTATTGATGATATTAATTTCGCTATTCTCGCTACAGAGGAGAGGGTCTGTCTGACTATCTGTGTGCACAAGGGGGCGGGGCTGTTGTTCAGACAGCACGCGCACACAGGAGCGCTACCAAAGATAGACGATGGTGGAAAGAGCTAAACGGTCCAAAATGCAGTTCTTTCCTCCCTGTGCTGCATCTCTCTATGTTTTTGTAAATATCATGTTCTCAGATTGTTGTGGTGCCTTTAACACCATCAGTTAGTACGAGCGGGCAGGAGGGAGACAGCAGCGTGAACGCGCGGAGGGGGCGTGTCTGCAGCTGTGAAAGCCGACCAGTCTGTTATGGGACGGAAAGTTTTTCTAAAAAGACAGTCAGTGGTAATCTTGTAGAGGACATGTGAGTCCCCAAAAAAATCCTTTTATCCCCCTAGACCGGGTGTCGGCAACCCGCGGCTCAGGAGCCGCATGCGGCTTTTTGGCGCTGCCCTAGTGGCTCCCTGGAGCATTTTCAAAAATGTTTGAAAATGTAAAAAAGAGGAGGGAGAGAAAATTATTTTTTGTTTTTAACATGGTTTCTGTAGGAGGAAAAACAAGACATAAACATTATTAACGTTTTCCAATGCTGTAAGAATGCGTAGAAAAAACTATTATGTCAGGTAGGTACGTCACTTGCAGAGGGCAAAACGGGAGCCAAGCTGTCTGGAAGCTGAGCTCAGGGCTCCAGACTAACTTTTTTCACTAGGAGCACAGTGGCCCCTAACTGAAAATTTTAGGGGCACAACCAGAAAATTTAGGGGCGCATACCGTAAATCAACATGCTAACCAAATCTATTAATTTCCACTGTATTACTAATAAATACTTTAATAATACTTGCAGAAATTACAATGTGCTGTTTCTAATTCAGTCACATTTTATTCTTCACTTTTGAAGATGCAACAACAGGTAAACTAACAGCACCATCGCTGTCATGACAGTACAAATAGTAAAGAAAACGGATGGAAATTTATCTTTGAGACACCAAATAGGTGCAGCCAAGATGCACAATAAGCGTGTTTGAGATCACCCAGGTGGACTCAACACTGCACAGATCACCTGGTGTGAGACATATGTTTTTGTTTTTGCTCCAACATCAACTGTCAATCATCACAAAAATATTGCGAGAAAGGGGTGGGAGCAAGGGGCAAACCTACCCGGACACAGCTGGAAACTAAACTGACTGAAAGCTGCCCTACAGACTACAAAACAATGCATTATGGGACATGTGTCCTGATGGTTTTTGTAGTTGAGTGATTAATTAAAATAATTTAAAATACCAATTCATTAAAAAACGCTACATACATTACAAAACATTAATATAATCATAAAATAAATATATAATAACAGATCATACTAAGGGGGAGAGGAATATTAAAACTAAATTGAATGTTAAGGACAACTCCAACTTCCTGTTGTCCTTCAGTCTTGCTGCAGACTCGCCTTCATCTCACAGCCCCCACCGCCGGGGGGGGGGGGGGGGGGGGGGGGTAGGTGAGATGGCCCAGGCGAGCTGCTGGTTCATCTCAAACACGTCTATCGTTGCATTTTCCCCACGTATTTTCAGTGTTTCTAAAACTAATGTTGTTTTTGCTCGAGCGTGTTTAATGTTAGAGCCATGTTAGCTGTCACACATGTAGGTGTGGGACATTTATTCTCCTCAGCTGACCAGACTCCCGCGGGAGCGGTGGGCTGCCCTAACAGCCGTGCATAAACCGTTTGATGCGCCGCCGTAACCAAAACCTAAACCTTCCTCCGGTTCTGTGTGACCCAGAGAAAAGTTCAGCACGGACTGCATGCATTTAGACAATTACGAGCGAATAGATATGTTCTAAAAAGGAAAGTAAGGAACTCCTTAATAATGTGGTCCGGGGAGGGAGGGGGCTGTCAGGTTCCCTGCTTTCAAGCCCTGTCATTGTCCTGCCCCCAACAGTCATTTACTCCACTGTGATTGGTTGGTCATCTCCGTGCACGACAATGAAAAAGTGTCATTCATTAAAACTGGCGGGCTGCAGTAACATTAAATTTTCATTTAAGGCGGGGGTCGCAAAATATCATCTTGGAGACCGCAAATAGCCCGCGGGCCGCGAGTTTGAGACCCCTGCTGTACACTCTGGCACTGGTACACTAGCCGCAGGTCGGAAGAACGAATCAATAGTTCACTTACTCATAGCTCAGACGCGCATATCAGGTTGTGACTATATTTGTCTCCGTTTCCTTCCCACAGATGTTAACGCGCGCGCGAATATCTCTAGGCCCCGCCCCCTCCACGCATTTTAGCCACTTACAGTGACTTATTCTTCTCACACGCAGTGGCCGCCTCACAGACGGGCATCACGCGAGAGTGTGTGCTCGCGTTTCATGAGTATGTGCGCGACTGTGTGTGTCTGCCTGCGTGCGTGTGCGCTAGCGTATCAGATTATTTCATTGATCATTGACGGGCCCCTTCCACGTTTAATGTATAAAAAAATACGTAGTGTGGGGGAGGCAAATTTACTGGTTGCACATGTGCGACTGGATGTAAAATTCAGTCGCACACTCTCAAATTTTGGTCGCAAAATGCGAGCAATTGGTCGCAGTCTGGAGCCCTGGCTGAGCTGTCATTCAATTGACTGCGCTGAAGTATTCTCCGTGACCCATACACGGCACGTCTCCGAACAGTTTCAGAGAGGAGCAGGCATAAAGCTTAAGAGCATAATCTCCTTTCTGGTATTACAAGCCTCTTTAGTTTAATACGCACCACATTGAACATTGCACAAGAGTCATCAACCTCTCTCCCTTCCACACTTATGGTTCAACATAAAGAAACAACATAAGAGGAAGAATAAACTAAGGTGGAACAACAAAACTGCCATATTAAAAGAAACGTGGGCAAACAGAAACGCTCATGCTGAGACCTAATTAGATCAAGAGGCCGCATCCCACAATCCCCTGCTGCTAACAGACGTAAAATGCACATGACCGCCACTACAATATTGCTTTTTTTTTTTTACTTTTGTTGTACAAAATGAAAGTACAATACAAAACACAAATTTACAAATTAAACTTCAGATATGCCAGGGGAGCATTCTTTTGTTCGAATCCTCAAAATAAAAATGACATCAAAAATCGGAATTCTTTATTACATTTCTTTCATTTTATCAAAGCAATGAAACAAAATTCATTGATTTTGTAGCGACCTGGGGGGTTAGCCCCGCCTTCAGCCCCTAAGGCTCGTGGGAAGTGGGGAGTTTCGGGGTAATACCTTGAGTGAGAGTGTTGTGAATTGAAGTCAGCTCCATGCTGTTTTGATGTTTATGTGCTCGGATAAACGGGCTTGATGCTGAAAAGGGATTTTGGGTGCTTCCTGTTTATTTCTCCTTGTGACTGTCTGAGGTTGTGCGGTGTTAGGGACACGGACAGCTCTTCTATGATGCCACAACGCTGGCAGTTAAGGTTTAACTGCCCCGTTAAAGTGACGTCCCAGCTGGGTCATTACAACATTGAAATAAAGTCAAACTTTCACAACAGAGCAGTCACGTGACGCGTCGTTCTCCGCTGAATGCACTGCAGGGCAAATAAACATTTAATCGTTAATAATGCTCATTATGTGTTTGAACCAACTTAGTCATTTTGATATTAGGCTAATATAGATACATATTGCATGTGTTGCCTTCATTATTAGGCTTAAATAGGGCTTTTAATATTTTGCGGCTCCAGACATATTTGTTTTTTGTTTTTTCCGTCCTATTTGGCTCTTTCAACATTTTGGGTTGCCGACCCCTGCACTTGACTAAAACCACTCATTTCCATGTAAAATTAATGAAATTTGCGTCAAGGCGCCCTTATTATCCTAAACACGCGGGGGGGGGGGGGGGTTGCACGCGGGGAAAAACAACAAACAGGTAGAGAGGCGGGGGCGGGGCTTAGACTCACCACTTATGATTCCAGACAAACTAACAGATGCCTTCTAATAAAAAAAATAGTTGTCATCCATAAAGTTTATATAATTTATTGGATTTAAATACAAAAAATGAATAGAAAGGAGTCTGTATCAAAGTGAATTTGTTTCCATCATCTCATTCATCTTAACTCTGTCTTTGACAGACGGAAAATCCTATTCAAGGTTGTGGAAAATGGACAAAAGATCAAAGGAAACATCACGCTTATAAAGAATAAAAATAATTAAATAAATATCCTGACAGCATTTTTGAATCAATAGAAGTGCTAAATGAACTATTGCAACATATCGCCAAAAACATTTTTTCTAACACATCTAGTGTTGTGGCTCCCTGTGCTTTCATCTCAGTGGGAAACTGATCCAAATGGCTCTTTGAGAGGTACAGGTTGCAGACCCCTGGTCTAGCACATCCACATGCAGTCCAGGTTTGAATTGTAACATTATCATGTATAAACTAAAATGTTTTGTTAAAAAACAATGTTGTTGCATAATGAGCAAATAAAACACTTTATGTTGTCATTTTTCATTTATTTATTTTTTAGTTTTTGTCCTCAAGAAGTATCGATAAGAGTATCGTTAAAATACCGGATGGATAAGCAGTATCAATAAGAGTAGAAGTACCGTTCAGACCTTAACGTTACCCATCCCTACATGTGACTGTTTGTGTTAATTATGTTAGAGCAGCTGTTATGAAACAAAACTGTGGAGAATATGAATAAATGCTGTGATTATAGAATAGCATTCATTTATGTTTTATGTCTGATTTATTGTTTATGTCGGAAATAAGATCGTGTTATCTAATGTTTCAGATGTTTTTTCCTCCTGCATCTTTGTTCCTGCAGACCTCTCAGAGAAAAACATCTGTAAGGTGGAGACTGATGATGAGCAGCTTCTCTGGAAATGGGAGAGGAGCTCCAGTCTGGATGAAGAGAAACCAGAGCTTCCACTGATCAAAGAGGAGTGGGAGGAGGTCTGCATCGGTGAGGAAGGAGAGGAGCTGGAACTGAAGCAGGAAAATTATGATTTCATGGTCACTGAGGATGATCAGGAAAACATGGACTCCAAACCAGAACCAATTGAGAACCAATTGACAGTCACCGCATCACTGTTGTCCAGTGATGCGGTGACTGTCCAGCTGGACTCTCCTTCAGATTCTCATGTGAAGGAGAGTTCAGCTGTCTTATGTCAACATAGTGATTCAATACACACATCTGAAAGGCCTTTTTCTTGTAAGAATCCTTTTTCTTGTAAGGCATGTAAAGAAGATTTCACTCAAAGGAAAAATGTCAAACTCCACATGAGAACTCACACAGGTGAGAAGCTTTTTTCGTGTGAAATTTGTAAGAAGGTTCTCATCTCCTTGAGAAATTTGACCTATCACATGAGAATTCACACAGGTGAGAGGCCTTTCACTTGTGAAGTATGTGGAAAAAGTTTCACTAAAGGTAGTGACTTGAAAATGCACATTAGAATTCACACAGGTGAGAGGCCTTTTTCCTGTGACATTTGTAACAAAGGTTTCATCAATTCAGGTGCATTGACCTGTCATATGAGAACTCACACAGGTGAAAGGCCTTATTCTTGTAAAGTTTGTCAAAAAAGTTTTACACAAAGTTCTTACTTAAATATTCACATGAGAAGTCACACAGGTGAGAGGCCTTATTCCTGTGACATTTGTAAGAAAACCTTCATCCATGCAAATAGTTTGACCTATCACATGAGAACTCACACAGGTGAAAGGCCTTATTCTTGTAAACTATGTCAAAAGGGTTTCTTGCAAAGTAAAGACTTAAAGGTCCACATGAGGACTCACACGGGTGAGAGGCCTTTCATTTGTGAAGTATGTGGAAAAAACTTTTTACAAAGCACTAAATTAAAAGCCCACATAAGAACTCACACAGCGACGAAGCTTTTTTCGTGTGATATTTGTAAGAAAGTTTTCGTCTCCTTAAGAAATTTGACCTATCACATGAAAACTCACACAGGTGAAAGGCCTTATTCTTGTAAGGTTTGTCAAAAATGTTTTATTCAACCTTCTCACTTAAATATTCACATGAGACTTCACACAGGTGAGAGGCCTTATTCCTGTGACATTTGTAAGAAAACCTTCATACATGCAAGTAGATTGACCTATCACATGAGAATTCACACAGGTGAAAGGCCTTATTCTTGTAAAGTTTGTCAAAAATGTTTTACTCAAAGTTCTTGCTTAATTGTTCACATGAGAATTCACACAGGTGAGAGGCCTTATTCCTGTCACATTTGTAAGAAAGTTTTCATCCATTCAGGTGGATTGACCTTACACATGAGAACTCACACAGGTGAAAGGCCTTATTCTTGTAAACTTTGTCAAAAGGGTTTCATGCACAGCAGAGCCTTAAAGGTCCACACGAGGACTCACACAGATGAAAGGCCTTATTCTTGTAAAGTCTGTAAAAAACATTTTACTCAAAATTCTTCATTAAATGTTCACATGAGAATTCACACGAGTGAGAGGCCTTTCACTTGTGAAGTATGTGGAAAAAGTTTCACTACAGGTAGTGACTTAAAAGTCCACATAAGAATTCACACAGCTAAGAAGCTTTTTCCGTGTGACATTTGTGAGAAAACCTTCATCCATGTAAATAGTTTGACCAGTCACATGAGAACTCACACAGCTAAGAAGCTTTTTTCATGTGATATTTGTAAGAAAGTCTTCGTCTCCTCAAGAAATTTGACCTATCATATTAGAACTCACACTGGTGAAAGGCCTTATTCTTGTAAAGTCTGTAAAAAATGTTTTACTCAACGTTCTTGCTTAAATGTTCACATGAGAATTCACACAGGTGAGAGGCCTTATTCCTGTGACATTTGTAGGAAAACCTTCATCCATTCAAATAATTTGACCTTACACATGAGAACTCACACAGGTGAAAGGCCTTTTACTTGTGAACTATGTCAAAGGGGTTTCATGCACAGCAGAGCCTTAAAGGTCCACATGAGAAATCACACAGGTGAAAGGCCTTATTCTTGTAAAGTCTGTGAAAAACATTTTACTCAAAAGTCATCCTTAAATGTTCACATGAGAATTCACACAGGTGAAAGGCCTTTCACTTGTGAAGTATGTGGAAAAAGTTTCACTACAGGTAGTGACTTGAAAATCCACATGAGAAATCACACAGGTGAAAGGCCTTATTCTTGTAAAGTCTGTAAAAAACATTTTACTCAAAAGTCTTCCTTAAATGTTCACATGAGAATTCACACAGGTGAAAGGCCGTTTACTTGTGAAGTATGTGGAAAAAGTTTCACTACAGGTAGTGACTTAAAAGCCCACATAAGAACTCACACAGCTAAGAAGCTTTTTCCATGTGACATTTGTAAGAAAGTTTTTGTCTCCTTGAGAAATTTGACCTGTCACATGAGAATTCACACAGGTGAAAGACCTTTGACTTGTAAAGTTTGTGAAAAAAGTTTCACTAATGGTAGTGACTTGAAAATCCACATGAGAACTCACACAGGTGAAAGGCCTTTTACTGTTAAACTATGTCAAAAGGGTTTCAGGCAAAGCAGTGCCTTAAAGGTCCACATGAGGACTCACACATGTTAAAGGCCTTATTCTTGTAAAGTTTGTCAAGAATGTTTTGCGCGAAGTAGGTGGGGTACTGAAACGGTACAAAATTGAACCAAACCAAAATAACCGTACCGAAATGGTTCAGTACAACTACATGTACCATAACACCCCCCTAATAGATACATTTATGAGGATACACAATGTTGGAAGACGTATTTCCCACATGGAGATTTTTAGTAATAGATTACCTTTGCATGTAATTGTGAGATTCTTCAGTAGAGTATGATGTTTGTCTGAAGGTGCAAAAACCATTTGCCTCTCTTTGCATGAAATGTTTAAAAATATGTAAATAAACATAGCTGTAGTTAACTGCTGATAAAGATTTAAAATGTACCTTAAATGTGTTAAAATTTGACTTTGAATAAATGTATAACTTCCTATTAATGAAACATATATACATTATGGTCGTCTGATGTTAAGAGAGTTTTCAAATTTAATTGCAGATATCCAAATAAAGCACACTGATCCCAAGCATTGCTTTTTGTATTATTTTAATTTCTTTGTTTTCTATACTTCTTGGGCATTTGTTGAGTTTAATCGGAACCGTCTATTCAGGGTCTAACAAGGATTTTTTTTACAAGGATTTGATTCCTATTATAAGTTTTGGATGCTGATCTGAATGGTAGTAGAATCCAGTTCACTGAACTAAAATTGATCCAGGACATCTTTAGCCAAAGATTCAACCAGTGTGACTCAGAGATAAATACCTGGTACTGAACAGTGCAGGTGAAATTTTTCAGATTCCTTTTATTTCTTATAAGATAATCAAGTGTAAATTTAAATATGTAAACAAACAAACAAGTAAACAAGAATTAATGGTAAATCCATTAACATTTTACTTTGATAAAGTTCAGTCTATTGTTGTTTTCCCTCATCAAAATAATCCAAGTGGAACATTATTAAAACCTTCTACCACACTCTATGGTCTAATGTCTTTGCTAAAGTCAAAATGTTTCCACACATCGGACTGGAATGGTGCACTGATCATTTTTTGCTGTCATCACATGTTTGTTGTTCGCTCTGATAGACTTGGTCATTTTTAAATTATAGTTAAATAAACCTGTGCCTCAATCCAAATGGTATTTCCGAATGTCTATCATAAAAGATTTATAAATGGTTTTATAAGGGTATAGGGGTACGGCATTGATCCGATTAACAACTGACCTCAGATCAGTCTGGTTAAATGTGGGAATCGAAATTGATTTATCGAGTGAGTCGATTAATCATCACTCCCTACTGGCTATTATCTAAATATCAAATAGGAACACTTGAAAATAATTTTTTTTGTAGTAATCCTTTATTTAATAATAATCATAACAGTAACAAAAGCACATTTAGAAGATCGTTTCCTGCTGCTTCCAGATGATTTTGCTGGTCGAGGACAGTTTGCTGATAGGACCATTAAAGTACTGACGTCATCACCCCGCCTCCCTCAGGAAATGCTGACTGGATTTGAATTATGCAACAGTTTTTGCAGGGTGGATGTGACAACGAAAATGCAAACCCCTCTTTGCATTTTCGTTTTAATTATGACACAGAATACGCGGTTTATTAAGTGGAAAATAAAAAAGAATTTTGGAGGATTGATTTTTAATTTGTTTTTTGATTCATTTGATGCAGTTTTACATTGTGAAAATGAAAAAGCATTTCTGTTAATCCATTTTAATTGTCAAATTAGACATTTCTAATTAAATTTTGCTACACATTTACCTGAGAACTTTTTGAAAAGGAAATGTCAAATACCATTTTCTTTATCATTTTAGTTAAGAAAGAGAATGAGCAGTGTTAAAGAAGAAAAAGACAAAGTGGTTTGGCGGATTGTTTTTTCTTTAAAATTTTGATTCAACAAATCTAGCTTCATTTGATGGGGATTGAGAGCCTAGAGTAGCAGACCCTACCTCCTCTTCTATGTCAGTATTTGTGACCGCTAATCGAGCTGAGGCTGGCAGGATGAATTCCGGAGACGCCTCCCTAGAGGGACCGTTCTCCCATTGGGACAGTGCATCAGCCTTGGTGTTTAGGGAACCTGGTCTATAAAACAGAGAAAAGTTGAACCGGTTAAAAAACAAAGACCAACGGGCTTGGCAAGAATTAACTCTCTTGGCAGTTCATAGGTATTCCAGATTCTTATGGTCAGTGAATACTACAAAAGGTTTCTCGGACCCCTATAACCAGTGACGCCACTCCCCCAGAGCGTCCTTGATCTCCAGCAGCTCTCTATCTCCGACGTCATAGTTTCTTTCAGAACTGGACAGGCGACGAGAAAAGAAAGCACATAGATGATCCCTGTTTCCTGGCTCCTTTGAGAGATGACAGTACTGATCCCAGAGTCAGAAGCATCCACTTCCATGATGAATTTCTTACTGGGATCAGTTGTACACAATATTGGGGCTGAGGTGAAACGGTGCTTCAATTCCTGGAAGGCGGACTCGGCTTCTTGGTTCCAAGAAAAAAAAATCCTTTTTGGCGAGGTCAAGGCATGAAGAGGAGATGCTATTTTGCTGTAATTCTTTATGAAGCTGGGATAGAAATGAGTAAACCCGAGGAACAGTTATAGCTGTTTACGGTCTCGGCCACTCCAACACAGCCTGTAGCTTCCTCGGGTCCATTCCTTCAGAAAATCCTTCAGAAATGACTAGGCCAAGGATGAAGTGGTGGTATGAAACTCACACTTCTCTGCCTTGACGTACAGTTGGTTCTAGAGTACCCTCAGCAGGACCTTACGCACATGTTGGACAAGTTCCACCATAGAAGGTGAGAAAATAAGGATGTCGTCTAGATAAACAAAAACAAAGCAGTTAATCATGTCATCCAAAACATCCTTGACGAGGTTCTGAAAAATGACAGTTAAGCCAAAAGGCATGACCTGATATTCGAAATGGCTTGAAGGTGTGTTGAATGCCGTCTTCCACTCATCACCTGCCCTGATCATGACCAGAATGTAGGCATTGCGAAGATCCAATTTTGTGAAAATCCTGTTCCCCTGAAGAAGTTCATATGCAGAAGACATAAGTGCAGAGGATACCGGTTACGTACAGTGATCTCATTTAGCCCCCGGTAATCAATACAGGATCTCAGGCTCCCATCTTTATTCTTTACAAAGAAAAATCCCGGCCCCAGCTTGAAAGGAAGAGGGTCTTATTAGTCCGGCAGCTAACGACTCCTTGATGCAAGTCTCCATAGCTTTCCTCTCAGGAGCCAAAAGGGAGTAAATGTTACATGCTATGGTTCGGAAACGTGTGATGTAATCGTCAATAGTCTCTTTACCTTGATGCACCTGTAACGGGAGTCACCTGTAGGTGTCTCTATACCCATTGTTCAGGGGGTTTAAAAAGGAAGTTGACGTGTGGTTGCTATGGCGCTAGCTTCCTGTGAGAAAGCCGGTTAGCTCAGAGAGCAGCGTGAGTTGGCTCGAGCAAAAAGTGCGGTAAGACTGCTGTTATCCTTACCTGTGGATGATGTTTTTAAGCAGTGCTTGATGTTTTATTTTTTATTGTATGACAGGATCACGGCAGAGGTAGATCCTGCTTTTCTGGGGGTTTTAAAGACTGGGCGTGAGGTTTTGCGACGCACCAGGTATTTTACAATTTTATCACAGCAGTATGGAGAGAAATTAGACTCAGTCAGATTTGTGCGTGCGTAATTCTTGATTTGTGTGTAAATTAGGATTTGTGTATGCATATTCTTGCTTTGTGCGTTTGTAAATTAGGATTTGTGCATAAATTTGGATTTGTGCGTGATTTGTTACTCACATAATACGTTTTGTGTATAAATTAAAAAAATATAAAATGAAAAAAATACAAAATGCAATTTACGTATGCACAAATTAAGATTACAACAGTTTGAAACTACTTACACACACACATCTTTAAAAAACACGCACGAATCCCTTGTTACGCACACACAAAGCCAAAGTTACGCACGGATCTACCGTGAGACTCTTTTCACGTCTCACAAATTCGTCCGTAAGTGCTGCGTTTAAATACCAGTGGAATGCTCGGTCATTAGAATTTTCCTATCAGCCTTCCCTTCTAAACGTATCCAGACAATGACTCAACTCAATGACTCAATACATGAAGACAGTAGATTTTAGTGTTGAACACAGAGGCTACTTACTTCTGGGCGCTGACCACCGAGATGGGCCGCCATTCTTCCCGTGACTCTCTCAGTCTGACTGCCTTTGATTTTTCCGGAAGAAAAAAAACAGTGCCCCCTACTGGTCGTTCCTATCACGCATTTTGTATCAATTCGGTGTCTCGGAGAATAATATACTTTTAATATATATATTAGCGTTTAAAAGTGAAAGTAATATTCTCAGATAAATTTTATTTTCCTTTCAAGTTTTTTTAAGCCCTACTAGAGGGCTGCATTGGGATCGGGTCCCGCCGGGTCCCGCGGGACCCAACCCAAATCTCGCGGGATTGGGCGGTTTGGATTGTGCTGCGGGCGGGAGCGGGCGGCAAAAAATAAACCCCGCGGGATCAGTGCTGGCATGAATATCTCATGAATATATATTAGCGGACTACGTTAGGCTGTGCAGCTGTTGGATTCTTATGTACTGAAGCTCCTTGAAGGCACCAGGTAGAGACGCCCAATGGCCTCTGTCATCTAACCTGTTGTTGGGGGTGCGCCCCGCCCCGCCTCTTACTAAGAGCGCGCTTCAGGCTGTCTGTCTGCGCGCACACAGGGACACTTTTAACCGAACAGGATTTGTGAAAATATATTTAATATTTAAGTTGCACATTACACAAGAGGAATGCATCAAAAGATGAGGCTGGAGGAGGACATGAATCTTTTTAATAATATCAAAAAAAATACATGTTTTTTTCCTGCGGGACGGGGGACGATACAAAATCAATGCATCTCTATTACTGTGCGGGACTAAATTCTCTGAGTTTTGCGGGTGCGGGCGGGAGTGGACATGCATATTGCGGGAGCGGGCGGGAGTGTAACGCATACGTTGCGGGAGCGGGCGGGATTGGTCAAAAATTCAGCGGGCGCGGGCGGGAGCGGGATGAAGAAAATAGTCCCGCGCAGGGCTCTAAGCCCTACTACACCCACTGAAGGAAATACGTTTAGAAGGGAAGGCTGATAGGAAAATTCTAATGACCGAGCATTCCACTGGTATTTAAACGCAGCACTTACGGACGAATTTGTGAGACGTGAAAAGAGTCTCACGGTAGATCCGTGCGTAACTTTGGCTTTGTGTGTGCGTAACAAGGGATTCGTGCGTGTTTTTTAAAGATGTGTGTGTGTGTGTGTAAGTAGTTTCAAACTGTTGTAATCTTAATTTGTGCATACGTAAATTGCATTTTGTATTTTTTTCATTTTAAATTTTTTTAACTTATACACAAAACGTATTATGTGAGTAACAAATCACGCACAAATCCAAATTTATGCACAAATCCTAATTTACGCACGCACAAAACAAGAATATCCATACACAAATCCTAATTTACGCACAAATCAAGTATTACGCACGCACAAATCCGACTGAGTCTAATTTCTCTCCATACAGCAGAGGTATATTTTAAACAAATTGGTAAATTATTTTTTATCAAATGTTTTTAATATGGTGCTTCTTCTGTTTTTAGTGTTGGAATACTGTGCCCTGCTGTCCTGTTTAAGTTTATGTTTTGTACTTTGTTTGTCCGCTCCTGACGGAGCTGTCCCAGCGTGATTGACTAATCAAGTGCAGGAGCGGACTATTTACCCTCTGTTCTGTTTGTCATTTTTTTTAGTCACTTCCCTCAGGTTTCACCCCGCATGTTATTTTGGTGGGTGCCGTATCCCACCGAGTGCTGTGCATCACAGTTACGTTGCATGTTTTTATTTTTTATTGTTGTGCATGAACTGTGGTTTTTTTGTCTGCATGCTCCTGTGGTGTCATTGATACGGTCAACATTTTTATTCTACTCATGACGGGGTTTTTGTATTAATAAATCTTCGTAACCTGCTTTGTGGTAGTTTTCCCTTTCTTGGCCCCTGCAACACACCTTTGTGAGTTGATGTGCTGCCTCCCGATGGAGTTTCACAGGGTCAAAAATGGCCTAGAGTTCCTCTGAAAACTGTCTGTAAGAAGAACAGATGACAGAATCTCGAGCGCACTCAGTGGTAGCCCATTGAGCTGCTCAACCAGTTAGCAGTGAAATAACATAGGCAACTTTTGATCTTTCCGAAGGGAAGACAGATTACTGTAGGGAGAAGTTAATCTCACATTGGCAGAGGAAGGTTCGACGTGATGCAGATTTCTATCGTATTTATCTGGAGGATCAATCTTAATTTCATTAACAGGCTGTACAGTGATAGGAGGAGGAGTTCTTAGGGAGATGGTCATAGCAGAGAGTTTCAGTAATTTCACACAGGCTAGATGTAAATTCAGGCATCCACACGTCATAATTACGAAAAGCGCCCTCTACCTATCCTGGAGCTCCTGGGCCATCTTTGGGTCCATCTTGGCTGGAACGTACTGTCACAACCAGGTCTTGAGGACCAACAAAAGATGACAGACCCAGGAGTATGAGATCTTCAGAGTTAATTTAAAGGGGACCAGAGCAGTCAGGATGCTAGGCAGAATCTTGACACCAGGGAGCGTGGAGGCAGACTTGTGGGAGGCCAGGGGCCTCATTTATAAAACTTTGCGTAGGATTTGTGTCAGAAGTGGCGTACGGATGAAACATAGGACGTGCGTACGCACAGAAATATTCAGATTTATAAAACCGTGCGCACGCACATCCTACAGATCTTTCCCTTAATAAATCACAATCAATTCTAAATGTAGTGCAGCTTTTGCGGCTTCATGACACGCCCATAGTTGCCCATAAATAGTCCGTGAAACGCCCACAAATTAATATTAATTGATTGTGAAATCATGGCAAACACAGAGAGGAAATCAAAAAAACGTAACTTCACTCAATGTGAAGTAGAAGTTATCGTTGGCGAGGTGGAAAAGAGGAGAAAAGTGTTCTTTGGAGGCCACAGTGTGGGCATTACTAATGCCGAAAAGGCACTTGAGTGGCAAATGGTGGCAGATGCCGTAAATGCTGTAGCCTCACAACCTCGGACCGTGGCCGAAATAAAAAGAAATGAAAGATGATTAACAACCAGTAAACTTGTTGCTTTATGCTGCTTCATGGTCTTATCCCCTTTCCTCTCCTACTATCACCCTCCTTCCCCCCCTCTCTCTAACGTCCCTCTCTTCTTCCCCTCTTTCCTTTTCCGTCCGGTCCAACACCAAAGATTTTCAAACATGTTTGATATTAATAAAGTTTGGCCTCAATTACAAAAGGGGTTTATTCAGACATACCTTTGGTTTGTCTGAAGATTAATAACCCCTCTTGTTAAAGTAAAATATGTCCAACACAAGAGGCCCTCAGCTCTCATCTGTCTGCCCAGCTGTTGGACAGGACAAGTTAAAAAAAAAAAAAAAAAAAACGAAATAAAAAGAAATGGTCGGACATCAAAGTCGAGGCAAAAAAACATCTAGCGCTCCATCGCCAGAGTCTGTCTGCCACGGGTGGGGGACAGGGAACACCGGAGCTGACCCCTCTTGATGAGAGACTGGCTGGCAATTATTGGGGAATCCCTATTAAGTGGAGTGGTGACTGAGGCGGAGGGGGACACTGACGCGCCAGATGCACCGGGTGACACAGGTAAGAGAAATAATTCAAATGAATGCAGTCAAGTCACATGTATGCAGGCTACACAATTACAGTTTATTAATATAGAACAATTTTATTTTAGTTGTTGGGTGTTCCAGCGGGGCCAGTGGTTACGATGCTGCAGCTGAGCAGCCGTCTGGACCCAGCGTCTCCACGGCACGCGGCTCTCAACCCTCCAGCAGTGGACGTGTCCTCACCGATGCAGTCCTTGAAATGCAGAGGGAAGTCAGTAGTTCAATCAGAGAGGTGGCCAAGGAGTTGGGCGAAATCAAGACTGCCCTGACTGAAATAAACTGCACGATGAGGGAATTCTTGACTAAATAATATTTTCCACTCCTTTTGTTGTTTTTTACAAGCGATGCATCACTTCCAAACGCTGGCGCACAGCAGCAGCATTTGGCTAAAAAGGGGTGGGGATGGGGTTCAGGGTCGGGGCCAGCACAGCAATCGGCGCCAGGGGGTATCCAGTAGGTGGGCTAAATAAACTCATCATCCTTTCCCTCCCTTTCACTCATGGTGCAGAAAGAATTAAATATAACAGTACAAATAACACAGTAAAACAGCTAAACAAAACACATTTGGTCAAAAACCCACACTTAAACTCAAATCTGTCCAGACAGGCAAAGTGAATGGTATCCCACAAGTCCTTGCGGTGCTGATCTAACAGCAGCATCAAAGTTACACCTACTTAATTGAATTCATTTGAATGAAAGTAAAATAACTGTCTGAAAACTACATGTTATTTTTAAGCTGACCCAACTTAAAAACATGATTTATCTTAACTGACGCAAATAATTAAGTTAGATCAAAGGTTTATCTTTCCAACATCCATACAAGGTCTTATCCCCCTCTCATGGTGGAAAAAGTATTATCTGAGCTAAATCATCTTAAATGGACACGTCATGCTGCTTCTCATCTTTGATTGATTTTTGATATATTGATTTGATTTGATTTATTGATTTATTTCAAGAATTGTAGTCAAAGCAATAAAGAATTTAAACATATTTATCAACTCATTACAGAAATGATGAAATGCATAGATTAAAAAGACAGAAAACAAAACAAAAACGTCACTTAAATCATATATGCTTAATTAAATACAGTGATCATTAACTAAAGTATAAGTAGAGTTTGATTTATTGCTTGAAAAGGAGTGGGAAGAAGCAAGTTTATATAATCCCACCCCTACTGAGTTCATTCATCTGATAGTTTTACAGAGTTTTAAATCTGGTTCTGATCAGATAGA
Source organism: Oryzias latipes (assembly GCF_053564925.1). NCBI lineage: Eukaryota > Metazoa > Chordata > Actinopteri > Beloniformes > Adrianichthyidae > Oryzias > Oryzias latipes. The sequence goes on along the minus strand of NC_136253.1, from coordinate 14,909,405 downwards.
TTCTCTTCAAGTAACAAAATCCAGTGCCTAGAAATGATTGATGATCTTCAGAAAACATTCATTCATGATTTCAGTAAACAGTAACGGAACCGATATGTAATAATAATTGATTATCATTAGAACACATGATAACATTAAACCAGTAATTATTGCTACACATTTCAGATCAAGTAAACAAAATCAATAGCTTATTGATTGTACTTTAAACATTTCAGTAATCATTATTGCACATTAAAATGTAACACTCAGTGGTTGTAATTAAAAGAGCTTTGATTATTTCACCACAATCAAACTGACCTTCAACTAAACCTGCTCCAGACCAGGTTATGTTCATGCTATGGCAACTTGACATACCCTGAAACATACCTCCATTTTTAGAACCGAAAGCGAGGTTATCCGTTTCTTTAGCCTCAAACTTACCATGGTAACTATCAGAACCTGCTTTCTGGAATACCCCCCTGGTGTGATGGAAAGGCTTTCTGGGCAGGCTCACAGACATCTCCTGTTAAATGAAAGCGAAACATTTAAAATACAGTGGTATGAGAAAGTTTGGGCACCCCTGATAATTTTCAAGATTTTTCTTCAGAAATCATTGCTGGTTCGGATCATCAATTTCAGTTAAATATAACATATAGCAGATGAACACAGTGATATTTGATTAGAGAAGTTTATTGGATTTAAAGAAACTGTGCAATAATTACTTAAACAAAAATAGGCAGGTGCGTAAATGTGGGCACCCCTGTTGTCATATTGATTTGAATACCTTTATCAATAATTATTGGAAGACAAAATTTGTTTTATAAGCTAATTGACCCTTGACCTAAATACACATGTGAAGTCAATCATGAGAAGAGGTATTTAAGGTGCCCTAGAGCAAGTTTTTCTCCTCTTTGCATCTCCTCTGAAGAATGTCAACATGGGAACCTCAAAACAGCTGTCAGATCCTTTAGTTCCAGCTCCTCTCCTTCCTCACCAATGCAGACCTCCTCCTCCTCCTCTTTGATCAGTGGAAGCTCTGGTTTGTCTTCATCCAGACTGGAGCTCCTCTCCTGCTTCCAGAGAAGCTGCTCATCATCAGTCTCCTCCTTACAGATGTTTTTCTCTGAGAGGTCTGCCGGAACAAAGATTCAGGAGGAAAAAACATCTGAAACATCAGATAATATGACCTTATTTCCGATCAGACATAAAACATGAATGCTAGCTAGCGGGATTTCGATGTCCCACAAGGGTTGAACAGTAAGGACAGGTCTGAGAGGAGAGAGGACACGCCACAGAGGGAACAACAACTCCAACAGTTTCCTGCTCTGCCTGGTGTAACCCTTGTGCTATCCTAGGCACTTTAACATTGGGAGTTGGGTCATCTAGACCCACTAGACAGTGCTCTGAACCTTTTTACTTCAATGATTTGTGATCTTCACTGGTGTCCATGGATTACATGAAATCTTTCCACCTTTATCCACCTTTGTCATGGTAGGGAGAACACGTCAATGTAAGGGTGGGGTCATCTAAGATAGCACAAGGGGTTAAGTTAGACTGCCGTCCAATGTCCACAGCATCCTGCACACAAAGAAAAATGAACAGTAAATTAAAAGAAAGTTAAAATGAAAATATGTATATTAGTCTGGAAGTTGCAGCTGTTTTTTCTAAATGATGCCATAAAATTTAAGTTAGTTTTCCGTATTAATTTTTTACTAAATTATTTGAAATTTTACCCTGGTAGTTGTTTTTACCCTCCAGTTTATTAAAATTCAGTTTTATGTAATGTCACATAAAAAACTATTATAATCTTTCTAAATAGTGATTTATTCATTTTAATATTTTTTTAATGTTGGTGCAAAAGCAACTTTAATTTTTGAACAATTTACAATATGTTTGATAAATTTTACACAAAAAAACCTAACATTATATTTATTTTTCTATAGCTACACAAAAGGTAAACATGTTGAAGTTTTATTAGTTATTCTCTTATCTTAATTAAAACTGATGTCTTTGAAAACTTTAGCGAAAATGTTTTTATTTCTTTTTAGATTCTTTAATTGCTTCAATTTAGTTTAATTGTGTCTGTTGGCCACTTCACCTTAATCCTGTTTCTTAAATGTTATGACTTCTTAAATATAACATAAAATAATCCAGACCTTTTGAGAGAAAAGTGTTTCAGTTAGAAAGATGACTTGGACCAAACTCTGGGATGTTGGGCTGTTAATAAACACAAACCTTGAAGGACAACTTAACTGTTTACCTCTGATTTCATCAAGAAGATTTAAAAACTGTCTAATGTGGTTTCAAGACATTCAACTGGGAAGACTCATGTACGCTGAAGAGACTCAGTTTAAGTAAAAAAAATGGCTGTAATTGTTTATATTTTATTGTTAAATGTTTTTGGTCACAGTTTAATATTTTTCCAATTCTCCTGCTTGAAGTGTATCCGCGCTGTTTACATTAATGTGCACCCCAGCCCCTTTGTTATCATCTCATATGTAGCTTGTTTCATGCAGCTTAAAAAAGAAGACATTAGTGTTATCCTGTTGGGAAGCATGTTTCTATGCATCGGCCTTTTACTTCCACCTGTTTCATTCTGTCTCTTAATTAAAATGATAAAGAAAATGGTATTTGACATTTCCTTTTCAAAAGGTTCTCAGGTAAATGTGTAGCAAAAAATTCAATTAGAAATGTCTAATTTGACAATTAAAATGGATTAACAGAAATATTTTTTCATTTTCACAATGTAACTCCATTAAATGACTCAACAATAAAATAAAAAATAAATCCTCCAAAATGCTTTTTTATTTTCCACTTAAAAACCGCGTATTCTGTGTCATAATTAAAATGAAAATGCAAAGAGGGGATAGCATTTTCGTTTTTACATCCACCCTGCGAAAACTGTTGCATAATTCAAATCCAGTCAGCATTTCCAGGAGGGAGGCGGGGCGATGACGTCAGTACTTTAATGGTCCTATCATCTCGTTGTCCTCGAACAGCAAAATCCACGGTAAGCACCAGGAAACGATCGTCAAAAAATGCTTTTATAACTGTTGTGATAATTATTAAGGGCCTGTTCGCTCATAATAATTTTTTTAATCCGTGCGGCCAGTGAAGATCACAAATCATTGAAGAAAAAAGGTTCAGAGCACTGTCTAGTGAGTTTAGATGACCCAACTCCCGACGTTAAACTGCCTAGGATAGCACTTGTCAATTGAAACTTCGACAGGCAGCATCCACAAAATAATTTGTAAAACATTGAATTTGGCCCCTGTTGTCTCCATCTGCTGGTAAAAGTAGGTCACCACAACAAAACGAAACAATACAAATTTCTGCTTTTTGGCTTTAATACTTACGGTATATTGTTTTTTGTTAAAAATATTGATTTTAAGTAGACAGTCTTTTTTTACATAAATGCAAATAATTGGATATTTGGTATTCCAATGGATTTTCTTCTCTAAAATTTACCATTTTAAAAAAAATGAAGGATTACTAAAAAAATATTTTATTTCAAGTGTTCCGATTTGACATTTAGATGATGGTCAGTAGGGGGTGATAATTTATCGACTTAATCAATGAATCAATTTCTATTCCCGCATCTAACCAGACTGATCTGAGGTCAGTTGTTAATCATTTCAAAGCCGTACCCCGTTACCAGGGCTCAGGAACCTATGGCTCTCGAGCCATATGGCTGTTTTGATGGTCACATCTGGCTTGCAGACAAATCTTTAATTATAAAATCGTTTTTTCATTAGACCAGTACTTCTCGGGCGCGATGCGATGCTAGAGGGGCGCGCAGTAGTAGCGGTGCTTGGAGAGAGAGAAAATCTTAGAGCAAAAAAAATCTGCGCCACCACTATCAGTTTACTTTTATCTGTTATTTCAAAGAGTTTGTAATAGCCTGAAACCTGTGAATTGTCGTGCCTGCAGCTGCGCGCTCCCGTCTCTGAGAAAGAGCGCGCAGCTGCAGGATCGGGACGGGTGAGGAAGAAATGGGGGGGGGGTATTGGGTACAGGAAGCAAGATGAATCGCGCAGGTATTGTCACAACTTAAAACATGCTGTCCGTCACATACTGCAGCCTGTGAGTGTGTGTTTGGCTCCACGTGTGCATGTGAGCAGTCTTTCTCACATCTAAAGAACATTCAGACCAACCTGCGATCGTGTTTACCGGAGTCTCAACGCCTGCATGAAGCTTAAACTCACCACGTATCAACCGGACAATACTATCAGAAAAACTACCACAGAGCACCAGAAGTCCCATTAATGCTGAGAAATACTCATCATTTATTAGCAACAGCATGAAGATGTTATTAAAAAGAATCCACAGACTTATTGTACTTTAAAAGTGTTGAAATTACATCAAATGCACACACTCAATTGTATATTTAGTTTTAAAAATATTGTAGCGGACTGAGTTTAACTGGGTGGCTGTTGGGTTGCGTGATAAGTTCGGGAGTTCATTGAACGCATCATGCAGAGATCTGATTGGCCCTCAGTTCTGTCGCTCAGCCTGTCGTTGGGGAGTTTGGACCAATGGGGTTCAGCTAAGGGAAATGGGAGAGCTGTTACGGCAGTGAGGGAATATAAAGTTGGGAGAAGCGCTCTCATCTCGGCGGGAAAGATTGAGGAATTGCTGAATTTATTGTGCGCCGTTTGTTGCAGGTCTACAGTAACAGAATAAAGAACCCTAAAAGATGTTAAGTCTCCATGCCTCAGTGTGGGAAAGGGATGCTACATTATTGTATGGCTCTTTCGAAATTACATTTAAAAATATGTGGCGTTTATGGCTCTCTCTCTCTCGGCCAAAAAGGTTCCCGACCACTGCCCTATACCCTTATAAAACCGTTTATAAAAATCTATTATGAAAGACATTCGGAAATACCATTTGGATTGAGGCACAGTAGGTTTATTTAACCTAAAAATGACCAAGTGCATCAGAGCCAACAACACGTGATGGCAGCAAAAAATGATCAGTGCACCATTCCAGTCCGATGTGTGGAAACATTTTGACTTAAGCAAAGACATGAGACCATAGAGTGTGGCAGAAGGTTTTAATAATGTTCCACTTGGATTATTTTTGATGAGGGAAAACAACAATGGACTGAACTTTATCAAAGTAAAATGTTAATGGATTTACCATTTATTCTTGTTTACTTGTTTGCTTGTTTACACATTTAATTTACGCTTGATTATCTTGTAAGAAATAAAAGGAATCTGGAAAATTTCACCTGCACTGTTCAGTACCAGGTATCCCTTGTGCTATCTTAGATGACCCCACCCTTGCATTGATGTGTTCTCCCTACCATGACAAAGGTGGAAAGATTTCATGTAATCCATGGACACCAGTGAAGATCACAAATCATTGAAGAAAAAAGGTTCAGCGCACTGTCTAGTGGGTCTAGATCAGTGTTTTTAAAAGATTCAAAAACTGTTTGATGTGTGTTCGTTGTTGTTTCGAGACGTTAAGAGGAGAAACTCTTTGTGCGCCAAGATGCTGTCACTTTAACCCAATGTATCATGGGAGATGTAGCACAATAACGGCCGGAGATCGCTTCTCTGAGCTTCATTGTTTTATTCACTTGTTCCACGGTCTGATATCGAATTCTGTGGAAAGCTACACCGCTAAAGACGAGCTTTAGCTGGTGTTTTTGTTAGAACTGAGCGACTTTATTAGCCTAATCGGAACAAGGAAGTGAAGACTTTAACCACTTCTGATTGGTCAGACTGATGACATGTGATCAAGCCTTCAAGAATGATTGGTGGAGACAGTTAAAGGTGCGGAACTTTTCAGAAAACAGCTTTAGTTGCAGCTAAGTGGTACCATCATTCTTATCAAAATGTCTGTAATAGAATCAAATAAACACAAAGAAAAAGTATTTTACGATCTTTTATATTCCTAATTTCTCAGTGTTTTATCAGGGTCTGTTTGGATGAACACAAAGCTGATATACTGGAGATGGTAAATGTCTTTAGATCAGTGAGGGCAATTTCCCACGGCACACTTGATCATCTCGCACACCGGTTGAAAAACACTGGTCTAGATGACCCAACTCCCAACGTTAAAGTGCCTAGGATAGCACAAGGGTTAATTATCACACTGGTTGAATATTTGGCTAAAGATGTCCTGGATCAATTTTAGGTCAGTGAATTAGATTCAACTATCAATCAGATCAGCAACCAAAACTTATGATAGGAATCAAATCCTTGTTAAAATGAATTTTTAGACCCTTAACCCTTGTTCTATCCTATGACCCCACCCTTACATTGACGTGTTCTCCCTACCATGACAAAGGGGGATAAAGGTGAAGAGGATTTCATGTAATCCATGGACACCAGTGAAGATCAGAAATCATTGAAGATCATCCCCACTGTCTAGTGGGGTCCAGATGACCCAACTCCCAATGTTGAAGTGCCTAGGATAGCACAAGGGTTGCTAGACGGTTATGATTCAACAAATGCTCAAGAAGTTTTGAAAACTAACAAATCAAAAGAATACAAAAAGAAATGCTTGGGATCAGTGTGCTTTATTTGGATATCTGCAATAAAACTTGAAAACTCTCTTAACAACAGACCACCATAATGTATAAATGTTTCATTAATAGGAAGTTATACATTTATTCAAAGTCAGATTTAAACACATTTAAGGTACATTTTAAATCTTTATCAGCAGTTAACTACAGCTATGTTTATATACATATTTTTAAACATTTCATGCAAAGATAGGCAAATGGTTTTTGCACCTTCAGACAAACATCATACTCTATTGGAGAATCTCACAATTACATGCAAAGGTAATCTATTACTAAAAATCTCCATGTGGCAAATACATCTTCCAACATTGTGAATCCTCCTGAATGCATCTGTTAGGGGTGTAATGGTACATGTAGTTGTATTGAACCATTTCGGTACGGCAATTTTGGTTTGGTTCACTTTTGTACAGTTTCAGTACTCCACCCCCACCCCACCCCCAAAATGTATAATCTTTGAGCTGAGGTGGAACTAATGTTAGCCATGAGTTTCCGCAAATACGCTATTGGGTAACAGAGGTGACAGTAAGGCATGTGAACAGTATCAACATGGCTAATGCAGATGTGAGACACTTTGGCTTTGTTGTGAGCATCAATGAAGGGAAAAGACAGTTGGACAAGTCGAATGCTGTGTGTCGACATTGTTGCACAAAAATAGCGTATACACCCAACACACTTTAATGACATCACACGACTGTAAAAATCAGGTCTACAAGAAAAAAAGTGTGCAAGTAAAAAAAAAAAAAACTACTTGTTTTTCAGGCCAGTGTTAATTATCCAAAGTTTTTGGTTCCTGGCAGCTTATAGTTGTATTATTTTATCTAACAGATCACCTACATAGGTTTACTTTATTCATTGTTATATGTTGTTTCTCTTTCGGCTTTTCCCATCAGGGGTCGCCACAGCGAACGAGTCGCATGGTTTATTTGGCAATGTTTTATGCCGGATGCCCTTCCTGATGCAACCCTCTCAAAGCAACCGGACTTGGGACCGGCACAGAAGCAGAGAAGGAAACAGGGAGTCGAACCCAGGTTTCACGGACGGAAGGCACCGCAAACCAGCACGAGCTAAACCGGCTCCCACTTTATTCATTGTTATATAAAACCAATAAATGCATTTTGCAAGAATTTTTTTTTGACTTTTTTGTCACAAAAAAAAACAAACAGAAAATGTACCGAACCGAGCCCTATGAAATACTGAACCGAACCGAAATGAGATTTTAGCGTACCGTTACATCCCTAGTATCTACTGCATTGAAATATTTTTAATTTATTTGACAAAAACATGGTGCCATTTTAATATTTTTGCTTTATTCAGAATAGTCTGAATATCCAGGAAAACTATTCTTTTAAATAAAAATATGGGTTCTTGGATGTGTGAACTGTTGCATTCATGGTAAAAAACATGAGTTTGATCAAAGATTTTACATAATTTACAACATAAAATCTTCCCAATGGTGCGATTTCATCATGTGTTCTATTATAGGCAGTTAAGGAAGAGAATGCAAAAACGAATGACACCTTTTACCAGTTTGGGTGTTCATGTAGTCAGCTAACTCTTGTGCTATCTTATGGGGTCCAGATGACCCCACCCTTACATTGACATGTTATTCCTACCATGACACAGGTGGATTAAGGTGAAGAGGATTTGAAGTGTTTTGGTTTACTACATGTGGCGTTTTACTACTGTGTGGGTTTTCATGTGGGCACATAATGAACTACTTCGCGTATAACATTCTTGACAAACTTTACAAGAATAAAGGCTTTAACCTGTGTGAGTTTTCATGACAGGTCAAATATCTCAAGGAGACAAAAAACGTACAAATTTCACATGGAGATATGTAAGTTCTTATGTGGGCTTTTAATTTAGTACTTTGAGAAAAGTTTTTTTTCACATACTTTCGCATGTGTGAGTCCTCATGTGGGCCTTTAAGGCACTGCTTTGCATGAAACCCTTCTGACAGTTTACAAGTAAAAGGTCTTTAACATATGTGATTTCTCATGTGTAAGGTCAAACTATTTGCATGTATGAAGGTTTTCCTACAAATGTCACAGGAATAAGGCCTCTCACCTGTGTGAATTCTCATGTGAACATTTAAGCAAGAATGTTGAGTAAAACATTTTTTACAGACTTTACAAGAATAAGGCTTTTCACCTGTGTGAGTCCTCATGTGGACCTTTAAGTCTCTACTTTGCATGAAACCCTTTTGACATAGTTTACAAGAATAAGGCCTCTCACCTGTGTGAATTTTCATGTGAACATTTAAGCAAGAATGTTGAGTAAAACATTTTTGACAAACCTTACAAGAATAAGGCCTTTCACCCGTGTGAATTCTCATATGACAAGTCAAATTTCTTAAGGAGACAAAACGTTTCTTACAAATATCACACGAAAAAAGCTTCTCAGCTGTGTGAGTTCTTATGTGGGTTTTTAAGTCACTACCTGTAGTGAAACTTTTTCCACATACTTCACAAGAATAAGGCCTTTCACCTGTGTGAGTTCTCATATGACAGGTCAATCCACCTGAATTGATGAAACCTTTGTTACAAATCTCACAGGAAAAAGGCCTTTCTCCTGTGTGAATTCTCATGTGGATTTTCAAGTCACTACCTCTAGTGAAACTTTTTCCACATACTTCACAAGTGAAAGGCCTCTCACGCGTGTGAGTCCTCATGTGAGCCTTTAAGGGACTGCTTTCCATGAAACCCTTCTGACATAGTTTACAAGTAAAAGGCCTTTCACCAGTGTGAATTCTCATGTGGATTTTCAAGTCACTGCCTTTAGTGTAAATTTTTCCACAAACTTCACAAGTGAAAGGACTTTCACCTGTGTGAGTTCTCATATGATAGGTCAAATTTCTCAAGGAGACGAGAACCTTCTTACAAATTTCACACGAAAAGAGCTTCTCACCTGTGTGAATTCTCATGTGAACATTTAAGGAAGAATTCTGAGTAAAACTTTTTTCACAGACTTTACAAGAATAAGGCCTTTCCGACGTGTGTATTGAATCACTATGTTGAGGTAAAATGTTTCCACATGTGTCACAGGAATATGACTGACATAAGACAGCTGGACTCTCCTTCACATGAGAATCTGAAGGAGAATCCAGCTGGACAGTCACAGCATCGCTGTTTCTGATCTGAGTGTTTGCTTCCAGAACTGGGTTCTCAATTGGTTCTGGTTTGGAGTCCATGTTTTCCTGATCATCCTCAGTGACCATGAAATCATAATTTTCCTGCTTCAGTTCCAGCTCCTCTCCTTCCTCACCGATGCAGACCTCCTCCCACTCCTCCTTTATCAGTGGAAGCTCTGGTTTCTCTTCATCCAGGCTGGAGCTCCTCTCCTGCTTCCAGAGAAGCTGCTCATCATCAGTCTCCTCCTTACAGATGTTTTTCTCTGAGAGGTCTGCAGGAACAAAGATTCAGGAGGAAAAAAACATCTGAAACATTAGATAATATGCCCTTATTTCCTTTACGACATAAAACATCAATGTATGCAATTTAATAATCACAGCATTTATTCCTATTTTCCACAGCTTTGTTTCATAACAGATGCTCTAACATAATTAACACAAACAGTCACACGGAAAAGAAAGAGCAGCTCCTATAAAGAAGAACCAAACTGTTGTTCCATAAAATGTTTCTCATCTAAATGAACTCAAACATTTACACGATAACCTCTTTCATTTATGGACTGTTTTCTTGGCCATTTTGTTCTTTTTTCTTGTAAAAGTCGTTTCTTAAAGATTGTAAATGAAGCTGCTGTGTGTAATCAGTCCATCTCTGTGTAAATAGAGCTAAAAAGCTGAGCTTCAGACCTTTTGCCATGTTGTGCAGGAACAACCAGGCGTGGCTCATTTGCGGAGCGTGATGTGTGTAGGGGTACAGAGGTGCAGAGAAGCTGGTGGAGTCCACCACTCTGTAAATGACTGTCAAGAGTTTGGATCTGATGTGGACAGCTAAAGAAAGCCAGTAAGACTTAAATAGAGGACTGTCAGGATTTTTTTTTAAAACAAAAAAAGTCATACAGCTACATTTTGGAACATTGTCAGAGTTTAACCACAGAAAGTGCAGCTAAGAACTTAACACTGAGAGGACAAACAACAGCAGACTACAGAGGTGGAAAAGGTCAAACAAAAGATGTATGGGGACTTGTGAGACAGTTTGTCTCAACTGAAGGGGGAAGAGGTGTATCTGTACCCATCTGGAAGGAAGAGAAATATAGATGGAAGAATATAAAGCAGGTTACAGTGATCAAAAATATTTAGATATATAGTTGATATATCTAAAAAAATATAACAAAATTTGGATCATTTACTTTTGATGAAAATCAAAAGTAAATGAATATACATTTAAATGTACTCCTAATCAAAAGAAGACATGTTTGTAGTTATACATACAGTAAATTACATTTTTTTATTTGATTTGAAATGGTTTATTTCAAGCAACTAAATAAGTACAATACACTAAAACAATACAATCATCAGTTACACATTCATACAATGATGAATCAATCTTAGGATAATTAGACATATTAATAAATATTGCTTGAACAGGAGTGGGAGGAGGCAAACTTAGATAATCCCACCCCTATTCTACCGTAACAATTTTATTACATGATTTATCATTATCTGGTTCCTAGCTTTTATCAGACAGAATTAAGAAACCTGAAATATCAATTAAGCACATGTAGCCAAGTGGACAAAAATGTAGGTACAAGGTTATGCCACTAGGTGGCGCTTCCTGAATTTTCAAGGACCAGTTCAACAAGGAAAGAGTGTACTCTGAAGAAGGAAAAATGGTCGGACCCTTATTTGACAGTTATTTTGATCTGCGGATTGAAACCTGACGTGAAGAGCCGTTGACAGACGTCAAGAGGGTTAACAAACATAAAAAGCTAAAAAAAGAAGTGTGTTGAATGTAATTGTTGTAAATAATATTCAGTTTTAATATATTTGATGAAATTAGTAATTTGATTTGTACAACTGTCGCTGCATTTTACGTGTGTTTTATAGCAGTGCTCGACTGAGTTAATGTGGCTGGTGTTCAACTTCGACGTCATCTCTGTTACAGTTCAGGCCAAAGAGCACCTGCTGTAGTTATTCTTGTGTACTCTTTTTCTTAAATTTGATGATTTTCTCTGTTTTTGTTTTGTTTACACTTGTTTTCTTTCGTAATTTTGGAAGATCGGAAAGTAACTGGCTAAAAGAACCATCTAGATGGCATAATAGATTCACATTTTGTTTTATTTTTTATCTTCCTGATTACCATTTTTTTAAATGTGAAATCCTGAGTTACATTTTTGTTTTGGAATAAAGAACCCAAAGACAGTTTTATGTCCTATGCAGGCTTGAATTCACCAGGCTACACACATGACGAAGATGAATAACTTAAATTATTATGTAAAAAAATAACTTATCAAAATCCACATGGCAAACAAATGCAGATAATTTATCCAAAATATATGCAGATTATGTTACTTATAAAAGTCATGCATATGATTAATATAAATAATACAATAATCAGTAAAATGGACATAACACTGTTTCAAATATTTTCTTAGCAAAATTTGATCAAGTATCAAAAGTTAAAATACGTGCAAAATTATGTTACATCAGTACGGAGCCCGTGTCCTGACATTAAGATATTAAAATATATCTTGTTCCCACATATTAATATCTCGTTCGCACGAAATACTATTCCGTTCCCACAAGATACTATTGCTTTCCCTCATAATACTATTCCGTTCCCTCGAAATGATTAACAGCGAACGCAATAATTATTTTGTTCGAAAGCAATAATTAATCCGTTCGAAGGCAATAATTATTCACGTAATAAATCATTCACCCGGATATGCTCTCTGTACGCCGGCAAAAGCTGCTTTCAGCGGTAACTTCCGTGTCTCTGTGACCCACATTCGTTCAAAAAAGGAACATGAAAAACAAAAATGATCACTTTATTACTGTCTCAATGAATATAAGAAAAATATCAAAAGATTTATGATAACTAGGCTGCTTTGTCATACGATAGCTCCTGCTAGGCTACTACTAGCTCCGCCGCAGAGCTCTCTGATGTATGCCGGCATTTGGGCAACTGGCTGGTCGGTAAACAGACAGACAGCTGATATTGTAGTTTAGGGTCCAATAGGAATAATAATATTCAGGACTTGTCTTTTATTAACTTTAGCAGTCAGCCGCTTACATTCGAAGGCTATTAGGCTACATGCTAACTGACTAGCCGATCATTTATCCTGTTATTAATTTACGTCATAGATTTACAGCAGATACCTTCACATTTCTGTCTGTGTGTGTCTCATTACATTGCATTGAAGATACGGATGTCACGTGGGGGGGGGGGCTCGAGAGCCGGTAGGACCCAAATGCAGAGACGGGAGGCCAACGGGTTCAGGACTAAGGGGTTTAATCTTGTTTAGTCTTGTTTTAACAAGACAAAAACTCACTGTGGCTTGGCGAGGGACATGGAACGAGGACGCTAAGACATGAAGACGTGAACACCATGACAAAAGCTAATGGACCAGCCCAAGAGGAAGGGAGAGACGAGACTTAAATACAGGCAGGGGAGACAAGAACCTGATCAGGACAGATTGGGACAAAGGAAGTAAAACTCAAAAAACATGACAAGACAGGAAACCTTTCAAAATAAAACAGGAAACAGAACCAAACAAGACAGAACAAGAACTAAAGCAAAAACCAAGACACAACAAACTCAAACCATGACAGTACCCCCCCCTCAAGGAACCGCTCCGAGGTTCCAACTGTCAACCAAGGAGGACGGGGCCTGTGAGACAAACGTAGATAGGCACCAGAGTACAGGGAGGCCGGGCTTGGCACACCAACAAGGCCGAGAAGAGTCGAGAGGACGGCCAGGGGTCCGCGCCGTCCGGCGAGGCGGGTCCGGAGGACGGCCGGGGGGCCGAGCCGTCCGGCGAGGCGGGTTCGGAGGACGGCCGGTGGGCCGAGTGGTCCGGCGAGGCAGGTCCGGGGGACGGCCGGGGGGGCGAGCGGTCCGGCAAGGCAGATCCGGCCTGGAGGCAGGCGTGGAGGCAGTCGTGGAGTCAGGCGTGGAGTCAGGCGTGGAGTCAGGCTTGGAGTCAGGTGTGGAGTCAGGCGGGCGGTCAGGCGTGGAGTCAGGTGGCCGGTCAGGCGTGGAGTCAGCAGGCCGGTCAGGCGTGGAGTCAGCAGGCCGGTCCGGCCTGGAGACAGCAGGCCGGTCCGGCGTGGAGTCGACTGGAGGGTCAGGCGTGGAGTCAGCCGGCGTGTCAGGCGTGGAGTTAGCCGGCGTGTCAGGCGTGGAATCAGCTGGACAGTCAGGCGTGGAGTCAGCTGGACGGTCAGGCGTGGAGTTAACTGGAAGGTCAGGCGTAGACTCAGCCGGCGGGTCAGGCGTGGAGTCAGCCGGCGGGTCAGGCGGGGAGTCAGCCGGCGGGTCAGGCGTGGAGTCAGCCGGCGGGTCAGGCGTGAAAACAGCAGGCCGGTCAGACGTGGAGTCGGCCGGCGGGTCAGGCGTGGAGTCGGCCGGCGGGTAAGGCGTAAAGTCAGCCGGCGGGTCGGGCCAGCGGTCGGCCGGCGGGTCGGGCCAGCGGTCGGCCGGCGGGTCGGGCCAGCGGTCGGCCAGCGGGTCGGGCCAGCAGTCGGCCGGCGGGTCGGGCCAGCAGTCGGCCGGCGGGTCGGTCCAGCAGTCGGCCGGCGTGGAGTCGACTGGAGGGTCAGGCGTGGAGTCAGCTGGAAGGAAAGGTGTGGAGTCAGCTGGAAGGCCAGGCGTGGAGTCAGCTGGAAGGTCAGGCGTGGAGTCAGCCGGCGTGTCAGGCGTGGAGTCAGCTGGACAGTCAGGCGTGGAGTCAGCTGGACAGTCAGGCGTGGAGTCAGCTGGACGGTCAGGCGTGGAGTTAACTGGAAGGTCAGGCGTAGAGTCAGCCGGCGGGTCAGGCGTGGAGTCAGCCGGCGGGTCAGGCGTGGAGTCAGCCGGCGAGTCAGGCGTGGAGTCAGCCGGCGAGTCAGGCGTGGAGTCAGCCGGCGAGTCAGGCGTGGAGTCAGCCGGCGAGTCAGGCGTGGAGTCAGCCGGCGGGTCAGACGTGGAGTCGGCCGGCGGGTCAGGCTTGGAGTCGGCCGGTGGGTAAGGCGTAAAGTCAGCCGGCGGGTCGGGCCAGAAGTCAGCCGGCGGGTCGGGCCAGCGGTCGGCCGGCGGGTCGGGCCAGCGGTCGGCCGGCGGGTCGGGCCAGCGGTCGGCCGGCGGGTCGGGCCAGCAGTCGGCCGGCGGGTCGGGCCAGCAGTCGGCCGGCGGGTCGGGCCAGCAGTCGGCCGGCGGGTCGGGCCAGCAGTCGGCCGGCAGGTCAGGCATGCCATTGGAAGCAGGGACTGGTCGGGGTGCAGGCGGCACCCCCCTGGGAGCCGGGATGGGTCGAGGTGCGTCCGGGACCACCACTGGACGAGGTTGTGGTGCGTCATGACCTCATCACCGCACCTTTTTTTTACGTTTTGCATATGTTGCGTGATTGGAACTATAATAAACACATTAAACGCATTCATCTTTGCTGATAATTTCCTTTTTCTGCTAGTCCTGTGTTCAGACTTTCCTTCTTTCTTTCAGACTGTTCTCTCCTTTTGTCCGACCGCGCCTGTCACTCTCTCTCGTAGGCGCGCGCTCTCACTGTCCGCCTCTGCGCTGCACGTGACACGCGGCTCCCTTTACAGTTACACAAACAGGCGCATGCTTTCAGAAGCACACATCCTCATTCTACAACAGAAGTTTCCGTCTCGCAAGGAAATACGACAAATTTACTGCTTTCTAATTATTCATTTCCATTGTAATCATTTCCATTACAAGCTGCGTGCGTTCTTAAGTGCGCGACACGGCCCCCCACCGGAGGATTTTGTGTTGGGGGGGGGGTATTACTGTTCTCCTTCACTCTGTAACACTAAACATGAACGCTCTGTTAGATTTCCATGAATATCACTACAAGTTTTGTTTGGGAACTATTTTTTGCAGCGTAACGTTACGTGTCTGTATAAACAACGGCGGAGCCTCCTGCCCTTTGTTTTTCATGGGTGTCAGGCTTCACGGCTACCGGAAAGGTGACAGTGTCTGCAGTCTGCTTATTACTGGGCAATACATAATATTTTGAGAAGATGTCTGTACCAGAGTGCACAGGTGAAACTTGCGTGCAGCTCCAGAGCGATCCGCTGCAGAAGAATCAACGCACACCCCCAACACACGTGTGCGCACCTTCCTACTATTCCTACACAAGACACTCCGCGCTTACACACACCGTCAATCTACAACACCTATAGTTAGTTCACAAGTTAGATATGTAGTTGTTAGTTGTTACTGTTATTTGTTGATAAAGAATACTGTGTTCTAATTGTATTTATTTCTGATGCGGCCGCCGGGGGATTTTGTGTGTTTTGCTTTTTTTTTTTTTTTGGGGTGGGGGCTGCGGTTAACCGCGACAACGCGCCCCCTGGTGGTTCATCACCGCGGTGATCAAAAATTCAAAAGGATCAAAATCTGAAAGGAATCAGAGATGGGCAGGTTAACTAATGTCACCATTGGCTAATAAATCTGTCAATCAAACCCATCAGCAAAACAGGCATGCTCGCTTTCATCCAATTGAATGGTCTCTTAAGGCCCGTACACACCGTGAAGAATATTCGCCAGACGTTATTCGCCAGCATTTTTCAACATGTTTTTTTGTGTTCACACCCAGGCGATTTTCGCTGACGATGATCCGAGCGAACATGCAATTTCATTCCCTGACATTAGATAGCGCTTAATGTAAAACAGAAATACTCCTGTACACAAGGTGGTGCTGCGCAACTTTACGCTTCTTAAAGTCGCTTTTCACTCAGAAGAAGAGAGCAAGTATTTATGCGCTTGTCAGCGCTTGTCAGAATCATACAAAGAAAACATGAATATTTCAAGCACCAGTTGCTCCAACTGAGTCATCCAACACCAGTCTATATGTTTTTGATTCTTTTTATTTGTCTGAATTAAATTAATATATATCTTTTACAGAACGATTGGTGTATGTTTAGTCTGTTTTAATGTTATAAAGTTCTTTTTACAATCTTTATGCTTTGTAGTTTTTGTGGTAAAAACTGTCTTCACTTTAGTTGAGGTGCTGCAAAACAATTAATAAACTGTTAACAAAGTTAATTAATACATTTGTAAAGCTTATAAGCAGTTTAGTAATATGGATTTAGAAGACAATGGTCTGACTTTAAATGTTAATAAATCTTATTATTTTGCAAGACATCTATAATGCTAATAAATATCTTTAATTTGTTAAGTTAGTTAATAAAACTTATAAGCTTATGAACACTTAGGCTTGTGTCAGACATCTCTAATGCTAATACATATATTACTAGAACCCCAAACAATAAAAAAACTTCTTAATTTGTTAACAAAGGTTGTTAATAAATCTTATTAAGCTTATTAACACTGACACATTTGTTAGGCACCTATAATGCCAATAAATGCATCATTAGCATCTTAAAAACATCCTAATAATAATGCTTGTAATTGTGTTAACTAAGGAATTTAATAAACCTTATTAGACTAAAGGCCTGTTCACACCGGGACGAATTTCGCCGGCGATTTTCGCCGACGTTTAACGCCTCGTGACTAAACAAAGGGCACCAACGAGAGTGTGCACACCGACGCGAAAAAACGCCAGGCGTTAAAGCGTCAAAAAAAAAAAACGCCTCGGGTTCGTTTTTTTTTTTCGACGCGTCAGCAGGCCGGTCCGGCGTGGAGTCGACTGGAGGGTCAGGCGTGGAGTCAGCCGGCGTGTCAGGCGTGGAGTTAGCCGGCGTGTCAGGCGTGGAATCAGCTGGACAGTCAGGCGTGGAGTCAGCTGGACGGTCAGGCGTGGAGTTAACTGGAAGGTCAGGCGTAGACTCAGCCGGCGGGTCAGGCGTGGAGTCAGCCGGCGGGTCAGGCGGGGAGTCAGCCGGCGGGTCAGGCGTGGAGTCAGCCGGCGGGTCAGGCGGGGAGTCAGCCGGCGGGTCAGGCGTGGAGTCAGCCGGCGGGTCAGGCGTGAAAACAGCAGGCCGGTCAGACGTGGAGTCGGCCGGCGGGTCAGGCGTGGAGTCGGCCGGCGGGTAAGGCGTAAAGTCAGCCGGCGGGTCGGGCCAGCGGTCGGCCGGCGGGTCGGGCCAGCGGTCGGCCGGCGGGTCGGGCCAGCGGTCGGCCAGCGGGTCGGGCCAGCAGTCGGCCGGCGGGTCGGGCCAGCAGTCGGCCGGCGGGTCGGTCCAGCAGTCGGCCGGCGTGGAGTCGACTGGAGGGTCAGGCGTGGAGTCAGCTGGAAGGAAAGGTGTGGAGTCAGCTGGAAGGCCAGGCGTGGAGTCAGCTGGAAGGTCAGGCGTGGAGTCAGCCGGCGTGTCAGGCGTGGAGTCAGCTGGACAGTCAGGCGTGGAGTCAGCTGGACAGTCAGGCGTGGAGTCAGCTGGACGGTCAGGCGTGGAGTTAACTGGAAGGTCAGGCGTAGAGTCAGCCGGCGGGTCAGGCGTGGAGTCAGCCGGCGGGTCAGGCGTGGAGTCAGCCGGCGAGTCAGGCGTGGAGTCAGCCGGCGAGTCAGGCGTGGAGTCAGCCGGCGAGTCAGGCGTGGAGTCAGCCGGCGAGTCAGGCGTGGAGTCAGCCGGCGGGTCAGACGTGGAGTCGGCCGGCGGGTCAGGCTTGGAGTCGGCCGGTGGGTAAGGCGTAAAGTCAGCCGGCGGGTCGGGCCAGAAGTCAGCCGGCGGGTCGGGCCAGCGGTCGGCCGGCGGGTCGGGCCAGCGGTCGGCCGGCGGGTCGGGCCAGCAGTCGGCCGGCGGGTCGGGCCAGCAGTCGGCCGGCGGGTCGGGCCAGCAGTCGGCCGGCGGGTCGGGCCAGCAGTCGGCCGGCAGGTCAGGCATGCCATTGGAAGCAGGGACTGGTCGGGGTGCAGGCGGCACCCCCCTGGGAGCCGGGATGGGTCGAGGTGCGTCCGGGACCACCACTGGACGAGGTTGTGGTGCGTCATGACCTCATCACCGCACCTTTTTTTTACGTTTTGCATATGTTGCGTGATTGGAACTATAATAAACACATTAAACGCATTCATCTTTGCTGATAATTTCCTTTTTCTGCTAGTCCTGTGTTCAGACTTTCCTTCTTTCTTTCAGACTGTTCTCTCCTTTTGTCCGACCGCGCCTGTCACTCTCTCTCGTAGGCGCGCGCTCTCACTGTCCGCCTCTGCGCTGCACGTGACACGCGGCTCCCTTTACAGTTACACAAACAGGCGCATGCTTTCAGAAGCACACATCCTCATTCTACAACAGAAGTTTCCGTCTCGCAAGGAAATACGACAAATTTACTGCTTTCTAATTATTCATTTCCATTGTAATCATTTCCATTACAAGCTGCGTGCGTTCTTAAGTGCGCGACACGGCCCCCCACCGGAGGATTTTGTGTTGGGGGGGGGGTATTACTGTTCTCCTTCACTCTGTAACACTAAACATGAACGCTCTGTTAGATTTCCATGAATATCACTACAAGTTTTGTTTGGGAACTATTTTTTGCAGCGTAACGTTACGTGTCTGTATAAACAACGGCGGAGCCTCCTGCCCTTTGTTTTTCATGGGTGTCAGGCTTCACGGCTACCGGAAAGGTGACAGTGTCTGCAGTCTGCTTATTACTGGGCAATACATAATATTTTGAGAAGATGTCTGTACCAGAGTGCACAGGTGAAACTTGCGTGCAGCTCCAGAGCGATCCGCTGCAGAAGAATCAACGCACACCCCCAACACACGTGTGCGCACCTTCCTACTATTCCTACACAAGACACTCCGCGCTTACACACACCGTCAATCTACAACACCTATAGTTAGTTCACAAGTTAGATATGTAGTTGTTAGTTGTTACTGTTATTTGTTGATAAAGAATACTGTGTTCTAATTGTATTTATTTCTGATGCGGCCGCCGGGGGATTTTGTGTGTTTTGCTTTTTTTTTTTTTTTGGGGTGGGGGCTGCGGTTAACCGCGACAACGCGCCCCCTGGTGGTTCATCACCGCGGTGATCAAAAATTCAAAAGGATCAAAATCTGAAAGGAATCAGAGATGGGCAGGTTAACTAATGTCACCATTGGCTAATAAATCTGTCAATCAAACCCATCAGCAAAACAGGCATGCTCGCTTTCATCCAATTGAATGGTCTCTTAAGGCCCGTACACACCGTGAAGAATATTCGCCAGACGTTATTCGCCAGCATTTTTCAACATGTTTTTTTGTGTTCACACCCAGGCGATTTTCGCTGACGATGATCCGAGCGAACATGCAATTTCATTCCCTGACATTAGATAGCGCTTAATGTAAAACAGAAATACTCCTGTACACAAGGTGGTGCTGCGCAACTTTACGCTTCTTAAAGTCGCTTTTCACTCAGAAGAAGAGAGCAAGTATTTATGCGCTTGTCAGCGCTTGTCAGAATCATACAAAGAAAACATGAATATTTCAAGCACCAGTTGCTCCAACTGAGTCATCCAACACCAGTCTATATGTTTTTGATTCTTTTTATTTGTCTGAATTAAATTAATATATATCTTTTACAGAACGATTGGTGTATGTTTAGTCTGTTTTAATGTTATAAAGTTCTTTTTACAATCTTTATGCTTTGTAGTTTTTGTGGTAAAAACTGTCTTCACTTTAGTTGAGGTGCTGCAAAACAATTAATAAACTGTTAACAAAGTTAATTAATACATTTGTAAAGCTTATAAGCAGTTTAGTAATATGGATTTAGAAGACAATGGTCTGACTTTAAATGTTAATAAATCTTATTATTTTGCAAGACATCTATAATGCTAATAAATATCTTTAATTTGTTAAGTTAGTTAATAAAACTTATAAGCTTATGAACACTTAGGCTTGTGTCAGACATCTCTAATGCTAATACATATATTACTAGAACCCCAAACAATAAAAAAACTTCTTAATTTGTTAACAAAGGTTGTTAATAAATCTTATTAAGCTTATTAACACTGACACATTTGTTAGGCACCTATAATGCCAATAAATGCATCATTAGCATCTTAAAAACATCCTAATAATAATGCTTGTAATTGTGTTAACTAAGGAATTTAATAAACCTTATTAGACTAAAGGCCTGTTCACACCGGGACGAATTTCGCCGGCGATTTTCGCCGACGTTTAACGCCTCGTGACTAAACAAAGGGCACCAACGAGAGTGTGCACACCGACGCGAAAAAACGCCAGGCGTTAAAGCGTCAAAAAAAAAAAACGCCTCGGGTTCGTTTTTTTTTTTCGACGCGTCGCGTCGAAATCTACTCGACCAATGAGAATGGCGCTTTTGCTCACGTGTCTGGAGCTTCTGAAGTTACAGTAAAACACAACTTGGGGGCGCTCAAACACAAAACTGCCTTGCTGAGCACACATACCAGCGAAGAAGATAGACGCCAAGTAGCGTCTACACACAGCCGCGAAGTAATAATGACGGACATTCTAAAATATCCCCGAACCAAGCACCAGTTGGAGCTACTGGTGCTTGAAATATTCATGTTTTCTTTGTTTGATTCTGACAAGCGTGTAAATACTTGCTCTCTTCTTCTGAGTGAAAAGCGACTTTCAGAAGCGTAAAGTTGCGCAGCGCCACCTTGTGTACAGGAGTATTTCTGTTTTACATTAAGCGCCATCTAATGTCTGGGAATGAAATTGCATGTTCACTCCACTCATCGTCAGCGAAAATCGCCTGGGTGTGAACACAAAAAACGTGGCGAAAAACGCTGGCGAATAACGCCTGGCGAATATTCGTCCCGGTGTGTACGGGCCTTTATTGTACTAATAAATGTCTTACTAACACCCTATAAATTCATTTATAATGCTTGTTAATGTGTTAACAAAGCTTGTTAAGGAATCTTAATATAAAGTGTTACCGCAACTTGTGTTTTTTAGTCCGGAAAATACGGTAGTTACCATAATTCCTTTCTATTTAATGAATAACTGCAGCTTTCTAGCTTTATTCTAATGTAATTGATCAGACACAACTGAATCAAAAAGGTAAAATGTTAAGATAGGTAGAGTAAGGTAGACTGTTAAGTGTGGGCGGCCGTGGTACGTGGGCGGCCGTGGTGCAGGGGTAGGGCGCTCGACCCATGATCGTTATATTGCAGGTTGGTATTCCCGCCTTGCACGCCCATGTGTCGAAGTGTCCTTGGGCAAGACATTGAACCCATCCTTGCCTCTGGTGGGAGGTTGGCACCAGTGTTCGGCAGAGGAGCCGCCGCCAGTGTGTGAGTGTGTTCACACTGGTTGAAAAACAATGCTGTAAAGCGCTTTGGGCCTTCGAAAGAAGGTAGAAAGCGCTATATAAGTATACGCCATTTACCATTTACCAAGATCCATAGACATACTGGTTAATGCAGTAAACCAGTTCAAGATGCTCAAGCATGTCAAATTTATAAGATTAGGAAACTCCTCCACACTCACAGAGGAGCTGCTCAGGCTGGGGAGTACAGAGTCACTGACAGCAGCAGAAAACAGGGACTTTTCTCCTCCTTTGATTTGTTTCTTAGGAATAAAAAACATTCTTAGAACAGTTACAGTTTACTTACCTATTCGTTCCAGCTTTATGACAGGAAACATGGTGATCTTCATCTGGCGATGCTGATGATCCAACAAATCAGACTTGAACTCCATCTTCACATCAGTCTCCTGATTCAGGAGCAGCTGCTCTCCCTCCTGGTTACTGCAGAGTTCCTCTGGTTCTTCTTTAATCTGTAGAGGTTCTGGTTCTGCTTGGTCCAGACTGGAATGTCTCTCCCGTTTATGGAGGTGCCATTTATTCTCATCATCACACAGATGTTGATGTTGAACATCTGGGGGTAGAAGACACAGAAAGATAATGCTTAAAAAAAAAAAGAGCGATGCATACTCACAGAGTTTACTGCTTCACCAACAAAAATGATATTAAATAGATCACAATTTTAAGTTGCAAAGAACGTAAATTAAACAAAGCCACCTCATTAGCATTTTAGCTGTTGTATACACAGACACAAAATGCATTATTTAACAAATTTAAGACAATGAATAATACACAAAATATAAGCTAAGCTACATGTGATAAATTTATAGAAAATCCACTTTTTTTTTCAAAACGTCAGTTTCAGACAACTCGGAAAAAGTAAACTTTTGGACGTCCTTAGCAACGGTGGTTGTTTGCTGACTACGCCCACATTCCTTATTTGTCCATACAGCGGGACAAAAAACATATTTCTAATCGAGCTATTGACATGAAATTTTCACCAGATGTCGGCATCAACCCAAGTAATAGGGTTGGGCGATGTCCCTTAAATTGGCCGTTGACGATGTTTGCTGTCAAACATCGGGATGGACGATGACATCGCCTGGGGGGTATTTTTACATTTTCGTTCTTATATAACTGCTATTCGTTATTTTGCTTTTTTCATTTTATTTCCCAACTAATGGTTAATCCGCGATGATCCAGTATAAACTGAGGGAAGTGACTTTAACAGAAAAAGTAACAAACAAAATAGAAAGAAGTAGTCCGCTCCCGCACTTAACTAGTGAAGTGGACCGGCGGAGCGCGGACTTACAGCTTTGTGTTTGATGGGAAGGGGGGGGGGGGGGGGGGGGTACATGAGCGGTATGTGTGGGAGATTTAGGACTGCGATCCGTCCCGCAGCTCTAGGGGTACGAGCTATCAAACTCAGAACCGGGTCTAAAAGTGTGTGAGTCTGAGCACAACTCGGATCGTCAGCAGACACAGCGGTTTGAGCATCAAAGCAGAAATGTCACTCAGTCCTTAGAAAACATTCAAACAATCACGTGGATTTGTGTTTCCAGTCGTGTCCCGACTAAATAAAGGCTGATGTTATTCACAGGATGCAGCGCCACCCAAAGCTAACGTTGTTAGCCCGTGTTAGCATACTGCTAATCCTGGCTACGTTCAGAAAAAGCACTGACCACACCGATTAAAATTCAAATGATGAGCGAACAGGTGTTTCATAATAACCGTAACATTATTAAAAGCACGTTTAGAAGATCATCTCGTATTTTACCGAGCTGACATGTCAATATATATAGCCGCTCGGCGCTGTTATCGTTTTGTATTGAATTGTTACATTCAATAAAGTTGGGGAAAAAAGCCGCTCGGCGGAAGTTGTATCCCCTTCCGGTTTTCAAACTGGGCATGTGCGAATGATTTATTCCGACCGAAATTGTGACCTTAGTGAACGTTTTTATATTCTGAAAACATTTTTTTGGGCCCATCTACACGGTTGGATTCTAATCCGACCATTGATCCCATCAGGATATTTTGTACATGTAACCGCGGCTTATGGTGTCGACGCGCAACGTGGCGGGGGCGTGGCATCACGATGGTGGTCTCTCCATCGGGATGTCAGTCACCCATCACGATGGACGATGATATCGTCCATCGGCACAACCCTACCAAGTAATGCACACATAGAAAGAAATCCAAACATTTATGTCCATAAATGAAGTTATGAGTAATAAAGTGAAATGGCACAGGGAATAAGTATTGAACACATGAAGAAAAGGAGGGGTAAAAAGGTCTGGCAAGCCAAGAAAACAGCTGGAGTTTGTCAGTATTCAGAAGGTTAACCTGCCCCCTATTAATGCAAAGTAATATCAGCTGGTATAGTTCTGATTGATGCCTTTTAAAAAGGTTTCTCACCAGCAAGTTGTTAGACAAGAAGCATTGCATGATGGGTAAAAGCAAAGAGCTGTCCAAAGACCTACGCAACCTTGTTGTTGCAAAACACACTGAAGGCATTGGTTACAGGCGCATTTCTAAACTTGTGGAAGTTTAGATTTATTTATTTTATTTCCCAAATAATGACTCATCTGCGATGATCCAGTCTAAACTGAAAAAAGGGGATCATGAATACAAAGAATGCATTAGAAAAATACTAAACTTTAACAAACAGACTAAACTAAACTGATATTCCTGCCCTTAGACCCCCCCCCCCCCCCCTTCACGGTAAGGAAAAACTCCTTAAAAACCGGTAGGTGGCAATATTGCACATGGAAACTTGTAAAACCAATGCAGAAGACAGGCTCAATGTGGGCGGGGTTAACATTCCACAGCGTGTTCACATTCCTCAGCGTTCCAGTATTCCACTATGTTGTGCAGTTCTGCAGGCTGCAGATAGGGGTAGTTGAAACACACTGAAGGCATTGGTTACAGGCGCATTTCTTAACTTGTGGAAGTGGAAAGTAGGGTTGGGCGATGTCCCCTAAATTGGCAGTTGACGATGGTTGCAGCCAACCATCGGGATGGACGATGATATCGTCGGGGGGGGGTGTTTGTTATTATATAAATATTATTCATTATTTTACTTTATTACTTTATTTTATTTCCCAAATAATGACTCATCTGCGATGATCCAGTCTAAACTGAGGGAAGTGACTTAAAAAAATAAAATAGAAAAGAAGTGGTCCGATCCTGCGTTTGATTAGACGTGTCTAGCAGAGCAGACGGACTTACAGTTTTGTGTATTAGGGGAAGTAAGGATGCTTTGTTACGTGTGGGAGACTTAGGACTGTGATCCGTCCCGCAGCTCTACGTGAACGAGCAACCGGAATTTAGGAGACGGGTCTCCCGGTAAAAGTGAGTCGGGGCAGAGCTCGGAGCGCTAGCTGACGCAGTGTGTAAGCTTCGAAGCCGAAAGGCCGCTCAGTCCTTAGAAACCGTTCACATAATCACGTGGATTTGTGTTTCCAGTCGTGTCCCGACAAAATAAAGGCTGATGTCAGTCCCACATATTTACGTGCAGCCTTTCCCGCATAAAATTTATGTTCATGCTAATGTTGTTAGCCCGTACTGGCATACTGCTAATAAGTTAACGCAGACTTTTTCCGGCTCCGTTTTTCAACAGAAGAAGCACTGACCACGGAGTAAAATTAAAATGATGAGCGAACAGGCGCTTCATAATAACCGTAACATTAATAAAAGCACGTTCAGGAGATCATCTCGTATATTACCGAGCTGACGTATAATGTAGCCGCTCGGCGAAACTAAGTTTCGCTTCCGGTTTTTAAAAATACTACTACGCATGTGCGAATGATTTATTCCGACCAAAACTGTGACCCATGTGAACGTTTTTATAGTCTTTATAGTCTTTTTTTTTTTTTAAACTTTATTTTCAGAAATTTTATGATACAAACTTAAACACACAAACCTGCACAGTAACCCTCCCACCCCACCCCAAAACATAATAATAATAATAATAATAATGAATAACTTTAGAACAAAAAAAAGAAAAAGAAAAAAAAATAAAAAAGAAAAAGGAAAGAAAAGTGTACATCCATGACAGAAATTTTCAAATGTTTTTCTCTATTCTCTCTGCAGAAACACAAGTACCCATGCATATTTAAACACTTATAGACCCACACAGATTCACACACTTATGTACGCATACCTCTATATCTTCACGTTTAGGTTATTAGGCTAAAACATGCAAAGAGGCTTCAGCTTAGACTCACATTTTTAACATAATTTGTAAAGGGTGTCCAAATTTCCATAAACTTTTCACAGCTGTTCTCCCTGCTGTATCTCAATTTTTCCAGTTGCAACACAGAGAGCATTTCTCTAATCCAGCCATTAAACGAAGGAGGTTTATCTGATTTCCACTGGAAGAGGAGAGTCCTACGGGCTATTGTTGTTGCAAAGGCAACTGCCCTCCCTTTGAATTTAGAGACATTGACTTCAGGGGGCAAAACCCCAAAAACAGCAGTGAGTGGGGAGGATGGAACCTTTGTCTCACAAATCAGTGAAAGGACCTCAAAAATATTTGTCCAGAAACTCCTCAGTGAGATACAGTTCCAGAACATATGTCCTAGAGAGGCTGGACTTTGTTTACATCTTAGACATGAAGGACTGACATCAGGGTAGATCCTAGAAAGTCTTTCATTTGAATAATGAAGACGATGTAACACTCTAAATTGAATAAGACGGTGTCTGATACAAATAGAACAGGTGTGAATCCGTTCCAAGCAGAGTTGCCAGGATGTTTCTGAAAATGTAATCTCAAGATCTTTTTCCCATGCCAGCCTGGTCTTGCTCAATGAAAGGGGTTTAATACCCTGGATCTTGTTGTAGATTTTAGATATGTTGCCCTTTGTATGAGGGTTTAAAGCAAGTAAGTCGTCCATGGTGTCAATGTGGCAGGCTTCTGAGGGATCAAAATATTTATTAACAAAACTTCTGAGTTGGAGGAATCTGAAAAAGTGGGATCTGGGAATATTGTATTTTTCATGTAGTAATTCAAAGGGCATTAGAATGATTAGAATTTTGGAAAAAAGGTCCTTCAAAAATACCAGCCCATTTTTGTGCCACATCTGGAATGCACCATCGATATGGGACGGTGGGAAAAGGGGATTATTAACTATGGGAGAAAAAGAGGAAAGACGAGTAAAGCTAAAGTGCTTTCTAAACTGAAACCAGATTTTTAGGGAATGTTTTAAAACTGGATTAAGAATCTGGGGATGTGAAATTATAGGGATTGCGGAACTCACAATTGAAACCAGACCAACTGTTGACATGCTATTTACCTCCATTTTAGCCCAGGCTGGACCCTGGCTACTACCCCATGTGGAAATCCAATGTGGTATTTTACTAATGTTTGCCGCCCAGTAGTAAGCTATAAAATTAGGTAAGCCTAGACCTCCGGCAGATGTTGGCATTTCCAGAAACCTCTTTTTCATTCTTGGAACTTTTCTGCACCATATGAAAGATGAGATCATATTATCTATTTCCCTAAACATTGTCTTTGGTATAAAGAAAGGGATCATTTGGAAGAAATATAAAAAACGGGGGAGGACAGACATTTTAATTATATTTACTCTCCCGGCTAAAGAGATAGGTAATGAAGACCATCTCGTCAGATCTTCCTTGATTTGTTCTGACAAAATCTTTAAGTTGAAATGGTAGAGGTCTTTGTAATTGTGTGTAATTTTAACACCAAGATAAGTAAATTCCTCAACTCTTTTAAAAGGAAAGGGGGTATAATCTATTGCTGCTGCCAATTCATTGATTGGAAAGAGGTTACTTTTGGAGAAATTTATTGTGTAACCAGATATTTTACTATACGAGTTTAGTATGTTAAAAAATGCTGGGATTGATTGCTTGGGGTTAGATAAATATACTAAAAGATCATCTGCGTACAAGGAGACTTTATGAATTTCATTATGTCTGAGGATTCCACAGATCCTGTCTTCCATTCGTAGGGCAATGGCCAGAGGTTCTATGACCAAATTAAAAAGAAATGGTGATAAACAGCAGCCCTGTCTTGTTCCACGATACAGCTGGAAATAGTCAGACAATGTAGAATTAGTAAATACTGATGCCATGGGTGTAGAATAAATTGTTTTTATCCAGGAAATTACATTATGACCAAATCCAAACTTTTCTAGAGTGGCGCATAAAAATTCCCATTCTACTCGATCAAATGCTTTATCTGCATCTAGCGAGATGACAACTTCTGGCTGGTGCACGGAATGGGAAGTGTGCAGCACATTCAGCAGGCGGCGCATATTATAGAATGACTGTCTACCAGGTATAAAGCCTGATTGATCTGGATTTATTATTTTAGGGATTACCGATTCAAAGCGACGAGCTAATACTTTAGTGAAAATTTTATAATCGCAGCACAGTAGACTGATGGGCCGGTACGAGCTGCACTCACATGGATCCTTTCCTTTTTTGGGAAGAACAGTGATAATTGCCTGGTTCATAGTTTGTGGCAATTTTTTAACCGTGTGGATTTCCTCAAAGAGTTTACATAAAAAAGGGGACAATTTAGAGGAAAATGTTTTGTAAAACTCTGTTGGTAGCCCATCTGGGCCAGGTGTCTTACCGTTTTGCATAGATTGTATCGCTTGGGCAATCTCTTCAACTGAAAATTTAGAGTCCAATCTGGCTCTGTCCTCAGGGCTAATCTGTGGGATTATAAGAGGGTCAAAAAAAGTCTGGATCTCGGACGGGCAAGCAGAAACTTGGGAAGTATAAAGGCTTGAATAGAATTTTTTAAACTGGTTATTTATGATCATGGGCTGATTGGACCTTTGTCCCTGTCCTGTATTGATCTCACTTATAGTGCGGTTTGCAGAGGATTGTCTAAGTTGATGGGATAGTAGTCGGCCAACCTTCTCACTATGCTCATAATAGGTTTGTTTTGTTTTAAGTAGTAACCTCTCAGTTTGTTCAACAGAAATATTATTAAACTCTGCCTGTAGTAGTAGTCTATCTTTATATAAACAGGGACTTGGCGAATTGGCGTACTTCTGGTCTACTACTTTAATTTGTTGGGACAAATCTGCAAGGCGGCGACCATTCTCTTTTTTCTTATGAGCTGCAAAAGAGATAATTTGTCCCCTGAGATAAGCTTTCAGTGCCTCCCAGATAGTAGTAACAGACATTCCAGGTGTGGTATTAATTTGAAGGAAAAAATCAATTTGGTCTGATATGTATCTTTGGAAGGGTTTATGAGACAATAACATTGGATCCAAACGCCATGTGCGTCGAGGTACTATGTTTTCTGGGAAGGTTAGGTCAAACTGAACAGGGGAGTGATCAGAGATCACTATACTATGATATTGACTATTAGTTATTAAAGAAAGGAACCTTTGGTCAATTAGAAAGAAGTCTATTCTAGAATATGACTGGTGGACAGGCGAAAAGAATGAATATTGTCGGGAAGTTTTATTGTTTTGTCTCCAGGGATCAAATAGTTTGTAGGAATCCATAAAAGATATGATTGAGTTTGCAGATTTGGATAATTTAGGTGGGAACTTTGGACTTGATCTGTCAACCTCTGGCTTCAAAACAAGATTAAAATCTCCACCTAATATTAAATGGTGTGTGGTTGTCACAGGGAGGTTAGTGAAAAAATTTATAAAAAATTGTGGATCATCCCAATTTGGGCCATAAACGTTAGCTAGGATCACCTCCATCCCAAACAATTTCCCCTCAACTATGACATATCTACCTTTGGTGTCAGATACAGTTTTTGTCTGTGTAAACGGCACACCTTTTCTGATTAGTATGGCTGTACCTCTAGAACGATTTTCATATTTAGAATGGTAGGTTTGACCTATCCAGCCTTGTTTTAATTTTGAATGTTCGTTTAAGTGTAAATGGGTTTCCTGCAGAAAAATGATGTCTGGTTTGAAAGTTTTCAGGTGGGAAAAGACTCTTCTGCGTTTAATAGGATGCTGTAAACCCTTTACATTCCAGCTAATAAAACGAGTTGGATCCGAGGAACCTAATTTAGGTTTACTCATAAAGCAATAAACAAGGAGAGAGATGTGTCTGACATGGAGTACAAAGTAAAAAAATAAAAAGATAAGATAAAATAGAAGCAATAAAAGTGTAAAGTAAAAAACAGTAATGTAAGATCCCCAAATGAGTGCCGATCTCCCCAGAACAAAAAGAACAAAATAGTGGAGATCGCATCCACATTCCCACTACACGGAAAGTTTGCACTAAAGTGCTCAGGGTGCACTAGCTCACCTGCTAAGCGGAGCAGAACAATAAAATTCCACCCAAATAAACAGAAATTTAAGTGGATAGAAAAAAGGCACGCATAAAGACACAACCAAAGCCTGCAAAAAAAAATTTTGGAACCTTTTTACCTGATTAAGCCTCTAAACCAAAATAAATATATAGGTGTGCATATAAACACAGACATGAACACAATTCCCTTTTCAAACTCACATAATGACAAAGAACGTAGTGTAAAGCTATAGGGAAAAGAGTATATGCTCGCACATTTGAACCAAGTTGAACTTGTTTTAAATAACTTGAACTTAGTTCAATGCTGCACAGTCTAATACTCTTCAAATGCGAATGTTGTGTTCTTTATCACCTGCTCAGCGTTGTTTGATATTTTGAGTGATGTATTTTTGGGCTTCTTCTGGTGAGGAGAAGGTTTTTTCCTCGCCTTTGTAGGTGATTCTGAGCCGGGCTGGGAAGAGGATCCCAAACCGCACGCCCTCCACCCCACGAAGCTGCCTCCTCACGTCATTGAACGCCGCGCGGTCTTTTGCGGTTTTTGCAGTGTAGTCTGGAAAAACTGAAATAGCCATACCATCCATTTTGATCTGCTGTTTTTCCCGTGCGAGGCGAAGGATGTTTGCACAATCCTGGAAGTAATGACAGCGGGCCACGATGACGCGCGGCGGCTTCCCCCGCCCTGGAGCCGGGAAGAGAGCGCGGTGCGCCCGGTCCAGCCGTGGCGCCTCTTTCAAACTGAAAGCCTGTTGAAGCAGCGCTGCAATGGAAGCTGTAGAGCAGATCTTGTCCTCCGGTACGCCCACCAGTCGGATGTTGTTTCTCCGTGATCTTGCCTCTAGATCCTCGCATTTATTTTGGAGATTTTCAACTATGGCGTTAAGGCGGTGCACGTCGTTCTGCAGCAGTGTAACATCGTCTGTGCAGGTGGAGAGGCTTTCCTCCATCCCTCTCACCGTGGCGCTGAGCGACGTCAGCTCCGATGTGACGGATTCTCTGTACTCCCGTATTTCAGATCTGACCGCGTTTATGTCCGCTCTCACAGATGCCAACTCGCTTCCCAAAACATTCCGGACTTCGGTTTTAAGAGTATCCACCAGGTCTTTCCGAAGGGATGACAGAATATCCTGCTTAATAACTTCGGTGTGGGCCGCTAAGCTAGCCGCCACTAGTTCCTCCTCACCTGCGGAGTCTTTGCTAGTGGGGGCTGCAGGCTGGGTCGGTGTGGCGGGCCTCACCTGTAAAAGAGTTGTCTGCTTTCCTCTCGATGGTTTTCCAGACATTTTAAGTATTTATTTCGTGTCACCGCAACTTTAAACAAAGTCCAGGCTAGAATTTACTCCTCAATCGTGCCAAGAACTATACTTTAAGGCAATTATTCCGCTCCGCTCCGCAAAACACGTCTCACTCCATGCTCTGTCAAACCACGCCCCCTTTATAGTCGTTTTTATAGTTTTCTGGGCCCATGTTGGATTCTAATTCGATCAATAATCCTTATCAAGATATTTTGCACATGTAACCGCGGCTTATGGTGTCGACTCGCAGCGTGGCGGGGGCGTGGCATCCCGATGGTGTCTCTCCATCGGGATGTCAGTCACCCATCACGATGGACGATGGTATCGTCACAACCCTAGTGGAAAGAACACGGGATTACCATAAACCTGCCACGGCTAGGTGCTCTTCGCAAGATTTCAGACAGAAGAGTCAGAACAATCATCAGAAGGGTTCTCCAACAGCCCAGGACCATTCGTGGAGAGCTTCAGGAAGACCTGGAATCAGCAGGTACCGTTGTTTCAAAGAAAACAATGAGTAATGCACTCAACCGCCATGGCCTCCATGCACGCACACCACGCAAGACTCCATTTTTGAAGAAGAAGCATGTTGAAGCTCGTTTGGAGTTTGCGACACAACATTTGGATAAACCCATGACATTCTGGGAGAAGATACTCTGGTCAGATGAGACCAAAATTGAACTCTTCGGATGTCATAAGACACAACATGTTTGGAGGAAAAATGGCACCGCACATCACCCCCAAAACACCATACCAACAGTCAAGTTTGGAGGTGGGAGCATCATGGCGTGGGGCTGTTTTTCAGCATGTGGTACTGGTAGACTTCATATCATTGAAGGAATAATGACTGGAGAAAAGTATGGAGACATTCTTGATCAGAATCTGCTGTCATCTGCCAGGCTGCTGAAGATGAAAAGAGGGTGGATCTTTCAGCAAGACAACAATCCCAAGCACACAGCCAAGGTAACACTAAACTGGTTGAAGAAAAAGAAAATAAAGCTGCTAGAATGGCCCAGTCAATCACCAAACTTGAATCCAATTGAAAATCTTTGGAAAGAACTGAAGATCCGGGTTCACAGAAGAGACCCCCGGAAGCTTGAAGAATTGAAGGCGGTTTGTGTGGATGAATGGGCCAAAATCACACCCGAGCAATGTATTCGACTGGTTTCTCCACACAGGAGGCGTCTTGAGGCTGTAATCACCAACAAAGGTTTTTTCACTAAGTATTAAATAAATTTCATTAAGCGTGTTCAATACTTATTCCCTGTGCCATTTCACTTTATTACACATAACTTCATTTATGGACATAAATGTTTGGATTTCTTTCTATGTGTGCATTACTTGGGTTGATGCCGACATCTGGTGAAAATTTTGTGTCAATAGCTCGATTAGAAATATGTTTTTTGAGAGAAATGTTGACGTGTCCAATACTTATTTTCCCCGCTGTATCTAGTAAGAGTGTGCCAAAATATTGATATGGTGCTATATCGCGATATTTAATCCCGTGATTGATTCTCCAAGCGTCTTTGTCAAGTATCGACCTTTTATTTACGGTTTGAAGACCCTGTAAAACATTATATTAATCATCCTTTGGTAAAACGATTCTTCGGAGGGTAGGTAGGGGGCGCTCGTTGCATGATTGGCTGTCGCGGACGGACGAAGAAGAATACACAATCAAACAAAAATGGCAGAAGGGAAAAACAAGGAAATAGCGAGAGCAGCAAGTTAAAAGACGTGCCGGCTGCATTGAAGCTGCATCACCCGGAGTTGTGTGAGAAAGCCGTGGCTGTCGCTTCCCTCTTGGAAATACTGAAAAAATGATCCCTGCACTGTACGCCCAGACCAGAGCTATGGTTGAGATGGTGCTGGAAACAGCAGGAGTGTCATTCCTCCCCTTTGACCCCCCTTCTCGTCAAAGCAGCGGTAGATGAGCGGCGTCTTGACGCTAAAAAGCCTGTGGTTCTCCAGAACAACATGAACATATAAACATACATCACATGCAGCTTTTCCCCTAAAGTTTTGTTCACAAAGATGTTTACTTTTAGATGCACTTTAAGTTCATGTATTTCATCCCTGCTAATTTATTTTAAAAGCAGTTTATTTCTTAAATAACTTACAGGAAAGTTCATAGCTACCCGTTTTTTTTTTCTGGGAGAATTTTATTTTTGTTTACACCCCAATTGCACTAAATGGTGTCATTAATTTTTAACAAAGACTCTATAATTTGTTCACAGAATTAATATCTGATTCACAACTGTAAAATAAGCAATGGCTATGGTTTTGTTTTTCAAAAGTTAATACATATGTGCCTGGCAGCTACTTGACTTATTCGTTTTTTATCCTGTTTTCAGCAATTTTGTACTAAATAATGGCACTGCTGTTCATGTTCACAAATGTTTAAACCGAATTGTACAGATATTTTTTAAAATGAAAATTGTCATTGTTTGTCAAAGACAGAGTATTACTGATTTCAGCAATGTTACACAAAAGTCTGTTTTTCATTACACCAAATAGGACACAAGTTGTTCATTATTATTGTTTAAAAAACTAAAAAGAAATGGGTAAATAATTTCCAAAAAACATTTTTTCCAAGATCTTTTTCTTAAAGTTTGACATATCGTGAGTTTTTAGAGACGATATATATCGATTATCACATCATCGCTATATCGTAATAGTATCGTTAAAGTGAGCAATGTATCACAAATTGCAACGTATCTTGAGGTACCCAATGATTCCCAGCCCTAATATCCAGTGTAATTCAATATGTTCAGTTCTAGCCATGGGTGCAGTGAAACGCAAAAAAAATGAAAATTGTAGGAGTTAAGTGCCGAAAACGGCGGAAGATGAGTGTAATAAATAAAGAGAAACAGGAAAACAAAGGGTTGAATGCTTTACAGCATTAAACTAAATTAATTTCTTTGTAGCATTCCAACAATTATACTTTTTCCATTGCTTACTGTGTTTCTGTTGAGTCAGAATTGCAAATGGAAATCTTTCAAATTTTAAATGTGCTCACATTTATATGTTCATATGAAATTTTACTTTTAGAACATCAATCTGCAGCAAATTTCAGACTCAAGTTTGCTCCTACAGACGTGTGCTTTCAGATGAACGTGTCCTCCTTCTCCTGCTTTACCACGTTGCTCCTAGTGACCTCCTGGTAGAGCCCTGCGCGGGACTATTTCCTTCATCCCGCTCCCGCCCAAACCCGCAATATGTATGTCCACTCCTTCCGCACCCGCAAAACTCAGAGAATTTATTCCCGCACAGTAATAGAGATGCATTGATTTTGTATCGTCTGCCATCCCGCAGGAAAAAAACACGCATTTGTATTGATATTATTAAAGAGATTCATGTCCCTCCTCCAGCCTCATCTTTTCATGCATTCCTCTTTTGTGTAATTTGCAACTTAATTATTAAATATATTTTCACAAATCCTGTTCGGTAAAAGTGTGCGTGTGTCCGCGCGCAGACAGACGGCCTGAAGCGCGCTGAACCAGCTGGTAAAGATGCAGGTGAAAGTCATTTGAGTTCATGGAGGGAACAAAAATTAATGGTTCAACAGAGCTGAA
Source organism: Oryzias latipes (assembly GCF_053564925.1). Lineage (NCBI taxonomy): Eukaryota > Metazoa > Chordata > Actinopteri > Beloniformes > Adrianichthyidae > Oryzias > Oryzias latipes. The sequence continues at coordinate 14,874,489 of NC_136253.1, read as the reverse complement.
AATCTATGAATTAATTTTTTCCTGACAGAAAAATACTTTTTTTTGGCTTCAGCCTTTTCCAGTTTTTACTGATTTGCAGATCTGAGAACAATGCGTGACTCACGATGAACCTCGTTTGAGGTTCTTTTCATCAATTGACATCATGTCCCTGCCAGGCAACCTGCTCCTTCCTTATCCTGCGCAGTGTTGCCGGATAGATTCACAGCTCTTTGATCCGTGTGCTGCGCCAGAGCGCCCCGACTATCGTGTAAACCTACGATGACCGTATTTTGCGCTCTCTGTGTAGAATACACTGGGAGAGCGGGGAAAAACAACTCTCAGCTACAGAGGATGAACAGGTGAACAGGTAGAGAAGAAAAGCAGGTAGAGAGGCGGGGGAGGGGCTTTAGCTTCAAACTCTGTCAGAGAGATGGAAACACAGGCGTCAGATTCAGACGCAGCTTTCACTGCGGGGGTTGAAGCAGAGACTTTCCCTGGGATGATTTTATGAACTTAAACATGGAAACATGATTACCAAGTAGAACTCTTCAAATAATAAACCTGATGTCTCCACATTCTTCGTGTCTACCATGCATTGATGCACACATCGCTCCATGCAGCGATCAAACCATAACTTTAGCTGGTAGCTCCGCCTACACGCGACCGCGATATCAGGCCTTAAAGAACACACTGCACACCCCCAACAACAGGTTAGATGACAGAGGCCATTGGGCGTCTCTACCTGGTGCCTTCACGGAGCTTCAGTACATAAGACTCCAACAGCCGCACGGCCTAACGTAGTCCGCTAATATATATTCATGAGATATTCATGGCAGCACTGATCCCGCTTTTTTTTTTTTTTTGCCCGCAGCACAATTCAAACCGCAGCACAATTCAAACCGCCCAATCCCGCAACCTCCTGGGTGGTGTTTCTACCAAAACATGAAAAGCGTTCTCCAGCCTTGAAGAGACAAACTTATTTTTACATGATGCCCCTTCGTCTTATTCTATTTTATTTTGTATTTTGAAGATAGATTCCCCGTTTAGACTGAAGTTTGAAGAGAAAAAGAATTTCAAATTTCCATGTATGTGAAAACATCATAGAGATTGACAATAAGGTTTACTTTGACTTTTGACTTTTAAGTAAAGGTCTTTAAAATATTACCAACAGATTAAAAACCAGAAAGAGTTGGAGCAACTCTGATGTGGATGAGGTAACATTGTATAATTCAGGAGCAGCTTCTCCAAACTCTCTGCTGCCCTTTAATTTAAGTCTGGAGTGAAGAACTTTGGGTCAAAGATTTTATATTTCTTCCTGGAGCACATGGTTTAAGTAACTCTTTAATAAACCTTCAATAAACACAATGGAACCAAACCATTCAGAGTTCTAAAATATATAAATAAAACTGTCAACTGGATCCTAAAATGAACAAGAAGCCTGTGAAGAGCAGCAAGTATTGAGGAGATGTGGTCATTTTTATCTTCCATCAGTCACTATAAAGGCAGCTGCATTCTAACAGGGTATAAGAAGGGCAAACCCCTCAACTGACCGTCTCTCCTTGCACGTTATCATCCTATATAATACCACCTAAATTATTTGCGCTTTTATTTTTTAAAATTGTTACCATAATTCCTTTAATTTAGTTTAATGAATAACTGAAGCTTTTTCTAGCCTTATTCTAATGTAATTGATCAGAGACAACTGAATCAAAAAGGTAAAACACTAAGATCCATAGACATACTGGTTAATGCAGTAATCCAGTTCAAGATGCTCAAGCATGTCAAATTTATAAGATTAGGAAACTCCTCCACACTCACAGAGGAGCTGCTCAGGCTGGGGAGTACAGAGTCACTGACAGCAGCAGAAAACAGGGACTTTTCTCCTCCTTTACTTTGTTTCTTAGGAATAAAAAGCATTCTTTGTCAGAACAGTTACAGTTTACGTACCTATTCTTTCCAGCTTTATGACAGGAATCATGGTGATGTTCCTCTGGTGATGCTGATGATCCAACAAATCAGACTTGAACTCCATCTTCACATCAGTCTCCTGATTCAGGAACAGCTGCTCTCCCTCCTGGTTACTGCAGAGTTCCTCTGGTTCTTCTTTAATCTGTAGAGGTTCTGGTTCTGCTTGGTCCAGACTGGAATGTCTCTCCCGTTTATGGAGGTGCCATTTATTCTCATCCTCACACAGATGCTGCTGTTGAACATCTGGGGGTAGAAGCCACAGAAAGATAATGCTTAAAAAAAAGAGAGATGCATACTCACAGAGTTTACTGCTTCACCAACAAAAATTATATTAAATAGATCACAATTTTAAGTTACAAAGAACGTAAATTAAATAAAGCCACCTCAGTGGCATTGTAGCTGTTGTATACAAAGACACAAAATGCATTATTTAACAAATTTAAGACAATTAATAACACATAAATATAAGCACAATGGTACAGGGAAAGAGTGAAGTGAAGTGAAAAAAGTGATGTTTTAACCCTATTTTAATTACATTTGAGGAATACTGTGTGTTCTTTTAGACTAACAATTGCTCCTACAGATACTCATAAACACAGATGTGCTTTAACCCAATTCATTCATTTTCCTTATCACTTCAGAATGAAAAAAAACAGAAACTTATCTGATAAGTGATACTTCACATACCTGTTTTGTGTAAGTCTGTCTCAGCATTTCTGATCCCCAGGCAGTACTGATAATGTGACAGTTCCTTGAACTGAAACATAATCCTTTTACAATCTCTGAAATTCTCTTCACATTTAGACTTTAATTCTGCATTTACATCAGCATCCTGATTCAGCCAGAGCGACTCTTCCTCCTGATTAATGCACAGTTCCTCTGGTTCCTCTTTGAATTGTGGAGGTTCTGGTTCTGCTTGGTCCAAACTGGAGGCTCTCTCCTGGTTAGAGCTGTCATTCATCATGTACTCCTTGCATAAAGAAAAACACAAAAGAACAAACTAATTTAGACAAGAGTAAAAATGTTATAACCATTTCAAAATTGACTGTTATAACATGAAAAGTCTAGTTATACGGTAGCTGTATTGGGTTTAGTTAGGATCAGCTTGAAGTCAATAAAAATTCAGATTGTAAATTTAAAAAACTAATGTATGAAAACAGTTTTAAACTCCAAAGTACTAATTGTAAAGTTAAAGAAATACTAACATTTGGAGAAAAAATATTTTGTATGTTTTGAAACTGTTTGAAAAAAACCTCTAAACCTGAAGCTGTTACCCAGTGAAAAAAAAAGTTTTTTAGTATCAGATGCTATTTTGTATTTTCAACATTTGCTTTTCTGTTTCTTTCACTCCTGGCTTTCAGTCCTCAGATTATGGTTTCAACTCAAAGGAGGAAAAGGTAAGACAAAATCATTGACAAAACCATATTTGGCACAGTATATCGTTTTAACCTCTGTTTTAATACCTATTTAAATGGATGATCAAAGCATTTATTATACAGAAATGCCCTTTAATGCATCATGGTCACGTGACGATGGCGCTATGCATCGTCTTTGACTGGATGTTAACGCGCTGAGCAGGGACAGGGTTCAAACAACAGTTTTCAGAATCTCTCTTAACAACTAGATTGAATGCATATCTTCAAACTAATTTTTTACTTGTGGATGTTTTAGACTTTCACAGAAATACATACCGCCTCTTAGGAAGTTTAACTACTGCTTTAAGACGATTTCCATCGATCTTTCCTCCTTCCGAAGATCCTTTACAGCAAAACACTGCGTGAACTAACCAGACCTAAACAAAACGCCGTAACTAAACCGGAAACGATTCGCTGCTTTCACATCTAGTTACGAGCATCACCGCCCCCTATGGGCAAGGAGTTTTGAGGGGGGAAATTAAACTTGTTTTAAAAAAAATTGAGCTTTCCTGGCGGTATGAATTAACAACATATGCATGCGTCCGTATTATGAAACAAGCTCTTTGAAAAAAAAAAATATATATTTTTTTATTTTTCCCACTTACCAACCCAACTAGTAAATCAGTCTGGCTATGTACAAAACATTTTGTGGAAACAGATTTTGATAAGACTGGCCAGACTGTTCGCTTGAAACCCGACACCAAACCGTCTGTGTTACACAAATTGATCACTCACATGAATCAGTAGAGTAATTCTTATTTATTTTTTTTCCTTCTTTTTTTAAGGGTAAATCTGTTGTTAACTTTTGGACTTTTTGTTGACTTATTGTTGATTTATTCTTATCATTTATTATTCTTATTGAATTACTATTGATTTTGTATTATTATTAATTATTGTTTCATTATTATTATTGTTGACTTATGTATGTTATTATTATTATAATTGATTTATTGTTGGGCTTTTTTAAATAATTTAAATTACATGTCAAAGTGGTCTAAACCTTCTACATGTTTAAAAATTGTTTTTAAAAATTCTTTGAAATATCTTTCTTTTGTAAGAAGTCCTGCAACTATGCATTTTTCATTAAAGTTTGAGCTTTTAAGGCTGACTGTTTCTCTTATTTAAAAACAACAAATGATGTATATACAGTGAGGTCAATAAGTATTTGATCACCCTGTGATTTAGCAAGTTCTCCCACTTAGAAAACATGGAGGGGTCTAAAATTTTTATCATAGGTGCATTTCCACAGTGAGAGACAGAATCTGAAGAAACATTCAGAAATCATGTTCTACGATTTTTAAAAAACATTTTATTTGTATATTACTGTGACAAATACGTATGTGATCACTTGAGTTAAAAAAACTTTAATATTTGGTACAGAAGCCTTTGTTAACAATTCCAGAGGTCAAACGGTTCCTGTAGTTCTTCACTAGGTTTCTACTCACTGCAGCAGGGATTTTGGCCCACTCCTCCATACAGATCTTCTCTTGATCTGTCAGGGTTTGGGGCTGTCGCTGAGCAAGACAGAGTTTCAGCTCCTTCCAAAGATTCTCTATTGGATTTAGGTCTGGAGACTGGCCAGGCCACTCCAGAACCTTGACATGCTTCTTAGGGAGCCACTCCTTGGTTTTCTTGGCTGTGTGCTTTGGGTCATTGTCATGCTGAAAGATCCAGCCACCACCCATCTTCAACGCTCTGACGGAGGAGAGAACCTCTAAGGAGGTTTTTGCCCAATATCTCACAATACAGAGCCCCATTCATCCTCTCCTTAATACAGTGCAGTCGTCCCTGTGCAGAAAAACACCCCCAGAGCATGATGCTTCCACCCCGTGCTTCACTAAAGGTATGGTGTTCTTGGGATGATGCTCTTCTTTCTTCCTCCTCCAAACACGCCGAATGGAGTTGAGACAAAAATGTTTTATTTTGGTCTCATCTGACCACAAGACTTTCTCCCATGACTCCTCTGGATCATCAAGATGGTCATTGGCAAACTTCAGACGGGCCTTGACATGGGCTGACTTCAGCAGGGGAACCTTCCATGCGATACATGATTTTAAACCATGACGTTTTAATGCATTATTTATAGTAGCCTTGGAAACGGTGGTCCCAGCTCTCTTCAGGTCATTGACCAGCTCCTCCCGTCCTGGGCTGATTCTTCACCTTCCTTAGCATCTTCGATATCCACGAGGTGAGATCTTGCGAGGGGCCCCAGTCCGAGGGACATTGACAGTCATCATTAGCCTCTTCCATTTTCTGACAATTGCTCCAACAGTTGTTCTTTTCTCACCAAGCTGCTTGGCCCCGTAGCCACTTCCAGCTTTGTGAAGGTCTACAATTTAGTCTCATGTCTTTTGACAGCTCTTTGGTTTTGCCCATGTTGGTAGTTAGACTTCTGACTGATTGTGGGGTGCACAGGTGCCTTTATGCAAGCTAACCACCTCAAACAGGTGCTACTAATTTAGAATCATGAACAGAGTGGAGTTGGACTATTTAAAAGCAGAACAGCAGGTCTTTGCTGGTCGGAAATCTATCTGATAATCAAGTGATCAAATACGTATTTGTCACAGTAATACAGTGATCCCTCGCTATAACGCGGTTTACTTTTCACGGTTTCGCTACTTCACGGATTTGCATCGGGCATTGTGTTCTGCATTCTGATTGGCTAAAAAGTCACTCCACTTCTCTACCTGTGCATCAATAACGTTGCAGTTTAATATGTACACGTAGGTAAAACAGCTTGCCAAATTTACAACAGATACCTGCAAATCATCCAAATTACGTACATGCAAATCATCTTGCAATTTCGAGTTTCTCTAAAACCCATGGAAAAAAGGAGCGACAACAACAACTGCCAATCACTGTGTTCTTCTCCCGAACAAACAGAGCTGCACCGCGGGCTTTAGCGAAAATGTTTTTATTTCTTTTTAGATTATTTAATTGCTTCAATTTAGTTTAATTGTGTCTGTTGGCCACTTCACCTTAATCCTGTTTCTTAAATGTTATGACTTCTTAAATATAACATAAAATAATCCAGACCTTTTGAGAGAAAAGTGTTTCAGTTAGAAAGATGACTTGGACCAAACTCTGGGATGTTGGGCTGTTAACAAACACAAACTTTGAAGGACAACTTAACTGTTTACCTCTGATTTCATCAAGAAGATTTAAAAACTGTTTAATGTGGTTTCAAGACATTCAACTGGGAAGACTCATGTACGCTGAAGTGACTCAGTTTCAGTAAAAAAAAATGGCTGTAATTGTTTATATTTTATTGTTAAATGTTTTTGGTCACAGTTCAATATTTTTCCAATTGTCCTGCTTGAAGTGTATCCGCGCTGTTTACATTAATGTGCACCCCAGCCCCTTTGTTATCATCTCATATGTAGCTTGTTTCATGCAGCTTAAAAAAGAAGACATTAGTGTTATCCTGTTGGGAAGCATGTTTCTATGCATCAGCCTTTTACTTCCACCTGTTTCATTCTGTCTCTTAATTAAAATGATAAAGAAAATGGTATTTGACATTTCCTTTTCAAAAGAATTTTAAAATTTCAAAATTCAATTAGAAATGTCTAATTTGACAATTAAAATGGATTAACAGAAATATTTTTTCATTTTCACAATGTAACTCCATTAAATGACTCAACAATAAAATAAAAAATAAATCCTCCAAATTGCTTTTTTATTTTCCACTTATAAACCGCGTATTCTGTGTCATAATTAAAATGAAAATGCAAAGAGGGGATTGCATTTTCGTTTTTACATCCACCCTGCGAAAACTGTTGCATAATTCAAATCCAGTCAGCATTTCCAGGAGGGAGGCGGGGCGATTACGTCAGTACTTTAATGGTCCTATCATCTCATTGTCCTCGAACAGCAAAATCCGCGGTAAGCACCAGGAAACGATCGTCAAAAAATGCTTTTATTACTGTTGTGATAATTATTAAGGGCCTGTTCGCTCATAATTTTTTTAATCCGTGCGGCCAGTGAAGAAATCATTGAAGAAAAAAGGTTCAGAGCACTGTCTAGTGGGTCTAGATGACCCAACTCCCGACGTTAAACTGCCTAGGATAGCACTTGTCAATTGAAACTTCCACAGGCAGCATCCACAAAATAATTTGTAAAACATTGAATTTGGCCCCTGTTGTCTCCATCTGCTGGTAAAAGTAGGTCACCACAACAAAACAAAACAATACAAATTTCTGCTTTTTTGGCTTTAATACTTACGGTATATTGTTTTTTGTTTAAAATATTGATTTTAAGTAGACAGTCTTTTTTTTATATAAATGCAAATAATTGGATATTTGGTATTCCAAAGGATTTTCTTCTCTAAAATTTACCATTTTTAAAAAAATGAAGGATTACTAAAAAAATATTTTATTTCAAGTGTTCCGATTTGACATTTAGATGATGGTCAGTAGGGGGTGATTATTTATCGACTTAATCAATGAATCAATTTCTATTCCCACATCTAACCAGACTGATCTGAGGTCAGTTGTTAATCATTTCAAAGCCGTACCCCGTTACCAGGGGTCAGGAACCTATGGCTCTCGAGCCATATGGCTGTTTTGATGGTCACATCTGGCTTGCAGACAAATCTTTAATTATAAAATCGTTTTTTCATTAGACCAGTACTTCTCGGGCGCGATGCGATGCTAGAGGGGCGCGCAGTAGTAGCGGTGCTTGGAGAGAGAGAAAATCTTAGAGCAAAAAAAAATCTGCGCCACCACTATCAGTTTACTTTTATCTGTTATTTCAAAGAGTTTGTAATAGCCTGAAACCTGTGAATTGTCGTGCCTGCAGCTGCGCGCTCCCGTCTCTGAGAAAGAGCGCGCAGCTGCAGGATCGGGACGGGTGAGGAAGAAATGGGGGGGGGGGGGGGGGGTATTGGGTACAGGAAGCAAGATGAATCGCGCAGGTATTGTCACAACTTAAAACACGCTGTCCGTCACATACTGCAGCCTGTGAGTGTGTGTTTGGCTCCACGTGTGCATGTGAGCAGTCTTTCTCACATCTAAAGAACATTCAGACCAACCTGCGATCGTGTTTACCGGAGTCTCAACGCCTGCATGAAGCTTAAACTCACCACGTATCAACCGGACAATACCATCAGAAAAACTACCACAGAGCACCAGAAGTCCCATTAATGCTGAGAAATACTCATCATTTATTAGCAACAGCATGAAGATGTTATTAAAAAGAATCCACAGACTTATTGTACTTTAAAAGTGTTGAAATTACATCAAATGCACACATTCACTTGTATATTTAGTTTTAAAAATATTGTAGCGGACTGAGTTTAACTGGGTGGCTGTTGGGTTGCGTGATAAGTTCGGGAGTTCATTGAACGCATCATGCAGAGATCTGATTGGCCCTCAGTTCTGTCGCTCAGCCTGTCGTTGGGGAGTTTGGACCAATGGGGTTCAGCTATGGGAAATGGGAGAGCTGTTACGGCAGTGAGGGAATATAAAGTTGGGAGAAGCGCTCTCATCTCGGCGGGAAAGATTGAGGAATTGCTGAATTTATTGTACGCCGTTTGTTGCAGGTCTACAGTAACAGAATAAAGAACCCTAAAAGATGTTAAGTCTCCATGCCTCAGTGTGGGAAAGGGATGCTACATTATTGTATGGCTCTTTCGAAATTACATTTAAAAATATGTGGCGTTTATGGCTCTCTCTCTCTCGGCCAAAAAGGTTCCCGACCACTGCCCTATACCCTTATAAAACCGTTTATAAAAATCTATTATGAAAGACATTCGGAAATACCATTTGGATTGAGGCACAGTAGGTTAATTTAACCTAAAAATGACCGAGCGCATCAGAGCGAACAACACGTGATGGCAGCAAAAAATGATCAGTGCACCATTCCAGTCCGATGTGTGGAAACATTTTGACTTAAGCAAAGACATGAGACCATAGAGTGTGGTAGAAGGTTTTAACAATGTTCCACTTGGATTATTTTTGATGAGGGAAAACAACAATGGACTGAACTTTATCAAAGTAAAATGTTAATGGATTTACCATTTATTCTTGTTTACTTGTTTGCTTGTTTACACATTTAATTTACGCTTGATTATCTTGTAAGAAATAAAAGGAATCTGGAAAATTTCACCTGCACTGTTCAGTACCAGGTTTCCCTTGTGCTATCTTAGATGACCCCACCCTTGCATTGATGTGTTCTCGCTACCATGACAAAGGTGGAAAGATTTCATGTAATCCATGGACCCCCAGTGAAGATCACAAATCATTGAAGAAAAAAGGTTCAGCGCACTGTCTAGTGGGTCTAGATCAGTGTTTTTAAAAGATTCAAAAACTGTTTGATGTGTGTTCGTTGTTGTTTCGAGACGTTAAGAGGAGAAACTCTTTGTGCGCCGAGATGCTGTCACTTTAACCCAATGTATCATGGGAGATGTAGCACAATAACGGCCGGAGATCGCTTCTCTGAGCTTCATTGTTTTGTTCACTTGTTCCATGGTCTGATACCGAATTCTGTGGAAAGCTACACCGCTAAAGACGAGCTTTAGCTGGTGTTTTTGTTAGAACTGAGCGACTTTATTAGCCTAATCGGAACAAGGAAGTGAAGACTTTAACCACTTCTGATTGGTCAGACTGATGACATGTGATCAAGCCTTCAAGAATGATTGGTGGAGACAGTTAAAGGTGCGGAACTTTTCAGAAAACAGCTTTAGTTGCAGCTAAGTGGTACCATCATTCTTATCAAAATGTCTGTAATAGAATTGTAACGAGAGTCACCTGTAGGTGTCTCTATACCCATTGTTCAGGGGGTTTAAAAAGGAAGTTGACGTGTGGTTGCTATGGAGCTAGCTTCCTGTGAGAAAGCCGGTTAGCTCAGAGAGCAGCGTGAGTTGGCTCGAGCAAAGAGTGCGGTAAGACTGCTGTTATCCTTACCTGTGGATGATGTTCTTAAGCAGTGCTTGATGCTTTATTTTTTATTTTATGACAGGATCACGGCAGAGGTAGATCCTGCTCTTCTGGGGGTTTTAAAGACTGGGCGTGAGGTTTTGCGACGCACCAGGTATTTTACACTTTTATCACAGCAGAGGTATATTTTAAACAAATGGTAAATTATTTTTTATCAAATGTTTTTAATATGGTGCTTCTTCTGTTTTTAGTGTTGGAATACTGTGCCCTGCTGTCCTGTTTAAGTTTATGTTTTGTACTTTGTCCGCTCCTGACGGAGCTGTCCCAGCGTGATTGACTAATCAAGTGCAGGAGCGGACTATTTACCCTCTGTTCTGTTTGTCATTTTTTTTAGTCACTTCCCTCAGGTTTCACCCCGCATGTTATTTTGGTGGGTGCCGTATCCCACCGAGTGCTGTGCATCACATGTTTTTATTTTTTATTGTTGTGCATGAACTGTGTTTTTTTTTTTGTCTGCATGCTCCTGTGGTGTCAGTGATACGGTCAACATTTTTATTGTACTCATGACGGGGTTTTTGTATTAATAAATCTTCGTAACCTGCTTTGTCGTAGTTTTCCCTTTCTTGGCCCCTGCAACATTTGGTGTTGTCGGCAGGATTAAAAGGGGAAGTGCCTAGGCTTTTCTGTGAAATTTGCAGATTTTTTGTTTTATTTTTGAGGATAGCAGGGGCAGTATCTTCTCAGGAGTCATGGAGCCTGAGGAGCAGGACATGTCTCGGCGGATAAAGGACCTGGAAAGCGAACTTGTTACCTTGAGAGCAGCAGCTGCAAACCATGGAACATCACCTTTACCTGGAACTTCAAGTGGAAACATTGAGACTGTAATACAAACACCTGTGATATATGTGCAGCAGGACAGAAAGCTGCCTATCTTTTGCTAAGAATGACCTTGATGTTGGCTGCACGAATCTAATGACACATGAGATCCCTTTATTAGACGAAACAGCCATACAGTCATACCGAAGAATTCCTCCCTCCCAGTATGAGCTGGCACGCAGTCACATTCAACAGTTGCTACAAAGCCAGGTCATTCGAGAAAGCAGCAGCCCCTACGCATCACCCATTGTGCTCGTGCAAAAGAAGGATGGTGCTCTGAGGATGTGTGTAGACTATAGGCAGTTGAATGCCAGAACCAGGAAAGATGCATTCCCCCTGCCAAGAATCGACGAGTCCTTGGATTCCTTGGCCGGAGCACAGTGGTTTACGACACTTGACTTGGCCAGCGGATACAGTCAGGTGGAGGTAGCTGGAAATGACAAGGCAAAAACTGCTTTTTGCACACCATTTGGTTTATTCGAGTTCAATCGTATGCCTTTTGGTTTATGCAATGCACCTAGCACTTTTCAGCGCCTCATGGAAAGACTGTTTGGGGACTGTCGTTTTCAGTCTGTGCTGTTGTACTTGGATGATGTCATCGTTTTTTCCTCTTCCATTGAACATTTGCAACGTTTGGATCAAGTTTTCTCCCGTTTAGATGCGCAGGGTTTGAAGGTAAAGCTTTCAAAGTGCCAGTTTTTTCAGAAACAGGTGAAGTACTTGGGCCATGTGGTGTCCGCAGAGGGGGTGTCGACCGACCCAGAGAAAGCAGCTGCAGTCCGTGACTGGAGAAGACCAGCTAACCTGGCCGACCTCAGATAGTTTTTGGGGTTTGCAAGTTACTATAGAAGGTTTATTGCTGGATTTGCAAAGATTGCCTCTCCATTAAACCATTTGGTGGCTAGGCTCCTCCCTCCTGGAAGAAAGGGTAAGACGCAGAAAAAGCCCGTGGATGAGTTCTGGGACACAGAGTGTGAGCAAAGCTTTCAGGAACTGAAGACTGCTCTAACAACTACTCCTGTTCTTGCTTATGCAGACTTTCAGAAACCCTTTGTGCTGGAGGTAGATGCTAGCCATGCCGGCTTGGGGGCTGTACTGTCCCAGGAGCATGGGGGCAAGCTGCGCCCCGTGGCTTTTGCAAGTCGTAGCTTGAAGCCTGCTGAGAAGAACATGAACAACTACATTTCCATGAAGTTGGAGCTGGTAGCACTGAAGTGGGCAGTCACTGAAAAGTTTCGCGAGTATCTGGTGGGGAATGCCTGTACGGTGTTCACTGATAACAACCCGCTAAGTCATTTGGCAACAGCAAAGTTGGGGGCTACAGAGCAGAGGTGGGCATCTGAGCTGGCAGTATTTGATTTAACCATCAAATATCGCCCAGGTTCCCAAAATGCCAATGCCGATGCATTGTCGCGTCAGCACCCAGTGTTGGAGTTGTCAGAAACTGAGCCTTTGGGAAGTGAGAGGGATTTAGGGGTGCAAGCTGAGATAAGTACCTTACCTGGGTTGTCTCCTTCAGACCTCTACACATTACAACACAAAGACCCTGTCCTTGGCCCCTTCTTGAAATACTGGGAAAGGGGTAAAATACCAGATGCTAGACAGAGGCACGAGTTAATTAAACCGGCCAGGGAATTGATAAGACAGTGGAAGCATCTCCGGGAACATGAGTCAGTGCTCTACCGCTGCATTTACAGTTCAGATGAACAGGGAGAAGTTAATCAGTTGGTGTTGCCTCAGTCTTTGCAGGAATCCATTCTTCACTCCTTACATGACGATCATGGCCATCAGGGTACCGAACGGACTCTGCAGCTGATTCGGTCGAGGTATTACTGGCCAAACATGTATACGGATGTGGAGAAGTGGTGTAGGAGCTGTGAGAGGTGCGTAGTGTCAAAAGCATTACAACCAAAGGTTAAGACCTTTATGGGCTCAATGAAAGCCTCTCGACCTCATGAAGTTCTGGCGATAGATTTTACTGTGTTGGATCCGGCTACTGATGGCAGGGAGAATGTTTTGGTGATGACAGATGTGTTTTCAAAATATACACAAACGGTCCCTACAAAAGATCAAAGAGCTAGCACTGTCGCAGAGGCATTGGTGAAACATTGGTTTCAACTGTTTGGTCCCCCAGCCCGCATTCATTCAGATCAGGGGCGGAATTTTGAAAGTAATCTGGTGCACCAACTCTGTAAACTGTATCAAATTGACAAAAGCCGCAAAACCCCTTACCATCCCCAAGGCAATGGCCAATGTGAACGTTTTAACCGCACGCTGCATGACCTTTTACGGACATTACCACCTGAGTAGAAATGCAGATGGCCTCGCCACCTTTCTCAAGTTACATTTGCCTACAATACAACTGTCAATCAATCAACTGGTATGACCCCATATTTCCTGATGTTTGGCAGAGAACCGAGGTTGCCGGTAGACTTTTTGATGGGAAGTGAAATGGAGCATGATCTTCCTTTAGACGAATGGCTTGAAGAGTATCAGAGCTCCTTAGCTGTGGCCTATGCAGCGGTGCAGCAGAAGATGGAAAACACCAGGGCGCAAAGAGACCTGAAAATGCAGGGTCAGTGTCTGGCCCCAGATTTTGATAAGGGTGATTTGGTGTACACAAGGAATCATGGAGTTAGAGGAAGGAATAAAATCCAAGACTTTTGGGACCCAACTCCCTATCAGGTTGTTCGCCGGCCATCTCCACAGGGGGTTGTGTATTCGGTAGCCCCTGCAGGTCAGGACGGTCCCCTGCGACAGGTTCACAGGGCAGAGCTACGGAATGTCCCTGAGAGGAAGCCGGCGGGGGAAGCCTCAGTGAAGGGGGAGGTTCCGGAGCATGCACAGGGGGGCGTAGGTGGTGTTGATGATGGTGCTGAGCTCCATTTGGATGACTCATTGAATGTAGACGATGAGGAGGTACCACCTCAGATACAACCTCCTCAAGGTCAGGAGCTCACGGAAGAAGCTGACAGGCCACTAGTTTGTGAGCCCAGGAAGTCAACCCAAAAAACTGAAGGACAACATTCTAACCCACATAAATTGCCTATATCAGCAAAGGTCTCGGTGGACCCACATCGTCGGGTCGACGATGTACTTTGAGGGGGAGAGATGTAACGGGAGTCACCTGTAGGTGTCTCTATACCCATTGTTCAGGGGGTTTAAAAAGGAAGTTGACGTGTGGTTGCTATGGCGCTAGCTTCCTGTGAGAAAGCTGGTTAGCTCAGAGAGCAGCGTGAGTTGGCTCGAGCAAAGAGTGCGGTAAGACTGCTGTTATCCTTACCTGTGGATGATGTTCTTAAGCAGTGCTTGATGCTTTATTTTTTATTTTATGACAGGATCACGGCAGAGGTAGATCCTGCTCTTCTGGGGGTTTTAAAGACTGGGCGTGAGGTTTTGCGACGCACCAGGTATTTTACACTTTTATCACAGCAGAGGTATATTTTAAACAAATGGTAAATTATTTTTTATCAAATGTTTTTAATATGGTGCTTCTTCTGTTTTTAGTGTTGGAATAATGTGCCCTGCTGTCCTGTTTAAGTTTATGTTTTGTACTTTGTCCGCTCCTGACGGAGCTGTCCCAGCGTGATTGACTAATCAAGTGCAGGAGCGGACTATTTACCCTCTGTTCTGTTTGTCATTTTTTTTAGTCACTTCCTTCAGGTTTCACCCCGCATGTTATTTTGGTGGGTGCCGTATCCCACCGAGTGCTGTGCATCACAGTTACGTTGCATGTTTTCATTATTTATTGTTGTGCATGAACTGTGTTTTTTTTTGTCTGCATGCTCCTGTGGTGTCAACATTTTTATTCTACTCATGACGGGGTTTTTGTATTAATAAATCTTCGTAACCTGCTTTGTGGTAGTTTTCCCTTTCTTGGCCCCTGCAACAGAATCAAATAAACACAAAGAAAAAGTATTTTACGATCTTTTATATTCCTAATTTCTCAGTGTTTTATCAGGGTCTGTTTGGTTGAACACAAAGCTGATATACTGGAGATGGTAAATGTGTTTAGATCAGTGAGGGCAATTTCCCACGGCACACTTGATCATCTCGCACACCGGTTGAAAAACACTGGTCTACATGACCCAACTCCCAACGTTAAAGTGCCTAGGATAGCACAAGGGTTAATTATCACACTGGTTGAATATTTGGCTAAAGATGTCCTGGATCAATTTTAGGTCAGTGAATTAGATTCAACTATCAATCAGATCAGCAACCAAAACTTATGATAGGAATCAAATCCTTGTTAAAATGAATTGTTAGACCCTTAACCCTTGTTCTATCCTATGACCCCACCCTTACATTGACGTGTTCTCCCTACCATGACAAAGGTGGATAAAGGTGAAGAGGATTTCATGTAATCCATGGACACCAGTGAAGATCAGAAATCATTGAAGATCATCCCCACTGTCTAGTGGGGTCCAGATGACCCAACTCCCAATGTTGAAGTGCCTAGGATAGCACAAGGGTTGCTAGACGGTTATGATTCAACAAATGCTCAAGAAGTTTTGAAAACTAACAAATTAAAAGAATACAAAAAGAAATGCTTGGGATCAGTGTGCTTTATTTGGATATCTGCAATAAAACTTGAAAACTCTCTTAACAACAGACCACCATAATGTATAAATGTTTCATTAATAGGAAGTTATACATTTATTCAAAGTCAGATTTAAACACATTTAAGGTACATTTTACATCTTTATCAGCAGTTAACTACAGCTATGTTTATATACATATTTTTAAACATTTCATGCAAAGATAGGCAAATGGTTTTTGCACCTTCAGAAAAACATCATACTCTATTGGAGAATCTCACAATTGTATGCAAAGGTAATCTATTACTAAAAATCTACATGTGGCAAATACATCTTCCAATATTGTGAATCCTCCTGAATGCATCTGTTAGGGGTGTAATGGTACATGTAGTTGTATTGAACCATTTCGGTACGGCAATTTTGGTTTGGTTCACTTTGGTACAGTTTCAGTACTCCACCCCCACCCCACCCCCAAAATGTATAATCTTTGAGCTGAGGTGGAACTAATGTTAGCCAAGAGTTTCCGCAAATACGCTATTGGGTAACAGAGGTGACAGTAAGGCATGTGAACAGTATCAACATTGCTAATGCAGATGTGAGGCCAGAATTTGAGGACCCCCCCCCCCCCCCCCCCCCCCCCATCTCCTTACGCTCTCCTGTGTGGGGGGAACACTTTGGCTTTGTTGTGAGCATCAATGAAGGGAAAAGACAATTGGACAAGTCGAATGCTGTGTGTCGACATTGTTGCACAAAAATAGCGTGTACACCCAACACACTTTAATGACATCACACGACTGTAAAAATCAGGTCTACAAGAAAAAAGTGTGCAAGTAAAAAAAAAAAAAGCTACTTGTTTTTCAGGCCAGTGTTAATTATCCAAAGTTTTTGGTTACTGGCAACTAATACTTGTATTATTTTATCTAGCAGATCACCTACATAGGTTCACTTTATTCATTGTTATATAAAACCAATAAATGCATTTTGCAAGTAATTTTTTTTGACTTTTTGTCACAAAAAAACAAACAAACAGAAAATGTACCGAACCGAGCCCTATGAAATACTGAACCGAACCGAAATGAGATTTTAGCGTACCGTTACATTCCTAGTATCTACTGCATTGAAATATTTTTAATTTATTTGACAAAAACATGGTGCCATTTTAATATTTTTGCTTTATTCAGAATAGTCTGAATATCCAGGAAAACTATTCTTTTAAATAAAAATATGGGTTCTTGGATGTGTGAACTGTTGCATTCATGGTAAAAAACATGAGTTTGATCAAAGATTTTACATAATTTACAAC
Organism: Oryzias latipes; assembly: GCF_053564925.1. NCBI lineage: Eukaryota > Metazoa > Chordata > Actinopteri > Beloniformes > Adrianichthyidae > Oryzias > Oryzias latipes. The sequence continues at coordinate 14,857,535 of NC_136253.1, read as the reverse complement.
ATAAAATCTTCCCAATGGTGCGATTTCATCATGTGTTCTATTATAGGCAGTTAAGGAAGAGAAAGCAAAAACGAATGACACCTTTTACCAGTTTGGGTGTTCATGTAGTCAGCTAACTCTTGTGCTATCTTATGGGGTCCAGATGACCCCACCCTTACATTGACATGTTATTCCTACCATGACACAGGTGGATTAAGGTGAAGAGGATTTGAAGTGTTTTGGTTTACTACATGTGGCGTTTTACTACTGTGTGGGTTTTCATGTGGGCACATAATGAACTACTTCGCGTATAACATTCTTGACAAACTTTACAAGAATAAAGGCTTTAACCTGTGTGAGTTTTCATGATAGGTCAAATTTCTCAAGGAGACAAAAAACTTACAAATTTCACATGGAGATATGCAAGTTCTTATGTGGGCTTTTAATTTAGTACTTTGAGAAAAGTTTTTTTCACATACTTTTGCATGTGTGAGTCCTCATGTGGGCCTTTAAGGGACTGCTTTGCATGAAACCCTTCTGACATAGTTTACAAGAATAAGGCCTTTCACCTGTGTGATTTCTCATGTGTAAGGTCAAACTATTTGCATAGATGAAGGTTTTCTTACAAATGTCACAGGAATAAGTCCTCTCACCTGTGTGACTTCTCATGTGAACATTTAAGCAAGAACATTGAGTAAAACATTTTTGACAAACTTTACAAGAATAAGGCCTTTCATCTGTGTGAGTCCTCATGTGGACCTTTAAGTCTCTACTTTGCATGAAACCCTTTTGACATATTTTACAAGAATAAGGCCTTTCACCTGTGTGAGTTCTCATGTGTAAGGTCAATGCACCTGAACGGATGAAAACTTTCTTACAAATGTCACAGGAATAAGGCCTCTCACCTGTGTGAATTCTCATGTGAACATTTAAGCAAGAATGTTGAGTAAAACATTTTTGACAAACTTTACAAGAATAAGGCCTTTCACCCGTGTGAATTCTCATATGACAAGTCAAATTTCTTAAGGAGACAAAGTGTTTCTCACAAATATCACACGAAAAAAGCTTCTCACCTGTGTGAGTTCTTATGTGGGTTTTTAAGTCCCTACTTTGAGCGAAACTTTTTCCACATACTTCACAAGTAAAAGGCCTTTCACCTGTGTGAGTTCTCATATGACAGGTCAATCCACCTGAATGGACGAAACCTTTGTCACAAATCTCACAGGAAAAAGGCCTTTCTCCTGTGTGAATTCTCATGTGGATTTTCAAGTCACTACTTTTAAAGAAACTTTTTCCACATACTTCACAAGTGAAAGGCCTCTCACGCGTGTGAATTCTCATGTGAGCATTTAAGTTGGAATTTCTAGTAAAACTTTTTTCACAGACTTCACAAGAATAAGGCATTTCGCCTGTGTGTATTCTCATGTGGGCCTTTAAGTCTCTACTTTGCATGAAACCCTTTTGACAAAGTTTACAAGTAAAAGGCCTTTCACCTGTGTGAGTTCTCATGTGGATTTTCAAGTCACTACCTTTAGTGTAAATTTTTCCACAAGCTTCACAAGTGAAAGGACTTTCACCTGTGTGAGTTCTCATATGATAGGTCAAATTTCTCAAGGAGACGAGAACCTTCTTACAAATTTCACACGAAAAAAGCTTCTCACCTGTGTGAGTTCTCATGTGGAGTTTGACATTTTTCCTTTGAGTGAAATCTTCTTTACATACCTTACAAGAAAAAGGTTTCTTACCTGTAGGGGTTTTCATATGAGCTTCTGAGGTAGAACTTTGAGAGTAACTTTTTTCACAGACTTTACAAGAATAAGGCCTTTCCGACGTGTGTATTGAATCACTATGTTGAGGTAAAATGTTTCCACATGTGTCACAGGAATATGACTGACATAAGACAGCTGGACTCTCCTTCACATGAGAATCTGAAGGAGAGTCCAGCTGGACAGTCACAGCATCGCTGTTTCTGATCTGAGTGTTTGCTTCCAGAACTGGGTTCTCACTTGGTTCTGGTTTGGAGTCCATCTTTTCCTGATCATCCTCAGTGACCATGAAATCATAATTTTCCTGCTTCAGTTCCAGCTCCTCTCCTTCCTCACCGATGCAGATCTCCTCCCACTCCTCCTTTATCAGTGGAAGCTCTGGTTTCTCTTCATCCAGGCTGGAGCTCCTCTCCTGCTTCCAGAGAAGCTGCTCATCATCAGTCTCCTCCTTACAGATGTTTTTCTCTGAGAAGTCTGCAGGAACAAAGATTCAAGAGGAAAAAACATCTGAAACATTAGATAATATGACCTTATTTCCTTTACGACATAAAACATCAATGTATGCAATTTTATAATCACAGCATTTATTCACATTTTTCCACAGCTTTGTTTCATAACAGCTGCTCTAATATAATTAACACAAACAGTCACATGGAAAAGAAAGAACAGCTCCTTTCAAGAAGAACCAAACTGTTGTTCCATAAAACGTTTCTCATCTAAATGAACTCAAACATTTACATGATAACCTCTTTCATTTATGGACTGTTTTCTTGGCCATTTTGTTCTTTTTTCTTGTAAAAGTCGTTTCTTAAAGATTGTAAATGAAGCTGCTGTGTGTAATCAGTCCATCTCTGTGTAAATAGAGCTAAAAAGCTGAGCTTCAGACCTTTTGCCATGTTGTGCAGGAACAACCAGGCGTGGCTCATTTGCGGAGCGTGATGTGTGTAGGGGTACAGAGGTGCAGAGAAGCTGGTGGAGTCCACCACTCTGTAAATGACTGTCAAGAGTTTGGATCTGATGTGGACAGCTAAAGAAAGCCAGTAAGACTTAAATAGAGGACTGTCAGGATTTTCTTTAAAAACAAAAAAACTGTCATACAGCTGCATTTTGGAACATTGTCAGAGTTTAACCAGTGCAGCTAAGAACTTAACACTGAGAGGACAAACAACAGCAGACTACAGAGGTGGAAAAGGTCAAACAAAGGATGTATGGGGACTTGTGAGACAGTTTGTCTCAACTGAAGGAGGAACAGGTGTATCTGTACCCATCTGCAAGGCAGAGAAATAGAGATGGAAGAATATAAAGCAGGTTACAGTGATCAAAAATATTTAGATATATAGTTGATATATCTAAAAAAAAATATATAACAAAATTTGGATGATTAAAAAAATCAAAAGTAAATGAATATACATTTAAATGTACTCCTAATCACAAGAAGACATGTTTGTAGTTATACATACAGTAAATTACATTTTTTTATTTGATTTGATTTGAAATGGTTTATTTCAAGCAACTAAATAAGTACAATACACTAAAACAATACAATCATCAGTTATACATTCATACAATGAATTAAAATGAAAAAGCAATCCACCAAAATGCTTTTCATGTTCTTCTTCAACACTGCTTATTCTGTCACTTAAATAAAATGAAAATGGTATTTGACATTTCATTTTCACAAAGTTCTCTAGTAAATGTCTAGCACAATTCATTTAGAGATGTCTAATTTGAAAATTAAAATTGATTCAAAGAAATGCTTTTTAATTTTCAAAATGTAACTGCATCAAATGACTCAAAATTAAAATGAAAAAGCAATACTTCCAAATGCTTTTTCATTATATACTTAAAACTGCACATTCTGTGGCATAATCATGGCCGGCCCTCCCTATACGCGAATTACGCAGCCGTGTAGGGTCCCCGTCACCACCAGGGCCCCGAGGTAGCGAAAAAAAGTAAAACAAAGAAAGACCCAAATCTGGCAACCCATTTCATAGAATTTCCGTACCAACGTGCGCTCTGAATATTGTGCAGAAGAAAGTTGCCTGCACTTTTGTGATCCCCCCCTTCAACACACTTGAACCAATTTGGCAACCCAAAAAAGGACGTTACGCCCCTCTTAGCAACGATTGGTCAACATCATTGCATCTGATCCTGGCACACTGTACAGTTACGAGCGCATTGTATTTCAATAAAGTTGGGAAAAAGAAAAAAACGAGCCCATTTTGTCACACTGATCAAAGCGACAACAAGAGAACTTCATGCCAAAGATACTTTATCCATCATTAGGAGCTGAAAAAAGATGAAGAACTTCAACATCAATCACAAGATCAGTTTGGATGATGTTGGGGCCGTCTTTTTTACATTATCCAGTATTTCTATGCAGCTGCGCAATTTACGTAAATACTAATCGATCTGAGGTAAAGATTGTACATAAAACGACCCCGTTTGTCGTTATTTCCAATGGAAAACTCGAAAATAATTCTGATACCCAAGTTTCTAAGATGAGGTCGGACATGGCCTTCTAAACGGCTGAAAGCAGAGAAAAGTAAATAATGATAATGGTATGATGGCTGATAGATGTTTAAATAACTCACGTTATCGTATTGGTTAATTGTTTTGCTAACACATATTTAGTGCATTCTGCATTTTCCGGTTTATGTCATTGAAAAAACTGCTGTTTATTATAGCAGGTCAGGTAGTTTGACTTTTTCAACATTGAATGTGTCTTAAAATCTTGCATTAGCATGAAATATGGAGAGTCAAAACTGCTAAATACATAGGAAATAAAGGTTGTCATTTATAGATGATAAACAAAATAAATGTACTAATTTTAAAATCATGAACGTACAAAATAATAGATAAAGACGTGTATAAATGCTTATAGTTCCATTTATACTCAAATTATTGTTCACATTTATTATTTATAAAATGGGTACATTTTTTTCTTATTTGTATTTTGCAGTTTTGGTTTTACATAATGATGATGCTTTGCACAGTTCCGTCTCAGCCGACAGTTTCTTCTGCTCTCCAAAAGTATTGGAGGTGGTGCAGCGTCCACATCCCAAGATGTTCTTGTCATCCAGGATTATGTCATCTCAGGTAATTTTATAGCATGTAAAGTAAAAAAAAAACAGTGTCTGCATAACCCCTTATGTTCATAAACAGCAGCTGAGGAGTATGTAGTCCCAAGTTGTTCATAATAAAATGAATAAATATGACCTCATACAAATATACAATCAAACAATAAATCTCTCATAAATATATAAAAAGATCATGAATTTGTGAAAAACCTGCACACAGATTTAAATGAGCCACTAAACTAGTAGTATTCTACGACGGAGTTGTAGAATAGTAGTTGTAGTAGTATTCTGCTTTAGGTATTTTATTAGTTTTATCATTGATTATTTTATAATAATAATTTTTGTTTTTCAGCTGCAGAAGAAACTCCTGTCACCACATCTACTGTTGAAAGGGAAAACATTTGACTGTTTGACTTTTCACTGTTTGCTGTATCTTATGTTCCAGAGGCTCCAAGAGATGCCTGTTTGGAAGAGGAGCCTAGTGGATCCAAAATTCCACCTACCAGTACCTCAAATCCAGTTGGTCCAGATGAATGATGGCCAACCACACTCTCTGATCCAGTAAGAATGGATTTGGTGCAAAGAGGTCCTTTCCAGACTGAGAAAGACTCTGACTTTCCAAAATCCCCCTCATTGAGTTGTTGTGTTCTTTATGTTGGATTGTTTTATCGTTATATAATTTAGTATTAAGTTTCTGTTTTTAATAAGTTGGAGTTTTGTGAATTTCATTTGTTGAGTGCCTAATGTTACATTAATATATATATATATATATATATATATATATATATATATATATATATATATATATATATATATATATATATATATATATATATATATATATATATATATATATATATATATATTTATTATGTTTTATGCATCATTAGCATCTTAAAAACATCCTAATAATAATGCTTGTAAATGTGTTAACTAAGGAATTTAATAAATCTTATTAGACTTATTGTACTAATAAATGTCTTACTAACACCCTATAAATTCATTTATAATGCTTGTTAATGTGTTAACAAAGCTTGTTAAGGAATCTTAATATAAAGTGTTACCAATGCAACTTGTGTTTTTTTATACTTTATAATCCATTTTTGGCCTGGTGCGACTTATACTCCGCAGCGACTTTTAGTCCGGAAAATACGGTAGTTACCTTAATTCCTTTCTATTTAATGAATAACTGCAGCTTTCTAGCTTTATTCTAATGTAATTGATCAGACACAACTGAATCAAAAAGGTAAAATGTTAAGATAGGTAGAGTAAGGTAGACTGTTAAGTGTGGGCGGCCGTGGTGCGTGGGCGGCCGTGGTGCAGGGGTAGGGTGTTCGACCCATGATCGTTATATTGCAGGTTGATTCCCGCCTTGCACGCCCATTTGTCAAAGTGTCCTTGGGCAAGACATTGAACCCATCCTTGCCTCTGGTGGGAGGTTGGCACCAGTGTTCGGCAGAGGAGCCGCCGCTAGTGTGTGAGTGTGTGTGCATGGGTGAATGGGACTATGACTGTAAAGCAGTGTTTTTCAACCTTTTTTGAGCCACGTCAACACTTCAACCTTGACAAAAATCCGGCGGCACACCGGCATTCAAAAAAGTAAAATAAAACGGAGAAACTCGGTCTGTATCGATCTACAGTCCCTCCATAATCTCAGTGAATTTTTGTGATAATTATGGCAGAAAAAGCTGGAAGCTGCAGCTGTTTTTTTAAGATGTAATTAAAGTTAAGTTAAAAGATTTAAAAACTGTTTGATTTGTGGTCGTTGTGGTTTCACGACGTTAAGAGGAGAGAGTTGTGCGCCCAGATGCTCACACTGTCACTTTAACCCAATGCATCATGGGAGATGTAGTTCAATAATCCGCCGAATGTAGAGAGACTAGCGTCTCTGAGCGTCATTGTTTTGTTCACTTGTTCCACGGTCTGACACCGGATTCTGTAGAAAACTACACCGCTAAAGACGAACTTTAGCTGGTATTTTTGTTAGAACTGAAAGAATTTTTCAGCAGAATTCAGAACAAGGAAGTGAAAACTTTAACCAGTTCTTATTGGTCAGACTGATGACATGTGATTAAGATCCCAAAAATGATTGGTGGAGACAGTTAAAGGGGCGGAACTTTTCATAACGCAGCTGAAGCTGCGGCTAAATCGTGGTACCGTCATTCTTATCAAAATGTATTTAATAGAATCAAATAAACACAAAGAAAAAAGTATTTTACGATCTTTCATATTCCCAATTTCTTTGTGTTTTATCAGGGCCTGTAGGGATGAACAAAGAACTTAAATCCTGGAGATGGAAAATGTTGTTAAACCGGTTAATGAGGGAAATGTCCCACTGCACACTTGACCATCTCCCACGGCACACTAGTGTGCCGCGGCACACTGGTTGAAAAACACTGCTGTAAAGCGCTTTGGGCCTTCGAAAGAAGGTAGAAAGCGCTATATAAGTATACGCCATTTACCATTTACCAAGATCCATAGACATACTGGTTAATGCAGTAAACCAGTTCAAGATGCTCAAGCATGTCAAATTTATAAGATTAGGAAACTCCTCCACACTCACAGAGGAGCTGCTCAGGCTGGGGAGTACAGAGTCACTGACAGCAGCAGAAAACAGTGACTTTTCTCCTCCTTTGCTTTGTTTCTTAGGAATAAAAAACATTCTTAGTCAGAACAGTTACAGTTTACGTACCTATTCGTTCCAGCTTTATGACAGGAATCATGGTGATGTTCCACTGCTGATGCTGATGATCCAACAAATCAGACTTGAACTCCATCTTCACATCAGTCTCCTGATTCAGGAGCAGCTGCTCTCCCTCCTGGTTACTGCAGAGTTCCTCTGGTTCTTCTTTAATCTGTAGAGGTTCTGGTTCTGCTTGGTCCAGACTGGAATGTCTCTCCCGTTTATGGAGGTGCCATTTATTCTTATCATCACACAGATGTTGATGTTGAACATCTGGGGCTAGAAGACACAGAAAGATAATGCTTTAAAAAAGAGAGATGCATACTCACAGAGTTTACTGCTTCACCAACAAAAATGATATTAAATAGATCAACAGATGTTGATGTTGAACATTTGGGGGTAGAAGCCACAGAAAAATATGATATTAAATAGATCACAATTTTAAGTTACAAATAACGTAAATTAAACAAAGCCACCTCATTAGCATTTTAGCTGTTGTATACAAGGACACAAAATGCATTATTTAACAAATTTAAGACAATGAATGATACACAAAATATAAGCTAAGCTACATGTGATAAATTTATAGAAAATCCACTTTTTTTTTCAAAACGTCAGTTTCAGACAACTCGGAAAAAGTAAACTTTTGGACGTCCTTAGCAACGGTGGTTGTTTGCTGACTACGCCCACATTCCTTATTTGTCCATACAGCGGGGAAAATAAGTATTGAACACGTCAACATTTCTTTCAAAAAACATATTTCTAATCGAGCTATTGACATGAAATTTTCACCAGATGTCGGCATCAACCCAAGTAATGCACACATAGAAAGAAATCCAAACATTTATGTCCATAAATGAAGTAATGAGTAATAAAGTTAAATGGCACAGGGAATAAGTATTGAACACATGAAGAAAAGGAGGGGTTAAAAGGTCTGGCAAGCTAAGAAAGCAGCTGGAGTTTGTCAGTATTCAGAAGGTTAACCTGCCCCCTATTAATGCAAAGTAATATCAGCTGGTATAGTCCTGATTGATGCCTTTTAAAAAGGTTTCTCACCAGCAAGCTGTTAGACATAAGCATTGCATGATGGGTAAAAGCAAAGAGCTGTCCAAAGACCTACGCAACCTTATTGTTGCAAAACACACGAGTAAGCCCTGGCTGCAGCCTGCAGAATGGGTCAACATAGTGGAATGCTTTGAACGCAGAGGAATGTGAACATGCTGTGGAATGTTAACCCCGCCCACATTGAGCCCGTCTGCTGTGGAGTGTTAACCCCACCCACGCTGAGCCCGTGCGTTTGATTCACCTTTGTCACAGCAGTTGTGATTGCAGGAAAGGGGAAGAATCAGTGGAGCACATTTTGTGACATTGTGAATTGTATGAGGAAGAAAGAGAACAGAGGGGAGGAAAATTTGAATGGTGCAATTTTTTTTATGTATCACTCAAAAAAATGATTCAAGCCCCTCTTTCATGTAACACAATAAAGTTCTGTTTGTTTTATTTAAAAATATTTATTTTAAAAGAATGTATCTACATTTAATTGACCTAACACAAAATGTATTAATAGTTTCCCCTATAACTCCAGTAATCCAAAATAATTGAGTTCAAGTAAGGGGCATGCTGTTGAATGCTGTTTTCCTGTTTCTCTTTATTCTTTTTGCCGTCTCACGGCTACAATTTTTCACCTATTTTAACCATTGAACTATTAAAATGTTCAACTCCTTCATCTAATGCAGTGCTTCTCAAATAGTGGGGCGCGCCCCCAGGGGGGGGCACGAAGCGATGCCAGGGGGGGCGCGCGGTGGTGGCGGTTTTAGGCACAGGTTTGTCCGGTGCGCAAATTTAACGGTGACAGCGGCTCAGTGCTTGGAAAATAATCTGGTCCACTATTCGGTTCCTATTGTCTGTTCTGTCTGTCCGCGGCTGCGCGAGTGAGAACGAAAGGGGAGGGGTGGTGTGGGCCCTGTCTGCCAGGGGAATCGGGGCACGCGGACCACTGCTACCGCTGCCTGTTGCCCAAGATCACCGCTGCCCTTAGATTCCTAAGCTCATGCTAACAATGTCATTCTTTATGAACTATTGTAGACATTTTGATGACGTGTCTTTATTTTCCATCCATGTTTTCTTTGTCTGCCTGTGGTTTAGTTGGTGTCAGACAGACATAAAGACCGCAGGTAATGCAGGAAAACAGCTGCACTTTTATGAGATCAGAAATAAACAATCCGTCATTTAGAAAAAAAAAATCAGCACGTTTTTACCTATTTCTTCAGACTAAAAACGTTAAATATATTGGTGCTGCTGTGTTAATGTTTCAGATCAATTTAGATTTAATATTATTTATTGATTGAATTATTTTTTTCAGCATCAAATGGTTCAGTTGGTCAAAATGTTTCTAGTTTAAATAAGGAATGACAGATTTTTTTTATTTCAGGTACTTTCAGCTTCTTTTCTGTTTTAGACTAGAACAGGGTTTCTGTGGCTAAATAAAGTTAATATTTGTTGAAAGTGGATTTATTTTGCTTTTTTCTTTTGTTAGTGTTAAAAGATACAATTTTAGGTATACAAATTTTATAGATACTGACCTGATGTATTGTCACCGCGCGAGTGTGTCTGTGTGTGTGTGTGTGTGTGGGAGGGGGGGTTATGGGGGGGGGGGGGGTCAGGGGGGGCGCGAAACATTTTCTTTTCCTAGGGGGGGCCTGGCAAAAAATAATTGAGAAGCACTGATCTAATGTAATGGCTGGTATGACTATTAGTCCTTCAAATCCTTCGACTTTTCAAAAGTGAAAACTTTAGTTCGTTTTTTTCCACGTAAAAAATGAAACTGTGGCATGAAATCGTTTCAAGTCGGCTTCTCCCAATAAGACGATACACGAATAGCGTCATTTATAGAAATAAGGAATCTATTTATTTATAGCGGCGGCCTTGTTTCATCACCGGAGTGTAAACTCAGCGGCGTAGTTAGCGGGTTTATAATACAGAGGTTCTGAGTTCGAATCTGGCATTAGACCGTTGTTGCTTGTTTTTTTTTTCCCTTTGCCTTTCTTGATAAAATGTAGTTCGACTAACTCGATTATATTTCGTTACATGGAAGAATTTTCTTTGAGGTGGGGTTACTCATATTTATTGGGTGTAAATCCTGACAAAACAATTAAATTGAGTTCATCCAATCAGTTATTTTTTTGAGTCTGTGAGGCCAGACAGAATTTATTAACTCCCTAATACATGCACATGGAAACTTGTAAAAGGCATAAGAAGACAGGAATCACTGTATAAATTCTCTAATTCAATTAAATTTTTTTTATTTAGCGCAATGAAAAACAATAAAAAGGGGATCATGAATACAAAGAATGCATTACAAAAATACTAAACTTTAACAAACAGACTAAACTAAACTGATATTCCTGCCCTTAGACACCCCCCCCCCCTTCACGGTAAGGAAAAACTCCTTAAAAACCGGTAGGTGGCAATATTGCACATGGAAACTTGTAGAATTATTTCCCAAATAATGACTCATCTGCGATGATCCAGTCTAAACTGAGGGAAGTGACTTAAAAAAATAAAATAGAAAAGAAGTGGTCCGATCCTGCATTTGATTAGACGTGTCTCTAGCAGAGCAGACGGACTTACAGTTTTGTGTTTTAGGGGAAGTAAGGATGCTTTGTTACGTGTGGGAGACTTAGGACTGTGATCCGTCCCGCAGCTCTACGTGAACGAGCAACCGGAATTTAGGAGACGGGTCTCCCGGTAAAAGTGTGTCGGGGCAGAGCTCGGAGCGCTAGCTAACGCAGTGTGTAAGCTTCGAAGCCGAAAGGCCGCTCAGTCCTTAGAAACCGTTCACATAATCACGTGGATTTGTGTTTCCAGTCGTGTCCCGACAAAATAAAGGCTGATGTCAGTCCCACATATTTACGTGCAGCCTTTCCGCATAAAATTTATGTTCATGCTAATGTTGTTAGCCCGTATTAGCATACTGCTAATAAGTTAACCCAGGCTTTTTCCGGCTCCGTTTTTCAACAGAAGAAGCACTGACCACATGGATTAAAATTAAAATGATGAGCGAACAGGCGCTTCATAATAACCGTAACATTAATAAAAGCACGTTCAGGAGATCATCTCGTATATTACCGAGCTGACGTATAATGTAGCCGCTCGGCGAAACTAAGTTTCGCTTCCGGTTTTTAAAAACACTACTACGCATGTGCGAATGATTTATTCCGACCAAAACTTTGACCCATGTGAACTTTTTTATAATCTGAAAAAGGTTTTCTGGGCCCATGTCCACGGTTGGATTCTAATTTGACCAATAATCCTTATCAAGATATTTTGCACATGTAACCGCAGCTTATGGTGTCGACTCGCAGCGTGGCGGGGGCGTGGCATCCCGATGGTGTCACTCCATCGGGATGTCAGTCACCCATCACGATGGACGATGGTATCGTCCATCGGCACAACCCAAGTGGAAAGAACACGGGATTACCATAAACCTGCCACGGCTAGGTGCTCTTCGCAAGATTTCAGACAGAAGAGTCAGAACAATCATCAGAAGGGTTCTCCAACAGCCCAGGACCATTCGTGGAGAGCTTCAGGAAGACCTGGAATCAGCAGGTACCGTTGTTTCAAAGAAAACAATGAGTAATGCAATCAACCGCCATGGCCTCCATGCACGCACACCACGCAAGACTCCATTTTTGAAGAAGAAGCGTGTTGAAGCTCGTTTGGAGTTTGCGACACAACATTTGGATAAACCCATGACATTCTGGGAGAAGATACTCTGGTCAGATTAGACCCAAAATTGAACTCTTCGGATGTCATAAGACACAACATGTTTGGAATAAAAATGGCACCGCACATCACCCCCAAAACACCATACCAACAGTCAAGTTTGGAGGTGGGAGCATCATGGCGTGGGGCTGTTTTTCAGCATGTGGTACTGGTAGACTTCATATCATTGAAGGAATAATGACTGGAGAAAAGTATGGAGACATTCTTGATCAGAATCTGCTGTCATCTGCCAGGCTGCTGAAGATGAAAAGAGGGTGGATCTTTCAGCAAGACAACAATCCCAAGCACACAGCCAAGGTAACACTAAACTGGTTGAAGAAAAAGAAAATAAAGCTGCTAGAATGGCCCAGTCAATCACCAAACTTGAATCCAATTGAAAATCTTTGGAAAGAACTGAAGATCCGGGTTCACAGAAGAGACCCCCGGAAGCTTGAAGATTTGAAGGCGGTTTGTGTGGATGAATGGGCCAAAATCACACCCGAGCAATGTATTCGACTGGTTTCTCCACACAGGAGGCGTCTTGAGGCTGTAATCACCAACAAAGGTTTTTTCACTAAGTATTAAATAAATTTCATTAAGCGTGTTCAATACTTATTCCCTGTGCCATTTCACTTTATTACACATAACTTCATTTATGGACATAAATGTTTGGATTTCTTTCTATGTGTGCATTACTTGGGTTGATGCCGACATCTGGTGAAAATTTTGTGTCAATAGCTCGATTAGAAATATGTTTTTTGAGAGAAATGTTGACATGTCCAATACTTATTTTCCCCGCTGTATCTAGTAGGAGTGTGCCAAAATATTGATATGGTGCTATATCGCGATATTTAATCCCGTGATTGATTCTCCAAGCGTTTTTGTCAAGTATCGACCTTTTATTTATGGTTTGAAGATCATGTAAAACATTATATTAATCATCCTTTGGTAAAACGATTCTTCGGAGGGTAGGTAGGGGGCGCTCGTTGCATGATTGGCTGTCGCGGACGGACGAAGAAGAATACACAATCAAACAAAAATGGCAGAAGGGAAAAACAAGGAAATAGCGAGAGCAGCAAGTTAAAAGACGTGCCGGCTGCATTGAAGCTGCATCACCCGGAGTTGTGTGAGAAAGCCGTGGCTGTCGCTTCCCTCTTGGAAATACTGAAAAAATGATCCCTGCACTGTACGCCCAGACCAGAGCTATGGTTGAGATGGTGCTGGAAACAGCAGGAGTGTCATTCCTCCCCTTTGACCCCCCTTCTCGTCAAAGCAGCGGTAGATGAGCGGCGTCTTGACGCTAAAAAGCCTGTGGTTCTCCAGAACAACATGAACATATAAACATACATCACATGCAGCTTTTCCCCTAAAGTTTTGTTCACAAAGATGTTTACTTTTAGATGCACTTTAAGTTCATGTATTTCATCCCTGCTAATTTATTTTAAAAGCAGTTTATTTCTTAAATAACTTACAGGAAAGTTCATAGCTACCCGTTTTTTTTTTTCTGGGAGAATTTTATTTTTGTTTACACCCCAATTGCACTAAATGGTGTCATTAATTTTTAACAAAGACTCTATAATTTGCTCACAGAATTAATATCTGATTCACAACTGTAAAATAAGCAATGGCTATGGTTTTGTTTTTCAAAAGTTAATACATATGTGCCTGGCAGCTACTTGACTTATTCGTTTTTTATCCTGTTTTCAGCAATTTTGTACTAAATAATGGCACTGCTGTTCATGTTCACAAATGTTTAAACCGAATTTTACAGATATTTTTTAAAATGAAAATTGTCATTGTTTGTCAAAGACAGAGTATTACTGATTTCAGCAATGTTACACAAAAGTCTGTTTTTCATTACACCAAATAGGACACAAGTTGTTCATTATTATTGTTTAAAAAACTAAAAAGAAATGGGTAAATAATTTCCAAAAAACATTTTTTCCAAGATCTTTTTCTTAAAGTTTGACATATCGTGAGTTTTTAGAGACGATATATATCGATTATCACATCATCGCCATATCGTAATAGTATCGTTAAAGTGAGCAATGTATCACAAATTGCATCGTATCTTGAGGTACCCAATGATTCCCAGCCCTAATATCCAGTGTAATTCAATATGTTCAGTTCTAGCCATGGATGCAATGAAACCCAAAAATCGCTTCTTATTTTGGCACAAAATGGCCGCTAAACCGTAGGTTGTGTTGCAATCCCATAATAATTACAAAACTTATGTTGAAGACCAAAGCCTTGTGAGCATTTCAATGTTTGTACGGTGTCTCTAGCTAAAAGTATGTTGAAGTTATAATGGTTGTAAGAAACAAAGGTTTTAAAAGTGTAGCCAATGGAACAAAAAATAATGGAAAATCCTGGAATATCTCAGAAACTTCAAGGATTTGAAGGACTAAAAGTCAGATGTCAAAAGTCAAATGTCCGAGCGGGGTCTTGAACCGGCGACCTCATGCACCAAGACTTCCCTATGTATTAATTTTCAACGGCGCAAAATTCCTTGAAAATCCTGAAATATCTTGAAAAGTTGAAGGATTTGAAAAAACAAAAGTCATAGCAGGAATAAGCTGAAAGAGCTGAACATTTCAATAGTTGAATGGTAAAAATAGGTGAAAATTGTAGGAGTTAAGTGCCGAAAACGGCGGAAGATGAGTGTAATAAATAAAGAGAAACAGGAAAACAAAGGGTTGAATGCTTTACAGCATTAAACTAAATTAATTTCTTTGTAGCATTCCAACAATTATACTTTTTCCATTGCTTACTGTGTTTCTGTTGAGTCAGAATTGCAAATGGAAATCTTTCAAATTTTAAATGTGCTCACATTTATATGTTCATATGAAATTTTACTTTTCGAACATCAATCTGCAGCAAATTTCAGACTCAAGTTTGCTCCTACAGACGTGTGCTTTCAGATGAACGTGTCCTCCTTCTCCTGCTTTACCACGTTGCTCCTAGTGACCTCCTGGTAGAGCCCTGCGCGGGACTATTTCCTTCATCCCGCTCCCGCCCAAACCCGCAATATGTATGTCCACTCCTTCCGCACCCGCAAAACTCAGAGAATTTATTCCCGCACAGTAAGAGATGCATTGATTTTGTATCGTCTGCCATCCCGCAGGAAAAAAACACGCATTTGTATTGATATTATTAAAGAGATTCATGTCCCTCCTCCAGCCTCATCTTTTCATGCATTCCTCTTTTGTGTAATTTGCAACTTAATTATTAAATATATTTTCACAAATCCTGTTCGGTAAAAGTGTGCGTGTGTCCGCGCGCAGACAGACGGCCTGAAGCGCGCTGAACCAGCTGGTAAAGATGCAGGTGAAAGTCATTTGAGTTCATGGAGGGAACAAAAATTAATGGTTCAACAGAGCTGAAAATCTATGAATTAATTTTTTCCTGACAGAAAAATACTTTTTTTTAGCTTCAGCCTTTTCCAGTTTTGGAAAAGCACATGGTTTAAATAACTCTTTAATAAACCTTTAATAAATACAATGAAACCAAAACCATTCAGAGTTCTAAAAGATATAAATAAAACCGTCAACTGGATCCTAAAATGAACAAGAAGCCTGTGAAGAGCAGCAAGTATTGAGGAGATGTGGTCATTTTTATCTTCCATCAGTCACTATAAAGGCAGCTGCATTCTAACAGGGTATAAGAAGGGCAAACCCCTCAACCAAACGTCTCTCCTTGCACGTTATCCTCCTATATAATACCACCTAAATTATGTTTACTTTTATTTTTTTACATAGTTAACATAATTCCTTTAATTTAGATTAATGAATAACTGCAGCTTTCTAGCCTTATTCTAATGTAATTGATCAGAGACAACTGAATCAAAAAGGTAAAACACTAAGATCCATAGACATATGGATCTTAGTGTTCATCACTGGATTACTGCATGGTTAATGCAGTAATCCAGTTCAAGATGCTCAAGCATGTCAAATTTATAAGATTAGGAAACTCCTCCACACTCACAGAGGAGCTGCTCAGGCTGGAGAGTACAGAGTCACTGACAGCAGCAGAAAACAGGGACTTTTCTCCTCCTTTGCTTTGTTTCTTAGGAATAAAAAGCATTCTTAGAACAGTTACAGTTTACGTACCTATTCTTTCCAGCTTTATGACAGGAATCATGGTGATGTTCCTCTGGTGATGCTGATGATCCAACAAATCAGACTTGAACTCCATCTTCACATCAGTCTCCTGATTCAGGAGCAGCTGCTCTCCCTCCTGGTTACTGCAGAGTTCCTCTGGTTCTTCTTTAATCTGTAGAGGTTCTGGTTCTGTTTGGTCCAAACTGGAATGTCTCTTCCGTTTATGGAGGTGCCATTTATTCTTATCCTCACACAGATGCTGCTGTTCTGGGGGTAGAAGCCACAGAAAGATAATGCTTTAAAAAAAAGAGAGATGCATACTCACGGAGTTTACTGCTTGTCCAACAAAAATCATATTAAATAAATCACAATTTTAAGTTACAAAGAACATAAACTAAACAAAGTCAACTCATTTGCATTGTAGCTGTTGTATACAAAGACACCAAATGCATTATTTAACAAATTTATGACAATTAATAACACATAAACATAAGCATAATAGAAAAGTGAAAGAGTGAAGTGAAGTGAAAAAAGTGATGTTTCAACCTTATTTTAATTACATTTGAGGAATACTGTTTGTTCTTTAGACTAACAATTGCTCCTACAGATACTCATAAACACAGATGTGCTTTAACCCAATTCACTTACAGAATAAAAAAACAGAAACTTATCTGATAAGTGATACTTCACATACCTGTTTTGTGTAAGTCTGTCTCAGCATTTCTGATCCCCAGGCAGTACTGATAATGTGACAGTTCCTTGAACTGAAACATAATCCTTTTACAATCTCTGAAATTCTCTTCACATTTAGACTTTAATTCTGCATTTACATCAGCATCCTGATTCAGCCAGAGCGACTCTTCCTCCTGATTAATGCACAGTTCCTCTGGTTCCTCTTTGAATTGTGGAGGTTCTGGTTCTGCTTGGTCCAAACTGGAGGCTCTCTCCTGGTTAGAGCTGTCATTCATAATGTACTCCTTGCAAAAAGAAAAACACAAAAGAACAAAGACATTAAGACAAGAATAAAAATGTTATAGCCATTTCAAAATTGACTGTTATAACATGAAAAGTCTAGTTATACGGTAGCTGTATTGGGTCTAGTTAGGATCGGCTTGAAGTCAATAAAAATCCAGATTGTAAATTTAAAAAACTAATGTATGAAAACAGTTTTAAACTCCAAAGTACTCATTGTAAAGTTGAAAGAAATACTAACATTTGGAGAAAAAATATTTTGTATGTTTTGAAACTGTTTGAAAAAACCCTCTAAACCTGAAGCTATTACCCAGTGAAAAAAAAAAGTTTTTTAGTATCAGATGCTGTTTTATGTTTTCAACATTTGCTTTTCTGTTTCTTTCACTCCTGGCTTTCAGTCCTCAGTTTATGGTTCAACTCAAAGGAGGAAAAGATAATACAAAATCATTGACAAAACCATATTTGGCACAGTATATCGTTTTAACCTCTGTTTTAAGACCTTATTTAAATGGATGATCAAAGCATTTATCATACAGACATGCCCTTAATGCATGATGGTCACGTGACGATGGCGCTATGCATCGTCTTTGAATGGATAATGTTAACGTGCTGAGCAGGGACAGGGTTCAAACAACAGTTTTCAGAATCTCTCTTAACAACTAGATTGAACGCGTATCTTCAAACTATTTTTTTTTTTACTTGTGGCTGTTTTAGACTTTCACAGAAATACATACCGCCTCTTAGGAAGTTTAACTACTGCTTTAAGACGATTTCCATCGATCTTTCCTCCTTCCGAAGATCTTTTACAGCAAAACATGTGAAGTCTTTACCACTGCGTGAACTAACCATACTTAAACAAAAGGCCGTTACTAAACCGGAAACGATTCGCTGCTTTCACATCCAGTCACGAGCATCTATGGGCAAGGAGGTTTGAGGGGGGAAATGAAACTTGTTTTAAATAAATTTTAGCTTTCCTGGCGGTATGAATTAACAACATGTGCATGCGTCCGTATTATGAAACAAGCTCTTTGAAAAAAATATATATATATATTTTTTATTTTTCCCACTCAAACATCCTTGCCCATAGGGGGCGGTGATGCTCATGACTGGTTGTAAAAGCAGACAATCGTTTCCGGTTAGGTCACTGCGCTTTGTTACGGTATGGTTCGTTCACGCGTTGTTAAAGACTTCACATTTTTGATGAAAATGTTGAAAAGGATCTTTGGAAGGAGGACAGATCGACGGAAATCCTACTAAAGCTTTAGTTGAACTTCCTAATAGGCGGTATGTATTTCTGTGAACCTCTAAAACAGCCACTAGTGAAAATAAGAGAACTCCTTTTTAGTTTGAAGATTCGTCGAATCTAGTTATTTTTGATATTATATCATTTTTGTTAAAATTCTGAAACCTGTCCCTGCTCATTGTTGCGCATGTAAGCGTTAACAGATTATATTACCAGGCATTAAGGGCATTTCTGTTTATCAATGCCTTGATCAACCATTAATAGATCTTAAAACAGTCAGAGGTTAAAACGATATACTGTGTACCAAATGTGTTTTTTTTCCAATGGTTTTGTTTTATCTCCAAGACATGAATTATTTGCTTTTCTTTTCCATGCGTTCATTCAATCAGCGTCACACTTAATTTCTGGCTTCTTCCCCTCATAACATTTTTTTTAAATCAAACTCCTCCTTTAGGAACAGTTAGTTATTTTCTCTTTTCATCCACGTCCAGATAAAACAACTTGAACGCGTTTCTGATCTATAAGCTTTTGTCTCTTTCAATTGTTTTTTTTTAAACACAGGATATCCACCTTTTTTCTGTCCATAAGTCAGACTTGACTTGAATCCCTTCTGTCTTCTATCTGTAAAGACAAACTCCTCCTTTCCTTTTTTTCACTAACAGTACTCCAATTTCTACCAGCCTCTTTCTTGTTTTACTTGGGGGTCCCATGTAAAATTAGGCTCAGCATTGAAAGCGAAAAAGTCTGAGTTCAAACCATAAACTGAAGACTGAAAGTCAGGAGTGAAAGACACAGAAAAGCAAATGTTGAAAACATAAAACAGCATCTGTTACTACCAATGAGTTCTATCCATTTAGTTATATCACTAGAGAGGACATCATGTGATTTCTCATGGGAGGAGAGCACCGCCATCTTGGTGAGGTCAAGTCACTGCTGCAGTGCATGCATGTGAACACATTTTTTGTAAAATGCCACTTCATTCTGCGGGTTTCAACTGCCAAAATCACAGAAATGAGTCCACGAAGGAGAAAGGCATAACATTTGAAAGGTAAATATTATACTTTTTTCTTTTTATGCTGCAGGGGCTTCATTAATAAAACATGTTGACATGCATGATGCTGCAGGGCTATTATCAACATGTAGGGATGATGTACATATAATTTACTTTTAACATATATGTACATTTTATTTTGTTAAACCTATATACAGTATTTTAGGATTAAGATACTCTAGTAATAGAGATTTATTCATTTCTGACTCAGTGACTGAACTTTTCTTGCAGGTTTCCAATGGATTCAGACTTGTGGAAAAAGTGGGCCTTAGCTATCAAAGAGCTAACCCAGATGGATCACTGTGGTTACCAACTAGCAATACAGTCTGGCTATGTACAAAACATTTTGTGGAAACAGATTTTGAAAAGACTGGCCAGACTGTTCGCTTGAAACCCGACACCAAACCATCTGTGTTACACAAATTGATCACTCACATGAATCAGTAGAGTAATTCTTATTTATTTTTTTTCCTTCTTTTTTTAAGGGTAAATCTGTTGTTAACTTTTGGACTTTTTGTTGACTTGTTGATTTATTCTTATCATTTATTATTCTTATTGAATTACTATTGATTTTGTATTATTATTTATTATTGATTCATTATTATTATTATTATTATTGTTGACTTATGTATATATTGTTATTATTATTATAATTGATTTATTGTTGGGCTTTTTTAAATAATTTAAATTACATGTTAAAGTGGTCTAAACCTTCTACATGTTTAAAAATTGTTTTTAAAAATTCTTTGAAATATTTTTCTTTTGTAAGAAGTCCTGCAACTATGCATTTTTCATTAAAGTTTGAGCTTTTAAGGCTGACTGTTTCTCTTATTTAAAAACAACAAATGATGTATATACAGTGAGGTCAATAAGTATTTGATCACCCTGTGATTTAGCAAGTTCTCCCACTTAGAAAACATGAAGGGGTCTAAAATTTTTATCATAGATGCATTTCCACAGTGAGAGACAGAATCTGAAGAAACATTCAGAAATCATGTTCTACGATTTTTTTAAAACAGTTTATTTGTATATTACTGTGACAAATAAGTATTTGATCACTTGAGTTAAACAACTTTAATATTTAATACAGAAGCCTTTGTTAACAATTCCAGAGGTCAAACGGTTCCTGTAGTTCTTCACTAGGTTTCTACTCACTGCAGCAGGGATTTTGGCCCACTCCTCCATACAGATCTTCTCTAGATCTGTCAGGGTTCGGGGCTGTCACTGAGCAAGACAGAGTTTCAGCTCCTTCCAAAGATTCTCTATTGGACTTAGGTCTGGAGACTGGCCAGGCCACTCCAGAACCTTGACATGCTTCTTAGGGAGCCACTCCTTAGTTTTCTTTGCTGTGTGCTTTGCTGTGGGCTTTGTCATGCTGAAAGACCCAGCCACGACCCACCTTCAACGCTCTGACTGAGGTAAGGAGGTTTTTGCCCAATATCTCACAATACAGAGCCCCATTCATCCTCTTCTTAATACAGTGCAGTCGTCCTGTCCCCTGTGCCGAAAAACACCCCAGAGCATGATGCTTCCACCCCGTGCTTCACTGTAGGTATGGTGTTCTTGGGATGATGCTCCTCCTTCTTCCTCCTCCAAATACACAGAATGGAGTTAAGACCAAAAAGTTTTATTTTGGTCTCATCTGACCACAAGACTTTCTCCCATGACTCCTCTGGATCATCAAGATGGTCATTGGCAAACTTCAGACGGGCCTTGACATGGGCTGACTTCAGCAGGGGAACCTTCCATGCGATACATGATTTTAAACCATGGCGTTTTAATGTATTACTTATAGTAGCCTTGGAAACGTTGGTCCCAGCTCTCTTCAGGTCATTGACCAGCTCCTCCCGTGTAGTCCTGGGCTGATTCTTCACCTTCCTTACCATCATCGATACCCACGAGGTGAGATCTTGCGAGGGGCCCCAGACCGCGGGACATTGACAGTCATCATTAGCCTCTTCCATTTTTGATGACAATTGCTCCAACAGTTGTTCTTTTCTCACCAAGCTGCTTGGCAATTGCCCCGTAGCCACTTCCAGCTTTGTGAAGGTCTACAATTTTGTCTCTTGTGTCTTTTGACAGCTCTTTAGTTTTGACCATGTTGGTAGTTAGACTTCTGACTGATTGTGGGGTGCACAGGTGCCTTTATGCAAGCTAACCACCTCAAACAGGTGCCACTAATTTAGAATCATGAACAGAGTGGAGTTGGACTATTTAAAAGCAGAACAGCAGGTCTTTACTGGTCGGAAATCTATCTGATAATCAAGTGATCAAATACTTATTTGTCACAGTAATACAGTGATCCCTCGCTATAACGCGGTTTACTTTTCACGGTTTCGCTACTTCACGGATTTGCATCGGGCATTGTGTTCTGCATTCTGATTGGCTAAAAAGTCACTCCACTTCTTTACCTGTGCGTCAATAACGTTGCAGTTTAATATGTACACGTAGGTAAAACAGCTTGCCAAATTTACAACAGATACGTGCAAATCATCTTGCAATTTCGAGTTTCTCTAAAACCCATGGAAAAAAGGAGCGACAACAACAACTGCCAATCACTGTGTTCTTCTCCCGAACAAACACAGCTGCACCGCGGGCTTCAAAGGGAGAAAACACTGCAGAGCAGAGTCAGGATGCAGCGGCTCAAGAGCAGTGAAATACACCTGAGTCACTATTTGTATGACCGTACTTTGTATTTTTTAAATAATAATAATCATTAATAATCATTTTAAATTTTCTCCAGTTTAATCCAATTACTCTCGGGTTGCGGTGGGCGGGGCTAATCTCCGCAATTTGAAGCCTTCTGTTCACATTGATGGTTAAAATTATTATTTGACAGTACAGTACAGAAGTTATTTGTTGAAAAACCTTTTCTAAAGTACTTTTATTTGTGAAACAAATGCTTGAGCCTGTAAAACGGTTTGTTCTTTCTTTTCAATGTATAATAGAGAATTTAATTGTATAATAATTGTTAAAAAAAAGGTTTCTACTTCACGGATTTTGCCTATCACGGGTTCTTTTTGGAACGTAACCCCCGCGAAAAACAAGGGTTTACTGTATACAAATAAATTGTTTAAAAAAAAATCGTACAACGTGATTTCTGAATGTTTCTTCAGATTCTGTCTTTTACTGTGGAAATGCACCTATGATGAAAATCTTAGACCCCCTCCATGTTTTTTAAGTGGGAGAACTAGCTAAATAAATAAAATAAAAATAAATAATTGTATAAAAGCTACTTAGATGCCACCAAAGGCTATAGAAATCATTGGATGGCGTCGCGCTCCGCTACCTTCGACCAGGCTTCCCAAGCGGGCGTGTCTCCTCTAGCGATATAACTCATTGGTTACTACATTTTCTACACACGTACAAACTAAAGGAGGAGGGTTTGGGGAAGAGAAGGAGGGAGTTAAGAATGTGTGCCCTGTCTAGGCTACCCCACTTGGGTGGGACACAGCCTGGGTAAATAGATATAGACTTAGACATTTTTTTTCACTGGGTAACAGTTTCAGGTTTAGAGGTTTTGTTGTTGTCATTCCAAGTTTAAAATATAAATTTTTCTACAAATGTCAGTTTTTCTTTCACTTTTACAATGAATACTTTCAAGTTCAAATCTGGTATTATACGTTAGTTTTTTAAATTTACAATCTGAATTTTTATTGACTTCAAGCTGATTCTAATTAGACCCAATACAGCTACCATATAACTAGACTTTTCATGTTATAACAGTCAATTTTGAAATGGTTATAATATTTTTACTCTTCTCTTAATGACTTTGTTCTTTATGCAAGGAGTACATGATGAATGACAGCTCTGACCAGGAGGGAGCCTCCAGTTTGGACCAAGCAGAACCAGAACCTCCACAATTCAAAGAGGAACCAGAGGAACTGTGCATTAATCAGGAGGAAGAGTCGCTCTGGCTGAATCAGGATGCTGATGTAAATGCAGAATTATAGTCTAAATGTGAAGAGAATTTCAGAGATTGTAAAAGGATTATGTTTCATTTCAAGGAACTGTCACATTATCAGTACTGCCTGGGGATCAGAAATGCTGAGACAGACTTACACAAAACAGGTATGTGAAGTATCACTTATCAGATAAGTTTCTGTTTTTTTGTTTCATTCTAAAGTGATGACATTCTAAAATGTAATTAAAATAGGGTTGAAACATAACTTTTTTTACTTCACTCTTTCACTGTTCCATTATGCTTATGTTTATGTATTATTAATTGTCGTAAATTGTTAACTAATGCATTTTGTGTCTTTGTCTACAACAGCTACAATGCAAATGAGTTGACTTTGTTTAGTTTATGTTCTTTGTAACTTAAAATTGTGATCTATTTAATATAATTTTTGTTGGTGAAGCAGTAAACTCCGCTAGGATGCATCTCTCTTTTTTTAATGCTTATCTTTCTGTGTCTTCTACCCCCAGATGTTCAACAGCAGCATCTGTGTGAGGATAAGAATAAATGGCACCTCCATAAACGGGAGAGACATTCCAGTCTGGACCAAGCAGAACCAGAACCTCTACAGATTAAAGAAGAACCAGAGGAACTCTGCAGTAACCAGGAGGGAGAGCAGCTGCTCCTGAATCAGGAGACTGATGTGAAGATGGAGTTCAAGTCTGATTTGTTGGATCATCAGCATCACCAGATGAAGATCACCATGATTCCTGTCATAAAGCTGGAAAGAATAGGTACGTAAACTGTAACTGTTCTGACAAAGAATGGTTTTATTCCTAAGAAACAAAGTAAAGGAGGAGAAAAGTCCCTGTTTTCTGCTGCTGTCAGTGACTCTGTACTCCCCAGCCTGAGCAGCTCCTCTGTGAGTGTGGAGGAGTTTCCTAATCTTATAAATTTGACATGCTTGAGCATCTTGAACTGGATTACTGCATTAACCAGTATGTCTATGGATCTTAGTGTTTTACCTTTTTTATTCAGTTGTCTCTGATCAATTACATTAGAATAAGGCTAGAAAGCTGCAGTTATTCATTAAACTAAATGAAAAGAATTATGGTAAGTATGTAAAGAAATATCTATATAACGATTTTCGTTCCAAAACTCACCTATGGTCATGAGCTCTGGGTCATGACCGAAAGAACGAGGTCCCGAATACAAGCGGCTGAAATGAGCTTCCTCCGTAGGGTGGCTGGGCGCTCCCTTAGAGAAAGGGTGAGAAGCTCGGTCACCCGCGGAGAGCTCGGAGTAGAACCGCTTCTCCTCCACATCGAAAGGAGCCAGTTGAGGTGGCTCGCGCATCTAGTCCGGATGCCTCCTGGACACCTCCCTGGAGAGGTGTTCCGGGCATGTCCCACTGGGAGGAGGCCCCGGGGAAGACCCGGGACACGCTGGAGAGACTATGTCTCTCGGCTTGCCTGGGAACGCCTCAGGGTCCCCCCCCTAGAGGAGCTGGAAGAAGTGGCTGGGGCGAGGGAAGTCTGGGCATCTCTGCTTAGACTGCTGCCCCCGCGACCCGGTCCCGGATAAGTGGAGGAAGATGGATGGATGGATAGATGGATGGATGTAAACAAATAAAGTAAAATAATTTAGGTGGTATTATATAGGATGATAACGTGCAAGGAGAGACGTTTGGTTAAGGAGTTTGCCAAAACAGGTATGTGAAGTATAACTTATCAGATAAGTTTTTTGTTTTTATGTTTTTTTTCATTCTGAAGTGATAAGGAAAATGAATGAATTGGGTTAAAGCACATCTGTGTTTATGAGTATCTGTAGGAGCAATTGTTAGTCTAAAAGAACACACAGTATTCCTCAAATGTAATTAAAATAGGGTTAAAACATCACTTTTTTCACTTAACGTCACTCTTTCACTTTTCTATTATGCTTATGTTTATGTGTTATTAATTGTCTTAAATTTGTTAAATAATGCATTTTGTGTCTTTGTATACAACAGCTACAATTAAAATGAGTTGGCTTTGTTTCATTTACGTTCTTAGTAACTTAAAATTGTGATCTATTTAATATCATTTTTGTTGGTGAAGCAGTAAACTCCGTTAGGATGCATCTCTCTTTTTTAAAGCATTATCTTTCTGTGGCTTCTACCCCCAGATGTTCAACAGCAACATCTGTGTGAGGATGAGAATGAATGGCACCTCCATAAACGGGAGAGACATTCCAGTCTGGACCAAGCAGAACCAGACCCTCTACAGATTAAAGAAGAACCAGAGGAACTCTGCAGTAACCAGGAGGGAGAGCAGCTGCTCCTGAATCAGGAGACTGATGTGAAGATGGAGTTCAAGTCTGATTTGTTGGATCATCAGCATCACCAGATAAAGATCACCATGATTCCTGTCATAAAGCTGGAAAGAATAGGTACGTAAACTGTAACTGTTCTAAGAATGTTTTTTATTCCTAAGAAACAAAGTAAAGGAGGAGAAAAGTCGCTGTTTTCGGCTGCTGTCAGTGACTCTGTACTCCCCAGCCTGAGCAGCTCCTCTGTGAGTGTGGAGGAGTTTCCTAATCTTATAAATTTGACATGCTTGAGCATCTTGAACTGGTTTACTGCATTAACCACTATGTCTATGGATCTTAGTGTTTTACCTTTTTGATTCAGTCGTATCTGATCAATTACATTAGAATAAGGCTAGAAAAAGCTGCAGTTATTCATTAAACTAAATTAAAGGAATTATGGTAACTATTTAAAAAAATAAAAGTAAACATAATTTAGGTGGTATTATATAGGATGATAACGTGCAAGGAGAGACGGTCAGTTGAGGGGTTTGCCCTTCTTATACCCTGTTAGAATGCAGCTGCCTTTATAGTGACTGATGGAAGATAAAAATGACCACATCTCCTCAATACTTGCTGCTCTTCACAGGCTTCTTGTTCATTTTAGGATCCAGTTGACGGTTTATTCATATCTTTTAGAACTCTGAATGGTTTGGTTCCATTGTATTTATTAAAGGTTTATTAAAGAGTTGCTGGTCAATTTTTTAAAGACCTTGACTCAGGGTTGTGCCGATGGACGATACCATCGTCTATTGTGATGGGTCAGTGACATCACGACCGAGAGACACCATCGTGTTGGCACGCCCTATGGAAGCGATTATGTAGCATAAATAAAAAGCAAAGTCAAAACCAGAAATGCTTTTTCATTTTCAAAATGAAGCTGCATTTTTTGAGTCAAAATTAAAAAGAAAAAGCAATACTTCAAAATGCTTTATCATTTTATACTTCAACACAGCTTTTTCTGTCACTTAATTAAAATGATAAATAAAATGGTATTTGACATTTCATTTTCAAAAAGGTCCCTGGTAAATGTGTAGCATAATTCATTTAGAAATGTCTAATTTGACAATTAAAATGGATTAATAGAAATGCTTTTTAATTTTCAAAATGTAGCTGCATTTTTTGACTCAAAATTAAAAAGAAAAAGCAATATTTCAAAATGCTTTTTCATTTTATACCTAAAACTGCTTATTCTGTGTCATAATTAAAACGAAAATGCAAAGAGGGGATTGCATTTGCATTTTAACATCCACCCCGCGCACCTTGTCGCAATATTCATTTAGAAAAAGCATTAGCAGAGGGGAGGCGGGGCGATGACGTCACTGCTTTCTCCGTGTGTCCGGCTGCTGACTGACGCACACACACGCACCATGAGCAGACTGTGTTAGCGGCAGAGAAGAGGGTTTTGTGATGGTTGTGAACTTCTCATGAGTTTCCACAGCTTCTCATGACTAAGTAGCTGCATGTCCGCCTTCTGCGGTCCTCCTCCGGACGCACCGCGGACCAAGGTTATTATAGTTAACGAAAACGAACGAAAAAACTAAAACTAGAACTGAAAAAACATTTTCGTTAACTGAAATAAAAATAAAAACGAGAGTTTTAAAAAAAACGAAAACTAACTAAAACTGTTTGTTGTGTGTATAAAACGAACTGAAACTAACTAATATTAACCCCAAAAAATACTTCGTTTTCGTCTTTGTTAATACATAAGTCTTTTGGGTTGAAATAAAGTCTATTTACTTCACGCTGCTAGTTTTACTGTGTATCTGAACCTTACGGCATCACGTTGTCTGTGACGTCACATGATGTCTGTCAGACACTGCCGGCTAGCGGGTTCATAGACATTTACATGAGCGTGCTGGCTGCATTAAAAGTTGGGAGAAAGCGGGAGAGTCCTATTTGGGACTTTTTTGAATATAACAGCGTCGAAAACTAAAGTAAGTGCCTTGTAGTCGAAGCAGGAGACAACATTTGTGGAACGCTCCTCAAAGGGAAAAACCCTACGAATCTAAAAGTACATTTAAAAAGCGCACACAACAACACAAATCAACAGTACCTAGACAAGCTAGCCTGTCGCCCGCCCTCCCCCGAAAAAGAAGCCAGAGCAGATAACGTAATGCTGTTATCGGCTGTAGTATTTTAATTTAAGGATGGTTGTCCTTGTGTCCTCTGAATAATAAGTTTTTCAAAATGTATCTTTGATTGAGTTTTTATCATACAATACTTATTCTGGGGATTTTGAATCATGCACCTGACAAATATCCTAATTTACAAAAAAAAAAAAAAAAAAGAAGAAACTAGAACTAACACTAAAACTATTAAAAACTAAACTAAAACGAAGCAATTTCAAAAAATAAAAACTAGTAAAGCAGCCTCTAAAAACTAATAAAAACTAAATAAATTTAAAAACAAAAATTCAAAACGAAATAAAAACTAAAACTAATAAAAAATCCGAAACTATTATAACCTTGCTGCGGACAAGCTTTGTTCTTCGGACCGCCAGCTGCCTTCGCACAGCGGAGCGCGAAGCTCCTGACGATCGCTGAAGGCGGAAATGCTGCGGCGATCTGAGAAACCATCATATGAATTTGTGTTTCCAGTGGTGTCCAGAACAAAATAAAGACTGATGTAATTCCCAGATATTTACACATTTATCTGCAGCTTCGCGGTGAATTTGCTCTTTGATGACAGCTGGAGCTCCATCAACAGACAGCAGATTACTCGATGCTAAACGTTGCTGGTTGGACCAAAAACACTAACTAACCACAAAAACAGCGCGAAGCTGCAGGATACTATCTTCATAATGTGCTTTTATTACAGTTATGATAATATTTTACGGCCTGCTCTGCTCGATCATATGTTTTTAAATCTGTGCGGTCAGACGACGCTAAAGTTGGCTTACGATTCACAGCTTTTGATTCACGAGCTTGTCCGCGGTGCGTCAGGAGGAGGACCGCAGAAGGCGGACATGCTGCTATGTAGTCATGAGAAGCTGTGGAAACTCATCAGAAGTTCACAACCATCACAAAACCCTCTTCTCTGCCGCTAACACACTCTGCTCCTGGTGCGTGTGTGTGCGTCAGTCAGCAGCCGGACACACAGAGAAAGCAGTGACGTCATCGCCCCGCCTCCCCTCTGCTAATGCTTTTTCGAAATGAATATTGCGACAAGGTGCGCGGGGTGGATGTTAAAATGCAAATGCAATCCCCTCTTTGCATTTTCGATTTAATTATGACACAGAATAAGCGGTTTTAGGTATAAAATGAAAAAGCATTTTAAAGTATTGCTTTTTCTTTTTAATTTTGAGTCAAAAAATGCAGCTACATTTTGAAAATTAAAAAGCATTTCTGTTAATCCATTTTAATTGTCAAATTAGACATTTCTAAATGAATTTTGGTACACATTTACCATGGACCTTTTTTAAAATGAAATGTCAAATACCATTTTATTTATCATTTTAATTAAGTGATAGAAAAAGCTGGGTTGAGGAAGGAAATGAAAAAGCATTTTGAAGTATTGCTTTTTCTTTTTAATTTTGACTCAAAAAATGCAGCTTCATTTTGAAAATTAAAAAGCATTTCTGGTTTTGACTTTGCTTTTTATTTATGCTACATAATTGCTTCCATACGCCCCCACCACGTTGCGAGTAGACACCATAAGCCACGGTTACATGTGCAAAATATCTTGATCGGATCAATGGTCGGATTAGAATCCAACCGTGTACATGGGCCCAGAAAAATGTTTTCAGAATACAACAAACGTTCACATGGGTCACACTTTCGGTCGGAATAAATCATTCGGACATGCGCAGTAGGGTTTGAAAATACCGGAAGAGGATATGAGTTCCGCCGAGCGGCTATATACATTGACATGTCAGCTAGGTAACATACGAGACGATCTTCTAAACATGCTTTTATTAATGTTACGGTTATTATAAAGCGTCCGCCCATCGTTTTATTTTTAATCCGTGTGGTCAGTGCTTTTTCTGTTGAAAAACAGAGCCGGAAAGAAGGCAGGATTAGGAGTATGATAACATGGGCTAACAACATTAGCTTTGGGTGGTGCTGCAATCTGCATCCTGGCTGCACGTAAACATGTGGGAATAACATCAGCCTTTATTTAGTGGGGACACGACTGGAAACACAAATCCATGTGATTGTTTGAACGGTGTGGCATTTCTGCTTTGAAGCTCACACCGCCCCAAAGCTGCTGTGTGTGCTGACGATCCAAGCTCTGCTTAGATACACACTTTTCGACCCGGTTCTGACCTCGGTAGCTCGTTCACCTAGAGCTTCGGGACGGATCGCAGTCCTAAATCTCCCACACATACCACTCATGTAAGAAAGCGCCCCCCCCCCCCCCCCCCCCACCTCAAACACAGAGCTGTAAGTCCGCGCTTTACCCCTTTTTGTCTTCATCTGACTGCATTTCTCAAGCTTGATTGACATGTAGATGTCAGTTCCGTAGATCCTGGTTGTGGGGATTAAAGAGTCAATATCTTGCTCGCTGTTACTTTGATGTCATCAGTGTTGAGAAGGTAACTGACATTCTTTGTTTATATTGAGTGGTCCAGTTTAGTATTCTGAACATCTTCATTATAAAATAGACCCATTGCGCCATTAAGCAATCATGAACGATGTACTCGAGAAATGTGTGGATGTCTTGGAAAACTGCAAGATGAACAATGTGATTATGATAGGATCACAGATTAAATTCTGGTCAAAGGCTAGTGCAGCTAATGCTAACAGTATGCCCAATCCCAGTGAGCTGGTTGGCAACTCTGTGGAGAACTTTCTCAGTTCCAAAAGGGATTTCCTAACATAAAACCAAGACAACCACCTAGTTCCCAAGAGAAAGGAGTCTGAAGAACCAGCGATTAAGGTTCATTAATCGAAAACACAAACTTGCTCTGATGAAAAAAGGAAATAAACTTAACCCTCGTATTATCCTCAAATATTACTCAGATATTCAACACTGACGGGATAAGGAAGGAGCAGGTTTCCTGGCAGGGCATGATGTCAATTGATGAAAAGAACCACAAACGAGGTTCATCGTGAGATGGTGTTCAGATCTGTGTGCCGATGCCCCACTGTGGCGCAAAACAGCAAAAACTGGAGATGGCTGAATCTAAAAAAAAAAGTATTTTTCCATCAGGAAAAAATTAATTCATAGATTTTCAGCTCTGTTGAACCATTAATGTTTTTTTTCGTCCATAAATTCAGATGACTTTGACCTGCATCTTTACCAGCTGGTTTAGCGCGCTTCAGGCTGTCTGTCTGCGCGCGGACACACACACACTTTTAACCAACAGGATTAGTGAAAATATATTTAAGAATTAAGTTGCACATTACACAAAAGAGGAATGCATGAAAAGATGGGGCTGGAGGAGGGACAAATACGTGTTTTTTTTACTTGCGGGACGGGTGACAATACAAAATCAATGTATCTCCATTACTGTGCGGGAATAAATTCTCTGATTTTTGCGGGTGCGGGCGGGAGTGTAACGCATACGTTGCAGGAGCGGGCGGGATTGGTCAGAAATTGCGCGGGCGGGAGCATGATGAAGAAAATAGTCCTGCGCAGGGCTCTAGTCTTAACCCTATTGGTTTTGGTGATTTATGACCTTTGCTGTAGTGCCACCATCAGGTTAAACTTATAGTTTTAGAGTTTGTGGATATCGGACAGTTTTCATCCAAACCATTTCTAATTTGGGGAGCACATTCATGACTCACACAGAATAAAGCATATTGGCTGATGTCAGTGACCCCCTTTCCTTTTATGAACATAATTTTTTACTTGTTTTTATCTCCTTTTTTGTGACATATTTTTGGTTAGTCACTGTAAAGTCTCACTTACCCTTCCTCTGTTGTCATCCGGGCTTGGGACCGGCCGTGGCAGAGTTAAAGTTTTTTGCCCCTTTTTAAAAAAAAAAGTTTTTATGTGAAACACAAAATCATAATGACAATATAATTCAGATAATCAGAACATGGAACAGTTCTTTATGCCCAGAGTAGAGCTTTTAGTCTGCTGTACACAGGATGTTCAGAGAGTTTGTGCATATTTCTTGCTAAGAGTGTCCCACCAGACACACAGTCAGCATGTTGAAGATAAAGTCATTATTTGAGCTCTTCATTTGAGAGATGAGATGAGATAAAACTCTATTTATCCCACGATGGGGAAATCCTGTTGTCTGCGGCAACAGCAAAGTGACGTTCAGCAAATTAAAGTGACCTTTAAGTGTTACAGTTCAACATTATAATATAAATATAACATATATAACTGTCAATAAAAAAATATTTTACTTGAGATAATTTTAGAGGGGAGCCATGTGTGGGTGCAAAGACTTAGATGTGATCAACTCACAGGCCTACATTTGCTTCCTCATTTTGGCAGGATTTCACACCACACACGAGAAATATCAAAGTTCTGGTGGGAAAAGTTGTTTTCCCCACCCCACTGTTATGTACCAACTCAAAAGTATCAAGTCTGCACCTGCAGGTGTTGTGATGTTAGGTCACACACAAAGACAGACACGTTTTACAAAGATAAAACAGCCTGGGGTCAAATTAACCCCCAAGGAACACCAATGTTTGCCATATGTGCTTAGCACATTGAAAAAATTATCATCATGATAATTTTATGCTTAATCATTTGTCCCCGTCAAATTAGGAAAATTATGAAATCTGAAGTAAAAATAAAAAGGTTAACTATTATTTATTTTTTAATGACAAACATTTGATTGGGGTCAAATTGACCGCAAGGATAATAGGAGGGGTAATTTTATGAACAACTATCTGACCAAGAGGAATGTAGAAATTGCCAGAAAAGTCAGACATTTGAAGAAGTATAAAAATCCAGAACACCTGGGTGAGAAACTGTAAAAATATACATCAAACTAAACGGACCACCAGAGCTGGCCACGGTCATGGTAATCAACCACATGAAAGACTTCAAGAAGTGCTTGGTCACAGAAGACTAAGCAAAAAAAAAAAAGTTATATAAAACATTAAATTGAGATTTTAAGAAAATTGCAATGGCCCACCGCACCCAACTTAACGAAAGCAATATGTACAAACGGCAGAAAACTCAGAGAAAATTCTTCTTTTATTTAATCAAATGCAAAACAAATGTAACCCCCCATTTCTGGGATGAATTATAAATAAATGAACACTCTTGGAATCAAAGTTAAGTATAAAAAAATGTTTCTCACTCGCTTTTGGACTTGTGTTGTTTGTATAATCTTGTATTTTCTTGTTTTATATAATTTTCTCTTGTTTTATGTAATTTTTGTCTTGTTTTTGTCTTATTTTGTTATTCTACACTTGTTTTCACTTGTTCAAAATAAAAATGTTACTTAATTAAAGTCCCAGCTGTGTTTTAAGTCACCCTTTGTAGTCTATACTAAAACGAGACAAACATTCACTTTGAGAGTAGCGCCTTTTTTCAAAGGATTAACAATACAGCTCATATCTGGGGTCTAAGGTTTTAAATAAATTAATAAACCCTGTCTTCTCCACGGAAAAGACGATGAAGCAGCAGGAGTCGTGGTCAGAATACTATTTTTTAAATCACCCGTAACAAAAAATTTGAATTAATTCATTCAATCGATTTATTGCCCAGGCCTACATCAGAGATCTAACCTAATTCTAAAAAGTCAGCTATGACCATGACTTGCAACAGAGAGTTCTGACCTGCAGACAACTTGATCTCATCTTACTCACTTATACTTACATCTTCCAGAAGGACAAGGGCCCTGTTAAACATGGTCTGCAAGTAATACAACCTAGAGAACTTCAAAAAGTCAATTAAGCCAGAAGGAAAAAATGTACAGTTGAAACCAGAAGTTAACATACACCATATAAAAACACACATATGCTTTTTCTCTCACTGTCAGACATGAAATAAAAGTCAACTTTTTCTGTTTTAGGTCAATTACAATTAATACAATTATTTCTATTTGCTAAATATCTGGATAATGAGACTAAGGTTCTTTTAAAACATGTTTTTATGACTTGTATCAAAGTCAACATTAAAACTGTGTTTCTGAGTATTTGGAAATTGTGGTGAATCAAGAGCAGATGAAATACTGTTGTTTGAAAAAGCTTATACTTGTTACATAAAAACTACAATCAGTACAATCACAAGCTCATTGTGCCACTCCATTCTGATATCTCCACTTGTATACAAATAAATCCAATGTACGTCTTTGTTTCTCTAGTCTGAGCTGGAATCTGGATCAAAACTGTACGGCTGGATGGCTTCGATATGGGTCACCATTTTTGTTGAACCATTAATATTAGGTTGGGGTTATGACGGGCTGTAAGCTAAGTGTAAATAAAGGGATGATGTGAAATGAACAATGGCTTAGTCCCTGCCCAGAAACTATGTCCTAGAAAACAACAAAGGTTATTTTTTTATTTATTTTCCCCCTAAAAATGGCATAATCATAATTAAATGACTACTGAGAACACTTTTACAATTGATAGACGTGATTGGAGTGGGACTTTATGGATTTGATAAATGACCTGAACTTGGACTGGTAAAGTATAAATAACTCCCATTAGAATCGTATTATGATACCCATGTGAAAAAAAACTATTGAAAAAATAAAATGGTTATGTACTGCAGCAGTCCCCAACCTTTATTGCGCCATGGACTGGTTTGATATCTGGCAAAGTTCTCACGGACCAGGATACTATATGTGGCGGACACACTGCAGCAACTAGGGTTGTGCCGATGGCCGATACCACCGTCCATTGGCGATGGCTGACTGGCATCATGATGGAGAGACACCATTGTGATGCCACGCCCCCACCACACTGCGAGTCGACACCATAAGCCGCGGTTTCATGTGCAAAATATTTTGATCACATGGTCAGAGTCGATTTCAACTGTGTACATGTGCCCAGAATAACTTTTTCCGATTATAATAAACGTTCACATGGGTCATGTTTTCGGTCTGATAGAATCATTCGCACATGCGCAGTAATGTTTGAAATACCGGGTAAAATGTTTAGGGACATAAGGGACATCGCCCAACCCTAGCAGCAACGCTGCAATAAAGGCAGAGACCCGTGATAAGACCTATGCTGCGCTTTTATTTTGACACGTAAAACATTGTACATCGCACAGGTGACA
The DNA here is from genome assembly GCF_053564925.1 of Oryzias latipes. NCBI lineage: Eukaryota > Metazoa > Chordata > Actinopteri > Beloniformes > Adrianichthyidae > Oryzias > Oryzias latipes. Next base: position 14,822,518 of record NC_136253.1, on the reverse strand, counting down.
TTATCCTCTCCCCTTCCCACACTCATGGTGCTAAAAAGAAGTAAACACAACAGGAAGAAATAACTAAGGGTGAAACAACATACAGTAACTGCCAGATGAAAAGACCCGTAGGCAAAAAGAAACACCCGTGCTCAACCCTATTTTGACCAAAGGAGGCAAAGGGGACTGATTTAGTTCCCTGTGATGCCAGCAGACCAAACTTGCACCTGACCGACACTACAATACAACAAAATAACATGACTTGCATGAAAACTGTGGTAATTTCTGAACATAACAATAAACACGAATTATGACATGAGCAACGTCCTCTCTGCCCGCAACACTCCCTGGTCGCTATTATTATAACATTTAAACATGCCTTCAAAATAAGTGCATGGAAAATCCAACTCACCAAAATGCTGAATGGTTCGAGGGAATCTCCCGTTGGGATAAATCTGTATTTTAAGTAGGACTCCCGATACTTACAAATGTAGATTTCTTCTTTCGGAAGTGGAAGGCTCCTCTTCTGTCTCCTGGCTGTGCCTTTTCCACTTGGCAGAGAAACTTTCCAAAGATGTTTGTTTTTTATTCATTTTGCTAGTTCCTGGGTTTTATTTTAGCATTATCCTATCATGTGACTGAGATGAGTGAATTGGCCCGCGTCAAGAGTGACATAGAGGGATATAACAGAGAATCTGGCAATTTTTCAAAATAAAACATCTTTCAGATTCCGAAATAAATAAAACGGAAGTCATGTAAGTTATTTTATTTTTTCTGTGCGGCCCGCTACCAAATGACCCATGGACTGGTACCAGTCCGCTGCCCGGGGCTGGGGACCACTGATGTACAAATATGTCTTTTTGTGATTAAGAGTACATTTACGTGTATATTCTTTTACTTTTGATTTTTTAATCATCCAAAGTTTGCTATATTTTTTTATAGATATATCAACTATTTATCTAAATATTTAGCTTTTGTTTGTTTTCTTGAGTCATTTTTGATCACTGTAACCTGCTTTATATTCTTCCATCTCTATTTCTCTGCCTTGCAGATGGGTACAGATACACCTCTTCCTCCTTCAGTTGAGACAAACTGTTACAAATCCCCATACATCCTTTGTTTGACCTTTTCCACCTCTGTAGTCTGCTGTTGTTTGTCCTCTCAGTGTTAAGTTCTTAGCTGCACTTTTCCTGGTTAAACTCTGACAATGTTCCAAAAGGCAGCTGTATGACAGTTTGTTTTTTGTTTTTAAAGAAAATCCTGACAGTCCTCTATTTAAGTCTTACTGGCTTTCTTTAGCTGTCCACATCAGATCCAAACTCTTGACAGTCATTTACAGAGTGGTGGACTCCACCAGCTTCTCTGCACCTCTGTACTAGAGCCCTGCGCGGGACTATTTTATTCATCCCGCCCGCGCCCGCTGAATTTTTGACCAATCCCGCCCGCTCCTGCAACGTATGCGTTACACTCCCGCCCGCTCCCGCAATATGTATGTCCACTCCCGCCCGCACCCGCAAAACTCAGAGAATTTAGTCCCGCACAGTAATAGAGATGCATTGATTTTGTATCGCCCCCCTCCCGCAGGAAAAAAACACGTATTTTTATTGATATTATTAAAGAGATTCATGTCCTCCTCCAGCCTCAAATTTTGATGCATTCCTCTTGTGTAATGTGCAACTTAAATATTAAATATATTTTCACAAATCCTGTTCGGTTAAAAGTGTGCGTGTGTGCGCGCGCAGACAGACGGCCTGAAGCGCGCTCAGAGGAGTAAGAGGCTGGGCGGGGCGCACCCCCAACATCAGGTTACATGACAGAGGCCATTGGGCGTCTCTACCTGGTGCCTTCACTGAGCTTCAGTACATAAGAAACCAACAGCTGCACAGCCTAACGTAGTCCGCTAATATATATTCATGAGATATTCATGCCAGCACTGATCCCGCGGGGTTTATTTTTTGCCGCCCGCTCCCGCCCGCAGCACAATCCAAACCGCCCAATCCCGCGAGATTTGGGATCCCAATGCAGCCCTCTACTCTGTACCCCTAAACACATCACGCTCCGCAAATGAGCCACGCCTGGTTGTTCCTGCACAACATTGTCTGAAGCTAAGCTTTTTAGCTCTGATAACACAGAGACGGACTGATTACACCCAGCAGCTTCATTTACAATCTTTAAGAAACTACTTTTACAAGGATCAAGAACAAAATGGCCAAGTGAACAGCATTGGCCATAAATGAAAGAGGTTATCGTGTAAATGTTGGAGTTCATTTAGATGAGAAACGTTTTATGGGACAACAGTCTGGTTCTTCTTTATAGGAGCTGCTCTTTCTTTTCCATGTGACTGTTTGTGTTAATTATGTTAGAGCATCTGTTATGAAACAAAGCTGTGGAAAATAGGAATAAATGCTGTGATTATAAAATTACATACATTGATGTTTTATGTTGTAAAGGAAATAAGGTCATATTATCTAATGTTTCAGATGTTTTTTCCTCTTGAATCTTTGTTCCTGCAGACCTCTCAGAGAAAAACATCTGTAAGGTGGAGACTGATGATGAGCAGTTTCTCTGGAAACGGGAGAGGAGCTCCAGCCTGGATGAAGAGAAACCAGAGCTTCCACTGATAAAGGAGGAGTGGGAGGAGATCTGCATCGGTGAGGAAGGAGAGGAGCTGGAACTGAAGCAGGAGACTGTTGATTTTATGGTGACTGAGGATGATCAGGAAAAGATGGACTCCAAACCAGAACTAAATGGCAAACTCCACATGAGGACTCACACAGGTGAAATGCCATATTCTTGTAAAGTCTGTAAGAAGGTTTTCGTTTCCTTGAGAAATTTGACCCATCACATGAGAATTCACACAGGTGAAAGGCCTTTCACTTGTGATGTATGTGGAAAAGGTTTCACTATAGGTAGTGACTTGAAAATCCACATGAGAATTCACACAGGTGAAAGGCCTTTTTCCTGTGACACTTGTAACAAAGGTTTCGTCAGTTCAGGTGCATTGACCGGTCACATGAGAACTCACACAGGCGAAAAGCCTTATTCTTGTGAAGTTTGTCAAAAATGTTTTGCTCAAAATTATTCCTTAAATGTTCACATGAGAATTCACACAGGTGAGAGGCCTTATTCCTGTGACATTTGTAAGAAAGCCTTCATCTATGCAAATAGTTTGACCTATCACATGAGAACTCACACAAGTGAAAGGCATTTTACCTGTGAAATATGTCAAAAGGATTTCATGCAAAATAGAGACTTAAAAGCCCACATGGGGACTCACACAGATGAAAGGCCTTATTCTTGTAAAGTCTGTGAAAAACAGTTTACCCATAAGTCTAACTTAAATGTCCACATGAGAATTCACACGGGTGACACTCCTTTCACTTGTGAAGTATGTGGAAAATTTTTTTCTCAAAGGTCTAAATTAAAAGCCCACATAAGAAGTCACACAGGTGAGAAGCTTTTTTCATGTGATATTTGTAAGAAAGTCTTCGTCTCCTTAAGAAATTTGACCTATCATATGAAAACTCACACAGGTGAAAGGCCTTATTCTTGTAAAATCTGTCTAAAACGTTTTACTCAAAAGTCTTCCTTAAATGTTCACATGAGAATTCACACAGGTGAGAGGCCTTTCACTTGTGAAGTATGTGGAAAAAGTTTCACTACAGGTAGGGACTTAAAGGCCCACATGAGGACTCACACAGGTGAAAAGCCTTATTCTTGTAAAGTATGTGAAAAACATTTTACTCAAAAGTATTCCTTAAAGGTTCATATGAGAATTCACACGGGCGAGAGGCTTTTCACTTGTGAAGTATGTAGAAAATGTTTCACCACAGGTAGTGAATTAAAAGCCCACATAGGAACTCACACAGCTGAGGAGCTTTTTCCGTGTAAAATTTGTAAGAAAGTTTTTGCCTCCTTGAGAAATTTGACCTGTCATGTGAGAACTCACACAAGTTTAAGGCCTTTTACTTGTCAACTATGTCAAAAGGGTTTCATGCAAAGTAGAGACTTAAAGATCCACATGAGAATTCACACAGGTGAAAGGCCTTATTCTTGTGAAGTCTGTGAAAAACAGTTTTCTTATAAGTCTTCCTTAAATATCCACATGGGAACTCACACGGGTGAGAGGCCTTTCACTTGTGAAGTATGTGGAAAAAACTTTTCTCAAAGGTCTAAATTAAAAGCCCACATAAGAACTCACACAGCTGAGAACCCTTTTTTGTGTGATATTTGTAAGAAAGTCTTCGTCTCCTTAAGGAATTTGACCTATCACATGAAAACTCACACAGGCGAGAGGCCTTATTCTTGTAAAGTTTGTCAAAAATGTTTTATTCAACCTTCTCACTTAAATATTCACATGAGAACTCACACAGGTGAGAGGCCTTATTCCTGTGACATTTGTAAGAAATCCTTCATCTATGCAAATAGATTGACCTGTCACATGAGGACTCACACAGGTGAAAGGCCTTATGCTTGTGAGGTCTGTGAAAAACAGTTTTCTTATAAGTCTTCCTTTAATGTCCACATGAGAATTCACACGGGTGAGAGGCCTTTCACTTGTGAAGTATGTGGAAAAAGTTTCACTAGAGGTAGTGACTTAAAAGCCCACATAGGAACTCACACCACTGAGAAGCTTTTTCCGTGTAAAATGTGTAAGAAAGTTTTTGCCTCCTTTAGAAATTTGACCTGTCATATGAGAACTCACACAGGTTTAAGGCATTTTACCTGTGAACTATGTCAAAAGGGTTTCATGGACAGCAGAGCCTTAAATGTCCACATGAGAATACACACAGGTGAAAAGCCGTATTGTAAAGTTTGTGAAAAGAAATTTGCTCATAATTCTTCCTTAAATGTTCACATGAGAATTCACACAGGTGAAAGGCCTTTCACTTGTGAAGTATGTGGGAAAAGTTTCACTACAGGTAGTGACTTAAAAGTCCACATAAGAACTCACACAGCTGGGAAGATCTTTCCGTGTGACATTTGTAAGAAAGTTTTTGTCTCCTTGAGAAATTTGACGTGTCACATGAGAACTCACACAGGTTAAAGGTCTCATTCTTGTAAGGTTTTTTTCAAGAATGTTTTACACGTAGTCGGATCTGGTATCAGACCGTGGAACAAGTGAACAAAACAATGAAGCTCAGAGAAGAGAGTCTGTCTGCGTTCGGCGGCTGTTTGCACTTCATCTCCCATGATGCACTGGGTTAAAGTGACAGGGTCTCAGCGCACAATGAGTGTTTATTGTTAAACGTCTTGAAACCACGACAAACACACAACAGTTTTTAAATCTTCTAACTTAGCTTTTATGACATCTTTTGGAAAAAAAACAGTTGCTACTTCCACCGTTTTCTATGGAAGCGATTGTGTAGCATAAATAAAAATAAAAGTCAAAACCAGAAATGCTTTTTCATTTTCAAAATGAAGCTGCATTTTTTGTCTCAAAATTAAAATGAAAAAGCAATCCACCAAAATGCTATTTCATTTCCTTCCTCAAACCTGATTATTCTGTCACTTAATTAAAATTAAAATTAAAATGGTATTTGACATTTCATTTTCAAGATGTTCTCTGGTAAATGTGTTGCATAATTCATTTAGAAATGTCTAATTTGACAATTAATATGGATTAATAGAAATGCTTTTTAATTTTCAAAATAAAGCTGCATGAAATGACTCAAAATTAAAATGAAAAAGTAATACTTCAGAAAGCTGTTTTCATTTTATACTTCAACACAGCTTTTTATGTCACTTAATTAAAATGATAAAGGAAAATGGTATTTGACATTTTGTTTTAAAAAAGGTCCCTGGTAAATGTGTAGCAAAATTTTAATTTTAATTCATTTTAATTCAAAAATCAAAAAAATGCAGCTTCATTTTGAAAATGAAAAAGCATTTCTGTTTTGACTTTTCTTTTTATTTATGCTACACAATCGTTTCCATAGTTTTCGCCACAATTATCACAAAAATGCATGTGAGATTGCGGAGGGGCTGTAAATCAATGCAGACTATGAGATTTTCTGTCTTATCTTTTTAATTTTTGAATGCTGGTGTGCCGCAGGATTTTTGTCAAGGTTAAAGTGTGCCGTGGCTTAAAAAAGGTTGATAAACACTGATCTAGACCCCACAATACAGGTCGCTAAACCTTTTTTCTTCAATGATTTGATATCTTCACCGGTGTCCATGGAGAAAATGAAATCCTCTTCACCTTAATCCACCTTTTTCATGGTAGGAATAACACGTCAATGTAAGGGTAGGGTCATCTGGACCCCATAAGATGGCACAAGAGTTAGCTGACTACATGAACACTCACACGGGTAAAAGGTGTCATTCTCTTCCTTAACTTCCCATAATAGAACACATGATGGAATCGCACCATTGGGAAGATTTTATGTTGTAAATTATGTAAATTCTTTGATCAAAGTTTTGTTTTTTACCACAAATGCGACAGTTCACACATCCAAGAATACATATTTTTATTTAAAAAGAAGAGTAAAAAATATTGAAACGGCACCAATTTTTTGTTAAATAAATTAAAAAGATTACAATGCAGTAGATACTAGGGATGGGACTCCCACATGGAGTTTTTTAGTAATAGATTACCTTTGCATACAATTGTGAGATTCTGCAGTAGAGTATGATGTTTGTCTGAAGGTGCAAAAAGCATTTGCCTTTCTTCTCTGCATGAAATGTTTAAAAATATGTAAATAAACATAGCTGTAGTTAACTGCTAATAAAGATTTAAAAATGTACCTTAAATGTGTTAAAATTTGACTGGAATAAATGTATAACTTTTATTATTGAAACAAATATTCATTATGGTCTTTTGTTGAGAGAGTTTTCAAGTTTAATTGCAGATATCCAAATAAAGCACACTGATCCCAAGCATTGCTTTTTGTATTCTTTTAATTTGTTAATTTGTCAAAACCTTTTGAGCATTTGTTAAATCAGAACCGTCTATTAATGGTCTAAGGATTCATTTTTACAAGGATTTGTAGGGATGGCCCGTTTGACACGGACGCTTCGGTGTGTGTTTCACCTTCATGAAACTGAGTGTTTCGGCACAATGTTTCGTGGCGTGTGTCAACTAGTGCAGATCACGTGATTGATGACGTATGAAGTGCCAAATGTATTGTTTGGTCGAACCACGGTTCAGATGTCACTTGTGTTCGAACAGTTGGGCTCGCTATTCTCTAGAAATACAAGATGAATCCCGAACGTTTCCCGATGAGTTGTATTGTTTCCCCTGTATTGGAATCAACGTCAGTTCATTGCACTTTACCATGGCTCCTGGGAAAAAACGTACTGTGGTTCAGGATAGTTTCAACTCGATTTCTCCAAATAAAACACTACATCATGAATGTTGTCTAAAATAAATTACTTCAATCTTCAATGGCACAGTGCAACAGCATCAGAAGAGATAGCTCAGTTGAAAAGTCAATAAGGATGGCATCCAGAGGTGCTCAGTACAAGACCAGCATTATACAACTTATTTTTATATGTGCTTTGCATTTATTTTCTTCATGTCATGTGTGTTTTGCTGTGTGAAGCACTTCTCACAGAAAACATCACGTCTTGTATTTCGTTGTTTTTTTCAAATCATCATTAACATTGTTTTGTTTTACTATTTTTCTTCAACATTCTATGGAAGCGATGATGTAGCATAAATAAAAAGCAAAGTCAAAACCAGAAATAGTTTTTCATTTTCAAAATGAAGCTGCATTTTTTGACTCAAAATTAAAAAGAAAAAGCAATACTTCAAAATGCTTTATCATTTTATACTTCAACACAGCTTTTTCTGTCACTTAATCGTCGGGAGCTTCGTGCTCCGCTGTGCGAAGGTAGCTGGCGGTCCGAAGAAAAAAAGCTTGTCCGTGGTGCGTCCGGAGGAGGACCGCAGAAGGCGGACATGCTGCTATATAGTCCTGAGAAGCTGTGGAAACTCATCAGAAGTTCACAACCATCACAAAACCCTCTTCTCTGCCGCTAACACACTCTGCTCCTGGTGCATGTGTGTGCGTCAGTCAGCAGCCGGACACGCAGAGAAAGCAGTGACGTCATCGCCCCGCCTCCCCTCTGCTAATGCTTTTTCTAAATGAATTTTGTGACAAGGTGCGCGGGGTGGATGTTAAAATGCAATGCAATCCCCTCTTTGCATTTTCATTTTAATTATGACACAGAATAAGCGGTTTTAGGTATAAAATGAAAAAGCATTTTGAAATATTGCTTTTTCTTTTTAATTTTGAGTCAAAAAATGCAGCTACATTTTGAAAATTAAAAAGCATTTCTGTTAATCCATTTTAATTGTCAAATTAGACATTTCTAAATGAATTATGCTACACATTTACCATGGACCTTTTTGAAAATGAAATGTCAAATACCATTTTCTTTATCATTTTAATTAAGTGACAGAAAAAGCTGTGTTGAAGTATAAAATGATTAAGCATTTTGAAGTATTGCTTTTTCTTTTTAATTTTGAGTCAAAAAATGCAGCTACATTTTGAAAATTAAAAAGCATTTCTGTTAATCCATTTTAATTGTCAAATTAGACATTTCTAAATGAATTATGCTACACATTTACCATGGACCTTTTTGAAAATGAAATGTCAAATACCATTTTCTTTATCATTTTAATTAAGTGACAGAAAAAGCTGTGTTGAAGTATAAAATGATTAAGCATTTTGAAGTATTGCTTTTTCTTTTTAATTTTGAGTCAAAAAATGCAGCTTCATTTTGAAAATTAAAAAGCATTTCAATTAATCCATTTTGAATGTCAAATTAGACATTTCTAAATGAATTATGCTACACATTTACCAGAGAACGTCTTGAAAATGAAATGTCAAATACCATTTTCATTTTAATTTTAATTAAGTGACAGAATAAGCTGTGTTGAGGAAGGAAATGAAAAAGCATTTTGGTGGATTGCTTTTTCATTATATTTTTGAGTCAAAAAATACTTTTTCATTTTTAAAATGAAAAAGCATTTCTGGTTTTGACTTTGCTTTTTATTTATGCTACATAATCGCTTCCATACCCTGCGACAGACTGGCGACCAGTCCAGGGTATCCCTTGCCTACGCCCAAGTGGCCGGGATAGGCTCCGGCAGCCCCGTGACCCCGAAAGGGAATAAACGGTTAAGAAAATGAATGAATGAATGAATGAATCGCTTCCATAAAAAAGCCTGTGGTTCTCCAGAAAAACATAAACATACATCACATGTAGCTTTTCCCCTAAAGTTTTGTTCACAAAGGTGTTTACTTTTAGATGCACTTTGAGTTCATGTATTTTATCCCTGCTAATTTTTTTAAAAGCAGTTTATTTGTTAAATAACTTACTGGAAAGTTCATAGCTACCCGATTTTTTTTTCTGGGAGAATTATATTTTTGTTTACACCACATTTGCACTAAATGGTGTCATTTATTTTTAACAAAAACTCTATAATTTGTTCACAGAACTAATATCTGATTAACATCTATTTTTTAAAAATAAGCAATGGCTATGGTTCTGTTTTTCAAAAATTAATAACAATGTGCCTAGCAGCTACTTGACTTATTCGTTTTTTATCCTGTTTACAGCTATTTTGTACAAAATAATGGCACTGCTGTTCATTTTCACAATTGTTTAAACCGAATTTTACAGATATTTTTTAGAATCAAAATTGTCATTGTTTGTCAAAGACAGAGTATTACTGATTTCAGCAATGTTAGTCAAAAGTCTGTTTTTCATTAAACCAGATAGGACACAAGTTGTTCATTATTATTGTTTAAAAACTAAAAAGTAAATGGGAAAATATTTTCCAAAAAACATTTTTTCAAATTTTTCTTTCTTAAAGTTGATATATCGTGAGTTGTTAGAGACGATATATATCGATTATCACATTATCGCCATATCGTAAAAGTATCGTTATAGTGAGCAATGTATCACAAATTGCATCGTATGATGAGGTACCCAGTGATTCCCAGCCCTAATATCTAGTGTACTTCAATATGTTCAGTTCCAGCCATGGATGCAATGAAACCCAAAAATCGGCTCTTATTTTGGAACAAAATGGGCGCCAAACAGTAGGTTGTGTTGCAATCCCATAATGATTACAAACTTATGTTGAAGACCAAAGCCTTGTGAGCATTTCAATGTTTGAACGGTGTCTCTAGCTAAAAGTATGTTGAAGTTATAATGGTTGAAAGAAACAAAGGTTTTAAAGGTGTAGCCAATGGAAAAAAAAATAATGGAAAATCCTGGAAAATCTCAAAAACTTCAAGGATTTGAAGGATTAAAAGTCAGTTGAATGGTTAAAAAATTTGAAATGTCCGAGCGGGGTCTTGAACCGGCGACCTCATGCACCAAGACTTCCCTATGTATTAATTTTCAATGGCGCAAAATTCCTTGAAAATCCTGAAATATCTTGAAAAGTTGAAGGATTTGAAAAAACAAAAGTCATAGCAGGAATAAGCTGAAAGAGCTGAACATTTTAATAGTTGAATGGTTAAAATAGGTCAAAATAGTAGAAGGAGTTAAGTGCCGAAAAACGCCGGAAGATGAGTGTAATAAAGAGAAACAGGAAAACAAAGGGTTGAATGCTTTACAGCATTAAACTAAATTAATTTCTTTGCAGCATTGCAACAATTATACTTTTTCCATTGCTCACTGTGTTTCTGTTGAGTCGGAATTGCAAATGGAAAACTTTCTTCAAATTTTAAATGTGCTCACATTTATATGTTCATATAAAATTTTACTTTTCGATCATCAATCGGCAGCAAATTTCAGACTCAAGTTTGCTCTTACAGACACGTGCATTCAGACGAACTTTGACCTGCTTCTCCTGCTTTACCACGTTGCTCCCAGTGACCTGGTTGGTGTTTCTACCAAAACATGAAAACCGTTCTCCAGCCTTGAAGAGACAAACTTATTTTTGCATGAAGGTTTTTCCTCCCTGTCTTATTCTATTTTATTTTTTATTTTGAAGTTAGATTCCCCGTTTAGACTGAAGTTTGAAGAGAAACAGAATTTCAAATTTCCATGTATGTGAAAACATCATAGAGATTGACAATAAAGTTTACTTTGACTATTAAGTAAAGGTCTTTAAAATAGTACCAAAAGATTCAAAACCAGAAAGAGTTGGAGCAACTCTGATGTGGATGAGGTAACATTGTATAATTCAGGAGCAGCTTCTACAAACTCTCTGCTGCCCTTTAATTTAAGTCTGGAGTGAAGAACTTTGGGTCAAAGATTTTATATTTCTTCCTGGAGCACATGGTTTAAATAACTCTTTAATAAACCTTTAATAAATACAATGGAACCAAAACCATTCAAAGTTCTAAAAGATATAAATAAAACCGTCAACTGGATCCTAAAATGAACAAGAAGCCTGTGAAGAGCAGCAAGTATTGAGGAGATGTGGTCATTTTTATCTTCCATCAGTCACTATAAAGGCAGCTGCATTCTAACAGGGTATAAGAAGGGCAAACCCCTCAACTGACCGTCTCTCCTTGCACGTTATCATCCTATATAATACCACCTAAATTATGTTTACTTTTATTTTTTTACATAGTTACCATAATTCTTTTCATTTAGATTAATGAATAACTGCAGCTTTCTAGCCTTATTCTAATGTAATTGATCAGAGACAACTGAATATAAAAGGTAAAACATTAAGATCCATAGACATACTGGTTAATGCAGTAATCCAGTTCAAGATGCTCAAGCATGTCATATTTATAAGATTAGGAAACTCCTCCACACTCACAGAGGAGCTGCTCAGGCTGGGGAGTACAGAGTCACTGAGAGCAGCAGAAAACAGGGACTTTTCTCCTCCTTTACTTTGTTTCTTAGGAATAAAAAGCATTCTTTGTCAGAACAGTTACAGATTACGTACCTATTCTTTCCAGCTTTAACTTTAACTCACAGAGTTTACTGCTTGTCCAACAAAAATGATATTAAATAGATCACAATTTTAAGTTACAAAGAACGTAAATTAAACAAAACCACCTCATTTACATTGTAACTGTTGTATACAAAGACACAAAATGCATTATTTAACAATTTATGACAATCAATAACACATAAACATAAGCATAATGGAAAAGTGAAAGAGTGAAGTGAAGTGAAAAAAGTGATGTTTCAACCCTATTTTAATTACATTTTAGGAATATCGTTTGTTCTTTAGACTAACAATTGCTCCTACAGATACTCATAAACACAGATGTACTTTAACCCAATTCATTTACAAAATGAAAAAAAACAAAAAATTTATCTGATAAGTTATACTTCACATACCTGTTTTGTGTAAGTCTGTCTCAGCATTTCTGATCCCCAGGCAGTACTGATAATGTGACAGTTCCTTGAACTGAAACATAATCCTTTTACAATCTCTGAAATTCTCTTCACATTTAGACTGTAATTCTGCATTTACATCAGCATCCTGATTCAGCCAGAGCGACTCTTCCTCCTGATTAATGCACAGTTCCTCTGGTTCCTCTTTGAATTGTGGAGGTTCTGGTTCTGCTTGGTCCAAACTGGAGGCTCTCTCCTGGTCAGAGCTGTCATTCATCATGTACTCCTTGCAAAAAGAAAAACACAAAAGAACAAAGTCATTAAGACAAGAATAAAAATGTTATAACCACTTTAAAATTGACTGTTATAACATGCAAAGTCTAGTTATACTGTAGCTGTATCGGGTCTAGTTAGGATCGGCTTGAAGTCAATAAAAATCCAGATTGTAAATAAAAAAAAAACTAACATATGAAAACAGTTTAAAACTCAAAGGTACTCATTGTAAAGTCTAAAGAAATACTGACATTTGGAGAAAAATGTTTTTGTATATTTGAAACTTGGAATAACAACAGCAAAAAAACCTCTAAATCTGAAGCTGTTACCCAGTGAAAACAAATGTTTTTTAGTAACAGATGCTGTTTTGTATTTTCAACATTTGCTTTTCTGTTTCTTTCACTGCTGGCTTTCAGTCCTCAGATTATGGTTTCAACTCAAAGGAGGAAAAGATAATACAAAATCATTGACAAAACCATATTTGGTACAGTATATCGTTTTAAACCCTGTTTAAAAACCTATTTAAATGGATGATCAAAGCATTTAATTAACAGACATGCCCTTTAATGCATGGTCACGTGACGATGGCGCTATGCGTCGTCTATGACTGGATATAATGTTAACGCTTATATGCGCTAAAAGAGCAGGGACAGAGCTCAAACAACAGTTTTCAGAATCTTAACAATAATGAAATATCACATGACGAGTACTGCTAGTAGTACTATTCAACACATATCTTTATAACTATATTCAACGCATATCTTCAAAATAAAATGTTTTTACTTGTGGCTGTTTTAGACTTTCACAGAAATACATACCGCCTCTTAGGAAGTTTAACTACTGCTTTAAGAAGATTTCCATCGATCTGTCCTCCTTCCGAAGATCCTTCACAACAAAACATGTGAAGTCTTTACCACTGCGTGAACTAACCATACCTAAACAAAGCGCCGTAACTAAACCGGAAACGATTCGCTGCTTTCACATCCAGTCACGAGCATCTATGGGCAAGGAGGTTTGAGGGGGGAAATGAAACTTGTTTTAAAAATTTTGAGCTTGTCTGGCGGTATGAATTAACAACATGTGCATGCGTCCGTATTATGAAACAAGCTCTTTTTAAAAAAAACAATTTTCATTTTCCCGCTCAAACATCCTTGGCCATAGGGGGCGGTGATGCTCATGACTGGATGTGAAAGCAGCCAATCGTTTCCGGTTAGGTCACTGCGCTTTGTTACGGTATGGTTCGTTCACGCGTTGTTAAAGACTTCACATTTTTGATGAAAATGTTGAAAAGGAACTTAGGAAGGAGGACAGATCGACGGACATCCTTCTAAAGCCGTAGTTGAACTTCCTAATAGGCGGTATGTATTTCTGTGAAAGTCTAAAACAGCCACTAGTGAAAATTAAGAGAACTCCTACATTTTTAGTCTGAAGATTCGTCGAATCTTGTTATTTTGATATTATATCATTTTTGTTAAAATTCTGAAAACTGTTTGAGCTCTGTCCTTGCCCATTGTTGCGCATATAAGCGTTAACAGTTTATATATTACCAGGCATTAAGGGCATTTCTGTTTATCAATGCTTGATCAACCATTAATAGGTCTTAAAACAAAGGTTAAACGATATACTGTGTACCAAATGTGTTTTATTTTCAATGATTTTGTTTTATCTCCAACTAAGACATGAATTATTTGCGTTTCTTCGCGTTCATTCAATCAGCGTCACGCTTAATTTCTGGCTTCTTCCCCTCATAACATTTTTTTTAAATTCAACTCCTCCTTCAGGAACAGTCCCAGTTATTTTCTCTTTCCATCCACACCCAGATAAAACAACTTGAATGCGTTTCTAATCTATAAGCTTTTGTCTCTTTCAATTGTTTTTTTTTAAACACAGGATATCCACTTTTTTTCTGTCCATGAGTCAGACTTGACTTGAATCCTTTCTGGCTTCTGTCTGTAAAGACGAACTCCTCCTTTCCTTTTTTTCACTAACAGTAGTCCAATTTCTACCAGCCTCTTTCTTGTTTTACTTGGGGGTCCCATGTAAAATTAGGCTCAGAATTGAAAGCGAAAAAGTCTGAGTTCAAACCATAAACTGAAGACTGAAAGCCAGGAGTGAAAGAAACAGAAAAGCAAATGTTGAAAACACAAAACAGCATCTGTTACTACCAATGAGTTCTATCCATTTAGTTATATCACTAGAGAGGACATCATGTGATTTCTCATGGGAGGAGAGCACCGCCATCTTGGTGAGGTCAAGTCACTGCTGCAGTGCATGCATGTGAACACATTTTTTGTAAAATGCCACTTCATTCTGCGGGTTTCAACTGCCAAAATCACAGAAATGAGTCCACGAAGGAGAAAGGCATAACATTTGAAAGGTAAATATTTTAATTAATTAAAATATTTTAATTAATTATTAAATATTTTAATTAATTTAGTGCTAGACTGGATCAGAAGCTATTTGAGCAATAGAAAGCAGTTTGTAAAGGTTGATGGTGCTTGTTCCCAATGTTTGGACATTGTTTGTGGTGTCCCTCAGGGGTCGGTTCTGGGACCAATATTGTTTATTTTATATATAAATGATTTATTTCAGGTTTCTAACAAATTACGGCTAGTTCTATTTGCTGATGATACTAATGTGTTTTGTGATGGGGATGATTTGCAGCAACTCATTGAAATTGTTAAGAAGGAGATGGAAAAACTGAAGCTGTGGTTTGATGTAAATAAGCTTTCACTAAATTTAAGTAAAACAAAAATGATGTTATTTGGTCACCATAAGGGTAAAAATATTGACATTGACATGCACATAAATGGGGTGAAACTTGAAAGAATTTATGAAAATAAATTTCTTGGGGTCATAATTGATGACAAACTTACTTGGAAAGCACATATTAGCTACATACAAGCTAAACTATCCAGAAGTATTTCTGTCTTAAATAAAGCTAAACTGGTTCTGGACCACAAATCCCTCCACATGTTATACTGTACATTAGTTTTACCATATTTTTCTTATTGTGTAGAGGTTTGGGGGAACAACTATAAAACAACGTTACATTCACTTTCAATACTTCAGAAGAGAGCAATACGAATCATACACAAAGTCAGTTACCTTGAGCACACAAATAAATTATTCATAGAATCAAAATTACTCAAATTTTACGATCTAGTAGAGTATTGTACCGCTCAAATAATATTCAAGGCCAAAAACAACTTATTACCCACAAATATCCAAAGGTTATTTATCACAAGAGAGGAAAAATACAATTTTAGGGAAAAAGATAAATTTGTCATACATAAAGCACGTACAAATAAAAAGAGATTCTGTGTTTCAATTTGTGGAGTGAAGTTGTGGAACAGAACCAGTAAATGCTTGAAACAATGTCCAAACATAAAAGAATTTAAATATAGATACAGGAAGATGATCATGGACAAATATGTGCAAATACAAAAAAATACAGAATGTCAGCATTTATAAATCTGCATACTTTGACAATACGTTTTGTTATTCATTTGTATGTTGTTTGGAAATGAAAATTACATGTATATATGTACATATACACTTGGGTAGGGCACTGGACTCTGATGGTGGGAAAGTAAGGGCTTAGGGTAAAGGGGGGTGAGAGTTTATAAGATTTTTCTTCTTCTCACTCCCTTTTGGACTGGTGTTTATATCATTTTGTTTTGTTTTGTATAATTTACTCGTCTTTTTCTTGTTTTTGTAAGTTTTGTCTCGTTCTTGTCTTATTCTGTTATTTTACATTTGTTTCACTAGTCCAAAATAAAAAAGACTACTACTACTACTACTACTACTAAATATTATACTTCGCTTGAAACCCGACACCAAACCATCTGTGTTACACAAATTGATCACTCACATGAACAAGTAGAGTATATCTAGTGTTTTTTCTTTTTTTTTCTTCTTCTTTTTTTAAGGGTAAATCTGTTGTTAACTTTTGGACTTTTTGTTGAATTATTGTTAATTTATTCTTATCATTTATTATTATTAAATTTCTATTGATTTTGTATCATTATTTATTATTGATTCATTATTATTATTATTGTTGACTTATTTATATGTTATTATTATTATTATTGACTTATTGTTGGGCTTTTCTAAATAATTAAAATTACATGTTAAAGTGGTCTAAACCTTCTACATGTTTAAAAATTATTTTTAAAAATGCTTTGAAATATTTTTCTTTTGTAAGAAGTCCTGCAACTATGCATTTTTCATTAAAGTTTGAGCTTTTAAGGCTGACTGTTTCTCTTATTTAAAAACAACAAATGATGTATATACAGTGAGGTCAATAAGTATTTGATCACCCTGTGATTTAGCAAGTTCTCCCACTTAGAAAACATGGAGGGGTCTAAATTTTCATCATAGGTGCATTTCCACAGTGAGAGACAGAATCTGAAGAAACATTCAGAAACCATGTTGTATGATTTTTTAAAAACAGTTTATTTGTATATTACTGTGACAAATAAGTATGTGATCACTTGAGTTAAACAACTTTAATATTTGGTACAGAAGCCTTTGTTAACAATTACAGAGGTCAAACGGTTCCTGTAGTTCTTCACTAGGTTTCTACTCACTGCAGCAGGGATTTTGGCCCACTCCTCCATACAGATCTTCTCTAGATCTGTCAGGGTTCGAGGCTGTCACTGAGCAAGACAGAGTTTCAGCTCCCTCCAAAGATTCTCTATTGGATTTAGGTCTGGAGACTGGCCAGGCCACTCCAGAACCTTGACATGCTTCTTAGGGAGCCACTCCTTGGCTGTGTGCTTCGGGTCATTGTCATGCTGAAAGACTCTGACTGAGGTAAGGAGGTTTTTGCCCAATTTCTCACAATACAGAGCCCCGTTCATCCTCTCCTTAATACAGTGCAGTCGTCCCTGTGCAGAAAAACACCCCCAGAGCATGATGCTTCCACCCCCGTGCTTCACTGTAGGTATGGTGTTCTTGGGATGATGCTCTTCTTTCTTCCTCCTCCAAACACGCCGAATGGAGTTAAGACCAAAAAGTTTTATTTTGGTCTCATCTGACCACAAGACTTTCTCCCATGACTCCTCTGGATCATCAAGATGGTCAGTGGCAAACTTCAGACGGGCCTTGACATGGGCTGACTTCAGCAGGGGAACCTTCCATGCGATACATGATTTTAAACCATGGCGTTTTAATGCATTATTTATAATAGCCTTGGAAACGGTGGTCCCAGCTCTCTTCAGGTCATTGACCAGCTCCTCCCGTGTAGTCCTGGGCTGATTCTTCACCTTCCTTAGCATCATCGATACCCCACGAGGTGAGAGTTTGCGAGGGGCCCCAGTCCGAGGGACAATGACAGTCATCATTAGCCTCTTCCATTTTCTGACAATTGCTCCAACAGTTGTTCTTTTCTCACCAAGCTGCTTGGCAATTGCCCCGTAGCCACTTCCAGCTTTGTGAAGGTCTACAATTTTGTCTCTTGTGTCTTTTGACAGCTCTTTAGTTTTGACCATGTTGGTAGTTAGACTTCTGACTGATTGTGGGGTGCACAGGTGCCTTTATGCAAGCTAACCACCTCAAACAGGTGCCACTAATTTACAATCATGAACAGAGTGGAGTTGGACTATTTAAAAGCAGAACAGCAGGTCTTTACTGGTCAGAAATCTATCTGATAATCAAGTGATCAAATACTTATTTGTCACAGTAATATACAAATAAATTGTTTAAAAAAATCGTACAACGTGATTTCTGAATATTTCTTCAGATTCTGTCTTTTACTGTGGAAATGCACCTATGATGAAAATCTTAGACCCCTCCATGTTTTTTAAGTGGGAGAACTAGCTAAATAAATAAAATAAAAATAAAAAATTGTATAAAAGCTACTTAGATGCCACCAAAGGCTATAGAAATCATTAGATGGCGTTGCGCTCCGCCACCTTCGGCCAGGCTTCCCAAGCGGGCGTGTCTCTCCTCTAGCGATATAACTCATTGGTTACTACATTACTACATTTTCTCCCCTTCCCAACTCTGCCCTGTCCGGGATGGACAGAGGGTGTAAGAAGAGCGTTGAATGCAAGAGGGATGACTGTGGTGCAGGGGAGAGAGGCTGCTCAGGACAGGGATGGGTGGAGAGAGTTTGTGGATGGATGAATGGATGGGTGTGGGAGAGGTCTGGTCTTGGGATGAAGCGGCAAGGGGAAACCAGCCTTGGCTGAGGCCCTGCAGTGGAGGTGCCCACAGTGGGCTGTGCAGCTGACCCTGGTGCAGTGTGGTGTGGCTTAGACCAGACCTCAGACCAGTCGCACGCACATACGCACACACGCACTGAAGGAGGAGGGTTTGGGGAAGAGACAGAGGGAGCTAAAATTGTGTGCCTTGTCTAGGCTACCCCACCTTGGTGGGACACAGCCTTGGTAAATAAAAAAAAGAAAAAAACACTTTCTACACACGTACAAACTAAAGGAGGAGGGTTTGGGGAAGAGAAGGAGGGAGTTAAGAATGTGTGTCCTGTCTAGGCTACCCCACTTCGGTGGGACACAGCCTGGGTAAATAGATATAGACATAGACATTTTTTTCACTGGGTAATAGCTTCAGGTTTAGAGGTTTTGTTGTTGTCATTCCAAGTTTAAAATATAAATTTTTCTACAAATGTCAGTTTTTCTTTCACTTTTACACTGAATACTTTCAAGTTTAAAGCTGGTATCATATTTTAGTTTTTTAAATTTACAATCTGAATTTTTATTGACTTCAAGCTGATCCTAACTAAACCCGATACAGCAAACGTATAACTAGATTGTGCATGTTATAACAGTCAATTTTGAAATGGTTATAATATTTTTACTCTTGTCTTAATGTCTTTGTTCTTTTGTGTTTTTCTTTATGCAAGGAGTACATGATGAATGACAGCTCTAACCAGGAGAGAGCCTCCAGTTTGGACCAAGCAGAACCAGAACCTCCACAAATCAGAGAGGAACCAGAGGAACTGTGCATTAATCAGGAGGAAGAGTCGCTCTGGCTGAATCAGGATGCTGATGTAAATGCAGAATTATAGTCTAAATGTAAAGAGAATTTCAGAGATTGTAAAAGGATTATGTTTCAGTTCAAGGAACTGTCACATTATCAGTACTGCCTGGGGATCAGAAATGCTGAGACAGACTTACACAAAACAGGTATGTGAAGTATCACTTATCAGATAAGTTTCTGTTTTTTTGTTTCATTCTAAAGTGATGACATTCTACAATGTAATTAAAATAGGGTTGAAACATCACTTTTTTCACTTCACTTCACTCTTACACTTTTCCATTATGCTTATGTTTATGTATTATTAATTGTCGTAAATTGTTTACTTATGCATTTTGTGTCTTTGTCTACAACAGCTACAATGCAAATGAGGTGGTTTTGTTTAATTTACGTTCTTTGTAACTTAAAATTGTGATCTATTTAATATAATTTTTGTTGGACAAGCAGTAAACTCTGTGAGTATGCATCTCTTTTTTTTTTAATGCTTATCTTTCTGTGGCTTCTACCCCCAGATGTTCAACAGCAACATCTGTGTGAGGATGAGAATGAATGGCGCCTCCATAAACAGGAGAGACATTCCAGTCTGGACCAAGCAGAACCAGAACCTCTACAGATTAAAGAAGAACCAGAGGAACTCTGCAGTAACCAGGAGGGAGAGCAGCTGTTCCTGAATCAGGAGACTGATGTGAAGATGGAGTTCAAGTCTGATTTGTTGGATCATCAGCATCACCAGATAAAGATCACCATGATTCCTGTGATAAAGCTGGAAAGAATAGGTACGTAAACTGTAACTGTTCTGACTAAGAATGCTTTTTATTCCTAAGAAACAAAGTAAAGGAGGAGAAAAGTCCCTGTTTTCTGCTGCTGTCAGTGACTCTGTACTCCCCAGCCTGAGCAGCTCCTCTGTGAGTGTGGAGGAGTTTCCTAATCTTATAAATTTGACATGCTTGAGCATCTTGAACTGGATTACTGCATTAACCAGTATGTCTATGGATCTTAGTGTTTTACATTTTTGATTTAGTTGTCTCTGATCAATCACATTAGAATAAGGCTAGAAAGCTGCAGTTATTTATTAAACTAAATAAAATGAATTATAGTAACTATGTAAAAAAATAAAAGTAAAAATAATTTAGGTGGTGTTACATAGGATGATAACGAGCAAGGAGAGACGTTTGGTTGAGGAGTTTGCCAAAAGAGGTATGTGAAATATGACTTATCAGATAAGTTTTTTGTTTTTATGTTTTTTTTTTCATTCTGAAGTGATATGGAAAATGAATGAATTGGGTTAAAGCACATCTGTTCATTAGTATCTGTAGGAGCAATTGTTAGTCTAAAGAACAAATGATATTCCTAAAATGTAATTAAAATAGGGTTAAAACATCAATTTTTTCACTTCACTTCACTCTTTCCCTGTACCATTGTGCTTATATTTATGTGTTATTAATTGTCATAAATTTTTAAATAATGCATTTTGTGTCTTTGTATACAACAGCTACAATGCAAATGAGGTGGCTTTGTTTCATTTACGTTCTTAGTAACTTAAAATTGTGATCTATTTAATATCATTTTTGTTGGTGAAGCAGTAAACTTTGTGAGTATGCATCTCTTTTTTTTTAAAGCATTATCTTTTTTGTGGTTTCTACCCCCAGATGTTCAACAGCAACATCTGTGTGAGGATGAGAATGAATGGCACCTCCATAAAAGGGAGAGACATTCCAGTCTGGACCAAGCAGAACCAGAAGCTCTACAGATTAAAGAAGAACCAGAGGAACTCTGCAGTAACCAGGAGGGAGAGCAGCTGTTCCTGAATCAGGAGACTGATGTGAAGATGGAGTTCAAGTCTGATTTGTTGGATCATCAGCATCACCAGAGGAACATCACCATGATTCCTGTCATAAAGCTGGAACGAATAGGTACGTAAACTGTAACTGTTCTGACAAAGAATGCTTTTTATTCCTAAGAAACAAAGTAAAGGAGGAGAAAAGTCACTGTTTTCTGCTGCTGTCAGTGACTCTGTACTCCCCAGCCTGAGCAGCTCCTCTGTGAGTGTGGAGGAGTTTCCTAATCTTATAAATTTGACATGCTTGAGCATCTTGAACTGGATTACTGCATTAACCAGTATGTCTATGGATCTTAATGTTTTACATTTTTGATTTAGTTGTCTCTGATCAATCACATTAGAATAAGGCTAGAAAGCTGCAGTTATTCATTAAACTAAATTAAAGGAATTATGGTAACTATGTAAAATAATAAAAGTATTCCATTGTATTTATTAAAGGTTTATTAAAGAGTTACTTAAACCATGTGCTCCAGGAAGAAATATAAAATCTTTGACCCAAAGTTCTTCACTCCAAACTTAAATAAAGGGCAGCAGAGGGTTTGGAGAAGCTGTTCCTGAATTATACAATGTTTCCTCTTCCACATCAGAGTTGCTGGTCAATTTTTTAAAGACCTTGACTTAGGGTTTTGCAAATGGACGATACCATTGTCTATCGTGATGCGTCAGTGACATCACGATCGAGAGACACCATCGTGATGGCACGCCCCCACCACGTTGCAAGTCGACACCATGAGCCACGGTTACATGTGCAAAATATTTTGATCGGATCAATGGTCGGATTAGAATCCAACCGTGTACATGGGCCCAGAAAAATGTTTTCAGAATATAATAAACGTTCACATGGGTCACACTTTCGCTCGGAATAAATCATTCGCACATGCGCAGTAGGGTTTGATAATACCGGAAGAGGATGTGAGTTCCGCCGAGCGGCTATATACATTGACATGTCAGCTCGGTAATATACAAGACGATCTTCTAAACATGCTTTTATTAATGTTACGGTTATTATGAAGCGCCTGTTCGCTCATCATTTTATTTTTAATCCGTGTGGTCAGTGCTTTTTCTGCTGAAGAACGGAGCCGGGAAGAAGCCAGGATTAGCAGTATGCTAACATGGGCTAACAACATTAGCTTTGGGTGGTACTGCAATCTTCATTTTGGCTGCACGTAAACATATGGGAATATCATCAGCCTTTATTTAGTCGGGACACAACTGGAAACACAAATCCATGTGATTGTTTGAACTGAGCGGCATTTCTGCTTTAAAGCTCACACCGCCCCAAAGCTGCTGTGTGTGCTGACGATACAAGCTCTGCTTACACAGTTTTAGACCCGGTTCTGAGCTTGGTAGCTCGTTCACCTAGAGCTGCGGGACGGATCGCAGTCCTAAATCTCCTACACATACCGCTCATGTAAGAAAGCATCCCTCCACCCCCCTTCCCCCCAAGCACAAAGCTGTAAGTCCGCGCTCCACCGGTCTACTTGACTACCGTAATTTCCGGACTACAAGCCGCTACTTTTTTCCTGCGCTTACAGCCTTGCGGCTTATTCAGTGACGCGGCTGATTTATGGATTTAATTGGCGGCCGCCATGTACGTACTTTCGAACTCAGTGAATAGTTTGAATTCTCTATCTAACACCAAGCACGAGGCATTTTTATTCAACACACCTCTTAGCAGCCAAACAGCATGGACTTGACTTCAGGTCTTAGACACTTCAGTCATGGTTCAACAAAACGAAACACGCATGCCCGGCCGCATCCCAGAATCCTTTGGGGCCATTAGACCCAACGTGCACGTGATCGCCGCTACATTATGATGAAGCTTTCAAGTTAAAAGCAATCGTTAAAAGCAGCGTAAAAAAGTCCACCGTCACCAACGGGTTTGGAAAAGCCGGTTTGCTGCGTGACGGAGAGAACAGCACATGGAGTGAATTTACACTCCATTTACGGTTTCTAAGGGAACCGTAAAAGCGGAATTTTGCTTTGAAAAACTCACAGCCTCCGTGTGAGCTGGAGACATCTTCTCCTGCTGATTGAGCTGCAGGGCCGATGGCAGTCTGATGGCTCCCACACGTAACAACGCATCCACCCCTCATACACAAAACGTACAGTATTAAGTCCGATTGCTTTGCACAGAAACGATTTGCTCCATCCATCGGCGCAACGGGGACGAAGTGCTCCTCCTTGAAGCTGCCCTGGCCACAGGTGTCGGAGTAGATATGAAGGGGAGACAAGGAGCGCGTGGGGCGGGAGCGGAGCGCAGAGGCGTCCGCGGAGTGCAGAGGCTTCTGAATTCTGACGCACGCGCCGCACTGAGGCGCGGGTATCGCGCTGAGGCGCGCGCTTTTCAGTCGCCGCTGCTTTATTTTACCGTTGTGTTTTCTAACCAGTCCTGTTACTCCCATAACGCTTCTGCGACACAAGCGGAAGGAGAGCTTTTCCCGTTCACCCTTCCATGCACTGCTGCTACTTGCTAATTCTTAAACACGTACAACAGAATGGCGAGCCGGGCGTTGGCCCCGCCTTTAGCCCCTAAGACTCATGGGAAATGTGGAATCGCGGATGTAAATTTCCTCATTATAACTGAGGGATGTAATGTTGATTATATGGTTACTGTTTGTAATTTTATGTATGATACCTAGATTGTCAATAAGTAAAAAAAAAATGAAATAAAAACACCATAACTGAGGGACTTGTGAACAGAATATAGGTCCATGCTGTTTGACAGATGTCGATACACTCAAATACGTGACCCAGAGGCAAAACTGGCACCACCCACAATGTGCTAATGAATTGCACTCACTCTGGGATGCTGGGCGTGATCCGTCAGGATGACAATATCGCCTAACACATGCGCGGTTTGTACTCTGACGCGGCTTGTGTATGTATAAAAGCAGTCAAACACGTGAATATGGGTGGGTGCGGCTTGTAATCGGGTGCGCTTTGTAGTCCGGAATTTACGGTAATCAAGTGCGGGAGCGGAGTGCTTCTTTTCTTTTTTGTTTGTTACTTTTTTGTTAAAGTCACTTCCCTCAGTTTATACTGGATCATCGCGGATTAGTCATTAGTTGGGAAATAAAATAAATAAAGTAATAAACTAAAATAACGAATAGCAATTATATTTGACCGAAATAGCCCCCCCCCCCAATCGTCCATCCCAATGGTTGACAGCAAACATCGTCAACCGCCAATGTAAGGGACATTACCCAACCCTACCTTGACTTAAACCCCTTTTGTTTTTAATAAAAGATAAGCTTGACATTTATTGTATTAATGCTATTTTATATTTATATTGGATTTTTTTTTATGGTGTAGATCAGGGGTGGGCAATTCCAGGCCTCGAGGGCCGGTGTGTCTGCATGATTTCCAGATAGTCTTGCCCTACTCATGGCTGATTACATGGTTCAGGTGTGTCCAGCCAATAATCGTGCCCTACTCATGGCTGATTATATGGTTCAGGTGTGTCCAGCCAATCAGAACATGCCAGAGCAGGGTATGCTGGAAAACATGCAGGAGTGCGGCCCTCAGTGCCCACCTCTGGTGTAGATGGTAAGTCTTACAGCTGCTAAAAAAGTTTGTCTCTTCAAGGCTGGAGAACGGTTTTCATGTTTTGAGGAGCTGTCCAATGACCTGAAGACACCAACCAGGTCACTGGGAGCAACGTGGTAAAGCAGAATAAGGAGGTCAAAGTTCATCTGAATGCATACATGTCTGTAGGAGCAAACTTGAGTCTGAAAGTTGCTGCCGATTGATGATCGATAAGTAAAATTTCATATGAACATATAAATGTGAGCACATTTCAAATTTGAAGAAAGATTTCAATTTTCAGTTTAGACTAAACAGAGACACAGGTAACAATGGAAAAAGTATAAACTTTTTGTCAATATTGCTGAAACTTTTCTGTTAGTATTTGTGATGTCACCGTGTTGATTCTACCAATTGTGGAACAGGACCAGTAAAAAGTTGGGTACTAAAAACCCACACAAGTTTATCAGCAACATTCAGTCACAGTTCTCAGTATTTTGTCAGGAAATCTGGTGCATTCAGTGAAAGCATGCGGGGCTAAAGCGAACATCTCTAGCATGCAGGTTCAGGGTGCTGAATTTTGGATGGAACCCTCCATGAATGGTGAGGAGCTTTCGTGACTTAACATCCATGGTCTGTATCTCTTCCTTTGGCTTTCTTATTATTCCTGCAGGGTATCTGAAATCTGGCAGTGCATAGCTGTTTATTGCCCTGGTCTTGTTCTTGCAGTTAAGTTGGCTTCTCAGAACTTGCCTTACTCATTGGAGGTATTTGGCTGTCTTTCCTTGTTGTCTTGTCCATGTTGCCATTTGCCTGTGGTAGTCCAAGGTACTTGTAACCATCCTCAATGTCAGCTATTGTTCCTTCTGGAAGTGGGAACTCTTCTTTTTCACCTACTGGTACTTTACCCCTTTTTGTCTCCATCTGACTGCATTTCTCAAGCTTGATTGACATGTAGATGTCAGTTCTGTAGATCCTGGTTGTGGGGATTAAAGAGTCAATGTCTCGCTGTTAGCACATACTTTGATGTCATCAGTGTTGAGAAGACTTGATCTCTACGGATGAAAATATTGTCTGAAACGGCTCTGATTGGCTCTGTCTGTACCACGTGGTCAGCATGACGGATTCCCGAGAGACCAAAACTGGCGGACCCACGCTAAACGTTCACAAACAAATCTGAAGAGTTTGCGATCACATTTGTGTTAAAATAATGGCGAGCATCTTCATTATTGAGCCTGGTCACGACCTCAGTTGTGAGAAGAAGATAAAAAACAATTTCTTTTTTTTTTTTTTAACTTGTCCTGTCCAACAGCTAGGTAAACAGATGAGAGCTGAGGGCCTCTTGTGTTGGACATATTTTATTTTAACAAGAGGGGTTATTAATCTTCAGACAAACCAAAGGTATGTCTGAATAAACCCCTTTTGTAATTGAGGCCAAACTTTATTAATTTCAATCATGTTTGAAAATCCTTGGTGTTGGACCGGACGGAAAAGGAAAGAGGGGAAGAAGAGAGAGGGACGTTAGAGAGAGGGGGGGTAGGAGGGTGATAATAGGAGGGGAAGGGGGGTAAGACCATGAAGCAGCATAGAGCAGACAGGTTTACTGGTTGTTTATCATTACGGTACGGTTCAAATGTAGTACAAAAAGGGCGGGGCCTGTTTATACACACTCAAATATTATCAACACACCTGCTAGCTGCAAAAATGTCCACATGTCAACATGTACACAAAACAGATAGTGTTCACGAACGCATACCTATGCCTTTAAACCAACTAGTGTGAAATCTTTCATTCATTCAATCATGCAAACTATTAGTGCAAAGGTGAGCTAACACCTGTGCTCAAGTGAGTGTTTATGTTCTTCTAAAATGGATGGTGGAATGTGAAAAGAAGGAGGAGGAGCGCCCAGCCATCCCCACACCCAGACCCCCGCCGCAGCAGCAGCGGCAGCCGGAATTCCCCCAACGCCATACGGGAACAGGCAGGGAACAACCGCCCCCCGGGCGACCAAGACCGCCACCCAGGCCAGGGCCAGCTGGACCGCCGCGAGGCCCCCAGAGCCAGAGAGCAGGGAGGCGCGGAGGGAAAGAGAGCGCCGCCCCAGCCCAGCCAGGAAAGCAGCCCCCCTGCCGTGCCGGAAGAGCCCAACGCAGGGCCCCACCGGAGAGGGACGCCCACAGCCCCAGACGAGCACCCCACCACCACCCAGGAGTTCCGGGCATCCCCCCGCCCCGACCCCAGGTACGAGCCAGGACCCCCCAAGGGAGACCCGCTCCGCACTCCAGGCAGCCACCCAACCGGCCCACGGTTGGTCCAGGTAGGAGCAAGGCAGGGGCCCGCCGCCCCCGCCCAGGAGGGGGGAACCCAGGGGAAAAAAGGGCGGCCCACAAGGGGTGTTTTAATATGGCCCTACCAGGCTCGGCCATGTTGGAAGTTTGGCGGGGCCCAGCGCCCAGGGGCAAGGACCAGGACCCACCCCCAGGGACACGAACACCCCCGGCTCAGGTGTAATATGAACCCCCCCACCGTGCGGAGAGAGCACCGCCGGGCCCAGGGAGCCGGCACCCAAGGGACACGGCCGCCATCGCCAAGGGGCCCGCACCCCCCACCAAGGAAGGGGTAGGGGACAGATGGACCCAGGTCCCACCTTCCTTGTAAAATGTGTGTGCGTGTATGGGTGTTTGAGAGGGTCTTTGTGTGCATGTGTGTGTGTTTATGTTTGAATGTATATATTGAAGGGAGAGGGGTGTGTGTACTAAGGGGGGTGCAGTTAAAATTGGCGAGCAGGGCACTAAGGGGACATCTCCTGATTACTCACAGTGATGTCCCCTCACCCTCCACACCAAGGGGCCCTAAATGTCTAAGGTGCGGTTAAAATTGGCGGGTAGGGTGCCAGGAGGATATCTGCTGCTTGCTTGCAGTGATGTCCAAGCACCCCCCCCTACCAAGGACCCTACATGTCTAAGGTGCAAATAAAACCGAAAGAGGGGGGGCCCACTCCATACGGCAACCATAGGAGGGGGGCCACTGCCAAGTAGCCCCCCCCCCAAGGCGCATCGCAGGCTAGACCCCCCACCCCCTCACCCTAATATGAGGTTATATGAGGAAGGGGGTAAGTTGGGGACAGCTGGTAGACTGTCCCCCGGTGATCAAACAGCCGTCCCCCAGCCCCCCCCCAGCAAAGGGGCCAGGGCCACCCAGCCCAGGGGCCCCACCCCCGGAGGCGCCGAACCCCAGGCCCGGCACCACCCACCCCACACAGAGAGAGAGGAGCCAGAAAGAGTCGCCCCCCCCGGAGCAAGCCCAGGCCCCCACCCCCAGACGCCGGCCCTAGAGGAGCTCTGGTCAGGCCTTGACGGGACCGAGGAGGCCAACCGGCCGAGGCAACCACTGATTGCCTTAGCGGAGACCCCGACCCATTAGCCCCCCCGAGCCGTACCAATAATGGGCCCCCCCTCCCCCCCAGAACGCCCCCCCACAGGACAGGGCCGACAAGCCCCCCACCCCACCCCCCAGCCGAAGCGGGTGACACCCAGAGCGACCGGGGGCCCCGAGAGGGTTGTCCCGTCCCTTCCCAGAGCCAGGGAAGGGCCGATCCCAGCCCCAGGTG
The DNA here is from genome assembly GCF_053564925.1 of Oryzias latipes. Taxonomy (NCBI): domain Eukaryota; kingdom Metazoa; phylum Chordata; class Actinopteri; order Beloniformes; family Adrianichthyidae; genus Oryzias; species Oryzias latipes. The sequence goes on along the minus strand of NC_136253.1, from coordinate 14,794,025 downwards.
CAGATGGGCAGCCCATCCGGCGCCGCTGCACCCCCCGAACAGGGCACCCCGCCAACCCCCCCCCAGCACAGGCAAAGGGACCACCCCCCCAAGCCAAGCCAGACCACCCCCCCCCCCCCCCCACCACGCACCCCCACACCCAAGCCCAGAGGACCACGCAGCGCCTCAGCCCTCCCCACCCATTCACCGGACCCGACCCCCCGACCAACGGAGCCCCCCACCGCCCCCACCAGGCACCGGAAGCCCCGACCCCCACCCCAAACCACGGCAGAAGGGCAAGGAGCAGCGACGACCAAGCCCCCCACCCCCTAAGTCATGGAGTCAACCACAGGAGACCAGAGAGACTGAATTCTTTCAAAGTTACTTGAGCTTTGGGCTGACATTTTTTCCAAGCTGATATGATCAAACAGCAGATTTCTGTGTTGACTTATGTTTATATTTTTCTTGTTTTTCCAATTTATTAAAATAGTTTTTTTGGCAATACAAAGAGTTATGAAAATGATAGATGCTAATCCTTCTTCTATATCGATGGCACTCATGTCACCAAGCACACAAAATGACGGTGAGGCAGGGATTGAAACCTTAAGCCAGACTGATAAATCGGCACATACCTGCTGCCAGAGAGTCTGGACAGGCGTGCAGAACCACAGTGCGTGCATGTAGCTGTCGGGTAGATTATTATCACAGTGCTCGCAAATGTCTGAGTTACTGAGACCCATCTTGAACATCCTCTGTCCAGTGTAGTAAATTCTGTGAAGAGTTTTGAGATGGATTAGCTGCAGATTTGGACTTTTTGTCAGTTTAAAGGTGTTTAGACAGAGTTAAGACCAGAAGCTTTCATCTGTGCTGATGCTCAAATCTGCATCCCATTTTTTTGTTGGAAGGGCAATATTGTTATATAAATTACATAAAAGTTTGTATATTTTGGAGAGAGTTCTATTCATTGAAAAATTAATCAGAGTGGTAACTACATCTGGTAGCTTTAAATCGTCGTCTTTAAATTTATACTTTTTAGTAATACTTGATTTAAGTTGCTGATATTCCAAGAAGTTATTTATTCCATATTTGTCTTGAAGTTCCTGGGGAGATATGAATCTTCTATCAATAATTACGTGCTCTAGTTGTTTTATGCCCCCTGCTTGCCAAGCTGGGAAATGAATCATTTTTTTGTTAATAAGGATGTCCGGGTTGTTCCAGATGGGTGTCATTTTGCACGGTTGAATTGATGATTTTGATATTTTGAGAAATTCCCACCAGGCTGTTAAAGTGGCATTTATATTAATGCTTTTGAAACAATCCTGTTTTTTAACTGTTTGGCTAATAAATGGTAGCTGTGACAGGTTGATCTTTCCACATAACGCCTGTTCCAAGTCTAACCATGACTTGGTTTCTGGATTATTTTTTAACCATTTTAAGATATATTGTAATCTATTTGCAAGAAAGTATTTGTGGAAGTTGGGTAATTCTAATCCTCCACAGCTTTTTGCAGATTTTAAAGTTTTTAGACTAATTCTTGCAGGTTTGTTGTTCCATAGAAAGCTTGATATGGATGAGTCTAATGTTTTGAACCATTTTAATGGCGGTTGTGTGGGAATCATTGAGAAGAGATAATTAACCTTGGGTAAGATTTTCATTTTAACCGTGGCTACCTTGCCCATAAGGGACAGAGGCAGGTTAGTCCAGCGTGTTAGATCGTCCTGTATGCTTTTCAGTAATGGGGTGTGGTTTAGCTGCACCAGTTCTGATAGTTTGGGGGAAAAGTAGATACCCAGATATTTGATATTTCCTGTTTTAACTGGAATTGTGAGTCTTTGTTCCATATTCCTGTTGAGTGGTAATAAAACAGACTTATTCCAATTAATGGAATAGTCTGATATGGAGGAGAATTCATTTATGATCATTGCTGTTTCATTTACAGAATGTAAATTCCTTAAAAACAGTAATATGTCATCCGCATAATGACTAATTTTATGATGGCTGTGTTTGGTTTTTATTCCTATAATGCTCTCATTCTGTCTTATTGCTGCAGCTAAAGGCTCAATGAATATAGCAAAAAGAGAAGGAGAGAGTGGGCAGCCCTGTCTGGTTCCTCTTCCAAGAAAAAACCTGTTTGAAGTCTGTTTATTAGTTCTAACTGATGCATTGGGGTTGTGATATAATATTTTGATCCAATTGATGAATGCTTCTCCAAAACCAAACTTATGGAGGGCAGCAATAAGGAACTTCCAATTTACTCTGTCAAAGGCTTTTTCAGCATCCAGCGATAGTACCGTCATTTCCTGGTTTTCAATGGTGGCAAAGTCTATTATATTAACTACTATAAAAAACAAATTTAAGTGATCTTGGTTGGAAGAAAAAGACAAATATGGCGATTTCTTTATCGTACATTCGCATGTTGGAGGTAATTGTTCAGAATTTCACTCTCCGTTCTAATACAGTTAGTTACGGTGGAAATTATGCAGACATTAAAACATGCTAACTGTCTTATACATTGTTTGAAATTGCCATTGATGTCAAGTCTGTAAATGGTTTTGTAGGAAATAATCTGTCGCTTTGAGATAACTTTCCTTGCGTGTTCAAAAAGTCGTGAAGAAGAAACCATTGGATTCAACCGGATTAAGATCAACAAATTTATTTCCCTAACAATATTTCTAAAACAAAATAAAACAGACATCCGGGTTTCCAGTTTCAGAGCTTGCACAGCGCCAAATTACCAGCGTCTTAACGTGCCAGCCTGTTGAGAACAAAGGAAAGTTCCTTGAGTGCAGACTTTTAAACAGGTGGTCAGAATCTCCTCCTCTGGAAGCAAGATGGCTGCTGTATCTCCGCCTCTGGCCGCTCGGATTGGCCGGCAGGGAGCCTGCCTACTTCCTTAGTCCATACTTAGAGTCAGCATCTGTTTCCCCGCGTCTGCTGTCCAGGAGGTCTCCTCACAGACTGACATGGTCCCGCAACCAAATGGCTCCCCAGGTGGTCCCCCACAGGTGACCGGAACTTCTTGTCAGCCAGTAGATAATAAACCTTTGTTCCCCACACGTGAGCAGATGTCTGAAGCGGTTCCCAGGGATTGAATCAGTCTCAGAGATGATTGATTTATGATCCATGTCAGACCTACAGCCAAGCCTTTCAGATGGTCTTAGAAGATCAAAGACTGTTTCTGCTGAAGGAAGATTAGTTTGGAGCTCCAGCCCTAAAACCTCTTTACATATGCAATGTTCAGGAAGCCCCTTTGAAATTCAAAGTACGGGAACCACACACAGTGAACCTGAAAGAGAACCTTCAATGAAATAAAGATAAGATAAAAAGCCTAAGAGAAATAAAGACCAAAAAATATAAATTCCTTCAGTTTCCCTCTCTTGACCTCACAAAGTGAGGTCATACAAAAAATAAAAACACATTATCACATCAGACAATCAAAACATTTCAGCAGGTCCACATGACCTGGCAGCTGTGGTCTCAAGCCCTCACAATCTATAACAGAACCAATGTGCATTTCAAAGGTGTGGATGATCCATTCATGAGTTTAGAAGCGAAAACTGTCGGAGCTAAACTTTAACCATCTATGTGAAAGATTCATTGAGCAGTCGGACAGGAAAATTCTTGCTAAGGCTCCGTGCCCCTTTCGGTGGCCATCCCTAAGGATACTCGTGCTTCATCGGATCTTTGGCACATTGGCGTTTACAAAAGTTTACAAAGAACAAGACATAAAGTAGTAAATAAAGAAAATGCACAAATACAAATTCAAATTATTCTAAAAAATAAAAGATAACAAAGACAATATAAAATAGCACTTCCTGTAAGAAAAAGGAACACCTGGAATTAAGGGGGGGAATTGAGACACGTTAAACCAGAACAAAATCACACAGACGATGAAAAGAAAAATAGAATTGTCAAACATAACAGCAAGCAATTTTGTAAAATGCAACAAAATCCAAAAGGTCATTCCGGGCCTGGAACACCCGCGTCCTCCTTCTGCATGTCCCACAAGCTCTGGCAAGTTTGGACCTGGCTTCCTATGGACTTCTCAATAAGCCTGTTAGAGATCTGACACATGGTGATACAACAGAACGGCTGCAAAAGAACTTTGGGTGTCCACTGCTGTGGTACGGTTCTGCCAAGATGATTCTGCTGTGGGTCTAAGTATTTGTTAGTGTTAGGGTCAGGAACTTAAAAAACAAAAAACAATAAAACACAATAAAAACAATAAAACACAAAAGACAATGAGACAAGAATCAATTTACGCATGCGCGGGTAAGAGCAAATATGATGGAAAAGGTCCACCACATTTCTCTTCTCAAAGGTCTGCTTCCCCTTGTGCTGTTTTATGAAGAACACAAGTGGGGAAGAAACAAATTCAAGAAAAAGAGAGAGGTTTATTATGGGGCTGTCGTCTAATGACCCAGTCGTAGAACCTACTCATCCTTGCTGTGGATGAGAGAAAATCAGATGAACAGACACACAAAGCTCTAAAAATCTAAAAATGGTCAATAAATTAAACATTCTTTCTAGACAAACACATTTAAACGATGATAATAATAAAACAGTAAAATAATGTCCTTCTTTTAATCATTAAGACCTCTTTCGTCCATCTCCCTCTCTTGGCCTGGGGCTAAGCCCCAGGACACAAACACATAAAAATGAAATAAATGTAAAGCAAGAACATAAAAACAACAAACAGTTTGGTGCACCGGTAAGGTGAACAGGCGTCATGTCCACGCTCCTGTAAAAAACAAGGTCACAAGAAGAAATACTACAACTGCAACAGAAGATCTTTCATTACTTGTAGGCAGAGTTCAGCAGTTGGTGCTGCTAGCAGGATGTCATCAACCTACATCATGAAAACACAAGCCTCTTATAGCAAAATGTTCTGTCAGAGAGACTTTAAACAGTGATTAAAAATGCCAGAAGGATTTTATGAACCGCTCTGTACTATAATGCGAATAATTTTCTATTTTTATGTAATGGAATGCATAAGAAAACGTGTGCTAAAGCAATAGCAACAAACAACACACCTTGTGGGGTTAAAGTTGACGGCATGCAATATGGATCAGGGACGGATAGGTTTTATAATAATGGTGACGTCGTCAACTTAAATTAACATTAGCTTAAATCCTTTGCCACGCGATCCATCTGCTTTTAAAACCGGTTTTCAAAAAAGTAAAACATGAAGAATACGAATATTCAATGACACCATAGTTCCACAGCCCAGACTGAGTTTCCTTCATCCCTTCATCTGCATCCTTCACCCAGCTGCACTGAGATCTAACAACCTGTGCTCCTGTAGTTACCTGAATCACCACCGGGGGGACGGTGAAGCATGAACCAACATCAAATGAATCTGTGGTCCATGAAGCATCAGAGAGCGTGTTTAAACATCACCTCTGCATCTTCATGAGCCGCCTCCTTTCTGCTGCGATGACTGACAATGCAGAAATGCTCTAGAACTCAGGAGTCAGTCGTTGAAGGCAAGTAACTTCCCGCCCAGTCAGGGGTCTGAGTTGCCGAGGCTAGGGGGAGTGCTAAGTGAGGTACAGCTGTGCACCACTGCATTTGTGAGTTTGTGAATGCAAAATAAACTGTTAAACCCACAGGACCACTGTATATGTCAGTGTAGTTTAAATGCCACGTATGGCCTTCTACCCGATGAAAAGCTTCCTGGTGTGCAGTTCATCATCCTCTCCGTCATAATAGAGCGTGCAGTTCAGGTCATCGGAGGCGGAAAATGTGGCTTCTAGGACAGGATTCGTGGCTTCTATACCTGAAATTCTTGGACACACCTGGCGTGTCAGGGACCCCTGGATGTCTGCAGTGGGGGTTGGCTGTGGTGTGTGGCATGGCATCCAGTCTGAATGAATGCTGGCTCCTGCTTTGACAAGAATGTCCCGTATTCACAGGCGCGTGTGGTAAATGCACATATGAATGTTCCACCATCTGGTCATCAGTCAGTCGGATGGTCTTTTGCAGGTTATGTCCATTTGTCAGAGAAGGTGGAGGTAACTGGCAGTTTATAGAAGAACATGTCTCACCAATGTCCATTAGACTCATCATGGAGTTACCTCTGAGCTTGAAAGGGACCATGGCTCCTGCATCACCAAGTGGTATTGTCCGACTTTCCACCCCTGTGGTCCTCGCCACGGTGGAGGAGGGGCTTGGAGCAGTTGTGGGTACTGTTCATTCCGCCACACCCTCTGTGCATTTTGCTGTTGGGTACATTGTTGTGGGCAGTCGGGCCCATTTGTCCTGAGCGCCACAGATGCCATGTCCAGCTGCTGCTGGGGGTGGGTCCCCTGGGGGGCTCACGTCTGACAGGATATCCGCCTTTTTTTCCTGTCCCGGCCTCCGATACCTGAACATTGCTGCAGGTCCTGAGGGTATTTAAACTCATCATGTTATTTGCTTTGTTTTTTCAGTTGATCAACTTCTCCGTCTGCCCTGTAATGTGCTCTGCAGTGATGAATCAGATGTATGTTAAAATCGACTCTTATCACCTGCAAGACATTCCAATGCATTCTACATGTGCAAAATCATGCCTTCAATTGACTAGGAGAGCTTGAGGGTTAGTCACTCCTGGCTCGGCCCCCTCCTGTGAATGTAGTGAGCTGCGAGGATGGTAAACTTCTGCGCCTTTTGTCATTCAACCCACGAAGCAGAGGGGTTTTTTCTGCGTAAAGATTTATGAGGTCTCAGGAGGGATCTGCTCTTCTGCTTGGAAAGAGATTTAGAAAATTTATTAGTCATGTTCAGTCTTCACCGTCTCCGACGCCGTCAGTTGATCAGTAATGAAAGCCAGCAAAGGGAAAAATCCCTAAAACCTTCTTTGTCCGAAATGACGGACGTGGAGCAAAATCTTTGGAAAATATATTTTCTTACATGCATTCTGGCCGCTAATCATTCACTCTTAATCAAGAAACAAAGACGAATTGTTTTGACTTACCATTAAGGACTTGCTGTCCTACAAAAAGAAATTTTGAGAAGTGCCAAAAGCAACAAAATTCCATAATTTAAGCTTTTCCTTATTTAACCAAAAACACAATTCACACTCTAAAATACAGACAATCAATACAAAGACAATAACTTTTAACTTTTTTTTTACAAAAGACATAACACAACAAATTAGGTACCTTACACATAAACAAAAATAAACCATTTCACTGAAATGAATCGTTCATAACTAGCGTTTTAACATTCATGTTCCCTCTTCTTCCGTTCTACCAGACCCTGCACCTTCTTACCACACCTTTCCATGTCCGAAGACCCTCCATTTCACTTCCCATTAGGGTTGGGCGATGTCCCCTAATTTGGCCGTTGACGATGTTTGCTGTCAACCATCGGGATGGACGATGACATCGTCCGGGGGGGGGGGGGGGAGGGGGGGGGTATTTTTACATTTTTCGTTCTTATATAACTGCTATTCGTTATTTTGCTTTTTTCATTTTATTTCCCAACTAATGGTTAATCCGCGATGATCCAGTATAAACTGAGGGAAGTGACTTTAACAGAAAAAGTAACAAGCAAAATAGAAAAGAAGTGGTCCGCTCCTGCACTTAACTAGCGAAGTGGACCGGCGGAGGGCGTATTTACAGCTTTATGTTTGATGGGAAGGGGGGGGGGGTACATGAGCGGTATGTGTGGGAGATTTAAGACTGCGATCCGTCCCGCAGCTCTAGGGGTACGAGCTATCAAACTCAGAACCGGGTCTAAACGTGTGTCTGAGCACAGTTCGGATCGTCAGCAGACACACAGCGGTTTGAGCTTCAAAGCAGAAATTTCGCTCAGTCCTTAGAAAACATTCAATCAATCACGTGGATTTGTGTTTCCAGTCGTGTCCCGACTAAATAAAGGCTGATGTTATTCTTACACGTTTACGTGCAGCGCCACCCAAAGCTAATGTTGTTAGCCCGTGTTAGCATACTGCTAATCCTGGCTACGTTCAGAAAAAGCACTGACCACACGGATTAAAATTCAAATGATGAGCGAACAGGTGTTTGATAATAACCGTAACATTATTAAAAGCACGTTTAGAAGATCGTCTCGTATTTTACCGAGCTGACATGTCAATGTATATAGCTGCTCGCCACTGTTATCGTTTTGTATTGAATTGTTACCTTCAATAAATTTTGGAAAAAAAGCCGCTCGGCGGAAGTTGTATCCTCTTCCGGTTTTCAAACTGCGCATGTGCGAATACTGCGCGTGTGCGAATGATTTATTCCGACCGAAATTGTGACCTTAGTGAACGTTTTTTTATTCTGAAAACATTTGTCTGGGCCCATGTACACGGTTGGATTCTAATCCGACCATTGATCCCATCAAGATATTTTGTACATGTAACCGCGGCTTATGATGTCGACGCGCAACGTGGCGGGGGCGTGGCATCACGATGGTGGTCTCTCCATCGGGATGTCAGTCACCCATCACGATGGACGATGATATCGTCCATCGGCACAACCCTACTTCCCATGCCTTTCATTTCTCCTTTACTTCATTTTTCCTTTGCTTTGTCCATTTCCCATCTCTGATAACACTTTTCAAATACTATTGATTATGATTCAAACAAAAAAACCCGCCACTCATTCGCTTCTCATTCACACAGCAGTGCACAAGATTAAAACAAACAGACAAACTAAATTAAACAAATTTAAAATGTCAATAATACTTCTTCGAACAAAGCTGAACTTAATCACGGTTATTAAGACATACAAACAAATTAGAGACATGTATTCACAATAAGAAAACCGAAATAATTTACAAAATTATTTTACACACAATCCATTAGACCGATGCTACCTTACCATGTTTTTGAAAAGATTTGGAGAACCTCCTGAGAGAGTTGTTTTCGTTCAAACAGAGACTGTTGCAGCAGTCATGCACGCAGCCAACTCGCCATTGTGGCAGAGGCTTCCGTCGGAGGCGTTGCACTACTTAAAAACCTTTTTCGGCGAACCCAAAACCCACTGAAATTTGTTTGTAAACGACCTCTTACAACCGAGGTCATGACCACGCTCGATAACGACGATCCCCGCCATGAGTTTACCGCAAATTACATCCCAAACTCTTCAAATTTGGAAAGTTTAGCGTGTTCCGCCATATTGGTCGCCAGGGACGCGTCTCGCCGACCACATGGTACAAACAAAGCCAATCATAGCCGTTGACCCCATTTTGGCTAGGACTCCGTCACGCTTACCATGTGGTACATACAAAACCAATCAGAGTCGTCGACACATTTGAAGCAACTAAAACGTCCCGTTATTGGTCCATGTGATGTAAACACGCTGTGAACAAGATGGCTGCGTCCATAGAGCAGACAATACACAGGGAAATGTGGAAAATACAGTTAAAATTCAGATTTCAAACACTTTTTCATCCCATTCTTTCCAAAATTCCATACATTTCATTCCATTCATCCTCATTCAAGTCATTTTCACCGCTGTTGTCAAGTCAAGTCGTCAGCGTCATCAAGTCTGTCGCCAAAACAAAATACACCGTTTTCCTCATATTTTCTGTCTAATGCATCTTTCATTTGTATTTTGAATCTCTCCGTGGTTTCTCTCCGCCTAAAAAATAATTTGTAAAGGGTCGCCGCCTTCCTGGTGTTTCAAAAAATCCTACAACGCACAAAATTAGTTCCTATAGTAACACTGTTTTTTGTACGGGATTTTGTACAGGCTGAACAGACGCAAACCTACTAAATTTGCTGATTACCAAATATCACAAGCTCCCAATTTGCTGTTTCTCAATTTCCACAGGTTGAACAGACGCAAAACCTTTATAATTTGCTGTTTCTCAATGTTTTCAAAATTTGCTGTTGCCCAATGTGTACAATTTGCTTTTACTCAATTCGCTGTTCCGGGAGGGTGAACCACAAAACTTATTCGGATGCGCTATGCCGCCCACATACTCCACTTCCCCACAATTTTAGTTATTCACTAAGAGAATAACCTAATCAATATGCAGAATTTACGAACAGGTTCCTGCGTTACCTTTCTTGTTTGTGAGGCCTCGAGGGAAGTCAAACACGTGGGAGAAAACGTCACCGACTTTTCGCCAAAAGTCTCAGAAATCTGGTAATAACCACTATGATCCAGTCCTACCAGTCTGCTCCGAGTTGCGATCCGCGTTCCTTCCTGAATTAATCACATCAGGGTCACCAAGAATGTAGGAAATAATCTGTCGCTTTGAGATTACTTTCCTTGCGTGTTCAAAAAGTCGTGAAGAAGAAACCACTGGATTCAACCGGATTAAGATTAACAAATTTATTTCCCTAACAATATTTCTAAAACGGAGTAAAACAAAATAAAACAGACATCCGGGGTTCCCAGTTTCAGAGCTTGCACAGCGCCAAATTAACAGCGTCTTAACGTGCCAGCCTGTTGGCACTGTTGACTGTTTCTGCTGAAGGAAATTGAGTTTGGAGCTCCAGCCCTAAAACCTCTTTACATATGCAATGTTCAGGAAGCCCCTTTGAAATTCAAAGTACGGGAACCACACACAGTAAAAAGCATTATTGACATTAATTGTAATTATAAATATTTTAAAAAAATAATGTTTACAATGTTTAATTTTGTTTAAACATTGTAAACATTATTTTTTAAAATATTTATAATTACAATTAATGAAGAAGAAGACAATGTTTAATTTTGTTTGTATGTTTTGGTATTTCCCAGATTACTAAGTATTGGTGTTAAGGAATTGATGTATTATGTTGCAGAAGCAGATCCCATATGTTGGTTAAATTATAGTTTGAGAAAACAGTATTTCTAAAGCAGAAATTGTTCAAAAAAATGAGGTACTTTCATAGAATATCATAGTTACTGGTGTTCTTTTTGCTATTTGGGGCTTTGATGTTACTATATTTTAGCAATTGTATGTTTTGTAGTTTTAAGGAAAAGCTTAGATTGGAGGATTGTGTTACTTTTAACAATTATCCAAATTCTTTTTTAGGACCAGTAAGTCCTTACTGGTAAGTCATACTAGGGGTTTGAATGTTAAATCATGGTGCTTCAATTAGTCTTAGTTTCTTGATTAAGAAGTGAATAACTAGCTGCCAGAATATACCAGAATTCATCTAAGACCATGTATTTTTTTCAAAAATTTCTCTCCGCGGCCGCCATATCGCTCGAAGAAAACTTCAGGGATTTTTTCCTTGCCCGACTTTCATCACTGTTTACATAAAATTGTTAACCAAGTTTTTTTTGTTTCAGGCACATTGTTTATTTGTTGAACACATTAATAAAGTCATCTATCTATCTATCTATCTATCTATCTATCTATCTATCTATCTATCTATCTATCTATCTATCTATCTATCTATCTATCTATCTATCTATCTATCTATCTATCTATCTATCTATCTATCTATCTATCTATCTATCTATCTATCTATCTATCTATCTATCTATCTATCTATCTATCTATCTATCTATCTATCTATCTATCTATCTATCTATCTATCTATCTATCTATCTATCTATCTATCTATCTATCTATCTATCTACCTACCTACCCCTTGATGAAGAAACAGATAAGTGGGTTGACCTGTAGTCTAGCGCCACCATCCAGCCAAACCTTTAAATCAGAATGAATGTATCTTAAAAAGTTTTAATACAAATTTTCTCAAATTTACTGACATTATTAATGTTCACAAGAGTCTGAACTAGAGGGCTGCATTGGGATTGGGTCCCGCCGGGTCCCGCGGGACCCAACCCAAATCACGCGGGATTGGGCGGTTTGAATTGTGCTGCGGGCGGCAAAAAAAAAAACCCTGCAGGATCAGTGTTGCCATGAATATCTCATGAATATATATTAGCGGACTACGTTAGGCTGTGCAGCTGTTGGATTCTTATGTACTGAAGCTCCTTGAAGGCACCAGGTAGAGACGCCTAATGGCCACTGTCATCTAACCTGTTGTTGGGGGTGTGCAACGCCCTGCCCCGCCTCTTTACCTTCTTTTCCTCTCTACCTGTTCACCTGTTCATATACTCTGCAGCTGAGAGTTGTTTTTACCCGCGCTCCTTAGTGTATGCTACACAGAGAGTGCTAAATACGGTCATCGTAGGTTGACACGATAGTCGGGGCGCTCTAGCGCAGCAGAAGGATGAAAGAGCTGTGACTCTATCTGCCAACACTGACGGGATAAGGAAGGAGCAGGTTTCCTGGCAAGGACATGATGTCAATTGATAAAGCAGAAAAGAACCACAAACGAGGTTCATCGTGAGATGGTGTTCAGATCTGCGTGCCGATGCCCCACTGAGGCGCAAAACAGCAAAAACTGGAGAAGGCTGAAGCTAAAAAAAAAGTATTTTTCCGTCAGGAAAAAATTAATTCATAGATTTTCAGCTCTGTTGAACCATTAATGTTTTTTTTCGTCCATAAATTCAAATGACTTTGACCTGCATCTTTACCAGCTGGTTCAGCGCGCTTCAGGCTGTCTCTATGCGCGCAGACACACGCACACTTTTAACCGAACAGGATTAGTGAAAATATATTTAATAATGAAGTTGCACATTACACAAAAGAGGAATGCATGAAAAGATGAGGCTAGAGGAGGGACAAATACGTGTTTTTTTTTCTTGCGGGACGGGAGACGATAAAAAATCAATGCATCTCTATTACTGTGCGGGAATAAATTCTCTGATTTTTGCGGGTCCGGGCGGGAGAGGACGTACATATTGCGGGTGCGGGCGGGAATGTAACGCATACGTTGCGGGAGCGGGCGGGATTGGTCAAAAATTCGGCGGGCGAGAGCGGGATGAAAAAAATAGTCCTGCGCAGGGCTCTAGTCTTAACCCTATTGGTTTTGGTGATTATATGACTTTTGCTGTAGTGCCACCATCAGGTTAAACATTTAGTTTTAGAGTTTGTGGATATCGAACAGTTTTCATCCAAACCATTTCTAATTTGGGGAGCACATTCATGACTCACACAGAATAAAGCATATTGGCTGATGTCAGTGGCCCCCATTTCCTTTTATGAACATATTTATTTACTTGTTTTTATCTCCTTTTTTGTGACATATTTGTGGTTAGTCACTGTAAAGTCTCACTTAACCATCCTCTGTTGTCATCCGGGCTTGGGACCGGCATTGGCAGAGTTAAAGTTTTTTGTCCCTTTTAAAAAAAAAAAAAAACCTTTTATGTGAAACAGAAAATCATATTGAGAATATAATTCAGATAATCAGAACATTGAACAGTTCTTTATGCCCAGAGTAGAGCTTTTAGTCTGCATTACTGTACACAGGATGTGAAGAGAGTTTGTGCTTGCTCCCTGCAGACATATTTCTTGCTAAGAGTGTCCCACCAGACACACAGTCAGCATGTTGAAGACAAAGTCATTATTTGAGCTCTTCATTTGAGAGATGAGATGAGATAAAACGTTATTTATCCCACGATGGGGAAATTCTGTTGTCTGCTGCAAAGTGACGTTCAGCAAATTAAAGTGACCTTCAAGTGTTACAGTTCAACATTATAATATAAATACAACATATATAACCGTCAATAGAAAATATTTTACTTGAGATGATAATTTTAGAGGGGAGCCATGTGTGGGTGGAAAGACTTGGATGTGATCAACTCACAGGCCTACATTTGCTTCCTCATTTTGGCAGGATTTCACACCACACTCGAGAAATGTCAAAGTTCTGGTGGGAATACCGTAAACTCCGGACTACAAAGCGCACCCGAATACAAGCCGCACCCACCCATTTTCACGTGTTTAATTATTTTGATACATACACAAGCCGCGTCAGAGTATAAGCCGCGCATGTGTTAGGCGATATTGTCATCCTGACAGATCACGGCCAGCATCCCAGAGTGAGTGCAATTCATTAGCACACTGTGGGTGGAGTCAGCTTTGCCTCTGGCTCATGTATTTGAGTATGTCAACATCTGTCAAACAGCACGGACCTCTATTCTGTTCACAAGTTCCTCAGTTATGGTGTTTTTATTTCATTTTTTTTTTACTTATTGACAATCTAGGTATCATACATAAAATTACAAACAGTAACCATATAATCAACATTACATCCCTCAGTTATGATGAGGAAATTTACATCCGCGATTCCACATTTCCCATGAGTCTTAGGGGCTAAAGGCGGGGCCAATGCCCGGCTCGCCATTCTGTTGTACGTGTTTAAGAATGAGCAAGTATCAGCAGTGCATGGAGGGGTGAACGGGTACAGCTCTCCTTCCGCTTGTGTCGCGGCAGCGTTATGGGAGTAACAGGGCTGGTTAAAAAACCCACCGGTAAAATACAGCAGCAGCGACTGAAAAGCGCGCGCCTCAGCGTGATACGCGCTTCAGTGCGGCGCGTGCGTCAGAATTCAGAAGCCTCTGCACTCCGCGGACGCCTCTGCGCTCCGCTCCCGCCCCGCGCGCTCCTTGTCTCACCTTCCTATCTACTCCGACACCTCTGGCCAGGGCGGCTTCAAGGAGGAGCACTTCGTCCCCGTTGCGCCGGTGGATGGAACAAATCGTTTCTGTGCAAAGCAATCGGACTTAATACTGTACGTTTTGTGTATGAGGGGCGGGTGCGTTGTTACGTGTGGGAGCCTTCAGACTGCCATCGGCCCCGCAGCTCAATCAGCAGGAGAAGATGTCTCCAGCTCACATGGAGGCTGTGAGTTTTTCAAAGCAAAATTCCGCTTTTACGGTTTCCTTAGAAACCGTAAATGGAGTGTAAATTCACTCCATGCGCTGTTCTCTCCGTCACGCAGCAAACCGGCTTTTCCAAACCCGTTGGTGACGGTGGACTTTTTTACGCTGCTTTTAACGATTGCTTTTAACTTGAAAGCTTCATCATATTGTAGCGGCGATCTGGTGCACGTTGGGTCTAATGGCACCAAAGGATTCTGGGATGTGGCTGGGCATGCGTGTTTCGTTTTGTTGAACCATGACTGAAGTGTCTAAGACCTGAAGTCAAGTCCATGCTGTTTGGCTGCTAAGAGGTGTGTTGAATATAAATGCCTTGTGCTTGGTGTTAGATAAAGAATTCAAACTATTCACTGAGTTCGAAAGTACGTACATGGCTGCCGCTAATTAAATCCATAAATTAGCCGCGTCACTGAATAAGCCGCAGGGCTGTAAGCGCTGGAAAAAAGTAGCGGCTTGTAGTCCGGAAATTACGGTAGTTGTTTTCCCCACCCCCCTGTTATGTACCAACTTAAAAGTATTAAGTCTGCACCTGCAGGTGTTGTGATGTTAGGTCACACACAAAGACAGACACGTTTTACAAAGATAAACCAGCCTGGGGTCAAATTAACCCCCAAGGAACACCAATGTTTGCCATATGTGCTTAGCACATTGAAAAAATTATCATCATGATAATTTTATGCTTAATCATTTGTCCCCGTCAAATTAGGAAAAATTATGAAATCTGAAGTAAAAATAAAAAGGTTAACTATTATTTATTTTTTAATGACAAACATTTGATTGGGGTCAAATTGACCGCAAGGATAATAGGAGGGGTAATTTTATGAACAACTATGTGACCAAGAGGAATGTAGAAATTGCCAGAAAAGTCAGACATTTGAAGAAGTAGAAAAATCCAGAACACCTGGGTGAGAAACTGTAAAAATATACATCAAACTAAACGGACCACCAGAGCTGGCCACGGTCATGGTAATCAACCACATGAAAGACTTCAAGAAGTGCTTGGTCACAGAAGACTAAGCAAAAAAAAAAGTTATATAAAACATTAAATTGAGATTTTAAGAAAATTGCAATGGCCCACCGCACCCAACTTAACGAAAGCAATATGTACAAACGGCAGAAAACTAAGAGAAAATTCTTCTTTTATTTAATCAAATGCAAAACAAATGTAACCCCCCATTTCTGGGATGAATTATAAATAAAAGAACACTCTTGGAATCAAAGTTAAGTATAAAAAACATTTCTCACTCGCTTTTGGACTTGTGTTGTTTGTATAATCTTGGATTTTCTAGTTTTATATAATTTTCTCTTGTTTTATATAATTTTTGTCTTGTTTTTGTCTTATTTTGTTATTCTACACTTGTTTTCACTTGTTCAAAATAAAAAGGTTACTTACTTAAAGTCCCGGCTGTGTTTTAAGTCACGCTTTGTAGTCTAGACTAAAACGAGACAAACATTCACCTTGAGAGTAACGCCTTTTTTCAAAGGATTAACAATACAGCTCATATCTGGGGTCTAAGGTTTTAAATAAATTAATAAACCCTATCTTCTCCACGGAAAAGACGATGAAGCAGCAGGAGTCGTGGTCAGAATATTAAATTTTAAATCGCCTGTAACAAAAAATTTGAATTAATTCATTCAATCGATTTATCGCTCCAGGCCTACATCAGAGATCTAACCTAATTCTAAAAAGTCTGCTGTGACCATGACCTGCTCAGAGAGTTCTGACCTGCAGACAACTTGATCTTATCTTACTCAGTTATACTTACATCTTCCAGAAGGACAAGGGCCCTGTTAAACATGGTCTGCAAGTATTACAACCTAGAGAACTTCAAAAAGTCAATTAAGCTAGAAGGAAACAATGTACAGTTTAAACCAGAAGTTAACATACACCATATAAAAACACACATATGCTTTTTCTCTCGCTGTCAAACATGAAATAAAAGTAAACTTTTTCTGTTTTAGGTCAAATACAATTAATACAATTATTTCTATTTGCTAAATATCTGGATAATGAGACTAAGGTTTTTTAAGACATGTTTTTATTACTTCTATCAAAGTCAACATTAAAACTGTGTTTCTGAGTATTTGGAAATTGTGGTGAATCAAGAGCAGATGAAATACTATTGTTTGAAAAAGCTTGTACTTGTTACATACAAACTACAATCAGTACAATCACAAGCTCACTGTGCCACTCCATTCTGATATGTCCACTGTATACAAATATATCCAATGTACGTCTTTGTTTCTCTAGTCTGAGCTGCAATCTGGATCAAAACTGTACGGCTGGATAGCTTCGATATGGGTCACCATTTTTGTTGAACCATTAATATTAGGTTGGGGTTTTGACGGGCTGTAAGCTAAGTGTAAACAAAGGGATGATGTGAAATGAACAATGGCTTAGTCCCTGCCCAGAAACTATGTCCTAGAAAACAACAAAGGTTATTTTTTTATTTATTTTCCCCCTAAAAATGGCATAATCATAATTAAATGACTACTGAGAACAATTTTACAATTGATAGACGTGATTGGAGTGGGACTTTATGGATTTGATAAATGACCTGAACTTGGACTGGTAAAGTATAAATAACTCCCATTAGAATCGTATTATGATAACTATGTGAAAAAAAAAACTATTGTAAAAATAAAATAGTTATGTACTGCAGCAGTCCCCAACCTTTATTGCGCCATGGACCGGTTTGATGTCTAGCAAAGTTCTCATGGACCAGGATACTATATGTGGCGGACACACACACAGCAGCAACTAGGGTTGTGCCGATGGCCGATACCATCGTCCATTGGCGATGGCTGACTGGCATCATGATGGAGAGACACCATTGTGATGCCACGCCCCCACCACACTGCGAGTCGACACCATAAGCTGCGGTTACATGTGCAAAATATTTTGATCACATGGTCAGAGTCGATTTCAACTGTGTACATGTGCCCAGAATAACTTTTTCCGATTATAATAAACGTTCACATGGGTCATGTTTTCGGTCGGAATGAATCATTTGCACATGCGCAGTGTTTGAAATACCGGGTAAAATGTTTAGGGACATAAGGGACATCACCCAACCCTAGCAGAAACGCTGCAATAAAGGCAGAGACCCATGATAAGAACTATGTTGCGCTTTTATTTTGACACGTAAAACATTGTACATCGCACAGGTGACATCATCCTCTCCCCTTCCCACACTCATGGTGCTAAAAAGAAGTAAACACAACAATAAGAAATAACTAAGGGTGAAACAACATACAGTAACTGCTAGATGAAAGGACCCGTAGGCAAAAAGAAACACCCGTGCTAAACCCTGTTTGACCAAAGCAGGCAAAGGGGACTGATTTAATTCCCTGTGATGCCAGCAGACCAAACTTGCACGTGACCGACACTACAATACAACAAAATAATATGACTTGCATGAAAACTGTGGTAATTTCTGAACATAACAATAAACACGAATTATGACATGAGCAATGTCCTCTCTGCCCGCAACACTCCCTGGTCGCTATTATTATAACATTTAAACATGCCCTCAAAATAAGTGCATGGAAAATCCAACTCACCACAATGCTGAATGGTTCGAGGGAATCTCCCGTTGGGATAAATCCGTATTTTAAGTAGGACTCCTGATACTTACAAATGTAATGTAATTACAAATTTCTTCTTTTGGAAGTGGAAGGCTCCTCTTCTGTCTCCTGGCTGTGCCTTTTCCACTTGGCAGAGAAACTTTCCAAATATGTTTTTTATTCATTTTGCTAGTTCCTGGGTTTTATTTTAGCATTATCCTATCATGTGACTGAGACGAGAGAATTGGCCTGCATCAAGAGTGACATAGACGGATGTAACAGAGAATCTGGCAATTTTTCAAAATAAAACATCTTTCAGATTCCGAAATAAATAAAACGGAAGTCATGTAAGTTATTTTATTTTTTCTGTGCGGCCCGGTACCAAATGACCCATGGACTGGTACCAGTCCGTGGCCCGGGGTTGGGGACCACTGATGTACAAATATGTCTTCTTGTGATTAAGAGTACATTTACATGTATATTCTTTTACTTTTGATTTTTAATCATCCAAAGTTTGATATATCAAATATTTATCTAAATATTTAGCTTTTGTTTGTTTTCTTGAATAATTTTTGATCACTGTAACCTGCTTTATATTCTTCCATCTCTATTTCTCTGCCTTGCAGATGGGTACAGATACACCTCTTCCTTCTTCAGTTGAGACAAACTGTCTCACAAGTCCCCCGACATCCTTTGTTTGACCTTTTTCACCTCTGTAGTCTGCTGTTGTTTGTCCTCTCAGTGTTAAGTTCTTAGCTGCACTTTTCCTGGTTAAACTCTGACAAAGTTCCGGGGCGCTAGCGAGCAGGCAATGGAGTAGGTCGCATGTTTAGCGTGCTCTGCATAAATTAGCAAAAAAGAGCCATAATACTCTAAAAAGTGCCAAGAAAACTCGTGCAGCTTAGCAACCTATCTTCTTTCCTCATCGCCTGGATTTTATTCTGCAAGCTGAGATGGCAAGTAGTGTCCGCAAATATAAATATACGGGCAAAGCTGCTGCGGCTGCCTCTGCTAGCAAAACGTGCTCAGATTCAGCTAGCTCCACACTTAGCACACCACCTGAAGAGCTAGGAGCACCAATGGAGCCTTGTGAACTGTCTGAGACGGGACTAGATCTGAAGAGCAACATACTGGCCTCGATCAAATCAGAAATCACCCAGCTCTTCCAGACGGAGCTCGCAAAAGTGATAGCGAAGGAGTTCGGGGAGGTGAAAATGGAGATGCAAGCGGTCCGAACAGAGTTGACCAACAACACCGCCACATTGCGGTCAGAGTTGAAAGCAATTCAATTTACTGTGTCAGAGATGGAGCGAGGACTTTCAGGGTGTTCGGATGACATAACAACTTTACAAAATCTGTCCAGCAGCTGGAAAAAAACGTGTCGATCCTCCAAGAAAAGTGTGTGGATATGGAAGGACGCATGCGGAGATCAAACATTTGCATATTGAATGTACCCGAGGAAGTTCCGAGCACACCCGATTCAATCTCCAAACTACTTAAAGAGGTGTTGAAAATCGATAAAGAAGTGCTGATTGACAGATGCCACCGCGCTCTACAGACGAGACAAGCAGATGGGAAAGCCAGAGTGATCATCGCGAAGATGCACTACGATCAAGATTACACTGAGATCTTCCGCCGTGCCCGAGCTGCAGGTCCTCTCCTCTACAAAGGTGCCACCATCCTCATTTTTCCCGATTATCCACAGAGTGTAGCCAGCGCCAGGGCGGCCTTCAATGAGGTAAAAAAGCTTCTGCGTGGACGGGAGAACGTGCGTTATGGGCTGCTTCACCCGGCACAGCTGCGGATTACACACAATGGAATTGAAAAACGATTTAAGGATGCAGCACAAGCCATGACGTATGTGAAGGGAAATATTCTTTGAGGAGTGATCATTTTTTACTATTTTCTCTTCTTTTTTTTTCTCAATTTTTTACTCATCTACGTTATTCCTGTGGGGTTTTTTTTTGTCACACCGGAAGACTGACAGAAATGCTCATCACACAAATCATACTTCCACTCTATATGACTACTAAAAGGATGGTAATCTGAATAAATAGTTAAACTATGATCGGAATGAGCCCTACCTTTTCCTCCCTTTTTTATTATTAATTTTTTTAATTTAATATTTTTATTTTTGTGTGTGACCTCTTCACCTGCACCATTTACATGGACATTTAATCTGAGTGTCAGATGTTAAAAGGCTTTTTGGTATTTCTACTCTTAAATATTTTACAGAGCAAACTGGACGCTAGAGTTCTAACAAGCACATAATGTGTGGATTTTGTTGTAAGAGGGTTGTTTATGATCACCATGTTCTTGTTAGTGATGGGTGGGGTAGGTTACCTGTTGCACCTAACGTTTTTTTTTTTTTGTTTTTTTTTAACTTGTCCTGTCCAACAGCTGGACAGACAGACGAGAGCTGAGGGCCTCTTGTGTTGGACATATTTTGCTTTAACAAGAGGGGTTATTAATCTTCTGACAAACCAAAGGTATGTCTGAATAAACCCCTTTTGTAATTGAGGCCAAACTTTATTAATTTCAATCATGTCTGAAAATCTTTGGTGTTGGACCGGACGGAAAAGGAAAGAGGGGAAGAAGAGAGAGGGACGCTAGAGAGGGAGAGAGGGGGGGGGGGGTAGGGGGTGATAATAGGAGGGGAAGGGGGATAAGACCATGAAGCAGCATACAGCAACAGGTTTACTGGTTGTTAATCATTATGGTAAGGTTCAAATGCAGTACAAAAAGGGCGGGGCCCGTCCACACACACACTCAAATGTTATAAACACACCTGCTAGCTGCAAAAATGTCCACCTGTCGACATGTACACAAAACAGATAGTGTTCACACACGCATACTTATGCCTTAAAACCAACTAGTGTGAAATATTTCAGTCATTCAGTCATGCAAGCTATTAGTGCAACCTAACGTTATTTTATTTTCATCTGTTGCAGCTATTTCTGTTAAAGTGATGAGATCTCATGTCTTACAGGTTGTATTTACTTGCCCAGATTAATGCCTTAAAAATACTGTTTTTCATAGCAAATGGCTAGTCAGTTATTCAATAATCAGAATGGCTGTTGCCCAGTTAATTTTGTTAGCTGGAATGTCAAATCACTATATCATCCATTAAAACGTAGGAAGGTGCTCTCACATTTGGAGCAGTTGAATACTGACATTGCCTTCCTCCAAGAAACTCATCTTAACACTTTTGATCACTCCAGACTTAAAGGGGGATGGGTGGGACATATTTTTCATTCTACCTTTCATTCTTAATCCAGAGGTACAGCCATTCTTATTAAAAAATCAATTTCTTTTAACATGACAAAAGTAGAAGCTGACCCGTCTGGAAGATATATAATAGTAGTGGGAAGATTGAATAATACTCCTGTTATACTGGCAAACATATATGCTCCTAATTGGGACAATGGTGTTTTTTTAACTGAAAATTTTCCCGAATACCAAACATAGATTCGCACCATCTCATCCTCGGAGGTGATATAAATTGTGTACTAACTCCTTCCCTTGACCGTAGTTCGCCTAAATCCACACAACCATCACAGGCCTCACAAGTGATCAACCAGCTTCTTAAAACATATGGAATGTTTGATGTCTGGAGATTCCAGAATCCCAATAGCAGAAGTTACTCTTTCTACTCACCAGTACATAAAACTTTCTCACGAATTGATTATTTTTTCCTTGATAGGAACCTACTTTCTCTAGTCAATAGGTGTGAATATCAAGCAATAGCTATATCTGACCATGCACCATTGTTAATGACATTGAAAATGCCAAGTCCAGGTAATAAATATCGACCATGGAGATTTAATACTCTACTGCTTTCAGATAGAGAGTTTGTTAAATTTATTTCAAAGGAAATAAAGGAATATATCACACGTAATAGCACCCCTGGAATGTCCTCTAGCTTAATTTGGGAATCATTAAAAGCATACCTTAGAGCAGTGTTTTTCAACCAGTGTGCCGCGGCACACTAGTGTGCCGTGGGAGATGGTCAAGTGTGCCGTGGAAAATTGCCCTCATTAACTGAAAAAATAAACATTTCCCATCTCCAGGATTTCAGCTCTCTGTTCATCCAAACAGGCCCTGATAAAACACTGAGGAGTTAGGGATATAAAAGATCGTAAAATACTTTTTCTTTGCGTTTATTTTATTTTATTAAAGACATTTTGATAAGAATGACGTACCGCGATTCAGCTGCAACTCCGGCTGTATTTTGGAAAAGTCCCGTCCTTTTAACTGTCTCCACCAATCATTCTTGGGGAGCTTAATCACATGTCATCAGTCTGACCAATCAGAAGTGGTTAAAGTCTTCACTTCCTTGTCCCGATTTAGCTCGTAAAGTCGCTCAGTTCTAACAAAAACACCAGCTAAAGCTCGTCTTTATCGGTGCAGCTTTCCACAGAATCCGATGTCAGACCGTGGAACAAGTGAACAAAACAATAAAGCTCAGAGACGCGATCTCCGCCGGCCGTTTAATGCACTACATCTCCCATGATGCATTGGGTTATGAGAGTGACAGCGCTCAAGGAGATCTGTTGTTAAACGTCTTGAAATCAACAAACACACAACAAACTGTTTTTACATCTTCTAACTTAACTTTTATTGCATCTTTTAGAAAAAAACAGCTGCAGTTTCAAGCTTTTTCTGCCACAATTATCTCAAAAACGCATGTGAGATTGTGGAGGGGCTGTAGATCAATACAGACTGAGTTTCTCCGTTTTTTTTGTTTTTTTTTTAATTTTTGGATCCTGGTGTGCCGCGGGATTTTTTTTTAAGGTTAAAGTGTGCCGTGGCTCAGAAAAGGTTGAAAAACACTGCCTTAGAGGCCAAATTATATCTTATAGTGCTAGAACGAAAAGACTTCTTTAGGCCCGTTCACACCGGGATGAATTTCGCCCGCGATTTTCGCCGACGTTTAACGCCTCGTGACTAAACAAAGGGCACCAATGAGAGTGTGCAGACTGACGCGAAAAAACGCCACGCGTCAAAGCGTAAAAAAAAAACGCCTCGGGTTCGTTGTTTTTTTTTGACGCCTGGCGTCGAAATCTATTCGACCAATGAGAATGGCGCTTTTGCACACTTGTCTGGAGCTTCTGAAGTTACAGTAAAACACAACTTGGGGGCGCTCAAACACAAAACTGCCTTGCTGAGCACACATACCAGCAAAGAAGATAGACGCCAAGTAGCGTCTACACTGCCGCGAAGAAATAATGACGGACATTCTAAAATATCCCCGAACCAAGCACCAGTTGGAGCTACTGGTGCTTGAAATATTCATGTTTTCTTTGTATCATTCTGACAAGCGAGTAAATACTTGATCTCTTCTGAGTGAAAAGCGACTTTAAGAAGCGTAAAGTTGCGCAGCGCCACTTTGTGTACAGGAGTATTTCTGTTTTACATTAAGCGCCATCTAATGTCAGGGAAATTGCATGTTCGCTTGGCTCATCGTCAGCGAAAATCGCCTGGGTGTGAACACAAAAAACGTGGCGAAAAACGCTGGCGAATAACGCCTGACGAATATTCGTCCCGGTGTGTACGGGCCTTAACTGAAAAGTTTAAGAGGATTGAAAATGATATTCTCCAATTAGATGATATGCTAGCTAACTCCCCTTCATCTGACCTGTTTAAAAAGCGCCTAGCTCTTCAGACCGAATATAATCTGTCGACTACACGGCAGATTGAAAGTCTTTTAAACAAATGTCGATATAAATCATATGAACATGGGGAAAAGATAGGTAAAACACTCGCCCATCAGCTTCGTCATCAGCAAGTGGCTCAGGCTATTATAGCCATCAACACTGAACAGAATGTGAAGTTAACTGACCCTTTAGAGATTAATCAAAGGTTTCATACATATTATACACAGTTATACACCTCAGAATCTAAAAAGGATCAAGTACTTTTTGACAATATTTTTAGCAAACTTAATCTGCCTAAAGTAAATGAGGAAGTATCTCAAAATCTTGAGAGACCTTTTAAAACAGAAGATATTCAGAAGGCCATAAATTCTATGCAAAGCGGGAAATAACCAGGACCAGATGGCTTCCCAAGTGATTTTTTCAAAACCTTTGCAAAAGATTTGTCCCCTATATTACTTTCAGTCTATGATGACTCCTCCCTCTCAGGTTCTCTCCCAGAGACTATGAGACGGGCTGTTATCTCTTTGATACATAAAAAAGGTAAAAGTCACTTAGAGTGCAGTTCTTACCAGCCTATTTCGTTATTAAATGTAGATAGTAAAATCTTTGCTAAGATACTAGCACATCGCTTGGAAACTGTTTTGCCCTCTATCGTATCTGATGATCAAACAGGGTTTATCAAAGATCGTCATTCTTTTCATAATGTTCGAAGACTCTTAAATATTCTTCATCATCCCTCTCCACCAGATACATCAGAAATAGTTCTCTCGCTTGATGCTGAGAAAGCGTTCGACCGTGTGGAGTGGGACTACCTTTTTTATACACTTAAAAAATTTGGCTTTGGCCCAAGGTTTATCTCATGGATACGTATTCTCTACTCTTCCCCAGTCGCAGCAATTCGTACCAATAATAATCTTTCACCTTTTTTTAAGCTGGGATGTGGAACAAGGCAAGGATGCCCCTTATCACCTTTATTATTCGCTTTGGTCATTGAACCTCTGGCAATTACTCTTCGAGGTGATGATTCTATTAAAGGTATTCAGAGAGGGGATTCTGAACACAAAGTGTCTCTGTACGCGGATGACACATTACTATATATATCTGATCCCCTATACAGCCTTCCTCATTTACTCACACTTTTGCGTGAGTTTGGAAAAATATGAGGTTATAAAATAAATATGCACAAAATTGAACTGATGCCCATAAATCCTGTTGCACTAAAAGATGTGTCAAATTCCATACCATTTAAATTAAGCCAGCATAAATTCAAGTATCCAGGGATTTGGATCACAAGCAATTATAAACATATGTACAAAACAAACTTTATTCCATTGTTAGATAGTGTAAAACAAGACCTGCAACGCTGGCAATCCTTACCAATTTATTTAGGAGGCAGAATTAATGTAGTTAAAATGAACATCCTACCTAAGTTTCTATATCTTTTTCAGTCTATACCTTTATTTTTAACAAAAACATTATTTTCTAACCTAGACAAACTGATTTCATCATATATATGGAATGGGAAGACTGTCCGCATTCGCAAAAATATTTTACAATACCACAATGATTATGGAGGAATGTCACTTCCCAATTTCCAATACTATTACTGGGCTGCTAATATCCGCACATTGCTTTATTGGCTAGAGATATCAAGTCATAAGGATCTTAAATGGTAAAATTTTGAATGAATGTCATGTCAATCTGCCTCTTTACACTCTCTACTTAGTTCAACAATACCACTGTCACAATCTCTCGACAAAATTTCACAGAACCCAGTAGTTAAACATTCACTTAAAATCTGGGCACAATTTAGGAGAAGCCTGCACCTTAAAAATATGTCAATTAATGCCCCAGTTGTGAAAAATATTATGTTTCTCCCTTCCATAACTGATAACTCTTTTACATATTGGTCCGCAAATGGTCTGAGAACCCTGAAGGATCTGTTCATCGAAGGTCAATTTGTTTCATTTCAGAGACTAAAAAGTGAATTTAGAATTCCTGATGTTCACTTCTTCAGATACCTTCAACTTCGAAGTTTTCTATCTACCACATTCACCCATTTCCCCTCGCGACCACCAGACTCACTTCTTGAAAACATCTTGACCTTTAATCCACAGTCAAAAGGACTCATCAGCAAAATATACACAGCAATCAACTCATCAAACACAGATCCACTGACTCATACCAAAAGAAAGTGGGAAGAAGATTTGGCTGCGGACCTATCAGAGGATGTATGGCAGACTGCTCTTCAGAATATTTATTCATCCTCAATATGCTTAAGACAAAGGGTTATACAATTCAAAGTGGTTCACAGACTGCATTGGTCCAAAGTAAAGTTAGCTAGAATCAAACCAGACCTTAATGCTAATTGTGATCGTTGTGATAGGGAACCAGGTACACTTTCGCATATGTTTTGGTTTTGTCCGACACTAAGGGCCTTCTGGCACAACATTTTTCAACTTCTCTCTGACGCATTGGGGACACACATTGCTCCTGAGGCTTCAATTGCAATTTTTGGTGTATCAGAGTTCTCTCTGCAGCTTCCAAGTAAATCCAAAAGTGTAATTGCTTTCACTACACTTCTGGCCAGAAGGCTAATCCTCCTACACTGGAAAAACAAACAACCCCCTACTCTTAGGAAATATCTTGTTGATCTTATGTGCCATCTTACCGTAGAAAAAATCAGATATTCAATGAAGGGTTGTACTGCAGGGTTTTTTAATGTCTGGCAGCCAGTTCAGAGCAAGATCAAAAATTTTGATCCATCACATCTTTCTGAGGGCTAACACTGTTACTCCATTCAGCAAATTCCTTTTTTATTGTATTTAATTCTTTTTCTTTTAGGGTGCAACAGGGTGGGTTTGTTTGTTTGTTTGGGGTATTAAGCGAAAAAAAAAGTTTGAATGTCTTTTACACTGTATATGTTGCTGAATACTCAAATAAAAAGAAACTTGTTTAAAAAAAAACTCTGACAAAGTTCCAAAATGCAGCTGTATGACTGTTGGTTTTTTGTTTTTAAAGAAATCATGTTAGTCCTCTATTTAAGTCTTACTGGCTTTCTTTAGCTGTCCACATCAGATCCAAACTCTTGACAGTCATTTACAGAGTAGTGGACTCCACCAGCTTCTCTGCACCTCTGTACTCCTACACACATCACGCTCCGCAAATGAGCCACGCCTGGTTGTTCCTGCACAACATGGCAAAAGGTCGGAAGCTAAGCTTTTTAGCTCTGATAACACAGAGACGGACTGATTACACACAGCAGCTTCATTTACAATCTTTAAGAAACGACTTTTAAAAGAATCAAGAATAAAATGGCCAAATGAACAGCATTGTCCATAAATGAAAGAGGTTATCATGTAAATGTTTGAGTTCATTTAGATGAGAAACGTTTTATGGAACAACAGTTTGGTTCTTCTTTAAAGGAGCTGCTCTTTCTTTTCCATGTGACTGTTTGTGTTAATTATGTTAGAGCATCTGTTATGAAACAAAGCTGTGGAAAATATAAATGCTGTGATTATAAAATTGCATACATTCATGTTTTATGTTGGAAAGGAAATAGGGCCATATTATCTAATGTTTCAGATGTTTTTTCCTCCTGAATCTTTGTTCCTGCAGACCTCTCAGAGAAAAACATCTGTAAGGAGGAGACTGATGATGAGCAGCTTCTCTGGAAACAGGAGAGGAGCTCCAGTCTGGATGAAGAGGAACCAGAGCTTCCAGTCATCAAAGAGGATCAGGAGGAGCAAGTTATCAGTGAGGAAGGAGAAAAGCTTGAACTTAAGCAGGAGACTGTTGATTTTATGGTCACTGAGGATGATCAGGAAAATATGGACCCCAAACCAGAACCAAATGGCAAACTCCACATGAGGACTCACACAGGTGAAATGCCATATTCTTGTAAAGTCTGTAAGAAGGTTTTCGTTTCCTTGAGGAATTTGACCCATCACATGAGAATTCACACAGGTGAGAGGCCTTTCACTTGTGATGTATGTGGAAAAGGTTTCACTATAAGTAGTTACTTGAAAATCCACATGAGAATTCACACAGGTGAAAGGCCTTATTCCTGTGACATTTGTAACAAAGGTTTCGTCAGTTCAGGTGCATTGACCGGTCACATGAGAACTCACACAGGCGAAAAGCCTTATTCTTGTAAAGTTTGTCAAAAATGTTTTTTTCAAAGTTCTTACTTAAATATTCACATGAGAATTCACACAGGTGAGAGGCCTTATTCCTGTGAGATTTGTAAGAAAGCCTTCATCTATGCAAATAGTTTGACCTATCACATGAGAACTCACACAGGTGAAAGGCATTTTACCTGTGAAATATGTCAAAAGGATTTCATGCAAAGTAGAGACTTAAAGGCCCACATGGGGACTCACAAAGATGAAAGGCCTTATTCTTGTAAAGTCTGTGAAAAACGTTTTACTCATAAGTCTTCCTTAAATGTCCACATGAGAATTCACACGGGTGAGACGCCTTTCACTTGTGAAGTATGTGGAAAAATTTTTTCTCAAAGGTCTAAATTAAAAGCCCACACAAGAAGTCACACAGGTGAGAAGCTTTTTTCGTGTGATATTTGTAAGAAAGTCTTCGTCTCCTTAAGAAATTTGACCTGTCACATGAGAACTCACACAGGCGAAAGGCCTTATTCTTGTAAAGTCTGTCTAAAACGTTTTACTCAAACTTCTTGTTTAAATGTTCACATGAGAATTCACACAGGTGAGAGGCCTTTCACTTGTAAAGTATGTGGAAAAAGTTTGATTAAAAGTAGTGACTTAAAAATCCACATGAGAACTCACACAGGTGAAAGGCATCTTACTTGTAAACTGTGTCAAAAGGGTTTCAGGCAAAGCAGTGCCTTAAAGGCCCATATGGGGACTCACACAGGCGAAAGGCCTTATTCTTGTGAAGTCTGTGAAAAACAGTTTTCTTATAAGTCTTCCTTAAATGTTCACATGAGAATTCACACAGGTGAGAGGCCTTTCACTTGTGAAGTATGTGGAAAAAGTTTCACAACAGGTAGTGACTTAAAAGTCCACATAGAAACTCACACAGCTGAGAAGCCTTTTCCGTGTGACATTTGTAAGAAAGCTTTTGCCTCCTTGAGAAGTTTTACTTGTCATATGAGAACTCACACAAGTTTAAGGCCTTTTACTTGTAAACTATGTCAAAAGGGTTTCATGCAAAGTAGAGACTTAAAGATCCACATGAGAATTCACACAGGGGAAAGGCCTTATTCTTGTGAACTCTGTGAGAAACAGTTTTCTTATAAGTCTTCCTTAAGTGTCCACATCAGAACTCACACGGGTGAGAGGCCTTTCACTTGTGAAGTATGTGGAAAAACCTTTTCTCAAAGGTCTAAATTAAAAGCCCACATAAGAACTCACACAGCTGAGAACCCTTTTTCGTGTGATATTTGTAAGAAAGTCTTCGTCTCCTTAAGGAATTTGACCTGTCATATGAAAACTCACACAGGCGAGAGGCCTTATTCTTGTAAAGTTTGTCAAAAATGTTTTATTCAACCTTCTCACTTAAATATTCACATGAGAATTCACACAGGTGAGAGGCCTTATTCCTGTGACATTTGTAAGAAAACCTTCATCCATGCAAATAGATTGACCTGTCACATGAGAACTCACACAGGTGAAAGGCCTTTTACTTGTGAACTATGTCAAAAGGGTTTCATGGACAGCAGAGCCTTAAAGGTCCACATGAGGACTCACACAGGTGAAAGGCCTTATTCTTGTAAAGTCTGTGAAAAAAATTTTGCTCATAATTCTTCCTTAAAAGTTCACATGAGAATTCACACAGGTGAGAGGCCTTTCACTTGTGAAGTATGTGGAAAAGGTTTCACTACAGGTAGTGACTTAAAAGCCCACGCAGGAACTCACACAGCTGAGAAGCTTTTTCCGTGTGACATTTGTAAGAAAGCTTTTGCCTCCTTGAGAAGTTTTACTTGTCATATGAGAACTCACACAAGTTTAAGGCATTTTACCTGTGAAATATGTCAAAAGGGTTTCAGGAAAAGTAGAGACTTAAAGATCCACATGAGGACTCACACAGGTGAAAAGCCGTATTCTTGTAAAGTTTGTGAAAAACAGTTTGCTCAAAATTCCTCCTTACAAGTTCACATGAGAATTCACACAGGTGAGAGGCCTTTCACTTGTGAAGTATGTGGAAAAAGTTTCATTAGAGGTAGTGACTTAAAAGCCCACAGAGGAACTCACACTACTGAGAAGCTTTTTCTGTGTAAAATTTGTAAGAAGGTTTTTGCCTCCTTGAGAAATTTGACCTGTCATATGAGAACTCACACAAGTTTAAGGCATTTTACCTGTGAAATATGTCAAAAGGGTTTCATGGACAGCAGAGCCTTAAAGGTCCACATGAGGACTCACACAGGTGAAAAGCCGTATTCTTGTAAAGTTTGTGAAAAACATTTTGCTCATAATTCTTCCTTAAATGTTCACATGAGAATTCACACAGGTGAGAGGCCTTTTACTTGTGAAGTATGTGGAAAAAGTTTCACTACAGGTAGTGACTTAAAAGTCCACATAAGAACTCACACAGCTGGGAAGATTTTTCCGTGTGACATTTGTAAGAAAGTTTTTGTCTCCTTGAGAAATGTGACGTGTCACATGAGAACTCACACAGGTTAAAGGCCTTATTCTTGTAAAGTTTTTTCAAGAATGTTTTAAGCGTAGTCGTTCCTTATGTGCCCACATGAAAACGCACACAGAGGAAAGGCCACGTTTAGTGAACCAAAACACCTCTGTCACGCTAATTGTTTAGCTCTCTTGCTATTCAAGGCACTTTAGCATTGGGATTGGGGCCATCTACACCAGTGTTTTTTAACCAGTGGGCTGCGACACACTAGTGGAAATGGTCAGGTATGCGTGGGTAATTGTCCTCATTCACTGATCTAAAAACATTTTCCATCTCCAGGATATCAGCTCTTTGGTCATCCAAACAGGCCCCTCATAAAACACCGAGTAGTTAGGAATCTGAAAGATCGTAAAATACTTTTTTCTTAGTGTTTATTTGATTCTATTAAATGTTTTTGGAAAACTCCCGCCCCTTTAACTGTCTCCACCAATCATTCTTGGAGGCTTGATCACACGTCATCCGTCTGACCAATCAGAAGTGGTTAAAGTCTTCACTTCCTTGTTCAGATTCGGCTCATAAAGTTACTTTGTTCCAACAAAAACACTAGCTAAAGCTCATCTTTAGCGGTGTAGCTGTCCACGGGATCTGGTATCAGACCGTGGAACAAGTGAACAAAACAATGAAGCTCAGAGAATAGAGTCTGACTGCGTTCGGCGGCTGTTGTACTACATCTCCCATGATGCATTGTGTTAAAGGGACAGGGTCTCGGCGCACAATGAGTATTTATTGTTAAACGTCTTGAAACCACGACGAACACACAACGAACGGTTTTTAAATCTTCTAACTTAGCTTTATGGCATCTTTTAGAAAAAAAAACAGTTGCTACTTCCACCGTTTTTTATGGAAGCGATTGTGTAGCATAAATAAAAATAAAAGTCAAAACCAGAAATGCTTTTTCACTTTCAAAATGAAGCTGCATTTTTTGACTCAAAATTAAAATGAAAAAGCAATCCACCAAAATGCTTTTTCATTTTCTTCCTCAACACAGCTTATTCTGTCACTTAATTAAAATTAAAATGAAAATAGTATTTGACATTTCATTTTCAAGACGTTCTCTGGTAAATGTGTAGCATTCATTTAGAAATGTTTAATTTGACAATTAAAATAATTTTCAAAATAAAGCTGCATGAAATGACTCAAAATTAAAATGAAAAAGCAATACTTCAAAATGCTTTTTCATTTTATATTTCAACACAGCTTTTTCTGTCACTTAATTAAAATGATAATGAAAATGGTATTTGGCATTTCATTTTAAAAAAGGTTCCTGGTAAATGTGTGGCAACATTTTAATTTTAATTCATTTTAATTCAAAAATCCAAAAATGCAGCTTCATTTTGAAAATGAAAAAGGATTTCTGGTTTTGACTTCTTTTTTTTTATGCTACACAATCGCTTCCATAGTTTTCGCCACAATTATGACAAAAATGTGAGATTGCGGAGGGGCTGTAAATCGATACAGACTATGAGATTTTCCTTCTTATTTTCTTAATATTTGAATGCTGGTGTGCCGCAGGATTTTTGTCAAGGTTAAAGTGTGCCGTGGATTAAAAAAGGTTGAAAAACACTGATCTAGACCCTACAATATTCAATGATTTGTGATCTTCACTGGTGTCCATGGAGAACATGAAATCCTCTTCACCTTAAAGGCCCGTACACACTGGGACAAATTTCGCCCGCGATTTTCGCCGACGTTTAACGCCTCGTGACTAAACAAAGGGCACCAATGAGAGTGTGCACACCGTCACGAAAAAACCCCACGCGTCAAAGCATCAAAAAAAAAAAAACGCCTCGGGTTCGTTTTTTTTTTGTCGCGTCGAAATCTATTCGACCAATCAGAATGGCGCTTTTGCACACGTGTCTGGAGCCTCTGAAGTTACAGTAAAACACAATTTGGGGGCGTTCAAACACAAAACTGCCTTGCTGAGCACACATACCAGCGAAGAAGATAGACGGCGAGTTGCATCTACACAGCCGCGAAGAAATAATGACGGACATTCTAAAATATCCCCGAACCAAGCACCAGTTGCTCCAAATGGTGCTTGAAATATTCATGTTTTCTTTGTATCATTCTGACAAGCGCGTAAATACTTGCTCTCTTCTTCTGAGTGAAAAGCGACTTTAAGAAGCGTAAAGTTGCGCAGCGCCACCTTGTGTACAGGAGTATTTCTGTTTTACATTAAGCGCCATCTAATGTCAGTGAATGAAATTGCATGTTCGTTCGGCTCATCGTCAGCGAAAATCGGCTGGGTGTGTACACAAAAAACGTGGCGAAAAACGCTGACGAATAACGCCTGGCGAATATTCGTACCGGTGTGTACGGGCCTTAATCCACCTTTATCATGGTAGGAATAACACGTCAATGTAAGGGTAGGGTCATCTGGACCCCATAAGATAGCACAAGAGTTAGCTGACTACATGAACACCCACACGGGTAAAAGGTGTCATTCACTTTTGCATTATCTTCCTTAACTTCCCATAATAGAACACATGATGGAATCGCACCATTGGGAAGATTTTATGTTGTAAATTATGTAAATTCTTCGATCAAAGTCGTGTTTTTTACCACAAATACGACAGTTCACACATCCAAGAATACATATTTTTATTTAAAAAGAAGAGTCAAAAATATTCAAACGGCACCAAGTTTTTGTTAAATAAATTAAAAAGATTTCAATGCAGTAGATACTAGGGACGTAACAGTACACTAAAATCTCAATTTGGTTCGATTCAGTCTTTCATAAGGGTCGCTACATTTTTGGTATTTTTTTGGTACAAAAAAGACAGAAAAAAATTACTTGCAAAATGCATTTATTGGTTTAAGGTAGTAGGTGATCAGCTATATAAAATAAAAGAACTATTAGCTGTCAGGAACCAAAAACTTAGGATAATTAACACTGGCCTGAAAAACAAAAATTCTTTAACTTGCACATCTTTTTCCCGTAGACCCGATTTTTACAGTCGTGTGATGTCATTTAAAGTGCGTTGGTGTTACCTGTGGCATACGCTATTTTTGTGTAACAATGTCGACACACAGCATTAGACTCATCCAATTGTCTTTTCCCTTCATTGATGCTCACAACAAAGCCAAAGTGTTCCCCCCCCACACAGGAGAGCGTAATGAGATTCTTTTCTCACATCTGCATTAGCCATGCTGATACTGTTCACATGCTTACTGTCACTTCCGTCACCTAATAGCGTTTTGGCGGAAACTCATGGCTAATATTAGTTCCGCCTCTGCGTAAAGATAATACATTTGGGGTGGAGTACTGAAACGGTACAAAAGTGAACCAAACTAAAATTGCCGTACCGAAATAGTTCAGTACAACTATGTACGTGTACCATTACACCCCTAATAGAGACATTCATGAGGATACACAATGTTGGAAGATGTATTTCCCACATGGAGATTTTAGTAATAGATTACCTTTGCATACAATTGTGAGATTCTGCAATAAAGTATGACGTTTGTCTGAAGGTGCAAAAAGCATTTGCCTTTCTTCTCTGCATGATATGTTTAAAAAAATGTAAATAAACATTGCTGTAGTTAACTGCTGATAAAGATTTAAAATGTACCTTAAATGTGTTAAAATTTGACTTTGAATAAATGTGTAACTTTTATTATTGAAACAAATATTCATTATGGTCTTTTGTTGAGAGAGTTTTCAAGTTTAATTGCAGATATCCAAATAAAGCACACTGATCCCAAGCATTGCTTTTTGTATTCTTTTAATTTGTTAATTTGTCAAAACCTTTTGAGCATTTGTTAAATCAGAACTGTCTATTAAGGGTCTAAGGATTCATTTTACAAGGATTTGTAGGGATGGCCCGTTTGACACGGACGCTTCGGTGTGTGTTTCACCTTCATGAAACTGAGTGTTTCGGCACAATGTTTCGTGGCGCGTGTCAAGTAGTGCAGATCACGTGATTGATGACGTATGAAGTGCCAAATGTATTGTTTGGTCGAATCACGGTTCAGATGTCACTTGTGTTCGAACAGTTGGGCTCGCTATTCTCTAGAAATACAAGATGAATCTCGAACGTTTCCCGATGAGTTCTATTGTTTCCCTTGTATTGGAATCAACGTCAGTTCATTGCACTTTACCATGGCTCTTGGGAAAAAACGTACTGTGGTTCAGGATTGTTTCAACCCGATTTCTCCTAATAAAACACTACATATTCAATGTTGTCTAAAAAAAAATACTTCAATAAATCTACAATGGCACAGTGCAACATCATCAGAAGAGATAGCTCAGTTGAAAAGTCAATAAGGATGGCATCCAGAGGTGCTCAGTACAAGACCAGCATTATACAACTTATTTTTATATGTGCTTTGCATTTATTTTCTTCATGTCATGTGTGTTTTGCTGTGTGAAGCACTTCTTACAGAAAACATCACGTGTTGTATTTCGTTGTTTTTTCAAATCATCATTAACATTGTTTTGTTTTACTTTTTTTCTTCAACATTCAACTGTTACAAGGAGCTTAGTTGAAGCATATGTTGTTGTATGTCCAGTCCCAGATGCCGCTGTTCTGTGTGGTTTCAAAGCCCTGAATGGTTGATTAATTTTGCTGTTGATGCAGCCACGTGACAATCACCGCTAAGATTAGTAGAAATAACATAAATGTATAATTGAATTATCAATGTCATAATTTATTTGTGTGTTTTAAACACCTCGTGCTCATGCTAATTCCACGAGGCTGCAACAGTGAGAACTCTTCTGCTCCGCATGGGTAGACGAGACGGTGCCAACTCGGAGTAAGCCCTGGCTGCAGCCTGCAGAATGGGTCAACATAGTGGAATGCTGGAACGCAGAGGAATGTGAACACGCTGTGGAATGTTATACCCGCCCACATTGAGCCCGTCTGCTGTGGAATGTTAACCCCGCCCACGCTGAGCCCGTGCATTTGATTCACCTTTGTCACAGCAGTTGTGATTGCAGGAAAGGGGAAAAATCATTGGAGCACATTTTGTGTCATTGTGAATTGTATGAGGAAGAAAGAGAACAGAGGGGAGGAAAATTTGAATGGTGCAATTTTTTTTATCACTCAAAAAAATGATTCAAGTCCCTCTTTCATGCAACACAATAAAATTCTGTTTGTTTTATTTAAAAAGTTTATTTTAAAAGATTGTATCTACATTTAATTGACCTAACAGAAAATGTATTAATAGTTTCCCCTATAACTCCAGTAATCCAAAATAATTGAGTTCAAGTAAGGGGCATGCTGTTGAATGCTGTTTTCCTGTTTCTCTTTATGCTTTTTGCCGTCTCACGGCTACAATTTTTCACCTATTTTAACCATTGAACTTTTAAAATGTTCAACTCCTTCATCTAATGTAATGCCTGGTATGACTATTAGTCCTTCAAATCCTTCGACTTTTCAAAAGTGAAAACTTTAGTTCGTTTTTTCCACGTAAAAAACGAAACTGTGGCATGAAATCGTTTCAAGTCGGCTTCTCCCAATAAGACGATACACGAAGAGCGTCATTCATAGAAATAAAGAATCTATCTATTTATACCGGCGGCCTCCTTTCGTCAACAGAGTGTTAGCTCAGCGGCTTAGTTAGCGGGTTTATAATACAGAGGTTCTGAGTTTGAAACTGACTTTAGGCTTCTGTTGCATGATCTTTTTCCTTTGCCTTTCTCGATAAAATTGAGTTCGACTAACTCGATTATATTTCGTTACATGGAAGAATTTTCTGTGAGGTGGGGTAACTCATATTTATTGGATGGAAATCCTGCCCACAATTAAATTGAGTTCATCCAATGAGTTATTTTTTTGAGTCTGTGAGGCCAGACAGAATTTATTAACTCCCTAATACATGCACATGGAAACTTATAAAAGGCATAAGAAGACAGGAATCACTGTATAAATTCTCTAATTCAATTAAATATTTTTTTATTTAGCGCAATGAAAAACAATAAGTAAGGGTTAATGGCCGACGAAGTGTGCGGTTACTACTTTTTAACGCACGCCGTGGAAGCCTGAACCGTCCGACGCGAAGCGGAGGACGGTTGCTTCCGCGAAGTGCGTTAAAAAGTAGTAACCGCACACTTCGAAGGCCATTAACCCGCTTATACCATGGTCACTTACAAAAGCAATACATATTAACCAGGTTTTAGTCCTTAATTCTTGTTTTTTTTTTCGATTTGTATCACTTTTCTCATAAACAGCGTACTATATGTTACGTGATGCGGCGCATCGCGCCGCATCACGTAACATATAGTCCGCGTCGCGCAGCACCACCGCTGCAGTTAAGATTCGGCGATATATATATGCTGAGAAATGTCTCCTTTTGAGCATCAAGCCCGTTTATTCAAGAACACATAAACAGCCCAAACAGCATGGAGGTCACTTGTGCTTCCAGCCCTCTCACTCAAGGTTTTCACCCCAAAACTGAGCCCATGAGCCTTAGGGGCTGGAGGCGGGGCTAACCCCCAGGTCGCTACAATATCAAACAGCACCAAGGTCTTGGCTTCACTTCCAAAGGAAGAATGTTGATTATCTACCAAAAATAAGGACATGGCATTGAGCGAAATCCACATAGAAAGAGCACTAGGAGTGCAATGGTGTGTGGAATCAGACCAGTTCCAGTTCAGAGTAACTGTTAAGGAAAATCCACTCACTCGAAGAGGAGTTTTATCCACAGTTGCATCTGTGTTCGATCCACTTGGATTTGTGTCACCCTTCATCCTGCTAGGAAAGCAGATCCTGCAGCAGATGTGTCGAGATAAACTCAGCTGGGATGACATCTTACCTGAAGGTCTTCGACCTCAGTGGGAATCAATCAATCAATTTCTTATTTGTATAGCACTTTTTAAGCAGAAGCAACCAAAGTGCTTAACATAAAATCACATAAAACCAGAGACAATATGATACAATAAAGAAACAATAAAAGCAATAAAGCAATAAAACAGTGAAAGAATAAAATTAACAAGCTGACCCACTAAATCCGCTCACTGGAGTTAAAAGCCTGACTAAAAAGATGAGTTTTTAGAAGTGACTTAAAATCACTGATGGATCTGGCAGACCTCACAGAGAAGGGGAGAGCATTCCAGAGTTTAGGACCTGCAACTGAAAAGTCTCTGTCTCCCCGAGTCACAAGCCGAGTCCTGGGAACCATTAAAAGCCTTTGATCTTCAGATCTTAGGACTCGACGTGGAGGATACACATGTAAAAGCTCAGAGAGATACAGCGGTGCCAGACCATTCAAAAATTTAAAAACCAAAAGTAAAATCTTAAAAGTGATCCTAAAAGACACAGGCAGCCAGTGAAGAGAGCGTAAAAGTGGAGTGATATGCTCACACCATCTGGTCCCCGTAAACAGGCGGGCCGCCCAATTCTGAACCAGCTGGAGGCGGCGGAGCAGAGATTGGTCAATACCACTGTAGAGAGAGTTACAGTAGTCCAGTCTGGAGAAGATTAGAGCATGAATTACTTGTTCCACAGCATGAGGCTTAACTTTGCTTATTAGCCTCAAGTGATAAAAACTAGACTGGATTACTGCACTGACCTGCTTGTCAAATTTAAAATGCCTGTCAAGGTTTACCCCAAGATTCCTAATAAAAGGAGAATCTGAGGGGTCCAGGGGGCCAACAGCACTACAGCAGCCTGTCAGCAAGTCAGTTTTTCCAAAAACGAACACCTCTGTCTTGTTTTTGTTCAGACAGAGGAAGTTCAGCTCCATCCAGGATTTGATTTCTGCCAAGCACTTCTGTAAATTGCCAAGACCCTCAGCTCCTCCAGATTTTAAGGGAACATAGATCTGGATGTCATCGGCTTAGCAGTGGAAGGAAACATTATATATCCTAAAAATGGACCCCAGTGGCAGCAGATATAGCGAGAATCAAAGAGGGCCTAAAACTGAGCCCTGGGGTACACCATGCTCAAGTGGAGCTTCTGGAGAAGAGTACTGTCCAACAGAAAAACTTTTTTGACAGAAAAACTCCTTCCACCTGAATAAGATCTGAACAACTGAGTGCTGTGCCCTTCACACCGACAGAGTGCTCCAGTTTGGATAATAATACGCTGTGATCCACTGTGTCAAAAGCAGCAGTAAGATCTAAAAGAATTAAAACAGTGGAGGCCCCAGAATCCACAGCTAAAAGAAGGTCATTGCACACCCTGATCAGAGCGGTTTCAGTGCTATGGCAGGATTTAAAACCAGACTGAAACTTCTCAGAGATATCATGTTTTGTTTGATGGTCCTGTAATTGAAAATAAACCACCTTCTCTAGCATTTTTGAAAGAAAAGATAACTTTGAAATCGGCCTAAAGTTTGAAAGAACATTAGGGTCCAAGTTATTCTTTTTCAAAAGGGGTTGCACAACAGCATGTTTGAAAGCAGCTGGCACACACACCGAAACAAGAGAAGAGTTGATGAGACCAACTATCTAGGGGCCTATGGCATCCAAGACCTCCTTCAGGAGTCTGGGGGGAACACAGTCACCTGGGGCAGGAGGAAGGCCTCAGGTGCTGAACTATCTCAGAAATCCGAGAGGAAGTGACAGGCTCAAAGTGATCTAAAACAGCAAGTGGTGACGTTAAAACAGAGGGGTCAGGGGTACAAGGAGAGGGTAAAAACCTGACGGCACTGACCTTGTCAGTAAAAAATGTTAAAAACTGTTCACAGAGTAAAACAGAAGGAGTCAGGCAGGATAAATCACCAGGACTTAAGAGAGACTTTAAATAATTTAAAAGGATCTTAGGCTTGCTGATGTTCTCAGACACAACATTCGACATACACTGGGTCTTGGAACTTTTCACAGCAGCCTGATACTCATTCAAGGAGTTTTTAAAAATCTCTAATGAAACATGAAGTCCGTCTTTTTTCCATCTTGATGGAATTCCTTAGATCTGCTTGATCTAAGGAATTTGGCAAAGGTAAAGATTCAAAGATGCTACACTCCAAATAACATCAATGCAGAGCATTATGAACTGCACCATTTCTCTGACGCCAGTGCATCTGGATACGGCATGTGTACCTACCTCAGAGCAGTAAGCACATCTGGTGAAGCTCACTGTTCTTTGGTGATGGGAAGATCAAGAGTTCCAACATCGGAAGTCCAAATTATTCCCCGACTTGAATCGTCAGCTGCTGTAGTTGCTGTTCGCACTGGTGATATGCTGAAAAAGGAACTGGAAGTTGAAATTTTGCAAGAAACTTACTGGACAGATTCAAAAGTTGTCCTAGGATACATAGCGAACAAAGCCAGGAGGTTCCATGTTTTTGTTTCAGAGTTGAACGTATTAAACAAAGCACAGAGCCTGCACAGTTGAGGTATGTGGCATCTGAAGAGAACACAGCAGACCATGGCTTTAGAGGTCTTACAGCTGAACAACTTACGGCCTCAAACTGGTCTCAAGGTCCAGATTTTCTCTGGCAGAAAGTCATGTCCAGTGGTGAGATCAAGGTGGGAGAGATATCAAGCAGTGATTCGGAAGTCAAGAAGGTTCAGGTGCTCAAGACACAAGCCAAAGAACAAAGATCCCTTCTGGATCACATGCACAAATTCTCAGACTGGTCAAGAATGATCAAAGACATTGCTAGACTCAAGCACCTTGCAAAGGAAGTGAAGGAACGCAAGAGAAGATCTTGTTAAGTCAGTAATGTGGAAGACAGAAAGGAAGCAGAGCTGACAGTTATCAGAATGGTTCAAGATGCTGCCTTCTCACATGAAATAAAGTCCCTTCAAAATCCCACGTCAATCCAAACCAAAGACATTGTCAATAAGATGCATAAATTGAGTGCATTTCTGGATGACCAAGGCTCACTTGGAGTTGGAGGACGTCTCAAGCATGCTGCTTTATATTCTAATGACAAGCATCCAGTTATCTTACCAAGAGACAGCCATGTGTCAATGTTACTCATCAAGCATCACCATGAGAAAACATAACATCAAGGAGGGATCACTTTGAATGGATCAAATGGATATTGGATCCTTGGGTGCAGCAAGGTTGTATCCTCTTAGATCCACAGATGTGTTAAATGCAGAAAGTTCAGGAGATGCACAGAAGAGCAGAAAATGGCAGACCTCCCGGAAGATCGGATGGAGACTACCCCACCATTCACCTACTGTGGGATGGACTGCTTTGGTCCTTTTTATGTAAAGGAAGGCAGGAAAGAGCTAAAACACTACCGCTTGTTAATCACCTACATGTGCTCAAGAGCAGTGCACATAGAAATACTCGATGATTTAACCACCCATGCCTTCATCAATGCGCTGCGTGCATTCATCGCCATAAGAGGCTCAGTTTGTCAGATAAGATGTGATCAAGGGACGAACTTTGTTGCCGCAAGAAATGAGTTCGTAGAGGCATTCAAGGAAATTGACCAAATCAAGCTGGAAAATCTGGAATGCGAGTTTCTCATGAACACCCCAGCTTCAAGTCATATGGGTGGTGTCTGGGAACGACAAATCCACACCATAAGAAGTGTTATGTCATCCATCCTTGAAAAATCAGCTAAACAACTTGACAGCTCCTCCCTAAGAACATTCCTTTATGAAGTCATGGCAGTGATAAATAGTCGACCTCTTACCACAGATCAACTATATGACCCATCAAGCCCAGAACCTCGAACGACAAACCACATATTGACCATGAAGTCCACGATCATCTCTACACCACCAGGCGAGTTTGTCAAGGAAGATCTTTATCTTCAGAAGAGATGGCGTCGTGTTCAACTCCTTGCCAATACCTTTTGGACAAGATGGAAAAAGGAGTACTTGCTGAATCTTCAGAGTAGACAAAAATGGACTTAACACCGAAATGCCTAAATCAATGATATTGTACGAAACCAGTGGAAGTTGGCAAAAATCGTTGATGTGTACCCTATTAAGGATGAAAGAGTGAGAAAGGCGAAGCTACTGATGAGTAATCACACTCTAGATTGAAAAGGAAAGCGTATCTCCAAACCTGTTTACCTGGAAAGGCCCATTCAGAAGACAGTTGTCCTGTTGGAAGCAAATTAAGGGAGACTAATTTGCTGTTCATTACAAAGTTAAAACAAAAAAGTGTTGTAAGTATATTACATTTCATAACTTAGTTCACACCGCAACAAACAAACAAACAAAAAATAGTCTTCACACAACTATTTACAAGTTAGAAGTATAATCATACATTAATGATTAAAGATTTATGTCCCAAGATTACTGGTATTACTGCACATAGACAGGTACACACAATATTCGCATTACCGCTATTCATGAAGAGGGATGTAGAGAAAGAGAAAAAAAAGGAATACCCATGCCCATATTTGTGCAAAGGTGAATAAGCTAGTGGGTTTACTGAATGTGTTCCTCTTAGAGTGTACCATGATCACACTGAATTCCTCAATTTATTTTTTCCCCTTTTTTAAAATTTCTTATTTGTTTATTTATTATTTTTTTCCCCCTTTGACTGATTTATATTTGTTTCTTGTTTATTTATCTGTTTATTTACTTAGTTTAGCCCCCCCCATAAATTCCAAGGCTTCTTGGTGAAGTGTTATGTGTAGGGAGACTTGTCATCCTCTACCATACATGGTATTGTTGTATCCCTACCCCAAAAACCCCCACCCGAGCACCAGTTTGCCAGTGACCATCTGTGACCATCTTGATGATCCAGAGGAGTCATGGGAGAAAGTCTTGTGGTCAGATGAGACCAAAGTAAAACTTTTTGGTCTTAACTTCATTCAGTGTGTTTGGAGGAGGAAGAAGGAGGAGCATCATCCCAAGAACACCATACCTACAGTGAAGCACGGGGGTGGAAGCATCATGCTCGGGGGGTGTTTTTCTGCACAGGGACGACTGCACTGTATTAAGGAGAGGATGAATGGGGCTCTGTATTGTGAGATATTGGGCAAAAACCTCCTTACCTCAGTCAGAGCGTTGAAGATGGGTCGTGGCTGGGTCTTTCAGCATGACAATGACTCGAAGCACACAGCCAAGAAAACCAAGGAGTGGCTCCGTAAGAAGCATGTCAAGGTTCTGGAGTGGCCTGGCCAGTCTCCAGACCTAAATCCAATAGAGAATCTTTGGAGGGAGCTGAAACTCTGTCTTGCTCAGTGACAGCCCCGAACCCTGACAGATCTAGAGAAGATCTGTATGGAGGAGTGGGCCAAAATCCCTGCTGCAGTGAGTAGAAACCTAGTGAAGAACTACAGGAACCGTTTGACCTCTGTAATTGTTAAAGGCTTCTGTACCAAATATTAAAGTTGTTTAACTCAAGTGATCACATACTTATTTGTCACAGTAATATACAAATAAACTGTTTTAAAAAATCGTACAACATGGTTTCTGAATGTTTCTTCAGATTCTGTCTCTCACTGTGGAAATGC
Organism: Oryzias latipes; assembly: GCF_053564925.1. Classification (NCBI taxonomy): domain Eukaryota; kingdom Metazoa; phylum Chordata; class Actinopteri; order Beloniformes; family Adrianichthyidae; genus Oryzias; species Oryzias latipes. The sequence continues at coordinate 14,751,172 of NC_136253.1, read as the reverse complement.
ACCTATGATGAAAAAAATTTAGACCCCTCCATGTTTTCTAAGTGGGAGAACTTGCTAAATCACAGGGTGATCAAACACTTACTGACCTCACTGTATAAGGTATGTCAACATTTCCTTTGTCGATTACAGAGGGAATTGAACATAACAACATATTGCTGTGCCAAATTAACAAAATACATGCGTCTACTCTATGCAGACTGGCAAAATTTGGGTATGAGTGAACCAGAGCAGAGAAAATTTTAGCAGACCAGCAAAAACATGCCTTACATAATTGTATTCCCCTTAAAATTATTCCAGTATTAAACATCAATAGAAATATTAGTTCTTTTAAAATTAGGTGGTTTTAAAATGGACTAATCCTGTATGTCTGTTTTGTTTTCTATAAGGGCTGTTGTTTTGCATGCCATAACAAAAAGGCAGAAATACTGAGCCATTCAACAAGGTGTGGATGTCTACAACTGCGTGAAGGGCATCAAAAAAATTTTAATCTCAATTTTTCCCTCCCTTTTTCTGGTAAATTGAATTTGCTGTTTTGTTTCTTTTAAGATGCAGGTCCCTAAGACTGAGACGTCCCCTGTGTGATGCACAGGCTTTCTGGGCAGGCTCAAAGACATCTCCTGTTAACTGAATGAGAAACATTTAAAATGCAGTGACAAAGTTTTGGCACCCCTGATCATTTTTTAAGATTTTTCTCCATAAAAACTGGGATGTTTGGCTGTTACTAAACACAAACCTTGAAGGACAACTTAACCGTTGTTGTTTCACAATCTTCTGATTTCATCAAGAAGATTTAAAAAACTGTTTAATGTGGTTTCAAGACATTCAACTGGGAAGACTCATTGTACGCTGAAGTGACTCAGTTTCAGTAAAAAATGGCTGTAATTGTTTATACTTTATTGTTAAATGTTTTTGGTCACAGTTTAATATTTTTCCAATTCTCCTACTTGAAGTGTATCTGCGCTGTTTATATTCATGTGCCCCCCCCCCCAGCCCCTTTGTTATCATCTCATATGTAGCTTGTCCATGCAGCTTAAAAAAAGAAGACAATAGTGTTATCCTGTTGGGAGGCATGTTTCTATGCATTTTACTTCCACCTGTTTCATTCTGTCTCTTAATTAAAATGATAAAGAAAATGATATTTGACATTTCATTTTCAAAAAAGGTCTCAGGTAAATGTGTAGCAAAATTCAATTAGAAATGTCTAATTTGACAATTAAAATGGATTAACAGAAATATTTTTTTCATTTTCACAATTTAACTGCATTAAATGACTCAAAATAAATAAATAAATCCTCCTAAATGCTTTTTTATTTTTCACATAAAAACCGTATATTCTGTGTCATATTAAAATGAAAATGCAAAGAGGGGATTGAATTTTCGTTTTTACATCCACCCTGCGAAAAACTGTTAAATAATTCAAATCCAGTCAGCATTTCCAGGAGGGAGGCTGGGCGATGACGTCAGTGCTTTGTTGGTCCTATCAGCAAACTATTTAATTAAATAAATAAATATGACCTCATGCAAATACACAATCAACCAATAAATCTCTGTGTTCACACACACACCCAAATGTTATAAAACATACCGGTTAGCTCCAAAAACTTCCACACGTCAAGAAATACAGAATACAAATAATGATAACTATGCATTCAAACCAACTAGTGTGAAATATTTAATTAAATCACTCAAATTATTTGTGCAAAGGTGAGCTTATACCTGTGCTCTAGTGAGTGTTTATGTTCTTCTAAAATGGATGATGGAATGTAAAAAGAAAGGAGAGTGCCCAGTCATCCCCACACCAAGGCCCCCCCGTAGCAGCAGCGGTAGATAGGACCCCCCCTAACACCCGCACGGTAGCAGATAGAGAACAACACCCCTCCGGTAATCACATCCACCACACAGGCCAGGGCCAGCAGGACCGCCACATGGCCCCCCAGAGCCAGAGAACAGGGAGGCATGGGAGGACAGAGTGCAGCTCCAGCCCAACCAGGAGAGCAACCCCCCTGCAGCGCCGGGAGGACCCAATGCGGGACCTCACCCCAAAAGAGCACCCCCAGCCCCAGATGAGCACCCCACCAACACCCAGGAGTTCTGAGCATCCCCCCACCCCAACCCCAGGCACGAGCCAGGGCCCCCCAAGGGAGACCCGCCACACGCTCCAGGCAGCCAACCACTTTTTGCACATTGAGTGCTGGGGCGGGAGAGGATGATGAACCCAGTGTGATGTACTACGCTCTGGTTCCAAAAATAAAGCCCAAAGGTTCTTCTATCTCTCCTCTCCCTGCCTCTTTCATTGCAGTGTTGCTACTGTCAATGTTTCTGGAGTTGCTCATGGTGAAGGGCACTCTGGTTTGGCTTTACTTGTGAGCTCCATTGACTGTATTTGAAAATGCATTTTTCTTATACAGTCAATGCTGAGCCCCATGATGAGTTTGATCAAGTGGCAGGGGAGGGGGCCGGCAAGACATGCCAGACCCAAATGTACTGTAAGGGGTTTGCTTGAAAACATCTGGCTGAGCCCTCCAACAAGGATCCCTAGACAAATGATTGTATACAGATTAATTAGCATAATCAAAAGTGAGTGTGAAATTTGTCTCAATAGGCGATTCTGAGGTGTGTAACCCCAAAATGACAGAGCTTAAAAGTTTCAGAAACTTAACTGATGTTTTCCTTTTTTCTCCAATTTTCCATACTAGGGTATTCCTGTATATTTTTTTATGAGTCGTACTTCCGGTACGTTTTTTTTTATTAATTTTTGATTGAAAGACATGTTTAAAAAAAAAAAAACCTTTGCCTTCCAGCTTAAACACAGTTTGACCTGTATTTTTTTTTTCTAAGCTGGCAGCATCCACAAGAAAGAAATGTGAACATACAATCTCTATTTTCTGGTAAAATTATGTAACTACTACCAATAAACTATTTGTTTTTTGTCTTAAATAATTCTGTTGTTTGCCATTTAAAATATTGCTTTTCAAAAGGTGTTTAAGGTCTTATAAATTTATTATAAATGCAAATTAAGGATAATTGAAGTTCTAGCAGTGTTTCTTCTCTAAACTATTGTCTGAGAGTTGTTTTGACAGAATTATTACATTGTACAGTATACACAACTTTTTTACTGGAGTTACCATCTAAGTCAATGAGATAACATTGACTGTTTGTCACGGCTGGAGGGACGGAAACCCAAGTGCAGATGGAAATCAGGCTGAGACTCAGGAATGCGCTTAGGAGGCAATTTAATGCTAACAGAAAGCGCCACAACGTGGGATCACAAAAACACAAAAAGCTCCTCAAGAGAGGGAAAACTGCAAAAGGCAAAAAAGGGAAACAACTAAGCTCAGAAAAAGGCTAAGGGACAAAACAGACCTCAGTGTCGGCTGAGTCGGAAAACCACGGACTTAACAGGGACGCACCGACACTGAGGACTGAGTAGCATCAACTTAAATAAGCATGATTGCAAAGTGCAGGCAGCTGTGCACTCCTCCACAGAGAAGACCAGGCAGGAAAGGGAGGGGCCATCCAGGAGGAGCGACAGCCGACCTGCAAATCACAGAGACAGTCAGGAAACAGAACAGAAGAAACACCACACTGTGTCATAACCCCCCCCTCAGAGTCCGGCTTCCAGACGGATGAGAAGGTTGGTCCGGATGTTCCCGATGGAATCGAGCCAACAGTCCCTTGTCCAGGATGTCCCGCTTGGCCACCCACTGGCGATGCTCAGGACCGTAGCCCTCCCAGTCCACCAGGTACTGCAAACCACGGCCCACTCTCCGAGAAGAGAGAAGTCTGTTGATCGTGTAGACCAAACCACCATCCACGACACGCGGTGGAGGGGGTGCCCCCCGCACGGCATGTAGGGAACTCTCCCTTGCAGGCTTCAACTTGCTCACGTGAAATACAGGGTGAATTCTTAAGGAGGGTGGAAGAGCCAGTTTCACAGCAACTGGGTTGATGAGTTTAGTGATTGAGAAAGGCCCTATGAAACGGGGATGCAGCTTCCGTGGCCCACCTTTCAGAGGTACATCAGTTGAGGACAGCCACACTTTGTCTCCAACCCTGTACTGTGGTGCCACAGACCGCCGGCGGTTGGCCACTATGGATAACCGCTCTTGATTTTCCATCAAGCGAGTACGAAACACCCTCCAAGTGCGCTGGCAGCGTCGAACAAAGGCAGCAGGGCCTGAAGTGGACACCATGCCCTCTTGATGGGGAAAGAGCGGAGGTTGGTAACCATAAGCTGCCTGGAAGGGAGAAAAACCTGAGGAGTTGACAAGTGAGTTGTGGGCATACTCTGCCCAAGGGAGCTGAGTTGACCAAGTGGAGGGATTCTTGGAACACATGGCACGCAACGTTGTTTCCAGATCTTGATTGTAGCGTTCCACCTGTCCATTAGTCTGTGGATGAAATCCTGAACTTAAACTGACCTTTATGCCCAAGAGGTTGCAAAACTTCTTCCAAAAGGCTGACACAAACTGTGGTCCCCGGTCAGAAACGATATTCTCTGGCAGTCCATGCAGGCGAAACACTTCCTTTGACACTACTGCTGCCAAGTCCTCAGCCGAAGGAAGTTGTCGAAGGGGCACAGCATGTGCCAGCTTAGAAAAACGGTCGATTATGGTCAGAATTACTAAGTTACCTTGAGAATCTGGGAGCCCGGTGATAAAGTCCATGGCTATATGAGACCAAGGTCTAGAGGGCACTGGGAGAGGCTGAAGAAGTCCGGCAGGGGGTCTCCGGGGAACCTTGACACTGGCACAAACAGGGCATGATGATACAAAGGCTCTAATGTCCGAGGACATTGTGGGCCACCAGAACCGCTGGCCCACTAAAAAGGCAGTCCGAGTGACTCCTGGATGGCAGGCCAAACGGGAGCAGTGACCCCACTTGAGCACCTGTGGACGCAGGCTTGAGGGGACAAACAGGCAACCGGCTGGGCAGCCAGCAGGAACAGAGAGGTTGTTAGTCACTGCAGTCTTAACCTTACGTTCCAAGGCCCAACGAGTCGTGGCCAACACTAAGGCAGGTGGCAAAATGGTGGAGTCCTGCGCAGAATCCACAGCTACATCATCCTGGAATTGTCGCGACAGCGCATCAGGCTTGATGTTCTTTGTGCCAGGTCGATAGGACAAGGAGAACCTGAATCTGTCAAAAAAAAGTGCCCACCGTGCCTGACGAGGATTAAGTCTCTTAGCAGTTCGTATATACTCGAGGTTCTTATGGTCTGTCCAAACGAGAAATGGCTGTCCGGCACCCTCCAACCAGTGACGCCATTCGTCAAGAGCCAGTTTCACTGCCAAGAGCTCCCTGTTCCCTATGTCGTAATTTCTCTCTGCAGGAGAGAGCTTGCAGGAGAAAAACGCGCAGGGATGAATTTTATTGTCAGACGCTCTCTGAGACAGTACAGCCCCCACTCCGGAGTCAGACGCATCCACCTCCACAATAAACTGTTTGCTGGTGTCGGGCTGAACTAGAATGGGGGCTGAAGAGAAACGTCGCTTTAGCTCGGAAAAGGCATTCCTGGCCCCCTCATCCCAGACAAAACGTGCCTTTTCCGAAGTCAACTTGTGCAGGGGTGCAGCAACGCCACTGAAATTTCTAATAAAGCGCCTATAAAAGTTTGCAAAGCCAAGAAACCTTTGAAGCTGTTTCTTTCCTGTTGGTGTGGGCCACTCTAAGACAGCATTAACCTTGGCCCTATCCATGTGAACAGAACCCGGAGAAATTACATGGCCCAGAAATGTGATCTTTGTAGAGTGAAACTCACATTTTTCTGCTTTGCAGAACAGCTGGTTCTCCAAGAGACGCTGAAGAACTGCCCGGACGTGCTGCACATGGGTCTCTACGTCAGGAGAAAAAATCAAAATGTCGTCAAGATAGACAAACACGAATCTATTAATCATGTCCCCAAGAACATCATTAATGAGACACTGGAAGACTGCCGGAGCATTGGTCAGACCAAAGGGCATAACTAAATACTCAAAATGTCCATTGTGGGTGTTGAAGGCCGTCTTCCACTCGTCTCCCTCTCGTATGCGTACCAGATGGTAAGCACTGCGTAGGTCCAGCTTGCTGAATATCTTGGCACCTTTCAACAGGTCAAAGGCAGAATGAAGCAGAGGGAGAGGGTAAGTATTACGGACAGTGATATTGTTTAACCCCCTGTAGTCGATGCAGGGGCGCAATCCACCATCGCGTTTCCCGACAAAGAAAAATCCTGCTCCTGCTGGGGAGGAAGAAGGCCGTATGATGCCAGCTTGAAGGCTCTCATGAAGATACTGCTCCATGGCTTCACGTTCAGGGGAACTAAGTGGGTAGAGGTGTCCCCTGGGTGGTTGAGTACCTGGGAGAAGATCTATAGAACAGTCATATGGTCGATGGGGAGGCAGAGCCTTTGCTCGAGTCTTACAAAACACCTCACCCATGTCGTGATAAACAGAGGGTACCTTGCTGAGGTTAGGTGACTCGGGACAAGGGGTACTCAGGGCTGAGGAGCGTGTAGTGGCAGCGTTTAGACAGTTCATCAAGCAAAAGGAACTCCAGGTTAAGACTCTACCTGAGACCCAGTCAATATGGGGCTTATGTCTGCACAGCCATGGATAACCTAAGATGACTGGAGGTCTCATGGACTCAACCACAAAAAAGGACATAAGTTCATTGTGATTACCGGATACCGTCACTTTCACAGGTACAGTACGAGCAGTCACTTTGTGGATTAAACAGCCATTGATTGCGTTAATATGTAGCGCCGTACTTAAGGTGTGAGTGGGAATCCTGAGTCTGTCCACCACTTCTTGAGAGATCAGATCTCCATCTGAGCCAGAGTCAATAAGAGCGTTAAACTCACCCTTTAGCTGATCATGTGACACCAGGAGGCTTGTAGGAGGTCGAGAGGGCGAAAAGGAGGCGGAGACGCGGCTCACCAGTTGCCCTCTCACTGGCGAGCCCTGGTGTTTGATGAACAGCTTCGGATGAAATGACCGGACTGCCCGCAGTAGAGACACAGACCTTCTCTCATGCGTCTTTGCCTTTCAGCTGGCGAGAGTCGGCCTGCACCAAGTTGCATGGGTTCAGAAGACGGAATGGAGACAGGAGAAGGGTTGACACTGGAGAGATGAGCAGGAACAGGACCCATGGGTGCTGGAGGAAGACCTGCTCCACGGGTGGTGCTGGAACGTTCCTGGAGTCTCTCCCTCATCCGTCGATCGATTCGAGTGGCTAAGTCGATCAACTCCTCCAAGTCCTCTGGAAGCTCCCTTGCTGCAAGTTCATCCTTCAGAGAGCCAGATAAACCCTTACAAAACACATCCACTAGGGCGTCTTCAGGCCAGCGAGTACTGGCAGCGAGAGTCCTGAACTCCACAGCGTAATCGGAAACAGATCGAGATCCCTGTGAGAGACGGAGCAGTTGGGAGGCAGCTGCCCGATGGGGAGTGGATGGGTTAAAAACAGTTAGTAGCTGGGCAGAGAAAGCTCTAAAAGTGTGACAGTGGTGTGCCCCCCGAGACCACTCAGCCAAACCCCAGCGCTTCGCTCTGCCAGTCAAAAAACTCAATGCGTAAGCAACTTTGCTTTCCTCGGATGGAAACTCGCAGGGGTTGAAGTCAAACTGTAGCTGACAAGAAGCAAGAAATGCCTGACAGTCGTCAGCATCTCCACCATACGGCTCAGGTGGTCCCAGTCGCATCTGTCGGGGCAAAGGAGTAGGTCTCTCTAAATGTCTTAAACGGTTATGAAGCTCCAACATACCCGCCATACAGCCACGCAAGTCCTGAGCCAAAGAGGCAAGTCCTCCATCAGACCCACTGTCACCATCTGCTGGAGGCAGTGGAACGTCACAAGCCTGAACGAAATCTGCTGGGTTTGACATGGTCGGTGCGTAATGTCACGGCTGGAGGGACGGAAACCCAAGTGCAGATGGAAATCAGGCTGAGACTCAGGAATGCGCTTAGGAGGCAATTTAATGCTAACAGAAAGCGCCACAACGTGGGATCACAAAAACACAAAAAGCTCCTCAAGAGAGGGAAAACTGCAAAAGGCAAAAAAGGGAAACAACTAAGCTCAGAAAAAGGCTAAGGGACAAAACAGACCTCAGTGTCGGCTGAGTCGGAAAACCACGGACTTAACAGGGACGCACCGACACTGAGGACTGAGTAGCATCAACTTAAATAAGCATGATTGCAAAGTGCAGGCAGCTGTGCACTCCTCCACAGAGAAGACCAGGCAGGAAAGGGAGGGGCCATCCAGGAGGAGCGACAGCCGACCTGCAAATCACAGAGACAGTCAGGAAACAGAACAGAAGAAACACCACACTGTGTCACTGTTTGAATTCAATCCATGCTTAAGTAAATCTCGCTTTTATTTGAAAAAACAAAACAAAACAGCATTAACAAAATACAAAAAAATATACATTTCAAGCAATGCACTGGAACATTGTGTTTACTGGCACATCTGCAGGGATTATAAGAACATTCTAAACAACAGACCATACTGATGTGTATATGATTCTACTAATAAAGAATGAACAAATTGTACAAAATGAAATGTAAGCACACTTAGGGCACATTTTCAATCCTCATCACCAGTTTACTACTGCTATGTACCGGTAAATTACTTTTGTAAACATTCTTAAACATTTTATAAAAGAAGAAAATACCTTTGTGTTTACAGATTTTTGTCAAAATCTATTGCAAAGTCTCATACAATTCAATAAAAATCTAATCTATTACTAAAAATCCCCACGTGAGAAGTCCATCTTTCAACTTTGTCAATTTAGAAAAATACCTGTAGTGCATAGAAAATATTTGTATTATTTGGAATTTGCTTTATTTGGAACAGTCTATATAGATTGATAATTGTTTTTTAATATATTCTACATCTTTTATAAGAAGGATGCTTTTAACTTGTCTGGGTGCTCACGTGCTAAACTAAACCATTATAATGTCAGCAGTGATAATAGTGTTATAAGACAAATGCTTCTAACATATGCGTTTTCTAATGTGGACTTTAAAGTATTGATTTGGCGTAAAACCTTTTTGACATACTTCACAAGTAAAAAGCTTTTCACCGGTATGGATTATGAAGTGACTATTTAAGGCAGAACTACAAGAAAAACTTTTTCCACATACTTCACAATTAAAAGGCCTTTACCCTGTGTGAGTTGTTAGATGCAATTTTAAGCTACCATTAGTAACAAAGCCTCTTTCACATATTTTACAAGTAAAAGGCCTTTCACCTGTGTGAGTTCTCATGTGAACTTTCAATTCACTACTTTGAGTGTAACATTTTTGACACACTTTACAAGAATATGGCATATCAGTTATGTGTATGCTTGTATGGGTTTTCAAATGACCCTTTTGAGTAAAATCTTTTCCAAGTGCGTCACAGGAATGTGAGTTCTCCTGTGAAGGAGAGTCCATCTGGACAGTCACAGCATCACTAATTCTGATCTTAGTGTTTGCCTCCAGAACAGGGTTCTCTCTTGGTTTTGGTTTGAATTCCATCTTTTCCTGGTCATCCTCAGTGACCATGAAAGAATCATTTTTCTGCTTCAGTTCAAGCTGTTCTCCTTTGATGCAGACCTCCTCCTCTTTGATCTGTGGAAGCTCTGGTTCCTCTTCAACCAGACTGGAGCTCCTCTCCTCCTTCCAGAGAAGCTTTTTAGCTTCATTCTCCTTACAAATGTGTTTCTCTGAGAGGTCTGCAGGAACAAAGAGTTGTGAGGAAACTATGAAAAACACCCTAAACATTAGATGTTGGGATTCTGTTCCCTAACAGACAGAAATGGTAAATGGTCTATACTTATTAAGGGCTTTACTACCTTGTTAAAAGGCTCAAAGTGCTTTACAGTCACAGTCTCTCTACTTAACAGTCTCCAGTTAGTTCTACTTTACACACATATTTATACACTGATGCCAACCAGAAGCAATGTGGAGTTTAGTGTCTTGCTCAAGGACACTTCTACACATGTGTGCAGAGCGGGAACCAAACCAGCAATCTTCCGATCAGAGGATCGATCGCTCAACTTCTGCGCTACTACGTCCCCATGGAACACAAATCAATGTATAAATCACAGCATTCATTCTTATTATCCAGAGTATCGTGTCATTACAGCTGCTCTACCTTCAATTCACAAAAAAGAAAGAGCTGACTGTTAGTCCACAGAACTTTACTCGTCTACCTGAATTTAAACATTCATACAACAACCACATTTATTCATTGCCAACACTGTTTTCTGGACATTTTATTGTTCAATTCGCCATTTTGTGTATGAACAGGGGCGGTTCTACACTAACTTTCTCCCTGGGCAAGTAACCCCCTCTGGTTTGATTTTGGTTTGTGTTTTGTTTTCATGCAAGAAAACCTAATATAAAATAAAGTTATAAAAAAAATACACCTAACTTTTTAAACATAAATATGAATAAAAACGGACAGGAAAATGAATCCAGAATAAATCAAGTTCAAATTTAAACAAGTTATAATATTTATCTCCATAAAAATATATTCTGTCAAAATTATACTACCATGAACATGCTGGAGAACAAAAACAAAGTCTGGAAGTATAATCAATAAAAAATAAAATCATTCCGTTTTCTTTTCTCTTTTGACTCATTTTTAGCAATAAGTTTATTTCTGCTTGGTGTGTGATGTCCTGTGTTTGTTTTTGTGAAACGTATCACGTATTGATTTTTTTTTTAAAACTTGTTATTGTGAATATCATTTTTAGGTCTTATAAACCATTAAAGACTAAATCCTAGAACTCATCACTGGGATTAATTCAAAATATTTAGAATTTTCCTAATTTTGTGCAACACCAACAGTAAAAAAACCTCCAAAAACCTCAATCCATATATAAACAAATTATCGATTGTTTATTTATGATCTCAAAAAGTGAAGATGTTTTACTGCCTGCATTACTTGCCGTCAAAACAGGTTACTAACACCAACTAAACGACGTGCATACGTAAAAAATACATTTTGTATGGAAAATGGTGGAAGACATGTAATAAAAATGTCTACAATAGACAATAAAGAATGACATTATTAGCATAATCGAGTAATAGGGGTGTGCATTGGCAAGAGTCTGGCAATACGATACGTATCCTGATATTGTACCGCAACACATTTTCTTTCTTTTTTATTTAAAGTTTGACTTAGAAAAAACTTTACCTGAAATTCAATATGTCTTCCATTGTAATAAAATTGTAAAATTCAATTTATTTAATAATCGCAATGGTAAGCACTGCAACTGTATGTCATATATAAGTTGCTTTTACCCAAGCAAATTCCTAGTGCTTTTATTTTGGTAACTTAAAATATATAAAGGGAACAGTCAACATTGTCTGATTTCCACAACAAAATATTTTCTAGTATAGGAAAAAAAAATGGAATGAATGTGCCTTAACCAATAAGATTCTAAAAGTATGATTGAGTAACCAACGTGCTGTTTATTTTCAATATTGTTTAATGTAGCTTCTCCAGTACTTTTAAACACATCTGGAGCCTAAATGGTCCTTCAAAAATAAAGGGGAGGAAAAAAACTACCGCAAATATTTCCAGAAACAAAGTTTGATGATGAGGCAGCGTGACAGGGTGAAGGAAAGTTGCTTTAATGTGGCTAAGGTGCTTTGTTTACATCACAGTCTGCACTGCAGCTGCAACTCCGCTTTCTCACACGGGGATGTAAACTAGTAACGGTCATCACCACAATGTCGGCCTTTTTTTCAGAGAGTTGTACACATCCCTCTGATCCATCAGGTCGCTAAACTAGAATCTATTGCTGGGAGGTTCTGCAGAACTTTGGCCCGCTTTGCCGACAGCACTTTGGGCGATGCTACGTGCATTAGCCGCTGTGAAGCTGCAGTGTTTCACTCGTTCTCATCTGAGCCTCTAAAAACCCCTGCAATCTGCATTTTTATATGTTGCTGGCAGCATCGTCTCATAACAACAAAACAAGCTGTTTCTTGCTTCGGTCTGGTAGTTGTCTTCACATCAGTCTCCTTCACATCAGTCTCCTGATTCAGGAGCTCTCCCTCCTGATTATTGCACGGCTTTTCTGGTTGCTCTTTGGTCTGTGGAGGTTGGTCCAGACTGGAGTTTCTCTCACGGTTACAGATCAGCCATATGTCCCCAACTCCTTACAGAAAGGAGCAGAACAAAGTTAAATGTAAAAAGGCAATTATCTGCAAAGCACTAGCACAGAGAATAGAAAAAATCACTCCTCACATAATTGACTTCGACCAAACTGGATTTATCAAAGGCAGACACTCGGATGACAATCTCCGAAGACTTGTTAATATAATAGATTTTGCCACCATTAACAACCAGGAAATGTCCATACTATCACTGGATGCTGAAAAAGCTTTTGACAGAGTAAACGGGAAGTTCCTTATTGCCGCCCTCCATAAGTTTGGTTTTGGAGAAGCATTCATCAAATGGATCAAAATATTATATCACAACCCCAATGCATCAGTTAGAACTAATAAACAGACTTCAAACAGGTTTTTTCTTGGAAGAGGAACCAGACAGGGTGACCAGACAGCCCACTCTCTCCTTCTCTTTTTGCTATATTCATTGAGCCTTTAGCTGCAGCAATAAGACAGAATGAAAGCATTAAAGGAATCAAAACTAAACACAGCCATCATAAAATTAGTCTCTATGCAGATGACATATTACTGTTTTTAAGTAATTTACATTCTGTAAATGAAACGGCAACAATCATTAATGAATTCTCCTCTATATCAGACTATTCCATTAATTGGAATAAGTCTGTTTTATTACCACTGAACAATAATGCGGAGCAAAGACTCACAATACCAGTTAAATCAGGAAATATCAAATATCTAGGTATCAATTTTTCCCCCAAACTATCAGAACTGGTGCAGCTAAACTACACCCCATTACTGAAAAACATACAGGACGATCTAACACGCTGGACCAACCTGCCTCTGTCCCTTATGGGCAAGGTAGCCACGGTAAAAATGAAAATCTTACCCAAAGTTAATTATCTCTTTTCAATGATTCCCACACAACCGCCACTAAAATGGTTCAAAACATTAGACTCATCCATATCAAGCTTTTTATGGAACAATAAACCTGCAAGAATTAGTCTAAAAACTTTAAAATCTGCAAAAAGCTGTGGAGGATTAGAATTACCTAATTTCCACAAATACTTTCTTGCAAATAGATTACAATACATCTTAAAATGGTTAAAAAATAATCCAGAAACCAACTCATGGTTAGACTTGGAACAGGCGTTATGTGGAAAGATCAACCTGTCAGATCTTCCATTTATTAGCCAAACAGTTAAAAAACAGGATTGTTTCAAAACTATTAATATAAACGCCACTTTAATAGCCTGGTGGGAATTTCTCAAAATATCAAAATCATCAATTCAACCGTGCAAAATGACACCCATCTGGAACAACCCAGACATCCTCATAAACAAAAAAATTATCCACTTCCCAGCTTGGCAAGCAGGGGGCATAAAACAACTAGAGCACGTAATTATTGATAGAAGATTCATAACTCCCCAGGAACTTCAAGACAAACATGGAATAAATAACTTCTTGGAATATCAGCAACTTAAATCAAGTATTACTAAAAAATTTAAATACAGAGACAACGATTTAAAGCTACCAGATGTAGTTACCACTCTGATCAATTTCTCAATGAATAAAACTCTCTCCAAAATATACAAACTTTTATGTAATTTAGATAATAACATTTCACTTCCGACAACAAAATGGGATGCGGATTTGAGCATCAGCACAGATGAAAGCTTTTGGTCAGAACTTTGTCTAAACACCTTTAAACTGACAAAAAGTCCAAATCTGCAGCTAATCCATTTAAAAACCCTTCACAGAATTTACTACACTGGACAGAGGATGTTCAAGATGGGTCTCAGCAACTCAGACATTTGTCAGCACTGTGACAGTAATCTACCCGACAATTACATGCATGCACTGTGGTTCTGCACGCCTGTCCAGGCTCTCTGGCAGCAGGTATGTGCCGATTTATCAGTCTGGCTTAAGGTTTCAATCACAGCTTCACCGTCACTTTGTGTGCTTGGTGACATGAGTGCCATCGATGTAGAAGGAGGATTAGGCTCTATCATTTTCATAACTCTTTGCATTGCTAAAAAAACTATTTTAATAAATTGGAAAAGCAAGAAAAATATAAATATAAGTCAACACAGAAATCTGCTGCTTGATCAGATCAGCTTGGAAAAAATGTCAGCCCAAGGTTCAAGTAACTTTGAAAGAATTCGGTCTCTCTGGTCTCCCATAGCTGACTCCATGACTTAGGGGATGGGAGGGCCTGGTAGTTGCTGCTCCTTGCCCTTCTGCCGTGGGCCGGGGTGGGGGCCGGGGCCTCCGGTGCCTGGCGGGGGGTGGTGGGGGCTCCGTTGGTCGGGGGGTCGGGTCCGGCGCCGGGGTGGGGCGGGCTGGGGCGCTGCGTGGTCCTCTGGGCTTGGGTGTGGGGGTGCGTGGTGGGGGGGTGGGGTGGTGTTCCGGCTTGGCTTGGGGGGGTGGTCCCTTTGCCTGTGCTGGGGGGGGTTGGCGGGGGGCGCTGCTCGGGGGGGGGGGGCCCAGCGGCACTGGATGGGCTTCCCATCTGCGCCTGGGGCTGGGATCAGCCCTTCCCTGGCTCTGGGGCGGGACGGGACAACCCTCTTGGGGCCCCCGGGCGCTCTGGGTGTCATCCGCTTCGGCTGCGGGGTCTGGGGTGGGGTGGGGTGGGGGGTCTTGTCGGCCCTGTCCTGTGGGGGGGCATTCTGGGGGAGGGGGGGGGGCCGCTATTGGTACGGGGCAGGGGGGGTTGACGGGTCGGGGTCTCCGCTGAGGCCATCGGCGGTTTCCCCGGCCGGTTGGCTGCCTCGGTCCCGTCGAGGCCTGACCAGAGCTCTTCTAGGGCCGGCGTTTGGGGGTGGGGGCCTGGGCTTGCTCCGGGGGTGGGCCGGCGCTTTCTGGCTCCTCTCCCTCTGTGTGGGGTGGGTGGTGCTGGGCCTGGGGTGTCGGCGCCTCCGGGGGTGGGGCCCCTGGGCTGGGTGGGCCTGGCCCCCTTGCTGGGGGGGGGGGGGGGGGGACAGCTGTTTGACCACCGGGGGACAGTCTACCAGCTGTCCCCAACTTACCCCCTTCCTCATATAACCTCATAATAGGGTGAGGGGGTGGGGGGCTTAGCCTGCGATGAGCCTTGGGGGGGGGGGTTTACTAGGCAGTGGCCCCCCCTCCTATGGTTGCCGTATGGAGTGGGCCCCCCCTCTTTCGGTTTTATTTGCACCTTAGACATGTAGGGCCCTTGGTAGGGGGGGTGCTTGGACATCACTGCCAGCAAGCAGCAGATGTCCTCCTAGCACCCTACCCGCCAATTTTAACCGCACCTTAGACATTTAGGGCCCCTTGGTGGGGAGGGTGAGGGGACATCACTGTGAGTAATCAGGAGATGTCCCCTTAGTGCCCTACCCGCCAATTTTAACTGCACCCCCCTTAGTACACACACCCCTCCCCCCTCAATATATACATCCCAACATAAACACACACACATGCACACACACACCCTCTTAAACACACATATACGCACACACATTTTGCAAGGAAGGTGGGACCTAGGACCATCTGTCCCCTGCCTCTTCCCTGGTGGGGGGTACGGGCCCCTTTGCAGCGGCGGCCGTGTCCCCGGGGTGCCGGCTTCCTGGGCCCGGCGGTGCTCTCTCCGCGCGGTGGGGGGGTTCACATTACATCTGAGCCGGGGGTGTTGGTGTCCCTGGGGGGTGGGTTCTGGTCCTTGCTCCTGAGCGCTGGGCCCCGCCAAACTTCCAACTGTGGCCGAGCCTGGTCGGGCCATATTTACAACACCCCTTGTGGGCCCTCTTTTTTCCCCGGGGTTCCCCCCTCCTGGGCGGGGGCGGCGGGCCCCTGCCTTGCTCCTCCCTGGACCAACCGTGGGCCGGGCGGATGGCCGCCTGGAGTGCGGGGCGGGTCTCCCTTGGGGGGTCCTGGCTCGTACCTGGGGTTGGGGCGGGGGGATGCCCGGAACTCCTGGGTGGTGGTGGGGTGCTCGTCTGGGGCTGTGGGCGTCCCTCTCCGGTGGGGCCCTGCGTTGGGCTCTCCCGGCGCGGCGGGGGGGCTGTTCTCCTGGTTGGGCTGGGGCGGCCCTCTCTTTCCCTCTGTGCCTCCCTGCTCTCTGGCTCTGGGGGGCCTTGCGGCGGTCCTGCTGGCCCTGGCCTGGGTGGCGGGCTTGGTCGCCCGGGCGGCGGTTGTTCCCTGCCGGTTTCCGTGTGGCATGGGGGGGATTCCGGCTGCCGCTGCTGCTGCGGTGGGGGTCTTGGGGTGGGGATGGCTGGGCGCTCTCCTTCCTTCTTTACACATTCCACCATCCATATTAGAAGAACATGAGCACTCACCTGAGCACGGGTGTTGGCTCACCTTTGCACTGGCGGTTTGCGTGACTGAATGACTGAAATGTCTCACACTAGTTGGTGTTAAGGCATAAGTATGCGTGTGAGCACTATCTGTTTTGTGTACATGTCGACAGATGGACATTTTTGCAACTAGCAGGTGTGTTTGACACTTGGGTGTGTGTGTGGACAGGCTCCGCCCTTTTTGTACTGCATTTGAGCCTTACCATGGTGATTAACAACCAGTAAACTTGTTGCTCTATGCTGCTTCATGGTCTTACCCCCCTTCCCCTCCTACTATCACCCTCCTTCCCCCCCTCTTTCTAACGTCCCTCTCTCTTCTTCCCCTCTTTCCTTTTCCGTCCGGTCCAACACCAAAGATCTTCAAACATGTTTGAAATTAATAAAGTTTGGCCTCAATTACAAAAGGGGTTTATTCAGACATACCTTTGGTTTGTCTGAAGATTAATAACCCCTCTTGTTAAAGTAAAATATGTCCAACACAAGAGGCCCTCAGCTCTCATCTGTTTGCCCAGCTGTTGGACAGGACAAGGTAAAAAAAAAAAAAAAAAAAAAAAAAAAAAATGTAAAAAAGGCATCTGTACGACTAACTTAATTTCAAACTGAAGTCCTAAAAAGATCTGTTACTACCATGAATTTAAACAGAAACGATTTAATACATTTAGCAAACTGACTCCTATGTCTTGAGTTGCAGCCTTTGGAAGTTTGATTCATTTTTCAACAGATTCACACTACTGGTAGTTTGCCCTTTACATGATAACTCTTCCACGGGTCTGCAGCCGTTACTGGAGACCAGATTTAAAATGTACTTGTAGTTCATCTTTATTCCACCTTCTTTCAGCATGCCTTCAAACATGTCAGACAGTGTGGATGAAGTTTTCCAGCTCAATTTAGAAGCTGCTTTAGCATGGCTAAAGGAAACACTCCTTGAAAGCGCTTTTGGAGTAGCTTCCAAACAGTTGAGAGTGATCCTTGAAATGTCGGCTGCCCAGGACACTCTTCCTATGGACTCTGCAGAATGTGCTCGGCCTTTTTCCTGCTCCACACCAAGGAATCATCCATCCTGGACTGAAGGGGTTGTCAGAGGAACAAGGAGAGCCCAGATAAGGCAGACATCGCCTCCCCATCTTGCACTGTCCAACCAGTTTGATGTGCTGGCGGAAGACGAGGCGGCCATCTCTACTCCTGGGGGGCCTGGTGTGCAACATGATCCATCTCCCACTATGTTGGTACTGACGTCGGCCCCCCCTAATGGTGCAGGGAGCAATGATAATGGGGGGCCAAAGACAGCTGCTCCATCCACCTCTTCCAGTGCCAGGATGAGGGAACAATCCACAAAAACATCCCAGACATCAAGTGGTGACACTGCCCCTGCCCACCGGAGGATCAAGATCCTTCAGGATGCGGTGGCCAGGCGGTCTCCGGGCGGGACCAGCCACCATCGGTCCAGCCCGGAACTGTGCCCCCAGCCCCAGGAGCAAAAGCAAAGGACCAGGAGGGAGTGACTGCTCCGGCTGAGGCTCGTCACTCTCACCCCCAACCACTATTCCCCCCAACCACCCTGATTGTTGGTGACTCTATAATCAGGAATATAAGGTACATCAATGCCATTACCAGATGCTTCCCTGGGGCCAAGGTGAAGGATCTTCTTCAAGAGCTTCCTGAGGTTCTGCTTTCCCTCCCAACCAGTGTCATTCGGATTATAGTTCACATTGGAACCAATGACGCAATACTTCAACAATCCGAAATCACAAAAAGGGAATTTAGGGAACTTTTCAGTCTTTTATCCAATACTGGGAAATACGTTTTTATTTCTGGACCTATTCCCACACTTACTAGAGGATCTACACGTTTTAGCAGGATCCTCTCCCTTCACACCTGGCTGCTGTCCACCTCCCATACGCACAGGTTTGGTTTATTGACAATTTTAACCTTTTCTGGAATCGCCCTTCTTTTTACAGACCAGATGGACTTCACCCTAGTCTACTTGGTAGCAGTATTTTAACAGCTAACATTCAACATACTGTTCATTGTTTTAAAGAGGATTGACTGCCAGCTTCCTTAACTTCTCCAGAACCTGAACCCGGATCACACCAAATCTCTGTTCTTCCCCTAGGCCCCCTTCATGGGTTATTATCCAAACCCCCAATAACACCTGCCACGCTTCCCATACAAACTATAACAACAAACCGATCTACAACTCAATTAAAAACTTCTAACAGGAATTATAAAAACCTAAAAGCAATCCATATCCAATAATAATCTGCTTCAATTGAATCTGTCACTTTTAAATGTACGCTCACTATCAAACAAATCATTTCGATCCACGACTTAATTTTAGATCATAACCTAAATGGCCTGTTTTTAACAGAGACTTGGAATTGTGGTTCTACTGGTTCACTGTCTGAAGCGACTCCACCCCTTTTTTACTTTACAAGCAAAGACAGAAAACAGGGTAGGGGTGGGGGAACTGCTGCTATCCTGTCTGCTTTTATTAGTTTTACAGACAAATTGTTTCATGAATACACATCTTTTGAACACCAGGCCATTGTTTTTAATAATCCCACTGTGTTGTGTTTGATAGTGTATAGACCCCCAAAGTGTAACTCATCTTTTTATTCTGACTTTGCAGAGCTGCTTTCAATTATACACTAAGATTTTAGCAGAATAATTATTTTGGGTGATTTTAACCTGCATAAGGACAACCCATCGGACCCATATGTCCAAGAATTTTTAAACACTTTAGCAACAATGGATTTTACTCAGCATGTCAGTGTTCCCACCCACAACAGGGGTCACACACTGGATCTTTTAATCACTCGTGGCCTGATGGCCAATGTGACCTCTGTTGTGGATCTTGGTATTTCAGACCACTCGTGTGTGTTTTTTACTATCAATGGCTCTGTCACCCAAAGACTTCCAAAGAGAACTGTTAGAAGGCGTTGTCTACACCCTGAAGTGGCTGCAAACTTCACCTCACATCTGGAACACAGCCAACCAAACACTCTAAGTTTGTCTGTTGATATATCTGTCCAAAACTTCAATAACAAGCTCATATCAATAATGGACAAAGTCGCTCCCTTTAAAATAAAAACGGTCAAAGCCAAAGCACCCCCTCCTTGGAGAACAGAGGAAACCAAGAGACTTAAGAAAAACTGTAGGGTTGCTGAACGAAATTGGCGCAAAACAAAACTAACAATTCATTACCAAATCTTTAAGGAAAAACTAACCCAATACAACAAATTTATTAAACATGCAAAGCAGGAATACTATTCAAAATTAATAGCTGACAATTTTTCTAATCCAAAGATTCTTTTTTCCACCATTGACAGACTAATCAATCCGATCTCTTCCAGCCCATATTCTATTCTTAGCAGTTTAAAATGTGAAGAGTTTGCAGTCCACTTCACTGATAAGATAAATAACATCCTACCTCACAGGAAGAGATTTTATTGTCAGTGTAAATGATGCATCATCTGGGAGGCACGGACTGACATGCGGTGTGCCACAAGGTTCGGTCCTTGGCCCCACACTTTTTAACCTCTACATGCTACCGCTAGGTGATGTCATCAGGAGACATGGCATAAACTTTCATAGTTATGCTGATGACACCCAGTTATATGTGGCTGTGTCTCCTGATGACATGGGACCCATTGACGACCTTTTAAGTTGTGTTTTAGATATTGAAACATGGATGGGAGAGAACTTCTTAAAGCTCAATCAAGACAAAACTGACATTTTAATTGTTGGTCCTGAAGCTGAGAGAGAAAGGGTCCAATCCTATTTATCAACTTTTAATCTGAATGTGTGCAATAAAGTAAAAACCTCGGTGTGATTTTAGATGCAGATCTTAACTTTAAAGCACACGCAAACCAAGTTACAAAGACTGCATTTTATCATCTTAGAAATATTGCCCGAGTGAGACCCTTTCTCTCACAAGCCAGTGCTGAAATATTAATCCATGCTTTTATAACTTCTAGGATAGACTATTGTAATGCTCTTCTTTCTGGTGCTAAGAGAAATACTATAAACCGGCTGCAGCTTGTTCAAAACTCAGCTGCACGCCTTTTAACCAGAACCAGAAAGAAGGAGCACATTACCCCAATTTTGAAGTCTTTGCACTGGCTCCCTGTAAGCTTTAGGATCGATTTTAAGGTTCTTTTATTAGTTTATAAAAGTTTACATGGAACTGGACCCTCATTTTTATCAGATTTACTTTTAGTCTATGACCCTCCCAGAGCCCTCAGGTCCACAGGTGCAGGTCTGCTAGTGGTCCCAAAGGTCAGAACTAAAACCCACGGCGAGGCCTCCTTTCAGCACTGCGGGCCTCGCCTGTGGAACAGCCTGCCTGAGGACGTGAGGCCTTCAGCCACTGTGTGGAGGTTTTTAAAAAAAAAAACTTAAGACACATCTTTTTAGTAAAGCTTTTACATAGTTTGTAGTTGTCCACATGTTTTTATTTGATTTTATAAAATTTTAACAGCTAATTTTATTTGTTTTTATTTTAAAGGAGGGATGTGTATGTGTTGGGTTTTTGTGTGTTTTTATTAATTCATTTATTTTATTATTATTTGCATTTTTTTTATTATTACATTCTTTTTACTTTGTTTATTATTTTAAATATTGTATATATATTTTTATCTTATTTGTTTTATTCTTTCTTTGGGAAGCACTTTGAGATGCTATGAAGCATGAAAAGCGCTATATAAATAAATTTGAATTTGAATTTTGAATCTGGTTGATAACTGTGTGTTTATAGATTTAAAGGTATTTTTGTGCATTAGGTAGCTGATGAGATTTGACCACATGGATCCTGAATGGTATTCATTCCTTTGAGTTACACTTAGAAGTAAGCACTGGCTGAAAAAACAGTTAAGGTTTATTTGTTAAGAAATGTGGACTATGGATGGATCTGCAAATACCCTGGTCAATGCAGCAATCCAGTTCAATCCAATATGCTCATGCATGTCAAGTTTATGGGATTAGACAACTCCTCCACACTCAAGAACAAGTAAAGAGTCACTGACAGCAGCAGAAATCTATAGTTCTCTTTTACTTTATTAAGATTAAAAAAACATTTTTGTCAGAACTGTTAAAAGTTTACATACCTTTTCGTTGCAGCGTCATTACAGGAAGCCTAGTGATGTCCCTCAGGTGTTGCTGATGATCCAACAAATCAGACTTCATCTCCACATTCACATCAGCCTCCTGATTCAGGAGCAGCTGCTTTCCCTCCTGATTAAAACTCTTTTCCTTTGGTTCCTCTGTGATCTTTGGAGGTTCTGGTTCTGTTTGGTCCAGACTGGAGTTTCTCTCCTGGTTTCTTTCTTCACAAACATGTTGCTTTCGAACATCTGGGAGAAGAAACCAAAGAAAAATAAATGACAAAGACAAACTGATGGGAGTTCACTGCTTCACAAAGATAAATTATACTAAAAGGGTCACACTTTTAAGTTGATAAGAAAGATGTCTGCTTAAAAAAGGCTATTTTATTGGTATTATAGCTTTTGTACAGAGTTTATTCACACTGCCAACATTAAGTTAGAGATATTGTTGTTTACATGAGTGCTTCTCCTATTTGGTCTGAATTTGGATAAAATACGCAAACGTTTCCTTTGATCATACCAATAATGAATAAGAGGAAAACACCATTTGCATTAGTTTAACATGTATTACCCCAAAACGATAATAATTATAAAAACAAACATCCACAGCAGTGTTATGGTTTCAGTCGAGTCACCTGAAAACCTTAATATCCCTCAAATATCAAGCAGCTGTGCGGCATTTGCAAAATGAAGTTTCAGTGCAAAGCTCCTTAGGTGTTGGTCATGGTTGCAGTCTGTTCTTTGCCTTGATGCAAGTCTGCAAATGACACTTTGAGACTCATCAAGTTCACCTGCAACATCTGACTGCCTACCACCAACCTGAAGACACACTATGGCCAGTTGCTCGTCTGTTGAGCGACGTCATCTCTTCATGGCTGTTTGAATGGTGAACTTGGAATGACTTACTGGCAAAGTTAACTTTATACCTACAGAAAGTTGAAACTAATGCCACATTGAAAGCTTTTGCTTTTAGAATGTTTTGGTTTTGTCCCCATAAGTAAGGCCCACTGTGAGATCATTATGTGGAAAACACAAAGTGAGGTTGGCCTATTATCCCAAAACAATTCCCTCCTTATCCTGAAAATCTGTGAAATGAAACACTTTATGTATGACATCCAGTTTTTCCACAACATCCCTACTTTTTTGTGAGTAGCGTAAAATGTTTTTAAGAAACTGGAAATGTTTTTCGTCACTATCAAAAAAACAAAAACAATTAAAATAATAATAAACGCACAGTCATAATTGGGTGTAGCTTTAAACAAGGATCAAGTTTGGACTTCTCCTTCAGACCCTTTTGTACCCAGATCTGCCTGAAATCATTTTTCTGTTTTCTTTATCATTCAGGAAATAAAACATTTCCAAAGCAATTAAACTTTACATACCTGTTTTGTTTGAAATTGTTTCAGGAATCCTGACCCTCAGGCAGTACTGATGATCTAACAGTTCCTTGATTTCACAATGTTCAAATATTTCTTGATATTCAGATATCACTTCAGCCTCCTTTTCATTCAGCAGCAGCTTCTTTCCCTCTTGATTACTACACAGTTTCTCTGGTTCTGCTTGGTCCAGACTGGAGTGTCTCTTTTGCTTATGGGGCTGACATTCCTCCTCATCTTCTTCAAAGACTTGTTGCTGTTCAACATCTGGGGACAAAAAACACAGTTCTTTTTGAACTGATGCAGTTCACTACTTTACATAAAGAAGTGATATAAAATTGTCACAATTTTAAAGTTGTTAAGAAGCAACTTTGCTTTAAAGGCAACTTTATTTGTATAGTAGAAGTTGTACACAGATGAAAATGAAAAATGTAAACAGAAAAGGTTTTTCAGCATAAACTTTAAATAAAAACAACCAACAATTAATAAAATAACAATAAAAGCACATTCAAGCAATTTTTGTTTGAACCTTTTTTAAATTACACTTGGAAAACACCGGGTCACTTACAAACTCAGGTCTGAACCTTTAAACACTCAATGCACCCAGATGAAGAAAAAAAACGTTTTCAAAAAATTTACAATTTAAATACCTAGTTTGTGTGACTTTTTTTCAGGAATCCTGACCCTCAGGAAGTACTGATGATCAAACAGTTCCTTGATTTCACAATGTTCAAATGTAACCTCACATTCAGATGTGTTCTCCAGAGTCACATTAGTCCCCTGATTCAGGAACAGTTGTTCTCCCTCCTGATTTTTGCAGAGTTCCTCTGGTTGCTCTTTGATCTGTAGAGGTTCTGGTTCTGCTTGGTCCAGACTGGAGTGTCTCTCCTGCCATTTCTCATCGTCCTCACAGACATGTTGCTGTGGAACATCTGGGGACAGAAACCACAGAAAAAATTAAAAAACTAAAAAAGGCAAACTGAAGTTCACGACTTCAGAAAAATTATATAAAATGGTAAAACATTTTAATTTGTTAAGAAACAACTTTGTTACAGTATAGTAACTTTATGTGTACAGTAGTTGTACACAGAGGCAATTTAAAATGCTTGAGAAGTAACTAAATACACCAACTGGTGCAGCTGAAAACATCCTCAGTGATGAACCCAGGGTCTTGGGGTGTTTCAGGTCTTAGATCATAATACACCCTCACCTGGGCGACCCAGCCGGGGGTGATCAGTCCCCAGCTTGTGTCCGAGCAGCGCCAAACCACAAATCTGCCCTTTTGATCCACAGCCACCTAGACGCTCTTTCTGCTGCCTCACTGATGGTTTTGGTTTTTGGGATTGCCCTGGAAAACCCCTGCAGCCCACTTCTAATGGCTCACAATGTGCCCTCCAGCCGCTCATCTAACAGGCCTCCACCAGTTCCAAGTATCTGGCCCTCTTCCGCTCGTTAGCCTCCCACATCCGATCTTCCCAGGGTACTGTAAGTTCCAGCAGCACCACTTGCTTTGTGGCGTCAGATGTTAAAACCAGGTCTGGCCTGAGGGAAGTCTCTGCAATGTGCTCTGGAAATGTAAGCTTTCTCCCCAGGTCCACCTGTAATCTCCAGTCACGAGCTGAGGCTAGCAGCCCAGTTGAGGTCTTTCGCTCTGCTTGTGGTTTCTCTCCTGCCCTGACAAAAGTAATATTGTACTTCTCTGGTAGCTGGTGTTTGCTTTGCTGAATTCCTGTGCAGATGGTGGCAGCCACTGCCCTCAAAAACTGGTCATGACGCCATGTATACCTTCCCTCTCCCAGGGCCTTAGGGCAGCAGCTCATGACATGCTCCAGGGTGCCTATTGCCTGGCACAAGGTGCAAGCCAGTGATTCCACTAATCCCCAACAATGCAGGTTGGATGGGCTTGGAAGTACATCATAGACCGACTGGATCAGAAACTTGAGTCTGGCTGGTTCTGACTTCCACAGTTCTGACCATGTGATCTTGCGGGTCAATGCATTTTCCCATCTCGTCCAAGCACCTTGCTGGTGCATCGCTACTGCTTTGTTGTAATGATCTTCTTCCACCTCTGTACCGATCTCTTCCTGCACCAACTGCCGTCTCTCCCTCCCTTTGGCTCTGTCGAATTTTGGTCTTGTGTGGCTTCCAAGACCCGCTCTACCCACTGCCACATTGCCCAGCAGGACACTGTGTCTCAGCCTGGCTTCTGCACGAACAACTCCCTCTTGAGCCTGCCACTTCCTTCCTGTTCGCACCATGATGCCTGCAGAGGAGACTGGTGTCCTTTGAGTCTCTATATAGTAGCACTTCTCTGGCTCTGGTGACTTTGACTTCTTCTATCAGGCTTGTGAAGGGGAGTTGCAGCTTGTTGGAACAAATAAATAAAGAGGAATAAAGAGCTTTACTCCTTAAACTCCTTGGCAGACCCAGCCATCTGCGCAGAAACTGGGTGATGCTACATTCAAAGCTCTCCACGCTCGAAATTGGAACTTCATATATCAGTAATGGCCACAAGAGTCTCGGTAGAATGCCATACTGATATATCCATGCTTTGAACTTTCCTGGAAGACCTGACTTATCCACTACTGATAGCCAGATTTTTAGCTCCTTGTGGGTTGTCTTTACCGCTGCCTTATCTTTCAGTGTAGCGTCAAAGACTTTCCCCAGGCTCTTCACTGGTTGTTCTGACGCTGAGGGAATTAGGACTCCATCCAAGCAGAAACGGAACTTCTCCACCACTTTTCCTTTCCTCAGAACGAGGGATCTTAATTTAGCTGGCTTAAACACCATTCTTGCCCAGGGAGCCAGTTTAGCTCGTGCTGGTTTGCGGCGCCTTTCATCCGTGCCAGGGTTCGAATCCGGGCTGCTCCCTGTTCCCTTCTCTACTTCTGTGTGCCGGTCCCAAACCCGGATTAATTGAGAGGGTTGCGTCAGGAAGTCATCCGGCGTAAAACATTGCCAAGTTTACCATGCGATTAGTCCTCGAATGTGAGGATGATTAGCTGTGGTGACAAGCCAAAAAGGGAAAGAAGAAACACCATTCTTGCCCAAGCCATAAGCCTCTCAAGCCCTTGGAGGAGCCAACTACATCCTGCCACTGATGTATATGTGACAGTCAAATCATCCATGAAGGCACGAATTGGTGGTTGGCGTTTGCCTGATCTGGATAGTGGACGCCGACATTCTGCATCAGCTGCTTTGACCATCATGTTCATCGCAAGGGCAAACAGCACCCCGGATATGGTACAACCCGTGATGATGCCTTTCTCCACGGTGCCATGCGGATGTTACTGAGCCTGAGGTGAATCGCAGACAGAAACTGCTGGGCCCAGGGGCCGCACCAGCCCGCGCGGCTTTGATTGTTTCTCTCACTTTGGCCATGGTGGGTTCTTTGGTGTTAAAATGGATAAAGGGCTCTTGTGGTCTGATAAGCTCCCTACAGGGTGGGAGATTGCCCTCCCTTCTCTCGTCGCTGTAAGTATCAATAAGGTGCTGGCTAATATCCTCCTCTGAGCACACAAGACTTCCACTGCACTTCTGTCCTAGCAGCTGTTTGGTAAATCCAAATGGATTTGCTATTAAAGCAGTCCGCTTGCGAGCTTTCTCTCTGGCTCTTCTCCTATGACACTCAGCACGTCTTAGGGAGATGAGCTTCTTCCTCAAGATGACCCGGAGCTCAGTAAGGGCGGATTTGTCCTCCCCTCTTGCGTTCATAAACTGTTGCTTTAGGGCCTTCAGCTCTTTCCTTAGCTTGCCAATCTCAGCTTCATTCCGGTTTGGGCGAGTCGGGTGCCTTGCCTTCGGTTGTTTGATGCATAACCTCTCCGCACCAATGTTGATAATCAGCGTACGCATCCACTGTAGACGCTGATGAACTCCTCTCGTCGTTGCTTCTAGGGCTGCATCCACATCCTCATCAAACTGGCGCCACTCAGTCTCCTTGTTTGCAGCAGGCCATAAGACTCGACGATGTTCAGATGGTCTGCTAGGTGCAGGATGCAGGGCTTGGAGGTTCTGGACGCTGTGGGGTGATTCCGGGACCTGCTCCTCCTCCGCCTTACCAGAAGTAGTGCTAAGCACTGTCTCTGTGCGTTGCCTTGCTTGCTTGCTTACCCCTCGTGTAGCCCATCTTGGCCTGGTGAATCTTCAGACCCCTAAAGTTCTTACAGGACTTGCCGCAAAAGCAGGTTGCTCTCATTGTCAATAATCCAGTGCTAGTATCTTGTACCGGGAAATCCGTATGTGTGAGGTGCTCATCCCCCCCCCCTCTCGGGCACCTCTGGGGGTATCTTTCTTTAGGGTTTTTTCGTAGCTTAGTGTGGAAAAACATTGGGAAAAGTTGATAAAAACAGAATGTTTTTCAGCATAAACATTTACCGTATTTTCCAGACTATAAGTCGCCCTTTTTTTCATAGTTTGGCAAGGGGTGCGACTTATACTCCGCAGCGACTTATATTAGAAATAAATTGAAATAAATACGGTGTTAGCCCTCCTGTTATGTTCATTTGTGAGGAACAGAGATGATGTTCCTGGGTCAATTTGATGTATGAGGTATGTTAAGTGTTAAGAGGATGTTAAGTGACTCAGAGAATCAGCAAACCTTTTTTTACAGTAAGATCTTGAAGGCTAAAAACACAATATTCTATTTACCAATGGTTTCATAAATTCAGAAATGCAATAAAAATGACTACATTCTACAAATACAGGATGAAAACAGAGTATTAGTTTTTCAATGATGCTTCATGAAAGGAATAAATAAATAAGTATGAGAAAGAATTACTGTGAAATTATGAGATAAACAGTCTGCTATGATTGTGTCATATGAGGTTGTGCAAGTTATTAGTTCTTGGTCTCAGATTCTGTCAAATAAATTTCCCGTCAAAATGCGACTTATAGTCCAGTGCGACTTATCTGTGTTTTTTTTCTACTTTATAATGCATTTTTGGGCTGGTGCGACTTATACTCCGCAGCAACTTATAGTAGGTACATGAAATCTACTAACAATCAATAAAAGTTACAATAAAAGTACATTCAATGTTTTATTAAGAGTGCAGTTTTTAAGCAAAAACATCAGAAAAAGATCACGTTTGGACATTATTTGAACTATGCTACTGCCACACCAGCTTCTGCACATGCAGCCACTTTAATGAAAAGTTTATGGAAATGTAGATAAATGTGCATTTCGAGCAGGTCCTTGTTTTTTCTAACCTTCAAATGTTTCTTCACACTCAGATTGGTTCTCCATAGTTACATCAGCTTCCTCCGCCCAATCCAGACTGGAGTGTATCTTTTGCCATTCATCCTCATCCTCCTCACAGACATGTAGCTGTTGAAAATCTGGAGACAGAAACCACAGAAAAAAAATGAAAAAGACAAACTGATAGAGTTCAATACTTAATAAACAAAAATGATTAAAAAAGGTCACAATTTTAAAATATTAGAAACAAATGACCTATGGTATTTTTTAGCACAGGGGCGATTTTTTACAACAAAAAATGTTTTCAATATAAACATTTAAATAACGTTTATTTAATTAATTGTTATAACCAAGAAAATAACTATAAGGAAAATAACGTACACATTTATTGAAAATGTATGAGCTTTGTTTGAAAAAAAAGACTCATGTTAAAGACCATGTTTGGACTTTATTTGAAGTTGGAGAACATTGGGTCACTTTCAGACAGTCTTTTAATTCAGACACTCAGGTAGGCAGATGTGCTTTAACTCAGTAACCAGTTTTCGCATCACTGAAAAAAAAACAAAATTCTTTCCCAAAAGAATTACATTTTACAAACCGGTACCTAATTTGTTAGACTTAGTTTCAGGAGTCCTGATCCCCGGAGAGTACTGCTGATCCAACAGTGCCTTGATTTCACCACCTAGAAATGTTTTTTCCCATTCAGATTTGAACTCCACGTTGACAACAGTCTCCAGATTCAGCTGCTCTCCCTCCTGGTTGCTGTACAGCTCCACTGGCTCCTCTCTGATCTGTGGAGGTTCTGGTTCTTTTTGGTCCACTCTGGAGTTTCCCTCCTGGTTACAGAGAAGCCAATCGTCCAAAGCTCCTTCCAGAGTAAACACACAGAAAATAACAATTATGTAGAAATTAAAAAATAAGATTTCTGCTCCAAAACTTGACTCGTACAATTACTAATGTTTAAAGTTGAACTTTCAAAAAATATGTAGCTGCAATGCCATTTTACAAGGAAGACTTAAAGTCTGTTGGCCTCAAACAGATTCTGTCTTTAGAGAGATTATTTAAAGATTTACACCTGTCTGTCCCCTATTATTTTTATTTACTATTATGATTATTTCTACATAGCTTGAAATCTATTTCACAGCCTTGAAAAATTTGACTTTTGACTTCTGCCAGGGGAAGAATTTTAAAGAGAACCTTTGCAAATACGCTTTATTGTATAAGGGAAAATAATGAGGGTTTACATTTTTTACAATCAGGACACCAGACAGAAGGAATTACTGCAATATAAGCATTGACCAACAGCCGCCTTATATCTTTACATTCCTATCTTTCTTGTATGTTGAAATTTGTTTATTTTGACTAGTTTTCATAGAAATCTATCACCTGTAGCTCTTTGGTTGAACTTCCGTTTTACTTTCGCTTATTCAATTTCTTCTACTCTAGGATGAAAATTTTATGATGAAATTGTACTGTCATCTAGTGGTAAAACACTGTCCCACTATGTAAACTTACCTTCATTTAGTTCAAATTCTTCAAAAATGAAAGTAAAATACAGGATTAATAAGATTTAAAACACAATAGTATTAGTCTCAACAAATCAATTGTTAAAAGCTAAATATTAAAAAAAAAGAATTTCAACTGCAGAATGTTTGCCTAGAGTGCTGTAAAAAAGAAATTACATTTTTATTTATAACTAGGTGACAAATCCTGAAATTAAAGTGGCAGTAGTTATCGTCCATTGACCCTTGCTTTGAAGAATTTGTTTTCCACATCAGCAAAAATATTGTATAATAAAATTAAAAAGGCAACGGGCACAATTAAGAAAAATAATATGATCGCGTGAAATAAATAAGAGTAAATAAATATTACTATTTCACATGAGATGGGTAGTAGTTTTGTTTAAAAAAAAAAGTCACAAATATTAGTCACCTAATACACAACTCAGGACGTCTGTTTTTATCGAACACAGACACATTTTGAAATCACACTCAGAACTTTTATCTATTTTTAAACGTGCTTAGAGGGGCCGATAGGCAGGTGATTGGTCAGGCAGGATGATGGGAACTTCTCCAGCAAAGAAGGTTGTTTTTGATGAGTCTCTTCTATAAAAAATACAGTGCCTTGTGAAAGTATTAGGCCCCCATGAACTTTTCAACTATTTGTCACATTTCAGGCTGCAAACATAAAGATATAAAACTAATTTTTTGTGAAAAATCAACAAGTGGGACATAGTCATGAGGTGGAACGAAATGTATTGGATATACCCTGGTCAATGCAGCAATCCAGTTCAATCCAATATGCTCATGCATGTCAAGTTTATGGGATTAGACAACTCCTCCACACTCAAGAACAAGTACAGAGTCACTGACAGCAGCAGAAATCTATAGTTCTCTTTTACTTTATTAAGATTAAAAAAACATTTTTGTCACAACTGTTAAAAGTTTACATACCTTTTCGTTGCAGCGTCATTACAGGAAGCCTAGTGATGTCCCTCAGGTGTTGTTGATGATCCAACAAATCAGACTTCATCTCCACATTCACATCAGCCTCCTGATTCAGGAGCAGCTGCTCTCCCTCCTGATTAAAACTCTTTTCCTTTGGTTCCTCTGTGATCTTTGGAGGTTCTGGTTCTGTTTGGTCCAGACTGGAGTTTCTCTCCTGGTTTCTTTCTTCACAAACATGTTGCTTTCGAACATCTGGGAGAAGAAACCACAGAAAAATAAACGACAAAGACAAACTGATGGGAGTTCACTGCTTCACAAAGATAAATTATACTATGCTATTATTATTATACTATTATGCTATTTTATTGGTATTATAGCTTTTGTACAGAGTTTATTCACACTGCCAACATTAAGTTAGAGATATTGTTGTTTACATGAGTGCTTCTCCTATTTGGTCTGAATGTGGATGAAATACGTAAACGTTTCCTTTGATCATACCAATAATGAATAAGAGGAAAACACCATTTGCATTAGTTTAACATGTATTACCCCAAAACGATAATAATTATAAAAACAGCCCTCAAATTACAAAAATTTGACCATGTCAACAGCAGGTATTTCTACCTTTTACCATTATGACGGCATGACTGTGACGTCTCATGCCCCTCATAACCTCATGATGTTGTTCTGAGACAATGCCTTCCACTCTTCCTCAAGTGCAACATGCAGTTCTGCCAGGTAATGTGGGGGTGGGGTATGATCATCCAGTCTGCTTTATTTGGTCCCAGACATGCTATAGGGACTTTAGGTTGTCAAAGCACGACGCACTCCTACTTCCTGGAGTCCAGCTGTGACAATTCTAACAGAAAGTTGGGGGTGTTCTGGTGGAATTGGGGGACAATAGTGGGTTCTATGATGTCTCTGAGGGAAGAACGTGCAGTGAATGGACCATCAAAAATCATGAGGTAGAACGAAATATATTGGATATTTCAAACTTGTTTAACAAATAAAAAACTGAAATATTGGGCGTGCAAAATTATTCAGCCTCTTTACTTTCAGCGCAGCAAACTCCCTCCTTATGTTCAGTGAGGATCTCTGAATGAGTCGATGTTGACCTAAATGACTAATGATGAGAAACAGAGTCCACCTGTGTGTAATCAAGTCTCCGTATGAATTCACCGGCTCTGTGATAGTCTCAGAGGTCGTTCAAAGCGCAGAGGGCATCATGAAGAACGAGGAACACACCAGGCAGGTCCGAGATATTGTTGTGGAGAAGTTTAGAGGCGGATTTGGATACAAAAAGTTTCCCCAAACTTTAAACATCCCTAGGAGCACTGTGCAAGCGAGGATAGGGAAATGGAAGGAGTATCAGACCACTGCAAATCTACAAAGACCCGGCTGTCCGTCTAAACCTTTAACTCAAACATGGAGAAGACAGATCAGAGCTGCAGCCAAGAGGCCCATGATCCCTCTGGATGAACTGCAGAGATCTACAGCTGAGGTGGGAGAGTCTGTCCATCGCACACCAATCAGTCGTAAACTGCACAAATATGGCCTTTATGGAAGAGTGGCAAGAAGAAAGCCATTTCTTAAAGATATCCATAAAAGTGTTGTTTAATGTTTGCCACAAGACACCTGGGAGACACAACAAACATGTGGAAGAAGGTGCTCTGGTCAGATGAAACCAAAATGGAACTTTTTGGCAGCAATGCCAAACGTTATGTTTGGCCTGAAAGCAACACAGCTCATCATCCTGAACACGCCATCACCACTGTCAAACATGATAGTGGCAGCATCATGGTTTTTCTTCAGCAGGGTCAGGGAGGATGGTTAGAATTGATGGGAAGATGGATGGAGCCAAAAATAGGACCATTCTGGAAGAAAACCTGATGGAGTCTGCAGAACACCTGAGACTGGGACAGAGATTTCTCTTCCAACAAGACAATGATCCAAAACATAAAGCAAAATCTACAATGGAATAGTTCACAAATAAACATATCCAGGTGTTAGAATGGCCAAGTCAAAGTCCAGACCTGAATCCAATCGAGAATCTGTGGAAAGAACTGAAAACTGCTATTTACAACTGCTCTCCATCCAACCTCACTGAGCTGGAGCTGTTCTGCAAGGAGGAATGGGCAAAACTGGTAGAGACATACCCCAAGAGACTTACAGCTGTAATCACAGCAAAAGGTGGCGCCACAAAGTGTTAACTTAAGGGGGCTGAATAATTTTTCTTCTTCTTATATAATATTAGAATAATTATATTTCTTTCTTAATAATATATAACAATTTTGTCAGAATAGATTTACATACCTTTTCTTTGCAGCTTTACAACAGGAATCCTGGTGAACATTCTCAAATGATGGTGTTTATCCAACAGTTCCTTCATCTCCAACTTTAAATCAACCTTCACGTCAGTCTCGTGATTCAGGAAAAGGGACTCTTCCTCTTGATTAATGCACAGTTCCTTTAACTCCAACTTTAAATGTTTACACACAGTGCATGTTTCTTCTAATTTAGACTTGAACTGCACCTTCACATAAGGATCATTTTGATTGTGGACCAGCTGCTCTCCCTTATGATCAATGCACATATTTTCTCTTTCCTCAGGTTCCTCTTTGATATGTGGAGGTTCTGGTTCTGCTTGGTCCAGTCTGGAGTGACACTCCTGCTTATGGAGCTGCCCTTCATCCTCATCCTTCTCACAGAGATGTTGCTGTTGAACATCTGGGGACAGAAACCACAGAAAAACAAAGTTATATTAGAAATAAACAAAAAGACAAACTGATGGAATTCACTTCTTCGGTCACCACAGGCTTCAACCTGGAACCAGTTTGTTCCCAGTGGCCTGGTTAGTGCGGGTGAAAAGCAACCGCCATTGATGAGTGAATGTCTTTGGGCAATTTAAAGGTAGAGAAGCAGTAAACAAGTACATTTCAATTACAATTTCTGTCTTAATAATGAAATCCTTCATTGTCAGAATAGATTTACATACCTATTCTTTGCAGCTTTACTACAGGAATCCTGGTGAAGATTCTCAGATGATGGTGTTTATCCAACAGTTCCTTCAACTCCATCTTTAAATCAACCTTCACGTCAGTCTCGAAATTCAGGAAAAGGGACTCTTCCTCTTGATTAATGCACAGTTCCTTTAACTCCAACTTTAAATGTTTACACACTGTGCACGTTTCTTTTAATTGAGACTTGAACTGCACCTTCACATAAGGATCATTTTGATTGTGGACCAGCTGCTCTCCCTTATGATCAATGCACATCTTTTCTCTTTCCTCAGGTTCCTCTTTGATATGTGGAGGTTCTGGTTCTGCTTGGTCCAGTCTGGAGTGACTCTCCTGCTTATGGAGCTGCTTTTCATCCTCATCTTCCTCACAGAGATGTTGCTGTTGAACATCTGGGGACAGAAACCACAGAAAAACAAAGTTATATTAGAAAAAAACAAAAAGACAAACTGATGGAGTTCACTTCTTCACAAACAGAAATGATATAAAATGTTCACAATATTTAATTACAAATAAAACAGAAACTACTGAAATACTGAAACACGAAAAAGGTTTTTCAGTAAAAACACACACTTTTAAAAATGAACAATTTAGAACAATAATTTAAAACCATGTAAAAATGCACATTTAATGTAAAAAGAAAGAGTGATGTTTTTGGTTTCACCCAAAATGTAAATGAACCCACTCACTGTCATAAGTACACCCTGGACATTGTTCTAACCCATGGTATAGAGATTGGCCAGCTGAGTGTCCTTCCTCTTAACCCCATCATTTCTGATCACTTTTTGATTACCTTCCAGTTTACATTAGAACATGCTACTGTCCCAGTGAATCAGCAACAACTTAGAAGAACCTTATCTGACCGAACTGTGAGTTTAAACTCACAGTTCAACCAATACTTAGTAACATTCTGAGAAAATACTCTGAGTCCAGCTCCCATAGCATCAGTCTTTGTATAAATTACCAATTTGTTAATGATGCCTTACAAGCCCTCGGGAGTCCATTCGGTGTTGTTGCACCCCAGAAACCTAAGTTCATCAGACAACACTGAGTAGCACTGTGGTTTAACGCTGAAACTCGTTCTCTTAAACAAGAAACTCGTAAGTTGGAAAGAGAATGGCGCAACTCCAGTTCAGAGCAGTCTCTGGATGTCTGGAAACATAGCCTATTAAATTATAAAAAAGCTCTGCGTAGAGCTAGAACCCAGTACTATTCTAACCTTAATATCAGAGAATGGAAATAATCCAAGATTTCTTTTTAGCACTATTGCTAAATTAACGCGCAGTCAGAGCTCATTAGAACCACAAGTTCCTGTTTCTCTCAGCTCTGATGATTTTCTTACATTTTTCAATAGTAAAATCTCATAAGTTGAATCAAGTTATTCCTTCTATCAGCCCAGAGCAGGCTGAAGCGGTAGAAGTGGAGGCATCCATAGAAACCTCTGTAACATTAGGCTTCACTGCTGTGGATCAAGCGGAAATAGCATCAATTATTACGTCCTCCAAATCCTCAACTTGTCTGTTAGACCCAATTCCCACTAGACTTTTAAAGAAACCTTTCCCCTAATTAATGATCCCATATTAACAATGATAAATGCCTCTCTGGAAACGGGTTACGTGCCACAGTCTTTTAATTGACACTTTAAATGATGCTTTTAAATTAAATTTTAAATTAAACCTCTTCTGAAAAAGCCCAGTTTAGATCCTAGCAACTTCGCCAACTTTAGACCAATATCAAACCTCCCCTTTATTTCTAAAATCCAAGAAAGAGTTGTAGTTAGGCAGCTTTACTGCCACCTACAGGACAACAGCCACTTTGAAGACTTTCAGTCGGGGTTTAGACCTCACCACAGCACAGAAACTGCACTAGTTAGAGTCTCTAATGACTTGTTATTGGCCTCGGAAAAGGGACAACTTTCTATTCTGGTCCTGTTATACCTCAGTGCAGCCTTTGACACTATTGGCCACAGTATTTTACTTCAAAGATTAGAGCATGACATAAGGATCAGAGGATCTGACCCTCCAGTGGTTTAAATCCTCTTTATCCGATAGGTATAAGTTCATTAATGTAAATGCAGGACATTCCTCTCAGTGCACTCGAGTCAACTACGGAGTCCCACAGGGCTCAGTTTTAGGACCCATCCTGTTTATGCTTTATATGCTACCCCTAGGAAACATAATCAGGAAACACAGCATTAATTTTCATTGTTATGCAGACGATACGCAGTTGTATTTATCTATTAAACCTGACCAGAATGACAAGATAGAGAAACTGAATGCCTGCATCAGAGACATCAAGACCTGGATGACAATTAATTACCTCCTCTTGAACCCAAAAAAAAACTGAGGTCATTATACTAGGTCCTAAAAAACTCAGAGATGGTCTGTCTGCTCAGATAGTCTCCCTAGATGGCATAATTATAGCCCCCAATTCCACAGTTAGAAACCTTGGGGTTTTACTTGACCAGGATTTATCATTTAAGGCTCACATATCTCAGGCGTGCAGAACTGCCTTTTTTCACCTGCGGAATATTGCTAAGATCAGAAATATACTTTCTAAGAGTGATGCTGAAAAACTCATCCATGCATTTGTTACGTCGAGGCTGGATTACTGCAACTCCTTGTTAGCAGCGTGTCCTAAGAGTTCCTTAAGAAGTCTCCAGCTTGTTCAGAACGCAGCAGCTAGATTGTTCGCAGGAACTAGCAGAAGAGATCACATCACTCCTGTGTTAGTTTCGCTCCATTGGCTCCCAGAGGATTCTAGAATCAAGTTCAAAATCCTCCTGGTTACCTATAAGGCCTTACATGGAATGGCCCCGTCCTGTATCAAAGACTTCATAGTCCCTTATCACCCAAACAGAACACTTCGCTCGCAAAATGGAGGACTGCTTGTGGTTCCTAGAATTAGTAAAAGTACGGTTGGAGGTAGAGCGTTTAGCCACCAAGCCCCAGTTTTATGGAATAAACTACCAGCTCATGTAAGAGAGGCCGACTCAGTTTCTACATTGAAAGTCAGACTGAAAACATTCCTCTTTGGACAGGCTTATTATCAGACTAGTCAGTATTCAGAGATCATTTAACTTAATGTTAGTGTGTTTAAATTAAACTTAATAACAATTTGTTTTAAAAGGCTGCTAGAGGTTGAAGCTGGGGTAACTATGGTGCTCTGGGGTTCTGTCCTCTTTTCTCATCTACTTCTACCCTTCCTCTCTTCTCTTTTCTTGATCATTATTTATCATTTAGTTCTCCATGCCTCTGTTTGGTGCAGTGTGATTTATGTATTGTCCCTCATTCCCTCTCCCCTCCTGGGGAGTGGGAGTGCTTCCAGATTCCAGTTGGCTCATCCGTGCTCCTGTACCTGACCGTGTACCTCGTCTCTGGCTCGCCTCTACTACTGCTCCTACACCTGTCTGTGGATCCTGCCTCTGGCTCGAATCTCGCCCCCGACTGTCCCCCCAACTTCGGCTGGATGAAGCTCGTCTGCTGGACTTTAAATATGTAGTTGTAGCATTTTTTAAGTTAATTCTTCTCTATGAGTTCTGGTGAATCGCCTGTCCGTCCTGGGGGAGGATCCCTCCTTCATGTGGGCACCCCTGATGTTTCTTCCGGAATCTGTTTTTTTTAGGAGTTTTTCCTTACTGCAAAGTCAATTTGTTAGTTCAATTTAGTATTTTCCTATTGAATTCTATGTATTCATGATCCTTTTGATTGTAAGTTTAACTTTTTCAATTACTGATACGAAACCCATCGAGACGACTGTTGTTGTGAATTTGGGCTATACAAATAAAATGGAATTGAATAGAATTGAAAGACAAATGAGAATTTGAATGAGAACTTGGACACAAATGAAGGAGAGGTGGATCTGCACAGAATGGCAAGACAGAGAAACAAAGATGGAAGGATGTGAAGCAGGTAACAGTGATCAGGAACAGGAATAGAAAAGGGTTGACAGGTTCCACAAATGTGATAATTAGATGCAACTAGAACTTTCAAGGACTGACAAATAAGGACAATATTAGGGACTGCAGAGTAGGACAGGTTGTTGTGAAACAAGAAATAGCAAAGATGAACACCATTCTCTAAGAATTTCGGAAATTGTTTAAGGAGGGAAATAGGTCCAATAGTTTGTAAACACACATTTGGCAACCTTTCATCATCACTGTACCGAGTACCCGGAACCAGTTTGTTCCCAGTGGCCTGGTTAGTGCGGGTAAAAAGCAACCACCATTGATGAGTGAATGTCTTTGGGCATTTTAAAGGTAGAGAAGCAGTAAACAAGTACATTTCAATTACAATTTCTGTCTTAATAATGATATAACTCTTTGTGAGAACAGATTTACATACCTATTCTTTGCAGCTTTACTACAGGAATCCTGTTGAAGTTTTTTAGATGGTGGCGTTGATGCAACAGTTCCTTTAACTCCAACTTTAAATGTTTACACACTGTGCATGTTTCTTCTAATTTAGACTTGAACTGCACCTTCACATAAGGATCATTTTGATTGTGGACCAGCTGCTCTCCCTTTTGATCACTGCACTTCTTTTCTCTTTTCTCAGGTTCCTCTATGATATGTGGAGGTTCTGGTTCTGCTTGGTCCAGTCTGGAGTGACTCTCCTGCTTATGGAGCTGCTTTTCATCCTCATCTTCCTCACAGACACGTTGCTGTCGAACATCTGGGGACAGAAACCACAGAAAAACAGTTATATTAGAAAAAAAACAGACAAAGACAAACTGATAGAGTTCACTTCTTCACATTTTGTTGAGGGAAATCACCCAAAGAAGACTTTTATTGGTTTTTACAGTGACAGAATGTTAGTGCTGCTCATAAGCTTCTGTGGGTTTTTTGCACCCAAACTTTTTATTGTTTATGTAATCCTGTTCTTTAAAATGTCTAAATTGTGCTTTTCTTGAGCTATTTAGAGTAAACTTAATCCATATACATGATAATATAATCACTTTTGGCACACTTAATAATCTCTTAATGAAATATTAGTTATGTTCGCAGCTCATTTTCCAACCCAGAAGTAAGACGACTTGATCTCTGAGGCACCACCTTTCGCTCATTGTGGGTGCCGCCCATTTCATGACATCATCCCAGAGGTGGCCTCAACAGCGTTTCTGCGTTTCTCTCATGAAAACATACAACATCCAAACTTTAACAAAGATGGATGTGCATATATAAGGAATATAAGATGATTGTTTTTACCAATCACCACTAGCATAGTGGAAAAAGTGGATGTATGTGTTAGCCAGGTCTGTTGTTTCGCAAAAATCCTGCTTTTCCCAACAGGGAGATATCTTTATATTACTGAGCTGTGAGCTCTGACATTTTACCTAACTCATTTTCTCTTAACTGAACATGTGTTCTCTTTTGTGGGGGATGTCTTCTTTAAAAGCCATTTGCAGAAAACTTTCAGCAAATGTTAGCATGTAGCTTAATTTTGCTGGTGTGTGCAAATAGAGAGAGAAAGGAAAGCTGCCAGGATGTCATAACACATCTGACACATTTAAGTCTGTTAAAGTGTGATGATGTGTTCAGGGACATGTAAGCAATGGTTCAAAAGACTATGACATACAGTCATGGCCAAAAGTTTTAAGAATGACACAAATATTAGTTTTCACAAAGTTTGCTGCTAAACTGCTTTTAGATCTTTGTTTCTGTGATGTACTGAAATATAATTACAAGCACTTTATACGTTTCAAAGGCGTTCATCGACAATTACATGTAATTTATGCAAAGAGTCCGTTTTTGCAGTGTTGGCCCTTCTTTTTCAGGACCTCTGCAATTCGACTCTCAATCAACTTCTAGGCCAATTCCTGACTCAAAGCAACCCATTCTTTCACAATCACTTCTAGGAGTTTGTCAGAATTAGGTTTTTGTTTGTCCACCTGCTTCTGAAGGATTGACCACAAGTTCTCAATGGGATTAAGATCTGGGGACTTTCCAGGCCATGGACCCAAAATTTCATTGTCTTGGTCCCCCGAGCCACTTAGTTATCACTTTTCCCTAATGGCACGGTACTCCATCGTGCTGGAAAATGTATTGTTGGTCACCAAAAAGTTGTGGGATTGTTGGAAGAAGTTGCTGTTGGAGGGTGTCTTGGTAGCATTCTTTATTCATGGCTAGGTTTTGGGGCAAAATTGTGAGTGAGCCCACTCCCTTGGATGAGAAGCAACCCCACACATGAATGGTCTCAGGATGCTGAGACCATTGCAGATGCGCCCGCACCTGCCTGCTGCCATTCCTGAGCAAGCTCTGCACTCCGATCGCAGCTGAATCCTCTATAGGAGATGCACTTGCTGGACTTTCTTAGACACCCTGAAGCCTTCTTCACAAGAACTGAACCTCTTTCCTTTAATTTCTTGATGACCCTATAAATTGTTAGGTGCGTTCTTAGGAGCCACAATATCTTTGCCTGTGAAGCCATTTTTATGCAATGCAATGATGGCTGCACATTTTTCTTTGCAGGTCACCATGGATAACAATGGAAGAACGATGATTTCAAGCATCACCCTCCTTTTAACATGTCAAGTCTGCCGCCTCGGGGCGGCCATGGTGCAGCGGTAGGGGGGGTCGACCGTAAGATTGCAGGTTTGATTTCCGCCTTGCACGTCTATCTGTCTAAAGAAGGACTATGCAATTCATCTGACCCCTCTTCATAAAATTCTGGAGTATATGCAAATTATATTGTTCTCAAAACATTTGGCCACGACTGTACTATCAAAAAAGTTTCAGCAATATTAACCAATGGTTTATATTTTTAAATTTTTAACTATGTCTGTTTAATCTGAAATAATGATTTTAATCTCTTTAAATTTATACTGTGTTCACACTTATATGTTCATATGAAAACTTATTTTTCTATCATTGATCAGTAGCAACTTTCAGACTCAAGTTTGTTCCTACAGACATGTGCACTCAGATGAACTTTGACCTGCTTCTCCTGATTTACCACGTTGCTCCCAGAGGCCTGGTTGTGTAGCTAAACAGCAGCCACCGTCAGTGTGTGAGAGTCTTTGGCTACTCTGAAGGTAGAAAAGTGCTATACAAATACATGCCATTTACAATTTGTTTCATAAAAAAAACATTATTTGTCAGAAGAGTTAAAGTCTACATACCCAGTCTGTGCAGCTTCACTACAGGAATCTTGATGATCTTCCTCAGATAATGCTAAAAACAAAAAAAAAATCAACAATTCTTTGAACTCAAATTTGAAAATCTAACAGACTTTGCATTTTACTTTACATTTCACTTTCAACTCCACCTTCACACCAGTCTCCTGATTGAAGACCAGACGCTCTCTCTTCTGCTTACTGCACATTATTTCTGGTTCTTCTTTGATCTGTGAAGGTTCTGGTTCTGCTTGGCCCAAACTGGCGTTTCTCCCCTGTTTAAAAAGCTGCCATTCATCCTCATCTTCCTCACATACAAGTCGCTGGTGATCGTCTGTAGGCAAAAATCTCCCAGACAAAGACACTTTTCTTTTAGAAAATGAATCAAACATATCTATTACATAGACTCATTAACATCATTGAAAGAGAATTCTGAAAGTATGTTAAGCATGTCATAAAACTTTACATGTAAATCCTAAGTGTGGGCACATCATCACTAGGGGTGTGACAATAACGGCAACACCACAAGTTTTTTTTAACATTTTTTTTTTAAAGTTCTGCATTTGGTGCGTGATTGGAATTATAATAAACACATTAAACACATCATCTTTGGTGATAAGGGTTTCTGGGGGGAAACCTTTTATTAGTGTTCTCCTTTATTCCCTGCCTACACCTCTCACCTCTTGCGCTGCGCGAGGAAATACGACAAATTTACTGCATTCTAATTAATTTCTATTGTATTCATTTCCGTTACAAGCTGTGTGCGTTCTTGAGTGCGCGACACGGCCGCCCGCAGAGGTTTTTGTGTGTGTGTGTGTGTGTGTGGGGGGGGGGTTATTACTATTCTCATTCACTCAAACCCGGGAACTATTTTGTGCAGCACAAAGTTACGTGTCTGTATAAATAAAGGCGGAGCCTCCTGCCCCGTGTTCTTCATGGGTGTCCGACTTCATGGCTACCAGAAAAGTGACAAAGTGTCTGCAGTCTCATTTAGTACTGGGCAATATATAATATTCTGAGAATATGTCTGTACCAGAGAGCACAGCTGAAACCTCGCATGCAGCT
Organism: Oryzias latipes; assembly: GCF_053564925.1. Taxonomy (NCBI): domain Eukaryota; kingdom Metazoa; phylum Chordata; class Actinopteri; order Beloniformes; family Adrianichthyidae; genus Oryzias; species Oryzias latipes. The sequence continues at coordinate 14,709,435 of NC_136253.1, read as the reverse complement.
GGAGAGCTGCAGCTGCAGAATAATCAACACGCACCTGTTGGAAAATATAATCTGTCGCTTTGAGATTACTTTCCTTGTTGCATGTTCAATAAAGTCGAGAAGAAGAAAACCACGGGATTCGGCCGGATTAAGTTTAACAAATTTATTCCCTAACAATATTTCTAAAAACAGATCGATCTGGGTGTCCAAAACCAAGGCCTGCAATACGCAAGAGGTTACATTCCGAATTCACATGCAGCTTGTCTGGAGACACAGGAAAATTCCTTGAGTTCAGACTTTTAAGCATGTGGTCAGAACATCCTCCCCCGGGAGCAAGATGGCCGCCGAATCTCCGCCTCTGGTCGCTGGAGATTGGCTGACAGAGGAGCCCGCCTACTTCCTTCAGCCCATGTTAGGAGTTACAGCATTTGGTCCTAGCTTCCTGCTTCAAACGTCCAGGGGGGTTATTTCAAAGACGGACATCTGTCCGACCACCAACTGTGTCCCCATGGGGGTCCAGCACCGTCGCCCGGATCCTTCTCCGCAGGCAATCAGTCCCAACTCTTTGTCCTTCTCATGTGAGTTGACACCTCCAGGGGGTTCCCATTAATTGAATTGAATCCTGGAGACAATTTAATTCTGGTCCATGTCAGATCTACAGTTAAGGCTTCCAGATGGTCTTAGAAGATCAAAGACTGTTTTCTCCTGAAGGGGGTTGGAGGTTGGAGCTGCATTCCTGAAACCTCTCACAACTTAAAGAAGCTTCTTCGAGGTTTTAAGGATGTAAAAGCACACACTTCAGCAAATGACTTATCTTCAATGTAATAAAATTTAAGACTGCAAACCCTAATGAATTTACCAAAAAATATAAATTCCTTCACACCCCAACACACATGTGTGCGCTCCTTCCTTCTACACACGCAGCACGCTGACACACACACACAGTCATTCTACAACCTACATAGTTAGTTCATTTGTTAGATAGTTAGTAGTTAGTTGTTACTGTTATTTGTTAATAAAGAATACTGCGTTGTAATTACATTCATTTGTGACGCCGCAGCCGGGGGATTTTGTGTTTGGGGGGAAGGGGTGTGGTTAACCGTGAAACCGCGCCCCCTGCTGGTTCATCACCGCGGTGATCAAAAATCCGACACCGTCACAGCTCTACATCACTCGTGCATTTTCGTTTTTTTAACAGTACCTTAAAGGTATCTTTTAAACCAACCAGCAGCCTTTTCATCCAAGACCAGGGGTAACTTATCGAAAGGTCAGCTCTGGAGTACAGCATGCTTAAACAGGACTCTTTTCATAGCTTTATGGAAAATTGATGTGCCAGTACATTAGCCTGATCACACAATTTGACTGTCAAGGAAGTTTCCAACTTTGATTCTTCTTTTTTCCAAAAAGCAAAACTACTAATGAATCCAGTGGGTTTGTGTGAGGGTCCAAAGTCTGGATAAATGCAGACGGTCGAGCCGGTAATTCCATCTGACACAGAACTAAAGCCAAATCAATCATGCAAATCACCAAACAGAACTTTCATACCAGCACAGTTGGCACTGGTTAAGAAAGACCACCACCAGGGGTGTTCCCACCCAGAAAGAGGCTGGTAGGAATTAGACTACTGTTAGTCAAAACAAGGGGAAGAAGGACGCTGTGTTTACAGAGAGAAGAACAGAAGGATAGGAATGTGAGATTTAGAATAAGAACTTAGAATGGTGGGATTTTGACATGGAAACACTAGAGAAAGGTGGATATTCTGTGTTAGAAAATGATGTAAAGAGACAAATGCATATAGATTGGAAACGGGTTCAACAACCTGTTTTATCATGGATGGAAAGAGAAATTAAGTAGGACTGATGCTAAAGGAGGACTTTGATTTAGAAAAAAAATGTTCTAGAGGTGAAGAAGCTGCAAATTGAATGATGAATGAATAAATGCGTGAGGAAAAAAAATCAAGTGAAAAAATCATAATCAAGTCCTTAAGCTAAAACAAAAACATTACAACAAACCCTAATTTTTGGTACAGTACATTGTTTGCACATCTGTTTTTAAACTCAATTTAAACTGATCATCACCGCATTTTTCATGCTCAGAAATGCTCTTTAAAAATGGTCATGTGACATGGATGCTATTTAATTCCAGGCTTGCAAAGCAGAAGGTATTTCCTGTCTTACATACGTAGCTTTGGCTTTACACACTGATGATAAAGTGTTCAAAGAAATTGACAATATGCTTTTTAATTTCATATGGAAAACCAGAAGCCATTACTTAAAGAAAAATATTCTCATTAACTCCTATGACAAAGGTGGCCTTAATTTTTCTTGATTTTTATACATTAAACTAGTCATTTAAAAGTAATTGGTTGAAAAAAACTTTTCAGAAATTCCAGCTCCATTTGGAATACTCTAACTCTTCATATTTTATCTAAGATTGGTGGCATTGATTTCTTCCTCATGTGTAATTATGTTTATAAAATCCCACCTTAAATTATCTGCATTTTACCGCTAAACACAAGTCACTTTTCATAGAACATTTCAAAAATAAGATACGTTTTGTGTATCAATTATTCAACAACTAGGGCTTACTTTTAACATATGAGAAATTTCTTCCAAAATGTACCATCCCCGTTCCCCCTTTAGAATATGCTATAACCTTTTCTGCTCTCTCCCATTACTTCTCCTGTTGGGAAAATATGTTTGTCAAGCTATCCCAGGAAAAACAATAAATCCATTAGAACATAATTTCAAACAAACATTATTTCAAACCTCAGATGATGTCTTATTTGATGTTTGTGGAAGATATTGCATGGAAGGAGGTTTGGCAAACACCCAATAAAATTCTTGATGACATGTAAAAGAAATAATTTTAAGATTATCCACGGAATTTACCCAGCGAAACATTTCATTCAAAATAGATTTAGATTAAACATAGATACACTTTGTAGTTTTTACTGCAATTTCCCTGAAACAGTCACTCATCTTTTCTCAAGTTCATGTGTTTTGGCAGAAGATTTGTGATTTAATTCATGACAAAATTGATGCTCGTTTCCTTTTATTCTGGAAAGATGTCTAGTTAGGTGTCTTATATCAAAGAATTAACAAAAGGACTCTGATTTACTTTAAAACCTTTTGCTCATTTTAGCCAAATTTGATATATACAAATGTAAATTATCTGGTCGAAAAAACCTTGTTTCGTGGTATTCTTTCAATTTGAGTTCAATTGGAATATTACTAGTATTCGTAATTCTGAGAAGCAAAAAGCAATCAAAACCTTGTCCGAGTGTCACTTTGAAAGATTCAATATTTTGTTGTAAAACATAACCCCCTGGCTTATTTCTAATCTTGTTTATATGTATATATATATATATATATATATATATATATATATATATATATGTATGTATATATATATATATATATATATACACACATATATATATATATATATATATATATATATATATATATATATATATATATATATATATATATATTTGATATTTGCAACTGTTCTCCTATTCTGCATCCCTGATGTGAATTTCTTTAGAATGGCATTATGTGCAATGAAGTTTATTTTAAAAAAAGATTCAAAGCTAACATTTTTTTCAAACATAGAGATGTAGAAGTTTCTTTTATAGTTTATCATTTAGAGTTACATACATACCAACTCTTTGGAAGTCGGACCTAGTGCTTTTTGAAGATTTCCATCGGTGTCGTCCTTCGGAAAACCACCGTGAGAACTAACTGAGTGCGCACCAAAACCAAACAGGAACTGACTGGCTTCCTTAATTTCCCGCTTAGAAGAAATACCGCCCCCTATGGGCGAAAAGTTTGTAAAATGCTCACAAATGTTTCAAAAAATAAACCAGATACTTTACTTGTTTCACATTAGTGCTTCTAATAAATAGATTAATTGATTTCCAAACAGAAAAATCCTAGAATCCAACATTTATACATTTAAGAAATAAAAACATCTAGTTTGTAATCTGTGGAAAATTCATATTTAAAAAAAGGTCCTACTGCAAAGATAAATTTGAATGGCCCTTGTTTAATTGTTCTGGAAAAGACTGTGGTCCTTTGTGTTATAGATAAAAAGCCTTCACAAAGGGTCAAGATTCAAGATTTAAAAAAAAAAAAAATGAAAGAAAAATTTGGCCCTGATGAATAATTGTGTTGTCTTAGTGTGCTGTAGTTTTTTCACAGGACTTGGACTAAAGTAATGTTCTGTGGGGGAAAAAACACTATAATTTTGTCTTGAATACATTTTTACTAATAAAAAAACAACTTCAGAAATCAGCAATCTTGATCCTCTTTAAAATATTTACAGACAATCCCTCTGATGTGTTGGTCTCCAGAAGATTACTTCAACAAAAAGTTAATTAGCCAGGACTCCCTTGAAAAAGAGATTCTTAATCTCAATGGGACAAATTCCAGGGTAAATAAAGGTTGGAAGAAAAAAATTCTTAACCACTGCATGTACTAAATATTCATAAACAGACCAAACCGTAAAAGTCTTTTTAAATTAGATTTCCTGTAGGGCCCTTTTAATGTGATACACTGATTTTTCCTCCTCAAAAGTTAAGAGAAACCAAAAGCTTAAAAAAAAAAGATTAAAATGCCAATTTCAGTATCACCATAAAAATAGTGTCTTACATAAAACTGGTCTGTGACCTTAATGAAGACAGGAACAAGAGTTCTAAATAACCGACCATTATGATTGTGTATGCGTTTTATTATGAAAGAATGTACACATTTGTTCAAAGTTAAATTTGAGCACTGACAATTATTTTAAACCTTCATCAGCAGTTTACAACAGCAATTTACTTAAATATCAGAAATTCCTATATAGTATGCAACTGCTATTTACACATAAAATAAAAATTAAAAAACATTTGTACTTTCAGACATGTCATATTCTGATGCAAAATCTCACAACATTCAATGGATTAGTAATCTATAACCAAGGATCTCCACGTGAGAAATCCATCTCCCATCTTTGTGAATCCTGAAAAATGATTATACTGGACAGAAAATATTAGTTTTTACTTTACAAAAACACAGTGCTCTTTCAACATGTTGCTTTATGTGGAACAGTCTGAAGATTAAATTAAACTTTACAATTTCATTGACTATGAAATGAACCAAACCCAAAGTCCTAAACCTTTCCTTGGGTTCAGTTGACAGTAAAATATGTCATGGTAACATATTTTCGGTAGCAAGGTGCAAATCACGTAATCATGCACTGAAATTCAGCCCCCTTCTTTGTCTGGTCAAAGGAGAGGATTAATGGCAAATATGGCACTAGCATGTTCTTTATGTTCCCAACATGCATCTCTGCATGGTGAGTCATTAGAGACTGACGGCTGCTACAGACCAACACTCTAGAGCACCGCTGTCTGTTTGTCCCAACATTTCTTCATATTTGGTGTTTGTTGGAAACAGATTTACTAATGGGTCAGTATTAGAGGATATGAAGAAATATACAAAAAATGAATAGTTTCACTTTTGTACATATGTGTACAGTTAATGATGAGGATGCAAAAAAACCTTTTCGAAATGTTTTACCAGAATTATGGTTTGTACATGTGTAAGTTCTCATGTGATAGGTCTAACTTCTTGCCTGGAAACATCTTTTTTACAAGTTTGAAAAAAGAAAGGCAAGTTCCCCTGTGGACTTTTAATCCTAGAGCACTTTCGCCGGGTGAGTTTCAACCGAGCAAAACTATTTACACGAGTTTCAATATGTCGCGTGGCAAGGAGTCTGCGCCTTCACCAGGGAAGTCTCACATGTCCCAGGAATGGGTGGACCAAAGACCGAGCTTCTAGTATCATTTTAGTATTTTTTTTAGGAATTTTCTGTTCTAAAATTCCTAATTTTTCAATAATTTTTGAGCATGTTGTTAGGATTCTCCTAAGTTTTTCTTTTTTCAAATTTACATACCAGTTGAAAATAAAAAATAAAACACTAATTTATCGTGTGTCATGTTTTGATCTATTTTTATGACAAGTACTTTGTGGTGGGTATAATATATCTGGTAAAAATTACCCGGCAAAAGTGATGGTGTAACTTTTTATAGCTGAAGTGTTTTAGGGTTAAGGAAGTTACTATGAATTGTCTTTCACTCTTTACCAGAAAAAATCTCCTCACCTACATGATTTTTCATGTGGATTTTTAAGGAACTACTTCTGGAGAAACTTTTTTCACATAGTGTACAAGTAAAAGGCTTTTCATGTGTGTGGGTCCTCATGTGGACTCTTAAGCAGCTACTTGTCGTAAAACTTTTTTCACATACTTTACAAGTAAAGGGCTTCTCACCAGTGTGAGTTCTAAAGTGGACTTTTAATTCCGCACATGTAAGGAAACTCTTCTGACATAATTCACATGAAAAAGGCTTCTCACCTGTGTGACTTCTCAGATGGACATTTAAGTGACTGCTTGTAGTGAAACTTCTTTGACATATTTCACAGGAAAAAGGCTTTTCGCCTGTGTGAGTTCTTAGGTGGGCTGTTAAGTGACTACTTCGAATGAAACTTTTTCCACATACTATACAAGAAAAAGGCCTTTCACCTGTGTGGCTTATCATGTGGATTTTTAAGGCATTACTTGTAGTGAAAATTTTGCTACATACTTCACAGGAAAAAGGCCTCTCGCCTGTGTGAGTCCTTATGTGAACATTTAACACAGTTCTTGTAGTAAAACTTTTTTCACATAGTTTACATGAAAAAGGTCTTTCACCTGTGTGAGTTCTCAAATGGATTTTCATTTCACTACTCGTAAGGAAACCCTTTTGACACACTTCACATAAAAAAGGTCTCTCACCTGTGTGAGTTCTTATGTGGACATTTAAGGCACTACTTGTAGTGAAACGTCTTTCACATACTTTGCACAAAAAAGGCTTCTCACCTGTGTGAGTTCTCAGGTGGATTTTCATTTCACTACGTGTGAGGAAACTTTTTGGACATACTTTGCAATTAAAAGGCTTCTCACCTGTGTGAGTTCTCATGTGGGCTTTTAAGTTACTATTTGTGATGAAACTTTTTTCACATACTTCACAAGTAAAAGGTCTTTCACCTGTGTGAGTTCTCATGTGAATTGTTAAATGACCACGTTGAATAAACTGTTTTCCACATGTATCGCAGGAGTGTGAGCTCTCATGTGAAGGAGAGTCCAGCTGGACAATCACAATATCGCTGTTTCTGATCTGAGAGTTTGCTTCCAGAACTGGGTTCTCACTTGGTTCTGGTTTGAAGTCCATGTTTTCCTGATCATCCTCAGTGTCCATGAAATCATCATTTTCCTCCTTCAGTTCAAGCTGATCTCCTTCCTCACCAATGCAGACCTCCTCCCACTCCTCTTTGATCAGTGGAAGCTCTGGTTTCTCTTCATCCAGACTGGAGCTCCTCTCCTGCTTCCAGAGAAGCTGCTCATCATCAGTCTCCTCCTTACAGATGTTTTTCTCTGAGAGGTCTGCAGGAACAAAGATTCAGGAGGAAACTTTAAAAAACATCTAAAACATTGAATAAAAGGACTCTGTTCCCTGCCAACCAAATAACAATGTGATTTTGTAATCACAGCACTTAATCTCATTCTCAACTATTTCGTGTTATAACAGGTGATGTAACATTAATTCACACAGTCGCGTGGAACAGATGGAGCAGCTCCTTTAAAGAAGAACCAGACTGTTCATCTTCATGAGCAGAAAACATTGACAAAACATCCACATTCACTCTTTTGTCTTTCACGCTTTTTTCTTAGACAAAAAGATTATATTTGTAGTTTCTATCTATTTAAGAGATGTATTTAATTGAGGACATATAAAGATTAGATCTACTGCAGATTTCGTCATCTAAAAGATATCAGCAAATGCAAAGAGTGTCGTTAGAAGGAACTAGATAGTGGTTATAAGAAGACTCTTATATGTTCAGGCACCAGTTGTTTCATAATAAAAAACAACATTCTTTGTCAGAACAGTTAAAGTTGACATACCTATTTCATGCTGCTTTTCAACAGGAATCCTGATGATGTTCGCCGGATGATGCTTATGATCTAACAATTCTTTGAACTCAAATTTAAAATTTTTACAGAGTTTGGGTGTTTCGTCACAATTAGATATTATCTCCACCTTCACATCAGTCTCCTGATGTGGAAGCAGCGTCTCTTCCTCTTGATTGATACACTGCTCCTCCGATTCCTCTTTGATTAGTGGAGGTTCTGGTTCTGCTTGGCCCAGAGTGGATACTCTGTCCTGGTTAGAGCTGCGGTTCATCATGTACTCCTGACAGACAAAAACCACAGAAGAACAAAATCCTTTAGACAAGAATAAAAATGACTGACACTTCAATACTCACTGTTTCAGCATGCCAATTTCAGTTATACCATGGACCGGATGAACGGTCAATTCTGATTGGATGGATGGTGTTGATTAAAAACTGATAGTCCACAGAGATTATTTATAATCTATTTAATTGTGCTGGCCTAAGCACCAGTTGGTAATTGGAGCAACAGAAACTGAGAACATTAAAACAAAATACAATATTACTATTAGTATCTATAGGTTTGTACTATATAGATTGTATTCCAATTTTTAATACATTTGAAACGCATTTAATTTAAAACAAACAAATACATAGATAAAAAAACAAACATAGGTCTTCATACATTATTTCACAGCCCATCACAACAGAGAGACAATGGAAAAGACACGAGGGATTTTATAGGGTGTATACAGACTGGACTCATTCGGTTCACTTAAAGGGAACCAGAGTACATTTCCCCCAAAATCTAGGAAAAAAAATTCAGTATAAATACACCCAAGGGACCCTGGTCTGAAATCAGGAACCGCTCTCTGACTCATCTTTGGAAGTGGTGGTCTCGGTTCGTTTTCAATAGGACTGAGCTTCGGTTGGCTTTGACTTTCTTCAGTCTAAAAAGGCTTCATGCTCTGTGCGGAACAACTGAACCACAATGGCCACCGTAGCCGAGCATAACAAGATGTCAACAAAGTAGCGGAGCAACGACGACACAGCAAGTCATTGAAATGTGGTCGGGTAAATGCAGAATCATTAAAATAACGTTTATTGTGATACACATTGCTTCTTCCAAACTGTTTTTCTTACAATTTATGTCATAAACACTTATCAGCATAGCTTCTTAGTCATCTCCTCTGTAACCGCCAAAATAGCAAGCAAAAATGGTGGATCTGACCTTAATACAGACATTCAACATTGGTTAGCGAAATGTAAAGTCTGAATACCGTAACTAAACTACCCCGACAAGAAAGCGCAGGACTTCCATTATTCTCTCTCTGGTTACTTCGCCCTCCCTAGCACTTTCAGTCACATGTTTTTGTTTACACGGTTTAGTTGGAATCAGAAATATATGGTGGACGGCAGTCTGAATTCAGACTAAGGTTCAGGACTCGATCCGGATCCAATTATGTGGACTCAGTCCGGACCAACAGACTTTTCCAGTCTGAATACACCCATAGTTTCCTTTGACCTCCCTAAGATGCATCAGAATAGAAAGAGAGAAGATAATATAAGAATGGAAATCAAACAGAGGGAAGAATTAAACAATTTAGACTTAGGAGTTTCTTTTGCTTCATCATCAGGATAAAAACTAGCTGGAAGAAGCAAGCTTTCTGTCTGAATTGAGGCTTTGTTAAAGTTTTTCTGACATACAGTGTATATTTTTCATTCCTCTGCAGCTAAACAAGGTCATTGCAGGCTCAGTAGCCGTTACCATGACGATGTGTCGTCCTGTGCATCAAATCGTCTGCTTGACGTGGAGGACAATTTAACCTAAAAATTAATAAGATTTAATTATGAAGAATTAAGTAAGTATGCATGTCTTTGATGGTAAAGGGATAAGCGTTGTATGCATTATGCAAGGGATAATGCCTAACGAAGTGTGAATTATCGCTTTGAATGCAAAATATATTGTAACTCAAAATAAAACCATGCAAATCTGGAAAACTGCCAAATGCCCCACCTATCTTCACAGAGATCTTCAACATTTCCCTGGCCCAGGCAGTGATACCTTCCTGTCTGAAATCTGCAACCATCATCCCAGTGCCGAAGAAATCTCCCATCTCCAGCCTCAATGACTACCGTCCATTTGCGCTCACACCAATTATCATGAAGTGCTTGGAGAGACTGGTCCTCCGGCACATCAATGATAAACCCCCAGAACTCGACCCCCACCAGTTTGCATACCGCACAAACCGGTCTACAGAGGATGCCATCGCCTTAGCCCTGCATGCTGTGCTGAGCCACCTGGAGAAGCAGCAGAGCTATGTCCGGATGCTCTTTGTGTACTACAGCTCTGCCTTTAAAGGCCCGTACACACCGGGACGAATATTCGCCAGGCGTTATTCGCCAGCGTTTTTCGCCACGTTTTTTGTGTTCACACCCAGGCGATTTTCGCTGACGATGAGTGGAGTGAACATGCAATTTCATTCCCTGACATTAGATGGCGCTTAATGTAAAACAGAAATACTCCTGTACACAAGGTGGCGCTGCGCAACTTTCTTCTTCTTTCTCTTTCGGCTTTTCCCATCAGGGGTCGCCACAGCGAATCATCCTTTTCCACCTCACTCTATCATGAACATCTTCTACCCTAACGTTAGCCAACTTCATGTCCTCTGTTAAGACATCCATATATCTCCTCTTTGGCCGTCCTCTTGCCCTCCGGCCAGGCAGCTCCATCTCCAACATCCTTCTACCAATATATCCACTATCCCTCCTCTGAACATGTCCAAACCATCTCAGTCTGGCTTCTCTGACTTTGTCGCTAACACAGGCAACATGAGCCGTCCCTCTGATGTACTCGTTCCTTATCCTGTCTAACCTGGTCACTCCTAAGGAGAACCTCAACATCTTCATCTCTGCTACCTCCATCTCAGCCTCTTGTCTCTGTCTCACTGCTACCGTCTCTAACCCATAGAGCAGAGCTGGTCTCACCACTGTCTTGTACACCTTTCCTTTGAGTCTTGCTGGCACTTTTCTGTCACACAACACTCCTGACACTTTCCTCCAACCGCTCCAACCTGCCTGCACTCGCCTCTTCACCTCTTTTCCACACTCCCCATCACACTGAACTGTTGGCGCTGCGCAACTTTACGCTTCTTAAAGTCGCTTTTCACTCAGAAGAAGAGAGCAAGTATTTACACGCTTGTCAGAATCAAACAAAGAAAACATGAATATTTCAAGCACCAGTAGCTCCAACTGGTGCTTGGTTCGGGGATATTTAAGAATGTCCGTCATTATTGCTTCGCGGCTGTGTAGACGCTACTTGGCGTCTATCTTCTTCGCTGGTATGTGTGCTCAGCAAGGCAGTTTTGTGTTTGAGCGCCCCCAAGTTGTGTTTTACTGTAACTTCAGAAGCTCCAGACACGTGAGCAAAAGCGCCGTTGTCATTGGTCGAGTAGATTTCGACGCGACGCGTCGAAAAAAAAAAACGAACCCGAGGCGTTTTTTTTTTTTGACGCTTTAACGCCTGGCGTTTTTTCGCGTCGGTGTGCACACTCTCGTTGGTGCCCTTTGTTTAGTCACGAGGCGTTAAACGTCGGCGAAAATCGCCGGCGAAATTCGTCCCGGTGTGAACAGGCCTTTATACAATCATCCCGGACGTACTGATCAGAAAACTGGACACTATAGGCCTGCCCCCCTCACATGTGCCTGGATAAAGGACTTCCTCAATGACCGGCCCCAGGATGTGAGGCTGGGCCCCACCTCTCCCCCACACGCACACTAAGCACTGACTGCCCACAGGGCTGTGTGCTGAGCCCACTCCTGTACTGCCTCTACACCCACAACTGCAGTCCGCAGCACGACAGCAACATCATCGTGAAGTTTGCTGATGACACCACAGTCGTCTGACTAATTTCAAAGGGAGACGATGCAGCCTACAGGAAGGAGGTCCTGAAGCTGGCAGCTTGGTGCTCAGACAACAACTTAGCTCTGAACACCAAGAAAACCAAGGAAATCATCGTGGACTTCAGGAGGCACAGCACCGACCCAGCTCCCCTCTACATCAATGGAGAGCGTGTGGAGAGGGTCCACACCTTCCTGTTTCTGGGAGTTTTATTTTCCAACAACATTTCCTGGACAGAAAACATTACAGAGGTCATCAATAAGACCCAGCATAGACTCCACTTTCTGCGGGTCCTCAGAAAGCACAATCTGGACCCCAGCCTTCTGACAACCTTCTACCGTGCGTCCATTGAAAGCCTTCTGACCTACTGCATTACGTGGTAAGGCAGCTGCACCATGGTGGACAGGGAGAGACTGCAGAGGGAAGTCAAAGCAGCTCAGAGGATCATCGGCTCCCCCCTCCCCTCCCTGTTGGACATATACTACTCCCGCTGTCTTAGCAGAGCTGGGAAGATCATAAAAGACATTTCCCACCCTGGCTCTGGACTGTTTGACCTGTTGCCCTCAGGAAGGCGCTACAGGTGCATCAGATCCAGGACAAACCGCCTTAAAAACAGTTTTTCCCCCAAAGCCATGACCATCCTGAACTCACACATGCACTGACACTGACAGCTCCACCCTCATGTCTCCCTCTTTCACTATGCGCATCTCATCATGTCAACACCATCTCATTATGTGAAGTATAATCTCATCATGTGCAATATATTAATATCTGCCATAATGGGCATAACTGTTTTTTTTTTTATCTACCTCTCTGCAGAAATGTTCTATTGTACATTTTGTACTTTTGTAAATTGTACTATTCATTTTTGTGAAATTATTTTATTATTTTTGTGAGATAACTTTTGTCATGCATGTTTGGACTGAATAGTGAGCGGCTTTCATTTCACTGTATGCACGTGTGATGCAAATTGTACATGTGTATAGTGACAATAAAGGCATTCTATTCTATTCTAATTACCCTTTTAAGAAATAGTTACATGGTTATTCTTTTAGTTTTCTGTGTCACTTCTTGGTTCCATTTTTTTTAATTCTTTTTACATTTTTAATGTATTCTGTTTTTGATCATCAAAAAACGACTGTGTTGTGTCTTTGTACAACCCGTAATAAGGTTACGTTTTGTTATTGTCCTCTCTCTGCGAGAGATTTTTGGCGTGTTATGATATCTTTAATAAATAAATAAATACAATAAAATGTCGTCTACTAAATTCTAGAGTGCGGGGAGAGATTTCAAACGACACTTTGCAAAATCATTTTTCAAAGTCTAAAGAAAAATGAAATAATTTCAAAACGAAGCTTTACAAGCTTACATTTTTCAAAATAATCAGTGGAGTTTACCCTTTTTCATTCGTAGCTGTTCTAGACTTTCACAGAAATACATACCGAACGTTGGACTACTGATTTATGAAGATTTCCATCGACATGTCCTCCTTCCTAAGACTCTTTTCAACAAAACATGCAAATCTTTATGCATGAAATAACCATTCCTAAACAAAGCTCCGAAACCAAACCGGAAAAATATGACCTCATTTTACATCCGGGCTAGAGGCATTACCGCCCCCTATGGGCAGGGAGGTTTTGAAAAAACGCTAGGTAAATCACACTTTTTTTTTTAATCGATCATAATTAAAAGTACTTTTATATTTCATATACAAATCAAGTCAGTGAAAGTGAAACATTCATCAGAATTAAGCAAACAATAACTAAAATGACAAAGTAAAAAGAAAAAGTAAAAAGAAAAAGATGGTAAACAAAGGGCATGTGTTTTATCATTTACAAATATATGAAGTGTTCTTACAGAATAATCATAAAGTTGATCGCAAAAGAGATGTTTCATTCATGGACGGTAAAAAAAGATAAATTATATATTTATATATAAGCAATGGTTTCAGTTCCAGATTAATCAAAATTGCATCTCCTGCAGGATTAATTTTTGATATTCTTTCAAAATGTGTTTATTTAATTTAATTTAGAGTGGGTATTTCGTTTATAAGTAAAATAATTTCATCATTATGTTGTTTTCTAGCTTTCTAAGTTTAGAGTTACTAGTTTATTGTCACGTTTTTTATCTTGTAGGGGAACATCATTAATGGTCAAAGCTGGGAAGTGTGGTTTGATTAAATTGTAATGAATTATTTTAGGAATAAGATTAAGTAGAGCACCTCAATCTTTTTCCTTAGTCTTAATCCAATGACCCTTGAAGATTGAGGGTTGCTGTGGCACTTTAGAGCACTGTTGCCGGTTTGTCCCAACATTTCTTCACACTTGGCGTTTTTTGGAAACGGATTTCAATAATGGGTCAATATTAGAAGACACACAGTACTTTACAAAAAAGAACCTTTTCACTAGTGTGTAAATATTCATGTGTACAGTCGATAAAGAGGATGCAAAAAACTTTTCCAAAATGTTTTACAAGAATGTTTTTTACGTGTTCAGTTCTCATGTGATGGGTCTAACATTTTGGTGGCTAAAACTTTCTTACAAATTTCCCATGACTAAGGGCTTTCATCTCGTATGAGTTCTTCACATGTGAACTTTTAAGTTACTTTGGATGAAACTTTCTTTTTTTAAACATGTTTTGCAAGTAAAAAGCTAGTCACCTGTATGTGTGACAGATCAAACTTTTTGCCTGGAAAAAGCCTTCTTGCACATTTTAACAGAGAAAAGCCTTTTGCATGTGTAAGTTTTCATATAGACTTTTAAAGTGGAACTGTTTCATGGGGGCTCTAAATTGATGATTTTGAAAACAATGTTAGTTACATATTTTACAAGAAAATGGCTTTTCGCTTCCGTGAGTTCTCATGTGACAGGGCAAACCTTTTAAGTAGATAATTTTTTATTTATTTTTTCAAATTTCACATAAAAAACGACTTTCAAGTGTGTGAGTTGTTCTTATGTCAACTTTTAATTGACAACTTTGACTGAAACTTTTTTCACATACTTTACAAGTAAACAGCTGTGCACGTGCTGGAATGTTCATTTAACGGGACAAACTCTTTGAGTGTTTGAAGGCTTTCTTTCAAATTTCACAAGAAAAAGGTCTTTCACTTGTGCGAGTTAACATGTGGCCTTTTGAATGAGTCTGTGTTGTGAAACTTCTTTTAAACAATTTACAAGAAAAAGGCCTCTCACCAGTATGATTGTCATGTGGACCTTTAGATAAGTACTTGAAGTGTAACATTTTTCATAAATTTTATAAGTGAGAGGTCTTTCACCTGTGTGATTTCTCATGTGAGTCTTCAAATTCCCACATTGAGTAAAACGTTTTCCACGTGTCACAAAAAAATGAGCTTTCATCTGAAGGAGAGTCCAGCTGGCGTGACAGTTGCAGAATTACTGTTTCTGATCCAGAACAAAATTCTCACTTTGTTCTGGTTTGGAGTCCATTTTTCCTGATCCTCCTCAGTGTCCCAAAAAGCATCATTTTCCTGCTTCAAATCAAGCTGTTCTCCTTCCTCATTGATGCAGACCTCCTCCTCCTGTTCCTCTTTGGTCTGTGAAAGCTCTGGTTCTGGTTCTGGTGTTTTTTTAACATGTTTTTGTGGCATTTTTCTGATAATGGAGAACATGCAAAAAGAAAATTAGGCTTAAAGTTGCATGTCTGAGTATTTCTCTGTTATATCGTTGTGAATCAGAACTATCTCCTCAATAATCAGTTTTGTTTTATTTGGGCTAAAAACAACATGATTGCAGTTAAACCACCAATGGGAACACTTTTAAAATAGATCAGAAGTTTGAAGTAGGTCTTAAATCAAATCAAATTCACTGGACACTTTATTAGGCACGCATGTCAAACTGCTCCTTAACGCAAATGTCTAATCAGCCAATCACATGGCAGCAACTCGATGCATTTAGACATGTAGACATGGTCAAGATGATCTGCTGCAACTCAAATCGACCATCAGATTGGGGAAGAAAGATGATTGCAGTGACTTTGAACATGGGATGGTTGTTGGTGCCAGACGGTACATCATCTCTGACAAATAAGTCAGAATTGTGGAAGTTGTCTCGAAACTTCCACTAATGTACTTATTGAAAAAGTTTTGGCATGTGTTTTGGATCTCCAGCTGGAAGATCTCTGGTCCAAGTCCAAGATGGATTAAGCCTGGGTGGGAAACTAGCCTCAGTATTTGCCTCACCCTGGTTACTCCACCCTTATGGAGGGCCCTTGTCCCGCTGGTCCACAGGTGGATCTATGGTCGTCACGGGCAACCTCAAGGTATAAACGTGAACAGTGCATGAGTGTAAAATTGAGTTTGCTCTCAAAACATTCTCCCTGTATCGATGTAACAAAAGATGTATGTGTTTTATTATCAAAGAATCTACACATTTTTTCAAAGTTAAATTTAAGCACTGGAGATTATTTTAAACCTTCATCAGCGTTTATTATAGCAATGTTTACTTAAATATTAGAAATTCCAGTACAGTATACAACTGGAATTTACACATATAATATAAGAAAATACGTTTGTACTTTCAGACATGTCATATTCTGATGCAAAATCTCACAACATTCAATGGATTAGTAATCTATAACCAAGAATCTCCATGTGAGAAATCCATCTCCCATCTTTGTGAATCCTGAAAAATGATTATACTGCACAGAAATATTTGGTTTTACTTTACAAAAACACAGTGCTCTTTCAACATTTTGCTCTATTACAATAAACTAGTCTTCATCAAACCTGTGAACTGTCGTGAAGTTCCATTAAAACAGATTCTGCATAATGTATATCTTCCAATAAGGGGCCTGGCGTTCATTCAAAAAGTGAAAAGTCTGGCAGTTGTGAGACGGGGTTCAGGTGACAGTAAAATATGGCATGGTACCATAGTCACCAATGTAATCACATACCGATCGGACAAATTCAGCCCCCCTCTTTTCTGGTCAAAGGAAAGGATTAATGACAAAGATGGTATTATCATGTTCTTCACGTTCCCAACATGCATCTCTGCATGGTGAGTCGTTGGAGACTGACGGCTGCTACAGACCGACACTTTAGAGCACCGCTGTCTGTTTGTCCCCAGAATTTCTTCATAACTGGTGTTTGTTGGAAATAATAATGGGTCAATATTAGAAGATATACAGAAATATACAAAAAATGAATCGTTTCACTGTGTGATTTCTCATGTTGTTCACCTTTCAGCATTTCCCTTATGCTGGTTCACCACAGCGAACCAGCTGTCAATGATTGGCAAAGGTGGTTTGGAAAGTTAATGTAACCTTTTAGGTTAAGTAAAGCTTTCCTACAAGTTTCACATGAAAAGGGGCTTTCATCTGTAAGAGTTCTTCTCATGTGAACTTTTAAAGGAAAAACTTCCAATGAAACTTCAGGTCAAACTTCTTGCCTGGATAAACGTTTTCTTGTTACAGATATTAACAGAGAAAAGCCTCTCACGTGTGTGAGCTCTCATTCAGACTCCTAAAGTAATTACTTCAAATGAAACTTTTTTCACTTTTGACAAGATAAAGGGCTCTCGCCTGTGTGAGAGGTCTTCTTCATGTGCACTTTTAAAGAGCTACTTCTAGAGAAACCTTTCTGACATACTTTACAAGAAAAGGGCTTTTCACCTGTGTGAGTTATCATGTGGGCTTTTAAGTGACTACTTTGAATGAAACCTTTTCCACATACTATACAAGAAAAAGGCCTTTCGTCTGTGTGAGTCCTCATGTGGACATTCAAGGTGCTACTTGTGGTAAAGCTTTTTTCACATACTTTACAGGAAAAAGGTCTTTCACCAGTGTGAGTTCTCAGGTGGACTTTTAATTCAACACTCGTAAGGAAACTCTTTTGACATACTTCACATGAAAAAGGCCTCTCACCTGTGTGACTTCTCAGGTGGACATTTAAGTGACTACTTGTAGTGAAACTTCTTTCACATATTTCACAGGAAAAAGGTCTTTCACCTGTGTGAGTTCTAAGGTGGATTTTTATTTCAGTATTTGTAAGGAAACTCTTTTGACATACACTACAAATAAAAGGCTTCTCACCTGTGTGAGTCCTCATGTGGGCTTTTAAGTTACTACTTGTAGTGAAACTTTTTTCGCATACTTCACAAGTAAAAGGCTTTTCACCTGTGTGTATGATACTTATGTGGGCTTTTAAATTATTACTTTGGAAGAAACATGAATCACAAGAATTTGAGCTCTCATCTAAGGGAGAGTCCAGCTGGACAGTCACAGAATAACTGTTGCTGATGTGAGGGTTTTCCTCCAGAACTGGGTTCTCACTTGGTTCTGGTTTGGAGTTCATCTTTTCCTGATCATCCTCAGTGACCATGAAAGCATCAGTCTCCTCCTTCAGTTCCAGCTCCTCTCCTTCCTCACTAATGCAGACCTCCTCCCACTCCTCTTTGATCAGTGGAAGCTCTGGTTCCTCTTCATCCAGACTGGAGCTCCTCTCCTGCTTCCAGAGAAGCTGCTCATCATCAGTCTCCACCTTACAGATGTTTTTCTCTGAGAGGTCTGCAGGAACAAAGATTTAGAAGGAAAGTGATCAGGGGGCAGGAATGGAAAATTGTTGACAGGTTCCAGAAATATGATGGAAAGATGGAAGCAAAAGTAAAAGAGGTGGCTGTGAAGCAAAAACGATAAACACATGAATCCTGAATCACATGAACTAA
The DNA here is from genome assembly GCF_053564925.1 of Oryzias latipes. Lineage (NCBI taxonomy): Eukaryota > Metazoa > Chordata > Actinopteri > Beloniformes > Adrianichthyidae > Oryzias > Oryzias latipes. The sequence goes on along the minus strand of NC_136253.1, from coordinate 14,690,899 downwards.
GTGATCCTTGTGTACTGCGTTGTCGTGATAATATGTGCTTTTTGTGTTTAGAGGGTGTACTTTTTTTCTTGTATCTACACATTGTAACAACAGTGTTGAGATACGACTTTTTTTCTGTCACCAATGACCCAGACCCTCCCCATTGGTAACCCATCTACACCCATCCTAGTAAGGCAGCGCATTTATTGCTGCAGCCTCAGTCAACTCTGAACTGTATATGTGTATCTGTTGTATGTCTGATCTTGTTCAGGTTGTACTGGAACTAATTTCGTATGTCGGTGTAAGCTGTGCATATGACAATAAACGAATTCTGATTCTGATTCTGATTCATGATTATAAAAACCAAAACATTTCTGAGGTCAATCCTCTGTTATTTGTTAAATTACTTAATTAAAAGCTGAATCCATTTCAGGTTGTGGCACATGTAGAACTGTTCTAGGAGGCCGGATTTATCTCAGAAATAATGTCTGAGAAAATAATTTTATGTTTCTACACACATTCTAACAACTAGCTAGAGGTTTTCACTTTAGCTGTTTACACTTTCACTGAAGACAGAACCGGGCCGAGCATTGAGAATTGTAACTGAATGTTGGTGATGCTAATAAGCTTCTGTGGGTTTTGTGTACACAAACTTTTTATTGTTCCAGCAATCCAGTTATTTAAGTGGTAGAAAAAATGCCATGTTTGGCTCTTGGTCACTTTTGTTTAAGTCCAGCCCAACAGAACCAGCTGAAATAAAGAATCCACCATGAAACTGACATCCAGATCTGTTTATTTAACAAATACACTTTTCTTTTTCATGCTGTAGGAGGTAAAGTACCTTACTGAGATTACATTTTACTGAGCTGTAAGCTCTGACACTCTACCTTACTCCTGCTCTCTGAACTGAACAGGTTTTCTCTCTACCATTTTTTGGTAGGTCTCTTCTCTAAAACCTGTTTGCAGGAAACTTTCAACAAATGTTAGCATGTAGCCTCTGCTGGTGTGTAAAGATAGTGAAAGAGAAGCTGTCAGGCTGTCATAACACATCTGAGACCTAGAAGTCAGTAAAAGGTGTGATTGAAATGATAAACAAGTACAAGCCTTTTTCTTAATAAAAAAAAAAACCATTAATGTCAGAACAGTTACATTTTTATACCTGTACTTTGCAGTGTTACATCAGAAACCCTGATGATGTTTCTCTGATGATGGTGATGATCCAACTCCTCAGTCTGGAACTCCAGATTCACATCAGCCTCCTGATTCTGGACCAGCCGCTCTCCTTCCTGATCAATGCACAGTTCCTCTGGTTCCTCTTTGATTTGTGGAGGTTCTGGTTCTGCTTGGTCCAAACTGGAGACTCTTTCCTGGTTAGAGCTGCCATTCATCATGTACTCCTGATAGACAAAAACGTCAGAAAAACAAAATCATTTAAAAAGAAGAGAGAAAGTACACACATTTCCAAAGTCACTGTTTGTTTTAACGTGCACATTCCCGTCACACAATAGCTGCAACCCGGAAATACAAACGACTTTACACCATGATTTGAAAGAGGGGCGGGAGAAGTAATACATGTTCGTTATTAAACCCTTCATCAACAGATGCAAAAGTTAAACCTATTACAATTACCTTCCGGGTTGTATGGAAAAATGTGTGGAAAAGTAATAACGTGAATGATTTATCAGAAGTCAAAATAGGTCAAATTAACAAATGAATAAAACTATATTTTAAAAACTATATTGCCCATCAGGACATTTTTAAATGGCTAGACTCTGGTCATGTTCAAGTCAAATCTGACCAATTTTCATCTAAAAACATTTTTATGCTGTGTTTAACATCTGAATGCCTCAAAGTCTTATATCCTTCACACTATGCACTTGAACATACATTAAAACTAATAGTGTTCCAATCAACCACCTGTGGTGTTCGCCGTCAAAAGTGACTGTCGTAGGAAATGAATGGATATCCAGACTATATTCATCCATCACACACAACATCCCAAATACGATACGATACACTACACCACACCTCCCTCCCTTCAGACCTAAAGTCGCACTCCAGTCATCTTTTGATCTATTCTAAAAGTGTTCCCAGTGATCTTTTAATCATGAGTATGACATTTTTAGCCAAAATAAAAAACCCTGTGTCGTTTTCTAGGACATAGTTTCTGCAGAGCGACAGGATCTCTTTAGAAATTTGCTCTGAGTTCTGGGCAGGGGTGTTGGAACGGACGTAAGCCTTCCCTCATGTCCCATCATCCTTTTGTTTACACTCTCTCCAGCTTTACAGCCCCTCATAACCCCAACCAAACTTTACTGGTGCAACAAAAATGGCGGGTAATATTAGAGCTCTTTAGCTCTACAGTTTTGAGCCTGATGGCAGCTTGGATGAGGAAAACTAAGACGTACATGGATCTATCTGAAAGTAGATGTATCGTAATGGAGCAAAGAAGGGAGCTTGTGGCCTGCTGATAGTAGTTTGCACAAATCAACTACAAACTTTTTCAAACTGCATTATTTTATCTGCTCCTGATTCATCATTTAGATTTGAATATAAAAATAATTAAAAAGACACAGTTTTACCCCTGATTTTCTTCATTTATACTCTCCATTATGGGAAAACGCTACAAGAATTTGTTTAAAACAGAAAAAAAAAACGTGATTTACAATGTAGGGTACATGTCACTTGCTCATGCATTTAATCCCTACACACACACACACACACAAACACAAACATACACACCTTCATGCTAAGTTTGGGCTTTGAAATTCCATGTTTGTTTGTTTCAGCGCCAATTTGTATTTTTGCTGCAGTTATTTTATAAATTCACAACAACCGCTACTTTAAGGCTTTGATCACAACGAAAAATGTTGAATGTTAAAGAATGTTATTGTTAAAGAATGCCAAGTTAAAATTTGGTATTAAAAAGGCCTTTTGTACCAATTTAAGAGCCATTAAAACAGACCAGTCCAGAGGCTTAAATGTGGTCATGTGACATGGACGCTATGAATCGTCTATAAACTGGATAAATAATGTTAACATCTTTAAAAAGGGGCCTACTATGCTAGTGTCAGGGGTTATTCATCCAAGGAGAAGGGGAAATAATCATTGGTGATTAATAACGTAAAGAAGGTTAAAAAAGAAGAAAAAAAAGAAAAAGGTTCAATTTGAATTTTTAAAACAATGGTCAAATTAATGTTATTTTTCTTGGCATACATTCATATGCAAAGATGCTGTTGAGTTAATGCTTTAATATTCTTAGTAACACTATTTTGAATTAAGAAGGTGCGACTGTGTTTGCTGTTGACATAAGTATATATGTATTTTTTGAAGTTAAAAAGGTTCTATTGTTCTACTTATTTTTCTACTTTTTTGTATGTCAATCTTTTTTCCCGTTAAAAGCTAGAGGGTTAAGTAATAATGTAAAACGTAAGGCCTTCTTTTTGATCGCTAAACAGGAAATACTGATTTTGGCATTTTTTAAGGGACCTCATTCACTTGCCAAGGATGCAAATTTTTGGAAAACTCAATACATTTTACCATGGGAAACCCCTTTTTTTTTAAACATGTTTTTAAACCAAATTTAAAAAAGTTCTGGACATAAACAGTTCCTTTTGTCATTCTTCACCAGAAACGGTGCCTCACCCTTTTTGGGTATTGCTATTTCACTCAAACATTTTGGAAAGATTTGACTAATTTTATAACAATTCATCTATATGAAGACTATAAATTACTCTACAAAAATATTATTTTTGGATATATTAAACAAGGGAGATTTAATGCAGAGAAAATGTATATGGTTAACTTACTTATAATTATGGCAAAATGTTTTATTCACAAGTGTATAAATGGTAACAAAAAACAGTATTCTATGTTTTTCAGAAAGAAATGATGCTGTATGTAAATAGCATTGAATCCTGCACTAACAGTTCAAATATGCTCACTTTTGAAACTTTAACAGAATCTTTTACCTTTATTATTTGATATATTTTTAACCTGTTTTATATTGCTATTATTATAGCTTTTTGGAATTTTTGTTCATTTTCCTGGCAAATGTGAAAATTTATAGTGTGGAGTCTCACTTTTTGGTATTTTGTATGTGCAATATTTGTTAATAAAGTTTATTGAAAAAAAGAATAACATCTTTAAGCACTAGACTAGACGGAGCAGGAGCTCAAACAACAGTTTTCTGAATGCTATATCGAACTCTAAACAAAAACCAAAATAATACCAAAACGAAGACATTCAGATTCATTGCTTACATTTTTTTCAAACTGAAGTGTATGAATTTAACTTATTTCCTTTCGTAGCTGCTCTTGACTTTTACAGAAATACATACCGACTTTTTGGAAGTGGGACTACAGCTTTATGAAGATTTCCATCGATCTGTCCTCCTTCCAAAGATAATTTCAACAAAACACGCAAGTCTTTACCAGCGCGTAACCTAAACATTCCCAAACAAAGCGCCGAATCCAAACCGGAAAAGATTGGGTTTTTCCACATCCGGGTTACAGACATTTACGCCCCCTCCCCAATGAATATGACTGCCCCCTATAGGCAAGGAGTTCGTATAGAATTCAAAAAAATGTTTTTGAAAGTTATTTAAACGGATTTAATTTTTTTACTTTAGTGCTTTAAAATAAATTCACTGGTTGATATCCAAACATAGACCCTTAGATTTTCATATGCCTTTTTAAAAACAAGTTTTTAACATTTATTATCATTCAATTGTTTAAACAATTAAACCTTTGTTTTACTATTTATTACTAAACACTTTTAAAAACAATTTTTTCTCTCATCATTACTGTTGCATATGTATTTTTGTTCAGTGTAATTTATTGTATTGATCTGCCAAGCAGATTTGACTACTAAAATATGCGATGGTGAAAATGTCATGTATTTTGAAACTTAATCGGTTAGAACACATTTAAACTCAGCATCTGGGTATAAAAATATTCCCAAAATATGAATCTGATATAAATGTTTTAAACAAATAATGAGTTTAAATTATTTCTTTTTATTAAATTGAAGCATTTAAGATACATTTGTAAAGGTTTCCACAAAACAGAAATTATATTGTACTAAACACAACTTCTTTAGATCAGAGATTAACTTCTCAAATGAAAAGTCAAATGTATTCTAGATCATCAAACCCTAACCTGTTTTGAAGCACGGACATGATTAATGTCAAACAATATGGCTGATAAATACGACTAAATTGAATGCATAAAAATGGGTATTTTCTAAATATAATAATAAAATGTATGTGTGCAACCTTATTAGCAGCACTCTGGTAACACTGGAGAGCCAGGTGGTCACATGCAGGCTTGGTGCATAGGAGAAACCTATTGCACCAATTCCCTATTTCAAGTAGGAACTCTGGTCTTGTCTGTGAGTTGCAGCTTTCGTCTTTGAATTTAAAGTCTCTTCATCTGTATCTTCAATGTCTCTTTTCTGCACATACAAACTTTCCAAAGACGCTCTGTTTCTGTCCAGAGCAGCATTTTTAAGGTAGAGGGTAGCGGATTTAGGTAAGACTGTGAGTCACAGACAGATGTAGTGGAGGAAATCTGGTTGTTTTCCAAAATGAAATATCCTTCAGAATTTATGTAAAAGAATCAGATAATATGTAAAAGCAGAAATAGTGTCAATGAATTTAATACTGTGCAGCCTGGGACCAATTGACCAATGAATTGGTGCGGGTTTGCAGCTCAAGGGTTGGGGGGTAACTACATTAGATTAACCTTAAAAGCCTGTTGCCACAAAGAACAGAAACTAGTCTTCTTAACAGACATAACAGATCAAAACAAAGCAATGATCCTTATATCAGGTTAATTGGCAATTGTAGAAAAGAGCTTCAAAGTTTATCGGGTTTCTACTTCACTCTGCCAAAACTACGTATCCTAGATAACAAAACCCTCCAAAAAAGCAGAGATTTGTTAAGAACTTACTGCTTGGATGATCTCAGTCAGGTTTTTATTAAAAACCAAATGAAAGACATGATTTGATCAGATTTTTCAAGGTCATCTTGTGTTAAAACACACAAACGAGTGTAGCATGTGGATCTGAGACAAAGAGGTGATTGGATTTTCAAAGGTGGGGATCTATAAAATGTTTTCCATTGAGGGATTTGTTGATGTGATTTGCACTTCAGGGCCACAGTAGGTTTCTGTCACAGAAGTCTCAACGATGTCTGAGCCAACAAACATGTTGTTGGTGTCTTCACTATCATAATGGTAACCAGTAATGACATTCTCTGGAGAAAAGAATGCTTAGTCAAAAATATTTGACTGTTGTGGAAGTTTAAAAAAAAAGTTTTATACTTCACAACATGCCAACCAGAGCACCGATATTAGTCTTGTATTAATCACAGGCCAATAAAAAGATAAAGATAAGATAAAGATGCTTTATTTGGTCCCAACTTGGGAAAATGGGTTGGTACAGCGTCGGCGTTAGGCTCAAGATACAAACATACAAACAATAGATGACAACAGAGACCAGAACAATCAATCAGAAAGAAACATGTATGTATTGCGTGACAGCTCAGGACAAAAAACAGACAGACTGTAAATGAGTTTATCTATTGCACATGGATGACAAGTTATAGAATCCAATGGAGTGAGGCAGGAATGATCTCCTGTAGCGGTTGGTGTGACAGCGAAACTGCCTTAGCCTATGGGAGAAGGAGCTCTGCTGACCATCAAGTACAGGATGGAGAGGATGCTCCGGATTATCCATGATGGATACGAGCTTATTTAAAGTCCTCCTCTCCATCACAGCTTCAAACGTGTCTATTTTACATCCGATTATGGAGCCAGCTCTTCTAACCAATTTGTTCAGTCTATTAGTGTCCCTGGCAGATATGCTGCCCCCCCCAGCAGACCACCGAAAAGAATGGTAAATGGCGTATACTTATATAGCGCCTATCTTCCTACAAGGACAGAGCTCTTTACAGTCACAGACCCATTCACCCAGTCACACACACATTCACACACTCACACATTAAGAACAGAGTGCTGGCCACAACAGACTGGTAGAAAATCTCAAGCATCTTCCTGCACGCGTTGAAGGACCTTAGTCTCCTCAGGAAGTAGAGTCTGCTGCTGGCCTTCTCATACACAGCAGTGCTGTTGTTCTTCCAGCTCACTCTGTTGTCGATGGTTACTCCCAAGTACTTGTACTTTTCTACCTCTGGGACATCTCTGCCCAAGATGTCGAGAGGCTGGGAAGCTGGTGGTTTCTTCCTGAAGTCCATCACCATCTCTCTGGTATTTTCCACATTGAGCAGTAGGTGGTTTGCTCCAGACCATCTCACAAATTTATCCACAAGTTCCCTGTACTCCTCCTCTCGCCCACCATTAATGCAGCCAACAACCACAGAGTCGTCAGAGAATTTCTGAAGATGGCATGACTCTGAGTTATACTGGAAGTCACTGGTGTACAAAGTGAACAGGAAGGGAGAGAGCACAGTGCCCAGTGGGGCCCCCAGACTGCTCGTCACCTTGTCAGACAGGACACTGCCCAACCGGACAAGTCCGACAAGTAGTCAATGATCCAGGAGACCACGTTAGCTGCAGCTTCTCACCCAGTAACCAGGGCTGCATGGTGTTGAACGCACTGAAGAAATCAAAGAATGTGACCCTCACAGTGCCCCCCCCCTCCATCCAGGTGAGAATGAGCACGTTGCAGCAGGTGAATAACAGCATCCTCCATCCCTAGGCGTGGCTGGTAGGCAAACTGAAGTGGGTCCAGAGATGGTTTCACCAAAGACCTCAGGTGGGACAACAAAATCCTTTCCAGCACTTTGGCTGCATGGGACGTGAATGTACCAGAAATAATTATCTCCTAAAAGTAAAAAGGTTTTGTAAATTAAAGATTGAATTGGGGTCAATATTAGCCCCAAACCTCTACATTCTTAGTAACAAATACAGTATTTCATGCTTTAATATGTTGTTTCACCCCCACCCCCTCATCGCCATAGAAACCGTGCTTAAAGGAAAAGGCTATTCTATTTTTTTACACACCTCGAAATGACTTAAAACCAATAAACACATTTTTTTAAATAATTCAATGTATGCGATTGTTTTAAATTGACCAGAGGACAGCTTTATCAGCTGTTTTTGACAGATAATTTAAACAATTAGTTTAGTCAATCAATCGTTTAATCTCACTCTCTAAATTCTCCTTGAACCTGCCATCAGACTTTAAAAGTTACATTCAATTTCTGTGAAAGTCAGATTCTTCATTTCCGCATAATTCCATCAGTCTAATCTTTGTTTAAGGATACTTTTAATGTTAACATTAATTACAGCCTGTGATTTTCATAGGCAGTCATGCTGGTTGTCGCCAGCACTGCCAGACTTTCAAATCATATTTAAAGCGTTACTGCCCTCTAGTGGCTTGAAATGGAAAATGTAAAAACTAAATCATAGCAAATATATCGGATAAAAACTGCTATATAACAATTCCCAAGTGAGTTTAATACAGGTATTTACAATATAGTTGGGTATCAATTACATTTCATATTCAAAAGAAGACATGTGTTATGATCAATGTCTTCATCTGCTGGTAAAAAGAATAAATCTTTATTCCAATTTTTTTATCAACTATAGTTTTTCAGGTTTTGGTTAGTTGAACAGAAAACCAGAAGCTAAAACCACCCTAAAATTATATTCAAGTAAGACTAGTATTACCTTTTTAATGTTAAAAAAGGGTACACTAATAAATATGTGGTTGAGTAAGAAAAATAACTGCAAATGACTCAAAAAAGTTGATTTTTGCTACTATTTACAATCAGGCATCTGTATCAATTTCCAGAATAAAAAGTTTTATTTTACTTTATTGAAATGAAACACCAAGGCTATCCCACTTTAAAAATGACAATGATGTTTTGGTTTTAAAAAAATATTTTTGACAATTGCAACACAAGTAAGAGTACAACACAATTAAAAATTCCTTCAAATTCTTCATATTTAGCTGCAGATGCATGCGATAATACTTTCATCATACAGTCGAAGCTGCCCTCTAGAAAGTATATCAAGTTTATTTGAAACTTTCTTTAGGTTTTAAAAATATAGCCTGTCAGCCGTCAAGGATATTTGTATTGCAAATAATAAATAAAGCATTCAACCAAAACTTTATTTACATCACAATTATGGGGTTGCTTCCATAATTGATATGTGTTAAGCCACCGTCATATGGAAATGAGTAAATTATGTTTACTATGTAAAACTATGGCTCCCCGTCTGTGTGAGTTCTCATGTGAGCAGTCAAAGAACCGCGCAGCTTAAAGGACTTTGGACATAAATCACAGGAAAAGGGCCTCTCACCAGTGTGGGTTCTCATGTGAGCGGCTAAGTTACTGCTCTGAGTAAAACCTTTTTCACACATTTTACAGGAGAAGGGCCTCTCGCCGGTGTGGGTTCTCAAATGGGCAGTTAAAGAACCACTTCGATTAAAACTTTTCCCACATATTTCACAGTTAAAAGGCTTTTCACCCGTGTGACCCCTCATGTGGACAACCAATCTGGAAGATTGAGTGAAACTCTTTCCGCACATTTCACAGGTAAACGGCTTTTCGCCTGTGTGCTTTCTCATGTGAACAGTCAAATCTCCTCTTTGAATATAACTTTTACCACATGTTTTACACGAATAAGGCCTCTCACCTGTGTGTATTCTCATGTGAGTTATCAAACTGCCACGCCGAGTGAAAACCTTCCCACATGTTTCACAGGAATGTGACCTCTCATCCAGCTGGACGGTCACAGCATCACCTTGATCCAGTCTGTTTCTGCAGGCTTCACAAAGGCCTAGAGTCACATCAGAGTGGATTACATCAAGTTGCTTCCTTTGGGACTGTTTCCCAAGTGAATGAGTTGTTTTTCCACAAACGGAACACTGCACTGAGTTTTCCTCTGTGTTCCTTTGACAGTGTCTCTCTAATGTGGATGCTTTGCCAAAAAGCTTAAAGTGACCAAAGTTTCTGATCTGAGAGTTTGCTCCCAGAACTGGGTTCTCACTTGGTTCTGGGTTGGAGTCCATGTTTTCCTGATCATCCTCAGTGACCAGAAAAGCATCATTTTCCTGCTTCAGTTCCAGCTGATCTCCTTCCTCATTGATGAATTGTTCCTCCTCCTCCTCCTCTTTGATCAGTGGAAGCTCTGGATCCTCTTCATCCAGACTGGAGCTCCTCTCCTGCTTCCAGAGAAGCTGCTCATCATCAGTCTCCTCCTTACAGATGTTTTTCACTGAGAGGTCTGCAGGAACAAAGATTCAGGAGGAAAAAACAATGTCTGCTAACATTCCAAATCATGAATCAGTGTTAATATTTAATCACAACCATCATACATCAATTTAAACCTTTAGACATCAACCTACTTCCAAACCGCATAGTTTGTTCAGGATGAGACATGCTATGCTTTCTCCAATAACAGAGGTATATTTATGTATTTAACTGATGTGTCCTTTACTGCAGTATAATAACCATACACATTCAAGTTAGCATTTCATTCTCTATGGAGCTGCAACTTTTTTGATAATCAGATACTAGAAAATCAAGTTACAACAACAATATGATGTCAGTCAGAATTGTTCTTGGATAAAAACACACACTCACTCATACTTTCAGTTATTCCACTGATGCACACTGATCCACAATAATCAGACAACAGGGGTTGACATAGCCCAGAAATTTGCACTGGCCCACAGGGCCAGTAGTTTTTGAAACTTACTGGCCCTGCCTGAAAGTTACTGGCCCGACACCGCGCATAGCGGGACCCGCCGCTCCGCAGGTGCTTGCAACTTTAGGGGGGTCCGGGGGCATGCCCCCCCGGAAACTTTTAATATGGTGCAATTTGGTGCATTCTGGTGACATCACTTATTTCTACACTTTTCAATGACTGAAAATAGACCATATCAAACTTAAATCTGCTCTAGTCTGTTTCAGATGTTTTGAAGTGTAGTAGGTAACACTAGTTCAGAAGTTTTCATGGTGCTTCTAACGGCAAATATCGCAATAAATCATAAACCTTAAATGTGTTAAAACAATCTAATGGGAGCTTGAACCATTTAACGAATCAAATAAATCCCTTAATGCATTTGACCAATCGGATGGACGCCTTCACATTGTTGGCCAATCAGATGGAGCCCTGTTATGTTAGATGTTTGTAACCTATGTCAACGTGGGTCATTTGGAGTATAATTTTTAAACTGGGAATGGTTATTTGGTTATTTTGCTGTTTGTTTATATACCGCAAATTATATCGTTATCGCAAATTTAATCTCTGATATCGCATATCGCGAGTTTTCCTCATATTGTGCAGGTCTAACTGAGATCATTCAGCTAACTAGAAATACTTACTGCTTACAGTGTTGTAAAGAAAAACAAAATTAAGTAGTTTAACATTCTACTGCATTTGAGTCTGAGATTCAGGTATTTGGAGTTGCCTTTGATTCTTTGACATTCAGCTTAAAGCTTAGTGGATACAGTTTCATCTTCAATGCATTCATTAAATATCTTGCTGTCCATACTACTAATTATACCCACTACTCCATCCAACATATTCCTATCTATTCCTGCCATGTCTTCCACATCTCTGACATGCTTCAGTCTCTCTTCAGTGACGGTGTCGGATTTATAATCAAATGTAATAATAACCCACTGGCTTGTGCCTTCGTTGTTGCTGTTTAACATTGTTTTGTATTGAATTGTGACATTCAATAAAGTTTGAAAAAAAAAAAGTAGTGAGCGCGTGCCGCGTGGTGCTCGGCAGTGAAAGCCGCGCGCGCAGGCGGGAGAGAAGGAGAAGTGATCAAAGGTTTCCCATAGAAACCCTTGAGGTCTGAACACAGGACTAGCAGAAAAACTAAATTATGAAGACGAGGTAAATCTACACGTTTTCGCAAAATTTACTTTATTGAAAAAGGTGAAGAATGTATAAACCGTTAGATATTTTAGTGGCCCGAGCGGACAAGTGAAAAGTAAAGTCTTGTGGTCCGCACTGCTCGAAAAACAGGACCGGGCCAGCGGACAAATGGCTATGTCGAGCCCTGGACAATATGTCACAAACATCTTTTTGTCAGTGAATGAAGGATGAAGCTCACCTTCATACTGGATTACTAATATTTCCTCACATTCAGATTTGATCTCCTGCTTCAGTAACTGCTGCTCTTCCTCCTGGCTGCAGCAAAGTTCCTCCTCTTCCTCTTTGATCTGTGGAGGCTCGGTTTCATCCTCATCTAGACTGGAGCTCCTCTCCTCCTCCTTACAGCCACGCAGCTGTAAAACATCTGTGAGAAGAAATGACAGAAAAGCAAGTAAGGACATTTATCCTCTTCAACCTCAAAGATTTGTTGCTGTGGAACATCTGAAAGCAGAAACCACGGTGAAACAAAGCTCTTTATTAAAGATAAAAAACAAAAAACCTGATGGACATCACCCAAATTCAACAATAGCTGTCAAGTGTTTAAAGACCCACTACAATGAAAATTGTGTTTTTGTGTTTTTAACATGTTGCTGCGGCACTTTTCTGATGATGGAGGACACATATAAAGAAAATAAGATTAAAACTGCATTTTTGAGTATTTCTCTATTCAAATCAATGGCATATCAGGAACAGATAATAAACGCTGTTGGAAAACACCTGTAGAAATGATGCAGCTGCTACAGTCACAAGCTCCCTGCTCTGCTTCCTTCTCTTCCATTCACTTGCAGACAAATATATCCATAAATGTGTTTTTGTTTTCCTCATCTGAGCTGGAATCTGACTCAGAACTGTAGGGCTGGGTAGCTCCAAAAATGCTTGCTCTTTTTGTTGACTCGTGTGATCTTGGGGTTGTGAGGTAATGTAAGGTAGCAGGAGAGTGCAAACAAAGGGATGATAGTCAACAGTCCCACTCACAACTCAGAGGAGAATTTTGGATTAACTCGTGCTGCCGCTCTGCAGAAACTATGTTCTAGAAACTATGTTCTAGAAAAAGGCAAATGATTTTGCCTTTTACAATAGATAGAGTGGGGCTTTATGTTGTATAGAAACAAACTCCCTCACTCAAACAAAGATTATATTTTTTATTAATAATAAAGTTTGCTTCAGTAAATGACTGTCTCTCATCAATGTTGCCACACACAAAAATCTAGATTTTTGTTGTTTTCCTTTGGACAGTCTGTTCTTTTTGAAGTTTATTGCAGCTGGCTGATCTATGGTTGTGTTTCATGCAAGTGAAAGCAGACTTTTAATTGGATGTAACCTGCAGAGTGACTGAACTCATTTCTAGGTTGATTTGGATTAAAAGCTTTTATAAAAAGTAAATGTGAAGAAAAAGCTTCAGCTGGTCCCACAGACATTTTAAAAAGGAGCAAAGATCATCAGAAAAGGCTCATTTACCAGAAGTGAATGTACGTCACATTAACATTATTCTATAACTCATCCAGATAGAAATGAACATTCCCTCCTCCTTGTGAAGCTCTACTGCGTAAGCTTACATACAGCCTCATGGAACGCCTGGACAAATCTAAGAACTCAATTATCATGTCTCTGACTGATCCCAAAAGAAGCTCATGCCGCTACACTTCTGCCCTAAGGAAACACTGGATACAGCGATTATACTCTTTTTAAGTTATATCTTTTTACTTTTTATTATAAATACTGTATTTGTATCTTATGTTTTATTTTATTCTCTTTTCCTCCTATGGACCACCTGAGTCTGAAATAAAAGTTTGAATATGGAGCTATTTCAGCACAACAATGCTGACTGACATTCATTATTCTCAGTTGTTGACAGGTCACATATCCTCCCCCTTCTTTGTTATTGTGTTAATGTTTAAAGGCACAATTACAGTATTTTAACTTCTTCATGTGAATCCACTTGTAAACCAAACATTTTTGAATTTCTAAAGTCAATGTTTAAATATATGAAATAAATATTATTTGTAGATTTAAATGTTGCATGTCATAAACACATTTCTACAGGAGCAATAATGTTTAATAATATTAATTGCATAGATGTTTTTGGTGTTATTTTAGACTGACCCGTGAGTTCATGAGACGTCTTCCAGACGCTCAGCCTAAGAAAAGAAATCTCTAAAATTAAATTAAAGTATTTGTCCTAGTTCGCCGTTTAACAACTAGATTTACATACCGATTTTTTGGAAACGGTGGTCTTGCTTACTAAAAATTTCCATCAGTCTGTCACTGACTGAAAACGTGTCGAAGATCAACTGTGCAAAGGGTTTGCACAGGAGCATCAAGATGCTCCCAAACACAGCTGTCGGACTGCAAAAAGTGAAAACCGGAAGTGACAAATTTGGGTTAAGCTTGGGCCCTATACTGACCCCTAGCGACACGGAGTTAAAATGGTTTTCAGTCAGGTTTGGATTTGTGTTTATATATATATATATATATATATATATATATATATATATATATATATATATATATATATATATATATATATATATATATATATATATATATATATATATATATATACATGTGTGTGTGTGTGTATATATATATATATATATATACATATACACACACACACATGTATGTATCATATATATATATATATATGATATATGTATGTATCATATATCATATATGATACATGTATGTATCATATATGCATATCATATATGCTGATGGTCCCTAGAGTCAAGACAAAAATCCATGGCGAGGCCTCGTTTAGTCACGGACCTCGTCTGTGGAACAGCCTGCCTGAGGATGTGAGGACCTCATCCTCTGTTGAGGTTTTTAAAAAGAAACTAAAGACTCATTTGTTTAACTTAGCTTTTAATTAGATCTTATATGTGCTATCTTTACTCTTATATTTTATATGCTATTTTATCAAATATTTATTTGTCTAATGTCTTTTAGTCCTTTTATATCTTAATTTATTCTAATTTATATTTTAGACTTTTTTGGGCACTAAATAATCCTATCTTATTTTATTTTAATTAATATTTGCATATTTACCTGTTTTTATATCTTAACTTTCTTATTTTATTACTTTTACATTTTAGACTGTTTACGAGTGTTTTCTCACCCTTGGCTGGGGTGTTAGTGTTCGGGCTCCAAGAGATTTGTCCTCTGGCATCTCTTGTTCCGACTGCCCTGGCTGCCGGGCCTGGTGCGCCCATGTTTGGTGCTCTGGGCCTGGGGGTTGGGGGTCTCTGGGGCGGGGGGTGCTGGGGATGAGTTGTGCTCGTGTTGCATAGATGCTGACACCCCGGCCAACAGGAGGACAGGGCGGACGGCAGCTTCTGGGTTCTCTTTTCTTAAGCTCTGTCATTTCTCTTTTACTTGTGCTTGTTTTTGTGTGTTTTATTATGAGGGGCTTATTTAATGATTTTATTTCATATGTGGGGTTTGTTTTTATTGTATTCTTGTTTGTTTTTTATGGAAAGCACCTTGAGCTGTCTGTTTGACATGAAAAGTGCTTTATAAATAAAATTAATTTGAATTTGAATATCTAAAATTGTCACGGTGAGGTGGCTCGAGAGCCGGTTGGACCCAGATGCAGAGGCAGGAGGCAAGGATCAGGGCTAGTGGGTTTTAATGCACAAAAAGAACAAACAAAAAGCGCTGCAGAGCAGGATGACAAAAACCAAACGAAAACTCACTGTGGCGTGGCGAGGGACAAGGAACGAGGAACAGGGCATGACATGGCATGAACACCAGAACAGGAATACTAATGGACCAACACAGGAGGAAGGCAGAGACAAAACTTAAATACAGACAGGGCAGACAAGACACAGGTGGACACGATCAGGGCTGATGGGGACCAAAGGAAGTAAAACTCAAGAAAACAGACAAGACAGGAGACTTTCAAAATAAAACAGGAAACAGAAACAAGACAGAACAAGGACCAAAAACAAGACAAGTTCAAATCATGACATAAAATATCTATATATTTTGGAATTCATAATAATATTCATTATATATATATATATATATATATATATATATATATATATATATATATATATATATATATATATATATATATATATATATATATATATATATATATATATATCACATATATATATATATATATATATATATATATATATATATATATATATATATATATATATATATATATATATATATATATATATATATATATATATATATATCACATATATATGATATATATATGTGAGAGATATTTTTGATAGATATTTTTACCAGATTTGAGAATGGTTTTGGAAAGGACACTTTGCGTCTTGGCAATTGAAAAAAATTGTAATACCCCATTTTATCTCCTCCATGTATGACATTTTGTTATATTCCTATTTCAAAAGAGCTATTGCTTTGTCAAATTTTGTTATTGAATTAGATATATCAGTACAGTCAACACACAGTCGTAAACATTTGAACTGTATTTTCAAATTCAATTCTCTTAAATAGATTTATTGATATTTAATTTTTACTGTAAATTTCTTCCTCTGTTCCTTTTCTCTATGTTAAAAAATATTTACAGTTCTTTTCGTTTTTATTTATTACTTTTTCACATACTGCTTATAGGTTTAAAGGTTTGCTTTGGCTCCCTCTGCTGGTAAAAGAAAATCTGGACAAATGGGCAGCCAAAACCATGGTTAGAACAGGATGGATGAGAGACTTCTGTGGGCCTCTAGGTGCTACAAGTTACTGTAGCCACTAACCAAGTTTGGATAAATGCAGAAAGTTTCTTCATGAAGGGCATCAAATAATACGATTGTACAACTGTAGGTGTTACATGAATGGACAAGTGTATACAAGGATTTACAATGCTTCACAAGTCTGTAAGACAAGTGAAATTTAAAGCACGTCCACTCTATACTGTGTACTCAAAAATAAATCAAAAGGCTATAGTCAACTTTGTTTATTTTTATAGGCTGTAGTTTACTTTTTTAATTTTCATAGGCTGTAGTCTACTACAGAGATGCGGTTTCTCCTCCGAGCCACATGATGGCAGCAGAGGCTCCGGGTCACAAAACGGTGAACGGAAGTGGGTCTACGTCATTAGTTTACATGTGTGAGTATTGTGTTTAGCAAGTATTTTTTGGTATATCACATTAATGTTTTGGTATTATACGCGGCGATGTCTTCAGCTTCACAAAGAGGAGTTTCAATCAGCTTTGTCCTCCAGCTTAACGACAAAGAGAGGTGGAGCGCGTGCGCAGACTGCCGGACAAACCTGCAATGATCTGCAGAGAACAACAGGTCTCTGACAACCACTAATAACTGTATTCTTCTGATAAATGTAAAGCGGTTTGGTTTTAGCCTCTGAAACCAAAAAGCCGTTTGCTGTATGTTCAAATAGAAAAATATAGCTTTTTAAGTGTGCGAATTGCGAAACTCCATCAATCCAGACTACTAGTGTGATGGCAGGTTAAATTCATTTCAGGAGGCTGTGGTGGTGGACAGAATTGTTGGTACCCCTCAGTTAAAGAAAGAAAGTCCACAATGCTCACTGAAATGACTTGAAACGTTCAAAAGTAACAATGAATTAAAATTTCTTGAAAATTAAATAATCAAAATCAGCCATTACTTTGGAGTTGTTGATTAACAGAATTATTTAAAAAACTAACTAATGAGATAGGGCTGGACAAAAATGACTGAGAAAAAAGACTGAGAACTAATTGCTCAGGAGGTCATGATGAACTCAGGTATGTCCTTTAATTCACATCACAGCTGTTTTCAAACCCATAATCAGTCAGTCTGCCTATTTAAAGGGAGACAAATAATCACATTGCTGTTTGGTGAAAAGGTGTGAACCACACTGAACATGGACAACAGAAAATGTCCCAGGACATTAGAAACAAAATTATAGACAAACATGGTAAAGGTAAAGGCTATAAAACCATCTCTAACCAGCTTGAAGTTCCTGTGATGACAGTGGCACATATTATTCAGAAGTTTAAGACCCACGGGACTGTAGCCAACCTCCCTGGACGTGGCTGGAAGAGGAAAATTGATGACAAATTGAGGAGACGGATAGTTGGAACTGTATCCAAAGAGCCCAGAACAACCTCCAAAGACATTAAAGGTGAACTCTTAGATCAAGGTACATCAGTGTCATATCGCACCATTCGTCTGTGTTTGAGCCAGAGTGGACTTCATGGGAGACGACCAAGGAGGACACCACTGTTGAAAGGAAATCATAAAAAAGCCAGACTGGAATTTGCAAAAATGCATGTTGACAAGCCACAAAGCTTCTGGAAAAATGTCCTTTGGACAGATGGGACCAAACTGGAGCTTTTTGGTAAGGCACATCAGCTCTATGGTGGTAGACTCAAAAATGAAGCATACAATGAAAAGAACACTGTCCCTACTGTGAAACATGGAGGAGGCTCAGTTCTGTTTTGGGGCTGCTTTACTGCATCTGGCACAGGGTGTCTTCAAGTTGTGCAAGGTCAAATGAAATCTCAAGATCATCAAGGCATTCTGGGTAGAAAAATGCTGCCTAGTGTCAGAAAGCTTGGTCTCAGTCGCAGGTCATGGATCTTCCAACAGGACAACGATCCAAAACACACAGCCAAAAAAAACCAAGAATGGCTCAGAGAAAAGTGTTGGACTATTCTGAAGTGGATTCTATGAGCCCAGATCTGAATCCCATTGAACATCTGTGGAAGGAGCTGAAACATGCCATTTGGAGAAGACACCCGTCAAACCTGAGACAACTGGAGCAGTTTGCTCATGAGGAGTGGACCAAAATACCTGTGGACAGGTGCAGAAGGCTCATTGACAAATACAGAAACCGTTTAATTGCATCAACAACTCAAAAGTAATGGCTGATTTTGATTATTTAATTTTCAATAAATTTTAATTTATTGTTACTTTTGAACGTTTCAAGTCATTTCAGTGAGCATTGTGGACTTTCTTTCTTTAACTGAGGGGTACCAACAATTCTGTCCACCACTGCATGCCTGGCAGGGGCAACTTTTTTCTATTATTACTATTTGCTACTTGTAACTATTATATACATATTTGTTAATAACTAATTGCTTTGGTTGCTTGATATATTTTAATAGTATCCAAAGGGATCAGTTACTTAATTTTCTGCAGCTTTCCTCAACCTGATGGATGTTGAATTTGAAAAGCCTTTCTCCTGCTTGGTCTGCATATTTTAAACTCTTTAAATAAAATAAAACCCTTATTTACCTACCAAACTAAGCACTTTGAGGTGTATTCTTATATAAAAAGTGCTTTATAAATAAACTTTCATTTATGTACATGAGTGTTTTCAATGTAGAAATATTTGTGCCACTAAAATGAGAACAAAAGTCACAACCTTGAAATAAGAACTTTCTAAACTGCAAAAAAAGAAAATCAGTTTAGTTTAAGAAACATTGCGTTATAGTCTCCTAGTATTAAAGGTCAATGGATAAAATGATTGTAAACCAAATAAAGTTTTGTAAATATATTGCTGAGAAGGCTTGCAGCAAAGCAATGGTTTTAAGGTGTCAGAGGAAATTCAGTCCATCCTAACTGTATCCCTCTTTTAACCTTATGACACACCTTTAAATAATGTGTTAGAAATGGATCATCTAGATTTGTATGTTCAGTCTTTTCGTCTCCCAGATGCTCCACAGCCACACGTCTGTAACGGCGAGGAGTTCCAGCAACCCTGGAACCTGCTGAAGAGCTTCAGTCCTGATCAGGACGAACTAGAACCTCCAAAGGTCAAGGAGGAGCCTCAGGATCTGTCCAGCAGTCATGGTGGGGGGCAGCTTGTGCTGAAACAGGAGACTGACACGATGGTCCACTGCAAGTCTGAATGTGAGGAAATGATTCAAACAGTCATCATTCAGCATGAAGGTGAGCTTCATGAGGATTTTTACTCTAGTATTCAGAGTATTTAGCGTCAACACTGTTCTAAAATATCCCTACCTAGTGTATGAAAACATGATCACCTCAATGATGGAAACATGATTAAAATGAGAGAGTTTGGACTACAAAACATTTAGAGAAAAGGGACAAATGCAGCAATGATTGAAGCAAACTAACAAACTGCTAACTAATTAACAAAACCAAAAGATTTATCTTTGCAAGTTGTGCCACAAACTTGGAGAGATGCTCAAAATAGTTGTGCATAAATAGAAGATCTAGGATTTCTTAGTGCAATAATTGAAAAGAACTGGATGTAAAAGATATAAAGACTCTGGATGGGAGTGAAACTGCTCAATCATTGGCAGTTTAAAATTAAAGTAAGAAAGGAATAAATGAACAAACAAAGAACTTATTGCCTGATTCTTTTATCTCGTTTTTTTGATGTGTTAGGAAAACCACAAAAAACAGAAGTAAAAAAAGATAGTTATTTAAAGAACAATACTAATGATAGATTATGCAAATGCACAATGATGTTTCATTCAGTTGAAGACACTAAATGTTTTTTATAGAATTAAAATAAAATCTAGATAATAATAATAATTTTGTATGTGTTTTAAACTGTAAGAATAAATGCAAACTGCAAAAGGAAGCAAAAATATTTAGTGAAAAAATCTTTTAAAAGGAGCTGCGTCTGGGTCAGCATGAGCAGGCCTCTGGCTCTCTGCCCTTCAGGAGACTCTCAAGCTGCACTCTGCCCATCGCACTCCTCACTCTCCTTCCTGTTGATGCAAAGATGCTAATCTAAATCTAGGATCGCACAGCTGAAGCTACATTAGTGCTTTTCAGACAAAAATTTACTTTTTCTGTCTTTACTTTTACTACTACTCTTCTTCTTTTGCTTCTGGTATCTGCTGGATGGATTTTACCATCTGAAAATACCATGTTGACCTCATGTTGACCTTACTGTATGTGTGTCAAATGTTCTTCTCTGATCTCTTGTTCTTCCAGACCTCTCACAAGAGAGAAAAGAGGTTCTCGCTGATGACCAGCTGTTCAAGCAGAAGTGGGAATCGTATCTGGATCACAAGGAAGCAGAACCTGCACACATTAAAGAAGAGCAGGAGGAGAGCTGCTGCACTCAGAGGGGATTTCAGACCAGGCTGAAGGAGGAAACTGATATTTTCATGGTGACGGTTGACTATGAAGAAAGTGATGAATCTGTGCCAGAGCCCAGCAGTGAGGAGCTCCTGTCTCACAGCCCTGATGGATCTGAAAGACGAGCTCTGCATGCAAACCATCATGTCAAGCCAGGATTCACAGAAAGTGCTGGGCTGGATCCAGGCAGGAGACCTTACAGGAACCAGCATCCCACTATGGTCACGGTGGATGACTGTTCTTCATCAGAGATTCGCTTCAGCATAGATTCAGTGAAAAAAACATTTGCGTGTGACGTTTGTGGAAAAGCTTTCAAAAAGAAGTCCTTAATCACGCAGCACGTCATAATCCACTCTGGCGAAAAGCCGTTCGACTGTAAAACCTGTGGAAAAAGTTTCAGCCGAAGCGGAAATTTTACCATCCACATGAGAACTCACACAGGTGAGAAGCCCTTTTCGTGTGAAACCTGCGGGAAGTCCTTCACCGACAGTTATAGTCTGACAATCCACACGAGAACGCACACGGGTGAGAGGCCGTATTCGTGTAAAACATGCGGAAAACGCTTCAGTAGAAGTTGCAATCTCACCATACACACGAGGACTCACACAGGCGAACGGCCGTACTCATGCGAAACGTGCAGTAAAAGCTTCACCGAACGTTACAGCCTGACTATCCACAGGAGAACTCACACAGGTGAGAGGCCGTATTCATGTGAAACCTGTGGAAGAAGCTTCAACTGCAACAGCAGTCTGACCGCCCACACAAGAACCCACACAGGCGAAAAGCCGTATTCCTGTGAGACGTGTGCCAAGAGGTTCAGCCGCAGGAGCAATTTAATTGTGCACATGAGAACTCACACAGATGAAAAGCCGTACTCCTGCAATTTATGTGACAAAAGTTTCACCAGAAGGGAAGGATGGCTGATCCACAAGCAGATACACTCGTGTGAGAAATCCTACTCTTGTAAGATTTGTGGAAAAACTTTCAGTCAAAGTTGCGGGTTAACTGTCCACATGAGAAGTCATATGTGATCAGCTGTTGGAGTCTACTCTGGATAATTGAGTGCAAAGAAAGATTAGAAATTAAGCTTTACCCTTACTGTGTTTTTATACATTACCAAAATGTTTTATCATAAAAAATTTTTATTTGATCCTAAATTATTTTGTACATTTTAAAGACTTTAAATCCCACTGTGTGTCTTGATAAATGCCCGAATATCAAAGCAGTTCTCCTGCAGCAATTTCATTGTTGGTGCTGAAAAACAGAAAATTGATGCAAACGTGGATGTTTAGTAAAACGGATTTGCACGTTTATAAAATTAGATACTTCCTAAAAAATAATAATAAATTGGCTAAAACTATGTTACAGTTGTCAAACTTATGTTCAATGAATGTATGTAAATAAAATATTTTTATCATTTTAATTGTCTGTAGATATAAAAAGTTTAAATTTTTTATTTTTATCTGATTCTTCCAACCAAACTAGACCAGATTTTTACATTTGTAAAACTGACTTTCACTTGTCATCTGAAAGCACATTTTTCTGTCAAATACATTTTTATATTTGAGTTTTTTTTCCTTATGCGCTAATCTCCCTTTACGGAAGATAATAAAAAAAGTTATTAATTTGATTCTTGGAAGTTAAGAAATCTGCCTGAGTGTAAGTGCAGTAACTTCTGTTCACCAGCAGATGGTGCCAGAGTGAACGCATACCGACTAATATTCGGTGTCAATGGAAGAGACCAAATAGTCTTTTAAGAATTCAAATCTATTTTGAAATTTTTTATGTTTATAACACAAATAAACAAAAACAACCCAATGACATTAAAGAAAAAATATTTGGCATCGAGACATACCATTGAGGCCAGACTCTAAAAAAGTTTTTTTTTTGGTCTCAGCATAAATAGTACTCAGAATAATCTTTTTAAGACTGAGAAAATTAATAAGTAAAGTATTTCTGCTTGAAACATTTAGTTAAAACAAACATGTTTCTTTTTAAACTTAACATATAGCAATTTTTTAAAACTAAAACAAAGAAAACTATCTTAATGTTTGAATAAAAAGTTAAAGTTTTTAATTTTAGATCATGGATTTTCATTTATTCTAATGTATTCAATGATTGTACATACAATAATAAAATATCGTCTAATCCTTTGGTATGGTGATAGTACAAGTCAACTCTATTCCTGATTTAAAATTTTACTTTTTAAAGTAATTTATTTATCTTTAGATCCACAGTTTTAATCTTAAACTATTCACTTTTTAGGTTAATTTAGAAGTATTTTTGTAAAAACCTTACATTTTAGTGACTTCAATCGTCTTTTAAGCTCGTAATTCCTTCATGGGGTTTTAATTTACTCATTTCTACCTTTAGTTCGTTTGTTTTGTGTGTATTGTTCTTGTTTTTGTTGTTGTTTACGTCTCCATGAGTTCATCATGGGATGAGAGCTGATTTCCCGGAACTTTGTTCCTTTGCATCATTTACAGTCAGCCGGACGGACCTCCATTGACTCCCCCTGGCTACACATCCGCGGAATAAATAAGTCCCTCCATTTAACAATAGTTATTTTAAAGAAACCCTAAAAGAGTCGTCAGTTTTGGAATTTTCTGAAAGAAAAACTCCTGCAGTTTTTTTTCATGTCCTCGAAATCAAATTACGACGTGTTCCTAATTTACTACGCAGATTACATTTGGCGCGAAAACTGTGACGTGTTCAGATGTAGGGGAAAAAGTCAGGGTATTAAAGATGAGCGGAGCTGCGGGATGCAGTGACTCACTCTGAACATCGACGGAGTCAGTTTTGAACGCTGCCATCGACAAGACTTTAATACGAGAAAAATATTCATTTGGACAAAAATTCTACCCAAAGGATTTCTTTGCTTTTTCACAAACATTGGAATTTCGCAGTTTTTACGACAGTTTAATCAAGTTTTCTTCTTGTGAATAACGGTAAGTTTAAACAGCTGGTAACGTTTAATTCCCCTTAAATATGGGGGAAATTGTTTGTCGAAGTATTTATTTGCTTGTTCACAACCACACTTTACATTTTTATTTGTAAAATAAAATTGTATTTAATTTTTAAATAAATTTGCCGTGTTGTTTTCAATTTGAGAAACGTCGAACATATTTGCGGTACTTAGTTACTAAAAAAGTGATATATATCTTTTGTTTGATAAATGAATGCTGTTTTATATATTTACACGTACATTTAATTGTTTCTAGACAACTTTTGATAATGTAAAACACGGTGGATAATTTATGCATTGCTGTAATTTATCTCCCATGCAGTTTAACAGTTATGTTTACAACTATGCAAAGAAAAAAATAGCAATTCATAAGTTGATCCAAAGATAGAAATCATCATGCATACCTATTTATATGATGCATGTCAGCCTACATTAGCCTTTATGAACAGGAAATCATAGTGAGGATCAATTCTTAGAAAGCAACCACAGACTCAGCAAATGCAAGAGCTGCTCCAGATTTCAGAAGCAGCATTAACCTCTGATTAAGTTTAGGTTTTTTAATGATTTGCATGATAAAAAAAAGCCTTTTAGAAATAAGAAAATGACCACTAAAAACAAAGCTGAGCAGATATGTTTACTTCACTTCAGCATAAATTAACTGTGAAAATATACCGTGGATTCCACTGAAAAGTTTAAAAACTGTAATTTAGATAAAGCTGGACTGTCTCCTAGGTTTTTAGGGTCCTGGACTGTCAAAAGAGAGTTGTCATAGCAGAGAAAAGGACACCAGTTTCCAGGATGTTAGATAAAGGTGGTCTTGTTTTTTTTTTTTTTTTTTTTTTTTTAATGTGAGCATTCAGATAGAATATTGGCCCAAGACAGAGCCATGGTTCTGATCTGGTTTAGAATCATTAAAAACATCTAACCCATGTTTTGTTCCTCCACAGGCAGCCACAATGCCACCTGTGTTATCCATGTCAGGGTCCAACTATGATTACGACTATGACACAATTCAGCCTTACTTCATGGATGAGGAAACCTTCTACCCTCCTTCACTCTGCCAGCTCCTCCCGGGGCCAGGTGAGGACATCTGGAAGAAGTTTGAGCTCCTACCTACACCTCCTTTGTCCCCAAGCCGGGCACCGTCACCGTCCAACACCTCGCTGTCTGCTGCAGACCACCTGGAGGAAGTTTCTAACCTGCTAGACAAAGATTTCACCGCTTCCGAAACTTTCCTCCAGTCCTTCATCATCCAGGACTGCATGTGGAGCAGCAGCTTCCCAGCAGCTGAGAAGTTGGAGAAGGTGCTGTCAGAGAAGCTGGTTTCACTAAAGGCCTCCTCCACCTGCAGCACCTCTGCTGTTTCCAGCCTCACAGGTGGAGCAGCTGTTCTGAGTCAGACTGAGGTGAATCCCGAGTACCTACGGGACCTTCAGGCTGCGGCCGCACACTGTATCGACCCCTCGGTGGTGTTCCCGTGCTCCACAGTGAGCGAGAAGCAGAGCATATGTGAAGAACAGATGGAAGTGGGACCAGAGCTGTGTCTGGACTCACCCCCACTCAGCAGCAGTGACAATGAATCAGGTGAGAAGGAAACTCTTACTTTGGAAATCTGTGTAAACCTTCAGAGGTTAAAATGAGCTTTTGAAGTTGATGAACGTGTCATTTGGAACATTTTTTACACTTAGAGAGGGACTGACAAGGTTCTCCACATGTGGACTAACACTATCTGATGCAAAGTATAACAATAACTGTAGATCTTTTAGATGTTTATTGGCATTTGTCTCAAGGGAGGTTTGGGGTTTGTTTAGAAACTTTAATCCTTGTATTAATATTTTTGCATTTCATTTCTGTTTTTTTCCAGAAGACGAAGAGGAGGAAAACTGTGAGGAGGAGATTGATGTGGTGACGGTGGAGAGGCAGAAGACGCCACGGAGGTGTGCCCTCACTCCTCTGGTCCTCAAACGCTCTCACATCAACATCCACCAACACAACTATGCCGCCAAACAGCCTGCTGCGAAGCGGCCCAAGGCGGAGAGCGCTGGAGCGAGGCAGAGCCGGCGGTGCTGGAGTCCACGTTCTGATGGAGAGGACAGTGACAAGCGCATGACTCACAACGTGCTGGAGAGGCAGCGGCGGAACGAGCTCAGGATGAGCTTCCTGACTCTGAGGGACGAAGTCCCGGCGGTGGCCAACAATGACAAGGCGGCAAAGGTGGTGATCCTGAGAAAGGCGACAGAGTTCATTAAGGAAATCAGAGGAGATGAGAGGAAGCTGCTAACAACGAAGGAGGAGCTGAGGAAGAGGAGCCGAGAGCTGAAGCGACGACTTGAGCAGCTCAGGACTTTACATTAACCCACTAACGTAGCTATTTTTTGTGTTTTCTTTTCATTTTTATTGGTTGTTTTTGTGTCAGAAACGGAACTGCCCCCTATCATCTGGTCTGTGATCAGCCTGTTATTTATTTGTGTTTGGATCTTTTAAATATTTTAAGTTAAACAGCTATCTTCTTGTTGCTTTCATAAACAACTGATAAGAGTAGATATATTTAAAAGCCTTGAAAGTTTGTTCAAGTGTCAGCTGGTTTTTATCAGCAGAGAACTATGTGTGTCTAGTTAGATTGTTTCTCATTTGAAATAGTTTATTTTTATAATTACTTTATTGAACTGATTAATTTGAGAGAAAAGCTGCTCATCTGATGCTCAACCTTCAAAATAAAAGCCCTTTTATGGAGGTCCTGTGAAAGTTACCATTTGCTTCTGTTTTTCATTGGATTCATCTGTTCTTTAATAATCAGATTTCCAAATGTTTTTATAATGTTACTTTTGCTGAAGAGGTTTAAATTAATATTTGTTTTATTCATCAGCATCCACCAACGTTGAGTTTCCTACAAAAATCCAGATATAAACACTGAGAACTAATGCTGCTCACTAAAGGTATTAAAGTATGCATTAACAATCACTGAAATTTAAAATACTGAAAGAATTGCAACAAGTAAGTAACCAGGTATTAAAATGAGAAGGACGTTAGAGAGAAGTAAATTCAGAAAAGCTTTATTTTTTAACTACAAACGCTACAACTGTTGGATTCTAATAAGCTAAAAAGAGTCTAAATATGATCACCACCACACATAATGATGATCTGTTTCAAAAACTGATTAAAAATGTGTCAAATGCTACACTGCACATCTGTTTATGAAATTCAATAACAAAGGACAAAAAATAATTGAGATTCTTAGAATTAAAGGAAAACATTTTAATAAAAACTTTGTAAGAGTTTGAAGCAGTTTTTCAACATGAAACAGCCTAATTTTAGAAAAACCATAAGTCAGTAAAATCAGAAGTGAGGGATCTACTTGGGGAGACGAGGGTTTGATACCAGGATGGATTACAAAAATGAAAATATAAAGACAGACATCTCAACAGGGAGGATGATTTTCAGCCCTCAGACAGTAAAGTCATTTTCCTCCAAATATTCAGAGTTCATGAGACTGATACAGATTTCCCCCCAAAAACAGTTGCTTGAATTTATGTTTCATATTAATCTTAACATTAGTAACTAAAAAGGCACATTCACTTTTGTTTCTGATGAGTTGTTTTCTTTGTTAGAAAATAGAAATGGTTCCAAACGCCTTGCTGTTGTTGTGTCTTGGCATAGATTACAGATCTTTTGGATTAACAGATGGACCACACCTTCTTCCTTTCTCTTACCAAACAACACAAAATGTGAACCCCTGAGTCACCGACTCTACTGCCCAGACTGCTGAGTCATGCTCATGCATCTCATCCGTAGAGGTCAGCAGTGACTAAACACTTTTCTGTTGTCATGCTTTGATCTTCAAATTACATTACAGTTTAGTGCAAGCATCAAGATTCTGCTAAATGATAACTCCCTGCTGAACAAATGGGACTGGTTGAAGATGTTTCCCCTTACAAATTGATTATTTAGTCAGATGGACTCTGTCTCATGAAGGAGATTAAAAGTTCTCTCACATTTATGAGACATTGTTCAATGTCTCATAAATGTGAGAGAACTTGTAATCTCCTTCATGGGATTGTTGAATACAGAAAACAAAATCTACCTGCGTATGTTCTCCCTCAGGAATGGAGGTTTAGTTGAGTACATGAGGACGGCTGATCCAAACCTTTTATTGTTGAGTTTTACATTCAGTTTGAACGTACACCAACAATAAATCACAAACTTCAGTTAACTGAAGGATGTTTTAAGTGTTCCTTAATATTATCGAGGTCAGCACTTGAAAAACTGCATCTGCTGGTTGTGTGCTGAAATGCAACAACCTTTTTACATAAAATTTAGAGCTCTTGTTGTCCTCGTTTCTCCATAAACCTTTAGAATTGTTTGGTCCTATAACTCTATGAGAAGGCAGGAGCAGTGACAGAGTCCTGTTGTACGTTTTGTTATTGGGTGTTGTTTCTTTTCTCTTTTCTTATTACTTTAGTTGTATAATTTAGACTTTAAAATAACATGTAATTCTTAAAATCAGGGTGTTGCAATACTCAAAATAGCAATGGGGTCAGTAATGGATCACTTTTGTAGATTAATTGACATTTTATGTGAGTGTAGTCATTGAATGAACTAAAGGAGACAGAGCTAAAGATGCTGAGGCTCTCTGAGAGTGATGAGGGGGGAGAAACAAACGGGGACAGGGGCATCCTGCGCTGGGAAGGGTCAGACATTTTGGCAATAGAAGAAGGAGAATCAAGATAGTTTGGTGTGGTGCTGGAAGAACACAGTCAAAGATGAGATTTACAGGATCAGATTTCTAGGATCAGACAGAAAAAAAGTTAAAAGAATTTTAGTTACAATTTTGTAAAATAAAACCATTATTAAGATCTCAATAATCCCCCCCAGAAATACCAACGTTTTTTGTACAAATCTCACAACTGTTGCTAGAATAATATTTATAAAGTCAAGCAGTAAACTGAGAAGTTTGCTGCTATTTCATTTACTTCAAAATATTGACATGAAAAAAGCTAAGATGCAGATGAAGTCCACTTGGTTTTTAGAGTAAAAACATTTTCAAGCTGAAGTTCTTCAACTGTAATCCTCTTTTCATTGTAGTTGTGGTGGTTTTTTCCACATAACATAGGAGCTACTGTCTGTGAGTCATTACTCCTCTGTGGCAGCTGCAGCATTTTTGTCAGACTACTCTTGTTTTTTAATCGGACTCACATCCAACTGCAGTGATTCATGACAGATTCCCTTTTTTTTTTTTAACATCGTTGGAGTTCTGTGGCACATTGGGATTAGGACTAATTCCCTAATTTGCAAAAACATTCCTCATTTTCACAAAAATGTTTCTACTGCAGAAAAAATACATCCATCCCCTTTATTTCTGAAGAATGTCTGTTAAAATCTGGTAAAAGAAAAAAATGATGTAAATTAAGAAACAATTTCATTTGTACAGATGTGCTCTTCAAAACCAGACGGAACATTTAGTTTGAAAAATAGGTCAAAAAACATTTTTAAAACACTCTTTCATGTATTCCAGGACACTGATTAACCAAAAGATCTTTCAGAAAAGGCGGTGTTTATGGTGTTTATATTTCTCCTTCACACATGACACACACAGCCTTACCCTGGTTTATTGTGTCCCACTTGTTCGGTGAACGGCACATTGCCCTAATTATTAACTGCTTTTATGGGGCGGCCTCACAGAAGCAGTTAAAGGTAAATTCTTTCTCAAAGATAAAGTAATCAACACTCAGTTGTGTTTTCAGTCACTTAGAGTTTTTAGTGACAGAGTTTCAGGCCAGGCTTACAGGGATGGTTTAAACAGTTTAGTTGCCTTAAAATAAGGGAGAAACTGTCTTGAATTCTCAAATTAGACCTTGTTCAAATCTGGTTTGGTGAATGAAAGTCGAACGTTACTATTCAACTTCTGTTGGCGGTCTGGCCATCCCAATCTGGACGAATCTGATCTTATCTTTTTTAGAGAAATCTTGTGTTACCCTGAGAACTTCCAAATTCTAGATCATTCTCTCCAGTCCATCTGACAAAAAAACAAAAAAACTTCTCTTTGAACAACAGCAATACTCTGCCCAAGTCTGATCTGGAGCATCTAGTTTAGGGGTCTGCGACCTCTGGCTCCAAAGAGCCTCTGTGACTCTTTTACTCTTCCTCAGTGAAAGAAAAAACAACGTTTTTTTAATCATGAAAATGACTGTAAAGTAAAAAGTAACATAAGTAGTAAAGTAAAGAAAAAAAGGAAAGTAAACTATCTCAAACTTTATTAAACTTGTTCACTAACAGTTGGAGGACAGTACCCATCACAAGTTAAACAAGATTTTTTGACAGATTTTTGTGCGCCATCATGTACATCGAAAAATCTATTGGAAGTCAGAAAGCAGAACCAGGATAAAGGCACACAGAACTATAAGGCACATTTTCTAGTTTGGAACAGAGCACAGGATTTTTTTTGTGTGCCTCATTGTTTTGTAAGGGTCACTTGATTGGCTCTGATTTCATTTATTAAATGTAGATTCATGAATTTCAGCCAGATATGGTAAATTATATATATGTTTTATCATAAAGCACTGCCGATTTTACACTACTACTACATTTGCGGAGGTGATTTCACACAAGCAGTCTTATTTTGAAAGGAAGTCAAAAGCAATGACTTTTAATTTGAAAAAAGGCTAATTTCTCTTTATATTTATGATTTATAGTAACAATATCATAAAAAACAACTCTGAGTCTTATTTTTATTAAAGGTTGAAGTAAGACATTGTGGGTCCTGCTGAGTTTTTGTCAGTCAGAAATCAATTAGAATGGCTCTTCCTATGTTGAAGGTTGCAGAGCCCTGATCTAAATCTAAGAAAAAAGAATTGAAGGTATTTTAAGTTTCTGATACAAAGACAGAAGAACTGATAAGAAAGACCTGCTTTCTTAATCTAAAGACAGAAGGTTCAATCAGAATCTTCTCCATCAGAGCCTATTAGAGGTCATAGGTCATATCACAGGTAGTTTGGCTCAGCAAGTTGGTAAAAAGTTCTAATGCGCTCCTTAGCCAGACCGTTTGACACAGAACATGTCATCTCCCAATTCCTTCTCATAAACATGCTTATTTTCATAAACGCCTATAAACAATTTAGTCCATGTGTTGACTTGAGCTCAAAAGAACAACAGGTGGTCTTCAGACCTTTTTGGTTTCTTGCACCTGTTTAGAGGCTCACTGCTTCATCTCTGTTTTTATTTGACCTCATTACCTTATTTTTAGCCAAACTGAAGTTTGTTTGCATCTGTTTCTTTTAACTAACAGGTGATTTGTAGATAACGATTTAGTTGGTTTTGTCATAGTTTCTAATAATATCACATTTTGCAGAACTGCACCTCCCTCAACCATCCTGTCAAGTTTCTTTAAGCCGTCGTGATGGCAACCCCCCCCCCCCCCTAAGATTTGCCCACTTCTGTCTTTGCAGCAGGGTTTTCCCAAGTCGAGCCGCTCCCCACGCTGAGCGGAAAGTGAAACCAGCCTTTGTCTGAAGACCACTGACACTAAAAAGTGTTCCTTTTCCATTGCTGTCACTGACGCTCAAGTTTTTCTGCCGTGTGGTTTTGATATGTAAAGAAAAAGCTTTTGATGTCAGGTGTTTCAAAAAAGTAAAGACAAAAAACTAACAAAACGTCTTCGTGGGCGAAGCTTCTCTGAACCCTGAAACCGTAGGGAGTCTTGAGAGAAACTATTTTCCAGTTGTTGAGAATAACACACTTATGTTTCAGTGAAAATGACCCCACGAGTACAGGAATGTGTGATGTTCTCTGTTTTCAGTTGCTGAAGCAGGGAAGAAACTTCAAGCCAGCAAGAATCAGCTAAAATAGCTATAACAGTAAAACAAATGTTACATGGATGGGAACCCACTGTGAACGTTTTGGGACTGTAGTTTGTTGAAAACACATTTGTAAGTTCATTTTTGATGTTCAGTGAAAATATTGGTTCATTGAGGAAACTCTGCAATGACTGAACATTTTGAATCTATACTTGTTTAAGGAAAATGCTAATCCAAGGGGAACATCTGGTAGTCCAAATTGCTTTTTGAAGGTGAACCAGAATTTAAATCTGCATTTTTCAGGACATATAATAAATATGATAAGGCTGTTTTCAAATGTCACATCTGAATCAATTAATCAGTTTGTGAAATAAAAGTGTGAATTCCTGTGCAGCAAACAAAACGTCCTTTTGTGATGAAAAGATGCTGCATGCAGACTCAGAATGTGGGAGCTGAATGCTAGAGCAGGTTAACTAAAGCAGGAGAGGTGGTTCCCTGCAAATAGCCGGCATCAACAGAAATACTGAAGCTTTTAAAACAGAAAGAAGATTTCAGCAACTGTTTCTTTGACCCATGTAACTTTCGAGATAAGATCTAATGCGCAGTACCAGGATGCTGAAGCAAACCGCTGAAAAGAGAGAAGAGATCTGGTGTGCTAACGACCTCAAGAGAGAATAACCTGAAAGAATAACATGAAAACACGTTCACACACAAGAGAGGACCAGGATCCTGACAGAGATCACAGCTGGAGAAAAAACTCTTTATCAAATGTCATGTACACTTTGAGATTTCAGATGCCGGCAATTATTATTTTGGCTGTTGAACTTTATGCTCAAGACTGTGCAATCAAAACAAAATCAAAGCATAAAGGTTGGGCAATTTGACAGCTCAGGGGTTTTTGCACATTTAAAGGGAATTGCCCTTTTGAGTCAGGAATGAAAAACAATCACTAAGAAACGTGCTGTTATATTAGGAAAATCTAAATATGTCACACACGCGTAAATGTGAGCATGTAAATAAAAATATGAGTCATGGGTGTCTTCCCTACACTTCACAACTCACCACACTCCATCGATCCATTTCTGCAAAAACAAAACTACACCTAGGCTGCAGCGGGGCTCATACTGATTGTAATTAAGACTCTTGCTCTTTAGTTCAGGTTTTTTCCTGTCAGAGAAGTTGTTGCTTTCATTCAGGCCTTTTTACTGTCTTTTTTGTAGTGGTTCCCCATTTAGAAAGTCTCAAAAGACGCACGGCTCATAGCACAGTGTCTGCACACCCAGCAAACATCCTGTCTCTCGGTCAGAAATTTGAATGTGGTCGCAGTAACTCTGACAGAAACCAAAAATCTGAAGGTGTGTTTCCAACCTAGTACTTCTGAGGCCCACTTTCTTCACTTATGTTCCCAGAAAGGGACCATGGATGGAAATTCAAGGGGTTTACAAAAGTTCCTTAAGTGTCCAAAAACACGGTGGGCGAGTGGACAGACTGGGGACCAGTGACCCGTGCCAGACTGTGTGAGAAGTTATACCTGAATCCCAGTTTAAGGTGTGATGGAAAAATGCAAATCTCCCTAGGACAGTCCTCCAGATGTGCTTGACAATCATCTATCAATTTATTGACATCAATCTACACTTAACAAAAGATTATTTAGGCCAAGTGTGTCCTAGCATTAGGGCTTGTCCTGTTGCTTTTGGACAAATTGGGGGAAAAGAATTATGAGGCCAAAATATGAAAAATACATTATTTATTTGCACTGGAAGACTTAAGGAAGACATTGTGACTCTTTCTCAACAATATGAACACAAATTGGTCCAATCGTCTGTAGCCACAAGACAAACCCTCCTCATCAACCTTCCACCGCTGTGACTGAACAGTTCCAGTTTTTTTTTATCATCGTTTCCCATCGTTTCAGATTTTATGAAGTTTGCTCAGATGCAGGTTTACAAACTGAAATAAAAAAATTCAAGTTCTTTTTAAAAAAAAGTCACTTTTCTATCACAGCTACTCTAAATGAATCCCAAAGATGTATTTTTTATTATTTACTGTTTGATCATGAACTTTTCTTCAATAAACCATGCAGTATTAGATATACTTCTTAGAAGTTTATGTCCCCTTCATTTTCTAAACTAATAAACAACAACAGTTTCTTCTCTTAAATGTTACACACTCAGAAACCCAACATCAAATGTGTTCTGCAAAATACATTTTTAGGCATGACAAGTGAGAAGACATGAAATGTTTCTTGTAGTTGCTAGTTGCTTGTCAGGAAGAGAGTAACCCAGAAATACACAGTTTCCTGAACTTCAAAGCATCACCTTCAGATCTGCAGAGAAGCTTCACCTGCTGTGGTTTGTGACATCAGCTCACTGTTCTTCATCAGCTGAGGGGATCTGCATTAGTGAAAGTTTTAACCCTCACATTCATCTAACACACTTCCTTTGTAGCGACTTGTACCGTGAAAGAAGCTACAAGGTGTCAACACAGAAGGAAGCAGCTGAATTAGTTTTCTTGTGGATAATCTAATCAGACAACTGTTGTTTGGTTAACCAACGAAAAAGAAGAAAGTCAAAACTGCACCTGACAGCTCAGACTGCCTGGCTGATAAAACTCAACAAACTGCAAACTGATAAGCTCACACTGCACTGTTCTATTATCAGTGAAAATGGGGAGAGGCTTCAGTTTAGTTTCCTGCAGGATGGATCCTTACACAGGAAGGAAGCTCCTTAAATGGGCAGCAGGTGTTCAAGCCAAAGTTTGAAATCCCAAATGGTAAGAATAAATAGAAAAGGATTTTATCTTTAGACAATCTGGTTCAAGAGACTTATAAAAACATTTAGAAAACTTTAGTTTTTTTATTGATTATGAAACATTTCTTAACTCTTACAAGAAGGATTTACATACATGCAAGTTTTTTGGAGAGTTTTCCGAAAAGCTCCAAGCAACAGTCTCCTTAAATACTGTGCAACTCTTGCATAACCCAGGTCTAACAATGTATTTGACTAAAAAAAAAAAGTCTTTGCCATCCCTTATTTATTTATTTATTTTCCAGATGAGAGCTGAAGGCCTCTTGTGTTGGACATATTTTACTTTAACGAGAGGGGTTATGAATCTTCAGACAAACCAGAGGTATGTCTGAATAAACCCCTTTTGTAATCAAGGCCAAACTTTATTTATTTTAATCATATTTGAAAATCTTCTGTGTTTGACCGGACGGAAAAGGAAAGGAGGGAAGAAGAGAGAGGGATGTTCGAGATGGGGGGGATTGGAAGGTGATTATAGAAAGGGGGGATAAAACCATGAAGCAGCATAAACAAGTTGCTGGATGGTTATACTCATTACAGTGAGATTCAGATGTACTACAAGTCTATCAGGGCGGGGCCTGTCTACACACACACGCAAATGTTGTAAACACACTTGTTGGCTTCAAAAATGTTAACCTGTCAACATGTACACAACACAAATAATGTTCACACACGCATACTTATGCCTTCAAACCAACTAGTGTGAAATATTTCAGTCAATCACGCAAAATAATTGTGTAAAGGTGAGCTAACACCTGTGCTCGAGTGATTGTTTATGTTCTTCTAAAATGGATGATGGAATGTGAAAAGAAGGAGGGAGAGGTGCCAAGCCATCCCCACACCAAGACCCCCCGCCGCAGCAGCAGCGGCAGCCGGAACCCCCCAACGCCACACGGCAGCAGGTGGAGAACAACCGCCACCCGGGCCAGGGCCAGCAGGACCGCCACGAGGTCCACAGCGCCAGAGAGCAGGGAGGCATGGGGGGGACAGAGAGAGCAAGCTCCAGCCCAACACCAAAGGGACACGGACACCCCCCGGCTCTTGGTCTTGCCAGAAAGCTCAGGGATCCCTCTCCCTGTGTGGAGAGAGGGCCGCCAAGCCCAGGAAGCCAGCACCCAGGGAACACGGCCGCTGTTGCCAAGGGCCCAGTACCCCCTAGCAGAGATGGGGTAGGGGACAGATGGTCCTAAGTCCCACCTTCCATGTGAAATGCATGTGTGTGTGTTTGTGAGGGCGTGTATTTTTTGAAGGGTAAAGGGTGTGTGTACTTAGGGGGTGCAGTTAAATTTGGCGGGTAGGGCACTGAGGGGACATCTATTGATTACTCACAGTGATGTCCCATCACCCTCCCCACCAAGGGGCCCTAAATGTCTGAGGTGCAGTTAAAATTGGCGGGTAGGATGCTGAAATGACATCTGCTGCTTGCTAGCAGTGATGTCCAAGCACCCCCCCACCACCAAGTCTAGTGTTTAAGGTGCTATTAAAACCGAGAGGGGGGTCCAATTCCATACGGCAACCATGGGAGGGGGACCACTGCCAAGTAGCTCCTCCCCAGAAGGTACTTCGCAGGCTGACCCCCCCCCCCCCCCCCCCCCCCAGGCCCCATCCCCCGAAGCACCGACCCCCCAGGCCCCACACCACCCACCCCACACAGGAAGAGAGGAGCCAGAAAGCGTCCCCCCGAGCAAGCCCAGGCCCCCGCCCCCTTTGCCATCACTTATAACAACATTTAGTTTCTCCTATGCGCAAACAAATGCAGTTTTTTTTTTATATTTTATTTGAGAGTTTCTGTATGAAACCTTTTTAGTCCAGTCTTTAAATCTGATCTTTATCAAATAATTTGAAATGTTTTTTTTGTGTTTTTGTGAAATTTGTTTGAACAGTTGGAAAGTTCCCGAAACTGCCAAAAATAAAACCACACCAAAAACGAAAAGGTGAAAGTAGAAAGCTAAATATTAGTGATTGGTGGGTTTATGAAAGCCTCCAAAGTTATTACCTAAAGACACTAAAAGACACAGTAATTAAATCAAATGTAAGAAATTAGACTAAATGAGAAAAATGCAATAGCTGATCCACTTATGGTAGGGGTTAGAATCAGATAATGAAACCACTCAGGATTATTTTTAACTGCTGCAGGTGAAGGAAATCACTTCTATCAAGATACTAATTCTGACTTCACAGGTTTTTTCAGTGAAGTAAAAATTGCTGCACTTTAAACCTTTATCTTAGCATTGAAGGACTCTGATCTGATGTTGCCGCCTCAGTTTGTTTCCTCACAAACAGCTGGGATGTTGTGCTGCAAAGTGCCAGAAACTGTGTAGTTCTCATTACAATAATAAACATCTGTAATTACTTCAAATGTTGTGTTTTATTTACTTGAATGACCAAGCACTCCACATACGGGGATGTGTAATAAATTCTGGGGTTCCTGTACTCTAAAGCTATCAAACATTGGAATGCAAATTGGATTTCAGAGTAAATTACTCCGCAACTTTATAGCAGTGACACATCTTGGTGAGTAACCTGGACATCTCATTTTCCTAAAAAAAAGGGATCCAGTAAATGAAATACTCTGGAGGATCAGAGGGGAGTTCTGTCGTCCGCAGCTGTTGTGCTTCAAGCAGAACAAATTAACGCAACAATTACCGAAACTCAAGTTTAGGATAACAAATGTACTCAATTATCAGAGTTTTTCAGTATTCCCAGAAGGACTTTCTATCAGAATGATTCACATGCAAGAATTCTCTTTAAGACATTTTTTCTAAATTCCAAACGTTTGCATCATTAGGAAATGCCTGATTGTTGGTAAGCCATTTAACATTAACATTCCTAATTTGTTTCACACAATAATTTCAAAATCATGATGGTGTATTCTTGCTGATCCTAATTTTCAACTAAAATGTTGTTTATAAAAAAAATGTTTTTACTTTAAAAAAAAAAAAGCGTCCTTTTAAAACACAGGAAGTTCCATTCATGGAATCCAACAGAAACGGCCACAAACACTGCCCACACAGTTTATGACAACCTATCTTCTAGATAAGAAACATCCAAAAGTCCCTTCATGATAAGACAAGACCACACTTACTTTCTCTGCACCTCCTTCTATGGTTTGCTGAGCAACAGAGTCCTCTACAGGTCTAAGTGTACAACTGCTGGGAACTGCTGCACCCTGTTGGGGAGGGATTGTGTTTATTTATTAGTTGTCGGTGTGAAAGAATCATTAGGTATGACAAACACCCATGTTAGCCCAAAGCAGTGGAAAAAAATCAAGTCATGCCTGTAAAACAACACATGAAATCCTACAAAGTGAAAGCATGTCAGGAAATGTTTGCAGGGACTGGAAATCTACACTTTACAAGTATAAAAGGCAAAAACGTACAGAATAATGATTAGATAAACATGTGACGGAGGGTTTCAGAATTACTAAAATCATTAAGGTGCAGATTTTACTTTTTCATTTGAATAAATTAGAGTAGAAAAGATGTGTAGAAACCCTTAATGTAGTTCTTAGAGGGAGAAGAATTGTTCCTCTGTTAACTGTAAATAACAAAACAATATGTTGATCATACTTCAGAAAGGATAAATTCATCATAATCATCATCAGAATATCATCCTTTGCAAGAGATATCTCATTGCTAAGATCAATAGTTTTACCACTAAAATTACAGAATGAAAATAAAATTCCTACAAGATTTTAAGGATTATTTTTCAATAATTTTTAGCCAAGTCTGTTTGACTTTGGGGGAAACAGGCAACTCAATGTGGTATAGAAAGTTATTTTTTGTACTGTCATGAATATCACAGTAGGTATTATTTTGTTGTAATTGTAAGTTTTTTGTTGTTGTTGTTTTTTGTTTTTTACATTTTGAAAGAGAACTCGTTTATCCTGGCTTTATATATATATATATATATATATATATATATATATATATATATATATATATATATATATATATATATATGGTTAACTTAGATAATCAAAAATATCATCAAAGTCAATTACTGGAATAAAATAAAAAATCAAATTGAACTGCTTTCGTTTATAAGAGATAGATTTAAAAGAAAAAGGCAGTTTACCACAAAAATAGACATTTGTGCGTGAATGTACTACGTATGCGTGTCCACTAGGGGGCGGTAATGCGTCGTTATGTAAGTAGAAACAACAAGCGTTTCCGGTTTGGCGCTCTGTTTATCAACG
Source organism: Oryzias latipes (assembly GCF_053564925.1). NCBI lineage: Eukaryota > Metazoa > Chordata > Actinopteri > Beloniformes > Adrianichthyidae > Oryzias > Oryzias latipes. The sequence goes on along the minus strand of NC_136253.1, from coordinate 14,652,191 downwards.
ATTAGCTTCTACTACAGCAGTGGAAACGTCCAGTGGTTATGAGGAAGTCTTCCTTGAAAAGATATTCATGGAAATCTTCAGGAACCAAGAGTTGAACGCACTGAGGATCGGTATGTAGTCCTCTGACGCAGAAACCAGACATTTAAACCCTGTTTCCCAAATTGAAGTAGTAACGAAGCACAGACACAGACACAGTAGCTTAAAAAAACAAAAACTCGCAGGACTTCAAGCCTAAGACTAGAGTAGAGTAAGACTAAGAGGTCAGTTTTTATACGAGTGAAATTCTGCAGCATACAAGAGGGGAAAAAACACAGCTAGCCATCTTTATCTATTTTTTCCTCTCTTTTGCCTTCTACTTTGTCTCTTGATGAACTCTAAAAAGGACAAAGTAACTTTGCATTCTGCTCAAAATGTTACTGTTAAGGGAATAAACCCACTTTGACCGGGGGAGGAGGCAAGATGGCGGAATGAACGAACGTACTTTGCGGGCTCCGGTGTAAGAGTTTTTTTTTCTGTCCTTGTTTGTGAGTTTTTTTTTGCATTCTATAACCAAGAACACTGAAATTTTTTCTAAGTTTCTATTTAAAGTTTGTGAGAGGAATCGCGGACTACCGTAAACTTGTTTTTTTCTTCCTTTTGAAAATCGAAAGTAAGCTAACCGAAATGCAAATGGACGAGCACGACTATTATTCCCAGTCCGATATTCACGAGATGACTGAGGAAGCTGTTGAAGTCACTACAGGGGATGGAGAAAGGTCCAAAGAAAAGTTAGTGAACCTTGCACACACTCCAGTCAAAGCACCTCATCCTAAAAAGCAAAAGAAAGGGTGCGGGCAGAACTTGCAGGATGAAAGTATGTTCGAAAGAATTATGGAAGCCGTGGCCGCCCTGACGGAGAAGGTCGACATGCAAACGACCAAAATGGACGAACAGACAGCCCTACTGAAAAAGTTTGATGAAAGAATTGATGCCAACTCAGAAGCTATAAAAAGGAATAAAGGAGTTCTAGAACATCTGGAGAAAAGAGTGGCTGAACTTCAAGGAGACAACAAGCGGCTAAGGGAAGCGGTGGCTGAGCATGCCCGCTACAAACGGAGGTGGAATCTGCGGCTGAATGGTTTGGCTGAGAAGGATGGAGAAGACATCAGAGAAACCGTCATCGGCATCTTGACCAGGGTGGTTCCCATCGGCGCGGACCGCCTGCGAGAGGCAGTTGACACGGTCCATCGGTTGGGAAGAAAGGGGAGCGCGGCGACTTCCAACAATATGCCGCGGTCGATAATCCTGCAGTTTGTGTCCAGAGTGGTCCGGGATGACGTGTGGAAACGGTCAAGAGAGGCGAGAGTCTGCAAGGAAATGCACATCCACTTCAAAGAAGATTTCTCTAAGGAGGACAGGGAGGCGAGAGCCAAGCTGTGGCCGCTGGTCCAAGAGGCGAGGAAGAGGGGTCAGAGAGCGTTCCTGAAGGAGGGGTACGCACTGATCGACAATCGAAGAGTGGACCCTCAATAGATTACAGTCAGTGAGAGTTAGTGTTCTGTCAGTTCATGTTCTTGGTGAAGAATGCTCATTGAATTGTCTGGTAAGGACAATATTGTTCATTCCTGCACATCTTCTGCGGTTGCTGTGCTTTTGATAATTCTTAAATGTTTTCTTTCATTTCTTTAAACACTAGGGGGCTTAAAAACAATGTTAAGCGAAAAGCTATTTTTTTATTTTGTAAGGAGCAGAAAGCTAAATGTGTTTTTTTGCAGGAAACCCATTCAGTTGAAGAAGATGTAAACTTCTGGAAATTACAGTGGGGTGATTCTATTTATGTCAGTCATGGGACCTCTCATTCAGCTGGTGTTATGATACTTTTAAACAAATTCCCGGGAAAAGTTATTAACCATTTTGGGGACACTTATGGCCATTGGTTGATATTAATATTTGAGTTTAACGGTGAAATGTTTATTTTGGTTTGTGTATATGGTTATAATGAAAGAGCTAAAAACAAAACACTCCTCTCAGACTTATGTAAACAAATTCTAGACCTTAAACATGCTCATTTAACTGATAATGTCATAGTTGGAGGTGACTTTAACCTGGCGCCAGACCTTTGGTTAGACAGACATCCACCTAGAGCACAATGTCACAAGTTTGATGATCTGGTGGTTGAATTTATGAATGTTGTCAATTTAGTTGATTATTGGAGAATTCTGAACCCAGTGACCAGGCAATATACATGGTTTAATGCTGCAGGAAATGGACAATCTTCAAGGTTAGATTATTGGTTAATATCTTCATCATTAGTAAAATATATTGATAAATGTTCCATTTCTGCTTCCCCCTTAACAGACCACTGTGTTGTTTCTTTATCCCTTCAATGTAATCGGTCAGTAACTGATTTAATTCAAATTTGGAAATTCAACAATATGCTTTTGGAAGACTCCTGTTTTTGCAACAAGGTTAGAGAATTAATAACAGAAGTGAATGTCTTGGACATGTCACCTGTGAGTAAATGGGAATGGTTTAAGTTTAAAATTAGAAGTCTTGCAATTGAATTTAGTAAAAGTGCTTTAAGATTGAAACGTCTAAAACAACAAAATATTTTAAGAAATATTAATGACCTATGTAAAAAGATGGATTTGTCGACTGAGGAATTATTAGAATTAAATAAATTACAAAGCGAGTTAGACATTTTGTATATTGAAAAAGCTAGAGGTGCATTTGTGAGATCCCGAGCTCGCTGGATTGAAGAGGGAGAAAAAAATACCACATATTTTTTTAATCTTGAAAAACAAAGGCAATTAAAAAAGCAAATTAACAAACTATCAGTAAATAATTTTGTTTATGAAGACCAAAGGGAAATTAACAAAGAAATACACACATTTTACTCCAATTTATATAAGTCCTATCATTCCGAAGCTGACAGTGAAATTTTATTCGAAAGCATTGAAGGATTGAACCAAAACATTGACTTAGAATTTAAACATTTTATGGAAAACGATTTAGACATTGAGGAAATGGATGCTGCTGTTCTTAAGATGTCCTCTGGGAAATCTCCTGGCTTGGATGGTTTAACAGCAGAATTTTATAAATTCTTTTGGACTGATATTAGACGTTTGTTACATGAAGCTTTTCTAGAATGTATCTCAGCAGGTAGCCTTTCTAACACAATGAGACAGGGGTTAATCACTTTAATCCCCAAACCTAATAAAAATACTTTATATTTGGATAATTGGAGACCAATTACTTTGTTATGCAATGACTATAAAATTTTGGCTCATGTTTTTGCAGAACGTCTAAACAGAGGACTGAAGGATTTAGTGGATGAGTGTCAGTCAGCATTCATTAAAGGAAGAAATATCCATAATCACATCAGGTTGGTAGTAGATTTATTGGATTATTGTGACTTTGTTGACCCAGATAGTTTAATATTATTTCTAGATTTTTATAAAGCATTTGACACATTGGAGCATTCCTTTTTAATTAAAGCCCTGAAATTTTTAGGATTTGGTGATAAATTTTGTAATATTATTAAAATGTTTTATAATGATATTTATAGTTCAGTTTCCTTAAATCCAGGAATTACTCCCCGATTTGTAATTAAAAGGGGTATCCGACAAGGTTGTCCCATCTCGCCCAAACTGTTTATATTAGCCACTCAGTTATTAACCATCCTCATAAAACATAGTCATGATATTCAAGGTATTTCTATTTTTGAAAAGCAATACAAAATTAGTCAGTTTGCAGATGATACTGCTTTACTTCTAAAAAACGATGCAGAGGTTGTTAAAGCTCTAAGTAGGCTTCAGTTATTTTCCAAAGCATCAGGCTTGAAGCTAAATATTTCCAAATGTGAAATCCTCCCCGTTCACTCGTGTCAGCACCAAACTATTGAAGCCATTAGGGTTGTTCATGAAGTGAAATATCTGGGTGTGTTATTGTCTAAAAACACATTAAGGAGGGAAGAAGTCAACATTACAAATCGATTGTTTGATATAAAGAAAAGTTTAAGTCGATGGTTGACAAGAGATTTAACTGTTTTTGGGAGAAATCTGTTAACCAAAGCAGAAGGCGTCTCTAAGATTATTTATCCCTGCTATTCCTTATACATATCCCCTCCAAACATTAAGAAAGTTAACTCTATTATTTTTCAATTCATATGGAAAAACAAAACACATTATATCAAACGTTCCCAACTGGTCAAAAGTTATGATAATGGTGGCATCAATGCTCTAGATTTTGAAGCTATGGTCGGTACTTTCAGGATTAATTTTTTAAAAGCTCTTCTGGTTGATAGTAACTCCATGTGGTTTCATATCCCAAGATCCATTTTTAAACATTTAGGAGGCATAGACTTCCTTTTGAAATGTGATTTTGAAGTCAACAAGATTCCATTCATTTTGTCCAACTTCCATAAACAGGTTCTTCAGTTTTGGAAAATGATATTTATTCACAATTTTACCCCCCATGGATCAACATTATGGAATAACAGAACAGTATTAGTTGGTAGGAAATCTATATTTAAACAGGATTGGTTTGACAGAAACATTCTTTTTGTTACAGATTTAACTGACAGTGACGGTAATTTATTGACTTTTTCTTCATTTATAGATAAATACAGTCTCACCTGCAGCCTTAAAGAATTTAAAAAAGTATGTCGAGCTATTCCTGCTGCTTTGATTCATTTAATAAAGAACACTGTTTTTACTCCTCATAGAACAATTATCTCATTACCAAAATTACAGATTAATGGATGTAATTTCTTAGATTTTAAACTAAATAACAATCTTTTGAACAACTGTTTAAAAGAAAGAATTTATCATGTCCATAATCGAGCCTCTTTTAGATCCTTCTGTTATTCCAACAGCCAATCTCTGTTAGTTAAAGCACACTCAAAGTATATTAAATGGCCTGTTCTGCCCAAAGTAAAAGAAACTCATTTCAAAATAATAAATAAATATTATCCTGTCTCCGATTTTCTTCAAAGCAGATTTAAATTTGACGTAGAATCTTGCATTTTTTGTAACTCCAATGAGGAAACACTGGAACATTTGTTTTTTTCATGCGATTACTCCAAAGAGTTCTGGACTCAAATAAGGAATTGGATTAATTTAAAACTGAATATTCCCCCTTTTGGTATTTCTGATGTCATGCTGTTTATGGAAAATATTGATGATTCTTTCTCAAATTTCATTAATATCATCTTACTTTTAGGAAAATACCATATCCACTGTTGCAAGTGGAGAGGTTCCAAGCCCTCCTTCCCAGGTTTTATTAACGATTTTAAATTATATTATTCCTCACTGAAAAGATTACAATCCTCGGTAGGTGTTAAAAAAATATCTAAACAAATTTCTTTGTGGCTTTTATTCTAGTGTCTGTCCTGTGCTATCATTTGGCTCCTGTTATTTTTTATTTGTATTTTTTGTAAGTGTTTCAACACTTAATGTTTATGACTGAGAGTATTTTTTACCCCCATTAGTGTTTTTGTATTTTGTGGTGTATTCATCCTCTGCTGGAGTTTGTATGTTTTGTATTTGAAAAGTTCAATAAAAAAAAAAAAAAAAAAAAAAAAAAAAAAAAAAAAACCCACTTTGACCCACTTTTTTGTATCGAGAGTGTGAATCATGTGTCATCAATGAACAGGTTCTCTCCTCTGCACTGGAGACCCACTGCTGGTTGACCCCCCCCCCCAAAAAAAAAAAAAAAACTTTATTAAAAACTAAATACAAAACAATACAACAGGTAAGTAAAAACACTATACTGTTTACTGTGCAACCTGAAGATTCTTTAATCAGCATTACAGCTCAGAGGTTTATAGAGAATATGACTTTTCTGTAAATATGTCATTTCTTTAAAAATATTTTCTTGTGGGCTTCATATTATGATTCACATCTAGATATAATACTGTAAACAAGGTTGATTTGGACTATTTATATTTGTGAATGTTTCTCTTTGGGTAGTTTTTTTTGTCTGTGTTTGCATTTCTACACATGTCCACAAGTTTAGCATTCCTATGTTTCTGAACCTTCTCTGTGTGAGGAAAATAAACATAAAACATTTTTACAGCTGGCAAAAAAAAGACCTCATTTATAATCAAGATTTTCTTTATTAAATTCAATTTACAACTCCAGACCATGATCTTAAATCTCTCCACGTTCTTCATTGTTAGTTTATTATACTCTCATCAAGGCCCCAACTGCCACCGGATTTAGTTTTTTTTTTTTTTTTTTTGCTAACGGTCCACTCTATAGGTATAGAACTAACGGGGCCTCAGACTTTTATTTTGGAATTCTCAGAGGTTGTTTTGAATTTTGCCCAATGTTTGGACCTCTGTTGAATGTAAAAGCTTAAATTTAAACATTGTCACCCCCAAAAAGGTGCACACACTTTGACAACCACAACGCTTTAGGCTTTAGGCTTTAAATCTGTAACCTCCTTTGAAGGATTCAGTCCAGGTTTGTAGTAGATTTGGCAATAGAGCGGCAATATGTGGAAACCCAGTATCAAACACTAACTGCTTTCATTTAATGTCAACTTCACACAGATGTTCCACAGCTGCATGTTTGGGGGGAGCAGGAGGTTGAGGAGGAGATGAGCTCCAGTCTGGATCAGGAGGAGCCAGAGCCTCCACAGATCAAGGAGGAAGAGGAGGACCACTGCAGCAGCCAGGAGGAAGAGCAGCTTTTAGTGAAGCAAGAGATCAAATCTGAGTGTGAGGAAATATTTGTAATCCAGTTTGAAGGTAAGATTCATCCTCTGAAGATCAGAGAATGGTTTGATTTATAAATTGTTGGTTTTCATAAAAATGTATTTGGAGTTTTTACATTGTGGTGCTTAGAGGTGGTGGAGTTTAGAGCAAGCGCAAAGTGACACAAAAATTCAGATCATTCAAACCTTTACTGGTTTCCCCCCAAATCTTTGTTCCTGCAGACCCCTCTGAGAAAAATACCTGTAAAGAAGAGACGGATGATGAGCAGCAACTTTGCAAGGAAGAGAGGAGCTCCAGTCTGGAGGAGGAGGAACCAGAGCTTCCATTGATCAAAGAGGAGGAGGAGGAGGAGGAGGAGGAGAACTGCGTCAATGAGGAAGGAGAGCAGCTTGAACTAAAGCAGGAGATTAGTGCCTTTATCGTCACTGATGTTAGTCCAGACATATCTGGAGAAGCTTTGAATCAGTGCAGTAATTTCTCAACTCAGATGAAGAAACACACAGAGGAGAAGAACTATTCATGCGAGATATGCGGAAAAGATTTCACCGTATCCTCCAGATTAACTGTCCACATGAGAACGCACACCGGGGAGAGGCCCTTTCTTTGTAAACTATGTGGTAAAACCTTCAAGCATAGCGGTTCTTTAAAAGCTCACACAAGAACCCACACAGGCGAAAAGCCTTTTTCTTGTGAAATATGTGGAAAGAGTTTGATGAAAAATAGTTCTTTGAAAGATCACATGCGAACTCACACAGGCGAGAGGCCCTTTTCCTGTGAAATCTGTGCAAAGGGTTTTGTCAAAAACAGCTCTTTGAGAGACCACATGAGAATTCACACGGGTGAAAAGCCCTTTTCTTGTAAAACATGTGGAAAGGCTTTTACCCAAAACAGTACTTTACAGCATCACATGAGAACTCACACAGGCGAAAAGCCCTTTTCCTGTAAAATATGTGGAAAGGCTTTCTTCCAGCCTTACATATTGACCAATCACATGCGAAAGCACACAGGTGAGAGGCCCTTTTCTTGTGAAATATGTGGAAAGAGTTTTATCAGAAACAGTTCATTGAAAGATCACATGAAATCTCACACGGGCGAGAGGCCTTTTTCCTGTGAGACGTGTGGAAAATGTTTCTTCCAGCCGTACAGTTTGACCAATCACATGCGCATTCACACCGGCGAGAGGCCTTTTTCTTGTGACATTTGTGGAAAAGCTTTCACTCAAAGCGGTTCCTTGCAGCATCATGTTAAAATTCACACCGCTCAGAGGCCTTTCACCTGCGACACGTGTGGAAAAGCTTTTACGCAGAACAGTACGTTGCAGCATCACATGAGAACCCACACAGGCGAGAGGCCTTATTCTTGCACACTGTGCGGAAAGAGTTTCAGCCGGAATGATTCTTTGACTTCTCACGTGAAGACTCATACGAGCGAGAGGCCTTTTTCCTGTGAACAGTGTGGAAAGCGTTTCATCAAGAGCGGTTCTCTAAAAGTTCATATGAAGTCTCACACAGATGAGAGGCCTTTCTTTTGTGAAATATGTGGGAAGAGCTTTAATCGAAATGCGTCCTTGAACATTCACCGGAAGTCTCACACGGGCGAGAAGCTTTATTTCTGCAAGACATGTGGGAAGCGCTTCTTCACGTCTTCTTCCTTAACCGTCCACATGAAAACTCACACAGGTGAGCGGCCATTTTCCTGTGAAACCTGTGGAAAAAGCTTCAACCTGAGTTGGTCTTTAAAAGCTCACATGAGAACACACACGGGTGAAAGGCCTTTTTCTTGTATAATATGTGACAGAAGTTTCACCTGCAGCAGTACTTTGAAGGCTCACGTGAGAACTCACACAGGGGAGAGGCCTTTCACTTGTAAGATGTGTGGCAAGGGCTTCAAGCGAAATGCTTCTTTGGAGGCTCACGTTCGGACTCACACGGGCGAAAGGCCTTTTTCATGTGACATGTGCGGAAAGAGTTTCACCCAAAGTGGTAATTTGACGGCCCACATGAGAACGCACACAGGCGAGACGCCCTATTCCTGTCAATTATGCGGAAAAAGCTTTGGCCGAAGTTTTTCTTTGTCGGCTCACATGATGACTCACACAGGTGAAAAATCCTAGATTTATTTTTTAAAAAAAGCTCATTGTATATTTTGACTGTGTGATTCTAAAATTGCAGTGTTGAAAGTGTCCATCAATGCAATAATACAGGTGTCATTCCTGGAGGACTCCCGCTGAAGTTTCCAGTATCTCTGCCCCACCTGCTGCTGATTACTTGCAACAAGTTAACTCAGTGCTTCTCAATTATTTTTTGCCAGGCCCCCCCTAGGAAAAGAAAATGTTTCGCGCCCCACCTGACCCCCCCCCCCCCCCCCATAACCCCCCCCCCCCACACACACACACACACACAGACACACTCGCGCGGTGACAATACATCAGGTCAGTATCTATAAAATTTGTATACCTAAAATTGTATCTTTTAACACTAACAAAAGAAAAAAGCAAAATAAATCCACTTTCAACAAATATTAACTTTATTTAGCCACAGAAACCCTGTTCTAGTCTAAAACAGAAAAGAAGCTGAAAGTACCTGAAATAAAAAAAATCTGTCATTCCTTATTTAAACTAGAAACATTTTGACCAACTGAACCATTTGATGCTGAAAAAAATAATTCAATCAATAAATAATATTAAATCTAAATTGATCTGAAACATTAACACAGCAGCACCAATATATTTAACGTTTTTAGTCTGAAGAAATAGGTAAAAACGTGCTGATTTTTTTTTTCTAAATGACGGATTGTTTATTTCTGATCTCATAAAAGTGCAGCTGTTTTCCTGCATTACCTGCTGTCTTTATGTCTGTCTGACACCAACTAAACCACAGGCAGACAAAGAAAACATGGATGGAAAATAAAGACACGTCATCAAAATGTCTACAATAGTTCATAAAGAATGACATTGTTAGCATGAGCTTAGGAATCTAAGGGCAGCGGTGATCTTGGGCAACAGGCAGCGGTAGCAGTGGTCCGCGTGCCCCGATTCCCCTGGCAGACAGGGCCCACACCACCCCTCCCCTTTCGTTCTCACTCGCGCAGCCGCGGACAGACAGAACAGACAATAGGAACCGAATAGTGGACCAGATTATTTTCCAAGCACTGAGCCGCTGTCACCGCTGCCCCCACGTTAAATTTGCGCACCGGACAAACCTGTGCCTAAAACCGCCACCACCGCGCGCCCCCCCTGGCATCGCTCTCGCCCCCCCCCCTGGGGGCGCGCCCCACTATTTGAGAAGCACTGAGTTAACTAAACAATCAGTAATGGTTACTGAGAAAACAAACAGGTCATTGGAGTTAACCCATGACCAAAAAGTGAAATATTCACTTAAAAGAGAAACTTTAGAGGCAGAATTCTTGGAGGGAGGTTTTTATGATAAAACTTTTGTGTTTGGATTTGGTTTTCAGAACCTGCTGAGTCCCTTTAGAGATCACGGGTTGCTGGAGCCAACCCAGCTGCTGTTGGGCAAAGGCGGGGTACAACCTGAACAGGTCCCAAGTCTGTAAGCGACGACTCATTACATAAAAAAAGGTTTTAGGAGTTGCTAGGATGATAGCATTTGAACTCCGTTGCACTTCACTGGCTGCAGAATTGTGTATACTGTAGATGTTGTATATTTACATATATTTGTGTTCAGATGATGACGGGCAGCGGTTTCTCTTTAAATAAAGGCACGGCATCTGCAGAGATCTTGAGTTATAATCCATGAAAATCTATAAAAAATCCTTGGATTTTATTGCAATTGTTTATGGCTTGACCACTGTAAGTAAATGATAAGGCATTTCTAATATAACTTATGTGTATAAACATAAATAAAAAATTGCATGTTCAGATGTGAGTTTTCTTTTTTAAGAAAGAATCGTCCTTTTTTCTGATACTTTTAAAAACCTGTTGGATTGATTTTCCTTTCATAGCATATTTAAAGCGTTTTAACTATTGGTAGATAAAAATATGTTTAACCACTTTCATGATAAATGTATGAAACAGTATGTTAGTTGACCGTAAGCATACTTGAATTTAACCTGGGGAATGGTGTGATAATAAACCGGATAATCATCATGACAGTCTGTCTGCAATGTTTTAAAAGTTGTGGCATATGTGTAAAACAGCCCTCCACACAGACAGCTTTATCATCATATGTTTAGTTATTTCTAAATTGTTCAGCTTCCCCCAAAAATCCTGATTAGATCTTTACTTCCATATATTTGACTAATCGAAATCTGCTACAGGGACGTCATGAAAATGGAAAGTTTGTTTGTCGTGCACCTTCTTGTAGTTCATTTACCTCTTGAATATGAAAACTACATGGCTAGTAAAGTTGTAAACCAGCAATAACACAAATGTGAATTTTAAGCTGTTAAAAGTTATAGCAATGTGGACAGATTTTTGCTTGCCACTAGGGGGCGGCAGTGAACTCCTTTACCTTTAAAGTGTGTTTCGTCACTTTCTGTTTTAGTGTTGTTTTTTTAATTGAACTTTTCAAAGACAAAAGAAAACGGTTTGGAATTCCTGAAAATTGTTGTTCTTTTTGTCATGTGGAGATTGAAACAACTGAGCATCTTTTCTTTGAATGTTTTTATTCTGATGTCTTTTGGAATAGTTTACATTATTGGCTTTTCCCCAAGATTCCACTTTTAGCAGACTTTTCTATTAAGGATATCATTTTTGGGTTTATTTTAGAAAACAAAAGCACAGAACTTATTCTGAATGTTGTAATTATTTTGGGTAAATTCTATATACATAAATGTCTTTTCCTTAAAATCAAACCATTTTTTTCTACATTTCATAAAGAACTCTGCTCTTTTTTTTCATCTGTAAATTTCATGGAAAACAAACTTTCTATGGAACTTCAAAGTATCATATGTAAATTGAAGCTTTTTGATAGCCCCCTAAACTAAGAATCATTACAATGTCTATGTAAACCCCCCCCCCCCTTTTTTAAATTTACTTTTAATTTATTTTTTATTTTTATTTTATTTTAATGTCTTGTATTTATTTTATTTTTCTGTATCATTGGAAAAAAATTATATTGTTTTATTCTGCATTTGTTGTTTGTACATGTCCAGTATTTTTTTTTCCGCTGTTTCCATACTTTGCATAATTGTATACAATTGTCTCAAACTGTTAACCTCAATTGTCTTTTTCAATAAAAAAAAAAAAACTTTTCAAAGACAAAATACAAACTCCATCAGAGGATGAACACACTACGAAATACTCAGATGTCTTCAACATACAGTGTTAGAACACTTACAAAAAAAAGAAAATAAAAAATTTACCAGGAGCCAAATGATAATACAGGACAGAAACTAGAATAACAGCCACAAGGAAATTTGTTTAGATATTATTTTAACACCTACCGAGGATAGTAATTTTTTCAGTGAGAAATAATATAATTTAAATTTGTTAATAAAACCTGGGAAGGAGGGATTGGAACCTCTCCACATGCAACAGTGGATATGGTATTTTCCTAAAAGCAAAATTATATTAATGATATTTGAGAAAGAATCATCTAGATTTTCCATAAACAGAAGGACATCAAAAATACCAAAAGGGGGAATGTTCAGTTTTAAATTAATCCAATTCCTTATGTGAGTCCAGAAATCCTTAGAGTAATTGCATGAAAAAAACAAATGTTCCAGCGTTTCTTCATTTCAGTTTAAAAAAAAGTGCAAGATTCCACATCTAATTTAAATCTGCTTTGAAGAAAATCGGAGACATGAAAATATTTATTAATTATTTTGAAATGAGTTTCTTTAATTTTGGGCAGAACAGGCCATTTAATATACTTTGAGTGTGCTTTAACTAACAGAGATTGGCTGTTGGAATAACAGAAGGATCTAAAAGAAGGTCGATTATGGACATGATAAATTCTTTCCTTTATACTGTTGTTCAAAAGATTGTTATTTTGTTTGAGATCTAAGAAATTACATCCATTTATCTGTAATTTTGGTAATGAGATAATTGCGCTATGAGAAATTAATACAGTGTTCTCTATTAAATGAATCAGAGCAGCAGGAATAGCCTTGACATACTTTTTTAAATTCTCTAAGGCTGTAGGTGAGATGGTATTTATTTATAAAAGAAGAAAAAGTCAATAAATTACCTTCACTGTCAGTTAAATCTTTAACAAAAAGAATATTCCTGTCAAACCAATCCTGTTTGAATATAGATTTCCTACCAACTAATACAGTTCTATTATTCCATAAAGTTGATCTATGAGGGGTAAAATTGGTTTGTAGACTTGTAAGAAAATTTTCACATTTCTCGTGAAAAATTAAAGGTTGGACGGATGGAAACCGTTAGTAAAGAGGAACCAAACTTTTGCAAAATTGGCACACTGAACTAAAAACCTGTAAAAACGTTCAATCTAATTGAATGACTTACAATTCAGGGAAAGAAATAAAAAGAAAATCTTATTATTTTTTTCCACTAAGGCAGTTGTGCTTAAGTTAGTGTTTAAATGTACATAGAAAAATCATACATGATCATGTACTCTACATATTAAACTTTGGGTGTTTATATATATTAAAATGATATCTTATAAAAGTTTTGATTATTATAAATAATGATGTTAATTCCTTAGATATTCTTTACTTATCTTTATGGTACTTCACTTTAAAATGACCTTGTGAATTGCAGATTTTAGTTTTAATTAGATCACTTCAAACAGTCAGTAGCGATACTATAATATAAACATACACTGTGTTTTATTTTTTAAAAGAGAAACTATTTTGTCATTTTTGATCACAGATGTTCCACATTAGCATGTGTCTGAGAAGGGGGAGTTTGATGAGAGGAACTCCAGCTTGGATCTGGAGGAGCCAGAACCTCCATGGATCAAACAGGAAGAGGAGGACCACTGCAGCAGCCAGGGGGAAGAGCAGCTGTAACTGAAGCAGGAGATCAAATCTGAGTGTGGGGAAATATTTGTAATCCAGTTTGAAGGTAAGGTTTATGATGAAGATCATAAAATAACAGAAAAATGCTCTATGAATACCTGTTTAGTTAAATTTATAAAATGAAAGTTTTAAATGCCTTTGGTTTATTAAGTAACTGTGTGTAGTTCACTGATGATGACTGTAATTTGGCTCAGATTATTCAGCTGTTTGGCAGTTAATGCTTGTCTGTGTTTATGCTGCTCCTCCTTTTCATGTTGAGATGAGTGTTTGTACCCCATACACCTCATCCAAACAGAATTTTACTGCATGCTTTAGTTGAAGGTAAACCATAGAAACAACAGGGAAAATAAAGCATTCATACACAGTATCATTTTATTTTTTCTATCAAACCAAACCATTTGGGTTATTTAAATTTAACGATAAATTGATCGTTTTACAGAGTCCTTATGTCTCATATTTCAGATGTTGTCATAGTTTCCTCCTGAATCTTTGTTCCTGCAGACCTCTCAGAGAAAAACATCTGTAAGATGGAGACTGATGATGAGCAGCTTCTCTGGAAGCAGGAGAGGAGCTCCAGTCTGGATGAAGAGAAACCAGAGCTTCCACTGATCAAAGAGGAGGAGGAGGAACACTGCATCAATGAAGAAGGAGAGCAGCTTGAACTGAAGCAGGAGACTGATGCTTTCAAGGTCACTGAGAATGATCAGGAAAAGATGGACTCCAAGAACCAAGTGAGGACCCAGGTCTGGAAGCAAACAGATCAGAAACAGTGATGCTGTGACCGTCCCGCTGGACTCTCCTTTAGATGAGAACTCGCATGCCTGTGACACATCTGGAAAGGTTTTTACCCGACGTGGTAGTTTGACAACTCACATAAGAATTCACACAGGTGAAAAGCCTTATTCGTGGGAAATTTGTGGAAAAGGGTTCATTCGACGGTGTCACTTAAGCCATCAACCACCAAGGTGAGAGGCCTTTTTCTTGCCAGATATTTCAAATAAATTTCAGTTACGCTTACAGTCTAGCTACCACATGAGCACACACACAGGTAAGAGGCAGCATACCTGCAAGATATGTGGAAAATGTTTTACTCAGTCTTCTACTTTAACTGTCCACTTGAGAACGCACACAGGTGAAAAGCCTTTTTCTTGTGAAATGTGTGGAAAGGGAAAGGAGTTACTTGACTGATCACTTAAGGACACACACAGATGAAAAGTACTTTTCTTGTGATGTTTGTGGAAAAGCGTTTTGCCATGCTAAAAGTCTTACCTACCACATGAGAACTCACAGAGGTGAAAGGCCCTTTACTTGTAAAATGTGACGAAAAAGTTTTACCCAAAACAGTAATTTAGCTGTTCATATGAGAACCCACACGGGGGCGAGGCCTTTTACCTGTAAATTATGTGGAAAAGGTTTCAGTCGAAACTTTTCTTTAGCAGCTCATGTAAAGACTCACACAGGTGAGAACATGTAATTCTAACTGTGCATCTAGAGAAAAGTAATTTCTTTAATTAAATCAGAAACGTTTTTCAACATAAGGCCCACTTACTACATACATCTGGTAAAAGCTTGATTTTATTTGGGTAATTATTATTATATTGTCTAAGTTAGATAAAAATTGCTCTTTAATGCACACAACACTCTGCTGTAACATCTGTCTGAAAGTAATTCTGTTTTATAAATAAAGCATAAAGAGATCTGAGAAATTTAACACTTAAGTGAAACATGAAATCAGGAGGTTTTTGGGTACAGTTCAGTTAAACTTCTGCCTTCTTTGAACTAACTGAAAAACTAAATTGAAAAAATAATTCTGTAGAAATGTGTACTATTTTGCTTAATTCCTAAAATATTTTGTTCTTAAGACTTTAACATTATTTTTCTGTTTGAAAATGCCAGATAAGAAATTTGTATTTATTTATTTTTATTGCATTACACGTGCTTGGTATAAGCCAACTGAAAAGTTTTTCTTCATTGTTATTTGCTTATTAGCAACAAAAAAAATGAATAAATAAAATCTGAATTTTTATTATTATTGTTTTTTTTGTTGCTTTGTAATACACATAGTATACTTTAAACCAAAACAAGACCGCAACCCCAAAATCAAGGTTCAGGGTTTTTATATGTTTAATATCTTTTTAAAAAGTTGATAACAAGTAATCCCTTTCATCAGTATTTCTAGCAGTGTCAGTCCCCAAGAGTTCATTGAAATGTTCTATTTTCTGTGCTTGTAACGTTTTGACCATATTCCACATGATATTTTAACTTTGTTCTTCTTTTTTTGTAAGTGTTGTTGTAAGTGTTTTTCTAAGTGTTGCTCTGTTTCCAAACATTGTTTTTGTACACAAACAAACACAAGTACACATATACATGTAACCATTGTGGATAAAACTAGTCCTAATTACGCAAAATCATAGATTTCTGTCGACAATGAAATAATTGTTATACTCCATGCCGCTAGGTGGCAGTATGAGATCCAAGCCGCAGCGCAAACCTTTTTTTTTTCCATTTCCGGTTTTTGGTGCTAGCCGTTTAGCTCGATAGCTGTAGCTTTGGAAAATATTTCTAGTTTAAGGAAATTATCCTTGGGTAATTTGCAACCTTATGGAAATCACAAGAAAGAAACGACCAACCTTTCAAAGTATCGGTATGTGACTTTTTAAGAGTCTGATGCATCGCTAAATAACTGCACAAGAACTGCGTATCGCAAAGAAACCACATGTTAATTACTGAGCTCTCTTTGATGATGAAGAATAACGAACAAAAGGTTTGATAAAGCTCAAACGTCCAACCTACTAGGTCATTTTGGAATAATGGGACTAATCCATTAAAAAAGTAATGATTCATGAGAATACAAAACATTTAAGACTTAATTCAACTGTGTTTCTTAAGCTGATTTGATTGGTTCAACTTAAATTTCAATCTGTTTTTTCCATTTCATTATTATGGGAAAGACATTCAGATTCTGAAATCTATAACATAATTAAGGTTGTTTCTAGAAACTCTAAAAGTTTCACTATCACAGTACTGCAGGGCTGCCTATTTTTTAAATAACACTCTTAAGAGTCAGACTCTTAGATATTAAGTCATTCTATACCGTTGCGTGTGGTTTTGTGAAAGTGTAATAGGGAAGTAATGCACCACAAGGTAAAAAAACAAACAACAAGCCGAAATTATTGAAAAGTAATTGCAAGTAATTTAAAAATAAACAACTTTTTATAGACAACCATTGTCTGTAAAAGAGAACAAGATGTCACCCATAGAAAATGGTTTACTACCTGCTCAACCAAATGAAGTCAATTTAGTTTACATTTATTCACGATACGCTGCCATTGGATTCCAGATAAGGTTAGTGAGCAGTGATTGATAAGAGTTGATCTGAGTCAAAGTTTTTTTTCCATTCAACCTTTCTATGGCAACTACTGTCGCCAATCAGGAGCGAGCTTGTTGGAAGTCCACACCCCTACCCCTGAAAGCAGGCTGAGGAGAACCTGTCAAAAAATTCAAAGGTCAAGATGGGGGCCAGTAGGCACCACATGCTTTTACAGACGCATCTGTGTTTAGCGTGTTTATAACTTAACTAACGTGTGATAAAGAACAAATATCATGAAAAGAAATTGGGAATAATAAGAAGATGTTAAGAAAAATGTGTCAGATCAGCAGTTGTTATTCTGACCAATCGAATGACTGAGTAATGGCTGTTTATTTCTCCATTGGAGTCTATGGGATTTTGGCTCCTTGGAGCCTGCAGGTACTTCCTATAATACAGTCTATGACAGCAACAACTTAATCATCCACCTTAATGACACGAGAAACAAACACTAAACTACATACTCATATTAAGACAAGCGACAAGGTCTATAGCACAATTCAGTTTCAAACTCTGTGTCACTATTTGTTCTGGATTGTAACTTTTTGGAGGCTTTGAGAATGTCATGTGATGTCTCTCATTTGAAACATGGCTAAAGGACTCCCGTTTTAATTGTCATAATTGATAATAATGTTCTGTCCATAGCCAAACTGTTCCTGGTCCTGGTTTTGTTTAAGCCCACTTTCCATTTGAGGGGACCAGCACCAGGAACAGCTTTGCAGTGGTGGCAAGCCTGTGGACCAATCTTTGTCTTATCTTGTCAGATAAGAACGCCATTCCAATGATTTGAAAACCCTTTGAATCGGATCAGCCAGATCACTGCGTCAATGTTGCAGCAGAGGGGTGGGCGCCAGAAATCCATAAAAACATTGTCTTCTTGAAAAATGTGCATTGTCATGTGCTTTATCGATACCTTATGATTTTTAATTCTGTCTGATAAAAACTGGGAACCGGATATTGATAAATCATGTAATAAAATGGTTATAGTATAACGGGGTGGGATTATATAAGTTCGCTTCCTTCCACTCCCTTTCAAGCAATATTTATTAATATGTCTAATTATCATACACTTGATTAGTTACTGTATGAATGTATAACTGATGATTATATTGCTTTGGTGTATTATTTCTACTTACGGTAATTGCTTGAAATAAACCATTTCAAATCAAATCAAATCGAAAATGTCTTTCTATCACTGATTTACAGTGGGAGGTTGTTCTTTAACCCAGTTGAATAAAATGCACTTTCATTGTAGAAAAAGGAGTTTACTAAGTAACGCAGATTTATTCTTTATTCTGGATCTTTACAAAGTTTAAGTTTCTGTATGGATCTGATTTCTTTGGTGACACACAGCCAGAAATGTGAAATCTTTTAACAACTCCATAGACGGTGTAAATAGGTACCAGTTGATCATTTAAATGTAAGGTATAGAGGTGATCTGTGTGAGTCTAGCTTATTCAGGGTTCTACATTGTCTTCATAAAATCTTATACCGTTTTTTCATATCTGTTGTTAATAAATCCTGAGGGAGTAGATCATGTAGTCTCTCAACATGATTCATCATTCAGACTTTATCATAGACACTATGACACTAAGCAGCGTTAGAAATAAGGGGAAAAAATGGCAAGTAATATTTGGTTGTCCTCCCCAATTTCTGGTTGTCCTTTGATACCAATATTCAACAGCAACTTTCTTCTATACATCTAATATCAACTGCCTCTTATGATGAACATTTAAAAAAACTCTTTGAATATTAAAAACAAACATTTTACGAAATATTGAAGCATCTGGTTACACAAAGTATTGCCATGTAAATCAAATACTGTTACGGTCAAATGCAAATACTTTATCATACCCTATAATATATCAGAAAATTGATGACATTAACCGACACTGTAACCTAATGAGTATTTTTAAAATTTAGAACACTTGTATGGACTGGGACTAATACAGCATTCCAAATATAAAGTAATAATTATACGTGATGAAAAGTTATAATATGATAAAACATCTTTTTCAAATAAACACATGTGTAAATGATACCATGTTTACATTGTGCGCTGCAGTAGCAGTAAAGACTAATATCCCTGATCTTTTAAACAAGACATGCAGGTGCAATGTTGTCATTTTGCCATGTTTTCGGGCGTACTCGGTTCGTTCGGAAGTCACGTGACATCGTTCGTTTACACTCGGACATCGGCTTCCCAAAAGCTTTGAAAAATAATCGAAAAATACCAAAATGTTGAATAAAAGACCAGGTTGCCACACGGACAACCATCAGGTTCATTTTTGGTTGACCCTCCGTGAAAACTGGTTGTCCCGGACAACAGGATAACTGCTTATTTCGGACGCTGCTTTGATAAAGTTTACGTATATTTATAAACTTTGTAGTGAGATTTTGCGTAACTTGGTTTAGTCAGTAAGAAAATGGACCAAATGGCTCTTTTAGTTTTAAAGGTTGCAGACTCCTGCTTTAGCTGTTGCATTAGTGATGCAGTTGATAGTCATCTCACTATTGAGTTGGTATATACTATACCAGTTGATAGTGATCTCACTATCAACTCAAAGGGATATGAAAGTGGAATATTTACAATGAATCCATGTTGAGCTAAAATTCATCTTTAAGCCCACTTTGTCCCTTTTGGGGTCATTGGGCTGCTGGAGCCTATCCTAGCCACTTGTGGGCGAAGGGAATGGACATCATGGACAGGTCGCTAGTCTGTCGCAAGGCCCCACTACTATAAACACTTTATTTACACAATTTAGAGTAAACAATTAACCCATGTTTTTGGACGGTGGGAGGAAGCCGGAGTCCCAGGAGAAAACATGCAAACTCCACACAGATGTTTAGTTTCAGGTCCCCCAGCCGGGACTTGAACGGGGGGCTTTGAGGCAACAGGTGCTCCACCGTGCAGCCCCAAACTATAACTGATTAAAAAAAAATTTTTTTTTAGCCAGCCTGGAGTTTATTCATGTTATCCTGGGAATAACAATGGGTTAATAATAATGGATTCATGGGTTGAGATCAGGATCAGAATAATTTAAATTCAGATTTCTCACCAATATTTGAGTTTGAATTATTATTATTATTAATTTGTTTTTTTGATCATTCAAACTTAAACTCAAATTATCTCCAGGACCTGGAGATAATTTGATATGACCTGAATATGACCTGAATAATCTCCAGGGTGGCTTTTTAAAAGTTAATAAAAATGAAAAGAGCCAAATTTGAATGGGCCTTTGAAATGAAGTGATCCAAACGATGGGCTCCCTCCAAAGAGCCTTAAATCCCATCTCAATAAGGGGGAAATGGGTGAGACGCTTGCACTTTGCACACTGTGCAGAAAGCCGATTGGTGCTGTTCAGGGGAAAGGTGCGCGCTCTGTACTCCCATCCTAGCTTTTAGAAATGAGAAATACAGAAAATCAGAGTGTAGTTAGTGTGGACACCCCACAGGCACGTTCGTCTCACGTGCACGCCCCTCGCATAAAGCATTTGTGCGGTCAGAGAGCCAGTGTGCACACTTCACTGCTGACTGGGGTATGACAGCACCCTTACAAAGACTTCACCATGCTCTTACAACACGCACGACAATCGCACGTTTGACGCCCTAAAGTGGCCGAATGAGCCACACAGGAACACAAAGACACACCGGTCGCACCTTAAGATACGGTCGCACTTGTTCCAAAAACCTGCAGCGTGTGACTAAGGCTTCATGGGCCAGTATTTCTGCGCTGCTCACTCCGGAGAGCCATTTAATAGAAAACATTTCTTTGCATTTCTACAATGCGTTTATGAAATACTTCAAATGAAATAAACTTTTTGATAGGCTACTAAAATTAGTAAATAAGATTTAGAACTTTTTGTCAGGGGATGTTTTCCATGGCTGCTGTTTCCAGGTATGTATTTACTCAGAATACACAGCTGGAAAATGTGAAATCAGACTAGATGGACTCTTGTTGTTGTTGTTTATGAGTGAGCGACTCAGCAGTGAATTATGTGCACAGTGTCCACATCCACGTGAACAAAGATCCCCACTTATTGTAATTGAGTAATCACCACCGTCTCTGCAGGCCACATTTATGGATCCCAAAAGTGTTTCTTTAGCCACAACAGATACATAAAAATAAACAGGAAAAAAGTCACTTTAGTTGTGTCTCAGCATGAGAAATAGAGGTGTGGCGTGAGACTGAGAGGAATCAATCAAATG
This sequence comes from Oryzias latipes, assembly GCF_053564925.1. Classification (NCBI taxonomy): domain Eukaryota; kingdom Metazoa; phylum Chordata; class Actinopteri; order Beloniformes; family Adrianichthyidae; genus Oryzias; species Oryzias latipes. The sequence continues at coordinate 14,630,967 of NC_136253.1, read as the reverse complement.
CGTGAGAGTTGTATGGATTGTGTCTGTGAAGCAGTGAACTTCTGCAGTTTGTGTCTTATTCAGGTTTTAAAGGAGAAGTTTATTTTTCTTTGCTTTTTGCTTCCAGATGCTCAACAGAAGCACGTCCGTGAAGAGGATGAGGATGAATGGCAGCTCTGTAAGCAGGAGAGGGCCTCCAGTCTGGACCAAGCAGAACCAGAACCTCCACAGATCAAAGAGGAACCGCAGGAAGCGTGCAGTGATCAGGAGGACGAGCAGCGGCTCCTGAATCAGGAGGATGTCGTGAAGGTGGAGTTCAAGACTGAATGTGAAGAAACGTCTGAAGATGGTGAGTTCAAGGAATCGACAGTTCAACCAAACTCCATGTAGAACTTGATCAGGGTGTCTGAAGTAAAGCTGGACAGAACAGATATGTTAAATGGTTTGTGAAGTTTTCAGCCATGTTTCCATCTGAAGTTAAAGAAAATGAGCAGCAAAACTCTCATTTACATGTACATGTGAGTGTGTAGGATCAGGTTTGTTGAAGCCGGTGGTCGGTAAGCTGGTTCACAGAGGGAAAGACGGTGGCAGGGGATGAAACGACAATAAGCACTTGATCTGTCGTCTGTTTGTATCTTTTGGATTTGAAAAACAAATCGAGTTTGAGTGATCATCTCCTCTCACAATGATCTTTTTCCCCCTTTGGCATCATAAGGAAAAGGTCAATCACGCAGTGCTGTTAATGTGACCCCGCCCACCTATAGCTTATAAATACTGCGCGTTTCCCGCGTCAGCATTCTAGTAAATGCAATTTAAATGATAAATGAATGCGCATCACAGGAAAAGGAACTAAGTTTTGCTACGGTGAGATGAAAACTTTGTAATAATGATCCTGTGATTTTGAAACTGTTGCTGATGATTGACAGGTGGGGTGAAATGAGTGTCTGTGGATAGAACATGAGCGTACCGTGTGCGTGAGTCATGGGAAAAGCGCGCCTCGGATCCACGAGCTGCACACGTTCATGACTGCACAGCTATGACATTTATGAAGTCATTATTTCAGTTTGTAAAGTAAAAACCAAACAAGGTCTGATTAAACCCAGACTTTCTTTCTGTTCTTCCAAATGTCAATATGAAATGTAAACCGGTTTTTAAATGAATACTACAAATGATCACCACGTCATTTACTGCTGTGGAAAAAAAAGAAGAATATTCAGTTGTGGAAAATTATAATACTATAATTAGCAAACTAAGGAAAAAGTAAAACTATTTGATTATACATGCAATAAAAGCACCATGACAGAATGAACTTACATTAAGTTACCCAGGCCTTGTTTCATAATGTCACAGAAAACGAATAAGCCAAAATACTCTCGTTTTTATGTTAATGGTTGTAAAGTTCTTAGAAATATTGATGGTATTTTGTTCTGACGTTTCCAGTCCTATTAATGTGGGAATGACAAACCACAAATGCAGTACTTATGGTTTCAAACAAACACACCTGAAATATTATTTCACTTTGAACTATTTTCCTTGTGCAATATTGATGTGAAAGCACTTTTTTTTTTAGTTAATGCCAAAATATGTTTATAAAAGCTATTAGACCTGCTGTTTGTCAATTCAATCAGATTTGGGATACATTGGAAATGTTTTTGTATTTTTTGTATTACAGTTCCCATTAGAGTTGGTGAGGAGAACATTTTAAATCGGCGCTTCGTGTCATAAACGTTGTTGATCCCTGGTTTAGGCTATAGAAAGGAAAATAATTCTGCAAATAAACGCAGCAATGTTAAAACAATCTGGTTAAAAATGAAAAACAGCTTTTCACAGCATTTATTCTTGCCTATCAGCACATTTAAGATGTATAGTTGGGGGGAGGCTTGACCGTGTAAACGGAATAAGTGCATTTCTAGAGTACATTCTTGTTTATTGTCATTCTCATTCATGTGTTCATTTGCGCCATGTGTGTGGTTTTTCTTCATGCTTCATTTCCAATGTCTTGGCCTTCTCCCACAGATGTTTCACAGCGGTATTTATGTGAGGAGCAGGAAGACGAGGAGGAGGAAGAGGAAGCTGAGGAGAAGAGCTTTAGTCTGGATGAGGAGGAAGCAGAGTCTCTGCAGATTAAAGAGGAGCAGGAAGAATTCTCTATCAGTGAGGAAGGGGAGGAGTTTGAAGTGAAGAAGGAGGCGGAGGCTTTTATGACCCCTGAGGATGATCAGGAAAACATGGACTCCAAACCAGAACCAAGTGAGAGCCCAGTCCTGGAAAACAAAACTCGGATCAGAGACGGCGATTCCGTGACCGTCACCCTGGACACTCCTTCACATGAAAGCTCCCATTCCTGTGACACATGTGGAAAAGTTTTTACTCAACGTCGCAGTTTGACGACTCACATGAGAATCCACACAGGTGAGAAGCCCTACTCATGTGACAAATGTGGAAAAAGGTTCCTTGAATCTTCAACGCTAACTGTCCACATGAGAACGCACACGGGCGAAAGGCCCTATGTTTGTGACACGTGTGGAAAACGCTTTAGTCAGAGTTGCTATATGGCTGTCCATAAGAGAACCCACACAGGCGAGAGGCCATATTCCTGCAAAACATGTGGAAAATCCTTCTCTGCCTCCTACAAACTGACCGTCCATAATCGCTCTCACACAGGCGAGAGGCCGTATGCCTGTGAAACGTGTGGTAAAGACTTCCGGGACAGTTACGGCATGACCAAACACATGAAGACTCACACAGTGGAGAGGCTGTTTTCCTGCAAAATATGTGGAAAGGGGTTTAATCAAAGCAGATACCTGGCTGTTCACATGACCATTCACACCACTGAGAAGCCCTTTTCCTGTGAAATATGCCAAAAAACATACAGCTACGCTTACATTCTGACCAAACACATGAGGACTCACACCGGCGAGAGGCCCTTTTCATGTGAAACCTGTGGAAAAAGCTTCTTTGATTCTTCTTCATTAACAGTCCACATGAGGACGCACACGGGCGAAAAGCCTTTTTCCTGCGAGATATGCGGAAAGGGGTTCAGCGCATCGTCCAGGTTAACCATTCACATGAGAACACACACAGGTGAGAAGCCTTTTTCCTGCGAGTTATGTGGAAAAAGCTTCAGCCACGGTCAAAGTCTAACGGTGCACATGAGGACGCACACGGGTGAGAGGCCCTTTTCCTGTGACGTTTGTGAAAAATCCTTCAGCCTAAAGAGTTATTTGAAAGTCCACAAGAGAACCCACACAGGGGAAAAGCCCTTCTCTTGTAAAATATGCAAAAAGGCTTTCAGCCACGCTTGCAGTTTAAACATTCACATGGAGTCTCACACAGTCGAGAGGCTGTTCTTTTGTAAAGTATGTAGAAAAGGGTTCAATCAAAAGACTGCTTTGACAGACCACATGAAAACGCACAGGTAGGCAATACCATGTACATTCTGTGGGGACGGTTTCATCACATTTCTTTTTAAAGTCAAAGACAGTTTTAATGTGCATGACAATTACACTAAGCACACACAATAATGACCATTGTTATTGGATTTAAGTTGTGATTATGTTGTATTTTTAGTGAAAAATTTTAGGAATTAAAAAATATTTGCAGCTTTTGTGTGTTAACATCTGCTCCTAAAGTCTTGAGGCAAACCATGATCAAGTTTGAGATTCATCATGAAACATTCATCATGGAGTCAGACAAGTTTTTACAATAAAAGTTCAGCTAAACACGGCCTTAGGTCTTGGTTTTCCTCAAAGTGAAGATTTCTTTTTTATCTGCAGATTAGAACATAAGGTGCCTGAATTCCCTGACGATCCTTACATTTCTTTGCTGTCTTTTAAAGTTTTTTAGGTGTACATTTTTTAAGAAATGCTGCATGGTTTAAAAAAAATAATATAAATTTGATCGGAAAAACTTCTATCTGGAGGAATGGCATCTTGTTTTCCCCTGAATGAATATTTGCTCTTTGTTGCCTGTTGTAATTAGCATAGCTCATTTGTGATGTTAAAATGGTTTCTTTGTAATCACATTTTAATATGTAACTAAAAACTGTTATCAGGTGGACGGCAATCTTGAGATAGTTTGTTTGAACCTTGATTGACTGTATGAACTGTTTCTGATAATAAAAATCTTGCACATTGACATTTTGCTGTTTGGAATGTTTTTGACGCACAATAAACTTTTTAAAATGAATGTTTGACTTGAACGTGAACAATTTTTTTCCCTATGGTTTTATTTCTAAATCCTCATTCTGATGGTACCTCCCATGGACTACAACACGTGTCAAACTCAAGGCCCGAGGGGCCAAATGTGGCCCGCATTTCATTTTATGTGGCCCTCGAGGGCATGCAAGCTTTTAATTTCTTAAAATAATAATTACTGTGTATTTATTCATATCTAGGGGAATTGGACTTGAAATGTTGGATTGGTCAGCTATACATTAGGACTTAAACACTGTCCAATATAACTTAACCTGACAGAATCAAATTTAAAACGATCTATGGTAGAGTAACAAGCAAACATGTTTTCTATGCAACTGTAATTGTCACTTTAAAAAGTTATAATAAATAAATTATTTATTTAACATTAAGGAGTAGTAACGTTTATTTTTCATTACATTTAGTCACATGTATATCTGGGCCTTTGAGGACAAGCACTATACTGATGTGGCCCTCGGTGAAAATGAGTTTGACACCCCTGGACTGCAGGGACCGACGCCGAGCAGTTACCCACCTTTACCACAAGAGGGAGGCAGAGTTTACTTTTACTCCATGGAATGTATAAATGAGGGGTTCACCCCTGAAAACAGAAAATGGAGATATTAATGTCATTTTCTTGACATTTTTATATGCAAAGAGGCTGTTGAGTTTATACTTAAATGTTCTCAGTATTATTTGTTTCACACTAGTTTGATTTAAGAAGGTGCGACTGCGTTTGCTGTTGACCTATAGGTAGTTTTTTGGGGACTAAAGTTTTCTTACAAGTTATGAAAGTTCTATTTTTCTACTTATTTTTCTACTTTTTTATGTCCTTATCTGTTTTCTCGTTAAATGCCAGAAGGCTAGGGAATAATGTAAAGCGTAAGGCCTTATTTTTGTTTGCTAAACAGCAAAAAACTGACTGTTTTTTTTCAGGAATCTCATTCACTTGCTAAGGATGCAAATTTTTGGAAAGATCAATGGGGGGATGACGTTTGGTTTTCACATGGCACAGAATTCTCTGCAGGGGTATGTTGCATGAGGAGTAATTTTAAGGGGGAAGTCTTGCACACTGATTCTGATATAAATGGTCATTTTCTTTGTCTAATTGTAAAGATGAGCAATATTCATTGCATGACGACCAATATTTGTGGCTATAATTCCAACTCTGATAACAATCAGCTTCTGGACACTCCAGAAGATAAAATAATGTTCTGGTTAGCCAGATTTCCAAGCACACACGTGCTAAATGGAGGTGACTTTAATGTGGTAGTGGACCAAAACACTGATAGATGGCCTCCAGGTCAGACTCTAAAGTCTACATCAAGTGTAGTAGAAAAGTTGGATTTATGTGACATATGGAGGACCAATTTTCCTGATAAAAGGGAGAATACATGGAGTAATAAGAGCAGATCTAGGCAATCACGTTTAGACCTTTGGCTTCTCTCAAAGGATGTAGACAAAGAGAATGTCTCTGCAGACACTTTAGCAACACCACTAACTGACCACAAAGCTTTAACAATCAGAATACAATTTTTTCCTGATGAAAATGTGTCCTGAAAACTCTGTTACTGGAAACTGAACAGCACACTATTAAAACATGAATGTGTTCAATCAGTGATTAACAGGCTCATTAAACTTTCCGGGGATAAAGCACAACAGGAAAAGGCTTACAGTTCCAACTGGGAACTCTTAAAATTAGAAGTTTCTAAAATATTTGCGAAGATGTGGCAGCATTCAGGCAAAATCCAAACATAAATTAGAAGAAGGAATTATCCCTGAAGTTACTGAACTCTCAAGTTTACCACCAGAAAACCTAAATGAGGAGCAAAATTTAAGATTAATAGATTTACAATTAAACCTTGACAATATGTACAAAGCGAAGGCCGAAGGAGCTTTTATAAGATCCCAACAAAGATGGTTGGAACAAGGGGAACAAATGACTTCTTATTTTATCAGATTAGAGAAGACACAAGCAAAGTCTAATTCAGTGTTACAGTTAAATATAGATGGAAAAATTACAAATGATAAAAAGCTTATTTCTAGTTTTCGTCATGATTATTACTGTGAATTTTGTAAGACAACATTTTGTCAGGAAGCAAAGATTTCATTCTGCGATTCCTTGAATAACAACATAAATACAATCATTGAAGAAGATAAATTGGCATGTGATTCTGTCATTTTTTTACAGGAAGTTTCAGTGTGGGGTTTGTTTTTATTGTATTCTTGTTTGTTTTTTATGGAAAGCACCTTGAGCTGTCTGTTTGACATGAAAGGTGCTTTATAAATAAAATTAATTTGAATTTGAATTTGAATTAACAATCTGAAAAACAACATGTCCCCTGGAAACGACGGAATAAGAGCAGAATTTCTAAGCTTTTCTCATCCATGTGAAGATTATAGATTATTTTATGAGCATATTATTTTTGGATATTTTACACAAGGGAGACTTAATGCAGAGAAAATACATGTAGTTAATTTACTCATAACCATGGCTGAAATACTTCATACACAAGTGTAAATATGTTAATGTGCAATATTTGTAAATAAATTTTGAAAAAAACCTTGAAAGCAGAAGAATGGAAGATAAGTAAAAGTTAGAAGATGAAAAGGAAAATTTCCAGTTTAAGGGGACCTAATAAAATTCCTCATTGTTTATCAGTTATGATTCCACCTTTTAAAGATGCATATGAGTATTTGTCATACAGAGATATGAAAGAGATATTAATAAATTTATATTACTGAATATTACTAAATTATTAAATATTACTAAATACTAGATAGTACTAAATCTCCCTTCGGGGATTAATAAAGTTGATCTTGAATCTTGAATCTTGAAAAGGTAAATTCGAAACTGTTGAGATGAAAATTGCCTTTGTATTTTATTTTGTTGCATCTATTTTTTCAGCATACTGACATTTATTTAACAGAACATAAACTAAGGTGTGAGCAAAGAAAATTTGAAATTTACGCTGATATAATGAAGTTTCAGTATTTGCTCTCCACGCCACTAGGGGCAGTTGTCCTTAAACTCCGGAAGTCATGTACTTCCGGTTTAAGCTATTTGTTTATGCATCTCTAGGTGCCGAAGAAATTCACACTATTTCTTTGAAAATAAGCTTTAACTAAATGCTTTACATATGGATATTTTTGAAAAACAAGAATCCGATTTCTGCAAAGTCGGTATGTTACGCAGCTGTTGTCTAAAGTGAGGATTAATGACACTTAAATACCTACATTTGCGAGCTGTGACCATAAATGTAGTGATTTGGACCAAAATAACTTAATAACGGTACATGATACTTAACATAAAATGAGGTGTATTCCAATTCTAAAATATTTGTTTATTCTAGAGATGAAATATTTTAAAACTTTTTATCTAATAAATTAAGTATACGATTGTCAGAAGCTTTCTGGTTTCTGGAAAATTAATTTTAAATCTGAAGAAGATTTAGAATGATTTGAATAAATGAAGCTGTGTTGGTGATTGTTGTTCTCGTGAGAAAGAAGAGAAAGAAACTTCAGATCATAATGTTATCTGTATAATGATTCCTCTGCTCATTTACTGAGTCCTGGCATTTGTTTGTTTTTTTCTTCTTCACTTAAGCCATCTTTCATTCATGAGTCTAAAAACATACAGACCCCATGATGACACTGACTAATGTATTTCCTCATAGAAGTGCATCTTTGACCAGTGGATCATTGTTTACATACATCCCAGAGTTTGGGACTGGGACCACGTCAGCTTCTCTTACCTGCTTCTGCTCTTTCTGACTTTGAACAAGTCTCTCACTTCTCTGCATTTTGCAATGAATTGTAGGATAACTGGGAGCCTGAAACAGGCGCTTTTGTGTTTATCTTTGCTATAAGTCTTTTTCAGAAAAGCACATGTGATGAGATCCAGGAAATAACTGATTTTGAGAGACTCATCTCAGGAGTCAAACAGTTGTTGTAGTAGAGCAGCATGCAGAGGCTTTACAATAATAAAAAATACTACAAGATCAAACAATAACTGCTGGTTTACATGGTTAAATATGTTAAATAAATAAATGTTTCTATTTTATTAATTCTCGTGTCATCAACCCACAAGTTTTCCATTTGTACTTCTTTTGTTTCTTCCCACAGATGTTCCACAGCTGCATGTACGCAAGGAAAAGAAAGTTAAGGGAAGTAACTCTGTTCAGGGGGAACGAGAACCTCCACAAAACAAAGAGGAAGAGAAAGAACTGTGCAGCAGCCCAGAAGAAGAGCAGGAGATCAAGACAGACCATGACGAAATATTTGTAATTCAGGTTGAAGGTGAGCCTCATCCTCTTTAGATATCACAGAGATACTTTAACTATTTTTTAAACAAATGTTATTGTGTTATTATATTGGTTTTGTGTTTATTAGTATTATGTTGTAGTGTTCATTTAAATGATGTTTTTGGGCAAATGAACAGAGGATCCAAATGTGAAAAGAAAAATAGCAGGATCAGAAATCAGGCTGTTTTACTAAGTAAACAGAATCAGAGATAAATAAAGCAAATGTGCTTGTTGTGTAAATGTTTGAGTTCATGTAGTTGAGGAAAGTTCTGTGTAAATACAATCTGGTATTACTTAAACTGTGGAGAATATGAATGAATGCTGTGATTATATAATTACACTGACTCATATTTTATGTCTGTTAGGAGACAGAGTCCCAGTTGTGAATGTTACAGATGATTTTATACGTGTTCTCCTGAATCTTTTTGTTCCTGCAGACCTCTCTGAGAAAAACATCTGTCAAGAGACTGATGATGAGCAGCTTCTCTGGAAGCAGGAGAGGAGCTCCAGTCTGGATGAAGAGAAACCAGAGCTTCCACTGATCAAAGAGGAGCAGGAGGAGAACTGCATCGGTGAAGAAGATCAGCTTGGACTGAAGCAGGAAAATGATGATTTCATGGTCACTGAGGATGATCAGGAAAACATGGACTCCAACCCAGAACCAAGAGAGAACCCAGTTCTGGAAGGAAACCCTCAGATCAGAAACATTGGTCACCTTTTAGGCAACTCTTCCACATTAGAGAGTCGCTGTCAAACAGACACAGATGAAATCATGGATGTTCTTAAATGTTCCGTTTGTGGAAAAACCTTCACTCATTCACACGTGAATCAGACCCAGGTGAAGCAACTTGATGTAATCCACCCTGGAGTGACACTAGGCCTTTGTGAAGCCTGCAGAAACAGACTGGATCAAGGTGATGCTGTGACCGTCCAGCTGAACGCTCCTTCAGATAAGAAGTCGCATTCCTGCAAAGTGTGTGGAAAGGTTTTTACTGGACGGGGTAAATTGATGACTCACATGAAAATACACACAGGTGAGAGGCCCTTTTCATGCGAAACATGTGGCAAAAGTTTCATTCAAAGGAGCGATTTAACTGTCCATACAAGATCTCACACAGGTGAAAAGCCATTTTCTTGTGAAATTTGTGAAAAGGCGTTTAGTTATGCCCATGGTTTAAACACACATTTAAGGACTCACACAAATGAAAGGCCGTACTCCTGTGAAATGTGTGGAAAGAATTTCATCCGAAATAGTAACCTGACAGACCACATGAGGACTCACACGGGCGAGAAGCCTTTTACTTGTCAAACATGCCGAAAAGCTTTCCGTCATGCCTACAGTTTGACACAACACATGAGAACTCACACAGGCGAGAAGCCTTTTTCTTGTGAAGTGTGCCAAAAAGCTTTCCGTCATGCTTACGGTTTAGCCTACCACATGAGCATCCACACAGGTGAAAGGCGTCATTCTTGTAAAACATGTGGGAAAAGGTTTTTTGCGTCCTCTTCATTAACCGTCCACATGAGGACTCACACAAACGGGAAGATTCTTTGTTGTAAATTATGTGGAATCTGTTTCGATGAAAGGGATGCTTTGACCGCTCATATGAAAGTTCACACATCCGAGGAGCCATAGTTTGAAATTACAAAAAAAGAGACATTTGTGTGCAATATTTAGGAATGAAGCAAAATGTTGGATAGTTAATACACATTTTTTCTATCCAGTAGAGACATTTATCAGGATTTACATAAATTAAAAATGGATTTCTCACATGAAGATTTTGGGTATAGATTACCTATTAGTTGAATTGTGTAAGATTTTGCATTAGAGTATGACAGATGACTGAAAGTACAAACGTTTTTTGTTTTTTTTCATTTATGTGTGGTTTAAACTTTTTATGTGTGTTTTTTAATAATATGTAATTAATCAGAACTGTAATAAACTGCTGATGAAGATGAACTTTTTAAAAAAATGTGCTTAAATTTTACTTGGAACCAAACTGAAAGTTTTTTAATGGTAAAAGATACAAATCATCATTGTATGTTGTTTAGAATGTTTTTAAAGAGATTACAAATGTGCAAAACTAAAATATTGTCAATCAAAATATCTCAACTAGTACATCACACCAGGGAAAAACAAAAGTTTTGTGAAATTTGTTTTTGTGTATTTCAACCAGTTTTGGGTATTAATCCTAGCATCCAAGTTATGATACAACACATTTTAAAGTGCAAAGAAGGGCTCATCTTTCACATGAGAAAAAAGAATAATAAACCAGTATATATTGATGGTCACAAATACAAATTTTTTTTTAAGAGAATATGAAATATATACGGAGCCCTCCAGGTGCCAGTGCTTAAACTTGTTTTTTTCATGGGTAATTTTTGTGTGCTTTTGTTTTTTGCACATTAACTGTGTAAAGAGCAATTATTTATGAAGAATATTATATAAGAAGATGGAACATTGTATGAGTAGCAATAACAACTGTGCTCGCTTGCTGTAAAGTGCTGAACTCAGCACAAGGTTGTCTGTGTTTTCTTGTCTGCACTGAGTTGTTTAAGCATCTGTGGATTGCAGACGAGAGATGCAGACGTGACCGACTGTCCTTGACTGGCCTCTGCTGACTTACACACTCAGACACAGAATCTATCTAATGAGGTATTTTACATGTTTACATGCTGGGAAATAACAAAGCTGTCTGCTGAGGAGCAGAGAGAGAGCAGATGACAGCCGAGCTTTCTGGATTGGTGGTGTCTGAAATGAGTCCGAATCTCTCCCTTTGCAAAAGTTTGAACTTTAATGCAGACTCTTGTGCGATTTATTTCTTTTCCCACTGCACATTAGATCTTTGGTGTCCTGAACCATCATAACCTGCGAACCTGGCCTGTAACACTTAACAGATAGAGAGAACGAGAAAAATGTTTAAATTGTTGTTTTTACACTCCGTGTCGCTAGGAGGCGCTTTAATTTCAGGTCTGGATAAGGTCCTTGTTTCCGGTTTTAGCCTCTTTTATAGAAATAAAATCAACAATTTTCGTTGTGATTGTTATATAAAAACAGAAGTTTAGAGTGATGAAAGTCTTCAAAAACGGAGAACTAAATTTCACAGTCGGTATGTAACTCCAAATATCCTATAAATGAGAACAAAATGCGACGTTTGACTGATTCAAGGCTATCATGGTAAAGTTTAGGCAGCGACGAGAGCTTTAGTTATGGCACACATGTCATGAGTTGTTCAATTTTTGAGTTGTGCTATGTTCTTTGAATTGCAATTTTATACTTATATTTTATATTGTATTTTCAAGGTGTTCAGTCAAAAAAGGTGTCTATGGTTTACTCACTGCTGCATTTAAAATAAACTATGTTTAATTTTATCTATAAACAACATGTGTGAATCTGCCAAGGGGAAAGAGAGAGAGAAAGAGAAAATACCAAATACATCTTTAGTACAGAAGCATCTCATAACCAAAAAACAAATAAAAGTAACAATGAGCTAGAGTATATTATTCTTAATGAGTGACCATTTCTTTATGAATGTGAAATTTCCCCCAAGACAAAATTAATTTGATCATAAAAATGAAGTTATGGTCATGCTGTCATTACAACAGCCTAAAATTTGGTCCTTTTCTGTAATCTTGATTGTTTTTCTTGTTTTGCAACTAATATAATTTCCAATATTAGTCCAGAATATTTTTCGTATGTATACAATTCACAAACAAATGACAAATAATTTCCTCTTTTGATCCACAAAATGTACATGACTGGCCCATATCCAGAATAAATCCACCCAAGTTTATTTTTAAAAGGATATATATGATGTACTATTTTAAATGACACTTGTTTTGTTTTCATCAGATGCGAACATTGGCTATAAAATGTTGCGCTTGTTTGGCTCCACATACTAGTGTGAGTAGGAATTTTCTGTTATGAACTTTAAAAAGAACCACGTGAGGACCGAGTGACTCTGACTTATACGATAAGTCGTGTAAGTCCTGGCCTGGCCTTTTTGATGCAATCGATATATCAGTATCCCCATCATATAAGTGCTGTTCAAACGGTTTAAATGTAGAGGTTCACAGTAAGCATTTAATAGTGATTAGAAAGTAAAATTTTCATATGAACCCAGAGTTTTATTTTCCAGAAAGACTTTTTCTTATTTTTATTTCTAGTCTTCAAATGTGGAATTCAGTAATTTTGGTTAAACTGTATTTAGATGTTTGTGTTCTATGTGAAGAAATGAAAATACCACTGCAATAAATGTGTTCATTAAGATGTTCATTTGTGCTGAATCTTTTTAAAATAGTTCGAGAATGCAGGCCGAACGGTTGGCCCTCACACAGTTTAACTACACCAAATCTAGCCCCCTTTGCAAAAGTTTGCCCCCCCCCCCTGCTGTAAGGCTACCTGGAAGTGTGCAAACGAGGACGTGGACAGTGGCAGTGACGCCCAAGCTGGCCGGTGGACACCTTGACCTTTTGACAGTACCCATGAGGCCATTATCCTCCCTGCTACACCTCAACCTAATCGTCCTGCCACATCATCAAATCTGAAAATGTTTAGTAATTATTAAACAAACAGCTGCCGGCATGTTTAACTGCACAGAATAATCATATTTGAAGAGAAGGTTCTTTTTGTAAATCATTTGCATCTTTTTAAATAAGTAATTTAGTGAATATGTTGTTTCTTCTCACAGATGTTTCACATCTGCGCGTCTGTATGGAGGAGGAGGAGAAAGAGGAGGACAGAACATTTCTGGATCAGGAGCAGCCAGAGTTTCCACAGATCAAAGAGGAAGAAGAGGAGGAGGAACTCTGCAGCAGCCAGGAGGAAGAGCAGCTGTTCCTGAAGCAGGAGATCAAATCTGAATGTGATGAAATATTTGTAGTCCAGTACGAAGGTGAGCTTCATCCTCTGCTGAATATCAACAAAAAACTGAAAACTACCATAGAGGATAGGGTCATTTAATTTCTAATATTTGCATAGATTAATTTTTATTGATATGCGAGATGAGTTATTGAGAATAAAGTTGAAACTTTGTAGGGTTTGTTTTTTAATAGTATATTTTAAATTAAAACTGACAATAAATTAAAACCAATTTTTGCTAAGAAAACAGCACTAGAGATACAGTAAATGTTCATGGAGATGAGAAAAGTTCTGTTCAAATGAAGTCTGGTTCTCCTTTAAAGGAGCTGCTGCTTTTTTTTCCACATGACTGTTTGTGTGAACTAATGTCAGAGCAGCTGTTATGAAAAAAAAAACTGGAAATAATAAATCAATGCTGTGATTATAGAATTACTGTTACGAGTTTAAAAGCAATTTAACTTTATGGGTCACAGAGTTCAGGTCCAAGACCACAGCTAACTTCACTAATAACACAGGATTTTGTTCAGTCTCTGTAACTGTTTATTTCACAGTCAGACATCAGCAAATCAATATTAAACAAGCTGTAGAAGTTTTGAACAAGCTGCTGCTATGATTACTAGATCTGAAGACCACACAATCAGCGGCTAAATACACGTGTTTAGCTAAGGAGCTTCAATGGCAGGCTGGTTGGAACACATGAAGGACACCGTCCCTCGAGGCCTGGATTTGGACACCCTTGATTAATTAATCTATGAAACATTCATGTTTTTGCACTTTGGGAGGAAGTCTGGAGACATACAAACTCCACACAGAAAGGTCCCTGCTGGGACTTGAACAGGGGGCCTTCCCACTGTGAGGCAACAGCGCTAACCACTGGGACCGCCTGCTCAGGAGGACTTATATCTAGCTTTTTCAATGTTTTTACTAGTTTTCTCTTTAACCTTTTTGTTCCTGCAGACTTCTCAGAGAAAAACATCTGTAAGGAGGAGACTGATGATGAGCAGCTTCTCTGGAAGCAGGAGAGGAGCTCCAGTCTGGATGAAGAGGAACCAGAGCTTCCACTGATCAAGGAGGAGGAGGAGGAGGAGCACTTCATCAGTGAGGAAGGAGATCATCTTGAAATGAAGCAGGAAAATGATGCTTTCATGGTCACTGAGTATGATCAGGAAAAGATGGACTCCAAACCAGAACCAAGTGAGAATCCAGATCTGGAAGGAAGCACTCAGATCAGAAACAGTGATGCTGTTGAATCTACTTCACATGAGAGCTTACATTGGTGTGGAACATGTGGAAAAGTTTTTACCCGACGTCGTAATTTGAGTGTTCACATGAGAATACACACGCGTGAACGACCTTCTTGTGAAGTTTGTAAGAAGACCTTTTGCCACGCAGAGAGTTTGCTCCATCACATGAGAACCCACACAGGCGAGAGGCCTTTCACGTGTCCACTATGTGAAAAAGGTTTCATTAAAAGATGTCAATTACAAGTCCACCTCAGAATTCACACAGGTGCGCGACCTTATACCTGTGAAGTGTGTAAAAAAACCTATAACAATAGTAGTCACTTTAAAGTCCACATGAGAAGTCACACAGGTGAAAGGCCTTTTACCTGTGACGTTTGTGAAAAAGGTTTCACTACAATTGCTCAGTTAAAAGTCCACATGAGAACGCACACAGGTGAGAAGCCTTTTACTTGCCAAGTGTGTGAAAAAGGTTTTGCTCAAATTTGTCAATTAAATGTCCACATGAGAACCCACACAGGTGAGAGACCTTTTACATGTGAAATATGTGGAAAAAGTTTCACTAAAAGTATTCACTTGAAAGTCCACATGCGAACCCACACAGGAGAGAGGCCCTATACTTGTAAAATATGTGGAAAAAGTTACGCTCAAAGTAGTTATTTAATAGTCCACACGAGAGGTCACACAGGAGAGAGGCCTTACACTTGTAAAATATGTGGAAGAAGTTATATTCAAAGTAGTAATTTATCACTTCATCTGAAAAAATCACACAGGTGAGAGGCCTTTTGCTTGCAAAGTATAAAACCTTTTTTTTAAATCAAAAGCCTACATGGGAACGCACACAGATGAGAAACCTGTTTCATGTAAAATATAGACAATTCTGTCATTTTTGTGCTTTAGCCCACATGAGCACCTACACAGGTGAAAGGTGTCACTCAAAGTTGTAACTGTATTTCTTCTTTATTTTGTTGTTTTTTGTGATGTGTTGTTTTTTTTTAATAAAAGCTAGCTTAACAGCGAAGTATCACTTCTTTGGTGGGAACCCCAGTATCTGTTCCAAAAAATCTTTTCCTTATGTTTTATTCAAACAACAGAACAACTTCATCAACAACTTTTATAACCAATAGGGGGTCCAAGTCTGGGTCCCCCTGTGCCAGTCCCCAGCCTGGATAAAACAAGGGTTGTGTCAGGAAGGGCATCCGGCGTAAAAACTGCCAAATCAAACGTGCGGATCAGTGAAAGCTTATTTGGTGTGACGACTCCTGTGGGAATGTGCCGAAAAACATTTTAAACAGCAAACAAATTATGAGAGCAGTAAATTACAAAAAGCCATTTTTTATGGGAAGGATCTCAAAACTTTATTACAAGCAAAAATATATAGAGAGAGATTTAATTGAAATTGTGGTGTCATAGGTTAACAGTATACCTTTTATCAAGTGAACATATTCCAATAGAATAGCTTTTCTGACTTTTGCATGGACTAATTTGCTTTGCATAAAAATATATTTTTGACAGAACTGCTCATAGCTGAGAAAATGACTCGTACCATCCAACATATGAAGTATAGACCAAATGTTCTTTTCATACCACTCACCAGGAAAAAGTGATTTGTTCCCATGTAATATGAATCTATTCTTCCACAGAGTAATGGAATGTGGGGAAAAATGATGAACAGATCATTTTCCAGTAGAGTAGAATTTGTTTGTGAAAGAAGTGCTGGAATCTGCAATTCCAAAATCAAGTGCTCTAGTCATTTCCCACAAGCAAAAAGCCAGTGTACATAGATGCTCACTAGATTGGTGAATATTTCCACTGAGCAGTGGAGGGATCCACAGACGGGTTTGCAGGTTCTTGACGTAGACCTGTATTACAACCTGGCTACTGAAACTCTGATTTGCTCCAAGTGCAGAAGCAGCTGGGTTATTCTCTGGAATCGGTGCACATTGGTTTCTCTGGTTATTGAAAATGTTACCAATAAATGTGTGTTTCTTAACATTGCATCAGATGAAGGACTATTTGAACCTCTGAAAAAATATGGTTTCCTACCTTACACATGAAATCTCTAAAAATCTTATAAATTAATTTGTCACCAAGGTTGTTTTAAATTCAACCCCATAACGGGACATTCTGACTCCTGAATGAATATAACTCTAAAACATATTTTAACAAATTCTTCCAGTTCCTCTGTAATCACCTGTCCCTTGTGTAACACAACTCATTGTAAGTATATTGTTCGTATTCCAAATAATAATAATTTGACTGTCAAGTAAGATTTGGCTATTGAATGTATAAGCGGTTTTAATAAATAATGAAAACATACATCGACATAAACACTATATTAGGTTTTCATATATTTTGTACATGTCCTCTAAACTTTGTCCACAGTTCAACAAGCATTTATCTAATATATGTTAATATTATTAAAAAACATGTAATGACAATGTATCGAGTAATGGGGTTGAATACACAGTATAACATGGTTGAATGAATACCTTTAATCATGCTGATATTGACAAATTAATTCATTAAAGAAACATAAGGAAAGTACCACATCATTGGATGTGTAACGTTTAACATTGTTTTAAAAAATGAATCTGTCCTATGAGAAGAAAAAAGGAAGAGCAACAGCATGGCCTAAATGTTATTCAAAATGGGTCTCACTGGAAACAAGTTAACAGTATAAAAATTGATATTACAACACCGTTAGAACTTTAGCTATTAACATAACGGTTTCATATGAACCATCTGTATTATCAGCAGAAAATGTACACTGACATGCTGTCTATTCTAAAATCTAGGAATCATAAACATTCACTCAACTCTGAACTAAAAAGTTTGATATATAAATGTGGAAGGTCAATTTTCGTTTCTGCTGTTTAAGGTTCTTTCATCCTTTTAGGCAGACAGTCTGTCCCAGATCTTTTTCTGAATCTGCAAGTGATGTGAATCACGCCCAACCAGGACCATTGGGCAGCTGAGGGAGAACCCCAGTGAAGAGTGGCGTAACCCTTGTGCTATCCTAGGCACTTTAACGTTGGGAGTGGGGTCATCTAGACCCACTAGACAGTGTTCTGAACCTTTTTTCTTCAATGATTTGTGATCTTCACTGGTGTCCATGGATTACATGAAATCGTCTCCACCTTTATCCACCTTTGTCATGGTAGGAATAACACGTCAATGTAAGGGTGGGGTCATAGGATAGCACAAGGGTTAAGAGGGTTGCACGCTATACATCTGCCTTCATGAACATCCCCGGCCTATCCTCAACAGGCTAGAGGGCATCTAATCTAACACAACCTCTATGTTTAGATCCTTTTTTTCTGGTTTCCACCAGAAAGGTGAGAATACTTTCGCATGGTGCATTTCACTGCTCTAGAAATACAAAAATCATTCTAATAAATGACTACTGAATTTTAGATCACAAAGAAGTTGAGTGGAATTTTCCTCGGGCCACACTGCAAAGTAGTGGTTAGGTAGACGGCACTGATCGAGTGTCAGGTCTAAAACCGAACCTCTCAGATGCAGCAGAGAAGGAGCTTGCTTTCATGTTGAAAACCATGGCATGGAGGAGATTTCCTCTTAGCAAGAGAGACATGCAAAAACTAGCTTTTGACTACACAACCCAAATCCCCATCATACATGTCGAGCTGTGACGGGGTGCCCTGAAGGGTACTCCACAGTCTCCAGTGCCAATTCAGCTCAACCAAATGGCTGAGCAAACATTTATGGAGATCTGCTCTGGAGAAAAGGGAGAGATGACCACCTGTCTGGCAGCCCTCAATGCTGAAGGGACAACTGCTGCAGCACGATAAAGGAAAGCGGCTCCAGCATTGCTCTGAAAACATCTCTGTCAGGGTGTCAGAGAATAGTTGGATAAAAACTGACTGATGTGAGAATTTGTTTGATATTTGTAATTCTATTACTGTTTAATTTGATGTTTACAAATCGTTCTAACTGGTTCCAGAGAATTTACAAAAGTACAAAAGATGAAGAACTGATTCAGGGAAATCATTACGAAAACTACAGTTATTTTCTACATTTGAGAATTTGGATATAAACACCTTTGTGGGGTAATTGTTATGTAAAATTGTTTTTATGTTAATCTTCTTCTGTTTATTCCCTTTCGGGGTGACGGGGCTGCCGGACCCTATCCCGGCCACTTGTGGGCGAAGGCAGGGAGCACCCTGGACAGGTTGCCAGTCTGTTACAGGGTAGAGTGTCCACAATCACACACCCGCACATTCACACCTTGGGACAATTTAGATTAACCAATTAACCCATGAAGCATGGTTTTGGGTGGTGGGAGGAATCCGGAGTCCCCAGTCTCCCACGCATGCACAGGGATAACATGCAAACTCCGCACAGAAAGGTCCCGCATTGATGTTCTGGTTCAGGTCCCCCAGCCAGGACTTGAACCGGGGACCTTCTTACAAGAGCAAGAGCTCTGACCACTGCACCACCTTGTTTTTTATGTATTTCTCTAATTTTATTATTTCTACAAAATGTGTCTGGCAGTAACCACACCCCTCGTCTTCTTCAACCTCCAGACAAGACACTATTTTGCAGCCGGAACCTGACCATAGTTTCTTATGGACCCATTCACCAAACCTGCACTGACACTTGAGGACCCACCCTTCTACTCTTCCAAGTTTACAATGATGAGGTGTATAAGAAATAGTTGGCCTATCAGTGGATTTGGCTCCAAAGGAAGGTTTGTCCTTTTTTGAGGTTGTCATGCAGAAGGGAGAACAGGTTGAATTATTCCTCAGCTTCCCAAGTGGTTAACCAAAAAGTGGCCCAAATTAGCTGATGTCATTCTAAAGAGTTGCATCTTTTTTAATGTTGATTTTACTCACATATTTTTCACAGCTGCGCATTTGTAAGTAGGAGGAGGAGGAGTAGGAGTAGGAGGAGAGAACCTTTCCGGATCAGGAGCAGCCAGAGCCTCCACAGATCAAAAAGGAGGAGGAACTCTGCAGCAGCCAGGAGGAAGAGCAGCTGTTCCTGAAGCAGGAGATCAAATCTGAATTTGATGAAATATTTGTAATCCAGTTTGAAGGTGAGCTTCATCCTCTGCTGAATATCAACAAAAAACTGAAAGCTACCAGAGGATAGTGTCATTTAATTCTTAATAATTGCTTCAATTATTATTTATTGAAATTATAGATGAGCTAAAAGTCCACTAAGCTAAATCAGGGTCAGGCAGGCAGGAATCGATAACAAGCATAAGATCATCAGAGGAGAGACGGGTTGGTCAAAATCCAGGTGAGGGTCGCAGCAGGCAAACAGTCAGAAACAGGGTCAGAAGACCGAGGATAAGGTCCAAATATAACGCTCAGCAAGAAGGCAGAGTGCCACAAACGATACTTCTCACTGAGTGTGTCTCAGTGCAGTGCTTAAGTAGACTGTAAGTGACTGAGTGAATGAGTCAGGTGTGTGGCATCCAGGAAGTGCACGCTGGGGTTGCTGGGAGTTGAAGTGCCTCCAGCACTCCGGAGATGGTTCCTGCTGGTGACCAGAGGGGGAGATACAGTTCTGACTTCTGACATGAGCACTGTTTCTATCCATCTATTTTATTAACCCTCTATATCCCTTTTGGAGCACGGGGATCCCTGAGTCTGTCCCGGCTACTGTTGGGCAAAGTAGGGGTACATCCTGGCCGGGTCGCCCGTCTGTTGCAGGGCGAACACGGTTTCCTTTAGTTAAAAACACATTACACCCATTCATGCTTTTTGTCTGTTAGGGAACAGAGTCTTTTTATCTAATCTTTCAGATGTTTTTCAAAGTTTCTTCCTGAATCTTTGTTCCTGCAGACCTCTCAAAGAAAAACATCTGTCAGGTGACTGATGCTGAGCATCTTCTCTGGAAGCAGGAGAGGAGCTCTGGAGGTCTGGATAAAGAGGAACCAGAGCCTCCAGAGATCAAAGAAGAGCAGGAGAAGCACTTCATCAGATAAGCTTAAACTGAAGCAGAAGACTGATGCTTTCATGGTCACTGAGGATGATCAGGAAAAAATGGACTTCAAACCAGAACTAAGTGAGAACCCAGTTCTGGAAGGAGGCACTCAGATCAGTGATGCTGTGTCTGTCCAGCAGGACTCTCCTTCACATAAGAGCTTATTTTGGTGTGGAACATGTGGAAAAGTGTTTACTCCACATTGTAATTTGAGTATTCACATGAAAATACACATAGGCCAGAAGCCATTTAGTTGTAAAGTGTGTGAAAAAAGTTTTATCAGAAGATGTCAATTACAAGTCCACATGAAAACTCACACAGCTGAGGCCCTATGTAAAGTCTGTGGATTATGTTGTCCTCAAAGCAGTTATTTAACAGTCCACATAAAAACTCACACCAGTGAGAGGCCCTATATTTGTAAAATATGTGGGAAAATTTACACTCAAAGTACTTATTTAACAGTCCACAGGACTGTTACATGTAAAGCATGAAAACGTACTATCTTAAAAGCCCACAGTACTCACTAGTGCAAAATCTTTTTTTCATGAAATATGCACAAAGCCCCCTGTGATATTTGTGGCCTAGCCCACATGAGGACCCACACAAGTGAGATGTGTCGTTTTGTAAAAAGTGTGATGTTTGTTTTCCATCCTTTTCATTAACTCTCTTCAAAAGAAATCCCACAAATGTGATATTCTTGGTTGTAAGTTATGTGGAATCTAATCTTGTGGAAGTCCCATGAAGAATCATTGGTTGCTATTCCAAAATATCAAATTTTTGTTCAATTTTTAAATTGTTCCAAAAAGTGAATTATCTTAAATTAGATTCAAAAACACTACACTGCATGGAGAAAAAAAAGCCACAAGTGTTTCTCTTTTAATAGATTTTACAAAATTGTATTTTGTTTCTAATGATAAGTCCTTTATAATGACTCCAGCTTAACATTTTTATTTAATAGCAAAAACACAATTCATAACTACACAAAAATATTTTTCCAACAGCTTAACGTGACATTGAAACTAAAACTTTGTACTGAAAAACTAAAAGTTCTGAAAATAATTACAAGACTTCATTTTAAACCACAAATTACATTTAACAAAATTAATATACCTTTCAAATCAAATGTATTTTGCATTTTTATTCAATAACTTTTTTTTCTTTGTTCCGACTGGGACTTTGTGGTCTGGTATGACAGTGGCCTTTGTGATTGTGGGGAGCGGGAGTCCTTCATTAATGTCACTTTCACTTGCAATTAATATAGTGACGAAAGAAAACGTTTTGATAAACAACTCAACAGTTGATTTAAACATTTCCATCTTTTCCTTTCAGTCCATTATATCATTGTGTGTTTCTGATCTGTTAGACCAGCAGTCATTCATTTCCTCCGCTGAACCCTGTGTTGTTCAATGAAATACCAGCAAACTCCTGTAGGGGGCAGCATTACATCATCCAGTGTATAGCCTGCCGGAAAGAAAGGAAGCAAAAGACGACGTCACCGATCTTCCGGTCCGCCATGCTGGAGGGCAAGCGAACAACTCCTAGAAACGGGATTTAATTCATTTACTCGCTATAATGGTCAATACCTGTGGTGTTTATGCTTGCAAGAACCGGAGAAGTCGTGGATCAGATCGGGGATATTATAGGTTACCTGCAGTCATCTTTCGTCAGGGAGAAACTACTAAATGTTTGACAGCCGAACGGCGTAAGTTATGGCTGGCGAGAATCCTGCCTCAAACATCTGTGGCGAATCTACGAGTATGCTCGGATCATTTTATCAAAGGTGAGTTACAATTTGGAAATTTAGCTAAATATACACGAGTCTGTGCATTTAGAAAGCTGCTGGTGAAATAGTTAGTGAATAATAATAGCAATGCATACATGATGATCCAGTGCTAACACAACAACAACAACAAGTACTACTAGCGGCCAGCATCCCCCTGAACTGCACTGGGTCTGGAGTGGAAGCCTTTTGCTGTAGTCTGTTCTTTATTTATACAACTCCTGAACTGTGGTATTATACTCCAAATTATAAAGAAGGTTAGTTTTAATTGTTCTACTAATGAATAGGCTGGGTAAGCTTGTTTTCAGGCACAGCACAGTTTGAAGTAGAAGGCCTATCTAACTCTTCCTTTCATGTATCTTGTTTTTTCAGTGATGGTTTCTTTTTTCCAGGCAAACCATCAGACCTCTATGATAAAACCAATCCTGACTGGGCCCCTTCTATAAAGTTGGGGTATAACAATGTCAAGTCACCAAAAGGTAAATGTGACATTTTGGATTTGAGTGAAGATTCATTTAAATGACATGATGCCATAGTCAATCACACATTAATTACACTAGTCAACTAGTCACTAGGCAACTTATGGTAACAATTGATGAGTTTGAAACTATTATGGAGTGCGTGTTTCCGAGTCAACTGCATCTAGGATGTTTAGGTCTGTTGTTGACATAATGCAGTCTAGGTTAGAATTTCTTGGTCAAATGGCCTTCTAGAGACGCACTCTATTATTATTCGGGATGTCCCAATCCAATTCTGTCATTTGATTTTGAGTATCAGCCTAAACTGAGTCCTGATCCAATAATTTTTTTTAAATAAATATTATTGAATTTTATTTACGGTTTAAAATGTAAATCTTGTAATTATTCTTTTTAAATCTTTTATTTTTCAATTCAAACTTTAAGTTTAAATGCCACAATAAGCTGGCATCATTATAACGCCGTACATTTTCGCCTCTGCAGTTACAAAAACAATCGTAGCACAGTCCAGCTGGGCTGTTAGAAGCTGATTGTTTAGTAAAAACTGGGAAGAAGTCGGTTTTGTTGACAGCAGATTGACAGTTGGGTAAATAAGACTGCATATAAACATTTGGGCTTAAACTGAAAGTTGGGGTTTACATTATCTGATGGATGAGGAGGGGTTGATCAAGAAGCTCTATGTTAAGGAGAACAGCAAAAAAGGTCAATGTTAGTTTTAAATTCAATCAAAATACTCTACAATATATATATTTTTTGGCAAAACATTTATTCAATGAGTAAGTACTTGATAATATTTCTAGTTTTTCTGTTCTGAGTTGTTAAATTTAGAAAGTATTCTCACCTCATTGTGAGAATATTCTGGTTGGAATCCCTGCTGGGACATTAACGGAGTTTACCTGCTCTCCCTGTGAGTGCAGGGCTTTATTCTGGGCACTCCAGCTTCCTCCTGCAGTCCAAAAACATGCTTCATAGGTTCATTGGTATCTCTAAATTAGGTGTGCATGTGAGTTGGAGGCAACCAAAAAAAGAAAGCTACATTTAATAGACAGTACTTCTTTTTTGTACCATGAGTGTGGGAAGGTGAGAGGATGATGACACCTGTGTGATGTACAATGTCATGCATGTCAAATGATAGCTCAGAGTTAGTCTTATCACGTCTCTGTCATTTGGTTATCAAATTGTAGCGACAATAAGCATCCACCTATAAATTCAAGACCAGTCCGTAAAACCTTTATGTGACGTCCTACCGGCCCGTGGCGTTGAAAAGGTTGGGGACCACTGTGTTAGAGAACAGAGTCCCAACAATGAATGTTCCAGATGTTTTCCAACGTTTCCTCCTGAATCTTTGTTCCTGCAGACCACTCAGAGAAAAACATCTGTAAGGAGGAGACTGATGATGAGCAGCTTCTCTGGAAACAGGAGAGGAGCTCCAGTCTGGATGAGGAGAAACCAGAGCTTCCACTGATCAAAGAGGAGTGGGAGGAGGTCTTCATCACTGAAGAAGTAGAGCAGCTTGAACTGAAGCAGGAAATTGATGCTTTCATGGTCACGGAGGACGATCAGGAAAACATGGACTCCAAACCAGTTCTGGAAGAAAACTCTCGGATCAGAAAAAGTGATTCTGTGACTGTCCAGTTGGACTCTCCTTCACATGAGACTTCAAATTCCTGTAAAATATGTGGAAAGGTTTATATTAGGAGTGCTTATTTGGAAACTCACATGAAAACTCACATGAAAACTAACTCAGCTGTGAAGTCTGTTTTCCGTGAAATTTACCCAAAGCCTTCTGGGATATTTCTGGTTTGGGCGACCACATGAGCACCCACACAGGTGAAAGGCGTCATTATTGTAAAACGTGTTGGAAAAAGTGTTGGTTTTATTTATTTATTTATTTATTTATTTATTTGCATCCTCTTGATTAACCTTCCACATGACAAATCACACCAGGCCTCTGGTAGAGGACCAGAGCTTATTGTGAGAAGCCGCCTGATTAGAAAATAATTCATGTATTAAATTAAAACTGTCAATGTAATCATAAGAACTGAAATGGTAACATCAGATGAAAAAGTGTTAATTGTGCCTTAAAGATCCACCCCATTGACTGTATATAGACAGTTGGACTGAGTGACCCCCGCCCCTCCCTTGGGTTATGAAGTACCTGCTGACTCCAAAAAGACAAAGTCCTATAGACATCTATTGAGAAATGATCAGCTATTACTCAGTCATATTTGTCAGAATAACCATCCTTGCTCTGATATCTTCTTCTTGCTAATCCTAATGTTTTTTAATGATATATTTTCTTTATCGCGAGTTATAAACTGACCAATCATTCCTCTCATGTATGACTGATTCTCCCTGCTTTCAGTGGAAGGGGTGAGGGCTTCAAAGTGGCTTACTCATGACTGGCGACAGTAGTTGCCATACAGATGTTGGGGCTTAGACCATTTGGACCATTCACAGTCATCAGGCTCCAACTTAGAAACATCTGTATCACGGAAAAATGGCGACTGAATTTGCTGGAGCTGAATGGACGGCTTTTTCTGCGGGTGACATCACACCTGCTCTGTCCAGTTCTGCATTTGCATACAGTCAATGAGTGTGTTTTTAGCATTGTCTTTTATAGTTTTGTCATATATAAAGAACTTTAGGATTGGAATTACATTTCTGAGTATTTCTTTATTCATGGTGAACCAAGAGCAGACATAAAAAGTTTGTTGTTACGTAGAAACTACAATCGGCTGCCTCAAGCTCCTTACTCTGCTCCACTCTGATGCATCCACCTGCAGACAAGTAGATCCTTGTATGTCTTTGTTTTCCTCGTCTGAGCTGATATCTGCTGGCTGAAAACTGTACAGTTGGGTAGCTCTGAGATTTCTTGTCATTTTTACAGCACCAATAATGTTAGTTTGGGGTTGTAAGCTAACAGTAGATACTGTTAAAAAAAAAATGAATGGGGGTGGTAAATAAGTAGAGGGCTGACTTTCATGCCAACCGTCCTGCCCACAACTCAGAGCTGAATTTCTGAGTTGAACTGCCTCTGCAGAAACCATGCCCTACAGTAGAACAGGGGTATCAAACTCATTTTCTCCGAGGGCCACATCAGCATAGTGGCTGTCCTCAAAGGGCCAGATATAACTTATGCATGTAACTAAATGCAATGAAAAATAAATACAACTACTCCTTAATGTTAAAAAAATATTTAAATATTTATTTATTATAACTTAACTGTAACACTAAAGTGACAATTATAGTTGCATAGAAAACATGTGTTTGCTTCTTACTCTAGCATAAATCCTTTTAAATTTGATTCTGTCAGGCTAGGTTATATGGACAGTGTTTAAGTCCTAATGTACAGTTGCCCAATCCGATATTCCAAGTCTGATTCCTCCTATATGAATAAATACACACCAATTTTTCTTTTTTATTCTAAGAAATTAAAAACATTTATGCTCTGGCGGGCAACATAAAATGACATGGTGGGCCACATTTGGCCCGCAGGCCTTGAGTTTGACGCATGTGTCCTAGAAAATGACAAGTTTTATGAGTTTGGGGGGAAGAAAAACAGCATAGTCATACTTACAAAAACACCAGGAAAATATAGGGAAAAATGATAGGAGTAGGTCTTTAAAAACATCATATTCAGGAATGCCGTTTGACCAAGGACAACAAAAATGGCAGAAAAAAAAATGTTGGTTTTGAAAATAAGAGTAGAGTGATAAAAATTCAATGGATTTACCTGAATGATCTTTGATAACTTTGAGGCCCAGAGTTATCAAAGATCATTCTAGTGAATGATAAATAATATATAAAGTCGATCAAGAAGTTAATAATCAGTTTCTTGCAAACGTTCGGTGTCTCTTCCTGTTGTGTCTCTGCTGTCTTTGCCTTTTTATGTACATGTCGAGCAAATAAAAAGGTGTCCAATCACAAACTTTCCTCTACCAAGTTGACTCGAGCACAATTAGCTAAAGGTGAATCACAACAAGGGTTGTAGGTCATGAGCACTAAACATGTAACCCTTGTTATTCACAGGATTGCACATAATACCTAAATAAATAAATATCTTGCTTTTATCATAAAGAACAGAAAAGTCTAAAGGACCCAGAATGCCAGGTTTGAATGTTTGAAGCTGTTATGTTGAGGAGATTTTGTTTTTGTTGATAAAAATAAAAAACCACTGGTAAGATAAACATGAGCTTCTCTGTGAAAAAGCATTCATTAATCTTTAGTTTTAAAAGCCAAACGAACAACATCAATTGTATCAATTTTGGTCAAAAAATTGGAGTGT
Source organism: Oryzias latipes (assembly GCF_053564925.1). Taxonomy (NCBI): domain Eukaryota; kingdom Metazoa; phylum Chordata; class Actinopteri; order Beloniformes; family Adrianichthyidae; genus Oryzias; species Oryzias latipes. The sequence continues at coordinate 14,603,890 of NC_136253.1, read as the reverse complement.
GTCAGATTGCCACAAAATCTTTTATGTATTGACTTGTGGTTCATGTATCAGGATGCGTATCGGACTGCATGAGAGAGAAAAATATAAAAGTAGGGTTGTAATGATTGATCGATTACAGTAATCAATGAACCCATTTCTCGTCCTATAATCAAGCCTTCTGTCTGAGGCAGAATTGAATCGAATCGATGTATGCAAAACATTTTTCCCCCCAAAATGAGATACATTTTATTTTACAGTGAGATCCAACTAGATTGATTTGTCTGAGGCAAGTTGTTCATCAAATCAACCTAAACCATTAAACAATCACTTTAAAATTACATAAATCAAATGGAAACGATATTAGAAAATACCATTGAGACATGGTAGATTTATTTCACTATAACGTAAAAACAACCAAGTGCATCAGAGTGGACAACACATATGTGATGTCAGCATGAACTGATCCAGTCATCATTTCAGTCCAATGTGTGGAAACACTTTGAATTTAGCAAAGTCATGTGACCATACAGGGTGGTAGAATTAAAAAAAGAATTAATAATGTTCCCTTTGGATTGATTTGATGGAGATAGAGAGAGATATTCTTTATTGATCCCACATTGGGGAAATTCAATTGTTACAGCAGTTCAAAAGGCAGAGAAGAATGACAGCAATTTGCAAAAGTGAAGGGTGTTCAAAATGTGCAAAAATAGAAAAAGTAACAACTTATGTTCACTATTACGACATAACGTATTGTAACGCCCAACAGGTCGTCACTTGCGGTGGGAAGTTCGGGAGCAAAGCTGTCGCCTATTTGTACCGTCAATCAATCTGGCTGTGCTGGTGCACTATCCGTGTCCCACACACACCGCACGACTCTGTACAGTCTCAGTGAGGAAGAGACAGAGAAAGAAGCTGAGAATGCAGCGTACTTTCCAGCATAACAATCCCAATCATTAAGAACACGCACAACAGAACATTGCACAGCCGTCATCAACCTCTCCCCCTCCCACACTTATGGTGCAACAACAAGAAACAAACATAACAGGAAGAATAAACTAAGGTGAAACAACAAAACTGCCATTTGCAAAGAAACGTGGGCAAAAAGAAACGCTCCTGCTGAGCCCTAATTAGATCAGGGGACCACATCCCACAATCCCCTGCTGCTACAGACCTAAAATGCACATGACCGCCACTCCAGTATATTGTGCGTAATAATAAAATGAAATAAATAAAGTAAAAACATAGAATATACAGATGGGCTATGGATGTATGATAACCGGTTTGTACATGCATATTTAAACTGTGGCATTGTACAATCTGTTGGGATGAATGATTTGCGGAACCGTTCCTTCCTACGTGGAGCGTGTAACAGTCTGCCACTGAAGGAGCTGTTCAGCGCCTCCACTGTCTGATGTAGTGGGTGAGAGGTGTTGACCATGATGGATGTTAGCTTGGCCAACATCCTCCTTTCACCAACTTCTTCCAAAAAGTCCAGTGGACAGCCCAGGACAGAACTGGCCCTCCTGACCAGCTTTTTAAGTCTCTTCCTGTCCCGGTCTGTGCTGCCTGCTCCCCAACACGCCACGGCGTAGTGGATAGCAGAGGCCACCAGAGAGTCATATGTGGAAAAACGACAGTGGGATGAACTTTAGGAAACTAAAATCTGAATAGGTTTACCATTAATTCTTGTTTACTTCTTTTTTCTCATATTTAATTTACACTCGATTATCTTGTAGGAAATACAAGGAATCTGAAAAATTTCCCCTGCACTGTTCAGTATCAGGTGTTTATGTCTGAGTCACACTGGTTGAGATTTTGGGTAAAGGTTTCCTGGATCAATTTTAGGTCAGTAAATTAGATCAAATTGGATCATTCAAAATGAACCATTATCGACTACGAATTGGTCAACCAAAATTATTATATAAATCAAATCGTTGTTAAAATAAATGTATACATTCCTAAAATCTAGCGTTCGGATAAGTTATTTTGACCCGCCTTGCCGCTAGGGGGCGCCTTATGTCATGAAAGTCCCAGTTTCCGGGTTTAGCCTTATGAATATTTACTGTTAGCGTCCTTTGTCAGAAAAAAATCCACAATTTTTGTTATTATCCTTATTTAAACACACGTTTAGAGTGATGGAAGTTTTCAAGAATGGACCACCAACTTTCACATCCGGTATGTAACTCCAAATGTCCGATAAATGATAACAAAATGAGATGTTTGACTTGGTGATTTACGGCTAAAAATGATGCAGCGACCAGAGCTTTGAAGGCACAGATTTAAATCGGTTAAGGATGTTTACAGCTGCATTTGAAAGGAACCTGGTGAGCAGCCCATTTCTGACTCTGCAGTAAAAAAACAAATGTTAGCAATGATCTGGAAGAAGCCAGATTCGTTGACAGCAAATTGACAGTTGGGTAAATTAAGACTGCTTATTAACATTTGAGCATAAATTGAAAGTCAGGCTTTACATGATCTGATGCAGAAATGGATTAATAAAAAAAAATACTGTAAGTTTAGGAAAAACAACAGAACTTAAATATAAAGTTAAGTTGTTATTGTTGACTATAAATGTTTTTCTTTGTAATGTTCCCTGATGATAAATTGACAACAAATATTCTACGAAATGTGGGCGGAAAAAAGAAATGGATGGATTTTTAGGTTTGTGTCTTCTGAAATATTATATTTAGAAAGTTATCAAATCTGAAGTTCTCTAGCTAGTAATTATCAGCTGCAATGTTTGTTAACTGAAATAAACGATCACATTTTTTTTAAAAAAGGTGCTTAAATCTGTTGCATCTTCTAAAATAATATTTTAAATAATCTGTTTTAATCTTGATTCTTTTCACAGAGGCTCCACAGTTCTATAGAGAGGAGGAAGAGGAGAAAACATTTCTGGATGAGGAGCAGCCAGAGTTTCCACAGATCAAAGAGGAAGAGGAGGAGGAGGAACTCTGCAGCAGCCAGGAGGAAGAGCAGCTGTTCCTGAAGCAGGAGATCAAATCTGAATGTGATGGAATATTTGTAGTCCAGTACGAAGGTGAGCTAATTTTAACGAGTTTAATTCTTAATGTTAGCTTTGAAGTTTAGTAATTAATATTTTAGATGCGTTATTGAGAGTAAAGTTGAAACTTTTGAGTGTTTTTTTTTTAAATGTAAACTTTCAAACAAAATTCATCCAATGTTTCAGATGTTTTTATTAGTTTCCTCCTGAATCTTTGTTCCTGCAGACCTTTCAGAGAAAAACCTCTATAGGGAAGAGGAGACTGATGATGAGCAGCTTCTCTGGAAGCAGGAGAGGAGCTCCAGTCTGGATGAAGAGGAACCAGAGCTTCCACTGATCAAAGAGGAGGAGGAGGAACAATTCATTAGTGAGGAAGATCAGCTTGAAATGAAGCAGGAAACTGATGATTTCATGGTCACTGAGGATGATCAGGAAAAAATTAACTACAAACCAGGACCAAGTGAGAGTCCAGTTCTGGAAGGAAGCACTCAGATCAGTGATGGTGTGACTGTCCAGCTGGACTCTCCGTCACAAGAGAGCTTATTTTGGTGTGGAACATGTGGGAAAGTTTTTCCCCGACGTCGCAGTTTGACTGATCACATGAGAATACACACGCGTGAAAGGCTTCCTTGTGAAATTTGTGAGAAAACTTTTTGCCACGCAAATAGTTTGCTCTGTCACATGAGAACGCACACAGGCGAGAGGCCTTTTACCTGTGAAGTGTGTGAAAAAGGCTTCATTAAAAGGATTTACTTAAAAATGCACATGAGAACCCACACAGGTGAGAGGCCTTATACCTGTGAAGTGTGTGAAAAAACCTTCGTTCGAAGCTGTCACTTTAAAATCCACATGAGGACTCACACAGGTGAGAAGCCGTTCACTTGTGAAATATGTGAAAAAAGTTTCATCAGAAGATGTCAATTACAAGTCCACATGAGAACGCACACAGGTGAGAGACCTTTTACCTGTGAAATATGTGAAAAAAGTTTCACACAAAGCTGTCAATTACAAGTCCACTTAAGAACCCACACAGGTGAGAGGCCTTTTACCTGTGAGGTATGTCAAAAGAGTTTCACTAAAAGTATTCACTTGAAGGTCCACATGCGAGCTCACACAGGAGAGAGGCCCTATACCTGTACAGTCTGTGGAAAAAGTTACGCTCAAAGCAGTTATTTAACAGTCCACATGAAAACTCACACAAGTGAGAGGCCCTATATTTGTAAAATATGTGGGAAAAGTTACACTCAAAGTTGTCACTTATCTCTTCACATGAAAAAGTCACATAGGTAAGAGGCCTCTTGCCTATAAAGTATGATAACGTTTCAATGCATCTCGTGAAATGTACACAAAGCCTTCTGTGATATTTGTGGTATAGCCCACATGAGCACGCACACAGGTAAAAGGGGCCATTCTTGTAAAAAAAAAAAAAACAGTGTAAACATTTTTTTCCTGTTCTTTTTATTAACTGTCTACAAAAGAAATCACACAAATGAGAGTGATAATACATAATAACAAATGTTATTATGTATTTTGTATCTCACATCAGAGGAACCATAGTTTTACTATACAAAAAAATACATTTTTGGAAGTTGTTCCAAAACGTTCTAATTCACTGCACCATGTTCTGAATATCGAGTAGGATTTTTCCTCTTTTGTGTGTGATTAGTAGTTGTACACATGTATCTAAAAATATGTAATTAAACACAGCTATGGTAATCTCCTGATGAAGATTGAAATGTGTTTAAATTTAAAATTTGACTACATTTTAACAAATGTGTAAATTCTCTGGTAATAAAACATAATGGCTGTTGGTTTGTTATGAATCTATTTGTAAATTTCATCAATTTAGATCTAGTTTGTGTTTCTTTTATCGGTATTTATGTAGATAGAACAGAACTAAAGAAAATCTGAATGTAATATAACGGAACACGATAAGATTTTATTTACACTCCGTGCAGTTTTTGTTTAAATGACTGTTGATCATTTATTCTTTAATTGTGGAGTTATAAATCAATTTTACTTATATTTTGTTCTTTATGATTAAGATTAAAACAATTTTATTCTGTATTTGGAATTGTGTTGTATCTTATATTGTATTGTTATAAATGTTCTATTTTGTATTATATTTAGCAAATGTGCAATAAGTAAATTAAAAAAAGTTGATGATTGTTTCTAACATTGAACAACAAAAAGTGAACAATCATACTTAATTAACCTTTTATTGTTTTAATGCAAATGGAACATTCATAATTTCAAAGTTACAATCATACCCTTCATTTTTCTATCTTTATCAATGAGGTCAAACAATACATGGACACAATAGGAAACTCTGACAATAAGAAAGCCATTAAAACGTTCGATCTGCGCTTCAGTTTTAATGTCTTTGTGTAAAATGTAAGAATAGCCCCCTGGTTTGTTCCTTTCTTGATGCTGTTTTGCATTGTTGTGTATTGAATTGTTACAATTGCTAAAGTTTGTGATAAAAAAATAGACCCCCCCCCCCCCCACACACACACACAACACTGTAAAAAGTTGCTTTTACCCGCCGCGTCGGTAGGGGGCGCTTTAATGTCATGTCTGGAAAATGTCCTAGTTTCCGGTTTTAGCCTTATGAATATAAATTGTTAGCGTCTTTTGTCAGAAAAAACTCAACAATTTTCGTCTTAATCGTCATTTAAACATAAGTTCAGACTCATGGAAGTCCTCAAGAACGCAGAACTAAAATTCACAGCCGGTATGTACCTCCAAATGTCCAATAGATGAGAACAAAATGCGATGTTTGACTTGCTGACTCATGGCTAAGCAGCGATGAGAGCTTTGGGAAGGGGCTCCAAGTGGTTGAGGGTATTTTCTGCTGCATTTGAAACAAACTTCCAGTGGTGAGCAGTCCGGAAAAAAGTCATCACAGTGGAATGCATCTTACTTACTTCTTAAGCGAAGAACAGATGCAATTTCTGTTAACGAAAAGATAGAATTTAGCAGAATTATTTTAGACTTAGACTAGGTTGGTCTAATTAAGTTACAGGACAATATAAACAGCAACCAGTCACAGATACTCAGCTGCAGGCAGTAAAATTACCCAGAGATGCACTGACATGCCATGATCCAAACTGCAAAAATGCTAATCATCGCAATGAGTTGTGTGAGAGTTCTGTGAAAATATAGTCAAAGTTCTAAAGATGGTAGTCTCTGCTTATTGAGGCAGGAGTCATAAAGCTGGACTGTTATAAAGCTGGAACGACTTGTAGCTGAACATCATGATGCAGCCAGGGATGCTTTCACACTCTGGCATGAAGCAGGGAAAACTCTGCAAGGTGCACTGTTTGAGAGTTAGAAAGTGAGTTCTGCTAGATTCAAATATGCACTTTTTGCTATTAAAAGGGAAGAAAACATGTTGAGAGCAGACTCTCTGGCCAGAGGTCTACAAAACAATGGTTACCATAAATATTGGAAGGAGGTTACTGTTATGAATAACTGTATAACTTCATTGCCATCCAACATTGAAGGTGTATGTGGCACTGATAAAATTGGTGACTTCTAGTGAAAGCATTATTCTGACCTGCTTAATTCGGTGAAAAGCCATGTAGTTTCTATTGACCATGTGGATATCACTGACACAGTGGTGATTCGTGCAAGTGAGATACATCATGATGCAATTTTAAAGTTAAAAGAAAGCAAAGCATGTGGTCTAGATAACATTATATTCAAGTTTTAAATTACTGTCCCTGTTGACCATGTGTTTCTGTCTTTTTAATGCATGGAGTCCTACCTGATTCAGTTCTTTCGGTTGTACTGGTTCCTGTCATTAAAGACAAGACTGCCAGTTTAAATGGTCTGTTAAATTGCCGACCAATTGCCCTTGCCAGCAACATCTTAAAAATTTTAGAATATGTGTTAATGACTAGACTTGAAGTGCATCTTTTAACAAGTGAGAATCAATTTGGTTTAAAAAAAGAGCCTTCAGCCACCAAAAAGTATTAATACTTAATAATACTATTAACTAATAAATCGAGGTGTGCCGAAATATCTGGTTCTATTCCTGTTTTTTTGGTATTCTAATCAAATAATGGTTGTTAAATTGGGCAATGTTGTATCAGAGACTTTTTATGTGAGTAATGGTGTCCAACAATGAGGGATTCTTTCACCATTTTTTAGTCAATGCATATATTGATGATCTCTCTACTGAGTTAAATCTATGCAAAACTGGGTGTTCTGTTGGATGTCAGATTTTAACCATGTTATGTACGCTGATGACCTTGTCATTTTTAGCCCGTACAGTGCTGGGATGCAGAAACTTTAAAAAAGTCTGCTCTGACTATAGCAGAGACTTTGATATTTATTATAATCCTTCTAAATGCAAAATAATGACTGTTGGGACCAAAGACGACAACAATGTAAACTTTCCTTTTTTTTAAAAAACTTTGTGGACAGTAGGCCTGCACAATATACCGCAAATTTATCGTTATCGCAATATCAAGCTGTGCAATATGCATATCGCAAAAGACAGCAAATTTGCAACAAATGGTTACCTTAGATGTGGCCAAACAATCTTATGGCAGCTTGAAGTGTTTAATGGATTGAAAGAATCCCTTTCTGCATTTGACCAATCAGATGGACCCTTTCACGTTGTTAACTAATCGGATGGCGCCCTATTATGTTGTATGTTCGCCTCCTATGTCAACAAGGGTCATTTGTAGTATAATTTTTAAGCTGTTGTAATGGAATGGGAATAATATTTTTGGTTGTTTTGCTAATTGTTTAAATACCGCAAATTATATCGTTATCGCAATATTAATTACTAATATCGCATATCGCGAGTTTTCTTCATATCGTGCAGCCCTAGTGGACAGCCTTTGGTACAAACTTCAATCATTAAATATCTTGGACATTTTATTACTGGTGATTGGTGGGATGACAGAGATATCCAGAAACAATACTGTAAACTCTATGCTCAGGCAAATATGCTGATGAGAAAGTTCAGAATGTGTTCTCTCCAAGTGAAGTTACCGTTGTTCAGAGCTTACAGCACTCCACTGTATACGGCTCCTCTGTGGTGGGATTATGGATGTGGGACATTCTGTAGATTCATAGTGGCCTATAGTGATGCCTGTAGGCTTCTGCTACAGGTGCCCAGTTGGTACAGAGCCAGTCAGCTGTTTGTGGATGCTCACATCCCCACCTGTGAGGCACTACTACGTTGTCTTACCCACAGCCTCATGGAGCGCCTGGACAAGTCTGTGAATGCAATTGTAATGTCGCTAACTGATCCCCTAAGGAGCTCATGCCGCTACACCTCCACCTTGAGGAAGCACTGAGTCTGAAATAAAGTGTGAATAATAATTGTTTTTTAAATTTGCCTTTAATTTTTTACATTTTATTGTATTTCTTTGGTGGCAGCAGATAGTTTGGTAAATTAGACTGCAGCATAAGTGAAAGTTGGTCTTTACATGATCTGATGGAGAGAGAGGTTGTTAAATGATGCTGTAAGTTAAAAAAAACAGCAAATAAGTAAATGTTGATTTTAATTTTTATTGTTGAATACCTATGTTTCTCTTTGAACTTACTTATCTTATATTAATAAAAAATTTCTGCAAAAATTCTTTTTATTTTTATTTTTTTAGGGCAAAGAATTGATGGATTTTTAGGTTTGTTTCTTTTGAAACATTCGGTTTATAAAATCTAAAAATGATTAATTAGTAATTAACAACTAGCTGCTGTCATGTTTAACTGAAATAAATAATTATATTTGAAAAAAAGGTTATGAGATCTTCTAAAATAATCAGTTATTTCATATTGTCTAATTTTTTCACATAGATGCTCCACAATTGCGCGTCTGCAGGGAAAAAAAGGAGGAGAAAACATTTCTGGATAAGGAGCGGCCAAAGATCAATGAGGAAGAGGAGGAGGAGGAGGGGGAACTCTGCAGCAGCCAGGAGGAAGAGCAGCTGTTCTTGAAGCAGGAGATCAAATCTGAATGTGATGAAATTATTGTAGTCCAGTTTGAAGGTGAGCTTCATCCTCTGCTGAATATCAACTAAACAGAGAAAACTACCATAGAGAATAAGGCTGTTTATTTTTAATATATATTTAGTTGATTAATAGTTGATAAATCCAGTGGGACAGTGCTGGGAACCAGGCAAGTCTAAAAACAGCAGCGTCTTGTAAAACGCTGCTGTTTGTTTACACTCTCTCCCGCCAGCTTACAGCCTCGTATAACAACAAGCTAACAGTAGCTTAGCAAAAACAACAGCCAGCAATATGGGTGCTATCCAGCTGGACATTTTTGAGCCAGATGGCAGCTTGGATGAGGAAAATGAAGGCGGAAATGGATCTATTTGTCTGCAAGTGGATGCATCAGAAATGGATCGAAGCAGGGAGACTTTGGCCCGCCCACCGCAGTTGCTGCGCCACAAACCTGCGGCTTTTCAAACCGTGGGTTTATATTTGCTCTTAAATTATTTTATATAAGTCTAACACCAAGAGGAAAAGGACAAGAAAAAAATGTTAAAACACAAAAAAAACATCATTTTCATTGGACTGGGTCTTTAAATGTAAACCCTATTTTGGGTTGTCTTTTACCTATTTTTGTGAATCAGACATCTTACCTTGAACAATATTGGAAAATTACCAATGCAAAAGATTCTGAGCTTATAAAAGAAGCTCTTTCTACTTTAAGAACTGAAATGTTTTTGGCTTCTTGCTTGAAGACATGGGGTAAAGAATCTCTTAATTTTAAAACCCTTTACAGATGTAAAGAACTGCCCATTACACCCATTCTTGCTGTATGTCTGTTAGGGAACAGAGTCCTTTTGTCTAATGTTCCAGATGTTTTTACTAGTTTCCTCCTGAATCTTTGTTCCTGCAGACCCATCAGATAGAAATATCTATGGGGAGGAGGAGACTGATGATGAGCAGCTTCTCTGGAAGCAGGAGAGGAGCTCCAGTCTGGATGAAGAGGAACCAGAGCTTCCACTGATCAAAGAGGAGGAGGAGGAGCACTTCATCAGTGAGGAAGCAGATCAGCTTGAACTGAAGCAGGAAAATGATGCTTTCATGGTCACTGAGGATGATCAGGAAAACATGGACTCCAACCCAGAACCAAGTGAGAACCCAGTTCTGGAAGGAAGCACTGGTATAAGAAACAGTGATACTGTGGACTCTCCTTCACATGAGAGCTTACATTGGTGTGGAACATGTGGAAAGGTTTTTGCCAAACGTCGTAATTTGACAATTCACATGAGAATACACACGCGTGAAAGGCCTTCTTGTGAAATTTGTAAGAAAACTTTTTGCCACGCAAATAGTTTGCTGTGTCACATGAGAACGCACACAGGTGAGAGGCCTTTTACCTGTGAAGTGTGTGAAAAGGGTTTCATCAAAAGCATTCACTTAAAAGTGCACATGAGAACTCACACGGGAGAAAGGCCTTTTACCTGTGAAGTGTGTGAAAAAACCTTCATTAAAAGTAGTCACTTTAAAGTCCACATGAGGACTCACACAGGCGAGAGGCCTTTTACCTGTGAAGTGTGCGAAAAAACTTTCATTAAGAGTTGGCAATTACAAGTCCACATGAGAACACACACAGGTGAGAGACCTTTTACTTGTGAACTATGTGAAAAAAGTTTCACACAAAGTTGTCAATTACAAGTTCATATGAGAACCCACACAGGTGAGAGGCCTTTTACCTGTGAGGTATGTCAAAAGAGTTTCACTAAAAGTATTCACTTGAAAGTCCACATGCGAGCTCACACAGGAGAGAGGCCTTTTACTTGTGAAGTCTGTGGAAAAAGTTACACACAAAGTAGTCATTTATCAGTTCACATGAAAACACACACTGGTGAAAGGCCTTATACTTGTGAAATTTGTGAAAAAAGTTTCATTAAAAGTAGTCACTTTAAGGTCCACATGAGAACTCACACAGGTGAGAAACCTCTTACTTGCAAAGCATAAAACGTTTCAAAATAGATCCTTAAAGGTTCACACAGGTTTTTGACCTCACACATGTGAGAAGCCTGTCTCTGCTGAAATGTACACATTATGTACACATGAGCAGATGAAATGTGTTATTCTTGTAAAAAGTGTAAAAAGTTTTCTTTTATTCTCTTCACAAACTGTCGACAAAAGAAATCCCTCAAATGAGAATATTATTCTCTGTAAATTTTGTGGAATCTGTGTTAACGAAAGTGAAGCTTTGACGGCTTATATCAAAGTTCACACATCTGAGGAACGGAACCATAGTTTTATAACCCAGAAAGTTACATTGTTGTTCAATCTTCAGATTGTTCCAAAAAGTTCTGTTTGTGAAGGTTCACAATTAGTCAATGGACAAGACAGGGTTTCTTGCAAGATCTTTTAATGTTTTTTTTTTTTGTTTTTTGTAAAGGAAGATTTAAAAAAAAAAGTACAAAAACAGAAAAGTTTCAAATCTAAAGTAATTTGGGCCCAACTGAAAAAATAACGAAATGAAACAAAACATGTGGGCCTAAACTGAACAGGCCTGACCAGACTCAGACTCATCCCCTGCCTTGACTCACTGGGGAAGCTTTATAGACAGGGACAAACCATACTGGACACATGAGGGAGGGGAAAACTAACAAATCAAACATTCCAACCAATTAATCTAATTACAAAACAGGAAAACAGAAACCAAACAAAATTCATTTAATACAAAAAAAATCTTCAACAAAAAGTGGATTAAATAATTTCCTTTAAAAAAACAAAAATAAAGTCTATGAGGAGAGTTGGTAATCCCTGCAGTTCCCCAGTGGAATGTCCCAATCTCTGCTGATTACTATGGATGGGCTCACCTGGGATGGAAACTCAGAAAACAAACAAAAGGGATGAAACTATTGTTCTTACTTAAAACAAATGAAATGTGTGCACCCACTGTTAATTTATTTTAAGTAAACAAAGTAAAAGTGAATGTTTTACTTTTAAAGAAAAATGAAATAAATATTAACACCTATGTGGTGGTTTGAGGTTCAACCACCACACTGTTGAAACTGCACCGTGTTCTGAAAAAGAATACTATTTTGTCTTTTTTGTGTGTGATTAATAGTCGCATACATGGATCTAAAATTATGTAGTTAAACTCAATGAAGATTGAAATTGTTTATTAAATGTGTACAAATTTGAATGTACATTTTGAAAAATTTGTAAGTTTTTCATCAACAAAACATGATGGCTTGAGTTTTAATAATGAAAAATATTTGATTCACATCTAGGCTGTATTGTGTTGGTATTCTACTTATTAGCAGTGTAACGATCAATCAACTTAATCAATGAATCAATTTGTATTCCTATAATCCCACCAGCTTTATCTTTCTGAGGCATGCTGTTAATCGAATTGACCTATAACATTATATAACTGTTTTAACCCAAGAGAACCCAGACCCATTTTTCCTGAAAAATTAAATAATGTAGGATACACCAGAAAAAAAAACAACAAAAAAAAGTCTTATATTTTACTGTTAGACTGATGTCATCATGGGTTGTTATGGGTTAAAGTGAAATAAACAGTCAATGATTGAGGCACAGGTGTTTTTTTTAACTATAACATACAAACGACAAAGTGCCATCACAACACGTATGATGGCGGTGCCATTTTATACGTTTTTCCAATTATATAATAAATGTTTTTTTGTTTTAATTCCTGTTTTCTCATTACTGTTCTGTTATCTCTGTCATATTTGGATAATTGCTTTGGATATGCGCTGAATGTTTGACCAATTGTTGTTTAAATCAGAAACCTATGTATGAACAGTTTCATGTTGATGTAAACCATAGAAGAAAGATCTTTTGTTGTTCATGATTTTGTAAATAAAGATGGACGGAGGAACAACACGGTAAAAACCCGGTCTGTTTTATTTGTTAAATCTTCCCCCTGGTACACCCCTGAACTCCATAAAATGAAAGCCAAATGCCGCCAGTTGGAACAGCTCTGCAAAAAAACTGGCTCTCTCATTTATAAGGAAATCTACAATGAACAGATTCTACAATACAAGGACTTGGTTTCTATCACTAAAACGAACTACTTCACTGAACTGATTGATGTAAATAAGGGAAATTCCAAAATTCTGTTTTCTTTAATGGATAATGTCTTTCAACCCCGTAACAGTTTTCCCCCTCATTTTTATTCAGATGAGCACTGTAATTCTCTTCAGTTATTCTTTAACCAGAAAATTCTAGATATCCATCAGCATCTCCATTCCTTCACCTCTCCTCCCACCCCGTCTGACTCATTTTCTGTTACTCATATATTCACTTCCTTTCTCCTCCCTGATCCCAGTGAAATTTCCCGCCTCATCCATAAGTCCAAACCATCCACATGTTTGCTAGATCCCCTACCAACATCCCTGGTTAAATCCTGCCTTCCTTCTCTTCTTCCTTTCATTTGTGCCATTATCCACTCCTCAATGACATCAGGTATTGTCCCCTCACTCCTCAAGATCGCTGCCGTCAGACCTATCCTAAAAAAACCCGGCTCAGACCCCAATTCTTTTCATAATCTTCGTCCTATTTCTAACCTCCCCTTCATTTCAAAAATTCTTGAAAAAATAGTCGCCTCCCAACTTTCCCATCATCTCACCCCTTTATAGCACAGAAACTGCCCTACTAAAAATCACCAATGACCTTCTCCTAGCAGCTGATTCTGGACTCATCACCATCCTCATCCTCCTCGACTTGAGCGCAGCATTTGACACCATATCTCACTCCATCCTCCTCCACAGACTTTCAGCCCTCGGTATCGAGTCCACCCCCCTCCCCTGGTTTCATTCTTATTTTTCGAGCCGCACTCAGTTTATTCAAATGAATTCTTTTAAATCCCAACCCTCACTCATTTCATCTGGTGTTCCTCAAGGTTCTGTTCTCGGTCCCCTCGGTCCTCCCTTCAGTTTCTGTCCCTCCGGCCCGTATGGTCACCATGGGGAGCCGTGCCTTCAGTCGCTCTGCTCCCCAACTCTGGAACTCTCTCCCCCCAGACCTCCGTAACACTGACTCCTTTCTGATCTTTAAATCCACCTATGGGACTCCACCTAAAACCTATCTGTTTAAGCTTGCATTTCCGGAACACAATTTCTCATTCTCTGTCAGCTGATTTTACTAATGAATCCAATTTATTTATTGTTTTTAACATGTGATTTTATTGTGTTTTACCTCTAACTTTGTACAGTGACCTTGGGTGTTTTGAAAGGCGCTTTTAAATAAAATGTATTATTATTATTATTATTATTACTTGGTTGCTGTAGTTGCCAAACTCTTCTGTTTTGTTATGACAGAGCTGACAGTTGACTGTGGAATATTTAGGAGTGAGGAAATTTCATGACTGAATTTGTTGCATAGGTGACATTCTGTAATAGTTCCACGCTGGAATTCACTGAGCACCTGAGAGCGGCCCATTCTTTCACAAATGTTTGCAAAAACAGTGTGCATGCCTGAGTGCTTACTTTCATACACCTGTGGCCAGACCAAGTGATTAGGACACCTAAATCTGATCATTTGGATAGGTGAGCAAACACTTTTGGTAACCCAGGGTATTTCTAACATAAACAAGGAAAAGCAAAGATTTAACTAAGTATTGCAAAATTATTGTTATTTTAAGTTGTCTTTTTCCTCCCCTCAGCCATTTTTTTTGTTTTCATATTTATGTACACAGAGAGAGAGAGAGAGAGAGAGAGAGAGAGAGATGGAGAGAGAGAGAGAGAGATGGAGAGAGATGTCAGGTTTTGATTTTTTACACTCCATGCCGGTAGAGGGCAGTGTAATGTTCGCTTGTCTGGATACAGTGCTTGTAGGTTTCCGGTTTTAGCCGTGTGGTTATAGATTTGTGCTTCCGCTTTCGAAACATTTCCACTGTTTTTGTAATTATCAACATTTAAAGCAGAGTTTGGATTGATGGAAGTCTTCACGAATGGAGGACCAAATTGCAGAGTTGGTATGTAACTATAAGTGTGAGAACAAAAGTGCGATGTTTGACTTCACAAACTGACTAAGGCTCTACTGTCTGGTGGGGAAAAGCGGAATTTACTGCTGGACTTGTCGAAACTTCCAGTAGTGATCAGTCCATTTCTGCCTCTGCAGTTCAGAAACAAGGTCGTAGCAGAATCCAGCTGGACTGTTCAACTGTTCTTCAGTGGTTCATTCTGTAAAAAAAAGCTAGAAGCTGGATGATTGTTTGGTAAAGGCTGGGAATAAATCGGTTTTCCTGAGTGACAGGGGGATTGTTAAATATAATGTAAATTAAGGAAAACGGAAAAATAAAAAAGTAAATGTTACTTTTATTTATTATTGCTGAATATTTTCCCTATTTAATATTCACAATGCCTTATCAATCAAAAACACTCAAAAATTCCCAACTAATAATTTATTTTTATCAAAACATTTATTGTGTGAGTTAGTAATTGACAATATTTATACTTTTTCTTTCCTGAATGATTAAATTTAGAAATTATTCTCACCTCATAGTGAAAATGTTGGAAATGGTTGGAATCCTGGCTGGGACATTAATGGAGTTTACCTGCTCTCCCGGTGAGTGCAGGGCTTTATTCTGGGAACTTCCTCCTGCAGTCCAAAAACATGCTTCATAGGTTCATTGGTATCTCTAAACTATCCCCCTAAGTGTGCATTTGAGTTAGTTGCCCTGTTCTGGGTGTACCCACCTTTGCCCAACAGTAGCTGGGCTGGCTCCAGTGACTCGAAAGGGATTCAGCAGGTTCTGAAAATGAATAAGATGGCTTTTTTTTTTAATCAGTTGCATCTTTTTAAAATAATGATTTACTGTATTTCATTTGTATTTATTATTGGTTTATTTCACAGATGCTCCACAGCTGCTTGTCTGTATGAATGAAGTGGAAGAAGATAAAGAGGAGGAGGAAGAGAGAAGTACCTACTTAGATCAGGAGCAGCCAGAGCCTCAAAGTATTAAAGAGGAAGAGGAGAAGGAGGAGGAACTCTGCAGCAGCCAGGAGGAAGAGCAGCTGTTCCTGAAGCAGGAGATCAAGTCTGACTGTGATGAAATATTTGTAATCCAGTATGAAGGTGAGCTTCATCCTCTGCTGAATATCAACAGAAAACAAACAAAAAGAATTTCTCGCAACATTTTCCCAACGAGCAAATGTGGCTGTTGAGAAAATGTTCGCATTCATGTAGAAAAAGAAACTTCCTGTGGAACAACAGTCTGGTTCTTCCTAACAGAGTGGCTGTTTCTTTTCTATGTGACTGTTTGTGTTAATTATGTTAGAGCAGCTGTTGTGAAACAAAACTGTGGAAAAAATGAATGAATGCTGTGATTATAGAATTACACTGAATCATGTTAATGTATGTTAGCGAACAGAGTCCCAACATTTAATGTTTCAGATGTTTTCATAGTTTTCTCCTGAATCTTTGTTCCTGCAGACCTCTCAGAGAAAAACATCTGTAAGGAGGAGACTGATGATGAGCAGCTTCTCTGGAAGCAGGAGAGGAGCTCCAGTCTGGATGAGGAGAAACCAGAGCTTCCACTGATCAAAGAGGAGGAGGAGCACTTCATCAATGAGGAAGGAGAACAGCTGGAACTAAAGCAGGAAACTGATGATTTCATGGTCACTGTGGATGATCAGGAAAACATGGACTCCAACCCAGAACCAAGAGAGAACCCAGATCTGGAAGCAAACCCTCAGATCCAGTGCAGTGGTTCTGTGACTGTCCAGCTGGACTCTCCTTCACATGAGACTTCACATTCCTGTGATACATGTGGAAAAGTTTTTACCCGACGTGCTTATTTGAAGACTCACATGAGAACTCACACAGGTGAAAGACCACATACTTGTAAAACATGTGGAAAAAGCTTTAGTCGATATATATACTTGACTAATCACATGCGAATACACGAAAACCAACATTCCTGTGTGACATGTGGAAAGGGCTTCACAACATCCTCCAAATTAACTCTCCATGTAAAATCTCAAACATGTGAGAAGCCTTTCATCTGTGAAATTTGTAGGAAAGCTTTCTCCCATGCAACTACTTTGACTGAGCACATGAGAAGTCACACAGGTGAGAAGCCTTTTAGTTGTGAAGTATGTGAAAAACGTTTTATTCAACTAAGTGCCTTGAAAGCTCACATGAGAACTCACACAGACGAGAAGCCTTCTTGTGATATTTGTAAGAAAACTTTCATCCATGCAAATAGTTTGACCTGTCACATGAGAACCCACACAGGTGAAAGGCCTTTTACTTGTAAAGTTTGTGCAAAAAGTTTTACTCAAAGTGGTCAATTACAGGTCCACATGAGAACCCACACAGGTGAGAGACCTTTTACCTGTGAAATATGTGGAAAAAGTTTCACTAAAAGTATTAACTTGAAAGTCCACATGAGAGCTCACACAGGAGAGAGGCCTTATACCTGTGAAATATGTGAAAAAAGCTACACTCAAAGTAGTCATTTATCAGTCCACATGAAAACTCACACAAGTGAAAGACCTTATACTTGTAAAGTATGTGAAAAAAATTTCAATCAAAGTACTGGCTTAAAAGCTCACATGAGAAATCACACAGGTGTGAAGCCTGCTTCCCGTGAAATATACCCAAAACCTTCTGTAATGTTAATGGTTTGGCCTACCGGATAAGCACCCACACAGGTGAAAGCGTAGTTCTTGTGAAACATTTGTAAAAAATGTTTTTTTTACATCCTCTTTATTGTCTGCAAAAGAAATGACAGAAATGAGAATATTTATTGTTCAATCTACAGCTTTTTCCAGGAATTGCTGTTGGCACTGCACCATGTTTTGAAAAAAGAATAGTATTTTTTCTCTTTTATGTGTAATTAATAGTTGCATACATGTATCTAAAATTATGTACTTAAACACAGCTATGGTGAAATTTTTTCTTAAATGTATTTACATTTTAATTTTGAAAAATGTGTAATTTCTTTGTTAATGAAACACGATTGCCTGTGGTTTAGTAAATTATTTATTAAGGATAATTCATCCATGTAGGTCAAGGTTGTGTTAAATAAGTGTTGCCTTTAGTTTGATCAGTATTTATGCGCCCTGTAGAAACATTTACATTTTTTTTAAAAGTTTAAAAAAGAAATCCTAATTACTTCCATAAAACACAATAGCAAACCAAGTATTGAAATTTCGTTTTTTAACATTGTATAGTAAATTGAAAAATACATTTTTAAATTGCATGATCAATATGCAAATTGAAATGTGAATTGCAGATCATTACTTTGACTTAAAAAAATCTTCCAGAGAGAGCGAGGGAGGAGTTGTTAGGGTTTGTTTTTGTTTTTACACTCCGTGCCGCTAGAGGGCAGTGTAATGTTAGCTCGTCTGGATACAGTGCTTGTAGTTTCCGGTTTTAGCTTCTACTCTCGAAACATTCCCACAGTTTTTGTCATAATTAACATTTAAACAACAGTTTAGATTGATGGATGTTTTCACGAATGGAGGACCAAATTGCAGAGTCGGTATGTAACTCTAAATGTCCGATAAATGAGAACAAAGTGCGCAGTTTGACTAACTGGTTCACGATTTAAGGCTAAACCAGGAGGGAAAAGGTGTTTACTCTGCCTTTGAAAGAAAATGCCAAGAGTGGTCAGTCCATTTCTGCCTCTGCAGTTTCAGAATGCAGCTGGGGTGTTCTGTTCAGTGGGTCTTAAGAACCTGTAAACAAAAAGCTGAATGCTTGTTTGTTAATAAAACCACTAGTTTTGTCGATAGCAGTGGCGGTTCTGGCACATGACGCCCTGGGCGAGCCACACCAGTAGTGGCCCTCTGCTGCCCCCCCCCATTATGACCCAGAAATGTACAATTGCTTTTAATGGTTTTCTCTATTCTTTGAATATTTAACAAATAAAAAATATAAAAAAATGCAAATAGAGGCTTGGAAATTCTTACAGCGTATAGGACTGCTATAAAAACACATAAAGTAATAATTCTTACAAGGAGAACATCACAAATGTTTGCTTGAAGTTTAAAATGACCTCCATTATAAGATTAAAAAAATCCTAGACACAACTAAGTGCAATTTAAAGCTTGAAGCCCGTTGAGATGACTATTGTTGTATTATTGGGCAACATAAATAAAACTAAATTGAATTGAATTGAAAAATCTCATAGCTTACACTATAAACTAGGTCGGCTTCTCTTGGTAGACACTAAAAATGTGCCTTAATATGCGAAAAGTCATCAATCAAATCCTCATATGTTTGTCTCTCAGCTACAGTGGAGTTTATGCTTATGACTGCCAAACCAGATAGCCGATCTTGAGCCTTGGATGATCTTAGAAACATTTCGATAAGCTTAAGCTTTTTTATTCCTTACAGCTAATTCTTTCCAAGTTTTCTTGCAGTGGATTTTATTTGGGCTATTGTTATGTGAGGTGATCTAAGAACTAGCATGTTTCCAGTCATTAAATCTAGGGTTGGTTAAATTAATTTTCTTTTTGGATAAAGGTTTGCAGCAAAAAAACCCACAAGAGCCCGTTATTTTTTCCTCCCCCTCCCCGTAGTACATCAACCATGTTCTTTGCATTTCTTCTCTACTAAATAAAGTTTATTTGAAGTACTGGTCATGACAGCTTCCTCCATCATTGTCATTCCTGGGAAAAACACATGTGGATGGCTCCTCAATTCCTCCTCTGGAAACCAGATGTGTTGGATTCCTGTCAGCCATGGATAAGGGCCTGTTAGCTGGGTCAGTTCTTCATCCACTGAAGCTGCTGTACTGAATGGAGATGTTTTTATGTTTGAAATCCTAAAAAAGCCACATATATTGTGAATAAATAAGTGTTTGTGGAATTTGTAGAGGCAGCATGGATTGTTATACATTTTATGAAATTATGTACATACTGTATGGCTGCTAGGTGGGGCATTGGTTAGCGCTCTTGCCTCACAGGAAGAAGGCCCCCGTCTGGGGGACCTGAAACAGAACATCACCGGGGGACCTTTCTGTGTGGAGTGTGCATGTTCTCTCTGTGCATGTGTGGGTAACTCCGGCTTCCTCCCACCGTCCAAAAACATGCTTCATAGATTTATTGGTTAATCTAAATTGTCCATAGGTGTGAGTGTGAGTGTGCATGGGTGTGTGATTGTGGCCCTGCGACCGACTGGCCACCTGTCCAGGATGTACCCAGTCTTAGCCCGCAAGTGGTCGGGATAGGCTCCAGCAGCCCTTTGACCCTGAAAGGGATAAAACGGATTAGAAGATGAATGAATGAATATGTGCACACTGTGACTGACTGTGAAAATATAAACCATATCGACTACACTAATAATTGAAATGATGTGCAAGTAGAGGCTAAAAATAGCCTTAGCCTAACTCTTCAAATATTATTGTGCATGTTTAAAGCTGTCATAGGTTTACATAATGACATTAACAGTGTTCAATATCATATCTTTGTCCTTTTCACGTTTCTCTTGGTCTTTTTTTTCTAAATTGGGCACCGGATGGTTTTGTCCTTTTCATTTTATTGCACTCACGGAAATAAATAAGTTAGCATCTTCTGAAACCAACGACTGCTTAGTATCGCATCAGCTTCGCGTTAAACCAATACTTATTATAGTATGTTTGAGAGATTGAATTGGGTTTTAAAAATACATTCATGGTGAATGCAGTCAATAATTTATTGTGAAAGTAGTTTCAACTAAAGATGATTGTTAGAGTGAAAAAGACTCCCAATTACCTGTGTGTGTGATTCACCCTGTCACCGGTGAGTTGCGCCCTCCTCTCGAATTTTTGGACTTCTGTTCCAAAGACTACAGAGGTGAGGACGCTAGTTTCAGTGTCGTGCAGCAGAGGGCGCCATTTAACACTTATAATGAAACCTTCAGATAAAGAGAATGGACGTGCTCCGCTATTCATATTACAAAAAAGAAATATTGAAGGATTTTCGTCCGTGCCGCCCCCTGGAAAATTCCGCCCTGGGCAACAGCAGATTGACAGTTATGGTAGGGGGTAGGGGGTTGGCAGCTTATTCAAATAATTATTTATTTCTGCCAAAAGCTGAACAGCATTTATTTTATCTGGCTGAATGTTTCTTCTCACAGATGTTCCACAGCTGCATGTCTGTAAGGAGGATGAAAAAAGCAACTGCTTCTGTCAGGAGCAGCCAGAGCTTTCACAAATCAAAGAGGAAGAGGAGGAGGAGGAGGAGGAACTTTGCAGCAGCCGGGAGGAAGAGCAGCTGTTACTGAAGCAGGAGATCAAATCTGAATGTGATGAAATATTTGTAATCCAGTTTGAAGGTGAGCTTCATCCTCTGCTGAATATCAACAAGAAACTGAAAACTGCCATAAATTAATTTAATTTCTAAAGTTTGTTTGGAAAAATATTTGTTGTAATTTTAAATTACTTATTGAGAACAAGGCTAGAACTGTCACTTTTCTTTAAAAAAACATTCATTTCTCATCAAAATGAAAATAAAAATTAAAAAAAATTGCAAAAGGAATAGTGTAGTAAAAAATCAAGTGCAATTTTTTCAGTTCTTGTAGAGAAGGGAAGTTTTGTGAAACAAAAGTCTGGTTCTTCTTTTTTCACAGGACTGCTGGTTGTTTGTGGGAACAGAGTCCTTTTATCTAATGTTACAGATTATTTTACAATTTTTCTCCTGAATCTTTGTTCCTGCAGAACTCTCAGAGAAAAACATCTGTAAGGAGGAGACTGATGATGAGCAGCTTCTCTGGAAGCAGGAGAGGAGCTCCAGTCCGGATGAAGAGAAACCAGAGCTTCCACTGATCAAAGAGGAGTGGGAGGAGATCTGCATCGGTGAGGAAGGAGAGGAGCTGGAACTGAAGCAGGAAAATGATGCTTTCATGGTCACTGAGGATGATCAGGAAAAAATGGGCTCCAACCCAGAACCAAATGAGAACCCAGTTCTGAAAGGAAACCCTCAGATCCAGTGCAGTGGTTCTGTGACTGTTCAGCTGGACTCTCCTTCACACGAGACTTCACATTCCTGTGAAACATGTGGAAAAGTTTTTACCCGACGTGCTTATTTGAAGGCCCACATGAGAATACACACAGGAGAGAAGTCCTACTCCTGTAGATTATGTGGAAGAAGTTATTTTCAAAAAAGTGATCTGACCGTCCACATGAGGAAGCACACAGGTGAAAAGCCTTATGCTTGTGAAGTATGTGGAAAGGGTTTCATTCAAAGCAGTGACTTGACTATCCATACCAGAACTCACACAGGTGAGAAGCCATTTTCTTGCCACGTATGCCAGACAGCGTTCAGTCACGCTCACAGTTTGACCCACCACATGAGCACACACACGGGTGAAAAGCCCCATTCGTGTGACATGTGTGGCAAAGGTTATGTTCAGAGAAGCGATTTGACTGTTCACATGAGAATACATACAGGCGAGCGGCCTTACACGTGTAAAACCTGTGGCAAAAGCTTCAGTCGGTGTAACTATTTAACGGATCACATGAGAATACACACGGGGGAAAAGAGATACTCCTGTGGGACTTGCGGAAAAAGCTTCACCAAATCCTGCAGCTTAACCCTTCATGTTAGAACTCACACGGGTGAGAAGCCCTTCTCGTGCAGCGTGTGTGGAAAAAGCTTCACCACATCCTCTACATTGACTCTCCATGTGAGGACTCACACAGGTGAGAAGCCCTTTGCCTGTGAAATCTGCAAGAAGGCTTTCAGCCAGGCAAAAAGTTTGACCGAGCACATGAGAACTCACACAGGAGAGAGACCCTTTACCTGTAGGATATGTCAGAAGACTTTCAGCCAGGCCAATAGCCTAACCTATCACATGAGAACTCACACAGGTGAAAGGCCTTTTACTTGTCAAGTGTGTGAAAAAAGTTTCACTCAAAGTAGTATCCTAAAGGCCCACACGAGGACCCACACGGGCGAGAGGCCTTTCGCCTGTGAAAGGTGCGGAAAGGGTTTTAAACGAAACAGCTCCTTGAAGGATCACGTGAGAACTCACACAGGTGAGCGGCCTTTTTTCTGCAAGTCGTGTGGAAAAAGTTTCAGTCGGAATGATTCTTTGACTGCTCACACGAGGACTCACACTGCTGCAGATTTATATGTAGGAAGCGTGTAGGAAAATGTTCTCTCCCTTCTTCAAATGACAAATAAACAGCAGCATCATGGGAAGAAAAGTGAAGAAAAGTTCTATTCGTGAGGTTAGTGAGACATCTCCTGATGACTCACTAAGAGAACTTTTAGAAGTGTTTTTCTATTAAAAGTGTCTCTTTGCACGTGATTTTCAGCCCTGAAGTTTTTTCTCTGCCCCACATACCCAGAGGATGGGTTAAGGTTAGGATTAAAGTTGTGGTTAGGGTTAAACCTCCAAATGGTTCCTGAGTGTTTCTGCTGCTCACCGCTCCCCCAGGGGATGGATCGAATGTGGAGAACACGTTTCACACACCTAGGAGTGTGATAACTGATCAAACTTCAAGTTTAACTTTGAATATATGCGACCAACAACAAAATTCAGCCTTGGACGCATTTAAAATACGTGTAGGTACTGCATTAGTGCGCATTAACATGAATTTCCATCACTTTTTGTTGCACATAAATACAGGTAAATAACTTCAGCCTTTTTTCTATTTTGTCAAGAATTTGCACAATTAAGATTTTAAGGTCATTAAATATATTTAAAAAATGCAAAATCATATTTTCAACTCTTTTTAAATTTAGGAGTTTCTTGTTTGTCTTCACAGAAAATGTGCGATCTAGCCAGTGAATAAACATGTGCTTTAAATTTATTAAAATATTGTCTTTAAGTGTGACCTTAGGCTATATAAGAACGTGCTTTTTGTTAAATAAATGCATCACAAAACATTCTTTATAGACTTTTAAAATTTAACATTACTCTCATGTTTGTTTATTATACTAACAGAAATGTTGATTTACCGCATTACTGTTTCTATATTCAAATTCAAATTAATTTTATTTATATAGCACTTTTCATGTAAAAGAAACAGCTCAAGGTGCTGTACATAATAAAAACAAGAATGCAGGAAACACCAATCCCTATTCATGTAATAAAATATTTAAATAAGCCCCACACAATAAAATACACAAAAACAAACACAAGTAAAAGAGAAACGACTAAAGAACACAGCAAAGAAGAGAGAACCCAGAAGGCGCTGTCTGCTCTGTCCTGTTGGCCGGGGTGTAATTACCTACATTTTAAAATTAAAAGACTGGACTGGGGTTTTGATGCTTAAATTAAAAAAAGAAATGTCAAAATAATTTTTTATTCTGCTGTACTGATTGTTTTAATGCCACTTTGTGTCCTAAAATATGACCCAAACTGAGATTGCATAAATCTGTTCAATTCTTCTTGACAGCAGTTTTTAGGGAACACAAACACAGGAATTCTAATGTAAAGTGGAACCATTGCCATGTGCCAACGTTCACTCCCAGAGCTTCTGGTTAGCCATGGTTAACCATCAATAACATAAACCAATCATGAGTAAAGGAACTAGAAGTGCAGAGTCACTTCCTGTTTACCCCTCCAAAATAATAGCAATGTATTTTAATCAGGGGTGTCCAACAATTTTGTGTTGCAACCTAGGAAAGATTCTTAGACATTTCGTTCTGTTTTGCACACTAGAATGGCAGTAAATGTGTTTCTACACAGGATCTTAATCCTGATATTGATGGCTTGGTGAATTTTCAGGAGAGAAAGGAGGTTAACTCCAAATTCTTATGTTCACAAATGTTTTACAAGTTTAATTTAGTTTAATTTTTCATTAATTTGCACATTTACATTCTAGCCAGGATGTTTTTCCCCCCGCAGCCCCTCTTGAGTTTATTATCAGGATTGCTTTAGTGTCAGATGGGAAAGATTCAGTCTGTATAAAATTGAATAAACCAATTTTTTACAAGTGAAATGCACTTCAATTGAGATCCATTGGCCTCTGTGAATGAATGTGAAATAATAAGTGATAAGGGTGCTATGTTTATTGAGGCATTTTTTCCAACTGAGAAAAAGATACAACAATAAAGCTACATTTAACAAGTTGACCATATGTTATTTTGCTTTTATATTACTGGTCTGGCCCACTTGAGATGAGACGGGTTGAATGTGGCCCCCAGACCAAAATGAGTTTGACTCCCCTGATGTAAACTATAACACGCTATTGAAGTTTCAGCAAAATGTGTAACCCTGCTGTCTGATAAACCTCTCGGTCTTTTGATTGAAAGATCATTTACTCTTAAAAACACAGACAATGGTTTACCTTCTTAAACTTTAATTTCAATTCTTCCAGAACACCAGTTTTACAGTTCTGGACGGAGCTGATTGGCAGAAGTCGATATGCCCTATCTATTCAATTATTCTTAAATAATTCTTTTTTTTCTTTCAATTTTATCTTTTTAAACAAGCACTAATATTTTAAGAACTACATAGGCACTGATTGAACTCTTGGTCAAGTTTTTCAATCAGGAGTAATTTTTCTTTAGGTTAAGTGCATGTTAAAGATTTTTTATTTCACAGATGGATTAATATTTCTTAGACCAGGGGGACAAACTTTGTACTGCAAATATAAATGTATTTTTTATTCTTTGTTTACAAGTTACATTTTGAGGCAATTTTGTGACAAATGCAGTAAAGCAGCCCAGATCCCCACAGTGGCTTTTAAAACTTGTTTAAAATGTTACCTTAATCACAATTCACTGTAGAAATACACAAAGACCTTCATCTCATCATATTTGATAAAATCTTTAAATTCACAAAAAGTTTTCTTAATTTGACCAAACTATAGCTCCTTTTTGTGTAAATAGAACTTCAAGATGTTCAACAGTAACGTGTCTGGAGGGAGGAGGATGACAGAATGATGTCTAACCTTACGTATGACAGCTGAGATTCATTTCAGGGTTTAATGGCTGAACTGTCATTTTTCTTTGTAATGTTCCATGTCAATGGCTTCTATTTACTGCCACAGCATCAAATCTGTCAGGAGCAACTCCAATACCAGGAAAGCTGCAGCAGTCTGGATCTCAAGGAAAAACAATCTAGATAGATAAAAGAAGAAGAACTCTTGACACAGTTGAAGTGTTAAACGACCCTTGAACTGTGACTCCTTATTATGCTCAAGACCCTAACATTAAAACGGAACCCAGATGTATTTCTATTGCGGCTGAAAGCCGGATCTGGAAGGATGGGATTGGGATTTTTCAAGTTCTGCAGGAAACACAGAAATAGATCTTGATGAGAGTTTTGATAGAAATAAAGAGGCAGTTAGCAGTGCTGGGAACTCGTCCTTGTCAGACAAAGTTGTGTTTACCAGACATGTAAGGTTTCAGGGGTAGTAGTTCGTTAAAGGTTCACGTGCAGAAAAAGCTTTTCTCAGAGAGGAAGTCTAAATCTTCACATGAGGACTGTCACAGATACCAAGTCCTTCTCATATTGTGTTTGTGGAAAGACTTACACCAGGTTTGGCTCTTTAACTGTTCATATGAGAAGCCACATAGGTGAAAGGCCATTTCTCTGAGATTTGTGATGAAAGTTTCTTTGAATTCACATGAGGACTCACACGAGGAAAAGCCGTTTTCCGTCCAGTTTGTAGAAAAAGTCTTTCACCCAAAACTGCCTTTTAGACACTCACTGTGAAGAAACTGGATTGTCTAGAAAGGACTGTATTATATTAGTTCGTTACCCCGTCAGTTTATTGCACACAGAAATAATGAATAATGACTCAGAGACAAAACTTAGCTTTTGTAGGTTTACTCCGCACAAAGACCACAGATTTGTACACAGGGTTACAGACAGATGAACATGGTGCATTCAAAGTCCGAACAAAGGAGCTCAGAAAAAGGCTTGGCATATATACCTTGTATTTGCATATTCAGAACCTCATTTGATGGATCATGGTGTGAAAAACCCACCCACAGACTGTTGCAGGCTAGATGTTTGAAGGTCAGAGCACCTAAAGTTTCAGATCTCTCTGAGGTTATCACAGACATTTGCCAGAACACATACACCAGAACACACAAAGATGAAAAGGGAGGATGTTAAAGGAATGTTTGCGAGACAATAGTCTTGGTTGTGCTCTGTCTGGAGTGTCATATAATTTTGAGATGATAATACATAGTGAATCGAGTTTAAGCCATTAATGTGATAAAAAGTAAAAGTTAGTGTAATAAAATGTTAAAGGGAGTTTCTAACTATTCTGTTTCTAATCACTCCTAACACTCACGTTAGAACTCACTCAGGCGAAAGTTCGTTTTCCTCACACAAAGTTAAAATATTCAACTCACCAAACGAAAACTCACAAAGGAATAGGAGGTGGGATTTGGGTTAAAAACTCACATTGGTAGAAAACATTTTTTGTTGAGAAATTAAGCAGGAGCCGGGGCCGAAACTGATTTTGATTTTCTAAGATAATTTTACATTTGCAATGTTTTTGATGAAGCTTCAGGATGAGAAAAAGGCTCTCCAGAGTAACGTGGCCTGCAGGAATCCGTTATTCAGCAGGGATGTGAGAAACGTCGGAATTTGGCTCTTTGATGAGGATGTGGACTTAATTCACATCTTCATTTAGAAAAATATTACTGATGCCATTTAACAGACTGTAAAAAGACACAAACCTCCTTAATTATTTGGGTGATTATAGATTTATGTTGGACTGTTGGACTGAACAAGTTAAAAAATCCTTCTTTTCTTTACCTGTTTTATCCATGAACTCATGGTGACATCAGTGTAACAGAACAACATTAGGAATGTGTCCCATGGTCCAATTGGTCTGATGATTTGGTTCCACATAATTTTCCTGTAGGGAAAAATGGGTTTGGGTTCTTATTGGTTATCACACACTATATTTTTTAGTCTTTCATTTTGTGATTCACAGGACCCAGAAGCTTTTTGAAAACTAGTCATAGAGCTGAATAAAAAAATCATGCAGCCCCTTTGTCACAGAATTCATAAAGCTCACATCCCACAATTTAGTAGTCTCGAATTTCTCCTCTAGAGATCCTTCTCCTCCACAATTAACCTAGCTACACTCACTGGCCACTTTTTTAGGTACAGCTTGCTAGTACCGAACTGCTTCAACAACGTACTGAAAACATTCCTCAGAGAGGTCGGTCCATATTGACATGATAGCATCACACAGTTGCTGCAGATTTGTTGGCTACACTTGATGATGCCATGTTCTCTGTAAACCCTAGAGATGGGTTTGGGTGAAAATCCCAGTAGATCAGCAGTTTCTGAAATACTCAGACCAGCCTGTCTGGAACCAAGAACCATGCCATATTCAATCACAACTTCAATCACTTCTCTTCCTCATCTTGATGCTCAGTTTGAATTAAAGCAGATGGTCTTGACCATGTCAAGATGCCTACCTTCAATGCACTGAGTTGCTACCATGTGATTGGGTGATTTAGAAATTTGAGTTAACAAGCAATTGAACAGTTGTCTTTAATAAAGTTGTCAGTGAGTATAATCACTGTGAACGGTGAACGGGGTCACTGCAATGGGATCTCCCAGGTCTGACTCTTTGTTTAGATCATGGGTTTTAATCAAATCAAACTTAATTTATAAAATAGTGCTTCCCATGCACTAAAATTAAAGACATAAGATGTATATAAAAACGAAAAATTGAGAATAAGATGCATAAAATGAAAATAAATACATAAGATAGCCTATACTAAAACGAATACAATAAATTAGCAGTTAAAATTAACTAAAAGCTAAATTAAAAAGGTGGGTCTTGAGCCTCTTCTTAAAAACCTCTACAGTCTCTGCGGCCCTGAGGTTCTCCGGATGGCTGTTCCACAGGCGAGGACTGTAATGGCAGAACGAAGCCTCACCATACATTTTGGTCCTCACCTTCGGAACAACTAAGATGCCAGCACTGGAGGACCTCGGGGTCCGCAAGTCTTCATATTTTAAAATAATATATTTAAATAAGAAGGCCCAAGCCCATAATAACATTTATAAACCATTAAAAGAATTTTAAAATCAATCCTGAAACACACAGGGAGCCAATGCAGAAATTTCAAAATCGGTGTAATGTGTTCCCGCCCTCTGGTCCTCGTCAGAACTCGTGCCGCAGAGTTCTGCAATAGTTGTAGATTTGAAATAGACTTTTTTGATAAACCAGAGAGCAGGGCATTACAATAATCTAAACGACTGAAAATAAAAGCATGCATCAGCACCTCTTTGCTGGCAAGAGAGAGGAATGGGCGGACTCTGGCAATGTTTCTGAGATGATAAAATCCTGTCGACATTTTTAATGTGTGGGATAAAATTTAGCTCAAAAAGTACGCCCAGGTTTCTCAAACATTGAGAAGGTTTAAAATTATGAAGATGTAGTAAAATCATCTCTCTCTTGTCTTCAGGACCAATGATTAAAACTTCAGTTTTGTCCTGGTTGAGCTGTAAGAAATTTTCTGCCATCCATGACTTTATATCTAAAATGCAGTTTAAAAGAGTGTTAACAGGTTCAAGGTCATCAGAAGACACAGCGATATAAAGCTGTGTATCATCAGCATAGCTGTCAATGCCATGTCTCCTGATGACCTCCCCAAGAGGCAACATATATAAATTAAACAGTATTGGCCCTAAAATCGACCCTTGGGGAACCCCACAACTTATTTCATGGATTCCTGAAGAGCATATATCTATAATTACATAAAAGTGTCACCCTGTAAAGTAAGAGTAAAACCACTTAAGAACATTTCCAGAGAGGCCCACTAGACTCCTAAGTCTGTCTAATAAAATCTGCTGATCTACTGTATCAAAAGCGGCACTAAGATCCATTAGCACCAGAACAGAAAGCTTCTGTGAGTCGTAGTTTAATCTAAGATCATTAACGATCTTTAAAAGAGCCGTCTCTGTGCTGTGGTTTTTCCTAAAACCAGACTGATATTTTTCTAAAAATCTTTGGCCATTTAAAAACTCATGCAGTTGAGTAGCGACACTTTTTTCTATAATTTAACTTAAAAATAGTAAGTTGGATATGGGTCTGTAGTTATCCAGATTTTTTGTATCTAATTGACTCTTCTTCAGAAGGGGCCTCACCACCGCCGTCTTACAGGCCGAGGGGAAGACCCCCGTCTGAAGAGAGCAGTTTACTATATTTAAAAGCTCTGACTCAAAGAATCCATAAAATGTTTTAAAAAGTGAAGTGGGAATGGGATCTAAAAGGCAGGTTGTAATGTTTACTTGGGATACAACTCGACCAAGCATCTCCGCATCAACCAGGACAAAACTCCCCAGTGTTTCTTCTGGTAACAACAATGTTGGAGGTCTGTTAAGATCAGTGTATTGCATGGATGAAATTTTTCTTATAGCATTGATTTTACCCATGAAGTGGTCTGTGAAGTCCTCACATGCAGCATTAGATGAAGGCATGGAGGACTTGTTGAAGTCTTTATTTATTAAAATATCAATGGTTTTAAAAAGAATTTTGGGGTTGTTTTTATTTTCTGAAATGATTTTTGAAAAATAAGAGGTTCTGGCCCGTCTTCCTGTATCTCCTCTCTGCTCTCCTGCAGTTCTGCTTCAGACGTTTAGTGTCATCAGTCTTCCATGGGATTTTAAGAGTGGCTCTTAATGTTTTTGTTTTGAATGGAGCCACTGCATCTATGGAAGACTGAAGTCTGTTATTAAAATGATCAACAATAAAATCACAGGGTGCAGGTAAAATCTGAGCAGGAGTTTGCTTAAAAATATCAATAAAACTTGCAGCCACTTCGGGAGTTAAATACCGCTTCCTCACAGTTCTCACTGTGAGACAAAACATTTGTTTGTCTTGTCCTTTTATTTTTGAATTTGATTATATTTTTGTGCAAAGCACTTTTAGTGACTCGAGTTGCAAAAGTGTTATATAAATAATGTTGGAAGTTTTACCATCATTTAATGAAGTCAAAGTTGTCACAATTAATTTCAAACTCAGTTTTTTCTTTTTCTTTTTGTTTGACAAAAACAGCTTTTTGTTCACATTTATTGTGAACTGAATTCTACAGAAGTTTTTACTAAAGACAACATGCACATCTGTATGATTGAAAATACTGTTTTGAAAATATACATTATTTGGACACAGGAACTGCTAGGGTTATGATTTTTCCTTAACAAAGAGAAGAACCACACCGGAGCCTATATTTTGTTCGGCTTCTGCAGAAGGAGAAACCGTCTTCCCAGTGCATGGAGCCTCTTTTTCTTGAAAGCTGAAAGTTGCAGACATGAACGTGGGTCATTCAGTCAGGCAGAACAGCAATGTCATGTCTTGTATAATCAGCACTTCTTGCGTCAGTGTTTTCTTACTGATAGAACAGAGACAATCATATTATGGTGATAATAACGTGTAAGCAAATGATAATTATGTAAACCCTAACAGGATGTGAAGCTTTCAAGTTAAATTTGGAGTTTAATTCTGAACTATTTTCTTGCTTTTTATCCATCTGTTAGGACTTTTTTGTTGTACTATGACTAAACACAGAAATGAAAAAACAGCTGTGTGTACTAAGTACTAAACATGTAATTTTCTTTATTTCATTACTGCTTCAAGTTAAGTAATAAAGTTGTTTCATTCAGAAAAATCCCACGCAGCACTGTAACCCTTGTGCTATCCTAGGCACTTTGACATTGGGAGTTGGGTCATCTAGACCCACTAGACAGTGCGCTGAACCTTTTTTCTTCAATGATTTGTGATCTTCACTGGTGTCCATGGGGTCATCTAAGATAGCACTAGGGTTAATTTTCTTCTTCAGTATTTTGCTCCTGGATTTTTCATATCATAGCTGGAGGAATATTTATTAATGCTCCATCAATCAACACTGGAACTTCTCAGATTTAGTTGCTGATCATTTTTCTTGGCTGTGATTCTAAAGAAGTGTGGGACTAGATAATTATCTTGTCTTTCAGAGATGGTTGTTCAACGAGTCTTCTGCCAGCGGAGATAAGAAGTGAAGCTTTGGCTCGATTCCAAGGAGGACGATCTGCTTCTCTTTCAGGAAGTCTGGGCTGGCGTTTCTTCTCACATCACTGTGTTACACCTTCATCCTGAACCAATAGCTGTATTGCATGCTTTTCCTTCTCATCATGGATAAATGATCTGCATTTGCCATGTTGATTTCTAAAAGTTATTTTTCACATAATCTAAGTAATTCATTTTTGTCGTGTGCTTTATTGATACTTCAGGACTCTTAGCTCTGTCTGATAAAAGCTAGGAACCGCTTCCTTCCACTCCCTTTCAAGCAATATTTATTAATATGTCTAAATATACTAATTTTGTTTAGTTATTGTATGAAAGTAAAACTAATTATTGTATTGTTGTTGTGCATTATTCTTATTTGATTGCTTGAAATAAACCATTTCAAATCAAATCAAATAAAAATCATCATTTTTTAGCCTTTGTATTCCGGTATGGTTATAAGTTTTTCTGGCCCTCCTACATCCCCCTCTCCACCAGGAACAATACTTTGGCATGTCTGACTGTTAAACCTCATCGGGGTCTCTAGTCTCTGGGGTTGTTGATCCATGGCTTTTCCCCCACAAAGCAAGACATCCACAATTAAGTACATCTGTGTCACAAAGAAATCAATAATTGTATTTCTATTTCTGCTCATTAAGTTGAAGCATTGTCCATCATTTTCTTTGCAATCTGGCATATATAAAAATATTTGTTAATAAAAAAAAAATAATTTACCGAGCTCCATGTCATTGCACCCAGTACTAAGTCTTTCTTTGCAAAAAGATATATTGAAAGAGACCCGTCCACTTTATTGGATTTTCTGGAGCCGCCTGTGCAGATCTGTTCCAAACCCCCAAACCAGTTCTCCTATTCAGTACTGCCTGGAGCGAAGTGGATTGTGTTTCAATAAGCAGGCTCAACGCCCACAGAGCTATAAATCTATGCTGTCAAAAAACAGAAGACGAGAACATGTTCCGGGAATCTACCTCCTCACATTAACCTGTCAAGTTTAGGAAGATGCAACTTCTTCATGTTTTCTGTATGTTTAAGCTCTGCCCAATAGACCTGCAGCTCTGTAACGAAGTAACAAATAAAAAGATGACTACTCTCTTACTCCTCAGTGGCTTTTGTCTCATGGCTGTTTTCTTTAGACATCTTTTCTAAACATCTTCACTACTGAACCATTAAACCTTTATTCTTGGATGTTGTTTTTTTTCCAGTTCACACAGAATCACTGACAACAGAGGAAGATTAGCAAATAACCACTTTGATATCCTGTTAATATGTTCAACCACGAGGACTGAAAATGAGGACAACAAATGGAAACAGAAAAACGTGAAGCGAGGACCACCGGAGTCCAGCATGACTGACGCTGTTTCTGAGAAAGATTCCACATGAAAATAAAAAAGAAATTCTGTTTGGCAAAATTTTGGACCAGCATGGGTTTACTTGACCTTATGCTGAAAGGATTAACAAACTTTTAATTCCTAATGCCAATGAGTGACAGCAGCTCTAATTAACATATTTCTCATAGGTTTTCCACAGGTGATTTTCTCATAAAATCCCAGCAAAACCCAGGTTCAGCACATGAAAACAGAATAAATATGGATTTGTTTGGAATGGTTGCTGGAACAAAAGCTTTTTTATTGAAACAAAAAATCAAACAATCAGACCTCATATGCAATGGGAATGAGAACAGACAAAACTAAAGTGGAGATGTTTGAATGTAACACACAACCCCACTTTTTTAAAAATAAATGCCTCAAAGCTAGGGGTCAGGCACAGCAATGGAAGAGCGATGATCTGGGCTTTTTTTTCTGCAGCCACAGCCCTGGCCCTGTCACCGAGCAGAGAATGAATTATTCTGAACTCAGGTCTGACAGTTTAAGCAGAGTTAAAATTAGGTCAAAAACAGCACAAAATACAAGCAGAAGATCTGCAAAAGAAAGGTTGAAAATAAAAGGTGCAAACCAGCTAAGCAAAATTACAACTGCCACTACCTGCAATCCTCTGAAGTTGGTTAGTTTTATTTGTTTAACCAGAGACAACTCACTCACGTTACACCTTTCTCTTTTTTGCAATTAACCTGGTAAACAGGTGCATTACAATCTTTAGGAAAAATGACGTAACATTTTTCTATGAAATAATAGCACTGAAATATATACAAATAACTTTGAAATATTTTTTTCAATTTACAAGTCTTGACAAGACTTGACATGGACACATAAAGAACATTTCCAATGAAAATCATGGTTTTTCTGTTTTTAACATTCTTGTAGCATTTTTCTGATAATGGAAGACATACAGTGAGAAAATTAAGCTTAAGATTGCATTTCTGAGTATTTCTTCATTCAAATCGTCGTGAATCAGGAGCAGATGAAAAAATGCTGTCTGATAAAACCTGTATCAGTGATGCAGAAGCTACAATCGGCAGGCCTACAGCTCCCTCCTCAGCTCCATTCTAATGCATTCACTTGTAGACGACTTGATCATGTATGTCTTTGTTTTCCTCGTGTGACCTGGCATCTGTCTCAAAACCGTTTATCTGAAAAGCTCCAACATGTCTCACCATTTTTGTTGCATTGGTAATGTTAGGCTAAGATTGTGATGGGCTGTAAGTTAGAGGGAGACCTTGTTAACAAAGGGATAATGGGAAGTCTAGGCAGGCTTATGTTGCAGCTGGGTAAGGCCTTCCCAGGTTTGGATGGTTAAGGACAACAAAAACCTGATGTGCAAATGGGAAAAGGAAAAATCACACAAGAATCTGCATGAAGTTTCAAACCTTTTGCAAAAAGGAGACCCAGGGGCGTCTACACAAAAGAAGTGCTTCGGCTCTGCTCTGATGAGCTCTGCCTAGAACCCCCCTCTCACAGCAGGCAGTTTTTTTTTACCCAACATGTGTAAATCAAGTCATGGCATACAATGGCTCTCTGTCTGTTCGTACAAGCACGAGATTAAGAGACCAGCCGTTCCTGGAACAAATGACAGCAAGCGAGTCGTTATTACAACACACACACGATGTTCATGTATACATCATCATCATCATCATCAGACTTTTATTATTATTTTAGTGTCAAGCTCCAAAGGCGCCAAGCCCACATGTACTTACAAAGACACAAACAGCAGGCAGACAGGTTTTCCATCATTTTAAATAAAAAGCCTTACGGCGTTCCCAACCTTTCAACGAAAAATTTGCAGTTTTAAACACATTAAAATTGAACAAATGTTTCAATCCGTCTTCATCTGACATATCGAACAAAAATATATCTGTGAACAATTCACTACTTTGATTGTGATAGATGGGACAACAAACAAAAACTGGGATTCATTTTCTATCTTATTTTGGTGACAAAGGTACAAACACGGTTCTCTTCCGGGACAGAGGGGAATCTAAAGCTAGAGGCAGAATATCACATCTGAACTGGACACACACAGACCTATGAGACCTTCTTAGATTATGGTTAACATAAAGTTCTGTACCGAAACTTTCCGTTTACATAAAACATCAGTATATAACTCAAAACATGCGTTTCTTAATTTTCTGATTTTGCAGATCAGCCTGTTTCTATAAGTAAACTGAAGATCAAGTTCTGTGAAAATGTTCTGTATCCGCTCACTCCACAATACAAAGAACCAGGTAAATGCATTATCAAAAAGTATAAAAGTATAATAATAATCATTCCACGCTTACTCTGTGCCAACAGTCCTGCCCACAACTCAGAGGTGAATTTCTAACTACTGCTGCTCTGCAGAAACTAAGTCAGAGAAAACGACACAGCTACAAACTGGGAACGTCTTTCTGGAATCTTTCTGGAATGACATTCGATGGTTTTCCTTTGGAAATGTTGCCTATATTCCAATCAATATTTCAATAATTCATTAAATTCCCACCCCAAATATCTTTTTAACCCTTGTGCTATCTTAGATGACCCCACCCTTACATTGACGTGTTCTCCCTACCATGACAAAGGTGGATAAAGGTGGAAAAATTTCATGTAATCCATGGACACCAGTGAAGATCACAAATCATTAAAGAAAAAAGGTTCAGCGCACTTTCTAGTGGGTCTAGATGACCCAACTCCCAATGGTAAAGTGCCTAGGATAGCACAGGGGATACAAAGATATTTGGGGTGGGAATTTAATGAATTATTGAAATATTGATTGGAATATAGGTGTCAGATAAATGCATCTAGACATTAAAGAAAAACACAATTATAAACAACAAACCACAACAAGAATCAAGTTTCTCATGCACGAGGGAGAGGAGCAAGAGTGACAGAAAACGTCTACCACGCTTCTCTTCTCAAAGGTCTGCCTCTCCTCATGCTGCTTTTATTAAGGACACAAGAAGGAGGTAACATTTTCAAGACAAATAGAAAAGTTCATTAGGGGGTGTTGTATAATGACCCATTTGGTTGGATTCTAAGTTCAAACAGTATTCCTTATCAGCTAAGGACAGTGTGTCGTAAAACCCCCTCTTAGCTGGGGATGAGAAGCAGATGAACAAACACACAGAACTGTTTTCAGAAGAGGTAAAAAGGTCAATCTGAGTTAACATTTAAACATACATTTCACCAAATACATTTACACAATGATAATACTAAAACAAATTCCTTCACAAAAGGCAACATTTCCAAAGGAAAACCATCGAATGTCATTCCAGAAAGATGGCAACGCATTTATAAAAACATTTATGCCAAGTTCAGTTTCAACTTTTGAACTTGCACCTAGAGGAGACCCCAGCTCTGTTTGAGCTTTGCACATATCAGGTAAATGATAAAATGATTCCATCGGTGCTTTATTTTCACAGGACCTCTTTCACACAAGAGAGAGCTGTACAGGGATAGAAAATGTACATATGCAAAGAGCAGTAAATGAAACTGTGAGCATGGAGTATTTTATACAAATGCTTTAGAAAAGAGAAAAGTTTTATGTTTGGACTCGAACACAGCGATAGCTAAAAAACACCTGGGTTCTATCAGCTGAATGTTTCCTCCAGATTGTAGACCTGCCAGGTTTGGAACTCACGAGCAGATCCAATCAGTACTGGGTTCACAGAACCGTTCAGAGATGTTTAAATTAGTGCCAATACTTTAAAACCACTAATTAATTGAAGAGGAATCCAGTGAGAGAAGAACAGGTTTGAGTACAGTCATTTTTCTTGGTTCTGATCCAAACTGATTGCGAGGTTTTGCACAAATTGAGATGAAACCTTAACTGATTATCTTTGTTGTTTGGAAACTCTCACTATAGAGACTGAGGCAGAAACATAGAGACCAATCATTCATTCAAGAAAAGACCCCACCTTTTCCACACACCAGCTGTACTTTATTTAATCATTTTGATAAACATGTGAACACTTTTTATTCATGTTTATCACAGACATTCAACCAACATGCATGAAAGAGAAAACAAGCGTTAAAGCCCAATCAAACTCACAATGAATACACAATTACCCCAAACCACTTTGACCAATGCAATCATGTTTTTTCACGCTACACGATTTGAAAAATAAACCCAATTCATTTTGATGAGAGTTTCCTCGATTATTCACCTTGATAGTCTTCTTGACGACCCGAGTGAACACCCCCCCTTCCCAAACACTCACACTAACCCTAGAAAACTTGAATCTTCTGCATCTTTATTTTTTAAAGTAATAACCAATGATGAATGGTTTAACCATTTTCATCCATGTTGAGGAATACATTTCTTTTTCCGTTTTTAGGGTGACAGCTTCCATGTTTAAGCCCGTTCATTGTTTTAAAGCAGTTCAACAGCAATCAAGCAAAGGTCTGAAAGCATGCAGCCTTTCAGGTGAATATTGTTCCACAGTCAGAAATCAGTGGCTGCTTTTTTATGCTCTGAAATAATCAGGTTACATTAAGCTTTCTGAAAACTCAGGCAAACTAAAAGCCTAATTACAATCTAGAGATGACACGATTTTATTTAAATGGGTGCAGCGAAATTATGAATGTTTATGTTTTTCAATTTCAAGAATGAATATTTATTATAAATGTGATACACACTTCTGCATTAAAAAAAAGTCAGCGAATTTAAATATATGTAAACATTTAAAACACCTGTAAAATGTTTTCTTTTTCAGTTCTTTTAGAGACAGAATGATGTCAGAGAGCGACTTGCTGCAAAGCATGACTTTGTTTGTGGTTGAAGCTGCTGCACACGGTCCTGTTCAACAACCTGAACGTCCCCCACAAACCAGGTTACTTAACCACACGGCACCGTGCCCGTCTGTCAGAGGAGACGGTTTGAATTCAGTGCAGATGGAAGGTCTCAATATCACAAAGCTCCTCTTCAGGGCTGCAGGTCTCAGTTATTATTAGTGCTTGTCGAGCAGTAAATGTTGATGTATGGCACAGCAACACTAGATAGAACCAGTTTAATTATGATTAACCAAGATAAAGTGTCATTCAGAACTTCCAGTACAGATTAACGAGCACAATTCACAACAGATTACATGGATTATGATCCAATCAGGAAAACAGACAGGAACAAAAGCCAAAATCAAATTACGTTTTTACATAAACATTGGGAAGACTTTAATTGTTGTGTCTGCTCTTTCTGTTTCTCCATTGCCACATCGCCATTGACGGTGAACTTTTATGAAAGAAGCCTGCACAGCAAACTCTTTATTTGTAGAATTAAAATTCCCCCCTCTTGCGTTGTGTAATCTGGATGTACAATTGTAGTGCATGATTTTGCCCTGAGAGAGACTCTGGATGAGAAAGAACGCCTCGAGGCCTTCCAGGACTCCAGTCTGAGTGTGTTTTCTGAGTGTGTGCCGTTCAAACTACTCTTAGTGCTGAACTCTTTCCCACATCTTCCACAAACCGCTTGTTATCCGTGTGGATTCTCATGTGTGCTTTCAAACTACTACCACAGCTCAAACTTTTCCCGCAGGTGTTGCATACGTAGGGGTTTTCACCTGTGTGGCTTCTTGTGTGGACGGTCAGCAGGTATTTAGTAGAGAAACTCTTCTGACACGTCATGCAGGAGTGCTGCCTGTCGGCTGCGTGTGTGTGCATGTGGCTTAACAAATTGCTGCTACTTTTGAAGCTTTTGCCGCACGTGCCGCAGACGAAGGGCCTGCTTCCCGTGTGGACTCTCATGTGGTTGGTCACACCGCTGCTGCGGGTGAATGCTTTTCCACACAAGTCACAAGGAAAGGGCTTTTCGCCTGTGTGGGTCCTCTTGTGGACAGTCAAGGCATAGGTTTTGTTGAAACTCTTCCCACAGGTTGTACAGCGGTACGGCCGGCTGTCTGTGTGCATCCTCATGTGAATGGTCAAACTAGACTTATTGGTAAAGCTTTTAGCACACGTTTGACAGGAAAATGGCCTTTCGCCGCTGTGAATCCTCATGTGAGCATCAATGCTGTGTTTTGTGCGAAACCTTGTACCGCACATTTCACAAAAGTAGGGCTTTTCGCCCGTGTGGGTTTTCACGTGGACCTGCAGAGAGCGCTTCAAACTGAAACTTTTGCCACACGTTTGGCAGGAAAAGGGCCTCTCACCTGAGTGGGTTGTCATGTGATCCTTTAAAATGCATTTCAAAGAGAAACTTTTGCTGCATGTCGTGCAGGAAAAAGGACGCTCTCCGGTGTGGGTTCTCATGTGGACGGTCAGAGCACGGCTTGCAATGAAGTGTTTGCCA
Organism: Oryzias latipes; assembly: GCF_053564925.1. Taxonomy (NCBI): domain Eukaryota; kingdom Metazoa; phylum Chordata; class Actinopteri; order Beloniformes; family Adrianichthyidae; genus Oryzias; species Oryzias latipes. The sequence continues at coordinate 14,564,366 of NC_136253.1, read as the reverse complement.
CAGACCTCACATGAAAAAGGCTTCTGGCCCGAGTGAGTTTTGAGGTGAAAGGTCAAACTGCCACTATGACGAAACCTTTTTCCACACTTTTCGCAGGAGTACGGTCGCTCACTTGAGTGCACTTTAGTGTGAGCAGTCAAACTTTGGTTACAACTGAAACTCTTGTGACAGGTTTTACAAGAAAATGGCTTCTCGCCCGTGTGGATTCTCATGTGGTCGGTCAGCCTACTTTCAATGAAAAATCCTTTTCCACACAGTTTACAGGAAAATGTTTTTTTTCCAGAGTGAACTTTCATGTGCAAAGACAGGCTTCCTTTATGCCTGAAGCTTTTTCTGCAGATGGTGCAGGTGAAAGGCTTCTCACCTGTGTGAATCCTCATGTGAATTTTCAGGCTTTGGTTACAGCTGAAGCCTTTGCTGCATGTTTCACAGAAGTACAGCCTGTGGCCCGTGTGAGTTCTCATGTGAATCGTCAAAGCTTTGCTGCAGCTGAAAGCCTTTTCACAGCTAGTGCAGGAATGGGGCCTCTCCCCTGTGTGACACCTCCGGTGGATGGTCAGACTGCTGCTGCTGGTGAAACTTTTGCCACAGGTCTCGCAAGAATACGGACGCTCACCCGTGTGGGTCCTCATGTGAATCTTCAGAACACTGGTAACAGAGAAGCCTTTACCACAAACCTTACAGTGATGTGGCGTCTCGCCAGTGTGGATCCTCATGTGAACAGTCAAATCACTGCTTTGTCTGAACCCTTTTCCACAGCTTTCACAACTGTAAGGCCTCTCCCCCGAGTGGATCATGAGATGACGTTTGAGATGGGAATTGTACTTAAAATTTTTCCCACAAACATTACATGACAAAGACTTCCCATTCATGTTGGTATTTCCTGAAGAGCTGCTTAGATTGCTGTCTCTACAATGTCTCCTGTCCACCTTTAGTTGAACGTTTACCACCGACTCAGATAAGATGCGTTGCTTTTCTTTCGTGACTTGGCTCTCAGCTGCAAAGAGGAGCTTCTCATTGCTTGGTTCTGGATCAAGGTCATCACCTTTCTGCTTCGGTTTTTTATTATTTTCCAGGTCTGGTTCCTTCTGATTTAGACTGAAATTACTCCTCTGGTTGCAAATGTATTGATCAGTTTGAACCTCTTCACATATTTGTGGCTGATCTGTAAGGACAAAAGGTCACACAGAGTGTGAAGGTAAAAACAAGTTTCTTGCACCTGGAAACAGGAAGCCATCCCCCCAAATGATTGTTAAAGAAATGAAAGGAAATGGATCCCTACCCCAATGATTACAAACCTGCAGGACCTCAGTTTCAAATTCTTATTGTGTCTATTTCTCAAATACATCCATTTTTAAACAAAGTAAAGTACTCTTTTAGAAATGCAAAGGTTATCCAAGTTTCTACTTCGCTCACACAAGCATTTGCTGCATGACTGGGTCTTTTTAGTGAAATCTGCCCCTACATGCAAGTTTGAACATTTTCTTTACATATTTGAGGCTGTGAAAAGGACAAAAGATAAGAGAAGGTGTGAAGAAAAAAACTTTTATGCATTTTGAACTTAGAAATTCATTCACCCCAACTAATAAATGAGGAAATAAAAAGGAAACTCATTTCAAAAACCTGCATGACCTCAGTGTCAACTGGGTCTTATTTCCAGATGAGTCCTGGTTTAAACAAAGTAAACAACTTATTTGCATAATAACGTAAAACAATGCAAAGATTTTCCAAATTTTAAACTTCCCTCACACAGGTAATTGCAGCATGACAGGTTAAGCATGTCTACCTTTCCTTTGTATTGCCATCTGCCCCGACATGCAGGCTGATTTTATTAGACCAGCTTCTCTGCCACAGCTGTCATCAGCACCACTTGCAGTTTGCTTACCTATTTTTTGTAACTTTAAAACAGGCATCCTGATGATCATCTGCTGTTGATGTGGATGTCCAGTCTCTTTCTGTTGTTCCTTGTTTTGGGGAGTTTCAGGTTCATTTTGCTCCTGATCAAAGTGATCTGATGACCTCCCCATCCATGCAGGTCTCCTGCAGCAGCGGATCTATTATAGAAAAAACATTACAGATAAGATCTAAAGGTGAGGCACATTTAATTCACGTAATTACCACATCGAATTCAATTTTTTTCCAAGGAGGAAAAATGAGAAGGATGAAAAATATCAATTGGTTTGCTGAAGGAGCAGGGAGGGAAGAAAACACTGCACAAGAGCAAAATGTGGTACCAAACAGACTGTGCCTGAACCTTACAGTTCTAAAATAAAATACAATTGTACCGTTTACTGAAACTCTGGCACCTCATGGTACAGAAACGACAAGCTGAAGATCATTACATTTGTATATTATAATTCTTTCTGGTGTTATGAAAGCTACTGTTAATCTGCTGTGTGCCTCTTAACCGCAGGACCAGAAAGAAAAAGCACACTACTCCAATTATGAAATCTTTGAACTGGCTCCCAGTCAGATTTAAGATCGATTTTAGGATTATTTATTTTATAAATGTCTAAATAGACTTTGACCTTAGTTTTTATCAGAAGTACTGTTAGTTTATGTCCCTCCCAGAGCCCTCATGTCCAGGTCTGCTGATGTTCCCCAAGGTCAGAACCAAAAACGGCGAGGCCACATTCCGGCACCGCGGGCCTCGCCCATGGAACGGCCTGTCTGAGGATGTGAGGGCTTCATCCAATGTGAAGGTTTTTAAGAAAAAACATAAAACTCCAGATGTAACTTTTTCTGTTAGCTACTTTTTAAATTTGCTTATGTTTTAGCTTGATTTCATGGTCTGTTTTTGTACAATGTGTATGAGTGTTGGGGAGCTTTTATCAGGATTACCGTACTTTTATTTATTAATTTGTTTGTCTATTTACTTATTCATGTGTTTAATGTACAGCATTTTGAGGTGTTCTGCAACAGAAAAAGTGTTCTATAAATAATTAAATTTGAATTTTATCCTTCTGGTTGAATCTAAAAAATAACCAAAATCATAAATTATACATTTGAAATGACAGAAACAGAAAAAAATTACCCCATTTCTGTTACGCTTCATTAAAACGCTGCTTACTTCGTTTAGCTACAAGCAGTTTTTAAATTTGCTCTTGTTTTAACATGATTCAATATGATTTACTTTAAATTAACGCTTCGCGTCGGGCGGTTCAGTCTTCCATGGCGTGCGTTAATGTCTGATTATGCACCCTTCATCTGCCATTATCTCTTACATAAACTCAAAGCACAGAATAGAATCAATTCCAAAATTCTCTTCCAATTTGACAAACTTGTTTGACAGTTAATTCTCCCCATGGAAAACAAAAGTTGCAGCACTACAACATTTGAGTTATAGACGGATTTACATAATGCTGTTTTACATCCTGTCTGAAATAAAAAGACTTTTTATCTCATCCTCATCATGAGTTAGGCTGACTTCTTTTATTTTATCTTCCTAACTTTTTATCTGACAGGATGTAAAAAAGGTTTGTTGACACGACATTATATCACACAAAAATAAAAGTGTATAGCAGTGGAAGCAGTTCACAGAGAAGGAAGTATATTGCCGCCATTGAGATGAAGAGACGCCATGAAGGGATTAACATGAAGTTTAGCCCTGGAGATCCCACAGGGTCATATTTGACACTCGTTTTTTTTTTTGGTCTTTGTTTGTTTTTTGATTTTTATTTTACTTTTTCCTGTTTTTTTATTTTTATGTTTTTATTAATAGTTATTTGGCTGCTGTTAATTGCTGCTTCCCAAAATGAACAAACAAAAACCAAATTTTTTTCATTTACTTTAAAAGTCCTGGAGAAAATTATTGTTGGGTTCTGCAGGTTTAAGTAGCTGGGAAGACAAAGTACAGCCTAAAGGGAACTTAATTTTCCATGTAAGATAAAAATGGAATATTTTCCAGTCATCTCTATTGTTTTTTGTCTCACAGGAGCTGATTTTTTTTATTAACATTTGTTTTTATTTTCATTTAGTGAAGCATCACTAAACTCCCCTCATAGTTTTGTTTTGATCAGCAGTTACTTAGAAATGAGAACCGTCATCAGTTTTAAGACATTAATAATGAATGTTTTCATTGAAATTTTTCTGAGTTCTGAGTTTCTTTGTCTTCGTTTTCCTCCCCTTTTTGTGTTACTACTGTACCCTGTTGTGTTTTTCTTTTCTTGGCCAAAATGTAAAGGATTTTTGTCGGGTTTAAATTGTGGGTTTTGTTTGTTACTGCTGTTGAGGAGGACAAGCAGAAGTGCATTAAGAAACCGAAGCACAACATCTTTACACATTTTTATCACAAAATACATTTTGTATGTTTGTATAAAAGTATAATGCTGTATATAATTTGATAATAAACGTCTAGTAACAATGCAATAATGTCAAGGTAATTACGGCACTTTAAGACTTTTTAAGAGCTCTGCTGTCGTTTCTAGTAAAGACTCAAGAATTGCTGTATTGCTGAACAACATGCTTAGACGTAAACACATTTGATAGTATTTTAAAGTGGCATTGGATATTTTACATTTTAATAAAACATGGTAATGATGAAAAAAAATAAAAAAAAAAAGAAATTTTTACCCCAACGCTCCCTTTCATCATGTAAAGCTAGTCTGCTCTGTAAACCAATGATTAGTGTATTGAACACGGAACTTAAAGAAAAAATTGTCCTTATATTTGCCATTCTACTTTGACGTTTTTCTTTTTAAGGTTAAAATTTGACTAATTCATTAATTGTTTACTTTGTAACTGTTTTGTTCTTATTTTTCTCATTTCATTTGTTGTCATTGGTTGTCATTTTCTGCAACCATTTATGCTTTTTTAAATGAATCATGTTTCATTTTTGACACTTTCTGCCAATTCTCTTTTCTTTATCATGGATAATTTTATTTCATCGTAGATATTTACGTTTTGTCACGCAACTGAATGTCTTAAACTTGGGGAGAAAATCACAAATGTTCTTTTCTTTTCTTTCTTTTTCTTCTCCTTTATCAGTTTGAGACAACAACCTAAACACGTTTTGCGTTTGATTCTGTCCAGTTATGATTTTAGTTTTCTCTTAACCTTTAAATAAATACATAACCACAGACAAGAAAAAACATTTTGGATGCTAAAATAATAATAACATTGGTTTGTAAATGAGTACCAAAGAAGAAAACACATTTAAGTCATGTTTGTCTCAGCTTTTTGTCCCACCAGAGTTACTTACAGATTCTGTAGAAGTTGTTCTTCAGGTTCCAGCAGAGCAGCAGTTGTTTGCTTACAGGAGGGAAAGTTCTGTTTTAGTGTCTGGTTACAGCAGAAGAGGAACGGAGGCATGAACGGAGGTAAGCCTATATGTGAAGGGCGTAGCTCAACGGTAGAAAGACAATGTGCTGCTGAAGGAATTCCAATTCACAGTTGTCGCTTTTCTAGTTTATTTTTCTTCATTATGAAACCCATGAGTAACGAAAGTGCAGCTGACTGATGACATGCCTCACCTTAAAGGAATCCATGACAGTCAGAGTGTTTACTGGAACAATCATGAAGAGCAGAACTTAAAGACTCACTCTAATGAAAATGGTGTTTGTGGTGTTTCTAATATGTTCTTGATGCATTTTTTTTCCCAGGATGAAGGACACATATGAAGAAAACTAAGATTAAAACAGCATTTCTGAGTATTTCTGCTTTTACAGATGAGCAGACAAAAAATTGAGTTTGAAAAAGACTTTAGTTGTTTTCTACAAACTACAATCTGTGTGCCACAAGCTTCCTGCTCCGCTCCATTCTGATGCATCAACATCTAGACGACTAAATCCATGTCGGTTTTTTTAGCTCGTCAGAGCTGGCATCTGGCTCAATTCAAATGGATAGCTTCAATATTGCTCACCGTTTTTGTTGCACTACTAATATTAGGTTGGCGGTCTGAGGGGCTGTAAGCTTGCAGAGGAACAAGTGGATGATGGAAAATGAGTGCAGGTTTACTCACAACCAACAGTTCCACCCACAACTTGGAGGCGAATTTCTAAAGAACTCCTGTTGCCCATAGACAACCTGTGAATAGCTGCATAGACATCCAAATGCAGCATCTCAGGCGGGGACCGCTCCACCACAGCTAAGAGGTGATGCAGGTCCCCATCTAGAGCTGCAGTGGCTGAACAGCAGCTGACCCAGAGGGAGAGGTCCCAACTGAGGAAGCACTGGAAAATAAATAAAGAAAAGTAAATAAAAAATAAAATAAAAAAGGAGACTGAAAAAGTAAACATTGAAAAAAGCAATAAACAATAAAACACTGCTATAGGGTAAATTAAAACACGTAAAAATCTAGTGTAAGTTCTTAAAACAAAAGAAATAGAATAAAAATAAATAAAATAAATAAACAAATAGTGGTAGTAAAAATTAGCTAAAAGCCAGGTTAAAAAGATGGCTCTTGAGCCTTTTATTAAAAGCGTTAATGCTCTCTGCGGCCCTCAGGTCCTCTGGCAGACTGTTCCATAATCGGGGGCCATAGTGCTGAAATGCAGCCTCTCCATAGGTTTTAGTTTTTACAAACCGAACGGTTAACAGACCAGTGCCAGAGGATCTCAGGGTCTGCGAGGGTTCATACTTTACTAAAAGATCTGATAGATAAGAAGGCGCAAGACCGTTAAGAAATATAAAAACGGTTAAAAGTATCTAAAAATCAATCCTGAAGCATATGGGGAGCCAATGCAGGGATTTTAAAATTGGGTTGATGTGAGCCCGCCTCCTGGTCTTTTGCCCGTGGTCCTGACAGATCGGCCCGTTCCTTTGATGTCAGGAGTTCAGAGCAGAACTGTGGGTTTATATGCAAATTCAGCGAGCCCTGCAGATGCGTGTCTTTTCAGGACAGACATTCCAGTCACATCAGTTACTCTGACAGCAGATGCAGTGGTGCAGAATAATGTTACAGGATAGACTTGTTTGGTGAACCATTTTTATGTGCCTGTTGACAGACGGTTGGACTGCATCATCCTTAGAGGGTCTCTGAAAAGGCTTTGGCATCAAGTTTCAGGAAACTGATGATCAAATCTCTCTTCCATCTTCGTTTGGCTGGTGCTCAGAAAAGAAATGACATGTTGTCACCTTCTTTCCTTTCTGACGGGAGCTTTTCTGTTGATTAATTTACGTTAAGTTATATAGAGAAAACAGCAGCGATGCTCAGGTGAACACGGCTTTTTTAAAAATGTTACTAAATTAGTAACACATGCAGGTTATCTGTAGTGTTGTATGCGTTTGTGTTGTTTTTAGTGTCAGGTGTGTGAAAGCTTCATGAAGAAACATGAATCTGTTTCACCTTCAGTAATTTTCAGTTACTGTCACCTTCATTAGGGAATGTTTAAGAGTGCCAAGTTCCCTCTCTATGGAGTTGATGAAGATGATAAAAGGCTTCACTGCACAGCGAGATCTCTGCAAAATCAATTTTCGTGATCCTTGTTACTTCATGTATGTTGAAAATCTAATTAATTTTTATTTTCATAATCTTCATATAAAATATTATTTCATATTTTCATAAAGATAAAGTATCCTTACAAAAACTCTTTTTCGAGGGTTCAGACTCAGACCTGAGGACACTAAAACGGGACAAACCCAGCAGTTCTTCCATCTCACATGTCTCAGGAGTTTTACTTTTTTATTTATTCGTTTAATTAGCATCACTTGCCATACAAAATAAAACTGAACAAAATTCTCAAGGTAACTGAATTACAAAAAAGAAAACCAAAAATAGGATAAACAGCTAAATTAACAAATAATTGTAGTTAACAATCAGGCAAAGATCTTACATTCTCGTTCCACTAATTATTTTTCTTATAAAGAGTCAGTGCTTCATTTTGTGAGAACAACTAGACCATTCAGGACCAGAACACAAAGATCAGTCATGTGAAAATGTTCACACTGATTCAGAAAGTAGACGTACCGCTGATAGATGACAATATAATAATTGCAGTCTGTTTGTACATCCTCATAAAAGAAGAAAAAAACCTGACCTGCTGGATGTCTGCTCACACAGAACCTTTCTTAACTTGAATGACATTAAAACTGCCTTTATAGGGACTATCCAAAATCTAATCAGGGTTTCAATAAAAAAAGATTAACTGGAGTGTTTCTGTCCTTTTGTCTTTTTTATGCTGCTGACTGACATAAGTTCAGCTGAAGGGGAAAAAAAAGGCTCCGTTCAAGACAAAACATTTTTCATTGAGTTACTCTCAAACCATCTGCCCTGAGATCAAAGTCAACGCCCAGACAAACTGGAGCTGATCACAATGGCTTCAGTCAGCACTAGTTCTTTCAGTTAAAGAAGCTTGGATGAAGGAAAACCTTCACGGATTCAGTTAAAGAGACAAAAAAAACTAGATGCAACCAAACCTTCATGGATTTTTTTAAATATATACCAGATTATTATGGCTTTTTGAGCAGCTGACATCAGTAAAAACTCATTCACCCTTGAAGCATTGTGGAAATGCGACGCCTTCAATATCTCCCAAGAATAATCTTGTAATTTGTCTAAAAAAAAAATTGGTATTGCCCAGATTTCATTATGAACTTGGTGAGGTTTTTTTTTTTACAAAAAAAAGTAACTTGAACTCTTCTGTCCTCTGCTGGTCAATATTATACACTGCTTAAATCTATAGGATCAATTTTTCTAAAGCTCATGATAACAGTAAAAGTGACCCCTGATTGTGGCCACATGTTAGGAAAGTTACCCAAATCTGTGACAGCACAGTTTTTACATCCTATCTCCAAGTCTCAGGACAAACAGGTGCAGAGGAGGCTCTGTGACGCCCTCACCTGCACAGCTGTGAAGTTAAAGGATAGGACCGTCAGGATTGGTGGACTTTATGTCATAACAGAAATTATACAAATGTATGGCGTTCTGAACACATTCTGATATGTGCAAACAAAAACATTTCTATACTGGTTGTGCCTTTAAGCAGCACTGCCTGATACTTGACACAAAAATCCCATATAAGATACCGGTATTTATAATCTCATGTTTTTTTTTAATGATGTGATTCCGACATATATTATGTAAGATTTGTCAACTTGTGCAATTACTTGTTTTCAAAGGATCCGGTTTTTTTGGGAGGTCAGAAATCTTTAAACAAACTGCAAAAACACATTTTTTGGCTTACTTTATTTGTTTGCAGAGAATTTCTTAAAAAGAAAAAAAAAAAGTCCCAGAGTTTGGATGCTCCACAGCAGATTTGACAACATTTCCTCATCCTAACATTTTCTAAATAGCATCTGGTTCACCTGGTTATGGTTCCTTAGTCTGTGTTTCACAATCAGAGATGTACATTTAAGGGGGGCTCATTTTTGTTTAATGGTAAAGTCTTTCATAAACAAAGACTATTCTATGGCCCTAAACATTTGAGCTAACAACTACCATGTTACTTTGTGAAGTTTCGGTGTAAAAAAGTGAATTATTATATATTAGTGTGTAATATTTCAATAAAAATATATTTAAAATAAATTATGTGGACAAAACTCAGCATTTAGACAGTAAAGATCTTTTGCATGAGTTAATTCTGTTCAACTATACTTTATTTTATATTTAAGGCAGAATTGAACATTTTTATGTACACTATCCCTCCAATTAAAAGCCGTTAAACGGAATTTTTCAGCAGGAGATTCAGTCATTGGTCCAACTCTGAAAGTGCTGCATGTGAAAGCAAAGCAACCAAACGGAGAGGTAAACTTATCAGCAATTCTGTTTAGAACAGTCTGTTCAATCTACAGCGACCTTTCTCTCTGGGTTATTCGGTCTGCACCTTGATGCCTTTCATTGGTTTGCTGGGTGTAAAACCTTGGCAGCTTTGAAAGCTCATCTCAACTCAGGTCAGTCTAAAAAACGATGGGTTTTGTCACCTGGTGAGATTCAAAGCTCAGAAAAGCAGAAGTAAAACCAAAAGAGAGTGAGCAACATAGGAAGAACAAAGCTGAGACCACACAGAAAAGTTGGACAACAGCTTAAAGGTCAACGTGGTGAAGAGGTTATGGTCTTATGACAGGACTAGCAGAACCAACCTTTTCTCTAATTTGGCTTTTTTTGCCTCTTCTGGATCAGATATTTTTAAGACAGACACTTTTATCTCCTTCAACAGACAACGGAAGCAGTGAAGGCGAACTGCCTCACCTTCAGAACCAATACTCACCTGAAGCCAAACGCCTTCTCCAGAAGTTACCAGAACCGTGGGCAAAGTGTTAGCTGATCAAACAGCAGCTTCACAGAAAGAAAAGAGCAAAAAAAAATGCTTTTATTCACAAATTATTCACAAATATATTTTAACCTTCATCACTGTGAGTGTGGTGCCGCTGCCTGGAACCTTTTCTCCAAGAATCCAGGATTCTGAGGATCAGTTTTGGCATGAGTGTAGTTCAGAGAACGTGAGACGCAGCACAGACCCCCTAAAGTCAGTCTGGGTATAAAAGCATCATTGCTGCCTTCAGGAACCTTCACTGCTGGGCTCTAAATGCCAAAAGCCTCAATGCAATGGCCAGAACCAGAACTTCCTGCTGACAGGAACGTTTTGTGCCGGAACCAAAACTGGATTTAGGAGCAGGAATGCAGCACCTGGCGGCGAGCAGGTGTGAATCTGGACCTGTGGAACCACAAAACTCCCTCTGCATGTTTCAGAGGCGGTGTAGGAAGGAGGGGGAGATTTGTAACAAAGTCCTTTCCTTCACCTGAGCAGTAACCGTGGTAACCGTGAGAACTTTGCTGCTTAAAAAAAAAGGGAGAGCAGGACAGACAACATAAAACATGACTTTGATGCTGCAGAGAAACCAGCCAAAGAGGAAGAGGAGACGTTTCCCTGAAGACAAACGCTATAAAAAAACAGGTTAGAAAGAGGCCACTATGCTACTCCCCATAGTCTCTGCTCCAGTTATTACGTGGACAAGTCACTGTTCTCAAAGCGTTCTTGGTCATAAACTTCTGCGACCACCTTCCGTCCTCCGAACCAGCGGTTGTTGAGTGCCTGAATAGCTCGGTTCATCTCCATGGCTTCACAGAACTCCACAAAGATTTTGACGATAATGTCTGCGTCGTCTTCCTCGCCCTGCCGCTCCTGGTAGATGATGACCCGCTTCACCTGGCCGTATTTACCGCACTCCTCCGTCACTTCCCCTTCCAGGTCGTCGTCGATGTCCTCGGGCCCAACCATGTTCCTCAGAACCATGACGGTGGACTGCAGACGGACAAAAAGGTGGACAAAGTCAGCTCACAGCAGGGGCTTCGCCAAAACCCCCATTCGTCTGCCGCTGCCTTGCTCCTGGGCGGAGCGTGGACCTCACCTCTCGTTTGCGCAGCAGCTTCCTCATCACCATGTGTCTGGCGCTGCTGCCGCTGATGCTCACGTGCTCCTGCTCGCTCAGGGGTTCCATGGCGCCGTCCAGCAGCGTCTCCTGCTGCCGCTCCTCCTCTTCCTTCTTCTTCTGCTCGACTCCCAGGGGAGCCGTTGCTGAAGGGGGCGTGGCCAACACGGGGTTCACCAAACCCACCTGAGGTAAGCCGTGTCGAGCTGGAGTCACCCCTAAAAAAAAACCAGAGGAATGGCGAGTCAGGCATTTTAAAAGACTGCAAAGTTTAGTCTAAAAAATAAAAAAATCATAAAATGTACATCTAAAACTAAACCTGCTGCCACAAAATAAATTGGAAAAACTGTAAACCTGAGTAACTTTAGGGTTGAATACTGAATAACAGGTTACTTTCATGCCCAAACAAACACGATTCCATTGATCCTTAAGTCAGTTTAGTATTCAGGGCTTTGTGAAATGTGGTGGCTGACGCGTCTCTTTACAACTCTGTGGTTCTGCAGACTAGACCCGGCTGTTAAAGTGCTGATGACTATGCCGGCACATTTCAGCAGGAAAGAACTACGCGTGGGTGGAATTGAGGACGTGTACCTGTGATTACGCCTGGGGCCTGGGCGGCCATGACAGCCTGAGGAAGTCCGAGCTGCTGGGAGAGGAGCGCCGGTCCAGCCAGCGCTCCCAGCATTGATGCTCCTATGGGATCCTAAAGCCAGCAAACACACTGCATCAATACAGAAGCAACGTGATGCAGAACTGCAGGAAATCTTTTGCAGAACGCCGCTGATGCTGGAGGCGGAGCTTCTTACGTGAGATGTGATCTTAGCGGTGGCGGCCGCAGCCGCAACAGCAGCCGCAGCAGGCAATCCTCCAGCAGTTGTTGGTGACAGGAGAGGCATGGGCGGAGTCACCGCCTTCCCCACCCGCAAGTACTGGCCCCCAAGATCAAACAGGTTCATTGAGGCGACGGCATCCAGAGACGACTGAGGCTTATCGTACTCTGAAAACCAAACATGCCACCCACATAGAGGAGCTGAAATCGGCTCAGACCCAAACCCAGAACCCCGTCAGCGCTGCCGAGGCTGGCAAAGGCAGCACGCAGACAAGCGGTGCTCACCAATGAAGCCGTAACCTTTGTGCCGGCCCGTCGTGGGTTCACGGGCCAACATGCAGGACTTGATCCTCCCGAATGCCTCAAAGACACTCTTGATGTCCTCGTCTGAAAGGTCGGGGTGCACTGAGGCCACGTAGATCCTGTTGAAGGCACGCGCTTCCTCTGCCAGCTGGTCAATGATTGGCTGAGCCTGACCGATGTTACTGGGCCTCCCCACCTGACAGACAAGAAAACTTCAACAACCTTCACATCCACAAGGTGATGTAGAGGCAGAAAACTAAAACACTAATAGACGTCTAAAAACCAGTCATTCTACCACATGGGGTGGATCTGGACTTACTTTAATGTTCCTTCCTCCTAGGACGACAGAATTCATCTGCTCTAAAGCCAGCTGAGCCGCTTCAGGCATCTCATACTCCACAAAGGCAAAGCCCTACAGGGACAATCAGGTAGATCAACAATCGGAGCTCATGGGGGGCAGACTGTGGAACTTTGGGGTAAAAGAAGAAACGAAGATCACCTTATGCTTCATGGTAACCGAGTCCCAGGACATGTCGATGCTTTTGATTGGTCCAAAAGGGGCGAAGGCCTGCCTGATGGTGTCCTCGCCCAGCTCATAGTAGATGGAGCCGACGTAAACGCGACACATGATGGCCAGAGCTCGCTGCCTCTGAGCCGCCACCTGGAAGCTCACAGCAAGCAGACGAAGAAGAAGAAGTGTGAGCCAGCAGCAGAGTGCCCCCTGTCTGCCAGGGAGGACATTTGCATCCAGACATTATTATTATTATTTTAGTTTTCCTTCCTCTCACTACAGCAGGAAAGCAAATCATCAAACTGGGTCACAGAGAGACAGAAGTACTGCCTGAAAGCGTCCTTGTTCAGACGCAGCCCCTGCAGCACAAGGTCAAGATTAACGTTAAAAAAAAAGAGACTGAATGATCTCATGAAGTGTGTTTTTTTCTTCTTTAATATGCATCTTTGAACAGCTGCAAATTAAGGAGTGCTTTATACTCCAGAAAATAGGGTATACAAAGTTCTTCCAACACACAGACACACAAACAGCAGACAGACAGGGAAGGTGCTAGTCTGAACACACAATTTTATGCCGTAACAGTTAGGAAAACACAACTCACCGACTGCAGAGGAGACAGAGCATCTCCTATACCCATGGTGAGCGACGCCATCTGAGAGACAGAGTCAAACCACACAAGACTCATCAGAAAAGCCAGCAGAGGAGGTTTCAGTTCTGAATCTTTCTCCTCCGTGCTCAGTCTTCACCAAAGCTCTTACCTGCAGGCTGGTGAACTGCTGCTGCTGCACCAGAGTCTGCTTCATCAGCACGCTCTTGATGCTCTGCTCCATTGCATACTTTTTTGCCTGCATGCAGGAAACAGCTGGTCACAACTCTGCAGCATCCAACGTTTGAACATCCTTCCAGGGGTTTCTGAGTGCTCAGCTGTTGTCAAATTTTGCCTCTACATCTCTACCAGCTAAACTCCATGGAAAAGTGTCTTTGCTGGACTGGTTTATGAGGAAATATTTTAAATCAGCCCTGTCTGTTACCCTCTGCAGCGCCTCCTGCTGGGTAGGGGTGAGTGGTGGCAGGCCCAGCTTGGTGGTTGTGGTGGTCCCCTGTCCATTCTCCATGACGAGAGCCGGCCCCCCCTGCAGACAGCAGCAGGTGATCAAAACAGATCGTAGTTTAATTGATTGATTGATGATCAAACATTAGCAAAACAAAGTGGAGAGGGATGTGGTCTGGGATGGATGTTGTCCAAACCGTCCAGTGACAGAAACCGCACACAGAAAGGTTTAAAGAAGAAAAAAGACAACAACCACTTATTTTCATTTAATTGATAATCCAGTTAACATGTAGTAAAAAATTTGACCATACTCTGATTTCTTGAATGATACAATTATTGACTTGATTAGTAGAAAGCATTTTTATTACAACCTTCATCTGACTTTGACATACAAAGACTTCTCCCCAATTATTACGTTACTTCCTGTGTGTATAAAGTTTATATGATTTAAATATAATTGCAAAAAAATAAGCCACTGGACGCAAATGATTGTGTTTTTAAGTGTATTTATTATCCATCTGCAAGTGGCTGGGATAGGCTCCAGCAGCCCCGAGACCCCGAAAGGGACAAAACGGAATAGAAAATGAATGAATGTTTTTAATAGAGCTATGGTCATTTCCATTTAATGGGATCAATAAAGTTTTATTCATTTGTATTCAAATTTTAACGTAAACATTACTTTACAATGAAAATATATTTGTATGCATTTGATGATTTCATCTGAATAAAGTTGTAACTTTAATAATAACAATGAACAGAAAATCTGTTTTTTTGCCTGGAGACAAATAAAAACATTAAAAAGACTTGTATAAAATGTGTTTTGTGGATTGGATTTGTTAATTGAAAATCAATTTTGATCGATAATTATTTTAGTTATCCAAGTACTCCAGTGACTTTTGTGACTTTAGTGACTTTGAAGAGACTCTGCCCCAACAGAAAGTGAGTTTTGGATCAGAACATCTGATCAGAGTTGCAGTAAATCTTTATACCCGTTACAAAAAGTCTCATTGAGATACAACACTCATGGAGAGAATCTGCTGTCATGGAGTTGTGTTTGGATCCGACACTCAGTTCACCAGTCAACTCTGTTCATTATCCAAAAAACCTCACGTGCAGCACTGAGTCTGCGCGGCACCAATCGTCGATCAGCTGCAATTAAACCCGACAAACCTGAAGTGAACCAGCAGGTGTGCACACCTGCATAGTTAAGGTGAGCATCCATTCAGAACTTTGGAGGATGTTTTCATGAGTCAGGCTCCGTCTCAGCCCAGACTGATGCTCTGCCTCCAGCCCGTCAGTTCTGTGTGTTTCAGGTACTCTGGGTTCAAAACTGATTCTGACAAAAACCATAGGAGGCTTCGGGCCTGCGCAGTGAGGCTGTTAGCGTTAGCTTAGCATGATGTATAGAAACCGGACCGACTGGTTTCGGGTCTTACCGCAGACACAGCCGCCGCCATACAGCTCCGGCCCGGCTCCGGCGCTCTCCGCTCCGGCTCTCAGAGTCCACAGTTCCACCGCTGAGGTCAGGTTTGCTGCTTTTCAGTGAGTTGCTGCTGTCTGCAGCCCCGACACCGCCGCTCCGCGCTACGTCACTTCCGGCGCATCTCATCGGTGTGAGGGGATTACACCGTAAAGCATTTCCAGTCTGTTTTCCTTTACATTTTTAAAACTTGCTTAAGTTCAACGTCTCTGAAACGAATTTAAATAAGCTTTTCCAACTAACACAATGCTCAGCACGTGATGGATGCTTATTCTTCTTAAATGCTTTTAAATTTAACTCCATTATATGACAGATATTCTTCAAAGTAACTAAAACCTTTCAAGTCTTTAAAACGGAAAGATTTTTACAGAAAAATGTAGAAAAACGAACAATGAAAGCCAAGCTCAGAAGTCTAGCTGACGATTTTCTCGGTATTTCTAATAATGGAGGAAACTTTGTTTTTTTTAATCAATTGCTTAAACTTGCAATTTTATCACTATTTGATGTTAAAAACAGGAAGCTGGAAACCACAGTGACAGTAACTTATTCAAGTCTGGATTCTGACAAAAGCCATTTTATTTTTCTGATTACAAACATGAACTTTTGTTTGGACTGATCGCAGTTCCAACAAAATGTATTTCTGCTGGACTTCAGTCTCTCATCTGAAAATTGAAGCATTGTTCAAGTTTCAGATCATTTCTCCAGCTGATTGTAAGACTTCCTTCAGCTACACAACATTTTGGTTTGTAGTAGGTTTAGTGGATGTCATCTGGACTTGATTTTAAAGTTAGAAGACATTTCACCTCTTATCCCCTAAACCTACTACAATGGAACCAACCTGGATGAATGAGAGTCTTCATAGACAACATTTTGGTTTGGTATTTTAAATTTGCTGGAAAAAATGTTCTCCCAAACGTTTCCTTCCGTTTTAAACACACGGTTTTTGACATCTTTTAAAGACAATGAAGACAACGGGATCTATTTCACTTAACTTAATTTTCATTCTGGCCACATTTTATTAATAAATGTAAATATACTAATAAAACATTTCCTGTCCGTTTTTATCAATGAAATTGAAAAGCATGCCAAATAAAAGTATGAGCTCGGAGAATTAAAAGACTTTAAAAAGATATTTGGCAAATACAATTAGAATAATTGGTGATTCCCTTTTTGCTCTCCATCTTTTAAGTTTGTGATTAATAGGAATATTCTCTGTAATATTTCTTTTTTTCCATTGATACTTTCTTCCTTTGGCCCCTTTGTTCATATTTGTTTGTGCTGTCATACTATGTATGGACGGTCAAGTTTGTTAAAAACAAAAAAAAAAAAATATTTTTAAGTTGGTTCAACTAGCACTCTGAAATGGACTTTTTGCTTTCTAGTACTAGTAATCCAGCAAACATACATGTTTAGGCTAAATATCGTAAAATCAGAGTTTATTCAGCCTATTTAGCACTAATTGTTTTAGCATTATGCTATTATTAAGATTTTGCTGTTTGCATTTTTGGTTTGTTTTTTAAAGCATTTTTCTTTTTAACATTTTATTGTTTTTATTTGAGATTATGAATTAATTATAATTGGTTAATGTTTTTTTAGAATTATGATAGCTCATGTTTAGATTGTGATTCTGCTGTTTTTAAAAACTAATGAGGCACAATGTCTTATTGTTAGTATTGTGTCTACTCATTAAAAGTATTTTTAAAATTCACGTTTTTTTTAAACATGAAATAAATTCAAGGATTATTGACCTGCTTGCTTTTCTATTTCTTTCTCTGTCTTCAAAAATACTTTGGCCTTTCTGCAACATTTACACCAAAGTCTCCAAACTTCCAGCTGGTTTTTCTTGTGTAACCAAAGATTCAGTCCGTCACCTCAGTAAAATCCCACCAGCAGAAGATGCAGGTCATTGTTCCCATGTCGGCTCAAACGTACTGTGATTCCACAGACTGCTGTTTCTAGTCTCCATTGTCTTCTTGTGTTTCTTTCATTCAGGGAGAAGCTGAAGTTGTCCCGATGGACGACAATCTCAAGCTTTTTCTGAGAGAAGTCAGAGCGACTAGAGCTGTAATCGGGGAGGGTTTTCGCTCAGTTTTGAAGTTTTCTGAATTTATTAAAACTTAATTTCACACTGAAATGTTGCTATCATCATATTACATCTTTACATCGAGAGCAACCAGCAGCAATCAATTGACTGCTATTAAATTTCTGATTAGCTCAGACCGCGTCTTAACAGCTGTAGCACGGTTACCATGGCAACAGTGGCAGCGATAATGACAGTGAGGATGAAAGTGTTCATTTCAACCATTACGCTGTACTTCAATGTTTTATACTATTAAACTGCTCATTGAATTCAGTTTCAATACTTCAGAGTTCCACTGAAAACTTCCGGCATGTGTTACATTCACACTCTGGAGAACGGGTCAGGATTCTGCACAGTCCAGACTTTGAAACAAAGCTTTCCCCTCAAGAGTTTCTGGTTTTGGAGATCAGAGTGTGGGTCAGATTCAGATACTCAACAGCTGGAAGAAAGTCTGCCAATATAAGTGAATGTTTAGAGCTGAGAACCCGGATGACGGTGCAGAAAACAGCTGGATCAGGCTTTAGAACATGAGCTCAATCATCTGAGAGCAGAGATAGAGGTCTATGCTTTAGATGAGGTTCAAACTGATAAAACAAGATCCTACAGCTATTCTCAGCCCGGTCCAATACAGTGGTTTTCTTTAGCTTCTAAGCTGCAGATGTGGTTGTATAATTCTGAGCTGGTGGAGCTCAAACGTCTGCAGATGAAAGTTATCAGCGTAAGTAGCCTTCTCCTAGTTCTCTGAAGGTGAGAGGAAAAAGCTTCTATACATGTGGAGCACATGGGCTTCGTCCAACAGAACTAATGGTTGCTTAAAACATCCGTGTCGGGTACAGAGCTCAACATAAATAGTTCCAAATAAGAGAGTGTGGGGAATATCCAAACAAGTCTCTGGACCTCTGGTATTTTATGAAATTTCTGACTGATGGTCAGTGTCGTGGTTATGTGGAACCTGGGAACCCTAGAAGGGCATTCCTCCAGAGATCTGACGAGCCACCTGCTCCTCTTGGCTCTCTTTGCGCTCCTTCCTCTCCTGGTTCCAGTCCTTCAAACCCTCTGGGAGTGTTGTGTCCTCCTCCTCACCTCCAGTTCCCTCCACAAACTCCTCATAGGTCGACTTCTCAGTAAACGGCCGCTTTCCCAGCAGCTCCACCATGTCATTCTTATCCAGAACCTCCTTCTCCAGCAGCCGCTGGGCCACCTGGAGAAGAACAGAGGAATAAAGAAGATGGATATAAAGCCCTGGAGGTTAGAAAAGGCTGTTCATCTAGAAGTGGGAACTTCTATTCAAGAAAAAAGTGATTCTGTGGAACAAGCTCTAAAATGACAGTGCTGGTTCGTTGTTTGAAAACAACGCGAGATGAAGAATTTGTGAGAACATTTTCTGAAAACAGTCCAGAAAAAGAAACCAACTCCACAATCCTGGTCTCCTTCACGTAAAAAAGATCTCAGAATTTATGTTGGTTTTGGCTGGAGGAACCTGACCCAGTCGATGATGGAGTTTGTCAGAAATGTCTGATGACTTTTGATCAGTCTTTAGGTTTAACATTTGGATCTAGAGCTGACATTAGCAGAACTCTATCTCCAGACCTTTATGCTCTTGTCTAACAGAGGAAACAGAACCCGTACCATCTCCACCTCTCCCTTCTTGTCCTGCAGCAGCTGCTTGGTTCTCTCGTACGCCTCACTGATCAGGATTCGAACCTCCGTGTCGATCAGACGGGCCGTGGCCTCGCTGTACGGTTTCTCCAAAACCATCTCTCCCTGCCGGGGCAGATCGAAGGAAACCTGACCCACCTTTTGGTTCATCCCAAACTGAACAATCTGCAGAAGAAAAGGCGACATGGGGTCAGGATGACCAGACTCTTGACAGGTCCGGGACCTGTGACCTGTGTGGACTCACCTGTGCGTAGGCGCTCTGCGTCACTTTGCGTAAGTCGTCCTGAGCTCCAGTGGTGATCCGTCCAAAGAAGATCTCCTCTGACACCCGACCCCCCAGGGTCATGCACATGCGGTCCAGGAGCTGCTCTTTGGTGTAGAGGTACTGCTCTTTGGGAAGGTACTGAGCATAACCAAGACCCTTCCCTCTGGGAATGATGGACACCTGCACAGATGACAACAGCAATATCACAGCTGACGGTCCGTCTGAATGATCAACCACAGCCAGGTAGGATTTTTACAACAGTCAGACCTTTAGAAGAGGGTCTGCATGCTCCAGAAACCATCCAGCCACTGCGTGACCGGCCTCATGATATGCCACAGTCTTCTTCTCCTCTGGCTGCAGGACCTGGGTCTTCTTCTCCAGACCTGCTCACAGGCAGAAAAAGATGTGTTACTGAGAGTTCGGAATTGATTTTAAGCTTAAAGGTTCATTGGGGGGGGGGGTGAGCTGAAAGGAGAGCAGCGGTGCAAAGTTCAGAAAACTTCAGCGGAGGAAGAAGAGGAAGAAGTCAGGTCCAGATCCTATAGACCTGGATCCCATTCAGCTTCAAAGTGTGTGTCTCACCTCCAATGACTCTCTCAATCGCCTGCTCAAAATGCTTCTGGTTGATGTTGTCGGACAGATGACGAGCCGCGATCAGAGCGGCCTCGTTGCAGACGTTGGCAATGTCTGCGCCTGAAAGACAGAGAACAGGGCAAATAGACGTAAAATCCAAACATGCCTCAGCAGCACTGAATCATGGTCTCTCAGGTACCCAATGAAGGATGTGGTGGCACTTTCTACTTTCCATTGAACACCACAGCTGAGTTCAGGCTAGAATAGTATATTCATGTGTGATCATGAGGCTTCTTCTGCCACTGGACTGCAGTGAGAATCCACCACCTCAGCAGAACGCCAGCCTCTGGTCCCACAGCACGAAACCCAGCTGACCTGAGAATCCAGGAGTGAGGGCAGCCATCTTCCGAGCCAAGGCGTCTTTATCCATATCTGTAGCCAGCTTCAGAGGACGCAGGTGGACTTTAAAGATGGATGCTCGCCCTTTGATGTCAGGAGGACCTAGAACAGAGAACCTGTTGGTATTTAATCCTGCAGAATTTGCTGCGCTCAGCTCTGCGAGTCCACGCCACACTGACCAATGTAAATCTGTCTGTCGAAGCGACCGGGCCTCATCAGAGCCGGGTCCAGGATGTCTGGCCTGTTGGTTCCAGCTAAAACGACGACATTGGAGGCAGTGTTGAAGCCTGCAGGAGAGAGCAGAGAGGTTTCCTCAAAGCATCCTGCTGAGAGCATCCAGAGGGTGAGAGGCGACAGGAGGAGGACCCACCATCCATCTCCACCAGCAGCTGGTTCAGAGTGTTCTCCTGCTCACTCTGCCCGCCAAAGTTCCCACGCCCCCGCTTCCGCCCCACAGCGTCGATCTCATCAATGAAGAGGATGCACGGAGCATTCTTCCTCGCCATGACAAACAGATCCCTCACCTGTTCAGGCAGTCAAAGCAGCAGAACAGCCTCCTTAGTTGTTCTCCCTTGTTTCCTTCAACTCTGACTGAAGATCTTACGGCCGGCCCACTCACCCTGGCAGGGCCGACGCCCACAAACATCTCCAGGAACTCCGAGCCATTCACAGTGATGAAGGGCACGTTAGCCTCCCCAGCCGTCGCTTTGGCCAGAAGAGTTTTTCCTGTTCCTGGAGGCCCGGTCAGGATGGCTCCCTGAACCCACAAAAACACACTTTTGTTTAAGTGTATCCAGATCCAACATGCTCAGACAGAACGGGGAGGCTTTCTTTTGTGAGCCTCTACACCCAAAGGCATTGTGGGAAAAGAGGTGGATGAATATTCAAATCCTACAAGAATCAGAAGTTGTAACCTTTGCTCACATCCTTCACCCACAGTAGAACCATGTTTGAAGGTTTCTCCACAACAACGTTTGATGATAAAAAATGTAAAATTACAGAATTTGTCATTGTATACAAGATAATGACAACACATTTGTGCTGTCAAGAGTTCATTTTCACCAACATGTAATAAGTAACTGATGTGATAAAATTGGAATAACAGGAAATAAACCTTAATCTGTTGAAGATGAATTGTAGTTAATGACCTACGTATTTCAGAGACATAAATCTGAGAAACTGGTGACTGATCACAAATGAATTAGGAGTTTCTGGAGCTGCACAAAGTCTTGCAAGACTTTTTATTGTTTCTTTCATGCCAAACATTAGAGATCTTTCAAATCCTTTCTGTGTGAATAAAGGATGAGATTCTACTTGACCATCATACATTTTCATTGCTAAATTTCATTTTGAATCTCTAGGTTTTTTTTTTCTAATTAAAATTACTTAACTGAAGTCCTTTTTCAGGTGTTCCAGCACTGATGTCTATTACCCATCTACTCTACTGACCGGCTAACCAAAGCTGCTCCAAATCTGTTTGCGTAATCATTTTTCTTCTTGCTATGCACCTACTGTGGATAGATTGGAAGGGATATGAGGAGAACAACATGTATTTACACACAGCTGACCACAGGTTGGTGTTTAGAGAGAACAAATGTCCATTTGTGTCTGTACAGTGTTCCATTGATATATTGCAGTTCACCTGCAGGGGTCTGGCTGCTGTTTTGCAGCTGTGTTCTGGATCCTGATTGGTTGTAGATCATGCCAATCAATCTCCTCCATGCATGCAGTTTGCTACATTTACATATTCAATCTTCGATCTTTGTTTTCATTTTAAAATACTGAACTTATTTTTGTATTAAGGTTTGAACTATGAGAATTTAAACGAGAAAGAAAAGTGTGAAAATGTTCAAGTCTGTCTGAGAAAAGTGTAGAAAGTGTGTAGTGTGGATTTTTACAGCCTTAAAACATCTGTAATCATAACAAGCGGATTTCACCTATAACTGGTTATTTTTAGGATGTAACTCCAGTCATAAATGAAGGAACTCTGTAAATTACCTATCAACAAAAGGATAGACTTGATGTTACAACTGCAACCTAAACTGTGACTAGTTCTGCAGTAAATTCCTGTAGACTCCCCCCTCTATACCTTTGGGATTTTGGCCCCGAGGTCCTGGTACTGTTTGGGGTTCTTAAGGAAGTTGACAAACTCCATGATCTCCAGCTTAGCCTCCTCACATCCGGCCACATCTTTAAACTTTACGTCGATCTCGTCCTTCAGGATCTTTGCTGTCGTCTCGCTGACGCTGAAGAGGCCGCCCATTCCCCTGCCGGGACGCCCCGCCCCCGCTGGGCCACGGCGCAGCATGAAGAGCAGGAAGCCAATGATCAGCACCGTGGGGAGCATGCTTAGCAGGAATGTGCTGCAAAGGAAACAAGTGCATTAGCTAAACCTCTGGTTTGACCAGAAGGGTTCCGGCAGACGTGGCTGTGTGTTGGCGTTTGTCACCCGTCACTCTCTGTGGAGTAAACCACAGGCAGCCGGTTCTCCCCCTCGATGCCGAACTCATACTGAGCCGTCTCCAGGTTCCTCTCAAATGTGTCCACACTGCCGATGTTGAACCAGACGTACTGCTGCAGGACACGACACAGACAGCAGAGGAGGGTCACAAACGAAACAGCCAATTCCAGAGAACGTGCTCAGTGAGGAGAGAACGCACCCCGTCCACCGGCGTCTTCCCCGGGGCGAACACTACTTTGACGTAACGTTTGTTAACAACTTCTAATCGGTCGACCTGATGAACAAAGACACGCACAGCTGATCCCATCTGCAGCTAGACGTTGTTGTGCCGCCTGTTTGTGTGCTCCTCACCACACCCTTGGACAGGTAGTTGTTTACAAAGTCCTTCCAGGTCACTTCCCGTCCACCGTCCCTCAGGAAAAAGTAGTAGGTTATGGTGGTCCAGAATGCTACGCAGCTCAGTAAATACAACCGAAATTCCTTGTCATCCCAGGGAATGTCCCCCTAGAACGAACAGAACATGAAACAGAACCGTCACAGATCTACTTTAATCCCAGCAGACACCCCAACACCCATCAGCTGACTGACCTTCTGAAGGCGACTGTACCAGTGAGAGTCCTCTTTACGACCTCCTCGTTTCCCTCCTCCTGAAGACCCGCCCCCTCCTGATGCCCCGCCCCCTCCCATCTTCCCTGATGATTTCTGAGCACTGGCAGGTTTGGATTCTGAAAATAAAACAAAAAATAAACACACACGACTCTCCTCTGGATCAGAACCACAAGCTGTGGCCTAAAGCTATAGGCTCTGCACTATCAATGAAAGAAAAGGTGAGGCTCAGAAGTAAAACAAAGATGTCCAGGACAGGCTAATAATCCTGACTTTAGTTCAACTGATCACGCCATCCTGCCCTTTATACCGCGTTGTTTTACCAATCGAAGGTTGACTGCAAAATTGTTGGCCTAGCATGGACAAACACATACTCCAACAGCTGTTAGTAATGGAAAAACATAAAGAGGTCAAATAAAGTCATCCTAAGGACTGTAGCACACATCAAGACCCACTCCAATGAAAGTTGTGCCTTTGCTGGTTCTAACATGTTCTTACCGCACTGTTCTGATGACATATAAAGATAATTATGCTTAAAATGAAATTTATTCTTATTTACTCAAATGGTGGTGAATCAGGAGCAGACAAAAAAATACACTTGTGACATAGCAGCTACAACCGCCGGGCCACAAGCTCCACTCTGATGAATCCACTTGTAGACGATTAGAGCCATGTACGTCCTCGTTTTCTCATTTGAGGTGAAATCTGGATCCAAACTAAATGGCTCCAATATTGTTGCACTTATAATGTTAAGTTGGGGGTGTTAGGGGCCGTAAGCTAGCGAAGATGGTACGTTTACAGAAGGATCCCTCCTTCATGTGGGCCACCCTGAGGTTTCTTCATTTTTCCCTGGAATCCACTTTTTTTAGGAGTTTTTCCTTCCTGAGAAGGGGGGTCTAAGGGCAGGGATGTCCAATTTAGCTTAGTCAGTTTGTTAGTTCAATTTAGTATTTTCCTGTTGGATTCTATGTATTCATGATCCTTTTGATTATATGTTTTACGTTTTCAATTACCGTTACAAAGCCCATCAAGACGACTGTGGTTGTGAATTTGGGCTATACAAGTAAAATAAATTGAATGAAAGACGGCAAGTAGGGGCGGGCTTACTCAGCGCCAACAGTCCCGCCCACAACTCGGAGTATAATTTCTAATGAACTACTGCTGCTCTGCACAAACTATGTCCTCAAAACCAACACAGTTTCCTATTTTGGCTGAAAATGGCCTCATCACGATAAAAGACCAAAGGGGACGATTTTTCAAAAGATGATTGGAGTTGGTCAGTTTTATTGGTTATGGTCTTTTTACGATTGTTACTCTTGTTATGTTAGTCAATGCCATTTACTGACCTGACAATAGATTTTCAAACAAGAACATTCCTATAAGAAAGACTTAGCAGGCAATATATACACTGATATTTATTTATTTTACTTTTTTTTACTCATATTAACGTTTAAAGTATTTCATGTTCAGACAGGAAAAGTTATCTCAACTGCTTATCTTGGTTTGATGGTTCCATCTGCGTTCTGACAGCAGGCTTACCTTTACTCGCTGCTTCAGGGTCGGAGTTCTTTTCACTTTTTTGGCTGTCAGGAAAATATTTTTCAAAACCTGCGCAGAAAACAAACAGTAAAATAGTTCAAATGTGTCTTTTAAACAAAACCTTTCAAATGAACTGCTGAAAAATGCCACAAGAATTCTCAAATGGTTCCAACTTGTGGATAGAGATCAGACAGGAGCCAGCTGGAGGTCAGGTTTCCATTCTGCTGAGGCTTTACATAAACCGTTTAGTCCAAAATGACAGGTTTCAGTTAACTAACCCCAGACTTCCTCCTGGACACGCTTGCTCCCTTTCTGACCGACTGAGTCACACCTGTCAGACAGGTGTCCTACCTTTTGGGGGTTTGGAGCTCAGGCTCCTATAAGCTCCCAGTAGGTCGCCAAGTAGGCTCCGCCCCCCTTCCACCTGTCTCGGAGTTGTTGACAACATTACCTGAGAAATACAAAGAACAAGCTAACTGTCGGTTATTTCTTACTTTTTCCTGAGGTGCAGACACTCTCTCTGTCATTGATTGCTCACCAGCGACGTAAGCTCATATTAACATTAGATTTAAATAACGTCACGTCTCTGTGACTTATAAACAAGCCGCAGAGCAGACAGAGGATGTTTCTCCGCGAATGTTTATCAGCCAATCCTACAACCGATTCGGCATCGCCTTCTTGTTCTTCGGCCGCTGTCAAGGTTAGCATGTGTTAGCTATTCCTCCACCTACCAGCCTGGTCGGAGCTCCGGAGGGCGGCAGCAGTCGAAATAGGCTCCGGCAGCCCGCCGATAGCCGCAGGTATCGGTGAGCCATGCTTCCGGTCAGCACGGAGGAAAAGAAAATAATGTTACAAAAACTAAACCCAGTCCAAGTTCACCCAAAGTGTTCCGTAACCCCACAACTCCGCCATGATTTTGTTTGGCTTTCTTCTTCGTCTGTGTCTTTGTGGAGGAGAAAGAATGTTTTACCGCCACCATCTGGTAAAGACGGAGACTGCAATGAGCACACAGCCGAGCCGGAGCCGAGCCACAACCTGCTTCTTTCAGTTAATAATAATATAATAATAATAAACTTTATTTGTACAGCACCTTTCAATATAAAAACGCAGAATATAAAAAATTTAGAAAAGCAATTTTAAAAAGATATGTTTTTAGCATCTGCAGATCTGATGCTGAGAGGAAGTGAGTTCCAGAGGGATGGAGCCACTGCTGCAAAGGCTCTGTCACCTTTAGTCTTTTAACAGTCTCTTACCAACCATTTAAATTTTTTTCAATCAATGTAGGTACAATTTTATTTTTTATAATATTAAACCAAACAAAAGATTTGTCAGAGTAACACGACAATTTTCTCTCAATTCATCAAATGTCTGTTAAGTTTCGCATGGATCAGTAATCATCCAAACTAATGATTTGATAGTATTGAGTGATCCTCTGTTGGTCTTTTTGAGTCATTGAAGCTGTGCGAAAAGGAAAAACTTTATGAAAAACGCATGAATTATTAAGTTTCCTGACTTTGAGCTTGCATTGGTTGACTTTGAATACATTCAAATAAATGTGCTGAGCTGTAAATTCTGCAATTGTTCAAGGCTATGGTGACTTCAGAACTGTACAAGCTTTATTTAACAAAACAACAACATGTATTTGTAAAAGTTTACTGCAGCCAACAATGACAGTACAAGGTTTTTGTTTTAAGTCCCCAAATGTCATTCCAATATGATTTTTAAATGTTGTCGTACATTTCTTTCCATAGAAATAATCATCTAAAATAAAGATATACACAAATGAATTCAAATGTCATCTTTATTGAAAACTTTTGTCATCATGATATTTTTTTTCTTATTCAATTGGTGATAGGATCAATCTCTGTAAATGTACAACTTATCAACAGTGATTGTCACGTCAAAAGGAAAAAGATGCTTCAAAATTGAAGAAACATCCAGCAAATGAATTGTAGAGCTACAACTTAAGCCCACAACTCTGTAGCTATGCGCAGTTTAGAGGCAAAGCAGCACTGTGTTTGCTGCAGATTCCATAGATAAAAGAGTTGTGGTTCAATTAATTTTATTAGGCATTTGGGTTCATCCTCTTCTGACGAAGCAGCCAAAGCAGCTTCATTTTGACCCAGCTGATAGGCTGACTGCTTCCTTTACTGACCTCTGAACCCTGTTTGGTGTGTGAATGTTTGGGAATGTTTTCTGAAGATTTCATATTTGATTAAAAGTTGTGTTCAGGTGAACATTTCGTTTTTATTTTCTTATCTGGGAAAATGTAAGAATGAGTCTAAATGTTAATGTTTCCAATCCCCTCACAAACTTATAGCTGTATTCCTAGATGTTCTCTCATATTTTCACAATTCAATCGACAGAACTCTGTATTAGAAAGAGTAATCGTCATGTCTAGTAACACAGTTAAGTAAAGAATTACACAATCAAATTGTGTTCGTGGTGGTGCAAATTGGCCTCCTTGCCACTAGGTGTCACTATTGCACCCTCCAGGTGCATGCTGGGTACATCAGAATGGCGAGCTGGTTGGGGGCTTAGCGGCTGAACGCCGATTCATTCCCCATTGAACGTGCACTGTCAGCGGCCCCATTTTTTTCCGCAGCGGCGCTGCTGACGTCATTGAACTATGAGGTGAGAGTCCTTGTCAACTTGGATTTGACCCGGGACAGTCGCTGGTCCGCTCACTGCGGGGACAGGACCGTTGCTACATGCTAAACTAGCCTAGCTTGTAGCGTCCCTCTCTCTCCTGTCAGTCAGCTGTTAGCGGTCACGCCGCGGTGCCACGGAGCGGCGCGTCGTTGTTTATAGACGTCATGTTGTTTGGGGGACGTGAGCCGGGGCGTGTGCGTGACGCAGCACCGCAGATCACCGCAGCATGCTAACTTTCAGCGTGTCTCTCTGAGGTGAAGGACAGCACTGTCACTCACAGTCACAGGTGATCGATCTGCGGCATCATATGAATCCCAAACAATCCACAGTGAATTCACTGGTGATGACTTTAGAGCACGGGGTCAGGTGTCCATCTGCACCTGCTGACCAGCTATCTGAGTGACGTCATGAGGGAGAAGATGACACAGTCACGTATTCCTGTTGACTCCCTCCCTTTAGCTCCAGCCATGCAGCCTATGGTGATGCGTTTACACCTTAGTGCTGATCTACACATGGATATTATTGATCTCTGATCTGCTGAACACTTTGTGGAAGGAGGTCAGATTAGTTCCTGGATATTGTCTTCAAAATATACCCAACTGCTTGATCTCGGCTCATGTCTTTTATTAGGATGTCGTGATTCATTTCAACAAGGATTCTGTTCATATTGTAATTTGTGGTTCCTGAAACGATTCATAGTTGATATTGGTTCATTTTGAACGATACGATTCACTGACCTACTATGGATTCAGGTCATCTGTAGCCAAAAATTCAATCAGTGTGACTCAGAGATAAATACCTGGATACTGAACAGAGCAGGTGAAGTTTTTACAGATTCCTCGCATTACATACAAGATAATCAAGTGTCAAATAAATGTGTGAACAAACAAGTAAACAAGAATTAATGGCAAATCCATTCACATTTTAGTTAAATACATTTAAGCCTGCTAAATGTCATTTTTTGTCAGTGTCCTCCCAGAAGAGGTGGAAGAGGTTTGTGTGTTTTTACTGGGAAACTACTGTCCCTTCTACCCGAACCCTGCATAAACAGAAGATCATCTATGGACCAAAGTTAGCATTTTAACAACAACCTACTCAAGAGTTAAGCTTCAGTACAGGTTTTTTACATTTAAGACTAAATTCAGTACAGAAAAAAATGGATGTGTATTTTTATAGCCACAAAAATGACCTGCTTCAAAATAAAAATAACCTGCAATACTATAAATATTCAGAATAAGTCAAACAAATGTCCTTTAGCTGCAGCTGCTAGAGTGACTGCAGACGTCTGTGTTTGAGCCTTCTGCACTAAAACACCGTCACTGATGCAAAATGTTAAAAATAAAGGAGGTTAGCGTTAGAAAAGCATCATAAATGAGGAAAATCGGTCAGTCGGTTGAAAAACAAAGAACTGCATAGCAACACCTAATCATGCAGAACAATTCCTCACTGTTCTAAGTGTTTTGACACACTTCACCTGTGAGAATGACTCTTTAGACACAGTATGGGACTTTAAATCCTCTGTGTTTGTTTGATAAATGTCATGAAAAAGATTTATGAGAACTTTTAGCAACCAACGATTTTCTCTCCGACATTTGTGAAATAGCCTTAAATCTGGCTAAACAAAAAGTCGTCCCTTTAAATTGTCTTATAGAAATCTCCAAAATACAATTCTCTCAGAATTGAAGTTATGCTAAAACCTTTAGAATTGGATAAAAAATGTCAGAAATCACACTAGTACAACACAAACAGTACTTTTTTTGCTTCTGAAAGTAGGAAATCTGTAAGGAAACGGATGGTGTTGGGGGTGTTGACCTGTTCCTCTCCCCCCTACAGGAGTGCTGTGCTGTTGCCTCCTGGTGGTCTGGCTGTTGGACTATGCTGCATTTGTCCACTGGGTGGCGCCTCCTGAGCCAAGCTCACCGCCTCCTTCCTCGTCTCCCCCGTCCTGCTGCCCAGGCCGCCGCCATGTACGCCACACGCCTCTACAGCACTGCCGGGGGAGGTGGGGTGGCGGGCAGGGGAGCGGGTGGGGTTAAACCGGGGCGCAGGGCGGGGCTGGCTGTGCTGGAGGCGCCCCCTCACCCCCACCTTTCTCACCATCCACACCCAGCAGCACCTCCCCCCAACTACCCGCTGTATCAGAGCCGCCCCGATTCCCACCGAGGAGCACATTTCCACCATCACTACCAGCCCCACCCACAGCCTCACCCCCTAGCCCCGCCCCCTCTGCACCCACATTACCAGCACCACGCCTCCCTGCACATGTATGGAGGCGGCGTTCCTGGTGGGGGGGCCGTCAGTGGCAGCAAGAAGAAGACGTGGAACTTCATCCACGAGAAGATGAGCTATGACACGTTCTTCACCATGAAACGCCTGATTGAGCGCTCGCGCCGACCCGATGAGGTTCTGCGCTGGGTCACCCAGAACCCGGCCAAGATCTCCCACAACCACTACCCCGTGGCCCTGCAGAAGATCGGGCAGCTGCTGCAAGCCACGCCCCCGTCGCATAGCTCTGGGGATCGAAGTGACGGCGAGGTCTCTAGTGGCGCGGCTGCAGAGGTGGAAGGGCGGCAGATTCTGGAGCATCAGGACTTTCAGACGCTGTGCGATGCCATCGTCAGTGACTGCGCCAAGTTCGACAACTTCAGCGTGGTCAACTGCCTTTATGCTGTGGCTGCACTCGGTAAGTCACCGCTCGCCACTGACGAGCACGCTGACTCCACCTTACTAAATGTCAACGCTTTGCCTTGCTCAGGTCTACCCAGCAACTCGCAGGTGGTTCAGGCGCTGGAGGCTGAGTCCCAGTCCCGCCTGAACCAGTTCAACCAGAAGGACATGTCCATGGTGTTCAGCTCCAGCATGAAGCTCCACCCGGGCAGCCAGCATCCTCTGACTGAGGCCTGCCTGGCTGGCCTAGAGAAGAACCTGGAGCGAGAGCGCCACCCACAGACGCTCTTTCTGCTGCTTTCCTACTACAGACTCAAGTGGTGCTCCCTGCAGTCATCAGAGCCCACTGCAGGGGGCGCTGCAACCACTGGAACTAGCAGCAGTGCTAACACCCCCCCAAACCCTGATCAGCTGCTGGCTAACAGGTGAGGGAACGCACATCACCCAGTGACCACGCTGTGGCTTCTCACTGATAAATCTGTCATCTTCAGTCAACAGAAATATACTCTCACCGGCCACTTTATTAGGTGCATCTTGCTAGTACCAGGTTGGCCCCCCTTTTGCCTTAAGAACTGCCTATATCCTTGGTGGTATTGTTTCAACAAGGTACTGGAAACATTTCTCAGAGAGTTTGGTCCATATTGACATGACAGCATCACACAGTTGCTGCAGATTTGTCAGCTGTGCATCCATGATGCTAATCTCCCGATCCACCACATCCCAAAGTTTCTCTTTTGAGATGAGATCTGGTGACTCTGGAGGCCATCTGAGTCCAGTGAACTCATTGTCATGTTAAAGAAACCAGGCTGAGATGATTCCATCTTCATGACATGGCACATTTCCTGCTGGAAGTGGCCATCAGAAGATGGGAAGACTGTGATCATAAAGGGATGGACATGACCAGCAACAATACTCAGGTAGACTGTGGTGTTGTAATCGTGCTCAATTGGTACTAAATGGCCTAAAGTGTGCTGAGAAAATATCCCCCACACCATTATACCACCACCACCAGCCTGAACAATTGATACAAGGCAGGATGGATCTGTGCTTTCATGTTGTTGACGCCAAATTCCGACCCTACCATCTGACTGTCACAGCAGAAATAGACTCATCAGACCAGATTATATTTTTTCAATCTTCTGTTGTCCAATTTTGGTGAGCCTGTGTGAACTGTAGCCTCAGTCTCCTGTTCTTAGCAGAGAGGAGTAGCACCCTGTGTTTCTCTGCTGCTGTAGTCCATCTGCCTCAAGGATGGATGAATTGTGAATTCAGAGATGCTCTTCTGCAGACCTCGGTTGTATGCAGTGGTTATTTGAGTTACCGTAGCCTGTCTATCAGCTGGAACCAGTCTGGCTTTTCTCCTCTGACCTCTGGCATCAACGAGACATTTCCACCCACAGAAATGCTGCTCACTGCATATCTTCTCTTTTTCTGACCATTCTCTGTAAACCCTAGAGATGGTTGTGGGTGAAAATCCCAGGAGGTCATTAGTTTCTGAAATCCTCAGACCAGCCCGTCAGGCACCAACAACCATGAGACGTTAAGTCACTTCAATCACCTGACTTCTCCATTCTGATGCTCGGTTTGAACTGAAGCAGGTTGTCTACATGCCTAGATGCATCAAGTTTCTGCCATATGATTGGCTGATTGGAAATTTGCATAAACAATCAGATGGACAGGTGTAGCCAATAGTAGTGTATGGTTGTGTCTGCATTCCCACCTCAACCCCTAATTACTAAAAAACTATTTAGTGCGGGACTATGTAGTGCCCTGAATTTTAAAAGCAATTCGGACACCATGTTCACTACTTTTTTTTTTTTAATCGGCGACTATGACGTCATCGATTTCACAAAATTAAAAATTGAATTAATGTGAGCGTTTTGCAACTATTCTTTATGATACCACTAAAGATAAAAACATTGATGATTTATTTACAAAATACATTTAAATACATTTTAAAAAAATTGCAAAAATTGTTCCGACGCAATGCATCGTGGTCTATATTCGCCAATCTAGTGAGCATTGATATAAACTGGTTTTTCGCAGAGACAGGGCGAACGCCCTATATAGTGCAATATGTGAGCGGGGTTAAGGCGGGAATTCTAAAATGCCAAAATGTTTACCCTTTGGTTCAAAAACTTGTGTTTTTTCTATTTAAGGATTGAAATTTGGTTTAAAGTAGGGACCACAGAGCTGAAAAACTGGCTTCAAATAAACCCAAAGCCTTTCACATCCAGCCCACAATCCTTAGCTGATCATAGTTAGAAAACCAGCTGTCTGACCTGAGCGCGCTCAGTATGACGCCACTGATCAGTCTGGTGTTTCCCATGAGCCTTCATGTCAGAGCTTTGTCCTCAGGAAGATTCTGCGGCTGGTCAAACACACTCTGGCCAGTGTCAGCGCTGTCCGGGACCAAGAAATGGTTCTGCTGGACGAGATGCTTGCAGCGTGTGCCCGAGAGGCGAGCAACAAGAGTCTGGAGCTGATCTTCAGCTCACATCTGTTCTACCAGAACAGACAAGAGCGGTTCATCGTCAGCCTGGCAGGTGAGCTTTGATTTCAGACTCTTCTGAACGTGTTTCCTTTCATTGAAATCTGCTGAGCTTTCTTCTGCTGTGCTCCTCTCTCACAGAGGAGCTGTCTAAAAAGGTGGACAGCATCACCCCGTACACCATGGCTCTCATCGCCAAATACATTGCCCGCCACCGACTGAGAGAGACACGTTTGCTCGACACCATCGCAGACTTCCTGGTGAAGAAGGCAGAATACCTGGACAGCAAAGTGAGGAGCGCTTCGCATCTGTTGCATCGTTTTGCTGCCGAACCCTTATCTGAGTTGTGTCACGTGTGCATCTTTAGGTAATCCAGAAACTGGTGTTTCCCTTCAGCCGGATGAATTACCGCCCATCCAACGAGCAGCAGTTCTTTTCTCGCCTTGAAGAAGTCCTGGAGCTGAAGGCTTTAAGCTCGCCGCTCGCCACGGTCAATATTCTGATGTCTTTGTTTCAGCTGGGCCATTTTCCAGGTCTGGTCCTGCACAGAGTCTTCTCCTCTGCCTTCATCAGCAACGTCACCAGTGAGTGTAAAAGCCCCCCAGGAGCGTCAGTATGACTCCAGGATGACTGAAGTGTCCGCCTGCTCTCTGCAGACAGCCCGTACGCTCTGATTGTCAGGAGATACCTGTCTCTGCTGGACGCCGCTGTGGAGCTGGAGTACAGAGACTACACCGGACCTCGGCTGCAGGACACCCACAAGGTGCTGATGTTTGACCACGCCCTGACGGCGGACGAGGTCAACCGCAAGTACAGGTAACCCCTCCCCACAGGTTTAGAGGGGCTGTCTTGCATCGGATAAATATACTTGTTAACACTTAAAAGCACCACGGATGAGAGGAAAAGACGTGACAGTAAAGCTGGTCCTGATTGGTTCTGGTCCGTCTCTCTCTGTCAGTTATAAAGGTCTGGTAGCTGAGGCTCTGCGACAGCTGCTGGGAGAACAAAGCTACAAGCAAGACGAGGTCCTCCCGCCTGGATACTACACAGGTATAACAGGCAGAGTAACCACAGGAATAAAAACACACGTGTCCAATGTCTATGAGGTGCACATTATTTACTGCACATGGTTGCACATTGCTAAAGCATAGCATGCAGATGTATCCACTACTGCTGTTCTGTCTCTGCAGACTTTGTGCTCTGGTTGGACAGTTCTGGAAGAGTTCTGCCCATCACCTCTGGAGCCTCCCTTCCTGTGAGTGTGGTTCCTCCTCCTCCCTCTTGCGTTGCCGTAACAACAAAAACAGCTGAAGAGGCAGTTGCCGTGGTGACGTCAGAGTTTCAAAAGTTCTCTCCATTTGCACTGGAGGATAGTGCCCAGCACCCGCCTCAGGCGCCTGACGGACTGGGTGGAGGCGTAGAGACTGGAAGATTCCACCCCCACCACGTGTGTGGCGCTGCAGCGGCGGCCTCAGGACCTCCTCAGCCTGGCGCTAATGGCGGGCATTTAGATTATGGGCCATACTATGTTCCTGCATCAGAGTACTACTCTGGTCTGGCCAAGGAGCACTCTGTAGAAAGCCAGGACAGCTCCACCCTCAGCAGCCCTCCATCTGATGCCCTGGCTCCACCCTCGACCCAGGGGCCCACTGGGACCACAGCACCAGACTCTCTATTCCAGTTTTCCATCGGGAAAATCCTGGAGGAGGAGGGTACTGCGGGAGCTCTGGAGGTCCAGGGAAGCGACTGCGAGCTGCCTCAGTTCTACGAGGAAGTGACCTACTCTGAAGGGCCTGGACCCGACAGGGGGCCCACATCCCCACATGTACCAGGCAGCGTCCCGCCAGAGCAGAGGCAGATTCGGAGGTGAGTCTTCATTACAGTAAACTTTGTTGTTGTCGATGCGAACCGGGTCACAGCATACGGCTCTTTCCAGGGTTATCATGTCTGTAAACGACAAGTGGCACTACTGTCACAACTCTGAGGTCCTGGTTGGGTCACGCGCCATGAGAGACCGCCATCTGAGGCTGCTGGGATACATCATCCTGCAAGTGAGTTCCTGGAGTCCAGAACCCGATGGGCTAGTTCCAGAAATGCATGCAGCACCTGGTGTTTGAGTTATGCAACCTGTTTCCTCTTTGCCCCCCTTCCCCAGCTGCCGTACCACGAGCTGGAGAAACTGAACGGCATCGAGGAGGTGAAGCAGTACCTGCACAAAAAGCTGCTGGATGTTTCGCTATGACTGAAGTGTGTCTGTGTGTGAACGTATGTGTGTGTTCCTGCCGGAGATCGGGCCTGAGCCTGACTGGAGCCCAGCTGGGCTTTTTGAAGACGTCACTCATGGATGGATCAGCAGCCTTTGTTTAGTCGCTCACAGATCAATGGACTCCCAGCAGGCTGTGCAGCTGCTTCCCTCACTTTCGGGAGGAGCAGCGTGGGTGTTTGGGTGTTCTGAATGGGGGAGGGATTGGGTTCTATTACAGTTTTATAAAATCTAACCATGGAGGCAGAAATGCATGTGGAGCTGTTTTGTAAAATGCGTGCCAAAGGCTGAAAGGAAGTGGTGTTCCCAGCGGGGGGTGGGGGAGTCAGAGGGCAGATTATTTATTTGAGCATCAGGTGACAGATGGAAATCGTTTATATTCTGTAAATCTATGAATTGAAATGTTATAAAAGCCGAAACAAGTGAGTTTGTGTTTCTGTTCACCTTCAGCAACAATCAGACAGAAATGGGGGAATTTATGGAACAAACCTTCCGGTTAAATGGAGGAATGGGGGGAAACATAGCAGATGGAACCCTCTATTACAAAAGGGGGAAGGGCCACCGACTCCAAACTGTAAAAATGAAAAACGGAGATGACAAAATGAGAAAAAGTGCATTTATTTAGTTTTTGAACTGCTGAGTGGAGGTTCAACACCGACTCCTCCCTCAGTGGTAACGCACAGGCTCCGACTCCCGCCTGCAACAAACCCCACCCACAACACTGCGCTCCAAAAAGAAAAACGGGGAAGCTCCCGTGAGCTTTTCTCTGTCCCTCTGAAATGTCCTGATAAAAACCAACAAACACTCGATAAAAGACAAAAAAAACACAGGTAACAAAACTCCATCTGGCTCCGCCCACTTCACACATCACCACCTCTCATTGATCCACTGGGATGAATGGCACCTGAGGAGGCGTGGCCTGCACACCCTGTCCTCTTCAATGAGGGGGACGGGGTGGAGCTAGTCGGAGTCTGAATCGCTGGATTCCTCCGACGAACTCTGATCATCGTCATCCTCTTCATCGTCATCGTTCTGAGGAAAGGATGGAAGAGTCTTGGGATGTGCAGAGCATCTCAGCTAAACTTCCATTCAGCATTTATTACAGTTAACTTCAGAAATCTGAGTGATCTTAAAAAAGGATTTATGGTAAAGAAATAAGTCCAGCTGGTCCTTCACCTCATCGTCATCCTCACTGTCTGAGCTTCCTGAAGTTTCGTCGTCATCATCAGACTCTGTGGAGTCACTTTTCTCCTCTTCCTCGTCAGAGTCGGACATGTCCTGCTGTAGGAGGACCAGACAAAAGCATTCAACCTGCAGCCCGATGGTCAGCGGGCGGTTTGCTGAGTCAGCGCTGTGTCACCTTGGCCCGATACGCCATCGCCCTTTTGTTGACGGTGACAGCCGGAGGGGCGGGTCTTGATCCGCTGGCCTTCCCCTTTGCTGTGACGCGGACT
Organism: Oryzias latipes; assembly: GCF_053564925.1. NCBI lineage: Eukaryota > Metazoa > Chordata > Actinopteri > Beloniformes > Adrianichthyidae > Oryzias > Oryzias latipes. Next base: position 14,527,776 of record NC_136253.1, on the reverse strand, counting down.
TTGGCCACAGGACTACTGCGGACTTTTGTAGTGCTGCGACGTTTCTGATGAACACAAACAGAAGAATTGAGCATTAAACTACACAACTGCTGAAACAAGAAAAAACGACGACACCAAGGGGGGGGGGACTCACCGAGGAGGAGAACTCTTTGTAGGCCGCTCGATCTTGAACAGAGAGAGACTGGAAAGGAGAGGGAGGTATGTTACACCAACTGTAGTGGGAGGTGATGTGACATCATCCAACGACGTGACAGAGGCGTCACCCGGCAACAGTTGCATCTGATTTTCACATCTTAAATGTCCAATCGTAGCACCAATAACCATGCAGATGCACGGGGATGTGTGGTGGAGCCAGATTTACAGTGACTGCTGCTCTAAAGAGGCTTTCTCTGTCATGTGACATCAAATGTGGGGATAAGCCCCTGATGTCCGACCTGACCACAGAGAGAAGTGACTCACTCTACTCCAGCTGGAGCTACAGCATTCAGTGTGCTGAACTGACCTTGACCCAGGCCTCCAACTCGGCCTTGTATTCCACCTGCTGCTCCTCCACCTGCTTCTTGTACTTGTCTTTCTGGGTCTGGCTCAGCTTCTGCCAGCGTTTGCCGATCTCCACCATGCGCTCCTTCAAGCTGAAGTGGTTTAGTTCCCCATTGGTCAGCAGTTCCTGGGAGAACATCTGATACCCGCTCCTGTAGGGCAGACACAGCAGTGCAAGAGGGGGGAAAATGGGTTATAAAAGTGGTTTACTGGATAAGATCCATGTCACGCAATGCCAGTGATGACCATCTAAATAGTTTAGCAGAACTAAGATTAAGCTTTTTGATTTTGCTACCAACTTTGATCAATCAGATGCTTGGAAACCAAAACTCACACTGGAGGTTTTTTGGGTTCTCCATCAAACTTGGGCTTCCTCTGTCCAGCTGCAGGAGATCTCATCTCCAACAGCTCCCTCTACAGGACACAGAGAGTCAGTGCATGAGGACGTCCAAGATGTCCACAAACAGGTGATTGAGAGGGCAAGGGGAGGAGACAGAAAAGACAGCAGTGATTCATGTGTGGGGTCAGTGTAGGGGGGCGTGGCTCACTGACCACGGGTCGGTACTGAACCTCGTAACGCTTCTGGTCCTCTGCTGCTTTCTTGATCCATGGAATCTTCTCCTTCTTCTCCATTGATTTCCAGGCTGCCTCCATCGCCACCTGGGCCTTCCTGCGATCGCTCTGTCGTCCGAGTCAGAGGACCAAACGCATGTTAATGCGAGAGCCAGAACAATTCCAGAAACACCGACCCGTCTCTGACAGGAACCAAGAAGCAGCTCACTCTGTATTTAGCCAGGTAGTCTCCAATTACACTGTGCTGCCACATCTCCTCAGCCGTTTTCGGCGTCTCTGGAAGCTTCACCGTCTTCTTACCATCCCGCCGATCTTTGGGTGGTCCGGGGGGTACCCACGACTCTGGCTCCACTTCACGGGTACGCTCCTAGAATCACAGGAAACAGTTTAGAACATTTTCATGGAAAAATAAAAACACTTTTTTTCTGACATCCTTTGGCAAAATGAACAAGAATCTGTGTGTGACCTTCACTGATGGAGATTTTGCTCGATGTGGGCTTGAGGCTACGGTCCCTTTGGAACCACCCATCTTCTCCTCTCCCAGCACTCTGTCTCGTTCTTCATCTGGAAGACTCTAAAAAACAAAAAAAGGGAGGATTTCCAAAGCTCAATTCCTGTTTGGCTTCCCTTTTGTTCAAACCAAAAGACAAAAACGTCTGAACAAACGGGCAGATCAGTAGAACGTCTTCTTTAAGAACAAGAAACCATCATCAGCAAAAGGTTCCAAAGATTGAAAAAGTTCCCTAAAACTGTTCTGCTGGTTATCTCAGATCTAAGAAGCTTTCTTGGTTGCACTGTGATGTGGGAGTCTGGCCTCACCTCAAGGAACCGCTGCAGGTCGATGTCGTACTGCTTCTTTTTCTGTGGGAACACGTGTTAGCGTTAGAGAGCAGATGTGAAGCTGCGGCCTGCACGGCCCGCCGGCGTCCTACCAACCTGCTCGCAGCGCTTCTGGAACATGTCCTTCTCCTTCTGCGTCATCATCTTCCACTGTTTGCTGCACAGCACCATGCGCTCTGTGCTGGGGACGTCCTTCATGTTCACCATCAGCTCAGCGCAGTACAGAGAGTAGCCATTGCTGGAAACCGTCGAGTGGTTAGTGCTTCATATGATGAGGGGGGCTTGATAAAGAATGTGGTTGCAAACTCACGGTGGAGGCTTTGTCGGCCGGCCATCAAATTTGTCTTTTAGCTGTCTCTCGGCCTTGGTGAGGACGGAGCGAACGGGATCGTCTGAGTTGACGTCTGGGTGAGCTTCGTGATACGCCCTCATGCTGCCCTACAGCACAGTCCATGTGTCAGACCGACCTTCATCACACAAGATGAAGGTCCACTGTGTCTCATTCACAGTGAGGAGACTCCACAATGACAGGGGAGGTGACAGGAAGAACAGACTGCTCAATGCCAGAAAGCCCAGTTTAGTTCTGGTACCTTGTAGTCCTTCTGCAGTTCCAGGGCTTTGCTAATCCACTTGAGTCTCCTTTTGTCAGAGAGCTGGGACCACTGCCTCCTCAGAGCCTCCTTCAGCTCCTTCTGACTCACCTGCACACACAGAGATGTCAGCACTTCCTTAATTGACCTGATGCCTCCCTAAGAAACCTGTGCTCTCTTCACAACACTTCTTCTATAAGGATATCAGCGTTTCTTGCATCAAAATAATGGTTTGAATGTGCATGTTAAGGATAGCATTTCTTTATAATAACACCACTCCACGTGACATGGTAGTACAAGCTCTTCTTTGAGTTGCACTCAACTGTAAAGTCAGTCCTATGACCCCCACGCTTCACAGAGCAGGAGGTCAGGTTCCTGAATGGCACGTTGGGCTAGACAGCTGCTGTCCTGCCAGTTTTTGATATCCCTGCTCTACCTGCTGCTGAGTACCTGGATCAGGTGTGTTTTGCCAGACAGAAGCAGCAAAGGCGGTGGGTGTGTGTACCTCCGGGTGGACCTTCATGTAGAGCTTCTTTTCATGGTTGTACCACAGCTGCTGGGGGGTTTTGGGTTTTTCCGGCAGGTCCGACTTCTTCCTTTCCTCGATGAGTTCTGGATGTTCTTCCCTGCAAGTCGGCTGACATTAGCTGTGCTTCATGAAGGTTACTGGTAATTCACAGAAAGGAGCTATAGCTGGGGCTGTTCACTCACTTAAAACGCGTCATGTTTTTCTCAAACTCTTCCTTCTCCCGCTGAAACTCTGTGATGTACTTTTGCTGCAGAAGAAAAACAAAGTCAAGCTGATGTTTGCCAGAATACTGAGAATATGTGAATGAAGCAAGGATGTCCTCGAGAAGCCTGCAGCTCAGGAGCTACAGATTCTCCAAGACCGGTCCTGGTTCTGGTCCTTACCTTCTTTTTTTCTGGGAGCTCTTTGTACTTCTTAGACAAGATCTTTGTCAAGTCCAGGTTGCTCATCTCTGGGTGGATTTTGGCATATTTGGCTCTTTTCTCCATGAAGAACCGAAAATATGGAGTCAGGGGCTTCTTAGGGAAATCTGGGTGTGTCTGGAAAAAGTAGAGGTCAAAGGTCAAGTATCAAAATGTGTTTATTCTGGAAAATTGAGCCTGGCCTCAATGGTGCTCCCCACACTTAGGGATACTGATTTGGTTAAAATATTTAAACTACAAGTTTCATTTTATCACTTGGCAGTTGATTTTAACCAAAGAATCTTGTTTAAAGGCATCGTGGAGTTAACCGTTTTTTTTTTTACCTTAATTGAGCAAGGATTTGAACCACCGACCAACCTGCTGGCACACAGTTTTTCAACAAAGTGGGCTACAGTCACCCGACCCAAGTTAACCGTATATGTTAAGACCATTTCATAGTAGGTTCAGGCTCACAGAAAGCCGGTCAGGCCTCACCTTCAGCTTTTTCCCTTTGTACGGGTTCTTGACAAATTCGATGGCGTCCACAATGAGCTCTGTCATTGTTCTGTACTTCCGAACCTGGAAAACCAATGGGGCTTGGTTTAATACTTAAGCTGGCTCCAGGAGCCTACTCCAATAAGCTTTAATGACCGTCCTGCCACGTGTTTTGCTCACTTTGTGTTCAATATTTCAACACAGAAATAGTTTGATCCGACAAAACATGGTTTGAAAATCTTTAAAGAAATGTAACTTGTAAGAACATAAACCATTTTCTTAGACCTTAAACACATCCTGGAAAAGGCCTTCATACCTCTGTTGAGACCTTCTGCCACTTCTGCCGACACATGTCTCCGGTGAAGCTGCCGAAACACACTTTTTCCCAGTCAAAGTGAGACTCTGTGGTTTTGTATTTCATGGCGTCTCCGTCTGGCAGGAGACTGCGGATCCTCTCCAACAGAGTCAGGCAGTCCTCCTTGCTCCAGTTATCTGAAAACAAAGTCAGGAGCAGCAGCCCGGAGCGTGTCAGTGATGCCAGCATCCTCCCTTGCAGAAAGAAGCTGCTCCAACACGCCTCCTGTGGGCGGGGTCAAAGTGCCTCAGTCTTCGCACTGAGGTAATGTGTTTACCTGTGTCCGCCTTGGTCCTGGCGCTCTGCGCTGTGGAGACGCTGCCGCCGCCGTTCATCCTGCAGCGACTGATGGAGAAGGCTCCGCCTCCTCTGCACAAAAAAAAGGTTGAATGCAGTTTTTGAAGGTGGGGTCACTGATGGAGACTGCAGGCCTCTTTGTGAACATTTCAACTGTTCAGATGTCTGAATAAAACCGTAACAAAATCTTGCCCAAGGTCATAAATTCTGGAATTCTCACAAAAATATTAATTTGCAAATAGTTTCTAAAACTGAGTTTTTTTTTACCCCCCTTATCATTATTTTCTGCATTGTACACCTTCGCCTTTATTTGGGCTTTTTAAAACCAAGCTTGTTGCCGTTTCCAACACGTCTCTTTGGTCCTAATGGAGATTTGCAAAGTTTCTTTCTTTCTCTTTGACCCCTTATTCATGGCAGATGGCTGTATTTTCTGGATCTGCTCCAGCTGGAGGTTTCTTCAGTGTTTTCCTCTCCACAGGGACTCAATGCTTGCTCAGTCCAGGGAATATACAGAAAACTCTTCCTCGTCTTTAGAAAATGTATTTTACACTATCTGCCAAAGTGTTGCATTTCTTCACAGCTTTGGCTCTTTTTTTAAATCAGTTTCCATCACATCCAAAATGATAAATGACTAAAAACAATAGAAAACAGAGTTGCCTCCATATTTACCAGGAGAACCTATAGTGCCACCTAATATTTATCACTGTAAATCCAGAGTTCAAAGTCCCACTTCGATCAGCTTTTGATCTGTTGTAAAAGCGTCCCCAGTGATCCTTGTAACCCTTGTGCTATCCTAGGCACTTTACCATTGTGAGTTGGGTCATCTAGACCCACTAGACAGTGCTCTGAACCTTTTTTCTTCAATGATTTGTGATCTTCACTGGTGTCCATGGATTACATGAAATCTTTCCACCTTTATCCACCTTTGTCATGGTAGGGAGAACACGTCAATGTAAGGGAGGGGGCATCTAAGATAGCACAAGGGTTAATTATAATTATGCCATTTTTGGCCCAAAAATACTTTCGTGGTAAGCCTGTACCCACTTCCCGCCATCCATCTGTTTAAACTCTCTACCACTTGCTTACAGCCCCTCACTATTCCAACCTAACAATAGCAGAGCAACAAAAATGGCAAAAGGTTTTGGAGCTTTCCGACCAGCCATACAGTTTTGAGCCAGACGCCAACTCGGACCAGGAAAACAAAGATGTGGATCTATTTGTCTACAGGTAGATGCATCAAAACGGAGGGAAGCAGGGGGCTTGTTGAGTGTATTTACTACGTCACAAATATGATATTTTTCAACAGCAGTTCTGTCTGCTCCTGATTCACAACAATTTCAATAAAGAAATGCAATTTTAAGCTTCATTTTCTTCCCATGTGTTCTCCATCTTGAGAAAAAACACCAAAAACACAATTCTTTAAAGTTTGAGCAGGACTGTGCAAAGGTTAACTTTGGGCTTCTAATAGATACCATGCAGAAAATTCAGGATTTTATGGGGTTCCATGCACTTCTGCAAAAGCCCCGCCCACACCCACAGGTGAGCGGAAACAGGTAACTGGAGGGATGTCCACGCCACACCTGTTCCTTCCAGACACCGTCGGTGGTGGAGACCGGCAGAGGAGATCTGGACCACTCCAAACTTTAGAACTGGATCGCGGTAACCCGTCTGGGTCACCAGAACCGGAGGAGAAAAATCTGCCGCTTTAACGTCGCTGCTTGGAGATCACGTGAGAGTTTCCACCAGTTTCCCAGCGGTCCGACCGAATCCAGCGACACGGCTCTGTCTGTGTTCGGGGGCTGCCTCAGAGCCTGTTTGTTTACCACGTTTTACCGGAGGTCCAAACAGAAAGAAAATCTCCCCGTGAGGACGGGTTCGGGCACTCCACGGGCCCGGAGCGCCGCTGGCTTCTGCGGGCGGGGAGCGAAAATGCGCAGCTCGGTGAACCCGGCGGGCCGTCGGGCTCCCGCTGCCCGGTAATGGCGTCCATTCTCCGGCAGGAGTCAGCACGTAGCTTCCGCTGGCATGGACTAGCAGAGCGACTGACACAAATATGTGGACCTTTTCGAGACCAAGCTGAACGGTTCTTTAAAAAGCGGGTGATCAGAACCGACCTGACGAACTCTTTAGAACCGATTCGAAGCTCGATCGACACGTGGAGCCCATAATCGTATTATTTAGCAAAAGTGCTGAAATGGTGGAAACCGTCGACCTAGGAATGCTTTTGTGGGGGTTTAATCGCATTAAAAACGCAATTTAAGCGTTTATATTTATGCATGTATTTGCTGTAGTGCATGATTCTGTGATTTCTGGAGCGTAGCGGGCGCGTTGTGGCGCTGCTGCCCCAGAAGCCTTCACCGCAAAGCCGCCATGAAGGTTCTAGGGACTCGGGGACGAACGGAGAGAAAACCCTAGAAAACCGTTTAAAATCCCAAGTGACCACTCACCTGTTGGTTTAGATAGAAACCCTGGCGATCACCGATCACCACCGTGGTCGATTTTACTGATTCGGGCCCGTCAAAGTGGGTATTTTTTAGCTGCAAACCCCGGGGATTCAGGTCGAAACGAATCCGACAAAAGGAGCGTCTAGTCCGGTATGAAACTCCGCCCAGCGCCGCAGGGGGAGGAACTCCGGGGGAAAGCATGAGGACAAAGGCGGAGGATGAAACCAGAGACAGCGGTGAAAACATCAGCCAAGCCCGCTGAAACTACTTTACCTCGCAGCAGGTTTTAATGGTGGCAAAGTGGGTTTCCCCCTTTTTTTTCCTTTATAGAAAAAACGTCTTTTTCAGGTGATCCACCTGCTTGCTGTAAATCTGCTGGTCCGGGTCCAGATTCCTCACCGACCGTGTCTGACTGAACGGGGCCCGGGGACCCGCTGACAAAGATGCAGCAGAGAGTAGACTGATGTTTCGGCCCCGCGTCTTCCTCGCGCACTGATAACCAGAGTCCCCGGAAAGTCACGCGGACGTCGCCGGCGCGCGCGGCGCTCCGTGACTGCAGCACATCGGTGGCCCGGAGGCGGCGGGTCGGCACGCTTCCCACTGCACAGCTGCGCGCATCCTCGTGGCGTCCTGCCCGCTGAGAGTTCACCATTCGCCGGTCCGAGCCCCTGCAGTTTGCGGTCCCTTCTGAGAAGTTTGGGACCGAGTGGATCAAATAGTTCAACATTAAATGAGAAGATACAGCGGGAGTGTTTTGCATTAATCCACAATATATATTTTTTTCTTTAGTGAAATTCTGATTTTATGTGGATCCAAGTTTAAAGATATAACGATGATCTGATCAGACGCCCTGACGGAGCGCACGTGATCACGTGTGCTTTTAATGTGAATTCCGGATTCCAGCTTCCTCAGGTGGGGTCTCCAGGAGTGTGGATATGACAACCCGGTTCGAATGTATCCTCCAAGGGTTAGTGACGGGCCACTGACGGTCCAGAACCACGAAAAGACTCACAGCGCAGCCGGATGGTCACACTGCTGCCCCCTGCTGGTGTGGATGCTCACCAACAAATAAAGGGACAGCTCGCACCTTGAACTTCAATTCTAGTGGATAAATCCACTTACATTAGACGGTCTAATGCAAGTGGATTTATCCAATAGAATTTTATAGAGTTGGTCTAATTTAGAACAACTTCCAAAGTATGTATATGTATTAAAAAAGATGAGGAAATGTTGTTATTGTTGTTTTTGGTTTAGGAAAATTAAAAAATAAATAACCAAACCTCCCATGTGGCACATTTTGGGCATCTTTGCTTAGACCTGGTCCTGGATAAGCAGAAAAAGATGGATGGATGGATGTACCAAACCGATCTGTACCAATGTTTAATCAAAGAAAGAATCAAAAGGTCTGACACCATTTACCGAAAACATAGGGTGCAAGAATTCATTTAAACAATTCAGTTATTATTTCTTGTTGATTAAATGAAATATAGTCAATATTGGTTCATTTTGAACAATTTGATTTACTGAAGTAAAATCGATCAGGGATATCTTAAGCCAAAAATTCAACCAGCGTGACTCAGAGATTAACCACAGTTTTTCCGACTGGGCGGTGTCCTGTCTGACGTGGTGCTGAGTGGTGTGGGAGCCCCACAGGGCACTGTGCTCTCTCCATTTCTGTTCACCTTATACACCTCAGATTTTTAGCACAACTCAGAGTCATGTCACCTACAGAAATTCTCTGATGACTCTGTGGTTGTGGGGTGTATAAGCGGTGGACAGGAGGAGGAGTACAGGAGGCTGGTGGATGGATTTGTGGAGTGGGCTGGAGAGAATCACCTGCTGCTCAACGTGGACAAGACCAGGGAAATGGTGATCGACTTCCGGAGGAAAAGGACTGTCTTACAACGCCTCTGCATGGGCAAGGATGTAGAAGCGGTGGAGGAGTATAAATATCTGGGTGTGACTATCGACAGCAGACTGAGCTGGAGGAGCCACAGCACTGCTGTGTACAAGAAGGCCTGCAGCAGACTCTACTTCCTTAGGAAGCTGAGGTCCTTTAATGTGTGCAGCAAGATGCTGGGGATCTTCTACCAGTCTGTGGTAGCCAGCACCCTGTTCTCCTCCTTGGTCTGCTGGGGAAGCAGCATTGCAGTCAGTGACACCAACAGACTGAACAAGCTGATCAGGAAGGCGGGTTCTGTCATTGGCTGCAAACAGGACACCTTTGAAGCAGTGATGGAGAGGAGGTCCCTGAACAGACTCCTTTCAATCATGGACAACCCAGAGCATCCTCTTCACCCTCTTCTGAACAAACAGCGGAGCTCCTTCTCTAGGAGGCTCAGACAGCTCCGCTCCAAAACTGCCCAGTACCAAAAGTCATTCATACCCAATGCAATAACCCTGTACAACACACAATGCAAAAAATAACCTTTGCACATCTTTTATTACCTATTTATTTAGTTGTTTTCTATTTTGCACATTTCTTTTGCACATCTTCTACTTGCACTGTTCTGTAAATAGCTTTTTAAATTATAATACCTTGATGTCTGTATTTATGCTACATTTTCTTGTTCTTGTTTTTTTTTTTTTTTTTTTTTACTTAATTCTTAGTCTTTTTTCCCCTCTGCTGTCAGTTGCTATGGTGACAAACAAATTTCCCACGTGTGGGATCAATAAAGTATCTCTGATTCTGATAACACCTTGAAATGATGTATTAAAAGGTAAAGGTTGAATTAGGCAGCTGACTTTAGGCAGATTAAGTAAACTAGTCGTTACATAAGAGATCTATTTTGAAACTTCAAGGATACAGGAACTATGAGGCAAATTGAGTCTCTCCCCGTGTGAGTTTAAACCACCATTACGATATGATTGACAATGTGTTTTATAAAACAATTGAATGTAATGATCGAGAAAGCTTACGTTTTTTCACTTTTTGACTGTTCCCTTTAGGGAATGTCTCCGACCATTTAAGCTGTGTGCATCTTTGCTCACACCAACCACTTCTCACTCCACGAACGTCTTTGGTCTGTCTTTCATCCACCATAAGGTTTCTCATTCATTTCTGATCAACGGCCTGAACGTGTGGTGTTTCACCAAGTACCAGCAGATGGCAGCATGCCACCATCATCGCGTTGGTTCTACCGGGAGGCCAGAAGAAGAAGCGTGAACAGGAAGTGACCATCTGGCGAACATTAGCCTGGAAGCCCACGGGCTAACAACTCATGATATGACGTTTGGACCTTAATCAGTGAGTTTCAAGTCTGTCTGTTTGTTCCGAGGCTTCCTCTTAGCCTCTGTTTGGGTCCAGCTCTAAACAAGGTTCGGTCAGGTTGTTCGTATCCCGCTCTGAACTCGTTCTCTTGTCAGAGTTGTTAGTTAGCTTCTCGGAACTTAGGTTCCGATAAAGCCAGGTTACACTAGAGACCATGGTTTGGTTCGAGTTGCATGTTTGGATCTGCACATACATAGTCCGGCCGTCCACCCTCCAGGTGAGATGTGCTTCTGTGTGTCACGTGACGTGATTAACAGGTGGCATTACAGGGCGCGTGGGGAGCTGACCTCAGTTTGACAACGCTCAGACATCGAGGAAAGATCACAGGTGCGGCCGCAGTGTAAAAGTGAAATAATGAGGGTTTGGCTGGGTAACAGTCATCTTAGTGAGGCAGTTTAGAACGGTTCAGGGTCCGGGAATACTTTGAAAATGCCACGTGGGTTATACTGGGAGTTTGTTTACAAAAAGAACAGGTGAGTGCGGAGAGGGCTTCTTCAACCACGTCATCATAGTTGTACTGCTCGCATTTTAAAGTTTCCTGGGTTTTTTTTCTTCATAATACTTTTATTAGGGCACATTGAATAAATACCTATGTAAACTGAAGCAGCACTTAAATGCTAACTGTGTTTGATACATTCAATCAAAAAATGAACAAGTAAAAGTATAAAAAGGAAACACGTTGAAAATAGATCAAAAGATCAGGCTGGTTATGGTTAGTCCGGTCAATTCTGAGTTGGTTACATTCACACGGAAAGCTAAGAGTTATTATCGGTGGTGCTCTATGACAAATGAAACTCGTGATGGCTGACGCTAAGCTCCGCCTCCTGTTTGCAGGTGTGTCATCGTGGGCGATGGCTCTAATCGAAGGTGTCGGCGATGAGGTGACGCTGCTCTTTGGCTCACTGCTGGTGTTGTTGGTGTTGCTGCTGGCATGGATCTCCACCCACACCTCTGAGCCCCCAGAGCACCTGTTCAATGCCTCTACAGACCCCACCCCCACAGAAGGCACCGTCTCTGCCCCACAGGACACGCCCCTGTCCTCCACCAGCAGCAGCTCCTTGTCTTTCTCTCCAACGTCATCCTCATCTTCAGCTGCCAGCTCTGTGAATGACAGCGTCCCGTCAGAGGCTCCACCCACGACCTCCGCCACACAGGAAGGTAGTGAGGTGGGGGGAGGAGTCAGACACAGAGCAGGGGGGGAGCCATTGTCCTCCCCAAGAAACATGGTGGTCAGACTAAAATTTCTGAACGACACAGAGAGAACGGCTCAAGTCAAACCACAAGACACCATCGGATACATCAAACGGTAACTTTTCTATCGTATCTATCAGTTTACTTTATTGTACTGCACTACATGGTATTACACTGCACCACACTTCACTGTACTACACCGTACTTTATTCTACTTTTACGTACTTCATTGCAGTACAATTTAACACAGTGTACTGCACTGCAATGGACCATATCACACCATACTTGTCTGTACTCGGTACTGCAATATACCACACTATTATCTATGTAGTATACAGTATTTCACCGTCCTTTACTGTACTTCATTGTACTACATCTTACTACACAGTACTAAAATAGGCTTCAGTGTACAGCACTGTACTACATTGCATTACATTGTACTTACTGTACAACACTGTATTCACTGTTTTATATTCTAGTATACCATCACACTACACTGGAATAAACTGTAATACATTGTACTGGACTGTAGTTTACAACACTAAACTCTAATTCACCATCCCATACACTGAACCATACTGTACAACACAACACAAAGGACTGCATTACTGTAATACGGTGCACTTTACCATACTATATTGCACTACAGAATTGCCACCTTATTCGCGCAGGGGGGGGTCAGAGGCACCCGGAAATACTGGAAGCACCCCCAACCCCTGTGGGGGAAGAATGTCCGCCACAGATCCTCACTCATCAAAAACCCTTCTGAAATATTTCTGATACTTTATAAAACATTGAACATTGGAATATTGCTCAACATGAAGAGTTTTTTTTTATTCAGATCAATAGACTGATACTTTATATCACACATTAGGAGTGTCTCTCTGTCTCATGCTTCCTCCTTCATCAGTTAAGTGTGAGAGGGCATCTTCTTCCTCAAGAGGCTGGTTTCCATCATTCATTCATTGGGATGATAATTATTCTCCGCAATTATCTTCCTCAGCGTATCAGGATTGTTTTTGCCCACTTCTGAGTCAGATGATGCTATTTCTGCATGCAGGGACACAAACTTCGGCTGCAGTTCTGTATGTCAGTTTAGATCTTTATTATGAAGCTGCTGAGGGCGTGTGGAAGAAATCTGGTTCATCAAACTTTGAGACAGGAAGATGTGGGACGTCTGTCGGTCACGTTTGCTTCATGAATTGAAGCAAACATCGTGAGGACCCCACAGGAGGACACGCATCCAGCAAAGAAGGCCTTTCTGGTTCTTCTCAATGTTTCAGGAATACAATAGGAATCTTGAAGCTGCAGCTCTGTCTGCAACATTTCTCCTCCTCATCATCATCATCATGGTTCATAGCAGCAGTTATACGTAACCACAGAATGCTGGATAAATGCAGCTGAAGCTGTTGCTCTGAAAAAGAAAAGCTTCACAGTCGGTTTGTTTTAAACATTCACTATGATGCTTTGTTCGCTGCCTGCTTATTGCTCAAGTGTAGGGGTCAGTGATAAATTGATGAATCGATTTATCAAAGTAGATCGATCAGTTTTGGACAGTGTGCCTTAACCTCCTGAGGCTTGTGCTCTTGTTTGAAATGCCTTTTTTAATTTCGTACTCCCAGGTAATGAGAGTTGGCTACAGTGGTGAATTAATCGAATCAAATCAACCTATAATTATTAAAAAAAATCATCCCAAGATGAAATGAATTTGGATTGAGACGTGGTAGGTTTATTTTACTATGAGGTAAAAATGACCAAGTGAATCACAGTGGACAACAGGTTTGTGATGTCAGCATGAAATGATCACAGTCCAATGTGTGGAAACGCTTTGAATTTAGCAAAGACATGTGACCAAACAGTGTGATAGAATGTTCTAAGAATGTTCCCTTTGGATTATTTGGATGTGAAAATAACAACAGAGGGCTGAACTTTAGAAAACTAAACTCTTAATGGATTTACCATTAATTCTAGTTTACTTGTTTGATCACATATTTAATTTACATTTGATTACGTTGCAAGAAATACACAGAATCAGGAAACCTTCACCTACACTGTTCAGTACCCAGGTATTTATCTCTGTGTCACACTGGTTGAAGTTTTGGCTAAATATGACCTGAATCCATTTTAGGTTAATGAACCGGATCGTTAAAATAAACCAACATCAACTATGAATCGTATCACCAACCACTAGTTATGATATGAATCAAATCGTTGTTCAACTGAATCCTTACACTCCTACTAAATAGGTTGTATTGGATGGCAGGTTTAGTTCCCAGCCTCCTGCCCTGTCCACCCATCTGCCAGTTCTCCCATCTGGGGTTCAGTGTCCTCGAGCAAGACACTGAACCCCTCATTTCTCCAGGGGGTTGAGGTTCAGCAGCGGAACCACCATCAGTGTGTGAATGTCTGTGTGCACTGATGACTGTATAGTAAAGGGCTATAGAATTATATACAGCAGAGACGTCATTTGGCTGTAAACCAATAGAACAACATGAAACTAGATATGATGTTCTGCTTAATTCAGTCACTTAAAACGGGAAATGACACATTAAAGCAAACAATATGGCTCCTTCATGTAAAATCTGTAGCCTGGATGCTTGGAGTAAGGCTCATGTGGAATCTGTCTCATTTTGACAAAAGGACATTTTCCTGTTGTCTTTTGCATTTGGATGAGCTGTTTGTCTGGTAAATTTAATGATAACTAGGGCTGCACGATATGAGGAAAACTCGCGATATGCGATATTAGAGATTAATATTGCGATAACGGTATAATTTGTGGTATATAAACAAATAACAAAATAACCAAAAACATCATTACCATTTCATTGTAACAGTTGAAAAATTATACTCTAAATGACCCTTGTCGACATAGGAGACAAACATCTAACATAATAGGCCTCCATCTGATTGGTCAACAACATGAAGGGCTCCATCTGATTGGTCAAATGCATAAAGGGATTTATTTGATTTGTTAAATGCTTCAAGCTGCCATAAGGTTGTATTAACACATTTAAGGTTTACGATTTATTGCGATTTATGCTGTCTTTTGCGATATGCATATTGCAGAGCTGGATATTGCGATAACGATACATTTGCGGTATATTGTGCAGGCCTAATGATAACACAATAGTGTCTTCTGCCTTTTCTGCTGTCATTATCTTGTTTACATTTTTTATCAGGGTAAAAAAAACAACAACTCTGGTCTGAGTTTGACTGAAGCACAAATGCATTATGTCATTGGTTGAAATGAGGTTGTGTTGATGCACGTGTGTGTGTTTTTCTGTGTGTGCATCAGGACCTACTTTGCGGGTCAGGAGCAGCAGGTCCGGCTCATCTACCAGGGCCAGCTGCTGCAGGACGACGCTCAGACCCTGGCCTCCCTCAACCTGGCTCACAACTGCGTCCTGCACTGCCACATCTCTCAGCACGCCGCGCGGGGAGCAGCGGGAGGGGTGCGGCCCGGCGACCAGGTGCAGGTGGCGCTTAATGTGGGCAGCCTGATGGTGCCGCTGCTGGTCCTGATGCTGTCCGTGCTGTGGTACTGTCAGATCCAGTACCGGCAGTTCTTCACCGCCCCCGCCACTGCCTCACTGGTTGGGGTCACGATCTTCTTCAGCCTAGTAGCCTTTGGGGTCTACCGCCGCTAGCTGCTCTCTGATTGGCTGCTGATGTAGACAGATGCTGATGGTAGTTCATGGTTTTATTCTGTTGCCATGGAGATGCCGCATGTAAACAAAGACTGTGATTTTATTTTTTAGGTTGCGTTGCTCTTTAGTTCTTCATCATTGTGCCTCTCTGAGCTCTCAGCAGCAGACTCCACTCCCGTCTGTCTCCTGTCCGCCTGTCCGTCTACCTGTGAGGGGAGAACGTCCGTCTGGATTAAGAAAATTAAAGAATTAATTTATGCTGCTGTGTTTTGTGTAGTCACTAATGCAACTTTTGTTAGAGCATCACAAGCATCTTACCAGCAAACTGAGCTGGAGATGTCTGCCTGAAAAGCCACAGCTCAGACTTTTTCACATGACTAAATAAAGCTTTAAATTTTGAATTTTGTTTATAATTCAAAGGGAAATTTATATCAAAAATATTTATAACATGTACAGTTGGTGAAAACAAAACATATTCCTCTCTGACTCCCACTGTGTTTTACTCCAGTTGAAAACTACTTACAATAATAAATTAAGTTTTATTATTATAGTTTTAGCACTGAACTAATGATAGCAAATAAAAAAACTAACAAAAAAATGACAGAAGAACATAAATTCAAGCATTCAACTAATGATCTTATCCATTTGAAGGCAGACCTACAGAGACTCCCTCAAGATTTGTTTGTTTTAAAATATCAAAATTTGGGTTTTTCTTTAAAGAATCTACTTTGATTTCTAATCTAATATCAGCAAATCGTTATTCATGGATTGAAGGGAATTTGTTTCAGTTCAAAGCAAATTTGATTTCTCAGACTATATCTCTGATTTGGATTCAGAACATATTTGTACTGAAAAGCTTGGTTAAGCAATTTTGTGTCATTTGAGGCCTTTTTCAGGTTCTACATTGATTCCTGTCAAAACCATCAATTTAATAATGAAAAGGTCTTCATACTAAAATGAGGCCACAATTTTTTCCTTCTAGAGGAATTTCTCAAAACTCTTATCAGTCAATAAGTGGATGTGATGTAACAGGCAGCTTTTTGAATTTTGTTTAGCAAAAATTACTTTTGGGAAATATTTGCATTTTTTTTATAAGTATTTGGGTATATGAAATCATGCAGACATCTGTAAAGAACAGCTGTTCTCAGTGAATTCCAGCTTATGTGATGCTCCTGTGCTGGAACATGTCCACTCTTGATATTTTCACTCTTCTAGTTATTCCAGTCAACTGTCTGTGACATCAAAGCAAAGTGAATTTGATTGGGAGCGACAGCAGCTCAGCCAGGAAGTGTTGGAGCACAGAAAACTGAAGGAGCGGATGCTGAGGCTCCCAGACCACAAAGGTCGGCAACTTTCCATCAGGTCCGAATAAGAACATTAAGCATCGAGCCAGGTCCTCTAATCCAGCATCAATGTTCAATCTCACAAACATGCTGTTGGAAGAAAGGTCAAGCATTCTCATAAAACTCTCCAAAACTTGTGAAAGCACTCTCCAGAGAACCTGGAGCTGTTTAGCAGCAAAAGAGCAGACGGGTGTCAAATTAGTGTAAAGGCAGATAAAAAAAGGTTTTTGGTATTGTATGGTATGTTAGCTAAAGAACAACAGATTAGTTGTTTTAAAAAAATCACAATGGGTGGTGGAATTCTAATCAAACACATGATTCTGTTCTTACACTGTATGACTTTGCTGTAATGACAGAAGGGCCCACCGAGTGGCGCTGTTTACCAAAGCTTTATATAGCAGCAGTAGAAGAAGAAAAAGAAGAAGAACGCTGTGGCAGACCGTCGTTTTTCCGCGCTCTAGACAAATGGTTCGGTTGGAATTCGGTTTGTGGTCTGTTGGACATTTACTTGTTCAGGAGTCGAACCCCTTATCCTGTCCAGGAATGAGGGGCCGCAGCACCGACCCGCCGCGGCATGACTACATGCTAATCTATGCTAACGCTCAGGACCGACTGAGCACGTGCACGGATACCGCGAGCTCTGTGAGTTACCAAGTCAAAGTATTTTAAAGTTTGAGGTTTATGTGGAACTTTTGCGTTTCTGTCGCCCACACGGGTTCATCATGCTTCTACATCTTACTCTAAATGGGGTAAAAGTTAAATCTTGACGGAGGTTTTCTCAAAAATATATTTTAATTGTTTATGCTGTGTGAGACTAAGGCTTGATGATGGTTCCGCCAGAATTACCGTGCATGCAACACGTTTGAATCGGTATTACAGACAGAACCTAGTTGTTCGCGTATGTCAAACTTAACGGGTGTATTGAACAAGCATTGAGACTGAGGCCTACCAGAGTTTAGCTGCTTTTTTTTCTCCTGATACCTTCTCTTTATAAAACAAAAGGTCACGTGTTATAAGCTGGTCTGACTTTTTATTTATGAAATCAAAACTGATGTCCCTTTTTCTCCTTCCGTCTGATGGTACTGACTCGGTTCTGATCCTCTACTTCAGCCCAACCCTCACACGGACAAAGTCAAAGAAGATGAGGTTCTGGGAGGCAGACACGGTTCTGCAGACTGAGAGCTTTGGACCAGGGTCAACAGAACTGTACCACAGGCACCAGAACTTATGCGTCATTCCAGCATCATGCTGCTGGCAGAGGGATTTCAGGTTCCTGCTACTGAACGCTCCAGCAGCAGGAAACTCCATGCACCAAATCGACAGATTTCATTGTGCCACTTGACTTTGTGCTGTGCAGGTAAGAACCGCTCTGTTTGCCACACCTTTTGGTTTGGAGGTGATGTCAAAAAAGGCCGTCTGAAGCTCTGCCTGCAGCAGTATGTTCACAGGGTGAGGGCCGTGATCTTAACTTGGCGAAGCGTTTTCTGATCCAAGTGGTTCTGATATCAGCAGAGCTCACAAGTGTTCTCCCCTTGATCATTGTTCTGTCAATGTTTCCCTCAGGAGAATCTCTGCCCACTGACCCGCCGTGGCCCCAAAATGCAGATGATGATCACAGGTGAATATGTGGGTGGAGTGGGGAACCATGTGCAGGGAGATGATGTAAACAAAAGGCCGAATTGTAGCACCACTTCCAGGCAGTGTGCTCTCAGGTTGCGGCGCGTTGACAAATATCGACCGAAGCGTTTTTCTGATCCCAGAACGGCCAACTGAGTTTGGTCAGGTGACCCGAGGAACCAATCGGAGAGCAGTGAGTGATTGTCTTGTGCTTTCAGATGTACCATCAGCTCTGCAAAAACCTGCTGGCAGATGCCTTCAGGTTCACCTGGGATTTCTGCACGTTTGGATGGTCTTCATCATGGCTTCAAGATGTAAACATCAAATCCTGTCACCAGTTCAGAAGCAGAAACAGGGATGTGTTAACAGTTTAATATTTAAAGTCCCACTCTGAAAATACTTTTTTTTTTTTTTAATACATGTTCTTGTGTCATTTTTCTGATATAAAGAAAATTGAACCAAAAGTTTCATTTGAGTATTTCTTTATTCAAATTATTGTGAATCAGGAGCAGAAGAGGGGAAAAAATACAGTTTGAAAAAGAGCTTATTTGTGACGTAGAAAATATGCTGAGGAGGCCACAGGGTCCCTGCAACGCTCCACGATGGGAAGGGGGGGTGGGGTTGCTCCCCACCAATGGTCCCATTCACAAATAAGAGTTGAATTTCTAACTACTACCACTGTGAAGAAATTGTCTTAAAAAACAAAAGTTTATTTTTTGCTTAAACGTCACAGCCTTAATTCAAAGACAGCTGGGAATGCTTTTTAAATCGATCAAGATTATTGAAATGACTTTTTTTTTTTTTTTCCAGTGTTTTTATGTACTGATCATGTATTCAACAGCAGCCTTGTCAAATAAATGTGTGGATTAAAAGGTTTAGTATCAATTGTCTGATATTGAGTTGATTTCCAGTGGAATTACCAGAGCCGGTCTGCTAATAAACTCATGTTGAAGATCTTTTTGTCTGAGGTTTGTTTCCCTCTGCTGGATGAGATGAGAACGGGTCATTAGTTCTGTTATGGGTCAGAACCAGAACACATCTGTAAGGATGACCATGTTTAGGTTTGGGCTTATTGGGCATGATGTGATTAAAGCTCATCACGGCTTTACTTTTTAGTCTTTGTGACTGCAAAGGTAAAACATGTTTCCATGGGCATCTTCCCTGTTTGAACTACAGGAACATCTCAGTTTTGGAAAACCTCATGACAACCCACTAGCTAATGGCTAGGCATTTTTTTGTCTTTCTTCAGAATAGCAGAACTTGACGTGACTTCTGAAGTCAAAGTTCTGGTTTGCTGAAGAGACTGGAAGATATTCTGAAACAGCAGAGCTGCAGAAACTGTCCTGTCATTCACTTCATCTCATTGTTCAGACTCAGAAAAGGTATGAAAAGAAACAAAATGTTCTGTTAGGAAACAATGAGTAATGATGGAGCTCGGTTCTTTTGAAGGAACCAGACCCCCCCCCCCCCCATTTTTTTCTTTGTTTTTTGTTTAAATCCACCGTAAGAGACTGGGCCGTCGGGCTCTAATCCCGGTTCTGCAGCGGCTTGGAGTTGGGGGTTCTGCTCGGTCGTAGTGACCATCGTGTGTACGTGTCTGACCTCTCCCCCGGAAGTCCACCTCTGCAGCGCCGCTCCGGACCGTTAGCAGCTCCGGACCCCCGTCTCTGTCCGCTTCCCCGTCACCGCCAGAACCAGCGGTCGAACCGGAGCCATGGAGGCCGACTGCCGTTCTCTGGTAAAACACCGACACGAGCAGAGCCGGGTCTGAACGGGAAAAGGGGACGTTTATCCCCGCTAGCGTCCGCTGCTGAACTCCGTTCAGGAAACAGCAGGTTAGGCGGATTGTTCTCGGTACCGCGGTCTACCGGGTCTCAGGCGAACACAAGTGGTCCATTCTTGGATCGGTGTGAACAGGAGTGAGTTTGGGGATCTGTCGGGATGGTTCGGTGCAGCAGACTCCCGATCAAAGATGGAGAGGATGGTAGAATTAGCTGGTTCTTTGGTTCGGTGAGGCTCAGGTCTCGCTGCAACTCTGTCTGTCTGCAGGCAGACCGGTACGGACCAGTTGTGGTTCCGTAAGCTTGAGTTATGATGAACTGTCAAAAATAATAATAAAACGTATCAGAACCGGATAGAAGAAGAATCCTGATTGGCTGATTTGTTGGAGGCAGGTGAGCCCTCTCCAGAAGGATGCCCTCCTGTGACCAGAGGTGAGGTACCAACCCGGTTCTGATGCTGAGCCTTTTTCCTTCAGGTCCAAACTCTCCACAACCAGTTAAAGGTGGTGTCAAATGTCAGAGGGGGCTCAATTGGACTCTTAGGAGTTCTCCAGAGTTCTGTTCTAAGTCCAGCTGCTTTCTGTCCATCACACTCACACACACACACATCTGTGCACGAATGTGCATCACGTGCACGGCTGGTAAAGAACGTGTCATTTCAGGACATCTTTGAGGGACCGGACAGCATTCAGATCAAGCCGGAGCCTGATGAGGATGTGGAAATCTGCTCTTATCCCTTCTTGAAAAAGCTGTCCATCAAATTGACTGATTGCAAGGAATGGCTAGAGGGGCGGGACTTCCTGTCTCTGGGTGAGAATAAGAAAAAGGCTTTGTCCTTCAGATCTTAAGCAGCTGTGCTGCAAATCAAACCTTCGGACTCTTCATAGTGAGAGCTCCAGATTTAGCTCTTGTTTCAGAAAATAAACGGGTTAAAGGACTTTTGTTTTCTTTGAAAAATAATAAAGTCTTAAAGTTTATTCTTTTTCCCAATTGTAATGAATTAGCAGACGACCAAATTTTCTATCCCTGGATAAGCTTTTTTTTTTATGCTGAGGTCATTTTTTGAAGGCTGAGTCACACTTGCACAGGTAATAACTTTGTAATTCTTCCCCCTACCTCCAGATGATCACCCTCAGCTCTGTGAGCCACGGCAGCCGCTCCTCACCAACTCAGGCAAGAAGATGATCTTCTGCCCAGAGTGTGAGAGGGGCTTTTACAAGGAGTCCCACCTGGAGGCTCACCTGCACACCCACCAAGGACAGAAGGCCAATGAGTGCTGGCACTGCGGGAAGACCTACCCTACTCTGATTAGTCTGGTGGTCCACCAGCAGATCCACGACCGCAGCGAGCCGTACCGCTGCTCCTACTGTGACAGGACCTTCGCCCTGAAGAGGGACTGGAAGACCCACCACCGCACGCACTCAGGGACCAAACCCTTCAAGTGCTGGTTTTGTGGGGACGGCTTTGACCAGCAGGAGGACCTTGCTGTGCACCTCCAAGTGCATAAGGGGGAAAAGAGCTACTGCTGCACCACCTGTGGGAAGATGTTTGTGTCTTATCAAGGTTTCAGCTTTCATCGCAAGTCTCACAAGGCCTCCAAGCTGCTTCCATGCACCAAGTGCTCCAAGACCTTCAGCAACCCTCAGAGCCTGAAGGTCCACCAGGCCACCCACTCTAGCAGGAAGCCGCACGTCTGCCCCACCTGTGGGAAGGGCTTCAAGCTGCTGAGCGGCCTGCGCTGCCATCAGCGGACACACGAGGACCTGAAGGAGTATCACTGCGACGAGTGCGGAAAGTGTTTCTCTAGCTTGCAGGGCCTGAAGCTGCACGACCGCACCCACACCGGCCTCAAGCCCTACAAGTGCTCCGATTGTGGTAAGAGGTTCACGCAGTCGCCGCATCTCAAAGCGCACATGGTGACCCACACGGGCGAGCGGCCCTTCCTCTGCACGACCTGCGGCAAGAGGTTCACCCAGTCCTCCCACCTGCGCTCCCACATCAAGCTCTTCCACGTGGGGGAGAAGCCCTTCACCTGCGACGACTGCGGCAAGAGCTTCACCATCGCCCACTACCTGAAGATGCACCGCCTCAGCCACACCAAGGAGAAGTTCTACCAGTGCTCCTACTGCCAGAAGGCCTTTTCCTACCACAACTCTTGGAGGGCCCACGAGAGGATCCACACCGGTGAGCGGCCCTTTAGCTGCCAGGAATGCGGCCAGAGCTTCATCACCTCCGGCTCCCTGCTGACTCACCAGCGGGCCAAGCACACAGGTGAGAAGAGCCATTACTGCATCACCTGCGGCGAGTTTTTCCTCACCAGCTCACTGCTGCGCGTTCACCAGCTGGACCACACCGGTGAGCGGCCGCACGCCTGCAGCTGCGGCAAGACCTTCAAGACCAAAGGAGTGCTGCGCCATCACCTCAAGAGGTTCAAGCTTCACCAGGCTGCAACGCCGCTGCTCCCCTAGGACGCCGCCTTCTGAGGGAGGTGGAGACCGCACTAGTAACTGCCATAGCAGCACGGTGGAACCAAATGCCGGCAACTGAGCTGAGGAAGGTCACATATTTATTTTCTGCTTAACACTTTCATTTAGCGCCAACAAAGTCTGAACTGAAGTGTCTTTGTGTTCTTCAGGCTGCTTTAGTATCCCTGTATGCAGTTTTGAGTGCAGGCAGTGTGGAGGCTCGTCCTCCAACCTAAGAGAGCCACCATTTAGAAATGGTGCTGCAGGGGGAGTGTGATCATCTACTGATGAAAGATGCAGGCGAACTCTCACTTGGAACCCCAAAAAAACGGACGTTTGATAGCAAACCGAGTGCAGCTTTAAGGAGTGCCTTCTGCTTGATTTCTCCGACTCAGCAGATCTTTGGGACAGGAGTTACGCACCAAAGTAACCACAGTCTCTGCAGCAGACGCCTTGGTATGTCTGGCATTTATGAAAGGTACAACAGTATGCTGTAAAGCTTTATAAGAAAAGTAATCAAATAAGGCTTTGTAATAACATGTGGTGGGCTGATGAATGCTTAACCCCTTTGAGCTGCAGTGTCCTGCACAACCTTTGAAGAGCAACATGACGCCTCACACAGTCATTCATGGGCCAAGAAGAAAAAAAACTGAAGATGATCAGAAAAGTTCAGTGAGACCTGATCAGGAAGTTTGCAGGTCCACCTTTAGTCATATGAACCAACTCTCTGTACGTAAAATCCAGATTTATGGAGAGTTTACTGGAGCCAGGCCCTCTTAAAACCTTTATTAGTTTACACAAACATGGTCTGTAGCGATACATATTTATAAAGTGGTTTAACCTGGAGATGTGAGCTTCCTTTCTGATCGCTTCGGCTGTGTGTGAACAGATCTTTTCTACCTTTTGGTCTCATTGTGTTCTCCATTCAGAGGATTCTGTGAGAGGATGTTCTTCTCTGAGACTTCAGTTTGGGTTTTTGTGTCTATAGTTGCTCCATCCTGACTCTTGGCCTCTCTGTTAGCTAAACCGTTTCTGGATTCAAAAGACGCTTTTGTGTCTCTGGATGTTCCACAAAGTCACAGGAAGGGCCGCCCGCCCTCACTTCCTTACACTGAAATCTATTCAGAGGTTTCAAATTTAGATTTAGGATTAACACTGTATGATTAAACATTTGTTTATTTGTCAAGTTCATATTCAAAACCAATTTATTTAGCTTGAAAACAGTTTTTACATTATTTCTGATTAACACCAACCTAAAGTACATTTAGATAATTGAGTTAACAAAATAAAAACTGTTTGAAAAGATTAATTAGAGAATACTTATTGTGGATTCTCTGTGGACATTCTCCAAGTCTTCTTTTCCTTTCGGCTTTTCCCTTCAGGGGTCCCAACAGGGAATCATCTTCCTCCATCTAACCCTCCTCTTCTGTTCTGCATCCTCTCCTCTAACACCAGCTACCCTCATGTCTTCGTTCACTGCATCCATAAACCTTCTCTTCGATCTTCCTCTAGACCAGGGGTGCTCACGCATTTTCAGCATGCAAGCTACTTTTGAAATGACAAGCTTCAAAAGATCTACTTATATATGATAGTAATTAATTTAATATATTTAAAGTAATTTGAAATTCTTATTTTTAAGTGCTTTAATGTACAGTTATGATTATTAAGTGAATCAGACGCTCACTTTGAATTAAATGGATACATTCTGATGAATATGTAAGATTAGAACGTGACAAAACGTTTCTCGTTTGGCCTTCAACAGCTGGTTGAATCAGATCCATCTGTTACTAGTTGTTGTGTGCTTACAACTAAACAGGCATTCTGTTTTAGGTTCTGTTTGAGCGACTGACCTTGGGCCAGTGTAGAAAAATAAGGCGCATTAGCAGGTAGATCCGCGGTTAGGAGTCTAACACTAAACGCTCACGCCTTTCTGAAGATGAGGAGGAAGGAAAACTCCATATCTGGCGCTCAGTTTTTTGGCTTAATTTTTGAAACATGCATATGCTATTAAGAGGATAACTAGCTATCCTCAGGAGCTAGAGTAAAGCTTTCCAATGGGTGGAAATATGGTATGGTCTGTGGTGGCATTCCTGGCTGGGCTGTGCGGCAGCAACAACACACGCAGGCCTCTGGTCTGCAGGCCTTGAGAGGCATGTGCTTCAGGACAACGCTGCCTGAGTGGGCTCGGCGCCGTGGCAGGACAGCTGGGCCACTTTCAATGGAGGAGACACACGGGCCGGCCCAGGCTTCAATAAAAGCTCCTAAAAGCTGGAGAAGCCCTCCACTGGGGACCCGGCACGCAACAGGGATGACAGATGATGGCAGGAAGAAGGTTCTCTCTGTATTTAAACAGGCATGTCCTGTGGCGTATGTAGCAGGATGTTCGATTGGCCGTTCTGCATGTCAGTTAAGTGACAGACTTCACAGTGAGGATGATTATTCACTGACATTGCTATTTGAAAATATATATGGGGATCTATCGTCACATCCTTGTGATTGACACAATGAGCACCCCTGCTCTAGACCTGATGCTTGGCAGCTCTAGACTACCAATATATTTACTGTCTCTCCATCTGAACCATCGCAGTCTAGTCCCTCTGACTTAACCTCCAAAACCTCTAACGTGTGCTGTCCTTCTGGTGTACTCATTCCTGATCCTATTCACTCTGCTCTCTCCCAATGACAACCTCAGCATCCTCATCTCTGCTACCTCCAGCTCTGCCTCCTGTCTTTTCCTCAGCGCCACTTTTCTGGAGGCCAAACAACACAGCTGGTCTCACCACAGTTTTCTGCACCTTTCCTTTCATTTGAGCTGAAACTCTTCTATCTCACATCACACCTGGCCCTTTTCTCCACCCATTCCAACCTGCCTGCACTCGCTTCTTCCTTTCTTTCCTTCCTTCCTTTCCACACTCTCCAATACTCTGGACCAGGGGTCACCAACCTTTTTGAAACTGAGGGCTATTTCATGGGCACCAAGTGGTATGAAGGGCGCCACTAAAAACCTCCTAGCCCCCCCCCCCCCCCCCCCCCCAAAAAAAAAACAACAACAAACAAACAAAAGAAAAACAACACAATTTGAGGACTTCCTTTTGTGTGCCCTCTTTTTATTTGCTCATTTTACACGCAAAAACATACATGAATTTTCTAGACTCGTATTACGGGGGGGGGGGGGGGGGGGGGGGTCAAACTCAGTTGCAGAAGGAGCCTAAATTCAAAACAGACTTTAGGTTGCAGCCGAACAAGATAAATATTTATTGAACACACTAAAGCTAAACTTTTAAAACTTTAGAACTTTAACTTAATTTTAACTTTTTAAACCTAAATGTAAATAAAAACAGACAGGAATATTAATCCTCACATTAATGGATTACTCAACCACCTCAACCTATTCTCAAAATCTTTACATTACATGAATCATAAGAATGTCCAGAAATTGTGTAATTTATTTGATCCATTTAAACTTTTGTAATAGACCCTTACTTTTGAATATTTTTTAAGTTATATTTGTTTACATATTTGGGTTTTCTTTGTCTACCTTTATCTCAGAATTAATATTGTTGTCATTGACAGACATGCCGTGGTTGTTTGTTGAATATTTGCTTCAATAAAAAAAAAAGATTTTTTTTCGGTGCTTTCCCTGCGGGCGCACTGGCGCCCGCGGGCACAGGGTTGGTGACCCCTGCTCTGGACTGTTAACCCTAGATACATCAAATCCTCCCACTTCTTTATCGCTTCTCCCTGTAACCTCACTCTTCCACTTGGGTCCCTCTCATTCACACATATGTACAGTACTCTGTCTTGCTGCGGTTAACCTTCATTCCTCTCCTTTCCTGGGCAAACCTCCCATCTCTCTATCTTCTCCTCCATCTCTGTCCTGCTCTCACTACACATCACAATATTGTCTGCAAATATCATAGTTCATGGTGATTCCTGTCTAACCTCATCTTTCAGCCTGACCAACTGCATTTCAAACAGGAAGGGGTTTAGAGCTGGTCCCTGATGTAATCCCACCTCCACTTCTGTCTCCCCTACAGCACACCTCACCACTGTCTTACAGCCCTCATACATGTCCTGGACTGCTCTAACATACTTTTCTTTCACTCCAGACTCTCTGGGCACCCTGTCAAAAGCTTTGTCCAGCTCTACAAAGACACAGTGTAGCTCTCTCTGACCTTCTCTGTACTTTCTGTCAACACCTTCAAAGCAAATATTGCATCTGTATTGCTCTTTGTTTTGCCTTGAAACCATATTTGGGCTTAGTCTTGCTTCAATTGCTCTTTCATATAACTCATCAGCTTTTTTTCTCTGTAGTTGCAACAACTCTGCACATCTCCCTTATTCTTAAAAATGGGCACCATCACACTTCTCTTCCATTTTTCAGGCATTTTCTCACCACCTAAGATCCTGTTGAACAACCCAGTCAAAAAACTCTACTCCCATCTCTCCTACAGACTTCCATACCTCCACAGGTATATCATCAGGCCTTTCCACTCTTTATCCTCTTCAATGTCCCCCTCACTTCACCCTTAATAATCTTTGTTACTTCCTACTCCACAACAGTCATGTCTTCTATTCTATATTCTCTCTCTTAGGCCAAATCAGAAATCATCCCTTACCTTTCTGGCTCATCTCTATATCTTCAATTGTTGGAGCATTTGGAGCTATAGCAGTGTCCCAAATTTTTTTTAAGGGGTAGTTGTAGTCACTTAAGCTGGGTATTCCTTCGCCGGTGGGATGATCCGTGTTGTACTTGTGACGAGAGGAGAAACGCATTTCTTTGCGTGGGTGTGCTCTGAAGCGCATTCGTTTACATTGAAATGTAGGTGATGTTTTTTTTTCTTCTTGTGTGACTTTTTAAAGTTATAAAACCAATGTTATTTATTTTCCAAGGACTAGCAGCTATGCGCTAACGTAGATGTCTGGTTACCATTCATGATGTCATCAAGTGGTAGTGATTTGAAGACACGATCCATATCTCTTTGCTTGGAAGGATAAATGGGTTGGGGAGTATCCATAGGGGAAGGCAATGAATTCAGATTCTGCCGTATTGTCTTCATTCATCAACTCTTTAAAGTATTCTTTACATCTTTCCATTGCAGTACTGACATTTGTCAATATGTTACCATCCCAATCTTTAATCACCCTAACTTGCTGCAGGTACTTCCCATCCCGGTCTCTCTGCTTTGCTAATATGTATAGGTCACTATCGCCCTCTTTGTTTGGCCTTTGACACCTCTACTTTCATCTTTCGTTACATCTCCCTGTACTTCTGTCCATTCTCCTCAGTCCTCTCAGTGTCCCACTTCTTCTTAGCTTGCACCTTACTCCGTATAGACTCCTGCACCTCCTCATTCCACCACCAAGTCTCCTTATCAAATTTCTTCCCTGATGACACACCAATGACATTCCTACCTGTCTCCCTGATCACATTAGCTGTAGTTATCCGCTCATCTGGGAGTACCTCCTGACCACCCAGTCATGCAACATTCTTCTTTTTCCAATATCCACCAGTTTGTCCTCTTCTCTGCCTTTGCCCTTTCTTTCTTCATCTTTTTCATCACCGGTCATCATACACACCACCATTCTATGCTGTTTGGAAACACTCTCGCCTACCACTACTTTGCGATCACTGATTTCCTTCGGGTTACACCGTCTACACAAGATGTAGTTTATCTATGTGCTTTTACCTCCACTCCTATAGGTCCTGTCTCTTCTCAAAAAAGTATTCACTATAGCCATTTCTATCTTTTTTGCAAAATCAACCACCATCTGTCCGTCTACGTTCCTCTCCTGGATACCAAACTTGCTCCATCACTTCCTTATCACCTCTGTTTTCTGCATCAACATGTTTATTGAAATCTCCGCCAATGACAAGTCTCTCACTTCTAGGGATGGTCATCATCGCTTCATCAAGGTCCAACTAGAATTTCTCCTTCTCCTCCAGCTCCCATTTTTCCTGTCGGGCATACCCACTAACAACATTAAACATCACACTTTCCATTTCTATCTTCAGACTCATCACTCTTTCTGACACTCTTTTGACCTCTGAAACACTCCTAGCCACCCCTTCTTTAAGATAGTTCCTACCCCAATTTTCTTCCTATGTCCACTATGATATAACAACTTAAACCCTGCTCCTAAGCTTTTAGTAACTCTCTACATTTTCCTGTCATAGCCACATTCAAAGTCCCTACTTTCAGTCCAACACTCATGACTTTCCTCTTCTTTCTCTTCCTACGAATGTGTCTTTCTCCTGTCCTGTTCGACCAATGTTGTTTTTGTTTGCCTTTCACTATATCCCTTAAGGGGTCATCACAACAAATCAGGTGGTTTGGGCAGGGCTGGATGCCCTTCCAACACAACCCTGTATTCACCGGCCCCTGTCGGTGAACAGCACCAATAGCGGACGTTGTTAATCCGGGCCTCAACCGATCTGGTATGGATATTGTAGATCTGATTTGCATATTTGGTTTGGTAAAGATTTTTTACGTCGGATTCCCTACCTGACAAAACTCTTTGTATTTATCCGGGCTTGGGACCGGAACAATGAGACCCTGAC
The DNA here is from genome assembly GCF_053564925.1 of Oryzias latipes. Classification (NCBI taxonomy): domain Eukaryota; kingdom Metazoa; phylum Chordata; class Actinopteri; order Beloniformes; family Adrianichthyidae; genus Oryzias; species Oryzias latipes. The sequence goes on along the minus strand of NC_136253.1, from coordinate 14,498,835 downwards.
TTGGACCTCCTCGTGGATACAATATGACGTTTTCTAAGAAAAGACCAAATTGAGTTAGAAAAAAACTGATTTTCTTTTTAATCCAGCTTTACTAAGTCAGAATGTGCAGCTGTTATATCAAACTGTTTTGTGTCATATCCTGGTCTCATTTTTGTATTAAAAGAATCCCATAATGAGCTGTCTCATGACTCAAGATATTGTAGTAATGGTCACAGACTGGTGGGGGTGCTGCAAGTTTGTATGACAATGTGCAGCTTGTGTTTTGGTCGTTTGAAGCTTCACTATAGAGTAAGTAGTAGATAAAAGAAAACAGTGAACTGAAACAGGTTTATCAGCTGGTTCATGAGTTCCCACCTTTTTTTTAACCTACTACTTGGTGGAATTTAACTCGATAAATGAGAATATCTATACAGTAAGCTGATTGTGTGATGGTTTGACAGTGGGTGACCACTGACTGTATAAGAGAACTGGACAGAGTGTGACGTCACCCATAGAAAATGGCTTACTTCTAGCTCAAACCAAATGAAGTCAATTCAGTCGCTTATTTTTATTTTTACCATATACACGCTGCCATGTTGGAGCCAGACATCAGTATGCAGTGAGTCATTTTATCTACTGAACCACGCTTACCAATCAGAAGTGAGCTTGTTAGAAGACTACACCCCTGCCACTTGAAAGCAGACTCAGGAGAATCTGTCAAACGCTTCAAACATTAAACGTGTGACGACATACTTTTATTGAAGCATCTGATTGGTAAGTTTATAAATTGAATAACCTTTTCTACAGAAAAATATAATGAAAATAGGATTAGAAAGAAGAAAGAAGATGTTAATAAAGGAATCAGAGCAAGAATGGTTATTCTTCAAGTATGATGACTGAAGAATAGTTGTCTATTTCTCTATAAAAGTCGATGGGATTTTAGCGTCTTGGAAGTGACGGATACTTCCTGTTTGAATGCGACATTCGTCACTCAGTCCAGTTTTCATACAGTCAATGTGGGTGACACAAAATAGCTTGATCTTCAAACCTACCAGTAAAACCTAAGAATTTTTGCTTTCTGGAAGAAAATCTTGGTGAACCTCTATGTTTAAAACCAGCAGGACATTAGGGGTAGTGACAGTAATAGGAAGTGAGACCCAACAGTTAAACAATTGGTTTCTTCTAATAAAATATTTTCGTCAGCCTCTGCGGTTATGAGAGACCACATAAATGGAGAAGAAACAAACAAAGCTTAAAAAGAAAGCTTGTTATTGTTCCATCTGTGCTTCACTGGGTTGAAACCTGGTCTTAGTTCATCTGAAACATAAAGTCTGGACCTGTTCTTGAAGGGTTGAACGTTAGTCAAAGCTGATGTCCGAGGTCTGATGTTTGGCTCTACCTGCTCTCTGATGGATGTGTCTGTCTAGTTAAACAAGGAAAACAATTGTCAATATTGTAAATATGCATCTTGAAGAAAAGTAAAAATGAAACTTACAATAAAACCAAAACAAAGAACTGTCTTGATTTGCTGTCATTATTTTGTTTTATATGTCATGTTACAACATCATTATCAAATATATAAAAGAAATTCTTGAGTGAGTACTAAAAGTTGAAGTATGCTGAAACACTAAAGGAAATGAAAAGACTAAAATACTTTATATAATACATTTTTAAAAATAACTTTGAAATGACATAGAACACAAAAAAAGTGGAAGAAAACTGTAGTAAATTATTAAATATTGACTGCAAAAATGGACAAAATACCTGAAAAAAAGGTAAAATTCTCTAAATTCGACTAAATACACTATAGTGTTATTCCTATTTTCGTATTTTTTAACCTATACAAGGTTAAAAAAAACAAGAAAATTGTCTTAAAAGGGTTAAATAATGACAACAAACTAAAAAGTTCCTGGTACCAATTATTTTATCACTTACTCAAGACAAGTACCATACAAAAAATAAAAACAGGGAAAGGGCCTCTTATTTAATGAACAATTAATAGTTTATAATATGCATAGCTAAAACTTTCCTGAAGTTTTTATTTGTTTCTAAGGAGCATCAGTTTTTTCTCCAAAATATTTAAAAAAAAAAAAGAAAAGGAAAGAAAAGCAAACAACATATAGAAATCCTAATGGTTTTGAAACTAAAATAGAGATAGCTGAAAATGTGCAAAATTATAATTTATAGCCAGAAAGGACCCACAAGCGAATTCACTGTAAATACGGGTCGTGTCTCATTCGCCAAACGTTCAGTTGTATTGCTTCAAAATAAAATAATTTTCAGTACGTCTTTTATTATGAAGAAGTGCATCCTGAAGCGTCACTTCCGGTCTTGTGTAAACAGGCAAGATGGCAGCATACCGTGCGGTCCTGGCCGTCCTCCGCCGGACTCAGAGTGGGATTTTTGGTTCGGCGGGACTCAGGTGAGTTCGTGTCCTTTAACCCACCCTAACTGAGTGGAGAATTCCGTCAGTGGGAGCCGTCAGCCGCTCTCAGAGTCTGCTCGATAGCTGCGGCTTTCTCTGCCGCGCGCCTTAAACTTGAGGACGTGGTGCGTTCAGGTGTCCTCTGATTTGACAGCGTCAGCTCAAACAGGTTTTACCGGCATTTCTTTCACTATTATATCATTAAAAACACTCCCAGTTTAAATTAGATCAGGGGACAAATTAATAAGAATACATATTGTTGCTGTATTACACTGGATTAAGAGTGAGAAGAGGTGCATAAACCAGCTGATGATAATGATAACCAGATCCCTGAAGACTGTCATGTGACCAAAGCAAAACATAAAATCTGAAATGGGAAAAAAATCTGTATTAAAATGTAGATAAATAAACGTATTATTACCTCAGATCAGTTTGTACAGACACAATACATACAGATTACTACAGATATTACAACAGATCAGGCATGTTTCAAAGCTAAATATGGGTGCATGAATATCTGATGTCAGATGTTGATGACCATAATCATTCTAAAATTAGGCTTATGAGACAGATCTTTAATTCTGTCATCTACTGTTAATCAGACAATCAGGACAGCTCTGCCTGCTTTTGTCATGCATAGATATTTTTCTCTTCTCCAGGCGGCGCTCCATTGCTGTTCAGAGCTTCTCTGTGACATCACAACCTGAGGCAGGAGCCAGCTCCAGATGCTTGATAGCGCAGAGCAGACATGGACACTTCAGGAGAAACGTCCAGACAGGAGCAGGAGTTCTGTGGGCAGCAGTCGGTGAGTTCGGTCAGACTAAAGTCTCAAAAACTGCACGTGTATTTCTTCTTTGTGCTGACTGTGTGTGCACACGCACAGCCTTCTCCCTGTTCAGCAGCTCTGAGGAAAACAAACGGGATGAAGCTCAGAAGAAGGAGGATGAGATGATCTTGTTGTTGAAGAAAGCAAAGGTACCATAAGCCGGGCTGAAACAGAAGCAGGAACTCCTGCATGTTGCACGTGCACAGTGCACAGTGCACGGTGCAGAGACGGAGAGTCACCTGTAGAGGAACAGGTTTACGATGGAGCGGCTGTGGCATTGTTACAGTAATGTTGTAGTGTTTTGTTGCAGCGAAGTAAAGATATTTTTACTGTTTGTACTCGTACACAGCTCAGCATCCACCGTGGTCAGATGCAGGCCGCCTCCTCCTTTCTGCACCAGGCTGTCGCTCTGGCTCATCAGACCCACAACACACAGGCCATCATCTACACCTATAGCCAGGTGAGCTCTCACCTGTCCAGGCAGGAGCTGTCATGCAGCTTAACAATGCAGTCTACCACCACATTATTGGTTTACGTGACTCAGATTTGTTTTGCTTTTCAGATGGCCAATCTTGCCTACGTTCAGGGTCAGCTGGAGAATGTGAGTATTGGCTCATTGCAGCATAGTCACAACCGTTTGTGGAAGTGGTTAAACTGTAACATGTTTGTCATTTTTATCAGATACATTCCTTCACTTTATGTGAAGCTGGGTTTGTCTTTTAGGAGTAACTCTTATTCCTGCACATCATTATCTCTTTTTAGATATCCTGCAGCTCTCAGCTGTCAGCTGACATCTTCATCTGTGCTCCTCTTCCTCTCAGGCAGAGAAACTCTTCAAAGCCGCCATGAGCTTCATGCTGTCAGGAGGAACTCCAGAGGTGAGTCGTGCCGGCGCCTCATTTGTATTTGAACGGAACAGCTGCAGTCTCACAGCTGACTCTGCCTCCAGGACGACAACGCCGTCATCGAGATGTCTCTGAAACTGGCCACCATCTATGCTGAGAGGAACAAGTGAGAGGCGGGCCAACTGATTTATCTGGGTGGAAGTTCAGAGTTTTCTGACCTGAGTTTGTCGTTTTTTGAGGGCTGAGCTTGCTGAACATGGTTTCAAGTTCTGCACAGAATCTCTGGAGGCTAAACTGGAGAAACACAAAGAGCTTCCAGCAGAAAAGCAGACAGGTGAGATACTGACAGGTGACAATTCAGTGTTAGAAATAAGGGACAACCTGGCAAGTAAACTTGGTTGTCCTCCCCAATTTTTGGTTGTCCTTCGATACCAATATTCAACAGCAACGAAACCTACTCAGATGTCAGTACTTACATCTTTATTTCTTCTATACATCTAATATCAACTGCCTCTTATGATGGACATTTAAAAAACTCTTTAAATATTAAAAACAAACATTTGACTAAATATTGAAGCATCTGGTTACACAAAGTATTGCCAAAAAATTGAAAACAAAATCCTTTTGTGTGTTTTTGGAGACCTCTAGCGGTCGCACCAGGTATTGTTCAACACGTATTTGAAAACCGGTAATCTTTATTGAAAAGTACAGATGTAGAAACAAAGGATTCGCTTGCATGCATGCACTTCGTTTGTCAGTGGAAAGAATTTGCTGCATAGGTCTCAATTCAGAGTTTGCCAAATAATAACCATTGAAACTTGAAAAATAGTCGAAAAATACCAAAATGTTGAACAAAAGATCAGGTTGTCACATGGACAACCATCAGGTTCATTTGGTTGTCCTCCGTGAAATCTGGTTGTCTCGGACAACCGGATAACCGCTTATGTCAAACGCTGAAATTAGGTCAGGAAAGTTCTGGTAAGCCAGATTGTTTTTTAGCAAGTTCTGACCCAAGCCTTTTCAAAGGAAGAACAATATCGTTATTCAATTCAATTCAGACTAAACTAAACTAGATCCCCCTTCATTATCATGAGGTCTGTTTATTTTAGCAATAACCCACTACCTAAAAACAATGACTGCAATTTTACTCAAAAGACAACTTTGTCTCCAGTTTTTATTCAGGTGAAGCTGTGAGGTCTTTTTTTTGCCTCTTAGTCTGTTTTGGGGCATCACATATGATCACATCTCCCCTTTTTTAGCCTCACTACACTGGCTTCCTATTCATATTAGAATTCATTTTAAGATTCTTTTATTTGTTTTAAAATCCTTTCATGGTTTGCCGCCTCGTTATCTCAATGGGCTCCTGCAGCCTTAAGCCCCCTCCTAGGTCTGCACAACAAATCGCAAATGTATTGTTATCACGATATCAAGCTGTGCAATACGCACATCAGAAAAGACGGGGAAAATTGCAATAAATGGTTACCTTTAATGTGCTAAAACAATCATATGGAAACTTGAAGTATTTAACGTATAAAAAAAATCCTTTTGACTAATTGGATGGACGACTTCTATGCTAGATGCCCGCCTCCTATGTAGACGAGGGTCATTTAGAGTGTAATTTAAGTTATGTTATTATTTCAATAAAACTGTTGCAATTAAATGGAAATGATGGATTTGGTTGTTTTACTATTTTTTCATGTAATATTATTTCATCATAATAATATTTATTATTTATAATAATAATATTAATCATCATTAATATCGCAAATTGCGAGTTTTCCTAATATTGGCCTACCCCTTCTCAATCCTCTTAGATCAGCTGCTTCTAGAATGACTGAAAGCAAAAGTCAAACTCATAGAGGACCAAGGTTTTTGCAGCTCCAACACTCTGGAACAATTCATGTTAGACAGACAACATAACTGCCTGTTTTAAGTGCTCTCTAAAAAGCCACTTTTTAAACTTGGCTTTTAATACACAGTACAGAGGTTATCCCTCTTTCTTTTATCTCACCACGTTTTAATGAATTCTCTTTCATGAACTGTTAGTGATGAGTTTTATTTTAACAGTGTAACCTTAGAAGCTTTTCTTTAAATCTGTTTTATTCAATCCTTTTGTTCGTTTTTATCTCTGTCACTGGACAGCACTTTGGGTCTGTGTGGACAATATAAGTGCTTTACAAATAAAGTCTATTATTATAATTATTATTATAATCATGAGGATGGTGGAAGCATGATTAGTGTGGAGGAGGAGGAGGAGGGGGGGGGGGGGGGGGGGGTTGGAGGAACAGGGCTGGAGCAGAAAATGGTGGAGGCTTGCAGCTTTTATTTTTTGTTTTCCTCATCACTGATGTTGTGGGCAGAGGAGGCGGAAGCTCTAAGGAAGGAGACCCGCCTGCTGCTCGGTCTGTGTTTGGACTCGCGCGCCCGGTACCGAGCATCAAACCTACACCTGAACCACGCCAGAGAGGACTACCAGGGCGCTTTAAACATCTGCCGCCAGGAGCAAGGAGAGACTCATCCACAGGTGAGCGCACCTGAGACTCACAGAGGAAAATGAAACTTTTCTGAACAGTTTGTTTACCTCCCTCCAGACTCTGGTCTTGATGAGTGACCTGGCCACCATCTTGGACCTTCAGGGCCGCCATGATGAGGCGCTGGTTTTGATCCAGCAGGCGGTGGATCTGAGCCGCGCTGCAGGGCACCTGGAGCAACATGTGCTGCTGGGAAACATGGCAGGCATCCTGCTGCACACAGGTGAGCACAGGTGAGCGGGTAAGGAGCCACATCTGCCCTCCGCAGGTCTGATCGGGTTCTGTCTCCTTAGGCCGGCTAGAGGATTCTGTCCGATTCTACCAAGAGGCTCTGAGTCTGGCTCAGCAGGCTGGAGACCAGGAGGCGGTGCACAGTATTCAGGAGGGATTAAAGGAGGTGAAGAAGAGGAGGAGCCAGAGCAAGGATGAGGCTGCTGGGTGACGCCTCTGGGAAAAACTCCTCTCAGTGAACTCTGGATACGGATCGGTCCAGTTCTGTCGGAACCGCTCGCTTTCCTCTTCTTCTGCATGTCCTTGTGTGACCCTGAGGACAGGTTCTGCGTGCAGCCCTGGTTAGAGCGGTCCATGTGGGCCATACACTGGACTGTTGAACAGAACCACAGCAGAACCTGAAGGTCAACGTGTCGCTGCATGGCTTTGTTGTGTGTGTTTGTGTTAATCTGCTGTTGGTGGAGTTGTGAGTCTGCTGCTGTTTACCGTCATCATTCTGCTGTTCTTCTGAGATGTTCTGTAAACACATCAGGACGTTCACCTGTGTCACGCCCTGTGGGAACCTGCACACACACACACACACACACCCACACACCCACACACACACACACACACACACACACACACCTACATGTAAACACACACACACATACACACATGTAAACACACAAACAGGACAGGTGACACAGACAGAGTCAAACTAGTACTTGTGGTCACATGACTCTTTAAAGACAATCCACATATTTTTTCTACTTTAAATTGAATTAAAATATTAGAAAAGTTTGGCCTTTAATCCAAAGCAGCGATTTTTTTAAATGGTTTTTTAACCTAAAAATGATTTTTGATTGAAAAACATAAATATAGAAATATACAAAATTAAATTAGCCTCACAACATAGAAAAGAGAGAATTTTTTTTGCTACTTTTTGGCAAAAAAATAACAATTTTTACTTTTTATTGCAGTTCATTGTTTATTTTCTTATTCTTCAACCCAGCAGCATTTAAAAAACTGAACCATCTCATGTTCCTGATCCAAATGTACGGGGTCAATGCAGCACAACCTCATCAAAACGAGCGCAAACACCCATCTGAGACAGTAAAGAATATACAAATAAAGTTGTGTTTATTTGACAAAGTGTGTGTTGACGAATGACAGCTATTATTTGATGGAGTGATCATCTGATGTCATGAGAAGAAAATCACAACATCGACTCCCAATGTACACAAACAGTAATAAACACTCTAAATGACAGAAAATCCTATGTAAATGCAGAATTGCATCTGAATCCAAGTGTGGGAAAGCAAATAATTACTGTTGTGCTAACGGCTTAATGAAACACACACACCCAGGTGAGCTGTTATAAAGCAGCTGCAGAGCATTCAGCTGTGAATCTGCTGGACGGAAACACGCTGAGCAGGTACGAATGCACACTGACACACAAATCAGAGGGGAGATGGAGAATATTTCACGCCACAAATGGTAATAACTTATCGCAAAACCGCAGCTCCAGTGATGAATAGCAGATCAAGGTCTTTTGCTTTACCTTTTGGAGGGGAAACTGTGACTTTATCAACAGTGCTTGCTGACATGCCTGAAGTAAAGATGGATGCTTGAGTTGGAGGAAGAGCAGAGTTTCTCAAACAACCCTGTGGAAACATCACATTCAGCTTCCGAAACAGAGAAAACCAAAGGCCAAGAAATTGATTTCCCAAATTCTTGCCAACTTTCTAATTTTCTAAATGTCTAATTTCCTAAGTGTCTCCTCACTTTCAGAGAAATCCTACAGAGCAGAACAGAATCTGCTTTAGATGAACAAAAGCTTTAAGACTGGTGATGTTTTCTTCACTCAAGGCTCTGCTGTTTGAGCTCCTGCTGAACTTTAGAACCTCAGACCATGGACCCACACCAAGCCACAGACCTTCAGAGCTCCGATGGACCTGGTGATGTTCTCAGAGGGTCAGCGGTGAGTGTGTGAAGATGTTATGGTGGCTAATGAAAGAAACAGACATCTCAGCTCTGTAAGTCTTAGATCCCTGCTAACAGATTTCCATATGAAGAGTCTTGTTTGGTTTTACTCAAAACTACCGTATTTTGTGAGTGACAACAATGAGGGAATATGAAAAAAAAAAAAACGTCACACATTAGTCCATCTTCTAATTCCCACCATCTTCTCTTCTGCCTTCCTTTTCTGTGAAGAAGCCTTCATCATGAGCCTTTAGCCCTTGTGCTATCTTAGGTGACCCCACTCTTACACTGACGTGTTATTCCTACCATGACAAAGGTGGATAAAGGTGGAAAAATTTCATGTAATCCATGGACACCAGTGAAGATCACAAATCATTAAAGAAAAAAGGTTCAGAGCACTGTCTAGTGGGTCCAGATGACCCAACTCCCAATGTTATAGTGCCCAGGATAGCACAAGGGTTAAAGAAACAGATTTTCCTCATTTCCCGTCCATTTCTTTACTTCTCTCTTTATATGTTGTCAGCAGGCTTCTAACAAAGATCCCAACAAAGTGGTTGAACATCAGGGTTTTCAGCAGATCCTTCATCCTGAAACCCGCAGCCCTCCAGGGAAACATCGGGTTTATGATGAGCAGGACATCAAAGGTGGGAATCCAGAACGGAGTACAGAGAATCCAGAAGGAATTGCATATCTAAGTTAAAGAGACTAATATAGAATTCTGATAATTCCTTAAGACTCATTAACAACTTTTAGAAGCTCCAGAGAAGAATCCTAAATCATTTTGTTTTGTTTTTTGTAGTCCTAATAAAGGCAAGAAATCTATTCTCAAAGGGTTTTCCATAACCTACTCCTTTACCATCTTTGGATGATTCTGGTGATCTTTGGAAGGCATCAACAGTTAAATCTATACATGTTTTTTTAGTCCTGACAGTTTTTCATCCATGTTTTCAATCCAGGTTTTCTTACAATTTTCCTGATGTTCTTGAAAAACGTACATGACAGTAAACTTCCAGGTTCCACTAGTGGATGAACCTGTGGAGACTTCATTCTGAAATGACAGCTGATGCTGAACTTTAAGAAGTTCTGCCATCTGGAAGATTCTCTGCTCCACATCTAGCACAGATAATATTTGTGTATTGTTGTAGATAAATCTTTAAAACATTGGCTTCATCTGGACCAGAACCAGGACACAGCAGTAATTTTGATGTGATTGGGTGGATGTAGTTGGAGGTTCTTAGTTCTTGATTGGTCTTTAAACCCACATTGAGACGCAGTTTTATTTCTTTTACTTGTTCTGTTGTGGCATTTCAGACCACCGCCAGTCCTCGGTTCATGGGCATTATTCCATCTCCAAGCTGCCCCCAGACAGCAGGAAAAAAAAGCACGATGAGATGAGAAAGGATGGCAGACGAGGCTCCGCCTCCAACCTTGAGACCTTCACAAAAGACGACCAAGAGGAAGAGGAGGGGGCCACACCTACCAGGTACTGTATGTAACACCATTCCTGTGTGGATTCTCAAACTTCTCAAAGGTTTTCAACTTTTAACTCCTCCCACATACAGTGACCCACCCACCCGCTCATTCAGTGACAGACAGCTCTCAGCAGATCGGACCAGGACCGGTGTTCCTGCTGATGCTGGCTGCATCAGAGGTCAGTACACAACCTTCATCCAGCACAAACAAACACATTTGCAGACATCGACCCAACAATGCAGATGTACTTTGTCTGACTGCCTTCATCACTGTGGCTGATGTTCTGCTCTGCTGGTGCTGGTCCAAGTTGCTCATGTGAGATGAAGCTGCTGTTGACCCGAACACAATGCTGTCGACCCACACAACCGGCCCACTGCCTCTGTCTATTGTTACTCTGAGAGTGGTTTTGGTTCTGGTCCTGATTGTTACATCAGATCAACATGAAGTCGGTTTCTTCTCTGCTGGTGATCAGGCACTTCAACAGCTGGTTGTTTGATGTTCTGAAGGTGGATCTCAGTGAGTACAAACGCTTATCTACTGCTGCGTTCTCTCTGCAGTACCTGAGCTCACCTGGATGGGAGGGGTCGACCCATGCTGGGGTTTGATGTGTAAACACACAGGGTTACCATGTCTTTGGTTGAGCTCTTCATGGTTTTCAGCCTGAGCAGGTTTTAAAACAGCTGATCATTATGAAATATATTTATTCTTTCTTTTTTAAGTGTTGAATCCCTGCTCTTTATAGGCAAATATCTTTGCTTTATGGCTTAAATACATAAAGACAGTAGGCTACAAGTTTTCTACTAAAATGATTGAATTTTTGATTTCCATCAAATACATATTTTAGAGTTACAGTTAGGGTTAGTCTTTATTTGAAAATGTTTTGGTTTTAAAAAGACCTGAATAACTGAGAGTCTACGTCAGGTAGTTTGTGGTTCTGTGTACTTCTGCTGGCATTTACATTTGACGCAGTAATTACAATGGATTTACATAATCTGTAAATGTGAACTCTGTTTACATTTAGACTTACTGATGTTTAGGCCATGTCCTACTAAGACTAAACACAAAATATATGGATGTGAAAATGTTTTTCTTTTCACTTCTTATGACCTTTTGCTGAAATCATTAACTTTATGTTTAACAGCAGCTTCTATTCAGAAAAAAATCCCAACATTGAGGAATGTGACGCACAACAGGGAGATAAGCTGACTCATTGCTGCGTCGCGATTGGCCGTTTGTGAAGGAATGAAGAGATGATGTGATAGTATCTTGAATCACAGAAGGTGACCTTTTTCCAGAAACCTGAGAGCGGGCTCACCTGCAGAGTGTCTCACCTGTGTGTTTGTGTCTTTAAGATGATCAGATGATTCAGTCTCATCTCTCCTTAATCCTCATGTACTGATGTTCAGTCGAGCCTGAGATTTACTTAGAAGTCAGAAAGTTCCCACAAGAACCTCCATTGTGGGGGTGGGACCTAGAGGTGACAGGCCCTTCAAAGCTGATGGAATAAGAGAAAGGGGGGCGGTGTTGCCTAAAAATGGTTAATGGTTCTAAGATGTAGTATTTTGAATTATGGCTCAAATCCTCTGAACCTAAATCAAGATTGAATCAAGTCAAATCAAGTAATATATTTTTTGTCTTAAAAAATCTCTATTGACGCTTTTAGCCAAAGGCAACAGGTCAAATCAAACTAAAGACTACAGAATTATTTTTACAGATTAGCTTTTTGAAAACAGTCGGACAGACTTGATGCTATTTGTTAGGGATGTAACAATTTATCAATAAGTGATGAATCGATTTATCCAATCAGATTGATCTCTTTGAGTTGTTAATTAAGTCAAATCGTAACGACCGAAACATTTAAGAATTTAATTCAAAATGAAATAAATCGATCTATGATTGATATTGAAAAAGAACATTTTGATTGAGGCATAGTAACGTAAAAATGAACAAGTGGCAATAATTCTAGTTCACTTGTTTGTTTGTTCATTTATTTCATTTATATTTGATTATCTACAAGGAATGGAAAACTTCACCTGCTCTGTTCAGTATCAGGTATTTATCTCTGAGTCACATTGGTGGAATTATTGGCTAAAGATGTCCTGGATTGATATTAGGTCAGTAAATCGAATTGTTAAAAATGAATAAATATCAAATATGAAACGGATGAGCAACCGCAAATTATGATATGAATAGAATCGTCATTAAAATGAATCGTAACACTCATTATGCATAACAGTCTGTACCCGCCGGTTAACCGGACTGCAGACAAACTGTTTTCTGTTCTGTTACAACCCGACCTTATTAAACACACAACCAAATATTCACAACAGCACCTGTAACAGCAAAACTTACTCTGTCTGTGTTTAGGCTTCATTTTTATACAGATGTATCTGAATTTGCTGCTTCTATTTGCATCTTTTGATATGTTGATCTTAAGATATTGTTCTTTTTATTGATTGTTTTTCCTGTTCTTAAACATTTTGTTTGTTATTTACATGCAGCAGAATCGGACTTTGTTTTATGGAAAGGTCAGGTCAATGCTGCTCTGCTTTGTTTCCTTGGTCCTGGTCCAGTCAGATGGGATGAGGTCTCAGCGGCTCGATGTAACGTGTTGAGGCAGAACTCCAGAGAACCACCCCTCCATGCCTCCAAAAACCCAGGATCAAACCGCTCAAACCAACACCTGTCATCTTGTTCGCCTCATGAGGTAGGTGGTATTGAAAGACCTTTTATGAGATCTTGACTAGATCTTCATGACCAGAACATCTCAGAATAGCACTGCATCCTTCATCGGGACATGTCTCGTCTTCCATTCACGAGGATTGATCTTTACACGGGAACTTCAATATCACTGATAAAATGCTAAATATTGAGATTATCAGTAGTTCAAAATAAATCCTTTTTTTTATTCAAAAAGTAATTGTGGAAATGTTTTTTCTACCGGTAAGTCTGTGAGTTTTTCCTTCTCTGAAAACTGCTTTTCTCTAAAGATAGTCTGACTGTTTTAGGACGTTTTACTCAGCAAAGATGGATATCTCTCTTGACTTCCTTTAAGTTGTAAAAAATAAATGTAATGCTGTGGAATAAGGGACTTTGGAGTCCAAGGAAAGGTTAATGTGTTTCCAAGAGTGATGTTCAAGCTGGTTCCTACTTCTTGGAGCTGAGTAGAACTTGAATCCGACTCAGACTTGAAAGTCCCAAAGAGAGAGTAATGATAAAGAGCACTAAGCTTCACGGGAACAAAAAGAGCCGGCGTAGCTGAAGAAGGCGGGTGAGAGTTCAGGTGGTCTGGTGGGAACAGAATGACGTGGTCGTCCCTGATGGAGGTCAAGAAAGACGAGCCCAAAAGTCTGATCCAGTTAATCTGAGTGGTTTTGTCAGCAGGTGGGAAAATGGGCTCTGAGTAGGGAGATGAAGAGCCAGCTGGGGGCGTCAGGTAAAATCTGGGCTCGGCTTCATCTTTGGGACATTTGGTTTTGGTCTTCGTGATGATGGGTTTAGAATTGAAGAGCCAACAGAACAAGGTAGAGCTGTGGACGGCTTTGCCTGGAGTCACTTTTCTTCTTTCTGGATTCTAAACTTTGAGCTCATTTGCAACCATTTTATCCACATACATATTCTGATGTGTTCTTCTGTTCTTTCTTTCTTTCAATCAACATGTGATCTTCATAGCGGGAGGTGCGGTACAGCTTGATGAAGGCTTGGAGCTGCAGAGGCGTCCTCTGTCATGACAAATGTCTCTGTTTTAGGTGTTTGTGGAGCTGAAAGAGCTGGTGATTGACCAGAACCACGATCTGCAGTGGAGGGAGACGGCTCGATGGTTCAGGTTTGAGGAGGAGATGGAGGAGGAGGACACAGAGTGCTGGGGGAGGCCTCAAGTCAGCTGCCTGTCCTTTCACTCTCTGCTCCAACTCCGAAAAGCCATCTCCCATGGTGAGGAGACCCAGTGAAGACCTTCACGTTGTTGTTTCTGCTCCTTTGAATCAAACAGGATCAGTGGATAGTTCTGCACATTTGTGATGATGATGGTGGTGTTGTGGTTTCAGGTGCAGTGCTTCTTGATCTGAAGCAGAGGACTCTGCCTGGTATTGCTCAGCAGGTGGTGGAGCAGTTGGTCCTCTCAGATCAGATCAAAGCTGAAGACAGAGAGAAGCTGCTGAGAGTTCTGCTGCTGCGACACAGGTCCACATGTCCTCACATTCTTCTGATCAACAGAATTTTTCAGTTTCTACTCAATAAACAGGTTTCTTCTTCTCTCACCAGCCATCCTAGTGATGAAAAGGACAAAAGCTTCTTTAGCAGAAACATCTCTGCAGCTGCTATGGTGTCTGTGATGGACAGACTCAACAACCAATCAGAACTCTGCTGCCAGAAAGAAAATCCGCAGCTTGGGAACTCCAGACCAGAGATGCAGCTGATGGAGAGGATCTCAGCACGAGCTGAGGCCACTTTGGTGCTTGTAGGTACGCAGCAAATCCAAGCAAACGCAAAATCAGATTCAGATTTCATGGAAAGGATGTCAAATTGAATTATCTGTACCCTCCCCTGAAAAAACAATGAAAAAGCCCAAACAAAACACAGTGTATTAAGTTAAAAACAGGAAATCACAAAAATGAAAAGAAACTGTTCCCACATTCCTCTTCAGAAAGGCTGAATTTGCTCCATGTATTGTAACATCTTTGAGGTCGTTTGGTTCTTTGACTGCTCCTGCAGGTAGTGTGGGGTTTCTGGACCAGCCTTCCATGGCCTTTGTGAGGCTGCAGGAGGCAGTTCTGCTAGATTCTGTGCTGGAGGTTCCGGTCCCTGTAAAGTTTCTCTTCCTCCTGCTGGGCCCACCCTCTGCCAACATTGACTACCATCAGACTGGACGTTCAATCTCAATGCTTATGTCAGACAAAGTGAGTCCCTCCAGAAAATGTCTTTCATAATCTGAAACAGGAGCATCATTGGTGGCCAGATAAAGATTCTGTGGTGTTTCAGCATTTCCATGAGACCGCATACCACACAGAAGATCGGCAGGACCTGCTGACAGCCATCAACAGTTTCCTGGAGTGCAGCATAGTCCTTCCTCCCTCTGAGATCAGTGGAGAAATGTTGATCCACTCATCTGAAATGATGATGAGGAGGGAGAATGAGCAGAACAACAAGCTTCAGGAGAAACAAGACCAAATTCATGAAGATGTTGGTGAGTCTGAGCTTCTCATTGGTTTTAATAGCTGAACAGTGGTAATTTAGTCTGATTCATAAGACTGCAATTATTTTTAGCTACATCCCCTTTAAAGTCCCAAATAACCAACAAGGTAGAAAAAAAATTTAGACAAGAAATTTTAAATTGGAAAACATAAAGTCACAACTATTGCCTGTCATCGTGTAATCTCCTTTGTTTTATTCCTGAATCATTTTTGTTTAAAAATCCCCAAAGTACAATTTTACAGGAGAGGGCTTAACCCACAGCCCTGTGGAGTGCCAGTGCTCAGCATGTTCAAAGATGAACCGGTATTGACTATTTAAACAGTTTTTAGGTGATGTGTAAGAAAATTGTTTGTGCTGACTTTGGCTGTTGGGAGGGAAAAAAGATGTTTGGTAGGGACCCAGTGTTTTACCATCAAAGTTTATAGTTAAATGTATAAAAAAAATGCATTAATCACATACAGTTAATGTTACTTCTTCCCTTTTGATGGTTTGGCATAAAAGGTGGCATTCTCTTCCAGATTCCCTTGTTGTCTCCAAATCCAGTGATGATCCTCTCAAGCGCTCGGGCCGTCTTTTTGGCGGTCTGATCAAAGACGTGACGCGGCGCTACCCTCAGTACCGCAGTGACATCCGGGATGCTCTTAACCCTCAGTGCATGGCTGCTATCATCTTCATCTTTTTTGCTGCTCTGTCTCCTGCCATCACCTTTGGTGGACTTCTCGGTAACAATCCCCCTTAAAAAATGTAGACATGAACTCAAGAATGAGACGTTGTCCAGGAAATTTTACAACTCTGATCTCTGTCCATGATGCAGGTGAGAAAACAGAAGGTCTGATCGGCGTATCTGAGCTGATAGTAGCCACATCAGTTTATGGCATAGTGTTCAGTTTGCTGGGGGCTCAACCTCTGCTGATTATCGGTTTCTCTGGACCTCTGCTGGTTTTTGAAGAGGCATTCTACAACGTGAGTTTACTGGTCAAAAAACTAGAGTTGTGTCTCTGCATTGTGTGTCTCCCCCGTCATGTTGTGGTGCCTCACACAGCCCCGTCCTGCCTGCATGACCTGTAACATACCACTGTCCTGTTCCTTGCAGTTCTGTCGAGACAATGGCATTGAGTACCTGACCGGCAGGGTCTGGATCGGGTTTTGGTTGGTGCTCATTGTTATCCTGACCGTGGCTTTTGAAGGAAGCATTCTGGTTCGCTTTGTTTCCCGCTTCACTCAGGAGATCTTCTCCTTCCTCATTTCGCTCATCTTTATCTATGAGACATTTGCTAAACTGGTCAAGGTAAGTTCAAAGACCTCAACCATGTTGTTTGTAAAACAAATGATAGGAAAAAAAAACTATTTTTCTCCTAGCTTTAATATTAGACTTTATTATTAACTTAAACAAAATGTGAAGACAAATGCAGAAAATGACTTTTTCCTTTTTTAGATGTGTATTATTTCTTAATAATACAGATATGTTTATATCTCCTAGATCTTTAAAGAGCACCCACTCAGAGGCTGCCAACCTGAAAACACCACAGAATTGTCATCTTTAAGCAACTCCACTGTGGCTGCAGAGAAGGTTGTCGGAGAACCGAACACAGCTCTGCTGTCTTTGGTGCTCATGGCGGGAACATATTTTATCGCTTTCTATCTGCGCATGTTCAAGAACAGCTCCTTCTTCCCTGGAAGGGTCAGTACATCCAGACTTTGACTCCATTTTAGTTTAGACTGAAGTAACTGATGTACATGAGCATGTATAGAGACGATTAGATTAGAAGGACCATTCACACAGTTTGGATAAACTTAAAGAACCTGAGGTGGTGATGAAGTTGGTACCACAAGCTTTATTGACCTTCAGAGGTCCAAAGAGAATGCATATTGTATAACTTATGGTACCGTATGTGTCCCTGTCCAGTAGAACCCTCCAGGGTTTTGTGTGAGGGTCTGGATCTCTGTTTTTCTTTCTGCGCCGGCTGATCATTAAAGATGTGACTTTATGTGTCTTAGCTCCGGCGAGTCATTGGAGACTTTGGCGTTCCAATTGCAATCCTCATCATGGTGCTGGTAGACTACAGTGTAGAGGACACCTACACCCAGGTCAGTTTAAAGGTCATGCACAGAAGCACACGGATATGCTGAGACTGATCTGACAGTCGGACTCCTCCTACTTACAGAAGCTGAATGTGCCCAGTGGATTGTCAGTTTCCACTCCAGAGAAAAGAGGGTGGTTCATCTCTCCTTTGGGTTCCGATGGACAGTTTCCTGTTTGGATGATGGGAGCCAGCATCCTGCCGGCCATCCTTGTTTTTATTCTCGTCTTCATGGAGTCGCAGATCACAGCGTACAACTTTTTTCTCTTCATAGAAAACTTACTGAGTTTAATGTGGGCTTGTCCCTCCTGTTGGTGCTGATCTGCACAGGATGTAACACACAAAATTGACTATTGGTCTGATTGACAACAACTTTTTGTTTGATAGGCAAACTTGTTCATAAGGAACTTTTATTAAAATCGAATCTTTTAGAAACAAAGAAGTAGAAACATCTTCCTCAATGATTCTTTGTGAACAAGTTAAAAAAAGTCATAGCCAAAACCTTCCAAGTGAAAACTAATCCCTCCTGTCGTGTAACTGCTTACAGCCTCCTCATAATGAACAGCAGAAGCTCTACTTTCAGCCTTAAAAGAGTAGAATCTGTTTTGCTCTCACTTTGTCAATAACACTGAGATTGTTTGTACATTTCCTACAGGCTCATCGTCAGTAAGAAGGAGAGGATGCTGGTGAAGGGGACCGGTTTTCACATGGACCTCCTGATCATTGTGGTGACAGGTGGGATCTCTGCCCTGTTTGGATTGCCGTGGTTATCGGCCGCCACCGTTCGATCCGTCACTCACACCAACGCCCTGACAGTCATGAGGAAATCTGTCACCCCTGGAGACAAGCCATGTATCCAGGAGGTCAAGGAGCAGAGGGTGACGGGCTTTGTGGTGGCTGTTTTAGTAGGTATGGTGAGGGTGTACCTTCTTAATCTCATGAGCTGCTGCTTTCTTTTCGCCCTCTGATCTCTTCTCTCCTCCACCAGGTCTGTCCATCACCATCGGGGAGGTTCTCCGTCAGATCCCTCTGGCAGTGCTGTTTGGGATTTTCCTCTACATGGGTGTGATGTCACTGAACGGGATCCAGCTTACAGAGAGACTCATCCTGCTGCTGATGCCACCAAAGTACCACCCTGACCTCAACTACGTCCGCAAGGTAAGAGAGGAACAAAAATGTATTTAACTGGAACAGACTGGCGTTTTGTAAATTGTTTTGAATTTTGAAGAAATCGTTTATTGGTAAATGGTAAATGGCGTATACTTATATAGCGCCTTTCTTCCTACAAGGACAAAGCACTTTACAGTCACAGACCCATTCACCCAGTCACACATTCACTCACACATTCACACACTGGTGGCAGCTCCGCTGCCAAACACAGGCGCCCGCCTACCACCAGAGGCAAGGTGGGGTTCAGTGTCTTGCCCAAGGACACTTTGATTCATGGGCGTGCAAGGCGGGAATCGAACCTGCAATCTTACGATCATGGGTCGACTGCCCTACCGCTGCACCACGGCCGTTTATTCACAGCGTTATCTGCGGTTCTCCTCAGTGTTCTGTGTTAAGCTGTTGTCATCCCAACACTTGAGTTTAAAACACTGAACTCTGCAGCATAAACAGTATTTAGTGATCACTGCAAAAATCAACAAGAAAAAAAACAGAACATTCAAATATTTTTCATAGGAAGCTTAACTGCAGTTCTGTTGTCTCACCTGTGTTTGCGCCCTGCTACAGGTGCGCACGCTAAGGATGCATCTGTTCACTCTGGTCCAGCTGTTGTGCCTGTCTCTGCTGTGGGTCGTCATGGCGACGGCAGCAGCTGCAGCGTTCCCCTTCATGCTGCTGTTGACCATCCCGCTGAGGAAGCTGCTGCTGCCCCGCATCTTCAGCTGCAGGGAGTTGCAGAGTGTGAGTCCCACCCTCATCTTCATCACAACATCACTGAAAGATGTCTTCAGGATGAGGATCGGTCACTGACAGAACCATCATCATTTGTCGTGATGAAAATAGCAGTAAAACAAAATTTAATAATTTCTACATGCAGATATTCTAAAAGCACAAGGAAATAATCTATATCGGATATAAAAAACCCTGGAAGCTGCTTCTACACAGGAAACATTCTAGATAAACCTCATCTCAGAAAATATAACTTAGCCAAAACGTGAAAATGAGAAAAATCCACCATGACATTCATTAATTGACAAGACAGAAAATATTACACATGATTAAGAAGAAATTAACAACAAATTTAAAGAATTTTACAAGTATTGAAGCTCACAGATGAATCCATCTAACTCTGCATAAACTAATTTCTCATTGAGGGTCAAGTTTCAAACCTGGACTCATTGATCTCTCCTCTGAACTTCATGATCTCTCTTCTCCTCTCACTGTTGCTGTAAACTAAAACACACTGATGCCATAAAAAGCCAGAAAATGAGACAAACAAAGACTCACATATTTAGTCAGCTTTTTAATGTATTTTTCCTCCTCATTGAAGGTAGGTTTTAAAAAACAAGAATCAAAGTAGGAGAAACAGGAAAATAAAACCTAAAAAATATCAAAATATAAAAAAAAATGAAGGTGGAAACACAAAAAGGTATGCAAAGACTTTTTAAAAAAAGTACTTTTCTAGTTTTATGTTAAGCCTAATTGGTGAGTAGCTTCCCTTTTATTTAGTATATGTTTTTGTTGCAATCTATTTAATCCATTAAGTTCTTGGTGTGGATAGAAAAAAGTAAAATAAAGGAAGTTTCTGTTCTGCACGGACATATTTATGCAGCTCTTCTAGGACAAATGCCTCAAGTCAAATTCTTCAGATGAAGGAAGAGAAGCAGAAAGAGAGTCAAAGGAAATGATGTGAGATGACCAGAACACACAAAACATGTTGGTGTGTCTCCATATAAAGTAAAAAGTTAACATTTAGGCACGTTTGTTACAACCTGCATTTGCTTCAGTATTTTAGGTTGTAAAAGGGATTTTTAAATAATTTTTTAGTTGGTACTGTCCTCCCTTCTTAGAGGGACGGCTCACCGTAAAGATGACATTTTTCACGTTTATTCAGTTCCTGCTTATGCTTCTGTACTGCGGCATGTGCTGCACACGCTGCATCTATGGCTACAGCTTGACTCTGTTAACTAGTTTGACCAGTAACCTTTGACCCTGCAGCTGGATGGTGAAGATGTGGAGCCTCAGCTGGATGAAAAGGAGGGACAGGACGAGTACTCACAGCTGCAGATGCCTGTGTAGCCCTGCATGATGAGATGAGTGGATCACAAAGTGTAAAAACTTGAAATCTGTCTGCAGATCTGAGATTGTTCAGCTTCTCCACCTTGATAAAACCTGAATGCCTTGAGACTGATGTCGCTTTTAATATCCTGTTAGTTGTTAATATCCTGAATGATGTCAATAGTTTTGTAGTGATGTCATATCCTGGTCAGGTGATCCTGATCAATCTCAGAGGAGCCTAACATCCTCCTCAAAAAGATAATCAGTTGGTGTTATGGAGCACAGTACTCCTCTCAGATGGTTAATGTCAAAATTTAAAGGCAGGGAGGGGGGGGGGGGGGGGTTCATGTTGTGTACACTTTTAAAGACACAAAATTTGAGCTTGATCACATGACACACAGTACCCCAGTGCTCCATTTCACTATGATTAACAATGTCATCATTTGTTTTTTCCCTTTCAAATAATTTTTAATACTATGCAGATGATATAATTTATGTAAAACCATGTCCAAATTAAAGAGTTTCCCAGAGTCAAGGCTCAAAACAAAACAAGTTTTCTATATATATATATATATATATATATATATATATATATATATATATATATATATATATATATATATATATATATATATATATATAAACCTTGTTTTAAATATATTCTTTTATCATATATAAATTATATATATATATATATATATATATATATATATATATATATACATAAACCTTGTTTTAAATATATTCTTTTATCATATATAAATTATTTAATAGAATATAATATCCAAAATAATATTAAATATTATTTTATTGAATTATATAATACATTTCAATAAAATAAATTGATTTTAATGTTTTCAATTGACTTCATCATTGTTTTTCCTGTCTGTTTGTTGATGATTGCTTTGTAAACTTTCTTTTCAAATGTAAAGCACTTTCACAGCCTTGCATCTGAAACAAATAAAGGTTTGTTCCTAGATATAGTTTGTGTGCTTCAATGTTATGGTATGTTCATTCTTCAGCGATATGAAACAGGAATGAAACAGCAAAATGCCAGCACTAGTACTAATCTCATCTGTATGAAAGCATTTGTGTTGCATAATTCATTATAAAAGTCAATACCAGAAATGCTTTTTCATTTTCAAAATTGAAGCTGCATTTCTTGAATCAGAATTAAAAAAAAAGCAATCGACCAAACGGCTTTTTCTTTTTCTTCTTCAACACTGCTCATTCTGTGACTTGATTATAATGATAAAGAAAATAGTATTTGATATTTGATTTTCAAAAAGTTCTATAGAAAATCTGTAGCAAAAATCATTTAGAAATATCTAATTGGACAATCAAAGTGGATTAACAGAAATACTTTTTCATTTTCAGAATGTAATTGCATCAATTGTCTTAAAAATAAAATGAAAAATTAATCCTTCAAAATTCTTTTTCATTTTTTCTTCTTTAACATAGCTTTTACTGTGACATAATTAAAGCGAAAATGCAAATAGGGGATTGCATTTTGGTTTTCACATCCCCCTCACAAAATGTGTAGCATAATTAAATTCCTATCAGCATTTCCAGGGGGGAGGCGGGGTGATGACGTCAGTGGGTGCTTGGCACTACCGCCCAAAGTTCAACATGGCAAAATCTGTGTTGAGGGAGGCTGCAGCTGTCCTCGAACAGCAAAACCAGCAGGAAACAGCAGGAGACGATCTTCTAAATGTCCTTTTATTATTGTTATGATTATTATTCAGTGACTGTTTGCTCATCATTTTTTAAATCCATGCGGCTAGTGCTTTGTTCTTTGGCAGAACCCAGAAGAAGGGTTCGTATTAACCCTTGTGCTATCCTATGGGGTCCAGATGACCCGATCCAGATGACCCAATTGACGTGTTCTCCCTACCATGACAAAAGTGGATAAAGGTGGAAAGATTTCATGTAATCCATGGACACCAGTGAAGATCACAAATCATTGAAGAAAAAAGGTTCAGCGCACTGTCTAGTGGGTCTAGATGACCCAACTCCCAATGTTAAGGTGCCTAGGATAGCACAAGGGTTAAGCTAATACGTGCTCACAACATTTAGCCCCAGATGACCTTAAACTCCGCGCAAGCAAAGCCCCAATGACCATCTTGGCTGCACATATATTTGTGTGAATAACATCAGCCGCTATTTTGTCTTGACGCGATTGAAAATACAAATCTACACAATTGTTTGCACGGTTTCTCAGGACTGCGAAGCAGCATTTCTGCACTCCAAGCTGCCTCCACCAGCTCACACACCATCCCATAGCCGTTTCTCTGCTTGGAGACACAGTTTTCCCATGAGACAAGTTCTCCTGATTCCTGCAGCTCACTCACGTTGAGCATCCGGACGGACTGCGTTCTAAAGTCTCTTCCAGAGCGCAGACCGTAACAAAGCCCCCTCCCCTGCTCGGTAACAATACGAGTCAGGCTGCACTGCTCAGAGACATGCTTGGCTCGCATAGAGCGGCCAGCTGGCCACACCGAGTGAGCACTGACGTCATCGCACCGCCTCCACTCTGGAAATGATGACTGAAATTTAATTATTATTAGAAAATGAAAAAGCATTTTGGAGGATAGATTTTTGATTTTTATTTTTGTATCAATTGATGCAGTTATATTGTGAAAATGAAAAAGCATTTCTATTAATAAATTATAATTGTCAAAGTAGAAATTTCTAATTGAATTCTGCAACACATTTACTATACAACCTTTTGAAAATGAAATGTCAAATACAATTTTTTTTATCATAAGTAAGTGACAGAAATGTTGAAGAAGAAGAAAAAGAAAAAGCTGTGCGGTGGATTGATTTTTCAAGTCTACAAACACAGCTTCATTTTGAAAATGAAAATGAATTTCTGGTATTGACTCTTATTTCTAATTATTCAACATAAATGCTTGTTCTAACCTGTTCTAAGGCAGGTTAGAGCAATAAAAATAACAACTCTTCTGCCCTCAGCCAAATGTGCTGATTCAGCCTGTGAGTGAGCTAAACTTAAAGGGCTCGCTTTTCTCGAGACACATTTTAGTTTGTAAAAAAAAATTAAAGCCGCAAGCGGCGTTGTATGGCCTTCAGGCGCTACACGCCCCGTCCCCGCCCCGTACGCTTCTCACAGGGTTTCGGATACATAAAACAGCTTTACTTTCGACGCATGCGCACCACCCCGCCAGCGCCTGCCCATCTTTTCCAAACCACTTGTACACACTGCATGTGGCCACTAGATGACAGCGTAAGACACACAACTTATAGCTTCACAATGAATTGTTAAATCTTTTTGCCCCAAATAAGAAAAATTAACAACTAAACCAATATTAAACTTATAACAAAGAAAATGAAACATTGATCGAGACAGAACAACAACAAATGTTTGCTAACAATGAACACCCTTGTAAGCACTAAAAAACAAACAAACTGAACATGTCTGTCCTAATCCATGTTGTTGCACTCAGAATAGAGAAAATGTGGGTTTTTGTCTCAATTTGCCTTGGCACTAATTTAATTTAATATAATTCTCTAGAGTTTCTTCAAAAACCACAAGGGGTGAATAGGAATTTGAATCTGTTTTTGACTTTACAGTGGAAGAAGGATTTTGTTTTGATGTTTGTTTTCTAATTTTGTCTTGGTTTGCATTTTATGCCATTTTTGTTTTGTTCGTAGGTGTTTTTTTTTCAATGCCACCAGTAATTAGTTTTCATTTTTACAAGCTGCTTATGTTTTGAGTATTTTTATTGCTAAAAAGTTTTAATCATGCCTGCCTCCCCCCCTTATGTCTTCTGCCTTTGGCTCCTCCATCACCATGATTCTTCACAGCAGTGCTCTGAACGCATAGTAGAAGAATTCCAGGAAGGTGATGGAATGTTGGAATTGTTTTTGTGCTGTTGGATGTGTCCTTTTTCATCAGCTTGTGTTACTTGAGAAGCGACCCCTGCAGTCATGTGAATGTACTGCAGCTGTCTATATGGTCTTAAATGAGTTAAAGCTCATTCCGGTTTTGCCTCAGGGAGGTTCTAGGTGCCGCATCCTTTAGGTGAAGGTTGGTTTCATCGTCAATTTTGTGATGACACCCAATTGACTCTTCCTCATAGTCGGATCAATCAGCTGCCAGTGCTTCAAACGCACATTTAAATTCAGATTAAGAAAAGACCCCTCACATTCGTCTATCAGCTCTATTATAGTTGCCATAGAAACCTCCCCTCTGTCCACCACAATGCATCTACCAGAGCGTTTCTTGGAAACCTGAGCAGGCGTGGCGTCCAGTTGTCACCTGAGCCAAAGTCCTGATGAATGTTTGATGGAGGCTGTCAGAGATCCTGTGAGTCACTAGACCAGACCTGAACACCTGGACAGGTCGACGTTTGGCGAGGACACGACGTGCTGAGAAGCTGCAAGTCCTCAACAGTCAGGTAACTTTTCTTTGGCTTCTTTCAAAGTACCATCATCGCAGTTGTATGTATCACTAGGAAAAAGGCCTGTTATTCACGTGTTAAAGAAATCCCAACCTGGATCTATGTGAATAAAATCAGAGGATGCGACCTCTTGTTCTGGATCTGTTGAGGAAATGGTATTTCAAAAAAGTTTGGTTCACTTGTTCTTTATGTCTGAGGCCTTTCTCATCTTGACCTCCTCCATCAACCTTGAGTTTTTTCTGTAGTTAATGCTCCACCATCATCAGATCGGCGTCATCGGTATCTTCATAATCAAAACACAAACTCACAAGCAATCCAAAGTTAGATCTTTGAGTTTTGGTGACGTCCTTGCTTTAAGGCTGATGTCAGAGAATCTGTCATGAATTATTGATCAGAGTGGATGCTCTGTCCCAGGATCTCTGCAGCTGCTGGCTCCTCCATGACACTGTCTTTCCAAACTTTCCTTTGAGAGTTTCTTTTTCTAACTTTGCCTGTGCATTTGGCGCCAGGAGATCTCATTAACCCTTGTGCTATCTTAGATGACCCCACCCTTACATTGACGTGTTCTCCCTACCATTATAAAGGTGGATAAAGGTGGAAAGATTTCATGTAATCCATGGACACCATTGAAGATCACAAATCATTGAAGAGAAAATGTTCAAAGCACTGTCTAGTGGGTCTAGATGACCCAACTGCCAACGTTAAAGTGCCTAGGATAGCACAAGGATTAAAGAAAAGACTGATAGATAAAAACAATTCGGTCTTTTTATGCTACAAAATGTATTTAATGCAAACATTACACCTGTTCTCCAAACTCAGTGTAGTTAAGAGAAAGTAAGACAAGAATTCAGTTATTGTTAGAAACTTCTACGCTCTGGAATCTTCTGAACTTTTTTGTATGTAAAATCTTTACCGTGTTTTCAGCCTCTACAACCATTCTGATATCAAAAAAATCAGCTCCATCAGAAGAATCTTGATTGCTCTTTTGTTTTTAACCATTTCAACGCTTTTTGGAAAATGAAATTTAATGCTTCCTGAAAAGGAACAAGCACATTTGAATTTAAAGAATTGTGCACATTTCCAAAGCTTCCAAAATGACAGATTTTATGGCTTCTTATATTCTTTAGCAGTATTCTTTCCTAACAGTATTAACATTTAGTCAGATAATCTAGCAATAACAAACATTTCCATCAGTTTATAACATGTGTTGCACTGTTTACCATTACAATTTTGTAATGAAAATGTGACTATTTATTGGTTTTCTCAACTATTTAACCTTCTATTGATTTTACTTGACTGCTTACTCTGATGTTAGGTTTTTGTGCAAACTGTTATAATTTTACAGAAGTTTTGAGTTTCTTTGGCTAAATTAATTTTGCAACTGTTGTCTGAAAGTTCTAAAAATTATTTCAAATATTTGCTTTTATTAGTTAGTTAATCACATGTCAGCATTTTCAGCTTTTCCTAAAAAAACAGAAAATGAAAAAATTTCGGGTCTTTTTACGTTCACCATTATAGTCCGTGAGTCATATAAAGTCATGCCGAGCATCTCAGACTGGAGTTAAGTCGTCGTTGAAAACATTTACAATTATTGCAATGATCCCATCATCTGACATCCTCTGCTGACAGGGAGCTTCAGGCCACAGTAGTGTTTGTGTTTGGTTAAAAAGGTCCAACTGGCACTGAGGCATCGGACCTGTCTGCCACATCCGAGCTGCTTCACCTGTGTGATGTTCCTGCACCTGTAACAGGTGATGGTGTCAGGATGTCTGAAGGGAAGCAGCGAACTCTGTCGACCTCTGGAGAGTCTTTGTATCAGATCTTAGGGTTGGAGAAAGGCTCCAGCCATGACGAAATCAAAAAGTCCTATAGGTGAGTTTACTCTCCTGCAGTCAGCTGACACATGATAAACAGGATGGAGCTGATTTCACGTTAAGCATAGAAGCATTAACCCAAGGTACAGGGCTGCTCTTTATGAAGGATATTTCAATTCTAATTCCACCTAAACAAACTGTTTGGCCTAATGAACCAACTGTGCTGAACATTTAGAGTCACATTATTTCACGCTGGCTGCTGATTCTTTTGTTTCATCCTCAAAGTAAATGGCTACAATGGAAGATTTCTAAAACAGATTTTTCCCTGGTTGCAGCATGGGGTGGCTGTAGTTTAGTCTTTGTTTATCTTTGAATACAATATTTCCTACACAGTAGTGGATTTAGGTGTGGATGTTCTGGGACCAGCATAGAAAGTCATACAAAAAAATAAACTCAAGACAAATAAACAAAGAGATCAATGTAATAACACACCAAATACATTATTCCTGAACTTTTAAGTTGTCATATCAAATATCCTCTTACAATGGCATCGGACCTCATCTGGAGAGAGCAAAGATTCTTACTCTAATGAAGGAGGGGAGGGTCTTAACTTCAAACTTAGTTTAAAAAAAGTTCTGGTTGTTTTCAAATGTTTGAACTATTTATGCAACAAATGTATTTAAAGACACACCAATGAAAATTGTGTGTTTATTGGTGTTTTTAACATTTTCAGTAAGCATTTTCCTCATGATGGCAGACAATAAAATTTTGATAAAAATTAAATTTCTGAGTATTATTTTATTCAAATCGTTTAGAATTGGGAGCAGAAGAAATAATGCAGTTTGAAAAAGCTTGTGGGTTTTATGTAGAGAATACTCTGGGTGGGTTACAAGTTCCCTGATCTGCTCCATTCTGATGTATCCACCTGTAGACGACTAGATCTTCGCTTTTCCTCATCCGAGCATCTGGCTCAAGACTCTGCGGCTGGAAAGCTTCAATACCGCTCGTCATTTTTGTTGCACCGCTAATGTTAGGTCAGAGTTTTGCGCGGGGCTGTAAGCTAGTGGAAGAGTATGTAAACAAAGGGATAATGGGAAATTAAAGAAGGCTCACTCTGTGCCAACGGTCCCAACCACAACTCAGAGGCAAATTTCTGATGAACAACTGCTGCCCTGCAGGAACTAAGTCCAAGAAAACAACATGTTTTTTTTTGTCTGAAAACAGTGCAATCATAATAAAGAAACCACTAGGAATGTTCTTTTTATATATTATACATGATAATAATAATAAGATGATCGGGTAGGGCTTCAATGTTAGGTTCATAGAGGACATGTCAGGTAAAGATTATCGTGATTATTTACTTGCTTTGTTTGGATTGGGTTTGTCATGAGGATCGAAGGTTTATCTGTAGTTTAACTCATCTCATATGTTCCAGAGGAGCTCAGAAAACTCTCATCCCTCATCATATTTTCCTCCCTCTAGATTCTACAGACATTAAAATGTAGTGCTTTCTTACAGCTGAATCACTTTTTATTTTTTTATGTTTAATAATACCTCACCAAAAACATTGGAAACTACTTGCCACTCATAATATTGAAAAAGCAGTCTGCGTGAAATGATCATTTTCCACGTGCTTTTACTCCTGATTGTTTATATAGGTTTAAATAAAATGAATATATTTATAATCTGAAGCCTTTTTTAGCTGATCCACAGTTCTCACAGAAAATTTTACTCTGATTTAAATGGATAAAACTGTTGTGAGCACTGAACCTCCTGTCTCTGGTGTCAGGAAGCTGGCACTGCGGTACCATCCAGACAAGAACCCGGAGAACCCAGAGGCAGCTGACAAGTTCAAGGAGCTGAACAATGCTCACTCTGTGCTGACCGACCTCACCAAGAGGAACATCTACGATTCATACGGATCCCTGGGGCTGTACGTGGCCCAACAGTTTGGGGAAGACAATGTCAACACATACTTCATGCTGTCTACCTGGTGGGCCAAGGTGGGAGTGGGGCTTATGTTCATTCTGAGCATGAACTGTGAACTGTGAGCTGTGACCTTTCAAGGCTTGATTTCCTTCCAGGGTCTTTTTTTGCTGTGTGGGATCCTGACTGGATGTTATTGCGGCTGCTGCCTCTGCTGTTGCTGCAACTGCTGCTGCGGAAAACTTAGGCCCCCGCCCGCAGGTGAGGGGGCAGGGCCAGATTATGTGTCACCTGACGACCTGGAGGAGGAGATACGCAATGATCCAGGCAATGGTAAGATGACCACACATTTTTAACATTCGTCTTTGATGTTTTAACTATAAAAATGAAAAACCATTTCTCATTCAAATATGAAGAACTTCCTTAAAAACTGATAGTTTGTCATTTTAAAAACAGAAAAAGCTGCATGATTGGCTTCCATCTGATCTTTGACATTACAAACACTAAAAGTACTGCAAAATATCATATTAAAAATATCAATGCGTGTTTTAGTATCAGCCCTGGAACAGACTGGCGAGCTGCTCAGTATCTCGCCTTCACCCAAAAGTAGCGGGGTCGGCTCCAGCAGCCCTGTGACTCAGAGCGGTGGATGGATGATTTTATTGTTGTCAACAGTGATTTATAGGGTATTTCAGACAGGAAATCAACTCTAAACCTGAAAAATGGCAAATCAAATGGTTTACAAAGAGGCAAATTGTAAAAGTTATGCTGTTATGATCGTCTATTACCAGGTACCAGCTGATGTGGGCTTAGAAAAGAATACTAGGGGATATTTATGGAAACACAGACCAGAATAAAAATAGTGACGATGCTTCCATCTGGTAGTCTTCATTCACAAATGCGGTACTCAAGTCAAAGTACAAATATTGTGCCAAAAGGTTTGTCCAATTTAAAAGTATGTCCTTCAGGCCTTGTTGAAAAATCCCAAAACAAGTTTTCTTTATGCACAGATGAGGTAAATAACACACTTTACCTTTAGCAATGTTGTCGCCATCTACAGAAAAGAACTTGTAGTTGTTGTTCCTCTGAGGTTTGCTGAATGTGTGTTTTATTTGTTTGCAGACAGTGAACCGCCGATTGTCCACCAGCCGACCAACGCCAGCGAGAAGACGCAGCTGATAGGCGATGGACATCGCAGATACGGAGACACGTACACTTGAGGCCGAGTCGGACCAGGAGCGCCATGGCTCATCCCTGCCGCAAACCCACACATCAACCAGCAAAACCACTTAAATCAGCATCCCTTTGAGTTTCTTAAGAATCAGTCTGACATTTGTGAAAACCTGACAGCATCTGACTGGCTCTGCCTTCACCCTGCAACCTTAATACTTTCATCAGTAACAAGCTGTCTTCAAACATCCTTAGCTGCAGACTTTAAGGATTTCTGGCAAAGTAAGACTGCAGTTTAATTAATTAATTAATTGTTCAGGTACCATTGCTCATCAAACTTATGCTGTGATTGGCTGTTGATTGTTGGGGTTTGAGTGGGGACGAAGCATAAAAGAGAAAAGCTGCAGACTATTTGTGCACTGAAGCCTTTCTCCCTCCATGTACACACATGCACTTGGCCTATAGAGATGATGTAGATAATGCTTTGGTTTGTGCTTTACTTGCGTTGGGAAAACATGTGGTCATGTGACCTAACCTGAGGGGGGGGTCTCTGCTGTTTTGTCACTGAATAAATCATTGAAGTGTTATTCCAGTGTGTGTGGGCTTATTGTGAGTCTGTGTGACGTTAATGCTGTAGATGTGTAGCTCCTGAGTAAGTCTGTCACTGGATTCTACTCTGAAAGACGTGACTTCTGGTTCTGAGGGACTCTGACCACCAGAGAGAGCTCTGCAGCTACAGAAGCTGCACTCTGCCCCTTTAACTCACTCACCCCCCCCCTCCTGTTGCAGCCCCCTCTACCCTCCAACATGCCACTTGCTAACCTTTGACATATAAGGGTATGTCGGCACGGCAACGGCTGACGTCCCCTCGTCTAAAAACAGACCAAGAGCAGCTCACAGGCCGGAACCTCTAGTTGCTCTTTGTTGCACTTTTTTCCTGGACAGCTTCCCCTCTTCCCCCATATCCCACCTTCACCTCACAGGTGGACAGTTTCTCTGTCATGGAGAGCCTGGAGAAGCAACTCATCTGCCCCATCTGCCTGGAGATGTTCACCAAGCCGGTGGTCATCCTGCCATGTCAACACAACCTGTGCCGCAAGTGTGCCAACGATGTCTTCCAGGTGAGACACACACAAGTTTAAGTTTATGGCTAAGCCCAAACTAATGACAAAGCTTTTTCATTGTAACCCTTGTGCTATCCTAGGCACCTTAACATTAGGAGTTGGGTCATCTAGACCCACTAGACAGTGTGCTGAACCTTTTTTCTTCAACGATTTTTGATCCTCACTGGTGTCCATGGATTACATGAAATCTTTCCACCTTTATCCACCTTTGTCATGGTAGGAAGAATACGTCAACGGTCATCTTGACCCCATAGGACAGCACAAGGGTTCAAGACACGTCTAAACCTAAAACTTCTTTAAGCTCTAATCTGTCAGATGATCATAAGGAACACAAGTTAAACTCATTAACTAGAACTAGGCTCTGAAAAACTGTTTTTTACCTCTGGATGAGATGTTTGTCAGCCTTTTCAAAGCTGCTGTCAGCTTAATTTTAGCTGCAGCTGTTAGATTTAGGTGATGTCAATTCATTTCCCTAATTTTTTCCAAATATGAAACTGACAAAGATAATAAAAGAGGTTTATATCTTTGTAAAAGAAACAAACCTATGCATGCCTTCTCATCCTGAAAAGGCTCATCAGGAATTAGACACTGCCTCGTAAGCTGATCATGTTATGTGTAGGTATTACTGATGAAATGACATTTACCATCATATTTCACAAATTAAGGATGAGAAGAGAGTATTTTCTGATCATTTTGAGACTGTTAAAATCAGTTTATGAATAAAAATAACTATTCAGTTTGTATTTTGGAATTCTGTTGACTTTAATGGAATTCCCCCTGTTGGTCAAACTAACACAAGCTTCAGGATTGCAGAATGAATTATAAAATGGTTGATTGTTCTGAAAGTTGATGCTTGTCATTAGTCGCTGATGTGCTGCTGGGTAAAATGAAGGCCTGGCGCTGTGTAACACATGTAAACATTATATATCTACAATACTGTAATTTTCAGAATAAGCTCTTTGTTTGGAATATGGAATGTATGTAAACATTGCTGTCAACATAGCTTATCATGTTTTTATAAGGACCTGAATGTGTGCAATGCCCCCCCTGTGCAGGCCTCCAACCCCTACCTGTCTGCGAGGAGCGGCTCCACCGTGACCTCAGGGGGGCGTTTCCGCTGCCCTTCCTGCCGCCATGAAGTGGTTCTGGACCGGCACGGGGTGTACGGCTTGCAAAGGAACCTGCTGGTGGAGAACATCATCGACATGTACAAACAAGGGAACACCAGGTAGAAACACTCACCTTGACTTTACAAGAATAAAGACCACCTGAGATGCTCCCATGAGGCTGCTGTCTCCCTTAACTGACACACGTGTCACACTGTGTGTGTCAGTGTTGTTCCTATGGTTACGGGTCAGCATGTTTACATGGCATGGCTGAAACTTTGATATTTGTGGGGCTTTAAATGTTTTCTTTTGTTGTGTCTGTTGAAAGAATTACAGTGTTAATTGAGACAAAAAGACACCTGACTTGTGACTAACAAGTGTGTTATTCAGTGCATTGAAACTGTGGATCCTCTTGGTTTCTGATGTCTTAACAGATCTTAAGAGTCCTTCAGAGATCTTGATTGCCACATGAACTGCAATGACATGTACACATTTCCCTGTCTCCTGAAGCTACATAGTACGTGCACACCGGGCATTTGACGCGCGTTGAAGAATGCACTAAACACGGGTTCTGGAAGCCCAGGGTATTCACACTGGATAACCAGGGAGGGACTTCTCCTTTTTATTCGTGTTCTACTGTTTACTAGCACATGTTCGCCACCCACAGTTGGAAGAGACTGGGTGTGAAATGTCGAAGTGGTGCAAATCTTGAGAATCTTTTTTTTTCACACCTCTATTCCGATCTATGAAAGAGTTCTCCATTTGTCCTCCGTGATCAATTTCCAAACGGTTGGCACTTGCATGAAGAAAAGAGACGCCAACCATACGTCACTGCCAAAAGCAAGCCTCTGATTGGTCAAAGTTCAAACAGGTTTTACTTTTAACATGCGTTCAAAGGCCACATGTTTGTACATAGAGCGTTAAAATGTCGAAAAACTCGTGTAGCTACCCGTGAACGCGAGAGATTTAAAAGCAGAAGCCAGAAATTTACCTGTGTTTACATAGACTTTTCACTGAAAGAGGCAGCTTGAATGTTGCTGAGGACTGTGAGAACTTAGCTTCAGAGCGAACTAACCAGCAATGACAGCAAGTTTGATTTGTGCAAACAAGGCCAACCAACTCTTCTCAGATTTAGGCTAAAGAAATCAGACTTTGAAATAGAAAATTGAAAAACCTAACTTTATTTATGTTTGTCCTAAAGTTATTTCTGCCCTCATTTATGATACTCTCAGCCAGTCCTTATGTTTCAGAGAGCAGCAGGATTCCGCGCAGGTCTCCACACGTCACATGTTTGCGACATTCACACTATTTCAGTCAGATAAACAAGTTGGGCAATAAACTTTCATCTCTAATATTCAGCAGTGAACAGCAGCTTGGAGGTGTTCTGATGGAAACAATAGAATTATTTCAGTAGCTGTTTAGGGGATTCTGCTTTTTCTAAGGGTTTTATAACACACCCTGATGTTCACTGATTGTTGTGAGAGCTGGAGGATTGTCTGCAGTCATGGTGTCCTCATCTTGCTGGTGAGGATCTGAACCATCAGGAATAATCCTGACCACTGACTCTGTTCATGACCTCTATGTCCATCAGTAAACCGGTTCCAGAAGTCAAGACAGATCAGCCTATGTGTGAGGAACACGAGGATGAGAAGATAAACATCTACTGCATCACCTGCAGTGTCCCCACCTGCTCCCTCTGTAAGGTTTTTGGAGCTCATAAAAACTGCAACGTGGCTCCTCTCAATGACGTCTTCGGCCAGCAGAAGGTCAGACCCAAACCACGGCACCCTCAACATCCACTGCAGCTTTCATTTGATTTTTTTTCCCCTTCACACAGCGACACATCAGTGCAGGACTGAGCGTTTGTGTTTGCAGGTGGAGCTCACCGACTGTGTGTCCATGCTGGTTGGAAACAACGAGAGAGTTCAGGCCATCATCAGTCAGCTGGATGAAACCTGCAGAGCCATTGATGTACAATTTTCACCCACCTTTATCACAGAATCTCCCCAAACTGAACCAGACTCATGAAAGACACCAAACACACATAAAACATTTTGAACAATAGAAACATCTAAATGATTCTGAAGACATGAAAGCTGGGGGGAAATTATTTTAAGTAAAAGCAAGATTTTAAAAAGGGTATAAAGCAGCTTAGTCCAGGACATATAAAGGCATGCCAAACACACATGATGCATACAAAACAAATACTTATAGTACACACAGAAGGAACACAAGTAAACACACATTTTTTGTAAAACATAAAATACTTGACCTTTAAATAGATATAAAGATTTAATTAAAAAAAAGGAACTAAAGGACTATTTTAAAGATAAAAATACACAGAGCATAAAGATTCAATGAAGTTCATTGTGTCTATAAGTTCTATTAAGCACTTAAATTGTTTTTTTTTTTTTTTTTTTTTATCAGACACTGGGTTTGTTTTGTGTAAAACCTACCGACATGTTTCGGCGGAATGCCTTCCACCTTCGTCAGGGTCGTCATCAGATGGTGGCGTGTGACGTCTTTAAAAACAGCTGATTTGTGACTGAGGCGGAGTCACCTGTCAAACTTTGACAAGTGACTCCGCCCCTTGATGTCCGTCTTTCTCTGGAGGATGTTGCTCCAGGTGTGAGAGAGCAGGAAAGCCCCCTCATCCCGGTTCATGGAAGTGTGGGCTCGTTTTCTGATCTCCACCGCCTCCATGATCCATCTGCGGTGTCTGTTGTCTTCGGTGCGGAGGACTTTGGCCTTTTCCCAGTCCATGATATGGTTTTCTTGTTTGCAGTGATCCGTTATGGCTGATTTCATGTTTTCTTGAACTGCCTGTTGTCGTCTGGCTCTTGTTAGTATTTTGTTTGTTTCCTTTTCGCATTCTTTTTGATGTTCTGTTTTTCTTGTGATGAAGGAGCGTCCTGTTTCTCCGATGTATGTTTTATTGCAGGTGTGACATGGGATTTCATAAATGACATTGCATTTTTTATTTTGTTCAATCTTATCTTTTGGGTGAACCAGTAGTTGCCTGAGTTTTTTATACGGTTTCACTGGGGTGCTGATGTGATGCTTTTTCATGGCTCTTTGGATGCGTTCTGTGATTCCTCTGATGTATGGCAATGTAACCATTCCTTTGTTTTCTGGTTTTTTCCTCAGTTTTTCCTTCTCTACTTCCTTGCATTTCCTCTGCTCCACCTGTGTTTGTCCCTTTTTTATGGCCCATTGAGGATATTGACACCTGGTTAGTGCATTTTTTATGTGTTTCTTCTCCTCCGTTTTGTCCTCCCCGTCCGTTACCAGCTCTGCACGCTCAAACAAGGTTCTTACGACAGATATTTTGTGAGTGGTAGGATGTTCTGAGGTCCATAATAAATATTGGTCTGTGTGAGTTGGTTTCCTGTGTATTTTTATTTTTATGTCTTTGTTTTCCATGTGTCTGATGTTGATGTCCAGGAAGTTGATGGAGTTGTCTTTTTCCTCTTCATGTGTGAATTTGATTTGTCCCGTATCGTCCATCGTGTTCAAATGGTCTGTGCCATGAAAAAGCATCACATCAGCACCCCAGTGAAACCGTATAAAAAACTCAGGCAACTACTGGTTCACCCAAAAGATAAGATTGAACAAAATAAAAAATGCAATGTCATTTATGAAATCCCATGTCACACCTGCAATAAAACATACATCGGAGAAACAGGACGCTCCTTCATCACAAGAAAAACAGAACATCAAAAAGAATGCGAAAAGGAAACAAACAAAATACTAACAAGAGCCAGACGACAACAGGCAGTTCAAGAAAACATGAAATCAGCCATAACGGATCACTGCAAACAAGAAAACCATATCATGGACTGGGAAAAGGCCAAAGTCCTCCGCACCGAAGACAACAGACACCGCAGATGGATCATGGAGGCGGTGGAGATCAGAAAACGAGCCCACACTTCCATGAACCGGGATGAGGGGGCTTTCCTGCTCTCTCACACCTGGAGCAACATCCTCCAGAGAAAGACGGACATCAAGGGGCGGAGTCACTTGTCAAAGTTTGACAGGTGACTCCGCCTCAGTCACAAATCAGCTGTTTTTAAAGACGTCACACGCCACCATCTGATGACGACCCTGACGAAGGTGGAAGGCATTCCGCCGAAACATGTCGGTAGGTTTTACACAAAACAAACCCAGTGTCTGATAAAAAAAAAAAAAAAAAAAAAAAAAAAAAAAAAAACAATTTAAGTGCTTCACAGAGCATAAAGTTGTCAGCCCTAAGTTTCTGATGAAGAGTAGTTTTTAAAAAGCTCTATAAACAGGTAAAAAATAAGTTCCGCCAGCTTGACTGCTACTAACTAACCACTAGCAGTAGTGGTTAGTTAGTTAAGGACCATGAGAGACTCGCGTTTCTCCTGGGTCTGAGCATCTGCTCTTTAGGCTCTTTCATTTGGGGTGTTTTTGCAGGAGAACAGCCGCAGACAGAAGTCGCGGGTCTGTGAGACGTTTGATCACCTGTTTGTTCTGCTGGAGGAGAAAAAGAGCGAGATGACGCTGAGGATCAATGCTGAGCAGGAGGAGAAGCTGGACTACATCCGAGGTCTGAGGAGGAAGTACAGCGAACACCTGGAAGGCACTGCCAAGCTGCTGGAGACCGCCATCCAGACCATGGATGAGTCTGAGATGGCCGTGTTCCTTCAGGTGACCTTGAATGCGGCATGGACTTTTAGTTCAATGAGAAAGAAAAGAAAAGGTGCCTCCAGTTTGGTGTTGTTGAATCTAAATGCACCAAAGTTAACATGAGTGTTATTTAGTTCAAGC
This sequence comes from Oryzias latipes, assembly GCF_053564925.1. Classification (NCBI taxonomy): domain Eukaryota; kingdom Metazoa; phylum Chordata; class Actinopteri; order Beloniformes; family Adrianichthyidae; genus Oryzias; species Oryzias latipes. The sequence continues at coordinate 14,461,709 of NC_136253.1, read as the reverse complement.
AAGAGTAAATGCAGTCAGTTCTTACTAAATTTAATAAACCAAGCAAAGTTCTGTGAAAGCTAATAATTTTACTGGACAGTCTTTCCACGGCTCTTCTGGTTCCTCCACATCTTTTCACCATACTATTTTAAGAAGATCAATGTCTGATCCAATAGAAAAAATCAGGCTGAACATAATTTAGATGAGAGGAGGAAGTTTCTTCATTAACCTTTTTTTCTGTTTTCTTTGCTTCCACAGACGGCCAAACCTTTGCTGCTGAAGTGAGTTTCTTTTTGTTGTCACTTCACATTGGTTTCTGTTTGGTTTACTTTAATTTGTTAGAATTTTTTCTATTGTTCTTAGTGATTTGGGTTTTTTGTCAAAATTCATTGTTTTGTCTGGCCGTTTTCTTTCAGACTGGTGGAGGGCACCAACACATCTCACCTGGATAAAGTTCAGCATGGCTACGAGAACATGGAGCACTTCAAGGCTAACTTTGATTGTCAGAGAAAGGCTCTGGCTCAAATCAGCTTCAGAAGTAATTTCCTTTCCTCCATCCATGATGAACATCCATGATGCTCAGCTGGATCTCAGTGGCAGTGTGGTGAACATCAGAGAGTCTCATGCAGCTGGAGCCAAAATAAAAACAGCTGAGATGTTGATTTATTTGTTGGTTTTTTAACTCAAATTGAAAAGTTTTGATTTGAGGTATAAAAAATATCAGGAAACCAGCAGATTCATGTTGTAAAATTCTTGTGTCCTAATTAAAGAAACAGCGACATAATTCATTGACCTTCTTCCTTTGTTTCCTAGTTGATGAAGACGATGAGGAAGATGAAGAAGAGGAGGCAGAGCTGAGAGTGACCACAGCAGGAAGTCGCATTGAGTCACAGCTGCATGCCACGCCAACATCTGCGCAGTTGCCGAATCACCAGCTCCCACCTATCCTCCCAGCCACGCCCCCACAGAGACATTCAGAGGCCCCGCCCATCCCAATTCCACAGGCAAGGAGCCCAGTGTCGTCTCCACCAAGCCAAACCCCACCTCCTTTGCCTCTACCCAGCTCCACCACACAGGTAGGAAGCTGGATGCTGGGTTCAGGTGTCTCACAATGCCCCCCTAATAAGACTTTAAATATTTTAAGTAAGTTTTTATTTTATCTTAAAAAATGCAATAAAAAGCATGCTGCTTTTTGCAAGTTTTGCCTGAAAAAACACATTACAGTTAATGTTTTAGGTTTCATGTGACTCGACCTGTTAAAGAAATGTTAATGTTTCATGAGGAGTTCATGGTCTCTCTTTTTCCTCTCTTCTTTCTCCTCAGTCGGAGCAGCAGAGTGACTCCGAGGACAAAGATGGACCCAAACATGTGTTCTCCTTCAGCTGGCTCAACCAGAAGTAAACCCAAATCCATCCCCTTCCAGTAACTGGATCAGTCTGGCATGGATTATTTTTTGCAGGACTTGATTAGTTTGATTCAGCGTTTCTGTTTTTAGAAAGTGACAGAACCACTTTTTAAGCTGTTGATATGTGTGGATAGAAAGGTTTTTTTGGTTAAACAGCTTCTTTGGTGACAGATGGAGGAAGGTTTGAGATGAAAATATGAGGCCGCCTTTCAAAACTTCCAGTTTTCTTTTGAATGTCAAATAAATGTTTTATTATCAAACACCGTTTTCTGAATCTAATTAAAGAAAACTATAAATTATGAGAAAAAAACTACTCGGATTTCAAAAGAAAAGCTTTTATTTTGACGGTTTTAATGCATGAAATCAGAAAAAAGTCATCTAAATGATAGAATAAAGGTATGTGTTACCTGGAGGACTGTTCTCAACGACTCCATTGACTTGGTGTATGTGTCATGACTTTTCTTATATCAAAATCCTTTTTCAAAGATTTTTTCTTAATTATACACAAAAAAACGTGTTAAATCACAAAAGTGAAGCTTTTCTTAAACATTTTTATGATCACTTGAGACAATCTAAATTTGCTGGAATGGCATTTTCTTGGAATTTTTTCTTTGGTTTGTGAAACTTAAAGGACGTGTGTGTTCATGAACATCAGTTGCAGCTGCAGCCTTTCTGCAGGGTGAACGTCCAGCTCAGACAGGAGGAGGTCATTTTCCAAAGAACTCCATCATCCTGCGGTTGTTGTCGGCCTGCTGGACCATTTTTTCAGCCCGGGCCATCTCCAGAACCTCTCTGAGCAGGTGGAAGGTCAAATCCAGAGAGATGGAAGGCTCTTCGGACCTCTTCTCCTTTTCCTCGCCGTCCTCTTCCAGCTGCTGCTGCTCCACCTGCTCTGCCCGGGTCTGCAGGAGGTGCTGTGAGAGCTGCAGCAGAGCTCGGTTCACTGTTGAGGAGGAGGAGGAGGGCGAGGATGGATCTGGAGCTGTGCCTCCCCCACCCAGCCAGAAGGAAAACTCCTCGCCAAGGCGGAGGAGCAGCGGTTTGGTTCGTCTTAGGGGGTCCACAGAAGGTCGGCCTACAGCGGTGTGTGAGGGGACGATGCCAAGTAGAACTGCAAGGAGCAGCACTTTCACCTTCATCTCACAGCCTACAGAAGGAAGAGGAGCGACCAATGAGAGAGATCGCTGTGAGACTCCTGAAGATGGGTGGATGTTGAAGCCTGTCTGTGCGCAGAAGAGTGTCATCGATGCAAAAGCTCAAAACCTACCAAGAAATTAGTCTAATTACAGACATTTTAAGGCTTCCATTTGATAAAAGACCCAAAAACTTTACAAGGACAGCTTTTGATGAGTTCAATGACTTGTTTTAAAATGACATATCTCAAATGTAACATTTTTTTCAGTTGTTCTAGAAGTTCTTCCACTGGTTTTACTTTTGTTTAAATAGCAGATTTCTTGATTCAATTTGTTTGATAAAAAATAGGCAACAATATGGATATGCTTTCTTTAGTCAAATGCTACATGTTACATCACTGAGTCCCCTGGTTTGTTTTTTGTTGTTTTCATGCCAAACGCATCTGATTAGAAGCCTGCATTGTGTGCATGTGTGGCCGTCTGCACCCCCCCACCTCACACACGCACACACTTTTAACAGTTCAGTTTCTTGCTTTTTAGAAGTTTCACAGAACAGCAGCACAAAAATGTCACCATAACTGCTCCGTCTTCTTCAGTGGTTCAGATGATCCCTCAGGACTGATGTCTGCATAAACTGCAGAGGATTCCTCAACACAAACTGCAGCTGCACAAACCATGAATTCTCACATTACTTTTGTCCATCTTTCAAATCTAAATTTCAGACACCTTCAAAATCCTGAAAAGCAAACTAAATCATCTTTCCTCCAAAATGCGTCATCTATATTGTTTAAAGGCTTGAGTACATCACACTCACAACTGGTCTCTGATTGATTTTAAGGACAGAATTCTTCAAGATGATGAGTCAAAAACACATCAGGATGTGTTTAATTTTAACTTTTACATTTACAGAATGTACATATAAACTACATGTAAAATCTAACAATTGCTCTGCTATAAATGCCTAAAAGTATTTCAGTTTGAATGTGCTTTAGTTACACTTATCCACATAAGGGAATTTATTATTCTTCCAATTTAAGTTATGATCAACCTAATGTGAAATCCTAATTTTACATAGAATATTGATTTGAACTATTTCAATGATTTTTTGTATTATTGCTGTTTTATCCTGATTGTTTCTGTCTATGTGTCTCCTGTAACTCCTTTTATTTCTCTTTCTAGAAAGGTCTTGCATTTGTCCAAGGCAACATTGAAATTTAGAACTTTTTCTTAATCTGTCTTACCTGAAAAAATAAAGGTTAATTAAAATCAAATAAAATAAAAGACAGTTGTTCTTTGATGCAGGTGGACGTCTACCTGGACGTGAGCTGAGTGTCGCCTCCTCTTCAGTTTCTGCAGCAGGTAAGCGGCTCACTGTCTCCCACCAGGTGAAGCTCCTTTCTGTGTCTCCTCAGTCTGACTTAAACGCTCCGCCTCTTCAGGTTTTATACCTGCCAGAAATTGAAGAGCAAAAATGCTCTCTCTGCACATGCTCAGATGCCTTATGAGGAAGGTGAGGAAGGAGAGCCACAAGTCATGAAGTTTAAGAGTTTATTTGACAGAAATAATATGCATCAACCTTATGAGGTCCAGAACATTCTCATCATCTTCATCACTTCTTGTTTCATGAAGGGTAGAGTGAGGCAGCTGCAATGATTTTCAAAATAAAATTCCTGCAGTTTGCATGCTGCTCCTTTGACAAAAATGTTAGTTGACTTCCTGTTGGAAGGAGGGGGTGGGAAAGCATCTCTGTGAAGACAATGAAGATGATGGTGACGTGACCTTTCCATAGACCGGCTAAATGACCTTCAGCTCCACAGGCATCTTCATAAGTTCATACAGTTTTATTCTTAGATCCATGATATTAGATCCAAAAAATCTGTTATATGTGAGAAGCAGTGAGTCAACAGCTTTTGAACCAGTTTACTAACTTTATGAAAGTATTTAACTGTTTATGATTACTTTTATGAAATCTGAAGTAATTTGCACTATTAAATTCTCTTCTAGTGTTTCTATTATGTTCGGCACTCAAAATCATTAATGTGGTTTCTAATAATTCAATCATTTTGTGTTCAAACATTCATTATCTCAAGAGACTTCTTGAACTTCTGCTTTTGATCACGGTTGTTATTTTTGTAACATTGAATCTGGTTGATACGCATTAAAAGGAATCAGAACAGTTTAAAAAAACTCAAAAACCTTTGAAAAAGTAGAATTTACATGTACATGTACTCAGCTTGAACAATAAAGTGTTATTGTTAGTGTTATGATATATAAAATGTAAAGACCATTTTTGACCATGTCAAAGATTAAAATGGGTTTTTATTTATTTATTTGTCTATTTATTTATAACTTGTCCTGTCCAACAGCTCAGCGAACAGATCAGAGCTGAAGGTCTCTCGTGTTGGAAAGATTTCAACGTTGCAATAGGGGTTTATGGATCTTCAGACAAGCAAAGTGCATATTTGTATAAACCCCTTTTGTATTTGAGGCTAAGCTTTATTTATAATAATTATGTTTATATGCATTCCTTATTGGACCAGACGGAAAAAAGGGAGAGAATGGGATGTATGGGGGTAAGAGTTTAAGATGGGGAAGATAAAGGGTGGGGGGTACAGTCAATAGTACAGAGTCATAACATCAGTGTCACAAGTACATTGCATGACTTAATCCTCTCATACACACACTGATACACACCAACAAATAGTACTAATGCACTACTTTACAGATTCTTAGTATATTCATAGAAGACTCACAGGGGACACCGGCTGAGTTTCTATTTATAGCGTGTTCAGAAGTTGTGCTGTTTGAAGCGTTGTGGCACTATTGAAGTTTTTTTTCCAAGAATTCTGGACTAGTCTTTAAGCTTTTCGGCATCCTCCATTTAATTTGGTTCTTCTTCCTGTTTTTTTGTGAATTTCTGTATGAATGATCTTATTCAAATGTTTTTGCCTCTTCTAGCTACTGCTGCTCCACTCGGGTCTGCAGGAGGATAAAAGCTTGTTAATTAAATTTGTTTGGGTTCAGACATAGTTGATAATTTTTTTCTCCATTAAAATGTATCAGGGAACAGAGAAGGTTGATTGGATAAGAAATATGTTTTAATTTGTTCAGAAAATTGCATTTTTGTCAATTATTTTTGGTGATGTTTCACTTTACTCTAAAGCTTTACAGTCTGAGAAGAAGAAAAGAACAACTTGTGACAATGTTCAAAGGTGTGGGGTTGGGGTCCACTCATTCTGGTGATCTCAGAGATTTTGGAGTTATCACAGCTTGTTCTTGGTGCATCACTTTAGTCAAACAGTCATTTCAACGTCTGTAGTTAAAGACAAATGTTTTCCTTCCTACTGACAGTCAGCTGTCAGCACTGTCAGCTGACCTCATTTTTGGTCAGTCTCATCAGTTTATTGTTGGAGTTCTGCACCCAGGGTTACACGGAAATAATGACCTTTATGGGTCACATCCACACCAAAAAAAGTCAACTGGTCTACTTCTTTGGTCCAGATCAAATGCAGACTTTATATTTTTTATTGATTACATTCATGTCCAAATTGCAAATGGACCAAAATTTGTTGACAAAAGCTTAAATGTGACAATGGCTCCATGCCAAGAAATCATAAGGGCAGGATTACACACTTAATACAATGACTTTTTAAATGCAACCATGATCAGCAGCTAAACAAAGCACAAAATAGAAGAGTTAACCTATATTTTAAAATGGTCTAAAGAAGTCAGAAATCTCTTCATTGATCTCAAGCTTATAATGCAGGTGACTTTCATAAGATCCTGGTAAAATAACTAACTCAAGAATTCTCTCCTTTATGAACAAAGCAATGCTGTGTCACAAAAATGCAGATGAGTTAAGATGGTTACTGCAATTCCTGCTGCGTGGACCTCATCATTTAATTTATCAACCCAGCCTCTTTCTGTCTGCTGGAGTCTCTTGTTAATTAGATGTTTTCTAACAACTCAGCATGAATCTCAATTAAACTCAGTCTGTTTGAGTTCAAAACATAAAAAGCTGAACAGAAACAAAGCAAAGACTTTGGATGTATCAGAGGAGAGCGGCACAGATTTGTTTAAAGGTCGATGAGTCTCCCTGCATGGCGATGAGGGTTATGTTTACTGTCATGTTTACTGAAGTGCAGATCAACAGGAAGTGTGCACCTGTAAACGTCTGTGACCTTTGATGCTTTAGATCCTCACAAATCTAAAAATATCTCTTCTTTTAGAAGAAAACTTTGAATATAAAACATTTGTGCACGTTTGAACAAAACAGGGGCTTCCAGCGATCAGATGATAAATGGAAAATAATTAATAAATAGTCTTAATTTAGTTTCAACACATCCAAATGTGTTCTCAAAACACATTTTATTTGTTATTTTACTGTAATCTTATATATTGATTAGCTATATTTATTTACTAATATTTGTTTTTTAAGTTTTTCTTTGTCATGCTGTCAGCAGAGGTTTGCACTTTTATTTTGTAGAGCTGATTCCTCACTTCCGTTAGAGCTTTATTATGAAAAGCAGTGGCAGATTCAGCACCTTGACCTTCTTTGATTTAATCGGATCGAACAGGGTTCGTACATGGCGGGTCGTGATCGGATCGTTCACCTGCTCAGACAGCTCGAGCGTGCGGCGTAAGTCCGACCCACATGGCGGTTCCGGTACCGGGCATTCCCGTTTGTACGTACTCTGCTAAAAACCCGTGAGGGAAGGGGTAAGGTTCGGCAAGGGGCCGCTGGAGCAAGACGGGTTTTGATGTTCTGAGGTTCTGTAGAAAATCGGCGCTCTCAAACAACTTGTTCTGGATTCACAGATGTTTGTGCACGAGAGTAACTGTTTACAACAACAGAGGTCACGTGACAATGGACGGGCAAGCCTCATCTTTAAGTATTGGGTTTATTTTTAGCTCTTTTATGGCTATCTGGACTTTATCGACTCAGATTGTGAATAGACTTCCGGTTTTTGACCCAGTTCAGACCTGAGTCCAGACCAAAACTGAACCCCGGACTGTAGGTCTCTCCAACCTGCAGTTCTGAAGCTAAATTATTATAAAAATAAAAGATCTTTTAGAGATCTCTGTTTGTAGATGAGCATAAAGCTTCCAGCTGTTTTAGCTTTTTCTCTCTCTCTCTCTTTCTGTATTTGTGTGCAGGTGCAGATGTCCTGCTCACTCCAACACCTTCCACCAAGGTACATACATGCTGCCCACTTAGTTCATTCATACATTAATGTATGAATATTTTGTTGTTGATTTACTTGCTGGTTGGAGTCAGATCATTAGATTCATCTCAGACAAAACTTCCTTCATGAATTTTCTTTCCAGGCGCTGGAGCTGCAGGCTGCACCGCCAGGACCACCGATTATGCCTTTGAGGTACTTCTTCAAGTCTAAAATGTTCTTCATGAGGCACAGATAAAGCAGACGTCTCAGCCTTAGAGTTTGGGGGTAACACAGTAGATGTCACCAGCAACACCTAACTACCACACGCTCTCTGTTGTGCTGTACATCTATAACCATTTATGTGATCACCTTGGATCAGCTGATTTTGTTTCTGAGAACAGTGGTACAAGCCTCTTTTCTCTATGGCAGAATGAGCTGTTGCAAAGTGTTGCATATCAGTGCAAGGCTGCTGTTTTCTGCTTTAAAGTCTGCTGGAATTATGTTAATTATGTTAAACGGTTGAAGAGTTACGGCAGTGGAAGAATGTCAACACTAGAACCAAAGCTCTGCTGTTGAAGGGTTAACCAGCTAGTTTGATTGTTTGGGAACCTTTACTGATTATCTCTAACAACTTTCTGTCAGATGGCGAGTTCCAACATTCGGTATGGACCAGGAGTCAGCAAGGAGATCGGCATGGTAACCGCAGCTCACCTTCATGACCGTCATCAGCCTCAGCAAAAACCCAGAGCGTCACACCACCAGTCACTGAATGTTCTCTGAATGTTTACCAGCCAAATTTCCTTGTCAGAACCCTGTTTTCTCTTGCAGCTGGTTCATGTTTCAAAACAGATTTGGGATTTTGTTCCTGTTTTTCCAGGACCTCCAGAACCTCGGCGCTCGGAACGTTTGTCTGATGACAGACAGGAACTTGTCGCTTCTCCCTCCTGTGAAGGCTGTTCTGGAGTCCCTGGCCAAGAACGGAGTCAACTTCAAGGTGTACGACAACGTGCGTGTGGAACCCACAGACTCCAGGTGAGCCGACCCACGTGACTGCTGGACAGGAACTCATGCTGACGCGAGAAGAGACCGAAATGTACTGAGCTGATTGGTGACACCTGGATTAATTAAATATGTATCAATCATTGGCATAACAATGTTCATTTTGTTGAGCTATAGTTTTTTATTGGTTAAAAAGTTAGGGTTCAAGCACAGAGCCCTGTGGTACACCACTACAGTCTCTGATTAAAAAAAAAAAGTCTCATCATATACGTGAAAAAACTGGAATAAAAAAAACTAGCATGACGTAAATTCTGTAATATCACTAACTCCTCTGTGTCAGGAGTTCAGGGGTCAGTTTTTCAGGATGTTTTTGGGTAAGTTCACTGAATCTCCTCTGTGCTGCAGCTTTAAAGACGCCATTGCGTTTGCCAAAAAGGGCTCGTTTGACGTGTTTGTGGCGGTGGGTGGCGGGTCGGTAATTGACACCTGTAAAGCGGCCAACCTGTACGCCTGTCACCCTGAAGCTGACTTCCTGGACTTTGTTAATGCTCCGATTGGCAAAGGGAAGCCCATCAGGAATCCACTGAAGCCGCTCATCGCAGGTACGTCCTGTCATCATGGAGAATAACAGGTTTTTTTTATGAATCTGTCCACCGAATCCATCTCTGTTTTTTTTTTGTCCAGTTCCAACAACTGCTGGCACTGGGAGTGAGACCACTGGAGTCGCCATCTTTGACTATGAACCCTTGAAGGCTAAAACAGGTGAGATGAAGTTACTATCAGCTAAAATGTGGTCAATCACAGTGAAGGATGGATAACTGAAGTCTCTGAAAGGCTGGAAGAGGATCCTTATGGTGATGAAGACTGATCTGCATCTTCAGTTTAATGAGAGTTGAATCGGAGCTTCAAATACTTTCATTTAAAACAAGTGTGTCTTTTTGATGAACGTGTGACATCACTGTTTCACTCAGAGCTGTGATTGGCTGTCTTTGCTCAGGCATTGCCAGTAGGGCCATCAGACCCATGCTGGGCATTGTGGACCCGACCCATACTCTGAGCATGCCTGAGAGGGTGGCGGCCAACAGCGGCTTCGACGTGCTCTGGTCTGTCTCCACCTTTCATGGTTTTAATGTTTAAAAATCTGTGTTTTTGTGTGTTTGAGGTCCTCTGCTTTCACGAGCATGTTCATCTACCCTGACAGCAGGTGGCGATAAATAACCTAAATGTTCACCCTGTCAATTCCTCCATTATGGTAGTAAAACTCTATGTGTGGTACCAAATACTTAACTTTAAAGATGCAGAACTCTTAACTGGATAATTCCTATATAGAATTATTTTTCTCTGAAATAGGAAGTCACTGCGGGGATTTGTTTAGTGTTTAAGGTATTAGGGTTCTGTGCTCACTCAACAACTGGTTCCTCACAATATTTTGAAACTTAAATGCTTTGCCTCAATTCTGGACCTGAACATTGAGGTCCACTTGCAATTCTGTAGGGTAATAATAGTGAGAGCAGGAGAATATTCATAGGTTTTCTAAAATAAGCAAAATCTGTTGTATTCAAAAAGATGACACCGTAGAAACTTTGTTTAGCATTCCAAGTTAAATAAGAATTTCTTTTTTTTTATTGTTTAAATATTTCTGTTTGATTCCAGGGATGCAGAACTGCATCCGTGTTTCCTTGTTTTTATCACGATTAACTATGCTTTCTTAGAGGGAGCTTCTAAGTATAAACAGAAGTGGTCCCATTTCAATACCCTGTGTTACACCACAACTTTCTCAAATTTGTTTTAAAACACAAGATGAACACAAACCAGATCAAATCTAAAGCAGAACCCTTTGATCCAGATTCAAAGCATGATGGTTGGATGGGGTCATAAATGTGTCATAAATGTCAAAGGTCCAACACTCATGTTCTCTGTGTCTATCAGTCACGCTCTGGAGTCATATACCGCCCTGCCTTACGACCAGAGAAGCCCCTGCCCCTCCAACCCAATCCTACGCCCCGCCTACCAGGGCAGCAACCCAATCAGTGATGTCTGGTCCCGCCACGCCCTCCATGTGGTAGCCAAGTACATGAAACGGTAATCTTTTATTTTCTGTTTAATCATTTCCAGTTCTCACTCAGTGCTCACTGCTTCTTCAGAACTCAAAGGTCACTAAAAAACCTGCAGAACATGAAGCCAGAATGATGAAGTTCATGTTTCATGTCTACATTCAGGCAGAGCTGCTTTAACATAAAACTCCCCTTTAAAACTTTTTGGTTTTAACCAGCACTGAACTCAACTGGAACCAGAACCCGTGTCATATTAGTTAAAAAGACTTGAACAGATGTGATGGTGAGAATTTCATGAGATCCAAAGAGGATGTCTGTGGACCTGCACTGAGACCAGAACTGGACTTAAACATATTTGAACCATTTTTAACTTGCAAAGGTCCAAACACTTGCAGAGCTGAAAGAGATATTTTTAAAGGTCACATTCAAAACAAACAGATCTGTGAAGACTAATCTGTTCATCTTTAGGAGGATTTACACGTAAAAATGTATGGAGATCATCCTTTTTTGTAGTTCAGTCTTTATTTTTTCTGTGAATTTGAAATGTAAAGTAATGCCAAGTAAAATCTTCTATTTTGAAAAAGAAAATCAGCAACATTGATGACCTGCTTCGTGGGAAAGCTCCTGGTGTTGTGTGATTGTCTGATTGATTGTCCTCAGAGCTGTTCGTGACCCAGAGGACCTGGAGGCCCGGTCCAGTATGCACCTGGCCAGTGTGTTTGCTGGGATCGGCTTTGGAAATGCTGGAGTCCATTTGTGGTGACGACCAATAGTTGTGCAGCTTCAGCATTTTTCTGCAGACTCACTTTCAGACTGGGCTTTGGTTCGGTTCTGTTTCACAAAGCTGCTGTCCTCTGCTCTCCGCAGCCATGGCATGTCATACCCCATCGCAGGAAACGTCAAGACTCACACAGCCAAAGGCTACTGTGTGGAGCACCCCCTAGTGGTGAGCAGCGATCCTGGAACACGGCACACACTCGCCATTAAGTCCATGCAGTTCACCTAAGACAGTTTCCGTTCAAAGTTCTGGTTTTGATCAACCGCGTGTTCTTGTGTGTTCTCAGCCTCATGGACTTTCTGTCGTCCTCACGTCTCCTGCTGTCTTCAGCTTTACTGCCCCCATGTGCCCAGAGCGCCACCTGGAGGCTGCAGAGATTCTTGGTACCTGAAGGCCTCACAGCTCACACACATCAGCCCGGGGCATTAACAGTGAACGGGGTTACATGAGAGCGGAGGACACTGATGACAGAGATCCCATTTAATTACAGTTATACCATGGTCTGGGTGAATACTCGATTCTGATTGGCTGCTGGGTGTGCATTAAAAAGTGATAATGCACAGTGATAACGCATGCCTAAAAAAGAAGTTCCAGTTACATAACTTAAATGTTCTGTATCACTGCGCTGGCTGCTTTAAAACAAACTTTTACGTCATCATCGGGACAAAAACAAGCGGTAAGAGGTGAATTCTCTCTGATCGGATGCTTTATCTAACCCATCGTGACGATCAGCATAGATATTACTTTGCCACTGCAGTCGAGATCGGAGGTCGTTACAACACGCTCCTCCGCAAGACGCAACAAATAGTCTGCTTTTTGCTAAAAAAGAGATTCAAATCGAAACAATAACAAGAATAAAGTACTAAAAACTGGTTGAATATTCTTTTGAGTGACCATGGTATAAGCGGGTTAATGATCTTTGAATTATGTATTATCAGCATTAACGCTTCGCGTCGGACGGTTCAGGCTTCTACATCGTTCGTTAATTTCTGATAATGCACACTTCGTCGTCTATTAACCCTCACAATAGAAGTCTTCATGTGGCTCCAGCATAAACATTTGTCCTCTTACTTTGTTAAAGGGGCAAAAACGCATCCTTTCAAAGGTAGATCATTTGGCATTATTATAGGCATGAAAGATTTAGAGGCAACCTCCTATAACAATTCCAAGATTCTTACCCTGTCTGTACTAAAGACGAGGCAGAGCATTGGAATCAAACTGCCTGTGGGATGTGCCACCATGACCTGTCTGTAGCATTTTGTGGTGCATTTAAGGAAGTAGGTCTGGTGCATTTAATAGTGGGGCTTTCAGGTGTCATAAAGGCCTCTGTGGTGTGTTCAGGTGCAGATGTGCAGCAGGTGAAGCGTCAGGATGCAGGCGCCAGTCTGGCTGACACACTCCGTCAGTTCCTGTCAGACCTGCATGTTGAAGATGGACTCGGCGCCGTGGGGTACAGCAAAGACGACATCCCGGCTCTGGTGAAGGGGACCCTGCCTCAGGTGAGTGCCCTGCAGAGAACAGCCTCCACCTGCAAAGTTGTGCTGCTCTGGTGTTTTATCTCTTTTTTTTTTTCCTCCTCAGGAGCGCGTCACTAAACTTTCTCCTAGAAAGCACACAGAAGAGGACCTGAGCCAGCTTTTTGAAGCCTCCATGAAGCTCTACTGACCTGGCAGCTGACCAAAGACTTCTCTGATGACTTTAACAAAGAGACAGTGTTCGTGAACTCAGAAGGTTCATTAGTTCTGATATATGAAAGAGCAGAAACTGCGGCATTTTCATGTGTGAGGTACTGTGCAATGTCTTGAGATGCAGTACCTGCTGGTGACTTCAGGGTTCAGCATCAGTTAAAACTGGCTGAACTAAAAGGAAAAATCTGTCCTTTGATTTTTTTTAACTGATGAAAATTGTGACTTTGGCATAGAATTGCTAATTTATAAATAAACTTTACTAAATCATTTTTGAGCATGGGATCTTTTCACAATAGTAGCTTCATTTTCTGATAAAAAAAATATTAGAAACTTGTGTTTCGGTGAATAAAATCATTCATTTTAAAGCAAAGATTAAGCATTCATGAGTGTTCACATGTACAAATCTAAATAAAAAACAGATTATTGTAAACTGACTGAAATGTAGAACCATAACATTTCCAGTTAAAGGACAAAGATGAAAGACTGTGGAGTTTTTCCTCACCTAGCATCTGTTTTTATCAACAAAAACTTTACAGAGGGGATTTGACCATGCAAAAAGAACTGGAAACAAAATCACAAAAAAAAAAACACATTTGTAAAGCACATTCATTAATTTTTACATTGATTTCATGGTAAAAAAATATTTAGAACACATTTTTTGGCATTTTACATTTACTAAAAAAGTAAGTAAAATTTTAAATAATGTTCTGGTCTTTTTTGTTATTATGACCAGGTTCAAAAAATTTGCCTTGCAGTTTTGTTGAATTAATTTAACCTTGGAGGTGTTGCAGTCAGTTTGACCAGCAGGGGGCAGCCCTCACAAAAGTGGGACCATACTGGGTTTACAGCGTTTCTCGGAACGCTTGCTTCTTTAATCTGTTAATCTGGTTTAATCTGATTCATTAAGAAACGTTACATAAACCTGATCTGACTGCCTCCCTGAAAGCGTTGTTCAGTTTACCTGAGCTCACCTGTGAGATAGACTTCACAACTACTGAGCATGTGCAAAAATGGACCTGCAGCCATGAGAAATCATCACATCAGTTTTTAGTAATCATTGGTTTTCTGCAGAGTAAAGCTACCGTGCACTTGCATACGTGCACATGCACACAGACGTGCACAAAATGTCCTGTACACTAAAGGCAAAGAAATCAGGTTGATTTATGTTAAAAACTGAAGCTTTCAGGTTTCCCATCCACATCACTGAATTTTTTAAAACAAGAAAATTCAGTAATCCTTGTATTTTAGCTCTGATCTGGCAGTTTTAAATCATAACATTGTAGTGATTGAGTCATCACTTCTACTTTTGCTCTGTCTGTCTACATGCGTGTCAGTGTGCGCATGGGATTATCCCTGCAGGTATTTAAACTCACCGTCCCTCTAAGAGAAAGCCCATCATGCAGCAGATCTACAGACAGAGAGACGAACAGCTGGAGGTCTACACCACCGTCTTCTCTCCACGAGGTGAGACTCACAAACACACTGTCTCACACCTTCTGGTATTACAGATCAGTCAGACTGATCAGGGCGATGCTGCGGTTGACCTCTGATTGAAGGGTGCAGGTTCAGTTCCCACCCTGCCTATCAATTTGTTGAAGGGTCCTTGGGTAAGACACTGAATCTAATATTGGTCAGTGCTTTCGCCTCAAAGCGAGATGACTTCAAATCTTGGCTGGGACCATTTTTCTATGAGGAGTTTGCATGTTCTCCCGGTGCATGCATGTGTTTTCTCCAGGCACCACAGCTTCATCCCACTGTCCAAAAAAATGCTTCGTGGGTTCATTGGTTACTCTAAATTGTCTCTAGGTGTGCGTGTGTGATTGTGTGGGGGGATGATTCTGGGAACCTGTTCAGGGTGTACCCCACCCTCACCCAGCAGGACAAGCACAAGGAATCCAGTGACCCCGAAAGGGGTAGAAGAAAACGAATGGGTGACTGAATAATCCTTGAATATTTCAGGATTTCCTTCTCTATGGATAGTATTAACGGCCCAAAAGCTAAAGATATGTATTTGAATATTGATCTTTCAGGCAAAAATAGTTAATGAATGTGAATTTCTAACCACGCCCACAAGGACAGACAAAATCTTCTGCCTTGTATTTTCACGTCATTCATAACAGATTCACCAAGTTTAAAGTTGGCAAGGCAACATTTGCAGACCAGAAGGTTTTGGTAAAATTGGTTTAAAATGATCAACCTCCTGTTGTTTTTGGAGGTCGGGGGCCTTTAAACAAACCTAAAAACTTTTCGTTCTTCTCTGCCAAAAACAAAATCATGAAGTGCTTCCACAAATACTTTAGCTGTTGAACTGTCAATGTTTGCACAGGATTTTTTTTATATTCTGCATTTAAAATCATTCCCCCCCATCATGTTTAGATTATAACTACACTGAATTTACGAAATCGCCCTGTGATCATCAACATTTTTTTGCTGAGCCACTATACAGTTTGTTTAATGGAACCAGACCCCGAGAGCCCCTACACTCTAAGAAAAAATATAACCCAACCCAACCAAGTCTGCATGTTCTCCAAGAGCATGCATGGGTTTTCTTCGGGGACCCTGGCTTCCTCCCACAGTCCAAAAGCGTGCTTCACAGGCTGATTGGTTACTCTAAATTGTCTATAGGTGTGCATTTGTGAGAGTGTGGGAGAGATTGTGTGCCCTGCGACAGACTGGCGACCTGTCCAGGGTGTCCCCTGCCTTCACCCAGCAGTAGCTGGGACAGGATCTGGCAACTCCGTGACCCTGAAAAGGATACAGCGGGTTAGGAAAATGGATGGATGGAGTTTGTGTTGTTATTGTTGGCCAATATCATTACCGTAATATGTTTCTATATTTGTGTTTTTCTAGTCTGGAGGAACTGGAAAGGACATGTGGATACTCAGAAGGTAAAACCTGCTTCCTGACACAAACACCCACAGAGAAACACAAGCTCACACACAAAAATACCAACACACAGATACAGCTGCATTACTGCTCTCTGGGATGGCATAACTCATGGGCCATTACTACAGATTTTACCGGGTTACCTTTTTGCTGTTTTGGAGTCTGAACTCTCCACTGAGCAGCTGGATAGCTCATTTGTAAGTGCAGGACTGACACACGGGAAACTCCCCGGATGAGCTATGGGTTTCATCCAGTGTGGGTCCTTGTGGAAGACCCTTTATGCTACTGCCTAAATATGTAGCTACAAAGGGAAGAACGGACACAAACTTCTTCTCCCTCACTGTGTGGGAGGATCATTTGAGGAAGTTGGGAGAATATCCATTTTAATTTAAAACAACTTTTTATGAGAAATGATGGAATCAGGGTCTGATGTGACACAAGTCTCGCTGTTCACTTTACTGGTACTTAAAAAGCCTGAACTCTCTACAGGAAGTCTGAGCTGATTGCATCTTCTGGCAAGCAAAGGAAACATGTCAAGCAGAAGTCCAGCTATCTTTGATAACAGCCCTGTGGGTCACTGCCATATTTAAAATCTCAAACCACCTGGAAGTTGCTTCATGGCTCATTTCTATCTGGACGGGGGAGGCTTTTCTCCCAGCTTTCCGTCTTTTCTAATGAAGCTATTTAATCTGTCTGAAGATGTCAGGTGTTCTTGCTTTCATGCAGTTGTTCTGTCAGCTGGAGTGGACTCGGTCATGGATGCAGTAGCTGGAGCAGAGATTGACAACCTTTGTCCCCTTGACAGTTTCCTCCAGCTCATTCAGGAGAACAATCTGATTTTCCTAGAGTACTTAAACGCTATAACCGTTCCAAAGAGATGTACCAAACTGACAAATCCCTCCACGAACAGCTACTTCATCGTGGGGGAAGGATTTGAACGCTTCTCTGAACTGAGATTACAGACTTGTGTCACCTGGTTCTGGTGAACAGAAGGGAAAAGCTGAACGTTCTAACACGATACCCAGATACCCAGAACCTTCTTTCTGGAGCTCCATCTCCTGCAGGAGCATCTTGAGGGTCAGCTGCAGTGAGTAATGGGTTCAGGGTGAAGATGAGGTCCGGATGACGTTTGATTTCTGTGAGTCAAGTCTGCATGTGAACACTCAAACATTCAAACCTTAAAATGTTAAGAAATGTGAGAAATGAGACGTTCAGGAAGCTCTTTCTGCAGGAACATCAGATCCAGACCTTGTTTCAGGGTGTACATCAGAACCAGGTTTAGAGGTCTGGCAAATGACTTAATCAGTGTTACATCACTGTGACCTCTGACCTCTAAGTATTTACAGCCTGCTGAGCAGATTACACAGCACTCACACTAGCACACACACACATACACACACACACATGGAGCGCAAACAATGAATCAACATTTTCTTGAAAGTCTTGTTTAATTTATTTTGATAAACATTATGTTTTTTTATTTTATTTTATTTTAAAGGGCAAAGTTAGCTTCAGCCACAAACTGATTTAAAAAATAATAAAGAATCACCCAAAAATAACATTTTTAAAATGCTAAAGATAAAGTTATTTAGGATTCATAAAAAGTTAAAATTGTCCTTTAATTTCACTTGCATTTCTATTTTTTTTGTCATTTTAAATTGCTGAGGCAGTATGACACACAAGAGCCAAAGTGTAGAGTTTACAAAAAGAGCACATAACTGCAGGGTGTAAGATGCTGGCAGGTAAAGCATACATGGAGCGCCACAATCAAGTGGCTGGAATAATATACAGGAACATGTGTGCAGAATATGGACTGGAAACCCCAAGGTCAAAATGGGAAACACCTCCGAAGGTGGTAGAGAATGAGAGGGCAAAGATCCTGTGGGACTTCCAGATCCAGACTGATAGGATGATAATGGCGAACCAACCAGACATTGTAGTGGTGGATAAAGAACAGAGGAAAGCCGTTGCGGTGGATGTGGCAGTGCCAAGCGATGAGAACATCAGGAAGAAGGAACATGAGAAACTGGAGAAATACCAGAGACTCAGAGAAGAACTGCAGAAAGCATGGAAAGTGAAGGTGATGGTGGTGCCAGTGGTAATTAGAGCACTCGGGGCTGTAACCCCCAAGCTGGAGGAGTGGCTACAACAGATACATGGAAAGACCTCAGACCTCTCAGTCCAGAAAAGCGCAGTGCTAGGAACAGCTGAGATACTGCAGGACCCTCAAGCTCCCAGGCCTCTGGTGTAGGAGCCTTGTAGACATTCAAACCGCAGTTGGCAATTTAGTTGTGGATGTGCAAACAGGATCTGTCCATCATCAGACAACAACAGCTGAATATTTTCACACAAAATGTTGGGGACCCATAAGAAGACCCAACAACTATGATTTGACTGAGAGAGAAAAAAATGTGGCAAAGAAAAGTCTTGAAGCGTAAATTAAATCTATTAAACTGGAACTAAGGGAATGATGATCCTTTCAGCACTAAGTATCAAGCATAGTGGTGGAACACTGGTCATGTGGGGGCTCGTTGCAGCCACAGGACAGTCATGGAGTGGACATAAACTTCTCTGAAATCTGATTGCAAATATTTCTATATCAGTAATGAGACATAAATTAAAAATTAAAGAATTGAAAAATAAAAATAGTTCATGTTCCCACAAGCTTCTGGAGCAGAATCATACTGCACTTTTTGTGACTTCTTTAAGTAAAAAAAAAATACAGATGTGCTATTCTTCTTCTGTGGTTGGATTTACTGCCTTTTCAGAGCTAGCAGTGCTCAGCTGGAGCTTCTTTCTGTTGTGACTGCAGGCCTATGACATTTAAAAGTATAAATGTATTTGTTAAAGAGACTTTAATTGATGAATGACATGAGAGCTCTGATCTTCAGTCTGGACAAGCATGTCCTCTTTTTCAGGCGCGAAAGCATCCACGCACACACCACACGCTTCCACAACAGCTTCTTTCTTCCCAGCAGCAATCAGAATGCTGGCTCAGGACAACAGAGAGGGAAGACTGAACTGAATCATATGACATGCCATCCAGCTAGCACACTAAATGCAATAAACAATTAACTCCACATTTGCAATAATTCTTCTGAATAGATCGGGACGCTGCAATATTCATTTTTACTCATAATTATAATTTATACTTTTGTACTTTTGTTGTCTAATTTTACTTTTTTTAATTTATTTTTACATTTTTGTCTTTTCTATATTTACCCTGACATGAGAGATGCCAAAGAAAAATTCCGATGTACTGCTTGTGCAAACAGCAATAAAACCTTGAATCTTGAAAAACCTTGAATCCTCTCTTTCAGTGGCAGGTGGTGGAAGTCCGGATCGAGTACCGCTCTCAGTGGCCAAAGGAGCTGGACCTGAACCAGGGAGACCTGATCCAGGTTCTGTTTAAGGAGGATGAGACCTGGTGGTTCGGACGCTTGATGAACGGAGATGAGGGTTACTTCCCAGTCGCATGTGTGGAGCTGCTGCAGGTAAAACAGATGTGTAACCGGAGATTTGGCTGCAGCAATCCTTACAAGTTACTTTCTTTGAAGGATTAACACCTCAGAAAGCTCTTAATCTGACTGGACCTGAATGAATGTAAACACTGAAGGATTTCTGTCTATTTGGATTTAAGATGCTTTACAGCTTGAAAAAGATCCTCAGTTCTCAGTTTTCAGTTATTTTTGATGAGGATTTGGTGGAGAATTCTGCATCATTTCTTAATTTAAGGAATTTAAATTAAATCTTTAACAAAAAAATGGACATCTCTAAATGTTTAAAAAAAATCAGAATAGAAAGAATATAAAGTGTGGTCTAAAATTATTTAAATTCTTTTAAACCAGCATCATCACCTGTTGTAAGTTTCCAAATATGTTACAGTGTTGTGAAATTATTTACATTTATTTAATTCGGGTGTTTCTGTGAAATCTCATAAAAAAAATGTTATCGGTCATTAAATAAGTGACATTTTTTCATGTCAAAACTCTTCAAAATTGTTTTTGTTTGTATTTGGACTTTCAGGTATTTTCTGATGATTCATTCTCCAACTATTATCAGCTCAGATTTGTTTAGATTTAAGCTGTTTTTTTTTTAAAATACATATTATTTCTTTACATTTTTTTGTCTTTTACTCTTTGGTTTGTGTCTGAAGTGACCCAAACCAGAATTCACCCGCAAATAAACCAGAATTCTCTTAATTTCCTCTTTTTTCAATTAAACTTTAGCTTTCAAAAGTAAATGTAAACACATAAAGTTTAATCACAAGGTTCTGTTTACTTTTCTGATATATTTAAATATTTTCTAATAACAGGAGATCTTTGAGGTTCTGATGTAAATTTAGAATCAATCAACTTGCAGCTCTTTTTCAGGCCTTGCTTGAAGGATCTAACAGAACAGAACCATATTTACAACATTTCTGTTCTGGAGAACTCAAACAGAACCAGGGTGACCCATTAAAAGAGTTTTAAGATTTAACATACAAACATTTGTTAACTGGTTGGTTTGTCATAACCTGTGACTTCTGCTAAATTCAGCATTGATCTTCTCTGACCTAAGTTTAGGTTTTTAGCATGTTAATTACAGTAAAATGAAGCGTGAAATTTGGCAGGGGGGTAGTCCCCATGGACGGACTCTACTCTTATTTACTATTTTCCCACCCAATTGCCATTTTGCCTGAAATTGCTCAGAACCATCTGAGTGACATCAGAGATCCTGTGTCTGGTGAATAAATACCTGTGGTTTCTGTTTTGAGAGGATAAAATAGAGTGGAAATGAAGCCAGCAGCTGATTGGCTAACAGCAGGCTGTGATGTAATTGTATTTGTTCTACAGGACAAAGACTCATCCAGGGCCACACC
Organism: Oryzias latipes; assembly: GCF_053564925.1. NCBI lineage: Eukaryota > Metazoa > Chordata > Actinopteri > Beloniformes > Adrianichthyidae > Oryzias > Oryzias latipes. The sequence continues at coordinate 14,440,761 of NC_136253.1, read as the reverse complement.
CACTCTGCTTAGGAGGGGGTCAGTGCCAGCCATTATGGAAACAACTCGCCTCCCCTGTGGCTGCACCAGGTACTTTAGAACCTGGGTCACCAAAGCCATGTGGAGTTTTAGAGGTTTCACATGACACGAACCAAATCAATATCTCTTAAGCTTCCTGCCAGATTGATGATAACAAAGAAATTGTTATTTTGGGGGAGGGGCATTTTATGTCTTTTTCCGCTGCTGCTGTTTGTTGGTTCAGTTTTACCACATAGTCACATACCTCTATGAGACAACAGAACATTTTGAGAGTTTTTTGAAGCAGAACCAGATTCCGTGTTCTGATCCAGTCCTGTGTGTTGCAGCGGTCATAACACTCCAAAGATGCTGAGGAAGAACAGTGTTCAACGGCAGCTCAGCAGGCCCCCCGTGAGGGCTGAACCCGGAACATCAGCGGCCCCCCAGCGATCGCACAGCCTCCTCCAAAGAGTTCTCTCCAAGTCCAGGAGGAAGAGCTGTCCACACATACCTCAGTCCAACATGGACACCAGCTCTGACAATGTTGGCTTCCAGCCAGATTAGGGTGGATTTGTGAACTTGTGCCAGGTCACAAAAAACCAGGTCAAGTTTAGCTTTAAATGTTCTATTTTTTAATTCTTCATTGACCTGGAATCTTGAAAGTAACAAAAGTCTCCACTGTTATGACAAAGTCAATCTCAGAATTGAAGATCCAGGTTTCCTTTAAGTCTCTAGAGAACACTCAAGAATGGAGGTCTCAGACAAGCTCCTCAGGTCCTCGATCATATCAAGCTGAGCAGAGACTCAAGTCAGGCTCATTACAATATAATGCGAGCTGTTTGGATGCTCCTTTAACTGATCTGTGATGATCTTGGAATCTTTCTACATCGTTTTTGTTGTATTTGTGGGGATGAAGTCTACTGCTGGGGAGTGGGGTCACAAAGGAGAAAACACAACCCAAGTTAAATCAGACATTTTTAATGTGGCACTTTGTACGTCTTCATAGTAAAGGTTATCATAAACTTTTGTAACCCTTGTGCTATCTTAGATGACCCCACCCTTACATTGGCGTGTTCTCCCTACCATGACAAAGGTGGATAAAGGTGGAAAGATTTCATGTAATCCATGGACACCAGTGAAGATCACAAATCATTGAACAAAAAAGGTTCAGGGCACTGTCTAGTGGGTCTAGATGACCCAACTCCAACAACCAATGTTAAAGTGCCTAAGATAGTACAAGGGTTACTTATAAATAAATGAATAAAATGAATGTTTTCATTCAATATTTAAAGTGTTTAGGCCTTGGTCACAGGCACCCGTACGGGTGCTGTGGGGTTTTGGGCTGTCCGGGTCCATAGAAGGCCTCAACGGAAGAGCAGAGGGGTATTCAAGCAGTGGTGGGCCGTTACGGCCTTCAAAGCCTTCTCTGAAGGCCAAAAAATTATCTGATTCACGTGTTAATTATATTTTGTCCATGCACACTCATTAAAACATTCTAAATGGTCTGTCCATTCATTTTTATTATGTTTGTGATGGTTATGCTGCTTCCAGACAGACATATTTTCATATTGGAGCATTTAACCAATCGCATTTCAGCTGTCTTTTGTTGCCAGGCAGGATAAGGGCCTTCAGCAAGAGTTGTGAAGATCCTGTGATGTGAAATCAGTGTTGGTCATTCATTTCTTTCAACCAATCAGATTTTGAGATGGTGTTAGATGGATTCTAACAGGCTTAGGCAACATCACAGTATTCAGACCTTCAGATTGGACAGATGTTTCAGGACGTTACATGCAGCCTTGTCACTTTTTCGCGCCGTCTCAGTTACAGTAAAAACAGAGCTCACTGAAATGTATGCCATGGAGGATTTAGCAGGAAAATCTTCCAGTGATCTCCTTGACTTGACTTCCTTTATCAGAAAAATCTGAGTGGGATTGTGAAGCAGCCGTACAGATTTGTGTGCGTGTCACTGACCATCTCCGTGTCCACTGCATCTGTCGAGCGGAAATCTTGTGTTCTAAAGCGAATTCAAACCTACACAGAAACACGACTGGACAGACTCGGCTCTCAGCACTGGCCTTGAAGGAATAGAAAAGGACTTCTTGATGGAACTGAAGCGCGATAATCTACATGACAGGGCGATCAAACTGTGTTTGAGGAAAGAGATTTGGATAGATTTTGTCTTCAAATAATCCAATGTTTTGATGAGTGAAATGATAAATTTAATAATGACTTTTTCAAATGTATGAGGTTTATTTCAAGGTTTTGTGGTGGCTGTAGCTGCATGGCGAGATTCGTTTACTGCTTTGATTATTCGGTTTAATTAGAGGCATAAAAATGTTTAATGAGGGGTTGAGTGATTCAGACGTAGCACTACTGAAGGCCCAGTTCTGTACTGCACGGTCCGCCACTGCATTTGTAACAGTAGATCACAGCATTTTACTTAACAGACTGAGAGGTTTGGACATCTCTGGTACCGTACAAAAGTGGCTTTACTCCTATCTCACAGCTCGAAGATTTTACGCAAGTATGGATACATGCCCCTCAAGGGTCTTTGAAATCAATTGTGGGGTCCCCATGGTTCAATTTTAGGCCCACTACTTTTGAATCTACATATTCTGCCACTTGGGCATGTCATCAGGAGGCATGGCGTTTGTTTTCATAGCTAAACTGGTGACACTCAACTCTACATTCTTTTGTCATCTGATGACGAAGAGTCACTCAGTAAACTCTTAAAATGCATTTTAAACATTAAGTCATGGATGGCACAGGACTTCCTATAGCTCAATCAGGACAAAACAGAGGTTTTAGTGATCGGTTCTGAAGACAAGAGAGAGATAGTTTTATCTTAACTAAGGAATAACAAAACTTCTCAGTGTGTGAGAAACCTGGGTGTTATTTTTGACTCTAGGATGAATTTTATTCAGGAAAATTAAAAATATAACAATAACAGGATTTTATCGTATTAAAAATATTGCCAATGTCCGTCCATTTCTCTCTCTTGCCAGCACAGAGGTGCTAATGAATGTTTTTATTTCCAGCAGATTAGATTATTGTAATGCCATGCTCTCTGGTCTTCCCAGAACAATGATATCGAACCTTCAACTGCTGCAAAATTCAGCCGCATGCATGTAGACGAGGACCAGGGGGCGGGACCACATTACACCCATTTAAAAATCGCTGCATTTGCTCCCTCTGAAATTCAGAATTGATTTTAGAGTTCTTTTACTGGTTTATAAATGTTTTTTATGGTCTCGGGCCTTCATATTTATCTGACATGATTTTAAAGTATGAGCCCTCTTGGACTCTGGGGTCCTCTGAAACAGGCCTGTTGGTTGTCCCAAAAGTCAGAACTAAAACATACGGCGAGGCCACATTTAGTTTTTATGGACCTCGCCTGTGGAACAGCCTCCCAGAGATCCTCAGGGCCGCAAAGACTGTTTAGTTTTTAAATGAAGGAGACCTACCTTTTAAAATCTAGCTTTTAGTTGAAATTTAGGAACTCATTTGATATTTTAATTATTTGTGTTCTCTTTTTACTAATTTGATAAATGTGTATGTATACATTTTTATTTATACTTTATTTCTTTATTCACATTTACCATTTTTTTAATCTGTCTATTAATGTTTATTTGTGTACTTCTTTAGTTATAATTCTATTTTAATCCTTTCTTTTTTTTTTTATTCCTTTCACATTTTATTTCCAGGTCTGGCTCTTTGTTTAGATCTGGGGGTGTCCTGTGCTAGTGTATTCTGTGAACTTGAGTGGGGGGTCACTGATGTGGACATGTCCCCAAAATATTGTTTCCCCACTTCAGAACAAGATATTTTCCACATTATATCATTTTATCATTCTTCTTATCATGGTGTGTATACGTGTGTATATGTGTGTGTGTGTGTTTGTGTGTGTGTGTGCGTGTGTGTGGGGGGGCGTTGGCATTGTGTGGGTTTTAAACAAGATATTTGTTTGGTGTCTTGTCATTTCGTTTTTAAATTTGATTATGTTTTCATGTAAAGCACTTTGAGTAGGTCCATTCTAAAACCACTACAGACATATATATATATATATATATATATATATATATATATATATATATATATATATATATATATATACACATATATATATACAATATATTAGAAATAAATTGAAATAAATACATTGTTAACCCTTCTGATATGTTTATTTGTGCTATCAGCTCAGGCAACTTTAGTGTGGGTGAGGTTTTGAGTTTCAACGCTGGTGTTTCAACGCTCTTGTGTTTTAAGATGTTTTAGTGTTTCTTTTCTTCATTTCTCGTTTTCAGCACTTTCTGTCGGCTGCTGTTGATTGAAAGTGCTATACAACTAAAGATGAGTTGAGCTGTTTGTGATTGACACCACTCTCAACGCGGGATGGCCGACCAGGGAGGGCTAACAAGTTTACCCACACCAGCCTGCTGCCTTGTTTTGCCTGTTCGGCCAGGTTTTGCCTTTATTTATTACTTTTGGTGTTTTTTCACTGGTGTTGAGCTTTTCTTTTGTCTCTTCACATTTTAGGTTCATTTTACTTTCGCTCTTGTTTGTGTTCTATTTCTGTCTTCATTTTTGTTGTTGAAATAGCCAGACTCTCTAATTTGTTATTTACTAATCCCCTTTCATTTGTGTCCATGTTTTACTATCCCTCTTTGTTGGTGCAATACTTGTGATAAATGGCCTAGCTGCCAATTATTGCTGATCCCTGACAGGTTTTTTGTTATGTTACACATTCATCCCTTTTTACATAGGCATCATGGATTAAAAGGGATGTAACAGTGGGGCCTGGGTGGCACCAATTCAGGCAACATTGTCAGAACTTCCTGTTGCCTTTTCATGAAAGAGCTTTGAACCGCTCTTGGTCTGGCTCGTCGCTTAGGGCCTGTCTGCTTTAGGTGACCCCAGCAGGGGCATTAGCCCCAAACATCTTTGCTCTCAGCCTGATGCCAGTTTACTGAGGGCTATTTAAATATATTTGTATGTATGTCTATAAATCTCTTTTCATATTTTAACAACTTTATCTCTCTCTCTATATTTTTTGATTCTGTATGTATATGTATGAGTCTATGTTTCTATTTTTTTGTCTAAGACAATATATCCTAACATATTTTTATATAAATACATTTTTTTAATCAATATCTTTTTACTTTTAAAAACAAAGATCAAGAGAAACTGAACAAAGGTACAAGTCAAACAGATATAAACCAACTAAAATAATACAGTGCAGTTAAAAAAATAATACTTTTTGTTAATTGGAAGGCCGAGAAAGTATAACATTAATAAAGAAAAAAAGAAGCAAATAAAAACCCAAAAATCACAAAAATCCCCAAATCCTTTTTTTTTTCCGTTTCATGTGATGACTATGAGCTTATATTAAGTTACTAAATACAAAAGGTTAAAAAACGTAACTGACTGTGACATAAATGTTTAATGAATGATTACAAACTAAGCTAAATAAAAAAATGAATCTCAAAAACAAAGATGTACAAATATTCATTAACTGTAGACTACTTTCTCTACTTCCAAGTAAAAACATTTCCAAAAAAAAATTAATGACAACTTACATTTATCATCATAAAAAACATCAACATTTTTTATAATAAATATTTTAATATAAATTAATTTATCCTTTGTGCTATCCTATGGCGTCAAGATGACCATTAACATGTTCTCCCTACCAGGACAAAGGTGGATAAAGGTGGAAACATTTCATGTAATCCATGGACACCAGTGAAGATGACAAATCATTGAAGAAAAAAGGTTCAGCGCACTGTCTAGTGGGTCTAGATGACCCAACTCCCAATGTTAAAGTGCCTAGGATAGCACAAGGGATAAAAAAAACTGTCACACCTTTTAAAAGTGTTTAATGCTACATACTTCATGAAATTGAATTTTAGGTGGATCTAATCGAAGTTTATTTACTACAATAGTTATATTTCTACTAGCTAATGTTATCTAATATTTACCCCTATTGTACATGGACAGCTGCTAACTCTAACAGCCGCTTCTTCGAATTGAACCCAATTGAACTGATGTGACAGATTAACGGCTTTAGGGCAAATGGTTTTATTTTTTCTTCTATTGTTGGTAGTTTTCCTAGGTGCAGCTCCAGTGGTAAAAATACTTTTTTGTGATTCAAAACAAGCAGAGTCTGTTACTTAGTTCAATCCAGAAGCACTTTCAGGTCTATCAAATTCTGTCTGTGTTGATGTCTTCTGTTGAGGTGCACACACAATTGTCTCTGCTCGGTTGCTGACTCCATTGGTTGCTAAGTTAGATAGAAAGATCATCTCTACCAACTGAATTTCAAGATTTTCTCTTTTCTCCTTTTGTTTTCCAATTTCATCTTCCATTTGTAAATTTAGATTGTTGTTTTCAAGCAGTTGTTTTGTTATCATTTCTGTCCTTTCTAAAACTGTCTTGTAGCTTTCTAGCTTAGTTCCTTATTACCCTTGAGGAATTCTGTCACATTTTGGATCTTCTCCTCAAGTTCTCTGATTTCCTGTCCGTCAGCAGCTTGTTTTGAGCGTCGCTTCTTCCAGGATTGGCCAGTTGCACCCATCATTCAATCATCAAGATGAGTGATTAGGCCTATTCTCCGCGATGATCTTCCTCAGCGTATCAGGATATTCTAAGTCAGATGATGCCATTTCTCGATGCAGGGGCAAAAACTTCGGTTACAGTGATTCATGAGCCAGCGGATCCAGCTCTTGTGTGGTGTAAAAAATACTTTAATATTCTTGAAATTCTACAAATCTAGTTAATATTTATTTATTTTGTAATTTACTATGGTATAAGTGTAATAATGCTCTTCGAGGTGTGCATTATCAGACATGAACGGCCTTGAACGGAAGCAACCAACTGACATAAAAATTAGATTAATGCAGTGGTTCCCAAACTTTTTCTGCAGGGCCCCGCTTTCTGAAGATTAGAATATTTTCGACCCCCCCACACTGACACAAACATACAAATCCTTTGTTTCTAAACTCCACCGCGCCTTATAACATGTGGTTAATGAGAGATCTTTCTCTGAATGGTAGAATTTTGTTATCTAAAGCTGAGGGAATCTCTAGATCTGTCTATGTGTCTCTGTCTTTAGAAATGCCAAAACACATCTGTAACCTATTAAACAAAACATTATTTGATTTTATTTGAAGGAAAAAATGTCATAACTTAAGGAAAAATGTTTTGTGTAACACCAGAAAACATGGGGGCATTGATGTATTAACCTGTGAAACTTTAAACAACTCTTTTAAAATAAAGTGGTTAAGTAATTTATTGAAAGGGGAAGACAATATCTGGAAAGCATTTCCCAAATATATATTTGACACAATGGGAGGCATTAAAGTCTTGCTAAAATGTAATTGTAAAATTGAAAAATTACCCACAAAACTTTCAAACTTTTACAAACAAGCCCTGCTGGCCTGGAAACTCCTTTATAAACATAATTTTTCTCCAACAACTTGTTGTATTTGGAATAACAGTAATGTACAATACAAGAATAAATCACTTTTTCCTAGATGGTATGATAATGATATTGTTTTAATCAGACAACTGTCATGGTGCCTCTGTCAGGTTCCTTCCCCCTCCCCTCTCTGCTTGGCCTCTGATTCATCCCAGCTGCGTCCACTCATCTCATCACCTCACCGACCTACTTAAGGAGCCTCAAGACCAGGATTCATCGCCAGATCGTTACCCCTGATGGTGCTAGTCTGGTCTTCCTCTCTGTCTTTTCATGTCTAGTATCTCGTCCATGCCTCACGTACGTTTTCCTGTCTCCAGGACCTTCATGCCCACGAGTGGACACCTCGAATCAAGAGACAACCGAGCAGAACATCACCAGAAGCCACCTACCTAGTCACGGAGTCTCAGTCACGTCCAGAGCCATAGCCGAACCTCCAGCCAAGCCAAAGAGCCACAGCCGAGCCGAAGCCACGCCAAGAGCCACAGCCGAGCCGAAGCCACGCCAAGAGCCACAGCCGAGCCGAAACCACGTCGGGAGCCGCAGCCGCACTTCCACGTCTCGCTTCGGAACTTCGACGTCCCTCCAGCTTCGCCGCCCTCCTGCCACAGCATACTATGTCACCTTTCTGGAACTATTAAACTTACTTACTTACTTCCATTCACCTCCTGTCCTCCTTCGGGTTCCAGCAACTGGGTCCGCCAAGTTAGCGAGCCATGACAGAACGATCTGGCCAGACACCCGACCCAGCTGACCCGGAGGGACTTCGCCTCGCCGTAACCCAGCAGGGAATCTTGCTAGGACATCAAGCTGACGCTCTATCCCAGATGGCATCAGTTCAGCAGGACTTATTTCGCAAACTAGACGGTATGACACAAACTCTGATTGAATTAACCGGACAACATGCTAAGTCTGCTACAGGTTTAGCCTTACCGTCTTCCAGCAACATCTCCGCTTCCGCTTCCGGTTCAGCCGACCTACCGGAGAACTTCCGGCTACAACCGGAACTGTTTCTAGGTGACGTCGAAGCCTGCGGCGGTTTCCTATTGCAATGTGAACTCATATTTCAGCAAGCCCCCAGGTACTATCACACGGACCTCAGCAAAATCACTCTTGTCATTAATTCACTTAGAAACAAAGCCCTACAGTGGGCCCAAGCCTTTATCTCGGCTAATCCCTTCTCTCACCTTAGTTATGACCGTTTCCTAACAGAGTTTCGTCTGATTTTTGATCAGCCCAGAAAACAGGAGGAGGCTACAAAACGCCTCATAAATTTGAAACAACGTAACCGAACTGTCAGTGAACACATCATAGATTTTCGTATCCTGGCAGTTGAAGCTGGCTGGCCAGACTTGGCGCTAAAAGGCATCTTTTATCAGTCACTGAACGAGTCCATAAAAGATCATTTGTGTACCCAACCTGAAGCTAATACTTTTGAAGATCTCGTCACAGCAGCTCTCAGATCCGACATTCGGCTCAGAGAACGTCAAAACGAACGTCCACTGAACACAAAAAAATCTACCACCACTTTCCTGTCGTCTCCCAGAACAAATTTAAATACAACCTCCAAAACACCGGAGGAACCTATGCGAATAGGTCATTCCACATTGTCAGCAGAGGAGCGACAACGACGCAGGGATGAGGGTTCATGTTTCTATTGCGGGGCTCAAGGACATTTAGTCTCTCAGTGCCCTTTGCGTTTAAACACCCGAACCCCTCCGCTAAGCGACAGGTCGCGGGGGGAAGAAGCTATCACTCATTGTACCTTGAGTTTTCTTTACATCCCGGTCAAGATTGTTTGTAAGAACGAAATTCATTGTTCCAAGGCCCTTATTGATTCCGGAGCAGAACAGAGCCTGATAGATCATGATCTGGTTAACAAACTCTGCCTTCCCACAGAACCTTTGGATACCCCCATTGAAGCCTCTGGCCTAGGAGGTCAACACCTCTCCAGGATAACGCATCGCACCAAACCTGTTCAACTGCTTTCGTCCGGCAACCACCGGGAAACTATACAATTTTTTATTACTCAATCTACTCACACTCCTATTGTCTTAGGCTTTTCATGGCTTAAACGTCATAACCCTCAGTTCAATTGGTGCCTAGGTCAAATCACTAACTGGAGTGCCTATTGTCTGGCTAACTGTCTTTCGTCCGCTATACCCACCGCTCACCATCATTCCACTGTGCAGTCAAGTAAGGTTGATTTAGAAAAGATCCCTGCATGTTATCATGACCTTCAAGATGTCTTCTGTAAGACTAAAGCTAACACACTACCCCCCCACCGTCCCTACGATTGTGCTATTAACCTTGTGCCCGGCTCCACACTACCTAAGGGGAGATTATTCAACCTTTCCGGACCTGAAAAACTTTCAATGGAGAGCTACATCCAGGAGGCGCTCTCCCTGGGTCATATCCGTCCCTCCTCCTCCCCAGTTGGAGCAGGCTTCTTCTTTGTGGAAAAGAAGGATAAATCTCTCCGTCCCTGTATTGATTATCGGGAACTCAACCAAATAACTATCAAGGATAAATACTCCCTGCCTCTAATCACCTCCGTATTTGATTCTGTTCAGGACGCACGCATCTTCACCAAACTGGATCTGCGCAACGCCTATCACTTGGTACGTGTCAAGGAAGGAGACGAGTGGAAGACGGCATTCACAACGCCTCTAGGGCACTATGAGTACCTTGTTATGCCCTTTGGGTTGACGAATGCCCCTGCCGTCTTCCAGAGACTCGTGAATGACGTCCTCAGAGACTTCCTGAACCGGTTTGTTTTCGTCTATTTGGACGACATTCTCATCTATTCCAGCAACCAAACTCAGCATGAGCAACATGTTCGTCAGGTACTCACTAGATTATTGGAAAACCAACTGTTTGTCAAAACAGAAAAATGTGAGTTTCATGTGGCAACCGTCCAGTTTTTGGGGTACATCATTGAGGCTGGTCGTATACGACCCGATCCCTCCAAGCTTGAGGCAGTATCTAAATGGGAGCCCCCTAACAATCGGAAGAAACTACAGCAATTCCTTGGGTTTGCCAATTTCTATAGACGATTTATCAGAAATTACAGCAGCATAGCTGCTCCTCTCACCCGCCTGACTTCCACTAACCTCAACTTTCAGTGGACCCCTGAGGCTCAACGGGCTTTTGATCATCTTAAAGAACTATTTGTCACTGCTCCCATATTGATTCAACCCGACCCCTCACGCCAGTTTATAGTTGAGGTGGATGCCTCCGATTCCGGGGTGGGAGCCGTCCTGTCCCAGAAGGAGCAAAAGTCAGGTAAACTTAAACCCTGTGCTTTTTTCTCTAAGAAATTGTCACCAGCAGAAAAGAACTACGACGTGGGAAACCGCGAACTGCTGGCTATTAAACTGGCTCTGGAGGAGTGGCGGCACTGGCTGGAGGGGGCAGAACAACCTTTCATCGTCTGGACTGATCATAAGAATCTGGCTTACTTGAGAACGGCTAAAAGGCTTAACTCACGGCAGGCTCGGTGGTGTTTGTTCTTTGATAGATTCCGTTTTACCATCACCTATCGACCCGGAACCCGGAATATCAAGCCCGACGCCCTCTCCCGGAAATATTGCTCCACGGAAAACACCACTACCACCATCATCCCATCCACCTGTATAGTGGGCGCCCTCACCTGGGATATTGAAAATCGAGTCCTCCAAGCTCAAGGTGAGGAACCCGATCATCCCCCATGTCCTAACGGTACCCTGTTTGTACCCACCAACCTCAGGTCCGACGTCATTTCCTGGGGGCACACCTCTCGAGTATCCTGTCATGGCGGCGTACGAAGAACACTCAATCTCCTCCGCAGAAGATTTTTCTGGCCTTCCATGGAGAAGGATGTCCGTGAGTTTGTGGCTGCCTGTACCACCTGCGCCCGCTCTAAGGCTTCCCATTCCGCTCCTGCTGGATTATTGCAACCCCTTCCTATCCCCAGTCGTCCCTGGTCCCATATCGCCTTGGACTTTGTCACTGGTTTACCTCCCTCCCAGGGTAATTCCGTCATCCTCACCGTCATAGATCGTTTCTCCAAGATGGCACACTTTATTCCTCTGTCCCAGTTACCCTCAGCTACAGAGACTGCTCAAGTTTTGGTTGACCAGGTCTTTCGGCATCATGGCATTCCATTGGACATTGTTTCCGACCGTGGCCCTCAGTTCATCTCCCAAGTCTGGAAGGCTTTCTGCTCCGCCTTGGGGGCCACGGTCAGCCTCACCTCCGGATATCACCCCCAGTCCAACGGCCAAGCGGAGAGGGCCAACCAGGAACTGGAGGCAGCTCTACGTTGCCTGGCGGCACAGAATGAGAAGGACTGGTCCCAGTATTTAGTGTGGATAGAGTATGCTCATAACACGCATCCTTCCTCTGCTACTGGGGTGTCACCTTTTGAGGCCGCTCTTGGGTACTCACCACCTCTGTTTCCGTCCCAGGAATTCGATTTGGCGGTGCCTTCGGTCCAGCAACATCTCCAGCGTTGCCAACGCGTCTGGTGCCAAACCAAGGATGCTCTCCTCCGCACCAAGGAGAGCAACTGCCGCATCGCCAATCGACACAGGGTGGTGGGACCCACTTACCAGCCTGGTCAGAGGGTATGGCTCTCTACGCGCAACATACCCATTCAAGCCCACTCCCGAAAGCTGGCTCCACGGTTCATCGGACCCTACACTATTGAACGGATCATTAATCCTACCTGTGTCCGCCTTCGCCTTCCGCGAGCGCTCAAGGTACACCCCTCTTTCCACATCTCCCAGATCAAACCTGTTCAGGACAGTCCTCTGTGCCCGCCGTCCGCTTCCCCACCACCCGCCCGGGTCATCGACGGCGCCCCCGCCTTCACGGTTAGCCGGATTCTGGACGTCCGGCGTCGGGGTCGCGGGCACCAGTTCCTGGTTGACTGGGAGGGTTACGGTCCTGAGGAGCGGTCTTGGATCTCGCGCTCTCTCATCCTGGACCCGTCCCTCATCGAGGATTTCTTCCGGGCCCATCCTGATCGCCGCCCTGGACCGCCTGGAGGCGGTCGTTGAGGGGGGGGTACTGTCATGGTGCCTCTGTCAGGTTCCTTCCCCCTCCCCTCTCTGCTTGGCCTCTGATTCATCCCAGCTGCGTCCACTCATCTCATCACCTCACCGACCTACTTAAGGAGCCTCAAGACCAGGATTCATCGCCAGATCGTTACCCCTGATGGTGCTAGTCTGGTCTTCCTCTCTGTCTTTTCATGTCTAGTATCTCGTCCATGCCTCACGTACGTTTTCCTGTCTCCAGGACCTTCATGCCCACGAGTGGACACCTCGAATCAAGAGACAACCGAGCAGAACATCACCAGAAGCCACCTACCTAGTCACGGAGTCTCAGTCACGTCCAGAGCCATAGCCGAACCTCCAGCCAAGCCAAAGAGCCACAGCCGAGCCGAAGCCACGCCAAGAGCCACAGCCGAGCCGAAGCCACGCCAAGAGCCACAGCCGAGCCGAAACCACGTCGGGAGCCGCAGCCGCACTTCCACGTCTCGCTTCGGAACTTCGACGTCCCTCCAGCTTCGCCGCCCTCCTGCCACAGCATACTATGTCACCTTTCTGGAACTATTAAACTTACTTACTTACTTCCATTCACCTCCTGTCCTCCTTCGGGTTCCAGCAACTGGGTCCGCCAAGTTAGCGAGCCATGACAACAACTTTTCAATTCTCATGGACATCTTCTGACGCATGAAGAAATTCTTTTAAAATTCGGTATTCCTGTTCCACCCAGAGAATATGCAATAGTGTTAGATGTCGTTCCAACCAGTCTACTTCAACTGTTTAAAGGGATTTATAACACAAGTCAATTAAGAACCCAGACAATGTTTTTTGGACAATGTGGATATTTGTGTTAATTCAGTTTCCAATAAACAAATAAGAAATCTTTTACATACAACAAACTTACCTGCTGGGAGGTTTTATTGGGAATCCAAATTTGTGGACATAAAATGGACTTATGCTTGGACTATTAGCAATAAATACTGTCTAAATAACCAAATAAAAGAGGTGTCCTTCAAAGTATTGCATTGTATATATCCTACCAAAAAAACTTTGAGTAGATTTATTCTGGACATGGACCTGTTTTGTTCATTCTGTGGAATTCTGTTTATGGACTGCAGTCATACAAATACGTTTTGGATTGAAGTGGGAAACTATATTGGAAATATAACTAAACAAACTGTTACATTTTTAGATAAAGACATTATTCTGGGTTACCTTAATGTCAAAGTAGACAAAGATTGTATCTTCATTACACAATTGTTTTTATTTTTGGCAAAATTCCATATTCATAAAGCCAAATGGTCAAACTCCAAACCTAAATTCCAGCAGTTTTTGAGTGAAATCAATCAGTAATGTACCATTATCAAACATCTGCTAAACCAAAAAGCAATTCGAACTAATTTAATTTTTGAAAGATTTAAAATGTATTAAACCCCAAAGATTTTTGAAGTAATAATTCTTTTTGTCTTATGTTGTATATGTATGTGTATATATTTATATACTTTTTGTTTTATTTCTTATATTTTTCTGCAATATGTACACATTTCAATTCCCCCTGAGACATTCACATTGTTATTGTAGTGTGTTGTTTGTCAATAAAGTATGAAAAAAAAAAAAACTCCAACGCACTCCCTCCAGTTTGGGAACCACTGGATTAATGAATCATAGCTTACTTTTTAACGCACATTAGGAGTGTCAATCTGCCTTAAAACAGGAAGCACATGCTTCCTCCTTTATGAGTTAAGTTGTTGCAGCTGTCTGTGACAACTTCACATCTGGCTTAAGGAACACTGAATTTCCAATAATATTTCATATGTTGACAATTTCACCACTGCAACAGACCATATCTCCTTAAACCTGACGTCATCCACAAAAATCAAACAGGATCTCAAGTTCTATCAATGAACATTGACCTCACACTCCGCTCCACTACACTGTTCGTTGACTGTCTGCATGCTCAGTTAAAATCACACAACACATCCCAGTTCACATAAAAAGCAGATTTTACAAACACCCCCAGCTCAGATCCACCAGCTCCACAGTCAGATATCTCCATCTCATTCACACATTACCAGACAAAACACAAAATAATCCATCTGCAACAAAAACAATCACGTTAAATAGCTACTCCACGTTTGAGCATCATGTATTTTCTTTCAACAGTCCGCTTATTTTGTGTTACTGTCTACAGACCACCAAAGCCCACTTCTGTTTTATTCAAGAATTCTCTGAATTTTTAGTGTCTATACAGTCTAGATATAGTAGAGTTCTAATAACTGATTTTTTTTTCTTTTCATTTGGGTAGATAAAACATACTCAATCATGACAAGTAGAACATCAAGATGCTTACAAACCCTTATTTATTATAAACAGGCAGCAGGTTAAAAAAATAATAAAATATTAAAAAAGGGGGCTTCCTTCATCACCAGCGGCAAAAAAGTCTAGTACAGGTTTTTTGCATTTCACCAGAACAGACTTCAATCCAGGGAGAGATTAGTTTTATCCAGAACTGGTTGCCAGATTTTTTTTAAACTCCTCAATATTGTCATGAAAGGTTATGCGTAATTCTTTCCAGAGGGAGGAGCTTCAAAACCTCTGTGTACCAGTCCTCTATGGTCGAAGTGTCCTTGAAAATCCAGAATTTCAGAATATTTTTTCCAGAAACAAACAGAAGAATTTCACTTAGCATGGCGTTGTGTTTGTACCTGACACATCCATTTTAGCGCCAAGAACACACTGAAAGGTTGAGAGTTCCACGCTACATCCCAACGATATTGTGACTTCCTTTTTTATTTCAGTCCAGTATTTTTGTATCCTACTACATTTCCACAGCATGTGTGCATATGTACCTATTTCACTGTTACACTTGCAACAGTAGGCAGAGTCTAAGCCCAGCATGCTCCTTAGCAATGGTATAAAATGGAGTCTGTGTAATATTTTAAATTGTTTCTCTTTGTGAGTTTGAAGTTATGAGTTTTAGCATGTTCTCTATCAGATGGGTCCACTCATTGTTACTCATTTATTCACCTAAATCAGTCTGCCACTGTCTTTTGCAGTAATCTGTAGGATGGTCAATGTTTGAAGAAAAGTTTCTATAAATGTGAGAAACACATCTTGTAGGTTGGGGTTGTGTAAGAATGCGTTCTAAGAATTTTAGGTTGGGGGCGTGTGTTCTAATATGAATAGGAGAGTAGAATGAGGGAAAAGAGAGGAAGGTGTAGAGAATCAAGTAGTACAGAAAAAAAACATGAAAAGGAAGAAAGAAAATCTGGTAAATAGACGACAAATAAAGGTTGGTTAGAGCTTAACAAAATCAATGTTCAAAATGAGACGCACTCACCTGAACACACCTGTGTAGTCCTTGCATGTGTGTTTTTTTTGTGTGTGATGAGAATCATTGTCTATTTTATTAAAAATAAAAATAAAAGAATAACAGTTTAGATGAACAACTTAAACACCTAACCTAAGATATGATGACGGTAAAAGTAAAGAATTACAATTTTACTCAGTTTTCATTCCAAGACAAACTCGATTGTTTTGATTTCTACAGTAGAGGAAGACTCAGAGCCAAAATCTTTCCCACAAATTTCTTGCCCTATCCAACAGTTGAGCAAACAGATGAGAGCTGAAGGCATCTTGTGTTGGACATATTTTACTGTTGTGAATCTTCTCACACACAAGGTGTATATTTGAATAAAACCCCTTTTGTAACTTAGAGTAAACTTTACTTATCTGAATTATATTTGTCACCATTTTTGTTGAACTTGATTGTTTCCCACAAATTTCTGGTTTTACTGTCCTAACGGGAGACATCAGTAAAAAACATCTATGACATAAATGAGGATCAAAGAAATAACTTTCAACTTGTCCTTGTGACGACCAGGTCAAAAGTGTTCACAAACAAAACACTTATTTAATGGAAGAAAACAGACTGCATAGATTTTTTCTGCTTCGATCAAAAAGTAACTAAATTATTGAATTGAACTGATGAAAAACAACTGTAATGAAGAGCATGAATACAGTGACTTTCACTTTGAAACAGCCTAATGTCGCCCTCACATGGCTGTTTAGGCGCTTCTTTGTTTAGAAGATAATCAGTTACATGTTATTAGAGTCAGTGTAGAAAACAAACAAAGCAGATTCAAGCAGAAATTTAAATGGTAAATTTAATTTACCATTTACCATTTTAAAAATTTGAAATCAGATTTATAGAGAAGCAGGTTTCACTTTGATGCAACAATCAGTCAATAATAAAACCATGGATCACAAAAATTCACCAATAGTTGTGAAAATGCATTTTCTAAACAGCTAACTGAAATATCTCTGAAACCATTACTTTAATTTAAAGCAGCTGGAGAGCGCCCCCACATGGCTGTTGAGGAACTTCCCTGTGTTAACAGATGAGAATCATTGATATTTTTCTCTAGACAGAAACAGTATAGAAAAGATTTCAAGCAGCTTCCACCATCAACATGAGTTCATCATGGATCACAGAGATTCATCAAGAAACAGAACATGAATTGATACTTGTGTATTTTCTCCACAGCTGTTAAACAGCAGATAACAGTGTGTGTTTGTGAGTTCAGCATCAAGCTGCCTCCTATAGAAGCAATTCTGTAGCATAATTAAAAATAAAGGTCAATTCCAGAAATGCTTTTTCATTTTCAAAATTAAAATTGCTTTTTCATTTTCTTCCTCAACACCCCTTATTCTGTCTCTTAAAATTAAGCTGCAAAAATATGACGTCCATGTGATGTACACAAAAGGAAAGTACATGTACACAGCTGACACTTTGTCTAGAGCAGTGGACAAAGATGAAAAGGAGGACAGCGGAAAAGGTGCAGAAATACAAGCGTATGTGGACATGATCCTGACATCTCTGCCGGTAGCTGCTGACCGAACAGAACAAATACAAACAGAGACAAATGCAGATGAAACCAGGAAAGAACAGAAAAGAACATTACTCAAAGGATGGCCTAAAAAAATTCAGGACTTCTGGAACTGCAGAGCAGAGCTCACAGTGGTGGAGGACATAGTGTTAAAAGGAAGCAAGTTTGTCATTCCAACCTTCCTGCGCAAGCAGATGCTTCATAAGATATATGAAGGTCACCTTGGAGAGGTCAAGTGTAAACGGAGAGCAAGGGATGTAATGATCTGGCCAAGAATCAACCAAGACATCAGCCAGACGACAGCTTCGTGTGAACTTTGCCGCATTTACAGACCGAAACAACAAGCTGAGCCACTGATGTATCACCCAGTTCCACACAGACCTTATTATAAGGTTGGAACTGATTTGTTTGACTGTAATGGTAAAAGTTACTTGGTAGTAACAGGCTACTATTCAAACTATCCTGAAGTCTAAGCGCTGCATTCAACATCAAGCATAGCAGTGATCAATTTCCCCAAGTGTGTTTTCCAGACACTGTGTTTTCTTGTGAGCTGTTTTAAGACAATGGACCGCAGTTTCCCAGCAGTCACTTTGCTGACCTTGCTAAAGATGGGGGGTTTTAACATGTAACATCAAGTCCAAACTATCCAAAGTCCAATGGCTTAGCGGAAAACTCGGTAAAGACTGTGAAGACTCTAATGAAAAAAGTACACTGTTATGTCTGAGAGTGCTCAGGTTAACGTCATGTTGATTGCTGTTAAAGCAAAATTAATGAGTAGTGAGTTACTGCTGATCCTCAGTAACTGCAAAGGTAACCTGACAGCCCAGAGACGAGACCCGGGCGCAGAGCAGCAGTGTAAAACGCTCCTCTGAGCCTCCCTTAGGGTTAGTGCTGGTGCAAAACCCATGCAGGGAAAGTCAAGCAGGTCCTAGCTTTAGCTTATGTGCTGAAAGACAAATGAAAGGAGCGCGTCATAGAAACCTTAAAGTGACAGACAGCAGTTCTCACAAGCAGAACTATGATGTCATTAAATGTGGTTTATTAAACATTCGATCCATTTCCTCCAAGTCCCTCTTAGTCAATGAGTTAATCAATGATAACAACCTCAGTCTTTTAGCCTTAACAGAAACTTGGCTCCAACAGGATGACTATGTTAGATTGAATGAAGCAACCCCCCCCCCCCCCCCACTTATGCTAACTATCAGAAATCCAGGATTTCAGGGAAAGGAGGTGGTTTGGCAGTAATATCACAGTCTAGCTTACTTCTCAGCCCTAAAGTTAAAAATGCTTATAATTCATTTGAAAGCATCATATTGTCTTTAAGTCACCCAAACAGGAAGACTCGAAAACCTGTTTTATTCATAATTATTTATCGCCCCCCCGGCCCATATTCAGAATTTTTAACTGAGTTTTTCGACTTCCTATCGACTATTGTCTTAGACTCTGATCAAATTATAATATTAGGGGATTTTAATATTCATGTTGATGACCCCAGTGACTGTCTAGGAACGGCTTTTGCAGCTTTATTAGATGATGTTGGTTTCACCCAAAGTGTGAATGAACCCACTCACTGTCATAAGCACACCCTGGACCTTGTTCTAACCCATGGTATAGAGATCAGCCAGCTGAGTGTCCTTCCTCTTAACCCCATCATTTCTGATCACTTTCTGATTACCTTCCAGTTTACACTGGAACATCCTTCTGCCCCAGTGAATAAGAAACAGCTTAGAAGAACCTTAACTGACCGTTCTGTGTCTGAGTTTAAACACACAGTTCAGCCAGTACTTAGTGATATTCTGAGAAAATACTCTGAGTCCAGCTCCCATAGCATCAGTCCTAGTATAAATGACCAGTTTGTTAATGATGCCTTACAAGCCCTCAGGAGTACACTCGGTGTTGTTGCCCCCCTGAAACCTAAGTTCGTCAGACAAAACCGAGTAGCACCGTGGTTTAATGCTGAAACACGTTCACTTAAACAAGAAAGAGTTGTAGTTAAGCAGCTTTACTGCCACCAACAGGACAACAGCCACTTTGAAGACTTTCAGTCGGGGTTTAGACCCCACCACAGTACGGAAACTGCACTAGTTAGAGTCTCTAATGACTTATTATTGGCCTCAGAAAAGGGACAACTTTCTATTCTGGTCCTGTTGGACCTCAGTGCAGCCTTTGACACTATCGACCACAGTATTTTACTCCAAAGATTAGAGCATGACATAAGGATCAGAAGATCTGACCTCCAGTGGTTTAAATCCTCTGTCCGATAGGTATCACTTCGTTTATGTAAATGGCCTCCTGGGCAGGTGTGGCCGACCCCTGCCTTGCTCTCACCTAGACCAACCATGGACTGGGTGGGCGGTTGCTGGCGCGTGGGGTGGGTCTCCCTTTGGAAGGTACCTCACCACATCTACATGGCCCTTGTAGGCCTCCCCCCACCCCCACCCATGGTTGGGGTAAGGGGATGCCCAGAACTCCTGGGTGGTGGTTGGTTGCTTGTCTGGGGCTGAGGGTGCTCTCCTGGGGCGGGGCCCTGCATTGGGCCCTACTGGTGCGGTGGGGGGGCCGCTCTCCTGGTTGGGCAGGGACTTGCACTCACTGTCCCCCGGTGCCTCCCTGCTCTCTGGCTTTGGGGGCGCCTGTCCAGCTCGCCCTGGGCTGGGTGGTGGATGTGATTAGTTGTTCACTATCTGCTGCCGTGCAGATGTTGGGGGGTTCCTGGCTGCCGCTGCTGCCGTGGCAGGGGTCTTGGTTCGGGAATGACTGGACATTCTCCCTCCTTTTTACATTCCATCATCCACTTTAGAAGAAAATAAAGACCCAGTTGAGAACAGGTGCTATCTCACCTCTGAACAAATAGTTTGAGTGACTGAATTAAATATTTCACTTGGGTCGGTCTGAATGCATAAGTATGCGTCTGTGAATATCAGTTGCATTGTGTAAAGGTTAACATAATTTGTCTGTGAGCATTTTCTGAGCCAACAGGTATGTTTGTGGCATTTGGGGGTGTGTGTGAACAGGCCGCACACCACTTTGGGATTCACTCATGTTCTTGTGGTTTCAGGAGGAGCAGAAGAAAACAGACTGATGGACTTCAGGATAACTGAACACGTGCACAACTCTACATTTCCTCTTTCATGCTGTCACTTTCTGCATGAAAGTTTCATCTAATAACTGCAGGAATATTTGTCATTTTCTTCTCTCATTTCACACAGCAGTTGGAACTAGACTGTTTGTAACAGATAAGAAGAACCATTTCTGCTCCTTCAGCTGTTTGATTGTAGAAAATGTGTTTCAAGTCAGTTTCTGCTGCTTCAGCTTCACATGTTAGTTTGTTCATCATTAGCAGAGAATTCATCAAGCAGCCATTGTTCCAGAAGAAAAGCTGAATCATTTCTGCAAACATGTTGAAATCTCACTAAACAACTAAACTGATTCTTGATTTCTGCAAATCTGAGTGATGTTCCAAATATTTAGAGTTTGATGGTCTCACTGATTCTGGAACATCTGCTGGTTTCTGAGAACAAGATCAGATCTGAGCTTCAACTGAACTGAAGTTTACCTTTTTAAAATTTGTTTATATTAAATCAAAATGATACTTTGAGACATACGTGTTAAAGATTTGAAAAATTCAAAGCATTTTTCATGATCTACCTTTAAGTTTTTAAGTAATTATCCTAAAAAACAAAATAAATTTTTAAGATTAGTTATTGTTCATACCATGGTGTTTTCCTTTTTTTCCAAAATATTTAGAATTTAAAAAATGTTAGATTAAAGGCTTTATTTGACTAAATTTACATTTTTTTGGCCAAATCATTCTTTCATTAATATTCATTAGAAATTTAAACTGTTTTTAAAATTCTGAGTCAAAAAGGTTGTTGTCTGTCTGTGCTTGTTGCTGCTGTCAAACTTCAGATGAGTCCGTAGTGAAGCCCGTGGTGAGCGTGTACCCAGCAGCATCCAGAGTCCATGTGGAGGGGAGCAGCTCCCTGCTGTGTCTGGCCTCAGCCATGTTTCCTCCTGTGGTCCAGTTCTTCTGGAAAAGACAGAAGAACAACGGAACACTGGAGAAACTGACCTCTGAAGAGCAGCTGGATCTCAGAGAGTCGGGACGCAGCGCCTCCATCCTGCTGGTCCATCATCAAGAGGACAGCTCCTATAAATACATCTGCTCCGTCAAACATGAGGGGGGCACAGTGGAGGCCCAAACACAACAAGGTAATGAAGGCTTGGTGACTGTGTTCAACAGAGATTCAGCTTCATGCTGACTCTTTCTGACTCTTTCTCTGTTTCAGAGGTTCCTGCACTTCCAGCTGCAGGTTCCACAGCAGCTCCAACATCCCATCCAGCAGCTCCAACATCCCATCCAGCATCTTCCAGCATTCTAGCAGAGGGAACAGCCTCTGTTCCTCCTCTGGACCTGGTGAAGCTGTCCTTCCAGTCTGAGTGCAGGGTGAAGCTGCTCTGCCTGCTGTACTCAGTGCTGATAGTGAAGAGTCTGGTGTACTGCTGTGGACTCTCTCTGCTGATGATCCTCAGAAACAAGGGAGCATCCACCAACTTCCGATATGCTTAATGACTGTTTTCTGCTCGTCTTTTCTCTCCATAAAACATCATCTTTTCATCTCATTCATCACTTTGATCACAGTTCTCAAATGTTCTTCATGACTTGCTGTAGATCCTGTGTCAGCTGTGTTGTAGAGATGGAACTTTGCAGTTTTCTGCTTTTTCATTTAAATTTTCTGTTCATACATTTTGATCCATATTCTTACATTTTATTTGCAACAATATTCTCAATAAACTTAAAGGCAATTTTCATGTTTCTTTTTCTTCAATGACATTAACTGTAAGTTTGTGATTCTTTCAAGAACATCAACAAATCAAAAGTTTCCATGCAGCAGAATAAAGACAGAGAGCAGAGAGGAGGGAGGTTGATGAGTGAACAGCAGCAGATATGAATCTGCTCTCAGTGGTTTGGACTACAGGAAATGCTGCTGACAGACAATCAAACTGCCTGCAGATGTGTGTGTTTGTGCTCTGCAGCCTTCACACCCTGAACTCTGGCTACACAACTTAAAACAAACACAAATGAAATACACAAACATCATTTTTGTGTTTTTGAATATGACAATATTCTCCTGTTTTCTGTTTTAGATATTGGTTTCAGTGAATCTAGAATCACAAACCCCAAATTATGTGTATTCATATTTTATAAAAAACAAAAAATAAAAACAAATAAAAAAAACAAAAAATTATGAACCAGAAGAAAGAAAATCAAAAAATAGACAACAACTTAAGTTGCTTGAAACGTAACATTCTTAATGCTGTTCGTAGCCCTTGTGCTATCCTAGGCACTTTAACATTGTCTAGACCCACTAGACAGTGCTCTGAACCTTATTTCTTCAATTATTTGTGATCTTCACTGGTGTCCATGGATTACATGAAATCTTTCCACCTCTATCCACCTTTGTCATGGTAGGAATAACACGTCAATGTAAGGGTGGGGTCATCTAAGATAAACAAGGGTTAAACATGCTTTCTGGAATACCCCCCAAGAGCGGTTTAGAATATTTCCAATTCAGGGGAAACTTCTACAGGCAGACACACGGCTGTGCTATGGGCTCTCCAATCTAGCCCATTGTGGCCAATTTGTACATGGAAGAATTCGAGAGAAGAGCCCTGGACTCTTTCCCAGGGCTCTTGGGAGCCACTGGTTCAGATATATGGACGACACTTGGGTCAAGATCAAGATCCAGGAAGTGGAGACTTTCACAGAACAACACAGTCGACAAGAAAATCTAGTTCTCCAGGCAAGACACAAAGGACAACAACCTAGCCTTTTTAGACTGTGCTGTGATCATTGGAGAGGACAGACAGCTCCAGGTTGAAGTGTACAGGAAGCCAACTCACACAGATCAGTACCTTTTATTTGATTCAAACCACCCTTTACAGCCCAAACTAGGCGTTATCAGAACATTACAACACAGAGCCCAGGAGGTGCCCACAAGCTCTGACGGAAAGAAGAAAGAAGGGCAACATATCCGTCAAGCCCTCCAAACCTGTGGATATCTCAACTGGGCATTCACCATCCCAACATACAGGAAAACAAGACAAGGAACAAGAGCCGAAAGGGAACAGTATTTCAATTCCCTATATCTCAGGCCTGTCTGAAAAACTAAAAAGGATTTTCAGACAGCATAACATCCCAGTTCATCTCAAACCAGTTAATACTCTCAGACAAAAACTGGTTCATCCAAAGGACAAAATCCTAGCTACAAACAGAGTAATTTTCTGTATTCTATCCACTGCAAAGAGGACTGCAATGAACAATATATAGGAGAAACCAAACAACCTCTACACAAACGGCTTTACCAACATCGCAGAGCCAACCCAAGTGGACCTGAGTCTGCAGTGCACCTCCACCTGAAGGCCACAAACCACTCGTTCGAGGACAGTGAAGTCCGAATTCTAGCCAGAGAGAAAGGATGGTTTAAGCGAGGAGTGAAAGAAGCCATCTTTGTCAAGAAAGATAAACCTTCTCTTAATAAGAATGGTGGTCTCAGGTTTATTCTTCCATCCATCTATGGCAGTGTTCTGAAACCCAAACAAACTGAACCAGTTCCACCTGGGTCATTAACAGCAGAAAGAGATGACCAGCTTGGGGAGGGAGTCACTGGCTCCCCAACCCCCAGCCGAGGACGCCTTATTATTTTGTCATCAGAGAAAAATATTCATGAGATCAATGAGAAACAAAGAAAAAACTGGAATCTTGTCTTTGTGATGATCAGATCAAAAGTTTTCACACAAAGATCTCCTGAAATGTTTCTGATGGAGGAAAACAGACTTCATGGTTTAGAATCTTCCATTAAAAGTAAACGAAATATCTCTGAAACCATTCATTTTCATTTACAGCAGCTGGAGAGCGCCCCCACATGGCTGTTTAGGAACTTCCCTGTGTTAACAGATGAGAATCATTGATATTTTTCTCTAGACATAAACAGTGTAGAAAACATTTCAAGCAGCTTCCAGCATCAACATGAGTTCATCATGGATCAAAGAGATTCATCAAGAAACAGAACATGAATTGATACTTGTGTATTTTCTCCACAGCTGTTAAACAGCAGATAACAGTGTGTGTTTGTGAGTTCAGCATCAAGCTGAGTGTGTTTGTGGAACATGAATGTGTTGGAGTGTTTGTGCATCATGTGACCCAGATTCTCTTCATCTGCTGTCAGATTCAAATCAGGAAGATGAAACCACACAGCAGCTTCAGCTGAGCTGTCCGTCTGCAGCAGCAGTCTTCTCTGTGAGCTGCAGGGGCTGATGGGAGCTTGGAGGAGGAGTCCCAAAGAACGTGGTCCTGCTCTCATCTCACAGCTCTCAGGTCCTTCTTTGTCCTCAGCTGCATCAGAACACCACTTCTCCTCAGGTTGAGCAGAGGAAACACGGCTGAACAAAATGCTTTTCCTCCCAGCTGCTGCTCTGTGCTGTCTGTGTTCAGGTGAGTGTTTGCAGCCAATCAGGAGCCAACCAGGTCTACCTGGAACAAACACTGTCATCCTGACCTTCACCTGTCTGTCTGTGTCTCTGTAGCACTGGTTGCCATGGCAGCAGAACTGATTCAGGAGGATTTAACATTGACCAGGGGAATTGGTCAAAGTGTCTTTTTCAGCTGTGGAGGACTTTGGGAGTGTGACTCTGAATATTTGCTCTGGTTACAGATGAAAGAAACAGAAACCTTTAAAATAATTCTTAATTTTCATAAAAGCAGGTGTGGAATCAACAAACCTTACGGTCATCCTCAACAAGATGATTTCACGGCTGAAATAACCCAGAGTGGATGTGAATTGAAGATCAATAAAGTCAAAGTGGATCATTCAGCCTCCTACTACTGCGGCTGCGGGAAGAGAGATGTCCACAGTGAGAAATGATCCCTACAGGCTGAACAAAAACCTGCAGATGAACAGATGTTATCGTTTGTGACAGAAAGAGAGCAGGAAACCACAGCCAGGTTCACATGTTTCACCTCCATCTCACACAGACTCACAAACTCACTGAACCGAGGATTAAGGCACCAAATGAAAACACAATCAAATCAAAACAAAGTTTATTAATAAATAGCTGTCAATGCTTAGTCAGCCTTTAGAGAACATCTGCTGCTCTGCAGCCTTCAGATCCACTGAACTGAACTGTTTCTCTGCTTCTCCTTATTTTCTAACTGGAAATAGAAAAAACTCCAGTTTGAACATCAGTGTGAGAACAAACACATTCAACATTCCAGGCCTGTTATTTCTCTAAGCACAGTTTTCTAACATGTTGGAAAACAGCAACTGGAAACATTTAGAGACACAAACCCTTTACAGATTTACAAGAATGACATTTAGGAAGGAAACTGTTTGACAAGCAAATAAGAAAATACACTTTTAACATTTACTAACCTAAGAAAAGGAATTTGATGAAATAATAACCCCTTTACGCATAAAAATTTATAAAAAAAGTAAATTTATTTATTTTTTATATTTTTTTATTTTAAGTTATTGCAAATTAAGTTGAGTCATTTGAGTTTTGTCTGTTTAGTTCTCAATACATATTTTCAGAGGCGGTCCTGGTCAGTTTGGCGCCCTGGATGAGACACTGGAACCCCCCAGCTCAGCCCCCAAGAATTCAAAGCCTGAATACATACGTATACAAAACAAAATATATAATTTATGTTACTTTAATTACTATTAAAATTAAATTAACTTATGTACTGAATTCACAACTAAGATATAGCATAAAGTCCATCAAAGTGTACCCAAACCAGAAACCATTTTTTTGTTGGCACAGTGTGGTCTCTGCTCAAAGCTCGGGTTAAAGCCTATAGGTCAGGTGACAGGCTGGCCTACAGTAAGGCCCGGGCAGAGCTGAGGAAGGGCATCAACCCGGCCAAACGCAGATACAGACAATGAGTAGAGGAGCACTTTGCAAACAACAACCCATGGGAGATGTGGAGAGGCATTAGAATCATCACAGACTACAGGAGCAACACGCAGATCACCCATGACCCCACCTTGCCTGACACCTTAAAAACCTTCTTTGCATGCTTTGACGCTCCTGGCAGCAGAGATACTGGTCCCATTTTACAGCTGGAGGAACAGTCCCAGTGTTAGGATCCTGGTCTTCCCTCACACCTAGCAGGGAATCCTCATCACACCTGCCACCCATCACCTCATCAGCCTGCAGCCTTCATATGGACTCCTCACCCATCAACTGACGTCAGTCCGTCTGTTTCATGCGGTAGAGTTCAGACCCATGTTATGCTCTATGTCTACGTTTAGTTCTATGCCAAGTTCCTCATGCTGCAAGCTCATCCTCTCTCTGTCTGCCTCTCCAGGAATCAGCCTTGATTACCATTTGTCACTCTTCTGGACTCCAAGCAAGGTTCAATTCCGTCACCTTGATAGCCACAAATCATCCAAGCCTGAACCCCCTACCACCACTGGGACTCAATAAATATCACTTATTCAGCCACCTTCTGTTTCTGTCCTGCTTCTGGGTCCAGCCACACTTGTCATAACACAACAGACTGACCATTATGGACCCAGTAGGTTCATATCTCTTCATCCAGACTCTGTCTACCCATGCCACCACCCTGGACCAACAGGGAAAGATGATCAATGCACTGTCGAACAATCAATTGACCTTCTTGCAGCACTTAGCCCAACTCCAGTCCCTGCTCCAAACCATCGCTGATGGCACATCGCACCTACCTTCATCTTCAGCTGCTCCTCCTCTTCAGCCGCCTCATGTGAGTTCTTCTTCTCCCATCCATGAAGCTCTTATTCCGAGTAAGCCCTGGCTGCAGCCTGCAGAACACTCAACGTTGCGGAATGCTGAAACGCTGTGTAATGTTAACCCCGTCCACACACATTGTGGAATGCTAACCCCGGCCACGTTGAGCTCGTGCATGTGATTCACCGTCAGTGCAGTTGTGATTGGGGGAACGGGGAAGAATCAGTTGAGCAGATTTTAGAAGACAGCTGGAGAATAGGGGACGGTTGCCAAAGGGTGAAAGGCTTAGTTTGAAGACGCTCTTTGGAGGGGAGGAAAATTTGAATAGCGCAATTATGGTTTTTTTGGGCAGAACCAGATTATTAAGGAGAATATAATTGTTTTTTGTTCTGTTAGGTAGTCCCCCACTTCGACCCATACTCCAACACAGTAGGTGGCAGTAATGCACCTTCATTGGTGCCTCCCGCCATTTAAACAAGAAGAAGAAGAGTTTTAATACGTCAGTTTAATCAAGGATCCATGACAACAAGAAAAAGAACAATAACTCACATAAAAAAGGAGCATAACATAGTTCACCATTTGACACACGACACAGAACATTGTCAAAGCACAAGATTTTTTTTAAAACAGGACAAACGGTTCGACAGTCTGAAAAAAGTTAGCTTTAGGTTAAACACCACGTACTCTCAAATTCCCCCACCCCTGCTGGAGAATCCTGGCAAAGTTTATTGCTCTTGGATAGAGCTGTGTGATGGGGCACAGGGACACGACCCCTGCAAATATCATTTTGTCTAGAACCCCCTCGAGCACAACCCACTGCACAGGCTGGGTCAGTCATCACCCCTGCGCCAGCACAAGTGCAGATTGGAGGGTTAAGACCCGGTCCCGGATCTAAACCAGCAAAAAGGGTGAAAATAATCAGCGGTCGCCCCTCCACAGATGAGTGGTTCCAAATTGTAACAGGTGTATCAGGAGGCTCGAAATATTTGTTGTTGATGGCGGAACAAGCGGCTACCATGTCAAAACAAAGTTGTGTGGTGTGTTTAGGTCCCAGACCCCTGTTACAGGGCAACTATAACTGTCTCATGTACCCTTCCAGTGATGAATAACACCAACCACATCCCGAACTGTTTTAGTTGGGATAACGTATATCCTGTAGTATCAGCTGAAAGGAAAAAAACAATCTTCTCGTCTAAAGTAGCTCGAAATATCTTCACTTGTGTAAATCTGATGGGCACTGGGGAACCTATAGGGAAGCTCACTCGAGAATGTTATAATTATACCTACATAATATCCAGCAAATTCTCCCCGGTGGCAAGAGCGGATATTTGGTGGTGGTGTGGGGATGATAGACTCTTGGACAAACTAGCCCTAAAAATCACAGGAACTTGCCTTAGTATCCCTTCTGTTACCAGTTTCAGTGTACCCCATCTCTTCAGTAGCACTGGTTCAGAGGATGTCTAGCACTTTACCTCAACAATGGCTGCATAGAGGCAAACGTCACACTTCTTGGCAAACACCTGATCCAACATATATAGACGCAGTCGGATTTCCAAGGGGGGTACCAGATGAGTATAAACTGGTAAACCAGGTAGCAGTGGGATTTGAATCAGTATTGTGTTGGTGCTGTACCATCAATAAGAACGTAGACAGAATGAATTATATACACTATAATGTACAAAGATTAGGCCATTGAACTCAAAGTGGGTTTGAAGCGGTGCACGGGCAGTTGGCAGCCACTTTTCTCATGGCATTCCAAAATCGCATCACTCTTGAAATGCTGTTGGCAGAAAAAAGGGGTGTCTGCGCTATCTTCGGGGAACAGTGTTGTACTTTCATATCTAATAACCCAGATGCAGAAGGGAGTTTGACAGACTGATCGGACAAATGAAAGAACATTCTGGTGTGGATACTTCTTCTTTTTTATTTTTGTCCTGTCCAACAGCTGGGCAGACAGATGAGAGCTGAGGGCCTCTTGTGTTGGACATATTTTACTTTAACAAGAGGGGTTATTAATCTTCATACAAACCAGAGGTATGTCTGAATAAACCCCTTTTGTAATTGAGGCCAAACTTTATTAATTTCAACCATGTTTGAAAATCTTGGGTGTTGGACCGGACGGAAAAGGAAAGAAGGGAAGAAGAGAGAGAGGGGGGTAGGAGGGTGATAATAGGAGGGGAGGGGGGATAAGACCATGAAGCAGCATAAAGCAACAAGTTTACTGGTTGTTTATCGTTACGGTAAGGTTCAAATGTGGGACAAAAAGGGCGGGGCCTGTCCACACATACACTCAAATGTTATCAACACACCTGTTAGCTGCAAAAATGTCCACATGTCGACATGTACACAAAACAGATAGTGTTCACACGCATACTTATACCTTCAAACCAACTAGTGTGAAATATTTCAGTCATTAAACCATGCAAACTTTTAGTGCAAAGGTGAGCTAACACCTGTGCTCAGGTGAGTGTTTATGTTCTTCTAAAATGGATGGTGGAACGTGAAAAGAAGGAGGGAGAGTGCCCAGCCATCCCCAGCCCAACACCCCCGCCGCAGCAGCAGCGCCAGCCGGAATCCCCCCAACGCCACACGGGAACAGGCAGGGAACAACCGCCCCTCGGGCGACCAAGACCGCCACCCAGGCCAGGGCCAGCAGGACCGCCGGGAGAGCCCAACGCAGGGCCCCACCGGAGAAGGACGCCCACAGCCCCAGACAAGCACCCCATCACCACCCAGGAGTTCCGGGCATCCCCCCGCCCCAACCCCAGGTACGAGCCAGGACCCCCCAAGGGAGACCCGCTCCGCACTCCAGGCAGCCACCCACCCAGCCCACGGTTGGTCCAGGGAGGAGCAAGGCAGGGGCTCGCCGCCCCCGCCCAGAAGGGGGAACCCCGGGGAAAAAAAGGGGGCCCACAAGGGGTGTTGTAAATATGGCCCGACCAAGCTCAGCCACAGTTGGAAATTTGGCGGGGCCCAGCGCTCGGGGGCAAGGACCAGGACCCACCCGCCAGGGACACCAACACCCCCGGCTCAGGTGTAATGTATACCCCCCCCACCGCGCAGAGAGAGAACCGCCGGGCCCAGGAAGCCGGCACCCAGGGAACACGGCCAAGGGGACGGCACCCCCCACCAGGGAAGGGGCAGGGGACAGATGGTCCTAGGTCCCATCTTCCTTGCAAAATGTGTGTGCGTCTATGTGTGTTTGAGAGGGTGTGTGTGTGCATGTGTGTGTGTTTATGTTGGAATGTATATATTGAGGGTGGAGGGGTGTTTGTACTAAGGGGGGTGCAGTTAAAATTGGTGGGTAGGGCACTAAGGGGACATCTCCTGATTACTCACAGTGATGTCCCCTCACCCTCCCCACCAAAGGGCCCTGAATTTCTAAGGTGCGGTTAAAATTGGCGGGTAGGGTGCTAGGAGGACATCTGCTAATTGCTGGCAGTGATGTCCAAGCACCCCCCCTACAAAGGACCCTACATGTCTAAGGTGCAAATAAAACAGAAAGAGGGGGGGCCCACTCCATACGGCAACCATAGGAGGGGGGCCACTGCCAAGTAGTCCCCGCCCCCAAGGCGCATCGCAGGGTAAACCCCCCACCCCCTCCCCCTAATGTGAGGTTATATGAGTAAGGGGGTGAGTTGGGGACAGCTGGTAGACTGTCCCCCAGTGGTCAAAAAGCTGTCCCCCAAGCCCCCCGGCCAGGGGCCCCACCCCCAGAAGCGCCGACACCCCAGGCCTGGCACCACCCACCCCACACAGAGAGAGAGGAGCCAGAAAGCGTCGCACCTCCCCGGACCAAGCCCAGGCCCCCACCCCCAAACGCCAGCCCTAGAAGAGCTCTGGTCAGGCCTCGACGGGACCGAGGCAGCCAACCGGCCGGGGCAACCGCCGATTGCCTCAGCGGAGACCCCGACCCGTCCAACCCCCTGCCCCGTACCAATAGTGCCCCCCCCCCCCGAACGCCCCCCCACAGGACAGGGCCGACAAGCCCCCCACCCCACCCCACCCAAGACCCCGCAGCCGAAGCGGATGACACCGAGAGCGACTGGGGGTCCCAAGAGGGTTGTCCCGTCCCGTCCCAGAGACAGGGAAGGGCCGATCCCAGCCCCAGGTGCAGATGGGCAGCCCATCCAGCGCCGCCCCCCCCCCCCCCCCCAGCACAGGCAAAAGGACCACCCCCCCAAGCCAAGCCAGACCACCAGCCCACCCCCCCCGCCACGCACCCCCACACCCAAGCCCAGAGGACCACGCAGCGCCCCAGCCTGCCCCACCCTGGCACTGGACCCGACCCCCCGAACAACGGAGCCCCCACCACCCCCCGCCAGGCTCCGGAGGCCCCGATCCCCACCCCGAACCACGGCAGAAGGGCAAGGAGCAGCGACGACCAGGCCCCCCTACCCCCTAAGTCATGGAGTTAGCTATGGGAGACCAGAGAGACTGAATTCTTTCAAAGTTACTTGAACTTTGGGCTGACATTTTTTCCAAGCCGATATGATCAAGCAGCAGATTTCTGTGTTGACTTATATTTATATTTTTCTTGTTTTTCCAATTTATTAAAATAGTTTTTTTTAGCAATACAAAGAGTTATGAAAATGATAGAACCTAATTCTCCTTCTACATCGATGGCACTCATGTCACCAAGCACACAAAGTGACGGTGAAGCCGTGATTGAAACTTTAAGCCAGACTGATAGATCGGCACATACATGCTGCCAGAGAGCCTGGACAGGCGTGCAGAACCATAGTGCATGCATGTAACTGTCGGGTAGATTACTTTCACAGTGCTCACAAATGTCTGAGTTGCTGAGACCCATCTTGAACATCCTCTGTCCAGTGTAGTAAATTCTGTGAAGAGTTTTGAAATGGATTAGCTGCAGATTTGGACTTTTTGTCAGTTTAAAGGTGTTTAGACAAAGTTCTGACCAGAAGCTTTCATCTGTGCTGATGCTCAAATCCGCATCCCATTTTGTTGTCGGAAGTGAAATATTATTATCTAAATTACATAAAAGTTTGTATATTTTGGAGAGTTTTTTTCATTGAGAAATTAATCAGAGTGGTAACTTCCTCTGGTAGCTTGAAATCGTTGTCTCTGTATTTAAACTTTTTAGTAATAATTGATTTAAGTTGTTGATATTCCAAGAAGTTATTTATTCCATGTTTGTCTTGAAGTTCCTGGGGAGTTATGAATCTACTATCAATAATTATGTGCTCTAGTTGTTTTATGCCCCCTGCTTGCCAAGCTGGGAAATATATCATATTTTTATTTATAAGGATGTCTGGGTTGTTCGAGATGGGTGTCATTTTGCACGGTTGAATTGATGATCTTGATATTTTGAGAAATTCCCACCAGGCTGTTAAAGTGGCGTTATATTAATACTTTGAAAACAATCCTGTTTTTTTAATGTTTGACTAATAAACGGTAGGTCTGACAGGTTGATCTTTCCACATAACGCCTGTTCCAAGTCTAACCATGAGTTGGTTTCTGGATTATTTTTTAAGCATTTTAAGATGTATTGCAATCTATTTGCAAGAAAGTATTTGTGGAAGTTAGGTAATTCTAATCCTCCACACCTTTCATCAGATTTTAAAGTTTTTAGACTAATTCTTGCAGGTTTATTGTTCCATAAAAAGCTTGATATGGATGAGTCTAATGTTTTGAACCATTTTAGTGGCGGTTGTGTGGGAATCATTAAGAAGAGATAATTCACTTTAGGTAAGATTTTAATTTTAACCGTGGCTGCCTTGCCCATAAGGGACAGAGGCAGGTTGGTCCAGCGTGTTAGATTGTCCTGTATGCTTTTCAGTAATGGGGTGTGGTTTAGCTGCACCCGTTCTGATAAGTTGGAGGAAAATTAAATACCTAGATATTTGATATTGCCTGATTTGACTGGTATTGTGAGTCTTTGCTCCGCATTACTGCTCAGTGATAATGAAACAGATTTGTTCCAATTAATTGAGTAGTCTGAAATGGAGGAGAATTCATTAATAATTGTTACCGTTTCATTTACAGAACGTGAGTTATTTAAAAACAGTAATATGTCATCTGCATAGAGACTAATTTTATGATGGCTGTGTTTAGTTTTAATTCCTTTAATGCCCTCATTCTGTCTTATTGCTGCAGCTAGAGGCTCAATAAATATAGCAAAAAGAGAGGGGGAGAGTGGGCAACCCTGTCTGGTTCCTCTTCTGAGAAACAATCTGTTGGAAGTCTGTTTATTAGTTCTAACTGATGCATTGGGGTTATGATATAATATTTTAATCCAATTGATGAATGATTCTCCAAACCCAAATTTATGGAGGGCAGCAATAAGGAACTTCCAGTTTACTCTGTCAAAAGCTTTTTCAGCATCCAGCGATAGTACCGTCATTTCCTGGTTTTCAATGGTGGCAAAGTCTATTATATTAACTAGTCTACGGACATTGTCATCCGAGTGTCTGCCTTTGATGAATCCAGTTTGGTCGAAATCAATTATGTGAGGAGTGATTTTTTTCTATTCTCTGTGCTAGTGCTTTGCAGATAATTTTTACATCTGCATTGATTAGAGAAATTGGGCGATAGCTTGAGGGACTATTGGGATCTTTGTCTGGTTTTAGAAGAAGGATTATGTTGGCTGAGTTCATGTTAGGTGGTAGTGATTGACTTTCATTGATAGATATGACCGTTGTGACGGGGTCCCGCCTGGAAAGGATGCAGAGGAGCCAAGGTGAGGAGGGTCGTTCTTTATTCAGAACCAGTTGACACCACAGTTTCTCAACGCAGGGCCACACAGCACATGGCACCTCCGTCACTCCTCTCTCCTTACACCACCTGCAGTGCTCCCTCTTAAATGGGACGCCACGCCCATGGGGCGTTGCTCTCCATTCCACCCAGGTGGCACCACAGGTAGTAATCATTAAATCATTAAATGAAAAATACATCAATACACAAACAATAAAACACGGCGTGGCCCCCCCTCGTCATCTGACGGTGCCACACCGTCACACCATCCCCCTCCTCTGAGAGATCGACGGTGTGCGGCGATCCAGTCCAGCCCTCCGCCGCCGCGCAAGCCCGGCCACGCCGAACCACCAACCCGTTCCGCAGGCGCCCCTCGCCTAATGTAGAGGCCCTGTCCAGTTGGTCTACAGGCATCAGCGGGACTTTCCTCCGGCACGTGCTCCTCCTCCCACGTCCTCGCGTCAGATGGATGCACGGGCTGCGGCTGCTCCACGACGGCGATCCCTCCGATCCGCTCCTCGGTGCGCCGCTCCAGTCGGTCCCAGCCCCGGCTACGGCCCTTCCTTCGGCCACACGCACCCGCTGGTCTCCTCCTGGATGGCACCTCAGCCGATCGGAGCCGCCGACAGCAGGTTACAGGCGAGTCGTTACGCCTCTCCCGGAGCACTCCCCTGACGGCCCGGTAGACGTCGGTCCATCCCCTGTCCAGCTCCGCGCAGGCCTCCAATGCCCGCATCCGCGGCAGTGGAACCGGGCGGTGTGCCCGTCCCGCCTCCGGCCGTCTCCGCGCTCCGGCGGTCCGCCCCTGCTGCCCGCGAAGTCCGCCGCTCGTTATGGACGCCGATCTGGACGCCGTAATGTTCCTTTCCGGGGCCCTGGCCAGGCCTGACGCTCCGACGAGGCGACCCGGATCCACCCCCTCTTCCCCAGAGGATAGAGTACCTGGAGGAGGTGCTGAGCTGCCGGGGAGTCTTCCCCACCACGCCACTGCGTCCTCACCTTTTTGTGGCCCCTCTGCGATCCCACTTCTGACACCATATGTGACGGGGTCCCGCCAGGAAAGGATGCAGAGGAGCTAAGGTGAGGAGGGTCGTTCTTTATTCAGAACCAGTTGACACCACAGTTTCTCAACGCAGGGCCACACAGCGCATGGTACCTCCGTCACTCCTCTCTCCTTACACCACCTGCAGTGCTCCCTCTTAAATGGGACGCCACGCCCACGGGGTGTTGCTCTCCATTCCACCCAGGTGGCACCACAGGTAGTAATCATTAAATCATTAAATGAAAAATACATCAATACACAAACAATAAAACACGGCGTGGCCCCCCACTCGTCGTCTGACAGTGCCACACCGTCACAACAGTTTTATAAAATGTTGGTGCCAGTTGTTCCCAGAATTCTTTATAAAACTCAGCAGGAAAGCCGTCAGGCCCTGATGCTTTACCATTAGGCATAAGTTACAGAGCTTCATGAAGTTCAGACAACGAGAGCAGAGAGTCTAAGTTTGTGATTTGATCCTCATTTAGCCTGGGTAGGTTTACATTATTAAGAAATGAGTCAATACTTCGCTCTGACGGATTGATCTGTGGTGTGTACAAGTTTTTATAAAAGTTTTCAAATGCTTTATTAATTTTTACTGGGTCATGAGTGACATTTCCTGTTTGGTCCATAATAGAGGTGATTGTTGATTTTTCTCTATTAATTTTAAGCTCATTAGCCAGAAATTTGCCAGATTTATTAGAGTTTTCAAATCTTTCAAGTCGTAGCCTTTGTATTTGGAACTGTGTTTGTTTATTGATGATGTCATTTAACTGCAGCTTTAAATTTTTCAGATCTCCCAGAATGTGTTCCTGTGCAGAAGCAGCATAAGCAGTCTCCAGAGTTTTGATTTTATTTTCTAATTCTAATAAATCTGCTTTCTCTTTGCGTTTTTTATGCGTTGAATAAGAAATGATTTTCCCTCTCATGACTGCCTTTGCTGTTTCCCAAAGAAGGCATGGTGAAATATAGAGTATTGTATAGTATGGAGTATTGTTGAATTCTAAGAAGGTTGCCCACTCTTGCTTAAAGAATTCAATAAATTTTTGGTCCCTTAAAAGAGACGTGTTAAACCTCCAGGTCGTACCAGAGGGTATGGATATTTCCTTAAATTTTTTATTGAAACTGGTGCATGATCACTGATAATAATTGGATGAATGTTGGAACTTTGGATATCTTTTAAGAGAGAATTTCTAATTAATAAATAGTCTAAACGAGAGTGTGAGTGGTGAACTGGAGAGAAAAAGGTGAACCCCTTAGTGTTTGGATGACATGAGCGCCAAGCGTCGCAGAGACCCAGATCATTCATGTACTGCTTTAGGATACTTGCAGACCGCCATGTGCGCTGGTTTGCTGCTGTGCTGAGTCTGTCAAGTTCAGGGTCCAGAATCAGATTGACGTCTCCTCCTATAATGATTGTGGAGTCAGAGTGAACCGAGAGTGAGGTGAAGAATCTGTGAAAGAAGGAAGAGTCGTCAACATTCGGGCCATAGATTCTGGCTATGCAATAGTCTTTATTCTGAATGGATATATTAATGATTACAAATCTACCTTCTGGGTCAGTAACTGTATCCTTATGAGTAAAATTAAGGTTTTCATTAATCAAAACAGCAACTCCTCGTTGTTTTGAGTTATAACTAGCAGAATACATGACTGGAAATTGTGAGCTGCACATGACATGGTCCAACGAATTCGGTAAATGGGTCTCCTGCAGTAAAGCTATATCTGCTTTTAGACCACACAGGTGATTTAACACTTTCAATCTCTTTGGCCCAGAGCCAAGTCAGTGTTCTGCCAGCAGTCGGCTGGTGGGTCAGGTCAGTCATCGAGCCCCGGCGGGTCGGGCCAGTAGTCGAGCTCCGGCGGGTCGGGCATAGGGTCAACTGGCCGGTCAGGCATGGAGTCAGCTGACCTGTCAGGCATGGAGTCAGGGACCAAAAATGGCACAGTCAGGGTTCTGCCAGCAGTCGGCTGGTGGGTCAGGTCATTCGTCGAGCTCCGGCGGGTCGGGCCAGTAGTCGAGCTCCGGCGGGTCGGGCCAGTCGTTAAGCTCCGGCTGGTCGGGCCAGAGTGCAGGGATGGGTTGGAGTGCATCCAGGACCACCACTGGATCAGGCTGTGGTGTGTCCCGGACCACCTACAGAACAAGAACGGGACTTTGAAGGGGGCGATGATGAAACCAGCAGAGACCAGAAGTGAGACAGAAACTCTGAGAGTGGAAGTGAGCTCTGAATGCTGAATGTGTCTGTGTTTGGACTCCCAGCAGAACTGTGCTGCTCTCTCATGTTCCTGTGGTTTCAGGAGGAGCAGAAGAAAACAGACTGATGGACTTCAGGATAACTGAACACCTGCACAACTCTACATTTCCTCTTTCATGCTGTCACTTTCTGCATGAATCTTTCATCTAATAACTGCAGGAATATTTGTCATTTTCTTCTCTCATTTCACACAGCAGTTCACCAAGTTCCTCCACTGCAGACAGAGACAGTCATGTTGATCTGAACATTAGAGAAACTCATCATGGAGCTGAAATATGATCCTGATTCACTCAGATGACACTTTAACAGCACACAGGTTTTTGGAGCACACTTTCTCACTGTGTGAGTCGGGCAACAAGTACTACATCGCTGGATCTGGAACACGACTGTTTGTTACGGGTAAGAAGAACCATTTCTGCTCCTTCAGCTGTTTGATTGTAGAAAATGTGTTTCAAGTCAGTTTCTGCTGCTTCAGCTTCACATGTTAGTTTGTTCATCATTAGCAGAGAATTCATCAAGCAGCCATTGTTCCAGAAGAAAAGCTGAATCATTTCTGCAAACATGTTGAAATCTCACTGAACAACTAAACTGATTCTTGATTTCTGCAGATCTGAGTGATGTTCCAAATATTTAGAGTTTGATGGTCTCACTGATTCTGGAACATCTGCTGGTTTCTGAGAACAAGATCAGATCTGAGCTTCAACTGAATTGAACTGAAGTTTGGAAACAAAACTGATGAAAATGATCATTTTAAGGTAGATCATGATTCACAATAACGTTGTAAAATTGATCTTGGCTTTGAACTTGTGGAAATTAAATCAAAATGATAATTTGAGCCATAAATGTAATTTAAAAAGGTAAACTTTTGAAAAAAAATAACTTTTTTGTAAAAAAATGACTAATATTCTGGATTATACAAATAACTATATATTTTTTAATACTGAAAAATATGAAAATCTTTATAATAGAATGACAAAAAACTTTTAATAATTAAAAAAAGGTATTTCTATAAATAAAAATGTTTAATGAAAATTCAACACATTTGCATTTTTAAGCTCAGATTTAATGTTTAATTTCCAAATTTCTAAAGATCTTTTTCTTCCAAATGAGTTAGTTTGAGTGTAGAAATGATTTGCAGCCGTCGTGTCTCCTGATGACGGTTTGATGTGAAGCTGAATCCAGTGAGTGAA
This sequence comes from Oryzias latipes, assembly GCF_053564925.1. Classification (NCBI taxonomy): domain Eukaryota; kingdom Metazoa; phylum Chordata; class Actinopteri; order Beloniformes; family Adrianichthyidae; genus Oryzias; species Oryzias latipes. The sequence goes on along the minus strand of NC_136253.1, from coordinate 14,402,402 downwards.
GTGAACTTTGTGCTGCATTGATGAGGAGTTTAGTGATCAGAGTTCATGGAGTTTCCAGGATCAGACTGAATGCACTTCTGGAAGCTGCTGTTGACTGTGTGAGTGTGTGTCTGTGCTGCTTGTTGCTGCTGTCAAACTTCAGATGAGTCCGTAGTGAAGCCCGTGGTGAGCGTGTACCCAGCAGCATCCAGAGTCCATGTGGAGGGGAGCAGCTCCCTGCTGTGTCTGGCCTCAGCCATGTTTCCTCCTGTGGTCCAGTTCTTCTGGAAAAGACAGAAGAACAACGGAACACTGGAGAAACTGACCTCTGAAGAGCAGCTGGATCTCAGAGAGTCGGGACGCAGCGCCTCCATCCTGCTGGTCCATCATCAAGAGGACAGCTCCTATAAATACATCTGCTCCGTCAAACATGAGGGGGGCACAGTGGAGGCCCAAACACAACAAGGTAATGAAGGCTTGGTGACTGTGTTCAACAGAGATTCAGCTTCATGCTGACTCTTTCTGACTCTTTCTCTGTTTCAGAGGTTCCTGCACTTCCAGCTGCAGGTTCCACAGCAGCTCCAACATCCCATCCAGCATCTTCCAGCATTCTAGCAGAGGGAACAGCCTCTGTTCCTCCTCTGGACCTGGTGAAGCTGTCCTTCCAGTCTGAGTGCAGGGTGAAGCTGCTCTGCCTGCTGTACTCAGTGCTGATAGTGAAGAGTCTGGTGTACTGCTGTGGACTCTCTCTGCTGATGATCCTCAGAAACAAGGGAGCATCCACCAACTTCCGATATGCTTAATGACTGTTTTCTGCTCGTCTTTTCTCTCCATAAAACATCATCTTTTCATCTCATTCATCACTTTGATCACAGTTCTCAAATGTTCTTCATGACTTGCTGTAGATCCTGTGTCAGCTGTGTTGTAGAGATGGAACTTTGCAGTTTTCTGCTTTTTCATTTAAATTTTCTGTTCATACATTTTGATCCATATTCTTACATTTTATTTGCAACAATATTCTCAATAAACTTAAAGGCAATTTTCATGTTTCTTTTTCTTCAATGACATTAACTGTAAGTTTGTGATTCTTTCAAGAACATCAACAAATCAAAAGTTTCCATGCAGCAGAATAAAGACAGAGAGCAGAGAGAAGGGAGGTTGATGAGTGAACAGCAGCAGATATGAATCTGCTCTCAGTGGTTTGGGTTACGTGAAATGCTGCAACAGACAATCAAACTGCCTGCAGATGTGTGTGTTTGTGCTCTGCAGCCTTCACACCCTGAACTCTGGTTACACAATTGAATACTGCAGACAACTCATGCAGTAAAGAAGATTTGTTCCACATTTCTTTTAGTTTGGCAGAAGATTTATTCCTTATTTCTTGTCCTGACATGTATGATGTCCAGATGCTGGATCCCGGAAGAAAACTCAGACGTAGTTGAGGTAACTTGGATGATGATCACAGAGGACTTTCCTGAACAGGCTTAATTTGGGAAACATTAAATGATGGGTGTACCACCTTAAGGTCCGCCACAAGCGGACACAGGAGGGATTGATGATCCGCTTAGTGGTGTAGGGATGGGAATGTTCAGAGAGGAGGGCCAAATCCTCTGACCGGGATGGTACGTGGTCCCACCACCCTGGGGCGATTGGCTGTTCGACATTTGCTCTCCCTGGTGCGCAGGAGAGCTGCCCTGGTCTGGTGCCAAATACGTAGGCACAGCTGGAGATGGTGCTGGACCGAGGGCATTACCTAGTTCCTGTGACGGAAACAGAGGTGGTGAGTACCCGAGGGAGGCCTCAAACGGAGACAACCCGGTGGCTTAGGAAGGGTGATTATCATGGGAGTATTCGTTCCAAACCAGATATTTGGACCAATCCACTGGGTTTGAGCTGCCAAGCACTGAAGAGCAGCTTCCAACTCCTGGTTAGCTCTCTCCGCCTGAGCGTTGGATTGTGGATGGTAACCAGAGGTCAAACTAACCATGGCACCCAATGCGGAGGATACCTGGGATATGAATTGGTGGCCTCAATTGGAAAGAATGTCCTTAGGTATGCCATGGAGATGGGAGACATTCTGGACTAGAATCTCGGCCTATTCCGTGGCTGTGGGTAACTAGGTAAGAGGGATGAATTGGACGGCCTTGGAGAAACAATCAATTATGGTGAGGATGACGGTGTTGCCTTGTGATGGTGATAGTCCTGTGACAAAGTCCATAGTGATGTGCGACCAAGGGCGACTAGGAACGGGCAGTGATTGCAATAGCTGGCGGAGAGTTAGAGGATTTTGAGCGGGCACAGGTATTACAGACAGAGACATATTCCCTAACATCTTTCTCCATGGATGGCCTTTGGGAAAAGAAGGCACATGGTTTTAGTTTGCCAGATGATTTCTCCCTTTGGGATAGGACAGCTCCCACTCCAGAATCTGAGGCATCTACTTCAACAATGAATTGACTGGTGGGATCTGGCTGTATTAGGATAGGCGCTGAGAAAAAACGTTCTTTCAACTAGTTGAAAGCAGACTGGGCCTCATGACTCCAAATGTAGGGTTTGTTGATGGATGTGAGTTGAGTGAGAGGAGAAGAGATAGTGCTGTAATTTCTAATGAAGTTAGCAAACCCTAGGAATTGCTGTAGTTTTTTTCTAGTGTCAGGGGGTTCCCAACTGGTAACGGCATTGATTTTAGCAGGATCTGGACGAATGTTACCGGCTTCAAAAATATAGCCCAAAAATAGATAGTAGACACATGGAATTCGCATTTTTGTGCTTTAACGTAAAGTTGTTTCTCAAGTAAGCGTTCCAAAAACGAGATGTACATGGTTCATGTGTTGAGAGATGTCATGAGAGTATATGAGTATATCTTCTAAGTAGACGAACACGAAGCGATTCAGGAAGTGTCTGAGGACATTGTTAACGAGACATTGAAATACTGCAGATTAGTAAGGCGTTAGTAAGGCCGAAGGGCATAACAAGATATTCAAAGTGCCCAAACAGAGTTTTGAATGCAGTTTTCCATTCATCTCCCTCCTTTATATGGACCAGATGGTAAGCATTACGAAGGTCCAATTTAGTGAAAACACGAGCTTCCTGAATGGAATCAAAAAATGAACTTATCAGGGGAAGAGAAAATTTATCTTTAACTGTTATTTGGTTAAGTTCGCTAAAGTCTATACATGGGCGTAGTGTTTTGTCCTTTTTTCAACAAAAAAGAACCCAGCCCCAACCGTGGAGTTTGAGTTTGCTTTCCGTTCATGACATTGCGTTCCACCTGTCATTCCTGGAGACGGATGTCAGATTGCAGCGCTGCAAAAACAGGTTCTTCAAATGAGTTGGTCTCAGGTTGGAAACATAGATGATCTTTGATGGATTCTTTTAGTGAATGATAGAAGATCCCTTTTAGAGCGACATCAGGCCAACCAGCTTCCACCGCTAGAATACGGAAGTCAATAAGATGATCATTTACTGAACGGTTGCATTGTTTGAGACTTAGCAACTTTCGTGTAGCTTCCTCCTCCTTACGAGGTTGGTCAAATACGGTCAAATGAAACATGATATATGGGGTAAGATGCGAGAAAAGCTTGAGCCCACTGTAATGCCTTGCTTCTCAGTGAATTAACTATTAATGTAATCTTGCTGTGGTCAGATTGATAATATCGGGGTGCTTGCTGAGGAAACCTCCACATGTTTCTACATTACCATGAAATGGTTCAGGTTGGAGCCGGAAGTTTTTTGAGTCCAAGCGCAAGCGGAAGTGTTAAAGTTGCTGGAAGCCGGATGTGGAGCAGAAGCTGCGAAGTTAGCAGAGCTTTGACCCGTTAGTTCCTTCAGGGTTTGAGATATGCTGTAGAGGCATCGGAAAAGATCCCGTTGAGCCGAGGCCATTTGAGTTAATGACTTGGCTTGGCACCCCAGAGCTAATCCCTGCTGGGAAACAGCTAGAAGGAGTCCTTCCGGGTCAGCTGGGTCTGGATTTTGGCCAGTTCGATCTGTCACGATATGTATGACGTAGCAGACCCAGATGTTGGAACCCACAAGAAAACTTTTAAAAGCCTGAGCCTGTCATTGCTCCCTGCCTGGATTATTACTATTCAGTAGCTCTTAGCACCTGTCCTGTATATCGGTCTAACTCCGTGAATTCAGCATCCTGTCTAATTTAGTTTTTGTTCATGAGAAATAAATTGTCAACCTGCCCTCGGCCCCAGTCTCTGCAACCGTCTTCACCAATGTAGTCGCCATTATCATGTTTGTTTATAATTCCCCAATTGACTAACGAAAAAGAATGTGAAAAAAGAAAGGAATTGAATGAATTTGTATTGTTTATGCTGATTTAATGTTTCTTTTGAGTGTGTAATTATATGTCTATTTGCCAAATAATTAGGGGCTGGTGTGTAGTCGCCATTATCATGTTTGTTTATAATTCCCTTTTTTGGTCACGTGATTAGTTAAGACGTCATTTAGGCGCACCTGTCACCTGTGTTAGTTTGGTTTGTTGGTTTGACACAGAGAGGGTGCACAGGGCCCAGTATTTTTTGTTGACCACCTTTATACTTGATTATGAACTCCACATGATGGATCGTATCATATGTGTCATCTGTGGCAACGAAGTGGAATAAATCACGACACACAAACAAAGTGGATTTTTGGTGATAGTTTTTTTGTGGAGCGCGTCGCAAACAGGACCTGTCGCAGCCTCTCTAGCGGCTCATAACCTCGCAGCCGCTACAACCAAGCTTAAAGAATCAAGGAGGGAGACGAGTGGAAGACGGTTTTCAACACTCCTCTGGGACACTTTGAATATTTGGTGATACCTTTTGGACGGACTAATGCTCCAGCTGTTTTTCTATGTCTTATCAATGACGTGCTGCGTGACATGTTGAACAGATTTTTGTTTTTTTTCCTTGATGACATTATGATTTTTGCACGGACTCTTGAGGAGCACGTTCAACATGTCCGGCTTGTATTACAAGCAAACAGACAATATGCTAAAGGTGAGAAATGTGACTTTCATGCCTCTGCAGTCAGTTCTTTTGGGTTTGTGATTGAGAACGTCCAACTCAAACCAGATCCTGCCAAGATCAAAGAGCAGATTGGCCTACACCCTTACACTATTAGGAAGCAGCTGCATAGGTCTTTGGGGTTTGCTAACTTCTATAGGAGGTTTATCAGGAACTACAGCTCTGTGGCCTCTCCCCTGACCAAGCTGACCTCTGTCAGAGAACACTTCTCTTGGTCCTCAGTAGCTGATGATGCCTTTGTGAAGCTAAAAAATCTATTTTGCTCTGCTCCTGTGTTGTCCCATCCTTACCGTCGCTCTCCGCCCTCACCCAGCGGGCTCTTCGCCTCTCCTTTCCTCCACGGAGCTTGGCTGTCGCGCAGACTCAGGTGCTGGGTGACGGCTGGGTCCTCGACAGCCACGTGGAACGCGTTGATCTAATCTAATTTTTTTTTTCAAATGTTAATACATATGATTTATAATAAAGCTGCTCAATAGCCCTGGCCCTATTGTCCTGATACAACAAAGAGGATTTTCCTGCTGACGGTCCATTTGCAGCCGTCTCGCTGCATGTCTGCATTTACAGCACAAAGAGATCATTTCTCGTTAAAATACAGGAAAAAACAGACTTTTTTCTTTAGAAATGCATTTGTAGTTAACTCTCTGGGTTAATACAAAAGGATTGAGATACTTTGACCGTTTATCAGAAGAGTTAATTAAGCAGGAAGTCCGAATCTGTGAATAACTTTCTAACTTTACCTGGTTCTCTGAGTGTTGACTCCGCCTCCTCTTACTCTCCCTCCCCCCCTTGTTCCATTTTCAGACACAGATCAGTTTTGACACAAGTTTCCCGCAAGGAATGTGTCAGAATTCAGAGCTCAGTGGTAGCACACTTGTGATTTGTGCCAGCAGATTCGAACACACGCAGAAGCACATTTTAGCAGTTGTAATCACAGATGTGAAGTTGTAACTCTAAATGAACACATACTAATGGGAATTTGTCAGTTGTACTTTAGTTTGTCGAATTTTACAGCAGAAGATTTCTACACACAGATGCAGATTTTTGGTGTGCAAGTTTTCAGATTCTATATCACAAGTTCTCACATCAAATCTACAAGCGCGTTCTTTTTGGAACATATTTACCTTCATAAACAGACAGCTACTTTTACTACTACAACTCAAGGGGTCCCCCACATGGCTGTTTTATGCGGTTTCTTTTGTTATCAGATCAGAAACATTCTTTATTAATCATAGATTAATCACTAAACATGAATTGAATTTGTTCTTTAGAACCTGCAGATGAACAGATGTTAGTGTTTGTGACAGAAAGAGAGGAGGAAACCACAGCCAGGTTCACATGTTTCACCTCCATCTCACACAGACTCACAAACTCACTGAACTGAGGATTAAGGCATCAAATGAAAAGCGATCAAATTAAACTTTATTTGTAAAACAAAAACTGCTTTTCATGCCACACAGCTCAAAGCGCTTTTACAGTTAAAAATAACAAACCACCCTATTATCCTCCCCTTCCCCTCCATTGACACAGTCCCCCCATGATCACACACACAATGAATCCAGACATGAAAGCATGACTGTAGTTCTAAAAGAAACTCATGGCTTGACTCTGCAGGAAATGAAATCCTGAAATCATGAACCTGTCCTAATTCCTTTGTTCCTTTGTCCAAATGTGTGGAGAATAAATGATCTCTTTCTGAGTTTCATGAATGCAGAAACCAGAGTGACAGCTTCTGCAGACACAGAAACTTAGAAATCAGTGAGTCTGAAAAAGCTGAGCTTTCAGTCTGCTTTCAATGCAGTGATTAGCAGCTGCTCAGAGAAACACACAAAACAAAGAAGACTGTGGATCTGGCAAAGTTCTGACAATCTGTTTTTTCCAGATGATTCCTTGATGGACTGGTCACCATCTTCTGTCCTTTTGTCCACCTGCTAAACCTCCAGAAAAGTCCACATAGCTGTCAATGCTTAGTCAGCCTTTAGAGAACATCTGCTGCTCTGCAGCCTTCAGATCCACTGAACTGAACTGTTTCTCTGCTTCTTCTTATTTTCAAACTGAAAACTGGGGGCAACAGTGGCTCAGGTGTTGGGGCTGGTCGTCCAATGATCAAAGGGCCGGCGGTTCGATTCCTCGCTCCCACCAGCCAAATGTCGTTGTGTCCTTGGGCAAGACATTTCACCCTCTTGCCTCCAGTGTGGCCTCCACTGGTGTGTGAATGTGCATGGATGATCCTGGTGATGGTCAGAGGGGCCGTAGGCGTGAAATGGCAGCCACGCCTCTGTCAGTCTGCCCCAGTGCAGCTGTGGCTACATCAGTAGTTTACCATCACCAAGTATGTATGAGGAGTGAATGAATAATGGACACAATGTAAGCGCTTTGAAAAGCGCAGAAAAATCTAATCCATTATTATTATTAAATAGAAAAAACTCCAGTTTGAACACCAGTGTGAGAACAAACACATTCAACATTCCAGGCCTGTTATTTCTCTAACCACAGTTTTCTAACATGTTGGAAAACAGCAACTGGAAACATTTAGAGACACAAACCCTTTACAGATTTAGAAGAATGACATTTAGGAAGGAAACTGTTTGACAAGCAAAGAAGAAAATAAACTTTTAAAATTTACTAACCTAAGAAAAGGAGTTTGATGAAATATGCATAAATATAGTTTCAGTTACTGGTCTATAAAAATGTTTATTATTTTTATATGTTTTTAATTTGAGTTACTGCAAGTTAAGTTGAGTCCTGGATTTAATGGAACGTTGCAAATTAGTGACATACGGCGTGAAGAGGTGAATAAAAATAACCAATAAACTGGAATCATGTCAGATGATTACATTCAGTTTTTTATTATATCTAAATCATTTTTGTTGATTTGTTTTTAGAGGGTAACTCAGTCCTGTCTGAACTTCATCTGATTGATTCTCCTGTTAAATATTGTCATCATCAGTCTGCAGACATTATTCTACAAATGTTTACATTCCAGCTTTTAGCAAAAACCTTCTTGTCTTTTCTAATCTGAGCTTTGAGTTTTGTCTGTTCTGATATCAATACGTGTATTCAGAGGCGTTCCTTGCTAGTTTGGCGCCTTGGGTGAAACACTAGATACATACAGTATTTAAGTTTGTTCACACTTAACTTACATCTGTTTATGTTTTCTTTTTATAGCAAGTGGTCGTAGCAGACGAAAAGCAACAATGCCACCCCAGGTACAGGGTCCGGGGAACACAAAGTACTGTAACACAGGCGCGCAGATTATTTTTTTAAATTAGGCCAAGACGTGGCACCAGTTTAAACACAATTTTATTAACACTAAAATGTATTAAAAACAAGGGACTCAATCACACTGGGGAGGGATAAATGGGAGGAGACCCTTCAAGGGCCGAGGCTTACCAACGGAGCGCTGGGCCGACCCACGTGGAGCAGTTTGGCAACCAAAATAAAAAAAAAAAAAGAAACACACCACTCTGTGGCATGCACACATGTGAAAAAAGAAATTGACTAAATCCACACACACCCCAATTCAGCCTCCACCTGGTTTGCTTCCCAACATGCTCCGACTCCCACTCAACTCTAAAAAAACGGGGGAGAAACATAAAAACCAGGTCCGGCAATATTGCTTTAGAAGATCAAAAACAAACAATGCCCACCCTCACTCCTACACTACACCAACACACACACACACACACCCACGCACACGCACACAAACACGCACACACACACACACACACACACACCTTAAAACCAAAAGGTAAAAAAGGATAAAAACAGCACAGCATAGGTCCTTGGGAAGGGTGTGGCACCTCTCAGCAGGTCCTCATTCCAATGACCATGGAAAAGCAAGGGGTTGACACCACTCTCTGTTGGCTGCAGCAGAGGCCAAGTAGAAGCTCAGGGTGCAGCCTGAAGCCCTCTGGCAGGAGCTGGGGCACCGAGGCCTGACGTTGGCAGCCACAAGCTGCAGTTTTTAACCAGACACAATCAGGATCTTCAGACACTCTGAGAGAGGAGTGTCCCGGGGGTAGAGAGGTAGAGCTGGCAGCCCACAGTTAGGAATTGTGGTGAGACCAACCATCCTCAGAAGCATCAGAAGATACCAGATAACTTCGAGATACATTTTTCACGTTTTTTTTCTCTACTGTTCAAAGAATGGCTAACCCAAGGCAAGCTAACGTTAGCGACCATGATTATGACTTCCGGGTTATGGAAAACTGTTGTGAAGAAGAAGAAACGGAACAAATGGAGCAAGCGGTTGCTGATGATGTGAATGACCTGATCTGCTTAAACAGCCCAAACCCAAAACGAATGATGAAAAAAGGAGCCTTGAAAAAACAAGATGGCGCTAGTAATGCTAGCCTCGCTCACGCCGTGCAGACCATTTGAACAAGATTTGACGGCCTCAATTCATGAATGGATGAAATCCAAACAGCTCTGAAAAGATTTGACGACTTGGAAAAGAAATGGGAAGGCACGGAGAACGCATTGATGAGATTGGAAAATCTACCAAAGGGGAACAAAGAAAATATTGTGAAGCTGCAAAAAGGTGTGGAGCATTTCTCATCAGAAAACAAAGTGTTGAGAGAGAAATGTCTGGTGAGTGAAAGATGCAAGAGGAGATGGGACCTGTGGCTGATGGGGGTGCCTGAGAAAGACAACGAAAACACGAGAGAGGTCGTCCTCGGTATCCTCACACACTAAAATCTAAAAGTGCAGTTTTGATGTCTGTGGAGAAGCTCCGGGACACTGTCCACACCGTTCATCGGATGGGAAAAAGAGGCGCAGTGAATAACAACATGCCAAGACCCATAATAATCCAGTTTGCAATGCGCACGGTGAGAGACGAAGTTTGAAAAAAATCTAAGGAAGCCAGAGTCTGCAAAGAGATGAAGATCCACTTCAGGGAGGATTTTTCCAAAGAAGATCGAGAAGCAAGAGCTAAACTCTGGCCGATAGTGGAACAAGCCAGACGGAGCGGGAAGAGAGCCTTTCTGAAGGAGGGATACTCTGATTGAAGGGAGGAAAGTGATGCCATGAAGACCAGAGACAGAGTTTAAAGGTCTGTTTTTGTTGAGCGTTAGAATGATGTAAGTTCAAAGGTTGATAAAGACAAAGTTTAAAATAAATAAATAATAGTAATAATAAAATAAATACTTATAACTAATGTTGTCTGGGAAAGTTGGTCCAGTTATGTTTTCTTATGGTTTTGGATGGACAATCTGCTCATTCCTGCATCTTTAGGAAATCTCAGCATTTATTTAGACTCCAAATATTCTGTTCAGTGTTCATGTCTATTTTATTTGTTTCTTTAAATACTAGAGGTTTGAAAAATATTGCAAAACTCAAGGCACTCTTTTTATTTTGTAAAGAACTTGAGGCAAATCTCATTTTACTGCAAGAAACCCACTCAGGTCCAGCAGATGAAGTATTTTGGAAACAACAAAAGGGAGATACAATCCTTTACTCACACAGCACAAGCCGCTCAGCAGGAGTCTTGATTCTGTTTACCAGGTTTTCGGGGAAGTTAATTAAGCATCTTGGAGATAGAGAAGGCCACTGGTTATTAGCAGCTATTGAAATTAATGAGCAAATTATTATTGTGCTGACTTTATATGGGTACAAAACAAATTACAAAATAAGAATATGTTGGAAAAACTTGCTAAGGTTTGGTGGAATGGAAAATTTGTCATGCAACAGATAAAATAAATATTTGAGGAGACTTTAACATTGCTTCAAACTTGTTTGATTACTGGAGATTAAAAAATCCCACGTCTCTAAACTATACATAGATTAGTGCCTCAAACAATAACCAGCGATCAAGAATGGATTAATGTCTTGTTTCTCAACCAGTATCTGCAGATGTGGAAAACTGTGAAATAGAACCGTCTCCACTTACTGACCATTGTTTAATTGGCCTTTCCCTAAAACTGTGCAATAATACACACCGGTGGCAGGATTAATTGGCTCAGGTGCAGTGGGGAGGATAATTACAAGCAGTGGCCTCATGGGGCGCTATAAAAGGCCAAGAAGCCTTCACTTGTTCAAGGGCAGCCAATGAGTTATATCACTAGAGGAGACACGCCCGCTTTAGAAGCCTGGCTGGCGGTGGCAGAGCGTGACACCATCTTGGTGAGGTCAACGACGCCCACATGACAATGATTTCTATTGATTTTAGTGGTGTCCAAGTAGCTTTTATATACTATATATATTTTTACATTTATATATATTTATACATATATATAGATATATATATATTTATGTATGTATATATATATATATATATATATATATATATATATATATATCCATCATTTGTTGTTGTTAAAGAAGAGAAACAGTCAGCCTTAAAAGCTCAAGCATAAAATGCATTGTTGCAGGACTTCTTGTAAAAAAATTATTACAAATAATTTTTAAAAATAATTTTTAAACATTTGGAAGTTTTAGACCTCTTTGACCTCTTTAAATTATTTAGAAAAACCCAACAATAAGTCAATAATAATAATGATAATAATAATAATAATAGTAAATCAATAGTAAGTCAATACAAACAATAAATAATAACAATAAAGAAATAATAAGTCAATAAATAAATAAAAAAAATAAGTCTATTATTAATAATAATAAAAATAAATATTCAAAAGAAGTCCAAAAGTGAACAATAGATTTACCCTAAAAAAACAAAAACAGCAAAGAAAAACAATAGATTTATACTGATTCATGTGAGTGATCAATTTGTGTAACACAGATGTTATGGTGTTGGGTTTCAAGCAAACAGTCTGGCCAGTCTTATCAAAATCTGGGGGGTATTCCAGAAAGCATGTTTAAACTAGCCTGACTTTAAGCCTGAACTCTGGCTGAAATCCGCCTGAACTTGCTTACCCGGGGTATGTCGGTTCCAAAAGACCGGATATGAGTTGGCGTAATTACGCTCGACTTTGTAACCCTGGGTTAATGCACGTGTATGTCAAGTACATAAAGACATTCTCAATGGATCGCCGATTTCTGGAGTCACCATGGAAACGCGTAGAAAAAAAGAAAGCGCTATACTTCGGTGAGACGGAGTCTGAGGTTTTAATGATGGCTTATGAAAACTATACGTCCATCAAAAAGGTAATATGGCTGCATCATCAAAAGAAAGAGTTTCTGCTTGTAGTAAGAACAGACAAAGTAAACGCACAAGTTTCTGTTCTTATTTCCATTTTCCTTGTGACGCATATAAATATATATATATATATAACTTATCCAATTTTGCCACCTTAATGAATTACTTCTATTGGCAATAAATAATTGAGTAACATTTAATCAACCTAATTTCTTACGTCTATAAAACTCAATAATTGTTTATACAACTCAAATTTATGTATTTCTCTAACTAAATGTCATATTACTCCAATTCAATTTATATTTTTTCCATCTTAATTAATTATATTTCTTGATCTCTTATATGTCTAAGTATGAGCCGGCAGATATGCTAATTTTAATAACAATAAAAAGGACGGGGAAAAAATGCACGTAGCACACAAATTCATTAAAGAATTTTCCACCATTGTCATTATATAGATGTCTGTGGGGGTGCTATATAAAATAATCATCCTCTCCTTCACTCTCACTCATGGTGCAGAGACATATGCTCAGTAGGGCAAAATAACTCAGCGAAACATGGCAAAACACAGTAAAACAGCTAAACAACTAAACACATTTGGTCAAAAACCCACACTTAAACCAAAATCCGTCCAGACAGGCAAAGGAAATGCTATCCCACAATCCTTTGCGGTGCCGATCTAACAGCAGGACCAACGTTACACCTACTTAATTGAATTAATTTGAATGAAAGTTAAATAACTGTCTGAAAACTGCGTGTTATTTTTAAACTGACTTAACAAACAAATGATTTATCTTAACTGAAGCAAATAACTATGTTAGATAAAAGTAAAAAAGTTTAATTTTCCAACATCCATATGTGATCTTATCATCCTCTCACGGTGAAAAAAGTATTATCTGAGCTTCTTCATTAACTAAATCATCTTCAAATGGACACGCCATGCTGCTTCACCTCTCTGTAAACAAACTAACCTTCAACTAAACCTGCCCCCAACCAGGTTATGTTCAGAGCATGAGTTGCCATGGCAACTTGACCTACCCTGAAACATACCTCCATTTCTGGAACCGAAAACTGAGGTTATCAACTTCCTTAGCCTCAAACTTATCGGGAGAGCTAGCATAACCTGCTTTCTGGAATACCCCCCTGTTTCCACAAATGTTTTGAACATATCCAGACTGTATTGCTAGTTGGTACCACAGTGATCCATCTGGGTTAGATCTTTTTATTGCTAAGGCCCACTTTTTCCTTAAGTCTGAATCCATTGGAAACTTGCAAGAAAAGTTCAGTCACTGAGTCAGAAATGTATAAATCTATATTACTATAATAGCCTAGTATGTTATATACAGGTTTAGCAAAATAAAATGTACATTTTTACATTTACATTTATCCGTACATCATGCAGCATGTTGATAACAGCCCTGCAGCATCATGCATGTTGTTACATGCAGGGGTTTTTCATGTGTCATTCTTTTGTTTCCTTCCTCTGCATGTGTTTAAAGAGCTGAGTGAAAACACCTGGTGGAGACCTGACGAGCTGCACAATCAGGCCCCAAAGCCAGCCACCTGGGCTTCATATAAGCTCCTGTGAGCCACTGGAGAGGAGCTCTTTCTGGATCACAACCAGATGAATGTTTTGAGCTTGTTGTGTTGGAGGTTTGTGGACAGGTAAGACAGGGTACCCTGTACACCTCATGCAGCTTGCTTTCTGTTAGACACACTAGGTAAGTTGGTTGGTGCCACCCCTTGTATGTTTTATCACCACTTTATAGATAAGGCAGTGAGTCTTTTGTTTTCCTGTTTTAGTTCTAGCGCTTTGATAGCCAGGCTGGGTTTTGTTCTATTAATTTCATTCCTTTGGCCCAACCTGAGTCCCTACCTCCCCTTCTCCAAGTTCAATAAAATCTTTAAAAGTTCCTCATTGTGTGTGTGTTATGGGGGCTCGTCCGTGTGTTTTATTAATGATGCCCCTGCAGCATTAAAAGAAAAAAATTATAATACTTACCTGTGAAATGATATACCTTCATGGACTCAGTTCTCTGATTTTGGGAGTTGAAACCCTCACAATGAACTGGTATTATGCAAAAAATGTGTTCACGTGTATGCACACCTCCGGTTTGCCTCACAGCTCCGGATGAGACCTGCAGGCACAGATTTTGAGCCAAATACAGCCTCTGCAATTGAGCGCGCCTCCCAGGTGACGAACAGTCTGTCTGCGCCAGGGACTTTCTGATGCTCCCACCTGCTGAACAGCAGCTGCTTTTTATGAAGTGAATTTAAAAAATATTTTAAGGAACTGTCACCGCTCGTGACCAGAATCCCTGCGGGCTCCTGACCAGGGTTCTGCCGGGCCCGGGTGCTCCTCAGCTGCCTCTGAGCATGAGCGACGGAGGACTAAACGGGGCATCACGTCTGAATCTCCTCCACCACCAACGAGAATAAAAGCTCGGCCGCGCTCCGTTCATTGAGCAGCACCCTACCGGAGGACTTACTCTCACGAGAGTTTCTTTAATTTTGTTTTTAGCATTTTTATACAATTCTTTAGAACTGTGTTTTAATTGTGCATTTTATCGTGTAATCCATCTTTGTTTTCCCCCCTCCCATCTGCTGAGGACTCAGGTGCCAGCCCTGAGTTCTAGGTGGAGGCTATTCCCCCTGGTTTGGAGTGAAGTGTGTGTGTGTGTGTGTGTGTGTGTGTGTGTGTGTGTGTGTGTGTGTGTGTGTGTGTGTGTGTGTGTGTGTGTGTGTGTGTGTGTGTGTGTGTGTGTGTGTGTGTGTGTGTGTGTGTGTGTGTGTGTGTGTGGGTGGGTGGGTGGGTGTGTGTGTGTGTGTGTGTGTGTGTGTGTGTGTGGTCGGTCTGCATCACGTTAGTGGGGTAAAATTTTATTTTTGTTCTCTGGGAGCCTCCACCTCCCTCAAGTCTTCTGGTCATCAGCATACTGAATCTGTTTGTGCATGTCTCTTAAACGGGTCCATTTTTAATTGGTTTTAACGTTTTGTAATAAAATCATTTTAATCTTAGTACCTCAGTCTCCTGCCCTTTTTTTGTGTGCATCCGCCAATAGAAAAATAAATTCCTCAGGACCACACACTCATCTCACAACACGTGGAAATTTAACAAACTTCAACCTAATGATATATTTACTAAGGAGATCAGATCTCTATGTTTGAAAGTCAAAGGAATGGAAATGACAGAAATGACAGTGCTTCAAAATGTTAAAACAATATAAAATCAGTAGCGAGACCCAATAAAACACACACAGGCATAGAAGTAAACAAACAAACAGGCAGAAGTTAACACAAGTAAAAGTCAGCTAAAAGCTCTACTAAAAAAAAAATGTCTTAACTTGAGATTTAAAACACTCCACTGAGTCAATCTGGCGCAGAGACAGGGAGAGGTCGTTCCAAAGTCGGGGAGCGACTGCCTGAAAGGCGACGTCTCACCTAGTTTTAAAACGAGTCTTTGGAACACAAAAGATTTTTTCAGTGGACCTTAGAGAACGTGTAGGGAGTTAAAAGGTCAGAAATATAGATCCAGGTTTGTCTGTGCAAGGCTCTAAAAACTAAAATCAAAATCTTAAAATCTATTCTAAATTTAACAGGAAGCCAATGTGGAGATAAAAGCAGAGGGGTGGTATGAGTGCGCTTATTGTTCCAGTTAAAAGCCTTGCAGCAGAGTTCTGGACCAGTTGGAGATGTTTAAGAGACTTTTTGTTAAAATAAGTATAAAGAGATTGTAGTAGTCTAAACAAGATGAGATAAAAGCATGGATGATCAGCTGAAGGTCAGACCTGGTTAACATTGTCTTCAGTTTAGCCAATGTAATGTAGCCAATGCAAATGTATAGCAGGTGAAATTGGCAAAAATGTTGTAAAAACTAGAAAACTAAAGCAAAAGTAAATTGTCAGAAAGATGCACATTTAATGCAGCAAGGCTGATCCTTCAAAGGAAGATCTGGTCGAGTTAAACTTGCTCCAAAGGCAACTTGATGAGATTTATATGGAAAAAGCAAACGGTGCTTTCATACGATCCAAGTGGATTAAAGGAGAAAAAAACACAACATACTTTTATGGTTTAAAAAATGTAGACAAAAAAAAACAAATAGGTAAAATAATCAAAAATGGAATGTTAATTGAAGACCAAGAGCAAATAAAATCTGAATTTTTTTCATTTAACTCAAGTATATGTAGCTCGAATTTTTGTAAAGAAAATTGTAACATATTTTGTGCTCAAATTAACAAACACATTCAAAAGAAAAGATAGAACACGATGATAAAAATTAGTTTAGAAGATGATGTAACTATATCAGAAATTTAAATTGCATTGAAAAATGACTGATAACCTTACTTCCTAAAGCAAATAAGGAATTGACAAAATTAGATAATTGGAGGCCCAACACATTTCTGTGTAATGATTATAAACTATTGGCATTGGTTTATGCAAACAGGATTAAAATGAGTTCTAGACAAAGCAGTGGATAGTTTTCAATCTGCCTTTATAAAAGGTAGAAACATACATAATAATGTTAGATTAATTCTGGATATGATGGATCAATCTATGTTAGAAACAGAAGGTCTCATTTTCTTTATTGACTACTTAAAGCCTTTGATTCTGTAGAACATAACTTTTTTTATTTCAAACGCTGGAACATTTTGGATTTGGAAAAACTCTTTTGCTCAATTATAAAAATTTTCTATATAACGTCTAGAAATTTACAGTTACATCACAAACTCAGTATTAACACCCAAAATTAATGTAACATGTGGCATAAGGCAAGGATGTCAAATATCACCTTAAAATGTAATTCTATGTACTCAACTATGTACCCGAACACTCAACTCAACTCCCCCTGTACTCTTGTCTGGAAAAATAAATGTTTTCAATCACAGTAAACCACGTAGTGAGATATTTAGGAATTAAATTAATCAGAAATAAAAAAGAAAGAGTAGAAAAAGACATGATGGAAAGAATTTTTCCAAATGCAGAAATCGTCAATCATTGGTTAATCAGAGATTTAATTATTTTTGGTAGAAACTTGTTGTCCAGAAGGAATTTTCAAATTAATATATTCGCGTCAATCTCTTTACATTAACCCAAAGAATGTAAAAAAAAAAAAACAACTCAATTATTCATAAATTTATTTGGAGACATAAAACCCATAACATCAGAAAATCTCAACTAATTAAGGAATATAATTTGGGAGGTATAAAGACGACTGATTTTGAATCAATGGTTGGAACCTTTAGAATAAAATGGTTAAAAGACTTTATGGCTAACCCTGACTCAATATAGGTTTATATTCCCAAAAATATCTTCAAAAAAGTAGGTGGATTAGTTTTCTTGCTGAGATATGACTTTGAAAATTCCAAACTTCCTAAAAAGATTTCAGAATTTCACAAACAAGTACTCTTCTACTGGAAACTGATACTTAGCCATAGTTTTACTCCTCACTGCGCCACCCTGTGGAACAACAGAGTAATTACCATAAACAGGAAGACAATGTTTCATCAGCTTTGGTTTGACCACAAGATTTTTTTTGCAAGTTATATTCTTGATTTGAATGGAAAAATTCTTCATTTAAGGGACTTTAAAAGCAAATAAGATATTGAATGTTCAGCCATGAAATTTCAGAAAACCTGCAAAGCAATTCCAATTGCTTTAATACATTTACTAAGAAATACAATAATATCTTCCAATGTTCTAATTAAACTACCAAATGTAGTAATAGGTGAAAAAAAACTTAATGAAAGAAATGTGATAATAAATGTCTAAACAAATCCTTTAAAAGTAAATTGTACCACTTTAATAGAAAAGTGAAATATAAAATAACTGAAACACCTGTCACATCGGGTGCCCAACTATGGAAATTCATAAAATGGCCAGTGGTCCCCAAAATTAAAGTTATTAAATTAAATGATTACCAATCGGCAGAGACGTTGAGGTGTTCTCCCTTCCATGACAAAGGTGGATAAAGGTGGAAAGATTTAATGTAATCCATGGAAACCAGTGAAGATCACAAATCATTGAAGAAAAAAGGTTCAGAGCACTGTCTAGTGGGTCTAGATCAGTGTTTTTCAACTTTTTTTGAGCCACGGCACACTTTAACCTTGACAAAGGTCCCGCGGCACACCAGCATTCAAAAAAAAAAGGAGAAAATCAGTCTGTATTGATCCACAGTCCCTCCATGATCTCTCATGCATTTTTGTGATAATTGTGGCAGAACAAGCTGGAAGTTGCCGCTGTTTTTCAAAGTTAGAAGATTTAAAAACGTTTTGATTTGTGTTTGCTGTTGTTTCAAGACGTTAAGAGGAGAGACACGTTGTGCACCGAGACGCTCGCGCTGTCACTTTTAACCCAATGCATCATGGGAGATGTAGTTAAAATCCGCCGAACACAGACAGACTCGCGTCTCTGAGCTTCATGGTTTTGTTCACTTGTTCCACGGTCTGACACCGGACTCTGTGGAAAGTTACACCGCTAAAGACGAACTTTAGCTGGTATTTTTGTTAGAACTGAGCGACTTTTTGAGCAGAATCAGAACAAGGAAGTGAAGACTTTAACAATTTCTGATGGTCAAACTGATGACATGTGATTAAGAATCCAAGAATGATTGGTGGAGACAGTTAAAGGGCGGTACTTTTCAGAAAACGGCTTTAGTTGCAGCTAAATCGTGGTACCCTCATTCTTATCAAAATGTTTTTAATGGAATCAAATAAACACAAAGAAAAAAGTATTTTATGATCTTTCATATAACTAATTTCTTAGTGTTTTATCAGGACCTGTTTGGATGAACACAGAGCTGAAATCCTGGAGATGGAAAATGTTGTTAAATCAGGTAATGAGGACAATTTCCCACGGCACACTGGTTGAAAATCACTGGTCTAGATGACCAAACTCCCAATGTTAAAGTGCCTAGGATAGCACAAGGGTTACAAACTGAAATATCTCTGAAACCATTACTTTTCATTTAAAGCAGCTGGAGAGCGCCCCCACATGGCTGTTGAGGAACTTCCCTGTGTTAACAGATGAGAATCATTGATATTTTTCTCTAGACAGAAACAGTGTAGAAAACATTGCAAGCAGCTTCCAGCATCAACATGAGTTCATCATGGATCACAGAGATTCATCAAGAAACAGAACATGAATTGATACTTGTGTATTTTCTCCACAGCTGTTAAACAGCAGATAACAGTGTGTGTTTGTGAGTTCAGCATCAAGCTGAGTGTGTTTGTGGAACATGAATGTGTTGGAGTGTTTGTGCATCATGTGACCCAGATTCTCTTCATCTGCTGTCAGATTCAAATCAGGAAGATGAAACCACACAGCAGCTTCAGCTGAGCTGTCCGTCTGCAGCAGCAGTCTTCTCTGTGAGCTGCAGGGGCTGATGGGAGCTTGGAGGAGGAGTCCCAAAGAACGTGGTCCTGCTCTCATCTCACAGCTCTCAGGTCCTTCTTTGTCCTCAGCTGCATCAGAACACCACTTCTCCTCAGGTTGAGCAGAGGAAACACGGCTGAACAAAATGCTTTTCCTCCCAGCTGCTGCTCTGTGCTGTCTGTGTTCAGGTGAGTGTTTGCAGCCAATCAGGAGCCAACCAGGTCTACCTGGAACAAACACTGTCATCCTGACCTTCACCTGTCTGTCTGTGTCTCTGCAGCACTGGTTGCCATGGCAGCAGAACTGATTCAGGAGGATTTAACATTGACCAGGAGAGTTGGTGAAAGTGTCTCTTTCAGCTGTGGAGGAATTCAGCAGTGTGATGGTGACTTCTTTAACCACCTATACTGGTTCCAGAAGAAAGAAAATGAAACCTTTGAAATCATTGTTTCAATTCATAAAAGCAATTTAAAACTAGATAAAAATATTAGTCATCCTCCACAAGATGATTTCACGGCTGAAATAACCCAGAGTGGGTTTGAATTG
Source organism: Oryzias latipes (assembly GCF_053564925.1). Classification (NCBI taxonomy): domain Eukaryota; kingdom Metazoa; phylum Chordata; class Actinopteri; order Beloniformes; family Adrianichthyidae; genus Oryzias; species Oryzias latipes. The sequence goes on along the minus strand of NC_136253.1, from coordinate 14,382,392 downwards.
AAGATCAATAAAGTCAAAGTGGATCATTCAGCCTCCTACTACTGCAACTGCGAGAAGGGTGATCTCCACAGTGAGAAATGATCCCTGCAGGCTGAACAAAAACCTGCAGATGAACAGATGTTAGTGTTTGTGACAGAAAGAGAGCAGGAAACCACAGCCAGGTTCACATGTTTCACCTCCATCTCACACAGACTCACAAACTCACTGAACTGAGGATTAAGGCACCAAATGAAAACACAATCAAATCAAATCAAACTTTATTTGTGAAACAAAAAGTGATTTTTATGCCACACAATTCAAAGTGCTTTTACAGTTGAAAAGTAAACCCACCGCATACCCCTCCCCCTCTATTGACACATTGACCCCATGACCCCACACACAATGAATCCAGACATGAAATCATGACTGTAGTTCTAAAAGAAACTCATGGCTTGACTCTGCAGGAAATGAAATGAAATCCTGAAATCATGAACCTGTTCTAATTCCTTTGTTCCTTTGTCCAAATGTGTGGAGAATAAATGATCTCTTTCTGAGTTTCCTGAATGCAGAAACCAGAGTGACAGCTTCTGCAGACACAGAAACTCAGAAATCAGTGAGTCTGAAAAAGCTGAGCTTTCAGTCTGCTTTCAATGCAGTGATTAGCAGCTGCTCAGAGAAACACACAAAACAAAGAAGACTGTGGATCTGGCGAAGTTCTGACAATCTGTTTTTTCCAGATGATTCCTTGATGGACTGCTCACCATCTTCTGTCCTTTTGTCCACCTGCTAAACCTCCAGAAAAGTCCACATAGCTGTCAATGCTTAGTCAGCCACTGAACTGAACTGCTTCTCCTTATTTTCAAACTGGAAATAGAAAAAACTCAAGTTTGAACATCATTGTGATAAAAAAAAAAGCCAACCTGTGTACAGGGTCCGGGGAACCCAAAGCGCTGCAACACAGGCATGCAGATTTTTTGTTTAAAATGAGGCCAAGACGTGGTACCAGTAAGAAGTGATTTTATTTACATTAAATGTATTAAAAACAAGGGACTCAATCACCCTGGGGAGGGAAAAATGGGAGGAGACCCTTCGAGGGCCGAGGCTTACCAACGTAGCATTGGGCCGACCCACGTGGAGATTGGCAACCAAAAATAGAACAAAACACCCCTGAGAAAAGGGGGGGGGGGAGAAATATAAAAAAAGGGTCGGCAATATTGTTTGAAAGAAAACCACAAAAACACAATCAATGCCCACCGTCACACAAACAGTCACAATCAAAACAGGTAAAAACAGGAGAAAACCTGCATCATCCTGCTACATAAAGCTGTAATTTGTTTTTGGCATCTAGCTGGAAGGCGAACAGGTAGGATTTTTGGTTATGTCTACTGTATACATTTTGGGATTATTTTCAATTTGTTTTGTGTAAAATTACAAAATATGTTGCTGTTTGAAGTTATCTAACAATCTAACGCTACTGGGTGAGGTAGGGAATTATTGTAAGTTTGCTGTTTTACTTTTCTTCAGCTCTCACGGTGTGACTATGACTGTGGAGTAAATAAATGGGTTGGAATACCCCATCATAGTCCATCAGTTATCATCATTGAGTCCATCGTCTCAATCAAGTCCGGCTGGAATGCTACAGTAAGAGCTGACACCTACATCATCCCATGGTCACGCTGCACCACGGACTCATGAGGACAAGCAAGGGGCTGTGCTGCCAATCGTTTGGCATTGAAGATCATACACTTCATCAGGCAACTCAGCACCATTCTGCAAGTCCACAAGATGATCATTTCGCAGCTGACTTAACAGTTGGATGTGACGGTCAGACAAGGTATGGAACATTTTATTCAACTTGAGAAAGAAAAGGCCAAGCTCCAGCAAGAACATTGACTGCTCCAATCAGAACTGGTTAAAGAAGGAAACAACATCAACTTTAAAGAACATTTGTCGGACTAAAAGAACAACAAAGGTTACACTTTGAGCAAAGGACTGTTATCACTTTGTTTATTTCTTGATTTAATTTATTTAAAAAAATGTGTTCAGTTTGATATGTAAACAGTTTATATTGTATATTGATTTTGTTTACAAAAAGAAAAAAGGGGATTGACTTACGTTCGAAGTCTGTGATTTAAAAAGGCAGTTCAATTGACTGAATTATCTATTTTACTGTGAGCTACATTCAAGTTATCGGCTTATATTCTAAACAATAAGTTATTTCCATTTGTGTAGTCTAAGAGCAATACTGAAACAACTTTTTATTTAATATAGAGGACACAGAAAATCACAATTTACAGATAGAGTTACAGAAATAAATAGATAACCTGCACTGCAAAATCAAAAGGATCAAAGTCGCTCTCGAAGACACCTCAGAGACTACTGAGAGAGAACTTTTAGGCCGCATCTACACTGCTTTAATCAGTTGACCATATTCCGATTTTTTCCTCTCATTTGGCACAGATCGGATATGACCGGTGAACGTGTAAGCAAGACAAAAGCGCATGGATTCCGGTTTTCTCAGATCGGATTCAGGCCTCATTCATATATAGAAATAAATCGGAAACGAATCGGATACGTGCATTTGCGTGTGCCATGTAAGCAGACAAATCGGATATTCCCCGGTAGATGAGAGTCGTACGTCAGTGACGTCAACTCAGGAGACCACCAACTGAGATCACATGACTCATTAAAGTGCTTTTGTGCGCTGATTTTGCTATCAGCGTGTTACCTTTCAGGCTTCAGACCGTAGTCGGATACCACTGTGATTTCCTGCCCGGTCCCGGCGGGGACGCAAACGGTAACTAATCAAGCTGGACCACCACGACTAAGTTTCTACATTCAAAGTTAGACTGAAAACATTCCTCTTTGGACAGGCTTATTATCAAACTAGTTAGTATTCAGAGATTATTTAACTTAATGTTAATTTGTTTAAATTAAACTTAATAACAAAAACAATTTGTTTTTAGGCTGCTAGAAGTTGAAGCTGGGGTAACTATGGTGCACTGGGGTTCTGTCCTCTTTTCTCATCTACTTCTACCCTTCCTCTCTTCTCTATTTTTGATCATCATTTATCATTTAGTTCTCCATGCCTCTTTTTGGTGCAGTGCTATTCATGTATTGTCCCTCTTTCCCTCTCCCCTCCTGGGGAGTGGGAGTGCTTCCAGACTCCAGTTGGCTCATCCGTGCTCCTGTACCTGACCATGTACCCGTCTCTGGTTTGCCTCTACTACTGCTTCCACACCTGGCTGTGGATCCTGCCTCTGGCTCGTCTCTGCTCTGTACCCTGTCGTGTACCTCATCTCTGCTCTTGCTCTGACACCTGGCTGTGGTTCCTTTCTCTGGCTCAACTCGCGCCCCTGACTCTCCCCCCAACCCCGGCTGGATGTAGCTCGTCTGTTGGACTTTGTATATGTAGTTTAAGAGTTAGATAAGTTAATTATTCTCTAAGAGTTCTGGTAAATTGCCTGTCCGTCCTGGGGGGGGATCCCTCCTTCATGTGGACACCCCTGAGGTTTCTTCGTTTTTTCCGGAATCCGTTTTTTTAAGGAGTTTTTCCTTACCGCGAAGGGGGTCTAAGGGCAGGGATGCCAGTATAGCTTAGTTAGTTTGTTAGTTTATTTTAGTATTTTCCTATTGAATTCTATGTATTCATGATCCTTTTTGAGTTCATGTTTCACTTTTTCAATTACCGATACGAAGCCCATCGAGACGACTGTTGTCGTGAATTTGGGCTATACAAATAAAATTGAACTGAATTGAAATGAACTGTGGAATGGACTGCTTCGGACCCTTCTACACTAATCAAGGACGGAACACAAGGAAAAGATATGGCCTTCCTTTCAATTGTTTCTCCGTTCACATTGAAATGCTGGAGGATCTGTCAACAGATTTCTTCATAAACGGACTGCGTTGCTTTATTGCCATACGTGGAATGGTGCGACAAATCACATCTGATCAAGGCAGTAACTTCTTGGGAGCCAGAAATGAGTTGAAGGAAGCTCTCAAAGAAGTTGATGGAGACAAACTAACAACCTTTCTAGCCGAAAATCAGTGTGACTTTCTTTTTTTTTTTTCTTTTTTTTTAACTTGTCCTGTCCAACAGCTGGGCAGACAGATGAGAGCTGAGGGCCTCTTGTGTTGGACATATTTTACTTTAACAAGAGGGGTTATTAATCTTCAGACAAACCAAAGGTATGTCTGAATAAACCCCTTTTGTAATTGAGGCCAAACTTTATTAATTTCAATCATGTCTGAAAATCTTTGGTGTTGGACGGGATGGAAAAGGAAAGAGGGGAAGAAGAGAGAGGGATGTTAGAGAGAGGGGGGGTAGGGGGTGATAATAGGAGGGGAAGGGGGATAAGACCATGAAGCAGCATAAAGCAACAAGTTAACTGGTTGTTAATCATTATAGTAAGGTTCAAATGTAGTACAAAAAGGGCGGAGCCTGTCCACGCACACACTCAAGTGTTATAAACACACCTGCTAGCTGCAAAAATGTCCATCTGTCGACATGTACACAAAACAGATAGTGTTCACGCTCATACTTATGCCTTAAAACCAACTAGTGTGAAATATTTCAGTCAATCAATCATGCAAACTGTTAGTGCAAAGGTGAGCTAACACCAGTGCTCAGGTGAGTGTTTATGTTCTTCTAAAATGGATGGTGGAACGTGAAAAGAAGGAGGGAGAGTGCCCAGCCATCCCCACCCCAAGACCCCCACCGCAGCAGCAGCGGCAGCCGGAATCCCCCCAACGCCACACGGGAACCGGCAGGGAACAACCGCCGCCCGGGCGACCAAGCCCGCCACCCAGGCCAGGGCCAGCAGGACCGCCGCGAGGCCCCCAGAGCCAGAGAGCAGGGAGGCACGGAGGGAAAGAGAGCGCCGCCCCAGCCCAACCAGGAGAGCAGCCCCCCTGCCGCGCCGGGAGAACCCAACGCAGGGCCCCACCGGAGAAGGATGCCCACAGCCCCAGACAAGCACCCCACCACCACCCAGGAGTTCCGGGCATCCCCCCGCCCCAACCCCAGGTACGAGCCAGGACCCCCCAAGGGAGACCCGCTCCGCACTCCAGGCAGCCATCCGCCCGGCCCACGGCTGGTCCAGGGAGGAGCGAGGCAGGGGCCCGCCGCCCCCGCCCAGGAGGGGGGAACCCCGGGGAAAAAAGAGGGCCCACAAGGGGTGTTGTATCAGTGTGACTTTCTTATGAATGCTCCAGGTTCAAGCCATGCCAACGGAGTATGGGAGCGTCAGATTTGAACGGTCAGGAGTATCCTCAACTCGACTCTTTCTCTCTCTCTCTCTCCTGGAAATCTCGATGACGCTTCACTTCGAACATTCCTTTATAAGGCAATGTCAATAGTTAACAGTCACTCTCTCACTGTTGAAAACCTCAACGATCCTAACTGTCTGGAGCCACTCCCCCCTAACCACCTACTTACCTTGAAGTCTACTCCAGTTCTTTTTCCCCCCGGCAAGTTTGTCAAAGACATTTACGCTAGAAAGAGATGGCATCATGTACAATACCTAGCAGAACAGTTCTGGAGTCGTTGGCGCAAGGAATATTTGTCCAACATCGCCATCAGGCAATGCTGGTACACTCCAAAAAGAAATCTGTGTCATGGTGCCTCTGTCAGACTCCTCCCCCCTGTCCTCTCCGCTTGGTTCCTGATTATCCCCAGCTGCTTCCACTCACCTCATCGACACACCTGCCTTCTTAAGGAGCTCCAGGATCTTCATTCAACGCCAGTCCGTTGCCCCTGATGGTGCATATTTGGCCTCACGTCAAGTTCATGCTTTGTTGCCTTGCCTTAAGCCAAGTAGTTAACATATGCTGTCTTACCTGTCTCCAGGAAACCTCAGCCACGAGTGGTCACCCACAGCAGCCGTAATCCGGACTCTTCTACTGGTCTGTTCCCTCCATCCTCACCACGAGCCTCTGCCGAACCAGCTGCCTCACGAGACGGACCCACGCTGCCGACTCCAGACCCGAACGAGCAGTTCCACCAGTGACGCCACGAGCCGCAGTTACATTCTCGGACCTCCAGTAACCGTTACCTACCTGTATGGCCATCATATTAAATCTACCTTCTCGCCAAGACATCTCTGTCCTGTGTCTCATTCCGGGTTTCAGCATCTGGGTCTCAGTCGTTCTATAGTCATGACAGAACGGACTGGCCATAATCCCGACCCAGCTGACCCGGAGGGACTCAGATTAGCCGTATCCCAGCAAGGCATATTGCTTGGTCGCCAGGCCGACGCCCTATCCCAGATGGCCGTGGCCCAACAGGACCTTTTTCATCGCCTGGACGGTTTGACACAGACATTGAACAATTTAACCGGACATTTTTCCCATGTTCCAACAGATACGGCTCAAGCTACGGCTAACTCGGCTACTTCCGTTTCCGGATCACCCTCCGCTCACGAAAACATCCGGCTGCAACCGGAACCATTTACTGGTGACGTCGAAGCCTGCGGAGGATTCCTCCTCCAATGCGAGCTGATTTACCAACAAGCCCCCCGTCATTATCAGTCGGATCACAGTAAAATATCACTGATCGTCAACTCTCTACGCAATAAAGCCCTCCAGTGGGCCCAGGCTCTCCTCTCCTCCAATCCCATAAGCCACCTCACTTATGAACGTTTCCTCAGAGAGTTCCAGTTAATTTTCGACCAACCACGCAAACAGGACGAAGCAACCCGTCGGTTACTCGCGCTCAGGCAGCGTAACCGCTCGGTGAGTGAACACGTTATAGATTTCCGTATTCTGGCGGTCGAGGCAGGCTGGCCCGACGCAGCTTTGAAGGGGATCTTTTACCAGTCTTTAAATGAACAAATTAAGGATCATCTGTGTTCTCAACCCGAAGCCCGGTCATTTGAGGAACTGGTTTCTGCGGCACTCCGCTCTGATGTTCGCCTGCGGGAGCGTCAAAGGGAACGAGGGCCTGTTTTCCAGCGTGCCGCAACCACTACATCCTCCAACTTCTCACACGCTGTTCACGCCACCCCTCTCGACTCCCTCAGCCCCTCTAGACCTCCAGACGAGCCTATGCAGGTTGGACACTCTCGACTGTCTGAAGAGGAACGCCGCAGACGGCGCATGGAGGGGGCCTGTTTCTATTGCGGAGCAAAGGGCCACATTGTCATCTCCTGCCCGCTTCGTTTAAACACCCGAACCCCTCGCTAGGAGACAGGCTGCGAGGGGTAACAAACATCTACCTGGCCGGTAATAATTTTTTACTAATCCCTGTCAAGTTAAGTCAAGATCTCCATGTGCATGAGTTACGGGCCCTGGTCGACTCCGGGGCCGAGCAGAGTTTAATTGACCAGCAACTTGTTAATGATCTGTCGATTCCCACAGAACCCCTGGAGACCCCCATCGAGGCTTCCGGTTTAGGCGGTCAACTCTTATCCCGCATCACCCACCGCACCAAACCCATCCTGCTCATTACTTCAGGCAACCATCGTGAGTCTATCCGTTTCCTCATCACCAAGTCCATCCATACTCCCATAGTACTCGGGTTTTCCTGGCTAAAACTGCATAATCCTCAGTTTAATTGGGCTCAAGGGACTATAATCCAGTGGAGCCCATATTGCCTCGCTAATTGTCTTCTCTCTGCTCTCCCTTCCGTTACTTCTCCTAACGCTGAGTGTCATAGCCAAGTCGATTTGTCCAACATTCCTCGTTGTTATCATGATTTAAAAGCAGTATTTTGCAAAACCAAAGCTAGTGCTCTCCCACCTCATAGACCTTATGATTGCGCCATAAACCTGTTGCCAGGCGCTCCATTGCCCAAGGGCCATTTGTTTAATCTATCTGGACCAGAAAAGACAGCCATGGAGAACTACGTACAGGAAGCCCTCGCCCTGGGGCACATTCGACCCTCCTCCTCCCCCGTGGGAGCAGGCTTTTTCTTTGTGCAGAAAAAAGACAAGTCCCTCCGACCATGCATTGATTATCGCGAACTAAATCAAATCACCGTAAAAGACAAATACTCACTGCCATTAATCACCTCTGTTTTTGATTCCGTCCAGAAGGCTCGCATATTCACAAAGTTAGATCTCCGCAATGCCTACCATTTGGTCCGAATTAAGGAAGGGGACGAGTGGAAAACTGCCTTTAACACCCCGTTAGGGCATTACGAATATTTAGTAATGCCTTTCGGCCTCACCAACGCCCCGGCAGTTTTCCAAAGGCTAGTTAACGATGTCCTTCGGGACTTCATTAATCGATTCGTCTTTGTCTATTTAGATGATATTCTTGTCTACTCCCACGATCTGGCTCAACACGAGCATCACATTCGTCTGGTGTTGGAGAGACTATTGGAAAATCAGCTTTTTGTTAAGCATGAAAAGTGCGAATTTCATTCCCCCACTGTACAGTTTCTCGGTTACATTATCGAGGCTGGCTGCATACGCCCTGATCCATCCAAAATAGAAGCTGTTACCAACTGGAAACCTCCAACCAGCCGTAAGAAGCTACAGCAATTCCTGGGCTTTGCTAACTTTTACAGACGCTTCATACGCAATTACAGCAGTATTGCTTCTCCCCTTACACGCCTCACTTCCATAAAGCATCCCTTTGTCTGGTCCAACGAAGCCCAACAGGCCTTCGACAGGTTAAAGAAACTGTTTGTCTCTGCCCCGATCCTCATCCAACCTGACCCCTCGCGGCAATTTATCGTTGAGGTCGATGCCTCTGACTCAGGGGTGGGCGCTGTCCTCTCACAGAAGGAGGGGAGTTCTGGAAAACTCAAACCTTGTGCGTTTTTCTCTCGCAAGCTGTCCCCTTCTGAGCAGAATTACGACGTTGGCAACTGGGACCTCTTAGCCATCAGACTTGCCCTGGAGGAGTGGCGTCACTGGTTGGAGGGAGCCGAGCAGCCTTTCATCGTCTGGACGGACCATAAAAACCTGGCATACCTACGCTCCGCGAAAACACTCAACTCCAGGCAAGCTCGTTGGTGTCTTTTCTTTGACCGGTTTCACTTCACCATAACCTACAGACAGGGCTCCCGCAACATCAAACCCGATGCCCTCTCCAGGAAATACAGTCCGTCTGAGAACACTCTATCATCTATCCTCCCTTCATCCTGCATCATAGGAAGTGTCACCTGGGATATCGAGGCCAAGGTTCTTCAAGCCCTGGAAGGGGACTCTGACCATCCACCCGCTCCCAGGGGCACACTGTTTGTACCCGCTCATCTCCGCTCCGAAGTCATCACTTGGGGTCACGCGTCTCGTCTGGCGTGCCATGGGGGGGTCCACCGTACCCTCCATTTACTTCGTAAGAGGTTTTATTGGCCGTCTATGGAGAAGGACATTAGGGAGTATATCTCGGCGTGCACCACCTGCGCCCGATCCAAGACGTCCTCCTCGGCTCCGGCGGGGTTGCTCCACCCACTTCCTACGCCCAGCCGGCCCTGGTCCCACTTGGCAATGGACTTTGTCACCGGGCTACCCCCATCAGCAGGTAACACCGTCATACTCACAGTCATAGATCGATTTTCCACGATGGCCCACTTCATTCCGCTCCCTCAACTACCCACTGCCACCGAAACTGCTGATATCATGACCAAGCAGGTTTTCCGTCACCATGGTATCCCTCTGGACATTGTCTCTGACCGTGGCCCCCAGTTCATTTCTCAGGTCTGGAAGGCCTTCTGTACGGCCTTGGGGGCCACGGTCAGCCTCACATCTGGCTACCATCCTCAGTCCAACGGCCAAGCGGAGAGAGCTAACCAGGAACTGGAGGCAGCTCTCCGCTGCTTGGCGGCACAGAACCAGCAGGACTGGTCCCAATATCTCGTGTGGATTGAGTATGCCCATAATGCTCATCCCTCCACTGCCACTGGGCTCTCTCCCTTTGAGGCCGCTCTCGGGTACTCACCACCTCTGTTTCCGTCACAGGAACTGGACTTGGCGGTGCCTTCCGTACAACATCACATCCAGCGGTGCCAACGCATCTGGGCACAGGCTAAGGCTGCTCTCCTCCGCACCAAGGAGAGCAACTGCCGCATCGCCAACCGTCACAGGGTGGTGGGACCCGAGTACCAACCTGGCCAAAGGGTCTGGCTCTCCACACGTAATATCCCCATCCAAGCCACCTCCAAGAAACTGGCTCCACGATTCATCGGACCTTACGTCATAGAGAAACTCATCAACCCCACCTGCGTCCGACTCCGTCTTCCCAAGGCTCTGAAGGTTCACCCGTCATTTCATGTTTCCCAGATCAAGCCAGTTCTGGACAGTCCTCTGTGCCCGCCGTCTGCTTCCCCGCCACCCGCCCGGCTCATCGACGGTGCTCCGGCTTACGACGTCAATCGGATCCTGGATGTCCGCCGTCGGGGTCGCGGATTCCAGTTCCTGGTCGACTGGGTGGGTTACGGGCCGGAGGAGCGCTCCTGGATTTCCCGCTCTCTCATTTTGGACCCCTCGCTCATTGAGGATTTCTACCGGGCCCACCCAGATCGCCGCCCTTGACCGCCTGGAGGCGGTCGTTGAGGGGGGGGTACTGTCATGGTGCCTCTGTCAGACTCCTCCCCCCTCTCCTCTCCGCTTGGTTCCTGATTATCCCCAGCTGCTTCCACTCACCTCATCGACACACCTGCCTTCTTAAGGAGCTCCAGGATCTTCATTCAACGCCAGTCCGTTGCCCCTGATGGTGCATATTTGGCCTCACGTCAAGTTCATGCTTTGTTGCCTTGCCTTAAGCCAAGTAGTTAACATATGCTGTCTTACCTGTCTCCAGGAAACCTCAGCCACAAGTGGTCACCCACAGCAGCCGTAATCCGGACTCTTCTACTGGTCTGTTCCCTCCATCCTCACCACGAGCCTCTGCCGAACCAGCTGCCTCACGAGACGGACCCACGCTGCCGACTCCAGACCCGAACGAGCAGTTCCACCAGTGACGCCACGAGCCGCAGTTACATTCTCGGACCTCCAGTAACCGTTACCTACCTGTCTGGCCATCATATTAAATCTACCTTCTCGCCAAGACATCTCTGTCCTGTGTCTCATTCTGGGTTTCAGCATCTGGGTCTCAGTCGTTCTATAGTCATGACAATCTGCAGATCAGAGATATAGTAATGATAAAAGATGATGACCTGCCTAGAACTGAATGGAGGTTGGGTAGAGTTTCAGAGACCACAACAGATAAAGATGGGTGTGTTAGAGGAGTGAAGATATGTTTGGGTGACAGAAAATTTAACTAGAAGGATGAACGTATTATCAAGCAGTTAGTGCTTGAACGTCCTGTTCAGAAACTGGTTTTATTGCTAGAAGGTGACTAGATTGCTACAAGGCACACCTTCTTGACAGTTTTTAGGCCTACTTTAAGTAACTAGTTTCTGGTCATTGTTCATTTTGTTTGGAAATCATTTGTGTTTGTTCCCTCTATGGTTATCAACCTGTTATTAAAAAAAAAAAAAAACACCAAAATGATTTGGTGGGAGTGTAAATGACCTATTTTAATTGCTTTCTTATCATTGTTTAACATTTCCTTTCATTGAAGATGCCTTTAATTTTAAAAAGAAGTATGTTGAAGATGTAAAAGAAAATTATAAAAAAAAACAGTGTTAATGTTTGTAAAGTGTATTTTCTTTTAAACTTTTATTGTGAAGGTTCCACCTACTTCCGCTTTTTCTGTGAAGCGTGTCAGTTCAACAGAAACAAAAAAGAAAAGGTTAACAGCTGACGCTACTGCAACAGAGGAAACAGAAGAAAAATGGACGGATAACTGTGTAAAGCTGTAATATGTTTATGACACCTAGCTAGAAGGCGAACAGGTATGATCTTTGGTTATGTTTACTGTATACATTTTGTGATTATTTTCAATTTGTTTTGTGTAAAATAACAAAATGGGTTTCTGTTTGAAGTTATCCAACAATCTAACGCTACTGGCTGAGGTAAAGAATTGTGGTATATATGTATATTTTCCCCGGGGTGCCCCCCTCCTGGGCGGGGGCGGCGGGCCCCGGCCTTGCTCCTCCCTGGACACACCGTGGGCCGGGTGGGTGGCTGCCTGGAGTGCGGAGGGGGTCTCCCTTGGGTGGTCCTGGCTCGTACCTGTGGTTAGGGGGGGGGGTGCCCGGAACTCCTGGGTGGTGATGGGGTGCTCGTCTGGGGCTGTGGGCGCCCTTCTCGGGTGGGGCCCTGCGTTGGGCTCTCCCGGCGGGGGGGCTGCTCTCCTGGTTGGGCTGGGGAGGTGCTCTTTTTCCACCCATGCCTCCCTGCCCTCTGGCTCTGGGGGCCTCGCGGCGGTCCTGCTGGCCCTGGCCTGGGTGGCGGATTTGGTCGCCCGGGGAGCGGTTTTTCCCTGCCTGCTCCCGTGTGGCGTTGGGGGGTTCCAGCTGCCGCTGCTGCTGCGGCTGGGGTCTTGGTGTGGGGATGGCTGGGCACTCTCCTTCCTTCTTTTCCCATTCCTCCATCCATTTTAGAAGAACATAAACACTCACCTGAACACAGGTGTTAGCTCACCTTTGCACTAATAGTTAAAGTAAAATATGTCCAACACAAGAGGCCCTCAGTTCTCATCTCATCTCATCAAGTTAAAAAAAAAAAAGAATTGTTGTATATCAAAAAGGAATTATTATAAGTTTGCTCCTTTGCTTTACTTTAGCTTTTACAGTGTGACTATGACTGTGGAGTAAATAAATGGGTTGGAATACCCCATAATAGTCCATCAGTTAACATCATTGAGTCCATCGTCTGATTCAAGTCCGGCTGGTCCAGGAGCAGATGTGGGGAAAGTTTTGATAATCCACTTGATAGGAGACAGAAAGAACATAGAATGTGGATGAAAACAAGTTTTAATGTTGATTGAAAATTAACATGTATATTTGAAAGCAGAAGATTATGGAGCTTTATCTCAAAACTGTGACTTTTGTTCTCATTTTAGTTAGGCAGTAAATCGTTCCTGGTTTTGCAGAAGTTGTTGTCTGTATTTGCTCCAAGTATGTCGACAGCGCCTCACGAAAGCAGCAGGACCAGAGGTAGAAGCTGACTGTTCCTGGTGGGGAAAAAGAGGAGGCTGGTAGCCATAGGCAGCTTAAAAAGGTGAATAACCAGAGGAATTTTGGAGGGTGTTGTGAGAATACTCAGCCCAGGGCAGCTGAGAAGACAAAGTGCTCGGGTTTTTGGCACACATGGCTCGTAATGTTTTCTCCAAATCCTAGTTGAAACGCTCTACCTGGCCGTTGGTTTGAGGATGGAAACCAGAACTCAGGCTGACCTTGATCCCAAGAAGCTTGCAGAACTCACTCCAGAAGGTGGCAACAAACTGCGGTCCTCGATCTGAAGTGATGTTTTGCGGAAGGCCATGTACACAAAACACACGCTAGGCGATTATAACAGCCAACTCCTTGGCTGATGGCAACTTCTGCAGAGGAACCGCATGAACCAGTTTGGAGAACCTGTCTATGGTGGTTAAGATGACAGTGTTACCTTTAGAGTTGGGTAACCCACTAATGAGGTCCATAGTGATATGGGACCAAGGTCTGGAGGGCACAGGTAGAGGTTGCAGGACACCGGCAGGTGGTTTTCTGGGTACCTTGACACTGGCACATACAGGACACGAAGACACGAAAGCCCTGATGTCAGAGGACACTGTGGGCCACCAAAACCGCTGGTCCACCAGGAACGTGGTTCTTGTCACTCTAGGACAGGGGTCAGGAACCTATGGCTCGCGAGCCATATATGGCTCTTATGATGGTCACATGTGGCTCGCAGACAAATCTTTAATTATACTTTTTTTTTCTTTTTTTCATTAGACCAGTCCTTCTCGGGCGGGATGCGATGCCAGAGGCCCGCAGTAGTAGCGGTGCTTGGAGAGAAAACTATCAGTTTACAAATCTCTATTATTTTACAGAGTTTGTACCACCCGGAAACCTGTGAATTGCTGTGCCTAAAACTGCGCGCTCCCGTCTCTGAGGAAGAGCAGTTGCGGAGACGGGATGTGTGAGGAAGAAAGCAGAGGGTGGGGGTTGGGGATGGGGGGCACAGGCAGTAGGTGAATTGCGTAGCGATTGTAAAACGTAAAACCCACTGCCCGTCACTCACTGCAGTGTGTGAGTGTGTGTTTGTCTCCACATCTGCATGTGATCAGTCTTTGTCACATCTAAAGAACATTCAGACCTAAGATCCCGTTTAAAGTCTCAACGCCTGCATGAAGCAGAAACTCACCACGTCTCAACCAGACTAGACAATCAGCAAAACTACTACGAGAAATACTCATCATTTATCAGCAACAGCGTAACAATGTTTTTCAAAGGAATCCATAGACTTATTGTACTTTAAAAATGTTGAAATTACATCAAAGGCACACATTCACTTGTATATTTATAAACATATTGTCGCGGACTGAGTTTAACTTGGCTGTTGGGCCGCTTTAAAAGTTCTGGAGTTCATTGAACGCATCAAGCAGAGATCTGATTGGCTCTCAGTTCTGTAGCTCAGCCTGTTGTTAGGTAGTTTGGACCAATGGGGTTCAGCTATGGGCCGAATAAGGGAAATGGGAGGGCTGGAGCGGGAGGGGGGAATATAAAGTTGGGAGAAGCGCTCTCGTCTCGGCGGGAGAGATTCAGGAGTTGCTGAATTAATTGTACGGCGTTTGTTGCGGTCTGCAATAACCAGAATAAAGAACCTTAAAAGAGGTTAAGCTTCCGTGGCTCAGTGTGGGAAAGGAACACTACATTATTGTATGGCTCTTTTGAAATTACATTTAAAAATATGTGGCGTTTATGGCTCTCTTGGCCAAAAAGGTTCCCGACCCCTGCTCTAGGATGACATGCCAACCGAGAGGAGTGACCCCACTTGAGAACTGCAGGCCGAAGAGAGGGAGGAACATACAGGCAGTTAGCAGGGCATCCAGCAGGGATGGCAGCCACATCAGGAACTGAAGACTTGACCCTGCGCTCCAAGGCCCACCGAGGGGCTCCTAGCACCAAATGGGGAGGAACAATGGTGGTGATTGCCATAGAATCCTCAGAATCCTCTTGCTGATACTGGCGTGAAAGAGCATCAGGCTTGATATTTTTACTGCCCGGTCGGTAGGAAAGGGAGAAATTAAACTTGTCGAAAAACAGGGCCCATCTGGCCTGGCGTGGATTAAGTGTCTTGGCTGGTTGAATATATTCCAGGTTTATGTGATCAGTCCAAACCAGAAACGGTTGTTCAGCCCCCTCCAACCGCCACTCTTCCAAGGCTAATTTAACTCCTAGCAGCTGTCTGTTCCCTATGTCATAATTTCTCTCTGCAGGAGTGAGCTTGCAGGAGAAATATGCGCAGGGATGGACTTTGTTATCAGACGCCCTCTGAGACAAAACAGTCCCCACTCCAGACTCAGACTCATCCACCTCCACAATGAATTGTTTGGAGGAGTCAGGTTGAGTCAGGACAGGAGCTGCAGAGAAACGTCTTTTCAGCTCGGCAAACACTTTATCTGCTCCCTCATCCCAGACGAAACGTACCTTAGCCGAGATGAGTCTGTGAAGAGGTGCAGCCACGCCACTGAAGCCTGGAATGAAACGCCTGTCAAAATTTGCAAACCCCAGGAAGCGCTGTAACTGCTTACGTCCAGAAGGAACAGGCCATTGCAGAACAGCTTTTTTTTTTGGTCAGAGTCCACAGGGATTCGAGCAGTGACAGTTCCTTAAAATGCTTCCAAAAACTCAGTATATAAAAAGCAGCAGTGGTTCCACCAGTGGGAGCGTCAGAAAGTCCCTGGTGATACAAGACCAACAAACAACATTAGCAAAAATAAAAACAGCTTAAAGGCAAGCGTAGGACTTGACCCTAGTAGGCCTACCAGACAGACTGTTTGCCACCTGGGTGGCGCTCAAATGCAGAGGCCGTAATTTTGCCTCTAATCTGTGCCTGCAGTTCTCATCTGGAGCTGAGACCAGTTTGTCAGCATGAGGCACCGATCGAACTCCTGTAAACAGCCTACCCCCGCTACATTACCTGTGAGGTATAGGGCTGCACGATATGAGGAAAACTTGCGATGTGCGATTATAGTGATCAATATTGCGATGACGATATGACTTGCGGTATATGAAAAAATAGCAAAACAACTAAAGAAAGTTGCATTTCACTGCAGGTGTATAATTTAAATAAGAGTCAAAATAGCTTCAATTATACTCCAAATGACCGTCGACTACATAAGAAGTCAACATTTAACATAAAAGCTCCATCTGATTGGTCAAACACATAAAGTTCCTTAAAAATCAATCAAAAATCATTAAATACTTCAAGCTGCCATAGAATTGTTTTAACACATTTAAGGTTAACAATTTATTGCGATTTTGGCAGACTTTTCCGATATGGATATTGCACAGCTTGAAATCGTGATAGTGATAAATTTGCAATTTATAGTGCAGGCCTACTGTGAGGCTAATCGGAGGAGCGCGACAGGAAGTGGTTCCAATGGCCAAATGCTGACCATGACCAACTGAGGGCTTGTTGGCCTTTTTATAGCGCCCCATGCGGCCACTACCTGCAATTATCCTCCCCACCGCACCTGAGCCAATTAATCCTGCCACAATAAACAAAAAGATGAAGTTTAATTTCTTGAAGGTGAAAACTCTGATAATCAGAAAACACTGAAATCAGAACAGTGATCTTTAATAAAGTCTTTCAAACTGAACATGAACAGTTACTTTAAACCCAAAAACAATGAAAAATGAATCTTGTCCACTTGAGAAACTATTCAGTGAGTCTCTACTGTTTGAATGGATCTCCACCTGAAGGCTGATGCTCAACTAGACCCTCAGCAACCAAACCAGCAGATGCAGTTAGTTGTTGACTAAAGGAAGAGATTCTCTGACTCCTGTTTCTCTGCATCTAAACATCCAAAAAGCTTCTCTTTTCTTCAGTAGATCCATGTCAGTCCAACTGTTTGAACAGTTTCAAGCTGTTTCAGATTCAAGAAATCCAAACCTCAGAGTCAGAAATCTGAATTATTTAGAGATAAAATGATCAAACAAATCAAACTTTAATATTCAACTTTTTAATGTTGATTTGGAGACAGTGGTGTTGTTAGACACTGATGCTATGAAGCTACAAAGCTATGATGAAATGCTAAAGAGCTGTTCTGTGTGTCACTAATGTGTTTTCAAGGACCAGTTTAAAGTCTGACAATATTTTTAAACACCGAACTTTTAGACGTGACGGATGAATACAGCTACATTAATTACAGGACATTTATAAAACATTTTATGTTCTAAGTGACAGAGTTAAATCCAATGTTTATTAACAGTGTCTTTGTAAAATTACAAAGCTGGTGTTGAACCCCCCTTCCCTTGAGAGAGTTCTGCATCTTTACTGTCATTGACACAATGACATTAATCCAACATTTTATGATGTTTTCCAGCTGTTTTTATTATTTCATATAATCTATAATCATCTGAAGGCAGAGTTAAAAAATGTGCAAAAAAATTTGTTTAGCTGGTAGATTTTTTATATCTACTGGCACAACTTGATCAGTGACTAGAAAATAGAATTCCAGCTCTAACCTACAACGACATCACTGAGCTTCAGAAAGAAGCATTTTCTAAATGTTCCAGAGTCTCTGTCCTGGACTTTTAGGAACTGATCCTTCCAGAATGTGAATGTGGATTTGAGCTTCTTCATGGTCTCCATCTGCAGTTTTCATTGAATCAGCTTCTCTAGTTACAGAAACACAAACTGCTCTGGTTCAGAGAAATGTTCTGTTCAGACAGAATGGGATTGAAACCCAAAGTGTGGTTTTCTCAGAGGAGCAGAGATCTTTCTGCTTCTGTTTGACTGCATGAAAGCAGCAGAGACCAGAAGTGAGACAGAAAGTCTGAGAGTGGAAGTGAGCTCTGAATGCTGAATGTGTCTGTGTTTGGACTCCCAGCAGAACTGTGCTGCTCTCTCATGTTCCTGTGGTTTCAGGAGGAGCAGAAGAAAACAGACTGATGGACTTCAGGATAACTGAACACGTGCACAACTCTACATTTCCTCTTTCATGCTGTCACTTTCTGCATGAATCTTTCATCTAATAACTGCAGGAATATTTGTCATTTTCTTCTCTCATTTCACACAGCAGTTCACCAAGTTCCTCCACTGCAGACAGAGACAGTCATGTTGATCTGAACATTAGAGAAACTCATCATGGAGCTGAAATATGATCCTGATTCACTCAGATGACACTTTAACAGCACACAGGTTTTTGGAGCACACTTTCTCACTGTGTGTCAGGGGATTACTACATCTTTGGATCTGGAACTGGACTGTTTGTAACAGATAAGAAGAACCATTTCTGCTCCTTCAGCTGTTTGATTGTAGAAAATGTGTTTCAAGTCAGTTTCTGCTGCTTCAGCTTCACATGTTAGTTTGTTCATCATTAGCAGAGAATTCATCAAGCAGCCATTGTTCCAGAAGAAAAGCTGAATCATTTCTGCAAACATGTTGAAATCTCACTGAACAACTAAACTGATTCTTGATTTCTGCAAATCTGAGTGATGTTCCAAATATTTAGAGTTTGATGGTCTCACTGATTCTGGAACATCTGCTGGTTTCTGAGAACAAGATCAGATCTGAGCTTCAACTGAATTGAACTGAAGTTTGGAAACAAAACGGAAGAAAATGATTTTAGGGAGAAAATGGTTCTTTAAAAAAAATCTTATAAACTACCCCTTATTTGAAATTAGTTTGACATTTATTAAAGTAATTCTCAAAAGAAAAACAAATTTGATTTTTTTTAAATCGTTTGTTGAGAACATGTTATTTTCTTTTCCTTAAAGAACATTCATGATTAAAAAAGGTTATAAAGATAAGCTGTCCATCTTCTGCCCCTCTTACTGGGACGCAGCAACGGGCGAGTTACACTACACTTTTGGACTATAGGACTGTAGGACTGTAGTACACCCCGGGCTTTTTAAACTCGCTTTTCACTCAGAAGAAGAGAGCAAGTATTTACGTGCTTGTCAGAATCATACAAAGAAATCATCACCAGTGGCTCTAGCTCCAGTTCCAGCGATGAAGAAATTATTGTTCTGTTGAAAGATGAAAGATGCCGGAAAAGACCCCGATTTTGGGTACATCCTATAGTTACGAGAAGAGAAGAACATCGGGAGTTTTATCGACTGGTACAAGAGCTGAAAATGTATCATGAGCGTTTAGGGGGATATTTTAGAATGTCTGTCATTATTCGTGGCAGTGTAGATGCTATTTTGCGTCTATCTTCTTCGCTGGTATGTGTGCTCAGAAAACCAGTTTTGTGTTTGAGCGCCCCCATGCTGCGTTTTACTGTAACTTCAGAAGCCCTAGACAGGTGCGCAAAAGTGCCATTCTAATTGGTCGTATAATTTTTGACGCAGAGTGTCAAACCAATAAAACGAACCCGTGGCGTTTTTCGCGTCGGTTCGCACACTCACATTGGTGCCCTTTGTTTAGTCATGAGGCGTTAAACGTCGACGAATATCGTGCGTGAAATTCGTCCCGGTGTGTACAGGCCTTAAACTTGGGCTGACGTGTCTGCTTGTTCTTGGGAGCCGCAAGGCAAAGAGACGGACTCTGATGATGACCAAAGGGAAGCTGACTTGTTTCATAGAAAT
Organism: Oryzias latipes; assembly: GCF_053564925.1. Classification (NCBI taxonomy): domain Eukaryota; kingdom Metazoa; phylum Chordata; class Actinopteri; order Beloniformes; family Adrianichthyidae; genus Oryzias; species Oryzias latipes. The sequence goes on along the minus strand of NC_136253.1, from coordinate 14,362,837 downwards.
GTAGCCCAGCTGTTCATTTCAGATACAGAAGATGAAGACTTTGATGGATTTTTGGATGCTAATTGATGACTGAAAAAATAAAAATAAATCACAACCGACTCTTTGCTCTTGGTGCCTTTTAAAACACACACCAGCATGCATGTTTTACCGGTATGTGTTAGCATTAAATACAGGAAAAAACACCCATAACTGAAACTGGGCCGTTTAATCCAGTGCTGTTGTATTGTAAGGAGAGGATTGTGTTATGTGAAAAATAATATGGCTTTAATTGTTAATTGTGCGCTCACACACACACACGGTCCCCATCATACACGCCCCCCAAAGAAATAAACGGCTTCTAGCCTGTTCCATAGCAACGTTGTCCTGCTTCATTAGTTACCGTTTGCGTCCGGGCCGGGACGGGACGGGACCGGACATAACAGCGGCTTCCGACTACGGTCTGAAGACTGAGGCTGAAAGGTAACACGCTGACAGCAAAATAAGCACACAAAAAGCACCTTAATAAGTCATGTGATCTCAGTTGGTGGTGTCCTGAATTGACGTCACTGACGTACGACTCGCATTTACTGGGGAATATCCGATTTGTCTGCTTACATGGCACACAGAAATGCACGTATCCGATTCGTTTCCGATTTATTTCCACATATGAATGAGGCCTGTATCCGATCTGAGAAAAACGGAATCCATGCGCTTTTGTCCTGCTTACACGTTCACCGGTCATATCCGATCTGTGCCACATGAGAGGAAAAAATCGGAATTGGGTCTCTTGAACCATGCAGTGTAAAGGCGGCCTTAGTTGTCTTTACGCTCGTTCAATTAATGGCACCGATGAAACGCCATAGTGTTTACTGATGACGGTTTGATGTGAAGCTGAATCCAGTGAGTGAAGTGAACTTTGTGCTGCATTGATGAGGAGTTTAGTGATCAGAGTTCATGGAGTTTCCAGGATCAGACTGAATGCATTTCTGGAAGCTGCTGTTGACTGTGTGAGTGTGTGTCTGTGCTGCTTGTTGCTGCTGTCAAACTTCAGATGAGTCCGTAGTGAAGCCCGTGGTGAGCGTGTACCCAGCAGCATCCAGAGTCCATGTGGAGGGGAGCAGCTCCCTGCTGTGTCTGGCCTCAGCCATGTTTCCTCCTGTGGTCCAGTTCTCCTGGAAAAGACAGAAGAACAACGGACCACTGGAGGACCTGACCTCTGAAGAGCAGCTGGATCTCAGAGAGTCGGGACACAGCGCCTCCATCCTGCTGCTCCATCAGCAAGAGGACAGCTCCTATAAATACATCTGCTCCGTCAAACATGAGGGGGGCACAGTGGAGGCCCAAACACAACAAGGTAATGAAGGCTTGGTGACTGTGTTCAACAGAGATTCAGCTTCATGCTGACTCTTTCTGACTCTTTCTCTGTTTCAGAGGTTCCTGCACTTCCAGCTGCAGGTTCCACAGCAGCTCCAACATCCCATCCAGCAGCTCCAACATCCCATCCAGCATCTTCCAGCATTCTAGCAGAGGGAACAGCCTCTGTTCCTCCTCTGGACCTGGTGAAGCTGTCCTTCCAGTCTGAGTGCAGGGTGAAGCTGCTCTGCCTGCTGTACTCAGTGCTGATAGTGAAGAGTCTGGTGTACTGCTGTGGACTCTCTCTGCTGATGATCCTCAGAAACAAGGGAGCATCCACCAACTCCAGACATGCTGAATGACTGTTTTCTGCTCGTCTTTTCTCTCCATCAAATCTCCTCCTTTCATCTCATTCATCACTTTGATCACAGTTCTCAAATGTTCTTCATGACTTGCTGTAGATCCTTCATCAAACTGTCAGCTGTGTTGTAGAGATGGAACTTTGCAGTTTTCTGCTTTTTCATTTACATTTTCTGTTTATACACATTGATACATATTCTTACATTTTATTTGCAACAATATTCTCAATAAACTCAAAGACAATTTTCCTGTTTGAAGACATTTAACTGTAAGTTTGTGATTCTTTCAAGAACATCAACAAATCAAAAGTTTCCATGCAGCAGAATAAAGACAGAGAGCAGAGAGGAGGGAGGTTGATGAGTGAACAGCAGCAGATATGAATCTGCTCTCAGTGGTTTGGATTACAGGAAATGCTGCTGACAGACAATCAAACTGCCTGCAGATGTGTGTGTTTGTGCTCTGCAGCCTTCACACCATGAACTCTGGTTACACAATTTAAAACAAACACAAAAGAAATACACAAACATTATTTTTGTCTTTCTGATTATGACAAATATTCTCCTGTGTTGTGTTTTAGACATTGGTTTCAGTGAATATAGAATCCCAAATCCCAAAATACATGTATTCATATTTTATTTCTTCATGAGGATTCTGAATTCAGAGCTTTAAATGAATCATCACTTCCATTGTCTCTAATCATGGGTAGAGGAGAGAGGGTAAAGAGGGGAAGATGGAGAGGATAAAAACAAAAAATCATGAACCAGAAGAAAGAATATCTAAAAAAAGACAACAACTAAAGTTGTTTGAAACGTAACATTATTAATGCTGTTCTTAAGAGAAGACTGAGGCATTGTTCTGAAGTTTACCACTAGAGGGCGCCATCGTTCTTTGAATAATTCCAATTCTAAAGTGTAAACAGAAGTAAACAGAGCAGCAAACACAATATTTGAAAGAACAGTTTGAGTTTCTAAGCTTAAGTGTGCGTCCATGAGAGCAGTGAGACAATTTTATTTTATTTTATTTTATTTTATTTATTTATTTATTTATTTTTTTTTAACTTGTCCTGTCCAACAGCTAGGCAAACAGATGAGAGCTGAGGGCCTCTTGTGTTGGACATATTTTATTTTAACAAGAGGGGTTATTCATCTTCAGACAAACCAAAGGTATGTCTGAATAAACCCCTTTTGTAATTGAGGCCAAACTTTATTAATTTCAATCATGTTTGAAAATCTTTGGTGTTGGACCGGACGGAAAAGGAAAGAGGGGAAGAAGAGAGAGGGACGTTAGAGAGAGGGGGGGGTAGGAGGGTGATAATCGGAGGGGAAAGGGGATAAGACCATGAAGCAGCATAGAGCAGACAGACTTACTGGTTGTTTATCGTTACGGTACGGTTCAAATGTAGTACAAAAAGGGCGGGGCCTGTTCACACACACTCAAATATTATCAACACACCTGCTAGCCGCAAAAATGTCCACATGTCAAAATGTACACAAAACAGATAGTGTTCACGAACGCATACCTATGCCTTTAAACCAACTAGTGTGAAATCTTTCATTCATTCAATCATACAAACTGTTAGTGCAAAGGTGAGCCAACACCTGTGCTCAGGTGAGTGTTTATGTTCTTCTAAAATGGATGGTGGAATGTGAAAAGAAGGAGGAGGAGCGCCCAGCCACCCCCACACCCACACCCCCGCCGCAGCAGCAGCGGCAGCCGGAATTCCCCCAACGCCACACGGGAACAGGCAGGGAACAACCGCCCCCCGGGCGACCAAGACCGCCACCCAGGCCAGGGCCAGCAGGACCGCCGCGAGGCCCCCAGAGCCAGAGAGCAGGGAGGCGCAGAGGGAAAGAGAGCGCCGCCCCAGCCCAGCCAGGAAAGCAGCCCCCCGCCGCGCCGGAAGAGCCCAACGCAGGGCCCCACCGGAGAGGGACGCCCACAGCCCCAGACGAGCACCCCACCACCACCCAGGAGTTCCAGGCATCCCCCCGCCCCGACCCCAGGTACGAGCCAGGACCCCCCAAGGGAGACCCGCTCCGCACTCCAGGCAGCCACCCACCCGGCCCACGATGAGTGAGACAATTTTAGTGTTTTTTTTGGGTGTGGACATTTTCTGCTACTAAACAAGTTAAGCTAGTTTTAGTTAGAAGTTATAGAATATTGGATTTAATTAGTTCCTACAGTTAATATCATAAGTTTTCTGTGTATAACATTCTGGGTATAATAATGCTATAAGAGGTTTGTGGAATGTTTCCAAATGCAGATCCAACAGGCTAAGTGGTTATTATGAAGACATCCTGTTGCTAAATTATTGAATCATGAATATTAATATTTTGGGTTTGTTTATTGAATTTGGTTTATTATAATTGTATTATTTGTTTTCTTTATTCTGTTGTAGAACCACACACACAGACACATGAGCAAAACAGGCTCCTGAGTCGCGGGTTGCCGACCCCTGGTTTAGAATCTTCCATTATAAAGTAACTGAAATATCTCTGAAACCATTACTTTTCATTTAAAGCAGCTGGAGAGCGCCCCCACATGGCTGTTTAGGAACTTCCCTGTGTTAACAGATGAGAATCATTGATATTTTTCTCTAGACATAAACAGTGTAGAAAACATTTCCAGCAGCTTCCAGCATCAACATGAGTTCATCATGGATCACAGAGATTCATCAAGAAACAGAACATGAATTGATACTTGTGTATTTTCTCCACAGCTGTTAAACAGCAGATAACAGTGTGTGTTTGTGAGTTCAGCATCAGGCTGAGTGTGTTTGTGGAACATGAATGTGTTTGTGCATCATGTGACCCAGATTCTCTTCATCTGCTGTCAGATTCAAATCAGGAAGATGAAACCACACAGCAGCTTCAGCTGAGCTGTCCGTCTGCAGCAGCAGTCTTCTCTGTGAGCTGCAGGGGCTGATGGGAGCTTGGAGGAGGAGTCCCAAAGAACGTGGTCCTGCTCTCATCTCACAGCTCTCAGGTCCTTCTTTGTCCTCAGCTGCATCAGAACACCACTTCTCCTCAGGTTGAGCAGAGGAAACACGGCTGAACAAAATGCTTTTCCTCCCAGCTGCTCTGTGCTGTCTGTGTTCAGGTGAGTGTTTGCAGCCAATCAGGAGCCAACCAGGTCTACCTGGAACAAACACTGTCATCCTGATCTTCACCTGTCTGTCTGTGTCTCTGCAGCACTGGTTGCCATGGCAGCAGAGCTGATTCAGGAGGATTTAACATTGACCAGGAGAGTTGGTCAAAGTGTCTCTTTCAGCTGTGGAGGAATTCGGGAGTGTGGTAGCAGCTTCAGATTCTGGTACCAGAAGAAAGAAACAGAAGCATTTAAAATAATTCTTTATTTTCTTGAAGGCAGTTGTGGAATCAATAAACCTTATAATCATCCTCAACAAGATGATTTCAATGCTGAAAACACCCAGAGTGGATGTGAATTGAAGATCAACAAAGTCAAAGTGGATCATTCAGCCTCCTACTACTGCAGCTGCTATAAATACTATATCCACAGTGAGAAATGATCCCTGCAGGCTGAACAAAAACCTGCAGATGAACAAATGTTAGTGTTTGTGACAGAAAGAGAGCAGGAAACCACAGCCAGGTTCACATGTTTCACCTCCATCTCACACAGACTCACAAACTCACTGAACTGAGGATTAAGGCACCAAAAGAAAACACAATCAAATCAAACTTTATTTGTAAAACAAAAAGTGCTTTTCATGACACAGCTCAAAGTGTTTTACAGCTAAAAATCAACCCACCCCATTGCCCCCCCTCCTCCTCTATTGACACATTGACCCCATGACCCCACACACAATGAATCCAGACATGAAATCATGACTGTAGTTCTAAAAGAAACTCATGGATTGACTCTGCAGGAAATGAAATGAAATCCTGAAATCATGAACCTGTTCTAATTCCTTTGTTCCTTTGTCCAAATGTGTGGAGAATAAATGATCTCTTTCTGAGTTTCCTGAATGCAGAAACCAGAGTGACAGCTTCTGCAGACACAGAAACTCAGAAATCAGTGAGTCTGAAAAAGCTGAGCTTTCAGTCTGCTTTCAATGCAGTGATTAGCAGCTGCTCAGAGAAACACACAAAACAAAGAAGACTGTGGATCTGGCAAAGTCCTGACAATCTGTTTTTTCCAGATGATTCCTTGATGGACTGCTCACCATCTTCTGTCCTTTTGTCCACCTGCTAAACCTCCAGAAAAGTCCACATAGCTGTCAATGCTTAGTCAGCCTTTAGAGAACATCTGCTGCTCTGCAGCCTTCAGATCCACTGAACTGAACTGTTTCTCTGCTTCTCCTTATTTTCAGACTGGAAATAGAAAAAACTCCAGTTTGAACATCAGTGTGAGAACAAACACATTCAACATTCCAGGCCTGTTATTTCTCTAACCACAGTTTTCTAACATGTTGGAAAACAGCAACTGGAAACATTTAGAAACACAAACCATTTACAGATTTAGAATGACATTTAGGAAGGAAACTGTGATGGAAATAAAATCATTTGAACACAGATTATTATTTATCTATATTTTTACTTTTTCATTTTTTACATGATCCATTACAGCTATAAATTATACTCATTTTCTGAATGAAAAATGATTCATTTCCTTGTTTGGAAGCAGCAGTGTGCTGTGGGTCTGGAATCAGAAGCGGTGAGTCTCATCCTCTCTTTCCTCGTCCTTCTACCTGCTTTCCCTCTCAGAGTCAGACTATCTGTTCTGTAGACTTGATAGTAGGGACGCCCTAGAGCAGTGGTGGACAAACTTTCTGACTCATGAGCAACAGATGCTTCTAAAGTTTGACAGAAGGGCCGGTCCAGGAGCAGATGAGGGGAGTGTTTTTGTAATCCACCTGATAAGAGAAAGAAAGAAGAGTTGTGTTTGAATCATTAGAAAATGACTATCATTTCATTTTATTTTGAGGATTCGAGCAAAAAACAACAAAATGGAACATGCGTGACGCGCCCCTCTCTGGGAACTAAACAGAGTGCAATAAAACGCAGCCTGATTTTATAAAAAAGAAAAAACAGCAGCCTTTTGAAAAGGTAAATTATATAAAATCAAATTAATACAGTTTAAGTTTGATTTTTGTGCTAATGCCAAGCAAGTCAGTGCACGGGTAAAACCTAGCAGCATCCTCTTCTTTAGCTGTACATCTCTGCAAAGACAGTCAGCTGCACTTGAATGACAGAACAGTTTCAAGCATTTGAGGCGCCTGCAGACTTTCATTCAGCTCGCTCAGGTGGCTTGTCATATCCACCAAAAAGTGCAGCTTTTTGAGCTACTCAGTATCTTCCAGTTGCAGGTAGTTCAGGTCTTAGCTTTTCAGGAATGTATTCACGTGTTCGAAACAGACGAAAAAGCGACAAAAAACCTCCCCCTGGACAGCCATCGGACTGTTGTGTAGCAGGAGATCAGAATATTCGCTTTCAACTTCATCAAGCAACGCATGGAACTGACGGCGGTTCCATTTACATCAGCCACCTGCCTAGCGGTCCGCTGAAAGTAAAAAAAAAACAAAAACAAGCCGTGCTGGTAGAAATTTGTGTCGCAGGCTATGAAGCAAATCTTCGTTGACAGAAATGTTGAAATTTAATATTTATTCTACACATTTTTTCAGCATTGGGAAACGTTAAGAATGTTTGTGTCTTGTTTGTCCTCCTACAGAAACCATATTAAAACAAAAAATATATTTCTCTCCTCCATCTTTTTACATTTTCAAAATATTTTGAAAATGCTCCAGGGAGCCACTAGGGCAGCTCCCTGGTCAGGTGGGTCTAGATGACCCAACTCCCGATGGTAAAGTGCTTAGCACAAGGGTTAACAATGTGCAGCTACTTGGATTCTGCATACTCAGCATAAACATGTTTTTTTCTTTCTTGATGATCCAGAAAAAATAGATCAAACTAAAGAAAAAGATGAAGTTTAATTTCTTGAAGGTGAAAACTCTGATAATCAGAAAACACTGAAATCAGAACAGTGATCTTTAATAAAGTCTTTCAAACTGAACATGAACAGTTACTTTAAACCCGAAAACAATGAAAAATGAATCTTGTCCACTTGAGAAACTATTCAGTGAGTCTCTACTGTTTGAATGGATCTCCACCTGAAGGCTGATGCTCAACTAGACCCTCAGCAACCAAACCAGCAGATGCAGTTAGTTGTTGACTAAAGGAAGAGATTCTCTGACTCCTGTTTCTCTGCATCTAAACATCCAAAAAGCTTCTCTTTTCTTCAGTAGATCCATGTCAGTCCAACTGTTTGAACAGTTTCAAGCTGTTTCAGCTCCAAGAAATCCAAACCTCAGAGTCAGAAATCTGAATTATTTAGAGTCAAAATGATTAAAAAGATCAAACTGTCATTTACATCTTTTCAATGTTTATTTAAAGTTTTGATTTGGAGACAGTGGTGTTGTTAGACACTGATGCTATGAAGCTGTGAAGCTACAACGCTGTGATGAAATGCTAAAGAGCTGTTCTGTGTGTCACTAATGTGTTTTCAAGGAGCAGTTTAAAGTCTGACAATAATTTTAAACACTGGACTTTAAGACGGATAAACGGATAAATACAGCTAATTTAATAATAGGACATTCATAAAACCTTTTATGTTCTAAGTAACAGAATTGAATCCACTGTTTATTAACAGCGTCTTTGTAACATTACAAAGATAAAGTGCGTGAATCAATCCTTGTTTTCTCTGCATGTTTCACTTTGAGTTTTGAAATTCTTTAGAAGTCAAAAGCATAAACAATTTTTATTCTGACTTTTTTCTGTTATCATTCAACGTATTATCATTGTATGAAGTAAACTTCTTAGGTTTTTCTGTGTTAAATAAATTGGCCGGTAAAAAATGTGTCTGGTTGATTTTTTTAATTTACTTGCCAACTTGATCGTTGACTAGAAAGTAGAATTTCAGCTCTAACCTACAACACAGCAGAGCTTCAGAAAGAAGCATTTTCTAAATGTTCCAGAGTCTCTGTCCTGGACTTTTAGGAACTGATCCTTCCAGAATGTGAATGTGGATTTGAGCTTCTTCATGGTCTCCATCTGCAGTTTTCATTGAATCAGCTTCTCTAGTTTCAGAAACACAAACTGCTCTGGTTCAGAGAAATGTTCTGTTCAGACTGAATGGGATTGAAACCCAAAGTGTGGTTTTCTCAGAGGAGCAGAGATCTTTCTGCTTCTGTTTGACTGCATGAAAGCAGCAGAGACCAGAAGTGAGACAGAAACTCTGAGAGTGGAAGTGAGCTCTGAATGCTGAATGTGTCTGTGTTTGGACTCCCAGCAGAACTGTGCTGCTCTCTCATGTTCCTGTGGTTTCAGGAGGAGCAGAAGAAAACAGACTGATGGACTTCAAGATAACTGAACACGTGCACAACTCTACATTTCCTCTTTCATGCTGTCACTTTCTGCATGAATCTTTCATCTAATAACTGCAGGAATATTTGTCATTTTCTTCTCTCATTTCACACAGCAGTTCACCAAGTTCCTCCACTGCAGACAGAGACAGTCATGTTGATCTGAACATTAGAGAAACTCATCATGGAGCTGAAATATGATCCTGATTCACTCAGATGACACTTTAACAGCACACAGGTTTTTGTAACACACTTTCTCAATGTGTGGGAGCTATTACTATTACATCTTTGGACCTGGAACTGGACTGTTTGTAACGGGTAAGAAGAACCATTTCTGCTCCTTCAGCTGTTTGATTGTAGAAAATGTGTTTCAAGTCAGTTTCTGCTGCTTCAGCTTCACATGTTAGTTTGTTCATCATTAGCAGAGAATTCATCAAGCAGCCATTGTTCCAGAAGAAAAGCTGAATCATTTCTGCAAACATGTTGAAATCTCACTGAACAACTAAACTGATTCTTGATTTCTGTAAATCTGAGTGATGTTCCAAATATTTAGAGTTTGATGGTCTCACTGATTCTGGAACATCTGCTGGTTTCTGAGAACAAGATCAGATCTGAGCTTCAACTGAATTGAACTGAAGTTTGGAAACAAAACGGAAGAAAATTATCATTTTAAAGTAAATAATGATTCACAAAAACAGCTGTTTAAATTGATCCTGATTTTAAATTTGTTCAAATTAAATCAAAATGATAACACTTTGCATAATTTACCTTTGAGTTTAATTATCATTAAAATACAAAAATTTTCAGATCAATTCTTTATCAAAACATGTTATTTCTCTCTTAAAGTCTAAAAAAAAATCAAAAAAAGTCATTGATTTAAGATTAAAGGCTTTATTTGACTAAGTTGACATGTTTTTCTTTCTTAAATATTGTCATAATTCTAAAAAGGTTTACAGTCAAAATACATTTTTTAGACCTACAAACTAACAAATGATCATTTGTTTTTTATAAAAAAATGACTACTGGATAACAAAAATTTTAATGGTTTAAATGTTGATAACTATAAAAATGTTATCATAGAATGACAAAAAAAATCTTTTGATGAATTAAAATAAAGGTGTTGAATTTAATTGGTCATTTTTCATATTTTTAAGAACAGACTTAATGTTTAATTTCTAAATTTCTAAAGATCTTTTTCTTCCAAATGAGTTAGTCTGAGTGTAGAAATGATTTGCAGCCGTCGTGTCTCCTGATGACGGTTTGATGTGAAGCTGAATCCAGTGAGTGAAGTGAACTTTGTGCTGCATTGATGAGGAGTTTAGTGATCAGAGTTCATGGAGTTTCCAGGATCAGACTGAATGCACTTCTGGAAGCTGCTGTTGACTGTGTGAGTGTGTGTCTGTGCTGCTTGTTGCTGCTGTCAAACTTCAGATGAGTCCGTAGTGAAGCCCGTGGTGAGCGTGTACCCAGCAGCATCCAGAGTCCATGTGGAGGGGAGCAGCTCCCTGCTGTGTCTGGCCTCAGCCATGTTTCCTCCTGTGGTCCAGTTCTCCTGGAAAAGACAGAAGAACAACGGACCACTGGAGGACCTGACCTCTGAAGAGCAGCTGGATCTCAGAGAGTCGGGACACAGCGCCTCCATCCTGCTGGTTCATCAGCAAGAGGACAGCTCCTATGAATACATCTGCTCCGTCAAACATGAGGGGGGCACAGTGGAGGCCCAAACACAACAAGGTGATGAAGGCTTGGTGACTGTGTTCAACAGAGATTCAGCTTCATGCTGACTCTTTCTGACTCTTTCTCTGTTTCAGAGGTTCCTGCACTTCCATCTGCAGGTTCCACAGCAGCTCCAACATCCCATCCAGCAGCTCCAACATCCCATCCAGCATCTTCCAGCATTCTAGCAGAGGGAACAGCCTCTGTTCCTCCTCTGGACCTGGTGAAGCTGTCCTTCCAGTCTGAGTGCAGGGTGAAGCTGCTCTGCCTGCTGTACTCAGTGCTGATAGTGAAGAGTCTGGTGTACTGCTGTGGACTCTCTCTGCTGATGATCCTCAGAAACAAGGGAGCATCCACCAACTCCAGACATGCTGAATGACTGTTTTCTGCTCGTCTTTTCTCTCCATCAAATCTCCTCCTTTCATCTCATTCATCACTTTGATCACAGTTCTCAAATGTTCTTCATGACTTGCTGTAGATCCTTCATCAAACTGTGTCAGCTGTGTTGTAGAGATGGAACTTTGCAGTCTTCTGCTTTTTCATTTACATTTTCTGTTTCTACTCATTGATCCATATTCTTACATTTTATTTGCAACAATATTCTCAATAAACTCAAAGACAATTTTCTTGTTTTCAGACATTTAACTGTAAGTTTGTGATTCTTTCAGGAACATCAACTAATCAAAAGTTTCCATGCAGCAGAATAAAGACAGAGAGCAGAGAGGAGGGAGGTTGATGAGTGAACAGCAGCAGATATGAATCTGCTCTCAGTGGTTTGGATTACAGGAAATGCTGCTGACAGACAATCAAACTGCCTGCAGATGTGTGTGTTTGTGCTCTGCAGCCTTCACACCCTGAACTCTGGCTACACAATTGAAAACAAACACAAAAGAAATACACAAACATCATTTTTGTGTTTCTAATTATGAAAAATATTCTCCTGTTTCTGTTTTAGACATTGGTTTCAGTAAATATAGAATCACAAATCCCAAAATATGTGTATTCATATTTTATTTCTTCATGAGGATTCTGAATTCAGAGCTTTAAATGAATCATCACTTCCATTGTCTCTAATCATGGGTAGAGGAGAGAAGGTAAAGAGGGGAAGATGGAGAGGATAAAAAACAAAAAATCATGAACCAGAAGAAAGAAAATCTAAGAATAAACAACTAAAGTTGCTTGAAACTTAACATTATTAATGCTGTTCTTGAGAGAGGACTGAGGCATTGTTCTGACGTTCACCACTAGAGGGCGCCGTCGTTGTTTGAGTAAATCCAAATATAAATTGTAAACAGAAGTAAACAGAGCAGCAAACACAATATTTTAAAGAGCAGTTTGGGTTTCTAAGCTTAAGTGTGCGTCCATGAGAGCAGTGAGACCATTTATGTGTTTGTTTAGAGTAAAATCTGTTTGTTTTTTGGTGTGGACATTTTCTGCTCACTTAACAAGTTAAGCTAGTTTTGGTTAGAAGTTCTAGAATATTGGATTTAATTAGTTCCTACAGTTAATATCATAAGTTTTCTGTGTATAATATTCTGGGTATAATAATGCTATAAGAGGTTTGTGGAATGTTTCCAAATGCAGATCCAACAGGCTAAGTGGTTATTATGAAGACATCCTGTTGCTAAATTATTGACTCATGAATATTATTATTTTGGGTTTGGTTATTGAATTTGGTTTATTTTAATTGTATTATTTGTTTTCTTTATTCTGTTGTAGAACCACACACACAGACACATGTGCAAAACAGGCATGGATGTATCTTCTACTGTAAATCCAACTACATTAAAGAAGAATCCATCATCCAGAACCCATATTAGAGACAGAAGTCTTCAATCCAAATGCTGTAAGTGACTGTTTACTGAGAGGAAGCTTGCAAAGGGAATATAACATGGAGTAATAAACCAAAGAGCCAAATAATTTCAAGAAATATGACACGTGGATTCATCACTTTCTCTGTATGTCTGACGTAACCTGAATAACAGCAGAGTTCTGACCTGCAGACAACTTGACCTCAACTTTCACCATCGCTGATATCAGCTGAAGAAGGATGTGGACCTGAATCTAATGTCTGCATTGAAGTTGAAGGACAACAACCTGCGTGAGGTCTGGAACACCATGAAGACCATGACTGGATGCAGCAAAAAAGAGGGCGGTGCGACAAGTGCGAGTCAGGAGAGGGCAGATGAACTCAATATTTTCTTCAACCGGTTCAGCTCCCCCCAGGCTACTCCACATGTTGCCTGCTCCCCGGTTCTGCAGTGCCCCACCGTCCTCCCCAACCATCTTGCTTCTGCTCCCCCTCCTGCTGCCCTCCCCTTGCCCCCATCTCAGTCACCAACTCCCGATGATCACCCCTTTTCCATCACTGCGGATCAAGTGAGCAGGGAACTGAGACGACTCCACCCCAGGAAGGCAGCTGGCCCAGACCGAGTGAGTCCACGGCTCCTTAAGGCCTGTGCTGCAGAACTGGGAGAACCCCTACAGCAGGTTTATAATCTGAGCCTGCAGCTGGGGAGGGTCCCATCACTGTGGAAAACATCATGCATAGTTCCTGTGCCCAAGAAGAGTCGCCCCAGTGAGCTGAATGACTACAGGCCGGTCGCCCTTACATCTCATGTCATGAAGACGCTGGAGCGGCTGGTCTTGCAGCGCCTGAGACCCCAGGTGCGGGGGGATGAGGACCCTCTCCAGTTCGCCTATCAACCTAAAGTAGGAGTTGAGGACGCCGTCCTGTATCTTCTACATCGGGCCCTCTCCTACCTGGACACAGGGGGCTGTGCTGTGAGAATGCTCTTTTTTGACTTCTCCAGCGCTTTTAATACAATCCAGCCCCTCCTTCTCTAGCAGAAGCTCCTCTCCCTTGGTGTGAACTTCCATCTGGTGTCATGGATAACGAACTATCTGACCAACAGGCCACAATTTGTCAAAATGGGGAGTTGCAGTTCCTCCATGCTGACTGGCAGCACGGGGGCTCCACAGGGCACAGTCCTATCACCTCTCCTCTTTACCCTCTACACCACCGACTTCCACTATAACTCTGATGCTTGCCACCTTCAGAAGTTCTCGGATGACACAGCAATTGTGGCATGTATCAAAGAGGGTGAGGAGGGGGAGTACAGACAGCTGGTGGAGGACTTTGTGCACTGGAGCCAACGAAACTGCCTCCACCTGAACACATCCAAGACAAAGGAGATGGTGCTGGACTTCCGACGAACACCTGCTGAGGTTCAGCCCATCCTCATTGGTGGAGCAGAGGTGGAGGTAGTGGATAACTACAAATATCTTGGAGTCCTCCTGGACAAGAAGCTGAACTGGTCGGTAAACATGGACTCCATATATAGAAAGGGGCAGAGCAGGTTGTTCTTTGTAAAAAGACTTGCCTCTTTTAATGTCTGCTCAGATCTCCTTTTGATGTTTTATCAATCTATTGTTTTAAGTGCCCTGTCCAATGCGGTGGTGTGTTGGGGGGGGTGCGCGAACAAAAAGGACAATAAAAAAACTGAATCGTCTGGTCAGGAGGGCAGGCTGTGTGGTGGGCCGGACCGTGGAGACAGTGGAGGTGGTGGCAGAGCGGAGGATGCTGTCCAAACTGGACAGCATCATGAAGAACACTGGTCATCCCCTACATGGACTCTTTAGTGACCAGAGGAGCGTATTCAGCGACCGCCTTCGCTCTCTGCCATGCTCCACAGAAAGACTCAGGAAGTCCTTTGCACCGAGTGCAATTAAACTGTTCAATGCTGCTGGGAGGGGAGGGGGCATGAGGAGGAGTCACTAAACGGGCATCTACTTTTTACCACTTTTATGGTTTTGCTTTTACTTCTTCTATTTTGTTTTTACTGCTCTTATATTTTTATCCATTTTATTCTGTTTTTAGTGGGGTGACTATTTTATGAATTTATGACTATTTATTACTCAACTACTTTAAATTTCTATTGAATGTTTGTGTATTTGAGCAGCATCGGATGGTTATGCAAGTTCCCTCGGGATTAATAAAGTACTCTATCTATCTATCTATCTATCTATCTATCTATCTATCTATCTATCTATCTATCTATCTATCTATCTATCTATCTATCTATCTATCTATCTATCTATCTATCTATCTATCTATCTATCTATCTATCTATCTATCTATCTATCTATCTATCTAACTCTGTTCAAACCCAGAAGATCAGCTGTTATTCAGTAGAAGAAGAAATGCCAACCTTGGACAATCGACAGTTATGGACCCTTTTTACTTTTCCCCTACAGCATTACTTTATTATAAAAAAATAAAATAAAAATACAAAAAAAAAATTAAAAAAAGTAAAACAAATGAATTATCACTTATTGAAAATTGTTAAATTGATTGACTTTTAATGATATAACTTCACTTTCTCCAAAAATTGATAAATTGATTCAAAAATCTTTCCTAATGTAGCATAATTTTGCACATGTTTTTATCTTTTGATACTTGATGAAATTTTGCTATAAAAATTCCTAAAACGGTGTTGTCTATTTTACTGATATAGTATTATGTTTTATTCATATGAATGGCTTTTATAAGTAACATAATCTGCATATATTTCAGATGACTGATCTGCATTTGCCATGTTGATTTCTAAAATAGTTATTTTTGACGTAATACTTAAGTAATTCATCTTTGTCATGTGCTTTATCGATATCTTATGATTTTTAATTCTGTCTGATAAAAACCAGGAACCGGATATTGATAAATCATGTAATAAAATGGTTATAGTATGGGTGGGATCCTAACGGGGTGGGATTATATAAATTCGCTTCCTTGAACTCCCTTTCAAGCAATATTTATTAATGTCTAATTATCCTAAGTATGATTAGTTACTGTATGAATGTATAACTGATGTTTATATTGCTGTTGTGTATCATTTCGGTAACGCTTTATAATAGGTGTCCTTAATAAACTATTTATAAGACATTAACAAGCACTTTTAATGTTGTAGTAAGCTGCTTATAAACACATTTATTACCAGTTGTAAATGTCTTACAAGTTCAAATAAGCTGCTTATGAACACATTAAAAGACTCATAATTAATTATTTATAAGACATTAACAAGCACTAGAAATGTTGTATTAAGCTGCTTATAAACGCATTTATAAGCAGTTGTAAATGTCCTTGATAAACTATTCATAAGACATTAACAAGCACTAGTAATTTTGTATTAAGCTGCTTATAAACACATTCATTAATCCTTCATAAAATGCCTTACTTGATAATAACAGTGTTGTAATTAACAGTTTATTAAGTGTTTTGCAGCCCCCCAATCTAAAGTGTGATCAAATAGGGGTTCATATTCACAAGCCATTTATAAACTGCTTGTATGGGATTAATAAATATATTAACAGGTCCCATGTTAAGTGGACTTACATTTTCTTAAGGCCAGCTGCTATGACTTAACCTCAAGACTACACCACCTGGATGAATGAGAACCTTTACTGACAGTTTGAGTGTTTTGCAGCCTCCTAAAGTGTGGGCTATGTTTTGCCACAAACAAAAGCAAAGTACAGAATATGAGAAATGCCCTTTATAACATTAACCAAAGCCACAAACATATAACAACTCTAACACATCACAACAACATTGTGGATAACATTTTAAACTTTCAACAAACTTTAAAAAAAAAAAAAAAATCAATATCTGCCCTTCCCAAGGGGCAGTAACTGTCCACTTTTTTTGAAAGTGTCGATTGTGTCTTCAATTTGTGAATTTGCATCAATTGTGTCGATGCAAGCTTTTGTAAAGTTGCTAAGTTTCTTTTTGGGATTGTGAAACTGTTTCAGCTCGGAGTACTTCTGTGGGGCTGCAATGGCAAGTTCTGCCACCGCAGCACTGCACACAACGGTGTTCCGATCTACTCCCACTTTTATGAATGCTGCAGTTAATGTTTGTCCTTTGTTAAAGGCCTTGAGGACCTTTCTGTAACGCTCCACCACCTCATCTGGGACACGTGCTGAAACATAGAAAGGATGGTCAAGCAATGTTTTGAAATTGTGTACTCTGCATGTTTGCATGACATATATTAATTGTCAAACATATATGTTCCTGATTTTATGGTCTAAAACTGTCTGTGTGCTGCCCACTAGAGGTTAAAACAAGGTACTAAAGTTGAATTTTACGATTGGTCTATTTATGTCTAGGTCCCATGTCATTTCAGAGGTTTCGTGTCATACTTTACATCTCCAGCATATAAAAGCCCTGCCCATCTTAGATTGTGTAACGGTCGGACGTGGAAGTTAGACAACAGTTGTTAAGTGTAATTGTCATTTAATCCAGCAAACTCTGTCCTGGTGATGGGATTTGGAATGAACATTCACTCAGGATTCTTTGCTATGATGTTAGCTTCATTTTATCACTCCGACATGGTTCTGCAAACCCTCAGCTGTGCAAGCAGCCCCACTGTTGGGCATTGCTGAGGTCAGTATCACTCCCCATACTGAAGAGGCAGTGTGAGTGTAACCAAGCCTCGCCCCGCCACTTTTTTTCCCCATTTTTTAAATCCGGGCTGGGAGTGGAGTCTCTAACTGTCCTGTTGTGTTACCCTTTAATGGAATACACATCTCATCATTTTTACATGTTAACTGTCTATACCTGTCACATTTGGGTTTCTGTCTATGTTATTACCTGTCTGTAAGGGGACACACCAGAGCAATTATTTCTCAAGAAAATTGAAAATTTGAAGTTACCTCTTCTGACATGTTTGCGGGCTTTAATTTGTTTCTTCTTTCCACTCTTGCTGTTGTGATCAGTGTGACCAGGTGGGCGTGGCTGACTTTTTCCCTGCTGCCTCCCTACATGGCACACCTGATCCTCATCTCATCAAGGTCTTTAAATGCCTGAGCCTGTTGCTTCTCCATGCCGGATTATCACTTTTCCATTGCTCTACATATCTGTGGTTTTCCAGTTTAGCTCCCTGATTCTGCTGCCTGTCCAATTCTGTTCCTTGTCCTGTGAGGAATAAAAACTGTTTAACTGCCCTCGGAGTCAGATTCTGCTTTGGGGTCCTACCGCTCACCATAACAGAATAATCCGGCCAAACTATGGACCCCGCAGCGTTTGAAGAGGTTAAACATGCCCTTTCGTCCCAAGGGGCCCTTGTTGGACGGCATGATCAAGCTCTCCAGGAAATCATGAACACCCTTCAACATCTTTCCACCGGAATAAATCGTCTCGGCGGTCGCCTGGAGGAGGTCTCGTCTCAACTCACCTCAGGAAGATCCCCGGATCCAGTTCAAGCCGCAGTATCGGATCCAGCCCCGTCACTTGCTCCTCATGTTCTTGCATCATCTCCCCGTGAGCCCTTCATCCCCACTCCCAGCAGGTACTCCGGAGAGATAGGTCTATGCAAATCATTTATCCATCACTGTAGACTCGTGTTCGATCAGCAACCTCTCACTTATTCCTCTGAAAGATCCAAAGTGGCGTTCATCATGAGTTTACTGTCAGGCAAAGCCTCTGCCTGGGCTGTTGCATTAGCCGGCAGTAATTCTCCCCACTGCGACTCTTTGGCTTTATTCACGGCTGAAATGCTCAAAGTTTTTGATCATCCTCTCCAGGAAAAAGAGACTGGAAATCGCCTGCTCTCCTTACGCCAAGGTCCCGCTTCAGTTTCGGAGTACTCCATTGACTTCCGCATCTCCGCTGCGGAGTGTGGCTGGGATGAAAAGGCCCTCACCGGAATATTTTACCGGGGTCTTAGAGAGGAGATCAAAGACGAACTAGCTGCTCGTGACGAAACTTCCAACCTAGAGGAGTTAATTTCCCTCTCCATAAGGCTGGATAACCGCCTTCGGGAGAGACGCAGGGAAAGAGCAGCTCGACCCTCTCGTCCCGCCAGCTCCTTGCCGGTCACGCCCCTTCATCTGCCGGTGTTCCCTCCACCTGCAACTCAGCGGGACTCCGCGACCACGCCTCCCCAGGAACAGAGCACGCCGCGCTGCAGCGAGGAGCCTATGCAGCTCGGCAGGATGACTCTCACACCTGAGGAACGTCAGCGCCGCATCTACCAGCGGCTCTGCCTCTACTGCGGCAAGTCTGGCCATTTCCGGCCCAACTGCCCCGTACGGCCAAAAGACCGGGCTCATCAGGCTCAGGAGGGGCACTGGTGAGCCGAACCCCTGTGGATCCCTCCTCCAGACGCATCCATCTTCAAGGTACGATCTCATATGACACCACAACATTACAGATCCAGGCTTTAATGGATTCCGGTGCAGATGACAATTTTATTGACTCTCAGTTTGTGTCCCAATCCAACATCCCCACTGAACTTCTACCAAACCCTAAAAAAGTGTTTGCTCTGGATGGTAGACTGTTATCCTGTGTCACTCACCGAACACGTCCTGTGTCCCTGCTGGTTTCTGGCAACCACAGAGAACTGATTAGTTTTAACATCATTTCATCTCCATCCTCTCTGCTGGTGTTGGGTCTGCCCTGGCTTTCACTCCATAATCCACACATAGACTGGTCTTCTCAATCCATAGTTAATTGGAGTCTTTTTTGCCACTCTCACTGTTTACATGCTGCTGTACCACCTGTTTCCACCTCTCCTGAGCCTCCTAAACTTATTGACCTTTCTTGTGTACCATCGGATTATCATGACCTCAGGGAAGTTTTTTCTAAGGACCGTGCTTCCTCTCTGCCCCCTCATCGACCCTATGACTGTGAGATTGAGTTGTTACCTGGTGCTTCTCTACCCTCCAGTAAACTGTACAACCTCTCCAAGCCTGAGAGGGACGCGATGGAGACATATATAACTGAGAGTTTGGCTGCTGGACTCATCCGTCCATCCTCTTCCCCTGTTGGAGCGGGATTTTTCTTTGTTGATAAGAAGGATGGGTCCCTTCGCCCATGTATTGATTACACAGGTCTAAACAATATAACAGTCAAAAACAAGTATCCTCTCCCACTCATGGACTCTGCTTTCAGCTCCCTCCAGACTGCAACCATCTTCACCAAGCTCGACCTCCGAAACGCTTACCATTTAGTGAGAATAAAGGAGGGTGATGAGTGGAAGACGGCCTTCAATACTCCTCTGGGACATTTTGAGTATTTAGTGATGCCGTTTGGACTGACTAATGCTCCAGCTGTTTTTCAATGTCTCATCAATGACGTTCTGCGTGACATGTTGAATAGATTTGTGTTTGTTTATCTTGATGATATTCTGATTTTTTCACGGACTCTTGATGAGCACGTTCAACATGTCAGGCTTGTGTTACAGAGGCTGTTAGCAAACAGGCTCTATGCTAAAGGTGAGAAATGTGACTTTCATGCCTCCAGTGTCAGTTTTCTTGGGTTTGTGATTGAGAAGGGCCAACTCAAGCCAGATCCTGCCAAGATCAAAGCTGTAGAAGGGTGGCCTACACCCACAACCAGGAAGCAACTCCAAAGGTTTTTGGGGTTTGCCAACTTTTATCGGAGGTTCATCAGAAACTACAGCTCTGTGGCTTCTCCCTTGACCAAGCTGACCTCTGTACGAGAACCCTTCTCCTGGTCCTCAGGAGCTGAGGCAGCCTTTATTAAGTTGAAAAATCTTTTTTGTTCTGCTCCTGTACTGTCTCATCCTGATCCTACAGCTCAGTTCATGGTGGAAGTGGACGCCTCAGAATCTGGAGTTGGGGCGGTGCTCTCTCAGCGTTCATCCTCAGATCGGAAGATGCACCCCTGCGCTTTCTTCTCCCGACAGCTGTCTCCTGCGGAGAGGAATTATGACGTGGGGAATCGTGAGCTGTTGGCAGTTGTGCTGGCCTTGAAGGAATGGCGCCACTGGCTGGAAGGAACATCTCAACCTTTCCTGGTATGGACAGATCATAAGAACTTGTCGTACCTCCGTTCTGCCCGCAGACTGAATCCCCGTCAAGCTCGGTGGTCCCTTTTTCTGGGACGCTTCAATTTCACCCTCACTTACCGCCCAGGGTCCCGCAACCTAAAGCCTGATGCCCTGTCCAGGCAATTCGAGCTGCCAGCCTCCTGTGATACTACTCAGGACACAATCCTACCTCACTCCTGCGTTGTCGGTGCTGCCATCTGGGAGGTGGAGCGTGAGGTTGAGAGAGCTCTGAAGGACCTTCCCTCTCCACCTGAATGTCCCACAGGTCTTCTGTTTGTTCCCCCATCTGCTCGTTCCTCTGTGCTGCAGTGGGGCCACAACTCCAAGGTGGCTTGCCATCCTGGAATACACCGGACTTTGACGTTGCTTAAACAGCGGTTCTGGTGGCCCTCCATATCTGCGGACACACGGGAGTTTGTCCAGGCTTGCTCTGTCTGTGCTCGTGGTAAGGCTTCTCACCGAGCACCAGCAGGTCTTCTGCGACCACTCCCAGTTCCTCATCGACCCTGGTCCCACATAGCTGTGGATTTCATCACTGGCCTTCCACCTTCTGAAGGTAACACAGCAGTCTTGACAATCGTCGACCGTTTTTCAAAGTCCGTCCATTTTGTGCCACTTCCCAAGCTCCCTTCTGCCCTCGAGACAGCCAACCTCCTGGTCCAGCATGTATTCCGTTTGCATGGTCTGCCCCAGGACATTGTGTCAGACCGAGGCCCCCAGTTCACCTCCAGGGTGTGGAACGCTTTCTGTCGGGCCATTGGGGCCACGGCTAGCCTGTCCTCTGGATACCACCCCCAAACCAATGGCCAGACTGAGCGGGCTAACCAGGACCTGGAGGCGGCTTTGCGCTGTGTGGCAGCTACTCATCCTGCTTCGTGGTCAACTCATCTTCCCTGGATTGAGTATTCACACAATTCCTTGGTCTCCTCCGCAACAGGTCTCTCTCCATTCATGGCGTCCAATGGCTATCAGCCTCCCCTCTTCCCCTCTCAGGAAAGAGCCGTGGCCGTCCCTTCTGTCCAGGACCATCTCCGCAGGGCCCGTCGTGTTTGGCACGAGACCCGGGCAGCCCTCTCCCGCACTGCCTCTCGGAACCGTGCTCTGGCGGACCGCCGCAGGGTCCCAGCCCCGGACTACAAACCGGGTCAGAAGGTTTGGCTTTCCACACGAGACATTCCCCTGCAGTGCGAGTCCAGGAAGTTGTCTCCGAGGTTCATTGGCCCTTTTGAGATCGACCGGGTCATCAACCCCTCGGTGGTCCGTCTTAAGTTGCCTGCCTCAATGCACATCCACCCTTCCTTCCATGTGTCTCTCCTGAAGCCTGTCTCCTGCAGTGTTCTCA
Organism: Oryzias latipes; assembly: GCF_053564925.1. NCBI lineage: Eukaryota > Metazoa > Chordata > Actinopteri > Beloniformes > Adrianichthyidae > Oryzias > Oryzias latipes. The sequence goes on along the minus strand of NC_136253.1, from coordinate 14,340,861 downwards.
GCCCTCCGGCCGAGCCCCCTCCTCCCGCCCTGGTCGTGGATGATCATCCGGCGTTTCCTGTTCGCTGCCTTCTGGATGTCCGGCGACGGGGTCGCGGTCTGCAGTATCTCGTGGACTGGGAGGGTTATGGCCCGGAGGAGCGTTCCTGGGTTCCCCGCTCCTTTATCCTGTCCCCTGCTCTCTTTGATGACTTCTATGCCCGTCATCCCGACAGGCCTGGTCGGCCGCCGGGTGGCGTCCCTTGAGGGGGGGGCACTGTTGTGATCAGTGTGACCAGGTGGGCGTGGCTGACTTTTTCCCTGCTGCCTCCCTACATGGCACACCTGATCCTCATCTCATCAAGGTCTTTAAATGCCTGAGCCTGTTGCTTCTCCATGCCGGATTATCACTTTTCCATTGCTCTACATATCTGTGGTTTTCCAGTTTAGCTCCCTGATTCTGCTGCCTGTCCAATTCTGTTCCTTGTCCTGTGAGGAATAAAAACTGTTTAACTGCCCTCGGAGTCAGATTCTGCTTTGGGGTCCTACCGCTCACCATAACACTTGCCTCTTTTTTTCTTCTTTTTTGGTGTTCCTTTCTTCTTCTTTCCATTCTTCTTCTTCTTCTTCTTCTCTTCATCTGAAGATGAAGACTCAGAGGAAGAGTCACATGAAGAATCGCTGCATGAAGAGTCACTCGAGTCTGAATAACTGCTCGATGAACTTGCAGATGAACTTGACTGAACTTGGGAAGTTTTTTGTTGTTTCCCATGCAGCATTATGTCATTTGTGGAGGCTTGTGGAGGATGTTTAGCTGCAGAACAAAAATATAATTGTTGCAACCCAAAAGCACAGTGTAATTTTTAAGCTACTACTTTTATTAAGGAAAGGCAACAACACTACTTGTAGTATGTGGTGTTGCTTGCACATACCTAGCTGTTCTTTCAGAAAATCTTTTTCTGCTGACAGCTCTTTGATGAGCTCCTCCTGCCTCTGAATTTTTTCTGTCAGCTTTTTGATGGCTTGTTGCTGTTGTTTTGTAACAAGCTGGGCAGTAGGTGACACTTCAGCCAGATCTGTTAGGGGGAAAAAAAATAAAAGTTTATCATTTAAAAGACTATTTGGGATTGGTAGAAACATTAAAACAACATTTTGAAGAATACATTTTATGTTTTGCAAATATTAAGTAACATTCTTATGGTACAATTTTTAAGGGATGGTCAGCGCCAAACACACAAATCTGTATGACTGCTTCACGATCTCACTCAGATTTTTCTGATGAAGGAAGTCAAGATAAGTGGGAGATTTTCCTAAAAAATCCTCCATGGCGTACATTACAGTCAGCTCTGTTTTTAACTAGGACAGATCAGAAAGTGCTCCGCAGCTCTGTGTCAAACTGGACAAAGCTGCGTGTGACTTCCTGAAACTTATGTCCAATCAAAAGGTCCGAATACCGTGACGTTGTCTTAGCCTGCTAGAAGTGCGTGCTGACACCATCTCAAAATCTGATTGGTTGAAAGAAGTAAAAGACCGACATCACAGGACCTTTAGAACGGATAGTGAATGTCTCTGGGCAGCTGAAATGCGATTGGAACGATCTTAAATTAAAATTAAACTCCGCAAAAACTGAAACAAGGAATGTGGTGTATAATTGTGTTCAATGTATGATGAAAATCAAGCAATTTCGCCGAGCAAATATCGAAGACATAGGTTGCGGCAGTTTTTATTTCGACTGAACTTGAAAAATCCGCATGGGAGGGTTAGGGTTAGTGAAATGTTAATACAATAGTACATATTTTACCATTAATTATGTGACATTATATGGGAAGCCGAGCTTCCTTTGCAGTCTTAAAGAAATCGCCACTGGTTTAAACGCTCCAATGGGAAAATACGTCTGTCTGAAAGTGGCATAACCGTCATAAACAAAATAAATATTAATGGACTGATCCATTTGGAGTTATTTGACAAAATATAATTAAAACACGATTCAGCTATTTTAGGTCTTCAGAGAAGCCAGGACTTGACATATTTGTTTGTAGCTTACCAGGGAGACGTGCTTCGTCTGTTTGCTTCCTCTTCATGCTTTTCTTCAGCTCGGGCGACTTCGCCCTTCCAGCTCCAGAACGGGTGTTCATGCGGCTTCGGACTTGTGGGACAGACAAAGTGGATAACTATAGCGAGCAGCAGACTAGAGAGCTGCATTGGGATCGGGTCCCGCCGGGTCCCAACCCAAATCTCGCGGGATTGGGCGGTTTGAATTGTGCTGGGGGGGGGGGGGGGGGGGGGGGGGGGGGCGTCCGCTCCCGCCCGCAGCGGACGCCCCCCCCCCCCCCCCCCCCCCCCCCCCCGCGGGATCAGTGCTGGCATCAATATCTCATGAATATATATTGGTGGACTACGTTAGGTTGTGCGGCTGTTGGAGTCTTATGTACTGAAGCACCAGGTAGAGACGCCTAATGGCCTCTGTCATCTAACCTGTTGTTGGGGGTGTGCAACGCCCCGCCCCGCCTCTTACCAAGAGCGCGCTTCAGGCCGTCTGTCTGCGCGCGGACACACGCACACTTTTAACCGAACAGAATTTGTGAAAATATATTTAATAATTAAGTTGCAAATTACACAAAAGAGGAATGCATGAAAGGATGAGGCTGGAGGAGGGACATGAATCTCTTTAATAATATCAATACAAATACGTGATTTTTTTTGTTGCTTTGGTTAATGTTATAAAGGGCGTTTCTCATATTCTGTACTTTGCTTTTGTTTGTGGCAAAACATAGCCCACACTTTAGGAGGCTGCAAAACACTCAAACTGTCAGTAAAGGTTCTCATTCATCCAGGTGGTGTAGTCTTGAGGTTAAGTCATAGCAGCTGGCCTTAAGAAAATGTAAGTCCACTTAACATGGGACCTGTTAATATATTTATTAATCCCATACAAGCAGTTTATAAATGGCTTGTGAATATGAACCCCTATTTGATCACACTTTAGATTGGGGGGCTGCAAAACACTTAATAAACTGTTAATTACAACACTGTTATTATCAAGAAAGGCATTTTATGAAGGATTAATAAATGTGTTTATAAGCAGCTTAATACAAAATTACTAGTGCTTGTTAATGTCTTATAAATAGTTTATTAATGAGTCTTTTAATGTGTTCATAAGCAGCTTATTTGAACTTGTAAGTCAGTTGTAAGACATTTACAACTGGTAATAGTTGTCTTTATAAGCAGCTTACTACAACATTAAAAGTGCTTGTTAATGTCTTATAAATAGTTTATTAAGGACACCTATTATAAAGCGTTATAGTTTATTAAGGACACCTATTATAAAGCGTTACCCATATTTTAATCACATAATGTTTAATTTACAAATTTCTAAAGATGTTTTTCTTCCAAATGAGTTAGTCTGAGTGTAGAAATGATTTGCAGCCGTCGTGTCTCCTGATGACGGTTTGATGTGAAGCTGAATCCAGTGAGTGAAGTGAACTTTGTGCTGCATTGATGAGGAGTTTAGTGATCAGAGTTCATGGAGTTTCCAGGATCAGACTGAATGCACTTCTGGAAGCTGCTGTTGACTGTGTGAGTGTGTGTCTGTGCTGCTTGTTGCTGCTGTCAAACTTCAGATGAGTCCGTAGTGAAGCCCGTGGTGAGCGTGTACCCAGCAGCATCCAGAGTCCATGTGGAGGGGAGCAGCTCCCTGCTGTGTCTGGCCTCAGCCATGTTTCCTCCTGTGGTCCAGTTCTCCTGGAAAAGACAGAAGAACAACGGACCACTGGAGGACCTGACCTCTGAAGAGCAGCTGGATCTCAGAGAGTCGGGACGCAGCGCCTCCATCCTGCTGCTCCATCAGCAAGAGGACAGCTCCTATAAATACATCTGCTCCGTCAAACATGAGGGGGGCACAGTGGAGGCCCAAACACAACAAGGTAATGAAGGCTTGGTGACTGTGTTCAACAGAGATTCAGCTTCATGCTGACTCTTTCTGACTCTTTCTCTGTTTCAGAGGTTCCTGCACTTCCAGCTGCAGGTTCCACAGCAGCTCCAACATCCCATCCAGCAGCTCCAACATCCCATCCAGCATCTTCCAGAATTCCAGCAGAGGGAACAGCCTCTGTTCCTCCTCTGGACCTGGTGGAGCTGTCCTTCCAGTCTGAGTGCAGGGTGAAGCTGCTCTGCCTGCTGTACTCAGTGCTGATAGTGAAGAGTCTGGTGTACTGCTGTGGACTCTCTCTGCTGATGATCCTCAGAAACAAGGGAGCATCCACAAACTCCAGACATGCTGAATGACTGTTTTCTGCTCGTCTTTTCTCTCCATCAAATCTCCTCCTTTCATCTCATTCATCACTTTGATCACAGTTCTCAAATGTTCTTCATGACTTGCTGTAGATCCTTCATCAAACTATGTCAGCTGTGTTGTAGAGATGGAACTTTGCAGTTTTCTGCTTTTTCATTTACATTTTCTGTTTATACACATTGATCCATATTCTTACATTTTATTTGCAACAATATTCTCAATAAACTCAAAGACAATTTTCTTGTTTGAAGACATTTAACTGTAAGTTTGTGATTCTTTCAAGAACATCAACAAATCAAAAGTTTCCATGCAGCAGAATAAAGACAGAGAGCAGAGAGGAGGGAGGTTGATGAGTGAACATCAGCAGATATGAATCTGCTCTCAGTGGTTTGGATTACAGGAAATGCTGCTAACAGACAATCAAACTGCCTGCAGATGTGTGTGTTTGTGCTCTGCAGCCTTCACACCATGAACTCTGGCTACACAATTGAAAACAAACACAAAAGAAATACACAAACATCATTTTTGTGTTTCTGATTATGACAAATATTCTCCTGTTTCTGTTTTAGACATTGGTTTCATTAAATATAGAATTACAATGAATCATCACTTCCATTGTCTCTAATCATGGGTAGAGGAGAGAGGGTAAAGAGGGGAAGATGGAGTGGATAAAAACAAAAAATCCTGAAAATCTAAAAATAGACAACTAAAGTTGTTTGAAACTTAACATTATTAATGCTGTTCTTAAGAGAGGACTGAGGCGTTGTTCTGAAGTTCACCACTAGAGGGCGCCGTCGTTGTTTGAGTAAATCCAATAATAAATTGTAAACAGAAGTGAACAGAGCAGCAAACACAATATTTTAAATAGTAGTTTGGGTTTCTAAGCTTAAGTTTGCGTCAATGAGAGCAGTGAGACAATTTTTGTGTTTGTTTACGGTAAAATCTGTTTGTTATTTGGTGTGGACATTTTCTGCTCAGTTAACAAGGGTTAACATCAGGTAAAAGTACAGAATTAGAATTTCACATACAATTCTTTTATTCAAACAAAAAAGACTGTTTTGTTTTTTACAACATGTGAAGTTCCTGAAACAAAAAGTTTCAGTCAAACGTCTTATTATTTGTCCTAATGAGGACATTGAAAACATCAGAGAACAATATTCATGAGACCAAATGAAAACACAATCAAATCAAATCAAACTTTATTTGTAAAACAAAAAGGGATTTTTATGCCACTCAGATCAAAGTGATTTACAGTTAAAAACAAACCCACACCATTGCCCCCCCCCCCCCCCCCCCCCTCTATTGACACATTGACCCCATGACCCCACACACAATGAATCCAGACATTAAATCATGACTGTAGTTCTAAAAGAAACTCATGGAAATGAAATGAAATCCTGAAATCATGAACCTGTTCTATTTCCTTTGTTCCTTTGTCCAAATGTGTGGAGAATAAATGATCTCTTTCTGAGTTTCCTGAATGCAGAAACCAGAGTGACAGCTTCTGCAGACACAGAAACTCAGAAATCAGTGAGTCTGAAAAAGCTGAGCTTTCAGTCTGCTTTCAATGCAGTGATTAGCAGCTGCTCAGAGAAACACACAAAACAAAGAAGACTGTGGATCTGGCAAAGTTCTGACAATCTGTTTTTTCCAGATGATTCCTTGATGGACTGCTCACCATCTTCTGTCCTTTTGTCCACCTGCTAAACCTCCAGAAAAGTCCACATAGCTGTCAATGCTTAGTCAGCCTTTAGAGAACATCTGCTGCTCTGCAGCCTTCAGATCCACTGAACTGAACTGTTTCTCTGCTTCTCCTTATTTTCACACTGGAAATAGAAAAAACTCCAGTTTGAACATCAGTGTGAGAACAAACCAACCCAGTCTCCTCCTAAAATGTGTAGTAGCTACATTTGTCCACATGGAAATGCGTGAGAGTTTTACAAAAACGCCCCCTAAACTGTGAGGCGGATACCTTTCATTTTTCTATTCATTTTCTACGAGCCTTCTCAGGATCACGTGACTTTGACTGGGTTGGAACAAACACATTCAACATTCCAGGCCTGTTATTTGTCTAACCACAGTTTTCTAACATGTTGGAAAACAGCAACTGGAAACATTTAGAGACACAAACCCTTTACAGATTTAGAAGAATGACATTTAGGAAGGAAACTGTTTGACAACAAAGAAGAAAATACACTTTTAACATTTACTAACCTAAGAAAAGGAGTTTGATGAAATATTAACTCCTTTATGCATGGATATATCTCCAGTTACTGATATATAAATAATGTAAATGATTATTTTTTATGTTATTTTTATTTCAAGTGATTGCAAGTTAAGTTTAGTTCTTTGAGTTTTGTCTTTTTGGTTCTCAAAACTTATTTTCAGAGGCTGTTCTGGTCAGTTTGGCGCCCTGGGTGACACACTGGACCCCCCAGCCCCCAAGAAATTCATAGCCTGCATACATCCAGATACAAAAACAAAGTAAATAAGTTATGTTACTTTATTAACTATACAAGTAGAATTGACTTATATGCTGATTTCAAATCTAAGATATAGAAATTTGTTCACACTTAACTACATCAGTTTATGTTTTCTTTTTAAAGACTCCAAAGGTATAGAAGCAATTCTGTAGCATAAATAAAAAGCAAAGTCAAAACCAGAAATGCTTTTTCATTTTTTTAATGAAGCTGCATTTTTTGACTCAAAAATATAATGAAAAAGCAATCCACCAAAATGCTTTTTCATTTCCTTCCTCAACACAGCTTTTTCTCTCACTTAATTAAAATTAAAATGAAAATGGTATTTGACATTTCATTTTCAAGACGTTCTCTGGTAAATGTGTAGCATAATTCATTTAGAAATGTCTAATTTGACATTTAAAATGAATTAATAGAAATGCTTTTTAATTTTCAAAATGAAGCTGCATTTTTTGACTCAAAATTAAAAAGAAAAAGCAATCCACCGAAATGCTTTTTCATTTCCTTCCTCAAAACAGCTTTTTCTGTCACTTAATTAAAATGATAATGAAAATGGTATTTGACATTTCATTTTCAATAAGGTCCATGGTAAATGTGTAGCAATCTTTTGTAGAAATGTCTAATTTGACAATTAAAATGACAATTAAAATGGATTAACAGAAATGTAACTGCATATAATGACTCAAAATTAAAAAGCAATATTTCAAAATGCTTTTTCATTTTATACTTAAAACCGCGTATTCTTCACAATAAAAACGAAAATGCAAAGAGGGGATTGCATTTGCATTTTCACATCCACCCTGCGAAATTTGTAGCAAAATTCTTTCTCAGTGAGCATTAGCAGAGGGGAGGCGGGGCTATGACGTCACTGCTTTGTCCGTGTGTCCGGCCACTGACAGACACAGACACACCACGAGTACTATGGCAGGCCATTTTAACATTAAAAAGCTAAGTTTGACTATCCGGAACGAACATTGTAGATATCAGCAACATATTTCTGACTAAATTACGGATAGGAAGAATGTAGTTGCGGATATCTGAAATGTTCTTTTTGACAAGGCAAAACTCAAATAAAGATATCTGCAACACACATCCAGTCTAGCTTTTTAATGTTAAAATGGCCTGCCATTCGAGCAGACTGTGTTAGCGGCAGAGTAGAAGACGGCTTTGAGTTGGTTGTGAACTTCTGATGAGTTTCCACAGCTTCTCAGGACTACATAGCAACATGTCCGCCTTCTGCGGTCCTCCTCCTGACGCACCGCGGACAAGCTTTGTTCATCGGACCGCCAGCTGCCTTCGCACAGCGGAGCGCGAAGCTCCCGATGATCGCTGAAGGCGGAAATGCTGCTACAATCTGAGAAACCATCATATGAATTTGTGTTTTCAGTGGTGTCCAGAGAAAAATAAAGACTGATGTAATTCCCACATATTTACACATTTATTTGCAGCTTCGCGCTAAATTTACTGTTTGATGACAGCTGGAGCCCCATCAACAGACAGCAGATTTCTCCATGCTAAACGTTGCTGGTTGGACCAAAAACACTCACTCAGCGCGAAGCGTCAGGAGACTATCTTCATAATGTGCTTTTATTACTGTCATGATTATATTTAAGGGCCTGCTCTGCTCGATCATATGTTTTTAAATCCGTGCGGTCAGACGACGCTGAAGTTGGGTTACGATCCACAGCTTCTGATTCGCGGGGGCAAAGGGAACATTTTGCTGCATTTTTCACATTAAGATCTACGACGGAGTTTTAGGGCCACGGTGAGGAAAAAAAAATTCTGGCCAACGTGGCGAGATTAAAGTCGTCATGTCGACTTTAATCTCGTCATGACGAGAAAAAACTCGACACAAAGTTTCGAGAAAAAACTCGTCTTGTCGAGATTAAAGTCGAAATAAAGTTTCGAGATTAAAGTCGCAATGTTGCGCGCGAGCAAAAAAACTCATAAATTTACGAGATTATTGTGGAAGTGAGCAGCACGCAGAGCAGCAGGTGAACGCCGCGCAGCAGCAGAGCAGACCGACTAAACTTTGTTGAACAGGTGAGCTGAATGTTTATTGATAACGTTCCAAATGTTTGGAAGCTCATTTGTTTGATTTACAAGTTATTAAAGTTTTATTTATTGATGGTTGGTTTGCAGGATCACTGCAGCCCGATGAAGCCGTCATCGGGTGTCCCTGCAGCTGTTTGCTTGAATCCTTTCTTCCTCCACCAAAGACAAGATCTCTATGTTTGTGTGATGCTTCCGTCTGAGGAGGAGAAGCACTTTTTGCCTTTTTCAACGTTGTAATGCTAATATAACAGACTATTTTCATTCATCTTTGTTTTTTAATGATCAAACGGGTCGCTTCTTCTGCAGGAGGGGGCGTATGTAACACTGTTTACTTCCGCATTGGTGATCGGATGACAGGTTCATGACGTAATGTGACAGATGAACTTCAGGTTATGTGAATGAAAGGGAGAATAAAGGCTGCAGCGGTCCACTACATCCAAACGTGTCTCTGAGCTCTTTATTTTACATATGAAACTCCGCTTTACCGACACCGAACCCCGGAAAGACTGCTACACGGAAAATAATCTGATTTTGAGTCGCCAAAAGACTCAGAATCTCTGTTTTAAACCTATAATCCGGAAATAAAGCTTCACAAAAGGCTCCACATAGTTCATCTTCAAGCGATGCTCCGATAAACAGACAACTTCGGGGTTTTCTCCTTGTTAATCTATGACTTTTTTCCCCGTAAATTTACGAGTTTATATCTCCTAATAAAATTTCTTTTTTTTGGTGGCCATAAAACTCTGTCGTAAACTCTTAAATACAAAGCCACTAGCTCACTAACAGCCATAACACTGAATACTCCTGAAAGACTCAGCTTCACTGCTCGCGCGCAACATTGCGACTTTAATCTCGAAACTTTATATCGACTTTTATCTCGACAGGACGAGTTTTTTCTCGAAACTTTGTGTCGAGTTTTTTCTCGTCATGACGAGATTAAAGTCGACATGACGACTTTAATCTCGTCATGTTGGCCAGAATTTTTTTTCCTCCCCGTGGCCCTAAAACTCCGTCGTAAAGATCACCTCAAACCGGGTCCTGTTCACAAACCGCTGGACCTGGACTGCTCAAACCTGGATTTCTGGATCTTAATAAATCAAACAGCAAATTCAGCGTGAAGCAATCTGAGAAACCATCATGTGGAAACACAAATTCATATGATGGTTTCTCAGATCGCAGCAGCATTTCCGCCTTCAGCGATCATCGGGAGCTTCGCGCTCCGCTGTGCGAAGGCAGCTGGCGGTCCGAAGAACAAAGCTTGTCCGTGGTGCGTCAGGAGGAGGACCGCAGAAGGCGGACATGCTGCTATGTAGTCCTGAGAAGCTGTGGAAACTCATCAGAAGTTCACAACCATCACAAAACCCTCTTCTCTGCCGCTAACACAGTCTGCTCCTGGTGCGCGTGTGTGTGCGTCTGTCAGCAGCCGGACACACAGAGAGAGCAGTGACGTCATCGCCCCGCCTCCCCTCTGCTAATGCTTTTTCTAAATGAATATTGAGACAAGTTTCCCAGGGTGGATTTGAAAATGCAAATGCAATCCCCTCTTTGCATTTTCGTTTTAATTATGACACAGAATGAGCAGTTTTAAGTATAAAATGAAAAAGCATTTTGAAATATTGCTTTTTCTTTTTATTTTGAGTCATTTTATGCAGTTAAATTTTGAAAATTAAAAAGTATTTCTTCTAATCCATTTTAATTGTCAAATTAGACATTTCTAAATGAATTATGCTACACATTTACCATGGACCTTATTGAAAATGAAATGTCAAATACCATTTTCATTATCATTTTAATTAAGTGACAGAAAAAGCTGTTTTGAGGAAGGAAATGAAAAAGCATTTCGGTGGATTGCTTTTTCTTTTTAATTTTGAGTCAAAAAATGCAGCTTCATTTTGAGAATTAAAAAGCATTTCTATTAATCCATTTTAAATGTCAAATTAGACATTTCTAAATGAATTATGCTACACATTCACCAGAGAACGTCTTAAAAATGAAATGTCAAATACCATTTTCATTATCATTTTAATTAAGTGACAGAAAAAGCTGTTTTGAGGAAGGAAATGAAAAAGCATTTAGGTGGATTGCTTTTTCATTTTAATATTGAATCAAAAAAATGCAGCTTCATTTTGAAAATGAAAAAGCATTTCTGGTTTTGACTTTGCTTCTTTATTAATGCTACAGAATTGCTTCCATACAGGGGGGTTTTCCAGAAAGGAGGTTATGCTAGCTACGTTTGAGGCTAAAGAAGTTGATAACCTCAGCTTTCAGTTCCAGAAATGGAGGTATGTTTCAGGGTGTGTCAAGTTGCCATGGCAACTCATGCTCTGAACATAACCTGTGGGGTATTCCAGGAAGCATGTTTAAACTAGCCTGACTTTAAGCCTGAACTCTGGCTGAAATCCGCCTGAACTTGCTTACTCTGTCGGTTCCAAAAGACCGGATATGAGTTGGCGTAATTACGCTCGACTTGGTAACCCTGGGTTAGTGCACATGCATAGCAGGTACATAAAGGCCGTCTCAATGGATCGCAGATTTCTGGAGTCACCATGGAAACGCGTGGTGAAAAAAAAGAAAGCGCTATACTTCAGTGAGATGGAGTCTGAGATTTTAATGACGGCGAAAGAAGATTATACGGCCATCAAAAATTAACACAGCTGCATCATCAAAAGAAAGAGTTTCTGCTTGTAGTAGAAGAACAGACAAAGTAAACGCACGAGTTTCTGATCTTATTTCCATTTTCCTTGTGATGCATATATATATATATATATATATATATATATATATATATATATATATATATATATATATAAATAAATAACTTATCCAATTTTGCCAACTTAAATGAATTACTTCTATTCGTAACAAGTATTTGAGTTAAATTTATTCAACCTAATTTCTTACGTCTATAAAACTCACTTTTTATACAACTCAAATTTACGTATTTATCTAACTAAATGTCATATTACTCCAATTCAATTAATATTTTTTCCATCTTTATTAAATATATTTATATTTATATCTCATTTGTCTAAGTATGAGACGGCAGATATACTTATTTTTTAAAAAAATAAAAAGGACGGGAGAAAAATGCGCGGCGTGCATAAATTAATTTAAAAAACTTATTTCGTTGTCATTACAATATACGACGGTAGGGGTGCTATATAAACTCATCATCCTATCCTTTACTCTCACTCAGGGTGCAGAGACATAAGCACAGTGGGACAAAATAACTCGGCAAAACACGGTAAAACACAGTAAAACAGCTAAACAACTAAACACGTTTGGTCAAAAACCCACACTTAAACCCAAATCTGTCCAGACAGGCAAAGAGGATGATATCCAACAATCCCTTGCGGTGCCGATCTAACAGCGGCACCAAAGTTACACCTACTTAATTGAATTAATTTGAATGAAAGTAAAATAACTGTCTGAAAACTACGTGTAATTTTTAAACTGACTTACAAAAAAAAAGATTTATCTGAACTGAAACAAATAATTAAGTTAGATCAAAGTAAAAAAGTTTCTGTTTCCAACATCCATATGTGGTCTTATCACCATCTCACTGTGGAAAAAGTATTATCTGAGCTTCTTCCTCCACTAAATCATCTTCAAATGGACACGCCATGCTGCTTCACCTCTCTATAAACAAACTAAGCTTCAACTAAACCTGCTCCGGACCAGGTTATGTTCACAGCATGAGTTGCTATGGCAACTTGACATACCCTGAAACATACCTCCATTTCTGGAACCAAAAGCTGAGGTTATCAACTTCCTTAGCCTCAAACTTATCGGGAGAGCTAGCATAACCTGCTTTCTGGAATACCCCCCAGGAAAGAGGTGGACATTGTCCAGTAGATGAACAACACTGACAGACATGTTGCTCCTCCCAAACAGGAAGTTATGTCAATACAAAACACTAAATGAAAAGCTCAACAGTTTTCTTTAATAATGTGCAGCTACTTGGATTCTGCATACTCAGCATAAACATGTTTTTTTATGTATGTACCCAGCAGCATGCAGAGTCCATGTGGAGGGGAGCAGCTCCCTGCTGTGTCTGGCCTCAGCCATGTTTCCTCCTGTGGTCCAGTTCTCCTGGAAAAGACAGAAGAACAACGGACCACTGGAGGACCTGACCTCTGAAGAGCAGCTGGATCTCAGAGAGTCGGGACGCAGCGCCTCCATCCTGCTGCTCCATCAGCAAGAGGACAGCTCCTATAAATACATCTGCTCCGTCAAACATGAGGGGGGCACAGTGGAGGCCCAAACACAACAAGGTGATGAAGGCTTGGTGACTGTGTTCAACAGAGATTCAGCTTCATGCTGACTCTTTCTGACTCTTTCTCTGTTTCAGAGGTTCCTGCACTTCCAGCTGCAGGTTCCACAGCAGCTCCAACATCCCATCCAGCAGCTCCAACATCCCATCCAGCATCTTCCAGAATTCCAGCAGAGGGAACAGCCTCTGTTCCTCCTCTGGACCTGGTGGAGCTGTCCTTCCAGTCTGAGTGCAGGGTGAAGCTGCTCTGCCTGCTGTACTCAGTGCTGATAGTGAAGAGTCTGGTGTACTGCTGTGGACTCTCTCTGCTGATGATCCTCAAAAACAAGGGAGCATCCACCAACTCCAGACATGCTGAATGACTGTTTTCTGCTCGTCTTTTCTCTCCATCAAATCTCCTCCTTTCATCTCATTCATCACTTTGATCACAGTTCTCAAATGTTCTTCATGACTTGCTGTAGATCCTTCATCAAACTATGTCAGCTGTGTTGTAGAGATGGAACTTTGCAGTTTTCTGCTTTTTCATTTACATTTTCTGTTTCTACACATTGATCCATATTCTTACATTTTATTTGCAACAATATTCTCAATAAACTCAAAGACAATTTTCTTGTTTGAAGACATTTAACTGTAAGTTTGTGATTCTTTCAAGAACATCAACAAATCAAAAGTTTCCATGCAGCAGAATAAAGACAGAGAGCAGAGAGGAGGGAGGTTGATGAGTGAACAGCAGCAGATATGAATCTGCTCTCAGTGGTTTGGATTACAGGAAATGCTGCTGACAGACAATCAAACTGCCTGCAGATGTGTGTGTTTGTGCTCTGCAGCCTTCACACCATGAACTCTGGCTACACAATTGAAAACACACACAAAAGAAATACACAAACATCATTTTTGTGTTTCTAATTATGACAAATATTCTCCTGTTATCTGTTTTAGACATTGGTTTCAGTAAATATGGAATCACAAATCTCAAAATACATGTATTCATATTTTATTTCTTCATGAGGATTCTGAATTCAGAGCTTTAAATGAATCATCACTTCCATTGTCTCTAATCATGGGTAGAGGAGAGAGGGTAAAGAGGGGAAGATGGAGAGGATAAAAACAAAAAATCATGAACCAGAAGAAAGAAAATCTAAAAATAGACAACTAAAGTTGCTTGAAACTTAACATTATTAATGCTGTTCTTGAGAGAGGACTGAGGCGTTGTTCTGAAGTTCACCACTAGAGGGCGCCGTCGTTGTTTGAGTAAATCCAATTCTAAATTGTAAACAGAAGTAAACAGAGCAGTAAACACAATATTTTAAAGAGCAGTTTGGGTTTCTAAGCTTAAGTGTGCGTCCATGAGAGCAGTGAGACAATTTTTGTGTTTGTTTAGGGTAAAATCTGTTTGTTTTTTGGTGTGGACATTTTCTGCTCACTTAACAAGTTAAGCTAGTTTTGATTAGAAGTTCTAGAATATTGGATTTAATTAGTTCCTACAGTTAATATCATAAGTTTTCTGGGTATAATATTCTGGGTATAATAATGCTATAAGAAGTTTGTGGAATGTTTCCAAATGCAGATCCAACAGGCTAAGTGGTTATTATTAAGACATCCTGTTGCTAAATTATTGAATCATGAATATTATTATTTTGGGTTTGGTTATTGAATTTGGTTTATTCTAATTGTATTATTTGTTTTCTTTATTCTGTTGTAGAACCACACACACAGACACATGTGCAAAACAGGCATGGATGTATCTTCTACTGTAAATCCAACTACATTAAAGAAGAAAAAGGTCAAAGGTCATCATTTGGTCTGTCGATGTTTGTGGATTAAACACTACACATAAACAGTGTAGAAAACATTTCAAGAAGCTTCCAGCATCAACATGAGTTCATCATGGATCACAGAGATTCATCAAGAAACAGAACATGAATTGATACTTGTGTATTTTCTCCACAGCTGTTAAACAGCAGACAACAGTGTGTGTTTGTGAGTTCAGCATCAAGCTGAGTGTGTTTGTGGAACATGAATGTGTTGGAGTGTTTGTGCATCATGTGACCCAGATTCTCTTCATCTGCTGTCAGATTCAAATCAGGAAGATGAAACCACACAGCAGCTTCAGCTGAGCTGTCCGTCTGCAGCAGCAGTCTTCTCTGTGAGCTGCAGGGGCTGATGGGAGCTTGGAGGAGGAGTCCCAAAGAACGTGGTCCTGCTCTCATCTCACAGCTCTCAGGTCCTTCTTTGTCCTCAGCTGCATCAGAACACCACTTCTCCTCAGGTTGAGCAGAGGAAACACGGCTGAACAAAATGCTTTTCCTCCCAGCTGCTGCTCTGTGCTGTCTGTGTTCAGGTGAGTGTTTGCAGCCAATCAGGAGCCAACCAGGTCTACCTGGAACAAACACTGTCATCCTGACCTTCACCTGTCTGTCTGTGTCTCTGCAGCACTGGTTGCCATGGCAGCAGAGCTGATTCAGGAGGATTTAACATTGACCAGGAGAGTTGGTGAAAGTGTCTCTTTCAGCTGTGGAGGAATTCAGGAGTGTGATGGTAGCAACTACATAGTCTGGTACCAGAAGACAGAAACAGAAACATTTAAAGTAATTCTTGATATTCATAAAAGCAACGGAAAACTAGATAAAAGTTATAATCATCCTCAGAAAGATGATTTCACAGCTGAAAACACCCAGAGTGGATGTGAATTGAAGATCAATAAAGTCAAAGTGGATCATTCAGCCTCCTACTACTGCAGCTGTAGGAAGAGAGATCTCCACAGTGAGAAATGATCCCTGCAGGCTGAACAAAAACCTGCAGATGAACAGATGTTAGTGTTTGTGACAGAAAGAGAGCAGGAAACCACAGCCAGGTTCACATGTTTCACCTCCATCTCACACAGACTCACAAACTCACTGAACTGAGGATTAAGGCACCAAATGAAAACACAATCAAATCAAATCAAACTTTATTTGTAAAACAAAAAGGGATTTTCATGACACACAGCTAAAAGTGATTTAAAGTAAAAAAGCAAGAAGACAAACAAAATAAAAGTAAAAACCACCCCATTGCCCCCCCCCCTCCTTTGACACATTGACCCCATGACCCTACACACAATGAATCCAGACATGAAATCATGACTATGGTTCTAAAAGAAACTCATGGCTTGACTCTGCAGGAAATGAAACAAACTGGTCACCATCTTCTGTCTTTTTGTCAACTGAACATCAGTGTGAGAACAAACACATTCAACATTCCAGGCCTGTTATTTCTCTAACCACAGTTTTTTTACATGTTGGAAAACAGCAACTGGAAACATGTAGAGACACAAACCCTTTACAGATTTACAAGAATGAAATTTAGGAAGGAAACTGATTGACAAGCAAATAAGAAAATAGACTTTTAACATTAACCTAAGAAAATTAATTTGACAAATAAACCACTTTATGCCCGAATATATTTCTAAAGTTACTGAAAGTTCAGTTGATTCCTGGATTTAATGGAACGTTGCAAATCAGTGACATACGTTGTGAAGAGTTGAATAAAAATAACCAATAAACTGGAATCATGTCAGATGTTTACATTCAGTTTTGTTCCTTAGATCTAAATCCCACATTGTTATTAGTGTGTTTGTTTTTAGAGGGTAACTCAGTCCTGTCTGAACTTCATCTGATTGATTCTCCTGTTAAATATTGTCATCATCAGTCTGCAGACATTATTCTACAAATGTTTACATTCCAGCTTTTAGCAAAAACCTTCTTGTCTTTTCTAATCTGAGCTTTGAGTCTTGTTTGTTTGGTTCTCAATACTTATTTTCAGAGGCGGTTCTGGTCAGTTTGGCGCTCTGGATGAAACTCTGGACCCCCCTAGCCCCGCCCCCAAGAATTCAAAGCCTGCATACACACAGATACAAAAAAATTGTTGAATTCCAACTAAGATACAGTATGTTAGTTAGTTCACTCTTAACTTGAAGCTGTTTTCTTTTTAAAGATTTCTGGTAAAAATCACATCAGAACAGCAGAAAAACACAGAAATAAATCCAGCAATAAGCTAAATAACAATACTAGTCTATTTATTTATATTTATTAGCCATTTGGCAAATGGTCCTTAAATCATCAGGTCGCATTTGGTGTTTACTGAGTGTTAATTTCAGAAAATGTCTGCTTGTCTTTTTCTGTGGAGTGTTTTTTCTTCATCTTTTCTGTCTAAACTGAACACCTGATGCTTTCTTAAATCTTTTGTCCTTTGTCCACAACCTGACAACCTTTAATAGACTTTTCTGTCCATCAAACAAGACGAGTGAGGTGATGGATATAAAATCATTTTGACAAAGATTATCATTTATTATGGTCCGCAGCATTCACAGACTGCAAGGACCATATTGTAACTGTAAACACTCAAAAAGGTTCAAAACGTCAAAAAATCAGGTCAAAAGTCATCCAAAGTACAAACGACATGGCAATTGTGTAACGCTACAAAATATCACCGCAAAAACGTCAAAATTGTCATCGCAAAAATGACGACAAAAACACAAAAAGCCCTCAAAGCCAAAAAGACATGCCCAGCCTATAGTAAAAGACAGACCGCATTGAAATAAGAAATCCTAACCTCAAAAACTTCAATAATGTTTTTCAAATGTTGTTTTATTTTTCTTTCTAATGGCGTCTTTGAAATCAAATTTGACCCCCGCCACATAACAGAAAACTCATCAAAATTGGCACACACCTGGGATAAATGTGAAATGAATTTTCGGCAAAGACAACCACACAACGCTGCCTGCGGCTTTAATTTATTAATTACATTTTCATTGTTTTACATGATCCAGTACAGTCAATAAAATATACTCATTTTCTGAATGAAAAATGATTCATTTCCTTGTTAGGAAGCAGCAGTGTGCTGTGGGTCTGGAATCAGAAGCGGTGAGTCTCATCCTCTCTTTCCTCGTCCTTCTACCTGCTTTCCCTCTCAGAGTCAGACTATCTGTTCTGTTGACTTGATAGTAGGGACGCCCTAGAGCAGTGGTGGACAAACTTTCTGACTCATGAGCAACAGATGCTTCTAAAGTTTGACAGAAGGGCCGGTCCAGGAGCAGATGTGGGGAGTGTTTTGGTAATCCGCCTGATAGGAGAAAGAAAGAAGATAGAATGTGGATGAAAACAAGTTTTGATGTTTTCTAAACTTAACATTCTGCAATTTTATTTCAAAACTAAGACTTTTGTTCATGTGATGTTGAAATGATCAGAAAAATGACTATCAGATTCAGAAAACACACATGAACGTCAGAAAAACAACAAATCTTCCAAAACCACATGAATGCAGAACAACTTTGTGCATCTAAACTAAAGTCAAGGTCAATTTGTAATGTTCCATCTATGGGGAGACACTGATATTGAGCCGTCAAAGAGAACCTCCAGATTTCTAACAGCAGACTCGTGCTGGATTGCGCTCTCTGTTCAAGACCTGAGGGAGGGAGGAGCGGCTGCAGCAGGAGCGCCCAATCAGTTACAATGTGCTTCTGTTTCTGATCATATCATGTAAATATATGTGCACAAACAGCAGGGAAATTAAAAAATACAGACTATAAAATAATTCTCACATCTTCAGTTTGGCCCCCTCTTTGGCCGCCGCCCCAATGTGACGCACTGCAAAAAACCACCATCTTAATTCTAGAAAAAAGTACTTGTTTCTAGTAGAAAATCACTAGAAACAAGTGAAATTATCTGCCAGTGCAGCTAGTAAATTTTACTTGACAAGATGTCTTGATTTAAGAAGGGAGCTGGTTTAGCTCGTGCTGGTTTGCGGTGCCTTCCGTCCGCGAAACCAGGGTTCGAATGCGGGCTGCTCCCTGTTCCCTTCTCTACTTCTGTGCCGGTTCCAAGCCCGGTTGCTTTGAGAAGGTTGTGTCAGGAAGGGCATCCGGCATAAAACATTGCCAAGTTTACCATGCGACTTGTTCACTGTGGCAACCCCTGATGGGAAAAGCCGAAAGAGGAAGAAGATGTCTTGATTTAAGAAAAAATGTCTAGACCTAGGTAAATAAGTTAAATCTTAAAACTAGGCAAAAACCCTTATTTTGAGCAATGATTTAAGACAAAAAACTAAAAACTAGTATATAGGAGCTTGATTAAAATTTATCGTTTCAATAATGAATAAAATAATGAAAACAAAATCACTTGTCAATTCTTTTATTGAACTTACAAATTGACATTTATGAAACAATTTTACAAAAAGGCACATGGAATACAACCATTTCATTTAGTCTGAATGACAGACAGTAGAGTGGCTATACATTTTGAGTAAGAGTATAAACTTTTTTACATTGATCTAACTTAATTTTTTGCTTCAGTTAAGATAAATCTTTTTTTTTTTGTTAAGTCAACTTAAAAATAACACGTAGTTATAAGACAGTTATTTTACTTTTTTTTAAATTAATTCGATTAAGTAGGTGTAACTTTGGTGCTGCTGTTAGATCGGCACCGGGGAGCCGGCAAGATGGCGGCGTGACCGGTTTGTTTTTATCGAGCTCCGAGCACCTAACTTTTTTATTGAGCTTTTTTGAAGCAGCAAGATTTTGTTTTTTCTTGAAAACGATCAGGGAACGTTCTGGATTGTAGTTTTTGGATACTTTTTACAAATTCCCACCATTCAAAATGCCCAAACCTCCTAAATGTAACCGGCAGGTCTGCCTGTGACAGGTGTAGGCTTGCTGATTGGGGATTTGGTACAGCTGTGTCTGTCCCTATATAAGAAACGGGGAGTGAGTGGACAGACAGTGGCTGCCTCTTTTCGTGGTGGTATGTATGGCTGAAGCTCCTCTTGTTGGGGGGACGTAGATCACATTTTACTCATATTCTACTCTTTTTTTAACTAGATGCTGTAAGCGGCTGGACGTATTGCAGATGTCTTGAGCCACTGCGTGTTTTTTACCCACCCTTTTTTTATACATTTTAATGTGCTTTTAGAGTGATGTTGTACTTATTGTGTGGTTGACTCTGATTTCTTTTATTGGTTTACAGGTCTGAGTCGGGCGCCGGTGCGTGTGGTGTCGGTGAGGGGGCCTCTGGTGGCAGCGTCTTCCTCACTCCAGTTCCCTCACTGTATTTGTTTATTATTTTTCCCTTTTAGTGTGTAGTGGAAGTTTCTTTGGCATGTTTTTTTCTTATCTTGTGTGGGTTTGTTTTAGTTGTTTTTAGCACGGAGTGGAGTGAGGTGCGCTGCCTCTTACTGGCTTAGTCCACGGCCTCTCTCTTTCCCTCCCCTCCTGCACAGGCGGTCGGCTCGGCCTTCCTGTTTTTATTCCTGCATCTCCCTTCTATTGTTTATTCTGTGTACTGTTAATCAGAGTAAAACTACAATTTTAGATTTTAAACTTGTTCATTAAATTAAATTTTTATAAGCTTTTATTGTCTCAGCCATTGTTTTGGTGGTTCCACTCTGCACTGACGGTGCCTTGGTCACATTTCTGGCGTTGTCGGCAGGATCTGATTTCGTTTGGTGCAGTTGTGGTAACCAAATTGGGCTGATTTCTTTTTTTTGGGTAGAACACGCAGTGTGCAATAAAAAAAAAAAAAAAAAAAAAAAGGTGGGTAAAAAACACGCAGTGGCTCAAGACATCTGCAATACGTCCAGCCGCTTACAGCATCTAGTTAAAAAGAGTAGAATATGAGTAAAATGTGATCTACGTCCCCCCCCAACAAGAGGAGCTTCAGCCATACATACCACCACGAAAAGAGGCAGCCACTGTCTGTCCACTCACTCCCCGTTTCTTATATAGGGACAGACACAGCTGTACCAAATCCCCAATCAGCAGGCCTACACCTGTCACAGGCAGACCTGCCGGTTACATAAACAAAGCGAATCTTCAAAAGAGAAACAAAGCTCCGCTAGCTTGTTGATAGCCGACGAGCACGACTACTCCGGCAGCAGCATGGACATACCCGTAACTTCGGAGGAGGAATTTCCTTCACTCCCAGGAACCCCAAGTAAGCCTCCTCTTGCTAAAAAGCCTACTATGCCCTGGTCCATGAAGTAATAATCTGTTTACTCTATCGTTTGTTTCTTTTAATGCCAGGGGGCTACGCAACAATGTTAAACGCAAAGCTTTATTTCTTTTTGCTAAGCAGTTTCAGTCAGATCTCTGTTTTTTACAAGAGTCTCATTCAATATCTGATGCCAAATTCTGGAAGTGTCAATGGGGTAATTCTTTATGGTTTTCACATGGTACAGAGCGATCAGCCGGGGTAACAACTCTAAAAAGTAGGTTCAGTGGGGATATTTTACTTACTGAAAGTGATCCATCGGGTCATTATATTTGCCAAATACTACAATGTGATGATAATATTGTTATTTCAGCCAATATTTATGGATACAACACTGTCAAAAAAAAATGATCAACTTCTTTTCTCTATAGAAAACATATTGTTAAAATGGTTAGAAAAATTTCCAAATGCTATCATATTGTTGGGGGGTGACTTCAATAATGTCCCAGATAATAATGCAGATAGGTGGCCTCCTCGTGCGCCGGATGGAAGCAACACCAAGTTAAAGAATTTTATGGAGAAATTTGACCTCCATGATATATGGAGAAGGAAAAACCCTGATGTCAAATGCTTTACATGGAGTAACAAAACTGGTACAAGTCGGTCCAGAATTGACTTTTGGTTGGTCTCAAAAAGTGTTGCTATAGATCAGATTGATGTAAACATTTGCCCCACTACTCTTACAGATCACAAAGCCATAGTTATTAAGATAAGGTTTACCATCTCTAAGTCTTATGCCACTCATTCAGCTTATTGGAAACCTAATAGCTCTATTTTACTGGATGACAATGTTAAAAAACAAATCAAAAGAGAAATGGCACATTTTTGGTCTAAAGCTAACATAGACAAGAAATATAGTTTACACTGGGAGCTTTTAAAATTTGAAAAATTTGAAGTAAATATCTCAGAAAAGTAAGTAGTGATAAAGCTAAAAGTAGAAGAGCACATGAAGCTAATGTCATTTCAAGAATCACTCACTTGTGTCAAAATAATGCTGAGACACTATCAGATGAAGATAAACTCCAACTCTCTAACCTTCAAACTGAATTGGATCATTTATATCTTCAAAAAGCCAAGGGAGCTTTAATGAGATCTCGATCAAGATGGCTTGAAAACGGTGAACAAAATTCACACTACTTCTTTAATCTGGAGAGACACCATTCTAAAGGTAGCAGCATTCACAGAATGAATATAGATGGAATTATTTCAGAAGACCATACAGTCATTTCTAACTATTGTTGTGAATTTTACCAGAAACTTTATAGCTCTAAATTTTGTCAAGTTTCAACAGATGCCTTCATAGATTCGTTAACAGTTAAGACCATCACTGAAAGTGAAAAGGAGCAATGTGAAAGCATTACAACACTTGAGGAAGTGCAAAAGGCCATAGAACAACTTAAATCCAATAAATCACCAGGGACAGATGGGCTGACTTCAGAGTTTTATAAATGTTTTGCTGAGGATCTGTCTCCCTTTTTACATCAAATGTTTTTAGAAAGTATAGATAAAGAACTTCTTCCTACGACGTTGACTCAAGGCTTGATGACATTAATTCCGAAATCCGGAAAAGACTTCATTCTTAGATAACTGGCGTCCAATATCGCTACTAAACAATGATTATAAGATCTTTGCAACAATCTTGGCTAAGAGACTAAAACTGACACTGGACTCAGTAATTGATGAGACCCAGTCTGGCTTTATGTCAGGAAGACATATAATGAATAATACCAGGCTAGTTTTGGACATTCTTGATCATCCAGACATTATAAATGATAATGGTTTTATTAAATTTTTGGATTTTTACAAAGCATTTGATACCGTAGAACATAAATTTATTTTGCATTGTCTTCAAAAATTTGGTTTTGGAATACTTTTCAGCTATTGTTAAATTATACAAAAACTGCAACAGCTCTATTAAATTAGCAGGTGGCACCTCTCCCAGATTTAATCTAGAGAGAGGAATTAGGCAAGGTTGTCCAGTTTCTCCGTATCTTTTCCTTTTAGTTTCTCAACTGTTAACAGATCACATTAAATCCAGTGCAGTTGAAGGCATCAATCTCATTGACAAAGAACTAATCATTACTCAATTTGCAGAAGACGCTACACTTTTTCTAAAAAATGAAAAGCAAATTCCTGTTGCTTTTGACGTTATTGGGACATTTTCAAAGGCGTCCGGTCTTTGTCTGAATGTGAATAAATGCGAATTAATGGCAATTAAAGAATGTGCTGCTACTACTTTGTATAATCTTCCAGTTAAATCTGAAGTGAAATATTTAGGTATTTTAATAACAAAATACCAACATGCAAGAAGCTCCCTAAATTTTAACCCAATAATCGAAAAAACCCAAAGGAAATTGAATCAGTGGCTCTCCAGAGATTTATCTTTGAGAGGAAGGATTTTACTCAGCAAAGCAGAAGGTGTTTCCCGCTTAACATACGCAGCTTTGGCTTTACACGTTGATGATAAAATTATCAAAGAAATTGACAAAATGCTTTTAAATTTCATCTGGAAAAATAGAACCCATTACTTAAGAAAAAAAGGTTCTCATGAACTCCTATGACAAAGGTGGCCTCAATTTTCTTTTGATTTTTCTACCTTGAATAACACATTTAAAATTAATTGACTGAAACAAATTTTTAGAAATCCCAGCTCCATTTGGAACACTATACCTCTTCATGTTTTATCTAAAATTGGTGGGGCTGGTTTCTTTCTCATGTGTAATTATGATGTATGTAAAATCCCACTTAAGTTATCTGCGTTTTATCGCCAAGCCTTCCTTTCATGGTCCCTTGTATACAAACACAACTTTTCACCTCACAAATATTCTATCTGGAATAACAGGGACATTTTATATAAACGCAAATCACTCTTCATAGAACATTGGTTGCGAAATAAGATTATTTTTGTGTGTCAGTTATTTAACAACCAGGGCTTACTTTTAACTTATGAGGAGTTTCTCTCTAAATTTAACTTCCCTGTTCCCCCTTTAGAATATGCTAGAGTGTTCGGAGCGATTCCCTCTGGTGCAGGGCCGGCCCTGGTCTTCTGGGGGCCCTAAGCGAAATTTAATTTGTGGGCCCTCTAACCGATGAGCAGCACCAAAAAAACACAACTGTTATTGTAATATAAATGAGATATCTCTATTAATACATTTGTGAATTATTGTTGCTGCCAAAGAATTGAATACAGTAAATTGTCTGCATGTTGGATACACATTTAGTGGTGCCGAACAAATTTTAAATGCAAAGAAATAAATATGAATGACAAATGCATATAGATATATAAATATATATTTTTATTGTAACATTAGGCACTCAACAAATGACATTCCCAAAACTCCAACTTATTAAAAACAGCAACTTAATTGCAAATCAAATAACAATAAAACAATCCAACATAAAGGTCATAGTCTTTCTCAGTCTGAAAAGGACTTCTTTGCACCAAATCCATTCTTACTGGATCAGAGACTGTGGTTGGTCATTCATCTGGACCATTAGATTTGAGGTACCGGTAGGTGGAATTTTGGATCCAGTCTGCTCCTCTTCCATACACGCCTCTCTTGGAGCCTCTGGAACATAAGATACAGAACTTCAATAAAAGCTAACAGTGAAAAGTCAAACAGTCAAATGTTTTCCCTTTCAACAGTAGATGTGGTGACAGGAGTTTCTTCTGCAGCTAAAAAACAAGAAGTTTTATTATACAATAATCACTGATAAAGCCAATAAAATATCTATAGCAGAATATTAATAATGGCTCATTTAAAATCTATGTGCAGGTTTTTCACAATTTCATGATCTTTTTATACATTTATGAGAGATTTATTGTTTGATTATTTGCATGAGGTCATATTTCATTAATTTAATTATGAAGAACTTGGGACTCCATTCTCTTCAGCTGCTGTTTATAAATATAAGGGTTTATGCAGACACTGTTTTTTTTATTACTTTACATGCTATAAAATTACCTGAGATGAAATCTTCAGTGAAGTCAGGAACATCTTGGGATGTGGACGCTGCACCACCTCCAATACGTTTTGAGAGCAGAAGAAACTGTAAAACCAAAACTACAAAATACAAATAAGAAATAATTGTACCCATTTATAAATAATAACTGTGAACAGTAATTTGAGTATAAATGGAAATATAAGCATTTATACACGTCTTTATCTATTATTTTACATTCATGATTTTAAAATTAGTACATTTATATTGCTTGTCATTTATAAATGAGAACATTTATTTCCTATGTATTTGGCAGTTTTGATTCTCCATATTTCATGCCAATGCAAGATTTTAAGACACATTCAATGTTGAAAAAGTCGGAATACCTGACCTGCTAGAATAAACAGCAGTTTTTATAATGACATAAACCGGAAAATGCAGAACGCACTAAATGTGTTAGCAAAACAATTAAACAATACGATTAACATGAGTTTAAAACATTTTTCAGCCACCATACCATAATCATTACTTTTCTCTGCTATTATCCGTTTTGGAAGGTCATGTCCGACCTCATGATCTTGGAAACTTGGATATCAGAATTATTTTCGAGTTCTCCATTGGAAATGACGACAAACGGGATTGTTTATGCAATCTTCACCTCGGATCGATATTATTTGACGTAAATTGCGCAGCTGCACCGAAAGGCAGGATAATGTATAAATACGGCTCCAACATCCTCCAAACGTACCTTGTGATTGATGTTGAAGTTCTTCATCTTTTTTCAGCTCCTAATGATGGATAAAGTATCTTTGGCATGAAGCTGTCTTGTCGCTTTGATCAGTGTGATAAAATGTGCTCGTTTTTTTCTTTTTCCCAACTTTATTGAAACAAAATGCGCTCGTAAATGCACACTGAGTATGGCTCAGATGGAATGATGTTGACCAATTGTTGTTAAGAGGGGCGTGACGCCCTTATTTGGGTTGCCAAATTGGTTCAGGTGTGTTGAAGGGGGGATAACAAAAGTGCAGGCAAGTTTCTTTTGCACAACATTCAGAGCGCACGTTGGTACGGAAGGTCTATGAAATGGGTTGCCAGATTTGGGTCTTTCTTTATTTTATTTTTTTCGCCACTTCGGGGCCCTGGTGATGACGGGGGCCCTACGCGGCTGCGTAATTCGCGTATAGGGAGGGCCGGCCATGCTCTGGTGTATGCATGCTGTTTAAATTCCAACACAGAGTTAATATTGAGGAGCCTTTTCTACTCTCTCCCATAAATACTCCTGTGGAGAAAATTTGTCTGACTGGTTATCCTAGGAAAAACAACAAAGCAATACGGGCATTATTTCAAACGAACATTGTTTCACTACCTCGTAGCATGTCTTATTGGAACATGTTTGTTGAAGACATTGCATGGAAGGAGGTTTGGCAAACACCCAATAAATTTTTAATTACTAATAAGGTTAAAGAAGTTTCTTTTAAGATTATCCATAGAATTTACCCAGCTAAAATGTTTATTCAAAACAGATTTAAATTAAACATTGACACACTGTCTAGTTTTGGTTGTAATTCCCCTGAAACAGTTATCCATCTTTTTTGGTATTGTCCCGAAGTTAAGGTGTTTTGGCAGAAGATATGGGATTTTATAAATGATAAAATTGATTCTTGTTTTGTCTTATTGTGGAAAGATGTTTTGTTGGGTCTAATATCAAAAAATATGCAAAAGGACTCTGCTTTTCTTTTAAATCTTTTACTAATTGTGGCTAAATTCCATGTTCATAAATGTAAATTTTCTGGTAGAAAAAACCTTGTTTCACTGTATTCCTTTCTGAATTAAATCAGTATATCATCAGCATTCGAAATTCAGAGAAGCAAAAAGCAATCAGAACATTGTCTGTATGTGATAGTTTCAGTATTTTCTCGTAGAGTTTAACCCCCTGGCTTATTTCTATCTCTATTCTTGTTCTTCTGTTTGTTACAGATGTGTCTTTGATATTTGCAGTTTATGGAGTGATATTTCTGCCACCAAATTTCTAAGTTGAACACAAAACTTTCTAAGTTTTTTGCTCAAAAATTGTTGTTTTGCTTTCAAAAACTTTTTTTTGCTTTCAAAAACGTTTTTTGCGTTTGCAAAACACATTTTCTTGCGTGTGTTGTGTCAAATCTCGCTTTTGTCTTCTCTTTGATTTTGCTGACTACTTTGAGCGCGAATTAGCGTGATATGACTGCCATTGGCATCGCCAAAAAGAAATTCGCATGCGTTGTGTGTCATCTCACTTTTTTCCTATCTTTGCTGAGTTAAGTTTCGGTTTGACGTGACCAAGCTGCCATCAAACAGCTGCTGATTGGTCCAGATTCTAACCAATCACATTGCCATATGACTCTAACATGGTGTCTGCTGCCGAGGCTCAGAGGCTGAAATAGCTCTTTTTACCCTCATTTTTGTATTTTTGGATGAAGGCGTTTTCGTTTTTTTAAATATAATTTTAACAATAATTCATACTTTATTATTTTGAGCATTCGTTCATTTTTATTAAGTCAGATTTTAAAATTTATGGCTGACGATCTCCGATCCCGCCCACTTTCACTGATTGACAGATAGACTCATTCTCCTGAAAAAGCTCTTCATGAAATAAATAAGCCATTGTGAAAAACAGCAACATGAAATAAAAACAAAGCTACTTTGGAAAATATTGATTTTGAAATACGAGCTTCTGAAAAAAGACAGAATCATAATAATATTCCACATGATTAAAAATGAATATTTTAAAACGCTGTTTTAAAATAATGAACAGGTTTTTAAAGCAAAATGAAATATATTGAATAATATAATGGCTTATATAAAATCAGTATGCAGGTTTTTCACCATTTCATGATCTTTTTATATATTTAGAGAGAGAGAGAGAGAGATTTATTGGTTGATTGTGTATTTTCATGAGGCCATATTTATTTATTTAATTAAATATTTATTTATTTAATTATGAACAGTATAGGACTCCATAAGAATGGTTGAAAACGGCAGAAACCCGTACGAACAGAACCGACACAAAGTCCAAAGTCCATGTCTGCCTCCGAGTACCGTCAATATGAGACAAAGACACTTGATTGGTTAGAATCTGGCCCAATCAGCAGGTGTTTGATGGCAGCTTTGTCACTTCAAACCGAAACTTAACTCAGCAAAGATAGGAAAAAAGTGAGATGACACACAACGCATGCAAATTTCTTTTTGGCGATGCCAGTGGCAGTCATATCACGCTAATTCGCGCTCAAAGTAGTCAGCAAAATCAAAGAGAAGACAAAAGCGAGATTTGACACAATGCACGCAAAAAAATGTGTTTTGCAAACTCAAAAAACGTTTTTGAAAGCAAAAAAAAGTTTTTGAAAGCAAAAAAAACAATTTTTGAGCAAAAAAGTTTTGTGTTCAACTTAGAAAGTTTTGTGTGCAACGTGGTGGCAGAAATATCACTCCATAGCAGTTGTGTTTTTTATTGCATACCTGAAAAGTACATCCTTGTAAAATGACATAATGTGCAATAAAGTTGATAAAAAAAAAAAAAAAGATCGGCAGCGCAAGGAATTGTGGGTTACCATTCCCCTTGCCTGTCTAGACGGGCAAAAGGAATTTGGGTTTAACCCTTGTGCTATCCTAGGCACTTTAACATTGGGAGTTGGGTCAACTAGACCCACTAGACAGTGCGCTGAACCTTTTATTTTCAATGATTTGTGATCTTCACTGGTGTCCATGGATTACATGAAATCTTTCCACCTTTATCCACCTTTGTCATGGTAGGGAGAACACATCAATGTAAGGGTGGGGTCATCTAAGATAGCACAAGGTTTAAGTGTGGGTTTTTGTTTAAATTTGTTTAGTTGTTTAGCTGTTTTACTGTGTTTTGTCTAGTTATTTTGTCCTGTTATGTTTAATTCTTTCTGCCCCATTAGTGAGAGGGAGAGAGAGCATGAAGAGTTTTAAGTTTTAGCACCCCTACTGAGGATTGATGTAATGTTAAAGTCTGAGAAAGGGTAATTGATTTCATGCTGTGAATCCATACTGTTTCTTTCTTTTTATTGTCATAAAAATGGAGTATATCTGCAGGCTCAAACGTAAACATATGAGAGTTCAAGGAGTACAATAAATTAAGATGGAAAAACATTTAATTGAGTTGGAGTAATATGACATGTAGTTAGATAAATATGTAAATTTGAGTTGTATAAACAATTATTGAGTTGGATAGACGTAAGAAATTAGGGTGCATAAATTTAACTCAATTACTTTGTCATGGTGGCCTGTCAGACTCCTCCCCCTCCAGCTCTGCTGCTCATTCATCTCAGCTGTGACTACTCAACTCATCAAGCCACCTGCTACAAAAGGAGACCCAGCTTCATCATTCTTTGCTAGTTTGTTAACCCTCCTGAAGCTCTCTACGTCTGGCCCCCTTGGCGCTGTCTGAGCTAATCTTGTCTTGTCCTCTGCACTTCAGGTTTTCCACCTCATGCCACAAATGTCACCTGAGTCTTACCACCTCGAGCAGCAGAAGCCACAGCTCTCCATCGCTGACGCCGCCTGCCATTGCGAGCCACAGTCTCTGTTGTCCTCAAGATCTCCAGCCACGCCACGCACCAAGAACTCAAGCCACGAACTCTGTCTCGCCCCTCGCTCAGGGAGCTCGCCACGAACGGTACCGGAGCCTCCAGCCAAGAGCCGCAGCCACGTCACCCACAGCTTCGCCAGGATCAACCAAAAACTCAAACTTCTTACTAATCCTTCACTAACCTGTCTCTGCCTTCTGGGTTTCAGCACCTGGGTCTGTCCTGCGTTCTAGTCATGACTTACTTGTTAGCAATAGAAGTAATTAATTCAGGTTGGAAAAGTTATATATGTGTAGATGTGTAGATATATATGTTTAAACATGCTTTTTGGAATACCCCCCCTGCTCTGTTTTTGATAACTCATTAAAAAACAAAAATCCAATTGTCAGAATCCTGAACCTGTTCAACTGCAGAAAGATTTCTGTGTTTATTCCATTGTAAGTTGAAGAAACAGTGATGAAGCTGTCTAAGTCTTCATCTGTTCATCTTGACCCAGTTAGGGATCAAGTAAGTTTAGGAAATTAATGTAAAGTGGTCAGATATGAGGGAGTTCAGTAAAGTTTGGATTAGATTTTCAGCTCTAGAGAAAAAAGTGGCTGTTTCAGAGGAATAATGTTATGCTGAAAATAAATATGAAATCTGTGACAAACTGTTTTGCTGTTGTGGCAGCAACACAAAAAAGGAAATCTAAAACTATCCTCATACACTGTAACCTGTGATGTCACCACTTGGTTGTAAACATTCTTTAGTGAGATCCATTCAATCCAGAAATGCTTTAAATTTTTAGTCAAACCTAAACTGTGATTGTGTGAAAACCATGTAAGGAATTGTTGAAAGAAGAACAAATGAAAGAGTCCAATCTCTGCTGAACAGCTTGAAGGTTGAAAAGTTTCTCAGACTGAAAGTTTGCAGAAGTTTAGTTTTTAGAGAGAACAAAACTTTCAGAGTTGAACACCTCCTCTTCCATTTCTATGATATAGAGATTTTGTTCATTATAAAGCATTTTACTACCAAAGCATAAACACACTTTTCCTGATCTCAATGTTTTGATACCAAAAAATCAAAGCTGATCAAAACTGAAATTCATCCATCATCTTTGCTTATTTGATCCTGAGTCCCAGGATTTACTGACAGTCATAAATAAATGTATGTGTTGCTGCTGCCTTCATGAAAAGGCTGGAATTCATAGATGAAGCCACATTGCAGAGGAATCATCAGAGTCTTTGTTGTCTTTGTCCAACATTCCTGTGTCCAGGAAAGAGGTGG
This sequence comes from Oryzias latipes, assembly GCF_053564925.1. NCBI lineage: Eukaryota > Metazoa > Chordata > Actinopteri > Beloniformes > Adrianichthyidae > Oryzias > Oryzias latipes. The sequence goes on along the minus strand of NC_136253.1, from coordinate 14,309,972 downwards.
ACATTTTCCAGTAGATGAACAACACCCACAGACATGTTGCTCCTCCCAAACAGGAAGTCATGTCAATTCAAAACACTCAAAGAAAAGCTCAACAGTTTTCTTTCATAATGTGCAGCTACTTGGATTCTGCATACTCAGCATAAACATGTTTTTTTTCTTTCTTGATGATCCAGAAAAATAGATCAAACTAAAAAAAAGATGAAGTTTAATTTCTTGAAGGTGAAAACTCTGATAATCAGAAAACACTGAAATCAGAACAGTGATCTTTAATAAAGTCTTTCAAACTGAACATGAACAGTTACTTTAAACCCCAAAACAATGAAAAATGAATCTTATCCACTTGAGAAACTATTCAGTGAGTCTCTACTGTTTGAATGGATCTCCACCTGAAGGCTGATGCTCAACTAGACCCTCAGCAACCAAACCAGCAGATGCAGTTAGTTGTTGACTAAAACGTTCATGTTTCTGGATGGCTCTGAACTTTCTCCACCTCAATCAGGAAAAGACAGATGTGATTGTCTTTGGTCCCATGTGGCAACAGTGAGTCAGACCCTATAGTCTCTGGATTCTCTCACTCAATCTGTTTAATCTACTGTCACAAACTCAGGAGTGAAGATGGACAATGGTTTTCATTTGGACAAGCAGATCAGTTCAGTGGTGAGATCCAGCTTCTTTCAGTTCAGGCAGCTGGCTAAAGTCAAATCATTTTTACCAAGAAAGCACTTTGAGACAGTAATTCATGCTTTTGTTACAACTCTATAGATTACTGTAACTCTCTTTCCTTTGGTGTCCCTCACTCATCCTTGGATGTGCCAAGGACACAGCAGAAACTCAGAGGGGACAGAGCATTTGCCGTTGCTGGCCTCATCCTGTGGAATGGAATCCCTCTGCAGGTTAGGCAGGACCGTTCACTGAATGATTTAAATCCAAGTTAAAAACTCACTTTTTCTCCCTCAGTGTGAGATGATGTATTTATTGGTTTTTATCGATTTTTATTTAATTTATTGAATTGATGCTGTTTGTTTTAGTTTGTTGTTTTGTTTTTATCCTGCGTTGTTCAGCACTTTGGTCATCTTCTGCTGTTTTAAAAGCGCTTTATGAATAAAGTTGACTGGACTCATCTTTTCTGGTAAATGGTTTATATTTATAGAACTTTTCTGTACTTTGCTTTAAGGTCCAAAATGCTTTAAAGTTGTTTTTGTTCTCCAATGGAGAACTCTGTTCTGTGCTGAAGAAGGACTTCATGGAGCTGCTGGTTCATCTCTACAGCTGCTGCTCTCCTGAAGTTTTCTGTTTATTCCAGAGACTCCTCATCCTCAGAGAGGAAGAGTCACACTAATGATCTCTCTGACTCTGTTTAAATGTGTTGCTTCTCACTAAAGAGTCTTTCTGTGTTGTTCCATCCATGTTTTTACCAGAGTTGTTTATCTTTAACTCTCCCATCTGGAACTTAACTATCTCTCCACCAACGACATCACTGAGCTTCAGAAAGAAGCATTTTCTAAATGTTCCAGAGTCTCTGTCCTGGACTTTTAGGAACTGATCCTTCCAGAATGTGAATGTGGATTTGAGCTTCTTCATGGTCTACATCTGCAGTTTTCATTGAATCAGCTTCTCTAGTTTCAGAAACACAAACTGCTCTGGTTCAGAGAAATGTTCTGTTCAGACAGAATGGGATTGAAACCCAAAGTGTGGTTTTCTCAGAGGAGCAGAGATCTTTCTGCTTCTGTTTGACTGCATGAAAGCAGCAGAGACCAGAAGTGAGACAGAAACTCTGAGAGTGGAAGTGAGCTCTGAATGCTGAATGTGTCTGTGTTTGGACTCCCAGCAGAACTGTGCTGCTCTCTCATGTTCCTGTGGTTTCAGGAGGAGCAGAAGAAAACAGACTGATGGACTTCAGGATAACTGAACACGTGCACAACTCTACATTTCCTCTTTCATGCTGTCACTTTCTGCATGAATCTTTCATCTAATAACTGCAGGAATATTTGTCATTTTCTTCTCTCATTTCACACAGCAGTTCACCAAGTTCCTCCACTGCAGACAGAGACAGTCATGTTGATCTGAACATTAGAGAAACTCATCATGGAGCTGAAATATGATCCTGATTCACTCAGATGACACTTTAACAGCACACAGGTTTTTGTAACACACTTTCTCACTGTGTGGGTCGGCATCTTTGGATCTGGAACTGGACTGTTTGTAACGGGTAAGAAGAACCATTTCTGCTCCTTCAGCTGTTTGATTGTAGAAAATGTGTTTCAAGTCAGTTTCTGCTGCTTCAGCTTCACATGTTAGTTTGTTCATCATTAGCAGAGAATTCATCAAGCAGCCATTGTTCCAGAAGAAAAGCTGAATCATTTCTGCAAACATGTTGAAATCTCACTGAACAACTAAACTGATTCTTGATTTCTGCAAATCTGAGTGATGTTCCAAATATTTAGAGTTTGATGGTCTCACTGATTCTGGAACATCTGCTGGTTTCTGAGAACAAGATCAGATCTGAGCTTTAACTGAATTGAACTGAAGTTTGGAAACAAAACGGAGGAATACGATCATTTTAAAGTAGATAATGATTCACAAAAAAGTTGTTTAAATTGATCATGACTTTGAAGTTGTTTAAACTAAATTGAAATTATAAATTATACATAAATTTGAATGATTCAAAGCACTTTTCATAATTTATTTTTGAGTGTTTATGATTAGAATAGATGTTTAAATTTAATGTTAAAGCGCTTCGAGCTGCGCAACTGCATGAGAAGCGCTATATCATACATAAAGTTTGATTGATTGATCGATAAAAATTCACAAAAATGTTGTAAAAATGGTTCTTGAATTTTAACTAAGTTAAATAAAATCAAAATAATGCTTTATATATAAATGTATTACATAAATGTAAAAAAAATTGAAAACATTTAACCCTTGTGCTATCCTAGGCACTTTAACGTTGGGAGTTGGGTCATCTAGACCCACTAGACAGTGCTCTGAACCTTTTTTCTTCAATGATTTGTGATCTTCACTGGTGTCCATGGATTACATGAAATCTTTCCACCTTTATCCACCTTTGTCATGGTAGGAAGAACACGTCAATGTAAGGGTGGGGTCATCTAAGATAGCACAAGGGTTAAAGCACTTTACATAATTGAAGTAATTATCATAAAAAAACAAAATACTTTTCTCAGATCAATTATTGTTTATAACTTGTTTCTTTTCTCTAAAATATCTAGAATTTAAAAAGTCATTAATGAAAGATTAAAGGATTTATTTGCTTAACTTAACATGTTTTTTGGTGTCTTTAAGGTCCTTTTCGTTCTTGAATATTTTCAAAAATCTAAAAATAGTTTAAAGTAAAAATAAATGTGTTCTGATTTTTGTGATAATGTGAACAATTTTCTGTAAAAAGTATGATTGTGTAAGTGTTAAAAAATCTAGAAATGTTATCATAAAACGATAAGATAAATCTTTTGGTAAATTAGATAAAAAATGCGTATTTCAATTCAGCATATTTAATATTTTAATCACATATTTAATGTTTAATTTACAAATTTCTAAAGATGTTTTTCTTCCAAATGAGTTAGTCTGAGTGTAGAAATGATTTGCAGCCGTCGTGTCTCCTGATGACGGTTTGATGTGAAGCTGAATCCAGTGAGTGAAGTGAACTTTGTGCTGCATTGATGAGGAGTTTAGTGATCAGAGTTCATGGAGTTTCCAGGATCAGACTGAATGCACTTCTGGAAGCTGCTGTTGACTGTGTGAGTGTGTGTCTGTGCTGCTTGTTGCTGCTGTCAAACTTCAGATGAGTCCGTAGTGAAGCCCGTGGTGAGCGTGTACCCAGCAGCATCCAGAGTCCATGTGGAGGGGAGCAGCTCCCTGCTGTGTCTGGCCTCAGCCATGTTTCCTCCTGTGGTCCAGTTCTCCTGGAAAAGACAGAAGAACAACGGACCACTGGAGGACCTGACCTCTGAAGAGCAGCTGGATCTCAGAGAGTCGGGACGCAGCGCCTCCATCCTGCTGCTCCATCAGCAAGAGGACAGCTCCTATAAATACATCTGCTCCGTCAAACATGAGGGGGGCACAGTGGAGGCCCAAACACAACAAGGTAATGAAGGCTTGGTGACTGTGTTCAACAGAGATTCAGCTTCATGCTGACTCTTTCTGACTCTTTCTCTGTTTCAGAGGTTCCTGCACTTCCAGCTGCAGGTTCCACAGCAGCTCCAACATCCCATCCAGCAGCTCCAACATCCCATCCAGCATCTTCCAGAATTCCAGCAGAGGGAACAGCCTCTGTTCCTCCTCTGGACCTGGTGAAGCTGTCCTTCCAGTCTGAGTGCAGGGTGAAGCTGCTCTGCCTGCTGTACTCAGTGCTGATAGTGAAGAGTCTGGTGTACTGCTGTGGACTCTCTCTGCTGATGATCCTCAGAAACAAGGGAGCATCCACCAACTCCAGACATGCTGAATGACTGTTTTCTGCTCGTCTTTTCTCTCCATCAAATCTCCTCCTTTCATCTCATTCATCACTTTGATCACAGTTCTCAAATATTCTTCATGACTTGCTGTAGATCCTTCATCAAACTATGTCAGCTGTGTTGTAGAGATGGAACTTTGCAGTTTTCTGCTTTTTCATTTACATTTTCTGTTTATACACATTGATCCATATTCTTACATTTTATTTGCAACAATATTCTCAATAAACTCAAAGACAATTTTCTTGTTTGAAGACATTTAACTGTAAGTTTGTGATTCTTTCAAGAACATCAACAAATCAAAAGTTTCCATGCAGCAGAATAAAGACAGAGAGCAGAGAGGAGGGAGGTTGATGAGTGAACAGCAGCAGATATGAATCTGCTCTCAGTGGTTTGGATTACAGGAAATGCTGCTGACAGACAATCAAACTGCCTGCAGATGTGTGTGTTTGTGCTCTGCAGCCTTCACACCCTGAACTCTGGCTACACAATTGAAAACAAACACAAAAGAAATACACAAACATCATTTTTGTGTTTCTGATTATGACAAATATTCTCCTGTTTTCTGTTTTAGACATTGGTTTCAGTAAATATAGAATCCCAAATCCCAAAATATGTGTATTCATATTTTATTTCTTCATGAGGATTCTGAATTCAGAGCTTTAAATGAATCATCACTTCCATTGTCTCTAATCATGGGTAGAGGAGAGAGGGTAAAGAGGGGAAGATGGAGAGGATAAAAACAAAAAATCATGAACCAGAAGAAAGAAAATCTAAAAATAGACAACAACTAAAGTTGTTTGAAACTTAACATTATTAATGCTGTTCTTAAGAGGACTGAGGCGTTTTTCTGAAGTTCAACTCTAGAGGGCGCCGTCGTTGTTTGAATAAATCCAATTCTAAATTGTAAACAGAAGTAAACAGAGCAGCAAACACAATATTTGAAAGAGCAGTTTGGGTTTCTAAGCTTAAGTGTGCGTCCATGAGAGCAGTGAGACAATTTTTCTGTTTGTTTAGGGTAAAATCTGTTTGTTTTTTGGTGTGGACATTTTCTGCTCAGTTAACAAGTTAAGCTAGTTTTGGTTAGAAGTTCTATAATATTGGATTTAATTAGTTCCTACAGTTAACGTCATAAGTTTTCTGGGTATAATATTCTGGGTATAATAATGCTATAAGAGGTTTGTGGAATGTTTCCAAATGCAGATCCAACAGGCTAAGTGGTTATTATGAAGACATCCTGTTGCTAAATTATTGACTCATGAATATTATTATTTTGCGTTTGGTTATTGAATTTGGTTCATTTATAATTGTATTATTTGTTTTCTTTATTCTGTTGTAGAACCACACACACAGACACATGTGCAAAACAGGCATGGATGTATCTTCTACTATAAATCCAACTACATTAAAGGAGAAGAAGGTCAAACGTCATCATTTGGTCTGTTGTTTAGCAACTTCTCTGTGTTAACAGATGAGAATCATTGATATTTTTCTCTAGACATAAACAGTGTAGAAAACATTTCAAGCAGCTTCCAGCATCAACATGAGCATCTCCACAGCTGTTAAACTGCAGATAACAGTGTGTGTTTGTGAGTTCAGCATCAAGCTGAGTGTGTTTGTGGAACATGAATGTGTTGGAGTGTTTGTGCATCATGTGACCCAGATTCTCTTCATCTGCTGTCAGATTCAAATCAGGAAGATGAAACCACACAGCAGCTTCAGCTGAGCTGTCCGTCTGCAGCAGCAGTCTTCTCTGTGAGCTGCAGGGGCTGATGGGAGCTTGGAGGAGGAGTCCCAAAGAACGTGGTCCTGCTCTCATCTCACAGCTCTCAGGTCCTTCTTTGTCCTCAGCTGCATCAGAACACCACTTCTCCTCAGGTTGAGCAGAGGAAACACGGCTGAACAAAATGCTTTTCCTCCCAGCTGCTGCTCTGTGCTGTCTGTGTTCAGGTGAGTGTTTGCAGCCAATCAGGAGCCAACCAGGTCTACCTGGAACAAACACTGTCATCCTGACCTTCACCTGTCTGTCTGTGTTTCTGCAGCACTGGTTGCCATGGCAGCAGAGCTGATTCAGGAGGATTTAACATTGACCAGGAAAGTTGGTGAAAGTGTCTCTTTCAGCTGTGGAGGAATTCGGGAGTGTAGTAGCAGCTTCAGATACTGGTTCCAGAAGAAAGAAACAGAAACATTCAGACTGATTCTTTGGTTTCGTGAAAGTGATGGTGAAATATATAAAGGTTACGGTCATCCTCAGAAAGATGATTTCACAGCTGAAAAAACCCAGAGTGGATGTGAATTGAAGATCAATAAAGTCAAAGTGGATCATTCAGCCTCCTACTACTGCTACTGCAGGTATCCACAGTGAGAAATGATCCCTGCAGGCTGAACAAAAACCTGCAGATGAACAGATGTTAGTGTTTGTGACAGAAAGAGAGCAGGAAACCACAGCCAGGTTCACATGTTTCACCTCCATCTCACACAGACTCACAAACTCACTGAACTGAGGATTAAGGCACCAAATGAAAACACAATCAAATCAAATCAAACTTTATTTGTTAAACAAAAAGTGCTTGTCATGACACACAGCTCAAAGTGATTTACAGCTAAAAATCAACCCACCCCATTGCCCCCCCTCCCTCCCCCTCCATTGACACATTGACCCCATGACCCCACACACAATGAATCCAGACATGAAATCATGACTGTAGTTCTAAAAGAAACTCATGGCTTGACTCTGCAGGAAATGAAATGAAATCCTGAAATCATGAACCTGTTCTAATTCCTTTGTTCCTTTGTCCAAATGTGTGGAGAATAAATGATCTCTTTCTGAGTTTCCTGAATGCAGAAACCAGAGTGACAGCTTCTGCAGACACAGAAACTCAGAAATCAGTGAGTGTGAAAAAGCTGAGCTTTCAGTCTGCTTTCAATGCAGTGATTAGCAGCTGCTCAGAGAAACACACAAAACAAAGAAGACTGTGGATCTGGCAAAGTTCTGACAATCTGTTTTTTCCAGATGATTCCTTGATGGACTGGTCACCATCTTCTGTCCTTTTGTCCACCTGCTAAACCTCCAGAAAAGTCCACATAGCTGTCAATGCTTAGTCAGCCTTTAGAGAACATCTGCTGCTCTGCAGCCTTCAGATCCACTGAACTGAACTGTTTCTCTGCTTCTCCTTATTTTCACACTGGAAATAGAAAAAACTCCAGTTTGAACATCAGTGTGAGAACAAACACATTCAACATTCCAGGCCTGTCATTTCTCTAACCACAGTTTTCTAACATGTTGGAAAACAGCAACTGGAAACATTTAGAGACACAATCCCTTTACAGATTTACAAGAATGACATTTAGTAAGGAAACTGTTTGACAAGCAAAGAAGAAAATAAACTATTTACATTTACTAACCTAAGAAAAGGAGTTTTATAAAATATTAACCCCTTTATGCCTGAATATATTCACAGTTACTGGTAGATAAAAATGTTATTCATTTATTATTTTTTTAATTTTATTGTAAGTTACTGCAAGTTAAGTTGAGTCCTGGATTTAATGAAATGTTGCAAATTAGTGACCTACTGCATGAAGAGGTGAATAAAAATAACCAATAAACTGGAATCATGTAAGATGATTACATTCAGTTTTGTTCATTGAATCTAAATCCCACATTGTTATCAGTGTGTTTGTTTTTAGAGGGTAACTCAGTCCTGTCTGAACTTCATCTGATTGATTCTCCTGTTAAATATTGTCATCATCAGTCTGCAGACATTATTCTACAAATGTTTACATTCCAGCTTTTAGCAAAAACCTTCTTGTCTTTTCTAAACTGAGCTTTCAGTTTTGTCTGTTTGGTTCTCAATTCTTATTTTCAGAGGCGGTTCTGGTCAGTTTGGCGCCCTGGGTGAAACACTGGAACCCCCCTAGCCCCGCCCCCAAGACTTCAAACCTGCATACATACAAAAACAAAATATAGAATTGATGTCACTGTATTAACTATTAAAAGTAAAATATATACTGAATTCCCAACTAAGATACAGTGTCTAAGTTAGTTCTCACTTAACTTGAAGCTGTTTTCTTTTTAAAGATTTCTGGTAAAAATCACATCAGACCTGCAAAAAAAGACAGAAATAAATCCAGCAATAAGCTAAATAACAATACTAGTCTGTTTAGGTGCAAATATTTATTAGGCATTTGGCAAATGGTCCTCAAAATTTGACTCATCAAATGGTACATTTAGTATCATTTGGTGTTTACCGAGTGTTAATTTCAGAAAATGTCTGCTTATCTTTTTCTTTGGAGCGTTTTTTTTCTTATTATTTTCTGTCTAAACTGAACACCTGATGCTATCTTTCATCTTTTGTTCTTTGTCCACAACCTGACAACCTTTAATTGACTTTTCTGTCCATCAAACAAGACGAGTGAAGTGATGGATATAAAATCATTTGGACAAAGATTATTATTTATTATGGTCCGCAGCATTCAGAGACTGCAAAGACCATATTGTAACTGTAAACACTCAAAAAGGTTGAAAATGCCTAAAAATCAGGTTAAAAGTCATCCAAATCACAAAACAACAGGGCAGTTGTGTAACACAACAAAAACACACACACACGTGCACAATATCACCGTAAAAACGTCAAAATTGTCATCGCAAAAATGACGACAAAAACACAGGAATGGCATACAGCCAAAAAGACATGCCCAGCCTATAGTAAAAGACAGACTGCATTGAAATACATGAGAAATCCTAACGGCAAAAACTTCAATAATGTTTTTCAAATGTTTTTTTATTCTTCTTTCTAACGGCGTCTTTGACATCAAATTTGACCCCCGCCACATACCAGAAAACTCACCAAAATTGGCACACACCTGGGATAAATGTGAAATGAATTTTTGGCAAAAATAACCACACAACGCTGTTTGCGGCTTTAATTTATTAATGACATTTTCATTGTTTTACATGATCCAGTACATCCAATAAAATATGTTCATTTTCTGAATGAAAAATGATTCATTTCCTTGTTTGGAAGCAGCAGTGTGCTGTGGGTCTGGAATCAGAAGCGGTGAGTCTCATCCTCTCTTTCCTCGTCCTTCTACCTGCTTTCCCTCTCAGAGTCAGACTATCTGTTCTGTTGACTTGATAGTAGGGACGCCCTAGAGCAGTGGTGGACAAACTTTCTGACTCATGAGGAACAGATGATTATAAAGTTTGACAGAAGGGCCGGTCCAGGAGCAGATGTGGGGAGTGTTTTGGTAATCCACCTGATAAAGAGAAAGAAAGAAGATAGAATGTGGATGAAAACAAGTTTTGATGTTGATTGAAAATTAACATTCTGCGGTTTTATTTAAAACTGTGACTTTTGTTCTCATTTTAGTCCCAATTGCACCAAAGGGTTGATGTCCCTCAGGGACAAAAACAAACTTAGAGAAATGCTGCATTCATGTGGTGTTGGAATGATCAGAAAAATGACTATCAGACTCAGAAAACACACATGAACGTCAGAAAAAGAACAAATCTTCCAAAACCACATGAATGCAGAACAACTTTCTGCATCTAAACTAAAGTCAAGGTCAATTTGTAATGTTCCATCTATGGGGAGACACTGATATTGAGCTGTCAAAGAGAACCTCCAGATTTCTAACAGCAGTAGAGTCAGCTGGAGAGCTGCTCTCTGGTTTTGATAACTCATTAAAAAAAAACAATATATATTTACAGTAGAAGTTATGTGACAAACAGTATTAGACAGTTCAAATTTGCCTTTAATGATGGAAATGTTAAATCCAGAAAATCTTTTTTTTTTTTTTTTAACTTGTCCTGTCCAACAGCTAGGCAGACAGATGAGAGCTGAGGGCCTCTTGGGTTGGACATATTTTACTTTAACAAGAGGGGTTATTAATCTTCAGACAAACCAAAGGTATGTCTGAATAAACCCCTTTTGTAATTGAGGCCAAACTTTATTAATTTCAAACATGTCTGAAAATCTTTGGTGTTGGACCGGACGGAAAAGGAAAGAGGGGAAGAAGAGAGAGGGACGTTAGAGAGAGGGGGGGTAGGGGGTGATAATAGGAGGGGAAGGGGGATAAGACCATGAAGCAGCATAAAGCAACAAGTTTACTGGTTGTTAATCATTATGGTAAGGTTCAAATGTAAAAAAAAAACAAAAAAAAGGGCGGAGCCTGTCCACACACACACTCAAATGTTATAAACACACCTGTTAGATGCAAAAATGTCCACCTGTCGACATGTACACAAAACAGATAGTGTTCACACGCATACTTATGCCTTAAAACCAACTAGTGTGAAATATTTCAGTCATTCAGTCTGTTGAGCTAACACCTGTGCTCAGGTGAGTGTTTATGTTCTTCTAAAATGGATGGTGGAACGTGAAAAGAAGGAGGGAGAGTGCCCAGCCATCCCCACCCCAAGACCCCCACCGCAACAGCAGCGGCAGCCGGAATCCCCCCAACGCCACACGGGAACCGGCAGGGAACAACCGCCGCCCGGGCGACCAAGCCCGCCACCCAGGCCAGGGCCAGCAGGGCCGCCGCAAGGCCCCCAGAGCCAGAGAGCAGGGAGGCACGGAGGGAAAGAGGGCGCCGCCCCAGCCCAACCAGGAGAGCAGCCCCCCCGCCGCGCCGGGAGAACCCAACGCAGGGCCCCACCGGAGAAGGACGCCCACAGGCCCAGACGAGCACCCCACCACCACCCAGGAGTTCCGGGCATCCCCCCGCCCCAACCCCAAGTACGAGCCAGGACCCCCCAAGGGAGACCCACTCCGCACTCCAGGCAGCCATCCGCCCGGCCCACGGTTGGTCCAGGGAGGAGCGAGGCAGGGGCCCGCCGCCCCCGCCCAGAAGGGGGGAACCCCGGGGAAAAAAGAGGGCCCACAAAGGGTGTTGTAAATATGGCCCGACCAGGCTCGGCCACAGTTGGAAATTTGGCGGGGCCCAGCACTCAGGAGCAAGGACCAGAACCCACCCCCCAGGGACACGAACACCCCCGGCTCAGATGTAATGTGCACCCCCCCAACGCGCGGAGAGAGCACCGCCGGGCCCAGGAAGCCGGCACCCCGGGGACACAGCCGCCGTTGCAAAGGGGCCCGTACCCCCCACCAGGGAAGAGGCAGGGGACAGATGGTCCTAGGTCCCACCTTCCTTGCAAAATGTGTGTGCGTGTATGTGTGTTTGAGAGAGTGTGTGTGTGCATGTGTGTGTGTTTATGTTGGGATGTATATATTGAGGGGGGAGGGGTGTGTGTACTAAGGGGGGTGCGGTTAAAATTGGCGGGTAGGGCACTAAGGGGACGTCTCCTGATTACTCACAGTGACGTCCCCTCACCCTCCCCACCAAGGGGCCCTAAATGTCTAAGGTGCGGTTAAAATTGGCGGGTAGGGTGCTAGGAGGACATCCGCTGCTTGCTGGCAGTGATGTCCAAGCACCCCCCCTACCAAGGGCCCTACATGTCTAAGGTGCAAATAAAACCGAAAGAGGGGGGGCCCACTCCATACGGCAACCACAGGAGGGGGGTCACTGCCTAGTAAACCCCCCCCCCCCAAGGCTCATCGCAGGCTAAGCCCCCCACCCCCTCACCCTATTATGAGGTTATATGAGGAAGGGGGTAAGTTGGGGACAGATGATAGACTGTCCCCCGGTGGTCAAACAGCCGTCCCCCGCCCCCCCCCAGCAAGGGGGCCAGGCCCACCCAGCCCCGGGGCCCCACCCCCGGAGGCGCAGACACCCCAGGCCCAGCACCACCACCCCCACACAGAGAGAGGCGAGCCAGAAAGCGCCGCCCCCCCCCGGAGCAAGCCCAGGCCCCCACCCCCAAACGCCGGCCCTAGAAGAGCTCTGGTCAGGCCTCGACGGGACCGAGGCAGCCAACCGGCCGGGGAAACCGCCGATGGCCTCAGCGGAGACCCCGACCCGTCAACCCCCCCTGCCCCGTACCAATAGTGCCCCCCCCCCTCCCCCAGAATGCCCCCCCACAGGACAGGGCCGACAAGACCCCCACCCCACCCCACCCCCAGACCCCGCAGCCGAAGCGGATGACACCCAGAGCGACCGGGGGCCCCGAGAGGGTTGTCCCGTCCCGTCCCAGAGCCAGGGAAGGGCCGATCCCAGCCCCAGGTGTAGACGGGAAGCCCATCCAGCGCCGCTGGGCCCCCCCCCCGAGCAGCGCCCCCCGCCAACCCCCCCCAGCACAGGCAAAGGGACCACCCCCCCAAGCCAAGCCAGACCACCACCCCACCCCCCCCACCACGCACCCCCACACCCAAGCCCAGAGGACCACGCAGCGCCCCAGGCCGCCCCACCCAGGCGCCGGACCCGACCCCCCGACCAACGGAGCCCCCACCACCCCCGGCCAGGCACCGGAGGCCAGGCACCGACCCCCACCCCGGCCCACGGCAGAAGGGCAAGGAGCAGCGACGACCATGCCCCCCCCACCCCCTAAGTCACGGAGTTAGCTATGGGAGACCAGAGAGACCGAATTCTTTCAAAGTTACTTGAACTTTGGGCTGACATTTTTTCCAAGCTGATATGATCAAGCAGCAGATTTCTGTGTTGACTTATATTTATATTTTTTTTGCATTTCCAATTTATTAAAATAGTTTTTTTAGCAATTCAAAGAGTTATGAAAATGATAGAGCCTAATCCTCCTTCTACATCGATGGCACTCATGTCACCAAGCACACAAAGTGACGGTGAAGCTGTGATTGAAACCTTAAGCCAGACTGATAGATCGGCACATACCTGCTGCCAGAGAGCCTGGACAGGCATGCAGAACCATAGTGCATGCATGTAATTGTCGGGTAGATTACTGTCACAGTGCTGACAAATGTCTGAGTTACTGAGACCCATCTTGAACATCCTCTGTCCAGTGTAGTAAATTCTGTGAAGAGTTTTGAAATGGATTAGCTGCAGATTTGGATTTTTTGTCATTTTAAAGGTGTTTAGACAAAGTTCTGACCAAAAACTTTCATCTGTGCTGATGCTCAAATCCGCATCCCATTTTGTTGTCGGAAGTGAAATATTGTTATCTAAATTACATAAAAGTTTGTATATTTTGGAGAGAGTTTTATTCATTGAGAAATTGATCAGAGTGGTAACTACATCTGGTAGCTTTAAATCGTTGTCTCTGTATTTAAACTTTTTAGTAATAATTGATTTAAGTTGCTGATATTCCAAGAAGTTATATATTCCATGTTTGTCTTGAAGTTCCTGGGGAGTTATGAATCTTCTATCAATAATTATGTGCTCTAGTTGTTTTATGCCCCCTGCTTGCCAAGCTGGGAAGTGGATAATTTTTTTGTTTATGAGGATGTCTGGGTTGTTCCAGATGGGTGTCATTTTGCACGGTTGAATTGATGATTTTGATATTTTGAGAAATTCCCACCAGGCTGTTAAAGTGGCATTTATATTAATACTTTTGAAACAATCCTGTTTTTTAACTATTTGACTAATAAATGGAAGATCAGGTTGATCTTTCCACATAACGCCTGTTCCAAGTCTAACCATGAGTTGGTTTCTGGATTATTTTTTAACCATTTTAAGATGTATTGTAATCTATTTGCAAGAAAGTAATTGTGGAAGTTAGGTAATTCTAATCCTCCACAGCTTTTTGCAGATTTTAAAGTTTTTAGACTAATTCTTGCAGGTTTATTGTTCCATAGAAAGCTTGATATGGATGAGTCTAATGTTTTGAACCATTTTAATGGCGGTTGTGTGGGAATCATTGAGAAGAGATAAATAACTTTGGGTAAGATTTTCATTTTAACCGTGGCTACCTTGCCCATAAGGGACAAAGGCAGGTTGGTCCAGCGTGTTAGATCGTCCTGTATGTTTTTCAGTAATGGGGTGTAGTTTAGCAGCACCAGTTCTGATATTTTGGGGGAAAAATAAATACCTAGATATTTTATATTGCCTGATTTAACTGGTATTGTGAGTCCTTGCTCCGCATTACTGTTCAGTGGTAATAAAACAGATTTATTCCAATTAATGGAATAGTCTGATATAGAAGAGAATTCATTAATGATTGTTGCCGTTTCATTTACAGAATGTATATTACTTAAAAACAGTAATATGTCATCTGCATAGAGACTAATTTTATGATGGCTGTGTTTGGTTTTAATTCCTTTAATACTCTCATTCTGTCTTATTGCTGCAGCTAGAGGCTCGATAAATATTGCAAAAAGAGAGGGGGAGAGTGGGCAACCCTGTCTAGTTCCTCTTCCAAGAAAAAACCTGTTGGAAGTCTGTTTATTAGTTCTAACTGATGCATTGGGGTTGTGATATAATATTTTGATCCAATTGATGAATGATTCTCCAAACCCAAACTTATGGAGGGCAGCAATGAGGAACTTCCAATTTACTCTATCAAAGGCTTTTTCAGCATCCAGTGATAGTATAGTCATTTCCTGGTTTTTGATGGTGGCAAAGTCTATTATGTTAACGAGTCTGCGGACATTGTCATCCGAGTGTCTGCCTTTGATGAATCCAGTTTGATCAAAGTCAATTATGTGAGGAGTGACTTTTTCTATTCTCTGTGCTAGTGCTTTGCAGATAATTTTTACATCTGCATTAATTAAAGAAATGGGGCGATAGCTTGAAGGACTCGTGGGGTCTTTGTCTGGTTTTAGAAGAAGAGTTCATGTTAGGTGGTAGAGATTGGCTTTCATTGATAAATTTTACCGTTTTATAAAACGTTGGTGCCAGTTGTTCCCAGAATTCCTTATAAAACTCTGCAGGAAAGCCGTCGGGTCCTGGTGCTTTGCTGTTAGGCATAAGTAACAGAGCTTCATGAAGCTCAGACAACGAGAGCGGAGAGTCTAAATTTGTGATTTGATCTTCGTTTAACTTGGGCAGGTTTATATTGTTGAGAAATGAGTTGATGCTTTGTTCTGATGGATTGATCTGTGGAGTGTATAAGTTTTGATAAAAGTCTTTAAACGCATTATTAATTTTTACCGGGTCATGGGTGACATTCCCTGTTTGGTCCATAATCGAAGTGATTGTTGATTTTTCTTTATTAATTTTAAGCTGATTAGCTAGAAATTTGCCAGATTTATTTGAGTTTTCATATCTTTCCAGTCGAAGCCTTTGTATCTGGAATTGTGTTTGTTTATTGATGATGTCATTTAACTGCAGCTTTAAATTTTTCAGGTCCCCCAGTATGTGTTCCTGTGCAGAAGCAGCATAGGCAGTCTCCAGAGTTTTTATTTTATTTCCTAATTCTAATAAATCTGCTTTCTCTTTGCGTTTTTTATGCGTTGAATAAGAGATGATTTTCCCTCTCATGACTGCTTTTGCTGCTTCCCAAAGAATACTTGGTGATATTTCAGAAGTATCGTTGAATTCTAAGAAGGTTGCCCACTCTTTTTTAAAGAATTCAATAAATTCCTGGTCTTTTAACAGAGATGTATTAAACCTCCAGGTTGAACCCGAGGGTCTGGGTACTTCCCTTGAAATAGTAACAGAAACTGGTGCATGGTCACTGATAATAATTGGATGAATGTTGGAACTTTTAATTTCTTTCAAAAGGGAGTTACTGACTAATAAATAATCTAAACGAGAGTGTGAATGATGAACTGGAGAGAAAAAGGTGAACCCCTTAGCGTTTGGATGACATGAGCGCCAAGCGTCGCAGAGACCCAGATCATTCATGTACTGCTTTAGAATACTTGCAGACTGCCATGTACGCTGGTTTGCTGCTGTGCTGAGTCTGTCAAGTTCAGGGTCCAAAACAAGGTTGACGTCTCCTCCTATAATGATTGTGGAGTCAGAGTGAACTGAGAGTGAGGTGAAGAATCTGTGAAAGAAGGAAGAGTCGTCAAAATTAGGACCGTATACACTCGCTATACAAAAGTCCTTGTTCTGAATGGATATATTAATGATTACAAATCTGCCTTCTGGGTCAGTAACTGTATCCTTATGAGTAAATGTAACATTTTTATTAATCAAAACTGCAACCCCTCTTTGTTTGGAGTTGAAACTGGCAGAATACATAGCTGGATACTGGGAACAGCACAGGAGATGACCAGCTGATAATGATAAATGGGTCTCCTGCAGCAAAGCTATATCTGCTTTAAGATCATTCAGGTGATTTAACACTTTCAATCTCTTTGGCCCAGAACCAAGTCCACGCACATTCCAGCTAACGATGTTAAGACTGTTCATAGCTGTTCTAACCGGGAGAGTGCAAGGCTAAATAGTGCGTGTGCCCGTCCGTGTGCGCGTGCCCGCTGTGCGTACCTGCTACACTGACAAGCGCTGTGCGTTGGGGATGAACTTGTCTTGGCTGTGAGCTGCATGTTGCGAGTGTCCTGTGTGAGCCTAAGTGAGGTTTTTGCAGTTTATCAACGTGTGTGTGCGGGATCGCGTGTGCATGCTCTTATGCGCGCTAGTATGCGCGCGCGCCCGTTCCGTGCATAAATAAATACTCACCGTGGTTGCGTTGACTTTACCTGATTCACATATGAGGACATGGGAAGGGGGGGGGACAAGAGAAAAGAGAGAGGGAAAGAGAAAGAACAAAAAACAAAAACAACGAAACAACAACAGAAACATGAATGTGAGAGAAAGAAAAAACACTTTTCCTGAGAGGTGTGGATTATTGATGATCCGATTATTTCCTATTCAATTAAATAAGTTTGCGGGTTTCTTCTGGGCAGCGCAGATGTCAGTGCGCCTCTGAAAGCCTTCAGCACAGCCAGGGTGTTACCTCTGGGTCCCGGAACAGCTTGCCATTCACAAAAAGTTTATCAACGGCAACCACCGCACTGGCTCCAGCAGACAGGTGCTTCCTCCTCAGCGGGAAGAGGATTTTCCGCCGGCGGAGGATCTCGCCTGGAAACTGATCATTAACACTGTAATGTGTGCCTTTCAGCTCTCGCCCTCTGCTTTTTACCTGCATCTTTTGTTTATAATGTTCAAATTTAGCAACAATAGGACGGGGACGCTGATTGTCCGGCCTCTTTCCTCCGAGCCGGTGAACCCTGTGGAAGGAGATCTTCTGGACTTCTTCCTTGGGGAGTTTCAGGTGGACCTCTATGAAGGACTTAACAATGTTCTCCGGGACTTCCCCTGCCTCTTCTGGAATCCCTGCGAACACTAGATTGTCCCTCATGCTCCTCGCCTGAAGATCCAGGAGGGTTTCCTTGATGGATCGGTTTTCCTCAGAAAGACGGGCGGTGTCGTGGCCCAAGATCTTCACGGTCTCTCTGAGGGCCTGGTTCTCCGCTGCGAGCTCCTGCACCTGCTGTTGGCTGAACTCCAGAGACTCTCGCAGACCTTGGAATTCCTTATGGAGGATCTCCAGCAGATTTAAACGTCAATCAAGGCTGGAGAGCCTTTTATCAATCGAATCCAGGATATCACTCATGTTGCTGCCTGGGGAGGAGGCAGCCCCCGGGGAGTCTTCCGGACGGTTGCGTTTGGTGGACGGAGTGGCGGTGTTGGATTTCTTCATGAGGCAGGTATTGAAACACTCGTCGATGTAATTCTCCAGATCCTCCAGGTCCTCCAGGTCATCCAGGCTGGCAAATGCTTGACAAACTTTTTAAGATTTTTATTTTTTAACTTTCTGGATTATTTAAATATGGCGGTGTAATTAAATAAATCAAAAATGTTTGTTCACAACTTACGCGCCGCCAAGTAAACTCACCACACTCCTCTCGTCGGCTCTCGCGATACTACAGCATCACGTGCTCCACCGTAGGACACGTCCCACCGTGCGACACGTAAATCCAGAAAATCTAAATGTTTGTCAGAATCCAGAACCTGTTTAACTGCAGACAGATTTCTGTGTTTATTCTTTTGTAAGTTGAAGAAACAGTGATGAAGATGTCAAAGTCTTCATCAGTCTGTTAGTGAGAGTCAAGCTGTTGTTGTTGTTGTGTTTGTAAACATTGTGTTTGTAAACATTCATTGATTCCACTCTAAACATGTTGTGTTTGTTAAAAAGACCCAAAGTTTGTGCAGAAACTCAGCTTCCAGCTCTTTGCTCCAAACATCTGGATGCTGTTTTGTGACCTTAAGTCTGATATAGATAGATGGATAGATAGAATTTATTCCAGACTCATGGTCCAATCAGTAAAAAGGAGTACACAGACCTACCACGTTTAAAAAAATACAGTGTCAAGAATACACAAGCTGAGGTATGGTGTATAGTTACGGTTAATAAAAAAGTTAATGAAAAGATACTTAATAAAAATAAATTGATTAAAAAAGGATAAGAATAAATACCAAGATAAAAAGATTACATATACATACCACACTATAAAACCTTAATTACAAAGACAAGTACAAAGACAGTCCCTCCAGTGTTTCCATAGATTTGACCGGAAACGTATTGCACTAAATCTAATGTTGCTTATAGCCAAGATGAGAGTATTCTCTGAAGCGTTTAATCTGCAGATAAATTTGAACATAAGCGAGCGCATGCAAGCCCAGAGAGTGTTAATTCTGAGTGAAACAAAAAGCTCCCTAGCACTTGTCCTCCTTGGCTTTTTTAAAAGCAGTCTGACAGCATCATTGTACGCCGCCTGCAGCTTTCTCCTACTGGCACTTTTATAGTCGCCCAAGACAAGTCTTCTGAAATGATATGCCCAATATAGTTGATCTTATTAGTACACACAAGGACAGCATTTGACAGGTAAAAATCAGAGAATTTTTGGTTTTTGTCTTCTTTTGTCCGAGAGATCATAATCAGACTTTTTTGTGCATTAAAAATGATGTCATTATCAGGCCCATAAGCAGAACAGATGTTAAGCGATTGTTGAAGACCAGCAGTACTTGGACTCAACACAACTAGATCGTCAGCATACATCAAATGGTTGATAATTAGATCTCCAGCCACACAACCAGTGTGACAGGCGTTAAGTTTAAGAGACAAATCATCCAAATATAAATTAAACAGAATAGGAGAGAGAATGCCCCCTTGTCTCACCCCGTTGGTGGATTTAAAAGGTTCTGACACCTGGTTTCCCCATTTAACCTGCTTTGTTTGTTGAGCTTACCAATACGGCAGAATACACACAACACATTTGGGTACACCTCTCTTCGTCAGTTTCATAAATAATTTCTTATGATTTACCCTGTCAATTGCTTTAGAGGCATCTAAAAAACACAGAAAAACAGAGGAATTTAGACTCCTATATTTGTAAATCATTTCTTTAAGAGCATATATACACACGTCAGTACCAAGCTTTTCTTTGAACCCAAATTGATTGTGAGTTGTTTTCACAAACTCTGTAATCATGTCCAGCAGGATTATCTCAACGAGTTTAGATAGAATACTAGCCAGAGCAATTAGTCTGTAGTTTTCAGTGCAACCAATCTTTCCAGCTTTGTTTTTTAACACTGGTACTAACATTACAGCTATCATGGAGTCTGGTAAAAATCCATGAACAAGAAAAGCTGTAAAACACATTGCAAGTAGTGGAGTTCCCCTTCCACTGGCAAACTTCACATGCTCAGAAGATACCCCATCAAGTCCAGTAGCTTTGTTATTAGACAGTCTGGAGATGGCTTAGTGAACATTATGTGTTGTGATTATACCAGTGGTATCAGCATCATTGACTACATACAGATCAGTCTGGACACAGTTGAATATTCTTATGTAGTGTTGTCGCCATAGCTCTTAAATATTTTCAGTGCCAGAGGCCCCGTCTACCACACATGGAATTGTTTTTATGCCAGCAGTATTAACTTTCACTTCTTTCCAGAAGTTTCCAGAAGAGTCAGCTCTCATTTCCTGGTCGTTTTTACAAATAAAAACTTTTGCATACTTATATCTTGCATTGGTAACCCGTTTTTGCTCAAAAACTGGCCCAGGCCTTGGTTTCCCAGCGAGAACCCATTCCTTTGAGGCTTCTCGTGCTCTTAAGAAGCTACTAGAATCAAGCAAAGCTTTCGTTATATTCTTGTACAGAGAGGAGATAGCAGAGACATGAGCAGGGTTTTTGCAATTTCCACTTCTACATGTAATTGCTTCTCTAGGCAGAGAAATGGAACTTAATAATGTATCTGAATATACAGAGTACAATGACACTTCATCTTTTGAGAGAGTGCTCCAATCCAAATATGAGGAACTATCAGGATTGTACCTTTGCCTCAAAGGTAAACTCAGCAAATTTATTTGCATCCCAAAAGGAATATGGTCAGCAAATGACAGTTCATAAAAAATCGTAATGTTAGTCAGGGAGGCATGAGCATCAGCTGTTGTAATACAATGGTCTAACCAGGAAGTCATATGCCATGCTTCATTAATGTGTGTAAAACTATCTTCAGGCAGCAAGATTTCAGATGAGAGTGTCAGACCATTATCCACACAGAAATGTTTCAAATGATTCGCAAAAATAGATTTGTTGTCAGAGACGTCAGAGTTCATATCACCAATAACAAACACATTTAAAAATGTATAATCTTGCATAAAAGAGTTAATAAAAGCAAGCCTATTAAGAAACTCTGTTTCATTTTGATGACACTCATAGGGGGTGTACACATTAAGGATGACACATTCCTTGCCGTTCTGTGTTGAGTGTATAGCTATACACCAGTCCACTTCCATCCTTCTGATATTTATACAGGAATCAAGTCTTTTATCCCAGAGGATGGCTACTCCCCCTGATATTCGACCTCTTATTATTC
Organism: Oryzias latipes; assembly: GCF_053564925.1. NCBI lineage: Eukaryota > Metazoa > Chordata > Actinopteri > Beloniformes > Adrianichthyidae > Oryzias > Oryzias latipes. Next base: position 14,288,868 of record NC_136253.1, on the reverse strand, counting down.
CATCATAAATATCCGTCGTGGACTCCCCAGCCCCATGGAAATTCTCATGCATTGAGTTTAATCCCTCCAAGTCCTGCTTTGTTAAAAAGGTCTCTTGTACGCAAAGCACATCACATTTTTCCAGCAGTTGGTCTACAACAACTCGGCGGGCTCGGTCCTCTGCACTCTGACCCAAACGCAGGCCACGACAGTTGTAGGAGAGTACTCTTAAATCCAAAATCTTCCAAAACCACATGAATGCAGAACAACTTTCTGCATCTAAACTAAAGTCAAGGTCAATTTGTAATGTTCCATCTATGGGGAGACACTTATACTGAGCCGTCAAAGAGAACCTCCAGATTTCTAACAGCAGTAGAGTCAGCTGGAGAGCTGCTCTCTGTATATATTTACAGTAGAACTTATGTGACAAACTGTATTAGATCAAATTGCCTTAATTTAAAGAAGGACACCACTGTTAAAAAGGAAATCATAAAAAAGCCAGACTGGAATTTGTTTTTCCAGTCTGCAAGTTTTTCCAGTTGTGAATTTTTGGTAAGGCACATCAGCTCTATGTTGGTAGACTCAAAATGAAGCATATAACCAAAAGAACATTGTCCCTACTGTGAAACATGGAGGAGGCTCAGTTCTGTTTTGGGGTTAGGGTTATGCTGCATCTGGCACAGGGTGTCTTGAAGTTGTGCAAGGTCAAATGAAATCTCCAGATTATCAAGGCATTCTGGGTAGAAATGTGCTGCCTAGTGTCAGAAAGCTTGGTCTCAGTCGCAGGTCATGGGTCTTCCAACAGGACAATGATCCAAAACACACAGCCAAAAAACCCCAAGAATGGATGAGAGAAAAGCGTTGGACTATTCTGAAGTGGCCTTCTATGAGCCCAGATCTGAATCCCATTGAACATCTGTGGAAAGAGCTGAAACATGCCATTTGGAGAAGACACCCTTCAAACCTGAGACAACTGGAGCAGTTTGCTCATGAGGAGTGGGCCAAAATACCTGTGGACAGGTGCAGAAGGCTCATTGACAAATACAGAAACTGTTTCATTGCAGTCATTGCCTCAAAAGGTTGTGCAACAAAATATTAAGTTATGGGTACCATCATCCAGCCCTATTTAATTTTTTCTTTTTTTTAAATAATTCTGTTAATCAACAACTCAAAAGTAATGGCTGATTTTGATTATTTAATTTTCAATACATTTTAATTTATTGTTACTTTTGAACGTTTCAAGTCATTTCAGTGAGCATTGTGGACGTAATTTTTTTAACTGAGGGGTACCAACAATTATGTCCACCACTGTACATGCACATTATAAAATGCTCCACCCACCCCTCGTCAAGCTAACCTAACATCCACACAACACGTCTTTTGTGTTTAAATGTATATACTAATTAATGCTTAACTGATCTTGGATATGGCCCAGCAGAACATTTATGTGAGCCGTTTTCAACCATTATTGCCTCAAAGAGCCCTCAATTTAGTGTGGTTAAGGCCATTCAGAAGGATCTTCTGATGAAGGAATGCCCCAGCCCTCTCCTCTGTACCTCTCTGTTCTTCTCCCTCTTCATTATCAGCTAATCGTCTCTCTCTCTCTATCAGCATCTTCATTGTCTGAACCTCTCCCCTCGTTCTTCTCTGTTGTGACTGATTTGTCATGTATGTCTGTACTTATTTTCCCAGAAGGCCACAGTGAACTGGTGGTCAGCAGAAATTTGAACCAGAATGAGCATCTAGGTTATTGTGGCTTCAATAGTTTCATTCTTCCTACCTAAAGTTATCTCTGCTCTCTTTTCTATCAGATGCATCACCAACCTCATGTCTGTCTCCTTCACCTCTTGTCTGTATTCTTTTCCACTAAATTATGGCCAAGCATGAATTATTTCATGTTTTAAATAGATTAAACATCTTGCTAAGGCACAGTTTTTTTTATTTTAATTTTTTTATTAAAAAGACTATTTGAAAGCAACTGACTTGATATGAACTGACTTTGCCCTGAACGTTCACCATAAGACCAACCTGTTTCTGTCCATCTGTCCTGATTCTTTCTCTATAAACATTATTTTGGGAAGATTTGGAAAGAATACAGACTAAATTATATATAAGAATAGATATATTTTTTTATTTTAACATACATTTTTGTTGGATATCACTTAGTGATGGTAAATAATAGATTTTCTTCATTGTTGTCAAACATTTCCAAATATTTAACTAAAATCCAAAGTGTCGTTCAGCCAAAGTGATATTAAAAGCAAAACGCTGTAAACTAAAAAGTCACTCAAAAAACAATAATTATCCATATTTTTAACAATAAAAAATGAAACAAAAACACCATCTAACCCAGCATCACACATACTTCTCCCTACTTCTTCCCATAGGAGCAGCTTTTATCTTTATTCAGTGCTGTTTCAGTCAAGGGATAAAACTTTCAGAGTTAAAGAAATTCTTAATATATGTCTGAAACAAAACCAGCTCAAACAAGCTCCTTTATTTTTCTCATTACAATCTCAGCTGCCAGCCTGTTTTTAACACTGCTATAACATGCCTGCTGTCCCTCAACCATTAGAGAGGCTTTTCTTCATTCCTCTACATCAGTGCTTCTCAATTATTTATGGCAAAGCACCCCCCCCCCTTAGGAAAAAGACCCCCCCCCCCCCCCCCCCACAATGAGTATAAATAAGATCATTATCAATAAAAAGTGTAACCATTTATTTAAATTATACCATTTATAAGTTACTTTTATGCAAATTTCTTTTCTTAAGCAAATTTCAATAACCAATATTTCATCTCTTTATAAGAGATAACATGTGTTTTCAGCACAATGTTTTACTGCTAGACTAAAGAAAACAAGTAATTTTTGAAAAAAAATGAAACACTTCATTGATGGTGAGAAACACCAAAAACACAGACTTGGATTATAAATCAATAAAGGAGTTACTTAGAAAAAGATTCTTCAGAAATAAAAAGCATAAACAATTGTTGTTGTGACCCTTTCCTGTTATCATTCAACATGTTATTGTCTTGACTTGCTAGGCGAGACAGACCCAGATGCTGGAACCCGGAAGGAAAACTATGTTATGAGTTATGAGGTAAGTAAGTATGAGGTAAGAATGTGTGAGGAGCTTCTGATCAGGAAGGCTGGAGACTCAGGTGACCACTGGTGGTAATAATGTCCTGAGAACGAGGCATAAAACAAAGTTGGGCGAGAGCATAAACACATGAACTAAGAGTAACGTGACGCCCAGCCTGTGCACCATCAGGGGTAACGAACTGGCAATGAATGCTGGAACTGGATCTTTTTAAGTATGGCAGGTGGTTGATGAGTTGAATGGTCACAGCTGGGTCGAATCAGGAATAGAGCAGAGAAGGGAGGGGGAGGAGAGCTGCCAGAGGCACCATGACAATTATCATTGTATGAAGTAAAACTCTTAAGGTTTTTCTGTGTAAAGTAAATTGGCTGGAAAGAAATGTGTTTGGCTGGTAGATTTTTCTGTTTACCTGTGAACAGTGTTGCTGACTGGCTAATCTTGTAACATCAGTACTGTATTCATTTCAAGAACAACCACTTCTCCCACCTTAGCTGTAGCTTTGGACTTACACACACGGGCAAAATGTCCAGTTTTGCAGCAGCTTCGGCAGGTCACTTTGCGTGGAGGGCAGTCTGGAGCGTTGGCAAGATGAGCTGAAGAGCCACATCTAAAACAACACCGGTCCCGTTTAGGTGCTGCTCCGGGCTCGTTTGGTTTATTTCTCCTTACTTTGGGTGGGTGCTTTGGCTTTGCAGTCATGACGTTCACCGGAGCCTCCGGTGGTGTTGCTAGAGTCTGTGCGTGTCCTATTGCCGACTCCACTTGAGACGCCATCTTTACTGCCATGTCCAGTGTAAGCGTTCCCTCCGTTTACACCAACAATTTCTCCCGTATTCTCGGACAATTAGCATGCTCGATGAGCTGATTCCGTATCATCTCGTCCGTATTTTCAGCAAACTCACATGTCGCCGCCAGCTCACGCAGTGCGCCCACATATTCAGCAACAGTCTCATGCGGTCTCTACCTGTCTGAACTTGTGTCACTCCACCACCACGTTGATTGCTGGTGTGAAATGTTTTTTCAATGCAGCTACGGCTGAGTCAAAACTTGCACCTCCGTCCTTCAGCGTGTAGAATATGCGTTGTCCTTCCGTTCCCAGGCAATGTAGAAGCAGCGCACGTTTACGCTTGTCGGGCCACTCATCCCCATCTGCGCCGATAGCAAGCAGGTAATTGGAAAACATTTTCATCCACATCTCGAATGGAATCGCAGGTTGTCCGGCGGACTGTAGAAAAAACGCAGGGCAGGGGACAAGATTCGCCATCCTCGTCACCAATTTGTTGTATTTTTGTAGAAGTAATCCTCAGATTTGCACAGAAATCAGGACGTGACTCAGATTGCTTTCCCGCTATATTCTTTAATGCTTCCTCTTCACAACGTGACATACAGAACTGAACTTAGTCAGTCATACAACGCGCCCTCTAGTGTTGTGGTGGAGCAATTGAATACACAACAGCGCAGCACAAGGATGGAAGAGGTTATACATAGGTTATAGCGGGTTAAGAAAATGAATGGAAGAAGGCCGGTCTGCTGAAGAAATATTCAATACTGTACTCCTTTTATTAATAGTCTGAACTACCTTTGATTTTGAGAAATGTTTTATTTTGAAAAATCACTGCATCGGGTACTTAACCAGTCCAGTAGGGGAAAATAAATCTACAAAAGCTGTATATTGTTGTTTCTCCCAATCATAGATAGATAGATAGATATGATTGAGCTTTTAGACTGGACAGGTAGCTGTGAAAAAGCCAGTCGAGTAACATCCCCTTTCTACATATGTGATTTGTGAATGTGTAATTCATTTGACTTGATCTTATTTGATCTTATAAACTGTGACTCTATCTGGCAACACTGCCTGTGAACTTGTTCGGTGACTAGAAATCTGAATTTCAGCTATAATCTGCCACACAGCAGTGTTTCAGAAAGAAGCATTTTCTAAATGTTCCAGAGTCTCTGTCCTGGACTTTTAGGAACTGATCCTTCCAGAATGTGAATGTGGATTTGAGCTTCTTCATGGTCTCCATCTGCAGTTTTCATTGAATCAGCTTCTCTAGTTTCAGAAACACAAACTGCTCTGGTTCAGAGAAATGTTCTGTTCAGACAGAATGGGATTGAAACCCAAAGTGTGGTTTTCTCAGAGGAGCATAGATCTTTCTGCTTCTGTTTGACTGCATGAAAGCAGCAGAGACCAGAAGTGAGACAGAAACTCTGAGAGTGGAAGTGAGCTCTGAATGCTGAATGTGTCTGTGTTTGGACTCCCAGCAGAACTGTGCTGCTCTCTCATGTTCCTGTGGTTTCAGGAGGAGCAGAAGAAAACAGACTGATGGACTTCAGGATAACTGAACACGTGCACAACTCTACATTTCCTCTTTCATGCTGTCACTTTCTGCATGAATCTTTCATCTAATAACTGCAGGAATATTTGTCATTTTCTTCTCTCATTTCACACAGCAGTTCACCAAGTTCCTCCACTGCAGACAGAGACAGTCATGTTGATCTGAACATTAGAGAAACTCATCATGGAGCTGAAATATGATCCTGATTCACTCAGATGACACTTTAACAGCACACAGGTTTTTGTAACACACTTTCTCACTGTGTGTGTCAGGCTATGGGTCCATCATCTTTGGATCTGGAACTGGACTATTTGTAACGGGTAAGAAGAACCATTTCTGCTCCTTCAGCTGTTTGATTGTAGAAAATGTGTTTCAAGTCAGTTTCTGCTGCTTCAGCTTCACATGTTAGTTTTTTCATCATTAGCAGAGAATTCATCAAGCAGCCATTGTTCCAGAAGAAAAGCTGAATCATTTCTGCAAACATGTTGAAATCTCACTGAACAACTAAACTGATTCTTGATTTCTGCAAATCTGAGTGATGTTCCAAATATTTAGAGTTTGATGGTCTCACTGATTCTGGAACATCTGCTGGTTTCTGAGAACAAGATCAGATCTGAGCTTCAACTGAATTGAACTGAAGTTTGGAAATAAAACTGAAGAAAATGGTGATTTTAAAGTAGATAATGATTCACTAAAACAGCATTTTAAATTGATCCTGATTTTAAATTTGTTTTAATTAAATCAAAATGATAACACTTTGCATGATTTACCTTTGAGTGTAATTATCATTAAAACAAAATTGTTCAGATCAATTATTTATCAAAACATGTCATTTCTTCTCTCAAAGTCTAAAAAAAAATCAAAAAAGTCATTGATTTAAGATTAAAGGCTTTATTTGACTAAGTTGACATGTTTTTCTTTCTTAAATATTGTCATAATTCTAAAAAGGTTTACAGTCAAAAAACAATTTTTAGACCTACAAACTAACAAATGATCATTTGTTTTTTATAAAGAACTGACTACTGGATAACAAAAATATATATGGTTTAAATGTTGATAACTATAAAAAAGTTATCATAGAATGACAAAAATCTTTTGATGAATCAAAACAAAGGTGTTGAATTTAACTGGTCATTTTTTATATTTTTAAGCACAGACTAATGTTTAATTTCCAAATTTCTAAAGATCTTTTTCTTCCAAATGAGTTAGTCTGAGTGTAGAAATGATTTGCAGCCGTCGTGTCTCCTGATGACGGTTTGATGTGAAGCTGAATCCAGTGAGTGAAGTGAACTTTGTGCTGCATTGATGAGGAGTTTAGTGATCAGAGTTCATGGAGTTTCCAGGATCAGACTGAATGCACTTCTGGAAGCTGCTGTTGACTGTGTGAGTGTGTGTCTGTGCTGCTTGTTGCTGCTGTCAAACTTCAGATGAGTCCGTAGTGAAGCCCGTGGTGAGCGTGTACCCAGCAGCATCCAGAGTCCATGTGGAGGGGAGCAGCTCCCTGCTGTGTCTGGCCTCAGCCATGTTTCCTCCTGTGGTCCAGTTCTCCTGGAAAAGACAGAAGAACAACGGACCACTGGAGGACCTGACCTCTGAAGAGCCGCTGGATCTCAGAGAGTCGGGACGCAGCGCCTCCATCCTGCTGCTCCATCAGCAAGAGGACAGCTCCTATAAATACATCTGCTCCGTCAAACATGAGGGGGGCACAGTGGAGGCCCAAACACAACAAGGTAATGAAGGCTTGGTGACTGTGTTCAACAGAGATTCAGCTTCATGCTGACTCTTTCTGACTCTTTCTCTGTTTCAGAGGTTCCTGCATTTCCAGCTGCAGGTTCCACAGCAGCTCCAACATCCCATCCAGCAGCTCCAACATCCCATCCAGCATCTTCCAGCATTCTAGCAGAGGGAACAGCCTCTGTTCCTCCTCTGGACCTGGTGGAGCTGTCCTTCCAGTCTGAGTGCAGGGTGAAGCTGCTCTGCCTGCTGTACTCAGTGCTGATAGTGAAGAGTCTGGTGTACTGCTGTGGACTCTCTCTGCTGATGATCCTCAGAAACAAGGGAGCATCCACCAACTCCAGACATGCTGAATGACTGTTTTCTGCTCGTCTTTTCTCTCCATCAAATCTCCTCCTTTCATCTCATTCATCACTTTGATCACAGTTCTCAAATGTTCTTCATGACTTGCTGTAGATCCTTCATCAAACTGTGTCAGCTGTGTTGTAGAGATGGAACTTTGCAGTTTTCTGCTTTTTCATTTACATTTTCTGTTTTTACACATTGATCCATATTCTTACATTTTATTTGCAACAATGTTCTCAATAAACTCAAAGACAATTTTCTTGTTTGAAGACATTTAACTGTAAGTTTGTGATTCTTTCAAGAACATCAACAAATCAAAAGTTTCCATGCAGCAGAATAAAGACAGAGAGCAGAGAGGAGGGAGGTTGATGAGTGAACAGCAGCAGATATGAATCTGCTCTCAGTGGTTTGGATTACAGGAAATGCTGCTGACAGACAATCAAACTGCCTGCAGATGTGTGTGTTTGTGCTCTGCAGCCTTCACACCCTGAACTCTGGCTACACAATTGAAAACAAACACAAAAGAAATACACAAACATCATTTTTGTGTTTCTGATTATGACAAATATTCTCCTGTTTTCTGTTTTAGACATTGGTTTCAGTAATTATAGAATCACAAATCCCAAAATACATGTATTCATATTTTATTTCTTCATGAGGATTCTGAATTCAGAGCTTTAAATGAATCATCACTTCCATTGTCTCTAATCATGAGTAGAGGAGAGAGGGTAAAGAGGGGAAGATGGAGAGGATAAAAACAAAAAATCACGAACCAGAAGAAAGAAAATCTAAAAATAGAAAACAACTAAAGTTGTTTGAAACTCAACACTATTAATGCTGTTCTTAAGACAAGACTGAGGCGTTGTTGTTTGAGTAAATCCAATTCTAAATTGTAAACAGAGCAGCAAACACAATATTCTAAAGAGCAGTTTGGGTTTCTAAGCTTAAGTGTGCGTCCATGAGAGCAGTGAGACAATTTTTGTGTTTGTTTAGAGTAAAATCTGTTTGTTTTTTGGTGTGGACATTTTCTGCTCACTTAACAAGTTAAACTAGTTGTGGTTAGAAGTTCTAGAATATTGGATTGAACTAGTTCCTACAGTTAATATTGTCGCCCGTTCCTCCGCAGGTGCGTGCCACGACGGCAGAAACAAGAGCGAAGACAATAGAAAGGTTCAAGCCCTTTTATTTTTATATTGTCATACCAAAGCAGCGGCACTAACCAAAAGATGATGACATACAATAATGTGATATACACAAATATATTTAAAGAAACAGGTGAAACATTAAACACACTAAATATATGAATGTGAAAACAAACACATACCATAAACAGCAACCCCACGACACGACACACCGCAAAACTGAAAACGGCCAAGTGTCACATCCCACACACACACCTGTTCTCCTTATATACTGCATCACACCCCCGAACCAAATCCCCATTGGTCACAATATCATAAGTTTTCTGGGTATAATATTCTGGGTATAATAATGCTATTAGAGGTTTGTGGAATGTTTCCAAATGCAGATCCAACAGGCTAAGTGGTTATTATGAAGACATCCTGTTGCTAAATTATTGGCTCATGAATATTATTTTTTTGGGTTTGGTTATTGAATTTGGTTTATTATAATTGTATTATTTGTTTTCTTTATTCGGTTGTAGAACCACACACACAGACACATGTGCAAAACAGGCATTGATGTATGTTCTACTGTAAATCCAACTACATTAGAGAAGAAAAGGGTCAAAGGTCATCATTTGGTCTGTCGTTGTTTGTGGATGAAACACACACATGACCAGTTTGCTCTCTGTGATCATCAGCATCCAGAACCCATATTAGAGACAGAAGTCTTCAATCCAAATGCTGGAAATGACTGTTTACTGAGAGGAAGCTTGAAGCAGATTCTCACCTGAACACACCTGTTTACTCCTTGCATGTGTGTGTTTTTGTGATGAACATGAGTGTGTATTTATGAAAGGGTAGATAAAAATTGGTAGGTGACTGTTTGAATGGACAACATTCAAATCTTTAAAAATCTGATATCAGGTAAAAATACAGAGTTAGAATTTTACAAATGATTTTTCATCCAAGCAAACAAGCAAAAAAATGTTTTTGTTTTTTACAACATGTGAAGTTCCTGAAACAAAAAGTTTCACTCAAACGTCTTATTATTTGGTCCTAATGAGGACATTGAAAACATCAGAGAAAAATCTTCATGAGATCAGTGAGAACCAAAGAAAAAACTGGAATCTTGTCTTTGTGACGATCAGGTCAAAAGTTTTCACACAAAGATCTCCTGAAATGTTTCTAATGGAGGAAAACAGACTTCATGGTTTAGAATCTTCCATTAAAAAGTAACTGAAATATCTCTGAAACCATTACTTTAATTTAAAGCAGCTGGAGAGCGCCCCCACATGGCTGTTTAGGAACTTCCCTGTGTTAACAGATGAGAATCATTGATATTTTTCTCTAGACATAAACAGTGTAGAAAACATTTCAAGCAGCTTCCAGCATCAACATGAGTTCATCATGGATCACAGAGATTCATCAAGAAACAGAACATGAATTGATACTTGTGTATTTTCTCCACAGCTGTTAAACAGCAGATAACAGTGTGTGTTTGTGAGTTCAGCATCAAGCTGAGTGTGTTTGTGGAACATGAATGTGTTGGAGTGTTTCTGCATCATGTGACCCAGATTCTCTTCATCTGCTGTCATATTCAAATCAGGAAGATGAAACCACACAGCAGCTTCAGCTGAGCTGTCCGTCTGCAGCAGCAGTCTTCTCTGTGAGCTGCAGGGGCTGATGGGAGCTTGGAGGAGGAGTCCCAAAGAACGTGGTCCTGCTCTCATGTCACAGCTCTCAGGTCCTTCTTTGTCCTCAGCTGCATCAGAACACCACTTCTCCTCAGGTTGAGCAGAGGAAACACGGCTGAACAAAATGCTTTTCCTCCCAGCTGCTGCTCTGTGCTGTCTGTGTTCAGGTGAGTGTTTGCAGCCAATCAGGAGCCAACCAGGTCTACCTGGAACAAACACTGTCATCCTGACCTTCACCTGTCTGTCTGTGTCTCTGCAGCACTGGTTGCTATGGCAGCAGAGCTGATTCAGGAGGATTTAACATTGACCAGGAGAGTTGGTGAAAGTGTCTCTTTCAGCTGTGGAGGAATTCAGGAGTGTGAATCTGATTATTTGCGATGGTTCCAGAAGAAAGAAACAGAAACATTTAAAGTAATTCTTGATATTGATAAAAGAAACGGTCAACTAGATAAAAGTTATAATCATCCTCAGAAAGATGATTTCACAGCTGAAAAAACCCAGAGTGGATGTGAATTGAAGATCAATAAAGTCAAAGTGGATCATTCAGCCTCCTACTACTGCAGCTGCTGGATCTCATCTCCACAGTGAGAAATGATCCCTGCAGGCTGAACAAAAACCTGCAGATGAACAGATGTTAGTGTTTGTGACAGAAAGAGAGCAGGAAACCACAGCCAGGTTCACATGTTTCACCTCCATCTCACACAGACTCACAAACTCACTGAACTGAGGATTAAGGCACCAAATGAAAACACAATCAAATCAAATCAAACTTTATTTGTTAAACAAAAAGTGATTTTTATGACACACAGCTTAAAGTGATTTACAGTTAAAAAACAAAGTCACCCCATTGTCCCCCCCCCTTCCCCTCCATTGACACATTGACCCCATGACCCCACACACAATGAATCCAGACATGAAATCATGACTGTAGTTCTAAAAGAAACTCATGGCTTGACTCTGCAGGAAATGAAATCCTGAAATCATGAACCTGTTCTAATTCCTTTGTTCCTTTGTCCAAATGTGTGGAGAATAAATGATCTCTTTCTGAGTTTCCTGAATGCAGAAACCAGAGTGACAGCTTCTGCAGACACAGAAACTCAGAAATCAGTGAGTCTGAAAAAGCTGAGCTTTCAGTCTGCTTTCAATGCAGTGATTAGCAGCTGCTCAGAGAAACACACAAAACAAAGAAGACTGTGGATCTGGCAAAGTTCTGACAATCTGTTTTTTCCAGATGATTCCTTGATGGACTGCTCACCATCTTCTGTCCTTTTGTCCACCTGCTAAACCTCCAGAAAAGTCCACATAGCTGTCAATGCTTAGTCAGCCTGTCTGTCTAAACTGAACACCTGATGCTTTCTTGAATCTTTTGTCCTTTGTCCACAACCTGAAAACCTTTAATAGACTTTTCTGTCCATCAAACAAGACGAGTGAAGTGATGGATATAAAACCATTTTGACAAAGATTATCATTTATTATGGTCCGCAGCATTCACAGACTGCAAGGACCATATTGTAACTTTAAACACTCAAAAAGGTTCAAAACGTCAAAATAAACGCGTCAAAAGTCGCCCAAAGCACAAACGACATGGCAATTGTGTAATGCAAAACATCACTGCAAAAACGTCAAAATTGTCATCGCAAAAATGACGACAAAAACACAAAAAGGCCTCAAAGGAAGGGCATAAAGCCAAAAAGACATGCCCAGCCTATAGTAATAGACAGGGTGGATTGAAATAAGAAATCCTAACCGCAAAATCTTCAATAATGTTTTTCAAATGTTTTTTTATTCTTCTTTCTAACGGCGTCTTTGACATCAAATTTGACCCCCGCCACATAACAAAACTCACCAAAATTGGCACAAACCTGGGATAAATGTGAAATGAATTTTCGGCAAAGACAACCATACAACGCCACTTGTGGCTTTAATTTATTAATTACATTTTCATTGTTTTACATGATCCAGTACAGTCAATAAAATATACTCATTTTCTGAATGAAAAATGATTCATTTCCTTGTTTGGAAGCAGCAGTGTGCTGTGGGTCTGGAATCAGAAATGGTGAGTCTCATCCTCTCTTTCCTCGTCCTTCTACCTGCTTTCCCTCTCAGAGTCAGACTATCTGTTCTGTTGACTTGATAGTAGGGACGCCCTAGAGCAGTGGTGGACAAACTTTCTGACTCATGAGCAACAGATGCTTCTAAAGTTTGACAGAAGGGCCGGTCCAGGAGCAGATGAGGGGAGTGTTTTAGTAATCCACCTGATAAGAGAAAGAAAGAAGATAGAATGTGGATGAAAACAAGTTTTAATATTTTCTAAACTTAACATTCTGCGGTTTTATTTAAAACTGTGACTTTTGTTCTCATTTTAGTTCCAATTGCACCAAAGTGTTGATGTCCCTCAAGGACAGAAACAAACTTAGAGAAATGCTGCGTTCATGCGGTGTTGAAATGATCAGAAAAATCAGAAAAACAACAAATCTTCCAAAACAACATGAATGCAGAACAACTTTCTGCATCTACACTAAAGGTGAAGGTCAATTTGTAATGTTCCATCTATGGGGAGACACTGATATTGAGCCGTCAAAGAGAACCTCCAGATTTCTAACAGCAGACTCGTGCTGGATTGCGCTCTCTGTTCAAGACCTGAGGGAGGGAGGAGCGGCTGCAGCAGGAGCGCCCAATCAGTTACAATGTGCTTCTGTTTCTGATCATATCATGTAAATATATCTGCACAAACAGCAGGGAAATTAAAAAATACGGACTATCAAATAATTCTCACATTTTCAGTTTGGCCTCCTCTTTGGCCGCCGCCCCAAAGTGACGCATATGCTGCATACCCACCATATGAGAGTCCAAGAAGTACAATAAATTAAGATGGAAAAGCAATTATTTGAATGTGAGTAATATGACATTTAGTTAGATAAATATGTAAATTTGAGTTGTATAAACAATTATTGAGTTTTATAGACGTAAGAAATTAGGTTGAATAAATTTAACTCAATTACTTGTTACCAATAGAAGTAATTCATTTAAGTTGGATAAGTTATATTTATATGCGTCACAATGAAAATAGAAATGAGATAGAAACTTGTGCGTTTACTTTGTCTGTTCTTTGTCTCCAAGCAGAAACTCTTTCTTTTGATGATGCAGCCGTGTTACTTTTTGATGGTCGGATAATCTTCATACGCCGTCATTAAAATCTCAGACTTCGTCTCACTGAAGTATAGCGCTTTCTTTTTTTTTTTCCACCACGCGTTTCCATGGTGACTCCGGAAATCGGCGATCTATTGAGAATTGCTTTTAATGATTGAAATGTTAAATCCAGAAAAATCTAATTGTTTGTCAGAATCCTGAACCTGTTGAACTGCAGACAGATTTCTGTGTTTATTCAAGTTGAAGAAATAGTGATGAAGATGTCAAAGTCTTCATCAGTCTGTGAGTGAGAGTCAAGCTGTTGTTGTTGTTGTGTTTGTAAACATTGTGTTTGTAAACATTCATTGATTCAACTCTAAACAGGTGTGTTTGATAAAAAGACCCAAAGTTTGTGCAGAAACTCAGCTTCAAGCTCTTTGCTCCAAACATCTGGATGCTGTTTTGTGACCTTAAGTCTGATCAGGAAATTCTTTCAGTTTAGTGAAGTTTAGCAAGAAAATAACAAACATTATATTTATCTCAAGCTAAAAGTCAAATTGATCAGAACTGAGACACAAAGCTGTTCTAATGTCAAATAAAAATCCCTGATAAAACAATGACTATAAAAAATGACAAAGAAATGGAACCTTTGTCAGAATCTTGAGTGTTCATGTGTTTCATGTCTTTAAGATCACGTATGTTTTTACAATCAGGAGGAAAAACCACCACTGTTGGGTTAAAACAGTGCTTCTCAATTATTTTTTGCAAGCCCCCCCCCAATAAAATATTTCACTTCTACTGCGCGGCCCCCCTGGCATCGCGTCGCGCCCCCCACTATTTGAGAAGCACTGGGTTAACCCTTGTGCTATCTTAGATGACCCCACCCTTACATTGACGTGTTCTCCCTACCATGACAAAGGTGGATAAAGGTGGAAAGATTTCATGTAATCCATGGACACCAGTGAAGATCACAAATCATTGAAGAAAAAAGGTTCAGCGCACTGTCTAGTGGGTCTAGATGACCCAACTCCTAATGTTAAAGTGCCTAGGATAGCACAAGGGTTAAAACAACCTGCAACATCAGAATAACAATAAGGAAAGAAAGACAACAGACCAAAGGTACCTTTTTACGGGGAGAACAGACAGAGATAATACCCAGCAACAGTCTCTCTCCTCTCTGGCGCATATTCTGTCGCCTCCTTCTTTATTAAGTTTGTTGGTTTTTCCCTAAATCTAGTGGGAGATGGTCAGGTGTGCCGTGGGAAATCACCCATTTTCACTGATCTAAAACATTTTCCATCTCCAAGATATCAGGGGCCTGTTTCAGAAAGGAGGTTCAACCAACTCTGAGGTTGAACTTGAACTCTGAGTTGGTCAATCGGGAGATTAACAACTCTGAGTTTTCTGTTTCAGAGAAGCTGATCGGAGTTAGGTCAATCAATTCTGAGTGGACTGATTCGGAGGTAAGCGTGCGCACCGCGACAACAAGAAGCCATTATCAATGGAGCGCAGATATTACGAGTCACCATGGCAACCGTGGAAAAAAAGAGGTCTGCGTATTTTTCGCCAGCTGAACTTGACGTGCTGCTGCAGAGTTACAGTGAATATGAGCACATATTCCAGAAGAAAAGCAACACCGCTGCATCTGCAAAACAGAGACAGTTAGAGGACTTTTTTGTTAACCTTCCCCTCTTGCAAACGTTGGTCAGTTTAATATTAATACATTAATTGTGTTTTTAAAAGTTAACTTTTGTCTACCCTTGTATTGATCAAGTGGTATAGGTCTATATGGGATTAAGAAATTAAGCAGTACTAGCAAATTGTGTTTCCAAAAAGTAATTGTTACATTAATCTAATTCAATGTCCCTGATTTCATTTTCATGTAGATGCAATCTTGCAGGAATTAAAAGAACATGGCAGCAGCTAAAAATGAAGTATAAAAACATAATTCAATCAGGTCAAATTTGAGCATGTCATGGATGTTAGCTTTGTTGACAATATTTGACATATGAAACATATACATAACAATAGATATCTAATGTTGTTTTCATTGTATATATGTAATTGACTGCAACGAAAAATGGTAACGCTCAAACAAAAACGTATGGGGAAATGACAAAATATCTAGTCTAGGTCTCAAAATCCTCGCACGACGTAAATGTAATTCTCTAGGAATTAATGCAGCCTCCTCGTCTATTGGGTCCTCCAAAAAAGGACAAGCCATTCTTGTCACTTGTCTCTGTGTGACGGAAATTTGGGCAATGGAGGTTAAAGCGAAAAATACCGCTTCGTCTTTAAAAAGGGGAGGGGACCGGCAGAAACCTTGAGTTTAGGGAATAAAACCTGCTCCCGACCATATTAGGTTCACAGCGTAAGTAACCATGGACACTGACTCCGAGTAAAAGTTACCTCTCTTTCAGAAACGGGTTTGACTCACTCTGCTTTCTCTGGTTTAACAAACCTCCCATTCTGAAACGGAAAACCCAGGGTTTCCCTGATTTCAGGGTTTCAGAGTTTACACTTAACCTCCTTTCTGAAACAGGCCCCTGCTCTGTGTTCATCCAAACAGGTCCTGATAAAACACTGAGAAGTTAGGAATATGAAAGATCGTGAAATACTTTTTTCTGTTTTTTTGATACTATAAAATACATTTTGATAACAATGATGGTACCACAATTTAGCCACAGTGTCAGCTCTTCTTTTGGAAAACTCCCGCCCCTCTAACTGTCTCCACCAATCATTTTTGGAGGCTTAATCACACATCATCAGTCTGACCAATCATAAGTGGTTGAAGTCTTCACTTCCTTGTTGTGATTCTGCTCATAAATTCGCTCAGTTCCAAAAAGAATACTCGCTAAAGCTCGTCTTTAGTATTTCCACAGAATCTGGTGTCAGACCGTGGAACAAGTGAACAAAACAATGAAGCTCAGAAAAGCGAGTCTGTCTTCGTTCGGCGCACAATGAGTCTTCCTTGCTGAGTCTTCCTTAGCATTCATAAAAACATATCAAATCTCTCACATACACTAGTGAAATGCTTGTATACATACAACTGAAAATATATTCATTCACATACACATGTGAAAATGCTCTCACACACACCTCATACAATGCAGCTCGGCAGGATGACTCTCACCCCTGAGGAACTTTTCTTTTTTCTTTTTTTTTTCTTAGTTATCATCTTTTATTTTGAACATTTTTTCAAAGTATAGAAACATCGAAAAAAGTACTGGACATGTACAAACAAGAAATGCATGATAAAATAAAGTAAAATTTTACCAATAATACAGAAAAAAATTAAATACAAGACATTGAAATAAAATATAAATAAAAATAAGTAGAAAAAAAGGGGTGTTTACATAGACATTTGAATGATTCTTAGCTTAGGGGATTATCAAAAAGCTGCAATTTACATATGATACTTTGAAGTTCCATAGCAAGTTTGTTTTCCATGAAGTTTACAGATGAAAAAAAGAGCAGAGTTCTTTATGAAATGTAGAAAAAAATGGTTTGATTTTAAGGAAAAGACATTTATGCATATAGAATTTACCCAAAATAATTACAACATTCAGATTAAGTTCTGTGTTCTTGTTTTCTAAAATAAACCCAAAAATCATATCCTTAATAGAAAAGTCTGCTAAAAGTGGAATCTTGGGGAAAAGCCAATAATGTAAATTATTCCAAAAGACATCAGAATAAAAACATTCAAAGAAAAGATGCTCAGTTGTTTCAATCTCCACATGACAAAAAGAACAACAATTTTCAGGAATTCCAAACCGTTCTCATAATAATTCTTTGGAAGGGTGGATACCTGAAAAGGTTTTAAAGTGGACTTCCTTGGCTTTCGGAGGGATGGGGAGTTTTAAATACCGTATTTTCCGGACTATAAGTCGCACCGGAGTATAAGTCGCACCAGCTCAAAAATGCATTATAAAGTAGAAAAAAACACAGATAAGTCGCACTGGACTATAAGTCGCATTTTGACTGGAAATTTATTTGACAAAATCTGAGACCAACAACTAATAACTTGCACAACCTCATATGACACAATCATAGCAGACTGTTTATCTCATAATTTCACAGTAATTCTTTCTCAAACTTATTTTTTTATTCCTTTCATGAAGCATCATTGGCCAACTAATACTCTGTTTTCATCCTGTATTTGTAAAAACAGTTTTCATTTTTATTGCATTTCTGAATCTATAAAATCATTGGAAAATAGAATATTGTGTTTTTAGCCTTCAAGATCTTACTGTAAAAAAGGTTTGCTGATTCTCTGAGTCACTTAACATACTCTTAACACTTAACATACCTCATACATCCTATTGACCCAGGAACATCATCTCTGTTCCTCACAAATGAACATAACAGGAGGGTTAACAATGTATTTATTTCAATTTATTTCTAATATAAGTCGCTGCGGAGTATAAGTCGCACCCCTTGCCAAACTATGAAAAAAAGGGCGACTTATAGTCCGGAAAATACGGTATTTAGTTCGTATTTGTTTCTTTTATGAAATATTAAAATATTGAGTTATATAATTTGGATTTGAGATGTAGGGAAAGGACATTTCATTAAATATTCTCTGATTTGATGGTTTGGCAGTTGCTATGTTGTGTCCATTAATCAGAAGCTTGGGGACAGTAAGATGTCTGTAGATGTCATCATGAAACAGATCAGAAACTGATTTTACAACATTTTTAAGAATGGCCTTAATAATTTTTTCAAAATCTTTTCTATTTGTTAGTGAACCATATTTAGCTGTGAAATCATCAAAAGACATGAGAGTAGCATTGTCATTAAGAAGATGCATTAAAGACCAAATTCCATTTTCAAACCATGTTGGAACAAAGATGGATTTGTTTTTAACAGTGATGTATCTGCAGTTCCATAGGGGAGTATTGTGTGGACTGTAATTATGTTTATAAATGAGTTTCCAATAAAGAAGAACTTGCTGATGAAAAGATGAGAGTTGGATGGGAAGTTTCTTAATGTCAAAATCACAACTGAGTAAAAATTGGATCCCTCCTAGGCTGGAAAACATTTTATTAGGAACAATGAACCAAACAATGAACCTGTTTTGATTTTTAATAAATGATTTTAACCAGTTTATTTTCAAGGTGCCATTAAGGCTGTTAAATTCTATGGCTTGTAGACCTCCATCTTCATATTTTTTAGTCAGCGTACCTTTTTTAACAGTGTGTTTTCCGTTTCCATAGGAAGTTAAAATTGATTTGATTAATAGATTTAATGGCTTAGGGACACCTATAGAATAGGTGGGATATATGAATCTTGATATGCTTTCAATTTTGGTGAGGAGAATTCTACCAAAAATAGAAAGATCTCTCTGTGCCCAGTTATTTAGCAGAGACGAACATTTCTCTAGCTTGTCCCAAACATTCAGTTTTTCCAAGACTGTTTTGTTTTAAGTTATATGCATTCCGAAGTATTTAACTGTGGATTTAATAGGAATATTATAAGCATTCAATAATGTACATGGTTTAATGGGTAAGATCTCACATTTATTTAGGTTTAATTTGAGGCCTGAAGCTTTTGAAAAGATGACAATAGTTTTAAGAATTTTGGGGATGTCATGAAGATTATTCAGGAAGATTGTTGTATCATCGGCTAGTTGGCTTATTGAAAATTCAGCATTTGTGTCATGATTTCACAAGGGTGAGGAACCCAGATGCTGCAACCCAGAAGGAAGACAGGTAAGTGGATGATGAGAAAGGATTTATTGTTTTCTCCAGATGTGAAGATGGCTGGTTTGAAGAGTGTCCCGATTAGACGTGGCTGTGGCGTGGCTGGAGGGTCTTGAAGCGGTTAGCGGTTGCCGAGGGTTTCCGTTCTCCTGAGGCGTAGGATGGAAGGTCCGTGCTGCCGTCACTCGTGAGCGGTAGGATCCTGAGACAAGGAACAAAGAATTAGTCAGAGTCAGAGCCAGAGACTTGGAACAAAGCTGTAACGAGGCTAGAACCAGAACAGTCACCATAAGGGGTAACAAACTGGCGTCGAGTAGTGGCGTTGGATCTCCTTTTGAATCCACAGAAGATTATGAGGAGAGTGATGGCAGCTGGTGGCAATCAGGAACATCAGGGCAGAGCTGGAGGGGGAAGGAGGCCGCCAGGCACCGTGACAATTTGCAACTGACAGCTTATCAAAGTCAGTATGTTTAATGAGAGAAGACAGCATTTCTGCTGCTGCAATAAAAACAAGAAGTGAAATGGGGCAACCTTGTTTTATACCTTTGCTAATGTTAAATCTTTGAGACGTCCCCTGAGGTAAACAAACGGAACTACTGGTTTCATAATAAAAAGTTTTAACTGTATTAATACATTTGTTACCAAAACCAAAGAACTGCAGAGTTTGAAACACGAACTTATGCTCAATCATATCAAAGGCCTTGTAAAAATCTAAAAATAGAATAAAACCGTCTGTATCTATGAGATTTTCATAGTCAATCATACCCAGAACAAGGCGCAAGTTATTATGAATTGAGCGACCTTTAATAAAACCTGACTGCGTTTCAGAGATTATTTGGGTTATGTCTGATTTGAGTCTGTTTGCAAATATATGCGTTAGAAGTCAAATCCAGTAGCCCCTCCAGTAAACTGTACAACCTCTCCAAGCCTGAGAGGAATGCGATGGAGACATATATAACTGAGAGTTTGGCTGCTGGACTTATCAGGCCTTCCTCTTCCCCTGTTGGAGCAGGATTTTTCTTTGTTGATATAGGGATGGGTCCCTTCGCCCATGTATTGATTACACAGGTCTAAACAATATAACAGTCAAAAACAAGATGATATTTGGATTTTTTTCACGGACTCTTGATGAGCACGTTCAACATGTCAGGCTTGTGTTACAGAGGCTGTTAGCAAACAGGCTCTATGCTAAAGGTGAGAAATGTGACTTTCCTGCCTCCAATGTCAGTTTTCTTGGGTTTGTGATTGAGAAGGGCCAACTCAAGCCAGATCCTGCCAAGATCCAAGCTGTAGAAAGGTGGCCTACACCCACAACCAGAAAGCAATTCCAACGGTTTTTGGGGTTTGCCAACTTTTATCGGAGGTTCATCAGAAACTACAGCTCTGTGGCTTCTCCCTTGACCAAGCTGACCTCTGTAAGAGAATCCTTCTCATGGTCCTCAAGAGCTGAGGCAGCCTTTATTAAATTGAAAAATCTTTTGTTCTGCTCCTGTACTGTCCCATCTTGATCCTACAGCTCAGTTCATGGTGGAAGTGGACGCCTCAGAGTCTGGAGTTGGGGCGGTGCTCTCTCAGCGTTCATCTTCAGATCGGAAGATGCATCCCTGCGCTTTCTTCTCCCGACAGCTGTCTCCTCCGGAGAGGAATTAATACGTGGGGAATCGTGAGCTGTTGGCAGTTGTGCTGGCCTTGAAGGAATGGCGCCACTGGCTGGAAGGAACATCTCAACCTTTCCTGGTATGGACGGATCACAAGAACTTGTCGTACCTCAGTTCTGCCCGCAGACTGAATCCCCGTCAAGCTCGGTGGTCCTTTTTTCTGGGACGCTTCAATTTCACACTCACATGCCGCCCAGGGTCCCGCAACCTAAAGCCTGATGCCCTGTCCAGGCAATTCGAGCTGCCAGCCTCCTGTGATACTCCTCAGGACACCATCCTACCTCGCTCCTGTGTTGTCGGTGCTGCCATCTGGGAGGTGGAGCGTGAGGTTGAGAGAGCTCTGAAGGACCTCCCCTCTCCACCTGAATGTCCCACAGGTCTCCTGTTTTTTCTCCCATCTGCTCGCTCCTCTGTGCTGCAGTGGGGCCACAACTCCAAGGTGGCTTGCCATCCTGGAATACACCAGACTTTGACGTTGCTTAAACAGCGGTTCTGGTGGCCCTCCATATCTGCGGACACATGGGAGTTTGTCCAGGCTTGCTCTGTCTATGCTCGTGGAAAGGCTTCTCATCGAGCACCAGCTGATCTTCTGCGACCACTCCCAGTTCCTCATCGACCCTGGTTCCACATAGCTGTGGATTTCATTACTGGCCTCGCACCTTCTGAAGGTAACACAGCAGTCATGACAATTGTTGACCCTTTTTCAAAGTCCGTCCATTTTGTGCCACTTCCCAAGCTCCCTTCTGCCCTCGAGACAGCCAACCTCCTGGTCCAGCAGGTATTCCGGTTGCATGGTCTGCCCCAGGACATTGTGTCAGACCGAGGCCCCCAGTTCACCTCCTGGGTGTGGAACGCTTTCTGTCGGGCTATTGGAGCCACAGCTAGCCTGTCCTCTGGATACCACCCCCAAACCAACGGCCAGACTGAGCGGGCTAACCAGGACCTGGAGCCGGCTTTGCGCTGTGTGGCAGCTAGTCATTCTGCTTTGTGGTCAACTCATCCTCCCTGGATTGAGTATTCGCATAATTCCTTGGTCTCCTCCGCCACAGGTCTGTCTCCATTCATGGCATCCAATGGCTATCAACCTCCCCTCTTCCCCTCTCAGGAAAGAGCAGTGGCCGTCCCTTATGTCCAGAATCATCTCCGCAGGGAGATCGCAGGGATCGGAACCATGCTCTGGCGGACCGCCGCAGGGTCCCAGCCCCGGACTACGAACCGGGTCAGAAGGTTTGGTTATCCACACGTGAAATTCCTCTGCAGGTCGAGTCCAGGAAGTTGTCTCCGAGGTTCATTGGCCCTTTCAAGATCGACCGGGTCATCAACCCCTCAGTGGTCCGTCTTAAGTTGCCTGCCTCCCTGCGCATCCACCCGTTCTTCCATGTTTCTCTCCTGAAGCCTGTCTCCTGCAGTGTTCTCAGCTTGAAGGTTGAAAAGTTTCTCAGGCTGAAAGTTTGCAAAAGTTTACAGTTTTTAGAGAGAACAAAACTTTCAGCGTTGAACACCTCTTCTTCCATTTCTATGATATACAGAGATTTTGTTAATAATAAAGCATTTTACTATCAAAGCATAAACACTTTTCCTGATTGATCTCAATGTTTTGATACCAAAATAACCAAAAAATCAAAGCTGATCAAAAATAAAATTCATCCATCATCTTTGCTTATTTGATCCTGAGTCCCAGGATTTACTGACAGAGTCATAAATAAATGTATGTGTTGCTGCTGCCTTCATGAAAAGGCTGGAATTCATAGATGAAGCCACATTGCAGAGGAATCATCAGAGTCTTTGTTGTCTTTGTCCAACATTCCTGTGTCCAGGAAAGAGGTGGACATTTTCCAGTAGATGAACAACTCCCACAGACATGTTGTTCCTCCCAAACAGGAAGTCATGTCAATTCAAAACACTCAACGAAAAGCTCAACAGTTTTCTTTCATAATGTGCAGCTACTTGGATTCTGCATACTCAGCATAAACATGTTTTTTTTCTTTTTCTTGATGATCCAGAAAAAATAGATCAAACTAAACAAAAAGATGAAGTTTAATTTCTTGAAGGTGAAAACTCTGATAATCAGAAAACACTGAAATCAGAACAGTGATCTTTAATAAAGTCTTTCAAACTGAACATGAAAAGTTACTTTAAACCCCAAAACAATGAAAAATGAATCTTGTCCACTTGAGAAACTATTCAGTGAGTCTCTACTGTTTGAATGGATCTCCACCTGAAGGCTGATGCTCAACTAGACCCTCAGCAACCAAACCAGCAGATGCAGTTAGTTGTTGACTAAAGGAAGAGATTCTCTGACTCCTGTTTCTCTGCATCTAAACATCCAAAAAGCTTCTCTTTTCTTCAGTGGATCCATGTCAGTCCAACTGTTAGAACAGTTTCAAGCTGTTTCAGCTCCAAGAAATCCAAACCTCATTGTCAGAAATCTGAATTATAAAAGGATCAATCAGATCAAACTTTCATGTTTCTGGAGGGCTCTGAACTTTCTCCACCTCAATGTGGAAAAGACAGATGTGATCGTCTTTGGTCCCAGTGGCAACAGTGAGTCAGACCCTATAGTCTCTGGGTTCTCTCACTCAATCTGTTAAATCTACTGTCACAAACTCAGGAGTGAAGATGGACAATGGTTTTCATTTGGACAAGCAGATCAGTTCAGTGGTGAGATCCAGCTTCTTTCAGTTCAGGCAGCTGGCTAAAGTCAAATCATTTTGATCAAGAAAGCACTTTGAGACAGTAATTCATGCTTTTGTTACAACTCAGCTGGATTACTGTAACTCTCTTTCCTTTGGTGTCCCTCACTCATCCTTGTCCCGTCTCCAGCTGGTGCAGAACGCTGCTGCACACTTCTTAACTGGAACATGGAAGAGAGAGCATATTACAGCAGTTCTGGCTTCTCTCCACTGGCTGCCTGTCCATTTTAGAGTTGGTTTTAACCTTCTTTTATTAGTTTTTAAGTCTTTAAATGGTCTGGCTCCGCCCTACCTCTCTGAGCTGCTAAATCTGCATTCCCCTTCCCGCTGGCTTAGATCAGCTGACCAGCTGCTCCTGGATGTGCCAAGGACACGGCAGAAACTCAGAGGGGACAGAGCATTTGCCGTTGCTGACCCCATCCTGTGGAATGGAATCCCTCTGCAGGTTAGGCAGGACCGTTCACTGAATGAATTAAATCCAAGTTAAAAACTCACTTTTTCTCCCTCAGTGTGAGTTGATGTTTTTATTGGTTTTTATTTAATTCATTGATTTGATGCTGTTTGTTTTAGTTTGTTGTTTTGTTTTTATCCTGAGTTGTTCAGAACTTTGGTCATCTTCTGCAGTTTTAAAAGCGCTTTATAAAGAAAGTTGACTTGACTCATCTTTTCTGGTAAATGGTTTATATTTATAGAACTTTTCTGTACTTTGCTTTAAGGTCCAAAATGCTTTGAAGTTTTTTTTTCTCCAATGGAGAACTCTGTTCTGTGCTGAGGAAGGACTTCATGGAGCTGCTGGTTCATCTCTACAGCTGCTGCTCTCCTGAAGGTTTCTGTTCATTCCAGAGACTCTTCATCCTCAGAGAGGAAGAGTCACACTATTGATTTCTCTGACTCTGTTTAAATGTGTTGCTTCTCACTAAAGAGTCTTTCTGTGTTGTTCCATCCATGTTTTTACCAGAGTTGTTCATCTTTAACTCTCCCATCTGAACTTAACTATCTCTCCACCAACGACATCACTGAGCTTCAGAAAGAAGCATTTTCTAAATGTTCCAGAGTCTCTGTCCTGGACTTTTAGGAACTGATCCTTCCAGAATGTGAATGTGGATTTGAGCTTCTTCATGGTCTACATCTGCAGTTTTTATTGAATCAGCTTCTCTAGTTTCAGAAACACAAACTGCTCTGGTTCAGAGAAATGTTCTGTTCAGACAGAATGGGATTGAAACCCAAAGTGTGGTTTTCTCAGAGGAGCAGAGATCTTTCTGCTTCTGTTTGACTGCATGAAAGCAGCAGAGACCAGAAGTGAGACAGAAACTCTGAGAGTGGAAGTGAGCTCTGAATGCTGAATGTGTCTGTGTTTGGACTCCCAGCAGAACTGTGCTGCTCTCTCATGTTCCTGTGGTTTCAGGAGGAGCAGAAGAAAACAGACTGATGGACTTCAGGATAACTGAACACGTGCACAACTCTACATTTCCTCTTTCATGCTGTCACTTTCTGCATGAATCTTTCATCTAATAACTGCAGGAATATTTGTCATTTTCTTCTCTCATTTCACACAGCAGTTCACCAAGTTCCTCCACTGCAGACAGAGACAGTCATGTTGATCTGAACATTAGAGAAACTCATCATGGAGCTGAAATATGATCCTGATTCACTCAGATGACACTTTAACAGCACACAGGTTTTTGGAGCACACTTTCTCACTGTGTGGTTCGACTATAGCTATGACTATGCCTACCTCATCTTTGGATCTGGAACTGGACTGTTTGTAACGGGTAAGAAGAACCATTTCTGCTCCTTGAGCTGTTTGATTGTAGAAAATGTGTTTCAAGTCAGTTTCTGCTGCTTCAGCTTCACATGTTAGTTTGTTCATCATTAGCAGAGAATTCATCAAGCAGCCATTGTTCCAGAAGAAAAGCTGAATCATTTCTGCAAACATGTTGAAATCTCACTGAACAACTAAACTGATTCTTGATTTCTGTAAATCTGAGTGATGTTCCAAATATTTAGAGTTTGATGGTCTCACTGATTCTGGAACATCTGCTGGTTTCTGAGAACAAGATCAGATCTGAGCTTCAACTGAATTGAATGAAGTTTGGAAATGAAACGGAAGAAAATTATCATTTTGAAGTAAATAACGATTCACAAAAAAGTTGTAAAAATTGATCTTGACTTTGAACTTGTTTAAACTAAATTGAAATTATAAATTATACATAAATTTGAATGAGTCAAAGCACTTTGCATAATTTTTTTGAGTGTTAATGATTAGAATAGATGTTTAAAAATTCACAAAAATGTTGTAAAAATGGTTCTTGAATTTTAACTAATTTAAATAAAATTAAATTAATGCTTTATATATAAATGCATTACATAAATGTAAAACTAAATTGAAAACATTTAAAGCACTTTACATAATTGAAGTATTTATCATAAAAAAACAAAATACTTTTATCAGATCAATTATTGTTTAGAACTTGTTTCTTTTCTCTAAAATATCTAGAATTTAAAAAGTCATTAATGAAAGATTAAAGGATTTATTTGCTTAACTTGACATGTTTTTTGGAGTCTTTTAAGGTCCTTTTTGTTCTTGAATATTTTCAAAAATCTAAAAATAGTTTAAAGTAAAAATAAATGTGTTTTGATTTTTGTGATAATGTGAACAATTTTCTGTAAAAAGTAAGATTGTGTAAGTGTTAAAAAATCTATAAATGTTATCATAAAACGATAAGATAAATCTTTTGGTAAATTAAATAAAAAATGTGTATTTTAATTCCGCATATTTAAAATTTTTAAGCACAGATTTAGTGTTTAATTTCCAAATATCTAAAGATCTTTTTCTTCCAAATGAGTTAGTCTGAGTGTAGAAATGATTTGCAGCCGTCGTGTCTCCTGATGACGGTTTGATGTGAAGCTGAATCCAGTGAGTGAAGTGAACTTTGTGCTGCATTGATGAGGAGTTTAGTGATCAGAGTTCATGGAGTTTCCAGGATCAGACTGAATGCACTTCTGGAAGCTGCTGTTGACTGTGTGAGTGTGTGTCTGTGCTGCTTGTTGCTGCTGTCAAACTTCAGATGAGTCCGTAGTGAAGCCCGTGGTGAGCGTGTACCCAGCAGCATCCAGAGTCCATGTGGAGGGGAGCAGCTCCCTGCTGTGTCTGGCCTCAGCCATGTTTCCTCCTGTGGTCCAGTTCTCCTGGAAAAGACAGAAGAAC
The DNA here is from genome assembly GCF_053564925.1 of Oryzias latipes. NCBI lineage: Eukaryota > Metazoa > Chordata > Actinopteri > Beloniformes > Adrianichthyidae > Oryzias > Oryzias latipes. The sequence continues at coordinate 14,262,168 of NC_136253.1, read as the reverse complement.
AACGGACCACTGGAGGACCTGACCTCTGAAGAGCAGCTGGATCTCAGAGAGTCGGGACGCAGCGCCTCCATCCTGCTGCTCCATCAGCAAGAGGACAGCTCCTATAAATACATCTGCTCCGTCAAACATGAGGGGGGCACAGTGGAGGCCCAAACACAACAAGGCAATGAAGGCTTGGTGACTGTGTTCAACAGAGATTCAGCTTCATGCTGACTCTTTCTGACTCTTTCTCTGTTTCAGAGGTTCCTGCACTTCCAGCTGCAGGTTCCACAGCAGCTCCAACATCCCATCCAGCAGCTCCAACATCCCATCCAGCAGCTCCAACATCCCATCCAGCAGCTCCAACATCCCATCCAGCAGCTCCAACATCCCATCCAGCAGCTCCAACATCCCATCCAGCATCTTCCAGCATTCTAGCAGAGGGAACAGCTTCTGTTCCTCCTCTGGACCTGGTGAAGCTGTCCTTCCAGTCTGAGTGCAGGGTGAAGCTGCTCTGCCTGCTGTACTCAGTGCTGATAGTGAAGAGTCTGGTGTACTGCTGTGGACTCTCTCTGCTGATGATCCTCAGAAACAAGGGAGCATCCACCAACTCCAGACATGAATGACTGTTTTCTGCTGGTCTTTTCTCTCCATCAAATCTCCTCCTTTCATCTCATTCATCACTTTGATCACAGTTCTCAAATGTTCTTCATGACTTGCTGTAGATCCTTCATCAAACTGTGTCAGCTGTGTTGTAGAGATGGAACTTTGCAGTTTTCTGCTTTTTCATTTACATTTTCTGTTTCTACACATTGATCCATATTCTTACATTTTATTTGCAACAATATTCTCAATAAACTCAAAGACAATTTTCTTGTTTGAAGACATTTAACTGTAAGTTTGTGATTCTTTCAAGAACATCAACAAATGAAAAGTTTCCATGCAGCAGAATAAAGACAGAGAGCAGAGAGGAGGGAGGTTGATGAGTGAACAGCAGCAGATATGAATCTGCTCTCAGTGGTTTGGATTACAGGAAATGCTGCTGACAGACAATCAAACTGCCTGCAGATGTGTGTGTTTGTGCTCTGCAGCCTTCACACCCTGAACTCTGGCTACACAATTGAAAACAAACACAAAAGAAACACACAAACATCATTTTTGTGTTTCTGATCATGACAAAAATTCTCTTGTTTTCTGTTTTAGACATTGTTTTTAGTAAATATAGAATCTCAAATCCCAAAATATGTGTATTCATATTTTATTTCTTCATGAGGATTCTGAATTCAGAGCTTTAAATGCATCATCACTTCCATTGTCTCTAATCATGGGTAGAGGAGAGAGGGTAAAGAGGGGAAGATGGAGAGGATAAAAACTAAGAATCATGAACCAGAAGAAAGAAAATCTGAAAATAGACAACAACTAAAGTTGTTTGAAACTCAACATTGTTAATGCTGTTCTATAGAGAGGACTGAGGCGTTGTTCTGAAGTTCACCACTAGAGGGCGCCGTCGTTGTTTGAGTAAATCCAATTCTAAATTGTAAACAGAAGTAAACAGAGCAGCAAACACAATATTTTAAAGAGCAGTTTGGGTTTCTAAGCTTAAGTAAGCGTCCATGAGAGCAGTGAGACAATGTTTGTGTTTGTTTAGAGTAAAATTTGTTTGTTTTTTGGTGTGGACATTTTCTGCTCACTTAACAAGTTAAGCTAGTTTGGTTAGAAGTTCTAGAATATTGGATTGAATTAGTTCCTCCAGTTAACATAAGTTTTCTGGGTATAATATTCTGGGTATAATAATGCTATAAGAGGTTTGTAGAATGTTTCCAAATGCAGATCCAAAAGGCTAAGTGGTTATTGTTAAGACATCCTGTTGCTAAATTATTGAATCATGAATATTATTATTTTGGGTTTGGTTATTGAATTTGATTTATTATAAATGTATTATTTGTTTCCTTTATTCTGTTGTAGAACCACACACACAGACACATGTGCAAAACAGGCATGGATGTATCTTCTACTGTAAATCCAACTACATTAAAGAAGGAAAAGGTCAAAGGTCATCATTTGGTCTGTGGTTGTTTGGGGATTAAACACACGCTTGACCAGTTTGCTCTCTGTGATCATCAGCATCCAGAACCCATTTTAGGGACAGAAGTCTTCAATCCAAATGCTGGAAATGACTGTTTACTGAGAGGAAGCTTGAAGCAGATTCTCACCTGAACACACCTGTTTACTCCTTGCATGTGTGTGTTTTTGTGGGATGGATATTTTTCTCTAGACATAAATAGTGTAGAAAACATTTCAAGCAGCTTCCAGCATCAACATGAGTTCATCATGGATCACAGAGATTCATCAAGAAACAGAACATGAATTGATACTTGTGTATTTTCTCCACAGCTGTTAAACAGCAGATAACAGTGTGTGTTTGTGAGTTCAGCATCAAGCTGAGTGTGTTTGTGGAACATGAATGTGTTGGAGTGTTTCTGCATCATGTGACCCAGATTCTCTTCATCTGCTGTCAGATTCAAATCAGGAAGATGAAACCACACAGCAGCTTCAGCTGAGCTGTCCGTCTGCAGCAGCAGTCTTCTCTGTGAGCTGCAGGGGCTGATGGGAGCTTGGAGGAGGAGTCCCAAAGAACGTGGTCCTGCTCTCATCTCACAGCTCTCAGGTCCTTCTTTGTCCTCAGCTGCATCAGAACACCACTTCTCCTCAGGTTGAGCAGAGGAAACACGGCTGAACAAAATGCTTTTCCTCCCAGCTGCTGCTCTGTGCTGTCTGTGTTCAGGTGAGTGTTTGCAGCCAATCAGGAGCCAACCAGGTCTACCTGGAACAAACACTGTCATCCTGACCTTCACCTGTCTGTCTGTGTCTCTGCAGCACTGGTTGCCATGGCAGCAGAACTGATTCAGGAGGATTTAACATTGACCAGAAGAGTTGGTCAAAGTGTCCTTTTTAGCTGTGGAACTCAGCCGTGTGGTAGCTACATATACTGGTACCAGAAGAGAGAAACAGAAACATTCAGACTGATTCTTCGGTTTCGTGAAAGTAATCGTGACATATACAAAGGTTATGGTCATCCTCAGAAAAATGATTTCACAGCTAAAAAAACCCAGAGTGGATCTGAATTGAAGATCAATAAAGTCAAAGTGGATCATTCAGCCTCCTACTACTGCAGCTGCTGGAAGTTTGACCTCCACAGTGAGAAATGATCCCTGCAGGCTGAACAAAAACCTGCAGATGAACAGATGTTACTGTTTGTGACAGAAAGAGAGCAGGAAACCACAGCCAGGTTGACATGTTTCACCTCCATCTCACACAGACTCACAAACTTTAGCGGCTGGGTAGCTCTGTTGGTAAGGTGAGAGGCTACCATGCAGGAATCCAGTTATCAATTAACAATGGTACTCTGGCAATTACCATATCACTGATGAGCAATTAACATCACCCAGTGATGGCCCATAGGCAAGACCCTTAACGCTACTGCCTCCCGAGTGTGGTTTGGCTGCAGTTCACCACTCCCCCAGGGGATTGGTCAAATGCGGAGAAGAATTTCCCAATTGTGGGATAAATAAAGTATCAATCATTTATTTTATTATATTATTAAACTCACTGAACTGAGGATTAAGGAACCAAATGAAAACAGAATCAAATCAAACTTCATTAATAAATAGCTGTCAATGTTTAGTCAGCCTTTAGAGAACATCTGCTGCTCTGCAGCCTTCAGATCCACTGAACTGAACTGTTTCTCTGCTTCTCCTTATTTTCAAACTGGAAATAGAAAAAACTCCAGTTTGAACATCAGTGTGAGAACAAACACATTCAACATTCCAGGCCTGTTATTTCTCTAACCACAGTTTTCTAACATGTTGGAAAACAGCAACTGGAAACATTTAGAGACACAAACACTTTACAGATTTAGAAGAATGACATTTAGGAAGGAAACTGACGAGCAAATAAGAAAACACACTTTTAACATTTCATTTTGTTGATTATACATGTGTGAGAGGCTCCAATGCAGTTTAGAGGAGCAGATTCATGGGAGTGCAGGTTGGGGAGGTGGGTGCCAGGCACTCTTGGTGGGGGGGGGCGCCTTTTTGTAGTTTGTCTGTCTGTGCAGATGGTTTTGTGACAGCTAATGGCCCTGGGAGCAATGGAGACCACTGACCAGGCGGATTCTCTACCCTCCTCTCTGCATTTACATATTCATCAATACATTGTATAAATCCCCGGGCAGGGAGAGAAACAGCGCTCTTTCTTGTGTTCCTGCTGTGAGCCCTGTTTTAATAAAAGGCATTCGGGGTATTTATTGAGGCCAGATTTCTGTATTACAGATATTGTTAGTGTAATAAATATTTGGCTTGAATTGTAAAAAACCCCCATCTATGCGCATTCATTCCAACAGAATCTCCACGCTTTATAATCTTAGAAAAAGACCGCAAACGCCGGCAGAGAGTGGAGAAGACTGCGTCCAAAATCACCTGGGGCCTCATTTATAAACGTTGCGTACGCACAAAAGAAGGCGTACGCCACTCACTACGCAATAGTTGAGATTTATAAAAAGCAAACTTGACGGGAAAATGTGCGGTCCTTCACGCAAGCTCTGACCCAGGCGTACGCACAAAAACGGGTGAAATGAGAAACGGCGACGCCGTCGGCAGATGGAAGAAACACGTGAAAATGAAAATGACAATACTGCCTCTCAGAAATAACATGAAGACTTCACAAAGCAAGTCTTACAATTAACAGCCTACACGAACACCCGTTTGATCGATCAGCAGTGAAACAAACAAAAAAATCAAACAAAAATTACAACAGAAATTCAAATGAACACTCATTTGCAAAAAGAAAAGTAAAATATGTTCTGCAATATTGGCATGTTGTGCAATTCATCCTCATAAATAATATAGTTAACAGAACGAAATAATGTACAAAACTGATATTCTCGTCAATGTGTCCGTCTGCCGGAGCAGATATAGGTGCAATTAGACAGACAGACAGACAGACAGACAGACAGACAGACAGACAGACGGTAAAACCTTTCTTCATAAGCTACGGAATTATGGTATTTACTCATATGCCTTTAGTTTTTTTTATTTTTGATAAAACAATGTTTGGCGAATGTCTCAACCATTCAGAAAGCAACAAGAAATTACATTTGCGCTGAACAATTTCCCATTTCCACGTGGATTATTACCGACATCTGCAGCTTGTCAGATGTAATTAAATGGAGGGAAATAAAATGCCCCGTCACAATGAGTAATGACGCACAATGGCTGATCTTGCACTCTTAGAAGATGTGACAAATGGAAGAATTTGGAGAGAACGCATCATTAGACAGCAAGAAGACTTGCGGGCAAACGAGGAAGAGTGGCTTATGAGCCGGTTCCGACTTCCTTGAGCCGTCTGCGGGCTTTTGGGGGTGTGTCACCCGGTATATCTGGCGCGTCGTGTCCCCCTCCGCCTCAGTCACCACTCCACTTAAAAGGGATTCCCCAATTATTGCCGCCAGGCTTTCATCAAGAGGGGTCAGCTCCGCCCCCCCCGTATGGAAGCGATTATGTAGCATATATAAAAAGCAAAGTCAAAACCAGAAAGGCTTTTTCATTTTCAAAATGAAAAAGCATTTTTTGACTCAAAAATATAATGAAAAAGCAATCCACCAAAATGCTTTTTCATTTCCTTCCTCAACACAGCTTATTCTGTCACTTAATTAAAATTAAAATTAAAATGGTATATGACATTTCATTTTCAAGACGTTCCATGGTAAATGTGTAGCATAATTCATTTAGAAATGTCTAATTTGACAATTAAAATGGATTAATAGAAATGCTTTTTAATTTTCAAAATGAAGCTGCATTTTTTGACTCAAAATTAAAAAGAAAAAGCAATACTTCAAAATGCTTTATCATTTTATACTTCAACACAGCTTTTTTTGTCACTTAATTAAAATGATAATGAAAATGGTATTTGACATTTCATTTTCAAAAAGGTCCCTGGTAAATGTGTACCAAAATTCATTTAGAAATGTCTAATTTGACAATTAAAATGGATTAACAGAAATGCTTTTTAATTTTCAAAATGTAGCTTCATTTTCTGACTCAAAATTAAAAAGAAAAAGCAATATTTCAAAATGCTTTTTCATTTTATACTTAAAACCGCTTATTCTGTATCATAATTCAAACGAAAATGCAAAGAGGGGATTGCATTTGCATTTTAACATCCACCCCGCCCACCTTGTCACAATATTCATTTCCAAAAAGCATTAGCAGAGGGGAGGCGGGGCGATGACGTCACTGCTTTCTCCGTGTGTCCGGCTGCTTACTGACGCACACACGCACCAGGAGCAGACTGTGTTAGCGGCAGAGACGAGGGTTTTGTGATGGTTGTGAACTTCTGATGAGTTTCCACAGCTTCTCAGGACTACATAGCAGCATGTCCGCCTTCTGCGGTCCTCCTCCGGACCCACCGCGGACAAGCTTTTTTCTGCGGACCGCCAGCTGCCTTCGCACAGCGGAGCGCGAAGCTCCGATGATCGCTGAAAACGGAAATGCTGCTACGATCTGAGAAACCATCATATGAATTTGTGTTTCCAGTGGTGTCCAGAACAAAATAAAGACTGATATAATTCCCAGATATTTACACATTTATCTGCAGCTTTGCGGTGAACTTGCTTGTAAAAAGCATTTCAATTAATTCATTTTGAATGTCAAATTAGACATTTCTAAATGAATTAAAGCCGCAAGCGGCGTTGTATGGCCCGCAGACGCAACCCGCCTTCCACGCCCAATTCTACGCAACACCGCGGCCCTCTCCGCCCTCACCGCCCTCACCGCCCACAAATTAAAAGCTAGTCAAGGCTGGATTTGCTAATAATGCTAACTATGCTAACTATGCTAATGTGACTAAAAGTCCTAGCATAGCGATCAGCATCATCAACTGACTCAGAAAAACACATTACCTAAAATGCTAATTATGCTAACTATGCTAGCTATGCTAATGTGGCTAAAAGTGCTAGCATAGCGATCAGCATCATCAACTAACTCAGAAAAACACATTACCTGAAATGCTAATTATGCTAACTATGCTAGCTATGCTAATGTGGCTAAAAGTGCTAGCATAGCGATCAGCATCATCAACTGACTCAGAAAAAACACATTCCTCCATTGCTGAGAGCTATATGTCATAAGTTGATAAAAAACCCACTTTTTCCAAAATGGCGGCTTTTCTGTTGATTTTATCTCCATAGCAACCATTTTGTGTTTTGGTCCCCTTGAGAGGACGAACAGATTGACGTCAGTTTCGGACAAATCGGTAAAAGTAAAATTTTTGTTGTCCTTAGCAACAGGGGTTTTATGCTAACCACGCCCACATTCCTTATATGTCCATATCCAGTGTTTTTCAATGTATTCAGTTTCAGGCATTTATGCATGGATTCAATTTTCACTGTATTGTATTGAAATGCATGGGAGTTATAACAGTGCGCCACTTTGCTAGCTCGCCACGCGCACGGCGTTCAAAATCTACAACTTCTAATTCCAAAATTTTTTCCACAGTATTTTGCCATTGATGCCCAGAAAGTTTCGAGACAATCGATGAAAATTCCAACGACAAGTTTACGTTTGAATCTGGTGGTAAAGGTGTTTTTTATAGAAAATTCAAGATGGCCGCCTTTTCCCGAGGTCAAAGGTCGACGAAACTCCAGAGGTGATTGTAGACTTACGCTACGGACATGCGCGTCAAATTTCGTGAAAATCGCTCGAAAAAAAGTTCATTTTTCCATATTGTGTAAAAACGCGAAAAACTCAAAACGGCAGATTTTGGCAAAAAACGGCCGCCAAACTGTAGGTCGGGTCGCCATCACGTAATGATTTCAAAACTTTATTTGGATATACCCGACAGAGTTATCTGGGTTTCGTTAGCCGATTCTTAAAAATAAAATCCGATTTTTTTTTTTTTTTGCCGAGTCAGCACTTTTTTTGCGATTGTTTTTTGTTTACCACGGCCACATTCCTTTATCGATTTTGTCGTATGTGACATCATTTTGTTCAGTGTGGGCCAGGGAATCGCATATTTCAGTTTCAGGCTATTCCGATAAAATATGTGCGAGCTAGCTAAAATGGCGACGGTTGCGAATTCGCCACACGCACACGTTTCAAATTCTACAACTTCTAATTCCAACATTTTGTCCACAGTAGCTTGCCATTGATGCCCGAGAAGTTTCAAAAAGATCGATAAAAATCCCTAGGACGAGTTTTCGTTTGTATCAGTACTAAAGGTGATTTTTTATGAAAATTCAAGATGGCCTACTTTTCCCAGGGTCAAAGGTCAACAAAACTTCTTTGGTAGTTGTAGAATCGTGTATGTGGCATGTGTATGCAATTTCGTGAAAATCGCTTAAACAAAAGTCTCGTTTTCCCATATTGTGAAAAAACACGAAAATCGCCATTTCTCTGAGTTCGCCACAAAATGGCCGCCAAGCCGTAGGTCGTGTGGCCATCCCATAATGATTTCATAACTTCTTTGGGATATCTCCAACACGCGTGTTTTGGTTTCGTACCTGTATTTCGAAATATTTTTTTTTTGGCCCCATAAGCGATTTTAGGCCCATTCATTTTTTTGACGGGAACGCTCGCCGTGATGTCATCATCGGGGGGGGGGTGATGTTCTCTTTGCCGAAAATTCATTTTCAATTTATCCTAGGTGTGTGCCAATTTTGGTGACTTTTCGAGCATGCGGCGGGGGTCAAATTCTCGCTGAAAGGCGGCGAAGTCGTCGTTCCAACTGCGAAAACAATATGGTCCTTGCAGTCACTGACTGCTGCTGCGGGCCATAATAAGGTATGAGGAATAGCAGTGCGCGACTTTGCGAGCTCGCCACGCGGACGCCGTTCAAAATCTACAACTTCTAATTGCAAAATTTTTTTTCACAGTAGCTTGCCGTTGATGCCCAAAAAGTTTCGAGACGATCGCGGAAAATTCTAACGACAAGTTTACGATTGAATCCAGGGGTAAAGGCGTTTTTTATAGAAGATTCAAGATGCCGGCCTTTTCCCGAGGTCAAAGGTGGACAAAACTCCAGAGGTAGTTGTGGACTGGCTCTAGCAACATGTGAGTCAAATTTCGTGAAAATCGCTCGAAACAAAGTTCAATTTTCCATATTGTGTAAAAACGCGAAAAACGCAAAATGGCAGATTTTGGCACAAAATGGCTGCCAAACCGTAGGTCGTGTCACCATCCCGTAATGATTTCAAAACGTCCTTTGGATATCGCGGACAAGGGTATATTGGTTTCGTTAGTCGATTCTAAAAGAAAAAGTTCCGAATTTTTTCGTTTTTGCCGAGTCGGCACATTTTTTTGCGACGGTTTTTTGCTTACCACGCCCACATTCCTTTATCGATCTTGTCGTGCGTAGCATCGTTTTGTTCAGCGCGGGCCAAGGAATCGCATATTTCCTCTTCACGACATTCCGATGAAAAATGTGCGAGCTAGCCAAGATGGCAACGGTTGCTAGCTCGCCACGCGCACGCCGTTCAAAATCTACAACTTCTAATTCCAACATTTTGTCCAGAGTAGCTGGCCGTTGGTGCCCGAAAAGTTACGAGACGATTGATGAAAATTCCAACGACGAGTTTTCGTTTGTATCTGGTGCTAAAGGTGCTTTTTTGAGAAAATTCCAGATGGCGGCCTTTTCCCAAGGTCAAAGGTCAACGACACTTCTGGGGTGTTTGTAGACTGGAGCTGGCAGCAAGTGTGTGCAATTGCGTGAAAATCGTTCAAACAAAAGTGTCTTTTCCCCGTATTGTGGGAAAACACGAAAATCGCCAATTCTCAGAGTTCGCCACAAAATGGCCGCCAAGCCGTAGGTCGTGTGGCCGTCCCATAATGATTTCAAAACATCTTTGGGGTATCCCCGACACGTGTGTCTTGGTTTCGCGGCTGTATTTTGAAGTACATTTTGTTCGGCCCCATACGCGATTTTCGGCCCATTCATTTTTTTGACGGGATCGCTGGCCGTGATGTCATCGTCTTCGGGGGGGTGACGTTGACTTTGTGGAAAATTCATTTGCAATTTATCCCAGGTGTGTGCAAGTTTTGGTGACTTTTCGAGCATGCGGCGGGGGTCAAATTCTCGCTGAAAGGCGGCGAAGTCGTCGTTCCAACTGCGAAAACAATATGGTCCTTGCAGTCAGTGACTGCTGCTGCGGGCCATAATTATGCTACACATTTACCATGGAACGTCTTGAAAATGAAATGTCAAATACCATTTTCATTTTAATTTTAATTAAGTGACAGAATAAGCTGTGTTGAGGAAGGAAATGAAAAAGCATTTTGGTGGTTTGCTTTTTAATTATATTTTTGAGTCGAAAAATGCTTTTTCATTTTGAAAATGAAAAAGCATTTCTGGTTTTGACTTTGCTTTTTATTTATCCTACATAATCGCTTCCATACCCCCGTGGCAGACACACTCTGGCGATGCAGCGCCAGACATTTTTTTGCCTCGACTTTGATGTCCAACCATTTCTTTCATTTCTTTTTTATTTCGGCCACGGTCCAAGGTTGTGAGGCTGCAGCATTTACAGCGTCTGCCGCCGTCTGCCACTCACGTGCCTTTTTGGCATTAGTAATGCCCATACTGTGGCCTCCAAACAACATTTTTCTCCTCTTTTCCACCTCGCCAACGATAACTTCAACTTCACATTGAGTGAAGTTCCGTTTTTTTCATTTCCTCTCGGTGTGTGCCATGGTTTCGCAATCAATGAATATTCATTTGTGGGCGTTTCACGGACTATTTATGGGCAACTATGGGCGTGTCATGAAGCCGCAAAAGCTGCGCTGCATTTAGAATTGGTTGTGATTTATTAAGGGAAAGATGCGTAGGATGTGTGTGCGCACGGTTTTATAAATCCGAATATTTCTGTGCGTACGCACGTCCTATGTTTCATCCGTACGCCACTTCTGACGCAAATCCTACGCAAAGTTTTATAAATGAGGCCCCAGACCTCTACTACACCCATCCATTCATTCATACACAAAACTCTCTCCACCCATCCCTATCCTGACCAGCCTCTCTCTGTCACGGTGCCTGTCAGACTCCTCCCCCTCCAGCCCTGCCTGCCCTGCTCCCTGATTGCCACCAGCTGACTTCACTCACCTCATCTACCATGCTGCTTAAAAGGAGACCTCACTCATCAGTTCAACGCCAGCTCGTTACCCCTTATGGTGACTAAGCCTGGTCTTCAGTTTATGCTCTCATGCTCTTGTTTTGCTCTCAGCCTTGCATTAATCCTTGCTCTCTGCTTCAGGATCATCATCATCTCACGAGTGACGTCAGCTTCCTGCCATTCTGCTGCTCGGTTAAGCCAGAAGGTCTCACAGCCCACACTAACCGCACTAAGCCCTCCAGCCACGCCACCAGCTGTCTTCAAGCCTAGAATACCTCCAACTATTTACATTACCATACCTGGAGAAACAATAAATCCTTTTCTCGCCAAAATCACTTACCTGTCTTCTTCTGGGTTCCAGCGTCTGGGTCCTCACGCCTTGAGCGTCATGACACTCTCCCCTGCACCACAGTCATCCCTCTTGCATTCAGCGCTCTCCTTACACCCTATGTCCATCCCATTCGTGGTCTTCCTCTCAATCTCACTCCACTCACATCAGTTTTGCATACCTTTTTTTACCAATCGCTCCCTTTCCATTCTTTCAACATGTCAAACCATCCCAGTGCCTTTTGCTCTGCTCCATAAGCCAACTCTCGCATCACACCAGTTCTCTCGAATAACTTCATTTCTGATACGATCCATACGCGTCACACCACACATACTCCTCAAACATCTCATCTCAATTACATTCAGCTTCATCTTTTCCACCACTTTCAGACTCCATGTTTCAGCCCCATATAACGCTGCAGGCACCACCACACCCTCATACAATCTCATTTTCGCATCCTTTCCCAGTGACTTACATTCAAACTCTCTCTTCATTCCCCCCCATACCTTTCGTACTTTTTTCATTCTAAACCCTACCTCTCCCCCTATTCCACCATCCACACAGACACACAACCCCAAATACTGAAAACACTCTACCTCTTCCAACATCTCCCCATTTAATGCCACATTCAATCTATGTTCACCCTTTAATCTCGTACACCTCATCACCTTACTCTTTTCCACATTCACTCTCAACTTCCTTCTGTCGCACACCCTTCCAAACTCCTCAACCAGACGTGCCAAACTCTCTTCTGAGTCAGCCACTAGAGCAGTATCATCTCCAAACAGCAATTGATTCACATTCCATTCGCTGCCGTCAATATTTATCATGCTCACACCCGTACCCGACACCCTTTCTTTCACCTCTTTTACCACACCATCCATATACACGTTAAACAACCATGGAGACATCACGCATCCCTGACGCAGACCAACCCTCACAGGAAACCACTCATTCATGCTATTTCCTACTCTCACACACGCTCTACTGTTTCTATAAAAACTCTTCACACCTTCCAACAAACTACCATCAATACCATACATACTTAACACAACCCACAACGCCTCTCTATCAATCCTATCATACGCCTTCTCTAAATCCATGAATGCCCAAAGCACCTCCCTCCCCTTAGCCAAAAACTTTTCACACACCTGTCTCACAACAAACACCTGATCCACACACCCTCTACCTCTCCTGAAACCACACTGCTCTTCAGCTATAATACACTCAGTCCCCTCCACTACCCTATTGATCAGCACTCTCCCATACACCTTGCCTACAACACTCAACAGACTAATACCCCTAAAACTACCATACTCGTACTTATCACCCTTACCCTTGTACAGGGGAACCACACACGCACTCATCCAATCAAGCGGCACCTGCCCACTTACAAAACACACATTCAGCAATCTCACTAACCACTCAATCACGATCGCTCCACCACACTTCAGGCATTCCACAGTACACCCATCCACACCTGCAGCCTTTCCTACTTTTAACTTTCCCACAGCTTGCTCAACTTCCTCTCCCGTAATCAACGCTTCATTCAACTCTCCCAATAGATTCAGTCTACTTTCCCTTCCATTCATCCCAATCACAGCATCCCAATCTTCCTCCACATTCAGCAGCCTCTTTTTCTTACTGCATTCCCCTCATTCAACATCCTTCCCTCCTCTCTTTTCACCTCCTTCCAAAACATTTTCTTCTTCTCTCGAAACTTATCAGTCAACTGTCTGCCCCAACTTTTGTCCACAGCCACTCTTGGCTCACGCACAGCTCTCTTAGCATCCATTTTCTCCTCCTTATAACACTCATATGACTCCCTGTCCTTTCTCTGCAGCCATACTTTGTACGCAGATCTCTTCTCAGCTACAGCCAACCTTACATCCTCGCACCACCATTCACTTCCCTTTCTTACACCACCCCCAACACGTATCACACCACACACTTCCTCTGCACTTCCAACCACTGCACTCTTGAACTGTTGCCATTCTTCCTCCACTCCAACAACCATTCGCTCCTTCACCATATTCCACTTGCCACCTTATTCCTTCTGATACTCACACATTTTCTCTCTGTTCTTCAAAATACTCACTCTCAGAACTTCTCTTGCATCCCCACTCTTTCTCGATTTCACCCATGGCATACCCACACGCAACCTTCCTTCCACCAAATAGTGATCAGACATACCTCCACTCTCTCCCCTCCTCACACTTACATCCAGCAATCTACTACATGCAACCTTTGAAACCACCACATAATCCATCGGTGCTTTATCAATCACTCTTCCACCACTCTGCCTCACCCATGTATACTTATGGATCTCTTTCTTTCTGAACGATGTATTCCCAATCACCATCTCTCTTTCAGTTCGCATTCCTATCAGTCTCTCACCATTATCATTCTTTCCAGGAACACCATGCACGCCAACAACACCCTCAATTTTCTCATCACCCACTCTAGCATTCAGATCTCCCATCAGCACTACATTCACATTTGCTCCAGATCCTTGCAAGCACTCATCTAAGTCATTCCAGAAGGTCACTGTCTCCTCTTCATTCCTCTCACTGCCAGGACCATATGCACTCACAAACGCCCACAACTCCTTCAGAATTTTCACTTTCACCCACATCAGTCTTGGTGAAACCTCCTTCCATTCAACCACACATCGTCTCACCTCACAGCTCACCAGCAAAGCCACACCTTCTCTTGCTCTCCCGCTCTCTACACCAGACATTCTCCCACTCACACTTCCAAACACACACTCACCCTTCCCTTTCATCTTTGTCTCACTCAGTGCTTACAAGCTCATCCCCCTCTCTCCAAACATCCTTCCAATCAGATCTCTTTGTGCTTCCATCCGTACTACACCCCCGCACATTCAACCACCCAATCTTTTTTTTTTTTTTTTTTTTTAAACTTGTCCTGTCCAACAGCTAGGCAAACAGATGAGAGCTGAGGGCCTCTTGTGTTGGACATATTTTATTTTAACAAGAGGGGTTATTAATCTTCAGACAAACCAAAGGTATGTCTGAATAAACCCCTTTTGTAATTGAGGCCAAACTTTATTAATTTCAATCATGTTTGAAAATGTTTGGTGTTGGACCGGACGGAAAAGGAAAGAGGGGAAGAAGAGAGAGGGACGTTAGAGAGAGGGGGGGGGGGGTAGGAGGGTGATAATAGGAGGGGAAGGGGGGTAAGACCATGAAGCAGCATAGAGCAGACAGGTTTACTGGTTGTTTATCATTACGGTACGGTTCAAATGTAGTACAAAATGGCGGGGCCTGTTCACACACACTCAAATATTATCAACACACCTGCTAGCTGCAAAAATGTCCACATGTCAACATGTACACAAAACAAATAGTGTTCACGAACGCATACCTATGCCTTTAAACCAACTAGTGTGAAATCTTTCATTCATTCAATCATGCAAACTATTAGTGCAAAGGTGAGCTAACACCTGTGCTCAGGTGAGTGTTTATGTTCTTCTAAAATGGATGGTGGAATGTGAAAAGAAGGAAGAGGAGCGCCCAGCCACCCCCACACCCAGACCCCCGCCGCAGCAGCAGCGGCAGCCAGAATTCCCCCAACGCCATACGGGAACAGGCAGGGAACAACCGCCCCCCGGGCGACCAAGACCGCCACCCAGGCCAGGGCCAGCAGGACCGCCGCGAGGCCCCCAGAGCCAGAGAGCAGGGAGGCGCGGAGGGAAAGAGAGCGCCGCCCCAGCCCAGCCAGGAAAGCAGCCCCCCCGCCGCGCCGGAAGAGCCCAACGCAGGGCCCCACCGGAGAGGGACGCCCACAGCCCCAGACGAGCACCCCACCACCACCCAGGAGTTCCGGGCAACCCCCCGCCCCGACCCCAGGTACGAGCCAGGACCCCCCAAGGGAGACCCGCTCCGCACTCCAGGCAGCCACCCACCCGGCCCACGGTTGGTCCAGGTAGGAGCAAGGCAGGGGCCCGCCGCCCCCGCCCAGGAGGGGGGAACCCCGGGGAAAAAAGGGTGGCCCACAAGGGGTGTTATAAATATGGCCCGACCAGGCTCGGCCATGTTGGAAGTTTGGCGGGGCCCAGCGCCCAGGGGCAAGGACCAGGACCCACCCCCCAGGGACACGAACACCCCCGGCTCAGGTGTAATATGAACCCCCCCACCATGCGGAGAGAGCACCGCCGGGCCCAGGGAGCCGGCACCCAAGGGACACGGCCGCCATCACCAAGGGGCCCGCACCCCCCACCAGGGAAGGGGTAGGGGACAGATGGACCCAGGTCCCACCTTCCTTGTAAAATGTGTGTGCGTGTATGGGTGTTTGAGAGGGTGTTTGTGTGCATGTGTGTGTGTTTATGTTTGAGTGTATATATTGAAGGGGGAGGGGAGTGTGTACTAAGGGGGGTGCAGTTAAAATTGGCGAGTAGGGCACTAAGGGGACATCTCCTGATTACTCACAGTGATGTCCCCTCACCCTCCACACCAAGGGGCCCTAAATGTCTAAGGTGCGGTTAAAATTGGCGGGTAGGGTGCCAGGAGGACATCTGCTGCTTGCTTGCAGTGATGTCCAAGCACCCCCCCTACCAAGGACCCTACATGTCTAAGGTGCAAATAAAACTGAAAGAGGGGGGGCCCACTCCATACGGCAACCATAGGAGGGGGGCCACTGCCAAGTAGCCCCCCCCAAGGCGCATCGCAGGCTAGACCCCCCACCCCCTCACCCTAATATGAGGTTATATGAGGAAGGGGGTAAGTTGGGGACAGCTGGTAGACTGTCCCCTGGTGGTCAAACAGCCGTCCCCCAGCCCCCCCCAGCAAAGGGGCCAGGGCCACCCAGCCCAGGGGCCCCACCCCCGGAGGCGCCGACACCCCAGGCCCGGCACCACCCACCCCACACAGAGAGAGAGGAGCCAGAAAGCGTCGCCCCCCCCGGAGCAAGCCCAGGCCCCCACCCCCAGACGCCGGCCCTAGAGGAGCTCTGGTCAGTCCTCGACGGGACCGAGGAGGCCAACCGGCCGAGGCAACCACCGATTGCCTCAGCGGAGACCCCGACCCGCTAGCCCCCCCGACCCGTACCAATAATGGGCCCCCCCTCCCCCCCAGAACGCCCCTCCACAGAACAGGGCCGACAAGCCCCCCACCCCAGACCCCGCAGCCGAAGCGGGTGACACCCAGAGCGACCGGGGGCCCCGAGAGGGTTGTCCCGTCCCAGAGCCAGGGAAGGGCCGATCCCAGCCCCAGGTGCAGATGGGCAGCCCATCCGGTGCCGCTGCCCCCCCCCCCCCCCCCCCCGAGCAGGGCCCCCCGCCAACCCCCCCCAGCACAGGCAAAGGGACCACCCCCCCAAGCCAAGCCAGACCACCACCCCACCCCCCCACCACGCACCCCCACACCCAAGCCCAGAGGACCACGCAGCGCCCCAGCCCGCCCCACCCAGGCACTGGACCCGACCCCCCGACCAACGGAGCCCCCCACCGCCCCCGCCAGGCACCGGAAGCCCCGACCCCCAACCCAAACCAAAGCAGAGGGGCAAGGAGCAGCGACGACCAGGCCCCCCACCCCCTAAGTCATGGAGTCAACCACAGGAGACCAGAGAGACTGAATTCTTTCAAAGTTACTTGAGCTTTGGGCTGACATTTTTTCCAAGCTGATATGATCAAACAGGAGATTTCTGTGTTGACTTATGTTTATATTTTTCTTGTTTTTCCAATTTATTAAAATAGTTTTTTTGGCAGTACAAAGAGTTATGAAAATGATAGATGCTAATCCTTCTTCTATATCGATGGCACTCATGTCACCAAGCACACAAAGTGATGGTGAGGCAGTGATTGAAACCTTAAGCCAGACTGATAAATCGGCACATACCTGCTGCCAGAGAGCCTGGACAGGAGTGCAGAACCACAGTGCGTGCATGTAGCTGTCGGGTAGATTATTATCACAGTGCTCGCAAATGTCTGAGTTACTGAGACCCATCTTGAACATCCTCTGTCCAGTGTAGTAAATTCTGTGAAGAGTTTTGAGATGGATTAGCTGCAGATTTGGACTTTTTGTCAGTTTAAAGGTGTTTAGACAGAGTTCTGACCAGAAGCTTTCATCTGTGCTGATGCTCAAATCTGCATCCCATTTTTTTGTTGGAAGGGCAATATTGTTATCTAAATTACATAAAAGTTGGTATATTTTGGAGAGAGTTCTATTCATTGAAAAATTAATCAGAGTGTTAACTACATCTGGTAGCTTTAAATCGTCGTCTTTATATTTATACTTTTTAGTAATACTTGATTTAAGTTGCTGATATTCCAAGAAGTTATTTATTCCATATTTGTCTTGAAGTTCCTGGGGAGTTATGAATCTTCTATCAGTAATTACGTGCTCTAGTTGTTTTATGCCCCCTGCTTGCCAAGCTGGGAAGTGAATCATTTTTTTGTTAATAAGGATGTCCGGGTTGTTCCAGATGGGTGTCATTTTGCACGGTTGAATTGATGATTTTGATATTTTGAGAAATTCCCACCAGGCTGTTAAAGTGGCATTTATATTAATGCTTTTGAAACAATCCTGTTTTTTAACTGTTTGGCTAATAAATGGAAGATCTGATAGGTTGATCTTTCCACATAACGCCTGTTCCAAGTCTAACCATGAGTTAGTTTCTGGATTATTTTTTAACCATTTTAAGATGTATTGTAATCTATTTGCAAGAAAGTATTTGTGGAAGTTAGGTAATTCTAATCCTCCACAGCTTTTTGCAGATTTTAAAGTTTTTAGACTAATTCTTGCAGGTTTATTGTTCCATAGAAAGCTTGATATGGATGAGTCTAATGTTTTGAACCATTTTAACGGCGGTTGTGTGGGAATCATTGAGAAGAGATAATTAACCTTGGGTAAGATTTTCATTTTAACCGTGGCTGCCTTGCCCATAAGGGACAGAGGCAGGTTAGTCCAGCGTGTTAGATCGTCCTGTATGCTTTTCAGTAATGGGGTGTGGTTTAGCTGCACCAGTTCTGATAGTTTGGGGGAAAAGTAGATACCCAGATATTTGATATTTCCTGTTTTAACTGGAATTGTGAGTCTTTGATCCATATTCCTGTTGAGTGGTAATAAAACAGACTTATTCCAATTAATGGAATAGTCTGATATGGAGGAGAATTCATTTATGATCATTGCTGATTCATTTACAGAATGTAAATTCCTTAAAAACAGTAATATGTCATCCGCATAAAGACTAATTTTATGATGGCTGTGTTTGGTTTTTATTCCTATAAACTCTCATTCTGTCTTATTGCTGCAGCTAAAGGCTCAATGAATATAGCAAAAAGAGAAGGAGAGAGTGGGCAGCCCCGTCTGGTTCCTCTTCCAAGAAAAAACCTGTTTGAAGTTTGTTTATTAGTTCTAACTGATGCATTGGGGTTGTGATATAATATTTTGATCCAATTGATGAATGCTTCTCCAAAACCAAACTTATGGAGGGCAGCAATAAGGAACTTCCAATTTACTCTGTCAAAGGCTTTTTCAGCATCCAGCGATAGTACCGTCATTTCCTGGTTTTCAATGGTGGCAAAGTCTATTATATTAACTAGTCTACGGACATTATCATCCGAGAGTCTGCCTTTGATGAATCCAGTCTGGTCGAAGTGAATTATGTGAGGAGTGATTTTTTCTATTCTCTCTGCTAGTGCTTTGCAGATGATTTTTACATCTGCATTGATTAAAGAAATAGGGCGATAGCTTGAAGGACTAGTGGGATCTTTGTCTGGTTTTAGAAGAAGAATTATGTTGGCTGAGTTCATGTTAGGTGGCATTGATTGGCTCTCATTAATAGATGTGACCGTTTTATAAAATGTTGGTGCCAGTTGTTCCCAGAATTCTTTATAAAACTCAGCAGGAAAGCCGTCAGGCCCTGGTGCTTTACCATTGGGCATAAGTAACAGAGCTTCATGAAGTTCAGACAGCGAGAGCGGAGAATCTAAGTTTGTGATTTGATCTTCATTTAGCCTGGGTAGGTTTACATTATTAAGAAATGAGTCAATACTTTGCTCTGACGGATTGATCTGCGGTGTGTACAGGTTTTTATAAAAGTTTTCAAATGCGTTATTAATTTTGACCGGGTCATGAGTGACATTTCCTGTTTGGTCCATAATAGAGGTGATTGATGATTTTTCTCTAATAATTTTAAGCTGATTAGCCAGAAATTTGCCAGATTTATTAGAGTTTTCAAATCTTTCAAGTCGTAGCTTTTGTATTTGAAATTGTGTTCGTTTATTAATGATGTCATTTAACTGCAGCTTTAAATTTTTCAGATCTCCCAGAATGCGCTCCTGTGCTGAAGCAGCATAAGCAGTCTCCAGGGTTTTGATTTTATTTTCTAATTCTAATAAATCTGCTTTCTTTTTGCGTTTTTTGTGCATTGAATAAGAAATGATTTTCCCTCTCATTACTGCCTTTGCTGTTTCCCAAAGAACGCACGGTGGGATGTCTGGAGTATTGTTGAAGTCTAAGAAGGTTGCCCACTCTTTTTTAAAGAATTCAAGAAATTCCTGGTCCTTTAACAGAGACGTATTAAACCTCCAGGTTGTACCAGAGGGTGTGGATTTTTCCCTAGAAATGTTTACAGAGACTGGTGCATGATCACTGATAATAATTGGATGGATATTGGAGCTTTGAATATTTTTTAAAAGAGAGTTACTGATTAATAAATAGTCTAAACGGGAGTGTGAATAGTGAACTGGAGAAAAAAAGGTGAACCCCTTAGTGCTTGGATGACATGAGCGCCAAGCGTCGCAGAGACCCAAATCATTCATGTACTGCTTTAGAATACTTGCAGACCGCCATGTACGCTGATTTGCTGCTGTGCTGAGTCTGTCAAGTTCAGGGTCCAAAACAAGGTTGAAGTCTCCTCCTATAATGATTGTGGAGTCAGAGTGAACTGAGAGTGAGGTGAAGAATCTGTGAAAGAAGGAAGAGTCGTCAACATTAGGGCCATAAACACTCGCTATACAAAAGTCCTTATTCTGAATGGATATATTAATGATTACAAATCTGCCTTCTGGGTCAGTAACTGTATCCTTATGAGTAAAATTAAGATTTTTATTAATTAAAACAGCAACTCCTCGTTGTTTGGAGTTGTAACTGGCAGAGTATATAACTGGAAATTGTAAGCAGCACATAAGGTGATTCAAAGAATTTGATAAATGGGTCTCCTGTAGTAGAGCTATATCTGCTTTTAGACCATCCAGGTGATTTAACACTTTCAGTCTCTTTGGCTCAGAGCCAAGTCCACGCACATTCCAGCTAACGATGTTAAGACTGTTCATAACTGCTCTGACTGAAAAGGTGTAAAGCTAAGTAGTGCTTGTGTACCAGTCCGTGTGCGCGTGCCCGCATTGAGAAGCGCTGTGCGCGTGAACGTTTTCTGGCTATGTGAGCTGCGTGTCGCGTGCGTCCTATGAGAGCCTGTGTGAGGTGATTGCAGTATGTCGGCGTGTGTGTGCGGGATCGCATGTGCACACCCCTGTGTGCGCGCGCGCCCGTTCCGTGCATAAATAAATACTTACCGAGGATGAGTTGCTTCCAGGTGATTTACATATGATGAGGGGGGAGAGGGGGGGGGAGTAAAGGCAAGAAAAAAAGAGATAGAAGGGAAAACGAAAACAACAACAAAACAACAATAGACACATGAGTGGGACTGAGGTGAAGAAGAAAAAAAAAGACTGTTTTCCTGAGATCGAGGTGTGGATTATTGATGATCCGGTTTTCCATTCATTGAAGTAAGTTTAGCGGGTTTCTTCTGGGCAGCGCAGATGTTCTCAGCGCGGATCTGAAAGCCTTCAGCAAACCCAGGGGGTGATCTCCGGGTCCCAGAACAGCCGGCCGTCCACGTAAAGTTTGTCAACGGCCACAATCGCTCTTGAACCAGCAGCAAGATGCTTCCTCCTCAGCGGGAACAGGATCTTTCTTCTACGGAGGATTTCTGCCGGGAACTGGTCATTAACGCTGTAATGCGTGCCTTTGAGTTCCCGTCCGCGGCCCTTCACCAACTCCTTCTGTTTGAAATGTTCGAATTTAGCAACAATAGGACGCGGGCCTCAACCACCCAATCTTAAGGGTTTGGGGAGGTAACCACCATATTTAGGAATATAGTTACAGGGGAGAGGATTCCCAGCCCTCTCGCTCTGTCCCCTTTAGTCGCCTTTTACGACACGCAGGGAATACGTTGGTAGTATTCTTTTTTAACCCCTACCACAGGGCACAATTATTTATTATGTATCATTTTACTCCTGGTAAAAATCACATCAGAACAGCAGAAAAGAATATAAAAAAATCCACCAATAGGCTAAAAATACTATTTGTTGCAAGAATTGTAGATACGTTATCCCATATTTACTCTGACCTTTTGAACTATAGAGTGTGTTTATATTGCTTTTCTGCGAGAAACTGGTTCTCGGGGAAAACAGGACATGACCCAGCACAGCCGTCCTGCATTGACCCGGTGATAGCTGATCACCTTTGATATGCAGGAGATGGACCCTAAAACCACAGGAGTCAACAACAAAGCTGTATCTCAAAGGAGCATTTGTTCTTTGAAGATGTTTGTTTAGAATAAGCTTACTGACCTGTGTTCTCCCTCCCTTTTAGAAGCAGACCCAACATGTCTGTATGCAGGGAAACACCCTGTTTTTAAATAAAAACGAGGAGGCAGACCTTTGTAAACTCAGCGCAAATGGAGAATTGCATGATTGTGTTCCTGTCTGCTCTCTCTCGAGAAAAGATTTAGAGTGAGTCAGTAGCCACGTTTACATGGGCAAAAGTAATCGGAAAGAATGCCCAATCGGAAGAAAAATGCGCCATGTAAACGCGCCGTTCGGAATACTCTGCCCCGATCAGACTCGTTCAGATCAGAAATACTCTCCGATCAAGATAGGTGGGTTATACCGCTTGTTAATCCGACCGGGGTACATGTATGTTTCTTTCGATTGAGGGTCACTACTGTGCACGTATTTCACGTCACGCGCAAACGTACCTTACGTGGTCACTACTGCGCACGCATTATACGTCACGCGCAGACATACCCCACGTGGCCGTTACGGGAGCTGGGTAAAGATATGGCGGGACAGAAGAAAAACAGGTCTTTTCCCGACACCCATATTTTACTGGAGATTTTAAATGAACTTAAAATAGTAGAAGTCTCGGAACCAAGAATTATTCATTCAAGTGCACGAGCGTTAAAAGGAAGATGGGATAGATCGATCAATAGAGCAGATAAAAAATCGTTGGAAAAGTTTAAAGACAGCCTATTACAAAGCTAAAAATCACAACACCAGAAGCGGGGTTGACCCTTCAACCTTTCCTTATTACCGGGCGATGGACGAGTTCATGGGCGACAGAACATTGTCCAACGTACTTACAAATGGCGTGGATGTTCTGGCTCTCCAGTGTGCCACATGCAGCACACCGGCGAGCCAGGACTTAATAGATCCCAATGAATGTAGCATTAATGGTAAGTGTGTAAACTTAGAACATACTGCACAATATTTACTATTTTTTTTAGCCTAAAGAGCCTATTAAATAACATGTTTTTTGTGTCTCATTCAGATGAAATTAACAATGGCGCACAGAGCTCAGAGCTGGCCACAAGTGACAATAGATCATTGGGAGAAGCAATTAAAAAAAGTGAGTATTTAAAAGTATTACATTTTTTTTGGTGGGTCATAAATCCTTAACAACACAAGGAATTTAATTATAAAAGCCACTTTTGATCAATGCAATAGCTAAATATCTGTTTTTTCTGCATTTGATTTGGAGGTTGAATTAAACTTGTCTTTATATCACAACCTCATTTTTTGGTTTAGTGTTTTGATTTTTATACTGTTTTTTTTAGGGAAAAGGCACAGTTCATCGGGATATGCCAAAGCCATGAGCACTTGAATGACAGAGCAGCAAGCATTCCTCGAAAGAATGCAAGAGTTCCAAAACCGGTGGATTGGGGAACAACAACAAAGAAGACTAGAGAGGGATCAGCGTCTCCTCACACAGTTTGTGGAAGAGAGTTCACGGGCAAATGAGCGCCTTGTCACCCAACTTTTGGATGGTCTAAGAACCATCGTCCGTCCACCTCCTCCTCCACCTCCAGCACATCCTCCTCCTCCAGTGGCTCCGTATTCTCCCCAGCACTCCTTCACAAACTACAGCAGGTCGGCTAACTACAGCCAAAACGCGTCGCACTACAGCGACAACTCAGAGTACACCTTGCACGATCTGAGTTAAAAATGGAATCAACTGTTAATGTCATCATTTCATTTAGACATTGCACAAGTTCCAGAACATTGCTGCTAATTGTTTCATTTAATAATTGCACATTGTTATTGCTGCTGATATTTAAGGCTTTGTATGTTTACATTTACACTTACATGCAAATGTGACATTTTGATCTGTTTACCTTCTCCTGATTGTTGAAATGCACATTTTACAAATTGTTTTGCGCGAAAGAGCTAAATGTCCTTTTGACACTTTATATTATGTTTATATTTTTTATACTGTTTTATATTTTTTTATACTGTAACATTTTTTTTAAGGTATTGTACAAAACACTTGTGAAAACGCGTACTTTCAGGGGTCACTAGCAGTGACACCATATTTTTTGCACAGCTGTAGCATTGAAGGATCAACAGGGAATATTTAAAAACAGGAATCCTTTGAAAAATTTTACATTTATTTAGATTTTATTTCAATAAACAATCATTTGAAGCACAAAACAACACTCTTTTTCTTTTTACTGATATGTACAAACCTTAACATTTGCACTGTCGGTTGCATTTGTGAAAACACTAAAGAACTCCAAAGAAAGTAAGGTTGGCATTATTTCAGTTAATAAAAAAGCAAGAAAGATCTAGTGTTGGTGCCTTGTCTGGAGTGGGAATGCAGCGGCCATATAGTTAGTCAAAGCCTTTCTTATGCTGCTGTCACCACTACTGCACTGTGGGTTAACTTGCTGGTTGGGCTGTGGAAAATGAACTGTCCGATCACGGGCCTCTTCCAACCAGCTGCTGGTGGCATGCTCCCGTTCCTTCTGACAGAAGTTGTGCAGTGCATGCAGGTGGCAATCATGGTTAGCATGAAAGTGAAATGAAAGTCACTTCTCTTAAGCAGAACCCTCGACCTTGACTTTAACAGTCCAAAAGTCATCTCTACTCCTACCCTGACTGAGCTTAGGTAGGTGTTGAAAGACTCCTGCTCAGGAGTCAGCCGTTGGGAGTTTGAGTATCCCTTGATCAGCCAGTCAAGAAGTTGGTAGGCAGGGTCTCCTACAATTAGGAGATTGGTGTCTTTACCCCCAATGGGCTTGATTCCCTATTAAATAAAACGGAAATTACCGGTTATTGGTGGACATGTTTTTGCAAGCATACATTTTAGGCAGTTCCATCAAACAAAAACAAAAAAACAAATGTTTTCTTACCTTGGGTGAGAGATAAGCCCTTTGGAAAAGATCAGAATGCATTTGCATCATGTGCACTGCCTGGCATTTTACAGCTGATGTTCCAAAGACTGCATGGCAGGGACAAATGAAACAGGTCAAACAGATGTAACATAGCTTTATTATGCATGAGATGTTCTTACAAAAACAAATCAAATTATATATATATATATATATATATATATATATATATATATATATATATATATAAACGTGCACCTCTCACCCTCCGCGAGTGGTTTCTCCTCCAAAGTGGGGTCCTCTACCAGAGGCCTGGTCACTCTCGCTCTTAGCATATAGCTTGATGTCATCCATGTAGAGGAGGTGACTGATGTTGGCCCCATTTCTGAGTCGGTATCCATAGCCAGTCTTGTTGATTATTTGGCTGGGGGGGTTTAGACCGATGCAGAACAGCAGTGGGGACAGAGCATCACCTTGGTATATCCCACATTTGATGGACACTGGTGCAAGTGGCTTCCCATTGGCTTTAAGGGTGGTTTTCCACAGCTTCATTGAGTTTCCTATGAAGGCTCTTAGGCCGCCTTTACACTGAATTGTTCAAGTGACCCAATTCCGATATTTTCCGCTCATTTGGCACAGATCGGATATGATCGGTGAATGTGTAAGCAGGACAAAAGCTCGTGGATTCCGTTTTTCTCAGATCGGATACAGGCCTCTCGCATATGTGGAAATAAATCGGAAACAAATCGGATACATGCATTTGCGTGTGCCATGTAAGCAGACATATCGGATATTCCCCGGAAAATGCGAGTCCTACGTCAGTGAGTGACGTCATTTCAGGTGGAAACCACCACCTCGGACCACATGAGTAATTACAAGAGCGATGGAGGACGAAGGCTACACACAGTGGAGCAATGCGGAGGTGTCATGCCTCTTAAGTCTGTGGGGCAACAAGACAGTGCAGGCGAAATTGCAGGGATGTTATCGAAACAAATCCTTGTATGAAGACATTTCAAGAGATATGGGGAAGCACGGGTTTAAGCGCTCGTGGCTACAGTGCCAGCGTAAGATCAAAAGCTTGAAATCCAAATACAAATCGGTAAAAGACCACAATAATAAGAGTGGAAATAGCCGTGCAACATTCCCATTCTATGATCAAATGGAAGGCATTTTGGGTGACAGGCCAAGTTGCCGACCACCCGAATTACTGGATTCCCTCAGAGATGATGACGATGTGCCGTCATCGCTGGACTGTGAACAGCCGGAGTGTGAGAACAGTAACAGTACAGGTAAGGGCAAACAGGATTTATTTTAAATCTTCGTTTATGTTGTTAATGTTATTCCATTGCATTTATAATAGTCCAGCAATTTAAAGTTGTCTCTGTATTGGACAGATTAGAAGAATATTTAAGCGATTAAAATATTACAGCTACCATCATTCATAACAAAGTATGATTGATAGTTAACAGGTATTTATAGTTCGAAGAATGCTTCAATATTATATAATAAACTATAGGCTATTACATTCGTTTTCTATATTCCATTTCTATTTTTATTATCATAGACTCATGACAAATGTGATCACAGTTAGTCATACTTATTAAGAGTAATCTCTGATATATTGAGTTCACATCAGCCCCTTTTTGTAATTTTAAATGTCATCATTGTTCAAACAGATGACCCCCCTGACACGCCACAGGCCACCTCAAGTGAGACCAGTTCTTCATATGAGAGAGCCACAACCAGCATGTGCACCACATAAGGACCTACAAGAGCCTCAACACCAACACCTCCGGACCGTAGTACACCAAGTATAATAAATAATCATTTGTATAACCGTAATTCCAATATTTGTCTTTTACAAGTAGGTCATTTCATTTTCATTCACAGTGTGATGTACTTATTTTATTTACATAAAAATCAATATTACAGCAATACAGCTATAATGTTATTGGGCAACACTCATAATGTAGTTATTGATAAAGCACTCTACAAACAAATGAAGATGATGACAATGTTCACACAATTTCTTGCAGGAAGACAATCGTACCAGCCACCACCTCACCCAGGCCAGGCCACAGGTTCAAGCTATTTCTCAGATCAGGTTCACCCACATAGGTTCAGTCAGACTTTTTCACACCCAGGTCCCTTTACTCAGGATCACACACGCCCACGTTTGACCCAAAATGATGGTCCTTTTACCAGGATTGTGTTTCTGCTGGTCCCTCTCACTATTCCCACCCTCCATTCATTTCAGATAATCATTCACCACTCCTACCTCCTCTAATGCCACCTCCAAATATCTTGACCACCCTTCAACCTCCACCCTCTCAACAGGGCCGCATCAGCTCTAAGCCTGTCAGTTCCCCCAATCCAAAGCTACCGGAGTTGAAATTTACATCACTCCTGCCTTCAGAGGATGACTAGTTGTTTTGAAGTCATCTTGTACTTATTTTCTAGTTTTTGATTATTCTGGATTATGTTATACGTTGTTTACAGAATGTAAAGTACAGACTGAATTATAGTCCTAATGTATTTATTTTTTGGAAGAGCATTGTTATTCTTATTGCTATGTGAGTAAAATGTTTAATATATGCACAGACTAGAAAATGTTACTTTTATTTGAACAACAGTGAAATAAAAACCAGTACAGCATTAGGAATGTCTTTTTATCTTTTATTAAATTGTTTACATTTATTTCTGAGCAAAATATTGGGTCAGTGCCTCCCTGATTCTCAGGGTCTGGATGTCTCCAATGCCCAATGGGTCAACATCACCTGGTGGTACATCAGGAAGTCCAGCTGCACTAGGATGTTCACTGTAGGCTTCATTGTGTTTCTCACAGATGTTATGCAGGGTGCAGCATGCAGAGATAACTGTGGGGACCAGTGATATGTCCACATCAAGACGTTTTGACAGGCACCTCCAACGACCTTTCAGTCTTCCAAATGCACACTCCGCCGTCATTCTGGCCCCGCTTAGTCTGTTGTTAAATTGACGCTGCTGTTCATTCAGATTCCCAGTTTCCGGGTACCCCTTCATTAGCCAGGACCGAAGTGGGTAGGCTGGATCCCCCAACAGCATGATAGGCACTTGTGTGCCCTGGATCTCCTCAGTGGTCTGTGATCATGGAAAAAACAAATTACATTTGCTGAAGAGAGATTCTGTGATAATGACATTACTGTGCAAATCAAGGTGAATGTTTGTAGTTACATTATTGTGCGTCTATATCATTGATCCATATTTCATGACAATAACCTTCCGCACTAATTAATACATATGTTTGTAGATAAAGCGGGGATAGTTAAGTAATGTGTATGGAGATAACTTTCTATACTATGTATGCTTTGCACACAATGAAGGCTGAATTAGAGTTAAAGAGAAACACAACTCACGTTTGGAAAGAGGACTCCGCTTTCTGCCTTCTCGTAGATCTCAGAATTACGAAGAACCCTGGAGTCGTGAACACTTCCTGGCCATCCGATGTTGATATTTTTGAAACTATTCGGGTGGAGGTATTAATTGTAGATTAAAAAGGGAAATACACAATATCTGAGTGAAGACAGTGACAGATACAAATGGAAAACAACACATAATAACAGAATAACATGGCAAAAGGCATAGCAACAACAAGGAAAGAAAATCAATATGCATTATATATGTACTCACCAGTATTTGTGGTCCACAACTGCTTGCAAGATCACAGAATGGCATCCCTTGCGATTAAAGTAATCTGCATGGTTCTCATGGGGAGCGATGACTGGAATATGACTCCCGTCAATAGCCCCAGCACACTGAGGGAAGCCCCATCGATTCTTAAATCCTAGGAGTACGGTTTGGAGCTCCTCACCTTCTGGCAGCTTGATGTACTCACGCATCCTCTCATGTCGTACGGCATGGCAAAACTCCCGGACTATTAGGCACACTGATGCATCACTTATACCAAACAGATGTGCCAGTGTTCGATAACCCGCTCCTGTCGCGAGCCACCATAGTCCAACTCCAACACGCTTCTGCACTGGGATTGCCTGGCGAAATGTCGTATCCTCGTAAGAGAGCATTGGTGACAGCCGCACAGACAACATCTCAAAGGTTTCTTGTCGCATACAAAAGTTGCCGACCCACAGTTCCTGATCCCAGGTTCCAACAACGCGATCCCACCAGTCTTGAGTCCCTTGATGCATCCAAACCTCCCTTTGCACAGAAGTTGCAGCGATCATCGCTAAATTCGCCCACGCTGCAACGAGGGCTCTCCTCTTTTTTCTCCGACGCCGCACAAGATCAATGATTTGCAGATATCTTTGGCGACTGTTCAAAATGGTATGGAAAGCAAGACACTGTATGGTTCTATTTGTATCGGCATCCATTGTTATTGTCAGTATCTATTGGAGACGTTCTGACCCGGAAAAGGAAATCCGTTGTTTTACTTCCGTTTCCGGGTTATAACGTCTACGTTTGATGGTGTCAGCATTGTATAGTGTAAATGCAAATATCGGATACGGGTCAGTTTTAAAAGATGATGTAAGCGGGTCTTCAAAATAATCGGATATAGTCAGAAAATCGGATATGGGCATCTAGACCTGCAGTGTAAAGGCGGCCTTAGAGTCCTGTTGATGTTGTAAAGCTCCAAGCATTCAGTGGTCCATGTGTGTGGCATTGAGTCATAGGCCTTCTTGTAATCAATCCAGGCTGTGCACAGGTTGGTGTGTCGTGAATTGCAGTCTTGAGCGACTGTTCTGTCGACCAGGAGTTGGTGTTTGGCTCCTCTGGAGTCTCTACCAATGCCATTCTGTGTGTCACTCCATGTGCCTATTTATCTTGGTTGCAATGATGCCTGACATCAGCTTCCATGTTGTGGAGAGACAGGTTATTGGCCGGTAGTTGGATGGGACTGCACCCTTTGAGGGATCCTTCTGGATCAGGATCGTTCGCCCTTTCGTAAGCCATTCGGTGTGAGTCCCGTCTCTTAGCAGCTGGTTCATTTGTGCTGCTAGGCGCTCGTGGAGTGCGGTAAGCTTCTTTAGTCAGTAGGCATGTATCATGTCAGGGCCCGGTGCTGTCCAGTTCTTCATACCTGAGACTTTTTCTTGGATGTCTGCCACTGTGATGTATACTGGATTCTGTTCAGGGAGGTTGCTATGTTCTTTTCTCAGAGAGACCAGCCACTGGGCATTGCTGTTATGTGCTGTCTCTTTCTCCCATATACTTTTCCAGTACTGTTCAGTTTCTAGCCTTGGTGGGTCTGCTCGGCTGTTTTGACCCTGCCACTGAGCGTACACTTTTGCAGGTTGAGTTGCGAAGAGCCTGTTTATTCGTCTGGCTTCATTGTCTCTTGTGTACCTCTTTAGGCGGCTATTCAAGGCTAGTAGCCTTTGTTTGGCAGTTTCCAGTGCTTCAGGTATGGGCATCTGGCTGTATCTCTTAGGTACTTGGTTTCTCATTGTACCTCTTTGAGCCTCTGTCAGCTTACTCACATCCTTCAGAGTTGCCTTGATTTTGTCCTCTAACCGTTGCTTCCATGGTGGGTACTGTTTTCTTCCATGGTTGCTCTTATAGCCAATCATCTCAAGGATCACTGCTGCTAAAGTGTAAACCAGTTCATTGGTTTCCGTGATGGATGTGGTAGGAATTGCCCTCAATGCTTCATTCACAGTTTCCAATAGACTTTCAGGCGGTATATCACTTAACCGTTGTAGCTGCTGTCAGGGTTGCCTAGTGTTCATTGCAGACATGATCTTGTCCTTCAGGTCAGTTGTGTCAGGACTAGTTAGCCCTCTGGCTGTAACTTCCTGTTTTATTTTGAAGTCCTGTCTTTTCTGTCTTAATTTCCAGTTCCTGCTGTGTGATCTGCTTCCTCCCTAATGTGCTCCACCTGTGCCTCATTGTCTTCCCTATATAAGCAGTGCTTTTTCTCAAGCCAGTGCCAGATTTTCTTTCTTTCACTGTGAGCAATCCAGCCTTAATCTCTCCAGAGTTCTTAGAGCTTTTTTGTTCCTGAATCATTCCTCTTTTGGATGGCCTCCTGAAATTATATTAAAGACTCTGATTCTGCCACTCCCTGACTCCACCATTGTGTCCGCGTAAGCTGCACCTGATACTACAATCTGGCCATAACATGGATACACCTGAGTCAGAACGTCTCCTCGCAGCGCTTGGAACACAAGGTCAGAGAATAACCCAGCAACACCAACAGCTCGCACAGCTCGCATGATTTTGCCACCACCATGTCATCACTCTCAACGCAGCTCTCTGACGTAACCACGGCGCTCCAGAATCGGAACATTTCGGAGTGTTCTTCCTCTGTGACTCCCTCTGCTCCCTCTGAGACAGCTACTACGTCCCCCGGACCTTCCGAGCCCCGCCCTGTTAGACTATCCAGTCCAGAGCGCTTTTCTTTTGGACTCAGGAGACTGTCGCTGTTTTCTCACGCAGTGTGAGCTCCATTTTGAGTTCCAATCCCACGCCTTTCCTTCGGACAGAGCCAAAATCGCCTACATCGTATCCTACCTGTCTGGACGAGCCAAGGCGTGGGCCACATCGGAATGGAGCCGGCGCAGCGCTGTGTGCAACTCGCTGCCTTTATTCCTAGAGACTTTCAGACAGATTTTCCATTCTGCTGTCCCTGGAAGAGAGGCTGCCAAAGCTCTTGTGAACATAAAACAAGGTAGAAGATCAGTGATGGATTATGCCATTAGAGACTTTCAGACAGATTTTCCATTCTGCTGTCCCTGGAAGAGAGGCTGCCAAAGCTCTTGTGAACATAAAACAAGGTAGAAGATCAGTGATGGATTATGCCATTGAGTTCAGAACTCTATCTGCTGATAGTGGATGGAACCAGCCGGCGCTAGTGGATGCCTTCTACACAGGATTGTCGGAGCGTTTAAAGGACCATCTCGCTCCTCTCGACCTCGCCCCAGAGCTGGATGCTCTGGTCTCGCTGGCGTCCAGAATAGATCAACGTTTACAAGAGCGTCAACGTGGGAGATTATCTGCCCCTCTCTCCAGACCTCCAAGTTTGCCCTACGCCCCTGCACTCCAACCATCATGCTCAGGGGCTGTTCCGCCTCTTGATGCTGTTGAACCCATGCAAGTGGGTCACACCCGCCTAACTCCAGCAGAACGCCAACGTCGTTTCAGCGAGGGTCGCTGCCTCTACTGTGCTCAGCTGGGACACCTGATCGCCAACTGCCCTATCAGGGGAGCTGCTTCCACCAACACCTCCTCCGTCATGGTGAGTGCAACCCAGTCCAGGATCTCGTACCCAGAAAATTAACGCAAGTCACGCTCACCACAGACACCTCCACATCCGCTCAGGGTGCGCTGTTAGATTCCGGAGCAGACACCAACTTGATGAGCTATGCGCTAGCGTCGAAACTACGCATAAAGGAAGTTGAGATGTCAGTACCTCTCACAGCCACTGCACTGGACGGTAGATTGCTTTGCTACATCACGCACAAGACCCCTCCCGTGACTCTGTCATTTCCTGACGGACATTCAGAACTGGTAACCTTTCACCTGTTTCGCTCAGCAGCTCATCCTCTTATGTTAGGGTTCCCATGGCTTCTCAGGCACAACCCTCACATAGGCTACGTTCACACTGCAGGGCTTAATGCTCAATTCGGATTTTTTGAAAAAATCAGATTTGTTTGCTAGACCGTTCACATTTCCAAGTAAATCCGAACTTTTGTGATCTCCAGTGTGACCGTGACACGACCCAAACGAGACCCGCATGCGCAGAAGCCAGAAGAATACTCAACGGTGAACGACGTCACTTGTTGTTTGACGAGCAAACGTTAACATGGATGTCAACAACAGTGTTGTCAAAAGCGGAACTCTTTTTGTAATATTAAATTTATTTTCACGAAGGAGCAGCACAATTACAATCTTCTCATTTTAAGAAGGCAATGGAGTCGGGATCGTCTGTACCCACTGTAGTGGAAGAGGAATGTGTATGTGTTGGGCCCGCGCGCCCGCGTGTTTGTGTGTGCAAGCGCGTGTCGCGATAGAGAATAGGGGGGGGGGGGGCAGTGTGTGCGCGCATTCATGTTGTGTGTTACGGATGACGGTAATAAAAGAAGGTTTCCCCCAGAATAAATGCTATGGACTCTTTATTAACCTGTTCTGGAGAATCTAAGGATCAGAACAGGGAGGAGGAGGGGGATCGCCTGGGTCCCCCGCGCTTCTGAGCACGTCGGAAAGGGGAGAAAGAAAAAAAAGTTATCGCGGGAAAGGTTCAACACCACGCTCTGCCATTTAGCTGGAAATTTTTTCAAAAACCGCCCAGCCCTGGAGTTTGGCCTGAATAGAGCGATTACCCCAACTATTAATCCAATCGGGGATCTCGCTTCCCTTCCACTGACTGGTCTCAGCAGCATCGTCCACCATGGTTGATGTTTACGTTCTCGTTCCCGCCTACTTCAACGCAAAATGATGACGTTTGTTGCGTGTCGATGACGTACGATTCTGAATCAAGGCGCCTGGCCGGTCAGACGGCGGTCGCAATTGAAAAGAATGGCTACAATTCGGAATCAGGACGGCAAACCCACGGGGCCTGGGTCGCAATTGAAAAGATCGGATCTGTGTCATTCAGACTGTCATGAAAAGTTCGGAATTGGGCCGCTTAGGGGCAAAAAATTCGGAATTGGGTCGTTTCAGCCTGCAGTGTGAACGTAGCCATAGACTGGTCCATGGGAACTGTGAAGTCCTGGGGGAAAAGCTGCTTTAGTGACTGTTTCCCTGTGTCCCCTAACCTAAATCCTGATGACACTCCAGACCTGGAAGGTGTTCCTCTGTGCTACCATGACTTAAAGGATGTGTTTAATAAATGTTATGCCACCTCTTTACCTCCCCACAGAGACGGTGATTGCGCCATTGACCTCCTCCCAGGGGCACCCATCCCTAAAGGCAGGCTGTTCTCCCTGTCAATCCCTGAGCGTCTTGCCATGGAAGAATACATCAAGACCTCGCTACGGGCGGGGCTGATCCTGCCGTCCTCTTCCCCTGCTGGTGCAGGATTCTTTTTTGTTGAGAAAAAGGACAAGTCTTTGAGACCTTGTATAGATTACATTCAACTAAATGACATAACCATCAAAAACAGGTACCCTTTTCCCCTTGTTTCGTCTGCTTTTGACATTCTGCAGGGTGCTAAAATATTCACAAAACTTGACCTACGGAATGCCTATCACCTGATCAGAATACGGGAGGGGGATGAGTGGAAGACGGCCTTCAACACCCCCATCGGACATTATGAGTACCTGGTCATGCCTTTTGGCTTCACAAATGCCCCCGCCGTCTTTCAATCTCTAGTGAATGATGTTCTCCGGGATCTGTTAAATGAAAAGGTTTTTGTGTATATGGATGATATCTTGTTTTTTTCCCCCAGCCTGGACGAACACGTCTCCACAGTAAGAGAAGTCCTTACGCGACTACTTGACAACAACCTCTATGTGAAGGCGGAGAAGTGTTAGTTCCATAAGGACCAGGTCAGTTTCTAGGGTTACATCATTTCGCAGGGGTCTCTGGCCATGGATCCATCCAAGGTGGATAGTGTGCTGAAGTGGCCCACCCCTACCACCAGGAAAGATCTCCAATGGTTCTTGGGCTTTGCAAACTTCTATAGGAAGTTCATCAAGGGTTTCAGCTCGGTGGCTGCTCCCCTTCATGCGCTAACCTCCTCTAAAACTACCTTCCAGTGGTCTGCATTGGCTGACGCCGCCTTCCAACGTTTAAAGTCATCTTTCACTACAGCCCCCGTCCTCACCTTGCCGGACCCAGCTAAACAGTTCATCGTAGAAGTGGATGCCTCCGATATTGGTGTTGGAGCTGTACTCTCCCAGAGGTCAGGTGAGGACGGAAAAGTTCACCCTTGTGCTTTCCTTTCTTGCAAGCTGTCTTCTGCAGAGAGGAACTATGCTGTGGGGGACCGCGAACTTTTGGCAGTCAAAGTCGCACTGGAAGAATGGAGGCACTGGCTAGAGGGCGCAGTCCATCCGGTTCTGATCTGGACCGATCATAAGAATCTGGAATTCATAAGGACAGCTAAACGTCTGAATCCCCGGCAAGCAAGGTGGGCTTTCTTTTTCTCCAGATTTAACCATATACTTTCATACAGACCTGGATCCAAAAACGTAAAACCAGATTCTCTGTCCCGGATGTATTCCTCTGCTGACCTGCCTGTGGAGGAGTCTGTCATCTTGGCTCCTGAAAGAGTTCTGGGAGCATTCACATGGAGCATTGAATCCAAAGTAAGGTCTGCCAACAGATCCATCGCCAGTCCTGCAGCATTGCCCCCTAATCGGCTGTTTGTTCCTCCGGAGTTGAGAAGTGAAGTACTACAGTGGGGGCACTCCTCCCTGATATCTTGTCACCCAGGGGTGAAACGGACCTTGTTTCGTGTAACAGAGAGGTTCTGGTGGCCAGATATGAAAAAAGACGTGTCCGAGTTTGTGTCTGCATGTTCTGTCTGTGCCCAACAGAAATCCTCAAATGCCCCTCCAGCTGGACTCCTTCAACCCCTGCCTATTCTTCAGCGTCCCTGGTCAGAGATCTCTGTGGATTTTGTCACCGGATTACCTGAATCTCAAGGTAACACTGTGGTTCTTACAGTGGTTGACAGATTCTCCAAGATGACCAAATTTTTCGCCCTGCCCAAACTTCCAACTGCCAAACAGACTGCTGAACTCCTCACCACCCATCTGTTTAAAGACTTTGGCTTTCCTCAGAGCATTCTGTCTGACCGGGGCCCACAATTTTGGTTGCAGTTCCTTCAGCAGCAGCTATGGTGCGTCATTGTAAAGGCATGTGGATCAGAGCGGGGGCAACCCTGTTGAAATCGTCGCACTCATACAAAAAGTTTGCAGACCGCCGCCGTCGTCCATCTCCGGTTTACTCGCCTGGGCAGAAGGTGTGGCTTTCATCCCGGGACCTCCCGCTGAAATTGCAGTGCCGTAAGCTGGCTCCGAGATTCACTGGACCATTTCCAGTATCAAAAATAATTAATCGCTCTGCTGTCAGACTCCGCTTACCCAGGTCTTCTCGGATTCATCCCACCTTCCATGTTAGCCGCATCAAGCCGGTGCGGGAAAGCCCCCTGGTTCCATCCTCTGTACCACCTCCGCCCCCCCGGATCCTTGGTGGAGGCCCTGTATATACTGTCGGCCGCTTGCTTATATCATATCATGGACCCCCAGCTCATCCAGGATTTCCGCACCTCTCACGGGTCTGGGCCGCACGGGGTAGGCCGTGGGAGGGGGGGTACTGTCAGGACTAGTTAGCCCTCTGGCTGTAACTTCCTGTTTTATTTTGAAGTCCTGTCTTTTCTGTCTTAATTTCCAGTTCCTGCTGTGTGATCTGCTTCCTCCCTAATGTGCTCCACCTGTGCCTCATTGTCTTCCCTATATAAGCAGTGCTTTTTCTCAAGCCAGTGCCAGATTTTCTTTCTTTCACTGTGAGCAATCCAGCCTTAATCTCTCCAGAGTTCTTAGAGCTTTTTTGTTCCTGAATCATTCCTCTTTTGGATGGCCTCCTGAAATTATATTAAAGACTCTGATTCTGCCACTCCCTGACTCCACCATTGTGTCCGCCTGAGCTGCACCTGATAAGTTGCTGCCTGCATGTTGTTGCACTGCGCGAAAAGAGCCAGAATCCATAAATATCTGTTGGGGATACTTTCTTAAAAATCTAAAGAATCTGGACCATTTCTGATGCATATCCAGACATGCAGCATATCTGAAAATATCCAGGCAGAATATACGGGTTGTGTCTTATTTTGGTCATATCCAAGTTCCAAATATGATCTGAAGTAAAATCTGGAAATATCTGGAGTAAAGATACTGAAGAAGGTACATAACCTGTAGTATCTTTATTGTATACTTATCTAAGTGTGGAGGCTTTTCTGGTGCATATCCAGACATGCAGCATATCTGAAGATATCCGGGCAGAAGATACTGGTTGTGTCTTGTTTTGGTCTTATCCAAGTTCCGAATATGACCTGAATTCAAATCTGGAAATATCTGGAGTTAAGATACTAAAGAAGGTAAATATCCTGTAGTATCTGTAGTTTATACTTATCTAAGTGTTGAGGCATTTCTGGTGCATATCCTCCGTAGTTACCATTGCCGCTGTAGGTACCATAACCGTTCGGCCTGGAACTTCCGTTCGGGGTCCTTCGACGAATGCTGACGTCACATTATGTGATTGGCTGTATGTTGGTCTTATGACGTGTCAGACAGTGATTGGTCTTGACAATTTAGGATACTACCATAGAAGAAAATATTATGACGTCTGTTGTAAACGAACAGAGCTGCGAGTTAGAGCGAGATTGTATTCGAAACGTGCCTTTATTATTGTTATGATTATTATTGAATTCATGTTCTCTTATAGTTTTTTAATCCGTGCACCCATTGCTTTATTATTGACAGAACGGACCCGGAAGGGCAACATTTAGCCATGCTGACAAAAATTTCAGCCACGGCTGAACTTAAACTGGAGTAACGAGCGGATTGTGACAACATGTCTTTATAAAAATGACAAAGAATATTGTCAGACACAATTTATGAGGGAACATTCCTTTAGGTTACAAAAGGGAAAGTGAAATGAAAATACGTAGAGCCCAAGCAGATGTCGACGCTACGTAGTTTTTTCAAGTTTGGTTACTGCAGTGTGACGTTATACTCAGTCGAAAGGACCCCAAACGGAAGTGTTACCCGAGCTCCAGTAAAGTGAAATTTGATTGGTCACGTTCTGCAACGCGACCAATCAGCTGTCGAGTTATAGTGCTCCGCGCCGCCACGATGCAATCTGTTTGAAAACAATGGCTGTAGGTCCGAAGATGAAGACAGAAAAAAGAATAAAAGTTGACCGTAGGAGACATGGATGACTATGTTGCGTGCACACCCTCTTGTAAGCGAGGCCGACCGCGTCCTAACAGTGACCAGACCTCAGAGGATCCGGGAGTTGGCAGCAATGACCCGGCCGAGCCGATAAGTTCATGTAACTTTGATCTAAATTAATGGGCATGTTTATATTCGGGGCTTGGCGGCTACGGGGTTATATTTAACCAATTCCGGGGGCTATTTTAAATAGCAAAAATAAACCACATCCTTCCCTTTTTTCAGGAAAAGAGTCTTCATCTGAAGCGATTGAAACAGAATTGCAGAGGCTGGACGACGTGTAAAAAACCGAGAAGAAGCTACAAGGACACCGGATACGACCCCCCTCCGCTTGAAGTTTCCGTATGTATCTTCAGTGTGTAAAAATATTTGGTGCTGAAAAACTTCGCTTTTGTATAAAACTTCAAGTAACCCAGAAACATGACATCACCTAACGGACAAACGTCGAGCAGCGACTTTAACGCAGTAAACAGCAGAGGACGTGACCGTATAGATTGAATGAAGTGCGTGGAGGGGACGGAGGATTGGGGGGGGGGGGTTGGAATCCGCGGCACACATCTGTGCAGAACCGGGGCCTGTGATCCATAAGGATCATGGATCATCTGCGCAGCCTAGTAGCTTTTCCTGGGATTCGGTGTCAGACCGTAAAACTGGCGCATCACCCGCGAGACGTCATCACCGAGGACCCACACTTTATATATTTATTTGAAGTTACAGGACTGCATTTGGTGTGTGATTTGAACTATAAACATATTCATCTTTGCTAATTATTGTGTATTCTGAATTCTCGTGCGGTTATGGATGTTGGACACCCTGGGCACTATGTCAATTAGGTTTCTTTTAGGTTCTACGTGTTGGCCGGCCGCGGCGTCACTCCCTCCCGATTCCCCCGCTGGAGCGGCAGACGTCGCCCCCCACCGCCGTGGGGCCTGTTTAGCGCGGGCAGCACGGAGACACAGGGTCCGAACGTCGGCTGCCCTCTCGCTAGGGGCACTGGAGGAGGGAAAGGAGAGGCGAGGAGCCTGCGGGGGCGAGGGTGAAGCGAAGGCGCCCCGATGGCTCTGCACTTCTGTCAAAAGTGGCAGGAAAATATACGTCTATATGCGCTACGAGCTCTCCATGGGAGCGTGAATTCAGCGCGGCAGGAAACATCGTCACCCCATTAAGATCCTCACCGATAGCTGACACGGTTAACTTGTAAGAAGGACAAATAAAAGCAGCAGCACGATTCACTAAAGCAGCCAAACAGACAAACACGTGTTCACTTTTTTTTTTGCACTTTAAAAATGGTTGTTCATGTTTAGCCTTTGTTGAACCTTTCCTGCGATGACTTTTCTCTTTCTGACCGTGGTCGGAAAACGTTGGCGGATCTTCCTTTGTGGTTATAAGCTACATGCCTTCTTTAGTTTGCCACTCGGCCGCTGGGGGGTTTTGTGTTGGGCAGGTGCCTGTATTCTAGAACATTGGCAAGAACAGCAATGTTACTGTAACCTAACAGACTTCTTCTTTCTTTCAGATTCTTGTCCATCACATACACAAGAACCTCGGAGAGCAGCTCCAGTGGAAGGTCCGGGCAGATGACAAGTATGTTTCTTTCTCACGATGGTTTTAGGAAACTTGACAAGAACTCCAGTCAGTTATAAAATATTGTCTTTTTTTTTGCTTCAGAACACCGCACAATGAGGAGATGACGGCAGCAGTGAAAGATGTGGAACCAAATTGGACTTTCCACCAATCTAGAAGTAAGCACATGAAGTTGGATTTACACAACTTGCCATAAGTTAGAGATAATGTGAGAGACTCAATGTCAAGTATTCAGTGTTACTTTCTTTTCAGAGATTTTTTGAATAGGATTGCAATTGTATTAGTGTGATAGACAGCTCATTTAGTGTTTCCATGTCTTAAGACCAAACACTAAGTTACAATAATGATATAGCATTGATAATGGATAATTAAAAAAAGCCACTGTGACAGTCTGCATGGCACATGTTGAATATTCCACTTTGGAAACATGTTGCAATGCAACATGTTGACCTCATCTTCTGTACATTTGATATTTCCATCGACTAGGAGCTTGTAATCGAGCTATTGACAATCTCAAGTGCAAGAGAGAGAATGGAGATCGAAGCAAGGAGGAGGTCAAAAGGAGGACCAGTCAGCATGATCTGGGGCCTCATTTATAAACGTTGCGTACGCACAAAAGAAAGCGTACGCCACTCTCTACGCAGTAGTTGAGATTTATAAAAAGCAAACTTGATGGGAAAATGTGCGGTCCTTCACGCAAGCTCTGACCCAGGCGTACGCACAAAAACGGGTGAAATGAGAAACGGCGACGCCGTCGGCAGATGGAAGAAACACGTGAAAGTGAAAATGACAATCCTGCCTCTCATAAATAACATGAAGACTTCACAAAGCAAGTCTTACAATTAACAGCCTACACAAACACCCGTTGGACCGATCAGCAGTGAAACAAACAAAAAAAAAATCAAACGAAAATTACAACAGAAATTCAAATGAACACATATTTGCAAAAAGAAAAGTGAAATATTTTCTGCAATA
Organism: Oryzias latipes; assembly: GCF_053564925.1. Lineage (NCBI taxonomy): Eukaryota > Metazoa > Chordata > Actinopteri > Beloniformes > Adrianichthyidae > Oryzias > Oryzias latipes. The sequence goes on along the minus strand of NC_136253.1, from coordinate 14,221,835 downwards.
TTGGAATGTTGTGCAATTCATCCTCATAAATAATATATTTAACAGAACGAAATAATGTACAAAACTGACATTCCCGTCAATGTGTCCGTCTGGCGGAGCAGATATAGGTGCAATTAGACAGACAGATGGATAGATAGAGAGAGATGCATTAATTGTCCACTGGGGAAAGTTGTTTTCATAGTAACAGATTTCTTCATAAGCTACAGAATTATGGTATTCATGCATATGCCTTTAGTTTGTTTTATTTTTGATGAAACAATGTATGGCGTATGTCTCGACCATTCAGAAAGCAACAAGAAATTACATTTGCGCTGATCAATTTCCCATTTCCACGTCGATTATTACCAACATCTGCAGCTTGTCAGATGTAATTAAATGGATGGAAATAAAATGCCCCATCACAATGCGTAATGACGCACAATGGCTGATCTTGTGCTCTTAGAATATGTGGCAAATGGAAGAATTCGGAGTGAACGCATCTTTAGACAGCAAGGAGACTTGTTGGCAAACGAGGACGAGTGGCTTGTGAGCCGGTTCCGACTTCCTCTGCGGGCTTTTGGGGGTGTGTCACCCGGTGCATCTGGCGCGTCGGTGTCCCCCTGCGCCTCAGTCACCACTCCACTTAAAAGGGATTCCCCAATTATTTTTGGGTATGTCTGAATAAACCCCTTTTGTAATTGAGGCCAAACTTTATTAATTTCAATCATGTTTGAAAATCTTTGGTGTTGGACCGGACGGAAAAGGAAAGAGGGGAAGAAGAGAGAGGGACGTTAGAGAGAGGGGGGGGTAGGAGGGTGATAATCGGAGGGGAAAGGGGGTAAGACCATGAAGCAGCATAGAGCAGACAGACTTACTGGTTGTTTATCGTTACGGTACGGTTCAAATGTAGTACAAAAAGGGCGGGGCCTGTTCACACACACTCAAATATTATCAACACACCTGCTAGCCGCAAAAATGTCCACATGTCAACATGCACACAAAACAGATAGTGTTCACGAACGCATACCTATGCCTTTAAACCAACTAGTGTGAAATCTTTCATTCATTCAATCATGCAAACTATTAGTGCAAAGGTGAGCCAACACCTGTGCTCAGGTGAGTGTTTATGTTCTTCTAAAATGGATGGTGGAATGTGAAAAGAAGGAGGAGGAGCGCCCAGCCACCCCCACACCCACACCCCCGCCGCAGCAGCAGCGGCAGCCGGAATTCCCCCAACGCCACAAGGGAACAGGCAGGGAACAACCACCCCCCGGGCGACCAAGACCGCCACCCAGGCCAGGGCCAGCAGGACCGCCGCGAGGCCCCCACAGCCAGAGAGCAGGGAGGCGCAGAGGGAAAGAGAGCGCCGCCCCAGCCCAGCCAGAAAGGCAGCCCCCCGCTGCGCCGGAAGAGCCCAACGCAGGGCCCCACCGGAGAGGGACGCCCACAGCCCCAGACGAGCACCCCACCACCACCCAGGAGTTCCGGGCATCCCCCCGCCCCGACCCCAGGTACGAGCCAGGACCCCCCAAGGGAGACCCGCTCCGCACTCCAGGCAGCCACCCACCCGGCCCACGGTTGGTCCAGGTAGGAGCAAGGCAGGGGCCCGCCGCCCCCGCCCAGGAGGGGGGAACCCCGGGGAAAAAAGGGCGGCCCACAAGGGGTGTTATAAATATGGCCCGACCAGGCTCGGCCATGTTGGAAGTTTGGCGGGGCCCAGCGCCCAGGGGCAAGGACCAGGACCCACCCCCCAGGGACACGAACACCCCCGGCTCTGGTGTAATATGAGGGATTCCCCAATTATTGCCAGTCTCTCATCAGGAGGGGTCAGCTCCGGTGTCCCCCCCCCACCCCTCCCCACCCGTGGCAGACACGGGTGTGTGTGTGTGTGGGGGGGGGGAGGGTGTCAGCGCTAGACGTTTTTTTGCCTTGACTTTGATGTCCGACCTTTTCTTTTTTATTTCGGCCACGGTCCAAGGTTGTGAGGCTGCAGCATTTACAGCGTCTGCCGCCGTCTGCCACTCACGTGCCTTTTTGGCATTAGTAAGGCCACACTGTGCCCTCCAAACAACATTATTCTCCTCTTTTCCACCTCGCCAACGATAACTTCTACTTCACATTGAGTGAAGTTACGTTTTTTTGATTTTCTCTCCGTGTTTGGCATGGTTTCGCAATCAATGAATATTCCTTTGTGGGCGTTTCACGGACTATTTATGGGCAACTATAGGCGTGTCATGAGGCCGCAAAAGCTGCACAGCATTTAGAATTGGTTGTGATTTATTAAGAGAAAGATGCGTAAGATGTGCGTGCGCACGGTTTTATAACTCCGAATATTTCTGTGCGTACGCACATCCTATGTTTCATCCGTACGCCACTTCTGACGCAAATCCTACGCAAAGTTTTATAAATGAGGCCCCAGGTGAGTTGTCCTATTTGTGACCTTGTTTCATTTACTCAGGTCATGCATGGTCCAGTTGAACTGTTTATGTGTGTGTATGTTGTTTCCTCTAATTAAAATAATATTTTCCTTTCCTGTTGGTCCAAAGCTCTTCAAAAAGAGGGTCAAAATTGCTGAGAAGATTCTCAATCAAGAGGATCTGTCATAGCCAATGCAAACTATGTTAGCGGCGAGGAAATTGACGAGGACAAACCATCTTATTATCAAGCCTCGCCAAAGTGACGCTCAACTAGGCTAACCAAGGTGATGCTGAAATGCCAAAAAGCCTGGGATGAAAACTGGAAGAGTGGAATTGAGCCAAAATTACGCTTTAAACACTCAGCTGGCTTTACTGAAAGAAACTCACGCCCAGTTAAGAGCTGCTATCTGGCAGAGGAGAAAAAAAGGATGCATGTTTGTCTGTGGTTTTTGACTTATTTATTTATTTTGTAATAAGATATTTTTGAGTAATACCGGTTTTCTGTCACCTTTTATTTCTTATATATTTTTGAGATGACTGGTATCTTGAAATATCCCGACTTACATCACTGGTGTTTGTTCTTCAGATTTGCCTGCTGGCCATATGTTCCAAATCCTAACTTCCGATATGACTGGTATACGGATATCAGATATCAACAGATATGACATGGATAGAATCTGGAAATATCCTGACCTCGGATATCACTGATGTTGGTTCTTCAGATATGACAGAGGGCCATATGTTCCAAATCCTAACTTCAGATATGACTGGTATACGGACATCAGATATCAACAGATTTGACATGGATAGAATCTGGAAACATCCTGACCTTGGATATCACTAGTGACGCATCTCATATCTGGAGAGAATCTCATCTCCAGATTCTATCAGAATAAAAGTGTCCCATACTCGGAGTTAATATGCTCAGGACATGAACTTATAAACAGTCATGTCCGGAGAGTATCCACCATAGATATCACCAGATATGGGGTATTTCTGAGGATATCCAGACAAATATATCTCCTGATTCTGGGGGCTTTTTTGCAGTGTTGGGGCTGTGTACCCAATCTCAGGGTGGGAGTGTGGTATAACCTCCTCTCTGACCTGTTGTTCTGGCTCTCCCTCGGCATTGTATTGTATCGCTTCGATCTCAAGTTGTGATAGGAGTTGCCATTTGTGGATGTTAGAGCACTGGGCTACCAGTTATTTGGCAGTTAGCCTTGATTGTGGGTTTCGAAGCATCCATTCATTCCACATTCTCTGCATGTAACCCCTCTGGGTGGGATTACTTGAGCAGTAGCATTCTAACAGCACCTTGTTCTCACATCTAGTCCATTTTCATCTTGTTCCAGTAGCCCACTTTCCATCAGGAGGCTTTGGTCCCTCAGCACCTGACGCAGACCTTGTTTAGCCGGGCAACGTCTGAGCTGGCATGACATGTGGTTTATTGTCTCTCATGTTGTGAGATACGTGGTAGCGTAAAGGGACTTGCCCAAGGACCCTCACTGGGTGATGTTTTTTTTTTTTTTCTTTTTTAACTTGTTCTGTCCAACAACTGAGCAAACAGATTAGAGCTGAAGGCTTTTTGTGTTGGACAGGTTTTACTATCACAAAAAGAGGTTATATAGCTTCGAGAAACTAGGGTGTAGATTTGTATAAACCCCTTTTTGTCGTATTATTTTTTATTTATTTGTTACATTTAGTGTGTGTGGGGAGGGAGAGGGGAAGAATGTGAGGGGAGATTGGAAGAGAGTAAAAGGAAGAAAGGTGAAAAGGTGGGGGATACAAGCACTGATTTGAATAAGTAATTATTTTAAGCTGTAACAATTATACCAGATCTGCTGGAAAGACGAATGTTACATCAAAGGTGAAAATCTGACACTAAGATGAGCGAGAAAAAAAAAAAAAAATTCTGTCCATCAATACACTGTGGGTAACGAGGAGGGATGAAGAAGACAGGGAGCAGTGTGGCAGTGTGCACGTGCACGTGGGGGTGGAGATACATGCATGCTGCCGACGTGAACCGTGTGTTCATAAGGGGAACCAGATCCCACCCAGCCAGACCAGCCAGACCAGGAGAGGGGAGGGGAGCCCCCCAGGCCAGAAGCCCCCCCAGCACCCGGACCCAGGCAGCCCGGGAGGGGAGGAGGAGGGGACCGCCCACTCCACCAGCCAGGCACAGAGAGGGCCCCCCTACAGGGGCCCCCCCAATGCCCAGAGGCACAAGCGAACCCAGTGTCCGGCCCCCAGGCCACGAGACAGGAGCGCTTAGCCGTACCAGGCGGCAGCCATGGGGGCCAACGGGCGCCGGACACCGAGACAAAGGCCAGGGACAAAGCCAGGGCCCCCGGGAACCATGAGTCGGCCACCCCCGACCGGCGCCCCGTCTCCGCAAGCCAGCCCAGGCACGCGACCTAAGCAACCCAGGGATCGCCACGCACCCACAGCCACCCCCCATAACCCTACAACCCTACACACTACAACCCCCCCCCCGCCATAATATCTGAGCCCCCCTCCCCAACCCTCTCAGTGCCCTCCCCTCTCTGTGATGGCGAGGGAAAGCCCCAGAGGGACCCAGCGAGCCATCCCCCAGGTCCGTCCTACCCATGCACTCACGCACACATACACCCAATCATCTGGTTACCCTTCTGCCCCCCGCCGCCACGCAGCAACCCCCCCCCAGCCGGTTGACCCCCAGCGCCGTATGCCCAACCATTCCCGCAGCCGACAGGATACCCATAAGCCCGGCCGCCCTGAGAGGACCAGGCGGGTTAAGACCGGCCGCCCTCCCCGACCCCACCCATGTATGGAGGTGTGGGAGTGCTGTGTGTGTGCTGCAGGTAAAATAGGAGGTCCCCAGTGATGGGGGCTCCACCACTGCCAAGCCGCAAAGCCCCCCACTCCGGGATCCCTCTGTGAGTGGTGTGTATTTGCTGCGTGTGTGCTGCTAGCATGCAGTGTGTGTGTCTACAGAGGAAGTTAAAATTGTGGGGGGGGCCAGCGAAAGGTGAGCAGGGATGTTTCACCGTGCCCCCCTCCACCAGACCCTCTCCACAAGGCCCTAGATGAATCAGAGTGTCTAATATGCAAGTAAAAAGCGGGGAGGAGGGCGGGTGCCAACGAGAACCAAGAGAGGGGCATCCCCAGTGAGCCCCGCCAGCATACCCCTCCCATCCAGATCCCGGAGCCCTATGTGCCTGTGTGCAATATTTGTTTGGGTGAAAGCGGGGAGGAGCAGGCGGATGGGCACAACCGGGGGAGAAGGCTCCCCCGAGCGACCGGCCCCCCAGCTGGCCGCAGTAGGTGCCCCCCTTCCCAGAGCGGCCAGGCAGCCAGAAACGGCAAGTCAGCCGCAGTTGGAGGCCAGAACCTCGTAGCACCGAGAGACAGCCACCAAGGAAGTGTCCCAGCGCCAGAACGGAGGGGCAGGGGGTCCAGCCCCACCATTCATACCCTGGCCTCCCTAAGGACTAGCACACCGCCCCCCCCAGCCCCCCCCCAAAAAAAATAAATAAATAATAATAATAATAATATTAATAATAATCTAATAAAAATCTAATAATAATAATAATAATAATAATAATAATGAAATAAACCTAATCTAGCCACAGGGGTTGCAAGCCAGTTGCCTCTGTGCCGGTCCCAAGCCCGGATAAATAGAGAGGGTTGCGTCAGGAAGGGCATCCGGCGTAAAAATTGGCAAAATAACCATGCGAATCATCCACACCACTTTAGACATACCGGATCGGTCGAGGCCCGGGTTAACAACGACCGCCACCGATGCTGTTAACCTACAGGGTGTCGGTGGAAATTTGACTACTGTTGGTCGAAGAAAGAGGGGAGGCAGAAGGGTCCGTGGCCAGAGAGAGAAGGGAAAAGGCAGGAACATAGGTTTGAGAATAGGGACTCTTAACGTTGGCACAATGACAGGGAAAGGCAGAGAGCTGGCAGACATGATGGAGAGAAGGAAGGTAGATGTACTGTGTGTGCAGGAGACAAGGTGGAAGGGCAGCAAGGCACGTAGTATTGGAGGAGGATACAAACTGTTCTATCATGGTGTTGATAGGAAGAGAAACGGGGTAGGTGTGATTCTGAAGGGGGAGTTTGTAAACAGTGTTCTAGAGGTGAAAAGAGTCTCAGACAGGATGATGAGCCTAAAGTTAGAAATTGAAGGGGTGATGGTGAATGTAGTCAGTGGGTATGCGCCACAGGTTGGCTGTGAGTTAGAAGTGAAGGAGAGATTCTGGAGTGAGTTGGATGAGGTCATAGAGAGTATCCCCAGAGGGGAGAGAGTTGTTATTGGAGCAGACTTTAATGGGCATGTTGGTGAGGGCAATAGAGGTGATGAGGAGGTGATGGGCAGGTTTGGTGTGAAGGAAAGGAATCTGGAGGGACAGATGGTGGTGGACTTTGCGAAGAGGATGGAAATGGCTGTAGTCAACACTTACTTCCAGAAGAGAGAGGAACATAGAGTGACATACAGAAGTGGAGGCAGGAGTACTCAGGTGGACTACATCCTATGTAGACGAGGTCATTTGAGAGAGGTTAATGACTGCAAAGTGGTGGTAGGAGAGAGTGTAGCCAGACAGCACCGCATGGTGGTGTGTAAGATGACTCTGGAGGTCAGGAAGAAGAAGAGAGGGAAAACAGAAAAGAAGACCAAGTGGTGGAAGCTACAGAATGAAGAAACTTGTGAGGAATTTAGGCAGAAGTTGAGACAGGTCCTGGGTGGTCAGGATGAGCTTCCAGATGACTGGGAAACTACAGCAGAGGTTATCAGGGAAACAGGTAAGAAGGTGCTAGGTGTGTCATCTGGAAAGAGGAAAGACGGTAAAGACACTTGGTGGTGGAATGAGGAAGTACAGGACTGCGTCCAGAGGAAGAGGTTGGCTAAAAGGAAGTGGGATGTAGAAAGGACTGAGGAAGGTAGACAGGAGTACAAGGAAGCGCAGCGTAGAGTGAAGAGAGAGGTGGCAAAGGCCAAACAGAAAGCTTATGATGAGCTATATGACAGGTTAGACACAAAGAAAGGAGAGAAGGACTTGTACAGACTAGCCAGACAGAGAGACAGAGATGGGAAGGACGTGCAACAGATAAGGGTGATTAAGGACAGAGATGGAAATGTGCTAACAACCCAGGAGAGTGTACAGAAAAGATGGAAGGAGTATTTTGAGGAGCTGATGAACGTGGAAAATGACAGGGAAAGAAGGGAGGAAGATGTGGTTGTTGTGGAGCAGGAAGTAGCAGAGATTGGAAAGGAGGAGGTTAGGAAGGCTCTGAAAAGGATGAAGAGCGGAAAGGCCGTTGGTCCTGATGACGTACCTGTGGAGGTATGGAAGTGCTTTGGAGAGACAGCAGTGGAATTTCTAACAAGGTTGTTCAATAGGATTTTAGAGAGTGAGAAGATGCCTGAGGAATGGAGGAGAAGCGTCCTGGTCCCGATCTTTAAGAACAAGGGTGACACGCAGAACTGCAGCAACTATAGAGGAATAAAGTTGATGAGCCACACAATGAAGCTGTGGGAAAGAGTAGTGGAAGCCAGGCTTAGGAAGAAGGTGGAGATTTGTGAGCAGCAGTATGGTTTCATGCCCCGTAAGAGCACCACTGATGCCATTTTTGCTTTGAGAATGTTGATGGAAAAGTACAGAGATGGTCAGAAGGAGCTGCATTGTGTGTTCGTAGATTTAGAGAAGGCGTATGACACGGTGCCGAGGGAGGAGCTGTGGTACTGTATGAGGTCGTCTGGAGTGGCAGAGAAGTATGTCAAAGTAGTTCAGGACATGTATGAGAGAAGTATGACGGTGGTGAGATGTGCTGTAGGTCAGACAGAGGAGTTCAAGGTGGAGGTGGGACTACACCAAGGATCAGCTTTGAGTCCTTTTTTGTTTGCTATGCTGATGGACAGGCTGACAGACGAGGTAAGACAGGAATCTCCCTGGACAATGATGTTTGCGGATGACATCGTAATTTGCAGTGAGAGTAGAGAGCAGGTGGAGGAACAGCTAGAGAGGTGGAGGTTTGCTCTGGAAAGAAGAGGCATGAAGGTCAGTCGTAGTAAGACAGAATACATGTGTCTGAACGAGAGGGATCAAGGTAGAAGCGTTAGGTTACAGGGGGCTGAGGTGAAGAAGGTGCAGGAGTTTAAGTACTTGGGGTCAACAGTTCAGTGTGATGGGGAGTGTGGAAAAGAGGTGAAGAGGCGAGTGCAGGCAGGTTGGAGCGGTTGGAGGAAAGTGTCAGGAGTGTTGTGTGACAGAAGAGTGCCAGCAAGACTCAAAGGAAAGGTGTACAAGACAGTGGTGAGACCAGCTCTGCTCTATGGGTTAGAGACGGTAGCAGTGAGACAGAGACAAGAGGCTGAGATGGAGGTAGCAGAGATGAAGATGTTGAGGTTCTCCTTAGGAGTGACCAGGTTAGACAGGATAAGGAACGAGTACATCAGAGGGACGGCTCATGTTGCCTGTGTTAGCGACAAAGTCAGAGAAGCCAGACTGAGATGGTTTGGACATGTTCAGAGGAGGGATAGTGGATATATTGGTAGAAGGATGTTGGAGATGGAGCTGCCTGGCAGGAGGGCAAGAGGACGGCCAAAGAGGAGATATATGGATGTCTTAACAGAGGACATGAAGTTGGCTAATGTTAGGGTAGAAGATGTCCATGACAGAGTGAGGTGGAAAAGGATGATTCGCTGTGGCGACCCCTGATGGGAAAAGCCGAAAGAGAAAGAAGAATAATGAAATAAACCCACCCAAGTGAACCCCTTAACCCCTGCTGTGACTGTGGCGTCGACCCCCGGGGGGCCAGGCCTCGCGCCAACTACCGGCCACGGGCGAAACACTGGCCACGGGCAGACGACCCCAGGCCCCAAACCCCTCCCCCCAGCCCCCGCCACGGCGACCAGCCACCCAGCACGGCACCCGGCCGCCGTTCCCGGTCAGCCGCACTGCCTACCCCGCGCCCAGAAGGCACCCGCCCAGGAACCCCTGCCAAGTTGCTGGCAGAGTGTGCGCCCCCACCACCACCCCACCCAGGCAACCAGAGCCCCGAGCCGGGAGAACGGCAGGCCCGGCAGAGCCCACCCCCCCAAACCCACCCCGGCCCATCCAACCAGCCAGGACCCGGCTCAACCTATCACCATCCCACCCCTACTAGGTGATGTGACTAACCAGCTGGAGCCAGGGAGAGTCTGAAGCCGACAGGTGTTTTGTGGAGGACATTATCTCTAAACTAATATGCTCTGACATGAGGTTTCTGTAGTGGTTGATGCTAAGATTATTTTTAGATTTCCAGTTTAGGAGGATAGTTTTCTTTGCGATACATACAGCGGTGAGAACCATATAGGCCTTGTTAGATTCCATGTTGATGTTATTCAGGTCACCTAATAAGCAGAATTTGGGGCAAGCAGGAATCTTATGATTAAACCAGATTGATAAATCCTCACAAACCTTACGCCAGAATGATTGGACAGGTGGACAGAACCACAGGGCATGCAAATAGTCGTCTATGTTGTTACCTATGCACTGTGTGCATATAGCAGACTGATTGAGACCCATTTTAAATAACCTCTGTCCGGTGTAGTGAGTTCTGTGGAGAACCTTGTATTGAATAAGTTGCAGATTAGGGCATTTGGTCATATTAAAGGCATTCAAACAGATCTGTAGCCAAAATTGATCACTAGAATTCAATGATAGCTCAGACTCCCATTTTGTCATGGGTAAGTAAATTGTTTCATCTATGTCAAATAGCATCTTATAAATTTTGGAGGTGAATTTGGGATTTTTAAGGTCAATGAAACGTGTCACTGTAAGGGGGGGGGGGGTCTCGGTCTATTTGGGTCAGGCAGTATTTTGTGCTTATAGCTGATTTAATGTGCTGATATTCTAGAAATTTGTTTATATTAATTACATAGGTTGAGGATAACGTTGAGAGGGACATAAATTTTCTATTCTGAATTATATGCTGGAACTGCTGGATTCCTTTGTTCTTCCATGAAGCAAAATGAATCATGTTTTTGTTAATCAAAATGTTATTCCAAATGGGGGTAAATTTACATGGAAATAATGTGAGGTTGTTTTTTTTTAAGAAAATCCCACCAGGCTGTTAAGGATGAGCTGATGTTTAAACTTCTGAAGCATTTGTGTTGTTTAATTTTAGAACTGAAGAAAGGTAAATTAGAAATATCTAGGTTATCACAGAGATTTTGTTCTATGTCTAGCCAGGATTCATCTAGCACACCAGGATTCAGCCATTTTTGTACATAACACAATCTGTTCGCGGAGTAGTAGTCCTGGAAGTCTGGAAGGCCTAGTCCTCCTCTATCTTTAGTTTGTTTTTATAGTTTTTAAACTGATCCGTGGGGGTTTACCTTCCCAGAGGTATTGGGAAATGAATGAGTCTAATGATTTGAACCAAGTAGTTGGAGGTTTGGAAGGAATCATTGAAAATAGGTAGTTAATTTTTGGGAGAATCGTCATTTTTATGGTTGCAACTCTCCCGATTAGAGAAATGGGTAGAGTTTCCATCTAGTGAGATCAGCCTCGGTTGTTTTAAGTAGTTGGGTGTGGTTTAGCTTGAGTAGATCAGAAAGCCTAGAGGAGATATTTATACCTAAGTACTTTATGTTGCCTGTTTGTATTTTAATAGATGACGGATTTAGATAATTGCAATTAATTGGTAGAATTGTGCTTTTAGACCAGTTTATGGAGTATTCTGAAACTGAGGAAAATCTATTAATTAGGGAGATGATTTGGCAGATGGAAGATTGTGAATTTGGAGTAAATAGTAAAACATCATCTGCATAAAGACTTATTTTGTGTTCTAAATTTTTGGTATGAATGCCTTCAATGTCTCGACTTTGCCTAATAGCAGCAGCTAGAGGTTCAATAAATAGTGCAAATAAAGATGGAGATAGTGGACAGCCTTGTCTGGTTCCTCTTTGTAAATTAAAGCTTGGAGATGTTTGATCATTTGTTCTGATGCGGGCATTAGGAGAGGCATACAATATTTTAATCCAGTTAATAAATGATTTCTCAAAGCCAAATTTCTTCAGGGTGGCTATTAAAAATTTCCAGTTGACCCGATCAAATGCCTTTTCTGCGTCCAGTGACAAAATGGTTGCTTCTCTGTTGTTGATGGTTGTATAATCTATGAGGTTGATTAATCTGCGCATGTTGGTAGATGAATGTCTACCCTTTATAAAACCTGTTTGGTCAGGATGTATTAGAGAGGGAACTACCTTCTCTAGCCTTCCTGCATAGGCTTTGCAGATTATTTTAAGATCTGCATTAATCAGCAATATGGGTCGATAGCTGGATGGTGATGTGGGATCTTTTCCAGGTTTCAGAAGTAAGATTATAGTAGCAGAATTCATATTTGGAGGTAGATAATTGTTGTCCTTAATTTCTATTGTCATTCTGAGAAAAATAGGGGCTAAGATTTCCCAAAACTCTTTATAAAATTCTGCTGGGAAGCCGTCTGGTCCTGGGGCTTTTTTACTAGGCATGTTGGTTAATGCTTTATGTAGCTCTTCTTTAGTAAAAGGGGAATCCAGGGCTGTGATTTGTTACTCTGTTGGTCTAGGCAAATCTATGCTATTGAGATAACTGTTGATGTCATTGTCAGAAGGATTAATTTGGGATGAGTAGAGAGATTGGTAAAAACGGGAGCTGGTTTAGCTCGTGCTGGTTTGCGGCACCTTCCGTCCATGAAACCAGGGTTCGACTCCGGGCTGCTCCCTGTTCCCTTCTCTACCTCTGTGCCGGTTCCAAGCCCAGTTTGAGAAGGTTGCGTCAGGAAGGGCATCCGGCGTAAAACATTGCCAAATTTACCATGCGACTTGTTCGCTGTGGCGACCCCTGATGGGAGAAGCCGAAAGTGGAAGAAGAGAGATTGGTAAAAGTTTTTAAAAACTGAGTTTATTGCAGCTGGATCATGTGTTGCATTTCCTGTTAGGTCTATGACTGATGAAATAGTTGTCTTCTCTTTGTTTATTTTGAGTTGATTTGCCAAATATTTCCCAGATTTATTACTGTGATCAAACCTCTCCAAGCGTAGTCTCTGTAATAAAAACGGTGTTCTTTGATTAGTTATTTCATTTAATTCAATTCTTACTTTCCTTATTTGTTGTAGAGTTTGATCATCCGGAGAGTTGCTGTAGGTTTCCTCTAACAGTCTTTTCTTTTTTTGTGGGATGAGAAGGCGATTATTTTTCCTCTCATGACTGCTTTCCCGGCTTCCCATAAAAGGCACAAAGAAATACCTTGGTGGTCATTATTTTGAAGATATGAGGACCATTCTTTAGCAAAGAAATCTATAAAATTAGGGTCTCTTACACAAAAAGTAAAAACACATTATCACATCATGCAATCAAAACAGCTGTGGTCTCAAGCCCTCACAATCTATAACAGAACCAATGTGCATTAATGTGCATTTCAAAGGTGTTGATGATCCATTTATGAGTTTAGCAGCGAAAAACCTGTGGATTTTGCATTGATCTTTAAGAAAGCTTGCAATGATCTTTAAGAAACATTCAGTTGGACAGGAAAAATGCTTGCTAAGGCCCCGAGCCCCTTTCGGCGACCATCCCTAAGGATACTCATGCTTCATTGGATCTTTGGCACATTGGCGTTTACAAAGAACAAGACATAAAATAGTAAATAAAGAAAATGCACAAATACAAATTCAAATTATTCTAAAAGGCAAAAGATACAAAGACAATAAAATAGCACTTCCTGTAAGGAAAAGGAACACCTGGAATTAAGGGGGAAATTGAGAAATGTTAAAGCAGAACAAAATCACACAGACGATGAAAAGAAAAATAGAATTGTCAAACATAACAGCAAGCAATTTTGTAAAATGCAACAAAGTCCAAAAAAGGTCATTCCGGGCCTCGAACACTCGCGTCCTCCTTCTGCATGTCCCACAAGCTCTGGCAAGCTTGGACCTGGCCTCCTATGGACTTCTCAATAAGCCTGTTATCAGAGATGTGACACATCTGATACAACAGAACGGCTGCTAAAGAACTTGGGGTGTCCACTGCTGTGGTACTGTTCTGCCAAGATGATTTTGCTGTGGGTCTAAGTTTTTGTTAGTGTTAGGGTCAGGAAATTAAAAAATAAAAAATAAAACACAAAAGACAATGAGACAAGAATCAATTTACGCATGCGCGGGTAAGAGCAAATATGACGGAAAAGGTCCACCACATTTCTCTTCTCAAAGGTCTGCTTCCCCTCATGCTGTTTTATGAAGAACACAAGTGGGGAAGATAAATATTCAAGAAAAAGAAAAAAGTGTATTAGGGGCTGTCGTCTAATGACCCAGTCGTAGAACATACTCATGCTGTGGATGAGAGAAAATCAGATGAACAGACACACAAAGCTTTGAAAATTGTTATTTTGCGTTCCCATTTAAACATTCTTTCTAGACAAATACATTTAAATGATGATAATAAAATAATGTCCTTCTTTTAATTATCAAGACCTCTTTTGTCTACCTCCCTCTCTTGGCCTGGGGCTAAGCTCCAGGACACAAACACATAAAACGAATTAAATGTAAAGCAAGAACATAAAAACAATAAACTGTTTGGTGCTTCGATAAGGTGAACAGGCGTCCTGTCCACGCTCCTGTAAAGGCAAGGTCACAAGAAGAAATAATACAGCTGCAACATAAGATCTTTCATTAATTGCAGGCAGATGTCATCAACCTACATTAGCAAAACACAAACCTCTTATAGCATAATATTCTGTCAGAGAGATTTTAAACAGTGATTAAAAATGCCAGAAGGATTTTATGAACCCCTCTGTACTATAATGCGAATAATTGTCTGCTATTTTTATGTAATGGAATGCAAAAGAAAACATGTGCTAAGTCAATAGCAATGAACAACACACCTTTTGGGGTTAAAGTTGACAGCATGCAATATGGATCAGGGACGGATAGGTTCTATAGTAATGGTGACGTCGTCAACTTAAATTAACATTAGCTTAAATCATATGCCACGTGATCCATCTGCTTTTAAAACCGGTTTCAAAAAACTAAACCATGAAGAATACGAATATTCAATGACACCATAGTTCCACAGCCCAGACTGAGTGTCCTTCTTCCCTTCATCTGCATCAGTCACTCAGCTGCACTGGAATCTAAAAACCTGTGCTCCTGTAATTACCTGAATCACCACCGGGGGGACGGTGAAGCATGAACCAACATCAACTGAACCTGTGGACCATGAAGCATCAGAGAGCGTTTTTAACATCACCTCTGCATCTTCATGAGCCGTCTCCTCTCTGCTGTGATGACTGACAATGCAGAAATGCTCTAAAACTCAGGAGTTAGTTGTTGAAGGCGAAGTTAACCTGTACATTTTTATTGAGGGAGGAAAGTGAACACCTGAAAAAACACAATTTTGCCAGTCTGTGTTAACGTTAAAGTCATCATGTTATTTGCTTTCCTTTAATTTGTAACGCCTTTATTATCCAGAAATAATTTTTTCATAGTTTCATAGAAATAGTTTTTTCAGTTGATCAACTTCTCCCTCTGCCCTGTCATGTGCTCTGCAGTGATGAATCAGATGCATGTTAAAATCGACTCTTATCACCTGCCAGACGCTGCACTGCATTCTTCATGTGTAAATTCATGCCTTCAATTGACTAGGAGAGCAGACCTGAGGGTCAGACATTCCTGACTCGGCCCCCTCCTGTGAAGGTAGTGAGCTGCGGAGGATGGTGAACTTCTGCGCCTTTTGTCACTCACCCACGAAGCACAGGGGGTTTTGAAGCACAGGGGGTTTTGAAGCAGAGGGGGGTTTGAAGCAGAGGGGGGTTTTCTGCGTAAAGATTTATGAGGTCTCAGGACAGGTCTGCTCTTCTGCTTGAAAAGAGATTTAGAAATTTATTAGTCATGTTCATTCTTCACCGTCTCCAACGCCGTCAGTTGATCAGTAATGAAAGCCAGCAAAGGGAAAAATCCCTAAAATTTTCTTTGTCCGAAATGACGGACCTGGAGCAAAATCTTTGAAAAATATGTTGTCTTACATGCATTCTGGCCGCTAATCATTCACTCTTATCAAGAAACAAAGACGAATTGTTTTTACTTACCATTAAGGACTTGCTGCCCTAAAAAGAATTTGGAGATGTGCTAAAAGAAACAAAATCCCACAATTTAAGCTTTTCCTTATTTAACCAAAAACATTTCGTTCTACCAGACCCTGCACCTTCTTACCACACCTTTCCATGTCCACAGACCCTCCATTTCACTTCCCATGCCTTTCATTTCTCCTGCTTTTCACCTTACATTTCTTGTCTCTACATTGCAACATCCTTCCAGATCCTCAAAACCATGTTTCCCTTTTATTTACCTCCTCCTTTTCCCCATTCTGATAACAATTTTCAAATACTTTTGATTATGATTCAAACAAACAGAATCGCCAGTCATTCTCATTCACACAGAAAACCAGCACATCACAACAATCCTAAATTATCAGGGAAAGATTAAAAACAAACAGACAAACTAAATTAAACATTGTAGAGATTCTTTTTAAGAAAGTCCGGATCTAAACCAACAGATACTAATCAATGTCAATAATACTTCTTTTAACACAGCTGAACTTAATCACGGTTAGGACATACAAACAACTTAGAGACATGTATTCACAATAAGAAAACCGAAATAATTACAAGATTATTTTACACAAAATGTATTAGACCCTGCCAGCATGCATGTTGATCTCGCTGTTGCGACAGAGGCTCCCGTCGGAGGCGCTGCGCTACAAAAAAACCTTTTTTCGGCGAACCGAAAACCCACTGAAATTTGTTTTTAAACGATGTCTTACAACCGAGGTCATGACCACGCTCGATAACGACGATCCCCACCATGATTGTACCGCAAATTACATCCCAAACTCTTCAAATTTAATCGTGAAAAAGTTCAGCACTTCCCGCAATATTGGTCGCCAGGGACGCGTCTCGCCAACCACATGGTACAAACAAAACCAATCACAGCCGCCGACGCCATTTTGGCTAGGACTCCGTCATACTTACCACGTGGTACAGACAAACCCAATCAGAATCGTCGACACATTTGAAGCAACTAAAACGTCCCGTCATCGGTCCATGTGACGTAAACACGCTGTGAGCAAGATGGCTGCGTCCATAGAGCAGACAATACACAGGGAAATGTGGAAG
Organism: Oryzias latipes; assembly: GCF_053564925.1. Taxonomy (NCBI): domain Eukaryota; kingdom Metazoa; phylum Chordata; class Actinopteri; order Beloniformes; family Adrianichthyidae; genus Oryzias; species Oryzias latipes. The sequence continues at coordinate 14,205,262 of NC_136253.1, read as the reverse complement.
ATACAGTTAAAATACACAGATTTCAAACACTTTTTCATCCCATTCTTTCCAAAATTACATACATTTCATTCCATTCATCCTCATTCAAGCCATTTTCACCGCTGTTGTCAAGTCAAGTCGTCAGCGTCATCAAGTCTGTCGTCAAAACAAAATTCACCGGTTTCCTCATTTCTTCTGTCTAATGCACCTTTCATTTTTATTTTGAATCTCTCTGTGGTTTCTTTATGCATTAAAAAAAAAAATTGTGAAGGGTCGCCACCTTCCTGGTGTTTCCGAAAATCCTAAAACGCGCAAAATTAGTTCCTATAGTAACACTATTTTTTGTACGGGATTTCGTAACAGGGTAAACAGATGCAAACCTACTAAATTTGCTGATTTCCAAATATCACAAGCTCCCAATTTGCTCCCGCTCAAATGTGCACAGGCTGAACAGACGCAAAACCTGTATAATTTGCTTGTATTCAATTATCATCCATTTGCAGCCGTCCAAAGTTTATAATTTGTTCTCGTCCAATCCGCTGTTCAAGGGAGGGTGAACCACAAAACTTATGCAGGTGCGTTATGCCGCCCACATACTTCACTTCCCTACAATTTGAGTTATTCACTAAGAGAATAACCTGATCAATATGCAGAATTTACGAACAGGTTCCTGCTTTACCTTCTTGTTTGTGAGGCCTCGAGGAAAGTCAAGCACGTGGGGGGGAGCGTCACCGACTTTTCGCCGAAAGTCTCAGAGATCTCGTAATAAACCACTATCGGTCCTCTTATCCGCGTTGCGATTCCGCGTTCCTTCCCCACTTATCACGTCGGGGTCACCAAAAATGTAGGAAAATAATCTGTCGCTTTGAGATTACTTTCCTTGTTGCATGTTCAAAAAAGTCGAGAAGAAGAAAACCACGGGATTCCACCGGATTAAGTTTAACAAATTTATTCCCTAACAATATTTCTGAAAACAGAATAAAACAGATCGATCTGGGTTCCCAAATCCAAAACCATCAAAACGAAAGAAGTTACAAATCTGAATCACTTGAGGCCGTGTGGGAACAAAGGAAAGTTTCTTGAGTGCAGACTTTTAAACATGTGGTCAGAACCTCCTCCCCCGCAGCTGAATCTCCGCCTCTGGTCGCTAGAGATTGGCTGACAGAGGAGCCTGCCTACTTCCTTCAGTCCATCACAGCATCTGGTCTCTGGGGGGAACCTCACAGATGGACACGGTACGGAATCCCCATGGGTGGCAGGAACTGTCACCGCAGGAAGTAGATCCTAGAGCTTTGTTCTTCACACGTGAGCGGACGCCTGGAGTGGTTCCCACAGCTACAGTACCAGAGATAGTTAATTTATGGCCCATGTCAGAGCTACAACCAAATGGCCTTAGAAGATCAAAGACTGTTTTCTCCTGAAGGGGATGAGTTCGAAGCTGCAGCATCAAAACCTCTTTACATAATGAAATTTTCAGGAAGTCCCTTTGAAATTCAAAGGAACCACACACAGTAAACCTAAAGGAATCCTTCAATGAAATAAAGATAAGATAAAAGCCTAGGAGAAATGAGGACCACAAAAATATAAAATTCCTTCAATTTCTGTTGTCTTCTATAAGGGCCGTTGTTATGCGTGCCATAAGAAATAAGGCAGGAATACTGAGCCAGCTACGACGTGGATGTCTACAACTTCTTTAAGGTAAGAAAACAATTTTAATCCTAATTTTTCACTTTTTTTTTGGTTAATCAACTTTGCTGTTTTTGTTTCTTTCCAGATGCAGGCCCCAAAGACATCCCTAGTGTGATGCAAAGGCTGTCCAGCTGGCTCACAGACATCTCCTGTTAACTGAAAGAGAAGCATTTAACATAGTTGTCCATTTTGACCATGATTGCATTGACAACATGCCCAGGCACACTGTCTGCTTCCCATTTCTCAGTGCCTGCACCAAAACAGTGACTTTTCCACCTCAAGTCTTTTGAGGAGTTTTAAAAACAGTTATTTTAATTTCTCTGAATTGTGGTTCAGAATTTCACAGAATCTAATCCACTTGACTCTGTGTTTCAAAGATATTTACAAAACCATCAGTCTTTTGAACAAAACACATTTAATGGTCAAACATTAAAAAATGAAGCTTTACAAAATACCAGTGGTGATTATTAGCCATTTATTTTCTTAAGGGGGGCAGTATTTTTTAGGGCAGATGAGATCTGTTCACATTGTTAGTTTTTGTTACATCCTGCTGAGATGACATGCAGAGATCAATACATAAATGTTAATGTCTTGGCCATGGTTTTTTCTGATTTCCCACAAGGGTTGAACAGGTATGAGAGGAGAGAGGACAAGCCACAGAGGGAACAACAACTCCAACAGTTTCCTGCTCTGCCTGGTTTAAGTTAGTCTGTCTTCCAATGTCCACAGCATCCTGCACACAAAGAAAAATGTATTTAAGACAGTTAAAATGAGTGTGTGTATGTGTGTGTGTATGTATATCTATATATATATCTATATATATATATATATATATATATATATATATATATATATATATATATATATATATCTATATATATATCTATATATATATATATATATATATATATCTATATATATATATATATATATATATATATATATATATATATATATATATATATATATACACACACACACACCTTAAATGATACTCAGTAGCTGCATATTGTGAGAGTTAACTTCCTGTGTGAACTCGCAATCTTTAAGGTTGAAAAATAAAATGGTTTGGGAATAAAGTTCAGAATCAGAAAAACTTTATTGATCCCACACGTGGGAAATTTGCTCTGGTACCTCAAATAAAAATTGTGTGTCTGAATCATAATTTTACTTTTATTTTATTTTTTTAAATAGGGATTAACTTGATCCCAAACTAGGAAGGGTGTCACTTTCTTGCAGCAATATGTTGCTTTGTTGTTCAATCCATCTGTATCCCTACGGAAATATTGAGAAACCTTATTATAAATTATACATGTACTTCTTAAACCTAGTGACAATCCACGGGCAATTATTCCCAGGTTATATATATATACACACACACACACCTTAAATGATACTCAGTAGCTGCATATTGTGAGAGTTAACTTCCTGTGTGAACTCGCAATCTTTAAGGTTGAGAATAAAATGGTTTGGGAATAAAGTTCAGAATCAGAAAAACTTTATTGATCCCACACGTGGGAAATTTGCTCTGGTACCTCAAATAAAAATTGTGTGTCTGAATCATACTTTTACTTTTATTTTATTTTTTTTAATAGGGATTAACTTGATCCCAAACTAGGAAGGGTGCCACTTTCTTGCAGCAATATGTTATATATATTACAGCAATATGTCATATATATATATATATATATATATATATATATATATATATATATATATATATATATATATATATAGAGTTTGTAGAGAGTATTTATTTTTACTAGAATTGATCGTCAACAACAGCCTGTAGTATGTAGGATGGCCATCCTTTACGATTCACAAAGTCCTTGTAGCCGTCTGAAGGAGGAAGTTTTGGAATGTGTGTTCCATCGATAAGCCCCATAATTTGTGGAATATTATGTGACAAAACGCCTGGCAATCTCTTCGGCCTCTGCCTCCGTCGGTGTACGGATCAGCTGTTTAATTGGCCCTTGTACCATTCCTTTGCAAAACATGTAGACAAACTTCTTGATGCTGCTTTTGCTTATTCCAAATTGGTTTGCCACAGCTGCCCAGTTTTTACAGCACTACTGCAACACGCATGATGAGAGGGACTGGAGCTCTCACGGTAACATCTTCTGGGGCCATATAACTCTCCATTAATGCGCGAAGCTTCACAAAAACGGTCATGTCATCCGGAAATTCTGCTTCCACCCTTCATTGCTGAACTCCAGAAGTACCACCCTCTACCACCAGTCTTTACTCCTCACCTTCATCCAGTGGCTTTGTGTCTGTGGCGGTGGAGGGGGGACTAAAGTGATAGCGGGTGGAATTAAATTTTCCTCTGGTTCTCTTTCTCTCATCAAATTATGCCAAAATGTATATAGTCTAGCTTGAGCTTGTAAAACGGTGTCCACAAAAACAAAATGCATGCTCTGCAGCTCGTCACGCTCCATCCCAACCGCAGCCATCTTTGTTTACACAGAATGCTCAACGGACATCCGTTGGTTCTTCTTCCACGCCCCTTTCCGATTTTTGAAAAGGTCTGCGCATGTCAAAATGATTTATTCCGAACAAAATTGCAGAGTATGTGAACGTTTGTTCTAATCGGAAAAAGTTTTTCTGATCCCATGTGCACGGTTTAATTGTAATCCGACCAATGATCCGATCAAGATATTCTGCCCATGTAACCGCGGCTAGTGTCCTTTCTTCCGGCTCAAATATAGTTGAGAAGTGTTGGTTTAGTTTAGATGGATCGGCAAAACTGCAGAAATTGAAAAATCTGTGGCCACAGTCAGATCCCATTTTTGGGCTGGTTTTTCTCCGGTTCCCAACGGTTGACGATACTCCATAGATTGGGACGAAGAACATTGTGACCACGCAGACTGAGCAGTGAAGGTCCTGCTGATCTGTGAGTAGAAACGTTTAATTGGCTTGGACAGCGGAGTCAGTTAAATTACGTGTTTTTCTAAATTTGTTGGATAAAGCCTGAGAATTCTAGACCCTATCAGGTACTGTGGTATTTTTCTGATTGGTTGTGGAAGTTTGTCAAATGAGTTTCCTGAAATGATTAAACTTTGCAACCTAAGGATCCGGAATGATGTGAATGGCTGCGTATGTGTGAGTGGAAGCCATAACTGTGTTTGGAATCAGCAGCTCTGCTGGAAACCTGAGGGTGTCAACACAAGGCAGGATTTTTTACAGTAGGAGCACAAACCTCTGGATTAAGATATAGTATTAATAAACAATTATACTGTATTTGCCTTAATATTATGGTTAATAATGAATTTCCGACCATATTGTCATAGTATATATACAGTGGTGGACAAAATTGTTGGTGCCCCTCAGTTAAAGAGAGAAAGTCCACAATGCTCACTGAAATGGCAAATGACAAAAGTTACAATAAATTAAAATGTATTGAAAATTAAATAATCAAAATCAGCCGTTACTTTTGAGTTTTTGATTAACAGAATTATTTAAAAAAAAAAATAATAATGAAAAAGGGCTGGACAAAAATGATGGTACCCATAACTTAATATTTTGTTGCACAACCTTTTGAGGCAATCTGTCATGGTGCCTCTGGCAGCTCTCCTCCTCCTCCCCTCTCTGCTCTGCTCCTGAGGATTCCCAGCTGTATTCACTAACCTCATCAACCTCCAGTCTTAAGGATTCAGCATTCATCGCCAGTTTGTTGCTCCTCCATGGTGTTGTGGGCCAATCACATGCCCACAACAATCATCCTTCCTCTGCCACGGGGATATCTCCCTTTGAGGCCTCCCTCGGGTACTCACCACCTCTGTTTCCGTCAAAGGAACTTGATCTGTCAGTGCCCTCGGTCCAGCTCCATCTCCAGTTGTGCCAACAGATCTAGCACCAGGCCAGAGCGGCTCTCCTCCGCACCAAGGAAAGCAACTGCCAGATCGCCCATCGCCACATGGTGGTGGGACCCACCTACCGACCAGGTCAAAGGGTATAGCTCTTGTCGAGGAACATCCCCATCCAGGCTACCTCCCGGAAGTTGGATCCCCACTACATTGGTTCCTACGTCATTGACAAAGTCATAAACCCTACCTGTGCCAGTGCTCCTCCATGGTGCTTGTCAGGTCACTCATGTTTTTGCCTTTGAATTATTCTCGTCAAATAACTTTGTTTTTAGGCCTAGCTTCCAGGAATATTTCACCACGAGTGTTACCTTGGATTACCTCCGGACCTGTCCATGCTCAGCCTTCACAGAAGCCCTCCAGCCACGCCACATCATCAGATACTTACCTGCTGCCTCAAGCTGAAAACTCTCGTCCTTGGGAAACATCCTGCAAGAAAAAAAAAACAAATAACTTAAGTTGGCCTCCCATCCAGCCTTCGCAGATTCGGATGGTTCAGGACGTATGAAAATGAAATGTGCAGTTGGGAAACGAAAAGATACACAAGAATTTGTATGAATTTTCAAACCCTTTGCAAAAGGGGAGAGGTGGAGAAACACGACGTGTTAGGCTCTGTGGCTGTCCGCTCTCTCTGTCCTCAAGGCAAAAAGTTATTTTTATTATTCAATAAGGGAAGATGAAAACATACAAAATAAGTCATTAGGATGGTGTGCTTTTGTCTAGTCTGCATTGCAGGTGTTGTGGCTCCATAAACCCCATAGAACTTCTCGATTGACCCATCAAAGCTTCAGGATTAGGAGGACAACACCTATCTACGTAGGATTACTCATCGTACCAAACCCCTCCTACTCCTCACGTCAGGTAACCACAGAGAATATTTTCATCACCCAGACCCCCCAAACTTCTAGGCGGCTGGGTAGCTCCGTTTGTAAGGTGAAAGGCTACCATGCAGGAATCCAGGGGTCGATTCCTGGAGGGAAAAGAGAAATGGTACTGGGGGCACTTACCATATCAATGGGCGAGCAATTAACATCACTCAGTGAGGGTCCTTAGGCAAGACCCTTAACGTTACTGCCTCCCGAGCGCAGTAGCGGCTGCAGTTTACCGCTCCCCCAGGGGATGGCTCAAATGCGGAGAAGAATTTCCCCATTGTGGGATCAATGAAGTATCTATTCTTTTTATTATTATAAATTCTGTTTTTTTCTTGGTTGAAACCCTCAGATTGACTTGACTAATTTACGCATTTCTCATTGGAGCCAACTTAGCCAACTGTTTACATTCTGCCATCCCTGCCACGGCACCCTTAGCCGCTAACATCACAGAAACCGTTGATTTATCTAAGATACCCTCTTGTTATCATGATCTTAAAATGGTTTTCAGTAAAACTAAAGCTAGTGCTTTGCCTCCTCATAGGCCCTATGATTGTGCTATCAACCTGATAAATGACATCCCGCTACCTAATGGCAAACTGTTTAGTCTTTCTGGTCCCGAAAAGAAAGTCATGGAAAACTATAATCAAGAAGCCCTCTCTCTAGGTCACATTCGTCCCTCCTTGTCTCCTGTCAGTGCAGGGTTTTTCTTTGTAGAGAAAAAAGATAAGTCCCTATGACCCTGCATAGATACCTTGAACTTAATCAAATTACCGTAATTTTCGGACTATAAGCCGCTACTCTTGTCATGCGCTTACAGCCCTGTGGTGTATTTAGTGACGCGGCTTATTTGAGGATTTATTTGGCGGCCGCCTTGAACGTTTCTTCGGTCTCAGAGCATGGGTGGAATGCGTAATCCAACTCCAAGCAGCAAGCCAATTATTTTTCAAAACACCTCTAAGCAGCCAAACAGCATGGACCTGACTACAGGTCTTAGACACTTCAGTCATGGTTCAACAATAAGAAACACGCATGCCCAGCTCCATCCTAGAATCCTTTGGTGCCATTAGACCCAACGTGCATGTGATCGCCACTACAATATGATGCAGCTTTCAAGTTAAAAGCAATCGTTAAAAGCAGCGTGAAAAAATATACCATCACCAACGGGTTTGGAAAAGCCAGTCAGCTGCGTGAAGGAGAGAACAGCGCATGCTCAGGAGTGAATTTACCTCAGAGTCACAGTGACACTAGCCCATCTATTTATTAGCCCATCCATTAGCAGCTCCGTAATATACGAGATGATCTTTTAAACGTACCTTTATTATTGTTATGTTATGGTTATTATGAAGCGCCTGTTTGCTCATTTTATTTTTAATCTGTGTGGTCAGTGCTTTTTTGCGCCAGAACGAAACCGGAAGAACGGTTAAGTGAAGGCTAACAGGCGCTAACAACAACATTTAGCCTGGATGAACATGAATCGATGCGGGAAAAGCTACAATCTGCAGCTTGACCGCGTTGCTTAATGTATGCGGCTTATATACTGATGTGGCTTGTGTATTTAAGAAGGAAGCTTAATACGTGAAAATGAGTGGGTGCGGCTTGTAATCAGGTGCGCTCTATAACCCAGAATTTATTCCGAACGGTATTACGGTACTGTCAAGGACAGGTATTCTCTACCCCTGTCTTTGACTCTGTCCATGAAGCTCATGTGTTTTCTAAATTAGACCTACGCAACACCTACCACTTAGTCCATATCCGTGAGGGCGATGAGTGGAAGACGGCCTTTAACACACCGCTAGGTCATTACGAGTATCTGGTGATGCCCTTCTGACTCACTAACGCCCTGGCAGTATTTCAAAGACTGGTCAACAATGTCTTACATAATTCTCTCAACCATTTTGTTTACGTCTACTTAGTGCCAGGAGGACATCTGCTGCTTGCTTGCAGTGATGTCCAAGCACCCCCCCTACCAAGGACCCTACATGTCTAAGGTCCAAATAAAACCGAAAGAGGGGGGGCCCACTCCATACGGCAACCATAGGAGGGGGGCCACTGCCAAGTAGCCCCCCCCCCCAAGGCGCATCGCAGGCTAGACCCCCCACCCCCTCACCCTAATATGAGGTTATATGAGGAAGGGGGTAAGTTGGGGACAGCTGGTAGACTGTCCCCCGGTGGTCAAAGAGCTGTCCCCCAGCCCAGGGGCCCCACCCCCGGGGGCGCAGACGAAAAACGATGCTCTTTCTAAAAAATACAATTATTCTGAATCCACCACTCCATCTACCATTGTCCCCTCTACCTGCATTGTAGGGAACCTCACCTGGGACATCAAATCCATGGTCCTGCAAACACAGGAATATTGCATTATCCGATAGTAAAATCTCCAATATTAGACAGAAGTTGAATCAAGTTATTCCTACTATCAGCCCAGAGCAGGCTGAAGCGGTAGAACTGGAGGCATCCATAGAAACGACTGTAACATTAGACTGCTTCACTATTGAGGATCAAGCGGAAATAGCAATAATTATTACTTCCTCCAAATCCTCAACTTGTCTGTTAGACCCAATTCCCACAAGACTTTTTAAAGAAACCTTCCTCCCTAATTAATGACTCCATATGAATGATAGTAAATACCTCATGTGCCACAGTCTTTTAAATATGCAGTTGTTAAACCTCTTCTGAAAAAGCCAAATTTAGATCCTTGCATCTTGGCCAGCTACAGACCAATATCAAACCTCCCCTTTGTTTCTAAAATCCTAGAAAGAGTTGTAGTTAAGCAGCTTTACTGCCACCTACAGGACAACAGCCACTTTTGAGACTTTAAGTCGGGGTTTTGACCTCACCACAGCACGGAAACTGCACTCGTTAGAGTCTCTAATGACTTATTATTGGTCCTGTTAGACCTCAGTGCAGCCTTTGACACCATTGACCACAGTATTTCACACCAAAGATTAGAGCATGACATAGGGATCAGTGGATCTGCCCTCCAGTGGTTTAAATCCTATTTATCCGATAGGATCAGTTTGTTAATGTAAATGGACATTCCTCTCAGTGCACTCTAAGCGCTCAGTTTTAGGACCCATCCTGTTTATGCTTTATATGCTACCCCTAGGAAACATAATCAGGAAACACAGCATTAATTTCCATTTTTATGCAGATGATACGCAGATGTAGTTATAGTTAGTTTTAGTTGTAGTTGTAGTTATCCATGAAACCTGACCAGAATGACAACATAGAGAAACTGAATGCCTGCATTAGAGACATCAAGACCTGGATGACAATTAATTATCTCCTCTTGAACCCAGAAAAAACTGAGGCGTGTAGAACTGCCTTTTTTGCAGAATATTGCTAAATCAGAAATATCTATGCGTTTGTTACGTCTAGGCTCGATTACTGTAACTCTTTGTTGGAAGTGCTCCTCCATGGTGCTTGTCAGGTCACTCATGTTTTTGCCTTTGAATTATTCTCGTCAAATAACTTTGTTTTTAGGCCTAGCTTCCAGGAATATTTCACCACGAGTGTTACCTTGGGATTACCTCATCCATACAAACCACGCTCACCACGTCTGCTGTTCATGCTCGCACAGTCTTCATAGAAGCCCTCCAGCCACGCCACGTCATCAGCTACTCACCTGCTGCCTCAAGCCAAAGACCCTTGTCCTTACAAAAGAAGGAAAATAAGATTAAAATAAACCAAATTACTTACCACAAATTTCTCCTGTTTTCCTTCCGGGTTCCAGCATCTGGGTCTGTCTTGAAGCCTCGAAAATCATGACACAATCACTGCAATTCAACAGTTTCTGTGTTTGTCAATGAGCTTTCTGCACCTGTCGACAGGTATTTTGGCCCACTCCTCATGAGCAAACTGTTCCAGTTGTCTCAGGTTTGACGGGTGTATTCTCCAAATGGCATGTTTCAGCCCCTTCTACAGATGTTCAATGGGATTCAGATCTGGGCTCATAGAATAGAACTTCAGAATAGTCCAACGCTTTTCTCTTTGCCATTCTTGGGTGTTTTTGGCTGTGTGTTTTAGATAGTTGTCCTGTTGGAAGACCCATGACCTGTGACTGAGACCAAGCTTTCTGACACTAGGCAGCACATTTCTACCCAGAATGCATTGATAATCTTGAGATATTATTTTACTTTCCACAACTTTAAGACACCCTGTGCCAGATGCAGCAAAGCAGCCCCAAAACAGAACTGAGCCTCCTCCATGTTTCACAGTAGGGACAGTGTTCTTTTCGTTGTATGCTTCATTTTTGAGTCTACCAAAATAGAGCTGTTGTACCTTACCAAAAAGCTCCAGTTTTGTCTCATCTGTCCAAAGGACATTTTCCCAGAAGCTTTGTGGCTTGTCAACATGCATTTTTGCAAATTCCAGTCTGGCTTTTATATGATTTCCTTTCAACAGTGGTGTCCTCCTTGCTCGTCTCCCATGAAGTCCACTCTGGCTCAAACAATGACAAATGGTGCGATCTGACACTGATGTACCTTGATCTAGGAGTTCACCTTTAATGTCTTTGGAGATTGTTCTGGGCTTTTTGGATACAGTTCTAACCATCCGTCTCCTCAATTTGTCATCAATTTTCCTCTTTTCCTCTTCCGGCCACGTCCAGAGAGGTTGACTACTGTCCCATGGGTATTAAACTTATATGTGCCACTGTGGTCGCAGGAACTTCAAGCTGCTTAGAGATGGTTTTATAGCCTTTACCTTTACGATGTTTGTCTATAATTTTGTTTCTAATGTCCTGGGACAATTCTCTCCTTCGCTTTCTGTTGTCCATGCATGTTCAGTGTGATACACACATTATCACCAAACAGCAACGTGACTATTTGTCTCCCTTTAAATAGTCAGACTGACTGATTATGGGTTTGAAAACAGCTGTGATGTCAATTAAAGGACATACCTTTTTTTTTTTTTTTTAAACTTTATTTTCAGAAATTTTATGATACAAACTTAAAGACACGAACCTGCACAGAAACCCTCCCACCCCACCCCAAAACATAATAATAATAATAATAATGAATAAATTTAGAACAAAAAAAAAAAAGAAAGAAATTTAAAAAGGAAAGAAAAGTGTACATCCATGACAGAAATTTTCAAATGTTTTTCTCTATTCTATCTGTATAAAAACAAGTACCCAGGCATATTCAAACACTTATAGACCCACACAATACACACACTTATGTCCGCATACCTCTATATGTTCACGTTTAGGTTATTAGGCTAAAACATGCAAAGAGGTTTCAGCTTAGACTCACATTTTTAACATAATTTGTAAAGGGTGTCCAAATTTTCATAAACTTTTCACAGCTGTTCTCCCTGCTGTATCTCAATAATTTCCAGTTGCAACACAGAGAGCATTTCTCTAATCCAGCCATTAAACGAAGGAGGTTTATCTGATTTCCACTGGAAGAGGAGAGTCCTACGGGCTATTGTTGTTGCAAAGGCAACTGCCCTCCCTTTGAATTTAGAGACTTTGACTTCAGGGGGCAAAACCCCAAAAACAGCAGTGAGTGGGGAGGATGGAACCTTTGTCTCACAAATCAGTGAAAGGACCTCAAAAATATTTGTCCAGAAACTCCTCAGTGAGATACAGTTCCAGAACATATGTCCTAGAGAGGCTGGACTTTGTTTACATCTTAAGGCCTGTTCACACCGGGACGAATTTCGCCGGCGATTTTCGCCGACGTTTAACGCCTCGTGACTAAACAAAGGGCACCAATGAGAGTGTGCACACCGACGCGAAAAAACGCCAGGCGTCGAAGCGTCAAAAAAAAAAACGCCTCGGGTTCGTTTTTTTTCTTCGACGCGTCGCGTCGAAATCTACTCGACCAATGAGAATGGCGCTTTTGCACACGTGTCTGGAGCTTCTGAAGTTACAGTAAAACACAACTTGGGGGCGCTCAAACACAAAACTGCCTTGCTGAGCACACATACCAGCGAAGAAGATAGACGCCAAGTAGCGTCTACACTGCCGCGAAGAAATAATGATGGACATTCTAAAATATCCCCGAACCAAGCACCAGTTGGAGCTACTGGTGCTTGAAATATTCATGTTTTCTTTGTTTGATTCTGACAATCGCGTAAATACTTGCTCTCTTCTTCTGAGTGAAAAGCGACTTTAAGAAGCGTAAAGTTGCGCAGCGCCACCTTGTGTACAGGAGCATTTCTGTTTACATTAAGCGCCATCTAATGTCAGGGAATGAAATTGCATGGTCGCTCGGCTCATCGTCAGCGAAAATTGCCTGGGTGTGAACACAAAAAACGTGGCGAAAAACGCTGGCGAATAACGCCTGGCGAATATTCGTCCCGGTGTGTACGGGCCTTTAGACATGAAGGACTGGCATCAGGGTAGATCCTAGAAAGTCTTTCATTTGAATAATGAAGATGATGTCACACTCTAAATTGAATAAGACGGTGTCTAATACAAATAGAACAGGTGTGAATCCGTTCCAAGCAGAGTTGCCACAATGTTTCTGAAAATGTAACATCAAGATCTTTTTCCCATGCCAGCCTGGTCTTGTTCAATGAAAGTGGTTTAATACCCTGGATCTTGTTGTAAATTTTAGATATATTGCCCTTTGTATGAGGGTTTAAAGCAAGTAAGTCGTCCATGGTGTCAATGTGACAAGCTTCTGAGGGATCAAAATATTTATTAACAAAACTTCTGAGTTGGAGGAATCTGAAAAAGTGGGATCTGGGAATATTGTATTTTTCATGTAGTAATTCAAAGGGCATTAGATTTCTTTTGGAAAAAAGGTCCTTCAAAAATACCAGCCCATTTTTGTGCCACATCTGGAATGCACCATCGATATGGGACGGTGGGAAAAGGGGATTATTAACTATGGGAGAAAAAGAGGAAAGACGAGTAAAGCTAAAGTGCTTTCTAAACTGAAACCAGATTTTTAGGGAATGTTTTAAAACTGGATTAAGAATCTGGGGATGTGAAATTATAGGGTTAGGGGAACTCACAATTGAAACCAGACCAACTGTATACATGCTATTTACCTCCATTTTAGCCCAGGCTGGACCCTGGCTACTACCCCATGTGGAAATCCAATGTGGTATCTTACTAATGTTTGCCGCCCAGTAGTAAGATATAAAATTAGGTAAGCCTAGACCTCCGGCAGATGTTGGCATTTCCAGAAACATATTTTTCATTCTTGGAACTTTTCTGCACCATATGAAAGATGAGATCATATTATCTATTTCCCTAAACATTGTCTTTGGTAAAAAGAAAGGGATCATTTGGAAAAAATATAAAAAACGGGGGAGGACAGACATTTTAGTTATATTTACTCTCCCGGCTAAAGAGATAGGTAATGAAGACCATCTCGTCAGATCTTCCTTTATTTGTTCTGACAAAATCTTTAAGTTGAAATGGTAGAGGTCTTTGTAATCGTGTGTAATTTTAACACCAAGATAAGTAAATTCTTCAACTCTTTTAAAAGGAAAGGGGGTATAATCTATTGTTGCTGCCAATTCATTGATTGGAAAGAGGTTACTTTTGGAGAAATTTATTGTGTAACCAGATATTTTACTATACGAGTTTAGTATGCTAAAAATGCTGGGATTGATTGCTTGGGATTAGATAAATATACTAAAAGATCCTCTGCGTACAAGGAGACTTTATGAATTTCATTATGTCTGAGCACTCCACAGATCCTGTCATCCATTCGTAGGGCAATGGCCAGATGACCAAATTAAAAAGAAATGGTGATAAACAGTAGCCCTGCCTTGTTCCACGATACAGATGGAAATAGTCAGACGATGTAGAATTAGTACATACTGATGCCATGGGTGTAGAATAAATTGTTTTTATCCAGGAAATTACATTATGACCAAATCCAAACTTTTCTAGAGTGGCGAATAAAAATTCCCATTCTACTCGATCAAATGCTTTATCTGCATCTAGTGAAATGACAACTTCTGGCTGGTGCACGGAATGGGAAGTGTGCAGCACATTCAGCAGGCGGCGCATATTATAGAATGACTGTCTACCAGGTATAAAGCCTGATTGATCTGGATTTATTATTTTAGGGATTACCGATTCAAAGCTGTGACAAAGCCACATAAATGTATCATGTTTTCTGTATTTTACACCCTATGAGGTGAAGAGGTCCTATGTTTTCCTTTTATTTTAGTGAATGTGTGTATTTTGGGTATTTGTGTACCGGGGATGCCGCTGACGTCCCTCCTCACAGCTGATGCGATCAGCTGGGGTGCGTTAACACCCGGCATGGCTTCCGGGTTAAAAAGGGACAGACAAGGTGGGCTAGGAGCCTAAGGAGAGTTCAAACTCTGACAAGACGGAAAGGGAGACTAAGAGGGCCCTTCCAACAGCAAGCACGCACGGAATACCCCGGAAACCGACCATCGGGAGTCACAGAGGAGGATCTGACGCGGACCTTTCCAACTTCTGCCGCTGGGATTATTATTAATTTCTTTTGGGGAAGTACGTGGCTGGAAAGTGACCATGAGAAAAATGAGACTCCCTGACGTTAACCCGAAGGACGGGGTGAGATCATTTCAGTTTTTCTGTTTCTTTTGACTTTGGGAGGAATTGTTTACGTCGGAGCGCTTACGCGCACACAGGTGGGAGTCGCTAGACGGACAATAGGGAATCATCGTAAACGCGTGCACGGACCTATAATGTAATCGGGAGCGCGATTCATGGAGTGTGACTGGGTTCAATGAAATTATGATGGTTAAAGAACAAATCTTGATTTAATTGGTTGTTCATTTGTTCATTTGTGTTCCATAGTCAACCCACGACAATAATCTTAAGACTCTAAATGAACTGTAGAGTGTTACATATGGTGGCCAGTATGGGGATTAATTTATCCTTTTTGTAATTTGTTTTCGTGGGTGTGTGGGGTGATTTGTGTATGTATTACTTCTATAATTTCTAAAAAGTTACTGAGACACAAAGCAACAGAAATGGCTGAGGCTGAAACAGATTTAGATTTCACAGCTGGGCCATTTGTTACCCGCAGACAAACTTCAGACGGAGGATTATCATCATTACTAAGTACCTTATACCTGCATAACAGTGAGGATGACGGGTCCGTACAGGGGGATAATGAGGATGATGAAGTGGATGATGTGAATGATGATGCTGGGGTTGAAGTTGCTGAGACAGAAGAAGCTCATACACAAGAACAAAACTGTCAAACGGAGAATGACAATCTAGCTCAGAAGGTGGCAGCACTTAAAGATCACGTGAAGGAATTAGAAGAAACTTTCAGAGCATCTGTCACAAGCTCTCTTAACCGAGAAGGTAATTTCAGGGAGTATGTGGACATCAGCTTTGCTAAGCTAGAAAAAACTTTAATGTCCAGCATAGAAAAACTAGAGAAGGATGTGGTGAACTGTTTATTGCGAAGGGATGAGAAATGGCAGAACCAACTAAAGAAACTTAGGACTGTTAGTACCCCTCTGCCTCGGCGAACAGTAGCCATATCCACCGAAACAGATTACACTGTGACACCCACACCCTGTCATTCACACCAAATAAGTCAGTCTGGTGCAACCTCCTTTTACTCCAAACCTCCTGTTCGGTTGGATTTTCCCACGTTCGGTGGTCCGCAGACCTCGGATGCGCTGAATTTCATTGAACAGTGTGAGAACTATCTTGACCTTAGACCCTTATCAAATCATGAGCTGTTAGGAGCCCTGTCCGCGGTTCTGAAGGGACCTGCTTTAAGCTGGTGGAAAGCCACTAAACCTGTTGTGCATGATTGGTTAACATTCAAGGAGGCTTTTTTATCTGCTTTTCTGCCAAATGATTATTTAAGTGAAGTGGAAGAGCAATTAAGAACAACTGTGCAGAGGCCGGAGCAATGGAACGGGCCTATAATGTAATCGGGAGCGCGATTCATGGAGTGTGACTGGGTTCAATGAAATTATGATGGTTAAAGAACAAATCTTGATTTAATTGGTTGTTCATTTGTTCATTTGTGTTCCATAGTCAACCCACGACAATAATCTTAAGACTCTAAATTTTAACTTGTCCTGTCCAACAGCTGGGCAGACAGATGAGAGCTGAGGGCCTCTTGTGTTGGACATATTTTACTTTAACAAGAGGGGTTATTAATCTTCAGACAAACCAAAGGTATGTCTGAATAAACCCCTTTTGTAATTGAGGCCAAACTTTATTAATTTCAATCATGTCTGAAAATCTTTGGTGTTGGACCGGACGGAAAAGGAAAGAGGGGAAGAAGAGAGAGGGACGTTAGAGAGAGGGGGGGTAGGGGGTGATAATAGGAGGGGAAGGGGGATAAGACCATGAAGCAGCATAAAGCAACAAGTTTACTGGTTGTTTATCATTATGGTAAGGTTCAAATGTAGTAAAAAAAAAAAAAAAAAAAAAAAAAAAAAAAAAAAGGGCGGAGCCTGTCCACACACACACTCAAATGTTATAAACACACCTGCTAGCTGCAAAAATGTCCACCTGTCGACATGTACACAAAACAGATAGTGTTCACACGCATACTTATGCCTTAAAACCAACTAGTGTGAAATATTTCAGTCATTCAGTCATGCAAACTGTTAGTGCAAAGGTGAGCTAACACCAGTGCTCAGGTGAGTGTTTATGTTCTTCTAAAATGGATGGTGGAACGTGAAAAGAAGGAGGGAGAGTGCCCAGCCATCCCCACCCCAAGACCCCCACCGCAGCAGCAGCGGCAGCCGGAATCCCCCCAACGCCACACGGGAACCGGCAGGGAACAACCGCCGCCCGGGCGACCAAGCCCGCCACCCAGGCCAGGGCCAGAGAGGGAGGGAAAGAGAGCGCCGCCCCAGCCCAACCAGGAGAGCAGCCCCCCCGCCGCGCCGGGAGAACCCAATGCAGGGCCCCACCGGAGAAGGACGCCCACAGCCCCAAACGAGCACCCCACCACCACCCAGGAGTTCCGGGCATCCCCCCGCCCCAACCCCAGGTACGAGCCAGCCCACCCGCTCTGCACTCCAGGCAGCCATCCGCCCGGCCAAACGGTTGGTCCAGGGAGGAGCGAGGCAGGGGCCCGCCGCCCCCGCCCAGGAGGGGGGAACCCCGGGGAAAAAAGAGGGCCCACAAGGGGTGTTGTAAATATGGCCCGACCAGGCTCGGCCACAGTTGGAAATTTGGCGGGGCCCAGCACTCAGGAGCAAGGACAAGAACCCACCCCCCAGGGACCAGACATCCCCGGCTCAGATGTAATGTGAACCCCCCCACCGCGCGGAGAGAGCACAGCCGGGCCCAGGAAGCCGGCACCCTGGGGACACGGCCGCCGTTGCAAAGGGGCCCGTACCCCCCACCAGGGAAGAGGCAGGGGACAGATGGACCCAGGTCCCACCTTCCTTGCAAAATGTGTGTGCGTGTATGTTTGTTTGAGAGGGTGTGTGTGTGACTGTGTGTGTGTGTTTACGTTGGGATGTATATATTGGGGGGGGGAGGGGTTTGTGTACTAAGGGGGGTGCAGTTAAAATTGGCGGGTAGGGCACTAAGGGGACATCTCCTGATTACTCACAGTGACGTCCCCTCACCCTCCCCACCAAGGGGTCCTAAATGTCTTAGGTGCGGTTAAAATTGGCGGGTAGGGTGCTAGGAGGACATCCGCTGCTTGCTGGCAGTGATGTCCAAGCACCCCCCCTACCAAGGGCCCTACATGTCTAAGGTGCAAATAAAACCGAAAGAGGGGGGGCCCACTCCATACGGCAACCATAGGAGGGGGGCCACTGCCTAGTAAACCCCCCCCCAAGGCTCATCGCAGGCTAAGCCCCCCACCCCCTCACCCTATTATGAGGTTATATGAGGAAGGGGGTAAGTTGGGGACAGCTGATAGACTGTCCCCCGGTGGTCAAACAGCTGTCCCCCGCCCCCCCCCCCCCAGCCAGGGGGCCAGGCCCACCCAGCCCAGGGGCCCCACCCCCGGAGGCGCCGACACCCCAGGCCCAGCACCACCCCCCCCACACAGAGAGAGAGGAGCCAGAAAGCGCTGGCCCCCCCCCCCGGAGCAAGCCCAGGCCCCCACCCCCAAACGCCGGCCCTTGAAGAGCTCTGGTCAGGCCTCGACAGGACCGAGGCAGCCAACCGGCCGGGGAAACCGCCGATGGCCTCAGCGGAGACGCCGACCCGTCAACCCCCCCTGCCCCGTACCAATAGTGCCCCCCCCCTCCCCCAGAATGCCCCCCCACAGGACAGGGCCGACAAGACCCCCCACCCCCCCCCCCCAGACCCCGCAGCCGAACCGGATGACACCCAGAGCGACAGGGGGCCCCAAGAGGGTTGTCCCGTCCCGCCCCAGAGCCAGGGAAGGGCCGATCCCAGCCCCAGGTGTAGATGGGAAGCCCATCCAGCGCCGCTGGGCCCCCCCCCCGAGCAGCGCCCCCCGCCAACCCCCCCCAGCACAGGCAAAGGGACCACCCCCCCAAGCCAAGCCAGACCACCACCCCACCCCCCTACCACGCACCCCCACACCCAAGCCCAGAGGACCACGCAGCGCCCCAGCCCGCCCCACCCAGGCGCCGGACCCGACCCCCCGACCAACGGAGCCCCCACCACCCCCCGCCAGGCACCGGAGGCCCCGAACCCCACCCCGGCCCACGGCAGAAGGGCAAGGAGCAGCGACGACCAGGCCCCCCCTACCCCCTAAGTCATGGAGTTAACTATGGGAGACTAGAGAGACCGAATTCTTTCAAAGTTACTTGAACTTTGGGCTGACATTTTTTCCAAGCTGATATGATCAAGCAGCAGATTTCTGTGTTGACTTATATTTATTATGGCCCGCAGCACTCACAGAGTGCAAGGACCATATTGTAACTGCTACGAGGGTCGAACACTCAAAAAGGTCCAAAACGTCAAAAAAACGCGTTAAAACGCCAAAAAATGGGGTCAAAAGTCGGCCAAAGCACAAAACAACACGACAATTGTGTAACGCAACAAAAATACACGCACAACACCAACGCAAAAACGTAAAAATTGTAGTCGCAAAAATGACGACAAAAACACAAAAAAGCCCTAAAAAGCCCTCAAAAGACAGGTTTAAAGCCAAAAAGACATGCCCAGCCTATAGTAAAAGACAGGCCGCATTGAAATACATAGGCCACCTGACTGCCAAAACTTCTATATTGTTTCTGCTTCGTTTCATTATTATGGCCCGCAGCAGTCATAGACTGCAAGGACCATATTGTAACTGGTACGAGGGTCGAACACTCAAAAAGTCCAAAACGTCAAAAAAACGCGTCAAAACGCCAAAAAATGGTGTCAAAAGTCGCCCAAAGCACAAAACAACACGACAATTGTGTAACGCAACAAAAATACACACACACACGCACAACACCAACGCAAAAACGTAAAAATTGTAGTCGCAAAAATGACGACAAAAGCACAAAAAAGCCAAAAAAAAGCCCTCAAAAGACGGGTTTAAAGCCAAAAAGACATGCCCAGCCTATAGTAAAAGACAGGCCGCATTGAAATACATAGGCCACCTGACTGCAAAAACTTCTATATTGTTTCTGCTTCGTTTCATTATTATGGCCCGCAGCAGCAGTCACTGACTGCAAGGACCATATTGTTTTCGACTTCGCCGCCTTTCAGCGAGAATTTGACCCCCGCCGCATGCTCGAAAAGTCACCAAAATGTGCACACACCTGGGATAAATCGCAAATGAATTTTCCACAAAGTCAACGTCACCCCCCCGAAGACGATGACATCACGGCCAGCGATCCCGTCAAAAAAATGAATGGGCCGAAAATCGCGTATGGGGCCGAACAAAATGTACTTCAAAATACAGCTGCGAAACCAAGACACACGTGTCGGGGATATCCCAAAGATGTTTTGAAATCATTACGGGACGGCCACACGACCTACGGCTTGGCGGCCATTTTGTGGCGAACTCTGAGAATTGGCGATTTTCGTGTTTTCCCACAATATGGGGAAAAGACGCTTTTGTTTGAGCGATTTTCACGCAATTGCACACACTTGCTGCCAGCTCCAGTCTACAAACACCCCAGAAGTGTTGTTGACCTTTGACCTTGGGAAAAGGCCGCCATCTGGAATTTTCTCAAAAAAGCACCTTTAGCACCAGATACAAACGAAAACTCGTCGTTGGAATTTTCATCAATCGTCTCGTAACTTTTCGGGCACCAACGGCCAGCTACTCTGGACAAAATGTTGGAATTAGAAGTTGTAGATTTTGAACGGCGTGCGCGTGGCGAGCTAGCAACCGTTGCCATCTTGGCTAGCTCGCACATTTTTCATCGGAATGTCGTGAAGAGGAAATATGCGATTCCTTGGCCCGCGCTGAACAAAACGATGCTACGCACGACAAGATCGATAAAGGAATGTGGGCGTGGTAAGCAAAAAACCGTCGCAAAAAAATGTGCCGACTCGGCAAAAACGAAAGAATTCTGAACTTTTTTTTTGAGAATCGACTAACGAAACCAATATACCCTTGTCCGCGATATCCAAAGGACGTTTTGAAATCATAACTGGATGGTGACACGACCTATGGTTTGGCGGCCATTTTGTGCCAAAATCTGCCATTTTGCGTTTTTCGCGTTTTTACACAATATGGAAAAATGAACTTTTTTTCGAGCGATTTTCACGAAATTTGACTCACATGTTGCTAGAGCAAGTCCACAACAACCTCTGGAGTTTCGTCCACCTTTGACCTCGGGAAAAGGCCGGCATCTTGAATCTTCTATAAAAAACGCCTTTACCCCTGGATTCAATCGTAAACTTGTCGTTGGAATTTTCCGCGATCGTCTCGAAACTTTTTGGGAATCAACGGCAAGCTACTGTGAAAAAAATGTTGCAATTAGAAGTTGTAGATTTGGAACGGCGTCCGCGTGGCGAGCTCGCAAAGTCGCGCACTGCTATTCCTCATACCTTATTATGGCCCGCAGCAGAGCAGCAGTCACTGACTGCAAGGACCATATTGTTTTCGCAGTTGGAACGACGACTTCGCCGCCTTTCAGCGAGAATTTGACCCCCGCCGCATGCTCGAAAAGTCACCAAAATGTGCACACACCTGGGATAAATCGCAAATGAATTTTCCACAAAGTCAACGTCACCCCCCCGAAGACGATGACATCACGGCCAGCGATCCCGTCAAAAAAATGAATGGGCCGAAAATCGCGTATGGGGCCGAACAAAATGTACTTCGAAATACAGCCGCGAAACCAAGACACACGTGTCGGGGATATCCCAAAGATGTTTTGAAATCATTACGGGACGGCCACACGACCTACGGCTTGGCGGCCATTTTGTGGCGAACTCTGAGAATTGGCGATTTTCGTGTTTTCCCACAATATGGGGAAAAGACGCTTTTGTTTGAGCGATTTTCACGCAATTGCACACACTTGCTGCCAGCTCCAGTCTACAAACACCCCAGAAGTGTTGTTGACCTTTGACCTTGGGAAAAGGCCGCCATCTGGAATTTTCTCAAAAAAGCACCTTTAGCACCAGATACAAACGAAAACTCGTCGTTGGAATTTTCATCAATCGTCTCGTAACTTTTCGGGCACCAACGGCCAGCTACTCTGGACAAAATGTTGGAATTAGAAGTTGTAGATTTTGAACGGCGTGCGCGTGGCGAGCTAGCAACCGTTGCCATCTTGGCTAGCTCGCACATTTTTCATCGGAATGTCGTGAAGAGGAAATATGCGATTCCTTGGCCCGCGCTGAACAAAACAATGCTACGCACGACAAGATCGATAAAGGAATGTGGGCGTGGTAAGCAAAAAACCGTCGCAAAAAAATGTGCCGACTCGGCAAAAACGAAAGAATTCTGAACTTTTTTTTTGAGAATCGACTAACGAAACCAATATACCCTTGTCCGCGATATCCAAAGGACGTTTTGAAATCATAACTGGATGGTGACACGACCTATGGTTTGGCGGCCATTTTGTGCCAAAATCTGCCATTTTGCGTTTTTCGCGTTTTTACACAATATGGAAAAATGAACTTTTTTTCGAGCGATTTTCACGAAATTTGACTCACATGTTGCTAGAGCAAGTCCACAACTACCTCTGGAGTTTCGTCCACCTTTGACCTCGGGAAAAGGCCGGCATCTTGAATCTTCTATAAAAAACGCCTTTACCCCTGGATTCAATCGTAAACTTGTCGTTGGAATTTTCCGCGATCGTCTCGAAACTTTTTGGGAATCAACGGCAAGCTACTGTGAAAAAAATGTTGCAATTAGAAGTTGTAGATTTGGAACGGCGTCCGCGTGGCGAGCTCGCAAAGTCGCGCACTGCTATTCCTCATACCTTATTATGGCCCGCAGCAGCAGTCACTGACTGCAAGGACCATATTGTTTTCGCAGTTGGAACGACGACTTCGCCGCCTTTCAGCGAGAATTTGACCCCCGCCGCATGCTCGTTATGGCCCGCAGCAGAGCAGCAGTCACTGACTGCAAGGACCATATTGTTTTCGCAGTTGGAACGACGACTTCGCCGCCTTTCAGCGAGAATTTGACCCCCGCCGCATGCTCGAAAAGTCACCAAAATGTGCACACACCTGGGATAAATCGCAAATGAATTTTCCACAAAGTCAACGTCACCCCCCCGAAGACGATGACATCACGGCCAGCGATCCCGTCAAAAAAATGAATGGGCCGAAAATCGCGTATGGGGCCGAACAAAATGTACTTCGAAATATAGCCGCGAAACCAAGACACACGTGTCGGGGATATCCCAAAGATGTTTTGAAATCATTACGGGACGGCCACACGACCTACGGCTTGGCGGCCATTTTGTGGCGAACTCTGAGAATTGGCGATTTTCGTGTTTTCCCACAATATGGGGAAAAGACGCTTTTGTTTGAGCGATTTTCACGCAATTGCACACACTTGCTGCCAGCTCCAGTCTACAAACACCCCAGAAGTGTTGTTGACCTTTGACCTTGGGAAAAGGCCGCCATCTGGAATTTTCTCAAAAAAGCACCTTTAGCACCAGATACAAACGAAAACTCGTCGTTGGAATTTTCATCAATCGTCTCGTAACTTTTCGGGCACCAACGGCCAGCTACTCTGGACAAAATGTTGGAATTAGAAGTTGTAGATTTTGAACGGCGTGCGCGTGGCGAGCTAGCAACCGTTGCCATCTTGGCTAGCTCGCACATTTTTCATCGGAATGTCGTGAAGAGGAAATATGCGATTCCTTGGCCCGCGCTGAACAAAACAATGCTACGCACGACAAGATCGATAAAGGAATGTGGGCGTGGTAAGCAAAAAACCGTCGCAAAAAAATGTGCCGACTCGGCAAAAACGAAAGAATTCTGAACTTTTTTTTTGAGAATCGACTAACGAAACCAATATACCCTTGTCCGCGATATCCAAAGGACGTTTTGAAATCATAACTGGATGGTGACACGACCTATGGTTTGGCGGCCATTTTGTGCCAAAATCTGCCATTTTGCGTTTTTCGCGTTTTTACACAATATGGAAAAATGAACTTTTTTTCGAGCGATTTTCACGAAATTTGACTCACATGTTGCTAGAGCAAGTCCACAACTACCTCTGGAGTTTCGTCCACCTTTGACCTCGGGAAAAGGCCGGCATCTTGAATCTTCTATAAAAAACGCCTTTACCCCTGGATTCAATCGTAAACTTGTCGTTGGAATTTTCCGCGATCGTCTCGAAACTTTTTGGGCATCAACGGCAAGCTACTGTGAAAAAAATGTTGCAATTAGAAGTTGTAGATTTGGAACGGCGTCCGCGTGGCGAGCTCGCAAAGTCGCGCACTGCTATTCCTCATACCTTATTATGGCCCGCAGCAGAGCAGCAGTCACTGACTGCAAGGACCATATTGTTTTCGCAGTTGGAACGACGACTTCGCCGCCTTTCAGCGAGAATTTGACCCCCGCCGCATGCTCGAAAAGTCACCAAAATGTGCACACACCTGGGATAAATCGCAAATGAATTTTCCACAAAGTCAACGTCACCCCCCCGAAGACGATGACATCACGGCCAGCGATCCCGTCAAAAAAATGAATGGGCCGAAAATCGCGTATGGGGCCGAACAAAATGTACTTCGAAATACAGCCGCGAAACCAAGACACACGTGTCGGGGATATCCCAAAGATGTTTTGAAATCATTACGGGACGGCCACACGACCTACGGCTTGGCGGCCATTTTGTGGCGAACTCTGAGAATTGGCGATTTTCGTGTTTTCCCACAATATGGGGAAAAGACGCTTTTGTTTGAGCGATTTTCACGCAATTGCACACACTTGCTGCCAGCTCCAGTCTACAAACACCCCAGAAGTGTTGTTGACCTTTGACCTTGGGAAAAGGCCGCCATCTGGAATTTTCTCAAAAAAGCACCTTTAGCACCAGATACAAACGAAAACTCGTCGTTGGAATTTTCATCAATCGTCTCGTAACTTTTCGGGCACCAACGGCCAGCTACTCTGGACAAAATGTTGGAATTAGAAGTTGTAGATTTTGAACGGCGTGCGCGTGGCGAGCTAGCAACCGTTGCCATCTTGGCTAGCTCGCACATTTTTCATCGGAATGTCGTGAAGAGGAAATATGCGATTCCTTGGCCCGCGCTGAACAAAACGATGCTACGCACGACAAGATCGATAAAGGAATGTGGGCGTGGTAAGCACAAAACCGTCGCAAAAAAATGTGCCGACTCGGCAAAAACGAAAAAATTCTGAACTTTTTTTTTGAGAATCGACTAACGAAACCAATATACCCTTGTCCGCGATATCCAAAGGACGTTTTGAAATCATTACTGGATGGTGACACGACCTATGGTTTGGCGGCCATTTTGTGCCAAAATCTGCCATTTTGCGTTTTTCTCGTTTTTACACAATATGGAAAAATGAACTTTTTTTCGAGCGATTTTCACGAAATTTGACTCACATGTTGCTAGAGCAAGTCCACAACTACCTCTGGAGTTTCGTCCACCTTTGACCTCGGGAAAAGGCCGGCATCTTGAATCTTCTATAAAAAACGCCTTTACCCCTGGATTCAATCGTAAACTTGTCATTGGAATTTTCCGCGATCGTCTCGAAACTTTTTGGGCATCAACGGCAAGCTACTGTGAAAAAAATGTTGCAATTAGAAGTTGTAGATTTGGAACGGCGTCCGCGTGGCGAGCTCGCAAAGTCGCGCACTGCTATTCCTCATACCTTATTATGGCCCGCAGCAGAGCAGCAGTCACTGACTGCAAGGACCATATTGTTTTCGCAGTTGGAACGACGACTTCGCCGCCTTTCAGCGAGAATTTGACCCCCGCCGCATGCTCGAAAAGTCACCAAAATGTGCACACACCTGGGATAAATCGCAAATGAATTTTCCACAAAGTCAACGTCACCCCCCCGAAGACGATGACATCACGGCCAGCGATCCCGTCAAAAAAATGAATGGGCCGAAAATCGCGTATGGGGCCGAACAAAATGTACTTCGAAATACAGCCGCGAAACCAAGACACACGTGTCGGGGATATCCCAAAGATGTTTTGAAATCATTACGGGACGGCCACACGACCTACGGCTTGGCGGCCATTTTGTGGCGAACTCTGAGAATTGGCGATTTTCGTGTTTTCCCACAATATGGGGAAAAGACGCTTTTGTTTGAGCGATTTTCACGCAATTGCACACACTTGCTGCCAGCTCCAGTCTACAAACACCCCAGAAGTGTTGTTGACCTTTGACCTTGGGAAAAGGCCGCCATCTGGAATTTTCTCAAAAAAGCACCTTTAGCACCAGATACAAACGAAAACTCGTCGTTGGAATTTTCATCAATCGTCTCGTAACTTTTCGGGCACCAACGGCCAGCTACTCTGGACAAAATGTTGGAATTAGAAGTTGTAGATTTTGAACGGCGTGCGCGTGGCGAGCTAGCAACCGTTGCCATCTTGGCTAGCTCGCACATTTTTCATCGGAATGTCGTGAAGAGGAAATATGCGATTCCTTGGCCCGCGCTGAACAAAACGATGCTACGCACGACAAGATCGATAAAGGAATGTGGGCGTGGTAAGCACAAAACCGTCGCAAAAAAATGTGCCGACTCGGCAAAAACGAAAAAATTCGGAACTTTTCTTTTGAGAATCGACTAACGAAACCAATATACCCTTGTCCGCGATATCCAAAGGACGTTTTGAAATCATTACTGGATGGTGACACGACCTATGGTTTGGCGGCCATTTTGTGCCAAAATCTGCCATTTTGCGTTTTTCTCGTTTTTACACAATATGGAAAAATGAACTTTTTTTCGAGCGATTTTCACGAAATTTGACTCACATGTTGCTAGAGCAAGTCCACAACTACCTCTGGAGTTTCGTCCACCTTTGACCTCGGGAAAAGGCCGGCATCTTGAATCTTCTATAAAAAACGCCTTTACCCCTGGATTCAATCGTAAACTTGTCGTTGGAATTTTCCGCGATCGTCTCGAAACTTTTTGGGCATCAACGGCAAGCTACTGTGAAAAAAATGTTGCAATTAGAAGTTGTAGATTTGGAACGGCATCCGCGTGGCGAGCTCGCAAAGTCGCGCACTGCTATTCCTCATACCTTATTATGGCCCGCAGCAGAGCAGCAGTCACTGACTGCAAGGACCATATTGTTTTCGCAGTTGGAACGACGACTTCGCCGCCTTTCAGCGAGAATTTGACCCCCGCCGCATGCTCGAAAAGTCACCAAAATGTGCACACACCTGGGATAAATCGCAAATGAATTTTCCACAAAGTCAACGTCACCCCCCCGAAGACGATGACATCACGGCCAGCGATCCCGTCAAAAAAATGAATGGGCCGAAAATCGCGTATGGGGCCGAACAAAATGTACTTCGAAATACAGCCGCGAAACCAAGACACACGTGTCGGGGATATCCCAAAGATGTTTTGAAATCATTACGGGACGGCCACACGACCTACGGCTTGGCGGCCATTTTGTGGCGAACTCTGAGAATTGGCGATTTTCGTGTTTTCCCACAATATGGGGAAAAGACGCTTTTGTTTGAGCGATTTTCACGCAATTGCACACACTTGCTGCCAGCTCCAGTCT
Source organism: Oryzias latipes (assembly GCF_053564925.1). Classification (NCBI taxonomy): domain Eukaryota; kingdom Metazoa; phylum Chordata; class Actinopteri; order Beloniformes; family Adrianichthyidae; genus Oryzias; species Oryzias latipes. The sequence continues at coordinate 14,177,862 of NC_136253.1, read as the reverse complement.
ACAAACACCCCAGAAGTGTTGTTGACCTTTGACCTTGGGAAAAGGCCGCCATCTGGAATTTTCTCAAAAAAGCACCTTTAGCACCAGATACAAACGAAAACTCGTCGTTGGAATTTTCATCAATCGTCTCGTAACTTTTCGGGCACCAACGGCCAGCTACTCTGGACAAAATGTTGGAATTAGAAGTTGTAGATTTTGAACGGCGTGCGCGTGGCGAGCTAGCAACCGTTGCCATCTTGGCTAGCTCGCACATTTTTCATCGGAATGTCATGAAGAGGAAATATGCGATTCCTTGGCCCGCGCTGAACAAAACGATGCTACGCACGACAAGATCGATAAAGGAATGTGGGCGTGGTAAGCAAAAAACCGTCGCAAAAAAATGAGCCGACTCGGCAAAAACGAAAAAATTCGGAACTTTTCTTTTGAGAATCGACTAACGAAACCAATATACCCTTGTCCGCGATATCCAAAGGACGTTTTGAAATCATTACTGGATGGTGACACGACCTATGGTTTGGCGGCCATTTTGTGCCAAAATCTGCCATTTTGCGTTTTTCTCGTTTTTACACAATATGGAAAAATGAACTTTTTTTCGAGCGATTTTCACGAAATTTGACTCACATGTTGCTAGAGCAAGTCCACAACTACCTCTGGAGTTTCGTCCACCTTTGACCTCGGGAAAAGGCCGGCATCTTGAATCTTCTATAAAAAACGCCTTTACCCCTGGATTCAATCGTAAACTTGTCGTTGGAATTTTCCGCGATCGTCTCGAAACTTTTTGGGCATCAACGGCAAGCTACTGTGAAAAAAATGTTGCAATTAGAAGTTGTAGATTTGGAACGGCGTCCGCGTGGCGAGCTCGCAAAGTCGCGCACTGCTATTCCTCATACCTTATTATGGCCCGCAGCAGAGCAGCAGTCACTGACTGCAAGGACCATATTGTTTTCGCAGTTGGAACGACGACTTCGCCGCCTTTCAGCGAGAATTTGACCCCCGCCGCATGCTCGAAAAGTCACCAAAATGTGCACACACCTGGGATAAATCGCAAATGAATTTTCCACAAAGTCAACGTCACCCCCCCGAAGACGATGACATCACGGCCAGCGATCCCGTCAAAAAAATGAATGGGCCGAAAATCGCGTATGGGGCCGAACAAAATGTACTTCGAAATACAGCCGCGAAACCAAGACACACGTGTCGGGGATATCCCAAAGATGTTTTGAAATCATTACGGGACGGCCACACGACCTACGGCTTGGCGGCCATTTTGTGGCGAACTCTGAGAATTGGCGATTTTCGTGTTTTCCCACAATATGGGGAAAAGACGCTTTTGTTTGAGCGATTTTCACGCAATTGCACACACTTGCTGCCAGCTCCAGTCTACAAACACCCCAGAAGTGTTGTTGACCTTTGACCTTGGGAAAAGGCCGCCATCTGGAATTTTCTCAAAAAAGCACCTTTAGCACCAGATACAAACGAAAACTCGTCGTTGGAATTTTCATCAATCGTCTCGTAACTTTTCGGGCACCAACGGCCAGCTACTCTGGACAAAATGTTGGAATTAGAAGTTGTAGATTTTGAACGGCGTGCGCGTGGCGAGCTAGCAACCGTTGCCATCTTGGCTAGCTCGCACATTTTTCATCGGAATGTCGTGAAGAGGAAATATGCGATTCCTTGGCCCGCGCTGAACAAAACGATGCTACGCACGACAAGATCGATAAAGGAATGTGGGCGTGGTAAGCACAAAACCGTCGCAAAAAAATGTGCCGACTCGGCAAAAACGAAAAAATTCGGAACTTTTCTTTTGAGAATCGACTAACGAAACCAATATACCCTTGTCCGCGATATCCAAAGGACGTTTTGAAATCATTACTGGATGGTGACACGACCTATGGTTTGGCGGCCATTTTGTGCCAAAATCTGCCATTTTGCGTTTTTCTCGTTTTTACACAATATGGAAAAATGAACTTTTTTTCGAGCGATTTTCACGAAATTTGACTCACATGTTGCTAGAGCAAGTCCACAACTACCTCTGGAGTTTCGTCCACCTTTGACCTCGGGAAAAGGCCGGCATCTTGAATCTTCTATAAAAAACGCCTTTACCCCTGGATTCAATCGTAAACTTGTCGTTGGAATTTTCCGCGATCGTCTCGAAACTTTTTGGGCATCAACGGCAAGCTACTGTGAAAAAAATGTTGCAATTAGAAGTTGTAGATTTGGAACGGCGTCCGCGTGGCGAGCTCGCAAAGTCGCGCACTGCTATTCCTCATACCTTATTATGGCCCGCAGCAGAGCAGCAGTCACTGACTGCAAGGACCATATTGTTTTCGCAGTTGGAACGACGACTTCGCCGCCTTTCAGCGAGAATTTGACCCCCGCCGCATGCTCGAAAAGTCACCAAAATGTGCACACACCTGGGATAAATCGCAAATGAATTTTCCACAAAGTCAACGTCACCCCCCCGAAGACGATGACATCACGGCCAGCGATCCCGTCAAAAAAATGAATGGGCCGAAAATCGCGTATGGGGCCGAACAAAATGTACTTCGAAATACAGCCGCGAAACCAAGACACACGTGTCGGGGATATCCCAAAGATGTTTTGAAATCATTACGGGACGGCCACACGACCTACGGCTTGGCGGCCATTTTGTGGCGAACTCTGAGAATTGGCGATTTTCGTGTTTTCCCACAATATGGGGAAAAGACGCTTTTGTTTGAGCGATTTTCACGCAATTGCACACACTTGCTGCCAGCTCCAGTCTACAAACACCCCAGAAGTGTTGTTGACCTTTGACCTTGGGAAAAGGCCGCCATCTGGAATTTTCTCAAAAAAGCACCTTTAGCACCAGATACAAACGAAAACTCGTCGTTGGAATTTTCATCAATCGTCTCGTAACTTTTCGGGCACCAACGGCCAGCTACTCTGGACAAAATGTTGGAATTAGAAGTTGTAGATTTTGAACGGCGTGCGCGTGGCGAGCTAGCAACCGTTGCCATCTTGGCTAGCTCGCACATTTTTCATCGGAATGTCGTGAAGAGGAAATATGCGATTCCTTGGCCCGCGCTGAACAAAACGATGCTACGCACGACAAGATCGATAAAGGAATGTGGGCGTGGTAAGCAAAAAACCGTCGCAAAAAAATGTGCCGACTCGGCAAAAACGAAAAAATTCGGAACTTTTCTTTTGAGAATCGACTAACGAAACCAATATACCCTTGTCCGCGATATCCAAAGGACGTTTTGAAATCATTACTGGATGGTGACACGACCTATGGTTTGGCGGCCATTTTGTGCCAAAATCTGCCATTTTGCGTTTTTCTCGTTTTTACACAATATGGAAAAATGAACTTTTTTTCGAGCGATTTTCACGAAATTTGACTCACATGTTGCTAGAGCAAGTCCACAACTACCTCTGGAGTTTCGTCCACCTTTGACCTCGGGAAAAGGCCGGCATCTTGAATCTTCTATAAAAAACGCCTTTACCCCTGGATTCAATCGTAAACTTGTCGTTGGAATTTTCCGCGATCGTCTCGAAACTTTTTGGGCATCAACGGCAAGCTACTGTGAAAAATATGTTGCAATTAGAAGTTGTAGATTTGGAACGGCGTCCGCGTGGCGAGCTCGCAAAGTCGCGCACTGCTATTCCTCATACCTTATTATGGCCCGCAGCAGAGCAGCAGTCACTGACTGCAAGGACCATATTGTTTTCGCAGTTGGAACGACGACTTCGCCGCCTTTCAGCGAGAATTTGACCCCCGCCGCATGCTCGAAAAGTCACCAAAATGTGCACACACCTGGGATAAATCGCAAATGAATTTTCCACAAAGTCAACGTCACCCCCCCGAAGACGATGACATCACGGCCAGCGATCCCGTCAAAAAAATGAATGGGCCGAAAATCGCGTATGGGGCCGAACAAAATGTACTTCGAAATACAGCCGCGAAACCAAGACACACGTGTCGGGGATATCCCAAAGATGTTTTGAAATCATTACAGGACAGCCACACGACCTACGGCTTGGCGGCCATTTTGTGGCGAACTCTGAGAATTGGCGATTTTCGTGTTTTCCCACAATATGGGGAAAAGACGCTTTGTTTGAGCGATTTTCACGCAATTGCACACACTTGCTGCCAGCTCCAGTCTACAAACACCCCAGAAGTGTTGTTGACCTTTGACCTTGGGAAAAGGCCGCCATCTGGAATTTTCTCAAAAAAGCACCTTTAGCACCAGATACAAACGAAAACTCGTCGTTGGAATTTTCATCAATCGTCTCGTAACTTTTCGGGCACCAACGGCCAGCTACTCTGGACAAAATGTTGGAATTAGAAGTTGTAGATTTTGAACGGCGTGCGCGTGGCGAGCTAGCAACCGTTGCCATCTTGGCTAGCTCGCACATTTTTCATCGGAATGTCGTGAAGAGGAAATATGCGATTCCTTGGCCCGCGCTGAACAAAACGATGCTACGCACGACAAGATCGATAAAGGAATGTGGGCGTGGTAAGCAAAAAACCGTCGCAAAAAAATGAGCCGACTCGGCAAAAACGAAAAAATTCGGAACTTTTCTTTTGAGAATCGACTAACGAAACCAATATACCCTTGTCCGCGATATCCAAAGGACGTTTTGAAATCATTACTGGATGGTGACACGACCTATGGTTTGGCGGCCATTTTGTGCCAAAATCTGCCATTTTGCGTTTTTCTCGTTTTTACACAATATGGAAAAATGAACTTTTTTTCGAGCGATTTTCACGAAATTTGACTCACATGTTGCTAGAGCAAGTCCACAACTACCTCTGGAGTTTCGTCCACCTTTGACCTCGGGAAAAGGCCGGCATCTTGAATCTTCTATAAAAAACGCCTTTACCCCTGGATTCAATCGTAAACTTGTCGTTGGAATTTTCCGCGATCGTCTCGAAACTTTTTGGGCATCAACGGCAAGCTACTGTGAAAAAAATGTTGCAATTAGAAGTTGTAGATTTGGAACGGCGTCCGCGTGGCGAGCTCGCAAAGTCGCGCACTGCTATTCCTCATACCTTATTATGGCCCGCAGCAGCAGTCACTGACTGCAAGGACCATATTGTTTTCGCAGTTGGAACGACGACTTCGCCGCCTTTCAGCGAGAATTTGACCCCCGCCGCATGCTCGAAAAGTCACCAAAATGTGCACACACCTGGGATAAATCGCAAATGAATTTTCCACAAAGTCAACGTCACCCCCCCGAAGACGATGACATCACGGCCAGCGATCCCGTCAAAAAAATGAATGGGCCGAAAATCGCGTATGGGGCCGAACAAAATGTACTTCGAAATACAGCCGCGAAACCAAGACACACGTGTCGGGGATATCCCAAAGATGTTTTGAAATCATTACGGGACGGCCACACGACCTACGGCTTGGCGGCCATTTTGTGGCGAACTCTGAGAATTGGCGATTTTCGTGTTTTCCCACAATATGGGGAAAAGACGCTTTTGTTTGAGCGATTTTCACGCAATTGCACACACTTGCTGCCAGCTCCAGTCTACAAACACCCCAGAAGTGTTGTTGACCTTTGACCTTGGGAAAAGGCCGCCATCTGGAATTTTCTCAAAAAAGCACCTTTAGCACCAGATACAAACGAAAACTCGTCGTTGGAATTTTCATCAATCGTCTCGTAACTTTTCGGGCACCAACGGCCAGCTACTCTGGACAAAATGTTGGAATTAGAAGTTGTAGATTTTGAACGGCGTGCGCGTGGCGAGCTAGCAACCGTTGCCATCTTGGCTAGCTCGCACATTTTTCATCGGAATGTCGTGAAGAGGAAATATGCGATTCCTTGGCCCGCGCTGAACAAAACGATGCTACGCACGACAAGATCGATAAAGGAATGTGGGCGTGGTAAGCACAAAACCGTCGCAAAAAAATGTGCCGACTCGGCAAAAACGAAAAAATTCGGAACTTTTCTTTTGAGAATCGACTAACGAAACCAATATACCCTTGTCCGCGATATCCAAAGGACGTTTTGAAATCATTACTGGATGGTGACACGACCTATGGTTTGGCGGCCATTTTGTGCCAAAATCTGCCATTTTGCGTTTTTCTCGTTTTTACACAATATGGAAAAATGAACTTTTTTTCGAGCGATTTTCACGAAATTTGACTCACATGTTGCTAGAGCAAGTCCACAACTACCTCTGGAGTTTCGTCCACCTTTGACCTCGGGAAAAGGCCGGCATCTTGAATCTTCTATAAAAAACGCCTTTACCCCTGGATTCAATCGTAAACTTGTCGTTGGAATTTTCCGCGATCGTCTCGAAACTTTTTGGGCATCAACGGCAAGCTACTGTGAAAAAAATGTTGCAATTAGAAGTTGTAGATTTGGAACGGCGTCCGCGTGGCGAGCTCGCAAAGTCGCGCACTGCTATTCCTCATACCTTATTATGGCCCGCAGCAGAGCAGCAGTCACTGACTGCAAGGACCATATTGTTTTCGCAGTTGGAACGACGACTTCGCCGCCTTTCAGCGAGAATTTGACCCCCGCCGCATGCTCGAAAAGTCACCAAAATGTGCACACACCTGGGATAAATCGCAAATGAATTTTCCACAAAGTCAACGTCACCCCCCCGAAGACGATGACATCACGGCCAGCGATCCCGTCAAAAAAATGAATGGGCCGAAAATCGCGTATGGGGCCGAACAAAATGTACTTCGAAATACAGCCGCGAAACCAAGACACACGTGTCGGGGATATCCCAAAGATGTTTTGAAATCATTACGGGACGGCCACACGACCTACGGCTTGGCGGCCATTTTGTGGCGAACTCTGAGAATTGGCGATTTTCGTGTTTTCCCACAATATGGGGAAAAGACGCTTTTGTTTGAGCGATTTTCACGCAATTGCACACACTTGCTGCCAGCTCCAGTCTACAAACACCCCAGAAGTGTTGTTGACCTTTGACCTTGGGAAAAGGCCGCCATCTGGAATTTTCTCAAAAAAGCACCTTTAGCACCAGATACAAACGAAAACTCGTCGTTGGAATTTTCATCAATCGTCTCGTAACTTTTCGGGCACCAACGGCCAGCTACTCTGGACAAAATGTTGGAATTAGAAGTTGTAGATTTTGAACGGCGTGCGCGTGGCGAGCTAGCAACCGTTGCCATCTTGGCTAGCTCGCACATTTTTCATCGGAATGTCGTGAAGAGGAAATATGCGATTCCTTGGCCCGCGCTGAACAAAACGATGCTACGCACGACAAGATCGATAAAGGAATGTGGGCGTGGTAAGCACAAAACCGTCGCAAAAAAATGTGCCGACTCGGCAAAAACGAAAAAATTCGGAACTTTTCTTTTGAGAATCGACTAACGAAACCAATATACCCTTGTCCGCGATATCCAAAGGACGTTTTGAAATCATTACTGGATGGTGACACGACCTATGGTTTGGCGGCCATTTTGTGCCAAAATCTGCCATTTTGCGTTTTTCTCGTTTTTACACAATATGGAAAAATGAACTTTTTTTCGAGCGATTTTCACGAAATTTGACTCACATGTTGCTAGAGCAAGTCCACAACTACCTCTGGAGTTTCGTCCACCTTTGACCTCGGGAAAAGGCCGGCATCTTGAATCTTCTATAAAAAACGCCTTTACCCCTGGATTCAATCGTAAACTTGTCGTTGGAATTTTCCGCGATCGTCTCGAAACTTTTTGGGCATCAACGGCAAGCTACTGTGAAAAAAATGTTGCAATTAGAAGTTGTAGATTTGGAACGGCGTCCGCGTGGCGAGCTCGCAAAGTCGCGCACTGCTATTCCTCATACCTTATTATGGCCCGCAGCAGAGCAGCAGTCACTGACTGCAAGGACCATATTGTTTTCGCAGTTGGAACGACGACTTCGCCGCCTTTCAGCGAGAATTTGACCCCCGCCGCATGCTCGAAAAGTCACCAAAATGTGCACACACCTGGGATAAATCGCAAATGAATTTTCCACAAAGTCAACGTCACCCCCCCGAAGACGATGACATCACGGCCAGCGATCCCGTCAAAAAAATGAATGGGCCGAAAATCGCGTATGGGGCCGAACAAAATGTACTTCGAAATACAGCCGCGAAACCAAGACACACGTGTCGGGGATATCCCAAAGATGTTTTGAAATCATTACGGGACGGCCACACGACCTACGGCTTGGCGGCCATTTTGTGGCGAACTCTGAGAATTGGCGATTTTCGTGTTTTCCCACAATATGGGGAAAAGACGCTTTGTTTGAGCGATTTTCACGCAATTGCACACACTTGCTGCCAGCTCCAGTCTACAAACACCCCAGAAGTGTTGTTGACCTTTGACCTTGGGAAAAGGCCGCCATCTGGAATTTTCTCAAAAAAGCACCTTTAGCACCAGATACAAACGAAAACTCGTCGTTGGAATTTTCATCAATCGTCTCGTAACTTTTCGGGCACCAACGGCCAGCTACTCTGGACAAAATGTTGGAATTAGAAGTTGTAGATTTTGAACGGCGTGCGCGTGGCGAGCTAGCAACCGTTGCCATCTTGGCTAGCTCGCACATTTTTCATCGGAATGTCGTGAAGAGGAAATATGCGATTCCTTGGCCCGCGCTGAACAAAACGATGCTACGCACGACAAGATCGATAAAGGAATGTGGGCGTGGTAAGCACAAAACCGTCGCAAAAAAATGTGCCGACTCGGCAAAAACGAAAAAATTCGGAACTTTTCTTTTGAGAATCGACTAACGAAACCAATATACCCTTGTCCGCGATATCCAAAGGACGTTTTGAAATCATTACTGGATGGTGACACGACCTATGGTTTGGCGGCCATTTTGTGCCAAAATCTGCCATTTTGCGTTTTTCTCGTTTTTACACAATATGGAAAAATGAACTTTTTTTCGAGCGATTTTCACGAAATTTGACTCACATGTTGCTAGAGCAAGTCCACAACTACCTCTGGAGTTTCGTCCACCTTTGACCTCGGGAAAAGGCCGGCATCTTGAATCTTCTATAAAAAACGCCTTTACCCCTGGATTCAATCGTAAACTTGTCGTTGGAATTTTCCGCGATCGTCTCGAAACTTTTTGGGCATCAACGGCAAGCTACTGTGAAAAAAATGTTGCAATTAGAAGTTGTAGATTTGGAACGGCGTCCGCGTGGCGAGCTCGCAAAGTCGCGCACTGCTATTCCTCATACCTTATTATGGCCCGCAGCAGAGCAGCAGTCACTGACTGCAAGGACCATATTGTTTTCGCAGTTGGAACGACGACTTCGCCGCCTTTCAGCGAGAATTTGACCCCCGCCGCATGCTCGAAAAGTCACCAAAATGTGCACACACCTGGGATAAATCGCAAATGAATTTTCCACAAAGTCAACGTCACCCCCCCGAAGACGATGACATCACGGCCAGCGATCCCGTCAAAAAAATGAATGGGCCGAAAATCGCGTATGGGGCCGAACAAAATGTACTTCGAAATACAGCCGCGAAACCAAGACACACGTGTCGGGGATATCCCAAAGATGTTTTGAAATCATTACGGGACGGCCACACGACCTACGGCTTGGCGGCCATTTTGTGGCGAACTCTGAGAATTGGCGATTTTCGTGTTTTCCCACAATATGGGGAAAAGACGCTTTTGTTTGAGCGATTTTCACGCAATTGCACACACTTGCTGCCAGCTCCAGTCTACAAACACCCCAGAAGTGTTGTTGACCTTTGACCTTGGGAAAAGGCCGCCATCTGGAATTTTCTCAAAAAAGCACCTTTAGCACCAGATACAAACGAAAACTCGTCGTTGGAATTTTCATCAATCGTCTCGTAACTTTTCGGGCACCAACGGCCAGCTACTCTGGACAAAATGTTGGAATTAGAAGTTGTAGATTTTGAACGGCGTGCGCGTGGCGAGCTAGCAACCGTTGCCATCTTGGCTAGCTCGCACATTTTTCATCGGAATGTCGTGAAGAGGAAATATGCGATTCCTTGGCCCGCGCTGAACAAAACGATGCTACGCACGACAAGATCGATAAAGGAATGTGGGCGTGGTAAGCAAAAAACCGTCGCAAAAAAATGTGCCGACTCGGCAAAAACGAAAAAATTCGGAACTTTTCTTTTGAGAATCGACTAACGAAACCAATATACCCTTGTCCGCGATATCCAAAGGACGTTTTGAAATCATTACTGGATGGTGACACGACCTATGGTTTGGCGGCCATTTTGTGCCAAAATCTGCCATTTTGCGTTTTTCTCGTTTTTACACAATATGGAAAAATGAACTTTTTTTCGAGCGATTTTCACGAAATTTGACTCACATGTTGCTAGAGCAAGTCCACAACTACCTCTGGAGTTTCGTCCACCTTTGACCTCGGGAAAAGGCCGGCATCTTGAATCTTCTATAAAAAACGCCTTTACCCCTGGATTCAATCGTAAACTTGTCGTTGGAATTTTCCGCGATCGTCTCGAAACTTTTTGGGCATCAACGGCAAGCTACTGTGAAAAATATGTTGCAATTAGAAGTTGTAGATTTGGAACGGCGTCCGCGTGGCGAGCTCGCAAAGTCGCGCACTGCTATTCCTCATACCTTATTATGGCCCGCAGCAGAGCAGCAGTCACTGACTGCAAGGACCATATTGTTTTCGCAGTTGGAAAGACGACTTCGCCGCCTTTCAGCGAGAATTTGACCCCCGCCGCATGCTCGAAAAGTCACCAAAATGTGCACACACCTGGGATAAATTGCAAATGAATTTTCCACAAAGTCAACGTCACCCCCCCGAAGACGATGACATCACGGCCAGCGATCCCGTCAAAAAAATGAATGGGCCGAAAATCGCGTATGGGGCCGAACAAAATGTACTTCGAAATACAGCCGGGAAACCAAGACACACGTGTCGGGGATATCCCAAAGATGTTTTGAAATCATTACGGGACAGCCACACGACCTACGGCTTGGCGGCCATTTTGTGGCGAACTCTGAGAATTGGCGATTTTCGTGTTTTCCCACAATATGGGGAAAAGACGCTTTGTTTGAGCGATTTTCACGCAATTGCACACACTTGCTGCCAGCTCCAGTCTACAAACACCCCAGAAGTGTTGTTGACCTTTGACCTTGGGAAAAGGCCGCCATCTGGAATTTTCTCAAAAAAGCACCTTTAGCACCAGATACAAACGAAAACTCGTCGTTGGAATTTTCATCAATCGTCTCGTAACTTTTCGGGCACCAACGGCCAGCTACTCTGGACAAAATGTTGGAATTAGAAGTTGTAGATTTTGAACGGCGTGCGCGTGGCGAGCTAGCAACCGTTGCCATCTTGGCTAGCTCGCACATTTTTCATCGGAATGTCGTGAAGAGGAAATATGCGATTCCTTGGCCCGCGCTGAACAAAACGATGCTACGCACGACAAGATCGATAAAGGAATGTGGGCGTGGTAAGCAAAAAACCGTCGCAAAAAAATGAGCCGACTCGGCAAAAACGAAAAAATTCGGAACTTTTCTTTTGAGAATCGACTAACGAAACCAATATACCCTTGTCCGCGATATCCAAAGGACGTTTTGAAATCATTACTGGATGGTGACACGACCTATGGTTTGGCGGCCATTTTGTGCCAAAATCTGCCATTTTGCGTTTTTCTCGTTTTTACACAATATGGAAAAATGAACTTTTTTTCGAGCGATTTTCACGAAATTTGACTCACATGTTGCTAGAGCAAGTCCACAACTACCTCTGGAGTTTCGTCCACCTTTGACCTCGGGAAAAGGCCGGCATCTTGAATCTTCTATAAAAAACGCCTTTACCCCTGGATTCAATCGTAAACTTGTCGTTGGAATTTTCCGCGATCGTCTCGAAACTTTTTGGGCATCAACGGCAAGCTACTGTGAAAAAAATGTTGCAATTAGAAGTTGTAGATTTGGAACGGCGTCCGCGTGGCGAGCTCGCAAAGTCGCGCACTGCTATTCCTCATACCTTATTATGGCCCGCAGCAGCAGTCACTGACTGCAAGGACCATATTGTTTTCGCAGTTGGAACGACGACTTCGCCGCCTTTCAGCGAGAATTTGACCCCCGCCGCATGCTCGAAAAGTCACCAAAATGTGCACACACCTGGGATAAATCGCAAATGAATTTTCCACAAAGTCAACGTCACCCCCCCGAAGACGATGACATCACGGCCAGCGATCCCGTCAAAAAAATGAATGGGCCGAAAATCGCGTATGGGGCCGAACAAAATGTACTTCGAAATACAGCCGCGAAACCAAAACACACGTGTCGGGAATATCCCAAAGATGTTTTGAAATCATTACGGGACGGCCACACGACCTACGGCTTGGCGGCCATTTTGTGGCGAACTCTGAGAATTGGCGATTTTCGTGTTTTCCCACAATATGGGGAAAAGACGCTTTTGTTTGAGCGATTTTCACGCAATTGCACACACTTGCTGCCAGCTCCAGTCTACAAACACCCCAGAAGTGTTGTTGACCTTTGACCTTGGGAAAAGGCCGCCATCTGGAATTTTCTCAAAAAAGCACCTTTAGCACCAGATACAAACGAAAACTCGTCGTTGGAATTTTCATCAATCGTCTCGTAACTTTTCGGGCACCAACGGCCAGCTACTCTGGACAAAATGTTGGAATTAGAAGTTGTAGATTTTGAACGGCGTGCGCGTGGCGAGCTAGCAACCGTTGCCATCTTGGCTAGCTCGCACATTTTTCATCGGAATGTCGTGAAGAGGAAATATGCGATTCCTTGGCCCGCGCTGAACAAAACGATGCTACGCACGACAAGATCGATAAAGGAATGTGGGCGTGGTAAGCACAAAACCGTCGCAAAAAAATGTGCCGACTCGGCAAAAACGAAAAAATTCGGAACTTTTCTTTTGAGAATCGACTAACGAAACCAATATACCCTTGTCCGCGATATCCAAAGGACGTTTTGAAATCATTACTGGATGGTGACACGACCTATGGTTTGGCGGCCATTTTGTGCCAAAATCTGCCATTTTGCGTTTTTCTCGTTTTTACACAATATGGAAAAATGAACTTTTTTTCGAGCGATTTTCACGAAATTTGACTCACATGTTGCTAGAGCAAGTCCACAACTACCTCTGGAGTTTCGTCCACCTTTGACCTCGGGAAAAGGCCGGCATCTTGAATCTTCTATAAAAAACGCCTTTACCCCTGGATTCAATCGTAAACTTGTCGTTGGAATTTTCCGCGATCGTCTCGAAACTTTTTGGGCATCAACGGCAAGCTACTGTGAAAAAAATGTTGCAATTAGAAGTTGTAGATTTGGAACGGCGTCCGCGTGGCGAGCTCGCAAAGTCGCGCACTGCTATTCCTCATACCTTATTATGGCCCGCAGCAGAGCAGCAGTCACTGACTGCAAGGACCATATTGTTTTCGCAGTTGGAACGACGACTTCGCCGCCTTTCAGCGAGAATTTGACCCCCGCCGCATGCTCGAAAAGTCACCAAAATGTGCACACACCTGGGATAAATCGCAAATGAATTTTCCACAAAGTCAACGTCACCCCCCCGAAGACGATGACATCACGGCCAGCGATCCCGTCAAAAAAATGAATGGGCCGAAAATCGCGTATGGGGCCGAACAAAATGTACTTCGAAATACAGCCGCGAAACCAAGACACACGTGTCGGGGATATCCCAAAGATGTTTTGAAATCATTACGGGACGGCCACACGACCTACGGCTTGGCGGCCATTTTGTGGCGAACTCTGAGAATTGGCGATTTTCGTGTTTTCCCACAATATGGGGAAAAGACGCTTTTGTTTGAGCGATTTTCACGCAATTGCACACACTTGCTGCCAGCTCCAGTCTACAAACACCCCAGAAGTGTTGTTGACCTTTGACCTTGGGAAAAGGCCGCCATCTGGAATTTTCTCAAAAAAGCACCTTTAGCACCAGATACAAACGAAAACTCGTCGTTGGAATTTTCATCAATCGTCTCGTAACTTTTCGGGCACCAACGGCCAGCTACTCTGGACAAAATGTTGGAATTAGAAGTTGTAGATTTTGAACGGCGTGCGCGTGGCGAGCTAGCAACCGTTGCCATCTTGGCTAGCTCGCACATTTTTCATCGGAATGTCGTGAAGAGGAAATATGCGATTCCTTGGCCCGCGCTGAACAAAACGATGCTACGCACGACAAGATCGATAAAGGAATGTGGGCGTGGTAAGCACAAAACCGTCGCAAAAAAATGTGCCGACTCGGCAAAAACGAAAAAATTCGGAACTTTTCTTTTGAGAATCGACTAACGAAACCAATATACCCTTGTCCGCGATATCCAAAGGACGTTTTGAAATCATTACTGGATGGTGACACGACCTATGGTTTGGCGGCCATTTTGTGCCAAAATCTGCCATTTTGCGTTTTTCGCGTTTTTACACAATATGGAAAAATGAACTTTTTTTCGAGCGATTTTCACGAAATTTGACTCACATGTTGCTAGAGCAAGTCCACAACTACCTCTGGAGTTTCGTCCACCTTTGACCTCGGGAAAAGGCCGGCATCTTGAATCTTCTATAAAAAACGCCTTTACCCCTGGATTCAATCGTAAACTTGTCGTTGGAATTTTCCGCGATCGTCTCGAAACTTTTTGGGCATCAACGGCAAGCTACTGTGAAAAAAATGTTGCAATTAGAAGTTGTAGATTTGGAACGGCGTCCGCGTGGCGAGCTCGCAAAGTCGCGCACTGCTATTCCTCATACCTTATTATGGCCCGCAGCAGAGCAGCAGTCACTGACTGCAAGGACCATATTGTTTTCGCAGTTGGAACGACGACTTCGCCGCCTTTCAGCGAGAATTTGACCCCCGCCGCATGCTCGAAAAGTCACCAAAATGTGCACACACCTGGGATAAATCGCAAATGAATTTTCCACAAAGTCAACGTCACCCCCCCGAAGACGATGACATCACGGCCAGCGATCCCGTCAAAAAAATGAATGGGCCGAAAATCGCGTATGGGGCCGAACAAAATGTACTTCGAAATACAGCCGCGAAACCAAGACACACGTGTCGGGGATATCCCAAAGATGTTTTGAAATCATTACGGGACGGCCACACGACCTACGGCTTGGCGGCCATTTTGTGGCGAACTCTGAGAATTGGCGATTTTCGTGTTTTCCCACAATATGGGGAAAAGACGCTTTTGTTTGAGCGATTTTCACGCAATTGCACACACTTGCTGCCAGCTCCAGTCTACAAACACCCCAGAAGTGTTGTTGACCTTTGACCTTGGGAAAAGGCCGCCATCTGGAATTTTCTCAAAAAAGCACCTTTAGCACCAGATACAAACGAAAACTCGTCGTTGGAATTTTCATCAATCGTCTCGTAACTTTTCGGGCACCAACGGCCAGCTACTCTGGACAAAATGTTGGAATTAGAAGTTGTAGATTTTGAACGGCGTGCGCGTGGCGAGCTAGCAACCGTTGCCATCTTGGCTAGCTCGCACATTTTTCATCGGAATGTCGTGAAGAGGAAATATGCGATTCCTTGGCCCGCGCTGAACAAAACGATGCTACGCACGACAAGATCGATAAAGGAATGTGGGCGTGGTAAGCAAAAAACCGTCGCAAAAAAATGTGCCGACTCGGCAAAAACGAAAAAATTCGGAACTTTTCTTTTGAGAATCGACTAACGAAACCAATATACCCTTGTCCGCGATATCCAAAGGACGTTTTGAAATCATTACTGGATGGTGACACGACCTATGGTTTGGCGGCCATTTTGTGCCAAAATCTGCCATTTTGCGTTTTTCTCGTTTTTACACAATATGGAAAAATGAACTTTTTTTCGAGCGATTTTCACGAAATTTGACTCACATGTTGCTAGAGCAAGTCCACAACTACCTCTGGAGTTTCGTCCACCTTTGACCTCGGGAAA
Organism: Oryzias latipes; assembly: GCF_053564925.1. Taxonomy (NCBI): domain Eukaryota; kingdom Metazoa; phylum Chordata; class Actinopteri; order Beloniformes; family Adrianichthyidae; genus Oryzias; species Oryzias latipes. The sequence goes on along the minus strand of NC_136253.1, from coordinate 14,161,991 downwards.
AGGCCGGCATCTTGAATCTTCTATAAAAAACGCCTTTACCCCTGGATTCAATCGTAAACTTGTCGTTGGAATTTTCCGCGATCGTCTCGAAACTTTTTGGGCATCAACGGCAAGCTACTGTGAAAAAAATGTTGCAATTAGAAGTTGTAGATTTGGAACGGCGTCCGCGTGGCGAGCTCGCAAAGTCGCGCACTGCTATTCCTCATACCTTATTATGGCCCGCAGCAGAGCAGCAGTCACTGACTGCAAGGACCATATTGTTTTCGCAGTTGGAACGACGACTTCGCCGCCTTTCAGCGAGAATTTGACCCCCGCCGCATGCTCGAAAAGTCACCAAAATGTGCACACACCTGGGATAAATTGCAAATGAATTTTCCACAAAGTCAACGTCACCCCCCCGAAGACGATGACATCACGGCCAGCGATCCCGTCAAAAAAATGAATGGGCCGAAAATCGCGTATGGGGCCGAACAAAATGTACTTCGAAATACAGCCGCGAAACCAAGACACACGTGTCGGGGATATCCCAAAGATGTTTTGAAATCATTACGGGACAGCCACACGACCTACGGCTTGGCGGCCATTTTGTGGCGAACTCTGAGAATTGGCGATTTTCGTGTTTTCCCACAATATGGGGAAAAGACGCTTTGTTTGAGCGATTTTCACGCAATTGCACACACTTGCTGCCAGCTCCAGTCTACAAACACCCCAGAAGTGTTGTTGACCTTTGACCTTGGGAAAAGGCCGCCATCTGGAATTTTCTCAAAAAAGCACCTTTAGCACCAGATACAAACGAAAACTCGTCGTTGGAATTTTCATCAATCGTCTCGTAACTTTTCGGGCACCAACGGCCAGCTACTCTGGACAAAATGTTGGAATTAGAAGTTGTAGATTTTGAACGGCGTGCGCGTGGCGAGCTAGCAACCGTTGCCATCTTGGCTAGCTCGCACATTTTTCATCGGAATGTCGTGAAGAGGAAATATGCGATTCCTTGGCCCGCGCTGAACAAAACGATGCTACGCACGACAAGATCGATAAAGGAATGTGGGCGTGGTAAGCAAAAAACCGTCGCAAAAAAATGAGCCGACTCGGCAAAAACGAAAAAATTCGGAACTTTTCTTTTGAGAATCGACTAACGAAACCAATATACCCTTGTCCGCGATATCCAAAGGACGTTTTGAAATCATTACTGGATGGTGACACGACCTATGGTTTGGCGGCCATTTTGTGCCAAAATCTGCCATTTTGCGTTTTTCTCGTTTTTACACAATATGGAAAAATGAACTTTTTTTCGAGCGATTTTCACGAAATTTGACTCACATGTTGCTAGAGCAAGTCCACAACTACCTCTGGAGTTTCGTCCACCTTTGACCTCGGGAAAAGGCCGGCATCTTGAATCTTCTATAAAAAACGCCTTTACCCCTGGATTCAATCGTAAACTTGTCGTTGGAATTTTCCGCGATCGTCTCGAAACTTTTTGGGCATCAACGGCAAGCTACTGTGAAAAAAATGTTGCAATTAGAAGTTGTAGATTTGGAACGGCGTCCGCGTGGCGAGCTCGCAAAGTCGCGCACTGCTATTCCTCATACCTTATTATGGCCCGCAGCAGCAGTCACTGACTGCAAGGACCATATTGTTTTCGCAGTTGGAACGACGACTTCGCCGCCTTTCAGCGAGAATTTGACCCCCGCCGCATGCTCGAAAAGTCACCAAAATGTGCACACACCTGGGATAAATCGCAAATGAATTTTCCACAAAGTCAACGTCACCCCCCCGAAGACGATGACATCACGGCCAGCGATCCCGTCAAAAAAATGAATGGGCCGAAAATCGCGTATGGGGCCGAACAAAATGTACTTCGAAATACAGCCGCGAAACCAAAACACACGTGTCGGGAATATCCCAAAGATGTTTTGAAATCATTACGGGACGGCCACACGACCTACGGCTTGGCGGCCATTTTGTGGCGAACTCTGAGAATTGGCGATTTTCGTGTTTTCCCACAATATGGGGAAAAGACGCTTTTGTTTGAGCGATTTTCACGCAATTGCACACACTTGCTGCCAGCTCCAGTCTACAAACACCCCAGAAGTGTTGTTGACCTTTGACCTTGGGAAAAGGCCGCCATCTGGAATTTTCTCAAAAAAGCACCTTTAGCACCAGATACAAACGAAAACTCGTCGTTGGAATTTTCATCAATCGTCTCGTAACTTTTCGGGCACCAACGGCCAGCTACTCTGGACAAAATGTTGGAATTAGAAGTTGTAGATTTTGAACGGCGTGCGCGTGGCGAGCTAGCAACCGTTGCCATCTTGGCTAGCTCGCACATTTTTCATCGGAATGTCGTGAAGAGGAAATATAGGATTCCTTGGCCCGCGCTGAACAAAACGATGCTACGCACGACAAGATCGATAAAGGAATGTGGGCGTGGTAAGCACAAAACCGTCGCAAAAAAATGTGCCGACTGGGCAAAAACGAAAAAATTCGGAACTTTTCTTTTGAGAATCGACTAACGAAACCAATATACCCTTGTCCGCGATATCCAAAGGACGTTTTGAAATTATTACTGGATGGTGACACGACCTATGGTTTGGCGGCCATTTTGTGCCAAAATCTGCCATTTTGCGTTTTTCTCGTTTTTACACAATATGGAAAAATGAACTTTTTTTCGAGCGATTTTCACGAAATTTGACTCACATGTTGCTAGAGCAAGTCCACAACTACCTCTGGAGTTTCGTCCACCTTTGACCTCGGGAAAAGGCCGGCATCTTGAATCTTCTATAAAAAACGCCTTTACCCCTGGATTCAATCGTAAACTTGTCGTTGGAATTTTCCGCGATCGTCTCGAAACTTTTTGGGCATCAACGGCAAGCTACTGTGAAAAAAATGTTGCAATTAGAAGTTGTAGATTTGGAACGGCGTCCGCGTGGCGAGCTCGCAAAGTCGCGCACTGCTATTCCTCATACCTTATTATGGCCCGCAGCAGAGCAGCAGTCACTGACTGCAAGGACCATATTGTTTTCGCAGTTGGAACGACGACTTCGCCGCCTTTCAGCGAGAATTTGACCCCCGCCGCATGCTCGAAAAGTCACCAAAATGTGCACACACCTGGGATAAATCGCAAATGAATTTTCCACAAAGTCAACGTCACCCCCCCGAAGACGATGACATCACGGCCAGCGATCCCGTCAAAAAAATGAATGGGCCGAAAATCGCGTATGGGGCCGAACAAAATGTACTTCGAAATACAGCCGCGAAACCAAGACACACGTGTCGGGGATATCCCAAAGATGTTTTGAAATCATTACGGGACGGCCACACGACCTACGGCTTGGCGGCCATTTTGTGGCGAACTCTGAGAATTGGCGATTTTCGTGTTTTCCCACAATATGGGGAAAAGACGCTTTTGTTTGAGCGATTTTCACGCAATTGCACACACTTGCTGCCAGCTCCAGTCTACAAACACCCCAGAAGTGTTGTTGACCTTTGACCTTGGGAAAAGGCCGCCATCTGGAATTTTCTCAAAAAAGCACCTTTAGCACCAGATACAAACGAAAACTCGTTGTAGATTTTGAACGGCGTGCGCGTGGCGAGCTAGCAACCGTTGCCATCTTGGCTAGCTCGCACATTTTTCATCGGAATGTCGTGAAGAGGAAATATGCGATTCCTTGGCCCGCGCTGAACAAAACGATGCTACGCACGACAAGATCGATAAAGGAATGTGGGCGTGGTAAGCACAAAACCGTCGCAAAAAAATGTGCCGACTCGGCAAAAACGAAAAAATTCGGAACTTTTCTTTTGAGAATCGACTAACGAAACCAATATACCCTTGTCCGCGATATCCAAAGGACGTTTTGAAATCATTACTGGATGGTGACACGACCTATGGTTTGGCGGCCATTTTGTGCCAAAATCTGCCATTTTGCGTTTTTCGCGTTTTTACACAATATGGAAAAATGAACTTTTTTTCGAGCGATTTTCACGAAATTTGACTCACATGTTGCTAGAGCAAGTCCACAACTACCTCTGGAGTTTCGTCCACCTTTGACCTCGGGAAAAGGCCGGCATCTTGAATCTTCTATAAAAAACGCCTTTACCCCTGGATTCAATCGTAAACTTGTCGTTGGAATTTTCCGCGATCGTCTCGAAACTTTTTGGGCATCAACGGCAAGCTACTGTGAAAAAAATGTTGCAATTAGAAGTTGTAGATTTGGAACGGCGTCCGCGTGGCGAGCTCGCAAAGTCGCGCACTGCTATTCCTCATACCTTATTATGGCCCGCAGCAGAGCAGCAGTCACTGACTGCAAGGACCATATTGTTTTCGCAGTTGGAACGACGACTTCGCCGCCTTTCAGCGAGAATTTGACCCCCGCCGCATGCTCGAAAAGTCACCAAAATGTGCACACACCTGGGATAAATCGCAAATGAATTTTCCACAAAGTCAACGTCACCCCCCCGAAGACGATGACATCACGGCCAGCGATCCCGTCAAAAAAATGAATGGGCCGAAAATCGCGTATGGGGCCGAACAAAATGTACTTCGAAATACAGCCGCGAAACCAAGACACACGTGTCGGGGATATCCCAAAGATGTTTTGAAATCATTACGGGACGGCCACACGACCTACGGCTTGGCGGCCATTTTGTGGCGAACTCTGAGAATTGGCGATTTTCGTGTTTTCCCACAATATGGGGAAAAGACGCTTTTGTTTGAGCGATTTTCACGCAATTGCACACACTTGCTGCCAGCTCCAGTCTACAAACACCCCAGAAGTGTTGTTGACCTTTGACCTTGGGAAAAGGCCGCCATCTGGAATTTTCTCAAAAAAGCACCTTTAGCACCAGATACAAACGAAAACTCGTCGTTGGAATTTTCATCAATCGTCTCGTAACTTTTCGGGCACCAACGGCCAGCTACTCTGGACAAAATGTTGGAATTAGAAGTTGTAGATTTTGAACGGCGTGCGCGTGGCGAGCTAGCAACCGTTGCCATCTTGGCTAGCTCGCACATTTTTCATCGGAATGTCGTGAAGAGGAAATATGCGATTCCTTGGCCCGCGCTGAACAAAACGATGCTACGCACGACAAGATCGATAAAGGAATGTGGGCGTGGTAAGCAAAAAACCGTCGCAAAAAAATGTGCCGACTCGGCAAAAACGAAAAAATTCGGAACTTTTCTTTTGAGAATCGACTAACGAAACCAATATACCCTTGTCCGCGATATCCAAAGGACGTTTTGAAATCATTACTGGATGGTGACACGACCTATGGTTTGGCGGCCATTTTGTGCCAAAATCTGCCATTTTGCGTTTTTCTCGTTTTTACACAATATGGAAAAATGAACTTTTTTTCGAGCGATTTTCACGAAATTTGACTCACATGTTGCTAGAGCAAGTCCACAACTACCTCTGGAGTTTCGTCCACCTTTGACCTCGGGAAAAGGCCGGCATCTTGAATCTTCTATAAAAAACGCCTTTACCCCTGGATTCAATCGTAAACTTGTCGTTGGAATTTTCCGCGATCGTCTCGAAACTTTTTGGGCATCAACGGCAAGCTACTGTGAAAAATATGTTGCAATTAGAAGTTGTAGATTTGGAACGGCGTCCGCGTGGCGAGCTCGCAAAGTCGCGCACTGCTATTCCTCATACCTTATTATGGCCCGCAGCAGAGCAGCAGTCACTGACTGCAAGGACCATATTGTTTTCGCAGTTGGAACGACGACTTCGCCGCCTTTCAGCGAGAATTTGACCCCCGCCGCATGCTCGAAAAGTCACCAAAATGTGCACACACCTGGGATAAATCGCAAATGAATTTTCCACAAAGTCAACGTCACCCCCCCGAAGACGATGACATCACGGCCAGCGATCCCGTCAAAAAAATGAATGGGCCGAAAATCGCGTATGGGGCCGAACAAAATGTACTTCGAAATACAGCCGCGAAACCAAGACACACGTGTCGGGGATATCCCAAAGATGTTTTGAAATCATTACGGGACGGCCACACGACCTACGGCTTGGCGGCCATTTTGTGGCGAACTCTGAGAATTGGCGATTTTCGTGTTTTCCCACAATATGGGGAAAAGACGCTTTTGTTTGAGCGATTTTCACGCAATTGCACACACTTGCTGCCAGCTCCAGTCTACAAACACCCCAGAAGTGTTGTTGACCTTTGACCTTGGGAAAAGGCCGCCATCTGGAATTTTCTCAAAAAAGCACCTTTAGCACCAGATACAAACGAAAACTCGTCGTTGGAATTTTCATCAATCGTCTCGTAACTTTTCGGGCACCAACGGCCAGCTACTCTGGACAAAATGTTGGAATTAGAAGTTGTAGATTTTGAACGGCGTGCGCGTGGCGAGCTAGCAACCGTTGCCATCTTGGCTAGCTCGCACATTTTTCATCGGAATGTCGTGAAGAGGAAATATGCGATTCCTTGGCCCGCGCTGAACAAAACGATGCTACGCACGACAAGATCGATAAAGGAATGTGGGCGTGGTAAGCACAAAACCGTCGCAAAAAAATGTGCCGACTGGGCAAAAACGAAAAAATTCGGAACTTTTCTTTTGAGAATCGACTAACGAAACCAATATACCCTTGTCCGCGATATCCAAAGGACGTTTTGAAATCATTACTGGATGGTGACACGACCTATGGTTTGGCGGCCATTTTGTGCCAAAATCTGCCATTTTGCGTTTTTCTCGTTTTTACACAATATGGAAAAATGAACTTTTTTTCGAGCGATTTTCACGAAATTTGACTCACATGTTGCTAGAGCAAGTCCACAACTACCTCTGGAGTTTCGTCCACCTTTGACCTCGGGAAAAGGCCGGCATCTTGAATCTTCTATAAAAAACGCCTTTACCCCTGGATTCAATCGTAAACTTGTCGTTGGAATTTTCCGCGATCGTCTCGAAACTTTTTGGGCATCAACGGCAAGCTACTGTGAAAAAAATGTTGCAATTAGAAGTTGTAGATTTGGAACGGCGTCCGCGTGGCGAGCTCGCAAAGTCGCGCACTGCTATTCCTCATACCTTATTATGGCCCGCAGCAGAGCAGCAGTCACTGACTGCAAGGACCATATTGTTTTCGCAGTTGGAACGACGACTTCGCCGCCTTTCAGCGAGAATTTGACCCCCGCCGCATGCTCGAAAAGTCACCAAAATGTGCACACACCTGGGATAAATCGCAAATGAATTTTCCACAAAGTCAACGTCACCCCCCCGAAGACGATGACATCACGGCCAGCGATCCCGTCAAAAAAATGAATGGGCCGAAAATCGCGTATGGGGCCGAACAAAATGTACTTCGAAATACAGCCGCGAAACCAAGACACACGTGTCGGGGATATCCCAAAGATGTTTTGAAATCATTACGGGACGGCCACACGACCTACGGCTTGGCGGCCATTTTGTGGCGAACTCTGAGAATTGGCGATTTTCGTGTTTTCCCACAATATGGGGAAAAGACGCTTTTGTTTGAGCGATTTTCACGCAATTGCACACACTTGCTGCCAGCTCCAGTCTACAAACACCCCAGAAGTGTTGTTGACCTTTGACCTTGGGAAAAGGCCGCCATCTGGAATTTTCTCAAAAAAGCACCTTTAGCACCAGATACAAACGAAAACTCGTCGTTGGAATTTTCATCAATCGTCTCGTAACTTTTCGGGCACCAACGGCCAGCTACTCTGGACAAAATGTTGGAATTAGAAGTTGTAGATTTTGAACGGCGTGCGCGTGGCGAGCTAGCAACCGTTGCCATCTTGGCTAGCTCGCACATTTTTCATCGGAATGTCGTGAAGAGGAAATATGCGATTCCTTGGCCCGCGCTGAACAAAACGATGCTACGCACGACAAGATCGATAAAGGAATGTGGGCGTGGTAAGCACAAAACCGTCGCAAAAAAATGTGCCGACTCGGCAAAAACGAAAAAATTCGGAACTTTTCTTTTGAGAATCGACTAACGAAACCAATATACCCTTGTCCGCGATATCCAAAGGACGTTTTGAAATCATTACTGGATGGTGACACGACCTATGGTTTGGCGGCCATTTTGTGCCAAAATCTGCCATTTTGCGTTTTTCTCGTTTTTACACAATATGGAAAAATGAACTTTTTTTCGAGCGATTTTCACGAAATTTGACTCATGTTGCTAGAGCAAGTCCACAACTACCTCTGGAGTTTCGTCCACCTTTGACCTCGGGAAAAGGCCGGCATCTTGAATCTTCTATAAAAAACGCCTTTACCCCTGGATTCAATCGTAAACTTGTCGTTGGAATTTTCCGCGATCGTCTCGAAACTTTTTGGGCATCAACGGCAAGCTACTGTGAAAAAAATGTTGCAATTAGAAGTTGTAGATTTGGAACGGCGTCCGCGTGGCGAGCTCGCAAAGTCGCGCACTGCTATTCCTCATACCTTATTATGGCCCGCAGCAGAGCAGCAGTCACTGACTGCAAGGACCATATTGTTTTCGCAGTTGGAACGACGACTTCGCCGCCTTTCAGCGAGAATTTGACCCCCGCCGCATGCTCGAAAAGTCACCAAAATGTGCACACACCTGGGATAAATCGCAAATGAATTTTCCACAAAGTCAACGTCACCCCCCCGAAGACGATGACATCACGGCCAGCGATCCCGTCAAAAAAATGAATGGGCCGAAAATCGCGTATGGGGCCGAACAAAATGTACTTCGAAATACAGCCGCGAAACCAAGACACACGTGTCGGGGATATCCCAAAGATGTTTTGAAATCATTACGGGACGGCCACACGACCTACGGCTTGGCGGCCATTTTGTGGCGAACTCTGAGAATTGGCGATTTTCGTGTTTTCCCACAATATGGGGAAAAGACGCTTTTGTTTGAGCGATTTTCACGCAATTGCACACACTTGCTGCCAGCTCCAGTCTACAAACACCCCAGAAGTGTTGTTGACCTTTGACCTTGGGAAAAGGCCGCCATCTGGAATTTTCTCAAAAAAGCACCTTTAGCACCAGATACAAACGAAAACTCGTCGTTGGAATTTTCATCAATCGTCTCGTAACTTTTCGGGCACCAACGGCCAGCTACTCTGGACAAAATGTTGGAATTAGAAGTTGTAGATTTTGAACGGCGTGCGCGTGGCGAGCTAGCAACCGTTGCCATCTTGGCTAGCTCGCACATTTTTCATCGGAATGTCGTGAAGAGGAAATATGCGATTCCTTGGCCCGCGCTGAACAAAACGATGCTACGCACGACAAGATCGATAAAGGAATGTGGGCGTGGTAAGCAAAAAACCGTCGCAAAAAAATGTGCCGACTCGGCAAAAACGAAAAAATTCGGAACTTTTCTTTTGAGAATCGACTAACGAAACCAATATACCCTTGTCCGCGATATCCAAAGGACGTTTTGAAATCATTACTGGATGGTGACACGACCTATGGTTTGGCGGCCATTTTGTGCCAAAATCTGCCATTTTGCGTTTTTCTCGTTTTTACACAATATGGAAAAATGAACTTTTTTTCGAGCGATTTTCACGAAATTTGACTCACATGTTGCTAGAGCAAGTCCACAACTACCTCTGGAGTTTCGTCCACCTTTGACCTCGGGAAAAGGCCGGCATCTTGAATCTTCTATAAAAAACGCCTTTACCCCTGGATTCAATCGTAAACTTGTCGTTGGAATTTTCCGCGATCGTCTCGAAACTTTTTGGGCATCAACGGCAAGCTACTGTGAAAAAAATGTTGCAATTAGAAGTTGTAGATTTGGAACGGCGTCCGCGTGGCGAGCTCGCAAAGTCGCGCACTGCTATTCCTCATACCTTATTATGGCCCGCAGCAGAGCAGCAGTCACTGACTGCAAGGACCATATTGTTTTCGCAGTTGGAACGACGACTTCGCCGCCTTTCAGCGAGAATTTGACCCCCGCCGCATGCTCGAAAAGTCACCAAAATGTGCACACACCTGGGATAAATCGCAAATGAATTTTCCACAAAGTCAACGTCACCCCCCCGAAGACGATGACATCACGGCCAGCGATCCCGTCAAAAAAATGAATGGGCCGAAAATCGCGTATGGGGCCGAACAAAATGTACTTCGAAATACAGCCGCGAAACCAAGACACACGTGTCGGGGATATCCCAAAGATGTTTTGAAATCATTACGGGACGGCCACACGACCTACGGCTTGGCGGCCATTTTGTGGCGAACTCTGAGAATTGGCGATTTTCGTGTTTTCCCACAATATGGGGAAAAGACGCTTTTGTTTGAGCGATTTTCACGCAATTGCACACACTTGCTGCCAGCTCCAGTCTACAAACACCCCAGAAGTGTTGTTGACCTTTGACCTTGGGAAAAGGCCGCCATCTGGAATTTTCTCAAAAAAGCACCTTTAGCACCAGATACAAACGAAAACTCGTCGTTGGAATTTTCATCAATCGTCTCGTAACTTTTCGGGCACCAACGGCCAGCTACTCTGGACAAAATGTTGGAATTAGAAGTTGTAGATTTTGAACGGCGTGCGCGTGGCGAGCTAGCAACCGTTGCCATCTTGGCTAGCTCGCACATTTTTCATCGGAATGTCGTGAAGAGGAAATATGCGATTCCTTGGCCCGCGCTGAACAAAACGATGCTACGCACGACAAGATCGATAAAGGAATGTGGGCGTGGTAAGCACAAAACCGTCGCAAAAAAATGTGCCGACTGGGCAAAAACGAAAAAATTCGGAACTTTTCTTTTGAGAATCGACTAACGAAACCAATATACCCTTGTCCGCGATATCCAAAGGACGTTTTGAAATCATTACTGGATGGTGACACGACCTATGGTTTGGCGGCCATTTTGTGCCAAAATCTGCCATTTTGCGTTTTTCTCGTTTTTACACAATATAGAAAAATGAACTTTTTTTCGAGCGATTTTCACGAAATTTGACTCACATGTTGCTAGAGCAAGTCCACAACTACCTCTGGAGTTTCGTCCACCTTTGACCTCGGGAAAAGGCCGGCATCTTGAATCTTCTATAAAAAACGCCTTTACCCCTGGATTCAATCGTAAACTTGTCGTTGGAATTTTCCGCGATCGTCTCGAAACTTTTTGGGCATCAACGGCAAGCTACTGTGAAAAAAATGTTGCAATTAGAAGTTGTAGATTTGGAACGGCGTCCGCGTGGCGAGCTCGCAAAGTCGCGCACTGCTATTCCTCATACCTTATTATGGCCCGCAGCAGAGCAGCAGTCACTGACTGCAAGGACCATATTGTTTTCGCAGTTGGAACGACGACTTCGCCGCCTTTCAGCGAGAATTTGACCCCCGCCGCATGCTCGAAAAGTCACCAAAATGTGCACACACCTGGGATAAATCGCAAATGAATTTTCCACAAAGTCAACGTCACCCCCCCGAAGACGATGACATCACGGCCAGCGATCCCGTCAAAAAAATGAATGGGCCGAAAATCGCGTATGGGGCCGAACAAAATGTACTTCGAAATACAGCCGCGAAACCAAGACACACGTGTCGGGGATATCCCAAAGATGTTTTGAAATCATTACGGGACGGCCACACGACCTACGGCTTGGCGGCCATTTTGTGGCGAACTCTGAGAATTGGCGATTTTCGTGTTTTCCCACAATATGGGGAAAAGACGCTTTTGTTTGAGCGATTTTCACGCAATTGCACACACTTGCTGCCAGCTCCAGTCTACAAACACCCCAGAAGTGTTGTTGACCTTTGACCTTGGGAAAAGGCCGCCATCTGGAATTTTCTCAAAAAAGCACCTTTAGCACCAGATACAAACGAAAACTCGTCGTTGGAATTTTCATCAATCGTCTCGTAACTTTTCGGGCACCAACGGCCAGCTACTCTGGACAAAATGTTGGAATTAGAAGTTGTAGATTTTGAACGGCGTGCGCGTGGCGAGCTAGCAACCGTTGCCATCTTGGCTAGCTCGCACATTTTTCATCGGAATGTCGTGAAGAGGAAATATGCGATTCCTTGGCCCGCGCTGAACAAAACGATGCTACGCACGACAAGATCGATAAAGGAATGTGGGCGTGGTAAGCACAAAACCGTCGCAAAAAAATGTGCCGACTGGGCAAAAACGAAAAAATTCGGAACTTTTCTTTTGAGAATCGACTAACGAAACCAATATACCCTTGTCCGCGATATCCAAAGGACGTTTTGAAATCATTACTGGATGGTGACACGACCTATGGTTTGGCGGCCATTTTGTGCCAAAATCTGCCATTTTGCGTTTTTCTCGTTTTTACACAATATGGAAAAATGAACTTTTTTTCGAGCGATTTTCACGAAATTTGACTCACATGTTGCTAGAGCAAGTCCACAACTACCTCTGGAGTTTCGTCCACCTTTGACCTCGGGAAAAGGCCGGCATCTTGAATCTTCTATAAAAAACGCCTTTACCCCTGGATTCAATCGTAAACTTGTCGTTGGAATTTTCCGCGATCGTCTCGAAACTTTTTGGGCATCAACGGCAAGCTACTGTGAAAAAAATGTTGCAATTAGAAGTTGTAGATTTGGAACGGCGTCCGCGTGGCGAGCTCGCAAAGTCGCGCACTGCTATTCCTCATACCTTATTATGGCCCGCAGCAGAGCAGCAGTCACTGACTGCAAGGACCATATTGTTTTCGCAGTTGGAACGACGACTTCGCCGCCTTTCAGCGAGAATTTGACCCCCGCCGCATGCTCGAAAAGTCACCAAAATGTGCACACACCTGGGATAAATCGCAAATGAATTTTCCACAAAGTCAACGTCACCCCCCCGAAGACGATGACATCACGGCCAGCGATCCCGTCAAAAAAATGAATGGGCCGAAAATCGCGTATGGGGCCGAACAAAATGTACTTCGAAATACAGCCGCGAAACCAAGACACACGTGTCGGGGATATCCCAAAGATGTTTTGAAATCATTACGGGACGGCCACACGACCTACGGCTTGGCGGCCATTTTGTGGCGAACTCTGAGAATTGGCGATTTTCGTGTTTTCCCACAATATGGGGAAAAGACGCTTTTGTTTGAGCGATTTTCACGCAATTGCACACACTTGCTGCCAGCTCCAGTCTACAAACACCCCAGAAGTGTTGTTGACCTTTGACCTTGGGAAAAGGCCGCCATCTGGAATTTTCTCAAAAAAGCACCTTTAGCACCAGATACAAACGAAAACTCGTCGTTGGAATTTTCATCAATCGTCTCGTAACTTTTCGGGCACCAACGGCCAGCTACTCTGGACAAAATGTTGGAATTAGAAGTTGTAGATTTTGAACGGCGTGCGCGTGGCGAGCTAGCAACCGTTGCCATCTTGGCTAGCTCGCACATTTTTCATCGGAATGTCGTGAAGAGGAAATATGCGATTCCTTGGCCCGCGCTGAACAAAACGATGCTACGCACGACAAGATCGATAAAGGAATGTGGGCGTGGTAAGCACAAAACCGTCGCAAAAAAATGTGCCGACTCGGCAAAAACGAAAAAATTCGGAACTTTTCTTTTGAGAATCGACTAACGAAACCAATATACCCTTGTCCGCGATATCCAAAGGACGTTTTGAAATCATTACTGGATGGTGACACGACCTATGGTTTGGCGGCCATTTTGTGCCAAAATCTGCCATTTTGCGTTTTTCTCGTTTTTACACAATATGGAAAAATGAACTTTTTTTCGAGCGATTTTCACGAAATTTGACTCATGTTGCTAGAGCAAGTCCACAACTACCTCTGGAGTTTCGTCCACCTTTGACCTCGGGAAAAGGCCGGCATCTTGAATCTTCTATAAAAAACGCCTTTACCCCTGGATTCAATCGTAAACTTGTCGTTGGAATTTTCCGCGATCGTCTCGAAACTTTTTGGGCATCAACGGCAAGCTACTGTGAAAAAAATGTTGCAATTAGAAGTTGTAGATTTGGAACGGCGTCCGCGTGGCGAGCTCGCAAAGTCGCGCACTGCTATTCCTCATACCTTATTATGGCCCGCAGCAGAGCAGCAGTCACTGACTGCAAGGACCATATTGTTTTCGCAGTTGGAACGACGACTTCGCCGCCTTTCAGCGAGAATTTGACCCCCGCCGCATGCTCGAAAAGTCACCAAAATGTGCACACACCTGGGATAAATCGCAAATGAATTTTCCACAAAGTCAACGTCACCCCCCCGAAGACGATGACATCACGGCCAGCGATCCCGTCAAAAAAATGAATGGGCCGAAAATCGCGTATGGGGCCGAACAAAATGTACTTCGAAATACAGCCGCGAAACCAAGACACACGTGTCGGGGATATCCCAAAGATGTTTTGAAATCATTACGGGACGGCCACACGACCTACGGCTTGGCGGCCATTTTGTGGCGAACTCTGAGAATTGGCGATTTTCGTGTTTTCCCACAATATGGGGAAAAGACGCTTTTGTTTGAGCGATTTTCACGCAATTGCACACACTTGCTGCCAGCTCCAGTCTACAAACACCCCAGAAGTGTTGTTGACCTTTGACCTTGGGAAAAGGCCGCCATCTGGAATTTTCTCAAAAAAGCACCTTTAGCACCAGATACAAACGAAAACTCGTCGTTGGAATTTTCATCAATCGTCTCGTAACTTTTCGGGCACCAACGGCCAGCTACTCTGGACAAAATGTTGGAATTAGAAGTTGTAGATTTTGAACGGCGTGCGCGTGGCGAGCTAGCAACCGTTGCCATCTTGGCTAGCTCGCACATTTTTCATCGGAATGTCGTGAAGAGGAAATATGCGATTCCTTGGCCCGCGCTGAACAAAACGATGCTACGCACGACAAGATCGATAAAGGAATGTGGGCGTGGTAAGCAAAAAACCGTCGCAAAAAAATGTGCCGACTCGGCAAAAACGAAAAAATTCGGAACTTTTCTTTTGAGAATCGACTAACGAAACCAATATACCCTTGTCCGCGATATCCAAAGGACGTTTTGAAATCATTACTGGATGGTGACACGACCTATGGTTTGGCGGCCATTTTGTGCCAAAATCTGCCATTTTGCGTTTTTCTCGTTTTTACACAATATGGAAAAATGAACTTTTTTTCGAGCGATTTTCACGAAATTTGACTCACATGTTGCTAGAGCAAGTCCACAACTACCTCTGGAGTTTCGTCCACCTTTGACCTCGGGAAAAGGCCGGCATCTTGAATCTTCTATAAAAAACGCCTTTACCCCTGGATTCAATCGTAAACTTGTCGTTGGAATTTTCCGCGATCGTCTCGAAACTTTTTGGGCATCAACGGCAAGCTACTGTGAAAAAAATGTTGCAATTAGAAGTTGTAGATTTGGAACGGCGTCCGCGTGGCGAGCTCGCAAAGTCGCGCACTGCTATTCCTCATACCTTATTATGGCCCGCAGCAGAGCAGCAGTCACTGACTGCAAGGACCATATTGTTTTCGCAGTTGGAACGACGACTTCGCCGCCTTTCAGCGAGAATTTGACCCCCGCCGCATGCTCGAAAAGTCACCAAAATGTGCACACACCTGGGATAAATCGCAAATGAATTTTCCACAAAGTCAACGTCACCCCCCCGAAGACGATGACATCACGGCCAGCGATCCCGTCAAAAAAATGAATGGGCCGAAAATCGCGTATGGGGCCGAACAAAATGTACTTCGAAATACAGCCGCGAAACCAAGACACACGTGTCGGGGATATCCCAAAGATGTTTTGAAATCATTACGGGACGGCCACACGACCTACGGCTTGGCGGCCATTTTGTGGCGAACTCTGAGAATTGGCGATTTTCGTGTTTTCCCACAATATGGGGAAAAGACGCTTTTGTTTGAGCGATTTTCACGCAATTGCACACACTTGCTGCCAGCTCCAGTCTACAAACACCCCAGAAGTGTTGTTGACCTTTGACCTTGGGAAAAGGCCGCCATCTGGAATTTTCTCAAAAAAGCACCTTTAGCACCAGATACAAACGAAAACTCGTCGTTGGAATTTTCATCAATCGTCTCGTAACTTTTCGGGCACCAACGGCCAGCTACTCTGGACAAAATGTTGGAATTAGAAGTTGTAGATTTTGAACGGCGTGCGCGTGGCGAGCTAGCAACCGTTGCCATCTTGGCTAGCTCGCACATTTTTCATCGGAATGTCGTGAAGAGGAAATATGCGATTCCTTGGCCCGCGCTGAACAAAACGATGCTACGCACGACAAGATCGATAAAGGAATGTGGGCGTGGTAAGCAAAAAACCGTCGCAAAAAAATGTGCCGACTCGGCAAAAACGAAAGAATTCTGAACTTTTTTTTTGAGAATCGACTAACGAAACCAATATACCCTTGTCCGCGATATCCAAAGGACGTTTTGAAATCATTACTGGATGGTGACACGACCTATGGTTTGGCGGCCATTTTGTGCCAAAATCTGCCATTTTGCGTTTTTCTCGTTTTTACACAATATGGAAAAATGAACTTTTTTTCGAGCGATTTTCACGAAATTTGACTCACATGTTGCTAGAGCAAGTCCACAACTACCTCTGGAGTTTCGTCCACCTTTGACCTCGGGAAAAGGCCGGCATCTTGAATCTTCTATAAAAAACGCCTTTACCCCTGGATTCAATCGTAAACTTGTCGTTGGAATTTTCCGCGATCGTCTCGAAACTTTTTGGGCATCAACGGCAAGCTACTGTGAAAAAAATGTTGCAATTAGAAGTTGTAGATTTGGAACGGCGTCCGCGTGGCGAGCTCGCAAAGTCGCGCACTGCTATTCCTCATACCTTATTATGGCCCGCAGCAGAGCAGCAGTCACTGACTGCAAGGACCATATTGTTTTCGCAGTTGGAACGACGACTTCGCCGCCTTTCAGCGAGAATTTGACCCCCGCCGCATGCTCGAAAAGTCACCAAAATGTGCACACACCTGGGATAAATCGCAAATGAATTTTCCACAAAGTCAACGTCACCCCCCCGAAGACGATGACATCACGGCCAGCGATCCCGTCAAAAAAATGAATGGGCCGAAAATCGCGTATGGGGCCGAACAAAATGTACTTCGAAATACAGCCGCGAAACCAAGACACACGTGTCGGGGATATCCCAAAGATGTTTTGAAATCATTACGGGACGGCCACACGACCTACGGCTTGGCGGCCATTTTGTGGCGAACTCTGAGAATTGGCGATTTTCGTGTTTTCCCACAATATGGGGAAAAGACGCTTTTGTTTGAGCGATTTTCACGCAATTGCACACACTTGCTGCCAGCTCCAGTCTACAAACACCCCAGAAGTGTTGTTGACCTTTGACCTTGGGAAAAGGCCGCCATCTGGAATTTTCTCAAAAAAGCACCTTTAGCACCAGATACAAACGAAAACTCGTCGTTGGAATTTTCATCAATCGTCTCGTAACTTTTCGGGCACCAACGGCCAGCTACTCTGGACAAAATGTTGGAATTAGAAGTTGTAGATTTTGAACGGCGTGCGCGTGGCGAGCTAGCAACCGTTGCCATCTTGGCTAGCTCGCACATTTTTCATCGGAATGTCGTGAAGAGGAAATATGCGATTCCTTGGCCCGCGCTGAACAAAACGATGCTACGCACGACAAGATCGATAAAGGAATGTGGGCGTGGTAAGCACAAAACCGTCGCAAAAAAATGTGCCGACTCGGCAAAAACGAAAAAATTCGGAACTTTTCTTTTGAGAATCGACTAACGAAACCAATATACCCTTGTCCGCGATATCCAAAGGACGTTTTGAAATCATTACTGGATGGTGACACGACCTATGGTTTGGCGGCCATTTTGTGCCAAAATCTGCCATTTTGCGTTTTTCTCGTTTTTACACAATATGGAAAAATGAACTTTTTTTCGAGCGATTTTCACGAAATTTGACTCACATGTTGCTAGAGCAAGTCCACAACTACCTCTGGAGTTTCGTCCACCTTTGACCTCGGGAAAAGGCCGGCATCTTGAATCTTCTATAAAAAACGCCTTTACCCCTGGATTCAATCGTAAACTTGTCGTTGGAATTTTCCGCGATCGTCTCGAAACTTTTTGGGCATCAACGGCAAGCTACTGTGAAAAAAATGTTGCAATTAGAAGTTGTAGATTTGGAACGGCGTCCGCGTGGCGAGCTCGCAAAGTCGCGCACTGCTATTCCTCATACCTTATTATGGCCCGCAGCAGAGCAGCAGTCACTGACTGCAAGGACCATATTGTTTTCGCAGTTGGAACGACGACTTCGCCGCCTTTCAGCGAGAATTTGACCCCCGCCGCATGCTCGAAAAGTCACCAAAATGTGCACACACCTGGGATAAATCGCAAATGAATTTTCCACAAAGTCAACGTCACCCCCCCGAAGACGATGACATCACGGCCAGCGATCCCGTCAAAAAAATGAATGGGCCGAAAATCGCGTATGGGGCCGAACAAAATGTACTTCGAAATACAGCCGCGAAACCAAGACACACGTGTCGGGGATATCCCAAAGATGTTTTGAAATCATTACGGGACGGCCACACGACCTACGGCTTGGCGGCCATTTTGTGGCGAACTCTGAGAATTGGCGATTTTCGTGTTTTCCCACAATATGGGGAAAAGACGCTTTTGTTTGAGCGATTTTCACGCAATTGCACACACTTGCTGCCAGCTCCAGTCTACAAACACCCCAGAAGTGTTGTTGACCTTTGACCTTGGGAAAAGGCCGCCATCTGGAATTTTCTCAAAAAAGCACCTTTAGCACCAGATACAAACGAAAACTCGTCGTTGGAATTTTCATCAATCGTCTCGTAACTTTTCGGGCACCAACGGCCAGCTACTCTGGACAAAATGTTGGAATTAGAAGTTGTAGATTTTGAACGGCGTGCGCGTGGCGAGCTAGCAACCGTTGCCATCTTGGCTAGCTCGCACATTTTTCATCGGAATGTCGTGAAGAGGAAATATGCGATTCCTTGGCCCGCGCTGAACAAAACGATGCTACGCACGACAAGATCGATAAAGGAATGTGGGCGTGGTAAGCACAAAACCGTCGCAAAAAAATGTGCCGACTGGGCAAAAACGAAAAAATTCGGAACTTTTCTTTTGAGAATCGACTAACGAAACCAATATACCCTTGTCCGCGATATCCAAAGGACGTTTTGAAATCATTACTG
The DNA here is from genome assembly GCF_053564925.1 of Oryzias latipes. Classification (NCBI taxonomy): domain Eukaryota; kingdom Metazoa; phylum Chordata; class Actinopteri; order Beloniformes; family Adrianichthyidae; genus Oryzias; species Oryzias latipes. The sequence continues at coordinate 14,142,924 of NC_136253.1, read as the reverse complement.
GATGGTGACACGACCTATGGTTTGGCGGCCATTTTGTGCCAAAATCTGCCATTTTGCGTTTTTCTCGTTTTTACACAATATGGAAAAATGAACTTTTTTTCGAGCGATTTTCACGAAATTTGACTCACATGTTGCTAGAGCAAGTCCACAACTACCTCTGGAGTTTCGTCCACCTTTGACCTCGGGAAAAGGCCGGCATCTTGAATCTTCTATAAAAAACGCCTTTACCCCTGGATTCAATCGTAAACTTGTCGTTGGAATTTTCCGCGATCGTCTCGAAACTTTTTGGGCATCAACGGCAAGCTACTGTGAAAAAAATGTTGCAATTAGAAGTTGTAGATTTGGAACGGCGTCCGCGTGGCGAGCTCGCAAAGTCGCGCACTGCTATTCCTCATACCTTATTATGGCCCGCAGCAGAGCAGCAGTCACTGACTGCAAGGACCATATTGTTTTCGCAGTTGGAACGACGACTTCGCCGCCTTTCAGCGAGAATTTGACCCCCGCCGCATGCTCGAAAAGTCACCAAAATGTGCACACACCTGGGATAAATCGCAAATGAATTTTCCACAAAGTCAACGTCACCCCCCCGAAGACGATGACATCACGGCCAGCGATCCCGTCAAAAAAATGAATGGGCCGAAAATCGCGTATGGGGCCGAACAAAATGTACTTCGAAATACAGCCGCGAAACCAAGACACACGTGTCGGGGATATCCCAAAGATGTTTTGAAATCATTACGGGACGGCCACACGACCTACGGCTTGGCGGCCATTTTGTGGCGAACTCTGAGAATTGGCGATTTTCGTGTTTTCCCACAATATGGGGAAAAGACGCTTTTGTTTGAGCGATTTTCACGCAATTGCACACACTTGCTGCCAGCTCCAGTCTACAAACACCCCAGAAGTGTTGTTGACCTTTGACCTTGGGAAAAGGCCGCCATCTGGAATTTTCTCAAAAAAGCACCTTTAGCACCAGATACAAACGAAAACTCGTCGTTGGAATTTTCATCAATCGTCTCGTAACTTTTCGGGCACCAACGGCCAGCTACTCTGGACAAAATGTTGGAATTAGAAGTTGTAGATTTTGAACGGCGTGCGCGTGGCGAGCTAGCAACCGTTGCCATCTTGGCTAGCTCGCACATTTTTCATCGGAATGTCGTGAAGAGGAAATATGCGATTCCTTGGCCCGCGCTGAACAAAACGATGCTACGCACGACAAGATCGATAAAGGAATGTGGGCGTGGTAAGCACAAAACCGTCGCAAAAAAATGTGCCGACTCGGCAAAAACGAAAAAATTCGGAACTTTTCTTTTGAGAATCGACTAACGAAACCGATATACCCTTGTCCGCGATATCCAAAGGACGTTTTGAAATCATTACTGGATGGTGACACGACCTATGGTTTGGCGGCCATTTTGTGCCAAAATCTGCCATTTTGCGTTTTTCTCGTTTTTACACAATATGGAAAAATGAACTTTTTTTCGAGCGATTTTCACGAAATTTGACTCACATGTTGCTAGAGCAAGTCCACAACTACCTCTGGAGTTTCGTCCACCTTTGACCTCGGGAAAAGGCCGGCATCTTGAATCTTCTATAAAAAACGCCTTTACCCCTGGATTCAATCGTAAACTTGTCGTTGGAATTTTCCGCGATCGTCTCGAAACTTTTTGGGCATCAACGGCAAGCTACTGTGAAAAATATGTTGCAATTAGAAGTTGTAGATTTGGAACGGCGTCCGCGTGGCGAGCTCGCAAAGTCGCGGACTGCTATTCCTCATACCTTATTATGGCCCGCAGCAGAGCAGCAGTCACTGACTGCAAGGACCATATTGTTTTCGCAGTTGGAACGACGACTTCGCCGCCTTTCAGCGAGAATTTGACCCCCGCCGCATGCTCGAAAAGTCACCAAAATGTGCACACACCTGGGATAAATTGCAAATGAATTTTCCACAAAGTCAACGTCACCCCCCCGAAGACGATGACATCACGGCCAGCGATCCCGTCAAAAAAATGAATGGGCCGAAAATCGCGTATGGGGCCGAACAAAATGTACTTCGAAATACAGCCGCGAAACCAAGACACACGTGTCGGGGATATCCCAAAGATGTTTTGAAATCATTAGGGGACAGCCACACGACCTACGGCTTGGCGGCCATTTTGTGGCGAACTCTGAGAATTGGCGATTTTCGTGTTTTCCCACAATATGGGGAAAAGACGCTTTGTTTGAGCGATTTTCACGCAATTGCACACACTTGCTGCCAGCTCCAGTCTACAAACACCCCAGAAGTGTTGTTGACCTTTGACCTTGGGAAAAGGCCGCCATCTGGAATTTTCTCAAAAAAGCACCTTTAGCACCAGATACAAACGAAAACTCGTCGTTGGAATTTTCATCAATCGTCTCGTAACTTTTCGGGCACCAACGGCCAGCTACTCTGGACAAAATGTTGGAATTAGAAGTTGTAGATTTTGAACGGCGTGCGCGTGGCGAGCTAGCAACCGTTGCCATCTTGGCTAGCTCGCACATTTTTCATCGGAATGTCGTGAAGAGGAAATATGCGATTCCTTGGCCCGCGCTGAACAAAACGATGCTACGCACGACAAGATCGATAAAGGAATGTGGGCGTGGTAAGCACAAAACCGTCGCAAAAAAATGAGCCGACTCGGCAAAAACGAAAAAATTCGGAACTTTTCTTTTGAGAATCGACTAACGAAACCAATATACCCTTGTCCGCGATATCCAAAGGACGTTTTGAAATCATTACTGGATGGTGACACGACCTATGGTTTGGCGGCCATTTTGTGCCAAAATCTGCCATTTTGCGTTTTTCTCGTTTTTACACAATATGGAAAAATGAACTTTTTTTCGAGCGATTTTCACGAAATTTGACTCACATGTTGCTAGAGCAAGTCCACAACTACCTCTGGAGTTTCGTCCACCTTTGACCTCGGGAAAAGGCCGGCATCTTGAATCTTCTATAAAAAACGCCTTTACCCCTGGATTCAATCGTAAACTTGTCGTTGGAATTTTCCGCGATCGTCTCGAAACTTTTTGGGCATCAACGGCAAGCTACTGTGAAAAATATGTTGCAATTAGAAGTTGTAGATTTGGAACGGCGTCCGCGTGGCGAGCTCGCAAAGTCGCGCACTGCTATTCCTCATACCTTATTATGGCCCGCAGCAGAGCAGCAGTCACTGACTGCAAGGACCATATTGTTTTCGCAGTTGGAACGACGACTTCGCCGCCTTTCAGCGAGAATTTGACCCCCGCCGCATGCTCGAAAAGTCACCAAAATGTGCACACACCTGGGATAAATCGCAAATGAATTTTCCACAAAGTCAACGTCACCCCCCGAAGACGATGACATCACGGCCAGCGATCCCGTCAAAAAAATGAATGGGCCGAAAATCGCGTATGGGGCCGAACAAAATGTACTTCGAAATACAGCCGCGAAACCAAGACACACGTGTCGGGGATATCCCAAAGATGTTTTGAAATCATTAGGGGACAGCCACACGACCTACGGCTTGGCGGCCATTTTGTGGCGAACTCTGAGAATTGGCGATTTTCGTGTTTTCCCACAATATGGGGAAAAGACGCTTTTGTTTGAGCGATTTTCACGCAATTGCACACACTTGCTGCCAGCTCCAGTCTACAAACACCCCAGAAGTGTTGTTGACCTTTGACCTTGGGAAAAGGCCGCCATCTGGAATTTTCTCAAAAAAGCACCTTTAGCACCAGATACAAACGAAAACTCGTCGTTGGAATTTTCATCAATCGTCTCGTAACTTTTCGGGCACCAACGGCCAGCTACTCTGGACAAAATGTTGGAATTAGAAGTTGTAGATTTTGAACGGCGTGCGCGTGGCGAGCTAGCAACCGTTGCCATCTTGGCTAGCTCGCACATTTTTCATCGGAATGTCGTGAAGAGGAAATATGCGATTCCTTGGCCCGCGCTGAACAAAACGATGCTACGCACGACAAGATCGATAAAGGAATGTGGGCGTGGTAAGCACAAAACCGTCGCAAAAAAATGTGCCGACTCGGCAAAAACGAAAAAATTCGGAACTTTTCTTTTGAGAATCGACTAACGAAACCAATATACCCTTGTCCGCGATATCCAAAGGACGTTTTGAAATCATTACTGGATGGTGACACGACCTATGGTTTGGCGGCCATTTTGTGCCAAAATCTGCCATTTTGCGTTTTTCTCGTTTTTACACAATATGGAAAAATGAACTTTTTTTCGAGCGATTTTCACGAAATTTGACTCACATGTTGCTAGAGCAAGTCCACAACTACCTCTGGAGTTTCGTCCACCTTTGACCTCGGGAAAAGGCCGGCATCTTGAATCTTCTATAAAAAACGCCTTTACCCCTGGATTCAATCGTAAACTTGTCGTTGGAATTTTCCGCGATCGTCTCGAAACTTTTTGGGCATCAACGGCAAGCTACTGTGAAAAAAATGTTGCAATTAGAAGTTGTAGATTTGGAACGGCGTCCGCGTGGCGAGCTCGCAAAGTCGCGCACTGCTATTCCTCATACCTTATTATGGCCCGCAGCAGAGCAGCAGTCACTGACTGCAAGGACCATATTGTTTTCGCAGTTGCAACGACGACTTCGCCGCCTTTCAGCGAGAATTTGACCCCCGCCGCATGCTCGAAAAGTCACCAAAATGTGCACACACCTGGGATAAATCGCAAATGAATTTTCCACAAAGTCAACGTCACCCCCCCGAAGACGATGACATCACGGCCAGCGATCCCGTCAAAAAAATGAATGGGCCGAAAATCGCGTATGGGGCCGAACAAAATGTACTTCGAAATACAGCCGCGAAACCAAGACACACGTGTCGGGGATATCCCAAAGATGTTTTGAAATCATTACGGGACGGCCACACGACCTACGGCTTGGCGGCCATTTTGTGGCGAACTCTGAGAATTGGCGATTTTCGTGTTTTCCCACAATATGGGGAAAAGACGCTTTTGTTTGAGCGATTTTCACGCAATTGCACACACTTGCTGCCAGCTCCAGTCTACAAACACCCCAGAAGTGTTGTTGACCTTTGACCTTGGGAAAAGGCCGCCATCTGGAATTTTCTCAAAAAAGCACCTTTAGCACCAGATACAAACGAAAACTCGTCGTTGGAATTTTCATCAATCGTCTCGTAACTTTTCGGGCACCAACGGCCAGCTACTCTGGACAAAATGTTGGAATTAGAAGTTGTAGATTTTGAACGGCGTGCGCGTGGCGAGCTAGCAACCGTTGCCATCTTGGCTAGCTCGCACATTTTTCATCGGAATGTCGTGAAGAGGAAATATGCGATTCCTTGGCCCGCGCTGAACAAAACGATGCTACGCACGACAAGATCGATAAAGGAATGTGGGCGTGGTAAGCACAAAACCGTCGCAAAAAAATGTGCCGACTCGGCAAAAACGAAAAAATTCGGAACTTTTCTTTTGAGAATCGACTAACGAAACCAATATACCCTTGTCCGCGATATCCAAAGGACGTTTTGAAATCATTACTGGATGGTGACACGACCTATGGTTTGGCGGCCATTTTGTGCCAAAATCTGCCATTTTGCGTTTTTCTCGTTTTTACACAATATGGAAAAATGAACTTTTTTTCGAGCGATTTTCACGAAATTTGACTCACATGTTGCTAGAGCAAGTCCACAACTACCTCTGGAGTTTCGTCCACCTTTGACCTCGGGAAAAGGCCGGCATCTTGAATCTTCTATAAAAAACGCCTTTACCCCTGGATTCAATCGTAAACTTGTCGTTGGAATTTTCCGCGATCGTCTCGAAACTTTTTGGGCATCAACGGCAAGCTACTGTGAAAAAAATGTTGCAATTAGAAGTTGTAGATTTGGAACGGCGTCCGCGTGGCGAGCTCGCAAAGTCGCGCACTGCTATTCCTCATACCTTATTATGGCCCGCAGCAGAGCAGCAGTCACTGACTGCAAGGACCATATTGTTTTCGCAGTTGGAACGACGACTTCGCCGCCTTTCAGCGAGAATTTGACCCCCGCCGCATGCTCGAAAAGTCACCAAAATGTGCACACACCTGGGATAAATCGCAAATAAATTTTCCACAAAGTCAACGTCACCCCCCCGAAGACGATGACATCACGGCCAGCGATCCCGTCAAAAAAATGAATGGGCCGAAAATCGCGTATGGGGCCGAACAAAATGTACTTCGAAATACAGCCGCGAAACCAAAACACACGTGTCGGGAATATCCCAAAGATGTTTTGAAATCATTACGGGACGGCCACACGACCTACGGCTTGGCGGCCATTTTGTGGCGAACTCTGAGAATTGGCGATTTTCGTGTTTTCCCACAATATGGGGAAAAGACGCTTTTGTTTGAGCGATTTTCACGCAATTGCACACACTTGCTGCCAGCTCCAGTCTACAAACACCCCAGAAGTGTTGTTGACCTTTGACCTTGGGAAAAGGCCGCCATCTGGAATTTTCTCAAAAAAGCACCTTTAGCACCAGATACAAACGAAAACTCGTCGTTGGAATTTTCATCAATCGTCTCGTAACTTTTCGGGCACCAACGGCCAGCTACTCTGGACAAAATGTTGGAATTAGAAGTTGTAGATTTTGAACGGCGTGCGCGTGGCGAGCTAGCAACCGTTGCCATCTTGGCTAGCTCGCACATTTTTCATCGGAATGTCGTGAAGAGGAAATATAGGATTCCTTGGCCCGCGCTGAACAAAACGATGCTACGCACGACAAGATCGATAAAGGAATGTGGGCGTGGTAAGCACAAAACCGTCGCAAAAAAATGTGCCGACTCGGCAAAAACGAAAAAATTCGGAACTTTTCTTTTGAGAATCGACTAACGAAACCAATATACCCTTGTCCGCGATATCCAAAGGACGTTTTGAAATCATTACTGGATGGTGACACGACCTATGGTTTGGCGGCCATTTTGTGCCAAAATCTGCCATTTTGCGTTTTTCTCGTTTTTACACAATATGGAAAAATGAACTTTTTTTCGAGCGATTTTCACGAAATTTGACTCACATGTTGCTAGAGCAAGTCCACAACTACCTCTGGAGTTTCGTCCACCTTTGACCTCGGGAAAAGGCCGGCATCTTGAATCTTCTATAAAAAACGCCTTTACCCCTGGATTCAATCGTAAACTTGTCGTTGGAATTTTCCGCGATCGTCTCGAAACTTTTTGGGCATCAACGGCAAGCTACTGTGAAAAAAATGTTGCAATTAGAAGTTGTAGATTTGGAACGGCGTCCGCGTGGCGAGCTCGCAAAGTCGCGCACTGCTATTCCTCATACCTTATTATGGCCCGCAGCAGAGCAGCAGTCACTGACTGCAAGGACCATATTGTTTTCGCAGTTGGAACGACGACTTCGCCGCCTTTCAGCGAGAATTTGACCCCCGCCGCATGCTCGAAAAGTCACCAAAATGTGCACACACCTGGGATAAATCGCAAATGAATTTTCCACAAAGTCAACGTCACCCCCCCGAAGACGATGACATCACGGCCAGCGATCCCGTCAAAAAAATGAATGGGCCGAAAATCGCGTATGGGGCCGAACAAAATGTACTTCGAAATACAGCCGCGAAACCAAGACACACGTGTCGGGGATATCCCAAAGATGTTTTGAAATCATTACGGGACGGCCACACGACCTACGGCTTGGCGGCCATTTTGTGGCGAACTCTGAGAATTGGCGATTTTCGTGTTTTCCCACAATATGGGGAAAAGACGCTTTTGTTTGAGCGATTTTCACGCAATTGCACACACTTGCTGCCAGCTTCAGTCTACAAACACCCCAGAAGTGTTGTTGACCTTTGACCTTGGGAAAAGGCCGCCATCTGGAATTTTCTCAAAAAAGCACCTTTAGCACCAGATACAAACGAAAACTCGTCGTTGGAATTTTCATCAATCGTCTCGTAACTTTTCGGGCACCAACGGCCAGCTACTCTGGACAAAATGTTGGAATTAGAAGTTGTAGATTTTGAACGGCGTGCGCGTGGCGAGCTAGCAACCGTTGCCATCTTGGCTAGCTCGCACATTTTTCATCGGAATGTCGTGAAGAGGAAATATGCGATTCCTTGGCCCGCGCTGAACAAAACGATGCTACGCACGACAAGATCGATAAAGGAATGTGGGCGTGGTAAGCACAAAACCGTCGCAAAAAAATGTGCCGACTCGGCAAAAACGAAAAAATTCGGAACTTTTCTTTTGAGAATCGACTAACGAAACCAATATACCCTTGTCCGCGATATCCAAAGGACGTTTTGAAATCATTACTGGATGGTGACACGACCTATGGTTTGGCGGCCATTTTGTGCCAAAATCTGCCATTTTGCGTTTTTCGCGTTTTTACACAATATGGAAAAATGAACTTTTTTTCGAGCGATTTTCACGAAATTTGACTCACATGTTGCTAGAGCAAGTCCACAACTACCTCTGGAGTTTCGTCCACCTTTGACCTCGGGAAAAGGCCGGCATCTTGAATCTTCTATAAAAAACGCCTTTACCCCTGGATTCAATCGTAAACTTGTCGTTGGAATTTTCCGCGATCGTCTCGAAACTTTTTGGGCATCAACGGCAAGCTACTGTGAAAAAAATGTTGCAATTAGAAGTTGTAGATTTGGAACGGCGTCCGCGTGGCGAGCTCGCAAAGTCGCGCACTGCTATTCCTCATACCTTATTATGGCCCGCAGCAGAGCAGCAGTCACTGACTGCAAGGACCATATTGTTTTCGCAGTTGGAACGACGACTTCGCCGCCTTTCAGCGAGAATTTGACCCCCGCCGCATGCTCGAAAAGTCACCAAAATGTGCACACACCTGGGATAAATCGCAAATGAATTTTCCACAAAGTCAACGTCACCCCCCCGAAGACGATGACATCACGGCCAGCGATCCCGTCAAAAAAATGAATGGGCCGAAAATCGCGTATGGGGCCGAACAAAATGTACTTCGAAATACAGCCGCGAAACCAAGACACACGTGTCGGGGATATCCCAAAGATGTTTTGAAATCATTACGGGACGGCCACACGACCTACGGCTTGGCGGCCATTTTGTGGCGAACTCTGAGAATTGGCGATTTTCGTGTTTTCCCACAATATGGGGAAAAGACGCTTTTGTTTGAGCGATTTTCACGCAATTGCACACACTTGCTGCCAGCTCCAGTCTACAAACACCCCAGAAGTGTTGTTGACCTTTGACCTTGGGAAAAGGCCGCCATCTGGAATTTTCTCAAAAAAGCACCTTTAGCACCAGATACAAACGAAAACTCGTCGTTGGAATTTTCATCAATCGTCTCGTAACTTTTCGGGCACCAACGGCCAGCTACTCTGGACAAAATGTTGGAATTAGAAGTTGTAGATTTTGAACGGCGTGCGCGTGGCGAGCTAGCAACCGTTGCCATCTTGGCTAGCTCGCACATTTTTCATCGGAATGTCGTGAAGAGGAAATATGCGATTCCTTGGCCCGCGCTGAACAAAACGATGCTACGCACGACAAGATCGATAAAGGAATGTGGGCGTGGTAAGCACAAAACCGTCGCAAAAAAATGTGCCGACTCGGCAAAAACGAAAAAATTCGGAACTTTTCTTTTGAGAATCGACTAACGAAACCAATATACCCTTGTCCGCGATATCCAAAGGACGTTTTGAAATCATTACTGGATGGTGACACGACCTATGGTTTGGCGGCCATTTTGTGCCAAAATCTGCCATTTTGCGTTTTTCTCGTTTTTACACAATATGGAAAAATGAACTTTTTTTCGAGCGATTTTCACGAAATTTGACTCACATGTTGCTAGAGCAAGTCCACAACTACCTCTGGAGTTTCGTCCACCTTTGACCTCGGGAAAAGGCCGGCATCTTGAATCTTCTATGAAAAACGCCTTTACCCCTGGATTCAATCGTAAACTTGTCGTTGGAATTTTCCGCGATCGTCTCGAAACTTTTTGGGCATCAACGGCAAGCTACTGTGAAAAAAATGTTGCAATTAGAAGTTGTAGATTTGGAACGGCGTCCGCGTGGCGAGCTCGCAAAGTCGCGCACTGCTATTCCTCATACCTTATTATGGCCCGCAGCAGAGCAGCAGTCACTGACTGCAAGGACCATATTGTTTTCGCAGTTGGAACGACGACTTCGCCGCCTTTCAGCGAGAATTTGACCCCCGCCGCATGCTCGAAAAGTCACCAAAATGTGCACACACCTGGGATAAATCGCAAATGAATTTTCCACAAAGTCAACGTCACCCCCCCGAAGACGATGACATCACGGCCAGCGATCCCGTCAAAAAAATGAATGGGCCGAAAATCGCGTATGGGGCCGAACAAAATGTACTTCGAAATACAGCCGCGAAACCAAGACACACGTGTCGGGGATATCCCAAAGATGTTTTGAAATCATTACGGGACGGCCACACGACCTACGGCTTGGCGGCCATTTTGTGGCGAACTCTGAGAATTGGCGATTTTCGTGTTTTCCCACAATATGGGGAAAAGACGCTTTTGTTTGAGCGATTTTCACGCAATTGCACACACTTGCTGCCAGCTCCAGTCTACAAACACCCCAGAAGTGTTGTTGACCTTTGACCTTGGGAAAAGGCCGCCATCTGGAATTTTCTCAAAAAAGCACCTTTAGCACCAGATACAAACGAAAACTCGTCGTTGGAATTTTCATCAATCGTCTCGTAACTTTTCGGGCACCAACGGCCAGCTACTCTGGACAAAATGTTGGAATTAGAAGTTGTAGATTTTGAACGGCGTGCGCGTGGCGAGCTAGCAACCGTTGCCATCTTGGCTAGCTCGCACATTTTTCATCGGAATGTCGTGAAGAGGAAATATGCGATTCCTTGGCCCGCGCTGAACAAAACGATGCTACGCACGACAAGATCGATAAAGGAATGTGGGCGTGGTAAGCACAAAACCGTCGCAAAAAAATGTGCCGACTGGGCAAAAACGAAAAAATTCGGAACTTTTCTTTTGAGAATCGACTAACGAAACCAATATACCCTTGTCCGCGATATCCAAAGGACGTTTTGAAATCATTACTGGATGGTGACACGACCTATGGTTTGGCGGCCATTTTGTGCCAAAATCTGCCATTTTGCGTTTTTCTCGTTTTTACACAATATGGAAAAATGAACTTTTTTTCGAGCGATTTTCACGAAATTTGACTCACATGTTGCTAGAGCAAGTCCACAACTACCTCTGGAGTTTCGTCCACCTTTGACCTCGGGAAAAGGCCGGCATCTTGAATCTTCTATAAAAAACGCCTTTACCCCTGGATTCAATCGTAAACTTGTCGTTGGAATTTTCCGCGATCGTCTCGAAACTTTTTGGGCATCAACGGCAAGCTACTGTGAAAAAAATGTTGCAATTAGAAGTTGTAGATTTGGAACGGCGTCCGCGTGGCGAGCTCGCAAAGTCGCGCACTGCTATTCCTCATACCTTATTATGGCCCGCAGCAGAGCAGCAGTCACTGACTGCAAGGACCATATTGTTTTCGCAGTTGGAACGACGACTTCGCCGCCTTTCAGCGAGAATTTGACCCCCGCCGCATGCTCGAAAAGTCACCAAAATGTGCACACACCTGGGATAAATCGCAAATGAATTTTCCACAAAGTCAACGTCACCCCCCCGAAGACGATGACATCACGGCCAGCGATCCCGTCAAAAAAATGAATGGGCCGAAAATCGCGTATGGGGCCGAACAAAATGTACTTCGAAATACAGCCGCGAAACCAAGACACACGTGTCGGGGATATCCCAAAGATGTTTTGAAATCATTACGGGACGGCCACACGACCTACGGCTTGGCGGCCATTTTGTGGCGAACTCTGAGAATTGGCGATTTTCGTGTTTTCCCACAATATGGGGAAAAGACGCTTTTGTTTGAGCGATTTTCACGCAATTGCACACACTTGCTGCCAGCTCCAGTCTACAAACACCCCAGAAGTGTTGTTGACCTTTGACCTTGGGAAAAGGCCGCCATCTGGAATTTTCTCAAAAAAGCACCTTTAGCACCAGATACAAACGAAAACTCGTCGTTGGAATTTTCATCAATCGTCTCGTAACTTTTCGGGCACCAACGGCCAGCTACTCTGGACAAAATGTTGGAATTAGAAGTTGTAGATTTTGAACGGCGTGCGCGTGGCGAGCTAGCAACCGTTGCCATCTTGGCTAGCTCGCACATTTTTCATCGGAATGTCGTGAAGAGGAAATATGCGATTCCTTGGCCCGCGCTGAACAAAACGATGCTACGCACGACAAGATCGATAAAGGAATGTGGGCGTGGTAAGCACAAAACCGTCGCAAAAAAATGTGCCGACTGGGCAAAAACGAAAAAATTCGGAACTTTTCTTTTGAGAATCGACTAACGAAACCGATATACCCTTGTCCGCGATATCCAAAGGACGTTTTGAAATCATTACTGGATGGTGACACGACCTATGGTTTGGCGGCCATTTTGTGCCAAAATCTGCCATTTTGCGTTTTTCTCGTTTTTACACAATATGGAAAAATGAACTTTTTTTCGAGCGATTTTCACGAAATTTGACTCACATGTTGCTAGAGCAAGTCCACAACTACCTCTGGAGTTTCGTCCACCTTTGACCTCGGGAAAAGGCCGGCATCTTGAATCTTCTATAAAAAACGCCTTTACCCCTGGATTCAATCGTAAACTTGTCGTTGGAATTTTCCGCGATCGTCTCGAAACTTTTTGGGCATCAACGGCAAGCTACTGTGAAAAAAATGTTGCAATTAGAAGTTGTAGATTTGGAACGGCGTCCGCGTGGCGAGCTCGCAAAGTCGCGCACTGCTATTCCTCATACCTTATTATGGCCCGCAGCAGAGCAGCAGTCACTGACTGCAAGGACCATATTGTTTTCGCAGTTGGAACGACGACTTCGCCGCCTTTCAGCGAGAATTTGACCCCCGCCGCATGCTCGAAAAGTCACCAAAATGTGCACACACCTGGGATAAATCGCAAATGAATTTTCCACAAAGTCAACGTCACCCCCCCGAAGACGATGACATCACGGCCAGCGATCCCGTCAAAAAAATGAATGGGCCGAAAATCGCGTATGGGGCCGAACAAAATGTACTTCGAAATACAGCCGCGAAACCAAGACACACGTGTCGGGGATATCCCAAAGATGTTTTGAAATCATTACGGGACGGCCACACGACCTACGGCTTGGCGGCCATTTTGTGGCGAACTCTGAGAATTGGCGATTTTCGTGTTTTCCCACAATATGGGGAAAAGACGCTTTTGTTTGAGCGATTTTCACGCAATTGCACACACTTGCTGCCAGCTCCAGTCTACAAACACCCCAGAAGTGTTGTTGACCTTTGACCTTGGGAAAAGGCCGCCATCTGGAATTTTCTCAAAAAAGCACCTTTAGCACCAGATACAAACGAAAACTCGTCGTTGGAATTTTCATCAATCGTCTCGTAACTTTTCGGGCACCAACGGCCAGCTACTCTGGACAAAATGTTGGAATTAGAAGTTGTAGATTTTGAACGGCGTGCGCGTGGCGAGCTAGCAACCGTTGCCATCTTGGCTAGCTCGCACATTTTTCATCGGAATGTCGTGAAGAGGAAATATGCGATTCCTTGGCCCGCGCTGAACAAAACGATGCTACGCACGACAAGATCGATAAAGGAATGTGGGCGTGGTAAGCACAAAACCGTCGCAAAAAAATGTGCCGACTCGGCAAAAACGAAAAAATTCGGAACTTTTCTTTTGAGAATCGACTAACGAAACCAATATACCCTTGTCCGCGATATCCAAAGGACGTTTTGAAATCATTACTGGATGGTGACACGACCTATGGTTTGGCGGCCATTTTGTGCCAAAATCTGCCATTTTGCGTTTTTCTCGTTTTTACACAATATGGAAAAATGAACTTTTTTTCGAGCGATTTTCACGAAATTTGACTCACATGTTGCTAGAGCAAGTCCACAACTACCTCTGGAGTTTCGTCCACCTTTGACCTCGGGAAAAGGCCGGCATCTTGAATCTTCTATAAAAAACGCCTTTACCCCTGGATTCAATCGTAAACTTGTCGTTGGAATTTTCCGCGATCGTCTCGAAACTTTTTGGGCATCAACGGCAAGCTACTGTGAAAAAAATGTTGCAATTAGAAGTTGTAGATTTGGAACGGCGTCCGCGTGGCGAGCTCGCAAAGTCGCGCACTGCTATTCCTCATACCTTATTATGGCCCGCAGCAGAGCAGCAGTCACTGACTGCAAGGACCATATTGTTTTCGCAGTTGGAACGACGACTTCGCCGCCTTTCAGCGAGAATTTGACCCCCGCCGCATGCTCGAAAAGTCACCAAAATGTGCACACACCTGGGATAAATCGCAAATGAATTTTCCACAAAGTCAACGTCACCCCCCCGAAGACGATGACATCACGGCCAGCGATCCCGTCAAAAAAATGAATGGGCCGAAAATCGCGTATGGGGCCGAACAAAATGTACTTCGAAATACAGCCGCGAAACCAAGACACACGTGTCGGGGATATCCCAAAGATGTTTTGAAATCATTACGGGACGGCCACACGACCTACGGCTTGGCGGCCATTTTGTGGCGAACTCTGAGAATTGGCGATTTTCGTGTTTTCCCACAATATGGGGAAAAGACGCTTTTGTTTGAGCGATTTTCACGCAATTGCACACACTTGCTGCCAGCTCCAGTCTACAAACACCCCAGAAGTGTTGTTGACCTTTGACCTTGGGAAAAGGCCGCCATCTGGAATTTTCTCAAAAAAGCACCTTTAGCACCAGATACAAACGAAAACTCGTCGTTGGAATTTTCATCAATCGTCTCGTAACTTTTCGGGCACCAACGGCCAGCTACTCTGGACAAAATGTTGGAATTAGAAGTTGTAGATTTTGAACGGCGTGCGCGTGGCGAGCTAGCAACCGTTGCCATCTTGGCTAGCTCGCACATTTTTCATCGGAATGTCGTGAAGAGGAAATATGCGATTCCTTGGCCCGCGCTGAACAAAACGATGCTACGCACGACAAGATCGATAAAGGAATGTGGGCGTGGTAAGCACAAAACCGTCGCAAAAAAATGTGCCGACTCGGCAAAAACGAAAAAATTCGGAACTTTTCTTTTGAGAATCGACTAACGAAACCAATATACCCTTGTCCGCGATATCCAAAGGACGTTTTGAAATCATTACTGGATGGTGACACGACCTATGGTTTGGCGGCCATTTTGTGCCAAAATCTGCCATTTTGCGTTTTTCTCGTTTTTACACAATATGGAAAAATGAACTTTTTTTCGAGCGATTTTCACGAAATTTGACTCACATGTTGCTAGAGCAAGTCCACAACTACCTCTGGAGTTTCGTCCACCTTTGACCTCGGGAAAAGGCCGGCATCTTGAATCTTCTATAAAAAACGCCTTTACCCCTGGATTCAATCGTAAACTTGTCGTTGGAATTTTCCGCGATCGTCTCGAAACTTTTTGGGCATCAACGGCAAGCTACTGTGAAAAAAATGTTGCAATTAGAAGTTGTAGATTTGGAACGGCGTCCGCGTGGCGAGCTCGCAAAGTCGCGCACTGCTATTCCTCATACCTTATTATGGCCCGCAGCAGCAGTCACTGACTGCAAGGACCATATTGTTTTCGCAGTTGGAACGACGACTTCGCCGCCTTTCAGCGAGAATTTGACCCCCGCCGCATGCTCGAAAAGTCACCAAAATGTGCACACACCTGGGATAAATCGCAAATGAATTTTCCACAAAGTCAACGTCACCCCCCCGAAGACGATGACATCACGGCCAGCGATCCCGTCAAAAAAATGAATGGGCCGAAAATCGCGTATGGGGCCGAACAAAATGTACTTCGAAATACAGCCGCGAAACCAAGACACACGTGTCGGGGATATCCCAAAGATGTTTTGAAATCATTACGGGACGGCCACACGACCTACGGCTTGGCGGCCATTTTGTGGCGAACTCTGAGAATTGGCGATTTTCGTGTTTTCCCACAATATGGGGAAAAGACGCTTTTGTTTGAGCGATTTTCACGCAATTGCACACACTTGCTGCCAGCTCCAGTCTACAAACACCCCA
Source organism: Oryzias latipes (assembly GCF_053564925.1). NCBI lineage: Eukaryota > Metazoa > Chordata > Actinopteri > Beloniformes > Adrianichthyidae > Oryzias > Oryzias latipes. The sequence continues at coordinate 14,126,828 of NC_136253.1, read as the reverse complement.
GAAGTGTTGTTGACCTTTGACCTTGGGAAAAGGCCGCCATCTGGAATTTTCTCAAAAAAGCACCTTTAGCACCAGATACAAACGAAAACTCGTCGTTGGAATTTTCATCAATCGTCTCGTAACTTTTCGGGCACCAACGGCCAGCTACTCTGGACAAAATGTTGGAATTAGAAGTTGTAGATTTTGAACGGCGTGCGCGTGGCGAGCTAGCAACCGTTGCCATCTTGGCTAGCTCGCACATTTTTCATCGGAATGTCGTGAAGAGGAAATATGCGATTCCTTGGCCCGCGCTGAACAAAACGATGCTACGCACGACAAGATCGATAAAGGAATGTGGGCGTGGTAAGCACAAAACCGTCGCAAAAAAATGTGCCGACTGGGCAAAAACGAAAAAATTCGGAACTTTTCTTTTGAGAATCGACTAACGAAACCAATATACCCTTGTCCGCGATATCCAAAGGACGTTTTGAAATCATTACTGGATGGTGACACGACCTATGGTTTGGCGGCCATTTTGTGCCAAAATCTGCCATTTTGCGTTTTTCTCGTTTTTACACAATATGGAAAAATGAACTTTTTTTCGAGCGATTTTCACGAAATTTGACTCACATGTTGCTAGAGCAAGTCCACAACTACCTCTGGAGTTTCGTCCACCTTTGACCTCGGGAAAAGGCCGGCATCTTGAATCTTCTATAAAAAACGCCTTTACCCCTGGATTCAATCGTAAACTTGTCGTTGGAATTTTCCGCGATCGTCTCGAAACTTTTTGGGCATCAACGGCAAGCTACTGTGAAAAAAATGTTGCAATTAGAAGTTGTAGATTTGGAACGGCGTCCGCGTGGCGAGCTCGCAAAGTCGCGCACTGCTATTCCTCATACCTTATTATGGCCCGCAGCAGAGCAGCAGTCACTGACTGCAAGGACCATATTGTTTTCGCAGTTGGAACGACGACTTCGCCGCCTTTCAGCGAGAATTTGACCCCCGCCGCATGCTCGAAAAGTCACCAAAATGTGCACACACCTGGGATAAATCGCAAATGAATTTTCCACAAAGTCAACGTCACCCCCCCGAAGACGATGACATCACGGCCAGCGATCCCGTCAAAAAAATGAATGGGCCGAAAATCGCGTATGGGGCCGAACAAAATGTACTTCGAAATACAGCCGCGAAACCAAGACACACGTGTCGGGGATATCCCAAAGATGTTTTGAAATCATTACGGGACGGCCACACGACCTACGGCTTGGCGGCCATTTTGTGGCGAACTCTGAGAATTGGCGATTTTCGTGTTTTCCCACAATATGGGGAAAAGACGCTTTTGTTTGAGCGATTTTCACGCAATTGCACACACTTGCTGCCAGCTCCAGTCTACAAACACCCCAGAAGTGTTGTTGACCTTTGACCTTGGGAAAAGGCCGCCATCTGGAATTTTCTCAAAAAAGCACCTTTAGCACCAGATACAAACGAAAACTCGTCGTTGGAATTTTCATCAATCGTCTCGTAACTTTTCGGGCACCAACGGCCAGCTACTCTGGACAAAATGTTGGAATTAGAAGTTGTAGATTTTGAACGGCGTGCGCGTGGCGAGCTAGCAACCGTTGCCATCTTGGCTAGCTCGCACATTTTTCATCGGAATGTCGTGAAGAGGAAATATGCGATTCCTTGGCCCGCGCTGAACAAAACGATGCTACGCACGACAAGATCGATAAAGGAATGTGGGCGTGGTAAGCACAAAACCGTCGCAAAAAAATGTGCCGACTCGGCAAAAACGAAAAAATTCGGAACTTTTCTTTTGAGAATCGACTAACGAAACCAATATACCCTTGTCCGCGATATCCAAAGGACGTTTTGAAATCATTACTGGATGGTGACACGACCTATGGTTTGGCGGCCATTTTGTGCCAAAATCTGCCATTTTGCGTTTTTCTCGTTTTTACACAATATGGAAAAATGAACTTTTTTTCGAGCGATTTTCACGAAATTTGACTCACATGTTGCTAGAGCAAGTCCACAACTACCTCTGGAGTTTCGTCCACCTTTGACCTCGGGAAAAGGCCGGCATCTTGAATCTTCTATAAAAAACGCCTTTACCCCTGGATTCAATCGTAAACTTGTCGTTGGAATTTTCCGCGATCGTCTCGAAACTTTTTGGGCATCAACGGCAAGCTACTGTGAAAAAAATGTTGCAATTAGAAGTTGTAGATTTGGAACGGCGTCCGCGTGGCGAGCTCGCAAAGTCGCGCACTGCTATTCCTCATACCTTATTATGGCCCGCAGCAGAGCAGCAGTCACTGACTGCAAGGACCATATTGTTTTCGCAGTTGGAACGACGACTTCGCCGCCTTTCAGCGAGAATTTGACCCCCGCCGCATGCTCGAAACGTCACCAAAATGTGCACACACCTGGGATAAATCGCAAATGAATTTTCCACAAAGTCAACGTCACCCCCCCGAAGACGATGACATCACGGCCAGCGATCCCGTCAAAAAAATGAATGGGCCGAAAATCGCGTATGGGGCCGAACAAAATGTACTTCGAAATACAGCCGCGAAACCAAGACACACGTGTCGGGGATATCCCAAAGATGTTTTGAAATCATTACGGGACGGCCACACGACCTACGGCTTGGCGGCCATTTTGTGGCGAACTCTGAGAATTGGCGATTTTCGTGTTTTCCCACAATATGGGGAAAAGACGCTTTTGTTTGAGCGATTTTCACGCAATTGCACACACTTGCTGCCAGCTCCAGTCTACAAACACCCCAGAAGTGTTGTTGACCTTTGACCTTGGGAAAAGGCCGCCATCTGGAATTTTCTCAAAAAAGCACCTTTAGCACCAGATACAAACGAAAACTCGTCGTTGGAATTTTCATCAATCGTCTCGTAACTTTTCGGGCACCAACGGCCAGCTACTCTGGACAAAATGTTGGAATTAGAAGTTGTAGATTTTGAACGGCGTGCGCGTGGCGAGCTAACAACCGTTGCCATCTTGGCTAGCTCGCACATTTTTCATCGGAATGTCGTGAAGAGGAAATATGCGATTCCTTGGCCCGCGCTGAACAAAACGATGCTACGCACGACAAGATCGATAAAGGAATGTGGGCGTGGTAAGCACAAAACCGTCGCAAAAAAATGTGCCGACTGGGCAAAAACGAAAAAATTCGGAACTTTTCTTTTGAGAATCGACTAACGAAACCAATATACCCTTGTCCGCGATATCCAAAGGACGTTTTGAAATCATTACTGGATGGTGACACGACCTATGGTTTGGCGGCCATTTTGTGCCAAAATCTGCCATTTTGCGTTTTTCTCGTTTTTACACAATATGGAAAAATGAACTTTTTTTCGAGCGATTTTCACGAAATTTGACTCACATGTTGCTAGAGCAAGTCCACAACTACCTCTGGAGTTTCGTCCACCTTTGACCTCGGGAAAAGGCCGGCATCTTGAATCTTCTATAAAAAACGCCTTTACCCCTGGATTCAATCGTAAACTTGTCGTTGGAATTTTCCGCGATCGTCTCGAAACTTTTTGGGCATCAACGGCAAGCTACTGTGAAAAAAATGTTGCAATTAGAAGTTGTAGATTTGGAACGGCGTCCGCGTGGCGAGCTCGCAAAGTCGCGCACTGCTATTCCTCATACCTTATTATGGCCCGCAGCAGAGCAGCAGTCACTGACTGCAAGGACCATATTGTTTTCGCAGTTGGAACGACGACTTCGCCGCCTTTCAGCGAGAATTTGACCCCCGCCGCATGCTCGAAAAGTCACCAAAATGTGCACACACCTGGGATAAATCGCAAATGAATTTTCCACAAAGTCAACGTCACCCCCCCGAAGACGATGACATCACGGCCAGCGATCCCGTCAAAAAAATGAATGGGCCGAAAATCGCGTATGGGGCCGAACAAAATGTACTTCGAAATACAGCCGCGAAACCAAGACACACGTGTCGGGGATATCCCAAAGATGTTTTGAAATCATTACGGGACGGCCACACGACCTACGGCTTGGCGGCCATTTTGTGGCGAACTCTGAGAATTGGCGATTTTCGTGTTTTCCCACAATATGGGGAAAAGACGCTTTTGTTTGAGCGATTTTCACGCAATTGCACACACTTGCTGCCAGCTCCAGTCTACAAACACCCCAGAAGTGTTGTTGACCTTTGACCTTGGGAAAAGGCCGCCATCTGGAATTTTCTCAAAAAAGCACCTTTAGCACCAGATACAAACGAAAACTCGTCGTTGGAATTTTCATCAATCGTCTCGTAACTTTTCGGGCACCAACGGCCAGCTACTCTGGACAAAATGTTGGAATTAGAAGTTGTAGATTTTGAACGGCGTGCGCGTGGCGAGCTAGCAACCGTTGCCATCTTGGCTAGCTCGCACATTTTTCATCGGAATGTCGTGAAGAGGAAATATGCGATTCCTTGGCCCGCGCTGAACAAAACGATGCTACGCACGACAAGATCGATAAAGGAATGTGGGCGTGGTAAGCAAAAAACCGTCGCAAAAAAATGTGCCGACTCGGCAAAAACGAAAAAATTCGGAACTTTTCTTTTGAGAATCGACTAACGAAACCGATATACCCTTGTCCGCGATATCCAAAGGACGTTTTGAAATCATTACTGGATGGTGACACGACCTATGGTTTGGCGGCCATTTTGTGCCAAAATCTGCCATTTTGCGTTTTTCTCGTTTTTACACAATATGGAAAAATGAACTTTTTTTCGAGCGATTTTCACGAAATTTGACTCACATGTTGCTAGAGCAAGTCCACAACTACCTCTGGAGTTTCGTCCACCTTTGACCTCGGGAAAAGGCCGGCATCTTGAATCTTCTATAAAAAACGCCTTTACCCCTGGATTCAATCGTAAACTTGTCGTTGGAATTTTCCGCGATCGTCTCGAAACTTTTTGGGCATCAACGGCAAGCTACTGTGAAAAAAATGTTGCAATTAGAAGTTGTAGATTTGGAACGGCGTCCGCGTGGCGAGCTCGCAAAGTCGCGCACTGCTATTCCTCATACCTTATTATGGCCCGCAGCAGAGCAGCAGTCACTGACTGCAAGGACCATATTGTTTTCGCAGTTGGAACGACGACTTCGCCGCCTTTCAGCGAGAATTTGACCCCCGCCGCATGCTCGAAAAGTCACCAAAATGTGCACACACCTGGGATAAATCGCAAATGAATTTTCCACAAAGTCAACGTCACCCCCCCGAAGACGATGACATCACGGCCAGCGATCCCGTCAAAAAAATGAATGGGCCGAAAATCGCGTATGGGGCCGAACAAAATGTACTTCGAAATACAGCCGCGAAACCAAGACACACGTGTCGGGGATATCCCAAAGATGTTTTGAAATCATTACGGGACGGCCACACGACCTACGGCTTGGCGGCCATTTTGTGGCGAACTCTGAGAATTGGCGATTTTCGTGTTTTCCCACAATATGGGGAAAAGACGCTTTTGTTTGAGCGATTTTCACGCAATTGCACACACTTGCTGCCAGCTCCAGTCTACAAACACCCCAGAAGTGTTGTTGACCTTTGACCTTGGGAAAAGGCCGCCATCTGGAATTTTCTCAAAAAAGCACCTTTAGCACCAGATACAAACGAAAACTCGTCGTTGGAATTTTCATCAATCGTCTCGTAACTTTTCGGGCACCAACGGCCAGCTACTCTGGACAAAATGTTGGAATTAGAAGTTGTAGATTTTGAACGGCGTGCGCGTGGCGAGCTAGCAACCGTTGCCATCTTGGCTAGCTCGCACATTTTTCATCGGAATGTCGTGAAGAGGAAATATGCGATTCCTTGGCCCGCGCTGAACAAAACGATGCTACGCACGACAAGATCGATAAAGGAATGTGGGCGTGGTAAGCACAAAACCGTCGCAAAAAAATGTGCCGACTGGGCAAAAACGAAAAAATTCGGAACTTTTCTTTTGAGAATCGACTAACGAAACCAATATACCCTTGTCCGCGATATCCAAAGGACGTTTTGAAATCATTACTGGATGGTGACACGACCTATGGTTTGGCGGCCATTTTGTGCCAAAATCTGCCATTTTGCGTTTTTCTCGTTTTTACACAATATGGAAAAATGAACTTTTTTTCGAGCGATTTTCACGAAATTTGACTCACATGTTGCTAGAGCAAGTCCACAACTACCTCTGGAGTTTCGTCCACCTTTGACCTCGGGAAAAGGCCGGCATCTTGAATCTTCTATAAAAAACGCCTTTACCCCTGGATTCAATCGTAAACTTGTCGTTGGAATTTTCCGCGATCGTCTCGAAACTTTTTGGGCATCAACGGCAAGCTACTGTGAAAAAAATGTTGCAATTAGAAGTTGTAGATTTGGAACGGCGTCCGCGTGGCGAGCTCGCAAAGTCGCGCACTGCTATTCCTCATACCTTATTATGGCCCGCAGCAGAGCAGCAGTCACTGACTGCAAGGACCATATTGTTTTCGCAGTTGGAACGACGACTTCGCCGCCTTTCAGCGAGAATTTGACCCCCGCCGCATGCTCGAAAAGTCACCAAAATGTGCACACACCTGGGATAAATCGCAAATGAATTTTCCACAAAGTCAACGTCACCCCCCCGAAGACGATGACATCACGGCCAGCGATCCCGTCAAAAAAATGAATGGGCCGAAAATCGCGTATGGGGCCGAACAAAATGTACTTCGAAATACAGCCGCGAAACCAAGACACACGTGTCGGGGATATCCCAAAGATGTTTTGAAATCATTACGGGACGGCCACACGACCTACGGCTTGGCGGCCATTTTGTGGCGAACTCTGAGAATTGGCGATTTTCGTGTTTTCCCACAATATGGGGAAAAGACGCTTTTGTTTGAGCGATTTTCACGCAATTGCACACACTTGCTGCCAGCTCCAGTCTACAAACACCCCAGAAGTGTTGTTGACCTTTGACCTTGGGAAAAGGCCGCCATCTGGAATTTTCTCAAAAAAGCACCTTTAGCACCAGATACAAACGAAAACTCGTCGTTGGAATTTTCATCAATCGTCTCGTAACTTTTCGGGCACCAACGGCCAGCTACTCTGGACAAAATGTTGGAATTAGAAGTTGTAGATTTTGAACGGCGTGCGCGTGGCGAGCTAGCAACCGTTGCCATCTTGGCTAGCTCGCACATTTTTCATCGGAATGTCGTGAAGAGGAAATATGCGATTCCTTGGCCCGCGCTGAACAAAACGATGCTACGCACGACAAGATCGATAAAGGAATGTGGGCGTGGTAAGCAAAAAACCGTCGCAAAAAAATGTGCCGACTCGGCAAAAACGAAAAAATTCGGAACTTTTCTTTTGAGAATCGACTAACGAAACCGATATACCCTTGTCCGCGATATCCAAAGGACGTTTTGAAATCATTACTGGATGGTGACACGACCTATGGTTTGGCGGCCATTTTGTGCCAAAATCTGCCATTTTGCGTTTTTCTCGTTTTTACACAATATGGAAAAATGAACTTTTTTTCGAGCGATTTTCACGAAATTTGACTCACATGTTGCTAGAGCAAGTCCACAACTACCTCTGGAGTTTCGTCCACCTTTGACCTCGGGAAAAGGCCGGCATCTTGAATCTTCTATAAAAAACGCCTTTACCCCTGGATTCAATCGTAAACTTGTCGTTGGAATTTTCCGCGATCGTCTCGAAACTTTTTGGGCATCAACGGCAAGCTACTGTGAAAAAAATGTTGCAATTAGAAGTTGTAGATTTGGAACGGCGTCCGCGTGGCGAGCTCGCAAAGTCGCGCACTGCTATTCCTCATACCTTATTATGGCCCGCAGCAGAGCAGCAGTCACTGACTGCAAGGACCATATTGTTTTCGCAGTTGGAACGACGACTTCGCCGCCTTTCAGCGAGAATTTGACCCCCGCCGCATGCTCGAAAAGTCACCAAAATGTGCACACACCTGGGATAAATCGCAAATGAATTTTCCACAAAGTCAACGTCACCCCCCCGAAGACGATGACATCACGGCCAGCGATCCCGTCAAAAAAATGAATGGGCCGAAAATCGCGTATGGGGCCGAACAAAATGTACTTCGAAATACAGCCGCGAAACCAAGACACACGTGTCGGGGATATCCCAAAGATGTTTTGAAATCATTACGGGACGGCCACACGACCTACGGCTTGGCGGCCATTTTGTGGCGAACTCTGAGAATTGGCGATTTTCGTGTTTTCCCACAATATGGGGAAAAGACGCTTTTGTTTGAGCGATTTTCACGCAATTGCACACACTTGCTGCCAGCTCCAGTCTACAAACACCCCAGAAGTGTTGTTGACCTTTGACCTTGGGAAAAGGCCGCCATCTGGAATTTTCTCAAAAAAGCACCTTTAGCACCAGATACAAACGAAAACTCGTCGTTGGAATTTTCATCAATCGTCTCGTAACTTTTCGGGCACCAACGGCCAGCTACTCTGGACAAAATGTTGGAATTAGAAGTTGTAGATTTTGAACGGCGTGCGCGTGGCGAGCTAGCAACCGTTGCCATCTTGGCTAGCTCGCACATTTTTCATCGGAATGTCGTGAAGAGGAAATATGCGATTCCTTGGCCCGCGCTGAACAAAACGATGCTACGCACGACAAGATCGATAAAGGAATGTGGGCGTGGTAAGCAAAAAACCGTCGCAAAAAAATGTGCCGACTCGGCAAAAACGAAAAAATTCGGAACTTTTCTTTTGAGAATCGACTAACGAAACCGATATACCCTTGTCCGCGATATCCAAAGGACGTTTTGAAATCATTACTGGATGGTGACACGACCTATGGTTTGGCGGCCATTTTGTGCCAAAATCTGCCATTTTGCGTTTTTCTCGTTTTTACACAATATGGAAAAATGAACTTTTTTTCGAGCGATTTTCACGAAATTTGACTCACATGTTGCTAGAGCAAGTCCACAACTACCTCTGGAGTTTCGTCCACCTTTGACCTCGGGAAAAGGCCGGCATCTTGAATCTTCTATAAAAAACGCCTTTACCCCTGGATTCAATCGTAAACTTGTCGTTGGAATTTTCCGCGATCGTCTCGAAACTTTTTGGGCATCAACGGCAAGCTACTGTGAAAAAAATGTTGCAATTAGAAGTTGTAGATTTGGAACGGCGTCCGCGTGGCGAGCTCGCAAAGTCGCGCACTGCTATTCCTCATACCTTATTATGGCCCGCAGCAGAGCAGCAGTCACTGACTGCAAGGACCATATTGTTTTCGCAGTTGGAACGACGACTTCGCCGCCTTTCAGCGAGAATTTGACCCCCGCCGCATGCTCGAAACGTCACCAAAATGTGCACACACCTGGGATAAATCGCAAATGAATTTTCCACAAAGTCAACGTCACCCCCCCGAAGACGATGACATCACGGCCAGCGATCCCGTCAAAAAAATGAATGGGCCGAAAATCGCGTATGGGGCCGAACAAAATGTACTTCGAAATACAGCCGCGAAACCAAGACACACGTGTCGGGGATATCCCAAAGATGTTTTGAAATCATTACGGGACGGCCACACGACCTACGGCTTGGCGGCCATTTTGTGGCGAACTCTGAGAATTGGCGATTTTCGTGTTTTCCCACAATATGGGGAAAAGACGCTTTTGTTTGAGCGATTTTCACGCAATTGCACACACTTGCTGCCAGCTCCAGTCTACAAACACCCCAGAAGTGTTGTTGACCTTTGACCTTGGGAAAAGGCCGCCATCTGGAATTTTCTCAAAAAAGCACCTTTAGCACCAGATACAAACGAAAACTCGTCGTTGGAATTTTCATCAATCGTCTCGTAACTTTTCGGGCACCAACGGCCAGCTACTCTGGACAAAATGTTGGAATTAGAAGTTGTAGATTTTGAACGGCGTGCGCGTGGCGAGCTAGCAACCGTTGCCATCTTGGCTAGCTCGCACATTTTTCATCGGAATGTCGTGAAGAGGAAATATGCGATTCCTTGGCCCGCGCTGAACAAAACGATGCTACGCACGACAAGATCGATAAAGGAATGTGGGCGTGGTAAGCACAAAACCGTCGCAAAAAAATGTGCCGACTCGGCAAAAACGAAAAAATTCGGAACTTTTCTTTTGAGAATCGACTAACGAAACCAATATACCCTTGTCCGCGATATCCAAAGGACGTTTTGAAATCATTACTGGATGGTGACACGACCTATGGTTTGGCGGCCATTTTGTGCCAAAATCTGCCATTTTGCGTTTTTCTCGTTTTTACACAATATGGAAAAATGAACTTTTTTTCGAGCGATTTTCACGAAATTTGACTCACATGTTGCTAGAGCAAGTCCACAACTACCTCTGGAGTTTCGTCCACCTTTGACCTCGGGAAAAGGCCGGCATCTTGAATCTTCTATAAAAAACGCCTTTACCCCTGGATTCAATCGTAAACTTGTCGTTGGAATTTTCCGCGATCGTCTCGAAACTTTTTGGGCATCAACGGCAAGCTACTGTGAAAAAAATGTTGCAATTAGAAGTTGTAGATTTGGAACGGCGTCCGCGTGGCGAGCTCGCAAAGTCGCGCACTGCTATTCCTCATACCTTATTATGGCCCGCAGCAGAGCAGCAGTCACTGACTGCAAGGACCATATTGTTTTCGCAGTTGGAACGACGACTTCGCCGCCTTTCAGCGAGAATTTGACCCCCGCCGCATGCTCGAAAAGTCACCAAAATGTGCACACACCTGGGATAAATCGCAAATGAATTTTCCACAAAGTCAACGTCACCCCCCCGAAGACGATGACATCACGGCCAGCGATCCCGTCAAAAAAATGAATGGGCCGAAAATCGCGTATGGGGCCGAACAAAATGTACTTCGAAATACAGCCGCGAAACCAAGACACACGTGTCGGGGATATCCCAAAGATGTTTTGAAATCATTACGGGACGGCCACACGACCTACGGCTTGGCGGCCATTTTGTGGCGAACTCTGAGAATTGGCGATTTTCGTGTTTTCCCACAATATGGGGAAAAGACGCTTTTGTTTGAGCGATTTTCACGCAATTGCACACACTTGCTGCCAGCTCCAGTCTACAAACACCCCAGAAGTGTTGTTGACCTTTGACCTTGGGAAAAGGCCGCCATCTGGAATTTTCTCAAAAAAGCACCTTTAGCACCAGATACAAACGAAAACTCGTCGTTGGAATTTTCATCAATCGTCTCGTAACTTTTCGGGCACCAACGGCCAGCTACTCTGGACAAAATGTTGGAATTAGAAGTTGTAGATTTTGAACGGCGTGCGCGTGGCGAGCTAGCAACCGTTGCCATCTTGGCTAGCTCGCACATTTTTCATCGGAATGTCGTGAAGAGGAAATATGCGATTCCTTGGCCCGCGCTGAACAAAACGATGCTACGCACGACAAGATCGATAAAGGAATGTGGGCGTGGTAAGCACAAAACCGTCGCAAAAAAATGTGCCGACTCGGCAAAAACGAAAAAATTCGGAACTTTTCTTTTGAGAATCGACTAACGAAACCGATATACCCTTGTCCGCGATATCCAAAGGACGTTTTGAAATCATTACTGGATGGTGACACGACCTATGGTTTGGCGGCCATTTTGTGCCAAAATCTGCCATTTTGCGTTTTTCTCGTTTTTACACAATATGGAAAAATGAACTTTTTTTCGAGCGATTTTCACGAAATTTGACTCACATGTTGCTAGAGCAAGTCCACAACTACCTCTGGAGTTTCGTCCACCTTTGACCTCGGGAAAAGGCCGGCATCTTGAATCTTCTATAAAAAACGCCTTTACCCCTGGATTCAATCGTAAACTTGTCGTTGGAATTTTCCGCGATCGTCTCGAAACTTTTTGGGCATCAACGGCAAGCTACTGTGAAAAAAATGTTGCAATTAGAAGTTGTAGATTTGGAACGGCGTCCGCGTGGCGAGCTCGCAAAGTCGCGCACTGCTATTCCTCATACCTTATTATGGCCCGCAGCAGAGCAGCAGTCACTGACTGCAAGGACCATATTGTTTTCGCAGTTGGAACGACGACTTCGCCGCCTTTCAGCGAGAATTTGACCCCCGCCGCATGCTCGAAAAGTCACCAAAATGTGCACACACCTGGGATAAATCGCAAATGAATTTTCCACAAAGTCAACGTCACCCCCCCGAAGACGATGACATCACGGCCAGCGATCCCGTCAAAAAAATGAATGGGCCGAAAATCGCGTATGGGGCCGAACAAAATGTACTTCGAAATACAGCCGCGAAACCAAGACACACGTGTCGGGGATATCCCAAAGATGTTTTGAAATCATTACGGGACGGCCACACGACCTACGGCTTGGCGGCCATTTTGTGGCGAACTCTGAGAATTGGCGATTTTCGTGTTTTCCCACAATATGGGGAAAAGACGCTTTTGTTTGAGCGATTTTCACGCAATTGCACACACTTGCTGCCAGCTCCAGTCTACAAACACCCCAGAAGTGTTGTTGACCTTTGACCTTGGGAAAAGGCCGCCATCTGGAATTTTCTCAAAAAAGCACCTTTAGCACCAGATACAAACGAAAACTCGTCGTTGGAATTTTCATCAATCGTCTCGTAACTTTTCGGGCACCAACGGCCAGCTACTCTGGACAAAATGTTGGAATTAGAAGTTGTAGATTTTGAACGGCGTGCGCGTGGCGAGCTAGCAACCGTTGCCATCTTGGCTAGCTCGCACATTTTTCATCGGAATGTCGTGAAGAGGAAATATGCGATTCCTTGGCCCGCGCTGAACAAAACGATGCTACGCACGACAAGATCGATAAAGGAATGTGGGCGTGGTAAGCACAAAACCGTCGCAAAAAAATGTGCCGACTGGGCAAAAACGAAAAAATTCGGAACTTTTCTTTTGAGAATCGACTAACGAAACCAATATACCCTTGTCCGCGATATCCAAAGGACGTTTTGAAATCATTACTGGATGGTGACACGACCTATGGTTTGGCGGCCATTTTGTGCCAAAATCTGCCATTTTGCGTTTTTCTCGTTTTTACACAATATGGAAAAATGAACTTTTTTTCGAGCGATTTTCACGAAATTTGACTCACATGTTGCTAGAGCAAGTCCACAACTACCTCTGGAGTTTCGTCCACCTTTGACCTCGGGAAAAGGCCGGCATCTTGAATCTTCTATAAAAAACGCCTTTACCCCTGGATTCAATCGTAAACTTGTCGTTGGAATTTTCCGCGATCGTCTCGAAACTTTTTGGGCATCAACGGCAAGCTACTGTGAAAAAAATGTTGCAATTAGAAGTTGTAGATTTGGAACGGCGTCCGCGTGGCGAGCTCGCAAAGTCGCGCACTGCTATTCCTCATACCTTATTATGGCCCGCAGCAGAGCAGCAGTCACTGACTGCAAGGACCATATTGTTTTCGCAGTTGGAACGACGACTTCGCCGCCTTTCAGCGAGAATTTGACCCCCGCCGCATGCTCGAAAAGTCACCAAAATGTGCACACACCTGGGATAAATCGCAAATGAATTTTCCACAAAGTCAACGTCACCCCCCCGAAGACGATGACATCACGGCCAGCGATCCCGTCAAAAAAATGAATGGGCCGAAAATCGCGTATGGGGCCGAACAAAATGTACTTCGAAATACAGCCGCGAAACCAAGACACACGTGTCGGGGATATCCCAAAGATGTTTTGAAATCATTACGGGACGGCCACACGACCTACGGCTTGGCGGCCATTTTGTGGCGAACTCTGAGAATTGGCGATTTTCGTGTTTTCCCACAATATGGGGAAAAGACGCTTTTGTTTGAGCGATTTTCACGCAATTGCACACACTTGCTGCCAGCTCCAGTCTACAAACACCCCAGAAGTGTTGTTGACCTTTGACCTTGGGAAAAGGCCGCCATCTGGAATTTTCTCAAAAAAGCACCTTTAGCACCAGATACAAACGAAAACTCGTCGTTGGAATTTTCATCAATCGTCTCGTAACTTTTCGGGCACCAACGGCCAGCTACTCTGGACAAAATGTTGGAATTAGAAGTTGTAGATTTTGAACGGCGTGCGCGTGGCGAGCTAGCAACCGTTGCCATCTTGGCTAGCTCGCACATTTTTCATCGGAATGTCGTGAAGAGGAAATATGCGATTCCTTGGCCCGCGCTGAACAAAACGATGCTACGCACGACAAGATCGATAAAGGAATGTGGGCGTGGTAAGCAAAAAACCGTCGCAAAAAAATGTGCCGACTCGGCAAAAACGAAAAAATTCGGAACTTTTCTTTTGAGAATCGACTAACGAAACCGATATACCCTTGTCCGCGATATCCAAAGGACGTTTTGAAATCATTACTGGATGGTGACACGACCTATGGTTTGGCGGCCATTTTGTGCCAAAATCTGCCATTTTGCGTTTTTCTCGTTTTTACACAATATGGAAAAATGAACTTTTTTTCGAGCGATTTTCACGAAATTTGACTCACATGTTGCTAGAGCAAGTCCACAACTACCTCTGGAGTTTCGTCCACCTTTGACCTCGGGAAAAGGCCGGCATCTTGAATCTTCTATAAAAAACGCCTTTACCCCTGGATTCAATCGTAAACTTGTCGTTGGAATTTTCCGCGATCGTCTCGAAACTTTTTGGGCATCAACGGCAAGCTACTGTGAAAAAAATGTTGCAATTAGAAGTTGTAGATTTGGAACGGCGTCCGCGTGGCGAGCTCGCAAAGTCGCGCACTGCTATTCCTCATACCTTATTATGGCCCGCAGCAGAGCAGCAGTCACTGACTGCAAGGACCATATTGTTTTCGCAGTTGGAACGACGACTTCGCCGCCTTTCAGCGAGAATTTGACCCCCGCCGCATGCTCGAAACGTCACCAAAATGTGCACACACCTGGGATAAATCGCAAATGAATTTTCCACAAAGTCAACGTCACCCCCCCGAAGACGATGACATCACGGCCAGCGATCCCGTCAAAAAAATGAATGGGCCGAAAATCGCGTATGGGGCCGAACAAAATGTACTTCGAAATACAGCCGCGAAACCAAGACACACGTGTCGGGGATATCCCAAAGATGTTTTGAAATCATTACGGGACGGCCACACGACCTACGGCTTGGCGGCCATTTTGTGGCGAACTCTGAGAATTGGCGATTTTCGTGTTTTCCCACAATATGGGGAAAAGACGCTTTTGTTTGAGCGATTTTCACGCAATTGCACACACTTGCTGCCAGCTCCAGTCTACAAACACCCCAGAAGTGTTGTTGACCTTTGACCTTGGGAAAAGGCCGCCATCTGGAATTTTCTCAAAAAAGCACCTTTAGCACCAGATACAAACGAAAACTCGTCGTTGGAATTTTCATCAATCGTCTCGTAACTTTTCGGGCACCAACGGCCAGCTACTCTGGACAAAATGTTGGAATTAGAAGTTGTAGATTTTGAACGGCGTGCGCGTGGCGAGCTAGCAACCGTTGCCATCTTGGCTAGCTCGCACATTTTTCATCGGAATGTCGTGAAGAGGAAATATGCGATTCCTTGGCCCGCGCTGAACAAAACGATGCTACGCACGACAAGATCGATAAAGGAATGTGGGCGTGGTAAGCACAAAACCGTCGCAAAAAAATGTGCCGACTCGGCAAAAACGAAAAAATTCGGAACTTTTCTTTTGAGAATCGACTAACGAAACCAATATACCCTTGTCCGCGATATCCAAAGGACGTTTTGAAATCATTACTGGATGGTGACACGACCTATGGTTTGGCGGCCATTTTGTGCCAAAATCTGCCATTTTGCGTTTTTCTCGTTTTTACACAATATGGAAAAATGAACTTTTTTTCGAGCGATTTTCACGAAATTTGACTCACATGTTGCTAGAGCAAGTCCACAACTACCTCTGGAGTTTCGTCCACCTTTGACCTCGGGAAAAGGCCGGCATCTTGAATCTTCTATAAAAAACGCCTTTACCCCTGGATTCAATCGTAAACTTGTCGTTGGAATTTTCCGCGATCGTCTCGAAACTTTTTGGGCATCAACGGCAAGCTACTGTGAAAAAAATGTTGCAATTAGAAGTTGTAGATTTGGAACGGCGTCCGCGTGGCGAGCTCGCAAAGTCGCGCACTGCTATTCCTCATACCTTATTATGGCCCGCAGCAGAGCAGCAGTCACTGACTGCAAGGACCATATTGTTTTCGCAGTTGGAACGACGACTTCGCCGCCTTTCAGCGAGAATTTGACCCCCGCCGCATGCTCGAAAAGTCACCAAAATGTGCACACACCTGGGATAAATCGCAAATGAATTTTCCACAAAGTCAACGTCACCCCCCCGAAGACGATGACATCACGGCCAGCGATCCCGTCAAAAAAATGAATGGGCCGAAAATCGCGTATGGGGCCGAACAAAATGTACTTCGAAATACAGCCGCGAAACCAAGACACACGTGTCGGGGATATCCCAAAGATGTTTTGAAATCATTACGGGACGGCCACACGACCTACGGCTTGGCGGCCATTTTGTGGCGAACTCTGAGAATTGGCGATTTTCGTGTTTTCCCACAATATGGGGAAAAGACGCTTTTGTTTGAGCGATTTTCACGCAATTGCACACACTTGCTGCCAGCTCCAGTCTACAAACACCCCAGAAGTGTTGTTGACCTTTGACCTTGGGAAAAGGCCGCCATCTGGAATTTTCTCAAAAAAGCACCTTTAGCACCAGATACAAACGAAAACTCGTCGTTGGAATTTTCATCAATCGTCTCGTAACTTTTCGGGCACCAACGGCCAGCTACTCTGGACAAAATGTTGGAATTAGAAGTTGTAGATTTTGAACGGCGTGCGCGTGGCGAGCTAGCAACCGTTGCCATCTTGGCTAGCTCGCACATTTTTCATCGGAATGTCGTGAAGAGGAAATATGCGATTCCTTGGCCCGCGCTGAACAAAACGATGCTACGCACGACAAGATCGATAAAGGAATGTGGGCGTGGTAAGCACAAAACCGTCGCAAAAAAATGTGCCGACTCGGCAAAAACGAAAAAATTCGGAACTTTTCTTTTGAGAATCGACTAACGAAACCAATATACCCTTGTCCGCCATATCCAAAGGACGTTTTGAAATCATTACTGGATGGTGACACGACCTATGGTTTGGCGGCCATTTTGTGCCAAAATCTGCCATTTTGCGTTTTTCTCGTTTTTACACAATATGGAAAAATGAACTTTTTTTCGAGCGATTTTCACGAAATTTGACTCACATGTTGCTAGAGCAAGTCCACAACTACCTCTGGAGTTTCGTCCACCTTTGACCTCGGGAAAAGGCCGGCATCTTGAATCTTCTATAAAAAACGCCTTTACCCCTGGATTCAATCGTAAACTTGTCGTTGGAATTTTCCGCGATCGTCTCGAAACTTTTTGGGCATCAACGGCAAGCTACTGTGAAAAATATGTTGCAATTAGAAGTTGTAGATTTGGAACGGCGTCCGCGTGGCGAGCTCGCAAAGTCGCGCACTGCTATTCCTCATACCTTATTATGGCCCGCAGCAGAGCAGCAGTCACTGACTGCAAGGACCATATTGTTTTCGCAGTTGGAACGACGACTTCGCCGCCTTTCAGCGAGAATTTGACCCCCGCCGCATGCTCGAAAAGTCACCAAAATGTGCACACACCTGGGATAAATCGCAAATGAATTTTCCACAAAGTCAACGTCACCCCCCCGAAGACGATGACATCACGGCCAGCGATCCCGTCAAAAAAATGAATGGGCCGAAAATCGCGTATGGGGCCGAACAAAATGTACTTCGAAATACAGCCGCGAAACCAAGACACACGTGTCGGGGATATCCCAAAGATGTTTTGAAATCATTACGGGACGGCCACACGACCTACGGCTTGGCGGCCATTTTGTGGCGAACTCTGAGAATTGGCGATTTTCGTGTTTTCCCACAATATGGGGAAAAGACGCTTTTGTTTGAGCGATTTTCACGCAATTGCACACACTTGCTGCCAGCTCCAGTCTACAAACACCCCAGAAGTGTTGTTGACCTTTGACCTTGGGAAAAGGCCGCCATCTGGAATTTTCTCAAAAAAGCACCTTTAGCACCAGATACAAACGAAAACTCGTCGTTGGAATTTTCATCAATCGTCTCGTAACTTTTCGGGCACCAACGGCCAGCTACTCTGGACAAAATGTTGGAATTAGAAGTTGTAGATTTTGAACGGCGTGCGCGTGGCGAGCTAGCAACCGTTGCCATCTTGGCTAGCTCGCACATTTTTCATCGGAATGTCGTGAAGAGGAAATATGCGATTCCTTGGCCCGCGCTGAACAAAACGATGCTACGCACGACAAGATCGATAAAGGAATGTGGGCGTGGTAAGCAAAAAACCGTCGCAAAAAAATGTGCCGACTCGGCAAAAACGAAAAAATTCGGAACTTTTCTTTTGAGAATCGACTAACGAAACCAATATACCCTTGTCCGCGATATCCAAAGGACGTTTTGAAATCATTACTGGATGGTGACACGACCTATGGTTTGGCGGCCATTTTGTGCCAAAATCTGCCATTTTGCGTTTTTCTCGTTTTTACACAATATGGAAAAATGAACTTTTTTTCGAGCGATTTTCACGAAATTTGACTCACATGTTGCTAGAGCAAGTCCACAACTACCTCTGGAGTTTCGTCCACCTTTGACCTCGGGAAAAGGCCGGCATCTTGAATCTTCTATAAAAAACGCCTTTACCCCTGGATTCAATCGTAAACTTGTCGTTGGAATTTTCCGCGATCGTCTCGAAACTTTTTGGGCATCAACGGCAAGCTACTGTGAAAAAAATGTTGCAATTAGAAGTTGTAGATTTGGAACGGCGTCCGCGTGGCGAGCTCGCAAAGTCGCGCACTGCTATTCCTCATACCTTATTATGGCCCGCAGCAGAGCAGCAGTCACTGACTGCAAGGACCATATTGTTTTCGCAGTTGGAACGACGACTTCGCCGCCTTTCAGCGAGAATTTGACCCCCGCCGCATGCTCGAAAAGTCACCAAAATGTGCACACACCTGGGATAAATTGCAAATGAATTTTCCACAAAGTCAACGTCACCCCCCCGAAGACGATGACATCACGGCCAGCGATCCCGTCAAAAAAATGAATGGGCCGAAAATCGCGTATGGGGCCGAACAAAATGTACTTCGAAATACAGCCGCGAAACCAAGACACACGTGTCGGGGATATCCCAAAGATGTTTTGAAATCATTACGGGACGGCCACACGACCTACGGCTTGGCGGCCATTTTGTGGCGAACTCTGAGAATTGGCGATTTTCGTGTTTTCCCACAATATGGGGAAAAGACGCTTTTGTTTGAGCGATTTTCACGCAATTGCACACACTTGCTGCCAGCTCCAGTCTACAAACACCCCAGAAGTGTTGTTGACCTTTGACCTTGGGAAAAGGCCGCCATCTGGAATTTTCTCAAAAAAGCACCTTTAGCACCAGATACAAACGAAAACTCGTCGTTGGAATTTTCATCAATCGTCTCGTAACTTTTCGGGCACCAACGGCCAGCTACTCTGGACAAAATGTTGGAATTAGAAGTTGTAGATTTTGAACGGCGTGCGCGTGGCGAGCTAGCAACCGTTGCCATCTTGGCTAGCTCGCACATTTTTCATCGGAATGTCGTGAAGAGGAAATATGCGATTCCTTGGCCCGCGCTGAACAAAACGATGCTACGCACGACAAGATCGATAAAGGAATGTGGGCGTGGTAAGCACAAAACCGTCGCAAAAAAATGTGCCGACTCGGCAAAAACGAAAAAATTCGGAACTTTTCTTTTGAGAATCGACTAACGAAACCAATATACCCTTGTCCGCGATATCCAAAGGACGTTTTGAAATCATTACTGGATGGTGACACGACCTATGGTTTGGCGGCCATTTTGTGCCAAAATCTGCCATTTTGCGTTTTTCTCGTTTTTACACAATATGGAAAAATGAACTTTTTTTCGAGCGATTTTCACGAAATTTGACTCACATGTTGCTAGAGCAAGTCCACAACTACCTCTGGAGTTTCGTCCACCTTTGACCTCGGGAAAAGGCCGGCATCTTGAATCTTCTATAAAAAACGCCTTTACCCCTGGATTCAATCGTAAACTTGTCGTTGGAATTTTCCGCGATCGTCTCGAAACTTTTTGGGCATCAACGGCAAGCTACTGTGAAAAATATGTTGCAATTAGAAGTTGTAGATTTGGAACGGCGTCCGCGTGGCGAGCTCGCAAAGTCGCGCACTGCTATTCCTCATACCTTATTATGGCCCGCAGCAGAGCAGCAGTCACTGACTGCAAGGACCATATTGTTTTCGCAGTTGGAACGACGACTTCGCCGCCTTTCAGCGAGAATTTGACCCCCGCCGCATGCTCGAAAAGTCACCAAAATGTGCACACACCTGGGATAAATCGCAAATGAATTTTCCACAAAGTCAACGTCACCCCCCCGAAGACGATGACATCACGGCCAGCGATCCCGTCAAAAAAATGAATGGGCCGAAAATCGCGTATGGGGCCGAACAGAATGTACTTCGAAATACAGCCGCGAAACCAAGACACACGTGTCGGGGATATCCCAAAGATGTTTTGAAATCATTACGGGACGGCCACACGACCTACGGCTTGGCGGCCATTTTGTGGCGAACTCTGAGAATTGGCGATTTTCGTGTTTTCCCACAATATGGGGAAAAGACGCTTTTGTTTGAGCGATTTTCACGCAATTGCACACACTTGCTGCCAGCTCCAGTCTACAAACACCCCAGAAGTGTTGTTGACCTTTGACCTTGGGAAAAGGCCGCCATCTGGAATTTTCTCAAAAAAGCACCTTTAGCACCAGATACAAACGAAAACTCGTCGTTGGAATTTTCATCAATCGTCTCGTAACTTTTCGGGCACCAACGGCCAGCTACTCTGGACAAAATGTTGGAATTAGAAGTTGTAGATTTTGAACGGCGTGCGCGTGGCGAGCTAGCAACCGTTGCCATCTTGGCTAGCTCGCACATTTTTCATCGGAATGTCGTGAAGAGGAAATATGCGATTCCTTGGCCCGCGCTGAACAAAACGATGCTACGCACGACAAGATCGATAAAGGAATGTGGGCGTGGTAAGCAAAAAACCGTCGCAAAAAAATGTGCCGACTCGGCAAAAACGAAAAAATTCGGAACTTTTCTTTTGAGAATCGACTAACGAAACCAATATACCCTTGTCCGCGATATCCAAAGGACGTTTTGAAATCATTACTGGATGGTGACACGACCTATGGTTTGGCGGCCATTTTGTGCCAAAATCTGCCATTTTGCGTTTTTCGCGTTTTTACACAATATGGAAAAATGAACTTTTTTTCGAGCGATTTTCACGAAATTTGACTCACATGTTGCTAGAGCAAGTCCACAACTACCTCTGGAGTTTCGTCCACCTTTGACCTCGGGAAAAGGCCGGCATCTTGAATCTTCTATAAAAAACGCCTTTACCCCTGGATTCAATCGTAAACTTGTCGTTGGAATTTTCCGCGATCGTCTCGAAACTTTTTGGGCATCAACGGCAAGCTACTGTGAAAAAAATGTTGCAATTAGAAGTTGTAGATTTGGAACGGCGTCCGCGTGGCGAGCTCGCAAAGTCGCGCACTGCTATTCCTCATACCTTATTATGGCCCGCAGCAGAGCAGCAGTCACTGACTGCAAGGACCATATTGTTTTCGCAGTTGGAACGACGACTTCGCCGCCTTTCAGCGAGAATTTGACCCCCGCCGCATGCTCGAAAAGTCACCAAAATGTGCACACACCTGGGATAAATCGCAAATGAATTTTCCACAAAGTCAACGTCACCCCCCCGAAGACGATGACATCACGGCCAGCGATCCCGTCAAAAAAATGAATGGGCCGAAAATCGCGTATGGGGCCGAACAAAATGTACTTCGAAATACAGCCGCGAAACCAAGACACACGTGTCGGGGATATCCCAAAGATGTTTTGAAATCATTACGGGACGGCCACACGACCTACGGCTTGGCGGCCATTTTGTGGCGAACTCTGAGAATTGGCGATTTTCGTGTTTTCCCACAATATGGGGAAAAGACGCTTTTGTTTGAGCGATTTTCACGCAATTGCACACACTTGCTGCCAGCTCCAGTCTACAAACACCCCAGAAGTGTTGTTGACCTTTGACCTTGGGAAAAGGCCGCCATCTGGAATTTTCTCAAAAAAGCACCTTTAGCACCAGATACAAACGAAAACTCGTCGTTGGAATTTTCATCAATCGTCTCGTAACTTTTCGGGCACCAACGGCCAGCTACTCTGGACAAAATGTTGGAATTAGAAGTTGTAGATTTTGAACGGCGTGCGCGTGGCGAGCTAGCAACCGTTGCCATCTTGGCTAGCTCGCACATTTTTCATCGGAATGTCGTGAAGAGGAAATATGCGATTCCTTGGCCCGCGCTGAACAAAACGATGCTACGCACGACAAGATCGATAAAGGAATGTGGGCGTGGTAAGCAAAAAACCGTCGCAAAAAAATGTGCCGACTCGGCAAAAACGAAAAAATTCGGAACTTTTCTTTTGAGAATCGACTAACGAAACCAATATACCCTTGTCCGCGATATCCAAAGGACGTTTTGAAATCATTACTGGATGGTGACACGACCTATGGTTTGGCGGCCATTTTGTGCCAAAATCTGCCATTTTGCGTTTTTCGCGTTTTTACACAATATGGAAAAATGAACTTTTTTTCGAGCGATTTTCACGAAATTTGACTCACATGTTGCTAGAGCAAGTCCACAACTACCTCTGGAGTTTCGTCCACCTTTGACCTCGGGAAAAGGCTGGCATCTTGAATCTTCTATAAAAAACGCCTTTACCCCTGGATTCAATCGTAAACTTGTCGTTGGAATTTTCCGCGATCGTCTCGAAACTTTTTGGGCATCAACGGCAAGCTACTGTGAAAAAAATGTTGCAATTAGAAGTTGTAGATTTGGAACGGCGTCCGCGTGGCGAGCTCGCAAAGTCGCGCACTGCTATTCCTCATACCTTATTATGGCCCGCAGCAGAGCAGCAGTCACTGACTGCAAGGACCATATTGTTTTCGCAGTTGGAACGACGACTTCGCCGCCTTTCAGCGAGAATTTGACCCCCGCCGCATGCTCGAAAAGTCACCAAAATGTGCACACACCTGGGATAAATCGCAAATGAATTTTCCACAAAGTCAACGTCACCCCCCCGAAGACGATGACATCACGGCCAGCGATCCCGTCAAAAAAATGAATGGGCCGAAAATCGCGTATGGGGCCGAACAAAATGTACTTCGAAATACAGCCGCGAAACCAAGACACACGTGTCGGGGATATCCCAAAGATGTTTTGAAATCATTACGGGACGGCCACACGACCTACGGCTTGGCGGCCATTTTGTGGCGAACTCTGAGAATTGGCGATTTTCGTGTTTTCCCACAATATGGGGAAAAGACGCTTTTGTTTGAGCGATTTTCACGCAATTGCACACACTTGCTGCCAGCTCCAGTCTACAAACACCCCAGAAGTGTTGTTGACCTTTGACCTTGGGAAAAGGCCGCCATCTGGAATTTTCTCAAAAAAGCACCTTTAGCACCAGATACAAACGAAAACTCGTCGTTGGAATTTTCATCAATCGTCTCGTAACTTTTCGGGCACCAACGGCCAGCTACTCTGGACAAAATGTTGGAATTAGAAGTTGTAGATTTTGAACGGCGTGCGCGTGGCGAGCTAGCAACCGTTGCCATCTTGGCTAGCTCGCACATTTTTCATCGGAATGTCGTGAAGAGGAAATATGCGATTCCTTGGCCCGCGCTGAACAAAACGATGCTACGCACGACAAGATCGATAAAGGAATGTGGGCGTGGTAAGCAAAAAACCGTCGCAAAAAAATGTGCCGACTCGGCAAAAACGAAAAAATTCGGAACTTTTCTTTTGAGAATCGACTAACGAAACCAATATACCCTTGTCCGCGATATCCAAAGGACGTTTTGAAATCATTACTGGATGGTGACACGACCTATGGTTTGGCGGCCATTTTGTGCCAAAATCTGCCATTTTGCGTTTTTCGCGTTTTTACACAATATGGAAAAATGAACTTTTTTTCGAGCGATTTTCACGAAATTTGACTCACATGTTGCTAGAGCAAGTCCACAACTACCTCTGGAGTTTCGTCCACCTTTGACCTCGGGAAAAGGCCGGCATCTTGAATCTTCTATAAAAAACGCCTTTACCCCTGGATTCAATCGTAAACTTGTCGTTGGAATTTTCCGCGATCGTCTCGAAACTTTTTGGGCATCAACGGCAAGCTACTGTGAAAAAAATGTTGCAATTAGAAGTTGTAGATTTGGAACGGCGTCCGCGTGGCGAGCTCGCAAAGTCGCGCACTGCTATTCCTCATACCTTATTATGGCCCGCAGCAGAGCAGCAGTCACTGACTGCAAGGACCATATTGTTTTCGCAGTTGGAACGACGACTTCGCCGCCTTTCAGCGAGAATTTGACCCCCGCCGCATGCTCGAAAAGTCACCAAAATGTGCACACACCTGGGATAAATCGCAAATGAATTTTCCACAAAGTCAACGTCACCCCCCCGAAGACGATGACATCATGGCCAGCGATCCCGTCAAAAAAATGAATGGGCCGAAAATCGCGTATGGGGCCGAACAAAATGTACTTCGAAATACAGCCGCGAAACCAAGACACACGTGTCGGGGATATCCCAAAGATGTTTTGAAATCATTACGGGACGGCCACACGACCTACGGCTTGGCGGCCATTTTGTGGCGAACTCTGAGAATTGGCGATTTTCGTGTTTTCCCACAATATGGGGAAAAGACGCTTTTGTTTGAGCGATTTTCACGCAATTGCACACACTTGCTGCCAGCTCCAGTCTACAAACACCCCAGAAGTGTTGTTGACCTTTGACCTTGGGAAAAGGCCGCCATCTGGAATTTTCTCAAAAAAGCACCTTTAGCACCAGATACAAACGAAAACTCGTCGTTGGAATTTTCATCAATCGTCTCGTAACTTTTCGGGCACCAACGGCCAGCTACTCTGGACAAAATGTTGGAATTAGAAGTTGTAGATTTTGAACGGCGTGCGCGTGGCGAGCTACCAACCGTTGCCATCTTGGCTAGCTCGCACATTTTTCATCGGAATGTCGTGAAGAGGAAATATGCGATTCCTTGGCCCGCGCTGAACAAAACGATGCTACGCACGACAAGATCGATAAAGGAATGTGGGCGTGGTAAGCACAAAACCGTCGAAAAAAATGTGCCGACTCGGCAAAAACGAAAAAATTCGGAACTTTTCTTTTGAGAATCGACTAACGAAACCAATATACCCTTGTCCGCGATATCCAAAGGACGTTTTGAAATCATTACTGGATGGTGACACGACCTATGGTTTGGCGGCCATTTTGTGCCAAAATCTGCCATTTTGCGTTTTTCGCGTTTTTACACAATATGGAAAAATGAACTTTTTTTCGAGCGATTTTCACGAAATTTGACTCACATGTTGCTAGAGCAAGTCCACAACTACCTCTGGAGTTTCGTCCACCTTTGACCTCGGGAAAAGGCCGGCATCTTGAATCTTCTATAAAAAACGCCTTTACCCCTGGATTCAATCGTAAACTTGTCGTTGGAATTTTCCGCGATCGTCTCGAAACTTTTTGGGCATCAACGGCAAGCTACTGTGAAAAAAATGTTGCAATTAGAAGTTGTAGATTTGGAACGGCGTCCGCGTGGCGAGCTCGCAAAGTCGCGCACTGCTATTCCTCATACCTTATTATGGCCCGCAGCAGAGCAGCAGTCACTGACTGCAAGGACCATATTGTTTTCGCAGTTGGAACGACGACTTCGCCGCCTTTCAGCGAGAATTTGACCCCCGCCGCATGCTCGAAAAGTCACCAAAATGTGCACACACCTGGGATAAATCGCAAATGAATTTTCCACAAAGTCAACGTCACCCCCCCGAAGACGATGACATCACGGCCAGCGATCCCGTCAAAAAAATGAATGGGCCGAAAATCGCGTATGGGGCCGAACAAAATGTACTTCGAAATACAGCCGCGAAACCAAGACACACGTGTCGGGGATATCCCAAAGATGTTTTGAAATCATTACGGGACGGCCACACGACCTACGGCTTGGCGGCCATTTTGTGGCGAACTCTGAGAATTGGCGATTTTCGTGTTTTCCCACAATATGGGGAAAAGACGCTTTTGTTTGAGCGATTTTCACGCAATTGCACACACTTGCTGCCAGCTCCAGTCTACAAACACCCCAGAAGTGTTGTTGACCTTTGACCTTGGGAAAAGGCCGCCATCTGGAATTTTCTCAAAAAAGCACCTTTAGCACCAGATACAAACGAAAACTCGTCGTTGGAATTTTCATCAATCGTCTCGTAACTTTTCGGGCACCAACGGCCAGCTACTCTGGACAAAATGTTGGAATTAGAAGTTGTAGATTTTGAACGGCGTGCGCGTGGCGAGCTAGCAACCGTTGCCATCTTGGCTAGCTCGCACATTTTTCATCGGAATGTCGTGAAGAGGAAATATGCGATTCCTTGGCCCGCGCTGAACAAAACGATGCTACGCACGACAAGATCGATAAAGGAATGTGGGCGTGGTAAGCAAAAAACCGTCGCAAAAAAATGTGCCGACTCGGCAAAAACGAAAAAATTCGGAACTTTTCTTTTGAGAATCGACTAACGAAACCAATATACCCTTGTCCGCGATATCCAAAGGACGTTTTGAAATCATTACTGGATGGTGACACGACCTATGGTTTGGCGGCCATTTTGTGCCAAAATCTGCCATTTTGCGTTTTTCTCGTTTTTACACAATATGGAAAAATGAACTTTTTTTCGAGCGATTTTCACGAAATTTGACTCACATGTTGCTAGAGCAAGTCCACAACTACCTCTGGAGTTTCGTCCACCTTTGACCTCGGGAAAAGGCCGGCATCTTGAATCTTCTACAAAAAACGCCTTTACCCCTGGATTCAATCGTAAACTTGTCGTTGGAATTTTCCGCGATCGTCTCGAAACTTTTTGGGCATCAACGGCAAGCTACTGTGAAAAAAATGTTGCAATTAGAAGTTGTAGATTTGGAACGGCGTCTGCGTGGCGAGCTCGCAAAGTCGCGCACTGCTATTCCTCATACCTTATTATGGCCCGCAGCAGAGCAGCAGTCACTGACTGCAAGGACCATATTGTTTTCGCAGTTGGAACGACGACTTCGCCGCCTTTCAGCGAGAATTTGACCCCTGCCGCATGCTCGAAAAGTCACCAAAATGTGCACACACCTGGGATAAATCGCAAATGAATTTTCCACAAAGTCAACGTCACCCCCCCGAAGACGATGACATCACGGCCAGCGATCCCGTCAAAAAAATGAATGGGCCGAAAATCGCGTATGGGGCCGAACAAAATGTACTTCGAAATACAGCCGCGAAACCAAGACACACGTGTCGGGGATATCCCAAAGATGTTTTGAAATCATTACGGGACGGCCACACGACCTACGGCTTGGCGGCCATTTTGTGGCGAACTCTGAGAATTGGCGATTTTCGTGTTTTCCCACAATATGGGGAAAAGACGCTTTTGTTTGAGCGATTTTCACGCAATTGCACACACTTGCTGCCAGCTCCAGTCTACAAACACCCCAGAAGTGTTGTTGACCTTTGACCTTGGGAAAAGGCCGCCATCTGGAATTTTCTCAAAAAAGCACCTTTAGCACCAGATACAAACGAAAACTCGTCGTTGGAATTTTCATCAATCGTCTCGTAACTTTTCGGGCACCAACGGCCAGCTACTCTGGACAAAATGTTGGAATTAGAAGTTGTAGATTTTGAACGGCGTGCGCGTGGCGAGCTACCAACCGTTGCCATCTTGGCTAGCTCGCACATTTTTCATCGGAATGTCGTGAAGAGGAAATATGCGATTCCTTGGCCCGCGCTGAACAAAACGATGCTACGCACGACAAGATCGATAAAGGAATGTGGGCGTGGTAAGCACAAAACCGTCGCAAAAAAATGTGCCGACTCGGCAAAAACGAAAAAATTCGGAACTTTTTTTTTGAGAATCGACTAACGAAACCAATATACCCTTGTCCGCGATATCCAAAGGACGTTTTGAAATCATTACTGGATGGTGACACGACCTATGGTTTGGCGGCCATTTTGTGCCAAAATCTGCCATTTTGCGTTTTTCGCGTTTTTACACAATATGGAAAAATGAACTTTTTTTCGAGCGATTTTCACGAAATTTGACTCACATGTTGCTAGAGCAAGTCCACAACTACCTCTGGAGTTTCGTCCACCTTTGACCTCGGGAAAAGGCCGGCATCTTGAATCTTCTATAAAAAATGCCTTTACCCCTGGATTCAATCGTAAACTTGTCGTTGGAATTTTCCGCGATCGTCTCGAAACTTTTTGGGCATCAACGGCAAGCTACTGTGAAAAAAATGTTGCAATTAGAAGTTGTAGATTTGGAACGGCGTCCGCGTGGCGAGCTCGCAAAGTCGCGCACTGCTATTCCTCATACCTTATTATGGCCCGCAGCAGAGCAGCAGTCACTGACTGCAAGGACCATATTGTTTTCGCAGTTGGAACGACGACTTCGCCGCCTTTCAGCGAGAATTTGACCCCCGCCGCATGCTCGAAAAGTCACCAAAATGTGCACACACCTGGGATAAATCGCAAATGAATTTTCCACAAAGTCAACGTCACCCCCCCGAAGACGATGACATCACGGCCAGCGATCCCGTCAAAAAAATGAATGGGCCGAAAATCGCGTATGGGGCCGAACAAAATGTACTTCGAAATACAGCCGCGAAACCAAGACACACGTGTCGGGGATATCCCAAAGATGTTTTGAAATCATTACGGGACGGCCACACGACCTACGGCTTGGCGGCCATTTTGTGGCGAACTCTGAGAATTGGCGATTTTCGTGTTTTCCCACAATATGGGGAAAAGACGCTTTTGTTTGAGCGATTTTCACGCAATTGCACACACTTGCTGCCAGCTCCAGTCTACAAACACCCCAGAAGTGTTGTTGACCTTTGACCTTGGGAAAAGGCCGCCATCTGGAATTTTCTCAAAAAAGCACCTTTAGCACCAGATACAAACGAAAACTCGTCGTTGGAATTTTCATCAATCGTCTCGTAACTTTTCAGGCACCAACGGCCAGCTACTCTGGACAAAATGTTGGAATTAGAAGTTGTAGATTTTGAACGGCGTGCGCGTGGCGAGCTACCAACCGTTGCCATCTTGGCTAGCTCGCACATTTTTCATCGGAATGTCGTGAAGAGGAAATATGCGATTCCTTGGCCCGCGCTGAACAAAACGATGCTACGCACGACAAGATCGATAAAGGAATGTGGGCGTGGTAAGCACAAAACCGTCGCAAAAAAATGTGCCGACTCGGCAAAAACGAAAAAATTCGGAACTTTTCTTTTGAGAATCGACTAACGAAACCAATATACCCTTGTCCGCGATATCCAAAG
This sequence comes from Oryzias latipes, assembly GCF_053564925.1. Classification (NCBI taxonomy): domain Eukaryota; kingdom Metazoa; phylum Chordata; class Actinopteri; order Beloniformes; family Adrianichthyidae; genus Oryzias; species Oryzias latipes. The sequence continues at coordinate 14,097,347 of NC_136253.1, read as the reverse complement.
GACGTTTTGAAATCATTACTGGATGGTGACACGACCTATGGTTTGGCGGCCATTTTGTGCCAAAATCTGCCATTTTGCGTTTTTCGCGTTTTTACACAATATGGAAAAATGAACTTTTTTTCGAGCGATTTTCACGAAATTTGACTCACATGTTGCTAGAGCAAGTCCACAACTACCTCTGGAGTTTCGTCCACCTTTGACCTCGGGAAAAGGCCGGCATCTTGAATCTTCTATAAAAAACGCCTTTACCCCTGGATTCAATCGTAAACTTGTCGTTGGAATTTTCCGCGATCGTCTCGAAACTTTTTGGGCATCAACGGCAAGCTACTGTGAAAAAAATGTTGCAATTAGAAGTTGTAGATTTGGAACGGCGTCCGCGTGGCGAGCTCGCAAAGTCGCGCACTGCTATTCCTCATACCTTATTATGGCCCGCAGCAGAGCAGCAGTCACTGACTGCAAGGACCATATTGTTTTCGCAGTTGGAACGACGACTTCGCCGCCTTTCAGCGAGAATTTGACCCCCGCCGCATGCTCGAAAAGTCACCAAAATGTGCACACACCTGGGATAAATCGCAAATGAATTTTCCACAAAGTCAACGTCACCCCCCCGAAGACGATGACATCATGGCCAGCGATCCCGTCAAAAAAATGAATGGGCCGAAAATCGCGTATGGGGCCGAACAAAATGTACTTCGAAATACAGCCGCGAAACCAAGACACACGTGTCGGGGATATCCCAAAGATGTTTTGAAATCATTACGGGACGGCCACACGACCTACGGCTTGGCGGCCATTTTGTGGCGAACTCTGAGAATTGGCGATTTTCGTGTTTTCCCACAATATGGGGAAAAGACGCTTTTGTTTGAGCGATTTTCACGCAATTGCACACACTTGCTGCCAGCTCCAGTCTACAAACACCCCAGAAGTGTTGTTGACCTTTGACCTTGGGAAAAGGCCGCCATCTGGAATTTTCTCAAAAAAGCACCTTTAGCACCAGATACAAACGAAAACTCGTCGTTGGAATTTTCATCAATCGTCTCGTAACTTTTCGGGCACCAACGGCCAGCTACTCTGGACAAAATGTTGGAATTAGAAGTTGTAGATTTTGAACGGCGTGCGCGTGGCGAGCTACCAACCGTTGCCATCTTGGCTAGCTCGCACATTTTTCATCGGAATGTCGTGAAGAGGAAATATGCGATTCCTTGGCCCGCGCTGAACAAAACGATGCTACGCACGACAAGATCGATAAAGGAATGTGGGCGTGGTAAGCACAAAACCGTCGAAAAAAATGTGCCGACTCGGCAAAAACGAAAAAATTCGGAACTTTTCTTTTGAGAATCGACTAACGAAACCAATATACCCTTGTCCGCGATATCCAAAGGACGTTTTGAAATCATTACTGGATGGTGACACGACCTATGGTTTGGCGGCCATTTTGTGCCAAAATCTGCCATTTTGCGTTTTTCGCGTTTTTACACAATATGGAAAAATGAACTTTTTTTCGAGCGATTTTCACGAAATTTGACTCACATGTTGCTAGAGCAAGTCCACAACTACCTCTGGAGTTTCGTCCACCTTTGACCTCGGGAAAAGGCCGGCATCTTGAATCTTCTATAAAAAACGCCTTTACCCCTGGATTCAATCGTAAACTTGTCGTTGGAATTTTCCGCGATCGTCTCGAAACTTTTTGGGCATCAACGGCAAGCTACTGTGAAAAAAATGTTGCAATTAGAAGTTGTAGATTTGGAACGGCGTCCGCGTGGCGAGCTCGCAAAGTCGCGCACTGCTATTCCTCATACCTTATTATGGCCCGCAGCAGAGCAGCAGTCACTGACTGCAAGGACCATATTGTTTTCGCAGTTGGAACGACGACTTCGCCGCCTTTCAGCGAGAATTTGACCCCCGCCGCATGCTCGAAAAGTCACCAAAATGTGCACACACCTGGGATAAATCGCAAATGAATTTTCCACAAAGTCAACGTCACCCCCCCGAAGACGATGACATCACGGCCAGCGATCCCGTCAAAAAAATGAATGGGCCGAAAATCGCGTATGGGGCCGAACAAAATGTACTTCGAAATACAGCCGCGAAACCAAGACACACGTGTCGGGGATATCCCAAAGATGTTTTGAAATCATTACGGGACGGCCACACGACCTACGGCTTGGCGGCCATTTTGTGGCGAACTCTGAGAATTGGCGATTTTCGTGTTTTCCCACAATATGGGGAAAAGACGCTTTTGTTTGAGCGATTTTCACGCAATTGCACACACTTGCTGCCAGCTCCAGTCTACAAACACCCCAGAAGTGTTGTTGACCTTTGACCTTGGGAAAAGGCCGCCATCTGGAATTTTCTCAAAAAAGCACCTTTAGCACCAGATACAAACGAAAACTCGTCGTTGGAATTTTCATCAATCGTCTCGTAACTTTTCGGGCACCAACGGCCAGCTACTCTGGACAAAATGTTGGAATTAGAAGTTGTAGATTTTGAACGGCGTGCGCGTGGCGAGCTAGCAACCGTTGCCATCTTGGCTAGCTCGCACATTTTTCATCGGAATGTCGTGAAGAGGAAATATGCGATTCCTTGGCCCGCGCTGAACAAAACGATGCTACGCACGACAAGATCGATAAAGGAATGTGGGCGTGGTAAGCAAAAAACCATCGCAAAAAAATGTGCCGACTCGGCAAAAACGAAAAAATTCGGAACTTTTCTTTTGAGAATCGACTAACGAAACCAATATACCCTTGTCCGCGATATCCAAAGGACGTTTTGAAATCATTACTGGATGGTGACACGACCTATGGTTTGGCGGCCATTTTGTGCCAAAATCTGCCATTTTGCGTTTTTCTCGTTTTTACACAATATGGAAAAATGAACTTTTTTTCGAGCGATTTTCACGAAATTTGACTCACATGTTGCTAGAGCAAGTCCACAACTACCTCTGGAGTTTCGTCCACCTTTGACCTCGGGAAAAGGCCGGCATCTTGAATCTTCTACAAAAAACGCCTTTACCCCTGGATTCAATCGTAAACTTGTCGTTGGAATTTTCCGCGATCGTCTCGAAACTTTTTGGGCATCAACGGCAAGCTACTGTGAAAAAAATGTTGCAATTAGAAGTTGTAGATTTGGAACGGCGTCTGCGTGGCGAGCTCGCAAAGTCGCGCACTGCTATTCCTCATACCTTATTATGGCCCGCAGCAGAGCAGCAGTCACTGACTGCAAGGACCATATTGTTTTCGCAGTTGGAACGACGACTTCGCCGCCTTTCAGCGAGAATTTGACCCCTGCCGCATGCTCGAAAAGTCACCAAAATGTGCACACACCTGGGATAAATCGCAAATGAATTTTCCACAAAGTCAACGTCACCCCCCCGAAGACGATGACATCACGGCCAGCGATCCCGTCAAAAAAATGAATGGGCCGAAAATCGCGTATGGGGCCGAACAAAATGTACTTCGAAATACAGCCGCGAAACCAAGACACACGTGTCGGGGATATCCCAAAGATGTTTTGAAATCATTACGGGACGGCCACACGACCTACGGCTTGGCGGCCATTTTGTGGCGAACTCTGAGAATTGGCGATTTTCGTGTTTTCCCACAATATGGGGAAAAGACGCTTTTGTTTGAGCGATTTTCACGCAATTGCACACACTTGCTGCCAGCTCCAGTCTACAAACACCCCAGAAGTGTTGTTGACCTTTGACCTTGGGAAAAGGCCGCCATCTGGAATTTTCTCAAAAAAGCACCTTTAGCACCAGATACAAACGAAAACTCGTCGTTGGAATTTTCATCAATCGTCTCGTAACTTTTCGGGCACCAACGGCCAGCTACTCTGGACAAAATGTTGGAATTAGAAGTTGTAGATTTTGAACGGCGTGCGCGTGGCGAGCTACCAACCGTTGCCATCTTGGCTAGCTCGCACATTTTTCATCGGAATGTCGTGAAGAGGAAATATGCGATTCCTTGGCCCGCGCTGAACAAAACGATGCTACGCACGACAAGATCGATAAAGGAATGTGGGCGTGGTAAGCACAAAACCGTCGCAAAAAAATGTGCCGACTCGGCAAAAACGAAAAAATTCGGAACTTTTTTTTTGAGAATCGACTAACGAAACCAATATACCCTTGTCCGCGATATCCAAAGGACGTTTTGAAATCATTACTGGATGGTGACACGACCTATGGTTTGGCGGCCATTTTGTGCCAAAATCTGCCATTTTGCGTTTTTCGCGTTTTTACACAATATGGAAAAATGAACTTTTTTTCGAGCGATTTTCACGAAATTTGACTCACATGTTGCTAGAGCAAGTCCACAACTACCTCTGGAGTTTCGTCCACCTTTGACCTCGGGAAAAGGCCGGCATCTTGAATCTTCTATAAAAAATGCCTTTACCCCTGGATTCAATCGTAAACTTGTCGTTGGAATTTTCCGCGATCGTCTCGAAACTTTTTGGGCATCAACGGCAAGCTACTGTGAAAAAAATGTTGCAATTAGAAGTTGTAGATTTGGAACGGCGTCCGCGTGGCGAGCTCGCAAAGTCGCGCACTGCTATTCCTCATACCTTATTATGGCCCGCAGCAGAGCAGCAGTCACTGACTGCAAGGACCATATTGTTTTCGCAGTTGGAACGACGACTTCGCCGCCTTTCAGCGAGAATTTGACCCCCGCCGCATGCTCGAAAAGTCACCAAAATGTGCACACACCTGGGATAAATCGCAAATGAATTTTCCACAAAGTCAACGTCACCCCCCCGAAGACGATGACATCACGGCCAGCGATCCCGTCAAAAAAATGAATGGGCCGAAAATCGCGTATGGGGCCGAACAAAATGTACTTCGAAATACAGCCGCGAAACCAAGACACACGTGTCGGGGATATCCCAAAGATGTTTTGAAATCATTACGGGACGGCCACACGACCTACGGCTTGGCGGCCATTTTGTGGCGAACTCTGAGAATTGGCGATTTTCGTGTTTTCCCACAATATGGGGAAAAGACGCTTTTGTTTGAGCGATTTTCACGCAATTGCACACACTTGCTGCCAGCTCCAGTCTACAAACACCCCAGAAGTGTTGTTGACCTTTGACCTTGGGAAAAGGCCGCCATCTGGAATTTTCTCAAAAAAGCACCTTTAGCACCAGATACAAACGAAAACTCGTCGTTGGAATTTTCATCAATCGTCTCGTAACTTTTCAGGCACCAACGGCCAGCTACTCTGGACAAAATGTTGGAATTAGAAGTTGTAGATTTTGAACGGCGTGCGCGTGGCGAGCTACCAACCGTTGCCATCTTGGCTAGCTCGCACATTTTTCATCGGAATGTCGTGAAGAGGAAATATGCGATTCCTTGGCCCGCGCTGAACAAAACGATGCTACGCACGACAAGATCGATAAAGGAATGTGGGCGTGGTAAGCACAAAACCGTCGCAAAAAAATGTGCCGACTCGGCAAAAACGAAAAAATTCGGAACTTTTCTTTTGAGAATCGACTAACGAAACCAATATACCCTTGTCCGCGATATCCAAAGGACGTTTTGAAATCATTACTGGATGGTGACACGACCTATGGTTTGGCGGCCATTTTGTGCCAAAATCTGCCATTTTGCGTTTTTCGCGTTTTTACACAATATGGAAAAATGAACTTTTTTTCGAGCGATTTTCACGAAATTTGACTCACATGTTGCTAGAGCAAGTCCACAACTACCTCTGGAGTTTCGTCCACCTTTGACCTCGGGAAAAGGCCGGCATCTTGAATCTTCTATAAAAAACGCCTTTACCCCTGGATTCAATCGTAAACTTGTCGTTGGAATTTTCCGCGATCGTCTCGAAACTTTTTGGGCATCAACGGCAAGCTACTGTGAAAAAAATGTTGCAATTAGAAGTTGTAGATTTGGAACGGCGTCCGCGTGGCGAGCTCGCAAAGTCGCGCACTGCTATTCCTCATACCTTATTATGGCCCGCAGCAGCAGTCACTGACTGCAAGGACCATATTGTTTTCGCAGTTGGAACGACGACTTCGCCGCCTTTCAGCGAGAATTTGACCCCCGCCGCATGCTCGAAAAGTCACCAAAATGTGCACACACCTGGGATAAATCGCAAATGAATTTTCCACAAAGTCAACGTCACCCCCCCGAAGACGATGACATCACGGCCAGCGATCCCGTCAAAAAAATGAATGGGCCGAAAATCGCGTATGGGGCCGAACAAAATGTACTTCGAAATACAGCCGCGAAACCAAGACACACGTGTCGGGGATATCCCAAAGATGTTTTGAAATCATTACGGGACGGCCACACGACCTACGGCTTGGCGGCCATTTTGTGGCGAACTCTGAGAATTGGCGATTTTCGTGTTTTCCCACAATATGGGGAAAAGACGCTTTTGTTTGAGCGATTTTCACGCAATTGCACACACTTGCTGCCAGCTCCAGTTTACAAACACCCCAGAAGTGTTGTTGACCTTTGACCTTGGGAAAAGGCCGCCATCTGGAATTTTCTCAAAAAAGCACCTTTAGCACCAGATACAAACGAAAACTCGTCGTTGGAATTTTCATCAATCGTCTCGTAACTTTTCGGGCACCAACGGCCAGCTACTCTGGACAAAATGTTGGAATTAGAAGTTGTAGATTTTGAACGGCGTGCGCGTGGCGAGCTACCAACCGTTGCCATCTTGGCTAGCTCGCACATTTTTCATCGGAATGTCGTGAAGAGGAAATATGCGATTCCTTGGCCCGCGCTGAACAAAACGATGCTACGCACGACAAGTTGATAAAGGAATGTGGGCGTGGTAAGCAAAAAACCGTCGCAAAAAAATGTGCCGACTCGGCAAAAACGAAAAAATTCGGAACTTTTCTTTTGAGAATCGACTAACGAAACCAATATACCCTTGTCCGCGATATCCAAAGGACGTTTTGAAATCATTACTGGATGGTGACACGACCTATGGTTTGGCGGCCATTTTGTGCCAAAATCTGCCATTTTGCGTTTTTCTCGTTTTTACACAATATGGAAAAATGAACTTTTTTTCGAGCGATTTTCACGAAATTTGACTCACATGTTGCTAGAGCAAGTCCACAACTACCTCTGGAGTTTCGTCCACCTTTGACCTCGGGAAAAGGCCGGCATCTTGAATCTTCTATAAAAAACGCCTTTACCCCTGGATTCAATCGTAAACTTGTCGTTGGAATTTTCCGCGATCGTCTCGAAACTTTTTGGGCATCAACGGCAAGCTACTGTGAAAAAAATGTTGCAATTAGAAGTTGTAGATTTGGAACGGCGTCCGCGTGGCGAGCTCGCAAAGTCGCGCACTGCTATTCCTCATACCTTATTATGGCCCGCAGCAGAGCAGCAGTCACTGACTGCAAGGACCATATTGTTTTCGCAGTTGGAACGACGACTTCGCCGCCTTTCAGCGAGAATTTGACCCCCGCCGCATGCTCGAAAAGTCACCAAAATGTGCACACACCTGGGATAAATCGCAAATGAATTTTCCACAAAGTCAACGTCACCCCCCCGAAGACGATGACATCACGGCCAGCGATCCCGTCAAAAAAATGAATGGGCCGAAAATCGCGTATGGGGCCGAACAAAATGTACTTCGAAATACAGCCGCGAAACCAAGACACACGTGTCGGGGATATCCCAAAGATGTTTTGAAATCATTACGGGACGGCCACACGACCTACGGCTTGGCGGCCATTTTGTGGCGAACTCTGAGAATTGGCGATTTTCGTGTTTTCCCACAATATGGGGAAAAGACGCTTTTGTTTGAGCGATTTTCACGCAATTGCACACATTTGCTGCCAGCTCCAGTTTACAAACACCCCAGAAGTGTTGTTGACCTTTGACCTTGGGAAAAGGCCGCCATCTGGAATTTTCTCAAAAAAGCACCTTTAGCACCAGATACAAACGAAAACTCGTCGTTGGAATTTTCATCAATCGTCTCGTAACTTTTCGGGCACCAACGGCCAGCTACTCTGGACAAAATGTTGGAATTAGAAGTTGTAGATTTTGAACGGCGTGCGCGTGGCGAGCTACCAACCGTTGCCATCTTGGCTAGCTCGCACATTTTTCATCGGAATGTCCTGAAGAGGAAATATGCGATTCCTTGGCCCGCGCTGAACAAAACGATGCTACGCACGACAAGTTGATAAAGGAATGTGGGCGTGGTAAGCAAAAAACCGTCGCAAAAAAATGTGCCGACTCGGCAAAAACGAAAAAATTCGGAACTTTTCTTTTGAGAATCGACTAACGAAACCAATATACCCTTGTCCGCGATATCCAAAGGACGTTTTGAAATCATTACTGGATGGTGACACGACCTATGGTTTGGCGGCCATTTTGTGCCAAAATCTGCCATTTTGCGTTTTTCTCGTTTTTACACAATATGGAAAAATGAACTTTTTTTCGAGCGATTTTCACGAAATTTGACTCACATGTTGCTAGAGCAAGTCCACAACTACCTCTGGAGTTTCGTCCACCTTTGACCTCGGGAAAAGGCCGGCATCTTGAATCTTCTATAAAAAACGCCTTTACCCCTGGATTCAATCGTAAACTTGTCGTTGGAATTTTCCGCGATCGTCTCGAAACTTTTTGGGCATCAACGGCAAGCTACTGTGAAAAAAATGTTGCAATTAGAAGTTGTAGATTTGGAACGGCGTCCGCGTGGCGAGCTCGCAAAGTCGCGCACTGCTATTCCTCATACCTTATTATGGCCCGCAGCAGAGCAGCAGTCACTGACTGCAAGGACCATATTGTTTTCGCAGTTGGAACGACGACTTCGCCGCCTTTCAGCGAGAATTTGACCCCCGCCGCATGCTCGAAAAGTCACCAAAATGTGCACACACCTGGGATAAATCGCAAATGAATTTTCCACAAAGTCAACGTCACCCCCCCGAAGACGATGACATCACGGCCAGCGATCCCGTCAAAAAAATGAATGGGCCGAAAATCGCGTATGGGGCCGAACAAAATGTACTTCGAAATACAGCCGCGAAACCAAGACACACGTGTCGGGGATATCCCAAAGATGTTTTGAAATCATTACGGGACGGCCACACGACCTACGGCTTGGCGGCCATTTTGTGGCGAACTCTGAGAATTGGCGATTTTCGTGTTTTCCCACAATATGGGGAAAAGACGCTTTTGTTTGAGCGATTTTCACGCAATTGCACACACTTGCTGCCAGCTCCAGTTTACAAACACCCCAGAAGTGTTGTTGACCTTTGACCTTGGGAAAAGGCCGCCATCTGGAATTTTCTCAAAAAAGCACCTTTAGCACCAGATACAAACGAAAACTCGTCGTTGGAATTTTCATCAATCGTCTCGTAACTTTTCGGGCACCAACGGCCAGCTACTCTGGACAAAATGTTGGAATTAGAAGTTGTAGATTTTGAACGGCGTGCGCGTGGCGAGCTACCAACCGTTGCCATCTTGGCTAGCTCGCACATTTTTCATCGGAATGTCCTGAAGAGGAAATATGCGATTCCTTGGCCCGCGCTGAACAAAACGATGCTACGCACGACAAGTTGATAAAGGAATGTGGGCGTGGTAAGCAAAAAACCGTCGCAAAAAAATGTGCCGACTCGGCAAAAACGAAAAAATTCGGAACTTTTCTTTTGAGAATCGACTAACGAAACCAATATACCCTTGTCCGCGATATCCAAAGGACGTTTTGAAATCATTACTGGATGGTGACACGACCTATGGTTTGGCGGCCATTTTGTGCCAAAATCTGCCATTTTGCGTTTTTCTCGTTTTTACACAATATGGAAAAATGAACTTTTTTTCGAGCGATTTTCACGAAATTTGACTCACATGTTGCTAGAGCAAGTCCACAACTACCTCTGGAGTTTCGTCCACCTTTGACCTCGGGAAAAGGCCGGCATCTTGAATCTTCTATAAAAAACGCCTTTACCCCTGGATTCAATCGTAAACTTGTCGTTGGAATTTTCCGCGATCGTCTCGAAACTTTTTGGGCATCAACGGCAAGCTACTGTGAAAAAAATGTTGCAATTAGAAGTTGTAGATTTGGAACGGCGTCCGCGTGGCGAGCTCGCAAAGTCGCGCACTGCTATTCCTCATACCTTATTATGGCCCGCAGCAGAGCAGCAGTCACTGACTGCAAGGACCATATTGTTTTCGCAGTTGGAACGACGACTTCGCCGCCTTTCAGCGAGAATTTGACCCCCGCCGCATGCTCGAAAAGTCACCAAAATGTGCACACACCTGGGATAAATCGCAAATGAATTTTCCACAAAGTCAACGTCACCCCCCCGAAGACGATGACATCACGGCCAGCGATCCCGTCAAAAAAATGAATGGGCCGAAAATCGCGTATGGGGCCGAACAAAATGTACTTCGAAATACAGCCGCGAAACCAAGACACACGTGTCGGGGATATCCCAAAGATGTTTTGAAATCATTACGGGACGGCCACACGACCTACGGCTTGGCGGCCATTTTGTGGCGAACTCTGAGAATTGGCGATTTTCGTGTTTTCCCACAATATGGGGAAAAGACGCTTTTGTTTGAGCGATTTTCACGCAATTGCACACACTTGCTGCCAGCTCCAGTCTACAAACACCCCAGAAGTGTTGTTGACCTTTGACCTTGGGAAAAGGCCGCCATCTGGAATTTTCTCAAAAAAGCACCTTTAGCACCAGATACAAACGAAAACTCGTCGTTGGAATTTTCATCAATCGTCTCGTAACTTTTCAGGCACCAACGGCCAGCTACTCTGGACAAAATGTTGGAATTAGAAGTTGTAGATTTTGAACGGCGTGCGCGTGGCGAGCTAGCAACCGTTGCCATCTTGGCTAGCTCGCACATTTTTCATCGGAATGTCGTGAAGAGGAAATATGCGATTCCTTGGCCCGCGCTGAACAAAACGATGCTACGCACGACAAGATCGATAAAGGAATGTGGGCGTGGTAAGCACAAAACCGTCGCAAAAAAATGTGCCGACTCGGCAAAAACGAAAAAATTCGGAACTTTTCTTTTGAGAATCGACTAACGAAACCAATATACCCTTGTCCGCGATATCCAAAGGACGTTTTGAAATCATTACTGGATGGTGACACGACCTATGGTTTGGCGGCCATTTTGTGCCAAAATCTGCCATTTTGCGTTTTTCGCGTTTTTACACAATATGGAAAAATGAACTTTTTTTCGAGCGATTTTCACGAAATTTGACTCACATGTTGCTAGAGCAAGTCCACAACTACCTCTGGAGTTTCGTCCACCTTTGACCTCGGGAAAAGGCCGGCATCTTGAATCTTCTATAAAAAACGCCTTTACCCCTGGATTCAATCGTAAACTTGTCGTTGGAATTTTCCGCGATCGTCTCGAAACTTTTTGGGCATCAACGGCAAGCTACTGTGAAAAAAATGTTGCAATTAGAAGTTGTAGATTTGGAACGGCGTCCGCGTGGCGAGCTCGCAAAGTCGCGCACTGCTATTCCTCATACCTTATTATGTCCCGCAGCAGCAGTCACTGACTGCAAGGACCATATTGTTTTCGCAGTTGGAACGACGACTTCGCCGCCTTTCAGCGAGAATTTGACCCCCGCCGCATGCTCGAAAAGTCACCAAAATGTGCACACACCTGGGATAAATCGCAAATGAATTTTCCACAAAGTCAACGTCACCCCCCCGAAGACGATGACATCACGGCCAGCGATCCCGTCAAAAAAATGAATGGGCCGAAAATCGCGTATGGGGCCGAACAAAATGTACTTCGAAATACAGCCGCGAAACCAAGACACACGTGTCGGGGATATCCCAAAGATGTTTTGAAATCATTACGGGACGGCCACACGACCTACGGCTTGGCGGCCATTTTGTGGCGAACTCTGAGAATTGGCGATTTTCGTGTTTTCCCACAATATGGGGAAAAGACGCTTTTGTTTGAGCGATTTTCACGCAATTGCACACACTTGCTGCCAGCTCCAGTCTACAAACACCCCAGAAGTGTTGTTGACCTTTGACCTTGGGAAAAGGCCGCCATCTGGAATTTTCTCAAAAAAGCACCTTTAGCACCAGATACAAACGAAAACTCGTCGTTGGAATTTTCATCAATCGTCTCGTAACTTTTCGGGCACCAACGGCCAGCTACTCTGGACAAAATGTTGGAATTAGAAGTTGTAGATTTTGAACGGCGTGCGCGTGGCGACCTAGCAATCGTTGCCATCTTGGCTAGCTCGCACATTTTTCATCGGAATGTCGTGAAGAGGAAATATGCGATTCCTTGGCCCGCGCTGAACAAAACGATGCTACGCACGACAAGATCGATAAAGGAATGTGGGCGTGGTAAGCAAAAAACCGTCGCAAAAAAATGTGCCGACTCGGCAAAAACGAAAAAATTCGGAACTTTTCTTTTGAGAATCGACTAACGAAACCAATATACCCTTGTCCGCGATATCCAAAGGACGTTTTGAAATCATTACTGGATGGTGACACGACCTATGGTTTGGCGGCCATTTTGTGCCAAAATCTGCCATTTTGCGTTTTTCGCGTTTTTACACAATATGGAAAAATGAACTTTTTTTCGAGCGATTTTCACGAAATTTGACTCACATGTTGCTAGAGCAAGTCCACAACTACCTCTGGAGTTTCGTCCACCTTTGACCTCGGGAAAAGGCCGGCATCTTGAATCTTCTATAAAAAACGCCTTTACCCCTGGATTCAATCGTAAACTTGTCGTTGGAATTTTCCGCGATCGTCTCGAAACTTTTTGGGCATCAACGGCAAGCTACTGTGAAAAAAATGTTGCAATTAGAAGTTGTAGATTTGGAACGGCGTCCGCGTGGCGAGCTCGCAAAGTCGCGCACTGCTATTCCTCATACCTTATTATGGCCCGCAGCAGCAGTCACTGACTGCAAGGACCATATTGTTTTCGCAGTTGGAACGACGACTTCGCCGCCTTTCAGCGAGAATTTGACCCCCGCCGCATGCTCGAAAAGTCACCAAAATGTGCACACACCTGGGATAAATCGCAAATGAATTTTCCACAAAGTCAACGTCACCCCCCCGAAGACGATGACATCACGGCCAGCGATCCCGTCAAAAAAATGAATGGGCCGAAAATCGCGTATGGGGCCGAACAAAATGTACTTCGAAATACAGCCGCGAAACCAAGACACACGTGTCGGGGATATCCCAAAGATGTTTTGAAATCATTACGGGACGGCCACACGACCTACGGCTTGGCGGCCATTTTGTGGCGAACTCTGAGAATTGGCGATTTTCGTGTTTTCCCACAATATGGGGAAAAGACGCTTTTGTTTGAGCGATTTTCACGCAATTGCACACACTTGCTGCCAGCTCCAGTCTACAAACACCCCAGAAGTGTTGTTGACCTTTGACCTTGGGAAAAGGCCGCCATCTGGAATTTTCTCAAAAAAGCACCTTTAGCACCAGATACAAACGAAAACTCGTCGTTGGAATTTTCATCAATCGTCTCGTAACTTTTCGGGCACCAACGGCCAGCTACTCTGGACAAAATGTTGGAATTAGAAGTTGTAGATTTTGAACGGCGTGCGCGTGGCGAGCTAGCAACCGTTGCCATCTTGGCTAGCTCGCACATTTTTCATCGGAATGTCGTGAAGAGGAAATATGCGATTCCTTGGCCCGCGCTGAACAAAACGATGCTACGCACGACAAGATCGATAAAGGAATGTGGGCGTGGTAAGCAAAAAACCGTCGCAAAAAAATGTGCCGACTCGGCAAAAACGAAAAAATTCGGAACTTTTCTTTTGAGAATCGACTAACGAAACCAATATACCCTTGTCCGCGATATCCAAAGGACGTTTTGAAATCATTACTGGATGGTGACACGACCTATGGTTTGGCGGCCATTTTGTGCCAAAATCTGCCATTTTGCGTTTTTCTCGTTTTTACACAATATGGAAAAATGAACTTTTTTTCGAGCGATTTTCACGAAATTTGACTCACATGTTGCTAGAGCAAGTCCACAACTACCTCTGGAGTTTCGTCCACCTTTGACCTCGGGAAAAGGCCGGCATCTTGAATCTTCTACAAAAAACGCCTTTACCCCTGGATTCAATCGTAAACTTGTCGTTGGAATTTTCCGCGATCGTCTCGAAACTTTTTGGGCATCAACGGCAAGCTACTGTGAAAAAAATGTTGCAATTAGAAGTTGTAGATTTGGAACGGCGTCCGCGTGGCGAGCTCGCAAAGTCGCGCACTGCTATTCCTCATACCTTATTATGGCCCGCAGCAGAGCAGCAGTCACTGACTGCAAGGACCATATTGTTTTCGCAGTTGGAACGACGACTTCGCCGCCTTTCAGCGAGAATTTGACCCCCGCCGCATGCTCGAAAAGTCACCAAAATGTGCACACACCTGGGATAAATCGCAAATGAATTTTCCACAAAGTCAACGTCACCCCCCCGAAGACGATGACATCACGGCCAGCGATCCCGTCAAAAAAATGAATGGGCCGAAAATCGCGTATGGGGCCGAACAAAATGTACTTCGAAATACAGCCGCGAAACCAAGACACACGTGTCGGGGATATCCCAAAGATGTTTTGAAATCATTACGGGACGGCCACACGACCTACGGCTTGGCGGCCATTTTGTGGCGAACTCTGAGAATTGGCGATTTTCGTGTTTTCCCACAATATGGGGAAAAGACGCTTTTGTTTGAGCGATTTTCACGCAATTGCACACACTTGCTGCCAGCTCCAGTCTACAAACACCCCAGAAGTGTTGTTGACCTTTGACCTTGGGAAAAGGCCGCCATCTGGAATTTTCTCAAAAAAGCACCTTTAGCACCAGATACAAACGAAAACTCGTCGTTGGAATTTTCATCAATCGTCTCGTAACTTTTCGGGCACCAACGGCCAGCTACTCTGGACAAAATGTTGGAATTAGAAGTTGTAGATTTTGAACGGCGTGCGCGTGGCGAGCTACCAACCGTTGCCATCTTGGCTAGCTCGCACATTTTTCATCGGAATGTCGTGAAGAGGAAATATGCGATTCCTTGGCCCGCGCTGAACAAAACGATGCTACGCACGACAAGATCGATAAAGGAATGTGGGCGTGGTAAGCAAAAAACCGTCGCAAAAAAATGTGCCGACTCGGCAAAAACGAAAGAATTCGGAACTTTTTTTTTGAGAATCGACTAACGAAACCAATATACCCTTGTCCGCGATATCCAAAGGACGTTTTGAAATCATTACTGGATGGTGACACGACCTATGGTTTGGCGGCCATTTTGTGCCAAAATCTGCCATTTTGCGTTTTTCTCGTTTTTACACAATATGGAAAAATGAACTTTTTTTCGAGCGATTTTCACGAAATTTGACTCACATGTTGCTAGAGCAAGTCCACAACTACCTCTGGAGTTTCGTCCACCTTTGACCTCGGGAAAAGGCCGGCATCTTGAATCTTCTACAAAAAACGCCTTTACCCCTGGATTCAATCGTAAACTTGTCGTTGGAATTTTCCGCGATCGTCTCGAAACTTTTTGGGCATCAACGGCAAGCTACTGTGAAAAAAATGTTGCAATTAGAAGTTGTAGATTTGGAACGGCGTCCGCGTGGCGAGCTCGCAAAGTCGCGCACTGCTATTCCTCATACCTTATTATGGCCCGCAGCAGAGCAGCAGTCACTGACTGCAAGGACCATATTGTTTTCGCAGTTGGAACGACGACTTCGCCGCCTTTCAGCGAGAATTTGACCCCCGCCGCATGCTCGAAAAGTCACCAAAATGTGCACACACCTGGGATAAATCGCAAATGAATTTTCCACAAAGTCAACGTCACCCCCCCGAAGACGATGACATCACGGCCAGCGATCCCGTCAAAAAAATGAATGGGCCGAAAATCGCGTATGGGGCCGAACAAAATGTACTTCGAAATACAGCCGCGAAACCAAGACACACGTGTCGGGGATATCCCAAAGATGTTTTGAAATCATTACGGGACGGCCACACGACCTACGGCTTGGCGGCCATTTTGTGGCGAACTCTGAGAATTGGCGATTTTCGTGTTTTCCCACAATATGGGGAAAAGACGCTTTTGTTTGAGCAATTTTCACGCAATTGCACACACTTGCTGCCAGCTCCAGTCTACAAACACCCCAGAAGTGTTGTTGACCTTTGACCTTGGGAAAAGGCCGCCATCTGGAATTTTCTCAAAAAAGCACCTTTAGCACCAGATACAAACGAAAACTCGTCGTTGGAATTTTCATCAATCGTCTCGTAACTTTTCGGGCACCAACGGCCAGCTACTCTGGACAAAATGTTGGAATTAGAAGTTGTAGATTTTGAACGGCGTGCGCGTGGCGAGCTACCAACCGTTGCCATCTTGGCTAGCTCGCACATTTTTCATCGGAATGTCGTGAAGAGGAAATATGCGATTCCTTGGCCCGCGCTGAACAAAACGATGCTACGCACGACAAGATCGATAAAGGAATGTGGGCGTGGTAAGCACAAAACCGTCGAAAAAAATGTGCCGACTCGGCAAAAACGAAAAAATTCGGAACTTTTCTTTTGAGAATCGACTAACGAAACCAATATACCCTTGTCCGCGATATCCAAAGGACGTTTTGAAATCATTACTGGATGGTGACACGACCTATGGTTTGGCGGCCATTTTGTGCCAAAATCTGCCATTTTGCGTTTTTCGCGTTTTTACACAATATGGAAAAATGAACTTTTTTTCGAGCGATTTTCACGAAATTTGACTCACATGTTGCTAGAGCAAGTCCACAACTACCTCTGGAGTTTCGTCCACCTTTGACCTCGGGAAAAGGCCGGCATCTTGAATCTTCTATAAAAAACGCCTTTACCCCTGGATTCAATCGTAAACTTGTCGTTGGAATTTTCCGCGATCGTCTCGAAACTTTTTGGGCATCAACGGCAAGCTACTGTGAAAAAAATGTTGCAATTAGAAGTTGTAGATTTGGAACGGCGTCCGCGTGGCGAGCTCGCAAAGTCGCGCACTGCTATTCCTCATACCTTATTATGGCCCGCAGCAGAGCAGCAGTCACTGACTGCAAGGACCATATTGTTTTCGCAGTTGGAACGACGACTTTGCCGCCTTTCAGCGAGAATTTCACCCCCGCCGCATGCTCGAAAAGTCACCAAAATGTGCACACACCTGGGATAAATCGCAAATGAATTTTCCACAAAGTCAACGTCACCCCCCCGAAGACGATGACATCACGGCCAGCGATCCCGTCAAAAAAATGAATGGGCCGAAAATCGCGTATGGGGCCGAACAAAATGTACTTCGAAATACAGCCGCGAAACCAAGACACACGTGTCGGGGATATCCCAAAGATGTTTTGAAATCATTACGGGACGGCCACACGACCTACGGCTTGGCGGCCATTTTGTGGCGAACTCTGAGAATTGGCGATTTTCGTGTTTTCCCACAATATGGGGAAAAGACGCTTTTGTTTGAGCGATTTTCACGCAATTGCACACACTTGCTGCCAGCTCCAGTCTACAAACACCCCAGAAGTGTTGTTGACCTTTGACCTTGGGAAAAGGCCGCCATCTGGAATTTTCTCAAAAAAGCACCTTTAGCACCAGATACAAACGAAAACTCGTCGTTGGAATTTTCATCAATCGTCTCGTAACTTTTCGGGCACCAACGGCCAGCTACTCTGGACAAAATGTTGGAATTAGAAGTTGTAGATTTTGAACGGCGTGCGCGTGGCGAGCTACCAACCGTTGCCATCTTGGCTAGCTCGCACATTTTTCATCGGAATGTCGTGAAGAGGAAATATGCGATTCCTTGGCCCGCGCTGAACAAAACGATGCTACGCACGACAAGATCGATAAAGGAATGTGGGCGTGGTAAGCACAAAACCGTCGAAAAAAATGTGCCGACTCGGCAAAAACGAAAAAATTCGGAACTTTTCTTTTGAGAATCGACTAACGAAACCAATATACCCTTGTCCGCGATATCCAAAGGACGTTTTGAAATCATTACTGGATGGTGACACGACCTATGGTTTGGCGGCCATTTTGTGCCAAAATCTGCCATTTTGCGTTTTTCGCGTTTTTACACAATATGGAAAAATGAACTTTTTTTCGAGCGATTTTCACGAAATTTGACTCACATGTTGCTAGAGCAAGTCCACAACTACCTCTGGAGTTTCGTCCACCTTTGACCTCGGGAAAAGGCCGGCATCTTGAATCTTCTATAAAAAACGCCTTTACCCCTGGATTCAATCGTAAACTTGTCGTTGGAATTTTCCGCGATCGTCTCGAAACTTTTTGGGCATCAACGGCAAGCTACTGTGAAAAAAATGTTGCAATTAGAAGTTGTAGATTTGGAACGGCGTCCGCGTGGCGAGCTCGCAAAGTCGCGCACTGCTATTCCTCATACCTTATTATGGCCCGCAGCAGAGCAGCAGTCACTGACTGCAAGGACCATATTGTTTTCGCAGTTGGAACGACGACTTCGCCGCCTTTCAGCGAGAATTTCACCCCCGCCGCATGCTCGAAAAGTCACCAAAATGTGCACACACCTGGGATAAATCGCAAATGAATTTTCCACAAAGTCAACGTCACCCCCCCGAAGACGATGACATCACGGCCAGCGATCCCGTCAAAAAAATGAATGGGCCGAAAATCGCGTATGGGGCCGAACAAAATGTACTTCGAAATACAGCCGCGAAACCAAGACACACGTGTCGGGGATATCCCAAAGATGTTTTGAAATCATTACGGGACGGCCACACGACCTACGGCTTGGCGGCCATTTTGTGGCGAACTCTGAGAATTGGCGATTTTCGTGTTTTCCCACAATATGGGGAAAAGACGCTTTTGTTTGAGCGATTTTCACGCAATTGCACACACTTGCTGCCAGCTCCAGTCTACAAACACCCCAGAAGTGTTGTTGACCTTTGACCTTGGGAAAAGGCCGCCATCTGGAATTTTCTCAAAAAAGCACCTTTAGCACCAGATACAAACGAAAACTCGTTGTTGGAATTTTCATCAATCGTCTCGTAACTTTTCGGGCACCAACGGCCAGCTACTCTGGACAAAATGTTGGAATTAGAAGTTGTAGATTTTGAACGGCGTGCGCGTGGCGAGCTACCAACCGTTGCCATCTTGGCTAGCTCGCACATTTTTCATCGGAATGTCGTGAAGAGGAAATATGCGATTCCTTGGCCCGCGCTGAACAAAACGATGCTACGCACGACAAGATCGATAAAGGAATGTGGGCGTGGTAAGCAAAAAACCGTCGCAAAAAAATGTGCCGACTCGGCAAAAACGAAAAAATTCGGAACTTTTCTTTTGAGAATCGACTAACGAAACCAATATACCCTTGTCCGCGATATCCAAAGGACGTTTTGAAATCATTACTGGATGGTGACACGACCTATGGTTTGGCGGCCATTTTGTGCCAAAATCTGCCATTTTGCGTTTTTCGCGTTTTTACACAATATGGAAAAATGAACTTTTTTTCGAGCGATTTTCACGAAATTTGACTCACATGTTGCTAGAGCAAGTCCACAACTACCTCTGGAGTTTCGTCCACCTTTGACCTCGGGAAAAGGCCGGCATCTTGAATCTTCTATAAAAAACGCCTTTACCCCTGGATTCAATCGTAAACTTGTCGTTGGAATTTTCCGCGATTGTCTCGAAACTTTTTGGGCATCAACGGCAAGCTACTGTGAAAAAAATGTTGCAATTAGAAGTTGTAGATTTGGAACGGCGTCCGCGTGGCGAGCTCGCAAAGTCGCGCACTGCTATTCCTCATACCTTATTATGGCCCGCAGCAGAGCAGCAGTCACTGACTGCAAGGACCATATTGTTTTCGCAGTTGGAACGACGACTTCGCCGCCTTTCAGCGAGAATTTGACCCCCGCCGCATGCTCGAAAAGTCACCAAAATGTGCACACACCTGGGATAAATCGCAAATGAATTTTCCACAAAGTCAACGTCACCCCCCCGAAGACGATGACATCACGGCCAGCGATCCCGTCAAAAAAATGAATGGGCCGAAAATCGCGTATGGGGCCGAACAAAATGTACTTCGAAATACAGCCGCGAAACCAAGACACACGTGTCGGGGATATCCCAAAGATGTTTTGAAATCATTACGGGACGGCCACACGACCTACGGCTTGGCGGCCATTTTGTGGCGAACTCTGAGAATTGGCGATTTTCGTGTTTTCCCACAATATGGGGAAAAGACGCTTTTGTTTGAGCGATTTTCACGCAATTGCACACACTTGCTGCCAGCTCCAGTTTACAAACACCCCAGAAGTGTTGTTGACCTTTGACCTTGGGAAAAGGCCGCCATCTGGAATTTTCTCAAAAAAGCACCTTTAGCACCAGATACAAACGAAAACTCGTCGTTGGAATTTTCATCAATCGTCTCGTAACTTTTCGGGCACCAACGGCCAGCTACTCTGGACAAAATGTTGGAATTAGAAGTTGTAGATTTTGAACGGCGTGCGCGTGGCGAGCTAGCAACCGTTGCCATCTTGGCTAGCTCGCACATTTTTCATCGGAATGTCGTGAAGAGGAAATATGCGATTCCTTGGCCCGCGCTGAACAAAACGATGCTACGCACGACAAGATCGATAAAGGAATGTGGGCGTGGTAAGCAAAAAACCGTCGCAAAAAAATGTGCCGACTCGGCAAAAACGAAAAAATTCGGAACTTTTCTTTTGAGAATCGACTAACGAAACCAATATACCCTTGTCCGCGATATCCAAAGGACGTTTTGAAATCATTACTGGATGGTGACACGACCTATGGTTTGGCGGCCATTTTGTGCCAAAATCTGCCATTTTGCGTTTTTCGCGTTTTTACACAATATGAAAAAATGAACTTTTTTTCGAGCGATTTTCACGAAATTTGACTCACATGTTGCTAAAGCAAGTCCACAACTACCTCTGGAGTTTCGTCCACCTTTGACCTCGGGAAAAGGCCGGCATCTTGAATCTTCTATAAAAAACGCCTTTACCCCTGGATTCAATCGTAAACTTGTCGTTGGAATTTTCCGCGATCGTCTCGAAACTTTTTGGGCATCAACGGCAAGCTACTGTGAAAAAAATGTTGCAATTAGAAGTTGTAGATTTGGAACGGCGTCCGCGTGGCGAGCTCGCAAAGTCGCGCACTGCTATTCCTCATACCTTATTATGGCCCGCAGCAGCAGTCACTGACTGCAAGGACCATATTGTTTTCGCAGTTGGAACGACGACTTCGCCGCCTTTCAGCGAGAATTTGACCCCCGCCGCATGCTCGAAAAGTCACCAAAATGTGCACACACCTGGGATAAATCGCAAATGAATTTTCCACAAAGTCAACGTCACCCCCCCGAAGACGATGACATCACGGCCAGCGATCCCGTCAAAAAAATGAATGGGCCGAAAATCGCGTATGGGGCCGAACAAAATGTACTTCGAAATACAGCCGCGAAACCAAGACACACGTGTCGGGGATATCCCAAAGATGTTTTGAAATCATTACGGGACGGCCACACGACCTACGGCTTGGCGGCCATTTTGTGGCGAACTCTGAGAATTGGCGATTTTCGTGTTTTCCCACAATATGGGGAAAAGACGCTTTTGTTTGAGCGATTTTCACGCAATTGCACACACTTGCTGCCAGCTCCAGTTTACAAACACCCCAGAAGTGTTGTTGACCTTTGACCTTGGGAAAAGGCCGCCATCTGGAATTTTCTCAAAAAAGCACCTTTAGCACCAGATACAAACGAAAACTCGTCGTTGGAATTTTCATCAATCGTCTCGTAACTTTTCGGGCACCAACGGCCAGCTACTCTGGACAAAATGTTGGAATTAGAAGTTGTAGATTTTGAACGGCGTGCGCGTGGCGAGCTACCAACCGTTGCCATCTTGGCTAGCTCGCACATTTTTCATCGGAATGTCGTGAAGAGGAAATATGCGATTCCTTGGCCCGCGCTGAACAAAACGATGCTACGCACGACAAGTTGATAAAGGAATGTGGGCGTGGTAAGCAAAAAACCGTCGCAAAAAAATGTGCCGACTCGGCAAAAACGAAAAAATTCGGAACTTTTCTTTTGAGAATCGACTAACGAAACCAATATACCCTTGTCCGCGATATCCAAAGGACGTTTTGAAATCATTACTGGATGGTGACACGACCTATGGTTTGGCGGCCATTTTGTGCCAAAATCTGCCATTTTGCGTTTTTCTCGTTTTTACACAATATGGAAAAATGAACTTTTTTTCGAGCGATTTTCACGAAATTTGACTCACATGTTGCTAGAGCAAGTCCACAACTACCTCTGGAGTTTCGTCCACCTTTGACCTCGGGAAAAGGCCGGCATCTTGAATCTTCTATAAAAAACGCCTTTACCCCTGGATTCAATCGTAAACTTGTCGTTGGAATTTTCCGCGATCGTCTCGAAACTTTTTGGGCATCAACGGCAAGCTACTGTGAAAAAAATGTTGCAATTAGAAGTTGTAGATTTGGAACGGCGTCCGCGTGGCGAGCTCGCAAAGTCGCGCACTGCTATTCCTCATACCTTATTATGGCCCGCAGCAGAGCAGCAGTCACTGACTGCAAGGACCATATTGTTTTCGCAGTTGGAACGACGACTTCGCCGCCTTTCAGCGAGAATTTGACCCCCGCCGCATGCTCGAAAAGTCACCAAAATGTGCACACACCTGGGATAAATCGCAAATGAATTTTCCACAAAGTCAACGTCACCCCCCCGAAGACGATGACATCACGGCCAGCGATCCCGTCAAAAAAATGAATGGGCCGAAAATCGCGTATGGGGCCGAACAAAATGTACTTCGAAATACAGCCGCGAAACCAAGACACACGTGTCGGGGATATCCCAAAGATGTTTTGAAATCATTACGGGACGGCCACACGACCTACGGCTTGGCGGCCATTTTGTGGCGAACTCTGAGAATTGGCGATTTTCGTGTTTTCCCACAATATGGGGAAAAGACGCTTTTGTTTGAGCGATTTTCACGCAATTGCACACACTTGCTGCCAGCTCCAGTCTACAAACACCCCAGAAGTGTTGTTGACCTTTGACCTTGGGAAAAGGCCGCCATCTGGAATTTTCTCAAAAAAGCACCTTTAGCACCAGATACAAACGAAAACTCGTCGTTGGAATTTTCATCAATCGTCTCGTAACTTTTCAGGCACCAACGGCCAGCTACTCTGGACAAAATGTTGGAATTAGAAGTTGTAGATTTTGAACGGCGTGCGCGTGGCGAGCTAGCAACCGTTGCCATCTTGGCTAGCTCGCACATTTTTCATCGGAATGTCGTGAAGAGGAAATATGCGATTCCTTGGCCCGCGCTGAACAAAACGATGCTACGCACGACAAGATCGATAAAGGAATGTGGGCGTGGTAAGCACAAAACCGTCGCAAAAAAATGTGCCGACTCGGCAAAAACGAAAAAATTCGGAACTTTTCTTTTGAGAATCGACTAACGAAACCAATATACCCTTGTCCGCGATATCCAAAGGACGTTTTGAAATCATTACTGGATGGTGACACGACCTATGGTTTGGCGGCCATTTTGTGCCAAAATCTGCCATTTTGCGTTTTTCGCGTTTTTACACAATATGGAAAAATGAACTTTTTTTCGAGCGATTTTCACGAAATTTGACTCACATGTTGCTAGAGCAAGTCCACAACTACCTCTGGAGTTTCGTCCACCTTTGACCTCGGGAAAAGGCCGGCATCTTGAATCTTCTATAAAAAACGCCTTTACCCCTGGATTCAATCGTAAACTTGTCGTTGGAATTTTCCGCGATCGTCTCGAAACTTTTTGGGCATCAACGGCAAGCTACTGTGAAAAAAATGTTGCAATTAGAAGTTGTAGATTTGGAACGGCGTCCGCGTGGCGAGCTCGCAAAGTCGCGCACTGCTATTCCTCATACCTTATTATGGCCCGCAGCAGCAGTCACTGACTGCAAGGACCATATTGTTTTCGCAGTTGGAACGACGACTTCGCCGCCTTTCAGCGAGAATTTGACCCCCGCCGCATGCTCGAAAAGTCACCAAAATGTGCACACACCTGGGATAAATCGCAAATGAATTTTCCACAAAGTCAACGTCACCCCCCCGAAGACGATGACATCACGGCCAGCGATCCCGTCAAAAAAATGAATGGGCCGAAAATCGCGTATGGGGCCGAACAAAATGTACTTCGAAATACAGCCGCGAAACCAAGACACACGTGTCGGGGATATCCCAAAGATGTTTTGAAATCATTACGGGACGGCCACACGACCTACGGCTTGGCGGCCATTTTGTGGCGAACTCTGAGAATTGGCGATTTTCGTGTTTTCCCACAATATGGGGAAAAGACGCTTTTGTTTGAGCGATTTTCACGCAATTGCACACACTTGCTGCCAGCTCCAGTCTACAAACACCCCAGAAGTGTTGTTGACCTTTGACCTTGGGAAAAGGCCGCCATCTGGAATTTTCTCAAAAAAGCACCTTTAGCACCAGATACAAACGAAAACTCGTCGTTGGAATTTTCATCAATCGTCTCGTAACTTTTCGGGCACCAACGGCCAGCTACTCTGGACAAAATGTTGGAATTAGAAGTTGTAGATTTTGAACGGCGTGCGCGTGGCGACCTAGCAATCGTTGCCATCTTGGCTAGCTCGCACATTTTTCATCGGAATGTCGTGAAGAGGAAATATGCGATTCCTTGGCCCGCGCTGAACAAAACGATGCTACGCACGACAAGATCGATAAAGGAATGTGGGCGTGGTAAGCAAAAAACCGTCGCAAAAAAATGTGCCGACTCGGCAAAAACGAAAAAATTCGGAACTTTTCTTTTGAGAATCGACTAACGAAACCAATATACCCTTGTCCGCGATATCCAAAGGACGTTTTGAAATCATTACTGGATGGTGACACGACCTATGGTTTGGCGGCCATTTTGTGCCAAAATCTGCCATTTTGCGTTTTTCGCGTTTTTACACAATATGGAAAAATGAACTTTTTTTCGAGCGATTTTCACGAAATTTGACTCACATGTTGCTAGAGCAAGTCCACAACTACCTCTGGAGTTTCGTCCACCTTTGACCTCGGGAAAAGGCCGGCATCTTGAATCTTCTATAAAAAACGCCTTTACCCCTGGATTCAATCGTAAACTTGTCGTTGGAATTTTCCGCGATCGTCTCGAAACTTTTTGGGCATCAACGGCAAGCTACTGTGAAAAAAATGTTGCAATTAGAAGTTGTAGATTTGGAACGGCGTCCGCGTGGCGAGCTCGCAAAGTCGCGCACTGCTATTCCTCATACCTTATTATGGCCCGCAGCAGCAGTCACTGACTGCAAGGACCATATTGTTTTCGCAGTTGGAACGACGACTTCGCCGCCTTTCAGCGAGAATTTGACCCCCGCCGCATGCTCGAAAAGTCACCAAAATGTGCACACACCTGGGATAAATCGCAAATGAATTTTCCACAAAGTCAACGTCACCCCCCCGAAGACGATGACATCACGGCCAGCGATCCCGTCAAAAAAATGAATGGGCCGAAAATCGCGTATGGGGCCGAACAAAATGTACTTCGAAATACAGCCGCGAAACCAAGACACACGTGTCGGGGATATCCCAAAGATGTTTTGAAATCATTACGGGACGGCCACACGACCTACGGCTTGGCGGCCATTTTGTGGCGAACTCTGAGAATTGGCGATTTTCGTGTTTTCCCACAATATGGGGAAAAGACGCTTTTGTTTGAGCGATTTTCACGCAATTGCACACACTTGCTGCCAGCTCCAGTCTACAAACACCCCAGAAGTGTTGTTGACCTTTGACCTTGGGAAAAGGCCGCCATCTGGAATTTTCTCAAAAAAGCACCTTTAGCACCAGATACAAACGAAAACTCGTCGTTGGAATTTTCATCAATCGTCTCGTAACTTTTCGGGCACCAACGGCCAGCTACTCTGGACAAAATGTTGGAATTAGAAGTTGTAGATTTTGAACGGCGTGCGCGTGGCGAGCTAGCAACCGTTGCCATCTTGGCTAGCTCGCACATTTTTCATCGGAATGTCGTGAAGAGGAAATATGCGATTCCTTGGCCCGCGCTGAACAAAACGATGCTACGCACGACAAGATCGATAAAGGAATGTGGGCGTGGTAAGCAAAAAACCGTCGCAAAAAAATGTGCCGACTCGGCAAAAACGAAAAAATTCGGAACTTTTCTTTTGAGAATCGACTAACGAAACCAATATACCCTTGTCCGCGATATCCAAAGGACGTTTTGAAATCATTACTGGATGGTGACACGACCTATGGTTTGGCGGCCATTTTGTGCCAAAATCTGCCATTTTGCGTTTTTCTCGTTTTTACACAATATGGAAAAATGAACTTTTTTTCGAGCGATTTTCACGAAATTTGACTCACATGTTGCTAGAGCAAGTCCACAACTACCTCTGGAGTTTCGTCCACCTTTGACCTCGGGAAAAGGCCGGCATCTTGAATCTTCTACAAAAAACGCCTTTACCCCTGGATTCAATCGTAAACTTGTCGTTGGAATTTTCCGCGATCGTCTCGAAACTTTTTGGGCATCAACGGCAAGCTACTGTGAAAAAAATGTTGCAATTAGAAGTTGTAGATTTGGAACGGCGTCCGCGTGGCGAGCTCGCAAAGTCGCGCACTGCTATTCCTCATACCTTATTATGGCCCGCAGCAGAGCAGCAGTCACTGACTGCAAGGACCATATTGTTTTCGCAGTTGGAACGACGACTTCGCCGCCTTTCAGCGAGAATTTGACCCCCGCCGCATGCTCGAAAAGTCACCAAAATGTGCACACACCTGGGATAAATCGCAAATGAATTTTCCACAAAGTCAACGTCACCCCCCCGAAGACGATGACATCACGGCCAGCGATCCCGTCAAAAAAATGAATGGGCCGAAAATCGCGTATGGGGCCGAACAAAATGTACTTCGAAATACAGCCGCGAAACCAAGACACACGTGTCGGGGATATCCCAAAGATGTTTTGAAATCATTACGGGACGGCCACACGACCTACGGCTTGGCGGCCATTTTGTGGCGAACTCTGAGAATTGGCGATTTTCGTGTTTTCCCACAATATGGGGAAAAGACGCTTTTGTTTGAGCGATTTTCACGCAATTGCACACACTTGCTGCCAGCTCCAGTCTACAAACACCCCAGAAGTGTTGTTGACCTTTGACCTTGGGAAAAGGCCGCCATCTGGAATTTTCTCAAAAAAGCACCTTTAGCACCAGATACAAACGAAAACTCGTCGTTGGAATTTTCATCAATCGTCTCGTAACTTTTCGGGCACCAACGGCCAGCTACTCTGGACAAAATGTTGGAATTAGAAGTTGTAGATTTTGAACGGCGTGCGCGTGGCGAGCTACCAACCGTTGCCATCTTGGCTAGCTCGCACATTTTTCATCGGAATGTCGTGAAGAGGAAATATGCGATTCCTTGGCCCGCGCTGAACAAAACGATGCTACGCACGACAAGATCGATAAAGGAATGTGGGCGTGGTAAGCAAAAAACCGTCGCAAAAAAATGTGCCGACTCGGCAAAAACGAAAGAATTCGGAACTTTTTTTTTGAGAATCGACTAACGAAACCAATATACCCTTGTCCGCGATATCCAAAGGACGTTTTGAAATCATTACTGGATGGTGACACGACCTATGGTTTGGCGGCCATTTTGTGCCAAAATCTGCCATTTTGCGTTTTTCTCGTTTTTACACAATATGGAAAAATGAACTTTTTTTCGAGCGATTTTCACGAAATTTGACTCACATGTTGCTAGAGCAAGTCCACAACTACCTCTGGAGTTTCGTCCACCTTTGACCTCGGGAAAAGGCCGGCATCTTGAATCTTCTACAAAAAACGCCTTTACCCCTGGATTCAATCGTAAACTTGTCGTTGGAATTTTCCGCGATCGTCTCGAAACTTTTTGGGCATCAACGGCAAGCTACTGTGAAAAAAATGTTGCAATTAGAAGTTGTAGATTTGGAACGGCGTCCGCGTGGCGAGCTCGCAAAGTCGCGCACTGCTATTCCTCATACCTTATTATGGCCCGCAGCAGAGCAGCAGTCACTGACTGCAAGGACCATATTGTTTTCGCAGTTGGAACGACGACTTCGCCGCCTTTCAGCGAGAATTTGACCCCCGCCGCATGCTCGAAAAGTCACCAAAATGTGCACACACCTGGGATAAATCGCAAATGAATTTTCCACAAAGTCAACGTCACCCCCCCGAAGACGATGACATCACGGCCAGCGATCCCGTCAAAAAAATGAATGGGCCGAAAATCGCGTATGGGGCCGAACAAAATGTACTTCGAAATACAGCCGCGAAACCAAGACACACGTGTCGGGGATATCCCAAAGATGTTTTGAAATCATTACGGGACGGCCACACGACCTACGGCTTGGCGGCCATTTTGTGGCGAACTCTGAGAATTGGCGATTTTCGTGTTTTCCCACAATATGGGGAAAAGACGCTTTTGTTTGAGCAATTTTCACGCAATTGCACACACTTGCTGCCAGCTCCAGTCTACAAACACCCCAGAAGTGTTGTTGACCTTTGACCTTGGGAAAAGGCCGCCATCTGGAATTTTCTCAAAAAAGCACCTTTAGCACCAGATACAAACGAAAACTCGTCGTTGGAATTTTCATCAATCGTCTCGTAACTTTTCGGGCACCAACGGCCAGCTACTCTGGACAAAATGTTGGAATTAGAAGTTGTAGATTTTGAACGGCGTGCGCGTGGCGAGCTACCAACCGTTGCCATCTTGGCTAGCTCGCACATTTTTCATCGGAATGTCGTGAAGAGGAAATATGCGATTCCTTGGCCCGCGCTGAACAAAACGATGCTACGCACGACAAGATCGATAAAGGAATGTGGGCGTGGTAAGCACAAAACCGTCGAAAAAAATGTGCCGACTCGGCAAAAACGAAAAAATTCGGAACTTTTCTTTTGAGAATCGACTAACGAAACCAATATACCCTTGTCCGCGATATCCAAAGGACGTTTTGAAATCATTACTGGATGGTGACACGACCTATGGTTTGGCGGCCATTTTGTGCCAAAATCTGCCATTTTGCGTTTTTCGCGTTTTTACACAATATGGAAAAATGAACTTTTTTTCGAGCGATTTTCACGAAATTTGACTCACATGTTGCTAGAGCAAGTCCACAACTACCTCTGGAGTTTCGTCCACCTTTGACCTCGGGAAAAGGCCGGCATCTTGAATCTTCTATAAAAAACGCCTTTACCCCTGGATTCAATCGTAAACTTGTCGTTGGAATTTTCCGCGATCGTCTCGAAACTTTTTGGGCATCAACGGCAAGCTACTGTGAAAAAAATGTTGCAATTAGAAGTTGTAGATTTGGAACGGCGTCCGCGTGGCGAGCTCGCAAAGTCGCGCACTGCTATTCCTCATACCTTATTATGGCCCGCAGCAGAGCAGCAGTCACTGACTGCAAGGACCATATTGTTTTCGCAGTTGGAACGACGACTTTGCCGCCTTTCAGCGAGAATTTCACCCCCGCCGCATGCTCGAAAAGTCACCAAAATGTGCACACACCTGGGATAAATCGCAAATGAATTTTCCACAAAGTCAACGTCACCCCCCCGAAGACGATGACATCACGGCCAGCGATCCCGTCAAAAAAATGAATGGGCCGAAAATCGCGTATGGGGCCGAACAAAATGTACTTCGAAATACAGCCGCGAAACCAAGACACACGTGTCGGGGATATCCCAAAGATGTTTTGAAATCATTACGGGACGGCCACACGACCTACGGCTTGGCGGCCATTTTGTGGCGAACTCTGAGAATTGGCGATTTTCGTGTTTTCCCACAATATGGGGAAAAGACGCTTTTGTTTGAGCGATTTTCACGCAATTGCACACACTTGCTGCCAGCTCCAGTCTACAAACACCCCAGAAGTGTTGTTGACCTTTGACCTTGGGAAAAGGCCGCCATCTGGAATTTTCTCAAAAAAGCACCTTTAGCACCAGATACAAACGAAAACTCGTCGTTGGAATTTTCATCAATCGTCTCGTAACTTTTCGGGCACCAACGGCCAGCTACTCTGGACAAAATGTTGGAATTAGAAGTTGTAGATTTTGAACGGCGTGCGCGTGGCGAGCTACCAACCGTTGCCATCTTGGCTAGCTCGCACATTTTTCATCGGAATGTCGTGAAGAGGAAATATGCGATTCCTTGGCCCGCGCTGAACAAAACGATGCTACGCACGACAAGATCGATAAAGGAATGTGGGCGTGGTAAGCACAAAACCGTCGAAAAAAATGTGCCGACTCGGCAAAAACGAAAAAATTCGGAACTTTTCTTTTGAGAATCGACTAACGAAACCAATATACCCTTGTCCGCGATATCCAAAGGACGTTTTGAAATCATTACTGGATGGTGACACGACCTATGGTTTGGCGGCCATTTTGTGCCAAAATCTGCCATTTTGCGTTTTTCGCGTTTTTACACAATATGGAAAAATGAACTTTTTTTCGAGCGATTTTCACGAAATTTGACTCACATGTTGCTAGAGCAAGTCCACAACTACCTCTGGAGTTTCGTCCACCTTTGACCTCGGGAAAAGGCCGGCATCTTGAATCTTCTATAAAAAACGCCTTTACCCCTGGATTCAATCGTAAACTTGTCGTTGGAATTTTCCGCGATCGTCTCGAAACTTTTTGGGCATCAACGGCAAGCTACTGTGAAAAAAATGTTGCAATTAGAAGTTGTAGATTTGGAACGGCGTCCGCGTGGCGAGCTCGCAAAGTCGCGCACTGCTATTCCTCATACCTTATTATGGCCCGCAGCAGAGCAGCAGTCACTGACTGCAAGGACCATATTGTTTTCGCAGTTGGAACGACGACTTCGCCGCCTTTCAGCGAGAATTTCACCCCCGCCGCATGCTCGAAAAGTCACCAAAATGTGCACACACCTGGGATAAATCGCAAATGAATTTTCCACAAAGTCAACGTCACCCCCCCGAAGACGATGACATCACGGCCAGCGATCCCGTCAAAAAAATGAATGGGCCGAAAATCGCGTATGGGGCCGAACAAAATGTACTTCGAAATACAGCCGCGAAACCAAGACACACGTGTCGGGGATATCCCAAAGATGTTTTGAAATCATTACGGGACGGCCACACGACCTACGGCTTGGCGGCCATTTTGTGGCGAACTCTGAGAATTGGCGATTTTCGTGTTTTCCCACAATATGGGGAAAAGACGCTTTTGTTTGAGCGATTTTCACGCAATTGCACACACTTGCTGCCAGCTCCAGTCTACAAACACCCCAGAAGTGTTGTTGACCTTTGACCTTGGGAAAAGGCCGCCATCTGGAATTTTCTCAAAAAAGCACCTTTAGCACCAGATACAAACGAAAACTCGTTGTTGGAATTTTCATCAATCGTCTCGTAACTTTTCGGGCACCAACGGCCAGCTACTCTGGACAAAATGTTGGAATTAGAAGTTGTAGATTTTGAACGGCGTGCGCGTGGCGAGCTAGCAACCGTTGCCATCTTGGCTAGCTCGCACATTTTTCATCGGAATGTCGTGAAGAGGAAATATGCGATTCCTTGGCCCGCGCTGAACAAAACGATGCTACGCACGACAAGATCGATAAAGGAATGTGGGCGTGGTAAGCAAAAAACCGTCGCAAAAAAATGTGCCGACTCGGCAAAAACGAAAAAATTCGGAACTTTTCTTTTGAGAATCGACTAACGAAACCAATATACCCTTGTCCGCGATATCCAAAGGACGTTTTGAAATCATTACTGGATGGTGACACGACCTATGGTTTGGCGGCCATTTTGTGCCAAAATCTGCCATTTTGCGTTTTTCGCGTTTTTACACAATATGGAAAAATGAACTTTTTTTCGAGCGATTTTCACGAAATTTGACTCACATGTTGCTAGAGCAAGTCCACAACTACCTCTGGAGTTTCGTCCACCTTTGACCTCGGGAAAAGGCCGGCATCTTGAATCTTCTATAAAAAACGCCTTTACCCCTGGATTCAATCGTAAACTTGTCGTTGGAATTTTCCGCGATTGTCTCGAAACTTTTTGGGCATCAACGGCAAGCTACTGTGAAAAAAATGTTGCAATTAGAAGTTGTAGATTTGGAACGGCGTCCGCGTGGCGAGCTCGCAAAGTCGCGCACTGCTATTCCTCATACCTTATTATGGCCCGCAGCAGAGCAGCAGTCACTGACTGCAAGGACCATATTGTTTTCGCAGTTGGAACGACGACTTCGCCGCCTTTCAGCGAGAATTTGACCCCCGCCGCATGCTCGAAAAGTCACCAAAATGTGCACACACCTGGGATAAATCGCAAATGAATTTTCCACAAAGTCAACGTCACCCCCCCGAAGACGATGACATCACGGCCAGCGATCCCGTCAAAAAAATGAATGGGCCGAAAATCGCGTATGGGGCCGAACAAAATGTACTTCGAAATACAGCCGCGAAACCAAGACACACGTGTCGGGGATATCCCAAAGATGTTTTGAAATCATTACGGGACGGCCACACGACCTACGGCTTGGCGGCCATTTTGTGGCGAACTCTGAGAATTGGCGATTTTCGTGTTTTCCCACAATATGGGGAAAAGACGCTTTTGTTTGAGCGATTTTCACGCAATTGCACACACTTGCTGCCAGCTCCAGTCTACAAACACCCCAGAAGTGTTGTTGACCTTTGACCTTGGGAAAAGGCCGCCATCTGGAATTTTCTCAAAAAAGCACCTTTAGCACCAGATACAAACGAAAACTCGTCGTTGGAATTTTCATCAATCGTCTCGTAACTTTTCGGGCACCAACGGCCAGCTACTCTGGACAAAATGTTGGAATTAGAAGTTGTAGATTTTGAACGGCGTGCGCGTGGCGAGCTAGCAACCGTTGCCATCTTGGCTAGCTCGCACATTTTTCATCGGAATGTCGTGAAGAGGAAATATGCGATTCCTTGGCCCGCGCTGAACAAAACGATGCTACGCACGACAAGATCGATAAAGGAATGTGGGCGTGGTAAGCAAAAAACCGTCGCAAAAAAATGTGCCGACTCGGCAAAAACGAAAAAATTCGGAACTTTTCTTTTGAGAATCGACTAACGAAACCAATATACCCTTGTCCGCGATATCCAAAGGACGTTTTGAAATCATTACTGGATGGTGACACGACCTATGGTTTGGCGGCCATTTTGTGCCAAAATCTGCCATTTTGCGTTTTTCGCGTTTTTACACAATATGAAAAAATGAACTTTTTTTCGAGCGATTTTCACGAAATTTGACTCACATGTTGCTAAAGCAAGTCCACAACTACCTCTGGAGTTTCGTCCACCTTTGACCTCGGGAAAAGGCCGGCATCTTGAATCTTCTATAAAAAACGCCTTTACCCCTGGATTCAATCGTAAACTTGTCGTTGGAATTTTCCGCGATCGTCTCGAAACTTTTTGGGCATCAACGGCAAGCTACTGTGAAAAAAATGTTGCAATTAGAAGTTGTAGATTTGGAACGGCGTCCGCGTGGCGAGCTCGCAAAGTCGCGCACTGCTATTCCTCATACCTTATTATGGCCCGCAGCAGCAGTCACTGACTGCAAGGACCATATTGTTTTCGCAGTTGGAACGACGACTTCGCCGCCTTTCAGCGAGAATTTGACCCCCGCCGCATGCTCGAAAAGTCACCAAAATGTGCACACACCTGGGATAAATCGCAAATGAATTTTCCACAAAGTCAACGTCACCCCCCCGAAGACGATGACATCACGGCCAGCGATCCCGTCAAAAAAATGAATGGGCCGAAAATCGCGTATGGGGCCGAACAAAATGTACTTCGAAATACAGCCGCGAAACCAAGACACACGTGTCGGGGATATCCCAAAGATGTTTTGAAATCATTACGGGACGGCCACACGACCTACGGCTTGGCGGCCATTTTGTGGCGAACTCTGAGAATTGGCGATTTTCGTGTTTTCCCACAATATGGGGAAAAGACGCTTTTGTTTGAGCGATTTTCACGCAATTGCACACACTTGCTGCCAGCTCCAGTCTACAAACACCCCAGAAGTGTTGTTGACCTTTGACCTTGGGAAAAGGCCGCCATCTGGAATTTTCTCAAAAAAGCACCTTTAGCACCAGATACAAACGAAAACTCGTCGTTGGAATTTTCATCAATCGTCTCGTAACTTTTCGGGCACCAACGGCCAGCTACTCTGGACAAAATGTTGGAATTAGAAGTTGTAGATTTTGAACGGCGTGCGCGTGGCGAGCTAGCAACCGTTGCCATCTTGGCTAGCTCGCACATTTTTCATCGGAATGTCGTGAAGAGGAAATATGCGATTCCTTGGCCCGCGCTGAACAAAACGATGCTACGCACGACAAGATCGATAAAGGAATGTGGGCGTGGTAAGCAAAAAACCGTCGCAAAAAAATGTGCCGACTCGGCAAAAACGAAAAAATTCGGAACTTTTCTTTTGAGAATCGACTAACGAAACCAATATACCCTTGTCCGCGATATCCAAAGGACGTTTTGAAATCATTACTGGATGGTGACACGACCTATGGTTTGGCGGCCATTTTGTGCCAAAATCTGCCATTTTGCGTTTTTCTCGTTTTTACACAATATGGAAAAATGAACTTTTTTTCGAGCGATTTTCACGAAATTTGACTCACATGTTGCTAGAGCAAGTCCACAACTACCTCTGGAGTTTCGTCCACCTTTGACCTCGGGAAAAGGCCGGCATCTTGAATCTTCTACAAAAAACGCCTTTACCCCTGGATTCAATCGTAAACTTGTCGTTGGAATTTTCCGCGATCGTCTCGAAACTTTTTGGGCATCAACGGCAAGCTACTGTGAAAAAAATGTTGCAATTAGAAGTTGTAGATTTGGAACGGCGTCCGCGTGGCGAGCTCGCAAAGTCGCGCACTGCTATTCCTCATACCTTATTATGGCCCGCAGCAGAGCAGCAGTCACTGACTGCAAGGACCATATTGTTTTCGCAGTTGGAACGACGACTTCGCCGCCTTTCAGCGAGAATTTGACCCCCGCCGCATGCTCGAAAAGTCACCAAAATGTGCACACACCTGGGATAAATCGCAAATGAATTTTCCACAAAGTCAACGTCACCCCCCCGAAGACGATGACATCACGGCCAGCGATCCCGTCAAAAAAATGAATGGGCCGAAAATCGCGTATGGGGCCGAACAAAATGTACTTCGAAATACAGCCGCGAAACCAAGACACACGTGTCGGGGATATCCCAAAGATGTTTTGAAATCATTACGGGACGGCCACACGACCTACGGCTTGGCGGCCATTTTGTGGCGAACTCTGAGAATTGGCGATTTTCGTGTTTTCCCACAATATGGGGAAAAGACGCTTTTGTTTGAGCGATTTTCACGCAATTGCACACACTTGCTGCCAGCTCCAGTCTACAAACACCCCAGAAGTGTTGTTGACCTTTGACCTTGGGAAAAGGCCGCCATCTGGAATTTTCTCAAAAAAGCACCTTTAGCACCAGATACAAACGAAAACTCGTCGTTGGAATTTTCATCAATCGTCTCGTAACTTTTCGGGCACCAACGGCCAGCTACTCTGGACAAAATGTTGGAATTAGAAGTTGTAGATTTTGAACGGCGTGCGCGTGGCGAGCTACCAACCGTTGCCATCTTGGCTAGCTCGCACATTTTTCATCGGAATGTCGTGAAGAGGAAATATGCGATTCCTTGGCCCGCGCTGAACAAAACGATGCTACGCACGACAAGATCGATAAAGGAATGTGGGCGTGGTAAGCAAAAAACCGTCGCAAAAAAATGTGCCGACTCGGCAAAAACGAAAGAATTCGGAACTTTTTTTTTGAGAATCGACTAACGAAACCAATATACCCTTGTCCGCGATATCCAAAGGACGTTTTGAAATCATTACTGGATGGTGACACGACCTATGGTTTGGCGGCCATTTTGTGCCAAAATCTGCCATTTTGCGTTTTTCTCGTTTTTACACAATATGGAAAAATGAACTTTTTTTCGAGCGATTTTCACGAAATTTGACTCACATGTTGCTAGAGCAAGTCCACAACTACCTCTGGAGTTTCGTCCACCTTTGACCTCGGGAAAAGGCCGGCATCTTGAATCTTCTACAAAAAACGCCTTTACCCCTGGATTCAATCGTAAACTTGTCGTTGGAATTTTCCGCGATCGTCTCGAAACTTTTTGGGCATCAACGGCAAGCTACTGTGAAAAAAATGTTGCAATTAGAAGTTGTAGATTTGGAACGGCGTCCGCGTGGCGAGCTCGCAAAGTCGCGCACTGCTATTCCTCATACCTTATTATGGCCCGCAGCAGCAGTCACTGACTGCAAGGACCATATTGTTTTCGCAGTTGGAACGACGACTTCGCCGCCTTTCAGCGAGAATTTGACCCCCGCCGCATGCTCGAAAAGTCACCAAAATGTGCACACACCTGGGATAAATCGCAAATGAATTTTCCACAAAGTCAACGTCACCCCCCCGAAGACGATGACATCACGGCCAGCGATCCCGTCAAAAAAATGAATGGGCCGAAAATCGCGTATGGGGCCGAACAAAATGTACTTCGAAATACAGCCGCGAAACCAAGACACACGTGTCGGGGATATCCCAAAGATGTTTTGAAATCATTACGGGACGGCCACACGACCTACGGCTTGGCGGCCATTTTGTGGCGAACTCTGAGAATTGGCGATTTTCGTGTTTTCCCACAATATGGGGAAAAGACGCTTTTGTTTGAGCGATTTTCACGCAATTGCACACACTTGCTGCCAGCTCCAGTCTACAAACACCCCAGAAGTGTTGTTGACCTTTGACCTTGGGAAAAGGCCGCCATCTGGAATTTTCTCAAAAAGCACCTTTAGCACCAGATACAAACAAAAACTCGTCGTTGGAATTTTCATCAATCGTCTCGTAACTTTTCGGGCACCAACGGCCAGCTACTCTGGACAAAATGTTGGAATTAGAAGTTGTAGATTTTGAACGGCGTGCGCGTGGCGAGCTAGCAACCGTTGCCATCTTGGCTAGCTCGCACATTTTTCATCGGAATGTCGTGAAGAGGAAATATGCGATTCCTTGGCCCGCGCTGAACAAAACGATGCTACGCACGACAAGATCGATAAAGGAATGTGGGCGTGGTAAGCAAAAAACCGTCGCAAAAAAATGTGCCGACTCGGCAAAAACGAAAAAATTCGGAACTTTTCTTTTGAGAATCGACTAACGAAACCAATATACCCTTGTCCGCGATATCCAAAGGACGTTTTGAAATCATTACTGGATGGTGACACGACCTATGGTTTGGCGGCCATTTTGTGCCAAAATCTGCCATTTTGCGTTTTTCGCGTTTTTACACAATATGGAAAAATGAACTTTTTTTCGAGCGATTTTCACGAAATTTGACTCACATGTTGCTAGAGCAAGTCCACAACTACCTCTGGAGTTTCGTCCACCTTTGACCTCGGGAAAAGGCCGGCATCTTGAATCTTCTATAAAAAACGCCTTTACCCCTGGATTCAATCGTAAACTTGTCGTTGGAATTTTCCGCGATTGTCTCGAAACTTTTTGGGCATCAACGGCAAGCTACTGTGAAAAAAATGTTGCAATTAGAAGTTGTAGATTTGGAACGGCGTCCGCGTGGCGAGCTCGCAAAGTCGCGCACTGCTATTCCTCATACCTTATTATGGCCCGCAGCAGAGCAGCAGTCACTGACTGCAAGGACCATATTGTTTTCGCAGTTGGAACGACGACTTCGCCGCCTTTCAGCGAGAATTTGACCCCCGCCGCATGCTCGAAAAGTCACCAAAATGTGCACACACCTGGGATAAATCGCAAATGAATTTTCCACAAAGTCAACGTCACCCCCCCGAAGACGATGACATCACGGCCAGCGATCCCGTCAAAAAAATGAATGGGCCGAAAATCGCGTATGGGGCCGAACAAAATGTACTTCGAAATACAGCCGCGAAACCAAGACACACGTGTCGGGGATATCCCAAAGATGTTTTGAAATCATTACGGGACGGCCACACGACCTACGGCTTGGCGGCCATTTTGTGGCGAACTCTGAGAATTGGCGATTTTCGTGTTTTCCCACAATATGGGGAAAAGACGCTTTTGTTTGAGCGATTTTCACGCAATTGCACACACTTGCTGCCAGCTCCAGTCTACAAACACCCCAGAAGTGTTGTTGACCTTTGACCTTGGGAAAAGGCCGCCATCTGGAATTTTCTCAAAAAAGCACCTTTAGCACCAGATACAAACGAAAACTCGTCGTTGGAATTTTCATCAATCGTCTCGTAACTTTTCGGGCACCAACGGCCAGCTACTCTGGACAAAATGTTGGAATTAGAAGTTGTAGATTTTGAACGGCGTGCGCGTGGCGAGCTAGCAACCGTTGCCATCTTGGCTAGCTCGCACATTTTTCATCGGAATGTCGTGAAGAGGAAATATGCGATTCCTTGGCCCGCGCTGAACAAAACGATGCTACGCACGACAAGATCGATAAAGGAATGTGGGCGTGGTAAGCAAAAAACCGTCGCAAAAAAATGTGCCGACTCGGCAAAAACGAAAAAATTCGGAACTTTTCTTTTGAGAATCGACTAACGAAACCAATATACCCTTGTCCGCGATATCCAAAGGACGTTTTGAAATCATTACTGGATGGTGACACGACCTATGGTTTGGCGGCCATTTTGTGCCAAAATCTGCCATTTTGCGTTTTTCTCGTTTTTACACAATATGGAAAAATGAACTTTTTTTCGAGCGATTTTCACGAAATTTGACTCACATGTTGCTAGAGCAAGTCCACAACTACCTCTGGAGTTTCGTCCACCTTTGACCTCGGGAAAAGGCCGGCATCTTGAATCTTCTACAAAAAACGCCTTTACCCCTGGATTCAATCGTAAACTTGTCGTTGGAATTTTCCGCGATCGTCTCGAAACTTTTTGGGCATCAACGGCAAGCTACTGTGAAAAAAATGTTGCAATTAGAAGTTGTAGATTTGGAACGGCGTCCGCGTGGCGAGCTCGCAAAGTCGCGCACTGCTATTCCTCATACCTTATTATGGCCCGCAGCAGAGCAGCAGTCACTGACTGCAAGGACCATATTGTTTTCGCAGTTGGAACGACGACTTCGCCGCCTTTCAGCGAGAATTTGACCCCCGCCGCATGCTCGAAAAGTCACCAAAATGTGCACACACCTGGGATAAATCGCAAATGAATTTTCCACAAAGTCAACGTCACCCCCCCGAAGACGATGACATCACGGCCAGCGATCCCGTCAAAAAAATGAATGGGCCGAAAATCGCGTATGGGGCCGAACAAAATGTACTTCGAAATACAGCCGCGAAACCAAGACACACGTGTCGGGGATATCCCAAAGATGTTTTGAAATCATTACGGGACGGCCACACGACCTACGGCTTGGCGGCCATTTTGTGGCGAACTCTGAGAATTGGCGATTTTCGTGTTTTCCCACAATATGGGGAAAAGACGCTTTTGTTTGAGCGATTTTCACGCAATTGCACACACTTGCTGCCAGCTCCAGTCTACAAACACCCCAGAAGTGTTGTTGACCTTTGACCTTGGGAAAAGGCCGCCATCTGGAATTTTCTCAAAAAAGCACCTTTAGCACCAGATACAAACGAAAACTCGTCGTTGGAATTTTCATCAATCGTCTCGTAACTTTTCGGGCACCAACGGCCAGCTACTCTGGACAAAATGTTGGAATTAGAAGTTGTAGATTTTGAACGGCGTGCGCGTGGCGAGCTACCAACCGTTGCCATCTTGGCTAGCTCGCACATTTTTCATCGGAATGTCGTGAAGAGGAAATATGCGATTCCTTGGCCCGCGCTGAACAAAACGATGCTACGCACGACAAGATCGATAAAGGAATGTGGGCGTGGTAAGCAAAAAACCGTCGCAAAAAAATGTGCCGACTCGGCAAAAACGAAAGAATTCGGAACTTTTTTTTTGAGAATCGACTAACGAAACCAATATACCCTTGTCCGCGATATCCAAAGGACGTTTTGAAATCATTACTGGATGGTGACACGACCTATGGTTTGGCGGCCATTTTGTGCCAAAATCTGCCATTTTGCGTTTTTCTCGTTTTTACACAATATGGAAAAATGAACTTTTTTTCGAGCGATTTTCACGAAATTTGACTCACATGTTGCTAGAGCAAGTCCACAACTACCTCTGGAGTTTCGTCCACCTTTGACCTCGGGAAAAGGCCGGCATCTTGAATCTTCTACAAAAAACGCCTTTACCCCTGGATTCAATCGTAAACTTGTCGTTGGAATTTTCCGCGATCGTCTCGAAACTTTTTGGGCATCAACGGCAAGCTACTGTGAAAAAAATGTTGCAATTAGAAGTTGTAGATTTGGAACGGCGTCCGCGTGGCGAGCTCGCAAAGTCGCGCACTGCTATTCCTCATACCTTATTATGGCCCGCAGCAGAGCAGCAGTCACTGACTGCAAGGACCATATTGTTTTCGCAGTTGGAACGACGACTTCGCCGCCTTTCAGCGAGAATTTGACCCCCGCCGCATGCTCGAAAAGTCACCAAAATGTGCACACACCTGGGATAAATCGCAAATGAATTTTCCACAAAGTCAACGTCACCCCCCCGAAGACGATGACATCACGGCCAGCGATCCCGTCCAAAAAATGAATGGGCCGAAAATCGCGCATGGGGCCGAACAAAATGTACTTCGAAATACAGCCGCGAAACCAAGACACACGTGTCGGGGATATCCCAAAGATGTTTTGAAATCATTACGGGACGGCCACACGACCTACGGCTTGGCGGCCATTTTGTGGCGAACTCTGAGAATTGGCGATTTTCGTGTTTTCCCACAATATGGGGAAAAGACGCTTTTGTTTGAGCAATTTTCACGCAATTGCACACACTTGCTGCCAGCTCCAGTCTACAAACACCCCAGAAGTGTTGTTGACCTTTGACCTTGGGAAAAGGCCGCCATCTGGAATTTTCTCAAAAAAGCACCTTTAGCACCAGATACAAACGAAAACTCGTCGTTGGAATTTTCATCAATCGTCTCGTAACTTTTCGGGCACCAACGGCCAGCTACTCTGGACAAAATGTTGGAATTAGAAGTTGTAGATTTTGAACGGCGTGCGCGTGGCGAGCTACCAACCGTTGCCATCTTGGCTAGCTCGCACATTTTTCATCGGAATGTCGTGAAGAGGAAATATGCGATTCCTTGGCCCGCGCTGAACAAAACGATGCTACGCACGACAAGATCGATAAAGGAATGTGGGCGTGGTAAGCACAAAACCGTCGAAAAAAATGTGCCGACTCGGCAAAAACGAAAAAATTCGGAACTTTTCTTTTGAGAATCGACTAACGAAACCAATATACCCTTGTCCGCGATATCCAAAGGACGTTTTGAAATCATTACTGGATGGTGACACGACCTATGGTTTGGCGGCCATTTTGTGCCAAAATCTGCCATTTTGCGTTTTTCGCGTTTTTACACAATATGGAAAAATGAACTTTTTTTCGAGCGATTTTCACGAAATTTGACTCACATGTTGCTAGAGCAAGTCCACAACTACCTCTGGAGTTTCGTCCACCTTTGACCTCGGGAAAAGGCCGGCATCTTGAATCTTCTATAAAAAACGCCTTTACCCCTGGATTCAATCGTAAACTTGTCGTTGGAATTTTCCGCGATCGTCTCGAAACTTTTTGGGCATCAACGGCAAGCTACTGTGAAAAAAATGTTGCAATTAGAAGTTGTAGATTTGGAACGGCGTCCGCGTGGCGAGCTCGCAAAGTCGCGCACTGCTATTCCTCATACCTTATTATGGCCCGCAGCAGAGCAGCAGTCACTGACTGCAAGGACCATATTGTTTTCGCAGTTGGAACGACGACTTTGC
Source organism: Oryzias latipes (assembly GCF_053564925.1). Classification (NCBI taxonomy): domain Eukaryota; kingdom Metazoa; phylum Chordata; class Actinopteri; order Beloniformes; family Adrianichthyidae; genus Oryzias; species Oryzias latipes. Next base: position 14,055,441 of record NC_136253.1, on the reverse strand, counting down.
CGCCTTTCAGCGAGAATTTCACCCCCGCCGCATGCTCGAAAAGTCACCAAAATGTGCACACACCTGGGATAAATCGCAAATGAATTTTCCACAAAGTCAACGTCACCCCCCCGAAGACGATGACATCACGGCCAGCGATCCCGTCAAAAAAATGAATGGGCCGAAAATCGCGTATGGGGCCGAACAAAATGTACTTCGAAATACAGCCGCGAAACCAAGACACACGTGTCGGGGATATCCCAAAGATGTTTTGAAATCATTACGGGACGGCCACACGACCTACGGCTTGGCGGCCATTTTGTGGCGAACTCTGAGAATTGGCGATTTTCGTGTTTTCCCACAATATGGGGAAAAGACGCTTTTGTTTGAGCGATTTTCACGCAATTGCACACACTTGCTGCCAGCTCCAGTCTACAAACACCCCAGAAGTGTTGTTGACCTTTGACCTTGGGAAAAGGCCGCCATCTGGAATTTTCTCAAAAAAGCACCTTTAGCACCAGATACAAACGAAAACTCGTCGTTGGAATTTTCATCAATCGTCTCGTAACTTTTCGGGCACCAACGGCCAGCTACTCTGGACAAAATGTTGGAATTAGAAGTTGTAGATTTTGAACGGCGTGCGCGTGGCGAGCTAGCAACCGTTGCCATCTTGGCTAGCTCGCACATTTTTCATCGGAATGTCGTGAAGAGGAAATATGCGATTCCTTGGCCCGCGCTGAACAAAACGATGCTACGCACGACAAGATCGATAAAGGAATGTGGGCGTGGTAAGCAAAAAACCGTCGCAAAAAAATGTGCCGACTCGGCAAAAACGAAAAAATTCGGAACTTTTCTTTTGAGAATCGACTAACGAAACCAATATACCCTTGTCCGCGATATCCAAAGGACGTTTTGAAATCATTACTGGATGGTGACACGACCTATGGTTTGGCGGCCATTTTGTGCCAAAATCTGCCATTTTGCGTTTTTCTCGTTTTTACACAATATGGAAAAATGAACTTTTTTTCGAGCGATTTTCACGAAATTTGACTCACATGTTGCTAGAGCAAGTCCACAACTACCTCTGGAGTTTCGTCCACCTTTGACCTCGGGAAAAGGCCGGCATCTTGAATCTTCTACAAAAAACGCCTTTACCCCTGGATTCAATCGTAAACTTGTCGTTGGAATTTTCCGCGATTGTCTCGAAACTTTTTGGGCATCAACGGCAAGCTACTGTGAAAAAAATGTTGCAATTAGAAGTTGTAGATTTGGAACGGCGTCCGCGTGGCGAGCTCGCAAAGTCGCGCACTGCTATTCCTCATACCTTATTATGGCCCGCAGCAGAGCAGCAGTCACTGACTGCAAGGACCATATTGTTTTCGCAGTTGGAACGACGACTTCGCCGCCTTTCAGCGAGAATTTGACCCCCGCCGCATGCTCGAAAAGTCACCAAAATGTGCACACACCTGGGATAAATCGCAAATGAATTTTCCACAAAGTCAACGTCACCCCCCCGAAGACGATGACATCACGGCCAGCGATCCCGTCAAAAAAATGAATGGGCCGAAAATCGCGTATGGGGCCGAACAAAATGTACTTCGAAATACAGCCGCGAAACCAAGACACACGTGTCGGGGATATCCCAAAGATGTTTTGAAATCATTACGGGACGGCCACACGACCTACGGCTTGGCGGCCATTTTGTGGCGAACTCTGAGAATTGGCGATTTTCGTGTTTTCCCACAATATGGGGAAAAGACGCTTTTGTTTGAGCGATTTTCACGCAATTGCACACACTTGCTGCCAGCTCCAGTCTACAAACACCCCAGAAGTGTTGTTGACCTTTGACCTTGGGAAAAGGCCGCCATCTGGAATTTTCTCAAAAAAGCACCTTTAGCACCAGATACAAACGAAAACTCGTCGTTGGAATTTTCATCAATCGTCTCGTAACTTTTCGGGCACCAACGGCCAGCTACTCTGGACAAAATGTTGGAATTAGAAGTTGTAGATTTTGAACGGCGTGCGCGTGGCGAGCTACCAACCGTTGCCATCTTGGCTAGCTCGCACATTTTTCATCGGAATGTCGTGAAGAGGAAATATGCGATTCCTTGGCCCGCGCTGAACAAAACGATGCTACGCACGACAAGATCGATAAAGGAATGTGGGCGTGGTAAGCAAAAAACCGTCGCAAAAAAATGTGCCGACTCGGCAAAAACGAAAGAATTCGGAACTTTTTTTTTGAGAATCGACTAACGAAACCAATATACCCTTGTCCGCGATATCCAAAGGACGTTTTGAAATCATTACTGGATGGTGACACGACCTATGGTTTGGCGGCCATTTTGTGCCAAAATCTGCCATTTTGCGTTTTTCTCGTTTTTACACAATATGGAAAAATGAACTTTTTTTCGAGCGATTTTCACGAAATTTGACTCACATGTTGCTAGAGCAAGTCCACAACTACCTCTGGAGTTTCGTCCACCTTTGACCTCGGGAAAAGGCCGGCATCTTGAATCTTCTACAAAAAACGCCTTTACCCCTGGATTCAATCGTAAACTTGTCGTTGGAATTTTCCGCGATCGTCTCGAAACTTTTTGGGCATCAACGGCAAGCTACTGTGAAAAAAATGTTGCAATTAGAAGTTGTAGATTTGGAACGGCGTCCGCGTGGCGAGCTCGCAAAGTCGCACACTGCTATTCCTCATACCTTATTATGGCCCGCAGCAGAGCAGCAGTCACTGACTGCAAGGACCATATTGTTTTCGCAGTTGGAACGACGACTTCGCCGCCTTTCAGCGAGAATTTGACCCCCGCCGCATGCTCAAAAAGTCACCAAAATGTGCACACACCTGGGATAAATCGCAAATGAATTTTCCACAAAGTCAACGTCACCCCCCCGAAGACGATGACATCACGGCCAGCGATCCCGTCAAAAAAATGAATGGGCCGAAAATCGCGTATGGGGCCGAACAAAATGTACTTCGAAATACAGCCGCGAAACCAAGACACACGTGTCGGGGATATCCCAAAGATGTTTTGAAATCATTACGGGACGGCCACACGACCTACGGCTTGGCGGCCATTTTGTGGCGAACTCTGAGAATTGGCGATTTTCGTGTTTTCCCACAATATGGGGAAAAGACGCTTTTGTTTGAGCGATTTTCACGCAATTGCACACACTTGCTGCCAGCTCCAGTCTACAAACACCCCAGAAGTGTTGTTGACCTTTGACCTTGGGAAAAGGCCGCCATCTGGAATTTTCTCAAAAAAGCACCTTTAGCACCAGATACAAACGAAAACTCGTCGTTGGAATTTTCATCAATCGTCTCGTAACTTTTCGGGCACCAACGGCCAGCTACTCTGGACAAAATGTTGGAATTAGAAGTTGTAGATTTTGAACGGCGTGCGCGTGGCGAGCTACCAACCGTTGCCATCTTGGCTAGCTCGCACATTTTTCATCGGAATGTCGTGAAGAGGAAATATGCGATTCCTTGGCCCGCGCTGAACAAAACGATGCTACGCACGACAAGATCGATAAAGGAATGTGGGCGTGGTAAGCACAAAACCGTCGCAAAAAAATGTGCCGACTCGGCAAAAACGAAAAAATTCGGAACTTTTCTTTTGAGAATCGACTAACGAAACCAATATACCCTTGTCCGCGATATCCAAAGGACGTTTTGAAATCATTACTGGATGGTGACACGACCTATGGTTTGGCGGCCATTTTGTGCCAAAATCTGCCATTTTGCGTTTTTCGCGTTTTTACACAATATGGAAAAATGAACTTTTTTTCGAGCGATTTTCACGAAATTTGACTCACATGTTGCTAGAGCAAGTCCACAACTACCTCTGGAGTTTCGTCCACCTTTGACCTCGGGAAAAGGCCGGCATCTTGAATCTTCTATAAAAAACGCCTTTACCCCTGGATTCAATCGTAAACTTGTCGTTGGAATTTTCCGCGATCGTCTCGAAACTTTTTGGGCATCAACGGCAAGCTACTGTGAAAAAAATGTTGCAATTAGAAGTTGTAGATTTGGAACGGCGTCCGCGTGGCGAGCTCGCAAAGTCGCGCACTGCTATTCCTCATACCTTATTATGGCCCGCAGCAGCAGTCACTGACTGCAAGGACCATATTGTTTTCGCAGTTGGAACGACGACTTCGCCGCCTTTCAGCGAGAATTTGACCCCCGCCGCATGCTCGAAAAGTCACCAAAATGTGCACACACCTGGGATAAATCGCAAATGAATTTTCCACAAAGTCAACGTCACCCCCCCGAAGACGATGACATCACGGCCAGCGATCCCGTCAAAAAAATGAATGGGCCGAAAATCGCGTATGGGGCCGAACAAAATGTACTTCGAAATACAGCCGCGAAACCAAGACACACGTGTCGGGGATATCCCAAAGATGTTTTGAAATCATTACGGGACGGCCACACGACCTACGGCTTGGCGGCCATTTTGTGGCGAACTCTGAGAATTGGCGATTTTCGTGTTTTCCCACAATATGGGGAAAAGACGCTTTTGTTTGAGCGATTTTCACGCAATTGCACACACTTGCTGCCAGCTCCAGTCTACAAACACCCCAGAAGTGTTGTTGACCTTTGACCTTGGGAAAAGGCCGCCATCTGGAATTTTCTCAAAAAGCACCTTTAGCACCAGATACAAACAAAAACTCGTCGTTGGAATTTTCATCAATCGTCTCGTAACTTTTCGGGCACCAACGGCCAGCTACTCTGGACAAAATGTTGGAATTAGAAGTTGTAGATTTTGAACGGCGTGCGCGTGGCGAGCTAGCAACCGTTGCCATCTTGGCTAGCTCGCACATTTTTCATCGGAATGTCGTGAAGAGGAAATATGCGATTCCTTGGCCCGCGCTGAACAAAACGATGCTACGCACGACAAGATCGATAAAGGAATGTGGGCGTGGTAAGCAAAAAACCGTCGCAAAAAAATGTGCCGACTCGGCAAAAACGAAAAAATTCGGAACTTTTCTTTTGAGAATCGACTAACGAAACCAATATACCCTTGTCCGCGATATCCAAAGGACGTTTTGAAATCATTACTGGATGGTGACACGACCTATGGTTTGGCGGCCATTTTGTGCCAAAATCTGCCATTTTGCGTTTTTCTCGTTTTTACACAATATGGAAAAATGAACTTTTTTTCGAGCGATTTTCACGAAATTTGACTCACATGTTGCTAGAGCAAGTCCACAACTACCTCTGGAGTTTCGTCCACCTTTGACCTCGGGAAAAGGCCGGCATCTTGAATCTTCTATAAAAAACGCCTTTACCCCTGGATTCAATCGTAAACTTGTCGTTGGAATTTTCCGCGATCGTCTCGAAACTTTTTGGGCATCAACGGCAAGCTACTGTGAAAAAAATGTTGCAATTAGAAGTTGTAGATTTGGAACGGCGTCCGCGTGGCGAGCTCGCAAAGTCGCGCACTGCTATTCCTCATACCTTATTATGGCCCGCAGCAGCAGTCACTGACTGCAAGGACCATATTGTTTTCGCAGTTGGAACGACGACTTCGCCGCCTTTCAGCGAGAATTTGACCCCCGCCGCATGCTCGAAAAGTCACCAAAATGTGCACACACCTGGGATAAATTGCAAATGAATTTTCCACAAAGTCAACGTCACCCCCCCGAAGACGATGACATCACGGCCAGCGATCCCGTCAAAAAAATGAATGGGCCGAAAATCGCGTATGGGGCCGAACAAAATGTACTTCGAAATACAGCCGCGAAACCAAGACACACGTGTCGGGGATATCCCAAAGATGTTTTGAAATCATTACGGGACGGCCACACGACCTACGGCTTGGCGGCCATTTTGTGGCGAACTCTGAGAATTGGCGATTTTCGTGTTTTCCCACAATATGGGGAAAAGACGCTTTTGTTTGAGCGATTTTCACGCAATTGCACACACTTGCTGCCAGCTCCAGTCTACAAACACCCCAGAAGTGTTGTTGACCTTTGACCTTGGGAAAAGGCCGCCATCTGGAATTTTCTCAAAAAAGCACCTTTAGCACCAGATACAAACGAAAACTCGTCGTTGGAATTTTCATCAATCGTCTCGTAACTTTTCGGGCACCAACGGCCAGCTACTCTGGACAAAATGTTGGAATTAGAAGTTGTAGATTTTGAACGGCGTGCGCGTGGCGAGCTAGCAACCGTTGCCATCTTGGCTAGCTCGCACATTTTTCATCGGAATGTCGTGAAGAGGAAATATGCGATTCCTTGGCCCGCGCTGAACAAAACGATGCTACGCACGACAAGATCGATAAAGGAATGTGGGCGTGGTAAGCAAAAAACCGTCGCAAAAAAATGTGCCGACTCGGCAAAAACGAAAAAATTCGGAACTTTTCTTTTGAGAATCGACTAACGAAACCAATATACCCTTGTCCGCGATATCCAAAGGACGTTTTGAAATCATAACTGGATGGTGACACGACCTATGGTTTGGCGGCCATTTTGTGCCAAAATCTGCCATTTTGCGTTTTTCGCGTTTTTACACAATATGGAAAAATGAACTTTTTTTCGAGCGATTTTCACGAAATTTGACTCACATGTTGCTAGAGCAAGTCCACAACTACCTCTGGAGTTTCGTCCACCTTTGACCTCGGGAAAAGGCCGGCATCTTGAATCTTCTATAAAAAACGCCTTTACCCCTGGATTCAATCGTAAACTTGTCGTTGGAATTTTCCGCGATCGTCTCGAAACTTTTTGGGCATCAACGGCAAGCTACTGTGAAAAATATGTTGCAATTAGAAGTTGTAGATTTGGAACGGCGTCCGCGTGGCGAGCTCGCAAAGTCGCGCACTGCTATTCCTCATACCTTATTATGGCCCGCAGCAGCAGTCACTGACTGCAAGGACCATATTGTTTTCGCAGTTGGAACGACGACTTCGCCGCCTTTCAGCGAGAATTTGACCCCCGCCGCATGCTCGAAAAGTCACCAAAATGTGCACACACCTGGGATAAATCGCAAATGAATTTTCCACAAAGTCAACGTCACCCCCCCGAAGACGATGACATCACGGCCAGCGATCCCGTCAAAAAAATGAATGGGCCGAAAATCGCGTATGGGGCCGAACAAAATGTACTTCGAAATACAGCCGCGAAACCAAGACACACGTGTCGGGGATATCCCAAAGATGTTTTGAAATCATTACGGGACGGCCACACGACCTACGGCTTGGCGGCCATTTTGTGGCGAACTCTGAGAATTGGCGATTTTCGTGTTTTCCCACAATATGGGGAAAAGACGCTTTTGTTTGAGCGATTTTCACGCAATTGCACACACTTGCTGCCAGCTCCAGTCTACAAACACCCCAGAAGTGTTGTTGACCTTTGACCTTGGGAAAAGGCCGCCATCTGGAATTTTCTCAAAAAAGCACCTTTAGCACCAGATACAAACGAAAACTCGTCGTTGGAATTTTCATCAATCGTCTCGTAACTTTTCGGGCACCAACGGCCAGCTACTCTGGACAAAATGTTGGAATTAGAAGTTGTAGATTTTGAACGGCGTGCGCGTGGCGAGCTAGCAACCGTTGCCATCTTGGCTAGCTCGCACATTTTTCATCGGAATGTCGTGAAGAGGAAATATGCGATTCCTTGGCCCGCGCTGAACAAAACGATGCTACGCACGACAAGATCGATAAAGGAATGTGGGCGTGGTAAGCAAAAAACCGTCGCAAAAAAATGTGCCGACTCGGCAAAAACGAAAAAATTCGGAACTTTTTTTTTGAGAATCGACTAACGAAACCAATAACCAACGTTGGGCATCAATGGCAAGCTACTGTGGAAAAAGTGTTGGAATTAGAAGTTGTAGATTTTAAACGGCGTGCGCGTGGCGAGCTAGCAAAGTGGTGCACTGTTATAACTCCTATGTTTTTCAAAGGACTACTGTGAAATTTGAATACATGCAATGATGCGTGAAACTGCATACATTGAAAAAAACTGGATATGGACATATAAGGAATGTGGGCGTGGTTTGCATAAAACCGCTGTTGCTAAGGACGACAAAAAGTTTACTTTTACCGATATGTCCGAAACTGACGTCAATCTGTTCGTCCTCCTGAGGGGACCAAAACATAAAATGGTTGCTATGGAGATAAAAACAACAGAAAAGCCGCCATTTTGAAAAAAGTGTTTTTTTTTTTTTACTAACTTATGACGTATAGCTCTCACCAATGGAGGAATGTGTTTTTCTGAGTCAGTTGATGATGATGCTCGCTATGCTAGCACTTTTAGCCACATTAACATAGCTAGCATAGTTAGAATAATTAGCATTTTAGGTAATGTGTTTTTCTGAGTCAGTTAATGATGCTGATTACTACGCTAGCACTTTTAGCCATATAAGCATAGCTAGCATAGTTAGCATAATTAGCATTTTGAACAATGTGTTTTTCTGAGAGAGTTGATGATGCTGATCGCAATGCTAGCACTTTAAGCCACATTAGCATAGCTAGCATAGTTAGCATAATTAGCAAATGCAGCCTTGACTAGCTTTTAATTTGTGGGCTGTTAGGGCGGTGAGGTAGGCGTTGTGAGTAGAGTTGGGCGTGGAAGGCGGGTTGCGTCTGCGGGCCATACAACGCCGCTTGCGGCTTTAATTTGGAGAGAGTTTTATTCATTGAGAAATTGATCAGAGTGGTAACTACATCTGGTAGCTTTAAGTCGTTGTCTCTGTATTTAAACTTTTTAGTAATAATTGATTTAAGTTGCTGATATTCCAAGAAGTTATATATTCCAATGTGTGTCTTGAAGTTCCTGGGGAGTTATGAATCTTCTATCAATAATTATGTGCTCTAGTTGTTTTATGCCGCCTGCTTGCCAAGCTGGGACGTGGATAATTTTTTTGTTTATGAGGATGTCTGGGTTGTTCCAGATGGGTGTCATTTTGCACGGTTGAATTGATGATTTTGATATTTTGAGAAATTCCCACCAGGCTGTTAAAGTGGCATTTATATTAATACTTTTGAAACAATCCTGTTTTTTAACTATTTGGCTAATAAATGGAAGATCTGACAGGTTGATCTTTCCACATAACGCCTGTTCCAAGTCTAACCATGAGTTGGTTTCTGGATTATTTTTTAACCATTTTAAGATGTATTGTAATCTATTTGCAAGAAAGTAATTGTGGAAGTTAGGTAATTCTAATCCTCCACAGCTTTTTGCAGATTTTAAAGTTTTTAGAGTAATTCTTGCAGGTTTATTGTTCTATAGAAAGCTTGATATGGATGAGTCTAATGTTTTGAACCATTTTAATGGCGGTTGTGTGGGAATCATTGAGAAGAGATAATTAACTTTGGGTAAGATTTTCCTTTTTACCGTGGCTACCTTGCCCATAAGGGACAAAGGCAGGTTGGTCCAGCGTGTTAGATCGTCCTGTATGTTTTTCAGTAATGGGGTGTAGTTTAGCTGCACCAGTTCTGATATTTTGGGGGAAAAATAAATACCTAGATATTTTATATTGCCTGATTTAACTGGTATTGTGAGTCCTTGCTCCGCATTACTGTTCAGTGGTAATAAAACAGATTTGTTCCAATTAATGGAATAGTCTGATATAGAAGAGAATTCATTAATGATTGTTGCCGTTTCATTTACAGAATGTATATTACTTAAAAACAGTAATATGTCATCTGCATAGAGACTAATTTTATGATGGCTGTGTTTGGTTTTAATTCCTTTAATACTCTCATTCTGTCTTATTGCTGCAGCTAGAGGCTCGATAAATATTGCAAAAAGAGAGGGGGAGAGTGGGCAACCCTGTCTAGTTCCTCTTCCAAGAAAAAACCTTTTGGAAGTCTGTTTATTAGTTCTAACTGATGCATTGGGGTTGTGATAAAATATTTTGATCCAATTGATGAATGATTCTCCAAACCCAAACTTATGGAGGGCAGCAATGAGGAACTTCCAATTTACTCTATCAAAGGCTTTTTCAGCATCCAGTGATAGTATAGTCATTTCCTTGTTTTTGATGGTGGCAAAGTCTATTATGTTAACGAGTCTGCGGACATTGTCATCCGAGTGTCTGCCTTTGATGAATCCAGTTTGATCAAAGTCAATTATGTGAGGAGTGACTTTTTCTATTCTCTGTGCTAGTGCTTTGCAGATAATTTTTACATCTGTATTAATTAAAGAAATGGGGCGATAGCTTGAAGGACTCGTGGGGTCTTTGTCTGGTTTTAGAAGAAGGATAATGTTGGCTGAGTTCATGTTAGGTGGTAGAGATTGGCTTTCATTGATAAATTTTACCGTTTTATAAAACGTTGGTGCCAGTTGTTCCCAGAATTCCTTATAAAACTCTGCAGGAAAGCCGTCAGGCCCTGGTGCTTTACCATTAGGCATAAGTAACAGAGCTTCATGAAGCTCAGACAACGAGAGCGGAGAGTCTAAATTTGTGATTTGATCTTCGTTTAACTTGGGCAGGTTTATATTGTTGAGAAATGAGTTGATGCTTTGTTCTGATGGATTGATCTGTGGAGTGTATAAGATTTGATAAAAGTCTTTAAACGCATTATTAATTTTTACCGGGTCATGGGTGACATTCCCTGTTTGGTCCATAATAGAAGTGATTGTTGATTTTTCTTTATTAATTTTAAGCTGATTAGCTAGAAATTTGCCAGATTTATTTGAGTTTTCATATCTTTCCAGTCGGAGCCTTTGTATCTGGAATTGTGTTTGTTTATTGATGATGTCATTTAACTGCAGCTTTAAATTTTTCAGGTCGCCCAGTATGTGTTCCTGTGCAGAAGCAGCATAAGCAGTCTCCAGAGTTTTTATTTTTATTTTCTAATTCTAATAAATCTGCTTTCTCTTTGCGTTTTTTATGCATTGAATAAGAAATGATTTTCCCTCTCATGACTGCTTTTGCTGCTTCCCAAAGAACACTTGGTGATATTTCAGAAGTATTGTTGAATTCTAAGAAGGTTGCCCACTCTTTTTTAAAGAATTCAATAAATTCCTGGTCTTTTAACAGAGATGTATTAAACCTCCAGGTTGAACCCGAGGGTCTGGGTACTTCCCTTGAAATAGTAACAGAAACTGGTGCATGATAATAATTGGATGAATGTTGGAACTTTTAATTTCTTTCAAAAGGGAGTTACTGACTAATAAATAATCTAAACAAGAGTGTGAATGGTGAACTGGAGAAAAAAAGGTGAACCCCTTAGTGCTTGGATGACATGAGCGCCAAGCGTCGCAGAGACCCAAATCAATCATGTGCTGCTTTAGAATACTTGCAGACTGCCATGTACGCTGGTTTGCTGCTGTGCTGAGTCTGTCAAGTTCAGGGTCCAAAACAAGGTTGACGTCTCCTCCTATAATGATTGTGGAGTCAGAGTGAACTGAGAGTGAGGTGAAGAATCTGTGAAAGAAGGAAGAGTCGTCAACATTCGGGCCATAGATACTGGCTATGCAAAAGTCCTTATTCTGAATGGATATATTAATGATTACAAATCTGCCTTCTGGGTCAGTAACTGTATCCTTATGAGTAAATGTAACATTTTTATTAATCAAAACTGCAACCCCTCTTTGTTTGGAGTTGAAACTGGCAGAATACATAACTGGATACTGGGAACAGCACAGGAGATGACCAGCTGATAAAGATAAATGGGTCTCCTGCAGCAGAGCTATATCTGCTTTAAGATCATTCAGGTGATTTAACACTTTCAATCTCTTTGGCCCAGAACCAAGTCCACGCACATTCCAGCTAACGATGTTAAAACTGTTCATAGCTGTTCTAACCGGGAGAGTGCAAGGCTAAATAGTGCGTGTGCCCGTGCACGCTGTGCGTTCCTGCTACACTGACAAGCGCTGTGCGTTGTGGGTGAACGTGTCTTGGCTGTGAGCTGCATGTTGCGTGCGTCCTGTGTGAGCCTAAGTGAGGTTTTTGCAGTTTATCAACATGTGTGTGCGGGATCGCGTGTGCATGCTCTTATGCGCGCTAGTATGCGCGCGCGCCCGTTCCGTGCATAAATAAATACTCACCGTGGTTGCGTTGACTTTACCTGATTCACATATGAGGAAATGGGAAGGGGGGGGGGGACAAGAGAAAAGAGAGAGGGAAAGAGAAAGAACAAAAAACAAAAACAACGAAACAACAACAGAAACATGAATGTGAGAGAAAGAAAAAACACTTTTCCTGAGAGGTGTGGATTATTGATGATCCGATTATTTCCTATTCAATTAAATAAGTTTGCTGGTTTCTTCTGGGCGGCGCAGATGCGCCTCTGAAAGCCTTCAGCACAGCCAGGGTGTTACCTCTGGGTCCCGGAACAGCTTGCCGTTCACAAATAGTTTATCAACGGCAACCACCGCACGGGCTCCAGCAGACAGGTGCTTCCTCCTCAGCGGGAAGAGGATTTTCTGCCGGCGGAGGATCTCGCCTGGAAACTGATCATTCATGCTATAATGTGTGCCTTTCAGCTCTCGCCCTCTGCTTTTTACCTGCACCTTTTGTTTATAATGTTCAAATTTAGCAACAATAGGACGGGGACGCTGATTGTCCGGCCTTTTTCCTCTGAGCCGGTGAACCCTGTGAAAGGAGATCTTCTGGACTTCTTCCTTGGGGAGCTTCAGGTGGACCTCTATGAAGGACTTAATAATGTTCTCCGGGACTTCTCCTGCCTCTTCTGGAATCCCTGCGATCACAAGATTGTCCCTCATGCTCCTCGCCTGAAGATCCAGGAGGGTTTCTTTGATGGATCGGTTTTCCTAAGAGAGACGGACGGTGTCATGGCCCAAGGTCTTGACGGTCTCTCTGAGGGCCTGGTTCTCCGCTGCGAGCTCCTGCACCTGCTGTTGGCTGAACTCCAGAGACTCTCGCAGACCTTGGAATTCCTTATGGATGATCTCTAGCAGATTTAAACGGCAATCAAGGCTGGAGAGCTTTTTATCAATTGAATCCAGGATATCACTCATGTTGCTGCCTGGGGAGGAGGCAGCCCCCGGGGAGTCTTCGGGACGGTTGCGTTTGGTGGACGGAGTGGCGGTGTTGGATTTCCTCATGAGGCAGGTATTGAAACACTCGTCGATGTAATTCTCCAGATCCTCCAGGTCCTCCAGGTCATCCAGGCTGGCAAATGCTTGACAAACTTTTTCAGATTTTTATTTTTTAACTTTCTGGATTATTTAAATATGGCGGTGTAATGAAATAAATCAAAAATGTTTGTTCACAACTTACGCGCCGCCAAGTAAACTCACCACACTCCTCTCGTCGGCTCTCGCGATACTACAGCATCACGTCCTCTACCCAGAGATTACCGATTCAAAGCGACGAGCTAATACTTTAGTGAAAATTTTATAATCACAGCACAGTAGACTGATGGGCCGGTACGAGCTGCACTCACATGGATTTTTTCCTTTTTTGGGAAGAACAGTGATAATTGCCTGGTTCATAGTTTGTGGCAATTTTTTAACCGTGTGGATTTCCTCAAAGAGTTTACATAAAAAAGGGTAAAGGACATACCTGAGTTCATCATGACCCCCTGGGGTATTAGTTCTCAGTCTTATGGAGGCATCATCATTTTTGTCCAACCCTATTTCATTAGTTTTTTTTTAAATAATTCTGCTAATCAAAAACTCAAAAGTAATGGCTGATTTTGATTATTTAATTTTCAATAGATTTTTATTTATTGTTACTTTTGAACGTTTCAAGTCATTTTAGTGAGCATTGTGGACTTTCTTTCTTTAACTGGGCGGCACAGACAATTTTGTCCATCATTATAGATTAGATACCATGAAAGGAGAATTTCACAGAGAAACCCATGATGATGGATGGTGCAGTTGAATAATATGAGCAATGAGCTTAGGCACCCAGGTCCAGAGCGTGTGCGTGCTGAAATTCGACCCAAATACTGGATTCTGCGAGGCAGGGAAGTAATTCGGAAACTCCAGAGAACCTGCACAGAGTGTCAAAGATGGAGAGCAAAGCCATCAGTTCCAAAAATGGCTGACTTGTCATTTGCTCGTGTCCGTGTCTTCCAGCCTGCTTTTTACTCTACAGGAGTTGACTGCTTTGGACCATTGAACATCAAGTTGGGACGCCGATCCGAGAAAAGGTGGGAGATAATATTTAAATGCCTCAGCATAAGAGCTGTACACCTGGATGTTCTGAGTTCCCTGGACACAGACTCTTTTTTAATGGCTTTCCAAAGGTTTGTTGCACGGAGAGGAACCCCAGCAGAGCTGTACTCGGATCAAGGAACTAACTTTAACGGTGGAGAGAGAGAGTTGAATGAGGCATTTGCTGCTGTGTCTCCAGACCTCCAGCGACTCTTAGCCCCAAGTAAGATTCAGTTCCATTTCAACTCCCCTGCTTCTCCTAACTTTGGCGCGTTTGGGAAAGGGAGATCAGATCTCTTAAGACAGCGCTGTACGTGAAAGTTGGGGCACAGCCCGTTCAAGAAGTGCTCTGAACAGTGTTGATAGAGATTATTCTGAACTCGAAACCTCTGGGCTATGTGTCTGCTAATGCTAGTTTCCCCAATCCGATGACCCCTAATTGTCTTCTGATAGGGCGGCCAGACGTAGCACTGCCACAAGTGATCTACTAAAAGAATTAGATCCTAAACTGAAGACGGTGGGAACACACTCAGGTGCTTACAGACCATTTCTGGACCCGCTTCATGAAGTTGTACCTTCCTGGACTTCAAATACCTCAGAAGTGGCAGTCCTCACCAGACCCAATAACGGAAGGCTCAGTCACCATGATCGTGGATCCTCAGCTCCCAAGGGCACAACAGCCTATTGGGCATGTCATCAAGGTGCACCATAGCCCAGATTGGTGTGTCAGGTAATTTGACGTGAAAGTGAAGGATAGGACCTACACTTGACCTGTTGCACACCCAGTCACCCTACCTGCGCTCCTTGCAGAGGACTCTAACGGTAGTTTGCTAGATTCTTTCTTTTTCTCCTTTGTTGTCTTTTGTTGGAGCAAACGTACTACGCACCTTTGGAGGCGGCTGTACAAAAGACTCAAATGATTATGTTTAAAAATACGTTCCTGTACCTTTAGGTTCTGTTTAGAGTTAGACGCACGCTCATTACAAGTGATGAGATCATCCTATTGCTGCACAGTACCTGCCTGTCTGCTTTCTATGGAAGCATTTGTGTAGCATGATTAAAAATAAAAGGCAAAACCCGAAATGCTTTTTCATTTTCAAAATGAAGCTCTATTTTTTGACTCAGAGTTAAAATGAAAAAGTAATCCACCAAAATGCTTTTACATTTTCCTCTTCAACACTGTTTATTCTGTCACTTGATAAAGAATATGGTATTTCACGTTTCAATTTCACAGAGATCTGGTGAAAATGTAAATGTGTAGCAAAAATAATTTACAAATGTCTAATTTGACAATTAAAATGGATTAACAGAAATGCTTTTTCATTTTTACAATGTAACAACATCATATGACTCAAAATTAAAATGAAAAATCAATCCTTCAAGATGCTTTTTCATTTTCTACGTTAAAACCACTTATTCTGTGTCCTAATTAAAACGAAAATGCAAAGAGAGGGTTGCATTTTCATTTTCACATCCACCCTGAGGGGATGTGAAAATGTGTGTATGTTTGTGTTTTTGTTTACTAGAGACCACACACCTATATATATAGGTTCATCCACCTGCAGTATATCTGCATCTGCATATCAAACCAAAGGATGTAAAGCCTGAAGTGTGGATTACAGTTATTGATGTTGTCATTTATTTCACGCACCATCAAACAGAAGGAGCCTCATCCAGGCCCTGAAGTAGTGCTCTTCTGGTTTGAGAGTGGTGTCACCCATGAACAGTGTTTGAACCCAGATCCTCATCTACAGTTCCAGAGTCTCTGTCCTGGACTTTTAGGAACTGATCCTTCCAGAATGTGAATGTGGATTTGAGCTTCTTCATGGTCTACATCTGCAGTTTTCATTGAATCAGCTTCTCTAGTTTCAGAAACACAAACTGCTCTGGTTCAGAGAAATGTTCTGTTCAGACAGAATGGGATTGAAACCCAAAGTGTGGTTTTCTCAGAGGAGCAGAGATCTTTCTGCTTCTGTTTGACTGCATGAAAGCAGCAGAGACCAGAAATGAGACAGAAACTCTGAGAGTGGAAGTGAGCTCTGAATGCTGAATGTGTCTGTGTTTGGACTCCCAGCAGAACTGTGCTGCTCTCTCATGTTCCTGTGGTTTCAGGAGGAGCAGAAGAAAACAGACTGATGGACTTCAGGATAACTGAACACGTGCACAACTCTACATTTCCTCTTTCATGCTGTCACTTCCTGCATGAATCTTTCATCTAATAACTGCAGGAATATTTGTCATTTTCTTCTCTCATTTCACACAGCAGTTCACCAAGTTCCTCCACTGCAGACAGAGACAGTAATGTTGATCTGAACATTAGAGAAACTCATCATGGAGCTGAAATATGATCCTGATTCACTCAGATGACACTTTAACAGCACACAGGTTTTTGGAGCACACTTTCTCACTGTGTGAAGTCGGAATATATAGCTATAGGTGCGACATCTTTGGATCTGGAACTCGACTGTTTGTAACGGGTAAGAAGAATCATTTCTGCTCCTTCAGTGGTTTGATTGTAGAAAATGTGTTTCAAGTCAGTTTCTGCTGCTTCAGCTTCACATGTTAGTTTGTTCATCATTAGCAGAGAATTCATCAAGCAGCCATTGTTCCAGAAGAAAAGCTGAATCATTTCTGCAAACATGTTGAAATCTCACTGAACAACTAAACTGATTCTTGATTTCTGCAAATCTGAGTGATGTTCCAAATATTTAGAGTTTGATGGTCTCACTGATTCTGGAACATCTGCTGGTTTCTGAGAACAAGATCAGATCTGAGCTTCAACTGAATTTTACGCAAGTTTGGGAACAAAATGTAAGAAAATGATTTCAGGAGGAAAATGACTCTTTAAAAAAACATAAAAATACCACTTATTTGGAACTATTTTGCTTCTATTAATTACTTTTTAAAAGAAAAACAAAATAGATTTTTTTAAACATTTTTGATCAAAATATGTTATTTTCTTTCCCTTAAAGAACATTCATGATTAAAAAAAGATGATAAAGTTAGGAACATGTGATTGACATAAGATTAAAGGATTTGTTTTAAATGAATAATGTTTTTTTAGAAAGCATTAAAAGTCTAAATTTTATTTAAAAATCTTAGCTGAAAATTATTTTTTAAATCAAATAATAAGGACATTTTATTTGTTCTCAATTATGAAATGATTATTCTCTGGATAATAAAAAGAAGATTTTATGAATCTTGAAAAATAAAAAAAATTCTTTAAGAAAAACAAAGGTTTTTACAAACAATTCATATCTTGTTTAGAGATTTAGAAGAATTAGTACTTAAAGCAAGGATTTAACATCAAATTACTACAGATCTTTTTCTTCCAAATGAGTTATTCTGAGTGTAGAAATGATTTGCAGCCGTCGTGTCTCCTGATGACGGTTTGATGTGAAGCTGAATCCAGTGAGTGAAGTGAACTTTGTGCTGCATTGATGAGGAGTTTAGTGATCAGAGTTCATGGAGTTTCCAGGATCAGACTGAATGCACTTCTGGAAGCTGCTGTTGACTGTGTGAGTGTGTGTCTGTGCTGCTTGTTGCTGCTGTCAAACTTCAGATGAGTCCGTAGTGAAGCCCGTGGTGAGCGTGTACCCAGCAGCATCCAGAGTCCATGTGGAGGGGAGCAGCTCCCTGCTGTGTCTGGCCTCAGCCATGTTTCCTCCTGTGGTCCAGTTCTCCTGGAAAAGACAGAAGAACAACGGACCACTGGAGGACCTGACCTCTGAAGAGCAGCTGGATCTCAGAGAGTCGGGACGCAGCGCCTCCATCCTGCTGCTCCATCAGCAAGAGGACAGCTCCTATAAATACATCTGCTCCGTCAAACATGAGGGGGGCACAGTGGAGGCCCAAACACAACAAGGTAATGAAGGCTTGGTGACTGTGTTCAACAGAGATTCAGCTTCATGCTGACTTTTTCTAAATCTTTCTCTGGTTTTCCTGCTGCAGGTTCCTCTGTTCCTCCTCTGGACCTGGTGAAGCTGTCCTTCCAGTCTGAGTGCAGGGTGAAGCTGCTCTGCCTGCTGTACTCAGTGCTGATAGTGAAGAGTCTGGTGTACTGCTGTGGACTCTCTCTGCTGATGATCCTCAGAAACAAGGGAGCATCCACCAACTCCAGACATGCTGAATGACTGTTTTCTGCTCGTCTTTTCTCTCCATCAAATCTCCTCCTTTCATCTCATTCATCACTTTGATCACAGTTCTCAAATGTTCTTCATGACTTGCTGTAGATCCTTCATCAAACTGTGTCAGCTGTGTTGTAGAGATGGAACTTTGCATTTTTCTGCTTTTTCATTTAAATTTTCTGTTTATACCCACTAACTGCGTTTACATGGGCAAAAGTAATCGGAAAGAGCGCCTGATCGTAAGGAAAATGCGTCATGTAAACACGCCGTTCGGAATAGTCTGCCCCGGTCAGACTCGCTCGGATCAAAATTTCTTTCCGATCAAGATAGGTGGGTTATACCGATTGTTGATGCGATCGTTGTGCATGTAAACAGTTCATTCCGATCGTGTTTCACTACAGCTCTGGTTTAACGTCACGCACAGACTGTGTTTTTCTGAGAGAAAGCTTTGGAGCGCATACGGGACCGACCAGTCGCTCTGCGGACGCCCCGTGCAGAGCGCCGCACCGTTGTCGCCCTGCTGGCTTTCTCTCTGCCCCATCTTGTCTGGGCCCTGCACGGTCCGGGCTTGGGTGCCAGGGGACCGAGCGAACAGCAGCCAGAATTATTAATGTGTTTTTGAGAGGAGGGGAGGATGCTTTGTTACGTGTGCATTTTGTTGTTTTGTTATGTGTGGGAGAATTTTGACTGGGATCCGTCCTGCCGCTCTGGGTTAGCAGCTGCAGGACTCAGGAGAAGCGTGTCCGAGCAGAGCACGGACCGTCAGGTCAACAGCGGCTTTAGGGCAGTGTAACCGTTCAAACAATCACGTGGACTTGTGTTTCCAGTTGTGTCCCGACAAAATAAAGGAAGATGTTATTCCCACATATTTACGTGAAGCCAAGCTGCAGATTGCAGATTGTGTTAATATCAAACAAGGCTAATGTTGTTAGCACGTGTTAGACTCTCCTAGGAGCTCCGTTCTTCCACAATAAAGCACCGACCACACGGATTAAAAATAAAATGATGAGCATGATGGAAGATCATCTCGCATATTACCGAGCTGCTGCATAAACGTATATGGCAGCGGTTTGTTTACGAGACTCATTTCTTCTGGTATTTTCAACACTACTGCGCATGTCCAAATGATTTATTACGACCGAAAGTGTGACCATTTGAACGTTTGTTCTAATCGGAAAAAGGTTTTCTGGGCCCATGTGCACGGGTGAATTCTAACCCGACCATTGATCCGATCAAGATATTTTGCCCATGTAACCGCGGTTACTGATCCATATTCTTACATTTTATTTGCAACAATATTCTCAATAAACCTAATGAGAATTTACTTGTTTTAAGACATATAATTGTAAGTTTGTGATTCTTTCAGGAACATCAACTAATAAAACGTTTCCATGCAGCAGAATAAAGACAGAGAGCAGAGAGGAGGGAGGTTGATGAGTGAACAGCAGCAGATATGAATCTGCTCTCAGTGGTTTGGATTACAGGAAATGCTGCTAACAGACAAATCAAACTGCCTGCAGATGTGTGTGTTTGTGCTCTGCAGCCTTCACACCCTGAACTCTGAGAAATTATGCTGTTCATAGTGGGACCAATGTCTTCATGATTTTAGTTTTAGACATTGATACCATAAGAGTATTAATAATTATTACAATCACAAATCCACAAATATGTGTCTTCATATTTGAGTACTTCGTAAGGTTTAATTGGAGAGTTTAATATGGAACATCACCAACAATGTCAAAACTTGAATAGGAGAGCAGAATGAGGGTTGTATGGGGAAAGTGTAGAGGATAACAAGTAGTACATAAAAATAAAATTATGAACATGAAGAGAGAAAGTCCACAAAAAAACGACAAAAAATGTTTCTTGAAGCTTAATTGATCAATGAATGAATGATCAATAAATGAGTGTGTATTTGCTACAAAGGGGTAAATACAATCTGTTTGAATAAAGAACATTACAAACCTTGCCAGGGGAAAGAACAGAATTAGAATTTTTGGCTACTTACATTTTTATTTAAACAAAAAAATAGACTGTTTTGGATTTTACAGCATGTGAAGCTACTGAGCCGTAACGTTTTTACACAAAATTCAGATTTTATTGTCCTAATGGGACCATTAGAAACATCAGGGGAAAATGATAAAGGTAATAATTAAAACCAATGAAATACATTTTATCTTTTTTTGTGATGATCATGTCAAACGTGCTCACGCAAAAAAATGTCCTTAAATGTCTCAAATGGAGGAAAATAGACTGCATGGTTTGTCATCTTTCATTACTGTGTGTTCCAAAATATTATATAAATTGTATTTAAGCATCCTAAAGATAATATTAGTTGTTTATCAATGAAACTCATGGGCTCTTTGGATCACTGACTTTCATCTCAGACACCTGTGATAATTAGTTTGCCAGGTGAGTTCAATAAAAGGAAAAGTCCTGGCTGCCACTGCTGCCACAGCGGTGGTCTTGGTGTTGGGATGGCTGTAAACTCTCCCCCCTTCTTTTAACATCATTCCCTTTTGAAGAACATAAAGACCCACTCGAGCACAGGTGCTATCTCCCCTTTGCACAAATGGTTTGAGTGATTACATGAAATATTTCACATGGGAAAGAAATAAAAAACAAACACAGCCATCATAAAATTAGTCTCTATGCAGACGACATACTTGTTTTCTTTTCTTTTTTTCCAAACTTTATTTGTTTTATGCAGAAATTGTACAAAATCGCCATCAAGTCACATATACGAGTCAAAATAAAGGTACTTTTGCACAATCTTCTTAAAAAATAAAATAAATAAATAAAAGAGCTGAAAACAATAACAACACAAACAAAACAAACAATGAAAAAAGGAGACACACAAAAGCCCCCAGAGGAAATGATTTAGTCTGGAAAAGAATAGAATTGTATTTGCTGTGTTGTTTGGAATAATGGACGGCACCATTGTTCAAATTTATCAGAGGAACAATTCAATGTCATTCTTATCTTTTCCAATTTTAAGAATTACAGAGCATCCTTGAGCCACTGTGAGGTTGATGGGGAGTGTGGTGATTTCCACTTTAACAGAATAACTCTCCTTGCAAGAACAGTCATAAAGGCGGGGGAGTCCCTTTGAGATTTTGATAGGGAAAGTGGCCCTCAGAGGGTTTGGGCTCACATGCCTGTCAATAACGCATGATATCACTGAAAAAACTTCAGTCTAGAAACAAGGTAGGCCTCTTCTTTGTCCTGACGTAGTTGCCTCAGTTTAGCAGTGAACCATGGTTTGTTGTTGTTGAATGTGCAGAAGGTTTTAGTCTCCACACACATGTCCTCACAGAAACTGATGTAGGATGTGACAGTGTCAGTGAGTTCATCCAGGTCTGAGGCAGCAGCCTCGAAGACGCTCCAATCAGTGCAGTCAAAGCAGGCTTGCAGTTGCAACTTTGACTCATCTGACCATCTCTTCCCAGTCTTCACTATGGGCTTAGCTGATTTCAGCTTTTGCCTATAGGTTGGGATAAGATAGACTAGGCAGTGGTCGGAGAGTCCCAGGGCAGCGCGGGAAACAGAGTGATATGCGTCCGTTATTGTTGTGTAGCAGTGGTCCAAAATGTTCAAGCCTCTGGTGGGGCAAGTCACGTGCTGTTTGTATTTGGGTATTTCCTTTGATTTCCCCGACAGCGCGGTGTTGCGGTCCGCGCGGTGCAGCTGGAAGCCCGGCAGGTGAAGTGCGCTGTCCGGGATCTGTTCACTGAGCCAGGTTTCAGTAAAGCACAGGGCGGAGGAGCAGCGAAAATCCGAGTTTTTGTTTAGGAGAAGCAGCAGTTCATCCACTTTGTTGGCCAGAGAGCGGACGTTTCCTAGGTGTATGGCTGGTAGAGCGGTGCGTAAGCCACGCTGCCTCCGCTTGACTAGCGCGCCTGCCCGCTTACCGCGTTGACGCCGTTTCCTAATTCCACACAGGGCTGCTGCGCCTCCGATCAGGATCTCCAAAAAACTATCCGTATGAGTGAAAACAGGATTAAAAAGTCCGGCACTGGACTCCCGGATGTGCAAAAGCTCTTCTCTGCTGAATGTAACCGCAGTGGGAGAGCAGAGAGCAACGCTAAAAGGAAAAAAAGTGATAAGTGCGAGAGAGCACAGCACCGAGGCAGCCATCCGCGGCGCCATCACCGCTTTATCATGATCAGTGATGACTTCCAGAGCCTCCTGGACTGTCATCTTTCTGCTTCTGCTGCTCATTTCCTAAAGGTCTGCCTGTGTAATGTTGGAAGGACTCCCATGCACAGAATTTATATGTTTTGCCCCTCCCCTGTTGAGTGTCCACTGAATGTGGGTTGAGTTTTCCCGCGAGAACATAAATGGTTCCTGTCAAAAATCATAACAACTATGCACCTGTGTGTGTGTGTGTGTCTATGTGTGTGATTGGGTTGAAATATGTCTCACAGCTGCAAATAAAGGAAAACTAATAATTATAAGACATCCTTGTACCTCCAGTTTGACTGCCGGATCAAATTGACCCGAACATCATCTATGTTGTATAAACATGCAGGGGGAGGGTTGCATATATGTGAGATGAACCATTTTCATAATATATGTTGATAACGCTAATTAAGGTAAGCAGAATAAGTTTCATGCTGAAAAAATACTTTTAACTATTTTTCCTAGATGTTCAAACTTTAAAACGGGTCAATTTGACCCGGAACACAACGGGAGTGTCAGGAATGATCACAGGGCTGGACCCAGATGCAGAGATTTAGTGGTTTTAATTTCTTGTACAGGCTTAAACAATAGCTCTGGAAATAACCAACAACCTGGCACAGGACAAAAGGAAGACAGACTATTTAAGACATGAGGGAGGGAACACAGATGGAACCAATCAGAGGAAATTACACAGTCACACCTGTGGGGAACAGACAAGAGCAGGAAGGAACATGGCCTGAAATGACAGGAGTGTTAGTGTTTCAAAATAAAACAGGAAGTGCAACACGAGACAACACAGATGACAGACAGACCAGAAGTGCACCGCTCAGGACAAATGATAAGAACGACAAGACATGACAATACCCCCCCCTCAAGGACCGACACCAGACGGTCCAGAACCACGTGACTTAAAGAAGTCAGTCAGGAGAGATCTGTCCACAATGAACCTTTCAGGAACCCACTGCCGCTCCTCCGGACCATAACCCTCCCAGTCCACCAGAAACTGCCGACCCCGACCCCTGTTCCGGACAGACAGGATCCTCCGCACCGTATAAACCGGACCACCCCCCACCATCCTGGGAGGAGGAGGGGGCACTGAGGGGGGGACCAGGGGACTGTCCACCACCGGCTTTATCTTGCTAACATGGAAGGTGGGATGCACCCGGAGGGATCGAGGCAGACGAAGGCGAACCGCAGCCGGATTGATGACCTTGGAAATCGGAAAGGGACCCACAAACCGTGGAGCCAGTTTTCTGCAAGGAACGTGCAGGTTGAGGTCCCTGGCCGAGAGCCAGACCTTCTGTCCGGGTCGATAGATGGGAGCGGGGCGCCTTCTGCGATCCGCAGCCTTCTTGACCCTGTCCTGTTGGCGGACCAGGACCTGTCGGGCAGCCGCCCAGATGTGACGACAGCGGCGAACCAGGGCGTGGGCAGATGGAACAGATACCTCTGGCTCCAGATCTGCAAACAGGGGAGGTTCATAACCGAATACACACTTGAAAGGTGAGAGCCCCGTGGCCGAGGTAGGCAAGGTGTTGTGGGCGTACTCCACCCAGACCAGGTGCCTGCTCCATGTTGAGGGGTTCTGGGAGACCAAACACCGGAGGCCGGTTTCCAGTTGCTGGTTGAGGCGTTCAGTCTGGCCATTTGATTCAGGATGATACCCCGAGGTCAGGCTGACCGTGGCGCCAATGAGCCGGCAGAATTCTTTCCAAAACCGGGACACGAACTGAGGCCCTCGGTCTGAAACGATGTCTTTAGGGAAGCCATGGTATCTTACAATTTGGTTCATTATAATTTCTGCTGTAGCCTTGGCTGATGGCAGTCTTGGCAGGGCAATGAACCTGACCATCTTTGAAAATCTGTCCACGACAGTTAAAACAGTGGTGTGACCTCGTGAGACCGGGAGGCCCGTGACAAAGTCCATTGATATTTCAGCCCAAGGCCTGGAGGGAATGGGAAGCGGTTGAAGAAGTCCCATGCGGTTTCTGGTGGATGTCTTGTTCCTGGCACAGACTGAACATGCAGAGATGTACTCCCGGACCTCCAGCTCCATTCGTGGCCACCAGAACCTCCGGGAGATGGCGTGCATAGTCCGCCGGACTCCCGGATGGCAGGAAAGCAGCGAGGTGTGGGCCCAGTGAATCACCCTCGAGCGCAAGGTCTGAGGAACAAACAGGCGATCTTTCGGGCATCCACTGGGCAACTGCACCCCACTGTTAGCCTGCTTAACCTCTGTTTCTATCTGCCAAGTCACCGCTCCAACCACACAGGTCAGTGGAAGGATGGGCTCAGGTTCCTTGGCATCAGGCTCGGGGTCGTACAGACGAGACAGGGCATCCGGCTTGGTGTTCTTGGACCCCGGCCTGTAAGATAGAGTGAAAGAGAACCGATTAAAGAAAAGTCTCCACCTGGCCTGGCGAGAATTAAGTCTCTTTGCATTTCGGATATACTCCAGATTTTTATGGTCCGTCCATACAACGAAGGGGTGTTCTGCTCCTTCCAACCAGTGCCGCCACTCCTCCAGCGCCACCTTAACCGCCAGCAGCTCCCTGTTGCCGACGTCGTAGTTGCGTTCTGCCTGGGACAGTCGCCTAGACAGGTACGCACAGGGGTGCATCTTCCCGTCTTGCTCGGACCGTTGGGAGAGGACCGCCCCAATTCCCTCATTGGAAGCATCCACCTCCACTACAAACTGACGGCGAGGGTCGGGCATGGTGAGCAGTGGAGCAGATGAGAAGCGGCTTTTCAGAGCCTGGAAGGCAGCCTCTGCCTCTGATGTCCACCGGAAACTAACATGGGGAGACGTGAGAGCATGGAGAGGGGCAGCAATGGTGCTGAAGCCCCGGATGAAGCGCCTATAGAAGTTTGCAAACCCCAGAAACTGCTGAAGTTTCTTGCGGCTCATGGGTGTCGGCCAGTCCGTCACAGCCCTGACTTTGGCAGAGTCCATCTCAACCTTCCCTGCTGAAACCACAAACCCCAAAAAGGAGACGGTTGAGACATGAAACTCGCTTTTCTCTGCTTTCACGTACAGGTTATTTTCCAGAAGACGCTGAAGAACTGCGGTAACATGAGATCTGTGAGAGTTCAAGTCAGGGGAATAAATGAGGATGTCATCTAGATAGACATACACAAAGTGATCCAGGAAGTCTCGAAGAACATCATTAATCATGGCCTGAAATACAGCAGGAGCGTTGGTGAGACCAAACGGCATAACTAAGTATTCGTAATGGCCTTTAGGAGTGTTGAATCCCGTCTTCCATTCGTCCCCCTCCCGGATCCTAACCAAGTGATAAGCGTTACGAAGGTCAAGTTTTGTAAATACCTTGGCCTGCTGGAGCTGGTCAAAGACAGAGGTCATAAGAGGCAAGGGGTATCTGTTTTTTATTGTTATGTTGTTCAGAGCACTGTAGTCGACGCAGGGCCTGAGGGTCCCATCTTTTTTACCCACAAAGAAAAAACCAGCACCCGCTGCAGAGGAGGAAGGACGGATGAGGCCCGCTGCAAGTGATCCATCTATGTAATCATTCAGTGCCTGTCGTTCTGAAGCAGAGATAGAGTAAAGATGCCCCTTAGGAATGGTGGAACCTGGAACAAGATCAATGGCGCAATCATAAGGGCGATGCGGTGGAAGACTCAGAGCCTTTGACTTACTGAAGACCTCCTCCAGATGATGGTAACAGGAAGGCACTTTACTCAGGTCCGGGGTCTCTGAACCTGAAGCAGAATGGACAGAGATGGGTTTACTGACCATCGTGTGTCGTTTTCCAGTGGTGATGGGATGACGGTGTTTATTACATTCAGGCCCCCATCCCAGAATTTTCCCAGTTGACCAGTCAACCTGGGGGCTATGTTTACACAGCCATGGATAACCCAGGACCAGAGTCTTAGAGGGGCATTTGAATAAATAAAAGTTCATGATTTCCTGATGTTCACCTATGGATAGCTTGAGAGGTTCAGAAATGTGTGTAATATTAAACAATCCTCTTCCATCAAGACCACTGGCCTGGATGGGTCTTTCAAGGAGATGAGATTTCAGTCCCAATCTGTCAGCCAGCTCCCAATCCAATAAACTTTCATCAGCGCCTGAGTCTATGAGAGCTGTGAGTCCTGTGGTGTTGCCGTGGTGAGTTACCTCTATGGGCGTCAGGCTCCGGGTGAATTTAACAGCAGTGGTGACTTGACTCACCGTTGCCGGTGTCTTCATAGGGCAGGAGGAGACGAGATGGTTAAGCTCCCCGCAGTAGTAACACCGACCTTCCCGCTGGCGGCGCTGCCGTTCCTCGGCAGAGATCCGCGCCCGGCCCACCTGCATGGGTTCTTCACCGCTGTCCGCTGAGGAAAAGCGATGCAGATCGGGAGAAAAACGGCGGAAAACCCGTCCAGCTGAATCAGTCCTGTGAGTAGACCCCTCTCCTGAGGGTCTGCTGCTCCGCAGGCAAGACAATTCATGAATCCGGTTATCCGTACGGATGGCGAGAGCGATGAGGGAGTCCAGATCTTGAGGTAAATCCAGTGGCACGAGCTGCTCCTGGATGCGCGGCGCCAGCCCCTTCAGGAAGATGTCATACAGCGCCGTGGAGTTCCACCCGCTCTCTGCCGCTGACGTGCGGAAACGGATGGCGTAATCACAAAC
This sequence comes from Oryzias latipes, assembly GCF_053564925.1. NCBI lineage: Eukaryota > Metazoa > Chordata > Actinopteri > Beloniformes > Adrianichthyidae > Oryzias > Oryzias latipes. Next base: position 14,028,438 of record NC_136253.1, on the reverse strand, counting down.
AGATTCTCTACCTTGTCTTATGTTGGTGAGTTCTCGCGCTTTCTCCCGGCTGGTTGATACTGGATCAAAGGTGATCTGTAGGGCATGTTGGAAGGCAACGAGGGATGAACAGATAGGAGAGTTGCGAGCCCACTCTGCCATGGCCCATGCACGAGCCCTCCCCGAAAGATGAGAGACCATGAAAGCAATCCTGGCTCTGTCAGACACAAAGGCATGGGGTGAATGTTCAAAGTGAATGGAGCAGTCTGTTAGAAAGTTCTTACACATTCCCAGCTCTCCAGAGTAACGTTCTGGTGGGGCAATCTTATTGTCCAAACTCCTAGCAGGCATGGCAGAAGAGGGAGCTGGGGCTGGTGTAGAAAGAGCAGGTGGAGCGGAGGTCCTGAGCTGCCCTAGATGGAGGTCCTGTACTTGGGTGGAAACCTGGACCATATGGGATGCCAGAGTCTTCTGGAAGTCCTCCTGCTGGGAAAGGCGGGCTTCCAGGCGTTGCAGAATGGCTGTGAGACTGCTGCTCTCTGCTGAGTCCATACTGGCCAGGTTGTACTGTCAGGAATGATCACAGGGCTGGACCCAGATGCAGAGATTTAGTGGTTTTAATTTCTTGTACAGGCTTAAACAATAGCTCTGGAAATAACCAACAACCTGGCACAGGACAAAAGGAAGACAGACTATTTAAGACATGAGGGAGGGAACACAGATGGAACCAATCAGAGGAAATTACACAGTCACACCTGTGGGGAACAGACAAGAGCAGGAAGGAACATGGCCTGAAATGACAGGAGTGTTAGTGTTTCAAAATAAAACAGGAAGTGCAACACGAGACAACACAGATGACAGACAGACCAGAAGTGCACCGCTCAGGACAAATGATAAGAACGACAAGACATGACAGGGAGGGTTAAAACCCAGAAAAAAGCTCAGGCGAATAGCGAGAAGCAAAGAGTTTGTTGCTGTTTACGTTTACTAGCTTGTAGCTCTGAAGTTGAGGCAGCTTCACAGGCGTTTGAGGAGTCTTTGAAGCCTGGCTGAAGGCGAGGCGAGGCTGGTTTGAGGCGAGGATGGCGGCAGCCTGCTGAGGTCTTGGCAACCGAGGTGAGACTAGAGCGCAGTGGAACGAGAGGCGAGGATGACAGTGGCCCTTGGAGGTCTTGGTGGTGAGGTGATGAGCTGAGTGACCACAGCTAGTTCCAATGTTCGGGTGCAATGAGAGAGAGGGGGCGGCAGAACTGACAGAGGCACCATGACAGTACCCCCCTCTCAACGACCGCCACTAGGCGGTCCAGGACGACGATCCGGGTGGGCTTGGAAGAAGTCGTCAATGAGGGAATGGTCCAGAATGAGGGAACGGGAGATCCAAGACTGTTGCTCTGGACCGTAACCCTCCCAATCCACCAGATACTGAAAACCCCGACGCCGAACATCCAGAACCCTGCTAATGGTGTAGGCAGGATCGCCGTCAATGATATGTGCGGGAGGAGGGGAAACTGACAGCAGGCAAAGAGGGCTTTCCTGCACTGGCTTAATCTGGGATATGTGGAATGACAGGTGAATTTTTAGAGCTGCCGGAAGCTGAAAACAGACACAGGTGGGGTTGATGATGCATTCAATGGTTGTAGGGACCAACGAAAACGAGGTGCCAGTGTGACCGAATGCCCTCTTACATTTGCACCCCAAATGGAGACTGGATTTGATAGTGGTTAAAAATATACAATTTATTAAAAATTTGACACAAGTTCCATAAAAGAGAAGGTGAAAATAAACTCGGACAGTTGGACCACACTTCAACACTGCATGAGGGCCCCACCTCAGCCCCACTGCACTGGTGGGTAGCCAAAAACACCACCAAGGGAGATCTCCAATCCAAACCCTCACCAGGAGTACCTGCTCAGGGCCCCGATGCACATAAAAACACACCACAACCCAAACAGTGATTAAAAGAAAATACAAAACAGAAAAGGTGCACCTGAGCAGGACACGACTAATTTATAGGCCGAAAACAGGGGGGTCCCCCTTACACAATACTATGTATTGCACCCACCAGCTACTGCAAGGATAAAGGGAGGAGGCAGCCACCTCCAGCCAGGTCCAACCACCAAGATACTAAAATGGGCACAAAACACAGTTTAAAATGGATAAAAGCAAGGGTGTCAAGCTTGATTAAAACATTTAAAACAATGACTAAAAACCCTATTAGGCAAAACAGCAGTGGCAACTCTGATGGAAAAAGACAAATAAGTTAGTTCTGCCTGGGACAAACACATGTTTACAAACCCTTCTGTTTCCTCTTATGCCCCAGGGTCAGAACTCATGCCACCACCTGTTAATATAAATGTTGCAAACTCAAAATGATTAAGAACATTAATAAAATGACTCAAAAGCTTAAAAACTTTAGTAAAAATGGTCCACATGTCAAGATCACTCACCAAGGCCAAACCAGGAAACCAGCGTCTAACTGGTACTCCCACAGCTGCTATTTATCAGCCTCATGGGCCTGTCAAAGCTCAACAGACAGGTGCTGGCCATTATTGTTAATCTATGGTACACCATAAGGGACAAACTACCACCCACAGCCCTGAGTGTCACACCAGTTTACGGGAGGAGGCCTGGATGGGAATATTCTAGAGGAAAGCCAAACTTTCTGACCTGGTTGGTACGTGAGTCCCACCACCCTGTGCCAGTTAGCGATGCGGCAGTTGCTCTCCCTGGTGCGCAGGAGAGCTTCCCTGGTTTGCTGCCAGATGGTTTGGCAGCATTGGAGGTGGTGTTGAATCGATGGAACAGCTAAGTCCAGTTCCTGTGAGGGGAACAAGGGTGGTTAGTACCCCAGAGAAGCCTCAAAAGGACTTACCCCAGTGGCGGATAACGGATGGTTGTTATGGGCGTACTCTATCTAGACAAGATACTTGGACCAATCGGCAGGATTCTGAGCAGCTAGGCAATGAAGAGCGGCCTCAAGCTTTTGGTTAGCCTTCTCCGCCTGACCGTTAGATTGGGGATGGTAGCCGGATGTCAGGCTGACCGTGGCCCCTAACGCCGAGCAAAAAGCCCTCCAAACCTGTGAGACGAACTGGGGTCCATGGTCAGAAACAATGTCCGTAGGGATGCCATGATGTTGGAAGACCTTCTGGACCAGAATCTCTGCCATGTCCGTAGCTGTGGGCAGCTGGGTGAGAGGGAGGAACTGGGCGGCTTTAGAGAAACGGTCCACAACTGTGAGTATTACAGTGTTACCCTGTGAGGTTGGCAGTCCAGTGATGAAATCCATAACGATATTAGACCAAGGACGTCCGGGTACAGAAAGCGGTTGCAGAAGCGCGGCTGGGGGCGTGCTGGAGGTCTTAGAACGAGCGCAGGTGGTACAAGTGGCAACGTATTCCCTGACGTCCTTCTCCATGGAGGGCCAGAAGAAACGTCGCCTCTGGAGGTTCAAAGTTCTGTGGATGCCGGCATAACAGGCTACATGGAAAGCATGACCCCAGGCGAGCACGTCTGTACGGAGGGATGTTGGAACATACAGAGTGTTGGGAGCTGCTTCAGGATGATTAGGCTCCTCACCTTATGCCTGTAATACTCTGGACTCGACATCCCAGGTGAGATTTCCTATGATGCAGGTGGTTGGTAAGATGGTGGAAGAGCCGGAATCCTCACTGGAGCTGTATTTGCGAGAGAGTGCATCTGGTTTGATGTTATGGCTACCAGGTCTTTAGGTTATAGAGAAGTTGAATCTGTCGAAGAATAAACACCAGCGGGCTTGTCGTGAATAAAGTCTTTTGGCAGATCTTAAATAAGCCAGGTTCTTGTGGTCGGTCCACACAATAAACAGATGTTGAGCTCCCTCCAGCCAGTGGCGCCATTCTTCTAAGTTTATAACTTTATAGCTAGCAGTTTACGATTGCCCACGTCGTAGTTCCTCTCAGCTGGTGATACTTTGTGGCAGAAGAAGGCACACGGTTTTAGTTTGCCAGAAGTCTTCTCACGTTGAGAAAGAACAGCCCCCACACCAGTGTCTGAGGCATCAACCTCCACAACGAACTGACTAGTAGGGTCTGGTTGGATGAGGATGGGTGCTGTAATGACCAATTTCTTGAGTTTGTCAAATGCTGACTGGGTTTCAGGACCCCAGGAGGAGGTTCTCTTGGTGAAGATGAGTTGTTTAAGTGGTGAAGCTATGGTACTGTAATTACGAATGAATCTCCGGTAGAAATTGGCAAACCCTAAGAATTGTTGGAGCTTTTTCCTGTTCTCTGGTGGCTCCCAATTGGAGACTACCTCAATCTTAACAGGATCCGGTTTAATGTTTCCTGCTTCAAAAACATAACCTAGGAACGAGATAGTAGAGGCGTGAAATTCACATGTTTCAGCTTTCACATAAAGCTGATTTTAAAGCAGGCGTTCGAGGACGAGACATACGTGATGAGTGTGCTGGGAAATATCGGGGGAATAAATAAGAATATCATCAAGATAAACAAAAACAAAACGGTTGAGGGAGTCACTGAGGATGTCATTCACTAGGCGTTGGAAAACTGCGGGGGTGTTAGTGAGGCCGAAGGGCATGACTAGGTTTTCAAAGTGACCCAACGGGATGTTAAATGCAGTCTTCCACACATCTCCCTTCTTAATGCGGACCAAATGATCAGCGTTACGTAAATCAAGTTTCGTGAAAACACGTGCTTCCTGAAAGCAATCAAAAGCAGAGCTGATAAGGGGGAGAGTATTTTTACCTTTACAGTGATTTGATTAAACTCCCGGAAGTCTATGCAGGGACGCAGAGTCTTATCTTTCTTTTCAACGAAAAAAATCCCATGCCCACTGGCGAAGAAGAGGGTCTTATAAGACCAGCAGAGAGTTCCTCCTGAATATATTTCACCATGGCTAATTTCTCTGGCACAGACAGATTGAACAGTCTGCTCTTAGGAAATGGTGCACCAGGGAGTAATTCAATGGCGCGATCATAGGGCCTATGCGGAGGAAGTGAATCGGCTTTAGATTTGCTGAAAACAGACTTTAAATCCTGGTAACATGATGGAATGCGAGTGAGATCAATCTGTTCGGAGGCCTGGTTACTGCTGGCGCAAATGAGAGGTTCAGCGGATCTGAGACAAATAGCCATACAGAAAGAACTCCAGGTTGAGATGTTACAATGTACCTAGTCAAACTGAGGATTGTGGGTACGCAACCAGGAGAATCCTAAAACGATGGGTGTTTGAGGGGTTTTAGTAACGAAAAACTGAATATGTTCCCTGTGATTACCCGAAGTGATGAGGAGTACAGGTTTGGTGCAGTGTGATCCGGGAAAGAAGTTGACCCCCCAGTCCGGCAGTCTCTATGGCAGGGGTGTCAAACATACGGCCCGCAGGACGGATCCGGCCGGCTAGATTCTTCAATCCGGCCCAGTTATGAAGAGTAAACATTATAAGAATGTTTAAAAAAAACAAGCATGTTTCTAGTCCATTCTTGTGGCGAGTTATGATTTTTTAAAGAAATAACCGAAATCCGTAATTCCGCCACTAGGGGGAGCAAAGGCTAAGCAAAACAGGTGAAAATGCATGTCTTTGCACCTGCCAAAAGTGAAACCTAACGGCTCTGTTTCTGAAAAAAATGTAGTTTGGTACCCCACCAGCCCCACTGCTGTTCCATTGTTATAAGAATGATCAGTAGTGACACCCTAATGACCAAGATGTTGTCAAAAAGAAAAAAACGGTTGAAGTGAAGTGCTGAATTTTCCAGGAAAATGGACAAAGTTTTATTTGTTTACGGAGTTGAATGCAAAACCTGCGTGCTTGTTATGTCATCAACAGGTAGCAGTGCTCAAAGAATATAACAGTCAGAGAATGAGGAAAGTTTCACCATTTGCAGTTAAGAAAACAGAGGATTTACGAACTAAAAGCTTTCCTGAAAAAGAAACCGTCTGCATTTACTGCAGCGTGACGTCAGTGATGAAGCAGTGACAGACACCTGATTGCAGACAAGTTGGAGCAAACATGCAAACCATTTTCAGATGCTGAACCTATTGAAAATTGTTGAAGGCTGCAGAAGTCTTGTTTCCAAAAAGCAGTCTGTCAAGGATCATGATGACAAATACAAAATCTCAGAGGAGACTTAGGCGCCATATTAAGGAATCCAGTCATTTATTGTATTTTCGGTCACTATTAATAAACGTGACCGAAATGTCAGTTTTTAAACGTAACTGACATTGGTTAACGATGTACCCCGGACTACAGTAAAAACAGGCTCCCTCATCCTTACGTCATCCTTACGCTTCTTCTGGCGTTCCTCTGGTGTTAGCTTGGAGTGACCTATTTGCATAAGTTCATGAGTGTTTGGGTCTGGTGGTACCTTTAGTTCCTGTCGGAGGCCTTACCTCTGTCGTTCATGGATACGAACGTCCGAACGAAGGGTTGCCAAAACAAGCTCTTCAAAACTATGAGTCTCTGGTTGTGAGCATGGATGATCTTTAATAGAGTCATTTAGAGACTGGTAAAAAATTCCCTTTAAGGTGATGTCCGGCCAGCCAGCCTCCGCTGCCAGAATATGGAAATCAATCAGGTGGTCACTTGCGGAGCGGTTGCGTTGTTTCAATCGAAGCAGTTGTCATGCTGTCTTGCTGTGGTCAGCTTCATAGTAAGGGGGTGCTTGTTGAAAAATTAATTGACACTGGAGGAGAAAATCTCCACATGTTTCAACATCACCATGAAATGTCTCTGGTTAAAGTCGGAAATTCTCTGGAGTTGAACCGGAAGCGGAAGTGCCAAATCTGTTGGATGGAGGAATGGATGCCGCGGTATTCGCCGAATTTTGACCCGTTAATTTCATTAGGGCTTGAGTGATGCCGTCCAAGCGGTGGAAAAGATCTTGTTGCGCCGAGGCCATCTGAGTCAGGGATTCGGCTTTAGGCCCCAAGGATAAACCCTGTTGAGTGACGGCTAGTCGGAGTCCTTCCGGGTCAGCTGGGTCTGTGTTTTGGCCAGTTCGTTCTGTCATGGTATGTATGACGTGGCACACCCAGATGATGAAAACCCAGAAGAGTCTTTAATTTTTCCAAGCAGGAAACTAACAGGTTCTTGCTGTTTACGTTTACTAGCTTGGAGCTTGGAGCTCTTGTAGCAGCCGTTTGAGGAGTCCTTTGAAGCTTGGCTAAAGGCAAGGTGTAGCTGGAATGGAGCGAGGTTTGAGGCGAGGAAAAATAAAAATTTTGCCGAAAGTTAATTATCTCTTCTCGATGATTCCCACACAACCGCCACTAAAATTGTTCAAAACATTAGACTCATCCATATCAAGCTTTTTATAGAACGATAAACCTGCAAGAATTAGTCTAAAAACTTTAAAATCTGCAACAAAATGTAAAGGCTTAGAATTATCTAACTTCCACAAGGGCTTTCTTGCCAATAGATACATCTTAAAATGGTTAAAAAAACAATTCAGAAACCAACTCATGGTTAGACTTGGAACAGGTGTTATGTGGAAAGATCAACCTGTAAGATCTACCATTTATTAGACAAACATTCAAAAAACAGGACTGCTTCCAAAGTATTAATATAAACGCCACTTTGACAGCTTGGTGGGAATTTCTCAAAGTGTCAAAATTCTCACTTTTACCTTGAAAAATTACACCTGTTTGGAACAACCCAGACATCCTTATGAACAAACAAATGATACACTTCCAAGAAGCAAGCAGGGAGCGTAACTTTACTAGAGCACATAATTATTCATAGAAGATTCATAATTCCCCAGGAACTTCAAGTCAAACATGGAATAAATAACTTCTTGGAATATCAGCAACTTAAATCTATAATTACTAAAAAAATGACCTCTCTATAATTAACTCTCTGATTAATTTTGCAATGAATAAAACTCTCTCCAAAATATACAAACTCTTATGTAACCTAGATAATAACATCTCAATCCGGATAACAAAATGGGACGCAGTTTTGAGCATCAGCACAGTTGAAAGCTTCTGGTAAGAAATTTGTCTCAATACCTTTAAACTGACAAAAAGTCCAAACTTGTAGCTAATCCATTTCAAAACTCTTCACGGGATTTACTACACTGGACAGAGGATGTTCAAGATGGGTCCCAGTAACTCAGACATTTGTGAACAATGTGATAGTAATCCACCCGCCAGTTACATACATGCACTCTGGTTCTGCACACCTGTCCAGGCTCTCTGGCAACACGTATGTGCTGATCTATCAATCTGACTTAAGGTTTCAATCACGGCTTCACCGTCACTTTGCGTGCTTGGTGACATGAGTGCCATCGATATAGAGGAGGATTAGTATCTATCATTTTCATAATTCTTTGCATTGCAAAAAAAAAAAAAAAACAATCGGAAAAATAAGAAAAATATTAATTTAAATCAATACAGAAATCTGCTGTTTGATCAGATCAGCTTGGAAAAATGTCAGTCAAAAGCTCAAGTAACTTTGAAAGAATTCAGTCTCTCTGGTAGCTAACTCCATTAATTAGGGGGTGGGGTGCCCTTGCTCCTTGTCTGCCCGTCGTGACATGGGGGTGGGGGTTGAGGCCCACTGGTGCCCGGTGGGGGTGGTGGGTACTCCGTCAGTCGGGGGGTCAGGTCTGGTACCTGGGTGGGGCGGGTGGGGGCGCCGTGTGGTTTCTCTGCCTAGGGGTGGGGGGGGTGGGGGGGCGCTTTCTTGTCTCCTCTCTCCTTGTGAGGGGTGTGGGGCCTGGGGGCTTGGTGCTTCAGGGGATGGGGCTGAGGAGTCCTGGGCCAAATGCTGGGGGGGCTGGGGGAGGGTTGTCTCACCAGTCCATCAGCTGTCCCCTATTTACCCTCTTCCTCATATGATCACTTATTAGGGTGATGGGAGGGGGTCAGCCTGTGATGCACCTTGGGAGGAGCCACTTGGCAGTGATCCCTCTCCCTTGGTTGTCGTATGGGAAGCCCCCCCCCCTCTCGGTTTTAATTGCACCTTTGACATGTAAGGGGGGTACTTGGGCATCACTGCCAGCAAGCAGCAGATGTCCTTTCAGCACCTTATCCACCAATTTTAATTGCACCGTAGACATGTAGGACCCTTGGTGGGGAGGGTGTTTGGACATCACTGTGAGTAATCAGGAGATGTCCTCTCAGTTCCCTACCTGTCAAATTTAATTGCACCCCTTTAGTACACACAGCCTTTACCCCTAAAACATATACTCTCCAACACACACACGCCTACAAACACACATACATTATACAAGGAAAGTGGGACCTCGGACCATCTGTCCCCTAACCCATCCCTGGTAGAGGGTGACAGACCCTTGACAACGGTGGGCGTGTTTCTTAGGTGCTTAGGGCTTTCTCCATGCAGGGTGAGGGATCCCTGGGCTCTTTGGCAAGACCGGGGGCCGGGGTTCACATCACCCCCCCACATCCCGGTTGGGGGGGTTCCTGGCTGCCGTGGTGTGGGAATGGCTGGACAATCACCCTCCTTCTTTTTACATTCCATCATCCACTTTAAAAGAACTCGAGCACAGGTGTTATCTCACCTTTGCACAAATAGTTTGAGTGATTAAATGAACTATTCCACATGTTGGTCCGAATGTATAAGTATGCGTGTATTGAGTTGTGTTCATGTTGACATGTTTTGAATGTGAACATTTTTGGAGCCAACAGGTGTGTTTGTGGCATTTAGGTGCGTGGACAGGCCCCGCCCCCTTTTGGATTTATATTACCGTAATTTCCGGACTATAAGCCGCTACTTTTTTCCTGCGCTTACAGCCGTGCGGCTTATTCAGTGACGCGGCTAATTTATGGATTTTATTGGCGGCCGCCGCGTACGTATTTTCGGACACAGTGAATGGTTTGAATTCTCTAAGACCAAACACAAGTTGTTCTGCCCCCGGTTTGTTTGCCTTTATTTAATTAGATTTCTCTTTATTCTGAAGTCATGTTTTGTTCATGCTTTTATTTTGAAGGCCATTTTTGAGTTCATGAGAGGAAGTCAATGTCAGCCATGTTAATTCAGTCTTTGCCATGCAGTCTTGTCATCTGTCGCCATCCTGCTTCTGTTTGTGCCAGAGACCTCATTGTCTGTAAGTTTGGTTTAGGTTAATTAATATAATTCACAATATAGTCTTATTTGTCTCTTTTCTTCAAGTTTGAATGTTAGATTAGCAGCTGTGTTGTCATGCTGGAGTTGAACTCTAAAAACAATATTGCTGAGTAATGTTTAGACATTTTATTTGACAATTATATTCTTATATGTTTGCAGTTTTACTCTTTGTTGAATGCCGAAAATAAACGGAGCTTGGAAGCTACTCCCTGACTCGACGTCTTTCAGCAAGAGTTAGGCTTACTGCTAAATCATATTAGAAACATATGAGGAGAGCAGGAAAGTAAAAAGACAATACGCAGCTGGTCAAACAAGAATACGGCAGCAAGCTAAAACAACAAGTATGGATGATGCAAAAATGAAAGGTGCAAAGCCTAAAGAAAGAAAGCCTGTGGATTATGAAGCATCCGTTCACAGTTCAAGAAGTTCTAGAGAGAGCTCAGTATCTTCAAGCCGATCCTCAGTAAGTGCTGCTGCAGCTCGAGCTAGAGCCAAGGCAGAAGCTGCCCGCACACGTGCTATGTTTGCACAAAGAGAGATAGACATTAAAGTCGACAAAGCAAGATTAGAAGCGAACTTGGAAGCTCTGAATCTTGAAAGAGAAGCTGCTGCTGCTGTCGCTCAAGCGGAGGCTTTGGAAGCAGCAGTTGAATTGGAGTCTGGTGAACTGCATAGCAAGAGGAGCCCCTCGGTTTCGATGCAAAGTACACATGAGCGTGTCAGTGACTATGTAAAAGACCAGGCTGCTCACCTAAACCAGGAGTCCAAATTCACTGATTTACTACAACAAACTAACACTTCGATTCAAGTTGCTCTTCAACCTTCAGATCATGTCCAGTTTAAAGAAGATGAATACATTGTGACAGACGTCTGGCCC